>NC_089492.1:81759981-84259981 GCF_036850765.1 Saccopteryx bilineata | reverse complement strand
GCAATACAGAGATGCCTGGGTTAGAGTGGTGAGTCTGTGGATTTGATCTATTCAGTAGCTTTAGAACCAAATAAAAGTGAACTGGTTTTGCTATTTACTAGCTTTGTGACCTTCAGCGTGTTAATTGTCTTCTCTGAACTTTATTTCTTTATTTGCAAATTAGGAATACCATCATGGGTAGTAGCAAGAATTCAGCTAGTGTAACCGAGGACCTGGCTCAATGCTAAAGCAGTGCTCATACTCAGCAAATGTTAGTGCATTACTTCTTCTCTCCCAATGGACTTCCGTGTTCTAAAAGTAAAGAAATATGTGCAAAATATACAGCAAATCTTATGCAAGCAGACCTAGGAGATGCTGTGGGTATGGTTCCAGACCACTGCAGTAAAGCAAGTATCACAATAAAGCGAGTTGTAATCTTTTTGCTGGTGCAGGGTCTTGCCTTCAATTTGTAAAAAAAAAAAAAAGCAACTTTTGTGAAGTACAATAAAACAAAGCAAAATAAAGCAAGGTATGCCTATAACTGTTAATTTCATAGGACTTTCTCATATTCTTTTGTACTGGTTCATTATTTGAAATAAATGTATCTTTGTTATAAATGATATTATACATGTTTGGTTATAAATGATAATTGTTAAATCAGATTTGACCTAAAAACTTTAATATGTTAAGCCAAAGCTTAAAGGCCTATTATTGAGATGACTGATGATCCTGAGAACTAATTGAACTATAAATTTCTCGTGGGCAGGGACATTCTTCAAGTTGTTTTTGTTTTTTGTTTTTTCTTAACACCCCTAACAGTTGTAGGCATGGATAAGCCATGGCTTTTGGTTTGTGTACTGGTAAGGCCCTTGTTTATCTAAATGGAGTTTGTAGTAATCAGATGGGCTTTATGCAGATACTTGAAATGTCAGGAGCCATTTCTCTGACAAGAAAGATGAGAAAGAGTGTAACTTTGGCAAATCTATGAAGACAGACATTCCAGGATAGGTGCCTGGTTGCTTTGAAAGAAGGGGCTTAGAAGAAGCAAAAGAACCCTTATTTGAAAGATATGGAAGACTAAGTACTTTGATAGAGAAAAGAATGATGTTGTCTGCAGTGTGGGTTTTGAATGTCTTATAGTATGGTGAAGTCTGCTCCGTTACCCTAAAGATGAGAAAAATGTGATCAAAGTAAGGAAGATAATTTCAGAAGCAATATAGGCATCTAGGATTGAAGCCAACATAGCTGGCTGCAAAAATCTTAAGTGATTAAATGTATTTAACTAAAATGGTTAAGTACCTCATATATAAAGCATTGTTGTGGGAAATATAAAAAAACTAATCAAGTAAATGAAAGCATAGGGCATCATAAAATCTTTCTTCCTTTCATACTAACAGTAATAAACAGACCAAAGCATCTGGTAAAGAGCCCCCAAGTGTGTGATTAGCAGATAGCTGTCAAGGTAAAAGAGAATTGCAGAACTGTAACCTTAACCTCTGCAACCTAGAAACATTCTGGGAATAAGAGCAAGATAATGAGCAGTTTACTTTTTTTAAAAAAAATTTCTGTTGATGGGGGGTGGGGGAAGTAAAGGGGCAGGGGGAGGGGAGAGAGAAACATTAACTCAGTTTTCCACTTAGTCGTTCATTCATTGATTATTTCTCATACAAGCCTTGACCAGGGATGGAACTCGTGACTTCAGTGCACTGAGTTGGTATTTTATCCACTGAGCCACCTGGCCTAGGCTATGAGCAAATACTTTTAAAAGTGTAGGGCAGAAGTAAACATCCGCCTATCTGGAGGTGGATAGTACAGAAGAGGTCTGCGGAGGGCGTATGGAGAAGTCCTTACAGGTGCCCAAGATCATACTTGTCTTCTCAGGCTTCAGAGTTGGCTTTGTTCATGTACCCCTTTATTCACTCACAATTTTTAAGTAGAAATTTTGCTGAAACAACAACAATATTATACTTTCACGTTCTTGCTTAACCACAGAGTTCTATCCAGAAAGTGTTTACCCCTGGATCTAGTCGCGACCCACAGGTTGAGAACCGCTGATCTAAGTCAACTTAGAAAGCAAAAACAAGGAATTATACTCAGTGTTGATTCTCAGCCCAGTATCAAACTTTTTTTTCATCAGTAGCCTGACTGATAAAAAAGATAATTTTGCTTATTAAAAGTATGTATTTTGTTAAGCTGAGATGAGGAATTCAAAATGTCTTTCAAATTTAGATTAGGAGTCAAAGTTATTCTAATAGAGAACTCAGATTCTTGCGTGCTGAAACTCCAAAACAAAGGGCACACAAAAGGCACCCGAGTTGCATCTCTGCAGCAGCATGTGTGATGTGTGGCTCCCGGTACAAGGCAGCTCTGTGGGCCCCTGGCTTCGCTGGGACAACCCTTCTTGTTGAATTTACTTTAGGCTGAAAGTATTGATTGATTTCTACTCCCCCCTCCCATGGGTCCGACTGTGCTTCTCAAGAATAATCGTTGGTTCTTTCGTCCTTACCATTCTTTCATTTGTTTCCCCTAGTCATGTTGGTAATTATTAAAATAATGTAAATATCTTTTCTTTCAGTCCTCCTCGCCCTCTGACCAACATGAATGACACCATAGTGACCCACATGTCCTCTGGAGTGCCCACTCCCACCAAGAGGTACGTGTCACGCTTTGTGCTTCAGTCGCCACTGAGATTTGGGGACAGGCCTGTGGCTTGGGAAGCAGAGCATTCCATGGGGCAGGAAGGACTGGCTTTCCTTCTCCTATTTTGACTGTCTTTTAACGTTATTTTCTACTTTTTACTTATTTATTTTCCTACTGACTCATAAATATAGCAATTGAAGAAGTCTATTTTGAGTGGTGCCTGAGGTGGAAACTCTGCATTTGTGACAAGCAGCAAACATAGTGTCAAAACAGATTAGGCATGTTTGAGATCCTTCTTTTTAACGTTAAACAACATTACAATAATCTTGAATTTCAACACTTTTGCATTTGAGTTCTTCGAGTGCCAAAGATGGATTCTGTGTCCTGATAAGACTGTAAATTAAGTTAATCCCTAAATCGCTCTGCGTATGATTTATAAACATTTAAGGTGAAAAGAACGAGTCCCTCTCTTAGTTACACAAGTAGTTTTCTTTAGGGTCCTTCAAGGAATGGGAACTGTGTTTCCTTTCTCCTCTTTATTTGATTTACTTTTCTCCAAAATTCTCTTAGGCAGAATTTGAAAGGACAATAGAAAATGGCTTACTTTCTATTTGATTTAAGCTGTTCATGACCAGAGCAATGCAGAAACTCCCTCAGGGGCACAACCATTAAAGAATTCTTTCTAACAGTCATCACTCAAAACGAAAAAAAAAAAAAAAGGAATTCCAGCCTGCTCTCGAAGTCCTTCTGAAGAAAACCACTTGTGCCAAATGTGCCGATTACTTTGGATGAAATCAACTATAGAAATGTCATTTAGTTAATAATACTTTGACTTAATATACTATATAGCAGGTCCACAAATAGCAGTGTTTCATTCAAAGTCATTTCATTTATCATTGATGAGATGCCATAGGAACTTGTCTTGTTTATATCAACTAGCCGATGGTAAAATTGGTTTCATTATACATTGTTTCTCCACAGTTCCAAGAACCTTCCCACAGCCTTAAGTGAGGACTTACTATATAGTACTTAAGATCAACTGTGTTTGTTCCCATTGGCTAAAACTCCTAGAGCAATTGTTTCCCAAACTTGACTGATGCGACGAATCATGTACGTCACTTATTAAAAATAAAACTATCTGGGACCACATCAGACTCAGTGGATCCTGAGATCCTGAGAAGCTACACATCTAACAAATATTCTAGGTGATTCTTATCATCAGGCAAGTATGGAAAATAGCCTTAGGAAGAAGCTATGTAGGGGCCACCCCAGAATAGAGGATTTAATAGAGACCTGACAATACAGGTTGTCCACATGGAGACTCAAGACCCTGACCAGGTAAGAGTATTAGACCCTTGTTGAAATACCAGCAGGGGAACAGCCGAGACACTTCTTTTGGGTAGACCTGAGTGGTACCATGTAGTAGAGTATAGAGTTGTTGTTTTTTAATTTTTTCAACATAGTTATTTCTTTCTCTTTTTTTATTGAATGTATTGGGGTGACGTTGGTTAATAAAACTATAGAGCCTTCAAGTGTATAATACACCATCTCCATACTACATTGTGCTAGAGCATAGACTTTTGACTCAGACCATTTTTATTCAAATCCTGACTCCTGCCCGACCCTGAACAAGATTTATATTGTCTTTTTTTATCTGTAAAATGGGGACAATAATAATATCTACCTTGTGGGGTTTATGTGAGCATTTAAGATTGTTTTTATTATTTAAGAAATAAACTGTAATGAGAGAACAGTGTGATTTACAAATAATACCCTCTCAAGGAGGAACAAAAAGCTTCTAGAAGAATACAGAGCAATTAAACCTCTCCCATCTACTGGATATTATAGCAACTGTTGCTGCTCTTTGTCCTTAGGTTTTTTTTTTTTTTTTTTTTTTAATTTTTTTTCCATTTTTCTGAAGCTGGAAACAGGGAGAGACAGTCAGACAGACTCCCGCATGCGCCCGACCGGGATCCACCCGGCACGCCCACCAGGGGCGGTGCTCTGCCCCCCAGGGGGCGATGCTCTGCCCATCCTGGGCGTCGCCATATTGCGACCAGAGCCACTCTAGCGCCTGAGGCAGAGGCCACAGAGCCATGCTCAGCGCCCGGGCCATCTTTGCTCCAATGGAGCCTTGGCTGCGGGAGGGGAAGAGAGAGACAGAGAGGAAAGCGCGGCGGAGGGGTGGAGAAGCAAATGGGCGCTTCTCCTATGTGCCCTGGCCGGGAATCGAACCCGGGTCCTCCGCACGCTAGGCCGACGCTCTACCGCTGAGCCAACCGGCCAGGGCTGTCCTTAGGTTTTTATGTCAAATACCCGTAGCATTCAGACCCAGACCCAGGATCTAAATACCGACTGGGGGATGTTTCCATTTCAAAAGTAGAAAGACTAGGTGGATTGTTGATAAAAGAAGTCAGCTTCTAGGTTGTATGTTAATTTTCACAATGCCACCTATTAGGGTTTCACTTCATTTGAGTTGTCTTCACGTATTAGTTTCATCACTTCAGTCACCTGAGTCCCCTAAGTGCCTGGGCACCAGAAATTTGGTGACCACCACCAAATGTAGCTGCTAGAGACTGTTAAAAGGAATGCGTCTTCCTGCACAGTGTTCCGTTGCTGGAGAAGACTTGGAAGAAGGGGTGCGGGAGCAACAGTGCTCCCGGCTGCCGCCGTGGAAGGACTAACCCTTAGGCTTGATGTAGCAGTATTGAGCCCCCAGGTTACTAGTAAGGGGCCAGCTGCAATTGCCAGTCACAAAGTAGCTATCATTCTTGAAAGTGGTTTTAGATAATATGGTATAGCCTGGATTAAAATTTTATTTTAACGTTAGCATTTCAGCTGGCACCTTTTTCTAGATAGACATAGTCGGTCATAAAGGTGGTTGTCTAGGGGCTGCCCAGCAGACTAAGGGCAGCCAAAGCCCTTAGCGGACCAGAAAGGAATATTGAGTAACTCATCAGGCAGAGTAGTTACTGGAGCAGAGGCTATGTGGGAACAACATGCTTCATACTAATAATATAGTACTTCAAATTTTAGGAGATTAACACTTATATTCAGTTTTTCTTTCCTTCTCTGAATGTCATCAGACTGTGTCTCCAGAGTCTGATGAAAGCCAGGAACCCAGCATGTCATCCCAGTTCCAGGGCCCTCCTCTGCACGGGCAGAGAGTCCACAAGCACATAAAGCTCCTCTTCAGGAATAAGATGTTCCTTCAGAACTTAGCGTAAGACGTAACTCCCTGAATTAGATAAGAACATGCACAGTAATAAAAATGCAGGACAAATGTAAGAATCCCAGTTTCTACCTTTTCAATAGGCAGTGCATAAAAAAAAAAAATAGTGATAGCTACAGTGGTCAAAAATAATACTGTATGATGTATCAGTCCAAATAGACAATGATTTCAAATGTAAGGGTTACTTTTTATAGATGAAAACCGTATAAATGGTAAAGATGCTGTCTTATCATGTGAGATGTTATGAATTATTTTCCTGAGAGGTTCCATGCTAGGGATTTGTCTAGGTATAATCTTTTATTATTTCCATATTGATAATTATAGAAATTGATAATTGAAAAAAATTGCCTTTGCCTTAGACTAAATTAGTTTCTGAAAATTTTATTGAAAATAAAATTTGGAAAAATATTGACTTACTTTTCTTAAAAAGAATCAGAATACTACACCTAAAAACAAACAACAAAAAACTTTTAAATCTTTAGAAGAGGCTTAAAACCCCTCTTCCCCATCTGATCACCTGGGGTTTGCTTTTGTTCTTCTTTTTCCCAAAGAGTCAGAACATAAACTGTGGTATTATGCTCTGTATTGTTCTAGGCCATTCCATATATTCAGACCAATATGGAAAATGACTCAGTATTTTTATTTCTAATGTCTTTTAAATATTTGTCTTTATAAATATTTAAATTTTACAAACTGTGAACATATATATATAACTGTGGCAATAACAAAAACCTTCAGTATAAAACTTTTTGCGTTGTGCATTTGGTTGGTATATTAGTATCAACTCTTAATTTCAGGCATTAAAATTTAACTTTAAAAGGCAGAAACCCAGTTAAGCAAGATGAAAAAGTTCCAGTGATCCTTCATATATCATTGTGCTTAGAGTTAACAGTACTGTACTGTACCCTGAGAACTTTGAGAGGATAGATCTCATCTTATGTGTTCTTACTCCAGTAAAAAGGAAAATCAAAGCACAAACCCGCAAAGGCAAAAGCAGGCGGGGAAGGGCAGTGTGTCTGCGGATCTCAGCTGCAGCTGCCCTGCCCCCGGGATGCCCTGCATCCCCGGCTTCTCAGTGTGCGTTGTCCTTCCCTCCTCCTGTGGAACAGCCGCCTGGCCGTACTGCCACCGCCTCAGACGCACGTCCATAGCCTTGTCACTCAAGATGCTGTGCTTCTCCTTCAGATGAGCACACTTCAAGGGTGGTGTTACTGCCCGTCCTTGTATGTATGTATGTATGTGATGGATTACACTGTTAAGAAGAGAAGAGAGTGATCCTTGGAAAGAAAAATAACAGAGGTTGTTGACAGACCTCTGTTCTGCTATCCAACACACAAATGTGTGCAAAAGTGTGTACATGCCTACACACACTTTCATACACATTTCCATTTACAGAGGTTTTTGTCCTTTATATAATACAGCTTTCCAAATACCAGATGCACGAACGCCTTTCCCAGGAGTCTTATCTGCTTCCTGTAGACGCAGTGGGTTCCAGATATCTAGGTTGTGTCCATTCGTCAGGGTCAGGTCTACACGTGTCTTTTTGTGACTCATTAACCCTTTCTACCATGCACGGAATAACATTTTAAGCCCTCAAAATACCCAGTATACAAAAGTAGAGATTTGAAAATAGGATAATTGTAATTTAGAGAAGGGGGCAACAGAAGCATGTTAATCCACACTGGCCTGTTTTCCTCCTGGAACACCACTGAAAGGACAGGCAAGGCTTTTTAAAGGAAAAACCCACAAGACATAAAAAGATGCTCAACGTCACTAATCATCAGAGAAATGCAAATTAAAACCACAGTGAGATACCACCTCACACCTGCCAGAATGGCAGTCATCAAATCAACAAGTGCTGGTGAGGATGTGGAGAAAAGGGAGCCCTCCTGCACTGTTGGTGGGCATGCAGATTGGTGCAGCTTCTGTGGAAAGCAGTATGGAGTTACCTCAAAAAATTAAAAATGGAACTGCCTTTGACCCAAAGATCTCACCTCTAGGAATATATCCTAAGAATCTCAAAACACTAATTTGAAAGAATATAAGCATCCCATATGATCATGGCAGCATTATTTACAATGGCCGAGATCTGGAAACAGCCCAAGTGCCCATCAATAGATGAGTGGATAAAAAAGCTGTGGTCCATTTACACAATGAAATACTATGCAACCATAAAAGGAAGGAAATCTTACCTTTTGCAACAGCATGGATGGATCTGGAAACCATGATGCTAAATGAAATAAGCCAGACAAAGACAAGTACCATATGATTTCACTCATATGTGGAATCTAATGAACAAAATAAACTAACAAGCAAAATAGGGACAGACTCATACGTAGAGGGCAGACTGACAGCTATGGCGGGGTTGGGGTGCTGGGTAAGAGAGGTGGAAAGATGGAGCAAAAAAGGACAAATATAAACCCCTCATGGACACAGACAACATGTGGTGATTGCCAGGGTGGGGAGAGGTGGAGTAGGGTGTGGGGGGTAATGGACAGACAGTTGACTTGGAGTGATGAACACACAATACAATGTACAGAGAATGAATACAATACAGTGTACAGAGATGTATTGGAGAGTTGGGCACCTGAAAGCTGTATAATTATGTTAACTAGTATCACCCTAATAAATTCAATTTAATGAAAAGAAAAACAACCCACAGGAAAAAGAAAAATGAATGAAGAGACAATATCAACAACATCTGGAACCAGCAAAGCAGATGGATGAGTGGTAACTGATTTTTCAAATTGGAAAAAACGAAAACTTAAGCTGATGATGAGAAAAGATCAGAAGAAAGCCCACTCTGGGAACTAGAAGGCCCTGAAATGGGGGTCCAGATGGACTGGCTGCTCATCCTGATAAGCAGCACTTAGAGCCTCAGCTTGTCTATGTAACTGGGCAGCTGCCCCTACTCCACTCTGCCAAGGAGCTGAGGTTTATGGGTGGTGTTTCTGGAACAGTACAGCCCCCATAAAACCCTAGCTGTCTTAATTATCTCACTCTTGGTGGGCTGAGGCAATTGGCTTTTAGACAACCTCTCTCTCTTCCTTGCAACAACTTACTGAGGACTCAAAGAAGTCCTTGCTACATCCTGTTATTCCTCTCAAGGTGCTGGGAACTCTAGCTGTAAGATCTAAGCCCCAGGATTTCAAAGATTATCTATCATTTAACCAATGGCTGTGCTCTGTGGCCACATCGCAAAGGCCGATGTATTTGCCCCTCCCTGGGATGGAAAGTTTTGTTACCATCCTCACTTCAACTTGACTCAGCTGGTTCAACTCATGTTATACTCCATTTTGAGAATCAGCTTATATACTGCTCACAAAAATTAGGGGATATTTTATAGCTTCATATTCATTTAGAAATATCCCCTAATTTTTGTGAGCAATATATTTTAGTCAGAATTCCTGGCTGTATATAACAGAAACTCAATCTGAATCAATTTAGAGCAGTGTTTTTCCACTGCTAGTCCGCCAGAAATTTTATGCTGCTCCACGAAAGAGTAACTGTTATATGAAGATTACAGAGTATGAAGATTAATACAGTCTTCATGCAACATCAGGGTGGTTAACTCTTTTGCGGACCGGCACAAAATTTATGGGCCAGTCAGCGGAGTGGTGGTTGAATAGCTCTAACTCCCTTCGGAGTTTCCCTGCCTCCTCCCTTCCCCCCACCCTCGTGTTTCTTGCTTCTCTCAGCTCCATGTCCCCTGTTGCCCTAATACACTAGCCTTTCACACCGCAGGGAATAGAGCCACAAGACCTGTGTGCTCACATTTCATAACCTCACTACCCTACAGGGATCGCCCTTCTCTTAATTCCAGTTTGAAAGCTCCCAATGAAAGTTCTCTTTGGTCCATCTGGGATTATGTGACCTACCCAAGGATTTTCTGTTTGGTGGCCCCAACAAAATGGGTGGGGTCAGTTCTCCAAAAGAGGGAATCAGCTGCCCCTGGAGAAGGTAGATGTCCTGAGGAGGCATGTAGCTATAGGCTTCTTTTGGGGGTTGTTTCTGAAAAAAAAATTGTATTTATAAGTATGTCATACCTCCATTTGCATAAGGCTTGTTTCAAGAGACCTTTTTTCCCCCCTAATACCTCATTTTTATTACTTACAAGGGTTAAATTATGCCTTCTGTTTTTTTTTTTTTATTATTTTATTTTTTTTCCTTTTCATTTTTCTGAAGCTGGAAATAGGGAGAGACAATCAGACAGACTCCCGCATGCGCCCGACCGGGATCCACCCGGCACGCCCACCAGGGGCGAAGCTCTGCCCACCAGGGGGCGATGCTCTGCCCATCCTGGGCGTCGCCATGTTGCGACCAGAGCCACTCTAGCGCCTGGGGCAGAGGCCACAGAGCCATCCCCAGCGCCCGGGCCATCTTTGCTCCTATGGAGCCTTGGCTGCGAGAGGGGACGAGAGAGACAGAGAGGAAAGCGCGGCGGAGGGGTAGAGAAGCAAATGGGCGCTTCTCCTTTGTGCCCTGGCCGGGAATCAAACCCGGGTCCTCCGCACACTAGGCCGACGCTCTTCTGTTTATTTTTTATGAAGATGTGTTGTGTTGGGACATAATATCATCTTGGGGTGGTAAAGAGGCACTACCATAATTCTGAATGGTTACCAGTTGCTAGGAATCTTCCGAAAAGGAAAGATATCATCAATTAGAACTTCTTTAACTTTAATACATACTTCACAAGAAAGGAAAAGCAGTTTTTAAAGGCCATAAGATCTCACAGTAAAAATATTATCTTTGAGCTGTGGAAACACAACCAGTTCAGAGATGAGTTGCACAATAAAAAGACTAAGATGGCTTCCTGACTGGGTGCCCAGTGAGGTTTATCTTGGTGCCTACAGAGTACGGTCAAGTGACGAAAGCCAGAATTTGCCGAGTTTTTTTAGACGGAGAACAAGTGAGATGTTGGGGAAAATGAGAAAGGAGGCAAAATGAAATCGGTCAAGCCAGAAGCCATGTGTTTGTGGAGTCACCACTTTGATTCTCTTCTTGTGAAGGTAGGAAAAAGAGTTCGGTTGAGAAGCACAGCACCGAGGTGTCAGCACGGTCGTGGAGCAGCTAGCTGGTGTGGATCCATGAGACGCTCTCCAAGGCAACACAGGGATTTTTTTTTTTTGATCATTTTTTGAAAGAGAAAAGCAGAGTAATTGAAAATTAACACATAATCTTATGGAACCGCAGGGTCCTCAGTGCTGGCAGATTTCCAAAGTCCGTCCGATAGCCTGGCAGACCTCCAATTCTTAACCGCTCCTGGGCTGAGATTAGATTTCATTTCCATTCAAGCATTTAAGGTAAACCCTTCATCAATTCTGACTCGGGATAGTGCAAACAAAAACATTGTACAAATATATTTATAGTTTATACATACAGTAATGTGTATTTTTAAATATTTTATCAAAAAAGGAAAGTTTAAGTTCAAAAAGTAAGTCTGGAGAGCAGGTACAACTTGAAATGTGAGCAGAACAGTGTCACACCCACACCCCCAAACAAAAATTGTCAGCAAATTCATGGACACTTCAGTTCCTTATCGACTATAGGCTGCTGCTACTGGTAATTCCTTTCCTTTTGGTTTAGGTCTCTCATTATCCAGCAAAGGACATGAGTTGTGAATAGCAGTTTTCATGTAAAGCTAAAATGGAGTTGACGGAACTGCTGCTTCTGCAGTCTGTCTCGGGTTTCTGTTCTGCCGTTCCCCGGTCCGATTTTCACTTCCCGTTACTCTGCCAAAACCATTTCTGTCCGGGAGCCCAGCGGCTTCCTCCGTGCTAATCCAGTGAGGAATTCTCGGGCTTGTCTTACTCGGTCTGTCAGTGCATTTGACACAGATGATCACTTTCTTCTACTTCAAACACTCCTTGCACTTGCCTCCAGGTCCTGTGTTCTCCTAGTTTTCCTCTTATTCCTTCTTGCCTCTTCACCTTTTTTCGTGCCTCTTAGTATACCAGGGGGACCCCTTTTCTTTTATCTGTCCTCACTCACTGTAGGTGGAGACTTATAGCTTTCAATAATATCTACCTACTGGTGACTTCCAAACTTGTTTTTCTGGCCCGGACCTTCCCCCTGAGCTCTACCAGTGGTCGGCAAACTCATTAATCAGCAGAGCCAAATATCAATAGTACAATGATTGAAATTTCTTTTGAGAGCCAAATTTTTTAAACTTAAACTATATAGGTAGGTACATTGTTATTAACTTAATTAGGGTACTCCTAAGCTGGCCAAAGAGCCGCATGTGGCTCGCGAGCCGCGGTTTGCCAACCACTGCTAACCTAATACCCTCCTCCAGTCGGCATTTTCACTTGGATATTTAATGCATATCTCACAATTGGCATGTTCCAAACTGCGTTCTGTATCTTTCCCCACCCAAGCCTCTCTCCCGTGTCTTCCTCATCTCAGTTAATGGTGGTTCTCCTAGTGCAGGGGTCGGGAAACTTTTTGGCTGAGAGAGCCATGAACGCCACATATTTTAAAATGTAATTCCGTGAGAGCCATACAGTGACCCATGTACGGTTACGTATTATCCAATAAAAATTTGGTGTTGTCCTGGAGGACAGCTGTGATTGGCTCCAGCCACTCGCAACCATGAACATGAGCGGTAGGAAATGAATGGATTGTAATACATGAAAACGTTTTATATTTTTAACGTTATTATTTTTTTTATTAAAGATTTGTCTGTGAGCCAGATGCAGCCATCAAAAGAGCCACATCTAGCTCACGAGCCATAGGTTCCCAACCCCTGTCCTAGTGGTTCTGTCAGAATCATTGATTCTTCTCCCACCTAAATGATCAGATTATTAGATCAGCTTTATCTAAAATCACCTATCACTCTATGTCCAAGATCTTTCTATTTCTTACCACTTCTGCTGCTGCCACTATTTTCCTAGCCTCTCCTGTCTGTCATCTGGAATTGTGGCAGTAGCCTTCTCCTTAGCTGCGCCTCCCCCTGCTCTCTGGCCATTTATCGTCCACGGAGCAGATGATCCTGTTATAGCACAAGCGATGTCGTGCCTCACCTCTGCTCTAAGCCCTCCAGTAACTCTTCATGTTGGTAGTCAGTCAAAACTAAAGCTCTGATAATAGCCTACAAGGTTAAATAGCACTGCTTCTCAAACTGTCTGCCACAAAGAAGCAGTTTTGTTTTCATTTCTAGTTCGAAGTGGACCAATACTTTACAGAAGTAAGATAAAAATGAGTCAGTACAAAGAGAACTTCTGCTCTGGACATGGTGAAGTAACGGGCATCTGATTAGCTCTTCTACTACAGACCATGGGAAAACTGGGCCGAATATAAAAACTATTTTCAGAAATTTGATAGTAAGTAAAGCAGGGCTGTTCTCTGAGGGCTGAGAAGCAAATGAGGAGATCACTCTGAGTGTCCAAGCTTTCTGCTGAGAGCTGTTTGCTGAGCTGCAGTGCAGGATACAAGCTGAGTGAGGCAGTCTTGCTGAGAATAAGGAGTCAGAGGATGGAGTTTGGGGAGGCAGGAGTTCACAGAGCAAATTACAAAAGAAGAGGAAGGCTTGGCCTGTGGTGGCACAGTGGCTAAAGCATTGACCTGGAACGCTGAGGTCGCTGGTTCAAAACTCCAAGCTTGCCTGACCAGGTGGTGGCGCAGTGGATAGAGTGTTGGACTGGGATGCGGAAGGACCCAGGTTCGAGACCCTGAGGTCACCAGCTTGAGCACGGGCTCATCTGGCTTGAGCAAAGTTCACCAGCTTGGACCCAAGGTCGCTGGCTCCAGCAAGGGGTTACTTGGTCTGCTGAAGGCCCACGGTCAAGGCACATATGAGAAAGCAATCAATGAACAACTAAGGTGTTGCAAGGAAAAACTGATGATTGATGCTTCTCATCTCTCTCCGTTCCTGTCTGTCTGTCCCTATCTGTCCCTCTCTCTGACTCTCTGTCCCTGAAAATAAATAAATAAAATTAAATTTAAAAAAACAAACAAAAAAAACTCCAGACTTGCCTGGTCAAGGCACATATGGGAGTTGGTGCTTTCTTCTCCTCCCCCTCATCTCTCTCATTCTCTCTCTCTCAAAATAAATAAACAAGTAAATTTAATTAAACTTAGAAGAAGAAAAAAGAGAAGAGGAAATATGCAGAGAAAGAACTCCGTAAATCTGCATAGAGAACCCTTGAATCTTTGGCTGAAAACTAAGCTATATTTGCATAGGATGAGTTTTCACAAAACCAGCAAAGAACAACTACGTGGGAAAGAATAGCCCCAGGGGAATTTTAAAATGGAACAGCTACCTGAGCTCGTGCAGTTGTCTAAGTTTCAACGAACCAGAGTAGGGAGACATCATTGAATGCTTGGGGCATTCAAGTAAAAACCCCCATTAAGTCCACATTTTACGAGCAGGGCAAAAATAGCCCTAGATGAAGGTTACTCTGGATCTGTACTAATGAAGCTTAAATCCAAACCTCAAAAGGACCCAGCTCGCCCTGGCTGGTTGGCTCAGCGGTAGAGCGTCGGCCTAGCGTGCAGAGGACCCGGGTTCGATTCCCGGCCAGGGCACACAGGGGAAGCGCCCATTTGCTTCTCCACCCCTCCGCCGTGCTTTCCTCTCTGTCTCTCTCTTCCCCTCCCGCAGCCAAGGCTCCATTGGAGCAAAGATGGCCCGGGCGCTGGGGATGGCTCTGTGGCCTCTACCTCAGGCGCTAGAGTGGCTCTGGTCGCAACATGGCGACACCCAGGATGGCAGAGCATCGCCCCCTGGTGGGCAGAGCGTTGCCCCATGGTGGGCGTGCCGGGTGGATCCCGGTCGGGCGCATGCGGGAGTCTGTCTGACTGTCTCTCCCTGTTTCCAGCTTCAGAAAAATGAAAAAACAAAAACAAAAACAAAAAAACAAAAACAAAAGGACCCAGCTCTCCACAAGTAAATGAACTGACTACCAGATTCTTTGGAAGAAGACATCAAAATCCAGATATTCATCATCATAATACCCACAATTTCCATCATCCAGTAAAAACTTAGAGGACATAGGAAGAGACAGGAAAGTATGGCCTGTAACCAGGAGAAAACTAGTCAATATAAAAAGAGCCAGAAATAACAGACATAATGTGATTGGCAGATAGGGATTTTAACACAGCCGTGATAAATACCAAAAAATATAAAGGGAAATAGAAACATACTGAAGAGAAAAACAGAAGAAATAAAAAAGGACCAAGTATAAATGTAATAGTAACTTGATTTCTTTTTAAATTAAAAAACAACCTCTAGAGTTAACGGGGGAAATAGCCTCATATGAAAAAATTTAATGGGTGGACTTACAGACCAGAATGCAGAAGAAAATTACACTGAACTTAAGACAAACAGTCCAGAATGAAATATAGAAAGAAAAAAGTTGAAAAATGAACAGAAGGGCAATGACTTGTGGAACAAGGTCGAACAATCTACCCAGGGAGGGGAGAAAATTATTTAAGGAAATAAATTTTTCCAAATAAATTTTTATAAATATGATGAAAACTGTAAACCCACATGTACAAGAAGCTCAACAAACTAAGCAGGATAAAACAATACCAAGGCACATCACAAATTGCTAAAAACCAGTGATAAAGAGAAAATATTAAAAGTAGCTAGAGATAAAAAGATGTTTCTTACAAGGGAACAAAGGTAAGATTTTTTTCAGTGAGCTCTTATTAAAAACAATGCAAGCTAGAAGAAAATGGAATAGCATCTGAAAGCACTGAGAAAATTTACTTTTATTACTTATAAAATATATAAATTTTTTAGCTTTAGCCACTGAGAAGGTCTAGAAACAGTGACAACCCAGGAACATTGAGTAGCCTGGAGCCCTGATTGTGGTCTCTAAACACTCTTGCCCAGTGTTGGAGTCCTTGGAAGAATAGTGGGTTTCAAATGTCGGGCAGGAATTATACAAGATGAGTCTAGGCATTCTATTGTCCCGAGCAAGGAAGCTAATAAGGTCTAATCATGTCAGAAGAACACAGTAGGCTACTTACAGGTATCCCACTGTTCAAAGACAGAACAGTTTGAGCAAAAGAAAGATGATTGCGATGGACTGAAACACATTAGACACATACAAATCTATGAGTTTATATGATGCTAAAAAAGAAGTCCTTGGTAACTTGTTTGCCACGGTTCTAATTAGCTCGTTCTGAATTTTATTAAACAATATGAAATATCAACCATTTGTTTTACCTTTCCTGAATGAACAGTATTTCAAGATAGACAAATAGAGGAAATGCAGAAATCAACATTTTACATCTCCTAATGAAATAATGAATTTAGTCAATAACATTAGTAAATGCTGAAACCATTAGGTGAAAAGTTGGTGGAGGAATTTATAATGGAAAGATGTAACTGATAACATCTGAATTCACTGATCACTATTTATATTCCCTTGTATGCCTCTTCCTCGATTTATATAAATACACACCGTATTACTTATGATGGATTTTAGTCCTTTCTCAAAAAACAAAAGAAAAGCAAAATCTTTAATCAGATGTTTAGATCTAACCACAGGGGATGGAAAAACAAGTTAAATGGCACCCCAA
Source organism: Saccopteryx bilineata (assembly GCF_036850765.1). Classification (NCBI taxonomy): domain Eukaryota; kingdom Metazoa; phylum Chordata; class Mammalia; order Chiroptera; family Emballonuridae; genus Saccopteryx; species Saccopteryx bilineata. The sequence continues at coordinate 84,243,600 of NC_089492.1, read as the reverse complement.
GAAATAGTCAGTGAAGTGCTGAGTACAGGGTTTGCTACAAGATAACCTGTTTTCTTCACAAATAAATGACCTGACAGAAATGGAAAAAGATAAACTGTTATAAATTAAAAATGGAAACATCAACCTAATTCATGATTTGTAGACCTTGTTTGGATCTTGATTTTAACTATAAAAATTTTTTTTTTGCCCTGGCCGGTTGGCTCAGCGGTAGAGCGTCGGCTCCATTGGAGCAAAGATGGCCCAGGCGCTGGGGATGGCTCTGTGGCCTCTGCCTCAGGCGCTGGAGTGGCTCTGGTCGCAACATGGCGACGCCCAGGATGGGCAGAGCATCTCCCCCTGGTGGGCAGAGCATTGCCCCTGGTGGGCGTGCCGGGTGGATCCCGGTCGGGCGCATGCGGGAGTCTGTCTGACTCTCTCTCCCTGTTTCCAGCTTCAGAAAAAAAAAAAAATTTTTTAAGACTCAGGAAATTTTCAGATGGAATGAGTTATTAAAAAAAATTTTATTTTTCAGGTGTGATAATGGCTTTGAGGTTATGTAAATGAAGTATTTCTGTGTGAAATAATAAGTTGAGATTTGTTATAACCACCTCTTCTTGCCAAAAATGTTAGGGGAAGAAAGAGGAGACTAAACATGTAGGACAATGTTGATTTTGGTTGAAGTTTGATGATGGGGGCATGAGGGATAGTCATTAGATTACTCTCTATTTTGCACATGTTTTACAATTTCTATAATAAAAAGGTTTTTTTAAAAAAAAGTAGTGTGTTCTTTCCATATATCTGTAAGAGAGTGCCTCATTCAGAATATATATAGTGTTGTCTTACAATAAGATATGATTCTAACAAGTTTGGTTTGAGTACCAATTGTATGGGAGAAAATGGAATGATGCTAAAGGCAGTATCCTTATAGAAATAAAAAGGTTTAACTGGTGTCTTGAGGTAACACTGAAAACTCTTACACGTAGACAAAAGCTACAAAAGCATTAGGATTCATGTAATAATGTTAAGTAGATCCCCTCTACCCGTTTTCCTGCCAGTGGGCATTCCCCTAAGGTACATGCATCCCAAAGCCCAGAAACCAGACAAGACTAGTGGACAAGGCTCCTTGGTGACACTTCCTTGGTTTCTTTTCTAAACGGCTATAGTGTCAGTTGGCCAAAGCTGTATCCTGAGGGGCCACTTTTGTTCAAAGGATTTGTGACATATATTCCCTATGGTGTAACACCATATTCCATTATGCATTGTTGTTGTTGTTTTTTCCTTATCATGATTTATTATTTTTCTATATTTCTTTGCAGTTTGCCCATTTTAATTCATGTTCATTTCTTGCTTCTGTGTCTGTGTCATGCTTGCTGTCTTTGCCTCCGTTGTTCCTAGGTTACAGTATAGCCAGGATATGCCCAGTCACTTGGCCGATGAGCATGCACTGATAGCCTCCTATGTGGCCCGTCTGCAGCACTGTGCACGGTCAGTGGTAGGGCAGCAGCAGGCGGGTATCCAGGGCTGAGCAAAGGGAGGGAGTACTGTTTCCCGGGGTTACCAGCTGGAGAAGTCTTTGCATCTGGGATTTTCCTTGAGAAGCTACCAGCTGTGTTTGGCAGAGTTTAGGTAATTGCTAAAGCATTATTTTCTAAAGGAGAAGGAGCCTTTCCAGGACCAGGCACTTACCTGAACATAGAGTCAGAAATTCTCCTTTAAAGTGGAGTTTACTTCCTTCAGATTATATGTACTTAAAAATTGGATAAACCTCAGAGAGATATGCATTCCCAAAGATGTACATTCACAGACATATTTGATCTTACTGTTTATTCCTGCCTAAATAATGAAATCTTTCTGTTGATATTTAAAGCTTAGGGTTGATCAACACACAGGTTATCACTAATCTTTGATAACATCACCGTTACATCTTCATGTGTTATATCTTCATTGCTTCCCCAAATCTATCATTGTTGATCATTCAAACGAGTGGTTTACAACAGTGGTATTGGATCACTGTTACGTAGGGGACTTTTTCCAAATGATATATATCTCCTCACAGTATAATGATTACATATTTTATAGTAGTCCCACATACCCCTTGCCTTGAATACTACCATGGCAGTGACTCATGGTTAATGTGGGAATACAGCTGATCCCTCAGTGGGTTAGGATGGAAAAATGTTCAATAACCACTAACTATGACAAAGTTAACCCTTTAAAAGAGTTAGTACCAAGCCCTGGCTAGCTAGCTCAGCAGTAGAGTGTCAGCCTGGAGTGTGGAAGTCCTGGGTTTGATTCCTGGCCAGGACACACAGGAGAAGTACCTATCTGCTTCTCCACCCTTCCCCCTGTTCTTCCTCTCTATCTCTCTCTTCCCCTCCCACAGCCAAGGCTCCATTGGAGCAAAGTTTGCCCGAGCACTGAGGATGGCTCCATGGCCTCCGCCTCATGTACTAGAATGGCTCTGGTTGCAACGGAGCAATGCCTCAGATGGCCAAAGCATCGCCCCCTAGTGGGCATGCTGGGTGGATCCCAATCGGGCACATGCAGGAGTCTCTCTGCCTCCCCACTTCTCACTTCAGAAAAATACAAAAAAAAAAAAAAAAAGAGTTAGTACCAAATCAAGTGCTATTACATTCAGGCAGACCCAAAGCCACCGCCCATTTTATGCTCAGACCTACCACCACTCTGCAAGGAGAATGGAACTAAAGTTAAATAATCTGAAGCCATCTCAGCCACTCTACGTGGCCACACAGAAAAGTCATTGTGCCAGACACCTTGAGACGCTTATTCTTAGAGAAAAAAACCATAATTTATAAGCTGAATACATAAGAGAGTCTGGAGCCTTAAGTTTTTATCTGAGTTTTGCCCGTAGCATGCCATGGTTCCATGGGAAGGTTATTCTTATTGCCTTGATAATAAATTAATAATCAATGAGAAAAAATACATATATTTAAAAATGACTCTTTTTAATCTTATACTTTATACCATTTCCTGTAGTTTTCTTAGTATGACTACATAGCATTGGTATTTTTAGGCATGTGCCTAGCTCTAAAGCCTTAGAGAGACTGTAGGGTTCTCTTACTTCCCAAGTATGTTTAAATGATAGGTTCGTCCAAGGGAGGAAGGAAGGGCCTGACAGTTGTGTATCATATCGTCAAGAGTGTCTGCTCATCCAGCAGATGATTTCTTTGCACTCTGTCTGAGCCTCTTGGTCTGTAGGAATAAAGTTGTCTCACTCCTGGCAGGACAGCTCACTTAAAATCAGTCAGGGCAATTGTCCAGGTGATTACAAAGTTTCCATGGTGACAGTAGCAACAGAATGTTGGACAGGGACTGCAACCTGATATTCCAGCTCAGGAAGACTTATAGTAGGTTTAGCCAAGGTTCTCAAGTCTTTGGCTTAGGGATAAGGCTCCCTGCTCAAGAATTGGTGGCTGGGAACCCTGGAAGAACATGAAGATTGGGTGAGTACATTTCTTCTTGATTTATGGTTGAAGGAATTGAGCTTCCTACTTCCTTAAAGAAATAAGAAATTTCCTAATTCTGAAAATGAAAGTCAGCTCAAGCAGAAGAATAGGGAACCTTTCTAATTTTCCTCATAATTATCATTGACCTTAAAAGCTCTCTGCATACATGAGTTGGTTAGAACATCATCCCAATATGCAAGAGTTGCAGGTTTGATCCTAGGTCAGAGTACATAAAAGACTCAACCAATGAATGCATAAATAAGTGGAACAACAAATCAATATTTCTCTTTCTCTAAAATATTATACACACACGCCTGACCAGGTGGTGGCGCAGTGGATAGAGCGTCAGACTGGGATGCGGAGGACCCGGGTTCAAGAACCTGAGGTCGCCAGCTTGAGCATGAGCTTATCTGGTTTGAGCAAAGGTCACCAGCTTGGACCCAAGGTCTCTGGCTTGAGCAAGGGGTTACTCGGTCTGCTGTAGCCCCCCCGGTCAAGGCACATATGAGAAGGCAATCAATGAACAACTAAAGTGCCACGACGAAAAACTGATGATTGATGCTTCTCGTCTCTCTCCATTCCTGTCTGTCTGTCCCTATCTATCCCTCTCTCTCTCTCTGTAAATAAATAAATAAATAAATAAATAAATAAATAAGTAAGTAAGTAAGTAAGTAAAATATTATACACACGCACACACATCTCTTTAACATAAAGCTCTAGTTTCTGTCTGGAAAGCATAGTCAATTAAAGCAACCAGGCTGTCTACGCTTGGATTTGAATGACAAGTAGAGTTAACCTTCCCTGGAACATGGAATGTGGTAGAGGAGGAGCTATTTTGCACAGAGGAACCTGTTGTGTCTCTTGCCAAAAAACAAAGGTCAGCCATTTTAAGTCTCATTTCTTAAGCTGCAAGTCCCTCCATAATAGTATGTACTTCTATTGTTAAATGTTCATTTCTGTTGTTCTTTATTTAAAAGTTCTCTTATTTCAGACAAACACCTTTAAAACACAAATATATTTCAGCCCAGACCTTGGGGCCTTGACCCTACGATAGTAGTCAACTGATGATAGCATGTTCTTATTATAAGATCGTCTTTTGAGAGAATGTTTATACATGCTGGAGACTGACATTTGCACAGTGTTAAGTGCCATAGGCAGAGGACTTTAAAGCACATTTTTAAAAAGACTAAACTTGAATTAGCCACAAAGATAGAAATGTAGGAAAGTGAAATAAGCTAGGAAAAGCACAGTTGACTGTATACATGAAAAGGCCAGATGGATCGCTGTTAACTTCACCTTTCCCAGGTTCCCTCCAGTAATTGTAATAAGATTTGATGAGTATTGAACTCATGTCTTTATTAAATTTCTTCATATTTACTTGTCATAATGCTCAGTTCCAATCAAGGGTTTTAGAACTCTGTGGCCAGAGCAGAAGCAAGCCACAATAGCCATCTTTGGTCAAGTCATCATCATCTCTTATCTTAAAGCTTCTGCTAGACTTAACAGAGAGAATTATATAAACATATCCACAGTCCCTATTAATCTAAGAATGCCCTGATATGAACAAAGGACTGTTGATGTAACATGCTAAATTATTGGAGTTATTTCATCTTAAGTTCATTATATCTCAAAGAGCTGGCCTATTATTCAAGAACCCATTTTTTATCCAGGTGTGACATTATGTGATATCCCACCTAGGTGGGACTTTTCATTTTTAGAGTGCTGCTGCCTGGCTTGTGGTGGTGTAGTGGATAGGGCGTCGACCTGGAACACTGAGGTCGCTGGTTCAAAACCCTGGGCTTGCCCAATCAAGGCACATACAAGGAGCCACTACTATGAGTTGATGCTTCCTGCTCCTCCCCCTCCCTCCCTCTCTCCCTCCTTCCCTCCCTCCCTTTCTCTCTCTTTCTTTTTCTCTCTCTCAAAAATGAATAAGTAAAAAATCTTTTTAAAAAATTGTTTTTAGAGTGCTGAAACTCTTGTTAAAGAGTGAGGGACTAAATTACTTCACTCTAAGATGGGGCTGTATTTGTGGAACAAGCATGGTAAAAGAAGAGAAAGAGGCACTGAAAGAAAATGTTTAACACCATGTAGCCTTCTCCAGCTTTGCCAGATACCGGGCCTGTCCGAGCCTGGATTCCTCAGTTTGGCTCTGCCAGTGTTAATTGTACTTTTCCCAACCCTCTGTTTTTCATGATGCTTTAGTTTTCTCTTGGTCTTTCTAAATTCAAGACGTATGTCTAAAAGTCATGAGTTTTTAAAAATTTGATCAGAAATCCCTCTCTCAAACTTTGTAAATGCCCTATCCCTTCTCAGTCCTTGTATTATTAAAAAAAACAAACAAACAAACAAACAAAAAACGCCCTTCGGATGGTGTGAGAGCTTTGGGGTATGCTGCCGAAGAGAAGGGACCCAGGTGGGCTCATTTCTCTCAGTCCCCTTTGTCTCCGAAACCATTGCTATTTATGATCCACCATTTCCTTTGTGGCCATTCTTCTTTACCAGCTTTTTCCCAGCTTTCTTTCTAAGAGAGAGGGACGGGTGGGGGGGTGTTTAATAGACACCTGTTGAATTTTTATCTCCTTGGCAGTGTCCTGGACAGTCCTAGCCGACTGGATGAGGAACACCGGCTTATAGCTCGCTATGCTGCCCGGCTGGCTGCAGAGGCAGGAAACATGGTGAGTAAATAGAGGATTCTGGTGGAGTAGCAAAAATTAGCATTATTTTAATATACAAGTGGTAGAGAAACAGTGAATGTGAAACTCAGGAGAACAAGTACCTCAGGGACAGGAGAGGAGAACCTAATTAGGGGAGAGATTACAGTGGTCTTTAATTTTATCTATAATATTTTTTTTCTTTAAAATATGAATCAAGAACAGAAAATCAAAGAGTCAAATTGGTTTTGAAAAAGATTAATAAAATTAATATATCCCTAGAAATCCTGGTCAAGAAAAAAAGCAAGTACAAATTACTAATATCACAAACTTAAAAGGAACATTGCTACAGACCCTACAGACACTGTAAGGATGAGGAGAGCCTATTACAGGGGGTCCTTGGGTTACGACACAGTTCTGCTCCTACGGCCGTGACGTAACTCGAATTTTGGTGTAAGTCGAAACACACCCTAGCCTAACACAAATGGAACACTTGCACTTTTAACAGTCCAAAATGGCGTAGGTAAGACTAATGGGGGATGTCAGCTCCCTCATTCATATGCTGCATTACTGCGTATTCTTCCACCACGTGCAACCAAATGACTTTGCCCACGTAGTCTGTAAATATGATGCTAACAGCGTAAGCCAAAACACTCACTTCTCAATTCTTTTAAGTTTTTATGGGAGTGAGCATCATAAACTCGAAACATCATATGTCGAGACTGTTATAACCCTTTGTATTAGCAATTTTTGCCAGTGACTTTGACCACCTAGATGAAATAGGCAAATTCCTTGAAAGACATGAACAAAACTGACATAAAAATAAATAGAAAATCTAGATAGTCTTAAACCTGTTAAAGACATTGTATTTATTGATATTGAACTTCCCACAAGGAAAACTTCAAGCTCAGATGGCTTAACTTTTAAATATTAACATATTCTTAAAGAAGAAATGACAACAATCTGACATAAGCTGTAACAGAAAATAGAGGAAGAAGGAACACTTCCAAGTCATTTCATCAGGCCCCTATAACCTGATACCAAAATAATGCACGGCAATTACAAGAAAAGAAAATTGGTGGCCAAATTCTCTTATGAACATGGACAAAAAAAATCTTAACGAAATATTAGCAAATTGAATGCAGCAGTGTGCAAACTAGATAATACTCCACGATCTAGTGAGATTTATTTTAGGAATGCAAACTTATTTAATACACAAAAATCAGCCAGTATAATTTCTCATATTAGCAGTTTAAAGAAAAAAATTATAAGATCATTTCAACAGATGAAGAAAAAACGTGACAAAATATAATACCTATTTATTATAAAACTTCTCAATACACTAGAAGTAGAAGAAACTTCCTCAGCCTGATAAAGACCAACTACAAAAAACATATAGCTAACATTAAATTTTTGAATATTTTTCTTACCTAATATTCAAAGATGTCCCCTTTCACCACCCTTTTAAAAATTGTACTGGAGCCTGACCTGTGGTGGCACAGTGGATAGGGCGTTGACCTGGGATGCTGAGGTCACCGGTTTGGAGCCCCAGACTTTCCCAGTCAAGGCACAAACCAGAAACAACTACAAGCAGATGCTTCTCACTCCTTCTCCCTGCCTTTCTCTCTCTCTTTCTCTCTCCTCTCTCTAAAACCAATAAATAATATAAAATAAAGTGCTGAAGGTGCTAGCTAGTGCGACATCACAAGAAGAAAAGGGCATAAATATTAGAAAGGAAGAAATAAGATTTATTATTTGCAGATGTCATGGTTGTGTGTAGAAAGTTCTAAGGAATCTACAAAAATACTGCTAGAACAGATTTGTGACTTTATAGCAATGTGGCAAGGTACAAAATCAGTATAAAAATTGATCATTTCTATCTGCTAGCAGTGAATAATTAGACAATTGAATTTAGGAAAAATGTCATTCACTAGAACATTTTATTATAAAACATCAAATAAGAAAGGAGGAATGATCTGAATCCAAAACAACTGACTGTGTAAGCATTGATCAAGTAAAGGAAATAGATATAATGTGTGCCTACCAGGGTGTTTCAACATAGGTAAAGGCCCTGCGGTTGGAGTGTCACAGAGAACAATGCTGGAGTGAAATTAGGCTGGACAGGCAGGCCAGCTTTCAGGACCAGAGTTTACAAACACAGTATAATAATAACGGAATGTGTGCCAATTTATGTTTACTTTTTCATAGGAAGGTAGAGTTAGGAAAGCTGCCAATGGAGAGTCTTGCTCCCCCCCCCCCCCCCGCCAACCCCTCCAAAATAATTTATTCCTTTGGGTTTGTTTAGAATTCAAAATCTTTTCTCTGAAAATCTGATATTAGGTCATACATCAGACTCCAACTTTACAACTCTAAACATTAGTGAACTAGAACAGAATGGGGAAGGGGGTAGGCTGAGGAGGAGTCCCATTTCATTAGTTAAACCTCACACATACTCAACACAACTGTTCAAGTTGTTTTAGCAATTAAAATTTATAAATAATTAAATTTGTTGAGATGGACAGCATTGTGGTTGAATTTTTAAAATTAAGTATATTTAATGCCATATAGTTTTGTTGACATTACATGGTAATTTGAAAATGCTGTAAATGAAAGCTCCCAAGCCATTTGACCCTGAATAGGAGGTTGTAGTTCCCTTCACTGCAAACAAGATAAGTCTGTTTACACCTGATCCTCTCTGATACCGATTCTCTTACTCGTGTCAAAATTGTAATTGTTAGAATGGGCTTGAGTCTGAATACTGATATGGTCTCTTTCATCTTCCGTTTTATTTCCCAAAGTGTAGTTATTTTATAGGAAGGATTCTTCTTGACTAGATTTCTGTTAAACAGAAGACTTCTGATCTGCTAATCTCTCTCTGATACAAGTGCTTTGCATAAAGTGGGTGTAGTGCTCAGAAGAAGTTATTTATAGCCTGCCAGATAGGCTTTGTATTGATTTGTTTTCAAAAACCTTCTGCAAAAAAAAAAAAAGACTCTTAAATCATTTTAGCAGCGGGCATTGCACCCTGCAGAGTGCTTCTGCATCAGAGCCCTCACGCCTAGCAGCTCACTAGGCCACTGACACCTCTTCAGGCTGACCCTTGTATACAGAAATTCTAGGTTGCGTAGATGAGCCAGGCCAACTAATTTGTTTTTCTGAAGTGCCTAACTCCCTTAAAAACAAAACCATAGTGTGTGGTAAATCATAATAATAACTGCAAATTCTTAAAGTTTTGTTACAAACCTCACCAGCATTAAGTATAATCAGATGTTTTTGGTTTATTTTTAAAGTCTTCTTTCTTTATGAAAAAATCATAATGGAAAACCTGGAAGAAAGGTAAAAAGATGGAGGAACTGTTGTATTTTCACCCCACCTAACCTGTACACGTTTTTGAGAAGCTTTTCTCCAGGTAGCCCGGTCCTAGCTGCCACAACCTCTTGTGTCAGGGTGCACCATTCCAGAAATCTCCTTATGGCTTCTTACAATTAACCATCAACAGTATCCATGGGATGTTTTGCACATATTCAATAACTCTGGATCCCCTATAAAATAACGATTGTCAAACCTGGCTACATATTATAATCTTCTGAAGCATTAAAAATATATATATTTAGATCCTAGGCTTTGCCTCAGACCTACTGGGTCAAAATCTCCAGGTTTTGGTTCTTTTGATTTTTATATAAAAAAGAAAAAATTTTCTGATCTTATTTATACCTGGCTTTGGAACCACTATCCTAAGAAAACATCAGGTTTTTGAGAGACAAGAGATAGTAATAATCCATAGCCCGCTGGTTAGTGCAAGTGGTGTTGGGATGATGGCAGGACTTCCCCTGGGATACAAAGGAAGTCTGGTTGGTATCAGGCACATCTCTTTGGTACTCATTCTTGCCAAGTTCATACAGATGGGAAGCCTCCAGTCTATTTTTGTGAGGCTGAAGAAATGCATACTGCCAGATTACAGTTTGTTCACTGTGTCGGCTTTCCTGGGTTGTATAACATTTGCCCAGTGTTAATCAAATGGGGTCTTATTTCTTCTTATCTTGTATTTTTCAGATGTATCTCCATCTCATTAAAAGCAATAGAGCTCTGTGAGAGTACATAAGTCTAGGAGAATGTTAATGTAACAGAGGAAGAGATCCTCTTCATATCTCTTTTTGTAAATATTCCCACTTTACAGACAAGAAAATAAAGGTATAGTAAAACAGAATAACTCAAGGTTCACATGGTGAATAAGTAGCAAAACCTAGGATTTCTAACTAGTTCACCTACTTCCATTTTTATCCTACTACAGTAAATTCTCCACCTGCTAGCCAGAGCAGTGTTTGTAGTAAACTTTTATTATAGAACAGTTTTAGGTTTATAGAAAAATTGTGAGGCTAGTACAAGGAATTCCCATATAACTCATACTCAGTTTTCCCTTATTAACATATTACATTAGTATAGCATGTTTGTTAAAATTCATGAGCAAATATTGATACATTATTAACAAAAGTCCATAGTTTATTCAGATTTTGTTAGTTTTTTACCTACTGCCCTTTTTCTGTTCCAGGATCTCATCTAGGATATCACATTGTATTCACTTGTCCTGTCTCCTTAGGTTCCTCTTAACTGTGATGACAATTCCTCAGACTTTCCTTATTTTTTTTATGACCTTGACAGTTTTGGAGGAGGAGGAGTCTTATACTGTAGAATGTCCCTTAATTGGTATTAGTCTGACGTTTTTCTCGTGATTAGACAGAGACTGTGGGTTTTGAGGAAGAAGAAGTAAGTGTCATTTTTCTAACATCATATCAAGGGTACATAGTACCAACATCATTTATCACTGTCAATGTTGACCTTGATCACCTGTCTGAAGAAGTGTGTGTCGTGATAACTGCCATTTGGGGAACTGCCAAACTGCTTTCCTAAGTGGCTACACTACTTTACAGTACCTCAATCAATGTATGGGGATTCCATTTTTTCCATGTCCTTGTCAATACTTGTTATTGTCCTTCTTTTTGGTCACAGTCATCTGAGTGGGTGTGAAGTGCTACCTCATTGTAGATTTAATTTACATCTTCCTAATGACTAATATGTTGAGCATACTTTCATGTGCTTATTGGCCACTTAAAGAGTATCTTTGGAAAAATCACTGTGGTTTTGATATGCAAGTCCACTGACATTTCTAACCCATATTACCCCCTTTAGGAACATGGAAACAAATCAACACAAACTAGAAAAATGGATAAATAGAATGTGAGGGCGATCTGGCTGTGACATCTGTCACCCCATTGATCGCCAGGGTTGAGAAATGGATAAATAGGTGATATTTCCCCCTTATTGAGTAAGCGCAATGTAAGCTACGTGAGGGTGAGGGGCTGTATCTTAACCATTAATGCCTCCCTAATCTCTGGAACAGTATCTAGCACATTGTAAGCACTTGGGAAGTATTTGTTGAATAAATGAACTATTTAATTTTTTTTATTTATTCATTTTTAGAGAGGAGAGAGACAGAGAGGGAGAGAGAGAGACAGAGAGGGAGAGAGAGAAGAGAGAGACAGAGAGAGAGAAGGGGGGAGGAGCTGGAAGCATCAACTCCCAGGCAAGCCCAGGGTTTTGAACCGGCGACCTCGGCATTTCCAGGTCGACTATTTAATTTTTGAAGCAAATCTTCTTTAGGTCTCTTCTTGCCAAAGTATTCTTATGTCTTTATGACCTAATCATTCCCTTTCTGTTTCTCTTCAATGTCCTGGAGGCAGTATAGAAAAAAAAAAGATACCTGGCTTTTTTTTTTTTTAAGGAGCACCATGGTGTTTAAGATAGTAAATAAATAAAATTTTAAGTTTCTCCGTTATTTAATGTGCACTTGACTGTGTTTAAAATCAGTCATCAGTGGGCACCTACACTGAGGCCCTCCCTGCTTGTCCCCACAAACAGTGCCCCAGGCAGGCCTCCTGCCTGAGATTTGAATCTTCCTCCACCCCCCACCCCCATGTCTTAGTGTTTGAGTAAGGATGCCACATGGTGTCAAAGCTTCCTGCCTGGGTTGGAGTGGCTGCTGCTGATAGCTCTTGATTGCTGTGTTAACCTCCTCTTTGAAAATGCCTTAGCAGTGTGGTCACTCAGAACTGAAAAGGTTCTCTAGAAATTTCCAGTGGCATGCTATGGAGTCTTTGTTAGTTTTCTATCATATGAAGCAAATTCCTTTCAGAGATCATTTCCTCATCCATAATCTTTCCTGGTCCCACTCTAATAAAGAGCCATTAGTTTTAACTCCAGTTTTCAGAAATTGTAAATATTTTATTTGTAGCAGATTCAGTCTCAGGCAAGCCATTTTTCCAAGGTTCAACTCAAGATCTCACAAGACTTTTTTTTCTCTTTCTCTTTTCTTCTTTTCCAAGTGAGAGGAGGGAAGATAGAGAGACAGACTACCTCATGCACCCCAACCAGAATCCACCAGTAACCCCTGTCTGGGGCCAATGCTCTGCCCATCTGAGGCCATGCTTGCAACTGAGCTGTTTTTAGCACCTGAGGCCAAGGCTCCACAAAGCCATCCTCAGCTCCTGGAACTGATGTGCTCAAACTAGTCGAGCCATTGCTGTGTGAGGAGAAGAGGGGGGGGGGGAGGGGGAGGGATGGAGAAACAGATGGACGCTTTTCCTGTGAGCCCTGACCGGGAATCAAACCTAGGCCATCCATACACTGGGCCAACACTCTACCACTGAGCCAACCAGCCAGGGCCATAAGACTTTTTTTTTTTTTTTTTTAACAGAGACAGAGAGTCAGAGAGAGAGATAGACAGGGACAGACAGACAGGAATGGAGAGATGAAAGCATCAATCATTAGTTTTTCGTTGCGTGTTGTAATACCTTAGCTGTTCATTGATTGCTTTCTCATATATGCCTTGGCCGTGGGCCTTCAGCAGACCATGTAACCCCTTGCTCGAGCCAGCGACCTTGGGCTCAAACCGGTGAGCTTTTGCTCCAACCAGATGAGCCTGCACTGAAGTTGGAGACCTCGGGGTCTCGAACCTGGGTCTTCTGCATCCCAGTCCGACGCTCTATCCACTGCACCACCGCCTGGTCAGGCATAAGTGTGCAAATATTATGTATATGTTTGCTCGCTTACAGTTAGCGTTGGTTGTGGGGGACAGCCTGTAAGCAGGCCAGGGTCCTTATAGCCTAAGGCTTAGTTTTTTTGTTTGTTTGGGGGTTTTTTTTTGTTTTTTGTTTCCTTTGTATTTTTCTGAAGTTGGAAACGGGGAGGCAGTCAGACCCCTGCATGCGCCTGACCGGGGTCCACCCAGCATGCCCACGAGGGGGCGATACTCTGCCCATCTGGGGCATTGCTCTGTTGCAACCAGAGCCATTCTAGCACCTGAGGCAGAGGCCAGAGCCTTCCTCAATGCCCGGGCCAACTTTGCTCCAATGGAGCCTTAGCTGCGGGAGGGGAAGAGAGAGACAGATAGGAAGGAGAGGGGGAGGGGTGGAGAAGCAGATTGGTTATTCTCCTGTGTGCCCTGGCCGGGAATCGAACCTGGGACTCCTGCACGCCAGGCTGACGCTCTACCACTGAGCCAACCGGCCAGGGCAGGGCCATAAGACTCTTAATAAAATATAGAGAATGTGCTGAATTGGCTGCTGGTCCACTGTTCTCTGGAGGGAGAAAAATCACTTTTTTTTTAAAGAAAGAAAAATTGGCCTGACCCATGGTGGTGCAGTGCATAAAGCATTGACCTGAAATGCTGAGGTCACCGGTTCAAAATCCTAGGCTTACCTGGTCAAGGCACATATGGGAGTTGATGCTTCCTGCTCCTCTCTCTTCTCTTTCTCTCTCTCCCCTGCCCTCTCTCTCTCTAAAAATGAATAAATAAAATCTTTTTTAAAAAAAATAAATATCTTAAAAGAAAGAAAAATTGGCCCAGGCTGGGTGACACAGTAGATAACCCTGGGGTGCCAGCTTTGTGGGTTCTATCCCCAGTCAGGGGACATACAAAAAGCAATCAATGAGTGCACAACTAAAAAATGGAACCACTAAATGCAACAAGCTGATGCTTCTCTCTCTCTCTCTCTCTCTCTCAAATCAATGGTAAAATTTTAAAAAGAAAGAAAGATATTTGGTAATTTGGTAAAAACCTCCTTCCAGATATGCTGTGCTTCTTTGCCCACTTATTTAGGAAATGCCACATGAAAAGAATTACCTATTGTATCTTTAAGCTTTAGATAGGTTTCTACTTCATTGTAGGTCATGCTTTGGGCAGAACTAAGAATGTGCAGAGTGAAGTGTAGCCTCCTCATTCCTTCATTGAGAGCTTTCATTTTGTTTACTCAATAAGGGGGAAATATCACCTATTTATCGATTTCTCAACCCTGGCGATCAATGGGGTGACAAATGTCGCAGCCAGATCGCCCTCACATCCTATTTATCCATTTTTCTAGTTTGTGTTGATTTGTTTCCATGTTCCTAAAGGGGGTAATATGGGTTAGAAATATCAGTGGACTTGCATATCAAAACCACAGTGATTTCTCCAAAGATAATCTTTTTTTTTTTTTTTCAGAGACAGAGAGTGAGTCAGAGAGAGGGATAGACAGGGACAGACAGACAGGAATGGAGAGAGATAAGAAGCATCAATCATTAGTTTTTCATTGCGTGTTGCAACACCTTAGTTGTTCATTGATTGCTTTCTCATATGTGCCTTGACCGTGGGCCTTCAGCCGACTGGTAACCCCTTGCTGGAGCCAGCGACCTTGGGTTCAAGCTGGTGGGCTTTTGCTCAAACCAGATGAGCCCGCGCTCAAGCTGGCGACCTCGGGGTCTCGAACCTGGGTCCTCTGCATCCCAGTCCGACGCTCTATCCACTGTGCCACCGCCTGGTCAGGCTCTCCAAAGATAATCTTTAAGTGGCCAATAAGCGCATGAAAATATGCTCAACATATTAGCCATTAGGAAGATATAAATTGAATCCACAATGAGATAGCACTTCACACCCACTCAGATGACTGTGATCAAAAAGAAGGACAATAACAAGTATTGACATGGAAAAAATGGAATCTCATACATTGATAGAGGTACTGTAAAGTAGTGTAGCCACTTAGGAAAGCAGTTTGGCAGTTCCCTAAATGGCAGTTACCATATGACCCAGCAATTCCATTCCTATGCATATACCTAAGAGAAATGCAAATGTATCTTTAAGCCCTGGCCAGTTGGTTCAGTACCAGAGTGTCAGCTTGGCATGTGGAAGTCCCAGGTTCAATTCCCAGACAGGACACATAGAAGATGCAGCCATCTGCTTCTTCATCCTCCCCACCTTCTCTCTTTCTCTCTCTCTCTCTCTCTTTCCCTCCTGCAGCCATGGTTCAAGCAAGTTGGCCCAGGAGACTAAGGATGGCACCATGGCCTTGCCTCAGGCACTAAAATAGCTCGGGTGCTAAGCAACAGAGCAGCAGCCCCAGATGGGCAGGGCATTACCCTATAGGGTGCTTGCTGGGTAGATCCCAGTCAGGGTGCATGTGGTATTCTCTGTCTGCCTCTCTACTTCTCACTTAATAAAATATACTTGTCCACAAATGTTCATAGCGGCATTATTCAATATAGTCAAAAAAAAAATGGGAACAACCCAAATATCCATCAACTGCTAAATAAACAAAATGTGGCCTGACCAGGCAGCAGCACAGTGGATGAAGCATTGGACTAGGACGAGACCCTGCTTGAGCCCAAGGTTGCTGGCTTGACCAAGTGGTCACTCAGTCTGCTGTAGCCCCTCGGTCAAGGCACGTATGAGAAAGCAGTCAATGAGCAACTGAAGTGCCGGAACAAAGAATTGATACTTATCTCTCTCCCCTCCTGTTTGTCTGTCTCTATCTGTCCCTCTCTCTGACTCTGTTTCTGTTACACACACACACACACACACACACACACACACACACACACACACACAATGTGGTATAGCCATATAATGGAATTTTATTCAGCTATAAAAAAAGATTAAATACTGACACATGCTACAATATGGATGAACCTTGAAAGCATTTTGCCAAGTCTAAGAAACCAGACATAAAAGATCATATATAGTTATAATTCCATTTGTATGAAATATTCAGAATAGGCAAGTCCACAGAGACAAACTAGATTATTAGTTGTCAGGGTGGGGGAGAGGGAGATAGGGAGTGACTGCTGATGAGTATGGGGTTTCTTTTTGGGTGATGAAATATTCTGGAATTAGATAGTGATCATGATTTCACAACCTCATGCATATACCTGAAGCCAGTGACATGTAAATTGTATCTCATTTTTTTAAACCCACAGTTAGATACTTCACACTCACTAGGATGATTAAAACCAAAAGGACAATGACAAGATTTGATTCTCCACATCCTGTTAACATGTATCGTCTGTTTTTGTTGGTGGGATTGTAAAATGGTGTAGCCACTTGGAAAACATTTTGACAGTTTGTCCAAACATTAAAATAGAGTTACCATATAACTCAGATATTCCACTTTTAGGTGCTTACAAGAAAAATGAAAACCTACATCAACACACAGCCCCTTCGTTTAATAGCCAAAGCTGAAATAGTGGAATATTACTCAGCAGTAAAAAGGAGGGAACTCCTCATTCATGGAGCAACGTGGATAGACCTCAGAAATATCATGCTAAGTGGCAGCTAGGAGCCAGCATTTACATGTTTTATGATTTCAGAGAAAAGACACAGTTGACAGCACACCAGCGGTTGCCTGAAGCTGGGAATGGGAGTGAATGGCAGTTGACCACAAACTGGCATGAGGGAAATTTTTTTTGTGGTGATGGTAAAATTGGACTATGGTGATTGGTTTCAGAACAGTTTAAATTTACTAAGACTCATTGAACAGTACACTTAAAATGGATGGATTCTGTTGTAAGTAATTTTTACCTCAAAAATCTGTTTTTAAAAAATCAATGGATATTTTTGAATCAGAAAAACAAACAAGTAAACTGTTCTTTCTCCTCACTGTAGACTCGTCCTCCCACTGACTTGAGCTTTAACTTTGATGCCAACAAACAACAAAGACAGCTTATTGCAGAACTGGAAAACAAAAACAGGTAAGAATGCAGAAGTTGAACCAGTTTCTGAAATCTAAGATTGTCGTGTGAGTATCTATCTGATTCTCATTTTCCTTGCAAACTAGATGGCTTTTCCCTTTTTTTTCTAATTTTTTTTTTCTTAAGTGAGAAGTGGGGAGGCAGAGTGACAGACTCTTGCATGCACTCTGACCAGGATCTACCCAGCAAACCCCCTACTGAGTAGTGCTCTGCCCATCTGGGGCCATTGCTCCATTGCTCAGCAACCAAGCTATTTTAGCACCTGAGGCAAGGCCATGGAGCCATCCTCAGTGCCTGGGGCCAACTTGCTCCAACTGAGCCATGGCTGCAGGAGAGGAAGAGAGAGATAAGAGAGAGGGAGTGGTGAAGAAGCAGATCAGTTATAGTCAACCTGGTCCCTACCGCCCACTAGTGGGTGTTCCAGCTTTCATGGTGGGTGGTAGCGGAGCAACCAAAGTATAAATAAAAAGATAGATTTAACTATAGTAAGTTGTTCTATAAAGATTTATTCTGCCAAACTTAGCGAAAATCCAACATAAAGTACTTGGTAATTATTATTATATGCTTTAACTTGCTGTAACTCTGATTTATAAATTTTATAAAGTAAAGTTACTTTCCTACTTTATAAATCACCATTACTGTGGAACCGGTGGGTGGTTAGAAAATTGTACTACTAACAGAGATACAAAAGTGGGTGGTAGGTATAAAAAGGTTGACTACCCCTGAAGCAGATGGTCGCTTCTGTGTGTTCTGACCGGGAATTGAACCCAAGATGTCCATACACCAGGCTCTCTGAGCTCTACCCCTGAGCCAACTGGCCAGGGCCTAGATGGCTTTTTACGACAAAGGAAGATCCCACCATGGTGAACATAGGCCAGACCAAGTCCAGCAGATTCCCTGGACACTAATTGAACACCTGCACGGTGTTCATTATGCTAGTCCCAAACTCTGCTCACCAGCCCACAGGTAGATTCTGTTCCCCCAGGGCCTTCTCTCCCCCACAGGTGTGTTCCCTTGTTCCCCTCATGATTTCGTCCTCCACTCTACTCCCAGAGCTTTTTTTTTTTTTTGTATTTTTCTGAAGCTGGAAACAGCGAGAGATAGTCAGACTCCCGCATGCGCCCGACCAGGATCCACCCGGCACGCCCACCAGGGGCGATGCTCTGCCCACCAGGGGGCGATGCTCTGCCCCTCCGGGGCATCGCTCTGCCGCGACCAGAGCCACTCTAGTGCCTGGGGCAGAGGCCAAGGAGCCATCCCCAGCGCCCGGGCCATCTTTGCTCCAATGGAGCCTTGGCTGCGGGAGGAGAAGAGAGAGACGGGGGAGGAGGGTGGAGAAGCAAATGGGCGCTTCTCCTATGTGCCCTGGCCGGGAATCGAACCCGGGTCCCCCCGCACGCCAGGCCGACGCTCTACCGCTGAGCCAACCGGCCAGGGCACTCCCAGAGCTTTTTGCTCTATCTAGTGTCTTGTCTTGATTCATTACGCCGCATGTGACTGTCTGGTCTCGTACTAAAAAAGTCATTTAAAGGCTTGGAGACCAGACAACACACCATTATACACTGAAAGGTAGAAACCAGGCTGAGGAGATTGGATATGATATAATAGGCTTAGGTAGAAGCAGCTGTCCATCACTTGGGGGGTAAGGGGAAAAAGGGAGGCAGAGGAAGACTTGGGAGAACTTAGCACAGGACCTGCCTTAGGAGGTCACAAGGCGTTTTCTTGTCCTTTCCCTAGAGAGGAGCAGAGTGTTCTGGTTGTCATTTTCCGTCTGTGAAGATATTTTTTCAAGTTCTCAAGAAGAGTATTTTTATGGCTTTTTCTACCCCCAAGGATTGTTTCACTGAATAAGTGTCAAGTGCCACAGTATTAAGGTGCCCGTTTTGCATCTTGGTCATTTGGGAGCAGTCAGGATGAGATTGGTAGAGGCCGTGCTACGGGAGTGATAGCTCTTAACAGGAGAAGAGAAAGGACTGTGCATGACCGTCTTCCTCCCTCCCGTCTTCTGTAGGGAGATCCTGCAGGAAATCCAGCGCCTCCGTCTGGAGCATGAGCAGGCATCCCAGCCCACCCCCGAGAAGGCCCAGCAGAACCCTACGCTGCTGGCAGAGCTGCGGCTGCTGAGGTGAGAGGGGGTCCTGCATCCAGTTACAATCTGCTATGGCAGGAACGTACAGCTCGGGAAACCGAATCAGTGGGATGGAGTGCTTTTATCTGCATCACTAGTCACATGAGAACAAACACGGAAGCAGTCCACTCGTTCTGTTACTCCCTCCGATGCTTGGATTCCTTATTGATCACTCTGGGACTTCTGCCTTCACTGCAGAATGCGGCAGACATGTGCAGCTTCGGGACCCGCAGAACTCGGTACCTTGTGATGCTTCAGGAAGACCATGGTGCTGCACGCAGTCTTCCTGTCTCACTCAGTGGTCTGACTTTGGAGAGCAGTGCTCTCCCTGACCTGTAGGTCTGTTCTTTTTGCACTTTATAGACAAAGAAGGACTGTGTTTGGGGGAAGGGTCCTTCCCACACACATCTTCTGAGATGTGAGAAACCAAGTGGGAACTCCCGCACCGTAGCTGTGGAACCTTCCACTTCAACATAAATATAAACTACCTCAAGGATCAAGAGGCTAAGGATGCAGGGTCAGAAGGAGCGTGGAGAGCAACTTTGGCTCCTAGTCTGATGCTGGCTTGGAGGGAATGAGGTAGGCTTACAGAGAGTATAACCTGACAGTGATCTGATCAAAGCGGTTGGGCTCTTATTTGCTATCAGTCCTAGGAAGATGTGTATCCTCTTCCGTGAGTGCAGACAGAATGGAAACTAGTCACTCAATTCTCACCAGACCTCTAGATTTCTGAATGATGGGTTTCTTTTCTGTGTAAGCTAGAATGTTGACATTGCACAGGTGACTTTTAATGTGCTGTCATCTGGGATTCAGCAACGCTGGGTGTCCTTTTAGAGTTCTTCTGGCTTTGGTCATGTAGCTTCTCAACTGTTTCTTTTCCTAGAAAAAAGAGATTATTGTTTTTCTATAGCTGTCCTCTGTTTAGACTTATATAATTCGTAAATAAGTTATAAAGAATTTAAAGTGTGCAGATGAAAATCATCAGAGGTATAGAAATTCCCATTCTCCTAAAAACTCATTTTAGTTTCTAAATTAAGTTGGGCTGAGACTTGGTTTGCTCTGCAGTCCGCAGCCATGCATTGGGGAGTGTGCTGGATCACCTGGTTATGCACGTGAACAGAACACATCGGCTCTCTGCCTTACACTATATTAAAAAAACAACAACAACAAAAGCTCCCAACAGATGGATTAAGCATGGAGACCAAAACTTTAAAAGTTCTAGAAGAAAATGTAGGAGAATTTTTTTAGGATTTGGGAATAGAAAATAATTTCTCAGAATTACTAAGTATGAAAGAAGTTGGCAAATTTGTTCATATTAAGAACTTTTTTATTAAAAGACACATAAAAAATGTATCTGTAGGTATCTGACACCCTTCTGGTTTTGATCAGTGTATGTGGAGTGCCAGAAAGTGCTGTGCCCAGCTGGTAGAGGGCACCAAGGTGAAGCGTTTCATTGTTAGGGTTAGTGGTGATGACTCTTGACCCGTACAGTTGTCTTTTCCCCTTTATTATTATTTTTAATGGTATATTTGTTACAATGATATATGTGACAAATGTGTAAAATATGAAGCATAATGATAAAATGAACTCACAGCCTACTTGAGACTTCATATATTATAAAACCATGTCACCATGTGCCCCTCCTTCCACATCCTCACTTCCGCCTCCCCACCCCGCAGAGCTAACCTTTCTCCAGAATTTCACTTATTCTCCCCTTGCTCTTTAAATAGTATTACCAGATATATGTATATTCCCATGTAATGAAATATTTCATCTTGCTTTTTGTTTTCTGGACGCTATAGGAATGTTACTACATGCGGTCTTCCGGGACATTACCCCTCCATTTTACTCTGTAGGATCCTTCCGTGTTGTTGCATAGAGCAGTAGTTCATTCATTTTCACCGGGGGTTGGAATTATTTGGCCGTGCACAGCACCGGGGAGAGTACCACATCCGGTCTGGGTAGTTCAGGAAAGGATGAGTCAGCTCCTCCCGATTGTGTTTGTACCTGTGCTGGGAATCTAGGGAGGATGATGATTAGAAGACAACAATTCCATCCTAAAAACCTATAATCTAGTTTTGGAAACAAAAAATAAAATAAGTTGCTAGTCATTTAAATAATATTATATACAATGTTAATAAATAGTATGTATAGTATGTTCTAAGACAGGGTCCCCAAACTTTTTACACAGGGGGCCAGTTCACTGTCCCTCAGACCATTGGAGGGCCGGACTATAAAAAAAACTATGAACAAATCCCTATGCACACTGCACATATCTTATTTTAAAGTAAAAAAACAAAACGGGAACAAATACAATATTTAAAATAAAGAACAAGTAAATTTAAATCAACAAACTGACCAGTATTTCAATGGGAACTATGGGGCTGCTTTTGGCTAATGAGATGGTCAATGTGCTCCTCTCACTGACCACCAATGAAAGAGGTGCCCCTTCCAGAAGTGCGGCAGGGGCCGGATAAATGGCCTCGGGGGGCCACATGTGACCTATAGGCCATAGTTTGGGGACCCCTGTTCTAAGAAATCTGAGTGGGGGTATCTGATAGTGTATTAGAAGAAATCTAAATCTTCACAGGCTAGAAGCAGTTGGACCCATGAAAGTGGGGGAGGTGGAGCTAACATGCGAGGTGTAGGTATAATTTGCATGTAGTGTGAGGTGATATGGTTCAGATTAGAAGTGGTGTTGGGGTTCAGCATGATCCCTCAAATGAGTATAACACGTTTCAGAGAGGAGAAGAGAATTTATTTTCAATCACCCATTGAATTAATCTTTAAAGTGCCAGTGATAGGAGATAAAATTAGTTAGATAATTGAGACCAGATTCTCAAGAGCCTTAAGCAATAGGTCGTTGGAAATCCTCGAAGGGTTTCAAATAATGATTTCATTAAGTTAACTAGCTGTTAACTGAGTACACACTGGATGCATGATATTCTGTTAATCATTTGATACATGCAAAGATGAGTAAGACTCATCCTGTGACCTCAAGGATTTTGCAGTGGTAGGAATGACAGCAATGCAAGGTAAAATAAAGTGCCACCGAGAAGCACCGGTTATTGTGGTGATTAATTCAGCAGCACCTGTTACCTGCTGAAGTAATCAGGAGCAGCTTCCTGGGAAAGGTGACATTTGGGATGGACTTGGAGTGAATAATATTTGAAAGGCAGGGGATAGCTATGAGTTGTAAACTAATGGGATCTGTTTAGGGAAAAGTGAACCATCTGGAGGCCCAGACATAGGAGGGAACAGGAGGTGAGGTGCTAAGGATGGGATTGTGGGTGGCTCTGGAGCTGTGTTCTCCAATAGAAATCCAATGTGAGCCACATGTGTGATTAAAACTTTTCTAGCAACCATAGTGACAAACTAAAAGGAAGTAAGTGTCATTAATTTTAATACTATCCTTTACTTGGTCTGGTATATCCAAAATATTATCATTTCCACATTAAAAATTATTAATGAAATATTTTATTTTATTTTGTCCACACTAGGTTTTTGAAATCCAGTGTGTATGTTACATTTTCAGTGCAGCTCAGTTCAGACCAGCCATGTTTCAAGTGCTGAGCAGCCGTATGTGGCTCGTGGCCACCATACTAGGCAGCAGAGGTCTAGATTGTGCAGGGCAGGAGTCATTGATGCTAGAAATTCTGTTGACTTATTATAGAGGATAATGAAATGAATACAGTTTTCCTTTGAACAGCACTACAAGCTTGACATAGCACTTTCATAGTCGTAGTATTTGTTCCTTTTTTTTTGTATTTTTCTTAAGTTGGAAATGGGGAGGCAGTCAGACAGACTCCCGCATGCGCCCGACCGGGATCCACCTGGCATGCCCACTAGGGGGTGATGCTCTGCCCATCTGGGGCGTCGCTCTGCTGCAATCAGAGCCATTCTAGCGCCAGAGGCAGAGGCCACAGAGCCATCCTCAGCGCCCAAGCAAACTTTGCTCCAATGGAGCCTTGGCTGCGGGAGGGAAGAGAGAAACAGAGAGGAAGGAGAGAGGGAGGGGTGGAGAAGCAGATGGGCGCTTCTCCTGTGTGCCCTGGCCGGGAATCGAACCTGGGACTCCCGCACACCAGGCCGACGCTCTACCACTGAGCCAACTGGCCAGGGCCGTATTTGTTCCTTAAACATTGTTGATGCTATTTATTACTAGTCCCATTTTACAGAATAGAAAATTGAAGTGCAGACAGGTCAAGTGACTTTTCCAATGTTGTATATTTAGTAAATGATGGGCTTCAAGTGTTCCACTGCTTTTTCCTCATCATAATAGATGAAAATCAGAAATAATCCAGCTAAGAGGCCATTGGGTGTATGAGGTAAAGGAGCACTTGGAGAAAGTGAGAGAAGTGAGATTAGAAAGATACATACATAAATTTCAAGGAAAAAGTTATCTCAGTTGGATGACTTAATTGAAAATAGGATATAAACAGGAAAGTATCAAAGAGGACGGAGTTTCTCAGCCATGACAACTGGAGGAGAAAATGGCAGACAGGGAAGCTGAGAAAGAGAACCATTGGGGGAGCAGAGTCTTGAGTTTGATTTTGGACATACTCAGCTAGAGGTGACATGCAGTCTGTTCCAGGAAAGAGGGTTCTCTTAGACACAGGGTCATCGGGACTCTGTCACACTGCTGGGCCCGAGGTCTGGTGCTCGTAGCACTGACTTCTGAACCCGGTTCTCTCTGAGCAGTTTCCGTTCGTTTTCTTCGCTCTTGATTTAAATTGGGGCTGGTTCTGTGTGTTTTTCTAAATGAGGTAATTTGATTTCCTGACGGAGAGAATTTTCTCAATCACTTTAATAATAATATTACTAATACTTTTTCTCTATTTGGCCAAATATACTCCCCAGAGCATTTTTACATGCTATCCTCCCACTAGGAGGGTGGGCAAGATAGATACATGACCCCTTTATCCATAAAGTGTCAGAGGTTAAACGACTTGCTCAGCATCTCATACACTGGTACGTAGCAGAATCGGGTCCAAACCTGGTGTCACCTGGCTTAGACCTTTTATCTTCAAAGTTTCATTTCTGATGGGCTTTTCCTGCTGGACAGGCAAAGGAAGGACGAACTGGAGCAGAGGATGTCGGCACTGCAGGAGAGCCGGCGCGAGCTGATGGTTCAGCTGGAAGGCCTCATGAAGCTGCTGAAGGTAAGAGCCGGTGGCCTGCTCGTGGCCCTTCCCGCCGCTCCGCTGTCTGTCCACCCTCCACCTCCAGGGCAGCTCAGCCTCCCCTGGGGTGTCCGAGCGGGAGGCAAGAGGCTGAACATTGCTGCCTGGACCCAGTTTCCAGGTAAACCTCCGTAATGGTGATCTGATTCAGTGTAACAGTCATCTACATTAGTATAAAGCCTGATTAAAAAAGACAAAATTAATAACAGGATCCAGAGTAATGTCCTTGAATAGTTGCTTTTATGAATGTTTATAAATAGAATATTAACTATGTGTAAATGAGTATTTCCCAACTATTTAAAGTTTCTTTTAAGACAAGTATTCACATATTCCACCTGTAAATATTTTGTCATTTTTAAATGAATATTACCGAAGCATACCAGCCTTAACACTCCAACTTGCATCAGTGACTTCACTGTATAAGGAAGAGCAAAATAGCACGTTAGCTCTAGGTTTGCTAGATTGGGGCTTTAATAACTGGAATAAGTCAGGTCTCACTGTCTATTTTTATTGAAAAATATAATACAAGCCTTACGCCCCAGAGCAGAGAAAGGCACGCTTGGTGTTTAAATGTCCTTACCTGGAGATTTTATTGGTGCTGAACAGAAATATTGACCCAGCTGTGTAGCAGCAGTGCCGGAGCACATCTGTTCATGCCATGCATTCCTGAGGTCTGTGCCCTGCAGCCACTGCATTTTGTGATATGACAGAGCTGGCAGTCAGAAGGGAGATAGCACAATTTGGAGCACCTCAGAAGCCAGTGGGGTGGGGGTTAATCCTGTGATAAAGGGGAGTCTCTGAGGTTTTGAAAAAAATAGGAAAATATGCAGAATGGGTAAAAAAGGGGAAAAACAAGGGTAGAAGGAGACTAATGAAATCATCTGGGCCTGAAGTGACAAGGGTCCAGACTAGGGGTGGTAGCCCAAGACGATATCAACTGGGAAAATATCAACTCTTCTTCAACTTATAGTTCAACTCTGATGCTTGTATTCAAGGGCTAAGCAGAATGTGCTGGTGCCTGGAACTCAAATCCCAAACCCTGAGTTTTCTTGTGTTTCTAGCTGTGGTCTTACAGTTATAATTTCAGTAAAATAGGCAGGACCCTGCTGTCCCATTGTGTAAGACCCCCTGCCACGTTCTCAAACACCTAATCATTTACCCACCTGACAGGCTGAGGCCATTCAGATGGGGAGGAAGAATTTACAGACATGCCCAGGAACGTTGTTGTTTTATTCACTGGTTAGAATTCACAGTTAAAATTTTACTCCTGTAGTGTCCAGCTTCCTGAAAGGATTACAATCTTGATTTGTGTATGACATACACTTCTAAAAGGGCCTACATAGGCATCACTGACTTCTATTAAAATTTCAAAGATGTTTTCTTACTATTAAAAAAATACACCTTCACCAGCACATAATAAAAGTATCCTTTAGAATCCTAATTTTAATTTCAAAAGAGTGTCCTGCTTTCATTGATGTTCAGTCTGCTAGTATTTAATTCTCTCATAAAACAGCTGTAAGCAGTTAGTCAAATACACAATTGATCCACATGGTCTGGGATACTCAGAAATTAAAATGCACCACACAAGTTCCCATTTCACAGGGAGTTCTTTTATTTCACTCCTTCAGTGAAATATTATGTACTTTGTCTGTTTTATCTGAAAAATGATCATTTTAAGAAGCATACATATGAAGTGTCACCATTGTTTATGAATTCATCTTAAATCCTTTTCTTTGGAACAAGGCTTGATAAAAATTAATCATATTTATTTAACAAAAAGTATTGAATTCCTAAGTGTCATGTGTAGGTATTTGGCATATAACGGTGAATAGGACTTCATTCCTGTCACCAAAGAGTATCAGGGACCTTCTTACTGTTTTTATTTTAATGGCTAATATGGACCAACACTTAGGTACCCATGTTTCAGAATGTATCTTTTCCTTAAAATTTTCCCCCTAATTCATGAGTATACGGATAATCTCTGCCTCAAACTTTTTATTTAATCTAGAAATGGTTAAATGTTGGTGTTTCTGTTTCTAAATCCTGCTCCCAATATTTTTCTACCTCATTTTCCATGACTGTTTTTGAAACATATTTACCAGATGAATGCTACAGTTTTGAATTTCAGCCTCATTTGCAAATGAATTTTCAAATAGAAATTTTTATGTAGATGACTGCAGTGGCTATGGCAGTACTCTAGTCACCTAGCCAGACATTCCACATGGGAACGAGTCTCACATGTTGTAGATGCCATAGCAGTTCTAGATTTGCACTATATATATAATTAAGGAGTTATTACTCCCTTTAAATCAAGTTGGCCCCTCTGCCTTGTCATCAGTCAATGTTTACTGACCCTAACTGCCCAGTTGATAACAGAAATGTTCTGAGACCTTCTGTTTGGCCTGTTTTCTGTGTTGACAGAGCCTTCAAGGCTTTATCTGAATGACTTTGTGAGTTTAAATCATACAGCACTGTCCTGAGTACCACTTTGCCGGAGTCTACCATCTCCCACTCCTAATGCCCATGGGAGGCCTTCAGGTCCTGAAAATGTGGCCCTGTCCATCTCCTCATCCTAACCTGACCCGTGAGTCTAGTGCACATTTTCGTGATTTATGTCTGTGAACAAACTACAGGACAAAAATTAGGTTATCAGGGAACCTATGGATACTCCAGTACTCTCAGCCTTCTGTCTAGTGCATTTTCACCAATGAAATAAAAATTGGTTTTGCATCTCATTTGCATAATTGAACAACTATCTTTGACTTGTCATTTGCTTTTCTGATGTTCTTGTTTAATAAAAAAAAATCAAATGCTTCTTTTTTTATCGCTTCATATTTATTTTGAAATATCCCCTGATTTTTGTGAGCATCAAAAATCATGGGATAGTCACCAAATATGCAAAACATGAAACTTTGCTTTTTGAAATGTTCCTATTCTGTTGAGCCAAAGCAATATTTTCTCCAGTCCCAAACCTGGAGAAAACAGAATAGGGAGGTGTCTTAGGAACCAGTCTAAGAAATTATACGCTGGTCTTTTGACCTCAGGTACAATTTCAGCTTGTCAGAATTACCTATCCCTCCCCCACCATCTCAATTCCCATTTCAACCCTTAGTGCCAGCAAAAAATAAATAAATAAAACATGTATTTAAATTGTTTCATAACTCTCCTTACCTAGTAAATCGAAGAAGAGTGTTCTGCCCCACAGGGAAGCTTGACCAGGAATGGAGGTGGCTTCCCAACTGCAAAGCTCCAACCCCTTCTAACAGGAGCCGTGGATGCCGGATGCAAAAGCTTAAAGACCCTTACTTCTCGGGCGCCCACCGCTCCTGCTGGGGGCCCACTGCCTGGGCTCCTGCGAGCATAGGTTTGGACAAGCCTCTCGCAGCTGGCTTTGGTTCTGAGGGCACCTTCCTGGGCTGAGTTGGAAAGCTTTTGGTGCCTATTTAATTTTTAGTCCGTGTCTCTCCTTTGCAGGAATAAAATTATTTTCACCAAATTTTTACTTAATCTCTCCCTTTTGTAATTTCTCCCTTTTGTGATTCCTTGGCTTTACTGAAATCATTCTTGCCTTTGCACCAAGATCTGCATCCTGAGACGCCCTCATCTTTCCTTAAAACTCCTTCCACACATGTTCAGGGAGGCTACCTGGGTGGATGGGCCCAGTTTAAATAGAAGCATCGCAGCAGCTTGTAGAAATGTGTACTTGGGGCAAAGGCAGAGGCACCCTGACCACCGGGTGGAACAGCCAGGACGAGGCACAGAAAGGAAGCAGAGACACCCATTAAAAGGCAAAGTGGCTGAGGAACAACAGACTGAGAAGAGAGAAACTTGGAAGTGTTTATCTCATCTTCATTGTGCTGCTTTCTGTAGCGCCTGGTGGTGCGTTCTGACAGCTGAGAGTTGGCAAGTGCCTGCTCTGCGCACCGACTCTATGCGGCTCTAAAAGAGACTGTCCCGTGTTCCCAGAGCTTTATGCATAAGAAGTTCTAAATGATCCCATGTTGAATTAATGAGAAAGTGAGGTTTCAGGGCCCTGAAGCTGTTTCCAGTTTACTAGGGGGATGGGAGTACACATCTATCTTTGGAAAAGAAATAAAAAACAAAGAAGCCCAAAAGCAAGTGGAGGGGAGAGGCCTAAATCAGAGATGACTGTGGGCATGTGGATTGCTAGTTGGGGAAGTTCTGAGCACTGCTTCTCAAACCAGCGATCAATCAGCTTCAAGGCTCATTAAGCGCATTGCAGTGCCCCACCCCAAGAGTTTGGGCCCCAGGGGTGGGGTGCAAAATCTGCATCTTTGACAAGTTTTCAGGTAACTGCTGCTGCTGTTGCTGCTGCTACTGGTCCGTATCCCACAGTTTGAGACCACTACCTGGACAGATGCACTCAAACACCTATGAATATTGTGAACAGGGAAATAGAATATTGGGCTTTTGAGTCACATTCAAGCTGCTTCTTTCGGTTTGCCCTCAATAGTTGTATTTGGGCAAGTCAGGCTCGCTAACCCTTTTTGATACAAAAATGAGAAAGTTGGACTAGGTAGTTTCTAAGGTTCTTTCCTTGCAACTCCAGAGGCTGACATGGAATGGGATGGACGGGGCAGAGGTCAGCCATTTGCTCTGGCCAGCTGATGATGCTTCTGTGGTGGGCGGGCCTTGGATCTCTGAACCCACGAGGCTGGCTTGATTTACACTGTTCTCCTGTCATTTCTGCCATATGTTCATGGTGTTGGGCATTAATCTCTCTCCTTTTTCCTTCTGCCTGTTTGTCTGTTTTCGCCACCTCTAGGAGGAAGAGCAAAAGCAGGCAGTAAGTGAACTTCAGAATTCTCCATCTGGTTCTTGCCCCTTTTGCATGTTCTTCCTTTCTTCATGTAACAAGTAGATACTTTCTCCTCTCCTCCCTGCACAAGACCACCTCTGCAGAACAGATCACGTGTAGCACCCTCAGCAGTCCCTCCATGGTGTCATAAAATGGCCTATAAGTCCCCATCATGTTTCCCTAGTAGAGCATGTTCCTATTTGAAGCCAGCACTTGTTGAATTGTTCTCCGAAGCGCTCATCTGTCATGTTTATTTGAGTGTGCATGACTCTCCAGGCCATGATTGCACTTTCCTGCACTTGCTTTCTCTGCTGCTTCAGGTCGAGAGTGACTTTAATTGCTCGAAACAGCTATTAGAGTGGTGGGAGGTGACCTCAGGTCTAAATACTGTGTCCTGAAGGGTTGTGCATGAAAATGAGTAGTTCTTTTGATAACTTCAGACGTCCTTTCATCTTGAGCAGGCTTCTGGATGCTGCAACTCCAGTCGCCTTCTTCATAGAGTTACCCATGCAAACTGGATACAGGAGGATGCCATAATGACTTCCACCATGGAGCCCACTCCAGAGGGGCCTGCAGCGTCTCCAAACTCACGGCTGCTGCGGGGTGGTTAGGGGAGGTTTATGTTCGCTTTTGTTTATTGCAATAGCCACTAACTCACATGAGAAAATCAACTCAGGATCTATCTGCAGTAGAAACAGCACATGTTTACATAACATGGTGAGGGTTTCAGAGCATACATCTTCTCTATAAGCTATAGCTGATTTTTAGTTTACCTCAGGGCTTGTTTTTTAAAGAGAGAAATATGAAACGTTTAATTCAAACACTGTACTCATTTCTTTTTCAAAAAACAAAATTTATCCATGTTTCAGATGAGAATGGGAATATAAAACATTGTGTTTATTATTATTTTCAGTTAGGAGAGCAGTGGAACCATAGAGTAAAGTGGAGAGGGAAGGAAGGAAGAGATAGGCAGTGAAGGGAAGAGGCAAGGACGGAGTGACGGAATGACGGAGAGACCGACTATCAGAAAGAGGCAGGGAGAGGGTGGTGGTAGGAGAGGCAGACGACCCAGAGATCTCAGCGGCTTTAATGTAAAGGAGTTTCTTTCATTCACACATAGGTTATTGCTCTGATCTGTGGCACTTCCATAGCAAGAGATGCACTGATATGGGCAAAGCAGGGTACTGGATGGAAAGTCAAGTGCAGCAATTTAATGCATTTCTCAGGAAGTGACACACATCACTTCTGCTCCATTTCATTGGCCAAAGCTAGTCACATGACCACACTTCACCTCCAGTTTGCTTAGCAGAAAAATTTTAGTTTTCTTAAGAGTGAGGATGCTGGTACTTGATGCTTGAGTCAGAGGAGGAGTATAGCTATTGTTGTTACAGTCTGCTGTCCGGATCTAAAGCGTCAGAAATATGGCAACAGGAATAATGTACAGTGGTCCCTTGTCTATCACAGGGGAGGTTAGATTTCAGAACCCCCCATGGTAGGCAAAAACGCGCAACATAGTGACCTTATATTTATTTTATTACTGATATATATTTTAAGGCTTTATAAATCCTCCCCACACTCTTGTAAACCTTTCCCACACTGTTATTAACCTTTCCTACACTCTTATAAACACTTCCTATGCTCTTAAACACTTTCTACACTCAAACCTACGTAATTTTAACAACATATAAAATTCAATATGGATAGTCATCAGTGAATACTAATGTTTTAATTAATATTTTTTACATTTTTAGTATTGTTTTCAGTTTTTTAGGCTAGAAAATGCTAATTTTTGGCCCTGGCCGGTTGGCTCAGTGGTAGAGCGTCGGCCTGGCGTGTGGAGGATCCGGGTTCGATTCCCGGCCAGGGCACATAGGAGTAAGCGCCCATTTGCTTCTTCACCCCCCCTTCCTCCCTGTCTCTCTCTTCCCCTCCCGCAGCCAAGGCTCCATTGGAGCAAGGATGGCCCGGGCGCTGGGGATGGCTCCTTGGCCTCTGTCCCAGGCGCTAGAGTGGCTCTGGTCATGGCAGAGCGACGCCCCAAGATGGGCAGAGCATCGCCCCCTAGTGGGCAGAGTGTGGCCCCTGGTGGGCGTGCCGGGTGGATCTCGGTCGGGCGCATGCAGGAGTCTGTCTCTCCCCGTTTCCAGCTTCAGAAAAATACAAAAACAAAATGCTAATTTTACCACAAAAATAATTAAAATAATAAACATATAAAAATACCTATACACTGCAAAATCCACGATATAGCAAAAAATTCACAATACAAAATTAGATATATACAATTTAAAATCTGCATATAGTGAGACCGTGAAAAGTGAACCGCAATATGGCGAGGGATGACTGTAACTCTTGCAGTAATTAATGTAACTAAGAATGTGGGCAATGCCTCTCTCCTCAGTGGGTATGACGTGCCATTATATATGCAGCACTCCAGACAATAAAAGCTTCCAGGATAAAGTCAACATAGACACTCCTTCTCTAACCCTGCTTCTCTCCCTGGGCTCTACTACCTTTCCTGTAGAAAAAGAGGCACAGGGAATTCTGGAGGATGAGCGAGCAGGTACCAGAAGCAGCGAGGCAGATGCTGGTAATGGTTAGGCGTACTAGTAGGAGGATCTCTCCTTCCGGCTCCTTCTCCGCTTCTCCCCTGGCTGTCTCGTCCCCATGCTGTTGGCTGTTGCTTCCTGCAGACCGAGGGCAGCGCCTCAGCTGTCATTGCTGAACACTAGTGTTCCCCTCCTCTTCGCCCCTCTGCACTTCGAAGATACACTCGACTGTTAAAACCACTTGCTGGGAATGTTCTAGCCATCTACCCAGTCTGGCGTCTCCTGACCCTATTCTAAATGCACCAGCTCAGAGTGAAGCAACTACTTGGGAACACCCTATACCTTTCTGAGAATTGTCTCACACAAGGGGCAGACATTATGGGTATTTGTTTTAATGATAACAGTAAAAGCTCCAATAGATGTTGTTGGGTTTTTTTTTTTTTTAATTTTATGGATTTCCATGTAACCTAAGAACCAGAAATTGCCACTGCTGGTGTATTATTTCTCAGGTCAATTTAAAGCCGACCTTGGGCAGACAAGGGATTAAATACCATGTATATTTCAGTGACTTTTGATTCTGTATAAAGAGCATCATCTCCTTGAAGTTGGCAAAATGAGAATCTAGACCCAGACCACTAAAGCCTGCCATTCATATGCCGCTTGTGTGTATAGCCTGGGAGTTCTCCATGACCAACGTCCTGAGTTCATGATCTAGTCCTCACAGATACATAGGACCATTCATAGCATGAATTGGTACAAATTGCTTTTTCCTAATCTTTCTCAACTGTGGTATGAGGTAAGACATTCTGCTCTGTGAATATAGGCAGAAATATACTCTGTCCATCTCATAGGTTTAATTTTTTTTTAATTTATTCATTTTAGAGAGGAGAGAGAAATGGAGAGAAAGAGACAGAGAGGGAGAGAGAGAGAAGGTGGGGAGGAGCTGGAAGCATCAACTCCCATATGTGCCTTGACCAGGCAAGCCCAGGGTTTCGAACCGGCAACCTCAGCATTTCCAGGTTGACACTTTATCCACTGCGCCACCACAGGTCAGGCCATCTCATAGGTTTAAATTGGACCCACTTAAGGCTCAGCTCTGAGGCTAAAATTTGAACTGAATGGCTTTATATGGTTTAATTTTTTTAAGTGTTATTTATTGATTTTACAGAGAGAAGAGTGGAGGGGGAGGAACAAGAAGTATCAGCCCATAGTTGCTTCATTTTAGTTGTTCATTGAGTGCTTCCTGTATGAACCTTGACCTGGCAAGCCCAGGTTTTGAAACAGCGACCTCAGCATTCCAGGTGGACGCTCTAGCCACTGCGCCACCACAGGCCAGTAGAGTAGTAGACTGCCAACAGCTCTGAAAGGTGGGCTTTGTCTGATCCAGCCACTTCACCCCCACCCACTGAACAAACTCACCTCAGTAAAGGAAGGAGACAAATATTCAGACTACCTATTAGATTATCTGACTCATAGAATCTTGTTGACAAAACTTCATTTCTTTTCTATCTGAACATGTACATAACCCTTACAAACTTCCATTTCCTCATTTATAAACTTTCAACATCACAATTCTTTGATCCTTTTGTCACTGATACTGATTGCTATTTTGGGGAAAGGCTATAAACAAAAAAGGTCGCCTGACCTGTGGTGGCACAGTGGATAAAGCGTCGACCTGGA
Organism: Saccopteryx bilineata; assembly: GCF_036850765.1. Lineage (NCBI taxonomy): Eukaryota > Metazoa > Chordata > Mammalia > Chiroptera > Emballonuridae > Saccopteryx > Saccopteryx bilineata. The sequence goes on along the minus strand of NC_089492.1, from coordinate 84,210,089 downwards.
AATGCTGAGGTTGCCGGTTCGAAACCCTGGGCTTGCCTGGTCAAGGTACATATGGGAGTTGATGCTTCCTGCTCCTCCCCCTTCTCTCTCTCTGTCACTCTGTCTCCTCTCTCTCTCTCTCTCTCCTTTCTAAAATGAATAAATGAAATAAAAAAAATATATTAAAAAAAAAAAAAAAAGGGTCCACAGAAATTCAATTGGGTTCGTTTGCCTGGAGTGTTCTTTTGTGACTTTGAAACCCTCTAGTCCTCACTTCATTATCTGTGCTTTCACTCATCAATCAACTCTTTCCCTGGGGTCTATGCATGCCCATCAGTCACCTCCCTCTTCTCCAGACAAACGAATGCCTCCCATGAAAAGGGCATCAGCTGCTTCCACAAGGCCCACTCCTTTGGCTTATTTCTGGGACTGTTGGCCATGCCTTCCGAAGGATAGACATTCCTGGTGTTCTTTTTCTGTTAGACCTCACCCTACCATCCTCTCTTGGCATGGGATTAGACCTGTGACTCTTCACTTTGAGAGTGTCTGTAGGCATTTCCTCAAATTCTGATGCTGTGCCAATGTCTCGGGTTTTATAGCTGACCTCAGGCTGGTTCTGATGTTCCACATTAACAACAAGGCTAAGGTAGGGAGCTTCCTGGCCGAGTCCTTAACTGAAACGAAAGATCTTCTTGCTTAGTTTCAGCTAAAAGAAGCATGTTATAAGGGGCACGATAGACTCTCCTACACGCATCTCCATTTGCTGCTAATCATAATTTGGCAAGTAGAATTACTCTCATTTGGAGCTATAGTATAGATTTCCCAATGCTTAAAAAAGAAAGAAAGGGAAGGAAGGGAATGTTTTCTAAAATTAGAGGCAATTCAGAGAGTTTACTGCAGCTAAACTGGTACCTTTAATAAGAATCCATACCAGCTCACCACCGCTCTGCAAAGCTGGTGAACTGTAAATCCTTTGGTGCTTTTATTACTGTGTATTCTTATTAACTTTGAAATGTATAACATGTGCCATTTATACATTGCTTTCACATTTCAGATTTCAACTCCCGTATTTAATCAGCTCAGACTTCAGGAAACGCAGAGAGAATCTAGGAGACTCTTGGGCCCATTACTGCCTTCTGGGACATCTCTCAAATATAGAGAAGATATCAGAGTTTATCCTTAGGCCCCTAAAAGTTCTAACCTGAGCCTAGGCTACTGGTGGCCAGCCCTTCCTTCCATCTAGGCAAAGCAGCTCTGGGCAGGCCACCCTCTGTAGGACCTCATGGCTCTGAGTCACCCTCAGGCAGGTTTCTTCTCTCTCTCTCTCTTTTTTTTTTTTTTACAGAGACAGAGAGGGACAGACAGGAAGAGAGAGATGAGAAGCATCAGTTCTTCATTGCGGCACTTTAGTTGTTCATTGATTGCTTTCTCATGTGTCTTGACAGGGGTGGGGGTTCTAGCAGAGCGAGTGACCCCTTGTTCAAGCCAGCGACCTTGGCTCAAGTCAGCAACCCTGTGCTCAAGCTGGTGAGTCATGCTCAAGCCAGCGACCTTGGGGTTTCAAACCTGGGTCCTCCACTTTCAGTCCAACTCTCTATCCACTGTGCCACTGCCTGGTCAGGCCTCAGGCAGGTTTCTTATCCTCAACACTATGGACGTATGGAGCCAGATAACTTTGTGGGGGGTGGGTTGGGGTAAAGGGCTGTTCTGTGCATTGCAGGTATTTAGAAGCATCCTTGACCTCTACCTCTCAAATCCTAGTGCTAGCTGTCGCTACCCCCAGGTCCCTAGCAGGTGAAATTACCACCAATCAAGAAGCACTGCCCTGAGTCCAGGGAACCTCTGTGACTCCAGTTTGATCCCCCGGCATTCTTAGAATCCCTTAGTCTGAGGTTTGAGGGTGGGATGGATGATAAAAGATTTGCAGTCACCTTCCCCTCCAAGTCCTCTTCTGTCCATCTCCCCTGCCGGGTTAGTTCCATTGCAGCACTCCCTACACGCATGCTCTCCTCCAGTCTCTGCTCCTCCTCCTGCTCAGTTGTCAAGTTCAGCTGATGACTTCTCCAAACAAATGCTTGCTTATATCTGTCTTTTTCAATTCCGGCCTCCATCATCTCTCCCTGGTCTTTAGGAAAAGACCTCCTTGCTCCTGTCCCACTTCCCTCCTGCACGCTGGCCCAGATTCCTACAGGCAGATCACGCTGACCACATCATGCACCCCCTCTGCCACTGCCTGAAGCAGATCAGCAAGCTTTTGCTTTAAAGGGTTAGATAGTAAATATTTTAGGCTTTGTAAGCCAAACCAAAGATATTATGTAAGTACTTATATAACCACTTAAAATATAACCATTTCAAAATGTAAAACCATCCTTACTCATGGACTAAAAAAACAGGTGGTGAGCTGGATTTGGCCATGGGCTATAGTTTGCCCATTCTACGGCCTAGTAAGTGAACGTGTTTATTTACGGCTCTGCATGTTTGTGCCCCACCCCTCTCTTTCCTACCCCGTAGCTCCCTTGCGCCCCGACCACTCCTCATCCCCCAGCACAGCCTCCTCGCTCAGCCCAGTCCCTTTGTTCCTGCTCTTTCCTCGCCTGGATCGCCCTTCCCGAGCCTCTTCTGCCTGTGAAATTCAACCCCTCAAGATACTCTCAGGTGCCACATCTCTATGAAACCCTAGCCGGTTCCAGAAGGTCAGAGTCAAACCCTCTCGGGCCAGTGCTTCTCTTTCTTTGTACTTCTAGGAAGGCACAGATTTTATCCTCCTTTGTACGCTGGTTGCACACGTGCCCAGCTGCCTCTGGACCTGCGAGCCCGTGGAGCGGAGACACTGCCCCTTCGTAGCCCCCGGCTCCTTGCAGTGTAGAATAATGGCATGTCGCTTTCGATTGAGCTGGTGCGTGAAGCGTTGTATGTTCATCCTCACCAACCTGTGAAGAGACTAATATCTATTTTACATACGAAGACTCTGAGATGCCGGAGAGGTTAAGTAAGTTGCCAAGGATCACACATGTAACAAGTGGCAGAACTGGAATCCAAGTCAGAGTGTCGACCTGCAGAGCCCAGTCTCTGACCGCGATGTTCTGGATCGCCAGGGACTTGGCGGAGAGTGATGGTGTTGAAGAAGGGTACCATAGCTCACCATGCAAATTTGCCCTACCCATAAATAGCACTTAGATTTGTCTCATTGAATTTTAAAATTATGGCTGATAGGTTCTGGCTGCTGGCTTGACCGTTGGCCCTAACTTCCCAGCACACACAGTAAATAAACGTGTGTTAACGGTGATAAGAGAGGAGACATCATAAAACTTCAGCCCTTCTCTGTGGTGTTTAGAAGCCAGGTGTACCTTTAAAAACTGCACCACACCTAAGCTTACAGGTGGGCACCTTTCCTAAGAGAGGAAGGTCTCCCGGAGTGTCCTTTACCCAGTTCAGTTCACCGCAGAGGGAGCGCAGCCTGCTTCTTCGCTCACCGCCGGCGGCTGTCATTATCCTCTCCATGCCGCCGCCGTCTGCTCACTGACATCCCTGGCCCGGCCTCCCAGCCAGCTCGGCTCCTGTCGTGCAGCAGGACAGACAGACAGAGCAGCATCAGCTCCTGCTCTTTCTGCTTTTACTTCCGTGTCTGATGAGACAGCTGCATTTTCCTAGCAGAGCCAACCAGCACCAGCTCATAATAGTAAACACGGATTTTTCTTCTACCTTTCCTTGAGGGAAAAAAAGGTATACAAAGTCCATTTCTTTTCTATCTCTGTTCTCTACACCTTCGTGATTGCCTTCTTTCTCCCAAGGTTGTTTTTTAGTTTTCTGTTTTTCTGAAAAGGTCTCTGAAAATTGGTGAGTGGCAAAGAGGCCAATTTGCTTAATTTAAATACACTGTGGCAAAGGGAAGGTAATTGTCCACCTAGGCCATCTGCTGCCTGGCAGATATCCATGAATCAGAGAGGTAGAAATGAAGGCTAGCCTGGCTGAATAGCTTTGTTGGTTAGAGCATTGTCCCCATATGCCCAAGTTTCAGGTTCGATCCCCGGTCAGGACACATGCAAGAATCAACCAGTGAATGCATAGATAAGTGGAACAACAAACCCACCCCTCTTTCTCTTTCTTTCCCTTTCCCTCTCCCTTCCTCCCTCTCTCTAAAAATAAATCAATAAGCCCTGGCCAGTTAGCTCAGCAGTAGAGCGTCGGCCTGGCGTGCAGGAGTCCCGGGTTCGATTCCCAGCCAGGGCACACAGGAGAGGCGCCCATCTGCTTCTCCACCCCTCCCCCTCTCCTTCCTCTCTGTCTCTCTTTTCCCCTCCCGCAGCCGAGGCCCCATTGGAGCAAGGGATGGCCCGGGCGCTGGGGATGGCTCCTTCGCCTCTGCCCCAGGCGCTAGAGTGGCTCTGGTCGCAACAGAGCGACACCCCAGATGGGCAGAGCATCGCCCCCTGGTGGGCGTGCCGGGTGGATCCCGGTCGGGCGCATGCGGGAGTTTGACTGCCTCCCCGTTTCCAGCTTCGGAAAAATACAATAAATAAATAAATAAATATTTTTAAAAAGAAAGAGATGGGGACTAAAGTATTTCCTGTCACCATGATAACTTAGCTCAGTTTTAGTTGGGGTGTGTGTGTGGGAGGGGTGCCGTTATCAGCGCTCCATCGAGGGCCCTAACTCTGTAAATTAAGCTTTTTGCCACAAGCCTCTCTGGGTTTGATTACTTGACTACAATGGGCACCAAAGAGTTGATTTTTTTTTTTAATTCTTACCTGTTCCATGCAGAAAAAGAAGGGAAGGCAACAGTATTTATGGAGCCCCTACTGTGTGTCAGGTACCATGCCAGCGATGCCTAAACATGACCCAGAGCAGTGCGCTGCATTCTCCTGCTAATGACAGCGCCTTTCCCCCTGTGGCCTGCGCTCCCCCACAGCACGGGAGCGCCTGTCTGGGCTCAGACGCCAGCTGTGGGGAGGAATCAGTGTCCTCAGGTCACCTTCTCTGGCATTCCCTACACCTGTTTGGCTCTAATGTTAGATTTGTCTTCTAGAGGAGAGGCCAAGGTGTAATTATATTTCTCTTACTGGAAATTGACCATCCTGTGAAATTTATTGGAAATTGACTGTCCTATTGAAAATCTTGGGGAGTTTCAGCTGTGGGAAGTCTTGACTAATTCCTGTTCCTTCTAGCTCAGAAACCTTGTGCTGTGGTCCCAGCATGCCTTGGTTCCTCCTAGCAGTTTGAGGCAGTTAGAAGACCCAGGTACCAATCTTGGCCTTTCTACTTGTTTATTTGCGACCCTGTCACCTCTGTAAGCCTCAGTCTCTTCAACTATAAAATGAATGTTGGACTAAACCAGAGGCTATGTTCCTGGGGTCGTGAACCCTCTGTAATTATCAGCATAATTTCCCTGTGATTTTCTTAGAAGGTGACACATAGCTTTCTCAGGTTCTCAAGAGTTTTGCTGATTTAGAAGAAGTGAAGAGCCAGCAGACCAGAGAGCTTCTCAGATTATAACATTTCTCTAGCTCTGTATTTTCAGCAGAATTGTTTCCAACTACAAGGGACCTCTGTGTTCAGAGAACCTGAGTTACAGGGCATTTATTGTGTTTAGTTGTTGGTTAGACACGTGGTGGGCCTGTGCTCTATTCAAGCCTTTGTTATAGGTTGTATTTCAATAACATTCCACTGTCTTGCATCAAAGAAACCTCAAAACACCAAGTAGCATGCTGCAAAGCTTCCCTGCTTCCCGGGGGAACTCCCCTCTCCTGGCAGCTGAAACCCAGAAGCACACGATAGTTATATCTTCCTTGGTTAGCTCATTCCCAACCCCAGAGCCCCTGACAAGATCCTCCACCTTTACGGACTTTTCTGTGATTCACAGGTTCCCACAATCTCAAGGTCCCAACTGCGATGCTCCCCAGCCTCCTCCGTCTGTGCCTCTTACTCTAGATTGGTTTGCATTGAGTGTGGTGCTTGGCGGTGTCCGTGAGGAGGGCGTGCCTCTCTGAACGCAGACCCCACCTGTGCTTCCGAGACGAGGCGCAGTAGCACAGCTCAGTGCTCCAGCTTGTTTCTCCTGTGTTCCTCCGGCCAGGCTTCCAAGAGGGCACGGAGTGAACAGACCTGCCCCGGGTCCTGAGTGGTCATCAGCTTGCCGAGAGCGCTGCTCTACGCGCAAGCACTGTCTTGAGCTGTACGAGTGCAGTACGCTCCAGTTGATACATTTAAGGAGGCGCGGTATGCTTCAGTGGGAGGGGCTTAGAAGTCACGGGACCTGGGACATTGGAAGGACCTTATTTCAGGTCCTGTCTTTCTTGAAATAGCCCCATCCTCTGCGCAGTAGCCTGCTCCCTGCACCTCCTCACAGGCTTCCTTTGTATGAGGCCTAAATGGACATCATTTCCAGTGCTGTGACTCCACTTGTGGTAAAGGTGAGCTAGGTACGGAAAATGCTATTATGTGACCCTGAGAGAGCTGCTTAGAACACTCATGGCAGGATCTTTCATTGGTGGTGAAGCTATGAACAAAGCCATGATTACTTGGCATTTCTGAAATGAAATAACTTGGCAAGAGTCAGAATCATAGAATTTTAGATCTGAAAAATATTTTAGACACCATCTAGTTGATACCTGTCAGTTCATAAATGAGAAGGCTGAGCCCCATAAAAATCTAAATGCACCTGGCCGGTGGTGGCACAGTGGATAGTGTGTTGACCCCATGCTGAGATCACTGGTTTGAAACTCAAGGTCGTTGGCTTGAGTGCAGGGTCACTGGTTTGAGTGCTGGATTATTGACACGATCCCGTGGTCACCGGTCTGATCCCTGGTCAAGGCACGTAAGAGAAGCAATCTGTGCACAACTGAAGTGAAGCAATGAGTTGATGCTTCTCGCTCTTAAAATATAAATAAAATTAATAAATGCATGTGCTGTAGTCGAAGGGAAGACACGGGTCCCCTGACTTCTAAACCATGCCTCTCCCGTGAACTACATACATGCCTCCCTAGGGTGGTGAGAGCTATGGTGCCATTTGAGAGCCTGCAGCTTCCCCTCTTCTGAGTCGTGGAATTCACAGCAGAGAATTGTCTCCAGGTCCTGTAATTACTGACAAAGTAAAGAGGTTGAGATTTAGTGTCAGGACAGGATAAGGTACCCAGGGACTTAGGCACAAACTCAGATCAGAAAAAATGTCTTGAATCTATATCCTTGACTCTGTTCTCATCCATGGTCCCCTTTCCTAGAGCCTTTGGCCCTTCGTGAGAGCCTTTGGATCTGGTTTCTGATATTCCAAAATTCTTCCTTCCCTCTCTCTCAAATGTCCTTCAGATGGGACTGATTTAACATTGCACAGAGATAAAAATCAGCCGTAGTATATGAGTCACCTATTGCTGCATAACAGCTCACCCCCAAACCTAGTGGCTTAGAAGAACAAATATTTATTAACTCAGGGCTTCTGTGGGGCAGGAATCCAGGTGCTGTTTAGCCAACGCCCTGCCCTCACCAGCTGAGGGGCAAGCTCTCTCACAAGACTGTAGTCACCTCAAGGCTCAACAACTTGCACGGTTGTTGGCAAGATTCCTTGTGGATTGTTGAACTGAGGGCCTCTGTTCACTGTGGCTGATGGCTAGAAGCCACTTTCAGTTCTTTGCCACATGAACCTTTCCACAGGACAGCTCATGCAATGGCAGCTGGCTTCATCAGAGTGAGACATCAGGAGAGAGCGAGAGGGAGGAGGGCAAAACAGAAGTCACGGTCTTTTATAACTGAACCTCAGAAGTGCCATTCTCTTCTGATTCGTTAGAAGCGGTCACTATGCCCAGCCCACACTCAAGGGCAGGGGTCATTGGAGGCCATCTCAGAGGTCTGCCCACTGCATGTGGTTATCTTGTGTCAGTATTTCACGTACAGCTCACCAATGACTGAGAGGGGGAGTACGCCCTGGAGGTATTGCCTGCTCGGCCTCCTCGGGCAGTGGTGCTGGCTCAGGTCTCACTGCGGGAGAGTCAGCGAGTACTCACCACGGACTGAGTGCTGGGCTGGCCCTCTGGGACAACAGATAACTGTCATACAGTGAAGTGAGTTTGAACTTCAGATAAATCAAAAACAAATTTTTTTTCTTTTTAATTGGGCTTGATTTCTGCCTTGAGGGTTTGTTTTCTGAGCTGTGCACTTAGTCTGGGCATTTGCAGGCCAATCTGTAGCTGGCTAGTCACTTTAGAAATTCTGTCCCCCTTCATGTGCCCGAGATTGGTGCTACACCTTGGGGACGTGTGCTGGGTGCTGTTCTGTCTGTGAGGAGTGGCCACAGCGCCAGCCCGACCTGTGCTGAGGCCATCGCGACCTCTGCTTGTGGGCAGGCCTGGTTCTCGCAGTCAGTACTCCCTGCTCCATGGCTGAGGTGTCTGAATTCACACACTCCCCCAGTACCCAAGGTCTCACAGGATCTCACTGAGGTTCTGACTGTAACTGAGACAGCTTAGGCTCTTTGTCTCACAGTATTGGCCTATGGGAAAACCATCAGCTACTGGGGTGCATGGGGTCCTTCCTTGGGGATGCTCAGGCAACTGGAGCAATGATGTTTACTCTGGCCCCTCAACCCTGGGGCCTGGCTTTGCTGGAATCCACCGCTTCTCTGATCTCCTGCATCCCGGATCCTGCGTAGGATTCCCCCGCAGAGCCCAGCCTCCACATCAGACTTCCGTGCCTTTTCTGCAGCCTCGCAACCTCTCTCCCAGCTTCCTTATGTAAAAGTTGAGCAGAAGTAAAAATAGCAAAAAGAGGTTTTGTAGTATTCCATTATTTGGGTAAACCACATTTTGTTCATTCAGCCACCAGCCAGTGGACTTTTGGATTATTTCCACTTCTGGCCTATTAAACTGTTGCTAATGAACATTTGTGTACAGGTTTTGGGAAGACATGTGTTTTTATTTCTCTTCGGTAAATACTCAGGAGTGAAATTGCTGGGACATATGGTAAGTTTATGTTTAATATTTAAGACACTGCCAACACTGTTTTCCAGAGTGGTGGTACCATTTCACTGCCTGTCGGAGGCAGGGCACCAGGGTTTGTCCCCGCCCTTGTGAGCCTCACTGCTTGCAACAGGTCCGTGGATAAGGGCATCTTACTGTGATTTCACTTTCCATTTCCCTACTGGCTACTCACGTGGAGTATTTTGCACGTGGATTAGTAGCCCATTTGTACATCTTCTTTGGTGAAATGTCTATTCAAGTCTTTGTTTTGTAATTGTGTTGTCTTATTGTTCAGTTGCAAGAGTTCTTTTATGTTCTAGACAGAAGGGTTTATTTTTTTCCTTTTTGAGCTTATATTTTTTATTTCATCTTTACGTAAGAATAATGTACAGGCCTGACCTGTGGTGGCGCAGTGGATACAGTGTCGACCTGGAAATGCTGAGGTTGCCGGTTCGAAACCCTGGGCTTGCCTGGTCAAGGCACATATGGGAGTTGATGCTTCCAGCTCCTCCCCCCGTCTCTCTCTCCTCTCAATCTCTCTGTCTCTCTCCTCTCTAAAATGAATAAAAATAAAAAATTAAAAAAATTAAAAAAAAGAAAAGAAAAAAAAAGAAAACTTTAAAAAAAAAAAAAAAGAATAACGTACATAAAATTGTAAGATACTTCAAGGGAACGTAGGAGTGATTGGATAGACGTAATGAAAGGATCCCCCCCATCTAGTTAATTAACAAATCCATCACCTCCTCACATATACATCTTTTTGTGTGTGTTTAAGGACTTGTAAGTTCTACTCTCTTAGCAGATTTCAAGTATTCAATCAATGTTATCAACTATAGTCACCATGTTTTACATTAGATCCTCAAACCTTAGTTATCTAATTGCTGAAAGTTTGTACCCTTTTACCAACCTCTCCCTATTTCCCTAACCCTACAGCCCCTGGTAACCACTTTTCTTTTCTGTTTGTATAAGTCTGACACATTTCAGATTCCACATATAAGTGATACCAGTCAGTATTTGTCTTTCCATCTGGCTTATTTCACTTAGTGTAATGCGCTTAAGGTCCACCTATGGTATCACAAACAACAGGACTCCCTTTCTCTTGTGGCTGAATAGTATTCCACTGTACATATATATATACCACATCTTCTCTATTCATTCACTTAGGTTATTTCCATACCTTAGCTAATGCTGTAGTGAACATGGAAGTACTGATACCTCTTCAAGATCCTATTTTCATTTTCTTTACATATCTACCCACATATGGGTTGCTGGATCATGTGGTAGTTCTATCTTTAATTTTTGAGGAACCTCCATACTGTTTTCCACAGTGGCTGTACCAACTTACATTCCCACCAACAGTGCAGGAGGGTTCCCTTTTCTCCACATCTCACCAACACTTGTTATCTCTTGTCTTTTCTGATAATCCTAACAGGTGTGAGGGGTATCTCATCATGGTTTTGATTTGTATTTCGCTGATGTTTCGTGATGTTGCACACCTTTTCATGTACCTGTTGACCACTTATTTGTATGTCTTCTCTAGAAAATATCTGTTTAGTTACTCTGCTCACTTCTTATTTGATTGTTTTTGCTATAAAGTTTTATGAGTTCTTTATATATTTTGAATATTGGCTCATTATCACATACACGATTTGTAATTATTTTCTCTCATTCAGGCTGCCTTTTCTTTTTTTTTTTTTTTTTTTTTTTACAGAGACAGAGAGTCAGAGTGAGGGATAGACAGAGACAGACAGACAGGAACGGAGAGATGAGAAGCATCAATCATTAGTTTTTTGTTGCGCATTGTGACACCTTAGTTGTTCATTGATTGCTTTCTCATACGTGCCTTGACCGTGGGGCTACAGCAGACTGAGTAACCCCTTGCTTGAGTCAGCGACCTTGGATCCAAGCTGGTGAGCTTTGTTCAAACCAGATGAGCTCATGCTCAAGCTGGCAACCTCCGGATCTCGAACCTGGGTCTTCCGCATCCCAGTCCAACGCTCTATCAACTGCGCCACCGCCTGGTCAGGCTGCCTTTTCATTTTGTTGATGGTTTCCTTTGCTGTGCAAAGCTTTCGAGTTTGATGTAGTCCTACTTGTTTATTTTTGCCTTTGTTGCCTTGGCTTTTAGTATCAGATCCCAAAAATCCTTGTAAATACCCGCAAGTTCTTTATCAGATATAATTTGCAAATATTTCCCCCAGTATATATATGGCTTATCTCTTTGTTTTTCTTGTGGTATTTTTTTATAATAGTTTTATTGAGGTATAATTTACATAACATACTATTCATCCTTTTAAAGTGTACAATTTGGTGTTTTTTTAATATATTCACAGAGTTGGGCAGCCACCACCACAGCCAATTTTAGAACATTTTCTCACCCTCAAAAAGCATGCCATACCCCTGAGCACTCACTCTTCCCTCCTCCCACGCCTCCCAACCCCACACAACCACTAATCTACTTCTATCCTATGGATTTGCCTGTTCTGGACACTTCATATAAATGGAATCAAACCCTGTGTGGTCTTTGCATCTAGCTTCTTTACTCTGCATATTTTCAAGGTTTGGCCATTTTGTAGCATATATCAGTAATTCATTTCATTTTATTGCCAAATCATATTTTATTGTAAGATTAAACCACTTTTTATTTAAGTTTTTTATCAGCTGATGGATATTTGGATTGTTTCCCCTTTGGGAGTATTATGTATAATGCTGCTATGAACACTTGTGCACAAATATTTGTGTAGATGTATGTTTTTGTTTCTCTCAGGAATATACACATAGGAGTGGAATTTTGGGGTCATATGGCACTCAATTTTTAACCTCTTGAGGAACTGCCAGACTGTTTTTCTAAAGTGGCTGCACCATTTTAGATTCCTACCAGCAGCTTATGAGGGTTCCAGTTTTTCCACATCCTTGTCAACACTTGTTGTTGTCTCTTTTTTTATTATAGCTATCCTGATGGGTGTGAAGTGGTATCTCCTTGTGGTTTTTATTTGCATTTCCCTATTGGTTAATGATGTTGAGCATCTTTTTGTGGGTTTATTGGAAAATGTCTATTCAGATCCATTGCCCACATTTAAATTAGGCTACTTGTCCTTTTATTATTGAGTGTAAGAGCTCTTTACATATAGATACAAATCACTAGAGATATGATTTGCAAAAACTTTTCTTCCATTCTGTGAGTTGTCCTTTTTCTTTCTTAAAGGTATCCTTTGAAAATAAGTTTTTAATTTTGATGAAGTCCAATTTTATTTTTTCTTTTGTATCTATGCTTCTTGTCATACCTAAAAAATCATTGCCTAATCTTTTCTTCTAAGAGTTTTATAGCTTTAGTTCTTATGTTTAGTATAACCCATTTTGGCTGAGTTTTTATATATAATATGAGATGAGGGTCTAAGTTCATATTTATGTCACAGAAATATCTCAAAAAGCATGCTAAGTGATAAGAGCAAACTGCAAAATGATATGTGTGGTATGAGACCGTTCATGCAAAAATAAAAGCATGAAATGTCTTATATTATTTGTAGTTACATATATACACCTAGATAAAAAGTTTCACACTGAAGTCTTGATAATGTTTGCCCTTGGAGGGGTAAGACGAAGGGACTGGGGCCGGGAAGAACTGGTGGTGGAAGGGTCTCCAGGTTTATCGGCAGTGTTTTTAGGCTGAAACAAATTTGATATGGTGTTAACAATTATTAATTTGGGCAACTTAATATACTTTTTAGCCTCCTGTATTTTTTACATTTCTCTAAACACACACACACACACACACACACACACACGTCAAAGTAGGAACGCGGGAGAACAACATGTTGAACCCTGGCTGTAGCATTGAGGTGAGGCTTTGTGTGTGCAGTCTGGCAGCCTGTGCAGGCAGACTCTGTGTGTGTGTGTGTGTGTGTGTGTATGTTTGTGTATTAGGGAGGGATGTTGAGCTAGACCCAAAAAGATAATTCTCTTCATTTGAACTCATTTGCAAACTTTGGCTTATATTTTCCCTGTTTTACTTCCACAGACAACCCGAGTGCATCTGCCACACTTGGTGTCCCTTGCACTGGGGGGTGCAGAGCCCGCTCTCTGTGAGCCCCCTTTAACTAGAGTTTTTCAGTTGGCTCCCACTGCCCCACGCTTACGCCAGGACTCCACGAGCGCTTCACAGGGAAAGCTCAGTTTCCACTGAATGTGCGTCCACTCTCACTGAGTCCCTGCATGATGGTCCACAGAACACCCACCGTGTGTTCTGACACGTGCAGTGTGACCGACCCGATGACCCGGCTCCTGGGAGGCCGCCTGCCGCTGAGTCCCTGCCGCAGACTCAGGCGGGTGTCGCGTGTGGCCCAGGGGCCGCAGAGGGCAGTGTGTGCATCTCCGTGTCACCGCCCTTGCAGTGGAGGCTATCCCAGGGACGAGCTCTGTAGCCTGGCACAAAGCTCTGACTTTTTCAGCCTGGTCTCTCTTCTGTAAAAGGGATACAAAAATCTGAGCCCTTTCTGCTCACAAGGTGTTGTGAGGAACAAATGAGATAATGTCCGTGACTGTGTGTGCAAACACAAGTGAAAGATGTTTGTGGACTGTTTCCCAGCTGTGTGTGTGACCCCAGACCCTCTTAGACCCTCGACCTGGCTGCCCTGCTCAGTCTGTCCACCTGAAAGGCCTGCGGCCCTCTGTGCCTTCCCTCCCACTGCTAGTCCATTCTTCTCCCTCCTCCCCTTTTGTTTCTGCCCCTCTCCCTTTCTTTTTTCCTTTTCTTCTTCTCTCCAGTCCTGGAGGCAGCCCGACTCCCTCCTTTCAAAAGCGATCGAGCACTGCGCTGTGCCAGGAACTGAAGCCCTGTTGGCCGGCTCCCATGACTAAGAAAAGGACCTTTCCTCTCTTCAAAGAAGTAAGATACCTGAGCTAACATTTTCTCTCTTTGATTTTCCCAGACTCAGGCCACAGGATCTCCACATACATCGCCCACCCATGGAGGCAGCCGCCCTATGCCCATGCCTGTCCGCTCAACCTCTGCTGGCTCCACGCCCACCCACTGTCCACAGGACCCCCTGGGCGGAGTTGGGGGAGACATGCAGGAGGCTTTCGCACAAGGTCAGTTTCAGGAGCAGTGTGAACAGCAAGCCCAACGGGTTTGGAAACAGACAAGATTCTTACAGAGATTATTTCAGTTTCTTTTCTTCTGTGTGTTTAGTTTTAAATGATCAGGTTTTTATATACAGTACAAATAAGTCAAGTGCTGGCCCCTTCTCATTAGATGGGCCAGTCTCCAACAGGAGGTCGCAGGCTTCGCATGTGTGCGGGGAGCAGACCTCCTGGGCGTCTGCCCTTTCTGGATGGTGAGAAGCGCCTTATCCTTTGGGCTTTGCTTCCTCCATTGGAATTGGATGGAAAAATTCCCCAGGTCATGAGCGAGCAAGAGAAGGAAGAGTGGAACTCTAAACAGGGACCTGCTGACGCCACATTCGAGGTCGAATTCCCACAGTCGTCTGAGGAGCTAGCTGCCAGCAATGTTATGTAGTTGGGGGCAGATGAGGCAGCTAAGGAGGTTTGTTGGGGTGGAGACAGAAGCCAGGCAGGTGGTAGTACTGGAGAGTGCAATCCTCCAAGACAGAGGAGCACCTTGGAGCAATATTCGTTCTAGAACCCAGCTCTTAATGATGGCTAAGAAGCACCAAGTTGATAGGGTCCTGCTCTTCAGGTAGAGAAGGAAGGGGAAGATGGCGGACTTGGGCACCCTGTGCTGCTGGTGTGCCCGGGAGCAGGTAGAGCGCTGCGGCCATGTCCCATAGGTATCCTGCAGGGCCCCAAGGCCTGATGGACTGGGTCATTTGCTGCGCCCTCTTCTCCACACCCACCCACCGGGCATCGCCATCATCTCTGCCTCTCCTCAGGTACGAGGAGAAACCTCCGCAATGACCTGCTGGTGGCTGCTGACTCCATCACCAACACCATGTCATCCCTGGTGAAGGAGCTCCACTCAGGTGAAGCCCAGAGCTCCCACCCGGCCTCATGCCCCGCCCCCCGCTCACCCGCCTTCCTCCCCAGCACGTGGTAAACCTCATTGTGGAGCGCACACCACCTCCTTTCACCATTCAGTCCTTTGCTTCTAGAAGCACGCAGGGGTCTTCACCCAGAGGGTCTCTCTCGCAGGCGTGATCACTTAGCGAGAGTTACACATTAGGTTTCTCTTCAGAATACCCCTTGTAGAGCGAACACGATTCAGAATTTTAAGAAAGTCAGATCTCTGAGTACATGGGGCTCCTTCCTCAGTGAGTGTGTGCTCCCTCTCTGCCCGGCCTTAGCCGCTCTCTCCTAGGCTGACCCCTGCTCCTGAAGCTTTCCTGGATGATTGTGGCCGAATCAGCCACTTAAAGCTTCTGGACTTTCTCCCCTGGGCCTTTCTCTCCCTCCTGTCTGATCTGGTTTGCAACCCTATTCTCTCTTTTTGTCCATGACTAAGGTCTGGTTTCACTTCAAGTTCATGACCTGAGTCTATTGCTTCCATCCCTCCTCATGTTCAGTCCCATCTCTGACTTCCTTGTCAGCCTGTCTGTCACGTAGCCATTTCAGTGCCTTACAGAGACCCTGACCCCATGGCACATTTCCCCTTACACAAAACCCAGGAAAGAGAGAGAAAATTACCGGCTATTCCCATGTTGTATCTTTTTTCTTTCCATTGATTTAAGAGAGAGAGAAGCATCAGTTCGTCATTCCACTAGTTGTACACTCGTCGATTGCTTCTCGACTGTGCCCTAACCGGGGATCGAACCCGCAACCTCAGCGTGCTGGGACGATGCTTCTTTCACTGAGTCACCCGGCCAGGGTCCCAGGTCATCCTATCTTTATGTATCTTATGACTCCATCAGTTTGGTAGCTGCCAGATATTTGCTAATTTCTTTTTTTTTTTTTTTTTTTGTATTTTTCTGAAGCTAGAAACAGGGAGAGACAGTCAGACAGACTCCCGCATGCGCCCAACCGGGATCCACCCGGCACGCCCACCAGGGACGGCGCTCTGCCCACCAGGGGGCAATGCTCTGCCACTCCGGGGCGTCGCTCTGTCGCGACCAGAGCCATTCTAGCGCCTGGGGCAGAGGCCAAGGAGCCATCCCCAGCGCCCGGGCCATCTTTTGCTCCAATGGAGCCTTGGCTGCGGGAGGGGAAGAGAGAGACAGAGAGGAAGGAGAGGGGGAGGGGTGGAGAAGCAGATGGGCGCCTCTCCTGTGTGCCCTGGCCGGGAATCGAACCCGGGACTTCCACACGCCAGGCCGAAGCTCTACCGCTGAGCCAACCGGCCAGGGCCTTATTGTAAGATTTTCAACATTTAGTTTAACATAATGAAGTAGAATGTCTTTTTGGGCATCATCTTTGTGAAAATATAATAATTTATATAATGCAATAAATACACTAAAAGATATGATTGCATCAGATTTTGTCTACAATTTCGAAATAGTACATATTAAAACACATTTTAATCATAAAATTTGCGCAAAACTTATTTAAATTATATTCAGGCAAAAATTTGCATTTGTAGCTCTTGCGTTTGTGTACTTGTTGAGGACAATCTCGTTTGATGCTCCAGCAGTAGTCTGCTCATCACTAACAGCTCCAAGATTTTTGGGAAACTTATCAAGGTGACTGTTCAGGAAGTGAATTTTTTTTTTTTTTTACAGAGACAAAGAGTCAGAGAGAGGGATAGATAGGGATGGACAGACAGGAATGGAGAGAGATGAGAAGCAGCAATCATTAGTTTTTCATTGCGACACCTTAGTTGTTCATTGATTGCTTTCTCATATGTGCCTTGACCATGGGCCTTCAGCAGACCGAGTGACCCCTTGCTCGAGCCAGCGACGTTGGGTCCAAGCTGGTGAGCTTTTGCTTAAACCAGATGAGCCCGTGCTAAAGCTGGTAACCTCAGGGTCTTGAACCTGGGTCCTCTGCATCCCAGTCTAACTCTATCCACTGTGCCATCGCCTGGTCAGGCCAGGAAGTGAATCTTAACGCTCATGTTACATCCAGTGTCGTGGAAAGCCAACAGCATCCTTTGATCCAGAAGTTTGTAGTTTTTGCTTTTTTGTTGCCAAGGAAGTTCTTTGTAACTGCCACAAAAGACTGCCATGCTGCTTTCTCCTCCTTATTCATCTTCCTGGCAAATTCTTCATCATGTATGAGGGTTTGAATTTGAGGTCCATCAAATACACCTGCTTTTATCTTCTCAAAAGACAAGGTAGGAAAAGCAGAAATAATATGTTGAAAGCATTCACTTTTTCTTTTCAAAGCCTGAACAAACTGCTTCATGAAGCCAAGTTTGATGTGAAGTGGGGGAAAAATGATCCTGTCTCAATTAACTACAGGTTCATTCGCAATATTTTGCATCCCTACTTCCAGAGCTTCATGTTTTGGCCACTCCTTCTGTATCCAGTGTTTCTCCCGAGCTTGGCTGTCCCACAAACACAGAAAGCAAGGATTCTTCGTGAAACCTGTCTGTTGTCCTAACAGGAAATTTACCACTTTAAGATCCACACAAATGATCCAGTTATGCTTCTCATACTTCAGAAAGTCAAGGACAATTTTTATGTCATTCTTACTAAATCATTCAGTTCAGGTTGGCTAAACTGCTGAGGGGTTAATGACTGCTTGGCATCAGAAGAAGACCCTTCAAATTCTACAACCATTTCCTCATGCATCTTATCAAAATCACCATGTTCACTTTCTTCGTCCTTAGAAGAAATAAAACCATTGAAAACTGGAACGGGGAGTGTCTCAGAGTGTGGGATAAGTTGTATTGCTGAAGGAATATTAGGATATGCAATCATATGCTGCTCTTTCTTGCTGATGCCCTTTGTATGGATCAGACAGAAATAACAGTCACTGCTGTGGTCCTTAGGTTCACGCCAAACCATGGGAATACCAAAAGGCATTCCTTTGCGTTTTCCTTTTGTCCAGTCACGAAGCATTTCCTCACAATTATGACACACAATATGAGGAGCCCAATTCTTGTCTTGATCGCCAAGGAGAACTTGAAAATAGTCAATATATGCATGTGTCACAAATGATGAAATATTGCGCCTTTGATGTTGAAGTGTGTAACAGCCACATATATAACAGAAGGTGTCAGGACTATTCTTACATTTATGCCTACTCAAAGAAGCCATGATTCAATCTTAAAATAAGAGGGTGTTTTTATCAGATAATAATTTTTTACATTTAAAAACAACTACAATGATGTAAAAGTGATGTTTGTAAAACATTAATTGCCTTGTGGTTATATTCAGTCCAAGAGTCATTGCCCTTTAACTCCAATTTAAAAACCAATGCATGCCATTAACTGTAACAAAAAGAAATTAAAATTGCATAAAAACTAGAGCATGCACCAAAAAACGGATTTCAGATTTGGAATCAGTGATGCAGAAATATATAGAAACAGTTCTAAAACCTCATGCAACCAAAAATGAAAAAGAAATTGTTCCCCAGTGTTATCAGAAAAGTAATTTGCCTAAAGTTATACAGCATGAAGGGGCAAAGAACTTAAGTCTTTGCCTGGCCTGTGGTAGCCCAGTGGATAAAGCATCAACCTGGAATGCTGAGGTAGCTGGTTCGAAACCCCAGGGTTGCCCCGTCAAGGCACATATGGGATGCAGCTCCTACGAGTTGATGCTTCCTGCTTCTTCCCTCCACTTTCTCTAAAAATAAATAAAATTTAAAAACCCAAGAAACTAAAGTCTTAAGAACATAAAGTCAATGCTGTTATCATTGCCCTTATGCCCACACAGGACAAAGTGTCATATCTGCAGTCCCACGAGGTCCCCTTTCACTGATGCTCTGCTCTCAAACACTGAAGCCCGTAGTAGATGTGGATGGAGTCCACATGTGGCACGGGATCTCAGTGACTAGAAGAGCCATGCCCAGGGCCAACACATGTTCACTGTCACTGTGGAGGGTTCCATTAGGATGAGAGTACATGTTAGATTATCTTTACATATATTCTTTACACTGTGCACCTAGCTATTCATATCCCTAGCTTGCCCTCTTCAACTGTTTTGAAATATTTTCACAAATAATGGAATCTTAGAGTTGGATAGGACCTTAAAAGTAATTTTCTCCAGCTTGCCTCCCCATATAAAAGTCCTCTGAGCATTTGCAGTGAGCTCATTCATGACCAGCTCTCATCACTGGGAAGTTCTTTCTGATCAAGGTGTCAAAACCTGCCTTTCTATAACCAGTTTATCTTCATTCTACTCTCCAAAGCTACCCAGAGAAAGTTCAATTTCCCATGTTGCCTCTCAAATATCTGATGGCAGATAACAAGGCTCTCCCTAAGCCTATTCCTCTTTAGTCAACTATTTGTGGTTTCTTAGCTATTCCTGATGTAACATGGTTTCACTTTGCCGTCCTGCTTGCCCACACTGGGATGTGGCCAAGTGTTTCAAGTCCCCAATTTGAGTGAGTTCCCAGGGCTGAGCATACTTCATGTCATGGGGAAACGGGGAGGGGTCTTCTCCCCACAGAGCACAGTGGACCGTGACCTTTCTGAGCTGGCCCGTAAAGCAACTTTAGATGGCATTCATTTTTCTCTCACATGGCCACAGTGCCCTGTTCAATCACTTTAAGATTGTTGTCAGCCCTGGATGGTTGGCTCAGCGGTAGAGCGTCGGCCTAGCGTGCGGAGGATCCAGGTTCGATTCCCAGCCAGGGCACACAGGAGATGCGCCCATTTGCTTCTCTACCCCTCCGTCGCGCCTTCCTCTCTGTCTCTCTCTTCCCCTCCCGCAGCCAAGGCTCCATTGGAGCAAAGATGGCCCGGGCGCTGGGGATGGCTCTGTGGCCTCTGCCCCAGGTGCTAGAGTGGCTCTGGTCGCAACATGGCGACACCCAGGATGGGCAGAGCATCGCCCCCTGGTGGGCGTGCGGGGTGGATCCGGGTCGGGCGCATGCGGGAGTCTGTCTGACTGTCTCTCCCTGTTTCCAGCTTCAGAAAAATGCAAAAAAAAAAAAAGATTGTTGTCAGCTAAAACCTCTGGTTTTTTATGGAAACCAGTGTTCATCTAGGTATTCCCCACTGTGTACCTTTATGGTTGCTTTCTTCAACCTGATATTAGATGTATCCCTAATAGATGTCATCACCTTAGGGAAAACGAGCGCAGAGAAGCCACCTTGGTCACCAGGGAAGCCAGCAGCACTGCAGGTGACATCAGACCGCTTCTGTGGGCTCAGGACTTCTGAGTAGGCCCTGCTACACAGTGCAGGGGACTGACCACATGGGTGCAGACTAGGTGAGGCAGGCATCCCGGAGGCTGCAGCCATGAGCCCTTAGCTAGGGTTTCATCCCATGCCTCCTGAGTTACTCCCTTCCCCCTCTTCTGTGCTTGTCCAGTGCTGAAGGGTCACAGCCTCCTGGGACTTGTTTTCACAGCAGAGGAAGGTGCAGAGGAAGAAGAAGAGAAGATGCAGAATGGGAAAGACAGAGGTAAAGGCAGCTCAACAGGACCCTAGGTCGAATGGGAGCCAAAACTGTCCCTCCCTTTTGTGTCTGCTCATCTTCCTGTTGCCACCCTTCCCAGCACCTCTAGACCCCCAGTTCTCCCCACCTGCTTTTCCCAGTTGCTGTCAATCAGGTCTTCCTAGAGGTGTAGTATGAGTGCAGCATCAAAGCTTGGGATACAGGAAATAGATACAATCAAACAAAACATGACCCCTTGCCTCAAGGACTTTATAACATAGTTAGGAAAGCAGGATGCAAAAGAAATGAGACAAAATGCAGCAACGGGAAAAGTTAATCAGCAAACTTTGTATATGATTAAAAATACAGGAGAGATTTCTAAAGAGGAAGAGATGATTGTAGGCAGAATAGCCACGTGGTTTTGTGGCTCCGCAGAAGAATGAAAAGCAATGAAGAGAGGTATCAGCAGAGGTCAGTGCAGGCATGCCTCGGACACGTTGCGGGTCGGTTCCAGACCACCGCAATAAAGCGGTGTTGCAGTAAAGCCCATCATCTTTTTTGCTGGTGGAAGGTCTTGCCTTCAATTTGTAAAAAACAAAAACAAAAAACAAGAAAGGGAAGTCCAATGAAATGAGGTCTGCCTGTAATACCTACCCTAGTCTTATTGTACATAAAACCTACTTAATACCTGTGTGTGAAGAGCTGTGCTAAATGATTTCCACGTACAATCTCATTTAATCCTTAACTCTGAGACATGTAATAACATTCCCGTTTTGCCGGTGAGAGAATAGGCTCGGAGAAATTTAGATCATTTGCTATTAAGTGACTGATACTGGGTTTGAACTGACTCCTAAATGCATGCTCCTAATCTTCATGCTTCTGTGTTACACTGAACAGATGACAAAATTCTGTTTGGACACTTAAGAGTTAGTTGTTATTTCTGTTGCATGTTAATACATCTGTTGACGGATGCTGGACTCCTCTGAAATGTGAGCTCCGGTGTGAGCTCCGCAGGCTGAGATCTTGGTCTGTTTTGTTCACATTGTATCTATCCCCAGTACCCAGAACAGTGCCTGGCACATAGTGGTATGACAATAAATTAACGAAGCTAAAGAAATAAGCTGGAGAGCACTTTGTCTGGGAGAGAGGTGGCGAGCTGTCCTGTCTGGAGCAGCGAAGGCAGGGAAGGGCCCTGTTGGCGGCTCCGCAATGACACAGCCGTCCTGTGTGATTTCACAGCCTCATGAGGGAAGGATTCTAGACGAGGCTCAGAGCAGTTAGAGAACTTGTGCGCAGGTAGTATATGGCAGAGACCGGGTTCAGCCCAGCTTTCTCTAACTCCAACGCCCGTGCTTTAGTCTGAGCAGATCAGTGGACTAAATGAAGTGAGGAAGGGCAGAAAGAAGTCCATACAGGCCAGGAAGCTGTGATAGGAAACGGGAGGCCCCCTGGGCTGGGGTGTCGGCAGCCTTGTTGGCCCATGGGGCTGATGTGGATAAGAGAAGGGGGGCTTTGGAGCGTGTGGGTGAGGACTGAAATCTCCAAGGGAGAAGCTGGGCAGGAAAGCAAACATCCTTCAGGTACTGAAACCATCCCATGAGCCAGAGCAAGGCCTGCAGAAGGCGGAGCTGAGTGGATGAGAATGACATGTTTGGCACGGGTGTCAAAAGGTCAGAATGGAGAGCAGCAGTGTTTGAAACATCTAGAAATGCTACAAAGAAATGTAGGAAAGTCTGACATCCTTGTGCCAGTGGGAGGCGAGGAAGAAGGCAGGAGGGTTGTAGTGCAAGAGGTGAAGAGCAGATACACAGAGATAAATTTACACTTATGTAAACACATGCTCCAAACAGGCATGCACGCATGCACACAATCCAACCAGATCCTGGCATTCATGTGGAATGTTCTTGGCTGAAGAAGTAACAGCTGCTGCTTTGGCCTCTCTTCCCATATACCCTCCCTTCCCTAATAGCTTTTCCCATGGCCTCTCCTCAGTCTCTCTCTGCTCCCCCGAAGCACAGAGGACTCTGCCCTGACCACTGGGGCTTTGCCCTGACCATGGGCTTTAGCCCTTGGTTCTGGTTCACGTCTGGGTGTGGGCTGCATCTCATATGTGCACTGGGTATGGGCATGGTTTCCCTCGCCTGGTGACCCGTGGCCATGGGGCCTCTGTCTGTTCCTGTGTGGCCCTTTCTGCAGCTCTTTCTGTCCCTCTGCTCTGTGTCTCCTGTCTCTTTCAGTGCACATACCAGAGTTTCTTTATGTGGAATCTTCTTGGGAGAATGGCTAAATTTATTTTTCTGGGGCTTTTAGGTATCGTTCCCAAGGGGAAGAGTGTTAAGTGTCGGGATAAGAGACTGATAGAATTTTTTAAAATGTTTGACATCCAACATTGTAAAAGTCTTAAGATATGTTCCTGTAGCTAAAATGTAGCTATTATATGGATATAGTTCTAAAACCAAGTGTTTTAATGGATGGACCTTCTGATTGTCTCCCATGATCTGGGCATGAGTTTTTACTATAGACTGACATTGCTGTAGCTACTGTCACCCAGGCCTTAGAGATCAGTCACTATTGGCCATAAAGGGGGGGAGTGGATTTGCTTCTTTGGGGTTGAGGTTGTGCTGACGTAATATAAACACAGCTGGTCAGCACCCTGTCAGGCAAACATAGGCTGCTCAATGCAAAAACCCTGAGAGTCAGATGGACACTTGAAGAATTCACGACCGAGCTGGACTTCCCAGCCACATTCACCCCCTCAGGTGTCTCCCTGCCCCACCTTGGCTCTCTGTCTGGCTGCATCCCGGGGAATGCTTCTGCTCTCTTGTCCTTCCTACTTTGCATCCCCTCACCCCTGACCTGGAGCAGTGCGGACTATTCACCAAGACACAGACAAACAGGACTCTCCCCTGAATTTGTCTCAGCTGCGCTGAAGCCTCACTTTATGCTCCTGTGTCCTCCAGAATCCCCTCTCCCAGAACCTGCCATTCAGGGCGCTGGGAGCTGTGCATAGTTTGCACACTTGAGGAACACTGCTGCACGTCTGGTAGACTGGGAGCCGTGGCCCTCTGTGAGGACACAGGTGTTTGAGGATCCAGGCAGCGCTCAGAGCCAGCAAGGTTTATCATTCCTAAACAGATGCGCCCGCAGGAGGGAAACACTGCCCTTATTAAAATAGAATTCCTTTCACCTTGTTCGCTTTCAAGAGCAGGTGGGCTATGACCCCCCGGAAGAACTGCTCCCAAGAGTTAAGGGGGCTTTATTTCCATTTTAGGGTCAGTATTTCCTTTTCCTGAGAGGCGCTTGTCTCGTGGCTGTTTTATGTCAGTTGCAGTTGCTGGTTGTAGGTAGTGTGATGCTCCCCTGTTTTCATACCCAGTCAGGAAAGCCGGCTGCAAGCAGCAGGGGCAGAGGCAAGTCCAAAAGCCCATGGGTGCGGGGGTCAAAGAGCCCTGGGAGAAGAGCCGGGGGTGAGAAGGCCTGGTTGTGACCTCGGTGTGTTGTTTGTGTCCTGCTGCACAGGTTAGCGGAGGAGCCAGTGCGGAGAGGAAGCACGGTGAGTACAGAGCTGCTCTGCTTCCCCAGGGCCCCTCTCCCTTCCTCCTTAAGGTCTTCCTTTCCCTCCTCCCTCCCTTCAGTCACACCTCCCAGGCCTGGCCGTCCTAACAGGTGGGGATCCAACTGAGGGTTTCTTTGTGGAGCCCTGTTGTGCTGGGCCTGGGCTCAGGCAGGGCTGTGTCACCTCTGTCAGGAGGCAATTAGCTGAACAGGCTCTGGCCTCAGAGGTCACTAAGAGCCACTGGTGTCCTGGCGCTGCCTGCACCTCCTTGCTTTCATTTTCCCATGGCCACTGTCATCTGTCCCCCAACCGCAGTCCACGTGCCCTGAGAGCCCATCGCCCAATGCTGTGACCTGCCACGGTTCCTCACCACAGATGCCTGTTCCATTGTGCAGGGTCACACTGACTCCATAGCCGACGGTTTCCTGTGGTCCTGGCCAGGCTGCACCTTCTCACTTCCTTCAAAAGTTAACAAAAGTATAGATTCCCCACTGGCAAATACCCACTGCCTGTAGGAGTTAGTCTTTCATGTTTTTCCATCTTAGGACTTAATTCTTACCTTAGTTCCAGACAAGATACTGCAGCTTCTGGGCATGCTCACTAAAAGGACAGGACAAAAATAATTGGACAACCAGTCTGTTTTAGAGAAGAGTTCTTTCAAGGATGCCTTTGGTGCAGCCATGAGAGTTCTCTGTTTTTCAGTGTTTTCTCCCATCCCCTCCCCATGTCTTGTGTGTAAAAGTGAGGCCATCTTCCTTAGTTACAGATCTTTTGAGCAGAAAATCCACGGGTGCAGGCCCATGATTCAGAAAAGGAACTTTCCCAGACCATTCTTAAGTAGTCTCATCCTGGAGCAGCCTCCAGGCCTGTTCCTGACAGCCCCCTCCCGTCTGCACCAGGCCCTTCAGGGGCTCTGTTCTACCCTCGCACCTGCCATCTGGGAGCCTGCACTGACTCAGGGATCCTTCAGGCTACAGGTGGGCAGCGCCCAAGCTGCAGAAATTTTCCCGCTGCCCTGGAAATCCCAGAGCCTCCAGGGCTTGGGCAGGCTTTTACCCACACTCTCTGCACACTCAGGCAAGGCCCTTGCCAACAGCAGCCTGAGGCTGCCCCAGCCAGTGAGGGAGTTGGGAGCTGACTTGCACTTTGGGAGCTCGCCAGAGCCCCTGTTGCTGGGGCATAGGACCTGGGGGACAAGGAAAGGCGAGTCAGAGCCAACTGGCCTACCCCGTTCACGTAGATGAGGACACAGGCCCACGACCCATTGGAGCTGGGTTTTCTGCTCCTAACATAGTTCTCTTACCCTATCAGAAGTTAGGAGAAACTCACCAATGGCAGAGTCAGGTGAAAAGCATAAAAACTCAGGTGGCTCCATTTCAGGGACCCTGAAGGTCTGCTTGCTCCAGCGTGAGGTGAAGGCTTTCTTCCCTCACTCAGTGTTTGCAGGCATGTCTCTGACCTCTCAGCCCTTCTCGGTCACAATTCTTCCCAAGAAACCACCATGTTCCAAACCTCGCACTGTGAACCCAGTGTCTTCTTTTTGGAAACGTTTTCCTGACGTTAGTGAGGAAAGTGACCTAAGAAAGAACTCCAGAGATTCTAGGTGCTCCTGGAAAAAAATATACCTTTCCCCGAAGGGGGTGTGAGAATTGTCAGCCCATGGCATCTCCCAAGGGGAAAGGAAACATCCCTGTCACCCCTCGCTGCCCCTTTCTTATCCCCAGATGTTAGCAGCATCTGCTTGGAGACTCTGGGCAGTGCCCATGAGTAACAGTGCATTTGTACTGCACAGGCACAGGGGACGTGGAGCAAGCCGGCAGTGGCCTGAAGAAGGCAAGGTCCTCCCGCAGAGGCGCATTCCTGTCCATCTTCTTCAGCACACCGGGATCAGGCTTGCTGGCTGTCAGATGTCACCACCATCCAGGGGCAAGTGGGAAGTGGGAGGGACCACCGATGCCCTGCTGGCGGGCAGCCCCCTGCACAGTCCTGCATGAACTAGCATCTTCACCACTCCCCTCGGGCAGGGTCTCACTCTGCCCAGAAACCTACTGGGAGGTTGAAAAGAGAAAAGAAACAGCACAAGTCCTGTGTATGTGATCTGCTGGGGTTCTTACTGGCGTCTTGCCAGCATGCGGGGTGCTACCTAGGGTGGGGGCACAAGTTTTCTACCGTTTGACCTTTAAAAACAAACAGATTTTCTTCTTTCTGTCTGCAAAGACAGCTTCAGGCCTTGCTAAGTTCTAGAAACATTCACGCCCTGGCCACAGTGCTAAAAATAGCCTCCTTCCTTTCTCTCGTGCTAGTTAGGCTTCCGCCGCCCTGTTTGATGCCGCTGCTGTGCAGCCTCGGCGGGCAGGAGGAGCAGAGAGCTCTGCGCAGCAACCGGGGACGGTCCCTCCCGCAGAGGGTTCTGTACAGCAGAGCGGTGGCCTGCCGCCAGGGAGCCCTGACCCGCGACCACTAGGGGGAGCACTTCCCGGCCCGGGCGCGGGGCTCGCGCCTCCGGTCTCCAGCCTAGGCATGCTCTTCATTCCAAATCCCGGTGCTCTGCGTTTATTTTTCTCTCCTCCCTGGGCTCCAGGATGTATGCCCCCGACACACGCCTCTGCAGACCCCTGCCCGCTGCCTGAGGAGGTCTGTGCAGAGCCAGTGGGCCCAGCCCAGCCATACAGTGAGAGTCACATGGAAACCTCGTGAGGGAGCAGCCAGGGTAAGACGAGCGGGGTTAACTCCCCACCCTCCGTCTCCACCGTCTCTGCTCCCTCGATTACTCTCTGACAGGGGGGCACGGCTTGTGTAGAGGAGTGCTGCACCCCGGGAGGCTCCTCGGTGTCCTAAGTACTGGGGATGAGGGGCAGGTGCGACCAAGACTGCTCCAGCTAACCGGAGCTGGGGGAGCTGGCTTCCCGTCGGGTGTAACGCTCTCCCACTCCGAGTGGGGAGGAGCCCACACCTGGTGGAGGGCCGCCTAGGTTCACGCTGTGACCAGCCGCGAGCTGAGGCTCTGGAGAGCCAGCAGGGGCTCTGGGAAAAGAAAAATACCCTGTGACGATGTTCTCTCACGCAGGGCGGGGACCTGGGCTTGCCTGGGGGCCAGAAGAGGCTAGGCTGAGTATAACCATGTGGAAGGTTCTGGGGCACAGTACTGAACAATGGGAGGTTAGGTGTGGAGGGCTATGACACAATCTTGGAGATGACACTTTAGGTGGCTGTGCTTCCCCCACAACCCTGACTTCTCATGCTTTGTACCCTGCCCCTGAGGACAGGGCAGAGTCCCACCTCCCGGTCCCTGGCACGAACTGCTTGCTTCTTCCAGAGCGTAAAGCCAAAGAACAGTCAGATTAAAAGCGCCATAACAGACCTGACCTGTGGTGGCGCAGTGGATAAAGCGTTCACCTGGGAACACTGAGGTCACTAGTTTGAAACCCTGGCCTTACCTGGTCAAGGCACAGAGTTGATGCTTTCTGCTCCTCCCCCTTCTCTCTCTCTCTCTCCTCTCTTTAAACTGAATAACATTATTAAAAAAAAAAACTAAAACAATATCTTTAAAGAAAAAGCTTCATAACAGCCGAGTGCCTGGTGTGTGCCACTCTGCACCTTGGAGGCTCCCAGCTCAGCAAGGCTGGTGACCACTGGGTGGGTTCTGTCTCACTATCTGCTTCCTTTGCGAAGGAGAAGCCCAGCCTCCCCCCAGTTACCAGCACCTGGAGGATAGGGGACCCGGACAGAGCCACAGGGACACAGGTGCCAACATGGCAGTGCACGGGGTGTTGCTTTTTAATATATAAATTCTTGTTGACAGTTGCGTTCTTGTAGAGCTAGAATATCCACCATTATCTAAGGGCCCTGCCGTGCCTTCTGACTTTTTTCATTTTTAAAAAAGCATTGATTTTTAGAGAGAGGAAGGGAAAGAGAGACAGAAACGTCAATCTGATTCTGTATGTGCCCTGACCAGGGATCAAACTAGAGACCTTTGTGCAGTGGGATCATGAACTAGCCAACTGAGCTAGCCAACCAGAGCTTTTTAATTTAAAAAAAAAAAAATTTTTATTGCCTCCTGACTTCTTGGCATCTGATTTATATCAGCAGCTTAAAGTTGGGTCTCTTTCCTCTTCCCTGACTGGAAACACCAGTGACCATCCTGTAGTGAGCCCTTCCTTCTTAATTACTGTGACCATTTAGGATCCTGATTTAAGCTAGCTAAATGATCTTTTGAGATAACTGGCATATACTGTCAACTTCATGGGCCTGTTAAGGTTGGTTGGTGCTGTTTTGTAGCTGTGAAGACCACTAGAGAGATCCCAAACGCATTCTGGGTAGGAAGTCACAGCCCCACCAAGCTCAGATCTATAAATCCCAGCCATGCTGAGGTTCCATTTATTTTCGCAGCCTCATCTGCTGGGTGTGCTTTATCCACTGGCAGACTCCCCCTCTTCTGCATTGCTTACACCCTGCTCCTCTAGCCCGTGACAGCTTCAGAAAGGTACAGTTGCTATGGCAATGCCTAGAGCCATCTGAATTCCTGCTGCACCTTCTGGAAGAAAAGGGCTTGTGAAGAGCCATTCAGTGGATTCCAAATCTAGCCTTCCCTGGCCTCTCGTCTGCCAGGGTCAGATGCCGAGAAGTGTGGGATGTGGGTAGCCCGTCTTCCCTGGAAAGATACTCCCCATAGGTGCAGGCCACGTGTACCTGGACAGGTTCTCCGTGCCTGGATCAGAAAACTAAGTGAGGCTTCCTACCTGGGGCTCTATGTAACATACCACACCAGTGGTTCTCACACTTAGAATCCCCTGGAGAGCTAGGTCCCACCCCAAGAGTTTTCTCACTCAGTAGTTCTTGGGTGGAGCTGAAAATTTTGCAGATCTAACAAGCTCCTGGATGGTGTTGCTGTGTGTCCCAAGATCACTCTGAGAAGACCACCTCCATTTATGAGGATGAAAAGAAGGAGATGTGACGTGATGGTCACATCAGCACAGGAGCTGTCGCCAGTCAGGTAGAGAAAGAACAGTCAGCTGTCCTAGAGGAAGAAAAGGGGGTGAGGGACTCTACACTCACATTTCTGGGCCAGGGATCCTAGGGAAGATGTGCCAGGACTGGAAATCCTACACGGGTTTTGTTTTTGTTTTTGTCCCCAACAAAGACATCACCCTAAATGTAAAGGAGGGGACAGCATCCCAAGCAAGGCCTTGAACTTATAGAAGACCAACTGCATGGATGCCTCGTAACTGAGTGGGTCTAGAGCAGGGGTAGTCAACCTTTTTATACCTACCGCCCACTTTCGTATCTCTGTGAGTAGTAAAATTTTCTAACCGCCCACTGGTTCCACAGGAATGGTGATTTATAAAGTAGGGAAGTAACTTTACTTTATAAAATTTATAAAGCAGAGTTACAGCAAGTTAAAGCATATAATAATAATTACCAAGTAATGTCAGATTTTCGCTAAGTTTAGCAGAATAAATCTTTATAAAACAACTTACTATAGTTAAATCTATCTTTTTATTTATATTTTGGTTGCTCTGCTACTGCCCACCATGAAAGCTGGAATGCCCGCTAGTGGGCGGTAGGGACCAGCTTGACTACCACTGGTCTAGAGTCTTAGTGGCGGGGAGGTCAGTGGCCTGCCTGGCTCAAGAGCGAGAGGGAAGGAGGGGTGTCACGGGCACCTAGCCCCCACAGCTGGAGCTTTGACACCAAGGTGCACACCAGAATGCAGAGACCGTATTCCACACAAATAGTACCCAGGCCCCTCCTGGGCTGCTTACCCCGGCCTACCTGGAGCTTCCATTCCTGTGGGTATTATTTTCCTAAGTGGGAACAATTACGAGAAGACCTAAGACAGATGGTGCAGGCCTGCCCAGCTCTGAATAGTGGGGGCCGGGGATTCTAACATCTCGCACACTTAACCCCAGACAGAAAGTCAGATCTCTGTAGGTGGGGGGGCTTGATGTCTCCCCTGCCTGGGGTTGTCTGCGAACAGGTGGAGCGTGATGGTCCCATCCCCCCTCTGCCTCCTACCCGAGGAGGGGGCAGCTGGGATAGGGTTGTGGTGTAAAAGAAATGGGCATCAAACCGGTTGACCAGTTCTAAAAAAGCAGTATTAGTTTCTCAGTTCTCTGAAGGCCTGGAGTAGGGGGAGTGTTTCCATTTTGAAGATACAGAATTCCTGAGGGAGACCAGAGGCCACTGGGACTTGGTAGGGAAAGGGAGGTCCTTGGAAGAGGCAGGCACCAGATGGCCATCCTCGTATTTCTGAAGTCAGTGGATCCAAGCACTACCCAGAGATAGAGATTAAGAAGGGACAAGGAGCCTCGGGTGGACTGTCATTCATTCCAGAAGCTACTTGATAACTGCATGCACGGCCTTCTGGGTTGAGTTCGAAGCCCAGTCTTTGTTCATTACCAGGGAGTGAGCAGTGGGCTTGGAGTGTCTGCATTGTCCTCTTTAGCCTATCAGCCTGGGAACTATGGTGCGAACAGAGGCCACTGTAGGAGGAAGGGAAATGGTCACTGCTCAGAGTGGGTTCTGGTCACTTAGAAGAGTTCATCTTTGAGCCCATGAAAGGGAGAAGAGACTGGGAATTGTCCCTGTGAGTTTAAGGGTCATGACTAAATACAGAACTTGAGAGCCCCTTGGGTCCCAGGCACATTGCCAGCTAATGAGTTTATTCCAATTCATAAAGCATATAATAATAGCCGAATACCCTTCAGTCTAAGCCGAATACCCTTCAGTCTAAGCAAAAGTCCTCAACTACTAACAGAAAAACTTAGCATGTCAGCCTATATCCATAGCCGCCTCTCCCAGTCACAGGGCAGAGGCTGCGGCTTGTGGGAGGGTGGAGGGCAGACACTGCACCCAGTTTTGGTGAGCACGGTGAGTCCTGCGCAGGCGCACGCACACGTACACAACGGGCCCTTCCAGCTTGCGCAGTTTAGGGCACAAGCACTGGGCTTCCCTGAGGAGGGCACAGCCTGGACTCTGCACCTGACCCTTGGGAGTGGGGGTGGGTGGAGGGGAGTGCACCAGTGGGCCTCAGTGTCGCCCGTGCATAGTGGGATTTCCATTTGGGTCCCAGTTCAGGGGTCCTGCCAGCTCCCCCATGGCCTGGTCTCAAACCTCTGTCTCAGTCTCTTAGCTTCCCTGTCAGAGGTGGCATTGCTGCACACCAGGCGTCCAGCCCCACACAGGAAACTTCAGTCTGAGCCTGGCTGCATAGCCTCTAAGTCCTACAGCTCCTCAGAACCCCAGGCCTGTTGGGCATTTTCACCCTCAGAAAGCAAGCCCTGTGGGGGCCTCTCGTCCACAAGGCCATGTGGACACGGGCTCTTTTGTTCACCAGCTCGATTGTAGTCTGAGGAACCATGCGTGGGTGATGGCTGCCTGCCTCGGCCCGTTGACCTTTGAGGTATCACCTCTTCGGGGGCCCCCCTGATAGGGCTGGTATTTTGGAAGGACTGTCTCCAGGGCTGCAAGGAGGAAGCTATGTGGAGAGGAAGTAGAGAGGTGGGGGCGGGGAGCAGCTCTCGGGCTGGGTTGGAGCCAGCAGGTGCTGGCTGTGAGGGAGTCAGCCTGAACTTCCATCTGGACCAGCTCCTCGAGATGGGACGTGGGTCGGACATCAGGTGAGTGTGAGGAAGGAGGTCTCCAGGCCTGAAGCCTTTGGAGGTCCCCTCTTCCCTTGGCTGCTGGTTTGGTGTTTGTCCCACTTTCCTCATTACCTAGGCAACCTTTGCCATTGTCGCCCAGCCTAGCCTGGGAGCCCACTCAGGAGGGGAACAAAGGACCAGGGAATATGGGGCAGCAGGGTGAGGAGAGGGACGCGGGGACCGAAGGACCAGGGAGAGGAGACGGGAAGGGGAAGAAGGATGAGAAGAGGCAGAGCACAGGCTGAGGAGGGGCATTCGACCCTGGGACCCAGCAGACTGGGCTGTAGGACACAGAGATGAGGAGGGCTGAGACTGGGACCAGCAGGGTTAGGTGGGTTCTTATTCCTCAACCGTAGGCTTAGGGTATCTCCTTTGTTTTGTGGCCACAACACAGAAGCCCCAGATTTTACATTAATCACATCCCCACAGCTTGCTACCCCTAGCTAGGGTGGGGACTGTGCTGCACAACCTGGCCATGCGTCCCTAACCCCCACCCTGGCCCCTGCTGCAGGCCTGGGCCCCAGAAGGCAGAGGCCTTATCTCCCAGCCCTCCCTACCCCCCATATCCCACCCTGGCCCGGCCCGGTTTCTGGAGCTCAGCTGCAGCCTCCGAGGGGGTTGGTGGAATTTCCCCTGGGGTTGTCTGGTTCACGGAGTCACTTATCTTCTTGCCTTCAGCCATAACTGGAGAGGGGAATTAGATTGGGGTCATCAGAAGGCCTCCGGAGCCAAACTTTGCGAACTGTGGGGTTTAAAGCTAGGGCGGAGCTGGGAGAGGCCCTTGTTTAACATCTCTGTTTGCCGAGGCCCCTCCCCGCTGGCCCTGCCCACAGCCCACCTCACCCCTTGGTGGGCTTTCCCTGCTCCCAGTTTATGATGGAGATCAGGCCTTTCTTCCCCTGCCTGTGCTTCCCGGGAGGCAGTTTCCCGGGCAAGGTCACCCTCCAGCTGCATGGTACACAGAACCTCAGAAAGGCCTTGTGACTTCAGCACACCTAGACACGCCCGAGACAGGAACTCACTTCCAGCAGGCCCGGGAGGAACTGAGAGGCCACAGGCAGCCCCCACCCCACCCCGCCCCACCCCCTGCAGAGCACTGTGCAGGCGCTGTGATGCGACTCTCCCCATGTGACCCTGCTGACCCGGCAGAACATCAGCAACAGGTCAAGGGAAGGAGAATAGTCCAAGCGTGGGGGAGAGCCAGGGGAGATGGCTCATGGAGTGAAGTAGAGTGTCGAGTCAATTGGTTTGCCCACTTCAAAAATCATTGTGAAGAAATGTCACCCACTTTTACAGATATTTTTTAATCTTAGAAACCTTAAGACAACTGAGACAGTGTCTAATTCTAAAGGCCAGCTCTGCCCCTGAGTGTACCTTTCTCGTGAGCTCCCCAATCAATTCTGAGCCACCCTGTTCCTGCCACAGACACTTAAGTTTGTTTCCCTCAAATATAGGCACCCTGGAAGCAAACCCAGCAAGCAGAGAAGGTAGGAACGACAGTGTGAGCCAACACGGGGCACACGCACGTGCAAGGCCCTGTTCCACCCACCTTGACTCAATCCCCACAATTTTCCCTACAAGGTACTACTAGCAGAAGCATCCCCTGTCAACAGATGAGGCAACTGGAACAAGGAAGTATTTTGCCCAGGGACACGGGCAGTCGGTTGCAGTGACTTGCTCCCGGGCAAACGGTTTCCAAAGGCGTCTCCTGACCACTGACCTATTCTGACTCTGCAACTAGCAGACTTTGAGCAAGATTTTTGGGCCTGGTGCTGGGTGTTCTTTCCACACATTCTCTGACTCTCGGAGGACAGAAAAGGCAGAAGTTCAGCCTTTGGGTAGGGTGGTCCCTCACTAGGACCTCTCTGCATGTTGGATGCTTTGCTCTCATGGACCACTGTTGACGTCCAGGGCTCCTCAGCCCCCACCCAGACTTTGCAGGGCAGGTTTGGAAAGTCCCCCTTCCCATGCTGTTTTCGGGCTTGACCAGAGCTCACACTGAGGAGACTTGTAGGGCACTCCACCAACAGCCCTGAGTGGCAAAATTCCCCAAGAGATAGGTGGGAGAAGGGCACTGACAGGAACTTAATCATTAGCCCCACTGTTATGTGAGAATTAGGGCAAGTGAGAGAGAGGGCTTTAGTGTGTGAAACTGAAGCTGAGGAAATGAAATGGCTCAGGGCATATAAGGAGGTGGGGGGGAGCCTGGTCCTCCCAGGTTCCTTCTGTCAAAGTGCAGCCAGGGAACTCGTCCTGCTGCTCGGGATCATCCTGAATCTTGATGCAGGGTGTTTAAGGACATTCTTCCCTGAGAACAGATGAGACCACTTTATATCCTGGTATTAGGCTCAATGAGCATCCACCCCACTCCCTGCTTAAGCCCCATCACAGAGCATCCTCATTAGCAGACAGTGATGCTTCTGTCTCATCAGCAGGCTTTCCCAACCACAGGAAGGTCTCTTCCGTGCAAAATACTCACCCTGCCACCGAAAGGTTCCCTGGAGCACTGTTGTCCAATGACTGGCCTGAACTAATCCGACCAAACAGGAGACATTCCCTCTCTGCTTCCTTAAGTCCCTTGCAGAATTAAATAGAGTGCTTCATTTGCCATGCACAAGTGCTGCTGTGTGTAAAATGTCACTGCCCTCAAAAGGCTACAGCCAAGGCGGGAGGTCGTGTATGTAAAAAGGCAGCAATACAAAGTGATACATGTTAATTATCCAACAGCACCCAGAAAAGTGCTAGGGAATCAGGGAAGGAAGCAGGGTTCAACTGTAGGTAAATAAAATGATATCAAAATGTGAAATAACAGGAAACACGCTGTCTCTATTCCATGGACACCTTAGGTTGCTTACAGAGCCCGTCCAGGCTGCTATGAGAGTCCCATTGAGCTCTGTCACTGTTTCCTGCACTTGTAAGGTCTTAAATATGCCTGGTCAGCTCCTTTGGCATCTTCGTTTTTTAAAAACACTAAGAACTGTTTTTGAAGCAAAGCCTTCCTCTTGGGAGAACACTCCCCATCACTGGCTCTTGCTTCTGAAGCCACACAGGCCCCTCTCTGAGCCAGGCCTCTGAGGTGTCTTTCTGTGTGGAGGCTGTGGGGTGTCCGTGTGCCTGGGCTGTTTTTAATTAAACCCCGCAAACTAAAGCTGAGCAAACGACTCTAGCAAGCTGATTTTCCAAAGGGTCAATCTTATTTTGAACCAACATGTCAAAACAGAATCAAGTCAACCTAAAACTCATACAAAGCAAATAAGTGCATCTGTTTGTAGATTTATCTTTAAAATTACAAGGGCAATGCCAGACACAGTGGGCCCACAGAGCTTCTGGGGAGAGAGGGAGCCTATTCCAGCTTCCCCACAACAGGGATCTAAGAACAGGCAGCACAAACCACTGTCCTAGCCGCAGGGTGGTTAAGATAGGGCCCAGGACTTCAGTGATTGCTGTCTCCTCCCCTCCTTGGGGCAGCATGGGGGTGGGCCAGCGAGAAACCTCCACTTCACCTGCTGTCACTTGCCTCCTCGCCACTGCAGACGCCAGGCCAGGAAAGGCGCCTGGCCTAATGGTTTTATGCACCGGAGGCTGAGAAGGACAAGGCTCACTCCTCAGCCTCACACCAGGCTGAAACCACAAGGGTGGGGTTAGCTGGTGACCCCACACTGACAGAGTGCTTTGAGGAGCACATCACACAGAAGTCAGGTCCTTATCATTTGGATGAAAGAGGCACACACTGCTTGCTGTTTGGGTCTAAACTGGAGGCTATAACAGAGAGCATCCCCATCTTACCATCTTTGACCCAATGGGTCGTGAAATATTTCACAGAAAAGATCCATTTACAGCTTTTCTGGAGAAGTTAGACTGACTATACTTGTCCCACAGTTTCCCCATGGCAACAAGTCTGCTGAAGACCTCAGACACCCTCCTCTCCTTGACCAGGCTGTGTGTCCCGGGGCAGCTGCTCTGGGGGCCTTGGGGGCGAGGAGCTGTGCTGTTCCCTGCTCCATGCCGCTGCCCTTGCCTCTTCTGAAGCCCCAGCCTAGAATGCCTCTCCTGGCCGTTCTCAAGCAAGTTCACGGGGGCCTCCCTTCGACTCAGAAGAACAAACCCTTTTACTAAGGGCTGAAACAACTGAGTTTCTGGAAAACACAGACTCGTGGGAAAGCATCCACACCCACAGTTATTCTTCCCCCTTTACCGAGTGGCTGCTGTGCAGAGCCAGAGGGTTCTGGGACAGAAGGGCAGAGACAGCCTCGATGCTGAGTCCTTGTCAGCTGCTCCCAGCACCTGCTGTTACTGTGCTCTCTGCCTCCGTCACTCAAGGCAGGAGTACTCCTGTGGGAAAAGCACACACGCGCGCGTGCGCACACACACAGTCTGTGAGTGGATTGCTCTGTTTTTGCTCAGCAGTGGTCAATGTAAAATTTGCCAGAGTAAATGCCAAATGGTGGTGTTCCTAGCAGACATGATCTTGGGCGACTTCATAGTGATGGCGGTGGTAGTGAGTGTCCAGGAAAGCCCAGGCTATGAGCAAGAAAGGAGAGTTTGTGTTAGAAAAGCAGGCAGCTGAGAAAGAGTGTGAGGAGAGACCCTCCTAACGTTGTCACAGTCATGAAGTTAACATCCACCCAGCATGGATTCTCCCCTCCTTAAAATGTTTGTTTCATACCCCAATTCTGTTACCACAGAGGGTTTGGGACTATTTAATATGTGTTCTTCTCGCCCTGAATGGAGCATCCCTGAGAGCAGGGATGGTGACATATTTCTTTAGGTCTCCTTACAGCACATAGTACTATGTTCTCCAACATTCCTGGTGACTAAAATAAGTGCTTATGGACAAATACCTAAAGTACAATGATTTATTAAATGTAGACAGATATACCACAGGTAAAATTTCTGCCCATCAGTCAACACTCATGAAATGCTAGGATGGTGTCTGAACAAAGTTTACAAATAATCCCATTTTTATTGCTTTTTATTTTAAAATAAAAGAGACAAGAAAAATCCACCTATCATTACCTGCCTACCTGAATGACCCCCCCACCACCTCCACCCTGGCCCAAAGCTAAAGCATCACAGACAGATGCTGTCCTCCAAAGGAGCTGGCCACCTCCTCAGGGCTCCCTAGCCACCACCTCCTGCGTAGAGGTGCTTACGGGGAAGGAAGCAGACAGTCCAATCCCCCTGGCCAACATGAAGCAATTTCCCACTCGATGGCAGTAACCACTGAGGATGTCCCCACTTGGGAATGCTCAGAGGGGTATAAACAAACCAGACACACCCAATCAACCTGCAGCAGGGGAGAAGGAGCTGAAAGAGCGAGTGCTAGGCACTGAGTGGGTGCCCACTCTAACTGAGCAAACGCTTGATGCATGGTGACTTGGAGGGTGCACGGAGGCCAGGAAATAAAACTTCGATTGAACCTAATTACTGTGTCGATGGTCCCTAGCGAAGGATAAGAGACTGCTTCCCAATGCAGATGAGTGTGTGGTTTAAGATGATGCAGAGGGCGATCCAGCTGTAGAGAAATTCAGAGAGACTAAAGGAGGTAGGGATCATGTCTCAAGTAAGAGAGGAGCCAACGCTGAACCCAGGCCCTGCTGCCCAAATGGCATTCTCTCAGCTGCCTTGCAAGGACAGGCTGCCTAAAGTCCTGGGCCTCACACTGGGTTTCTGGGGTCCCTGGATCCTTGCTCTGACTCTCAGTTCTAGCCTTCTGCATGCCTGCTCTTCTGCCCTGTTTGTCCACCACCCTCTGGCTCACCAGCCCTGCTTCAGAAAAGGATTCCTACCCTCTGCTCCAAGTTGGTTCCAAGTCCTCTGGTGACTTGAAACAAGTCCTCTGGTGACTCAGGCTGCCCTTGGCTTCTCCCACAACCTCCCTAGAACTGCTACTTCATGCCTCAGTTTGTTTTGTTTTTTTTTAATTTTTTTTTTTTATTCATTTTTTTTTTTTAGAGAGGAGAGACAGAGAGAGACAGAGAGGAGAGAGAGACAGGGGGGAGGAGCTGGAAGCATCAACTCCCATATGTGCCTTGACCAGGCAAGCCCAGGGTTTTGAACTGGCGACCTCAGCATTTCCAGGTCGACGCTTTATCCACTGCGCCACCGCAGGTCAGGCTGTATTTTTTTTATATAATGATTATTTTATTGATTTTAGAGAGAAGAAGGGAGAGAGAGACAGGAACATTGATCTGTTTCTGTACGTGCCCTGACTGGGGATCAAACCAGCAACCTCGGTGCTTCGGAACAATGCTCTAACCAATCGAGCTATCTGGCCAGGGCTTGATTTACCTTTTTCTATCTTCTCTCTTCCCTCCACCTGTGAGCCTGCACCCTCCAAATCCCTGGGAAAGGCTCCTCCTTCGTCTCTTTGCTCCCAAGCACAGGACCCACCCTCTTCTCTGGGACCTCTCTTTCAAAGGCCGGCCTGGGTCCTATTCCTTCGGGAGGCCTTCCTTGGGCTCCCCTCCCCGACTTTGTCTTCTTAGGCAGCTGTGGGTACAGGGGACCGAGCATGGGCTGGGAGTGGGGGCAGATATCCCTGCACCTGCATATGACTCCTGATGCTGCCCCTGTATAGAGTGCAACCTCAGGTCACATCTTATTTTCTGCATCTATAAACTGAAAAGAATTCCAATTCACATGGTGCTTGGTGCTTGTAGGATTATATTAGAACACATAAGACACCTGGAACCACACTTGGCATTCAGTAAATGACCAGTAGCCATTACTCTCCTTCCCTCCTCTGACATAAGTGCACCACTCTCTAGACACTGTAGGTGCTGCCCCTCCAGGCCCTCTGTCACAGGGAAGGGCCCCTGAGCCCTGCTGGCCGGGCCCTTCTTTGACTCAGGTGAGACAGGGATGGAAGAACCCGGTGTTACCAGGACCTGAGCCCCACACTTGGTGCCAAGTGCCTCAGAGCCACCCCTGTGGAGTCTCCCCGGGGCCAGCGAGGGCTTGGGGCACAGATTCATCCCCCCTGCACAGACACATGAAGGACCCCTTTCACAGGTCAGAGGGTGGGGACCAGCATGCCAGTCAAACCTCTGCCCCTACTGTAGCCTTCAATCACAAGAAAAACAGCTTCTGGGTAGGGGGGCCGGTCCAGGAGGGCGAGGTGAGGGCCAGGGACCAGAGGGCCACCTTACAGAGCTCAGCACCTCAACACCAAGTACACGCATGCCCCTCCCCGGTGACTAGCTGCCCCCTCAGTGGGTGAGACGGGCCTTCCAAGCCTCTGAAACGCCAGGGTCTTCCCGACCTCTTCTCCAGACGGAGAGAGTGGTTTGTGCTGGACTACAGAGGGGCTGAGCAAGGTTTTTCTGCAGACGAGGGGACGCTGCTCATTCGTGCAGTTAACATTTAGCGAGCACCCACTTCTTGTCAGACATAGTCGAGGCCCTGGGGATACAGCAAAAGAGGACAAGGTGACTGCCTTCAGGAAGTTTACATTTTAGTGCAGGAGACAAACGATTGTGTAATGTCAGGGGGTGGTAACTGCTCACGGGGAAAAAACCCAGTGAAGGTTTAGACAGTGAGTCATGGGGTGCTGTGTGAGCTCTCCAGTGTCTGAACTTAACTGGAAACTTCAGGTGAGCAAAGAAAAAACCACGGTATCCGCAGCAGGAAACCCCTCTGGTAGGTCTCCAGTTGAGTATAAAGTATTTCGCTGGGGTGGCAGGAGAGCAGCCCAACATCTGGGAAGTCCGGGTGCTGTGGGCACTCTCAGTATGGGGAGGGTGACGGAGGGGAGAGTGTGGGAAGAGAAATTCGTATTTTATTGAGCACCTACCATGTGCCAAGTACCATGTTAGATTTCCGTCCAGAACAGCATCTCCCTCACAAAGGCCCATATGGTTTAAGAACATATATTTATGTATAATCTGGATGATACATTAATTTTATACAGAGGAGAAGATCCCTTTAGGCTCTTTTTCTGCCACCTGGCCTCACGGCTCTTGTCTGTGTCCCGGAAATGGAAGCCACTGGGCATAAAACAGAAAGGCCAAGGTATGACACCAGAATCACCCGGGAAGGGAGACTAGATCCTGGTCCGATTAGCATTAGAGGAGTTGTGAGAACTAGAAATACAGGTCCAGGCCTCTCCCTGGTGGGTGAGGAAAAGATCGTGATTTCTGAAAGGAAAAAAAAAAAACAAAACAAAACACAAAAAACTAGCTCTGGAAACTTTGAGAAAATGTGCCCAGTCAAGAAGAGGAATGGGCAGGGCAACCCCATGGGCCATGCTTATGGCTGGTTACTGGGAAGGGAAGGTCTGGGTCAGCCACCAAATCTGCTCAGTCGTGGCCCTAGGGGGCTGGGGTGAACTACTTTGTCCAAGACCACCATGGTTGAGAGAGGGCTTGCTTCTTAGACACCCAGATTCGTCCTGGCAGAGTCAGCAGCCACCCTAAGACAGGGGTCCTCAAACTTTTTACACAGGGGGCCAGTTCTCTGTCCCTCAGACCATTGGAGGGCCAGAGTATAAAAAAAACTATGAACAAATCCCTATGCACACTGCACATATCTTATATTTAAGTAAAAAAACAAAACGGGAACAAATACAATATTTAAAATAAAGAACAAGTAAATTTAAATCAACAAACTGACCAGTATTTCAGTGGGAACTAGGCTCCTCTCACTGACCACCAATGAAACAGGTGCCCCTTCCAGAAGTGCGGTGGGGGCCGGATAAATGGCCTTAGGGGGCCGCATGTGGCCCGCGGGCCGTAGTTTGGGGACCCCTGACCTAAGACATGCTCTCCCTGAGTGTCTCCCCGAGCCTGTGCCAGGGGTAAACTGAGGAGGGCGTGCCCTTTCCCTCTCTGCTGTTGTTGAACACCCAGCCTCTGTTCTCCCTCTCGGTTCTAACTTCTCGCTCTCTTGTCCCCAGGAACAGGTGAAACCCAGTTTGGGTCAGGAACATTGGCTCCTATGGTCCAGGTTCACCCCATGCCATCCCTACCTGTCCCTGTCCCAAGCCTGTCTTCCCCTCTTTACTGCTTCCCTGCCCTGCTCATGGCCACCAATAATGCCGGGGCAACAGGTCACATTTAGCTCCTGGGAATTCATTCATTGTGGAATAGAAGGCTTGATCTCTAAGTTAAGAAATTTCAAGATCTCTTGGGCAGGTGGGTTTTCTAAATGTTCCTTGAATGCCGGGAACCTGGGATGCGTCAGGGGAGGACCCTGCAAGGACAGGACTAGAAGAGACCTGCCTGGGGACAGAGCTGTGAGCCCACAGTCCCACACACTGTATGGCAGCAGGTGAGCAGGCAAGCCTGGATTCACTGCCTCAGCCATCCTCGCATGCACAGAGGAGCCCTGGCCCCTTTGGGAAGCTCCATGTGGGCACAGAGTGGAGTTGGGAGTTCAAGTGTGGTCTTGCTTAGCCACTGGCTTGCCAGGAGACCTTGAAATGGGCACAATAGTTGCTGGCCTTTGTGCCTTCAGGTTTGCAATTAGGACCCAACAAGAGCTCAGTCTGGAAGCCCACTGGAAACATTATGTCCTAGTGAGGGCATTTTCCTCATTCTTCTCTCCCCTTACGAGACGAGAGATAGAGGGATGTGAGGAAGCAACCAGAGGGCTGTTAGCTGACGTTTGTGGAGTGCGTGCTACAAGTCAGGGTCTGCACCAGGCGCTCGACATTGTCTAACCTCACTCCCCCAACAACTGCATGAATCAGGCAGGATGACCCCTCCAGTATCATTACTCCCAAGGTCAAATGTCTGGCAAGTGACTGGGCTGGCACTCAGATCTGTATCTGCGCGAATCAAAGCCCTGCCCTTCAGCCCAACGCCATCCTGGGACTAAAGTTTCCCAGAGAGATGCCCCTGGCCTGGGGAAATGCCTTAGCTGGAAGTCTGACCTGGGTTTAGTGCTGTACCCCAGCTCACTATGTGGACGTGGGCAGCTTACTTAACATCTCTGGTCCTCTGTCTGCTCTTTTGTTCAAGGAGCTTTGCTCTCTGAACCTCCTATCAGATTCTTGGGCATCATTTCCATCATCCCTGGCCCTGGTCTTATGTTGGGTTAGAAAAGAAATAAGAGTGTCAGAGGGAGTCAGACCTGGAGCAGGAGGTAGGGCTCTGAGTGGGCCTTCTCAGCCTTTGAGCATCGACGTGTGGTCTGGAGCCAGCCACTCCAAGAGGGTGCAGGGAGCCTGTTACCAAGTCCATGTTTTAGAAAACTAAGGTCCAATGAGGTAAAATGACTCCTCAGGCTCAAAGAGCAAGTTAGAGACAGAGCCAGGGTTGGAATCCAGATCTTCCAACCCTTAAACCAGGCTGCTCTCGGGTCCCTGGCCTCAGGCCTCAGCGTGGAGCAGTGAGGGGAAGAATGGGAAAGGGCAGTGCCCACAGGACTGTGGTCTTTCTGAAAACCCAAAGAGAGAATCCATCTTCTTGCCTTTGCCAGCTTCTAAAGGCTGCCCACATTCCTTGGCTCTTGGTCCCTTCCTCCATCTTCAGAGCTAACAGCAGTGGGTTTAATCCTTCTCACATTGCATCACTCTGACATCAACTTATCTGCCTCCCTCTTCTAAGTACCCTTGTAATTACATTGGACCCACTCCAATAATGCAGGGTACCTCTCCACCTCTAGGTCAGCTGATTAGCAACCTTAATTCCATCTGCAACCTTTATTTCCCTTGCCACATGACCTAACATATTCACAGGTTCAAGGATTAGGATATGAATATTTTGGGGGTCATTATTCTGCTTACCCCATACCCCTTGCCCCAAAGGGAACTTCCAAAAATAGTTACATTTCCTGCATCTCCAACATGTGGGTTGAGATGGGTACCTGCCACTCTTACGCACCTCCCCAAAATTCTGTGTTCAGTCCCAGCCTCACCCCTTGAGGATTTCCCTTCCCTTCCATTTCTTGCCTCCCTGGTGCCCACCTTCTCAGCACCTCTTTGTGTCCTATTCACAAGTGGACCCATTACCACTGAGCCAGACAGCCCCAAGCTGGAGTAGGGACAGGGAAACGGCTCAGGTTGCTAGCCAAGCTCAGCCAGGGAATGGAGATTGCTCTCCAGACAGGACAGGAGGCTGGGGGCTGCAGCAGCTCAGATGGTGTCAATCCTGGACTGTGGGCAGGGCTATGGAATTGGTTCCATCTTCCCAAGCCCTAAGAGATTCTTGTACCCCAATGACAAGTGCCAGCTGGTGAAATGGAGATGGTGAGCCAGGTGCTGCCGGCTTGTGTGGCTCTGCCCTGCTGGGGGGCGACGGGGTGGCTGGGGGAGGCAGGCCAAGGCAAAC
Organism: Saccopteryx bilineata; assembly: GCF_036850765.1. Taxonomy (NCBI): domain Eukaryota; kingdom Metazoa; phylum Chordata; class Mammalia; order Chiroptera; family Emballonuridae; genus Saccopteryx; species Saccopteryx bilineata. The sequence continues at coordinate 84,167,259 of NC_089492.1, read as the reverse complement.
CACTGAGCCGGGTCTTCCAGGAACTGGTGCGGGCTGTCTACCTAAAGGGGCCGAGGCCCTGAGTTTGAGTCTCCCTGAGGCACTGGGCAGCTGAGATTTGGGCATCACCACTGTCTCTCTTTGTCTTCTGCCCCTTATACTCTCCTGACACTGTCCTTGCAGGAAACATCTGGGGGAGACGTAGGTCAAATACAGCCACGTGGTCTTTGCACCCTGTAATAGCTTCTGAAATGGCCTCCTGGTGTTCAGATCCTCATGTAGTAGCCCTCTGCCCTTGAATACAGGCTGGTTGTAGTGGCTTGCCATTCACAAAGAGAATAGGAAAAAAGCTTTTAAGATTTGTTTGTAAAAGTCTGCATCTTCCACCTTTTCCTAACACTCTCTCACAATCTCCTGCTTGCTCCTCTGATGAAGCCAGTGGCCATCTTGTGAGCTACCCACATGTCTCGGAACTAAGGGCAGCCTCTGGCCAACAGCCAGCATTGAACTGAAGCCCTTGGTCCAACAACCCATATGGCACTGAATCCTGTCAACAACCCCCACATGAATAAGCTTGGAAATGATCCTTTCCCTGTCAAACCTTAGGATGACTGTAGCCAGACATCTGGATTGCAGCCTGTGAAAGACCCTGAGCCAGAGAATCCTACTATGCCACCCACAGGCTCCTGACACAGATTCCTGAACCCCCTTCTCTCTGCTTCGCCATCATCTCTTCCCAGCCTTGAACTGTGGTCTCCTCTGGCCCCCTCCTTGGAGAGAGAGCCCACCTATTCACGGCTTTAGCAATTAGGCAGGACTGTGGCTGTGCTGATTTTTACCAGCCGTTTTCCCCATTCCACCAGTTCGTCAGCATGCAGTCCACTTCTTCTCTGGCCCCTGAACATATATTTTATCTGGATGTTACTATAACAACCCAAATCAGTGACTGTGTTTCCTCCTCGTCATCTCTGTTTTCAGTCAGCAGTAGATGTTTCCTTTGGAAGATGGCTCATGGTGCTTCCTCCCCAGACCCTCTGCTGGGACTAAGCACACACCTGCTCACCGCTGAGCAGCCTCTCTGCTTCAGACTCACCCTCCTGAGACACAGCCCTCAAGATGTCAGATGATCAGTGACTCTCAAGTCTCCATTTCCCATTGAACCTGCCTGATGTTTCCCACCAGTAGCCTTGCATAACTGTAACAAACAGCCCAGGGTCTGAGTGCCATTCTATCACATGCTGCCTGTGTACCCTGGTGCAAGTTGGTTCACCCTCCTGACCTCAGTTTCCTAATCTGAGGCTAAAACCTAAGGTGTCTTTCAACCAGTGAAGGTTTGTACAGTTGTTCTGGCTTTGATCACCAGCCCACCCTGAACCAGGTTCTACAGCCAGAAGATGGTGTGGATCACATGCCCAACTCCACAGCTGTGTGCAAGAGGTGGCACTGGGGCTGACAGCCCCAGCCAGTGCCCCACGCAGTAGGATCAGGGCTGCTCTCCAAAGCAAGGGGTGCTGAGCAAATGTAGTAAGTACCCTTCCCCCAATGGCCACCTGACATCCATGTGTACCCTCTTTCCCATGTAGGCACTTCCTTTATTTTTTTAAAGAATTTCAAATAATTTTTTAAATTGATAGCATTCATTTGTTGTACCACTTAATTATGCATTCATTGGCCACTTCCCATATGTGCCCTGACCAGGAATCAAACCCACAACCTTAATGTTTCAGGACAGTGCTCTAACCAACTGAGCTAATGGGCCAGGGCCATGGAGGTACTTTCCAAATGCTCTTGCTACCCTATAGAGGTGGTGGTTGCACACCATTGTGACTGCACTAAATGCCATTGAATTATACATTTTGAAATGGTTAGTTTAATGTTATATGAATTTTATCTCAATGCAAAAGGTATTTTTTAAATACTCCTACTAAAATAAAGAATTCACATCACCTACAACTAAAAATGTACTTACGCTTCTTCCCAAAGAAGATAATCCAAGTCATGACCAGTTCTAAAATCAGGATCCCTGAGTAATGTATGCTCCTCTCAATGAGGTCTAAATGTAGCTTCTTATTATCTATACTGGTGGCTAAATTATAAATCTAATCACTCCAAAACACCAAATCTATGATAGTGGAGAAAAAAACAGATGATCCACAATGAAGATCAGCTTGGTAGAGGGGAGATGGGAAGGAGCATGTAGGGGTTGCCAGCCCACAGCCTACACCACATGCTGCTGATGAGGTGGCAAGGGCTTACTTCTCCACAGTGGAACCAGGTCCTGGTCCATCTTCCTGGAAGAATCTCCCTGATTCATTGTCCTCCATGGCTGTGCCTGAGGACCTGCAGGGAAGATGTCTCCTTTGGGGAGAGCCAACTTCCTATTGGTATGATCAGAGAGAGCTTCTTGGGGATTCCTTCAGAGGCTGAGCAATCCCTGGGTCTGGGGATGGTGATCTCCAGATCCAGGGTTCCTTAAAGCCTCAGCCAGCTGCCAATCAGCTCAATTCCTGAGAACTCCATGGGCTAGTCACTAGCCCTACAAAGACCCAGAACCACAGAAGTTGTGAGCATTAAAACACAGTGGATATCAAAGTGCTTTGTAACCCATAAAATGTAATTATCCTCATTCACAGAGAAAATCATAAAGACATCATTCTGCATGGTTTTATGTGTGCCAGAACACAGTTCTTTCATTCAATTCCTATTTTTTTTTATCTTCTTGTTGGATTTCCCACAGCAACTGTCATCAACTTCCCCCCATTTCTAGATGCTGGTTCAGCCCCTTCCCCCAGGAGATACCTCAGCCTCTGCCTCTTACTCCAGCATGAGCCTCACCTTGTATATTGACAGATGTGGAAATAAATATAGATGTAATATGTATGTATGTAAATATAGACATGTATGTATACACATGTACATTCCCTTTTCTGTCCACTGAGAGCACCTACTGGGAAAGGAAACTTAATAGCAATGAGTACACTTTGTGCCCAAATCGTGGTTTCTAAATACCATTCTTTACTAAAAGAAACTGTACCTTCTTGGGAAAATGGCAGATTTCAGAGTTGGGTCAAGCAAAGAACAAGATGAGTCCAGAATACATCACACTTAAAAGTTAAGGAAGTGCTCAAAGAATGATGGAGTTCAGAAGGGACTCCTGCTGGCAAAATATGGGGGAAATTTGGCACCAAAATAAATAATGATACCAACAGATTCTAAACCACTGATAAAACAGGAATCTATGAGTCCACATCATTAGAAACAGAATATGATGAATCAATTGCAAGTTTAATGAGGAATAGTATATTTACATAGTCTCAAAGTAGTTCCCCACAAAATACTTCCTAATTACAAAAGGGAAAAGGGACTTCACAATAGAAAGCCTGGCACACATCCCTTTAATCAAGTGATCAAAGTTAACATCATCAGTGATGGGCCAAATTGAAATGGTACGCCACCTAACAGGATGCATTGAGAACAACAGTATCCTTTCTGTGATATTCCAGCCAAAGATACATCACCTGAGGCTAACCATGAGAAGACCTTGTCCACGTGGGTTACTCTAACAAAGTGCCAGACTGCGTGGTTTATAAGCAACAGACATTTATTTCTCAGTTGGGGGCTGGAAAGTTCAAGATCATGATGTTTGGTGAGGGCGTCCTGCTTCAGAGACAGGTATCTTTTCTCTGTGTCCTCATGTGGCAAAAGGGACAAACTAGCTCTCTGGGGTCTTTTTCATATGGTCACTAATCCTACTCATGAAGGTCCTGCATTTTGAAAGCACATACACACACAAGGGAAGAATACACCCATGGATGCTGGGTGGCCATTGAGGGAAATGTAATGTGTTTGTCCAGAGCCCCTTGCTTTGGGAAACATTTTTAACTGTGCAGGTCAGAGGCATTAAATACATTCACATATTGTGCAACCATCATTATTGCCCATCTCTAGAACTTTTTCATCTTCCCAAACTAAATCTCTGTACCCATTAAACACTAACTCGGTATTCCCCCCCCCCCAGTCCCTAGTAGCCAGTATTCAACTTTTTAAAAAAATTTTTTTAAAATTTATTTTAGAGAGGAGAGACAGAGAGAGAGAAGGGGGGAGGAGCTGGAAGCATCAACTCCCATATGTGCCTTGACCAGGCAAGCCCAGGGTTTCGAACCAGCAACCTCAGCATTTCCAGGTCGATGCTTTATCCACTGCGCCATCACAGGTCAGGCCCAGTATTCAACTTTGACTCTATGAATTTGACTTCTCTAGATATCTCAGACAGTATTTGTCCTTTTGTATCTGACTTATTTCACTTAGCATGTCTTCAAAGTTCATCCATGTTGAAGTATGTGTCAGAATTTCCCTCCTGTTTAATTAAGGTTGAATAATATTACATTGTTATGGAACATTTTATTTATCTACTCATCAGTTGATGAACATCAGGATTGTCTTTAACTTTTGGCTATTGTAAATGTTATGAACCCCGGTGTACAAATGTCTACTTAAGTCTCTGATTTTAATTCTCTTGGGTATATAAACCTGGAAGTGGAATTGCAGGATCACATGGTAATTCTGTTTCCTTTTTGCAAGAAACTGCCATACTGTTTTCCACAGATCCTTTGTAGTTTTTATTTTTAATGTTTATTTTATTGATCTTTTAGTGAGAGAGACAGGAACATTGATCTGTTCCTGTATGTGCCCTGACCAGGGATTGAACCAGCAACTTCTGAGCTTTGGGATGATGCTCTAAACCAGGGGTCCCCAAACTACAGCCTGCGGGCCGCATGTGGCCTCCTGAGGCCATTTATCCGGCCCCGCCACACTTCTGGAAGGGGCACCTCTTTCATTGGTGGTCAGTGAGAGGAGCACAGGATACATCCACATCCTGTGCTCTTGGAGTACTGTATGTGGTGGCACCGCAAAGCGCGGCGTCGCTCACGTACAGTACTACTTCCGGTGACGCAGAACGCACGTGTCATGGCTCCGGAGGCGCGTTATATCACTTGTTCCAGCTAGCAGTGACAAATATGGAACCAGACATTGACCATCTCATTAGCCAAAAGCAGGCCCATAGTTCCATTGAAATACTGGTCAGTTTGTTGATTTAAATTTACTTGTTCTTTATTTTAAATATTGTATTTGTTCCCGTTTTGGTTTTTTTACTTTAAAATAAGATATGTGCAGTGTGCATAGGGATTTGTTAATAGTTTTTTTTTTTTTATAGTCCAGCCCTCCAACGGTCTGAGGGACAGTGAACTGGTGCCTGTGTGAAAAGTTTGGGGACCCCTGCTCTAAACAACTGAGCTATCTGGGCAGGGCCAGGTCCTTTGTAGTTTTACATCATTAAGACTTGTTTGTTACCACAGGATAATCTAGTCTGTTCTTCCTCATACTGCCCCTCACCGCAGGTGGTCTAGGATCAACCAGGGTTCTGGTCAGGCCAGAGTGGGGTAGACACAAGAGAGGGAGGTCCAGGAGCCCAAAGGCTAAGTCAGTCTAGGCTAGACCCAGTGTAATGTGTGGTGAGGAAGGCCCAGTAGGGTTAGTTAGCTAGCACTGATATACCTCTTCTCAGGACTGCTTGGAGGGTCCTCCTCATGCCAAAGACATCAGGGCGAGGTTCTGGAACCAACCCTGTAACCACATAGTTGCTTCTTACTGGACACAACCCCCCTAACATGGTCACCTTTGGCTGCTTGACTGCAGGAACAGAATGCCCCCAATGACTTAATAATAAATAGTTCAACTAAATAGAAACTTACATTGCCCATCATGAATCCTGGCTCTGCTACTTCCAAACTGTGTGGCTTTGACTAAATCTCAGCTTCTATATCTGTAGAGTGGGGATAATATAAACTACCTCACACAGTTGGTAAGGACGAAAGGGAAAATGGCAGCTCTGGTGCCTGGTGCACAGGAGACACTCAGTAAACAGTCTCTGCTTTTGGAGGCAGTATTACATAAGTCCTTGTGGAAGGGAGAAGAATGGCAGCCATCTTTCTAAACACGGTCGTCCCCTTAGCCAAGCTTTATGGAGTGTTTGTAGATGCCCATCTTGATGTTGAAAGCAAAATGGCAAAGGGCCTGCAATGTATATATTCCATTTAACTGAGGTTTACTGAGAACCTATTATGTGCTGAGTGCTGGGCTATAGAGATGACAGATGAGGTCCCTGTCCTCATGGAAGTAACATCCTGAGTTTCTGTAACTAGCCATGGATAGCGGGGGGTGGGGGTGGGGGGCTTATCATCAGTAGCAAAGGTGACCACCTGAGTGAGGATAACACTGAAAAAGGCCAGGACATTTGTGTGAGAGGGGGAGCACACAGTATGTCCTGGCTTAGGGAGCTCAGGGCACTTCCATGTAGCTGAAGCGCTGGATGGAATGGGGGTGCACCACCCACGAGATGGCTGGTGAAGATGAATGCAGTACCGGGGAGTCAGACTGGGGGCCTGGAGACCAGGGGGCCAAGCACCAAGCCCCAATAGTGGCAGTTGGGAAAGTGATGAGCAGAGGGTGGCTGTGCTGTTGGAAGTAGCCAGAGATGCCCCAAATCAGAAACCTGGAACCCTGAGAACTCTGTGGGAAATAAAAACAACCCCCGAGGCAAAGGGATGAGTAAGCGTGAGGTTGAGTGTAGGTGTGCACAATCTTAGAGCTGGAAGGGATCTTCAACGTCATTTAGTTCAACCTCTAACTCCATGAAGTCTTTCCGTCTTCCACTGTCCAACTGAGGGCACCACTTCGACAGCTTAAGGTACAAGGAGCTCACTCCCTTTAAGGGGGCTCATCCTATGGCCCTCAAGCCTCCAGGACGGCCTGGATGGGCCTGGAGCCCCGACCTTGGCCCTATTGAGTGGGCGGCCTCCACTGAGCCACCGGCGCACCTGGCGGGGGTGGCAGATGGGGTGGGGGTGCGCTGCTGTCCTCAGCCCCAGTGCTGAGGCAGGCAGAGTGCAGTGGACCTGGTGGAGGTAGGGAGAACTGCTGGGCGAAGGCCGCCGGGGGCTCGCGGGCTGCCGAAGAGGGAGGCACTTGACACCCGCCCGGAGAGAGGAGGGGCCGCTGTCCCTGCGGCCAGTGCTGGATGCAGGGACCCAGCGCAGAGGCAGCGGCAGGTAGCGGAGCGCCCCGCGGGGGAAGGCTGCAGCAAGGCCCCCGGCGGAGTGACCGGAAGCGCGGCCGAGGCAGGGTGCCCAGGCCCAGCGCAGGGTCGGGGCTCTGCGGTGTCCAGCCCTCCGTCTCGCAGTGTGCGGGTACCCCCAAAGGGGCTGCAGAGGTTGGGAAGTCTGACCGAGGGCGCTAGGACCGGCCGGGCGCCCCAGGGCCCCCCAGTCGGCGCTGCCTCGCGGGCCGGCTCCGCAGTGCCAGGGCCGGGGCCAGCGCGGCCGCGGGGGGCCAGCTGCGGGCGGAGGCCTAGGCCCACGGGCGGCCAAGGGAGGGAAGGAGAAAGGCGGAGAGAAGGGGTGGGGAACGGGGGACTCGACGGAGGGGGCGGAGAGAGGGAGCGCGAGAGCTAGCAGTTGGGAGGGAGCGTGAGGCGAGCAGGCGGGCTGGGCGAAAGGGAGGGTGCGCGGGCGGCGGCGGCCTCGAGACCAGAGGACGAGCCGGGACTCGGCGCCGCGGCACCAGGGTGCGCAGCCGGGCCGGCCCGACCCCACCGGCCACACGGTAATGAGCGCCACTCCTGGCGGCCAGGGCGGCCGGCCCGGAGGCGGGCGAGGAGGAGGGGAGGTCGGGCGGGGAGTCACAGCCGCGGGCAGTGCCTGGCTCGGGGCACGCTCCTGGACCCCTGCAACTCGGTGCCGGGCGCTCGCGGGGCCAGGGCTGCGGGCGGGGACGGCGGGCTGGGCTGGCTCCGGCGGCGCGGGGCATCTGAGGGTTTGTTTACGTCCCCGCGGGCCAGCAGGCGCCCCCTCCCGTCCCGCCCGCTACCGGCGCGGAGCCCCTCTCCCCGCCCCCGCCCCGCTCAGGGCTCAAGTTCAAGTCTATACAATGCCGCGGGGGGGCAGGGGGTCCACCGCTGGCCTCGGCAGCGGTGCGAGGCTCCGAGCTGCCTCAGGGGCTCCGGACCGGCCACCTCTGCCTTCCGGCCCTGTCCCCGCCCTGGAGCCCCGCCTTGGGTCTGCGGTCCGCTGGAGGGCGCGGACCCCAACCCGGAATAATCGGCTCCCGCCGCGACCCGCAGGGAGCGGAGGAGGGGGGCGGGAGCCAGGCCCCGCGCAGGCTCAGCCGCGGCGGCAGAAAATGGCAGCCTGGCACGACCCGGCCCCCCGCCCCTCCCCCCGGCTCTCGGCCCTCCACGGCCCCGCGGGGCGGGAGACACGGGAGGACCCCGGGGGCGGTCTGAGGTGTGATCGGGGGGCCAGGCCGGGGAACACTGCGCAGCGATCCTTCTTCCGCCACCTGTGGCTGAGGGTGCGGGGTTGCGGGGTGCCAGTGTATCTGGGAGGGGCGACGGGGGTAGGGAAGAGTGCCACTTGGGGGGCACACCTCCCCGCGGAAGACTGGGCAATGCGCGGGGGGGGGGGGACGTCGAGCCAGGCTTCTTCCTGCCCCCCGCGCGGGCCGCCGCAGTGTGGGGGCGGGGCGGGGGCGGGCGAATATCCCGAGCCCGGCCGCAGGGGCCGGAAAACGCGGGGGTGGGAGCAGCGGGGCGGACCCGGAGCCGCGCGGGTGGGGGCGTCCAGGGTCGTCCCCTGCAGCAGAAACACCCCCTCCACACACACTCACACGCACGCGGACACACTCACGCACACGCACACCCGCTGGGCCAGTGCAGACGTGTCCTTGAAAGCTTCGCATCTGCACAGTGAAGGACGAGGCCTTGCGGAGGCTGCAGATTGGGGTCTTCGGGCCCAAGTCCTTGCGTCCCGGGAATCCCGGAGCTTTGGAGGCGCAGGCAGCCCGAGTCCGTGTCCCGCCCTCACCCCGGCTCCCCTCCCCCAGGCCGTCCTGCCCTCCCTCCCCTTGGTGCGGACCGAGCTGGCGAGGGTCCAGGGCCCGCCCCCAGGCCTCCCCCAGCCCCCCGTTGCTGAGGCCTGCCGCCCTCCGGCAGCCAAACTTCGTTTCGCTTTCCTGGATCCTCCCTTCTTGGGGGAACCCACTCCCTTCCCACCCACCTCTGTTTTCCACCTTTTTTCTTCATCCCCTCTGTTCTGCTGTCTTCTCTCTCCACCGTAAAGCCAGTTGAGTAGGTGCTGGTGCCTTGGATGGGGAGTGGGGGTCTCGCCAGTTCTCAGGGCTCTCTTCCAGAGCTCCCGAGGGGAGCCCCCTGTGACTGCACCTTGACCCAAGATGGCGTCCTGCACCCAGCTGGGCATTTGGGCCTGCGTCAGGCCAGGAGCTCCAGAATCACACAACTTGTCCCTTTCCAAACCAGCGGGGACAGGAGCCCTCATGAGAAACGCCCTCCGCCCTGTGACCCAGCTTGCCCCTCACTGCTGTGCCCAGAGACTGCAATCAGCATCCCTGGGGGGACTGTTCAGTCTTCATGTTTCACTCTGGGCTGCCAGCGGCTGAACTGGCCTCCTGTGCTGGCCCGCAGCGAAGGGATCCTGGGATCAGGTGCTGCGCCGCTGTTCCATTTCCCTCCCAGGCAGATGTGACAGCGGCAGCCAGGGAAGTTTTTCTCCTTAAGCGTTGCTGGAGTGTGAGGAGTGGCCTATGGGATTTGAGGAGCCCAGCGGTCATGCGGACCGGACCCTCTTTGGGCTGTCCCCTCTCTGTTAGCAGGAGCCATCTCCTGGTGGTTTGCTGGAGTTGCCTGGGCTTGGAAGCTTTAGTTGTTAGGGTTCCTGCTAGGTTTCTGGGGCAAGGTGATCCCCCTCTGTCTCCAGGTCACTTCTAGACGCTGGTTGGGCTGTTTGACAGGCAACTCTGAAAGTGTGAGCCTGTGTGCGTGAGTGCGCATGTGCTGCACCAAGGCAGGGGCCCCAGGCGAACTTGCGCAGCGGGTCTGGCACCTGCCTGCCTCCCTTCCCGGCCCCACTTCGTTGGGCTCTGGCTCCTTCTCTAGCCGCTGGTCCAGCTCTGTGCTTGTCGTCAGCTACTCATCAAAAGCGGAGCTCCAGGCTCAGGCACGTGGGCCTGCAATAGGAGGCCTGTGAATTCCTTCTATCTAGACTCAAGGGGTTGAGTCCACAGTGCAATGACTGCTCCCCGAGCATTGGAGTAGCATAGGAGAGGGGACCATCTGTCTGCCACAGGTGTCTGTGGACAGGATTCCCCTGTCGGGTGGAGGTTGTACTGGAGCTTGAAGGTCTATTCAAACTTTTTTTTTTAATGTTTAGTTTATTGATTTTTAGCGAGAGAGGAAGGGGGAAAGACAGAGAGAGAGAGAGAGAGAGAGAGAGACAGCAATATCCATCATTTCAGTTCCTGCACATGCCCCAACCAAATATCAAACCAGCAACCTCTGCACTTAAGGACAATGCTGTAACCAGCTGGGCTATCCTGCCAGGGCCCATTCCAACTTTTTAATTCTATGGTTCTGATTGTCATGGTGGAATTTCAGGCCCAGGAATGGGGGTGGGGTGGGTTTTCTTTTTCACCACACAGCAGTAATCAGGAAAAGGCTCCCAAGGAAAGGAGGTCTGAGAGAGAGCAGCCCCCTCCCTAGGGGGATGGACTCTTGGAAGCAGAGGTGGTCTAGGCGTTGGTGTGGGCGGGGTGGGGGAGGTGGCTGCAGGAGATAGGCTTGTCACATCTGACTCCACAGAGGGCATAGAAGTACAGCTTTCAGTTAAGCTTACACATGTGTGTGTCCAAGGTGTTTTTTTGTAATTCCTACAGATGTTTGTGCATAATTTCTGAAGTTTCTTCCCAGGTCCAATTTACAATAAGCACTTGAGTCCCTTGTGGATATATTACTTTCACAGTTACACACGTCAGTGAGATTGGTCTTCTGTAAAAGCCTGCAAGGAAGAAAAGAAGCTTGAAAATAGTTGCCCAGGGACCAGGCCTTGAAGAAGTGAGGCTGGGCCTGCTCTCTGAAGAACTTAAGACTGTCTCCTGCGCAGCTCTCCTGAGCTGCTGCAATGTGTGTTTTCTCTCCCACCAGTTTGTGGTCAGGGACAGGGACCTTGCCTTGCCTGCCTCTGGGTCCTCCCATTGGACATTACATGGGGCCTTCATGACTGCTGAATGGTGGGATGCTTACTGCCCATCTGTGTTTCAGTCCCTGTCCTTTCCCTAGTGGCAGAGGGTTTGGTGGCCATACACTGTCTCTCTTCTACTTGCTGCTGCTCTGCCTCCCCCAAATGGCCATTGCCTACTTTTAGGCCAGTTCATTGGGCTCAGGCCCAAAAGACGCAAGTTTTTTCTCAGCAAGAGTCCATACTCCCTCAAGGCTCCTTTTTTGGGGAGCCAGATAGAAATGGGACTCAGAGCAGTCTTGCCGGTTCTCTAATGGGGGTGAAAATAGACCATTCTTTCCTCATCCTTGGACCTGAAATGTTACCTTTAGAACCCAAGCCTTAGAATTTAGGGTTTGAAAGAGAACTTTGAGCCCTGAGAATTCTTGAAGCTGGGTCGGGGGTTGTTTGCATGTGGAGCCAGGCCCTCTTTCTTCCAGGGTTGGAAGTGTTACCCTGAGCCTGAGGCTAGAAGGCCAATTGTGTGCCTGTCACATGCTTCTCTCCCTCCTTACTTCCTGCTGCCTTCTGCTGGTGTGGGCCTGGTGTCCCTGACTTGGTGCCCATGTTGCCCTTCCCCACCCTGTGCCCCACTGATAGTAAATGTGTCTCTGGCCTCTAGCTTGGGAGCAGGCAACAGTTAGGGCCAAGGCATGGTGCAGGGGAATCAATTCTACTTCCATTTTGGTATCTAACAGAGTGGAGCCTGTCAGGAACCCGCTTGCCCTTTGAGGCTGGGTGTCTCTGTGGGCTGTGTGCTTGGCTGCTCCCGAGCGAGGCTCTAATAGTAAACTAAAGGGGCCAGGTTCCTCTCCACTCAAATCTTGAGGGCTTTTCAGTCATTTCTCTCTGATTATTTTTTCCCTAAAAAAACCTACAAAACCTGAGATCCATGTAGTGTCAGGGATGTGTGTGTGTTCAAGCCTGTCTTCATTTGTTAAGTGTGTAGTTAGAACAGGGTGCAGTGCAAGTGGATCTCTGTGCATATTTTTGTGTACATATCTTTCTGTGTACACTGTATACAGCTGTGTGGGGTTAGATGCAACTTGCTTAGACATAGTCTGTTTCAAAGTAGCTGAAATGAGGGCCATGGAGGCAGAATGAGGTGCATTCTGACACTTCCCAGCTGTGGGATCCGGCAGCTGACTTAGTCTCGCTGTGCTTCAGTTTCCACACCTGTAACGTGGAAATAAGACCAGCCTGTACTTGAGGTGGTTGTGAGGATTAAAGGCAAGGTAATATGCATAGTATAAGTGTTCAGTGTTAGCTAGTTGTAATTATTTTTGTCATTTGGGCAGCTTATGTGGATTGGCACTGCAGGAAGTGACCTGAGAAGTCTTGTCCACCTTTCTGCCTCTTTTGCAAAATCTTGGACTGATGATGAAAATACTGCTTCTGACTGAAAATTGTCAGAGGTGGGAGGCTCCTCAGTGCTACTTAGCAGTGTGTTCTTAAGTTCAACAAGTCGCATTGCCAGGTTGTCTTTGTGTCTGCCTTCCATCTCTCACGCTGTATGGCTCTTTTTTCTGATTCTGTCCTGAGTGCAGTATATTTACTTCCAGAGATTTACTGAGCACTTCCTGTGGGCAAGGCTGTGTGCTAGGCTTTGAGGGGACACACAGTGAGTTTAGGGTGTACCAACTAATGAGCACAGACCAAGGTTGCAGCACAGGGAGAAATAAAGTTCTAATAGATCACAACCAACTGAGGGGACCTGGGAGGGCTTCTTGGAGGAGGTGGCACTTGAGCTAGGCTTCAAAGCACAGAGGTAGAGCTTCCAGGCTGAGAGGAGGAAGCCAAGCAGTCAGGGATGGGACAGCTGGAGTGTGGGGGAGCCACTGGGGAGGCAGAACAGGGTCTCAGAATTGCTGAGGGCCAGGCTGAAGCCCCTTATTGATTTGAGGAGAGCAGGCCTCTATGTTCTGTAATGTAACTCCTCCGCTGCCTGTGGAGAATCATCCTGAACTGCTCTGTGTGTGGTGGCTTTGGGTAGTAGGATGGGGACAAGACAGAGGGAGGAAAGGGAAAAAGGGGAAGGGACCAACTTTGGTATAGGATCGTGTTTTTTCTTTGTTGTTGTTTGTTTTTTAATTCATTTCAGTGAGAGAGGAAGCAAGAGAGAGAAAATCAGGAACACTGATCTGCTCTTGCATTTGCCCCAGCCAGGGATCAAACCAGCAACCTCTGAACCTCAGGAGGAGGCTCCAACCAACCAAGCTATTCTGCGAGGGCTGGTATAGGATCTTGATGATTCCTTTATACTCTATAGACTAGAGCTTAAGAGCTCAGACTTGGAGAGAAACAGCAGGGTTTAAATTACACCAACCCCAGAGGGTTGTGGTGATTAAGGGGAACACCAGCCAGGGTCAGGTCTGCATGCTAGTGATGGCTATCATGGTGTGAATGGAGGTGGGGCGGGTTCCTTACCTGGCCTCCAGAGGTCTCGAGTCCCCTTTTACATTCCCTCCCTGAGGCTGAGGTGCCTCAGCATCCAGAACATTCCCACAGGAGGCTGTGAATGGGGGTGCAGAACTCGACTCTGTCTTGTCCTCCCCCCTCCCTGCACACATGGCAGAACTCGCCCCCAACTTGGAGGGGGTGTGTCCCTGTCTGGCAGCCCCCAGGTGTGGTTGCGGGTGCCTGGAGCCTGGAACAAAGACAGCCAGTGGTCAGGGCCACATCTCCCTTGCTGATCACATTGAAAGCCTGTCTGGAGGACAGTGAAGGTGGGCGGTGCGGAGGCCTGGGGCTTTCCTAGCTGAATCCTAGGGAACAGTGGAATTTTTTTCAACTGTAACAGCATTGACCACTCCCATCTTGCTGTGGTCCCCTCTGACCCCTAAAGCTTCCAGCCTTATTTATGTCTATTACCAGGTTCCTATATTCTCCTTGCCCTTATGCCTTGCTCATTGTCATCTCTATTGATCTCCCTCCTCTGTTTCTGTTTCAAATGTCAAGGTCACTTTCAATTCAGAGCTGGTTGTTAGCTTCCCCTCTGGGTACTCAGAGGGGACAGAGGACCAACTATCTCAAACAGCTAGTAACTGGAGGGCTGGAACCAGACTCCTAATCTGATGCTGCGTTACTGTGTAGGTGATCTAGGGGTCGGTGCAGGTGATGTTCTAGGACCAGCAGATCAGCCAGATTCCAGTGTTTCAGTGGTCCTTACTTGAAAATGTTAAAGATGCTTAGAGGGAACATTATGGGATGGGGGGGGGGAGTCAGATCTGTTGTTTATGGAGCTGTGGGTTGGATATGGGCCCAGTCATAGTGAATGTCTGAGAATGCCCAGACTGGGAGGCTGGGGGACCTGGGAACAAACTTCTCAGAGCTTCCCCCAGACGACCCAGGGGGAGAGGATGCTGGGGCCAATGCCAGGGGTGGGATCCTCCAACACTCCAGCAAGCAGAACCTGTTGGGAAGGGGCCTTTTGAAGGAATGTGTGATCTATATTGTAGATTCTGAAAGAATAAATAAGTTTATGGATAAAGGGGGATGTGTTTAGATTCCCCAAAGCCTTTGATAGCAAGCATGTCTATTCTGACATGTAGATGTCCATAATATGGGGTTGGGTTACCCCCAAAAAACTGTATGCAGAGTGTAATCTTGTTTTTCTAAAAATTTTTAAATATATATACATTTATTGGCTGTACATGCATGGAAGGGTATACAGCAGCAAAGACTGTCTTTTTTTCAGAGAGAGAGGGAGACAGGAAGGGAGAGAGATGAGAAGCATCAACTCATAGTTGTTCCACTTTAGTTGCTCCTTGATTGCTTCTCATGTGTGCCTTGACTGGGGGCTCACAGCAGAGCCAGTGACCCCTTGCTTAAGACAGCAACCTTGAGCTTCAAGCCAGCGACCATGGGATCATTTTGATGAACCCATGCTCAAGCTGAAGAGCCTGTGCTCAAGCCAGTGACCTCAGGGTTTCGAACCTGGGACCTCAACATCTCAAGTCGACGCTCTAGCTACTGCGCCACCACCGGTCAGTCCAAAGACTGCCTTTTTACTTTATATGCTTTTTAACCTTTGAAAAAAATGTAAATACACACATGCTACTTTATTAATGACAACCAAAATAAAACCATACTTTTTAAAGCTTCTGGGTAAGAACATGAACAAAACTTGAGTCATTCTAGGGTTGGAAGCGTGGACTCTATGATAAAAAAAAAACTGACTTGGAGACTGACAGCAAAGGGCAGGCTTTCTCAGGTACTTGTCTTCTCTGGGAAGGTTGCAGGGAGAAATACTGCAGAGCCTGAGGTCTCCAAGCAAAGCCCAGAGCTTGGAGGGACTTGGTGGGAGTGGCCAACCACTGGCTGGCTACATCCAGGTACCCACCAGGGCAGTGGACCAAGTTAGCTTTATAGGGTGGTAACTTGAAACTCTCAGTTCTGACTCAGGATGGGAAACAAATCATTGATGATTTTCCCAAAAGGCTTCATTCTATGGTTCCCTGGGAACTAGAGGTATGACCAGGGCCCGGGCCAGGGATAGAGCATAGGGACATAGAGTGATCTGCAGAGCACCAGGTGGGGCTTCAGGAGGCCATGCCAAGGAGTGGAAGGGATTCCTAGGGAACTCATCTGGCATGTGGGCTCAAGCTGTATCCAGCTCTGTGATCTGAAGGCCATGAGCAGGTGGCAGTGACCCAGGTGATAGGGTGGAGAGGTGAGGAATGGTCGAGAGTAGTTCCTCTGCCTGTTGCCTGGCAACAGCACCCACCTTCCCCTTCCACAGTCCCCTTTCCCAGCCTCAGCCCCGACCTGTGGGTACTCCCTTAGAGCTTGATTTCCCTTCTGAGGCTGCCCCTGTTGAATATGACACGAGGAAGGGTATGCATACTCCTTTGCCCTGTCCTGCCCTGGAATAAAGCGGGGCAATAAAGTAACATGGAGGCAGGCTCAGAGCTGGTCCCTCTGTGGACCTCCCCTCTGTACCAGGCTGGAAGGGATGACGTGCAGTCAAAGCGGAAACCCCAGGGGCAAGCAGCCCTTGATTAGTGTCTCGGCCCCACCACTACTCAGTTACTTTGAGACCTAAACATCTCTGAGTTGCAGCTTTTCCATCAGGGATGGGG
Organism: Saccopteryx bilineata; assembly: GCF_036850765.1. Taxonomy (NCBI): domain Eukaryota; kingdom Metazoa; phylum Chordata; class Mammalia; order Chiroptera; family Emballonuridae; genus Saccopteryx; species Saccopteryx bilineata. The sequence goes on along the minus strand of NC_089492.1, from coordinate 84,151,073 downwards.
AGAGAAGCCACATCTTAACCTGAATCACATGAAATGTTATGAAAACAGCCGACACTTTGCCTGGCACATAGTAGGTGCTCAAGAGGTATGAGTTCTTTTAAGGGGGGTCATGACAGGGCTGCATGAGAGAGACTTTGGGGACTGTGTGGTGATGCCCATGAAGGCCCAGTGCACTATAAGACCCTACAAGTGTCATTTTCCCTCACTCTTTAGCGGGTCTTAGGGCTCCCATTCCTCTTCGTAAAGCCGGGATTTGGCTGGTTGATCTCTGAGTCCCCCAGCCCTGGCTATCTGATCCCAGGGCCTTTACTCTTGATGTACTTCATCAGTTCCTTTCGAGTCTGTGCTCACTGGGGACCCAGCAGGCTCCCCAAGCCCTGAACCCTCTCCCGCCCTGCCTTCTGGCCTCTTTGGTCCCAGAGCCAGCAGTGGCCTCTCCTTTGAGTTCTGGGCCTGCTGGCAGGGCTGGCTCTGCCCCCTGGCCTAGAGGCGTGGGAGGGTCCAGACTACAGCAGGGCCTGGCAGCTGGCACACAGCACTAGTTCCTAATGGTTTTATTACCAGCAACAATGTAGTACTTGTTGCCATCCTCTCACAGGCTGGTGGTTCCCAGCCCAACTGGTGGTGGCCTGAGGGCCTGCCTGGTACTGGAAGCTCAGGTGGGAAGCCCAGTGGGGCTGGGCAATTGCCTCTCTATTTTCTTCTGTCGACACCCTCCACACAGCCGGACTCTGCGAGCAGCGGCTCAGCATGGTGGAGTGCCGAGGCCCCAGGCTGGCAAGTTCAGCAGCTCTCAGGTTTTCTCTTCGGAGGTCCCTTGCTTCAGATCAACAAATGAAGTTTGTCTATTTATTTATTTATTAAAGACCTACTGTGTGCCAGGCACTGGCTACAAAGCTGAAAGGGACTAGTTGGTCTTCAAGGAGCCCACAGCAGAGGCACGAGTCTGGAGAGGGTGACCATTACATCATAGGTGGGTGGAGAGAGCCCTGGCAGTGTGCCAGGGGCTCCACGGGGCTCCGAGGAGGGACAGCTCATCAGGGGGAAGGAAGGACAAGGCAGGCTTTCTAAAAGAGGTGATACATAATCTGAATCTCGAAGGGTGGCGAGCAGCTAACCAGGTAGTCAAGGGCATTTTCTGACCCAATGTGCCCGCATAATGGGAAGTGAGGAATGATGGCATGTCAGGCTGGAGGGCTGGGACAGAGCTGGACCATGAAAGGCTGGGATGTTAGCCTTTGGTGGCTGTTGGACTTGGAGTAATGTGCCCATATTTATATCTGAGAAAGCACCCTGGGGCATGAAGGAGGTGAAATTGGACAGATGTGGATGGGGACAGGGATTCCAGGCAAAAGGCTTGTGCAGAAATCCAATCTGGGGAACAGTAGCATGGGTATGCAGAAGGGGTGCTCTGCGAGGCATTCAGGAAACAGAGCTGGTAGGAATGGCTGAGCGACTGAGTGGGTAAAGGAAGCCAGCTGTGTGAGTGGAGATGCCATCTACTGTGAGGATCAGGTTGGGGGAGTCTTGGGGAACCTGGGAGTGCTTCCTGTGGGAGGCAGGGGTAGAGTGGAGACTTGAGGGCAGTTAGGATTTGCCCAGGTGGAGACTGGGTTGGGCCAGGCTGGAAGAAGGAGACTGCCTATGTCACCAGGACTGGAGGTGGGGGCCCAGGGAGGGGCAGGGTCTGGCGTGCGGGATTAGAAAGGCAGGCACATTTTGTTCCATAACTTGTGGCAACCCCTGGACATTTTTGAGGAGGGAAGTGACTTAAGCAGGCACTCATACTACATGCATCAGGGATACTGATGTTGGGGGCCCTGATGCTTGTGCTTCTGAAGAGCCCCCCCAAAGGTGAACAGACCCTAGACCTAGACCCCCCCCAGATGCATGCCCTGGGGTACATCCTGTCACCCTCTGAGAATGGTATATGAATTGCCAAATTGACACCTGCCCTCCATTGAGTTGCAGGTCTGCAGAGGTAGGTACGTGGGGATGAGCTGAGGGTAGGGCAGCAGTTTGGGGAAGCAAACAAAACAAACAAAACTGTTTCTCTGAAATAGAAATGAGTTGCCCTGGTTGGATAGCTTGGTTGGTTAAAGCTTTGTCCTGAAGTGCAGAGGTTGCTGATTTGATCCCTGGTCAGGACACATACAGGAACAGATCAATATTCCTGTCTCTCTCTCTCTAAATTAAAAAATAAATAGATAAAATAGAAACAAGTCTTTTGAGTGTCACAAGAAGGGCAGTTCCCAAAGAATTTTTAGAAAAATGATGTGAGCTGGATCAGCATAACTGAGGCAAGAGGCAGCATGGCTCCTCAGCCCCGCCACCTTTTAACTCCTGAGTGTCCTGGTCCTGCAGGTCACTTAACCTCTCTTAGCCTCAGTTTTGCCATCTGCAATGTAGAGATAACCTCATAAACTTGTGTTTTTGTTTGTTTGCTTGTTTTGAACACTGCTTCTTGCACTGACCCTGGATATTTTATGTCATCTGTTTAAAAGGCTCCTTACTCACTGGGCCTCCCAGGTGTTGGAGGGTTACAGTCCAGCCATGCGTGTTCCCTGGCTGGCACCGAGGACAGCATACCTTTCCTCTCTGCTCACTGAGATTCTTCATGCCCTTTGCCTCCCAGGAGACCTGGCCGCCGGTCCCCTCAGTCAGTTTTGAGTTCCTCATTCCTGGGAAGGTCTGTGGGTCATATTCCATTGACTCTCTTGTTCCCCAAACCCAGATAAGCCCACTGTATTTGAAAAGCATCTGCTGAGCTAAATGGGAACTGGGGTGGAGGATGGGGTGGGGGGTGTCATTTCCTTTTTTTAATAAAGGGGAAGGATCTGTGAGGAGCTGCCCACCATTGGCTGTGTGGAGAGTGGAGGGGGCGGGAGGGAAGGCTCTGATGCCCACAGGGCCTGGGCAGACCAGTGGGGACCTAGCTGGTAGCTGGCACTGTTGCCAGGGAAGGGGCGCAAGGTCCTCAAGGGGTCTGGGAAATGTGCTTGGGCTGACGTTGGTCTGTGGGTGGGCACACGTGGTGGCTGTTGGGCTGTACTGTGGTCCCTGTGACCCCTGTGACATGCGGCCACTCCTGTGGGGAGACCTTCGCAGTGCCTTTTCCTTTAGAGGAGGCTCTTGGGAGGAAGATGGTTCCTTGGCAGGGGCTTCTGTGGTGGCCATGTTGGCAAGAAGGCCTAAACCAGAGTCAGGCTGTCTCCGCTGGGTGTGGTGGGGGAACCACTGTCTATGCGTGTGTAGGAAATAACATTTGTCTGGTTTGCATAGACCTATGCACGTACCCCTGTCACAGGACAGCCCTGTGGAAGTTGGGCATCTATGGACTGAGGGTGTGGTGGTGTAATCAAATGAAACATACAGCTTAATTAATCTGGCATACCCTTAATGGTATGCATAATTGTGCTGCATGCTAATTAGGTATAAATGGTGAGCCAGTTCACATAAATGTTTTTGTAATTGGTATTAATTTTGCAAAGGCAAACTAAGTTTATGCAGCCTTCTCTTTTTGTTCTGTTCATTTTCTAGCACAGTCAGTTCTAGCTCGTGCAGGAATTCTACTGCAAAGGTTTGTTATAGGGCAATGTTTTGTATTTTCTCTTAGAACAATATTATGAATGGTTATGAGGTTCCCAAGCTGGTTTCCAAATGCCTCTTTGGCCCATGTGCTGGGGAGGCCCTGCCCAGAATCCTCTCTCAGAGCTGGGAGCCCTGAGTCCTAGAGGAGTGAGAGAGTGTGTGTTTTTGTCAGGGTGTCCGTGTCTGTCTGTGTAAGAGCATCTGTGTGTGTGTGTGTCTTTGTGTGTGTGTCTGTGTTTGTGTACATGTCTCTGTGTCTATCTGTCTGTCTTTGTGTGTCCGTGTGCCTCTATGTCTGTCTGTGTGTGTCTGTGTACATGTCTATGTGTGTCTGTGTCTGTCTATGTACGTGTCTGTCTCTATATGTGTCTGTCTCTGTGTGTCTGTGTGTATACATGTCTGTGTGTCTTTGTATATGTCTGTGTGCCTCTATGTTTGTCTGTGTGTGCACATGTATGTTTGTCTGTGTGTCTGTGTGTGTGTGCCTCTGTGCATGTCTGTGTTTCTGTATATGTGTCTGTGTGTGTCTTTGTATGTGTCTGTGTGTGTTTGTGGCTGTGAGAGACTGCTAAGGGCATGATGGCAGGTTAGGGGCTGTGGCAAAGGGGTTACCCATTCTGGTGGCCAGGGGCTCTGGACTCCGGGTCAGGCCACGGCAGCTCTTCCCAGGAGTGAGCAAGAATCACTGCTGGGTGTGGTCTTAAGGAGGAGTCTAGGTTTCCTAAGGACACTTTCCTGGCCTTTTGCCCTGATTCATCACATAATACTTTTTAAAAACTAACATTTATCAAGTACCAACTGTGTGCCAGGCACCCTGCTAAACACTGAGCTCAGACTCTGTCATATCTTAAAGTAGATGTTTGAAGCAGGGACTCGTTCGCCCCATTCTACAGATTGGGAAAGTGAGGTCCAGCTCTCCAAGTGGCAGAGCCAGGGTTTGAGGTGGGGCCCAGTGAGCATCCCCAGGGCTACAGGGGAGGAAGAACTGCACTGGGCTCTGGGCCAGGGGCTAGTGATTCTGGGGTGTGCTGCCCAGCATCCCCGCTTTCTTCTCCCTTCCCTGACCCCTTCCACAAATGGTTTGCTTTTGGTTGGGGCAGAGGGTGAGGAAAAAGCCAACCAGAGACCAGGGGGTAATTCTATAACAACAGACTATTTCCTGTTTTTGTGAGTGGGGAGGGTCCTTTGGGGGACCTTCTAGTTCTGGCCTGGGAGGAATCAGCTGAGTGGGTGGTTGCTTGGTTAGGGAAGAGGGTGAAAAGTGCAGATAGGGGAAGCGTGTGCATGGTGTGGGGAAAGAGTGGTCACAGGCAAGCCAGGGACTCGGCCTCCCAGGGCCTGGAGAGGTGGGAAACCAGCCCCCTCGCTTCCTGTGTTCATGGGCACTCGGACCTGGGACCCTCGTGACCCCCTTCATCCTGGGGCCTCTGGGGGCTGGAGGGGCCAGCACACCCTGCAGGAGGTGTACACTTGGCCTAGGAAAGGTATAGCAGGAGCCTGGGGGCTCCCGCAGAGGGCCACCCCATTGGCGTAGTGCCGTGGGGCACTGTCATGCGGCCCCTGGGGTGGGGGTTGTGGGCGGCCACTCGAGGCACCACAGCACTGTGCCGGGGATGTTGCAGCTGCCTGGGAGTGACTTCACACAGTCCTCTCTGCCTCAAGGGTCACGCAGAGCAGCGCGGGACAGGAGGGGGAAGGACCAGGCTTTGGGGGTTGCAGCAAGGTGTAGGATGTGAACTCTGTTTGGGGAAACAGACACATTTGTGGTATATACAAATGAGAAGCTAAATGACTACAGCACAGAAACTGATTAAAGACCCCTGGGTGTGTGGTTGAGAAGTGATGGAGAGGGGTGGGCGGTGCTAAGGGATGGGGGGAGGGTGGGTGAGCCCTCTGGAGCCCTCTGGAGCCCTCTGGAGGAGCCCTCTGGTGAGTGCAGACACCAGTGTAGAAATAAGGGGTATAAGTTGGGGGACAGTGGCTGGCCCTGGAGTGATGGGGTCAGCTGGGAGAGGTGAGGGGCAAGGACGGAGCAGTTTGCTCAGGCTGTCTGTATAGGGCCAGACCAGCGGTTAGATTTTACCGTGTGTGAAAATCATTGGTGTAATAGGTTTTTATTCCCTGTTTTTTTTTATTTTATTAAGCAACAGCTTTACTGAAATATAATTCACATACCATATAATGCACCCATTTAAAGTGTGCAATGTGATGGCTTTTAGTACTTTGACAGAGTTGTGGAGCCATTGCCACCATCAATCCCAGAACATTCTCACCGGGCACCATAGGTTCTGACTGAGGAAGCCGCGTGCGGGAAGTATTTGGTGAGAGGCTTGGGTGCAGGTAGAGACACCCAAGGACCCGTAGTGCAAAGGGCTTGGGTGGAGGGAAAAGAGAGCCCCGAGGACCAGGTGTCCGATGGAGTGTGGGGACTGAGGGAAGGGTAGGACCTTAGCTCTCTCTGGGGTTTTGGGCTTTGACAGCTGAGGGGAGGGTCGTGCCGCTTCCACTTAGAGAGAAGCCAGAGGAGACACAAGGCATCTGGTTCTAGAGGAGCAGGATTTTGAGTGACTGCAAGTTATCTAGATGGGGATATCTAGGAAATAAAGATGGAGGTGTTGCAGAAGGGGAGCTCTGTTAACTTAAGCCCAGATCTCTCAGCAGAGGAGGATTTAGAATATAGCTGAAGGCAGAGTGTGATTGTGAGGGGTACACAGTGTGCAGTCAAGGGAGCAAGACCCCAGCCAGCCCGGGAGACAGAGCAGAGGAGCCTGACTGAAGGTGGGGAGACAGCCAAGAGCATGGAGCCAAGCGGAGTCCTGGGCAGGAAAGAGCCGGAGGGTCCATTTCTGAACTTCCAGAAGCAGGGCCTCTTTTGCTCGGCTCAGCAGTGGCACTCGATAAATGATTGCCGAGTGAGTGCTTGACGCAAGCAGCGATTAGCTGGCAAGGATGCCGAATTGAGCTCAAGGACCTTGAGGATGGAGAAAGGCCCTTTGAAGCTGTGGCTGACTGTATCAGTCAGGGTCTGTTGAGGAGGCAGAAACCACATAGTGATTTGAACAGGAAAAGTTTAGTAGAAAGGCATATTAAATATAGGGTTGATATAATGAGAGACTGGCTAGTAAGAAGTAAGAAGAACTGCAAAGAATATACAAATGGCATATATGAGAACAGCCACTACCCCAGGGATGCCATGGAGTGCCCAAGGAAGAGGCCCTCATAGAGCACAGAGTTGACATCCTGACCTTAGTGGAAAGGGCATGGCCACGGCTTCGTGGATAACAGGGAATTCACTGTGGTGCCATGTTGCTAGAATTTGCTGGAAACCTGTCCTCTGGAACTCACTGGACATCCATCCTTTCGGGTCCAGAGGAAAGTTGCTGATGAGGAATTATCTCCCTGGAGCACACTGCTACTGAACTCCGCAAGGGGGGTGTTGGGTGGAGCTGCTGACTGCTGCTCACTGTCACACACTGTGAGAGCCGGGCGCTGGAGAAGCTCTGTGTGCCGCAGGGGCCGGGGGCCGAGGGAGCACCCCCACTGCAGGCGCTGGGCTCTGGGACGTAGCATGCCACAGGGGCTGGGGGCCAGGGGAGCACCCCCACTGCAGGCGCTGGGCTCTGGGACGTAGCATGCCACAGGGGCTGGGGGCCAGGGGAGCACCCCCACTGCAGGCGCTGGGATCTGGGACATTGCATGCCACAAGGGCTGGGGACTGGGGGCTGGGGAGCTACCTCAGGACAGAACTGGGCAATGGGGAAGCAGGGTCTGGCGCCTGGACAGGTTGTGTACAGCAAAGGACCTCTCCAAGAGAACACACTGGATCTAGTAGTAAAAAGAGACATCCTTCGACGTCTGGCTAGTGTCCTCTACTACCAGTTTCATGTGCCAGCTGGCAAAAGAGAAATCTGTAAAGGGACTATCTCAGTTTTTACAGAGCAGGCAATGAAGGGTGAATAAATTAACTGGCATAGTCTCCTGCTTTGGCTACACAACTTCCATGTGCACTCTTTTACACACATTTGACTTCTCCTGTAACAACAAAATAGCTGTATTTCCACCTGTTAAGACACAGCTATCTTTCTCACTGAAAGATATTTTAACTTACTTTTCCCCAAATGAAGAATTGAGGCCTGACCAGGCAGGGGCACAGTGGATAGAGCATTGGACTGGGATGCGGAGGACCCAGGTTCAAGACCCCGAGGTCGCCAACTTGAGCTGGTTTATCTGGTTTGAGCAAAGCTCACCAGCTTGGACCCAAGGTCGCTGGCTTGAGCAACGGGTCACTCAGTCAGCTGTAACCGCATGGTCAAGGCACATATGAGAAAGCAATCAATGAACAACTAACGTTCCACAATGAAAAATTGATGCTTCTCATCTCTCTCCGTTCCTGTCTGTCTGTCCCTATCTATCCCTCTCTCTGTCTGTCAAAAAAGAAAAAAAAAAAAAAAGAGTCTCACCAATCGTTATATCATTCATTGTCTACATGAATAACTTCTCAAATTCAGTCACAGTCACACTGAATATTCTGTTACCTAAAGACTCAATTATAGAGTTAACTTCCAATAACTTGCATATAAAATAATAGGAAGAAGGAAGAAAATAAAAACAGTTACTACATACAAATAAACACACATATCTATCAAGTAAACAGAAAATACGGAAAACTACTACAGTTTTCATTTCTATTTTTGTTCACAAGGCCACACTTGGAATCTGGCTTCCTCCCCCGACTACCCAGCCCGCATTTCCTCTGTGCTCAGCCAGGACCTCAGCAGTTCAGGCTTTCACCTGGTGGGGTGACCCAGACCTTCATTCTTGAAGGATCTGAATCCTCGGTTGTCACACACACACACACACACACACACACACACACTTTTATTGGCTTCTGTAGTTTTCCACTAACCCTTACTTTGGGTTATGGAAGTTCTAAGAGGGGCCTGAGAAAATCCCCTGGTTTCTAGGCAGCCTTCCTTGCCTCTAGTGGGTACCAGCAACCCAATTTCTCCTTGGGAACTAGGATCAAGTACTCCAGCCAGTGGAGTAACTTTTTTGTCTGTCAGCTCAGTGGCGTAAGAAGTCCAGAAAAGCCAGGTGGATGAGTTATCTTCCAGCAGAACCACTGTAGTGTCCCCTTTGGGGATTACAACATTCAGTGTCCCTAGAGGGTTCAGAGATGTGGGATGGGGTGGGGAAGTGAGGACCAGAAGCCGGGGTCATGGGGAGGCCAAGTAAAGAGGCTCTGCAGCTGGCGGGTGTGGACCATTCTTTAGAGAATGCTGGAAGGGCAGAGGAACACAGGCGTAGACCGTGGGCCATCTCAGGGGAGGACAGGCTCAGACCCACGCTTTAGGCTGCCCCTGACAGCGGGCCCCATCAGGGTCCACATGGCTGATTCTTACATGGACTTTCAGCCTGGCCACCCTGTGTCACTGACTCCAGGGCATGGGAAGCCTGTCCGACTGCCACAGCACACCACAGGGCTTCTCCTGACTCACCACTCTCAGAAACGCGTGCTCCTTTATGGAAAGCTGTATTGGTTCATTTCAGCTTCTTACCAGTGTCTATTTTGAGTATAAACCTTTTATTCTCCCTCTTCGCTTTTGGGGCTGTGTCTTGGTAATGCTTAGTATGAGCCACCAACATGGCAGCAGGTTTGGTATGACCATAAATATTCATGCTGTCTGTGCCCTGGCCTTGAGGGTGGTGGGAGAGCCACAGTCATCTTGCTGTAACTCCAGAGCCAGACAGATGGACTTTGAAGTGGGGATCAGGATGGCAGGATTGTTGACCTGTCAGCAGTGGCTATTGGTGTTCAATGGGCAGCAGGTGGTTTGGGTGGGAGGGCTCGTTCTGAAAGTTAGATTGACGGTCTGATGACGTACATCTCACTCGTGCTGAGAGAATGAGCAATCGGGAAGTGACACTGGGACCTCTTCCTCCCCTTTCTCCAGCCTTGGTCTTGTGACCAAGAGAGGCTATGGCAGATAGACCTCTCTGTCTAGGAGACCCTGCTGCCTCCCCTCAGCTTTCTGCTGGCCCCCAGCTTACCAGGCCTGGAGCTTATTAGCATCCTGAGAGAACACTGGGGCCCAAGACACTCTTCTGCCTCTGTCACCCACTGGGCTCATTTGTACCTCCTCCCAAGCTCAGATAGGAAATTCAGCCTTGAGGCTGTTGTCTGAGAGCTGAGGTCACCTCAAGGGCACAGATAGATGATCTGGGGTCTGTGCTTAGTATCCTAACTCCCGACTGAGTGCTGCAAAGTGTGTAAAGACTCCAGAGTTAGAAGACCTGGATTTGTCATCCTGCACTGGGACTTTTGAGCTGGGCTACCTTGGAGAGGTAATAAACCTCTTTCTTTAAGTCCCAGTTTCTCCTATGAAATAACAATAGAACCTACTTTATAAACTTCATAGGATTGTTCTGAGAATAAATAGGTGGAATAGGACCATGCATGTCCTTTAGCACAATACCTGGCACTTGGTAGGTGCTCAGTAAGTAGTTGGATGAATAAATGAATGATTACCACCTTGGGCAGGGCACTGATTAGAAACTTGTGTGTCTAGCACCCCCCCTGCCCCCCCCCCATTTCCCAGCAGACAGACCTCACTAGGAAAAGCAGACTACCCAGAAATTTTGTTTTCTGACCAATCCGTGCCCAAAGTTAATATGGCTGTGACAGTCACAGGCTAATTGTGAGAGATCACGACAGCACGGAAAAATGGGCTTCAGGGTGGGGCACACCTGGCTTTGTATCTGGCTGTACCGCTTACTAACTGGATGACCTTAGGCGGCTTTGTCAACCTTTCTATGTATCATTTTTCTCATCTGGAAACGGGATAAAAACAGTACCCACTTCAGAGGGTTGGGGTGAGATGTGATGATGAACTAGACGTTGAAGTTGTAAAGCTCCGTGCGCAAGACCTGGCGGTGGGAGGGGCGTGGCGAACACGGTGGAAGGGGCGTGGCGAGCACAGCTCCGGTGTAAGCTGTGTGGTGTGCGCCCACAGCACTGCAGGGGTCTCAAGGACGGAGAGAAAGCTGTGGGCTGGATTAGCCAGGAACTACTAACTTAAAATTTATGGAGTATTTTTGGTGTGTTATAACGCCCTTGTAAGCATTTTTAATGCATTTTGTTTTAATTGTCACAACAGCCCTGTGAAGTGGCTACTGTTATTTTCCCCATTTTACAGCTGAGAAAACCGAAGCACAGTTTTGCCTCAGGTCACACAGATGATAAGTTATCATCGCACAGCAGCCAGGACTTGAACCAGCAAAGTGGGCCTCCCAGGGAGGACTTCAGGAGGTTGAGATTAGCATATGAGTCAGGACTGTCAGCCGCAAGGCACAGACTCACTCACGTTATGAGAGGCTGACAGATGCCCTGCCTCCAGGTACAGCTAGATCCAGGGGCCCAGACAATGATTTGAGTGTTCCATCCCTCGGTCTTCATCCCTTTGTTCTGGGGCGAGCTTTCCCCGGCAGCCCGCAGCTCCTGACTCACATCCCACCTATTAGCATTTTTCCATTGCACCAAAACCTTCCTGGGAGGCCTCCGATTGGCCCTGCCTGGTCACGTGCCCGCTCTGTCTAAGGGGAGGAGTGGGATCGACACAAACAACCAACACCCTCCCCCTCCCCCAGGGAAGTTGGGGAAGGTAACTAGAGAGGCTTAAATGAGCCAAGTCCACTGTGAGAAAAGTTGACTTCAGATGGAGGAAGGAGGACCTGCTACAGGAATTCAGCCCGTGGACTTGAACTGGAATGGAAGGGGCTTTTAGGCTGATAACATCAGGACTGTTTTTGATGGAGCAAGAATTCAAGTTCGTGGGCAATTATGGTTTTGTTCCTGGAAGATCATTTTCTGCAGATCCTTGCTGAGGACAGACTGTGGGGTGACAATCTGTTGCTGGCTGGAGTATGCTTGGAGGTGTGACTTGGGGTGGTCAGCTCAAGGGGTGCTGATGGGGTTAGGGTTGGTGAGGAAGGCGGGAATGGCACCAGGGACAGTGTAGTGGTGAGGGTGGGAGCTGACATGACAGGGGCTCCAGGAGATGGTTGAATTGTGGGCCTTTGGTCTGAGATGGGCTCATGAGTGAGCCAGGGTGGTGGTTAGGGATGTAGGCAGCAATGGCAGGCGCAAGTGCAGTTTGGGAGGGATGTGAGGGAGGTACACCATGCTGTGCATGGGCTGGACTGGGTGGAAATGAAGTATTGCAAGAATTAAATATTTTGTGAGGGGGGGTTATGAAGGGACGTGGAGGGAGGTACCACTTTTATAGCTGGTGACGGAACTCTATGTGGGCGTGAGGAGCTCATAATGGTTCTTCTGTGGGATGTGATGGTTTCATAGAACGACAGAGGTGGTGGGGAGGATGGAGGCCTCGCCCAAACACTGGTTACAGTTGGTTGCAAGCCCTCATTCCCATCCCCATCCTCTCTTTTTAAAAGTTACTGTTTTAATTTCCTCTCAGTAGTACATGCACATAATTTAGAAGTCACACCGTACTAACACCTCTTCACCAAATGCAGTTCTTTCCTACTCCTACTTCGTTCGCCCTCTTCTCAGAGGCAAGCACTTTTAGCTCTTTCTTCTAGCAACTCTAGACTTCCATTTCTGAGAAATGTATGTATTTTTTGACTCTTCCATTTTAGACATTTTTCATTGACTTCCTATGTAGTAAGAATTTAGTTCTCTTACGTGGCCGACCTTTCTGCTCTCCAGCCATCCTCCCAAATAGTTCTGGTAGGCATACTATTAATAATGTAGCAATGTTCTTTCAAAAATATTTTATGCATATATTAATGTCTAGGTATGTATGTAGTAGGTAGGAGAATAGCCTCCCAAAGACAGCCACATCCTATTCCTCTGAACCTGTGGATATACCTATTAACCTTACACAGCCAAAGGGACCTTGCAGATGTGATTAAATTAAAGATCTTGAAATGGGAGATTATCCTGGATTAGTTGGGCGGTCCCAATGTAATTACAAGGGTCCTTCGAAGGAAAAGGCAGGGGCAGGAGAGTCAGAGAAAGAGATGTGAGGGGAGCAGGATCAGAGTAATGCAGCAGGGGAAAGACTGGCTCTTGCTGGCTTTGAGGATGGAAGGCGGCCATGAGCCAAGGAATGTGAGCAGCCCCTAGAAACCAAAAAAGTCAAGGAAATGGATTTTCACCAGAGACCCCAGAAAAGATACAGCCCTGCCAACAGCTTGATTTTAGCCTGGCGATGAGAACTATTTTGTACTTCTGACTTCCAGAACTTCAAGAAAACAAATTTTTGATGTTTATAAGCCATACTTTTGTGCTAACTTGTAACAACAGCAAATAGGAAGTTAATGTACTATGTAGTATCACCCACATACATACATATGTACATACGTACGTACATACATTTATATATATACATGTATTTGTTAAATCAACTAATACAACACCTGAGCCTGAATTAACTACAATAGTTAACTTTCTTTTTGTTTTCCTGGAAGTTAATAATTACCTTGTGTTTACATCTGCCTTATTTTCTTTGTACCTTTTGCTAATTTGTGCTACACCTCTTACTAGTAGTGTGGTTTTCCACAAGGGCGGTCATGTTGAGTATTATATGTTTCAATTCCATTTTTTATTATAGCTACACTTTTTTTTTTCTGTATTTTTCTGAAGCCGGAAACGGGGAGAGACAGTCAGACAGACTCCCGCATGTGCCGGACCAGGATCCACCGGGCACGCCCACCAGGGGGCGACGCTCTGCCCCTCTGGGGGGTCGCTCTGTTGCGACCAGAGCCACTCTAGTGCCTGGGGCAGAGGCCGAGGAGCCATCCCCAGCGCCCGGGCCATCTTTGCTCCAGTGGAGCCTCAGCTGCGGGAGGGGAAGAAAGAGACAGAGAGGAAGGAGAGGGGGAGAGGTGGAGAAGCAGATGGGCGCTTCTCCTGTGTGCCCTGGCCGGGAATTGAACCCGGGACTTCTGCACGCCAGGCCGATGCTCTACCACTGAGCCAACCGGCCAGGGCCACAGCTACACTTTATAATAAAAGTCAGTATGGTAGTCCACATGAGCAGTCATGTGGAATGTTGTATGTTAACATTCCATTTTTTGTTATCTACTCTCTTGTTCTCTGCACGTGTGGCATGTGTAGTTGCTGTTCTGTGTCTCCCTTAGCCTTCTTCCCTTTGCCTTCCTTCTGCTTGAAGTTCCTGTTTTCCAGACCTCATGTCTTCCTCTTGCTTGATTTACTCCCCCATTTGGAGCATATCATACAGGGCAGCTACCAGTCAATATGCAAATCCATTCAGTTTCTGAGTTCTGATAGCAGGGTACAGACGGTGAGTGACACCTGTGGTTTTGTCAGGTTAAAACATAGTTGAATGGGAGAGGGCACAGCGATGGACATGCCCGAGCCATGAGGCTGTACTGCTTAGATCTTCTATACTTACACCTTCTATGGCTACTTCTGGCCTCTTTTCACCTGAATCTCTTCCCTTGTCTCCAGCGTCTTAGAGGACATCTTCCCATGCTTCCTGAGAAAGGAGTGTCTGAAAATATCTTTATTCTACTCTCAAACTTAAATGATAATTAGGTTGGGGAAAGAGTTCTAATTAGAGAATTATTTTAAGAATTTCAAGGGTATTGGTCCTTTGTCTTCTTGTTTTTAATACACTGCTCACAAAAATTAGAGGATCAGGGAACGTGCAGATACTCCAGTACTTTCAGTCTTTTGTATAGTGCATTTTCACCAACAACAGTTGGTTTTGCATCTTATTTGCATAATCAAAAACTTTCTTTGACTTGTCGTTTGCTTTTCTGATGTCCTTGTTTTAAAAAAAAATCAAATGTTTCTTTTTTTTAATTGCTTCATATTCATTTTGAAATATCCTCTAATTTTTGTCAGCAATATAATAGTGTTGAACAATCCAAAGCCATTCTGATTCCTGAACCTTTATACTGTATGTCACTTTTTTCTCCCTTTCTAGAAACATGTAGTCTTTTCCCTGTGTCCCAGTGTTCTGAAATTTCACAGAGATGTGCCTTGCTGTGGGTCTGTTTTCATCCGTTGTGTGGGACTTTCAGCGAGCCTCTTCAATCAGGCAACTCCTGTCTTTCCAATCTGGGAAATTCTCTCAAGTTAGTTCATTGGTAATTTTATCCCCTCTTTTTTTCCCTTTGTATCTCCTATTTTTCAGATGTGAAAACTTCTGGACCAATTTTCTTTTTCTTTTTTTTTTTGGACCAATTTTCTAATTCTCTTTTCCAGCCTCTCCTATTTTCTGTTTTTCTTTTTACTATACCCCTTCTGTTGAGTTTTATATTTCTACTAGCACAATATTTATTTCTAGGAATTATTTTATGTCCTCTTTTAATAGCATTGCATTCTTTTTTCATGCATGTTTTATCGTCTCTGTGCCTAAACTGTTTCCTCCAGGTTGTATTTGGTTTTGTTTCAATTTTGGTTTATTTGTTCTGGATCTGTCTTCCAAGTTAGATGCTTCCCTTAGATGCCTGTCTGGTGGTCCTTGGTTGTCCTCTCAAGATTAAAACAGGAAACCAAAAAGCTGATTGGAAGGTCTGAGCATAATGTGGGGCTTGTTGGCTTACAGATCCACTGGTTGACTCAACAAGCCAATCGGACACCCATTTGGGTTCTGGGGTCAGTATCTGTATCCTTAGGCCTTTCCTCTTGGATTGAAAAGAAGATAAGGGTTTGGCTGCCAGTATTCTAGGAGCCCAGTGAGATAGAAGCCAGTAGGATACAACATCACGTTTATTCTTTTTTTTTTTTTTCATTTTTCCGAAGCTGGAAACGGGGAGGCAGTCAGACAGACTCCTGCATTCGCCTGACCGGGATCCACCCGGCATGCCCACCAGGGGGCGATGCTTTGCCCCTCTGGGGCGTCGCTCTGTTGCGTCCAGAGCCATTCTAGCGCCTGAGGCAGAGGCCACAGAGCCATCCCCAGCGCCTGGGCCATCTTTGCTCCAATGGAGCCTCGGCTGCGGGAGGGGAAGAGAGAGACAGAGAGGAAGGAAAGGGGGAGAGGTGGAGAAGCAAATGGGCGCCTCTCCTGTGTGCCCTGGCCAGGAATCGAACCCGGGACTCCTGCACGCCAGGCCGATGCTCTACCACTGAGCCAACCAGCCAGGGCCACATCACGTTTATAATAACCTTCATCTCCTTGGTTTTGGTATATTACCTTTGTTCTCAACTGGCTAGTCGACTCTTTGTGCAAAGACCCTCTGTTATGTGCTCTCTGGGGAATAACCCATCGGACTCCTGGGGGAAGTGGACCTAGGACTGTGTTTTTCAACCTCCAGTCCATGGACAAGTCCGCCAGGAATTTTGTGCTGGTCCGCTTAATCACCCTGATGTTGTATGAAGATTATAGACTCAATGATCTTAGTTGAATTCGCTAATGCTCAGGGTGATTTCTGCCTTAGTGGTCCCTGAAATAACTCTCCTATTTCCACCAGTCCCCAAGTGTAAAAAGGTTGAAAACCACTTATTTAGGGGGTTTACTTCTTTTATTCCATCCCCTGGATTTTCACACACATTTCTTTTTTACCGATTGTCCTGGAGGCACTTGGTGCTATCATGTCAAGTGTCTTTTTTTTTAAATATTTTATTTATTAATTTTAGAGAGAGAGACAGCTCCAGCTTGTAGTTGCTTCTCACATATACCTTTACTGGGCAAGCTCAGGGCTTGAACTGCTGACCTCAGCATTGCAGGTCAGTGCTCTATCCACTGCACCACCACAGGTCAGGCCATGTCAAGTGTCTTTTAAGGACTTGTGTGGTACATCTGTTTTTGTGTGCTCTCTGAAATTTGGTCATCACAGATCTGCTTCCCAGACTCCAAAATTTTGTTGGTGGTGTCTCCTCTTTTTTCACCCCAATCTGTGACTTCACATTGCACTTTAAAAATCTTTCCAGTAGGCTCTGGACCGTTGGCTCAGTGGTAGAGCGTCAGCCTGGCGTGCAGGAGTCCCAGGTTCGATTCCCGGCCAGGGCACACAGGAGAAGCGCCCATCTGCTTCTCCACCCCTCCCTCTCTCCTTCCTCTCTGTCTCTCTCTTCCCCTCCCACAGCCAAGGCTCCATTGGAGCAGAGTTGGCCCGGGCGCTGAGGATGGCTCTGTGGCCTCTGCCTCAGGTGCTAGAATGGCTCTGATTGCGGCAGAGCAACGCCCCAGATGGGCAGAGCATCACCCCCTGGTGGGCATGCCGGGTGGATCCCGGTCAGGCGCATGCAGGAGTCTGTCTGACTGCCTCCCCGTTTCCAGCTTCAGAAAAATACAAAAAAAAATTTTTTTTAAAGCTGTTGTTATAAACATCATTCATGGCCACTATGGATATTAGAAGTATAAGGAAGGATAAAAGCTGCCTTTCATGCTCCCCAAACTTTTTACACAGGGGCCCTGTTCACTGTCCCTCAGTCCATTGGAGGGCCGGACTATAAAAAAAGCTATGAACAAATCCCTATGCACACTGCACATATTTTATTTTATTTTTATTATTATTTATTTATTTATTCATTTTAGAGGAGAGAGAGAGACAGACAGACAGAAGGGGGGGAGGAGCAGGAAGCTTCAACTCCCATATGTGCCTTGACCGTACAAACCCAGGGTTTTGAACCGGCGACCTCAGCATTTCCAGGTCAACGCTTTATCCACTGCGCCACCACAGGTCAGGCCTTATTTTATAATTTATTTGTTTTACAGAAACAGAGTCAGAGAGAGGGATAGCTAGGGTCAGACAGACAGGAACGGAGAGAGATGAGAAGCATCAATCATCAGTTTTTCGTTGCGACACCTTAGTTGTTCATTGATTGCTTTCTCATATGTGCCTTGACCGTGGGCCTTCAGCAGACCGAGTGACCTGTTGCTCGAGCCAGCGACCTTGGGTCCATGCGGGTGAGCTTTTGCTCAAACCAGATGAGTCTGCGCTCAAACTGGCAACCTCGGAGTCTCGAACCTGGGTCTTTCCGCATCCCAGTCCGACGCTCTATCCACTGCGCCACCTCCTGGTCAGGGAACACATATCTTATTTTAAAGTAAAAACAAAACAAAACGGAAACAAATACAATATTTAAAATAAAGAACAAGTAAATTTAAATTAACAAACTGACCAATATTTCAATGAGAACTATGCTCCTTTCATTGACCACCAATGAAAGAGGTGCCCCTTCCGGAAGTGCAGCAGGGGCCGGATAAATGGCCTCCATGCGGCCCGCGAGCTATAGTTTGGGGACCCCTGCTCTAGGGTTTTGGTAAGGATTTTTCTTTGGTGGCACTTTCTGAGGTGCAGCTTTGGCGTGGGCGTGGAGGAGGCCTGAGTGACAGGAGTGGCAGGCACACACTTGGCAAAGAACTGTCATGGTGGACACATGCTGCTGGGTTGGGACTGTGGGATCAGGAGCAGGTCACTCCCCTTGGCAGGGATACTCAAGAGAAAAAAGGAAGCTTCTAAGGCCAGGCGGGAAGCACTGTGTCTAGGCCTGGACCTGGGCCACCACAGTGGGCCCCCCGGGGTTGTGCAGAGCGGCCTTCCCAGCCATATTCTGGATGGTATTAGATGATACTGGGTAATGATGTGGGATAGGTCAGTTTCACTGAGGAACACAGAGGAACCTAAAGATCGGCCATGTCAGCTGCGTTTGCTGTGAGGACGGTGTGTGCAGCTCAGACATGAGGGGGTGTCGGGAGGAAGGGGAGGAGGAAAGAGCATTTCCTTCCCTTTCCGGGGTGTCTGCCTTCGTCGGGTCAGCGCCTTGCGTGTGATTCTGCTTTTCCCTCCTGCTTCCTTCCTCCTCTCGCTGCGGCCAGAGGTTCACCGAAAGTGTTTTCTCACAGAAGCCCTTGGATGTTTCTAGGCCTCAGGGCAGAATTATTTGCCTCTTACTTTGTGCCTGGGTCTCCTTGGATTCCATTCTGGGGTTCTTGGGGCCATTTTGCCCATGGGGCCTCCGGCAGCTTGGCAGGGCTGAGGGAGAAGGCATCCTGTGGGTCATCCAGGCCGGCTCTTCAATTTTATGGATGAGGAAACAGGGCCAGAGAAACCCGAGTCAGGACTAGAACCCCCGTCTGCTGACTCCAGGTTCAATGTTCTTTCTCACCCGGCTCTGCCTCTCTTAGCTTCCACATCCTTTTGAAGGTTTTGATGTGGGGGTGATTGGGGATGTTTGTGCTAACGAACAGAGCGGGTTTGAGGGTTTGAGGGGACGTGCTGGCTTATGATGGATGGAAGCCTCGTGGAGTTCTGGGTTGGCCCTGTTCTCCAGTGGGCTTTCTGGAGTTGTTCCTATGGGGTGGTGTAAGTTGGGGGATAGAGCTTCAGAGAAACCCCCTCAGAGTAGCATCAAAGGTCTAGATTCCAGCCTGTGCTTTGACACCGAACATGGACAAGTCCTAAGCTTTTCAACCCTACATTCAACTGCAAACAAGGAGGAATGCCTGTCATGTGCTTAGCACAGTGTTGGACACGTGGAGCTAATCTCACTGTCGCCATCTACTCCCTCTTGTATTGGAGCAGCAGACATTCACTGTGCTAAGCTTAGACATGTGCGTTACACTTCTGATTCCCTTAGGGTTCACCTGTGGGGCATGGAGCACCTGTGGCCTGAGTTTTCACTAATAGGGCCCCTCCTGTCCTAGTCCTTAGGAGGCTCCCCCCAGCTTCCTCCTCGACACCCTGGGCAAAGCCAGAACTGGGGTGCCCACCTCCCAGCCCAGTGCCCTTCCCCGGGGAAGGGACTGTGTCCCTGGAAGACCCAAGCCTGTGCTTCCTCCACTTCCTGGTTTTCCAGGGAGCCTGGCTGGAGGGGGATGGGAAGAGAAGCCCTGGAGGGAGGGGAGCCAGGGAAACAGAACAGGAACTGAAAGGGGAAGGGTGTGGGTGGGCCCAGATCCAGCCTGCCTCCCACTTTCCTTCTCCTGCCAATCCCCTCCCTGGCCCTGGCTGGCGCTCTGGAGGCAGGGGTTTGGCCCACATCTCCTTGGGGTGGGTGGGGAGCAGGAGAACTCTGTTTCCAGAAGAGGGTTGAAGCCCCAGCAGCACCCAACCCCCAGCTGAGGCCTGCGGCTTTGTTATTTCACTGGCTTGAGGCCCATACCTGAGACAGGGAGGGTGAAAATCCCCTAAAATTCAGCTGTGTGGATTCAGAGGCCCCCTTTAAGCCCAACAGTTTCCCAAGGCGAATGAGGTGGTGGAGAGAGGGACCTCGCACCCCACCACTGCGTGGCCTTGGCCTCTCCCCACCAGGGTGCCCAGCACTACAAACCTAGGCATTGAAACTGTTCACAACCCAAGTTCAACCTTAGCTTCCTCTGGGCCCAAGTGCTGGTCCTAATGAGGTGACATTCATTTCACTACATCCTGTGACTGCCGCTCACTTCCTCCACGTGGGGTGGGAGTTGTGTGGGGGTGGCGTGAGCGGGGCACAGATTAGAAAGAAAATGTAGCTGGGCCGGGGACCTCTGGGATTTCCCAGGGGGTGGCTGGGGTGGGAGGGGTGTGGGAAGCTCTCAAAGGAATGAACAGACGTGAATGAAGAGGAGGAAAGAGGCAGGAGGCAGCTGTAAGCACCAGAAGTGGCTCCCACTGTGCCAGAGCAGCGTGGTCGCCCAGGAGCCTGCTGCCGCCTCAGAGGCAGGTGGCCCTGAAGGAAGCCGGGCAGTGCTGTGCCTCCGTTTCCCCCACCCTCTGGAGGGCTGGGCTGGCTGGAGCTGCCGGTGAGCTGGGAAGTGGTGTCAGAGGAACAGACCTCGAAGGCCAGCAGGGCCCGGGGCCGAGGGCCTGGCCTTGTGGACAGGTGGGGGTCAGGCAGGGCCTGGGTTGGGGGTGCCCTGCCCTGCTGACCCCTCTTCTCTCCCCCAACAGGTGGAGTCATCGGAAGCCCACACCCACAGGCAGACTGAGGCAGAGTTTCACTGGACTTTTCCACTCAGCACCCGGATCTATGTCTAAGTCTTAACTCGCGCTTGCAAAGACTACGATAATTCCTCCCCCAAAGCCAAGCCGCCCCCCAGCCCTGCGCAGCCCCAGCCTGCCTCCCACTGCCCAGCTGCCCGCAATGCCCTCCAGTGGCCCCGGGGACACCAGCAGCTCCACTCTGGAGCGGGAGGAGGACCGCAAGGTGAGGAGCTGGCTCTGTTGGGGACCTTCTAGCCAGATCCCAGGTGGGGGGAGAGCATGTCCCCAAGTCAGGACAGTTCAGATGTGCTGAGCGCTGGACCATGCCACTCAGCCTTCACACCGGGCTTAGAGAGGACCGGTAGCCCTGTTTTGGCGATGAGGAAGCAGGCTCGAAGAGGTCAGATCCTGGGGGTTGAGTGGGAATCTGAGCAGGTAGTCAGGCTATGGGACCCAGGCTCCCCTCTACCCTCTGTGGTGTTTGAGCAGAGGTCCGGACCCTAGGTCTGTGCAGTTGTTAGTCTGCCTTGCAGAGTCCCCAGATCTGGGTCCCTTTTGGGATTGCCCTTTTACTAGCTGTTTACTCAGGTGAGTCACTTTACCTGTTTTAGCTGCCTCTGTTTCCCCAGGGTGTTCACTACCTTCTGGAAGGCCAAACACAAGTTCAAGGAGGCTGGTAGAGGTGAAGCCGCGTGAGCGCTTCCCCTCCTGCACAGACAGTCAGGCACAGGGCAGCGGCATGCTGTGTGCTCAGGGTGACATCAGTTATCATGGAGATGATGACTTCCTATCCCCTACCCCCACCCCAGGCTCAGAGCAAGTGTCACCTTTGCCCATGGAGCTAGTGACTTCCTTGTTTTCAGAACTCCATGAAGGGTTACCTCTTTCCTCTTCGGCCAACTCTAGGATAGGCCTAAATCAGATAGAGGGGCTAACAGCAAACTGGTGGGAGTCCCTGCAGGGTCCTGGCAGGCTGCCTGCAGACCTCACTGATCTGTGTCCACTCACAGAAAAAGACCTCCCATCAGTGAGTAGTAAACCCTGGCCCCATCCTTCTGGGGAAGCTGTGCCAGCCACAGGCCTTCCTGGGATGTCCTATCTGTCATGCCCTGGTCCTCACAGTTCCCTCTGCCTGCGCTTCTTTCCCTGAGCAGGGTTGAGGAGTAGTGGCTCTTGGTGGTATCAGGGAGCAGCAGGGTGTGTTCATGGGGCACAGTTTGTTTCTCTGGAGTCAGGGTGGATACCTGGTACCAGGTGTGGGGCCCCAGCACTCTGGAGCGTCAGCTCCGTCCGGGACAGCTTTGAGACCTGCTCCCTGCTCATCTTCTTCCTGGGCTTGTTCATTTTTAGAACCTATTTCTGTTTTCCGGGTGGTTTTCATCTATTTGGTTCTTTAGGGACAACCCTTGTAACAAGTGGGGCAAGGACAGATGGCCCTAGTTTGCAGATGTGGAAGCTGAGCTGATCTACTTAGTGGTGGGTCCAGATGGGAGCCTGGTCCCCTGCAGAGCTCCGTCTGTGTGGGTCCTGGTATGGATGGACACATACACACAAGCACGAAGCCCAGATGCCTTCCTTTTTGACCTGGAAACCTACAGAGTGCCATGGAGGTGCACATACCCGCCAAGCCGGAGAGGAAATGCGTGGTGCGGCCCACCAAGCAGGGCTCCTGGGCTATAGGTCATTGTCACCTTTTTGACCCCACAGAAAAAGAACAGGTAGTCCAGGTTATCCCACGGTCTGCTGGGCTACTCCTGGCCAGGACTCAGGCAGCAGCAGACCCAGACCTGCCGCCGTGGAGTTGGGGCCATCTGGCTACCTGTGCTCTCGAGTGGCAGCTGTGGCATGGATAATTCCCTGTCCTCCTTGAGCCTGGCTTTGCTCTTCTGTTGGATTAGGTGACCCTGACCCTCTTCCCCTGGTTCGATGTCCTGACTGGTGTGGAGACAACTTTTGTGTTCATGTACAGGGGGTCCTCAGGTTATGACAGTCTTGACATATAAAATTTCGAGTTTACAACGCTCACTCCTATAAAACAAAACAATTGAGATGTGTTTCGGTTTACACCATTAGCATACTTTTTATTACACTCATTTTTTGTCTTTTTTTTCTGTTACTACAGTACAGTACATTTAAGTCCTTTTCCTTTTTCTGTGGCTTAGTTGTGTTTTTATAGATGATCATTTTACAACTATGTTAGGATAGATAAGTGACTTAGGCTAGGGTGTGTTTCTACTTACAACAAAATTTGCGTTACATCACTGTCGTAGGAATGGAACTGTGTCGTAACCCAAGGACCTCCTGTACTTGCAATTGGTGGTCAACTGTTGCCCACAGGTGGGAAAGGGTGGGACAGCCGGGTCAAACTCCTCCTGGTACTGGACTGTGCTGCCTTGGGCCCCTCCCATGGAGAGCAGCAGATGAGGTGCTCTGTTCTGACAGTTGCGAGTAGAGAAAGAACACTGGATGAAGAGTCAGAAGTCCCAGGTCCCAGCCCTGAATTTGCCACTTACTAGAAATGTGACTGCAGGCCATCTGGGCTTGCTTTGGCTCACCTGTGGAGTGGGGGTGGTAACTCTAGCTGTGCCTGTTCTACAGGGTGGCTGTGAAAGTCAGATGAGGTCATGGGCTTGGAAGTGCCCTGCAGACAGCAGAGTCTGGTCCAATTATGAGGGATTACGATTGCTATTATTATCTACCCATAGTAACTGCCCTGGCTCCAGTGGCAACAAATACATAACCAGCCCCAGATCCTGGTGCAGACAACGCAAGCGGGTAGATGGGGACTAGGGCACGCCCACAGCACACGTGCTGGCTCACCTGGCACACCTCCCTGGCACCTCTGGGCTGGTTCCCGAAGCTCCAAGGAGTCGCCTGGGGAGGGTGGGGAGGGACACAGACAACTGCCCACAGCAGCCTGTGAAAGCCAGGCCTGGGGCAGGGGTGCATTGTTGCTGCAGAGGGGGAGGATGGGCTTGGGCTGGAGCCCAAGGAACCTGGCAGAGTTGCCAGGGGTACCTGGCACAAAGCAGCTACTTGGGAGCCAGAGAGAAGGGGTGTGGCCACCTGCCCCACGTGCCCTTCCAGTAGCCCTCCAGGCCACGCCTCCATGCACCTTTCACTCCTCTGCTTCCTGGAGCTGCCAGGACTTTGTTTATACTACTGTTTTCTCTGGCTGCTGTGCCCTTTGCCTAATTTTCTCTCCTTTTCTCTGATCAAAGTCCTTGCTCCAGTGGTAGAGCATTGGCCTGGTGTGTGGATGTCCTGGGTTCGATTCCTGGCCATGGCACACAAGAGAAGCACCCATCTGCTTCTCCACCCCTCCCCCTCTCCTTCCTTTCTCTCTCTCTCTTCCCCTCCTGCAGTCAAGGCTCCATTGGAGCAAAGCTGGCCCTGGGCACTGAGGATGGCTCTGTGGCCTCCACCTTAGGCACTAGAATGGCTCTGGTTGCAACAAAGCAACAACCCAGATGGGCAGAGCATCTCCCCCTGGTGGGAATGCCGGGTGGATCCCAGTCAGGCGCATGTGGGAGTCTGTTTCTCTGCCTCCCTGCTTCTCACTTCAGAAAAATACAAAAAAAAAAAAAAAAGCCCTTGCTCAATTGGCCTTGAATTGCAGTTTGTTGTGGACCAGTGGTTCTCAGAATGTGATTCCTATTCACCCGTAGATGGATACAGGTAGTTTCTTGTATATAATGCTGCCATGAACATAGGGGTGCATGAGGGTATAAGACAAAGTGAAATAAGCCAGAAAGGGAAAGACAGAACCGTATGATGTCACTTACAGGTATATGTGGAATCTTAAAAAAGAAAGAAAAAGAACAAACAAAACAAAATCAGAAAACAGATCGGTGGTTACCAGAGGGTGAAGAGGTTGGGGGAAGGAGGCCGGTTGTGTGGGGATGTGTAGTAACTAGACTTTTGGGGATGATCACTTTGTAATGCATACAGGTGTGGAATTATAATATTGTACACTTGAAGCTTATATAATCATTTTCAAAATGTGATCCCTAAACCAGCATTACCAGCAGCACCTGGAAAGGTTAGAAATGCAGAACCCCGGGCCCCAGCCCAGGCCTGCTGAATCAGAAGCTCTGGGGATGGGGCCCAGCAGCCTATGTTGTAATCAGCCCCCTAGGGAGTTTGAGAAGTACTGATGTGGATAACACCCAGCCCTACTGCTGCCCCAGGAGGGCAGGGCCGCAGGGCCTGAGGAGCACAGAGGGGTTGCTCAGGAGATATTTGCAGATAGCATAGAAAAGACAGTGAGAGTGAGTGGGACTCCTTGACAGGAGAGCAGTCCCAGAACCCAGAGTCAGGCAGGCGGTGTGCAGAGCTGCAGGTGGGGACCTGAGGTGGCCTGCTGTGGCTGGCTGTGGACAGAGAGGTCTATGGATGTGGTAACCCCCATCACCTGCCCAGCAGCCCTTTACCCTGCTGTCCCCAGCCACATGGGGTTTTTTTTGGGAAAGCTGGGAGGAGGCAAGCTCTGGGGGTCTGATCTCCTGTGCTCTAGCCAGGGCCAGTCAGCTGGATAAATGAGGACCACAGCAGAGGAAGGAGGAGCTGCCTTTAGGGGATGGGCAAAGGTGAGCCGCAAGGAGACCAGTGTCTTGGTTCTGGCTTAGAGGGAATGATGGCTGTAGGGTGCAGGCCCTGTGTGGAGGGGGAGACGGAGGCATAGGAAACAGGAAAGGGAACAAGAGCATTCCAAGCCTTGGGGCTGGAGGGACCTCCTCAGATACCCAGTTATTGAATCAGTGACTGGCCAGGAGTCCAGGCCCCTGGCTGGGCCTTAATCTTGCTGCTTCCCAATTACTTTTGGCCTCAGAAACGTATCAGCTAAGATGCATTCAGTGTTGATTATCTGCCAGGTGCTCTTTTTTTTTTTACAGAGGCAGAGATAGACAGGGACAGACAGACAGGAACAGAGAGAGATGAGAAGCATCAATCATCAGTTTCTCGTTGCGCACTGCGACTTCTTAGTTGTTCATTGATTGCTTTCTCACATGTGCCTTGCCCGTGGGCCTTCAGCAGACCGAGTAACCCCTTGCTGGAGCCAGCGACCTTGGGTCCAAGCTGGCGAGCTCTTTGCTCAAGCCAGATGAGCCCGCGCGCGACCTCGGAGTCTCGAACCTGGGTACTTCCGCATCCCAGTCCGACACTCTATCCACTGCGCCACCGCCTGGTCAGGCTGCCAGGTGCTCTTTTAAGCTCTGTACTTGCATTCTTGTTTCATTCTTACAATTGCTCTATGAAGTTGGCTCTATGATTTTCATCATTTAATCTTATTAAAGGCTAAACTGATGCTCAGAGAGGTTAGGTTACTTGCCCAAGGTCACACAGCTAGTAAATGGTGGTGCTGCGATGGGAACCCAGGCAGCCTGTGCTGTTGGCGTCTGTGCTCTTCAGGCCCCCTTCTTCGTGAAGGGGGATAGAGTAGATGGTGCCTCCCGCCTCCAGGCTGCGATGCTTCACAGCCCCGCCCACATTTCTTCTGCTGCGGGTTCAAGTAGGTTCACTTAGACTGAAAGTCAGAGTGGTCAGAGAATGCTTTTCTCTGTGTATCAGTGCTCTTGCCCTGCGGTGGATGTAGGGTTATTTTATCCCCAGCAGCAACTCACATACACAGGCTAGTATGTGTGACTGTGGGATCATGTGTATGTGCTCATGCGCGTGCACGTGCACACACACACACACACACACACACACCAGATGCATATTCTTTGATTAAGATACTACTGAAAAAAAAGATAGTACTGAGCACTCATTGCTTCTTACCGGTCTTCCCTCCCTCCCGCTCTCCCTCCCTGCCTGCCTGCCTCCCTCCCTCCCTCCCTCCCTCCCTTCCCCTCCCCTCCCCTCCCTCCCTCCCTCCCCTCCCCTCCCCACCCTCCCTTCCTTCCTCCGTCCCTTCCTTTCTTCCTTCCTTCCTTCATCTTTCTGCATACATTGCTTATCCTCCTCGCATGCTCCCTCTCTTTCTTTCTTCAGACTGAAGTACCTTTCCAGGTACCTAGTACATAGTAGGACTCACAAATCTGTTGTACACACTGAATTAACCTTCCTGGAGGAACAAGAGAAGGAATGAGGATAGGAGAATGCTTGCCTGCTGGGTGGCAGAAACTGCAGCAGTGAGGGGGCGTAAGTAGCTGTGCTGAGGGGCACAGCAAGTGTGCAGGTGTGTGTTTGTGCGTGTGCACGTGTGCACTCCTGCAGGGCCAGTGCTGTGGGCAGGGCGCTTCCCTCCTCACCTAAGTCCAACCCAAAGGCCTGGCGTGTACTGATTTCCCTCGGGCACTGACTGCTTCCTGTGCCCTGGTATGCAGGCTCAGGGCATCTTTGGGTGGGGTTTCCCCTAGCTCTACTCTCCGTTTTTCCTGCGAGCCCCTGGGCATGCTCTGTATCTATCATACTCAGATGCCCACACACCTCCCCTAGGGTAGGATCTTTGTTATAACAGTCACTACAGGGGTCGTTTAAATACATCCTTCTTAGTACATTTAAACAGTTACAGAAAAGGCAGCTTCACTGTCATCTCTTCAGGAATAAGGCTAATAATAATGGCACATCCCCTTGTCACTCAGAGGAGTCGCTTAGATGCCTGGGCACATAGAGCAGACGTGTGATGTCAACAATGCCCACCCCCGAGCTGATCAGGACCTACAGTGTAGGCTTCAGGTTCTCCAGAATTTCCGAAGTGGGATATTCTTACATGTCAGGTTTAGCTGACCTTGCAGTCAGTGTGGTCTTGAGTGAGGGGCAGTTGGACTTTGGACACAGACCTGTGTTGTTGTTTTTTTTGTTTTTTGTTTTTTTAAACTTGCCATGAAGAGAGACCAACGTTGTTTTATTTTATTTATTTATTTAATTAATTTTTTTTTTACAGAGAGAGAGTCAGAGAGAGGGATAGATGGGGACAGACAGATAGGAACGGAGAGAGATGAAAAGCATCAATCATCAGTTTTTCATTGCGACACCTTAGTTGTTCATTGATTGCTTTCTCATATGTGCCTTGACCGTGGGCCTTCAGCAGACCGAGTAACCCCTTGCTCGAGCCAGCGACCTTGGGTCCAAGCTGGTGAGCTTTGCTCAAACCAGATGAGCCTGCGCTCAAGCTGGCGACCTCGGGGTCTCGACCTCGGTCTTCTGCATCCCAGTCCGATGCTCTATCCACTGCACCACCGCCTGGTCAGGCCAGACCTGTGTTTGAAACTGGACTCCGCTGTGCGACCCCACTGTATGACCCCACTGTGTGATTTCTGAGCAGGGGTATGAGTGGCTTACATGAGATGCTATGTGGGTGCTTAAAGCAGGGACCTACCACGAATAACTTAGTCTTATAATTTATTTTGGATACCTATCTGTCAGCCTGCCTGCCTATCTGTCTGTGTGCACATTATTAGTATAGGTCTGCCCAAGGGTTGCCATGCCTTTGAAGAAGGAGACAGAAAATGCAGATGAGAGAGTGAATGGTGCAGGTTTAAAGTCTGCAAAGAACCCAGCACACGGGAAGAAGGTTATTTCTGGGTCCACAGGCACAGGCAGGCCCAAGGTCCCTTCTCCCCTCACCCACTGCACAGAAGCAAAACTGGGGCCAGTGGCAGGAGACCTAACTCCTGATGGCCAGGAATGTAGCTATCTTTGGAGGCCCAGGTGAGGGGCTGGGTCCTCAAGGCCCTCCTGCCCTAAGTGATCTGGCGGGAGATGGAGCCCATCCCTGCCAAGAAGTGGGTGCCATGGGCCAGGGAGGGGCAGGGGGAAGCTGAGCTCGGCTCTGCAGAGGGGACGAGGACAGGGAGGGAAGTGAGCTGCAGTGGGTGTCCCAAGACGATTGTGAAATGGGGGGATGCCCTTCCTTTCTGGCACCTGGACTGGGCACAGGGCCTGGTCATGCCCTGCAGCTGCCTCTGCGGAGAGCCACAGAGCAATTAACGATATTGCTTATGATCGTCCTACGCAACATTTGCACAGTGTGGAAGGAATTTCCTTTGCCCAGCAATCAACTCACTTGATCCTCACAATAACTCAGGAGGCTCCTGCTGTCATTATCCCATTTTACAGATGAGGAATTGAGGCTTAAAGAAGTTAAGAAACTTGGCAAAGATCACATGGCTGTGAAGTAGTTCTATCTAGATTTTTTTACCTCCATGAAACAAGGGTCCTGGTTGGGTGGAGAGGGAGTGGGGGGCTGTGCAGAGACGGTGTGGGCTGATAAGGGAATAAATGTGAGGGGGCAGGCTGGGGGTCTGCAGAGGTGGCTGCTGGCAGGGAATGGGCATGTTCTCTGACCCTCAGCACAGTGTCAGGTACTAATATGTTTACATCTTTCCCTCTAAATTGAGTTCCCTATTTATTTATCTTTCTGTCCAGTACACAGTAGGTGCATAATAATGAGCACAGCCATGGTCCTGTCCTCACGGTGGCCCTGGGACCACAGAGGTGAGCGCCGTGGGGCTGCAGTCTGCTGAGTGTGTGCTTAGTGAGTTCTCCTTCCAGAAGGCAGCGAGGCCCCAGCATGACACATAGGGTGTGGAGGAGGTCCTGAGAAAACCGCAGTCATGACCATGGTCAGCCTTTAGTGTTTATGGAGTCATGCTGTGTGCAGGGACAGGGGACCCATGGGGGCCAGAGGGGCCAACAGGACAGGGTTGTTGCCCTCCAGGAGCCTGACATTTTGGGAGGGATAGAAGGCTTTCATCAGTTATCATTATGAGACCCACTAGGCAGGCAGTCAATGAGTATTTGTTGAATATTGTTGAATAATTGAAATAAAGGGCTGATGAGCTCTGGGAGAGCTGTGTGGAAGTTGAACATCTACAGTGATCTTGGTGCCAAGCATATAATGTGGCCGCACATACCGTCAGCCTCTGTCCTTCCCTGCCCATCCTCCCGCTGTACACCCCGCCATTCACCTGTCTGCGGGCTCGACCTGGGCAGGCCAGGCACATGCGCATGTGCTTTCGTGAATGCGTGTGCACACTGTGCCATGCGGGCTCCCGTGGCTCTGCAGAGCTGGTACTCCGGTGGCCCTGAATAGGGGCTCTGCCTGCCGGAGAAGCCAATTCGTTTCACTGAATTCCAAAATCACAGACGGGCCCTAGGAGGCCAGCCAGCCAGCTGGCACAGGCCGTACATGCTTCTTGTCCCACGGGGCCCGGGCAAGTGTCTGACTAGAGCCGGCAAGTTCATCCCCTCGACTGAAACACCAACTTGAGACATCTGTTCGACGGATGCTGGGTCAGCAGCTTCCGGTGTGTGTTCTGAAGGGAGCACATACGTCTGGCTGACTGTCTCTGGGGAGAGCCAGTGGGATGCGTCTCCCTTGGGGGTGGGGGTGCTGTGTCTAGGTGTGAGGGCCCTGAGACAGCTGTGTGTGGACATGTGTGTGAATGCCAGTGTGTACCTTTACCTCGGTTTGCCTGCGTGCTTATGGTTTCACTGTGTGTGTGCGTGCACGTGACCCATGGGCTGGGAATCAAAAGATTAAAAATTTGATTCTAAAGGCCTCACTCCCTGGCTCTCCGATAGCTGCAGGTTAGATAACCTCTCTGAGCTTCAGATTTCCCGCCTGTCTAATGGAAAAAAATATACCAACTTTGCTTTCTGTAAGGTGTCAGAATAAAAATGAAATAACGTATATGAAAATGCCTTGTTAATTACCATGTACTGTACAAACGCGAGAGATTATCATCACAGCCCAGCTCATCAGAATGAGAAGTTGTATGTGGCTTAAAATAATCCATCCAGTGAGCTGAGGTAAAATGTAGGTCAAAGCATAGCCTCAGAAGTTGAGAGGGGCTGATGGTAGCTTCCTAGTCTAACAGGCCACCAAATGTGAAGGCTGTAAAGTTACATAAATGTAAAATGACATGATTATGTTTAAGCCTAGAAAGTACACTTTAGTTATCCTGTTTCCTGATTGGGAGTCATAATGATCAGAGCAACACTGAAGCCTTACACACGGTTTGTGGATCTGTATGTGTGCCTCTGTGTGCATGGACTCCATTTATTGAGCACCTATTATGTGACAGCATACAGCAGGTGTTTTGGGGTGGCTTCCCTGTGTCGGGTGCATCAGTCTCTAGGCAGACTTCAAGGAGCTGGTGGACTGGCCAGGATAGTAGCCAGAAGGTGCAGTAGTGGGCAGTGGATGCACAGGAGAAGGACCTGTGAACTCATTCTAGGTGGAGATGGGAGGATGAGGTCCAGGGGAAGGGAATTAAGGAACTAAGCTGGAAAATTAAGGGTTTGCTGGTCAACCTGAAGGAAAGTAGTTGGAATAGAAGGAAGAATTTGTGCCAAGGCACTGGGGAGCGAAGAGCCCACTTTCACAGCTGGCGTGGTCTGTTTGCACACAGGTGAGAGAGAGGGGTCCAAGGCTACTGGGCAGATCCCGGAGGGCCTTCCTTCACACAGGCTAAGGAGCTTGGCTTATTCCTGCAGGCTCTGGGCAGCAGGAGCTTAAGCTCTGCGGAGTGACAGAATCAGCTTTGCATTTTGGAAAGATCATGGAGCCCCAGTGTTCCTGAGTATCTCAGTGCAGCAGCCCCAGCCAGATGCTGGGGTGTGTCCAGGGCAGTGAGGGAAGGCCGCACATGCGGGGTAATGGGCTGGGATGTGCATGGGGGCCGAGGGAGGACGGGGAGGAGGGAGCGATGCACTTCTTGTGAATAGTCCTGGTCAGGATGTGCCATGGGAGTGGAGGAGGTTAGTTCTTGAGTAAGTATCTATCACATGTCAACTGCCCATATATTACCTCATTTAATTGTGACATCTCTGCGAGGTAGGTATTATCATCCCCATTTCGTAGGTGAGAAAAGCAAGACCCACCCAAAGAGGTTAAATATTCTTGAAGTTATTTGTGAGTAAAGAGCAGAACAGAGTCAGCCCCGCCCCCTGCCCTCCCACAGCCCACCTAAGTAGAAGTTCAACCCCCTCCTGCCACTTCCCAGGGGAAGGATTGACTAATGAGTTTCCTTACTTGACAGATGAGGAAACCAGCCTGGGCTCAGATCTGTTTCTACTAAATCTGTTACTGTTTTCCAGCTGTTCCAAGTCACTGTGGATCAGATTCTTCCCTTTCAGGGTATTAGCGACGCTTCCTAATTCAGGGCTACTTGCAGATTTGTTAAGCATGTTTTAAATTCCTTTGCTCAACCCATCAGCAAAGATATTGAATGAAATGGGTTCCATGACATGTGAGAATGAACCCCTTGCTACGCCTCCTTGAGGGGCGTGACCTCGAGACACCTGCTCACCCTTCTCAGTGTGTTGTCTCCTTAACTGGTCATGTGAACGCACTCAGGCCTGGAGTAGAAGATATTGCCTTCCTTATTGCTCTATGACTTGTGACTACATTGAGGAATAATGATATGTTGACCAAGAATAACATGCTTTTCACAAAGCCATGCTTCAGGGCCCAATGGAAAAGGCACAGAGTCACAGACCAGGGTGCGAGTCCTAACCTAGACTCTTGTGGAAACTTGGTTCCTTCAGGCACAGTCCAGGGGTGTCCAAGGCCTGAGTGCTAGACTGAGCATAAAGCATTTTGCCCCACAGTGGCCCGAGGGACAGGCTCAGTACACAGCAGTCTGCCCTGGGGATCTCCACATTCTCCACAGGTCAGAACAGGGACAGGTGGGTGGCATCAGGGCACCCCACCCTTTCCTTCTGGGCTGTGTTGCATTGAATTGAATTCAACAGGGGAAAAAATATGCTGAGCACGTGTGGAGTAAAGTGAGGAGTGACAGCAAGGCTGCAGATGGCACAGGGTTGCCTAGCAGGGGTCCCCAAAGGCTTTCTCCACACGCTATTGGAAGCTGGGCTTGCGGTCCTGAAATGTCAAGTGCTTTTGTTTTTGGGTCATTTCTGCATGGTAATCGTGGTTCCTTTTTGCTGATTACAGGCCCTGATTGGCTTTCCCATCCCTGATTAGTTCAGAATAAAAGTGAACTAGATTAGTTCAGAATAAAAATCAAATGAACCCTCAGTAAGAAGTGCGGTCTGTTAAAGGAATGGTTCAGAGCCAGGATTTCTGGGCAGGAGGAGACTTTCTAGACCCCATGGCTGCCCAGGCCGATCCTTATCCACTTTGGCACCCCCTCTTGTCTGCTGCCCTTTGCGTTCCAGCCCCATGAGCCTGGCCACTAGGAATGGCCAGCGGCTCCACTGGGTCTGGCCCAGTGCTCTCCAGGCAAGTGTGGGGGCTGGGCGGGCCTCCGGCTGCCGGGGGTGTGTAAGTTTTCTCATCTGGGGGGGCATGTGGGACACCCATCTAAATGCTAGGCCTGTTCTAGGCTCTCGGGATCCAATAGTAAACAAAATAGACGGGACAAAGTATCTGTTCATCTGTCCTCTTAAAAATCTGAGAAGCAGGCAGAATGGACACCCATTTTATGGATGAGAAAGCTGGGGCTCACAGAGGATGGTCCTGGGGCTCATGGCAAATGGACAAGCTGGGCTCATGTGCACTTTGGTTTGCTGCGGGCCTTTTGTCTTTCACGACTTTACATTGACTCTGATTGTTTTGTACAAGCTGAGTTACCTGGTCAGAAGGATCAAGACTGCGCCCATTCAGCAGTGGTGGAGTCAGAGCAAAAGCTCTCCCTTAGCTTGAAAGTCACTATAGTTTTATAGATCCAGTCAAAAACTTAACAGATATTAAGCTGCATTGGTAATACTTTCCTCTCTTTGAGATCCAAGCAATCTTTTCTTAAATGGGAGAGCCTGTGGGCTCTTGGAAGACAGCTCAGAACCAGCAGGCCTGGCCTACCTCCAGGCATGTGCCCTTAGGCCACCCTCAGCCCTGGCCACCCAGAGCTCTCACAGATGCCCAGAGCTTACCACTTGGCCCGGTGGCCTTCCCTCTTACCCACACAGACAGGCACCAGGCTCCCTGCTTCTCTTTTAGACCTTTTCTCAGCTAGCTCCTTAAATTGTCTCTTCAGCCCCTGTGCAGTCCCTGTCCAGCCCCTCGGTCCTCACTGCACAGCCTGTAGACAGTGCTCTCTGTGAGGTTGACCATCACCATGTCTAGTCATATTGCTTTGTCCCTGACTTCTCTTGGGCTGGCAGGTCTCGCTTACCTTGTCCTGGTAGCACTCTGGGGTCCTCTTCCTCTCCTCTGGACACTCCAGCTCTCTTCTGTGGTCTGCTCTCCCTCCAGCCGGACTGTAGCCTTCACTTGGTACTGAGGTCTGGCCCCTCGTTTCATCTTCCACGTGCATCTCTTCGAATGACTCCCGGAAGCTCAGCTGTGAAACCCCAAAACTTTCTCCTGGGAGGGTCTTTCCCACAGTCATGCTGAATTCCTGGAAGGGTCTGTTGTCCACAGCCAGTTGCTGTGTAGGTAAGGCTTCCGTCTGCATGTCCCACCATCGCCTGACAATTATTGTGGCAAACCACAAACGATTTTGAAATCACAGAAAATTTGAGTGTGACGTTGAAGGCCATCTCAATCAATTCCTCAGGGAACCTGTGCGCCTCCCCTTACCGCTCTGTGGCACCAGCCCCGCTGAGTTGGCGCCCTCCCCAGGGAGGCCGCGAAGCCATCTTCGGCTCCTGGTATCATGGAGGGCATGAAGAGCCGCTTGTGGTCCCTCTGCTGAGTCAGGGTCCCTTTCTCTGTCCTTCCCCAACATTGTTTCTGCTCATGATTAGTCATGCTGGAGCCAGCTGAGTCAGAAGTGACTTGTGGGTGGTTTGTGGCCGAGGCAGGAGGACTTTCTAGGTTTATGTCTCTGTGCTCCGGTCCCAGCAGGTGCTGGGAGAGGTGTGGGTAACAAAACCAAATTCTGATCCAGAACTTGGTGAGTGAGGATCAAGGTAAACTAAGATACTGTCCCTGAAATGCCTCTGTGAGGTGACGGGCATGTGTGATGCCGCGCTCCGTGGTAGACCCTTCAGGATATATTGTAGTTTCTGTTCGCAGCGGCTGTAGAAGTTCTCCATTGCCTGTGCTAGTCCTCACCCCAAGTGTCGCATGTCCTTTCAGTAAACATTACTAAATTTATGATTTCTTGTGATGTTATTCTTTTCAATAAAGGTGATTTATTAAATATATATCTAATTTAATTTTTGTACTGTATGAGATTTTTCATATAAATAAACACATATCCAGAAACAAATTCTTTGTCAGTACGTGTGTTGATTCTTTTTTATTTTTTAAAAGATTTTTAAAGATTTATTTATTTTAGAAGGGGGGAAGATCATAGTTGCTTCACTTTAGTTCATTTTTTTTGATAATTATATGATGTGATAGAGGTGATAACTATTGCTACAGTGGCATATTATAATATATAAATTTATCAAATCAACATGTTGTACATCCTGAATTTACACAATTTATATTTCAAATATATTTCTCCTTTTTTAATTTAAAAATTAAATTTAGTAGGGTGACATTGATCAATTAATAATACATAGGTTTGCTTGACCTTTGGTGGCGCAGCAGATAAAACATCGACCTGGAATGCTGAAGTCACCAGTTTGAAACCCTGGGCTTGCCTGGTCAAGGCACATATGGGAGTTGATGCTTCCTGCTCCTACCTCCAACCCCTTTTTTCTCTCTCTCTCTCTTTCTCTGTCTCTCAAAAAAATCAATAAATAAAATTTTTAGCCTGACCTGTGGATAGGTGCAGTGGGTAGTGGCGACCTGGAACACTGAGGTTGCTGGTTCAAAACTCTGGTCTTGCCGAGTCAAGGCACAAATGAGAAGGAACTACGAGTTGATGCTTCCTGCACCTCCCCCACCGCCTTTTCTCTCTCTCTCTAAAAATCAGTAAGTAAAATCTTTAAAAAAAAAACAAACCTAGGTTTCAGATAAGCACCTCCATAGCACTTGAACTGTTGATGGCGTTGTGTGCCAATCATCCAAAGTCAAACTTTAGTTGTTCATTGATTGAGTCTCATATGTGTCTTGATGGGGCAGGCCTGGGGTCTCGAACCAGCAACCTCATAGTCCCAACCCCAACACTACACACTGCACCATAAGTGCTGTGATTCTGAGGTTCAGAAATGTGGCCACCTGGAGGGAGAGCTGCATTCTGCTGGGGCAGCAAGGTCTGCCCCTAAATCCCCAGAGGATATATTTAAATAAGGCTCTAAGGGGTGGGGCTCAAGCTTCTCTAGGCAAAATGGGGTGAAGTTCATCCTCGCCAAGGGAGCCAACAGTGTGGCTGGCTGGAGTGGGGATGGGACAGGGAGGAGGCTGTTGGATCCAGCCCTAGCTTCACAGGCTGTGTCTGTGCCCGCAGGAGGGAGAGGAGCAAGAAGAGTCGCGTGGCAAGGAGGAGCGGCAGGAGCCTTGCACGACTGCGCGGAAGGTGGGGCGGCCTGGGAGGAAGCGCAAGCACCCGCTGGTGAGTGTCATCGCAGCCCCCCAGCAAACGCCCATGCGCAGTGACGTGTGCCCTGCAGGTCCCTGGATACATTAAGACCTTGCTATGTGGTGTGGTCCCTTCCCCATTATTTGAGCCCCTCAACCACACTCACGACTTCCTTTTTCTATGTTCACCTGGAGGCCCCTAGAGACCTGGGGACTTGCACTGTGGGTTTGGCTGGAACAGGACCTTGACCCAGGCTCCTGGCTCCGGCTTACTTTCCCGCTTAACTTCTGAAAGGAAGCAGGAGATCCTGACAGGGCAGAACTGGCTTCTGCCTAGCCTGCCTGCACAGGCCCCTCCCTCCCCATCCACACACCCACCCAGGGCCTCAGCCCCACCTAGAGAGCCTGGAGGAAGGGAACTGAGGTCTGGGAGTCTGAACAGATGAGTAGGGAAGGTACAGGCTGATGAGTCCCTTTGTAAGAGAGAAGGAGCTGGGCCCTGTGTCAGTCCTGGAGAAGTGCAGGCCACAGGCAGGCCCGCAAGCCCCAGGCAGCTGGGTGCCTTGTTGCTCTGCATCTGAGGCGAGGCCTGGGGTTGCCCAAGATGAGGAGTGCCC
The DNA here is from genome assembly GCF_036850765.1 of Saccopteryx bilineata. Classification (NCBI taxonomy): domain Eukaryota; kingdom Metazoa; phylum Chordata; class Mammalia; order Chiroptera; family Emballonuridae; genus Saccopteryx; species Saccopteryx bilineata. The sequence goes on along the minus strand of NC_089492.1, from coordinate 84,114,632 downwards.
CGGAGGGCAAGGCCTGCGGGCTGTAGGAGCCTGCCTGCCTTAGAGCAGCAGTTATTTGCCAGCTCCAGACAGCTGGTTCCTTTCTTTTAGCCCCTTCCAGCTGAGAATGAGAAACTTGAAGCATGAAGGTAAGGAGAAGCCAGGGGCTCCGGATTTGTAACTCTGCCCTTCAAGGAAATGTTCTCAGCAGGGCAGCAGTTTCTCCCTTGGGTAAAGTCAGGGTGAATGGAGGCTGAAGTGAAAGCAGAGGACAGAAGGAGGGAGGGCTGCCACAGCTGGCCCAAGCGGGGTTCTCAGAGCCGGGGGTTCAGGAAGCCACCGGGTACTATCGGGCAGCACTCCCAATCCTGCTTGAAGGTTTGGAGGGAGTGGGGGTGAGGTGAGGGCTCAGAAGTGAAGTCATTTAACTGGTAAGTAATTTTAGACATTTTAATATTAAAGCAAATATGGGTATTTTATGGCCTGGAATGAAAAATTCACATGAAGTTGAAAGATAAAACAGGGGACCTTAAAGGAATGGCCACCTTGCAGCAGACTCCAGGCTGCACCCCTGGGTGCAGATTCCCAGGGTGCCCCTGCACTCACCTCCCCCATGGGGCACCTAGTAAGAGAAGGGGGGGCACAGTGCAGGCTGGAGTGGGGGGGCAGGCTGAGTCAGAGAGCATTGCTAATTCCACATCTGTGCGTGGGCCCATGACCTACCCTCTGTGATCTGGGTGCTGGGGACAAGAGCCCCCATCTATAGCAAATAAAGGCCTTGCAACTCTTTGACTCCTTCTTGTGAGTCCCTGGACCAGCAGGAAGGTGCATCACTGAGGCAAGGGGTGAAACCGCAGGGATGAGGAAGGAAGGAATTCAGGAGCTAGTGTGTGGAAGTGTGGCCGGGGATGTACAATGAGGGGTGAGAGGGCACAGCTGGGGCATGGGGGTAAAGGGTCACTGAGTCATATGCTCCCAGCCTGGACCAGGGCCCAGTGTCTTTGGAGTTCAACAGACCTGGGTTTAAATCTGGGCTCCTCCACTGACCATCTGTGTAACCTTGAACCTCAGGTTTCCCTTCTCAAAAATAGAGATGGTCCTGGCCGGTTGGCTCAGTGGTAGAGCGTCGGCCTGGCGTGCAGGGGACCCAGGTTCGATTCCCGGCCAGGGCACATAGGAGAAGCGCCCATTTGCTTCTCCACCCCCACCTCCTCCTTCCTCTCTGTCTCTCTCTTCCCCTCCCGCAGCCGAGGCTCCATTGGAGCAAAGATGGCCCGGGCACTGGGGATGGCTCCTTGGCCTCTGCCCCAGGCGCTAGAGTGGCTCTGGTTGTGGCAGAGTGACGCCCCGGAGGGGCAGAGCATCGCCCCCTGGTGGGCAGAGCATCGCCCCTGGTGGGCGTGCCAGGTGGATCCTGGTCGGTCGGGCGCATGCGGGAGTCTGTCTGTCTCTCCCCATTTCCAGCTTCAGAGGAATAAAAAAAAAAAGTAAAAAAAAAAAAATGGAGATGATAAGGATGCACTCCTAGACCCCTGTGAGAGTTAAATGGTTTCAATCAGCAAAGAGCTAATGCTCAGCAAGTCAGTCCTGCCTGTGCCCTGCCACACCTCTCCTCTCCGGAGGCCACTGCAACCTCAGTGTGAGAGAAGAAACAGCACGGGATTTACTGCTTCCCAGCTTTTTTTTTTTTTTTTTTTTTTTTTTTTAGCAAGAGAGAGACAGACAGGAAGGGAGAGAGATGAGAAGCATCAACTCATAGTTGCAGCACTTTAGTTGTTCATTGATTGCTTCTCATGTGTGCTTTGACTGGTGGGGGGGGCTCCAGCTGAGCCAGTGACCCCTTGCTTAAGCCAGTGACCTTGGACTCAAACCAGTGACTATGGGGTCATGTCTAAGATCCCACGCTCAAGCTGGCAACCCCCACGCTCAACAAGCTGTGTGATCTTGAACAAGTTACTGGACCTCTCTGAACTTCTGCATTGGTAAGCTATGGCCACTAATAATAGCTGCCCTGCCCACGCCAGTGGTGCTTTGCAAACAGCACAGAGTCCAAGTGTGCAGGGTTGACAGTATAATATACCTGCTCTCCTGCAGGGGCTGGTGGTGCCAGTGTCCTCAGGGGCTTTCAGGTGGGAGCCTAGCACAGGCTTCTCAGCAACCCTAGCAAGAAGCAGTGCAGGTCACAGTCTTGGTGGTCCAGCCCACGTTCTAGATGACACCTCAAGAGAGGCCCCAAGATGGGAGAGAGAACATAGAGAAGGCAAGGCTGACTGAGGAGGCTGGGGGCAGAGGCAGCTGTTGTGAAAGGACCCCTAGCACATTGGGGAAACAGAGCAAGACTGACACCGGAGAAAACAGCCAGCACAGTCCTTGCTGTGTAGCAGGGCCCAGCGGGGAGGGGGCAGAGGGGGAATCTGTGCTGCAGATAGAGGTCAATCAACCCATGGGGTCCCCTGGCCCACAGGCCATCTGGTTCACTTGTAGAGCAGGTGCTTGCCCTGGCCTTCTCCCTTCTCTAGCAGAGGAGCACAGCAGGGAGGGTTGTTGGGGACCTGGTGCAGCTGTGGCCCTGAGAATGGCCCAGGCAGCTTTAAAGCAGCTGAGTGTGTGTCATCCAGCTAAGCCTGGAAAGGGGAGGGAGCTTGGCTCAGTTCCCAACAGGTGGAGTAGAGCGAAAAGCGCCGAAGGAGAGGAAAACCTGGCTGAGACTGGGCTCTTTATTCCTGCAAAGGTTGCATGAGATACAGTGTCCTCGCCATCCCCCCGACCCCAAGGTTAGGAAATCTTTATTCTTTTTGCCCCCAAGGCCTATCTGTCCCTGGGTGCCTTCCACTCATTCCTGCCTCCTGGCTGCACCCTCACCCAGATCAGACCCCACCAGGCCCCAGGATGATTTCCCAACCCCCAGCCCATTCTCCCTCAGAGACAAATACTTTTATACCTATTGAGCCCCTACCAGGGTGGGGGAAGCTGCTCAGATCAATAAGACTTAGCTTTCAACCTAGCGAGCTAGAAAGGAGGCCACACATAATTATACTAAATACAGTCTGTGGCACAGAATCCCCAGGGACTCTATTTCTTAGGAAACAGGATCTGGAATACTCCCTCTGGCTCCTCACCATGGGAGCTCTCCTGCCCCTGCACTGTGCTCACTATCTACCTCTTGCCACAGAAACATATTCTCGCTGCTCCCTGAACACGTCCAGCATGTTTCACAGCCTTCTCGTTTCTCTCTGCCTGCCCCAGAGCCATAGCCCATCAAAGCCTGTCTTGCAAATGCAGCCCGGTTCAGCCATCATGACCCACCCTGGCTCTCCCTTTTGAACTGTTTTTAAAATTAATCAAAATGTACACTAAGAAATAAAAGACAATCTATTAGCCTCCCCCTGCTGCCGCTCAATCATGTGCTTGACAGCAGTGGTCTATGGACCTGACACTGGTCTGCAAACTTTTACCTGTCTATAGAATTTGAGAAGTACTTAGAAACTTTGATATCAGTTTAACACTGTTGCCACATCCAAGTGCATGATTTTGTATTTCAGAAATCTTTTTCTTTTTTTTAGTGTTTATTGTATTAATTTTAGAGAGAGAGGAAGGGAGAGAGGGAGAGACAGGAACATCAATCTGTTCCTGTATGTGCCCTAACCAGGGATTGAACCAGCAACCTCTGTGCTTCAGGACAGTGCTCTAACCAACTGAGCTATCCAGCCAGGGCAAAAAAGTATCTTTCCTTTTCTCTCTCTCTCTCTCTTTTTTCTTTCTTTCTTTTTTTTTTTTTTTGATGGGTTGGGAATTAAAACAACAAAAACAAAAGCTAAAACCTGGCCTTTGGCCCCAGACGGCTGGAAAAGCAGGTGGTAAGGGCCTGTCTCTTTCACGAGCTTTGATGTTTAGTGCCACCCAGCATTGTAGGCACTGAGCCGAGGCATAGTGCACTGTGTGCCACCTCATTGAGGACAGAGACCATGAGTGACTGCTCAGAGCTGAGCAGCACTTTATTGCCTACAAAGGCCTTTATAAACAAACCTATGTGAGGTAGGTGGGGGGCCGCTGTTATTACCTTCCTTACATTCAGATGAAGAGACTGAGGTTCAGAGAGGATGGACCCCACACCTCCCACCTGCAAAGCCAGTGGTGCTTGTCCCTCCTTACCCCTTCAGTCACGCAATCCAGAAAACTGGCTATCCAAAATTTCAGTTGTTAACATATGAACACAGGGCTGTTTGAAAACCGTGCGTAGACTTGCGTAGACTTGGTCTGTAAAGCGTACGGAGAAAATATAACTGAGGGGGGTGATTGACCCAAGTACTCAGGAGCCCATGGGGAAGCGGGTGAGGCTGTGGTGGGCTGAGAAGTGTGTGTGTGTGGGGGGCAGTGAAACCGAGCAGCGGCTGGGTCTGTGGCACTGGGCTCAGCCAAGATGCTTGCAATCAGGGCTGGCGACAGGAAACAGGAAGCCGCTGCAGGCTGGGTGGGGCTTAGGAAGGGATCTGGCACCTGGACTCAGGGCCTGTGGGCTGGCTGGTGCCTATGACAGGGAGGAGGGGACAGCAGCACCAGGGCGGGCTGGTCTCTGCTGGCCAATATGTGAGCCTGCACGTGGGCATGAACGTCGGGCTGGGCGGAAGAGGCATCTTCCTGTTCACCAGCTCCCTGGGAATAAGAAGTCAGGGTGTCCGAAGCTGGTTCCTGCCTAGTCACAAGCCCACACAAGCCCTGAGACTGCTTTTGTCCTTCGTGCTGGTTACAGCTGGGGCACTTGGAGGGGCAGTTTCTGCCCTTGCCCACCAGATCCTGGGGTTGACTGTCCCTTCGGGGCTCTGTGCCCTATTTACTAGCTGTATGTATTTATTCATTGAAGATTTATACCCACCAACTTCCTCCAGGGTTAATTTTGCTCAGTGGGAGCACTCTAAGGTCACCTCTTGCTAAGAATAACCCAGAAAGGGAGGGAGGGGGCGGGGAAATGTGGCTGGAGCAGGCAGAGCGCTCAGCCAGGCCGGCCCACGGCCAGCAGTTACTCACTGGACAGCGAAGCAGAACCTCCAACCCGCCTGAGTGAGCGAGTTCCCCGAGGCAGAACCGCCCCACTTCAGAGCCAAAGACCAGGGTACACACTGGGGGGCGTTAGGGAGCCATTCCTCTGCGGCTTGGGCCACTGGGGGCAGTGTCCTGCGGCTGCTGCTGGGAGTCTGCAGCACTGGCTCACTTTCCAGCCCGAGATGACCTTTCCATCCGTCTCCAAGTTAAAACAGAGCTCACATCCCCTCTTTCGGGCCAGGTCAGAACAGCTCCTCCTTCCACTCACCCCTGCAGCCTTCCAGTTTCTTTGCACAAAACTTCCTGAATGAAAGAGAATCGCTCCTGCTCCTTCCTGGGCCCCAGCCCCTAGCTAGCCCCTCAGGGGCCTTCTCTGCTGCATCCCACTCCCTGCCTGCGACCCACTCCCCTGCCTTATCATGTTTTGGAAGGTGTGGAGAAAACAGGGCTGTTATTTCTCACGGGTTAGAGACTTTTCTTGTGACTGCCCTGCAGATTCAACTACTCCTTCCCTCACCTGATTGGTCAGATCATCATCCACTAATGGCATCCAGAACCAAAGAACTTGGCCCATGGGCTGGATGTCAAGTTCGAAGCCATCCTGGGGGTGGGACTGGACTTGGGTTTAGAAGTTAAGGGAAAAGTGGGAGACTTTTCTTCCTAAAGTGTGGAAGGGGCCGGGGGGGGGGGGCCGGGTAAGCACAGGAGTGTGACATGGGTGGGGGGTGCCTGAAGGCGGAGTGGAGTAGGGTTTTGTTTAAGAACAATGATTTCACCTGACCTGGGGTGGCGCAGTGGATAAAGTGTTGACCTGGAATGCTGAGGTTGTTGGTTTGAATCCCTGGGCTTACCTGGTCAAGGCATATATGGGAGTTGATGCTTCCTGCTCCTCCCCTTCTCTTTCTCCTCTCTAAAAATGTATAAATAAATAAAAAGTTAAAAAAAAAAAAAGAACAACGATTTCCATCTTGGTCAAAGAGGTAGTTTGCAGGCAGCCTGAGTGGTTTACACTTTATCATCTCAAAAATGTTTGTGTGTTTATCAGGAAGGTTCTTGAGGGGGAGGGGGGACTGAAGTAATGGGAGTCATTTTGGGAAGCTGGCTCTGGAATCCATAAGCAGGATGGGCCGAGCACAAAGGAATGCAGGGAGATGGGTAGGTAGGTGGTCTGATGCCAGAAGACACCCCCAGAGCCTGCCGGGCCAGGCGTTGGTGGGACAGAGTTGGCAGGGCAGTGCTGCTGGCCACTGCAGAGGAGAGAGAGGAAGGGGTGAGAACAGATGTTTCCAGCCCTCGGACACCACGTCAGTGTTATTGCCAGAGACCAAGATTTCTGGAAGGAAGCAGATTTGCCAAGGGCCCTTTCAAAAGCCAGTCTAGATTGCTGGTCCTATTAAAAGAGAATCTCAGTGAAATCCCAAAATCTCTGTTTTGTTTTTCCAAAAATCCCTGTTTATTTTCATTACTCCCTGGCCCCTTCCCCAGGGTCACACATTCCAGGGCCACCTTCAGCAAAAATCAGTCATTCCCTCTGGTCCCAGCCTCCCCGCCACAGCCGCAGCTGCACCTGCCCCCCCCCCCCCCCCCCCCCCCCCCCCCCCCGGCTGCAGCAGGTACTCGCCGGCACATGCGTCTGGGCAGGGTTGTTGACATTGGTTTTCTTTCATCATCTTCACCTAGGGAATTTTGTGTTTCGGTTCTGCCACCTCAAGAAAGATATAACCAAGCTGGAAAAGCTCCAGAGAAGGACAGCTAAGTTGATCAAGGGGGAGGCGAGGCTGCCAAGTGAGGACAGACTAAAGAGATTATGACTCTCAAGTCTGGAAAGACAAAGGGCGAGAGGCAATGTGATTAAAGCTATGAAATCATGTCACAGGGTTGGGCAGGATTAGCATACCCCAGTGCTAAGGTGGGGGTGGGGGGCACTTTCAGAAACTTTAGAAAGGTACATGAGGCACAGAAAAGAAAGAGCCATTTCCATGGTGTGTTCCCTTGTTACCAAACCTGTCACCCTAGGCATGGATGGTAGAGGTTGAAAATAGAGAACTTCAAAAGAGATTTACTTAAATATGTGGTTCTTCTATACATAATGGATTTTGCAAGGGAACCTTCAGCTCACCCTGAAATCCTTTGAGGTTGACTTCAAAGAGCACAGTCCGGTCCTCTTTCAGGTAGACAGGTGTCCCTGCTGGAGGCGGAACCCCGAGAAGCCTGGCCATTCACTAGGTATGTTTGTCCTTGTGTCCGTTTGCCATGAACAGCTGGGGCATGGGCTGAGTGACCTCAAAGGCTTTGCCGAGCCCTGAAGTTCTCAGCTTGTCTCGCGCACGTGCGCGCATACACACACGGTGGAACATGGTGGAACATGGTAGAGAGATCTTTAGGGGAGGTTGAGAAGGCAGCTCCCAGCCTCAATGGTGAAGGAAATGGAATCTACTGGTGGGTGCCCAGGCTGGGGCTTATGTTTCCAGAGGTGGCCCTCTTTGGTCTCTGGTCCTACTGTCCTTTGACCCCACTGGTGGCCCTTTTAGCCTGTACACTAGGGAGAAGGAAATTGGAGAGGTCAGGTTCCTAGTTTCGAAGTATTGGAGCCTGGCACCACTCACCCCAGGGAAGCAGAGTGGGGAGGCATTTGGAATCTCTCTTGGGAGTCAGTGTGGGGAGGACCTCTCTGGCTCTGCCTGTCTCAAAGCCACTTCCGGCCAGTCAGATCAGAGGGCTGCCAGGGCAGGCGCTGCAGGAAGGCCTGGAGTGGAGGACAGGAGGGAGCTAAGGCCTGGTGCCAACACCTGGGTGAGGAGAGCTGCCTTGCTGGAGTGAACCGTGCGGCTGTTTCCTGAAAGTGGAGTCAACCTAGGGGTCCAGGGTTTGGTGGGCGGCTGACCGGCCCGCAGGGGCCGAGGAAGTGGAGTTGGCTGCAGGTATGAGTGGAAGGGGGCTGTTTGTGATTTTGTTGACATCACTCGGTGGCATCTTGGTCCTGCTGGGTAGGCAGGTTTCTCTGGGCAGTGGTACACAACCTGTGTCTGTGTGTGTGATTGTGTGTCTGTCTGTCTTTAATCAAGAGGCCAATGCTGGCCCTATGCCAGTTCCTGTCTGGCACAGAGCTGAGCACTATCAAGGGCCTGAAAGGCACAGTGGCAGTAACATGAGGAAGGCCAGGAAGGGTGAAGTGAGGCCAAGGAGGGTCACAGGAAAAGCAATCTCTGCATCTGCTGGCCTCTGGGCCTCCCTCCCCAGAGCTGCCCATGGGTCAGGGGTGAAGACTCCTTTCAGCCACAGCCCCCATCGCCGGAGTAGAGGGAGAGTTCGGCGCTCAGAGCCAACCCGTGACCCTGGCTTGCACCTCCGGGGTCTTCCAGGATCTCCAGGTCTCCAGCTTTACACCTGGGCCCCATTTCCCATGTATTGATTCCCTTAACCATACCAGGGCTTTATTTTTTTATGTGCCCTGGCCAGATACCTCAGTTGGTTGGAGCATCATCCCAATGCACAGAGGTTGCCGGTTTGATCCCCTGTCAGGGCACGTACAGAAACAGATAGATGTTTCTATATCTCTCTAAAATCACTAAGTTAAAAATTGTGGGTTTTTTTGTTTGTTGTTTTTTTTTTTTCAGAGACAGAGAGTGAGTCAGAGCGAGGGATAGACAGGGACAGACAGACAGGAACGGAGAGAGATGAGAAGCATCAATCATTACTTTTTCATTGCATGTTGCAACACCTTAGTTGTTTATTGATTGCTCTCTCATATGTGCCTTGACCGCGGGCCTTCAGCAGACCGAGTAACCCCTTGTTGGACCCAGCGACCTTGGGTTCAAGCTGGTGAGTTTTTGCTCAAACCAGATGAGCCCACGCTCACGCTGTTGACCTTGGGGTCTCGAACCTGGGTCCTCTGCATCCCAGTCTGACGCTCTATCCACTGCGCCACCGCCTGGTCAGACAAAAAAAATTGTTTTTAATTTCCTCCAGGAAGGCTGGGGTTGGGTTATGAGTCAGGGAGGGAGTCTGGAGAATTGGCTTTGACCTGGGCAGGCTCCCACTCTGCCTTGCTTTGCCACTGGCCTTTCCTTGCAGGGGCTGCTGTTAGGGAAGCAGCTGCAGCTCACCCCCAGCCCTCCCCCAGCCCCAGCCCTCCCCCAACCTTCCCGGGCCCCTGCTTAGGCCCATCAAAGCCTCTTTTCCTCCGTGGAACCCTTGGGATTTGAGGTTGGGCTTTCCTGGAGACTCCACCCAGAGCCGGAGCTGGCTTTCAAATACCTCCACTACATCTGGGTCACTCTGGCAGCTTGGCCACTTCGGAGGTGTGTGACCTGAAGTAAGGCTTGGAGCCCCTGTCTTGGGAAAGGGAGGGTAACAATAACCGTCAGGTTAATTATGATAATTAAATTTATTACTCGTATACATATATTTATGCTGGCTCCTGTGCATAGTACTGGGAGCTTTAGGGTGAGAAATGAAACGATAACTGAGGCAAAGCGCACAGTGAGGGAGATGCACAGTTAACAAATAATTAGGTGCAGTGTGAGGAGCGCTCTAACGGGACAGGATGCAAAAGTGCTCTGTAAACAAAACGAGGCGGGCTGCAGGCTTGGGGACAGAGGGAGCGCTGGAGTGGACTTTATCCCCACTTCTCGGGCAGGGTGGGACCAGCTGCCTGTCAACCCCACTGGGGATTTGGGAGCTGGGGGTGGGGGCGAGGCTGAGGTCTCCAGAGACCGGGGCGAACACAGATCCTTCCAGGGTCTGCATGCGTGAGAGACAGGCAGGCAGGTAGGCCGGAGACTTGAACATGTTTTTTAGAAGACAGAAAGTAGAATAGTGGTTACCAGGGGCACCGGGAATGGAGAGTTGTTTAATGGGTACAAAGTTTCAATTTAGGATGATAAAAAAGTTCTGAAGATGAATTGTGGTGATGTTTGATTAAGTACAATGTGAATGTACTTAATGCCCCAGAACTGTACACTTGAAAATAGTTAAAATGGTAAATTTTAGGTTATGTATATTTTACCGCAGTATGTTTTTAAAGCTTTTTTTTTTAAAAATGATCCCTACAGGCCCTGGCTGGTGGCTCACGGGGTAGAGCGTCAGCCAGGCATATGGATATTCCAAGTTGATTCCTGGTCAGGGCACACAGGAGAAGCAACCATCTGCTTCTCCTCCCCTCCAACTATCCCTTCTCTCCCTCTTCCCCTCCTGCAGCCAGTGGCTCGATTGGTTCAAGAGTGGAAGCGTAGCCCTGGGCACCAAGGATAGCTTGGATGGTACTTGAGCATCAGCCCAAGACAGGGGTTGCCGGGGGGATCCTGGTCAGGGCACATGCCAGGAATCTGCCTCACTATCTCCCCTCCTCTCACCTAAAAAAAATTGTCCTTAGAAAAATGGTTGTCCCTGATCAGTGCCCCTACACTCAGTCCATGGTTTTGCAACAACAGCATGTTTGACATTGATATTTTGGGCTGAATAAATAATTCTTTATTGTGAGCTCTGTCCTGTATCTTGTAGGACGCTTAGCAGCATCACTGGCCCCTGTGCACAAGAAGCCAACAGTCCATCCCCCCCCCCAACATGACCACCAAAAGTATCTCAGACATATTGTCAAATGCCCTCTGGGGGCAAAATCCCCCCCTCCACTGTTGAAAACCACTGCCTCCACCAGCTTGGAATCACAGGAGAAGCCCAAAGAGTGAGTAGTAGGCAACTGAGAAGCAGAAGGCAATTGTCCCAGGATAGAGGGGTCTTGCCTGGAAGGAAGGCAAAAGTCAACAAATTCTGAAGACCCCCAGGAGGTGGTGGGCAGGGTTTGAAGATCCAGATCGAGGCATCATGGGCATAGGTAGGTTCACAGTGGGTGACATGATCAAGCTTTACTTGAAAATCTGTTGTCCCTGCCCACCCATCTAAGGCAGAAGTAAGGGTGCTCACTGCTGCCATTCCCACTCTGCCACCTGTCCTGTCCCCTCCCCTGTGTCTAGAACCATAAATGAGAAGCAGAGAAAGATGAAATTGTCACCTACCACTGCTGGTGGCACCTTCTAAAAGGGCTGTGGGCTTCTGTGGCTATTCCGGCCTCTCCCAATGGGACAAATGAGTGTCTCAGGGTATGCTCTGTCTCCTTTCAAGGCAACCATAAAAATAAAAGCAAAAAAAAAAAAAAAAAAGACCCAGAATTTTTTTATGTCTGACATGCACCAAAGTTGAAACGGTGTGAGCAGGACCTAGTCTTTAGCAGTCAGGAAGAAATTAGGAATACTGAGCACCTGCTAGGTGCCCTAGTCCATGCTGAGGCCAATCAAATCAAGTTCTCTTCTCCAAGAGACACAAACTGATGGTGACGGGAGGGGGGAGGGGAGAGGAGAGCAGAGGAGGGGGCTGAGAGGAGGTGGAGGTAGAGGCGGAGGGTGTGGGCTTGGCTGAGATAGCCTCTCCCCGTGGCTTCCATGGATTATGCTTTTCTTTTCACTTGATATGTCCCTTTTATTTGTTGATTTTTACAGAGAGAGGAAGGGGGAGAGAGAGAGAGAGGAACATCCTTCTGTTCCTGTATGTGCCCTGACCAGGGATTGAACCAGCAACCTCTGCGATTCAGGATGATGTTCTAACCAACCAAAGCATCTAGCCAGGGCACGAAATGCCCCTTTTAGAGAGCACCCAGCTTGTCCCCAAAGATTTGAAGTGTTGCTTTGGCCCATTTGCCTGTTGACCTTCCTCCCTCTCGGTGGCCTGCCCAGTTACACTGGGCCCCAAAAAGAGGGCCAGTGAGAGGCTCAGAGTGGGTTCTTGATGGCTAAGGTGGGTCAAGGGATCCGCGACAGGAATCGTAACCCACCCCAATCCCAGAGCGTTGCTGATGCAGGCTAATCCAGGACCTTTCTCACACATATGAGAAAGCCTTCGGGCTGAGAGCATTTATATCAGGGAGGGGCCTTCTAGGCCAGGAGCAGGAAAGTGGGAAAGACCATCTGAGTCCTGGACAGAATGTGTGGGTCCGGACATGTGGGGGTGACAGCTGAGGAGAGAGAGGCAGGGCCTTCTTGTTCCACTTGCATTCCTGTGTTTGACCTCAGGCTCTGCTGGCTTGGGCCCTCAGTGCCCAAGGCTAGTTGAGGAATTCTGGCTTCCGCTTGCGCAGGAGGCCTTCCCTGCCTCCTGCAGCCTCCCCTGCTGCCCACTGCTGAGGACTGCACACAGATGCAGCTTTCCATTGGAGGTTCTCTCTTGGAAGCAGGCCTGCCGGGCTGCCCCACACGGCCAGAACAGCTTGGCCAGGGTCCTGGAGTTCCCTCTGCTTGCTCATGCTGCTCCATGTGCCTGCAGCCTCGTCCAAGGAGGACTCTGGTTTTGTTCAAGGTTTTATTTTTATTTTCTTTCCCCAAGGTCTTTGTCTATATCTACCACCTCTGGGAATCTGTCACTAGACAGGGAAGGAGGATCAGAGTTGAGGTCTTAGGCCCTTAGAGGAGAAGCCACCTGGGAGATTGCTGGGCTGTGCAGGGCAGGTCTAGGGGAGCAGGGCTCTCTTAGGCTTTCAGGTGCATGTGAGCAGTACAGCTCCTTGGAGAGAAGTAGCCATTTCTATTCACGCTTAGATGGGTAGGTAGGTCCTCGACCCCAGCCAGTCCACTTCTGGGACTCTGGCCTACACAAGTCCACAGGTGTGCAGAGCTCTATGTGCAAGGGTTCAGTGCAGCAAAAAGCAATCAGCCCAAAGGCCCACAATTAGGGAACTGTGTGAGTAATTTGTGGGGCATCCACTCAAGAGGGTGTGTTGAGCAGCTGTGATGTAGAATGAGACAGATCCATGTGCAAAGGGATGGAGAGATGGGACAGGTGCTCACTCTGGTAAATGAAGACGCAAGCTGCAGAACGGTAGGAGTGTATGATATCCTTTTAGGAAAAAGATTTCTGGAGCAGTGTGTGAATACATATGTGTACCCATGCAACTTACATGTGATGCTCAGTGAATAGGAAAAAAAGTCTGTGAAAGATACTTGCCAAACTGTTATTAATGGTTTACCTATAGGGAATGATTCTGAAGGAATGGAAATAGGAGTTTTAACCTCTTAACACTACTCATTTTTGTGTGGTTTGAATTTTTGTAATATATGTGTCTGATTTTTATAAATAGAAAAAAGAAAGACTTATGCCTGACCAGGCAGTGGCACAGTGGATAGAGCATTGTACTGGGATGTGGAGGACCCAGGTTTGAGACCCCGAGGTCACCAGCTTGAGCGCGGGCTCATCTGGTTTGAGCAAATCTCACCAACTTGGACCCAAGGTCGCTCACTCGAGCAAGGGGTTACTCGGTCTGCTGAAGGCCCGCGGTCAAGGCACATATGAGAAAGCAATCAATGGGCCTGACCTGTGGTGGCGCAGTGGATAAAGCGTCGACCTGGAAATGCTGAGGTCGCCGGTTCGAAACCCTGGGCTTGCCTGGTCAAGGCACATATGGGAGTTGATGCTTCCAGCTCCTCCCCCCTCCTCTCTCACTGTCTCTCTTCTCTCTCTCTCTCTCTCTCTCTCTCTGTGTCTCTCCCTCTCCTCTCTAAAATGAATAAATAAATAAATTAAAAAAAAAAAAGAAAGCAATCAATGAACAACTAAGGTGTCGCAATGAAAAACTGATGATTGATGCTTCTCATCTCTCCATTCCTGCCTGTCTGTCCCTGTCTATCCCTCTCGCTGACTCCCTCTCTGTCTCTCTAAAAAAATTATTAAATATTTTTTAAAAATTTTTAAAAAGCCCTGGCTGGTTGGCTCAGTGGTAAAGCGTCGGCCTGGCGTGCAGGAGTCCCGGGTTCGATTCCCGGGCCGGGGCACACAGAAGAAGCGCCCATCTGCTTCTCCACCCCTCCCCCTCTCCTTCCTCTCTGTCTCTCTCTTCCCCTCCCGCAGCCAAGGCTCCATTGGAGCAGAGTTTGCCCAGGCGCTGAGGATGGCTCTGTGGCCTCTGCCTCAGGCGCTAGAATGGCTCTGATTGCGGCAGAGCGACGCCCCAAGATGGGCAGACCATCGCCCCCTGGTGGGAGTGCCGGGTGGATCTTGGTTGGGCGCATGCAGGACTCTGTCTGACTGCCTCCCCGTTTCCAACTTCAGAAAAATAAAAAAATTAAAAAAAAAATTTTTTTTTAAATAAAGACTTAAAAAGGAAGGAAAACACCTCCACTGGTCTAGCCCCGTGATTTTTAACCTTTTTAATCACATGGCACACATAAACTATATAATTACTAAAATTCTGCAGCACACCAGAAAATCTGTTTTTTGCTGATCTGACAAAAAAATATAGGTATAATTTTGATCCATTCACACCAGACTGCTATTATTGTGTTGGTTGTCATTTTTTTTTTATTGATTGATTTTAAAAGGTGAAAAAGTTATGTGATCTGAAAAGAAACCAGAGTATATATTGATTGATTTTAGAGAGACAGAAAGAGGGAGGGAGAAAGAGAGAAGCATTCATTTGTTGTTCCACTTAGTTGTACATTCATTGGTTGCTTCCCGTATGTGCCCTGACCAAAGATGGAATCTTGGTGTTTCTGGGCGATGCTCTAATTGACTGAGCTAACCAGCCAGGGCCTGTTGTCAGTTTTTAACTTGACAATCTAATGGAAAAAAGGTCAGCGCGCCTACACCAGTTGAAAATTGCTGATCTAGCCTAGTCTTCTTGTAATACAGGTGGAGAAACTGAGGTACCCTCTTAAGCAGCATCTTACCTGAGGTCGCAGGCCAACAGCGTGTTTACTGAGCTTATACCTCCCGGCCCTCTTGGGGTAGGCACTCTACAGATGAAGCCGGCGGATGGGGTTGCAGAGGCCAGCCAGGTGCCTATGGGCACAGGGGACACTTGCCTCTTCGGCACCAAGAAGATACCTCCATTTCTTCTAAGATATCCTGGCCCGCTTGCCCCCAGATGGCCAAGGACAGAGTGCTCTCCAGAGTTCGCTCTGTCCTCACACCTGTGCTCACCCTGTCCTCACAAAGTGTGTGATTTCGAGCAAATCACCAAATTCTCTGAGAGCCTCCCAGGGAAACTGAGCAGCTCTGAAGGGGTTAGGGGTCAGGAACTTTGCTCACCATGCAGTGACACTTAAGGACAGTTATGATTACTCTTAATGTGATTCTTGTAGGAAATTATATATATATATATATATATATATATTTTTTTTTTTTTTTTTACAGAAACAGAGAGAGAGAGGGATAGACAGGGACAGACAGGAACGGAGAGAGATGAGAAGCATCAATCATTAGTTTTTCATTCTGCATTGCAACACCTTAACTGTTCATTGATTGCTTTCTCATACGTGCCTTGACCGTAGGCCTTCAGCAGACCGAGTAACCCCTTGCTGGAGCCAGCGACCTTGGGCTCAAGCTGGTGAGCTTTTGCTCAAACCAGATGAGCCCTCGCTCAAGCTGGCGACCTGGGGGTCTTGAACCCGGGTCTTCTGCATCCCAGTCTGACGCTCTATCCACTGCGCCACCGCCCGGTCAGGCAGAAATTCAATTCTTAACTCTTGGGGACAGAGTAATGCATTTCCTTTTGGAGGGGGAACCTGGGACCATGTGCTAGGGAGGGCGTGCTGTACAGACTGCAAATTCTTGCTGGGGCCTTGGCTCTCCTGGGGTCTGAGCACCTGGGAAAACTGGTGAGGGCCAAAGCTGAGGGAAAGAAGGAATGGTGCTGGGTTTGGGGGCCCAGAGGAATGCTTCTTTGGGGGCCCCGGAATCTTCTGAGGCAGGGTCCTGATTAGAAGTAGGGATGTCTTAAGCATTTTTTTTTTTGCACTTACACATAGAGAAACAGAGACAGAGACAGACAGGAAGGGAGAGAAATGAAAAGCATCAACTCGTAATTGCAGCACTTTAGTTGTTCATTGATTGCTTTCTCATATGTAATTTGACGGGGGAGGGGGGGGCTCCAGCCGAGCCAGTGACCCCTTGCTCAAGCCAGCAACCTTTGGGCTCAAGCTGGCGACCCTGTGCTCTGGCTGGTGAGCCTGCACTCAAGCTGGATGAGCCTATGCTAAAGCCAGAGATCTCAGGGTTTTGAACCTGGAACCTTAACATCCCAGGTCAGTGTTCTATCCACTGCACCACCACCAGTCAGGCAACAGGTATTTGTTTTTAATAGGGGCTGCAGAAGGCTAGGGAGCTCTTTGTCACCTCCATGAGTGTGTGTGTCAGGGGTGCAGCTTGGGCCATGGAACCAGGCTGGCAGACCTGACTGGATTCTTCTATTTCTTCAGCTGGAGTCCACAGACCCCTTGACTTCAGGGGGTCAGACCCATGAACCCCTGGAAACTGAGAACAAAATTGTGAATATGTGAATGTTATGCAAAATTGCATGAATGTTTATGTGAACAAAATTGTCTGGACAGAGAGTTTGTAACTTGAATTTCAGAGGCATCAGTGACTCCACAGAGTCTAAGTGCACTGCTCTAACCCTCTCCCATGTCTTCATCCTTCCAGGTAGAGAGCAGTGACATGCCGAAGGACCCTCCAGTGACCTCCAAGTCCCCATCCGTGGCCCAGGACTCAGGCCCCTCAGAGCTGCTACCCAATGGGGACTTGGAGAAGCGAAGTGAGCCCCAGCCAGAGGAGGGGAGCCCTGCTGGGGGACAGAAGGGCGGGGCCCCAGCAGAGGGAGAGGGCGCAGCCCAGACCTTGCCCGAAGCTTCCAGAGCCGTGGAAAATGGCTGCTGCACCCCCAAGGATGGCCGAGGAGCCCCCGCAGAAGAGGGTGAGTCCCAGGCTGAAGGGGCAGCCTCTTTTGGACCTGCCTGAGGGCTGGAGACTTGCGGGTAGCAGGTCCCTGGAGGCGTGGGCAGGGCACGGCAGCTGAAGGTCTCCCTGTCCAGGTTGTGCCTTGGCGGCTCCTGGCTGGATGCCGCCTGCACACAGGTTTTATTTGGCCCATGTAGTATTTTAAACATTTTTAAAAATTAGTTGCCAATGTTTGAAAATCAAGACATTTCACATAAAAAGCTGGAGTTTTGGCTTCTCTTGGGGAAAAAACACAACAACTAGATCTGGCAACAGCAGGTTTGCAGAATGCCAGTGTTTGCTGAACTGGGGTGATGGCTGTAACCATGTCCCCCTAGACCCACTCCCACCCATCAAACTGGCTGTTCACCTTGGTTTCCCTTGGCCCACTCTCCCATTAGGCCTGCATCTCTTAAGGACCGCTGGGTTTGCAACCCAGGTGCTCTGGGCAGCAGATGCCCTGGTGGCCATTAGAAGCTCAGTGAGCCTTGCCCAGACAGATATCCTGAGCCCACCACAATTTACATGGCGGGACCAAACTCTGGTTGTGACAGAGTTGGGCGGGGGAGGGGCAAGTGGCCAGTGCACTGCCCAGCCCAGGACATCCCCAAGGGAAGAAGGGCCCTGGAGTCCTGGAAACTTGCCCACTTTTCTCTTTCAGGTTAAGCCAGCGATTTCGGGGCCAACTGAGCTGTAAACATGTTAGTAATGAGCACAACTAGCATTTGTACAGGGCTTCACAGTTTACGAGGCGCTTCCTCATACATTATCACATTTGATCCTCCCAGGGCCCTGCCAGGTTGTTTTGCATATGTGCATTTTAATTTCAAAAAGTCCTCCTTCCAAGTGTGTATGATGGAATGAGTAAATTGATTAATTGGCATAGCTTATTGTACATGGATCCAAACCTAATATTCATGCAGAAGAGAAAACATCTCCAGAAAAGAGATTTCCAAATTTATTTAAAAATATTTCTCATGCATTTATTATTCAGTTGATATTTATGATGGTCCTATTATGTGCAAAGCATTTTTGAGGTACTCTGTGTTCATTGTTTTTTTTACTCCTCCAAACAATCTTCTTCAAGAGGAAATATTATCCTCATTTCAAGGTGGAAAAAAATTGAGGCTTAGCAAAATGAAGTGACTTGCTCAGGGATCCCAAACCTGTAAGTGGCAGACTCAGGATTTAGCCTGTCCTCGTCTGGCTTCGGAGTTGGTGTGCCCATCCACTGTCCCTTTATTCCGCAGTGGGCTTGGGAGGGCCAGCCCTGACCTGTCCAGGGCTCCTAGCCTCACCTAAGCACCTCCTGGGATGTGTCCTGACACTTGGTGGGCGTGTTCAAGGTGCCTGAGTGGGGTAAAACAGAGGCAGTAGCTACCACCCTCCTGTTTAAAAGGCCAGGTTTGCGAGAGCAGAACCTGTCAGCCTTTCCCAGCAAATGTGCTGGGCCCCAGGGGCAGAGCGTGGCTGACTCCCAGGTTCCTGGGACCCCGCTGCTGCCCAGGGCCCAGGCTGGTGGGATGGAACCATAGCTCCAAGGCTGCTTCTTACCCTGGGGGTTTGCTTTTGGTTTGGGATTTCCCTGTCCCCATTTCAGTGTGTTCTCAGGAGCTCCTTCTTCAGTAGATCAACAAGTATTTATTAAACACCCCTTTGGTCTCTGCCAGGATCTGGGGAAACCTTCATGAACAAAAACCTGGTTCTTGCCTGCAAGGACCTCACAGTCCGCTGGAGAGACGTACATTAATGAGAAATCCACACTGAAAAGGGGGTGACTGGACACAGAGATGAGTTCTCTAAGAGAAAAGAAACAGGGTTCTGTGAGGAACTATAACAGGAACTCTGCTGGCCTGGGTGGTTACACCTAAGCTGAAAGATGAGCTAGGGTTTACCACGTGAGGGGTGGTGCAGGGAAGGGGTGAGAACAGGTAGATGGGATCCCAGGTGGGAGGGAGCCGGACACCCACCAGGCTGGAGTGAGAGCACAGGGGAGGAGGTGTGAGATGGGAGTCTGAGCACACAAGGCCAGGGCAGCCTCCGAGGCCACCCTCCTGGGGGAAACAATGTGCTTTCCATTTTGGAAAGATCAGTTGCCATCTGGATCCTGCAATGGAATGAACAGAGGGGCCGGGAGGCAGGATGAGTGTCTTAGGAGCTGCTGCAGGCACAGAGGGGAGGAGGCTGGCTCTGACGAGCGAGATGGCAGCAGAGATGGACAGAGGTGGACAAGTACAGGGACATGAGGGGAGAGGGAGGAATGATGGTTCACGGGTGACTTCTGCATTGGGTGGATCTTCCTCAGAATCTTAGTGTTGGGCATGGTGGGCAAAGATGCTCCAAGTTTCCTTGATCTCCACAAGCTGGCCTCAGAGCACTCCTGAGGGGCTGCAGCGCCCAGACAGTGGAGATGCTGGCGGGACCCCTGAGGGCCACTGAACTGCCCGGTGCTGAGACTGGGGAGGGGTTACCGAGAGGGGTGGGCAGTAGCCCACTGGAGGCGTGACCACCATTCCAGTGTCAGCCACACAGAACACAGACCCAGCTGCTTGTTTCTGGGGAAGGAGACGAAGCCCCCACGGAGGAAGAGACAGGGCTGTGGTCTCCTTTCAGTTCCCCTCCTAGGTTTCTTTTCAGGGCACTCCATCTGTCCCTCCTGGAACCCCTCTCACTGGGTCCTCCACAGGAAAAATGGAGGGCTTGGAGGCAGAGTTCCTGTGGCCCGGGCACCCTCCCGTGTGCACCGTAGGAGCCCCAGATCCTGAGAGAACAGCCAGCAGAAAGGAGGAGGACTGGGGGCGATGATGAGTAATCAGGACAAGAGCCACCTGGACAGGCAGGTGGTGGCCTTAAGGAGGCTCCTGTGGTCCCAGCACTAATGCCATCATCCTGCTGACAGTAACGGTGGTCGAGTGGCTTTCCCTTACGGAATGTCTTGAGTGCTCTATATCTTCGCTGTCCGGGTGGTCCACCATCTCCTGGCATCGCCTGGGAAGTTAGGAATGCAGACTCTCAGGCTCCACCCTTGAATGCTGAACCAGAGCCTCCAGGTTAAAGAGATCCTCATGATTTCAATGCCTAGCAGAGTCTGAGAAGCCTGCTCCATATGTATTCTTTAACCTTTGTACTCACGGAAAAAGACTTTTACCCCATTTTTCAGATGAGGAGGTTGAGGTTTCAGAGAGTTCAGTTACCCACCCAGCATGATACAACTAGTGAAGGACCCCACGAGGGGCAGCCAGAGCTCCTCTCCCCTCAGACTGAGCGCTCGGTGGTGGACGAGCGACTGCCCTGTGGGGCTAGGCTGGCCTCAGCCCTGTCACTGAGATGCAGGGATTCAGGTTCATTTCAAGGGGACTTTAGGGTGGCCCCCGCCGAGTCTAGTCCCAGACCAAGAGGTAAGTGTTAGAAACACCCTAGCCTCTGCCACCTCTAGGATGGGAGATGCCCCTAGGGTCACCCTGGAAGGCACACAGCCACCTGGCCAGCCCGTGACCCTGGGTCTGGGCCAGGAGCAGATGGACTGCGGAGGGAGTGTTGAGAGAGCAGCTGACCCTCCTTGATCCAGACAAGTGCGGCATTCTCAGGCGGCCCAGTCTGTTGTTTTGCTTGCTCAAGTGCGGTGTACGAGATCACTCAACTGGGCATGCGCAGAGTCCGTCTGGTAGAAAGTTCCAGAAAGAAGGCCGTTAGAAACTACATAAGGAAAAGTAATTCAGTTTGGGGGAGCATGAGGCCGGGGATTATGTAAGGGGGAATATCAAAGTGTCGCAGTATAAAGTGAGCAGTTCTTCTCAGCTCTGGCAGAAAGTCACGCCACTCCCCAGACCTCAGTTTCCCCATCGGCAAATATCTAGGAGCTAGAGGAGTCCTCCATCATCCTGACAATTCCTTTCTTTCAGTGGCTGCTTTCCTTTAGTTAGAATGAATAAATGATTTCCCATGAATGAAATGTCATGGAGGGTTCTGGATAGGAAACGTTTGAGGCCCTAAGGCTGAAGTCCAACCCCATGCAGGCGCCTCCTCCCTGAGCGCGGAGGCGCTGGGGCAGAGGAGGGGTCCCTGGCAGCAAGACGGGGAGCCCCGCTCTCTCTGGGGGGCAGGAAGCGTTGGAGAGGGGGCAGTGGTGAGACAAGGGGGCCTAAAGGAAACATATCGGAGTGAGAGGAACCTTAAAAGGCCTGCTGGATATAAAGCGTCAGTGAGGACATGCGCGCTCCCCTGCGTGCCCGCGACACTCGGGCCTCCTCCCTCGGACCCTTCTGCAGACAGCTCAGCTCTGCGGGCGGGCGGGAGGGCCGGCCACGCCCCACGCGTAGTCCCGGGGGTCCAGCAGGCGGGCCCTGCACCCCCTCCCCCAAGACTCTGGGTCGCTGTAACCCAGAACTGCCCTGGCCCCTGCCTGGGGCAGATGCAGACAAATATCCCCTGCTTTCTCTGGTGAGAGAGAGGGAGAGAAACATCCTCTCGGGTGCTGAGGATTCCGAGGCCTTCGGTGCTGTGGCTGGTTTCCGCTTCTAAGCCAGGAGATGAAGTAGGGGCTGTTTTTTCCGTTTTTGGCTCTTTGTGTCCCCCTCCGCCTCTGCCCTCCTCCCTCCCCGCCCCCAGCTACCATGAACCAGCCTTAGTGACCTTCCTGCTTTTGTGCCCACACTCAATGCTCTTGGCTTCAGAGAAGGGAGTTCTGGGGCCCAGGTAAGAGGAGGGCTCACTCCCCCGACCTCTTGTAGGAAGCTCAGAAGGCATAATGAACTCAACACCACAGCCAAGGCCCCACCACTGCTGGTTTCACTGGGCCTGGGACCCGGCCTCTAGGAGGTGTGGACCCTGAGATGACCGGGGCGGAGGGCTGGGATACTCCGATGGAATGTGGCTGCCCTCTGGCGTGGGGCCAGGAGCAGGACAGGAGAGGATAGGCTCTCCTAAAGACAGCCCTCTGGGGCCTCTGCCCCTGGGGAGCCTTCCCTTCTAGGAACTGGAGTCAGGGCCCAGTTGAGGAAGTTGAAGGAAGAGGAGCAAGGAACTAACGACTGCCTTAGGGAAGGGGACACAAAACTTTTATCAAGCACCTAGTATATGCCAAGCCGTTCTAGGCATTTAATATCCCCAATAACCTAAAGATTTTAGGATTACCTACCTTAATTCAGTGAGGAAACAGGCTAGAAGAAGTTACAGAGGTCTTATCGAGACAGTCGGAATCCAAGTCTTCTAGAATTAAGGCCGAGCTCAGGAACCTGAGAATGGGATGTGGGGAATGGGTTCCAGAGGCAGATATTAATAACGGAACCATAATATTGAGAACTGCAGGGGGACCTTAGAAATGATCTCCAGCAGTTTTATTTTCCACATGAGGAAACGGAGTCTCCTAGAAATGAAGTTGCTTCACCAGAGTCTTGCTCCAGTGGTCCTGTACCCCACTGCTCCCCCCTAGGTCTCTACACATAGAAGCACATGTTCCACTCCAGGAGGCTGTGCAGTCTGGCCCCTTCTCTGTTGACTGGGAGGGACTGAGAGGAGCTGATCTAGATGACCTCTCCTGTGTGCCTAGGACAGAGATACTGAGCCAGGAGCCACAGCCCTGGCTTTCGTTGTCTGGATTTGGGCCTCCAGCCCTGTGCCATCGCCTTCTCTGTTCTGGCAGTGCTTTGAGTCCTTGGGGCCAGCATGGTGCCTGGCACACGGTGGGTCGTCAGGTTTGACACATAAACAGCTAATGGGTGGAGGACCTCTGTCCCCATGGCAGGCACCCCAGGCACCAGGTGGGGCTTCTGAGCCACCCCTGTAACTCTGCCGACAGCCCCTTTGTTCTTCCCTCTCCACAGGCAAAGAGCAGAAGGAGACCAACATCGAATCCATGAAAATGGAGGCAAGTGTTTTCCTCAACCCCCAGGGGCTCTGTGGGTCCTGATTCTAGGAAACGAAGGCCACTGCTCTGACCAGCTGTGGTGTGTGTGTGTGAGGGGAGCCTTATGTGCCTCTGTCCCCTTCTTTACACATCCCTCTGTGAGGAGGAGAGGAAGTGGGTGTGGAGGTCGCAAGTCCCTCAAGGCAGCCATCTAGTCCCCCCCTGAGACCAAGCACCTCTCCTCCTGCTTTAGGTCCATGTGTCCCCACCCCAATCCCTCACTTCTCCAGCCCAGACAGGGGCGCGCCCAGTACTTGTATGCTTGACATCTCTGGCCAGGAGTCAGAGCTCCTGTGTCCTGTTCGAAGTGAGTGCCTCCTCAGTTTCCCCTCCATGAGGAACAAACCGGTAGTGGGGCTGTCAGTGCCCATCTTAATGTGAGTCTGTCTCTCTGTTGTTTCTCTGTCCTAGGGCTCCCGGGGCCGGCTTCGGGGTGGCTTAGGCTGGGAGTCCAGCCTCCGCCAGCGGCCCATGCCGCGGCTCACCTTCCAGGCGGGGGACCCCTACTACATCAGCAAGCGCAAGCGGGACGAGTGGCTGGCACGCTGGAAGAGGGAGGTGAGGTGCCTTTTGGCCTGGGCCCCAGCCGGTCCCACGGTATTGGGAAAACCAGATGTAGCTTCAGCCTCCTGCAAAGGCTATTGTCAGGCCCTGGCTGAGCCTCAGTTTCCCCCTCAGGTTAACCTCTCATACTTTCAGGGAACTGCTTAATCCCTAGGCAGTGACTGGTTCCTTTGTTCTTTCAACAAATGTTTATTGAACACGTACTGTGTATCAGGCAGGTACTAGGTAGGCTCTGTGTGTGTATAATCTCTGCCTTCATGGAGTTGACATTCTGTGGGGGAGACAGACAGAAATCAAGTAAGTGGGCTGAAACAGAGGATAACAGAGGCCTGCCTGCTCTGGCTGGGTGGTCAGCTGGGGCTTCTTGGAGGAAGTGACATTTAAGTTGAGACCTAAAGGAATGGAAGTGTGAGGAATGAAGTGAGAGAGAATGTTCTAGGCAGAGGAAATAGCAAGGCCGTGACTTGTTTGGCTGAATGAAAGACCAGGATGTCCAGAGTGAAATGAGCGAGGAAGAAAGGCTGGCAGGGGAGATAGCAGGGGTCCAATCATACAGGGCCTTGCAGGTGTCTGCCAGAAGCTGGTTTAATCTTGAGTACACTGGGATGCCCTTGAGGGTTCCTATGCAGAGAAGTGATTTGAAGTGGATCAAAGAGGCAGCAGTGGAGACAGAGGACAGATCCAGGACAGATGTTGGAGATCAACTCGGTAGGGTGATGATTCTAGCTGATGGATGGCAGGGGTGCAGGGGAAGGAACAGAAGGACTCAAGGTCAACCCCAGGGGTCTGGCCTGAATGCTGGTGATGGTTGGGTCCTGTCCTTGGATGGGGAAGGTTTTGGAATCAAGAGTTCCAGTTGAGATGCTGAGGTGTCTGGAGCCTGGGTGGAGGGAGGCCCTGGCCGCAGACACAAAGGTGGGAAAGGAGTCAAGAGCAGAACCTGATGTTTAAGTCCGTGAAAACTGATGAGCTCCATGGGGGCCTGTGTGTGCGTGCGCAGAAACCAAACTCCAGGATTGCATCCACAGAAACTCCTCCATTCATGGCCTCATAGAGAGGAGGAGTAGCTGGTCATGGGGACTGAGCAGGGGCCTGGGAGGAAGTCAAGGGAAGAGAGGGCCTCAGAGAAGGTTTTCCAGGGAGAGCACCCACCCAGCCCTGTGGAATTTGTTGAAATATGCCCATTGCACCTGCAAACTGTTGGTAGCTGGTGACTTTTCTCAGAGAAGCTCCGGCGGGGGGGTCATGAGTGGGTGGGGTTTCCGCAGCTAGAAGAGGGGAGGCAGTGGAGAAGGGAAGACCATGGGAAGACCAGTCCACCCAGCACAGTGGCGGGCTGCTCTCTGGTGCATTTGATTAGCAGAGAGAAGGCCTGTTGACTCAGACAGCAGGAAGAGGGAAGTGAACCGCCGCAGCCTGGGGCATTTCACCTCACTCTCACCTGCTCTCTCTAGGCTTCAAAGGAAGGCGGCATCCTCAGGACATTGTTGGAGGGTTTGCTAGAGAAAGTTCAAAACATGGTGGGACTGGGCGATTTGATTGTTTCCAGGTCTCCTGCCTAGAAAGGGCAGCCAGTCTAGGTCTAGGAGAGTAGAGGGACTTGACCTTAGCATTAAGTGTGATCTTTGGGATGGAAATTGGAAACTAGGGCTGTCCTCCCTTTCTGGTCAGTCGCTCTCCTCCAGGCACCCTGGAACCATGGGAGGGGCTCTGCTTTTCAATCCCTTATGATGCACGGTGCTGTTTCTGCCCACCCTTAGCCTTGGGGCCAGAAGCTTAGACAAGAATGACTTTTAGACCTACAAAAGCTTCTAGAAATTCTGTAATCCTCAAACTGTGCTCCCTTGAAGCAGTACGAAGGCTTGCCCTCAGTTGCAATAAAGAAGGGGAACCTTGGCCTGACCTGTGGTGGTGCAGTGGATAAAGCCTCGGCCTGGAACACTGAGGTCGCCAGTTCAAAACCCTGGGCTTGCCTTGTCAAGGCACATAAGGGATTTGATGCTTCCTGCTCCTCCCCCCTTCTCTTTCTCTCTCTAAAAATTAATAAATAAAATCTGGGGTAAAAAAGGGGGAGGATCTTTCCTCAACTTGCTGGAAAAATTAGATAATACATTTTCTCAATTTTAAGTTTTGTACTAAAATTTTAAAAGGCGGGTTGATCATGAACCTTTTCTAACTCCCATGGAAGTAGAGAGAGCAGTATAATGAACCCCATGAGCCTATCTCAACAATCATCAAAAGCTTTTCTAGAAAACCTGAAACTTTTGGCATGTGCTTCCCCACCCCCAACCAATATAGGTAACCAATGCGTATTAACAGAAAATCTTTAGGAGTTGATTTAATTTAAAGTATTTTAGATATGTGCGACGTGAGATTTAGAGATCTAGAAACAAAACATAACTCTGCTAGTAAAATTGTTCCTATCCACATGATGTAACTGAAGATGTCTGTAAACATTCATGACTTAACAGTAAGTACAAACATTAGAACTGATGACCCCCTCGTTTTTAGGCCAGGGGTCCAGGGTGCAGCATGCTGTCCACAAGCTCACGCAGCACACAGGGAACAGGCTGGAATGGGATTTGAATTCAGGATTCCCACTGCCTCGTGGGGCCTGATCTGGAAGACCACACTTACTCCTCAGGAGCTCTGCCAGGGGTCTAGGGGCAGGCTAGCTGCAAGAATGTTAAGGAAACGCAGGCAGCTCTCAAGATTTCCAAGCATCCCTCAGACTAAAGCGTAGGAACTGTTGCCACGAGGCCTGTTCTCTGGGTGGCTTACCACAGGTAAAGAAATCCTTCCCAGTTGCCAGTGGTTCTCTGGCATTTGGCTGTTTCTTCTGAAATTGCCTCGAGGCCTTCCTGTCCCTGTACCTGCGAGTCTTTCCCATTTCCCCACTGCACCTCCCCCGCATCCTCCTTTGTTCCTCAGCTGTGGCGTCCCCAGATCTCTGCCCCCAATCTCTGCCTGTCTTCAGCCACTGACCACTTCTGTGCTCTCAGAAATCCTATTTGCCCACCTCCCCCCCAAAATATGTTCCCTCCAGCTGTTTTTCAGGCAGTGTCACTTGAAGGTCCATTCAGCATTTCCCAAGGTCACAATGAGACACCTGCTCTTTAAAAGTTCCTGCAGGCACTGTTACAGAGCCCTCCAGATCTGAGTGCCGCCCAAGATACTGGGATGACCAGAGGGGACTCTCAGTCGGCACATGATAGGATGAGGGTTCTGGGCACCTTGGGAAGAGCATTGCCCCGAGGGACTTAGACTTATTCTGCCAGGGGACATCAGTACATCAGTAGGAGGTGGCTTTTGGCTCTTAAGGGATGAACTGGAATTTAGGGAAGGAGGGGAAGGGCATTGCAGGAAAAGGTGCAGAGCATGTGCGAAGGCTTTGAGGGACAGGACAGCGTGGCCTCTTCAGGAATGGAAGTTTGTGGTGGTGGGACGCAGGGAATAGGGGCCAAGGGCAGCAGGAAGGTGGCTGGGGACAAGGTGGGTGGGGCTGCAGCCAGACTCTGGTCTATACCTGCCCCTTCCCGGTAGGGCCTTCTTCTCCTGAAACATCCTCCTCTGATTAACTTTCTTTCCCAATGACCACCCTTGTCAGTAAGGCCACAGTTATTAAGTGAGGGCTAGTCTTTATTTGTTGTCCATCCAAGATTACCTGCCTCCCAGGCTGCCTTTGCCCCCCTCCCCCTGCCACACACACATACACACAGAAAGTTTAAGAAAACACAGAATATGACAAAATGAATGAAATTTAAAATAAGTGGATGAAGAAAATGGGGTATTTCTTCCTTCCCTGAGGCTGAAGTGGGAATTCTTGCTGAGGCTGGGAAGCTGGTGTCTTTTGTCTGTCCCAGCTCCTATTTTCTGCACCCCCTTACTAAGCTTTTTAAGGATTAAACTGCTTAAATCATGAGCAGGCCCTGCTGTAGAAAGTACAGTGGCTCCCTGTGTTCTCCTTTATCTTGTCAGAAACCCTCTGGCTGCTTTCCTGGCTGCAGTCCTCACTGTCATCTCCACAGTTGCCCCACCCTCTTCACTACCGTTCTCTGATATAGGGACCTAGCTCCCCTTTATGCTCATCATGCTCCTTCCATCATCCTTGCCTTTCTTCATGCTGTGCTTTTCCCTATTCATTCTTCAGGGTTGAGTCCAAGAGTTGCTGCTTCCTCCAGGATGCCCTCCAGATTTCCTAGTCTACTCTGACCTCTTCCCTTGTCTGCACCCCTGTAGTCCTTACTGATAATACTGTTGGGTTTATCACTCAGTTTCACAGAGTATTTTTTCTCTATTTTTTATGTGTTAATCATGTCTTCTCCTGTTGTACCCAACCTGGTTTGGGGCAGGGAGAATAGGTTCAATGAATACCTGTTGGTTGCTAAGTAGTTGAGAATGTGGGACCCTTTCTCAGGGAGCTCGCCCTTGGATTTCTACCTGAGGGCTCAAGCCCTTGGTTTCCAGGGGTGCTGGCAGGTGTACCGGGAGAACAGCGTGGGGCCGGGGAGCTGTGTGGGCCGGCTCCCACAGAACTCTTCTCAGCCCCCGGCTGCTGCTCTTTGCACTGGGCCTGTGCTGTGCTGGAGCGGAGAGCCTTCCCTGACCTAGGAGAACCAGTGGGCGGTGGGGAGGGCAGCGGGGAAGCAGTTCCTCCTTGCTAAGGAAGGCAAATCCTGGGATCCTCTCTACTAATTATCCGAACAAAAGGACCCAGGGAGTGCTTTGGTTTAGGAAGGGCTTCTCACTTGTATTGCTTCATTGGTCTCAATGCTGCCAGGCAGAGCCATGTGGAGGCCTAGCCAAGCAGCTGGAACAGCCATCCAGCCAGAGGGAGGGGCTGTGCACTCCTTTTGTCTACTTACCGTTTTAGGGCTCAGCCATAGCCCAGTAATGCTATGGCTCTCTCAGTGGCCCCTTCATTCAACCCTGTTACTTCAAGGCAGGGATACCATGTCCTGCTGGTCTGGTCCCTATCCTGGCTCCCAACCTGAACGGAGGAACTCATGCAGCCTTACGCTTAATAGATGCTTAATACATATTTAGTGACGATAACAGATAATCTGTGGTCCAAAAATCAGTCGTTCCCCCACCCCACCCCGCCGCCCCTGCCCCCAGCACTCAGACCTAACTTTCCCTTCCCTCCCTGCAGGCTGCCCAGCAGGTAGTAATACTTCACATTCCTGAAGGGAAGGGTGCCTTTGGAGGTGAGTTCCTGAGCTGACTCATCTCTTTTCAGCTGTGAGACCTTAGGCGTCACTTCACCTTGCCTCACTTCACCTTGCCGAACTGAGGTCCTCCCACTATGGCTACAATTGACTGTATTCTGCTATCCCAGGCGTGTCCTACCTCCATGAGAGCAGCACTCACGAGTTTGCTTTCCACCCCTAGCCTCGCAGAGCAGCAGCTTGTTTTGTGCGGGCTCTCTGGCCCAAGGGCTGGCCTTCAGAGGGACTAGGAAAAGATCTGCTGAATGAATAATCTCAGGGTTGTGTGGGTTAGTAAGGCAATGCATAACATTTAAAGCTCCTAGCACAGAACTAGCATATAAGAGCAGCTCTATCACCCCCACCCA
This sequence comes from Saccopteryx bilineata, assembly GCF_036850765.1. NCBI lineage: Eukaryota > Metazoa > Chordata > Mammalia > Chiroptera > Emballonuridae > Saccopteryx > Saccopteryx bilineata. The sequence continues at coordinate 84,085,812 of NC_089492.1, read as the reverse complement.
TCATTTTTTAAAACAATGTATGTAAGTTTTACACAGATACATCCTTATTATAAAAACCCCTCCTCCCCCATTTTAATTCTTCCATCAGAGGTACCTGATGCTCTCAGTTTGGTGTCTGTATGACCTGATTTTTTTCTAACAATCTATATTTATGTGTAAATATATAATTTTGCTTCATAGTTGTTTTTTGTTTTCCCTTTTTATATAAGTGGAACCACACCATAGTTTCGTCCTACAGCTCGGTTTTTCACTGACAATAAGTCTGAGCAACCTAGCCACGTAATTACTGTTCTATTCCACCATATGGATTACCATGCTTTTATTTAGCCATTCTCTTCTTGGGCATGGGTGTTGTTTACAGTGTTTTACTGCATAAGCATTGCAACAGTAAACATCCTTGGTCATGCCTCTTTGTGCATCTGTGTTTCTCTGGAGGGAAATGCTGGGTCGAGGGAATGTGTATTTTGCATTTTATAAAATCTGCCAAATTGCCCTCCAAAAAGGGCAGCACCAGTTTGGGCTCCTATAAACAGGGTATGAGAAGACTCCCACCTTTGCCAACATCAATATTTTGCTAATCCAAAGGGTGGGAAAATGGTATCTGTTATGATTTTAATTGGCATTTCCCAAATAATAAGTGAGGTTGGCCATTTGCACTGTGCTGCTGCTTCTGTGAGCTGAGCAAATGTTGCTTCCTCTTGCTTTTTAACTCCACAGCCTCAAACAGACTGTGCTTCCTGTCTGCCCTGGGAGGAACAGCCTGTGAGTGTCCAGAGGGTCACCTCCCGCTGAGCTGTAATCCACTTAATAAGCCATCACTACACACCTACTAAGTAGGGGGCATTGTGCTGGGGGCTTTGGGATAGATGAGTTAAGTGTGATCTCCTGGGCTGCAGTATAGGAGACCTGAGCCATGGCAACACAAAGTAGACCATTAAGGACTAAAACCAAAATATCAGCAAAAAGTATCAGCAAAAGGTAGCAGCTTCAGGGCGTTCTGACCAGCACACTCCTCACTTCTTTCCCATATCTACACGAATGAAAACCTGAACGTTTGCAGCATGGCCTCAAAAATAATACCAGCCTTCTAAGAGGTGCTGCCATTTGGAACAGGCATGACTATATACTTTGCCAAAAGGCCAAACACTTTTTTTTTTTTTTTTTTTAAGGCCAAACAGGTTTTAAAGGTACTCTTGTGACAGCCTGTGATCAGCAGTGACTTCTATGGCTGCCGGTCTTTGGGATAGGCTGTGAAATTGACATCAGGGAGGTGCCCCATTGTCTCTTAAGTGGATGGGCTGTTTGCACACTGGAGTGATCACTTCATCTAAGAGAGAGAAGCTCTTAGAACAATCCCCATTTTTTTTAAAATTCATTTTGAGAGGAGAGAGAGAAAGAGAGAGAGAAGGGGAAGGAGCAGGAAGCTTCAACTCCCATATGTGTCTTAGACCAGGCAAGTGCAGGGTATTGAACCGGCGACCTCAGCATTCCAGGCCGACGCTCTATCCACTGCGCCACCACAGGTCAGGCCCAATCCCCATTTTTTGGTGGTGAGAAAGCACATGGTAGAGAGGGTGGTAGTAACTCACCCAGGATCTGGCAGCTGGCCACAGCAAAGCCTGAACTAGGCCAAAGGGGAAGGACTTGACTGAGCACCAACTGCATACCAGGCGTTGTGCCAAGAGTACTACTTTTACCTTAATCCTAGACTATAAAATGTTAATTCATATTTCGGGAGCCATGAAATGGAGGCCACCCCAATGGCCTGGCCCATGTCACAAAGCTAAAACCAAGTCAGCCTGCACTTATGGGAAACATCTGTCAAAGAAACCTAACATACACCAATCAGAGTCCTCCAGCTCAGCCTTAGCCAGCTTACCTTACTCGGGAAAATAAGACCTTCTGGCTTTACAAGGAAATCCCCAACTTCCTAGCTGATCCTGCCCTATTTCCGCATTGCCTTTTCTAACGCTCTGTGAACTCACTCTTGCCCAAAATCCCTTGGGAAGAATGTTCCTCTGCTGGTGAGGCACTGTACTCCCCTAATCCATGGATTGTTCTCCCTTGAATAAAGGTCATCAAACACATTATTAAATTGTATAGTTCTTGCCTGACCTGTGGTGGTGCAGTGGATAAAGCGTTGACCCAAATGCTGAAGGTCGCCGGTACGAAACCCCGGGCTTGTCCAGTCAAGGCGCGTATAGGAGTTGATGTTTCCTGCTCCTCCCCTCTTCTTTTTCTTTCTCTTTCTCTCCTCACTAAAATAAATAAATAAAAAAATTTAAAAATTAAATAAAAAAACTGTATAGTTCTTGTCATTTGACAAATATATGATTCGGAATTACTATAGGAACAATCTTTATTTTTATTTTAGTATTAGAAGACTGAGGTTCCCCTAGGTAGAAGGTAAGAGCCACATGGTTATTTTTGTGGAGAAGTCAGTGGGCAGAACTGGACTCCACATCTCCTGCTACTTCTGTTTTGCACCTACACGACTCAACTAGAACTGAGTCTCCCGGTTCTCAGTCTTGGCTTCTCCAGAAACTGAAATGTGCGTTGGAAGAGTGGCTGGAGCAGCCCAGCCCTCCTGCCGGGCCCTCCACTCCCCACCTCCGCCTCCTTGGCCCACAGGTGTTTAGGCTGCTCCATCTGTGCCAGGTTTAGGTACTTAAAAACTCTGGGTGATCTCCCTGTTCCATTTATTTGGTCCCGAGCTCTTGCTCTTGAATTGCTGTTTTCTCATGATTATATGTCTGATGTTGTGAGATTGGATTAAAAGTGTTGGAGTGAGATTCAGGAGGCCTGGGTTCTGGTCTCAGCTTCTGCCCCTGATCTATTCAAGGAAAGCATTCTCCTCTCTGGACTTTAGTTTTCTCATTAGTAATGTGACAGAAATAGACTAGAAGACCCCAGGGATTCTAAATTTTCATAATTTGGGGTGAGGAGGACTGGAATCATGATCTTTAGCTCCCTTTATCTCTTTTAATGCCTTGTGTATAGATTCTGAATTAAATATTTGCATGTATTCTCAGACCTCACATAAATGCCTCTTCTAGAGGCACATACATAAAGCATCCTTCGAAGGGTTCTTCTAAAAAAACTTTTATAAAATTCGCATGTTTGGTGCTAGAGTCTAGTATTTGTTTCCTTTTTTTCTCCTGTCCCTGTTCCCTCCTCTGTTGTTTTTTGCTTAGATCAGTGTCTTTAGCCACTAGGTCTAGGCATGAGGGAGAGCCTTGAATTCATCACTAAGAATGTGACACTGCATTGTGCTCCCACCCTCTGCTATGAACAGCTTCCTATGCATCTCCTTAGCTCGCGACTTCACAGCCCTTGCTTCTGGCCTGGGTCACCAAGGATCTGCCTATATCTGCTCTTTACTGCTAGTTTTCTTTTCATTAATTACATAGTCATTTGTTCATTATTTCAAAGAGCTCTTTTTTGTTTTTAAAGATTTTATTTTATTGATTTTAGAGAGAGGAAAAGGAGAGAGAGAAGGGGCGGGGGAGCAGGAAGCCTTCTGTAAGGGCCTTGACTGGACAAGCCCGGGGTTTGAACCGGCGACCTCAGCGTTCCAGGTCAACCCTTTATTCACTGTGCCACCACAGGTCAGGCTCAAAGAATTCTGAACCCTAACTGAGCAAGTACTGTGTGCTCAGACTTTAAGATAACACCAGAAGCGTCTGGGTATTTACTGTGTTCTAACATTTTCTAGACACTAAGGAAACAAATATAAAGGGAAGTGGGAATCCCACGCTGGGGTGCTACCCTCCCCTGGGAGAAGTAGGCTTGCTATGTATAGATTATGCTGCTGAAACCTGCTATGGGCTATTATAGAAATATGAGGAATGGGGCCATTGGAGCACCTGACTAACCCTGCCCAGGACATTAGGAAGTTGGCTGATAAAGGGGCAGCATGCAGGCCCTCCACCGAAACAGGAGTTTGTCTGACCGGTACCATGGGGAAGGGCATTGAGGGGAACCCTAAGGTAGGTTATCCAAGAAATCCTCTAGGAGTTTGGAGTCTGGAGCGCCTCAGGATTTCTTGCATATTTAGTTCATCTTTTAGAAGCATTTTCATAGCACTGTCTAGAAGGCAGACAATGGCAATGATATAATGGTGATATTTTCTCTGCTTTGCTTTAAAAAACAGACCATTTGTCAAGTAGGCCTCTGGGATATTCAAACGTTGGGTGGTAGGCTGGACTCTGTGACTATAGAGAAGCCAATATACTAGATGAAGGGGTGAACAGACTTAACTTCAGTACTTACTAAATACACACGGCACTGGGCTGGGGTGGGAGGAGACAGCTGGACACTGTCCTAGAGGCTCATATTGCCAAGTGGGGGAGGGGCAGAATGTTCACTGTGAGCCCCACTGTCAGGTGGAGCATGGGGCTCATTCTGTGCTTCTGATACCGAGTCTGGTAAGCCCAAAGGAGGGCCAGAGAACTTCTGGGGAACTCCCAGAGAGCTTCCTGGAGGAGGTGTCCTTCGAGAGTTCCAATACTTATAAATAAGGATGACATTTCAGGGAAAGGAACCACTGAGGACAAAGAGAAGGAAGCATAAAGCTTCTGGGTTGTTTAACAGCAAGAGATCTGGTAACTAGACTGGGAATTGGAGAGGAAGTATTAAAAAGATAAAACTACAAAGGAAGATGGTTAGATTGTTAAAGGCTTTCTTGTTAGAAATTCAGGCTTCAGCATACAGCAGAGAGCTGGACTGTGAGAGCATAGGTGTGTATGTTAGGAAGACAACTGGCAGCATGGTGAGAGGCCAAGAGAAGGGAAGTTGAGAATCAGGACCAGTTGGCAGGGCGTTACATTTGGTTCTAAGGGTCCAGGTGATGGGAGTCAGGCTTGACAGAATTGATAGAACTGTCTCTGGTTAGAGGGCAGGAGAGACTTGCCTGGTACTTAGGGAGAGGAGGGGGGGGTATCATTACCTGAACTAGGTTAGGGAGGGACAGAGACTTGGGGTGTCTAGGAGCAGCTGGCAACTAGGATGGACTCCAAAGGAGTTCTGGAACCAAGTAGAGGTCACTAAAGCCCCCCTTTCTCTGGTTACGTTTTCATGTGTTTGTGGAGCCCTTTCTAACCCCTGTCAAGTCTCCAAGTCTCTGTGGCCATTCTGGTCACCTCTCAGTTTACACTCTCCCTGCCAGCCGTGTGTGTGTGTGTGTGTGTGTGTGTGTGAGAGAGAGAGAGAGAGAGAGAGAGAGAGAGAGAGAGAATTTCACCACTTCTCTGACTTGCCATTCTTTCATAACCCTTCACGGATGCCATGACTCTTGCCCTATTCCTCTTCAGTCAATGAATGGTGGGCATTATAAATGTTTTAATTTTTCACTTTCAACTCAGATAGATTAAGCAGAAATAGGGATAAAATAGTTCAAGCTCTTGTATATTTGAACCTACATGCTGTTTTAAAGGCAGCTTTGTGGGGCAAATACCCCCAAAACTCAAAAACTGAAATTGAGTTGGACATGTTTCATACATACCAAAGATCCTATCAGAATTTAGTGTTCTTGTTGTTTCACTTAGTTCCATTTAGTTGTGCACTCATTGGTTGCTTCTCAAATGTGCCCTGACTGGGGGTCAAACCTTAGACTTTGGCACGCCAGGGTGATACTCTATCCACTGAACAACAACCTCCGTGTTTCTTTCTTTCTTTATTTCTTTTTTTTTTAAATACATTTTTTAAATTTTTATTTATTTATTTATTCATTTTAGAGAGGAGAGAGCGTTAGAGAGAGAGAGAGAGAGAGAGAGAAAGGGGATAGGAGCAAGAAGCATCAACTCCCATATATGCCTTGACCAGGCAAGCCCAGGGTTTTGAACCGGTGACCTCAGCATTCCAGGTCAACACTTTATCCACTGCGCCACCACAGGTCAGGCTTTATTTCTTTTTTAAAGATTTTTATTTATTGATTTTAGAGAGAGGAGAGAGAGAGAGAGAGAGAGAGAGAGGGAGATGGGGGGCACCGGGTGGGGGAAGCATGAATTCATAGTTACTTCTCCGATGTGCTTTGACTGGGCAAGCCTGGGTTTCGAACCAGCGACCTCAGCATTCCAGGTTGATGCTTTAGTGTTTTGTTTTTTTTAATTTATTCATTTTAGAGAGGAGAGGGAGAGACAGAGAGAGAGAGGAGAGACAGAGAGAGAGAAGGGGGGAGGAGCTGGAAGCACCAACTCCCATATGTGCCTTGACCAGGCAAGCCCAGGGTTTCAAACGGGCGACCTCAGCATTTCCAGGTCGACACTTTATCCACTGCACCACCACAGGTCAGGCTTTAGTGTTTTTTAAAGGGTGGGTTTGTGTCTTACTCCTTCACAATCACTCAGGCAGTAAACTAACAGGGCACAGCCCCATTCTGAACCCATGTGGGCAGAATCGATGGGCCAATTCCTGAGAAATCTGATTTTCTAGCCAGGTGCCCAGATGATTCTGGGGCTTGTGAAAGTTTGAGAACACTCAAGCTCCAGATGATTCTGGGGAAACCAAACCTGGCCCAACAGAGATTTCCTCAAAGATGCATTTGTTCTATCACCTGCCAGCCCATCACCCACATGGCGGGTAGGGGTGGGGTTCTCACTGTACATTGGAATCATGTGGGAGTTCTGTTGTAATCGCTACTGCCTGGGCCCCTGCTCTGGAGTCATGAGGTCTGGAATTTAGTGAAGGGACTTGGATGGCACAGGTGTTTCTAGAGTTGTCTAGGTGATTGATTGCGAGGTTCAGTACTGAGTCACTGAGTTGAGAAAGGACAGGCTCTAAGTAAGGCCAGCAGAGCTAGGGAACCATTTCCAAACATGGGTGGAGTAAGAGGCTGAAAAAGACTTGGTACAGGTATTCAAATGTTTCCTTTGGGATGGAGATGATAGGCGTCCACCGTTTCCAGCCTGGCTCACCGCAGAGCTCCTGGGCCGAGCGCCCCTGACTCTTCTCTTCGGATCCTGAAACTTGAGAGGGTCTGCAGTCTGAATCTGAATGGTGGTCCCTGAGGCCCCTCCCTTTGTCCCCTGGAGCCCAGTGGCAGGGTGGATGGAGGAGGGGAGGTGAGAGCTGTCCCGGCCTTTGGGGTTTACTGGGTTCCTTTTGACCCCTCCCCCCCCCCCCCCCCCGCCACCTTTCCCACAGGTATGAAATTAACACTTCTCTCCAGAGTCCGGTTTCTAAAGCAAAGTGACAACATCAACGTGTCCTCAAGCAAACTTGTCATAAGGTTCTTTCCACCTCTCATATGTTCTGCCCTCCTGACTTCCTTTGATCTTATCTGTCATATTGAGCAAATATCTGTGGTCCCATTAGACTGATCCAAAGAAGCTAGGCATTCATTGAAGGTTTTTTCATCAGCTGTGACCCCCCTGATCAGTCTGAGACCACACAACTGTTTGTTCCTTGTGTTGATTTTCCTGGTCAGGAGCTAGCGAGGTCTGGGGACGAGGTCTGGGGACGAGGTCTGGGGACGTGCAGCAACCCTCCCCCCACCCTGCCCTGTCCAGCCTGCACTCTCCTCACTCACAGGTGGACCCGTGCACACCCGGCAGCTCCCGCCTGGGGAGCTACCAAGGGAAGAGCAGCTTTTGGAGAAACCTTCCTCGAATGGAGCAGGCCTGAAGCCGTAGGGAGAGGAGGCAGATGGGCACAGTGAGGAAGGAGGAAGCAGCTGAAGCCCCCGGAGCCTGGGGCAGGTCTGGCAGGTGCATGTGTGGGCTCCACACATGCATTACTAGGAAGGGCAGTGGTGACAGGGAGCGGGTGGGCGAGCTGTGGAGGGGTGAGGGCCTCTTGGGGTAGGTGTGGGGAGAGATGAAGGAGGGGGTCAGTGAGGAGGTGGCTTCCCACCCCTCATTTTGCTTTTTGGATCAGAATTTATCTGAGCAGGTCCAACAACAGATGTGAGGCAGCTCCCCTCCCGAGGAGACAGGCAGATAGCTAGCTGTGCCCGTGTTTCTCACCCTCCCCTCACCCTCCAGGAAGCAGAAGCAAGTGCAGACAGCCCGAGGTCTGGTCACTCCTGTCTGAGAAACCGGGGAGGTTGCGGCATTCCTAGTTCTCTCCCCCCCCCCAGGCCCCCTGGAGTTTCCTGCCTTTGCTGATCCCAGCCTCCCCGAATTTCCTTCCGCACAGAGAAAGCATCTCGACCACATAATTTACTATCTAATTGCATGCTGTCTTGAATGAGGGCTGTGGTTCCATGTGGGGCGTGTCTTGAGCACACAATTAGGCTGTGACTAACAGAAAGGTGGCGGCCCATCTCTTCCACCGTGTCCTCCCCCAGCCTGGCGTCTTCAGGTGCTCAGGCCGCCTAGTGCCCCTGGATCCTAGTGTGAGGTGTGTTTCAGGCAGGCCAGAGGTGTGTCCCGAGGTAGAGCGCCGTCTCTTTGGGTTCTGAAACTCCACTGGCAAGGTGGGTGGGGACCCCTGTCCCCGGGTGTTTGCCTAAATTCTGCACCTCTCCTGGGCCCAAGTTTGGGGTGATGGCACAGAGCCCAGCCAGGCCAGTACACTGCAGGTTGCCATAGTGACCCTTTTGCTTTTCCTTCAAAAGAGGATGGATTTCGCTTTCAGCCCAGATCATGTGCCCAGACAGGCAGCTAGCTGTGCCCGTGTTTCTCACCCTCCCCTCATCCTCCAGGAAGCAGAAGCAAGTGCAGACAGCCCGAGGTCTGGTCACTCCTGTCTGAGAAACCGGGGAGGTTGCAGCATTCCTAGTATCCATTCTGGACACTCTGGGAACCAGACTGCCCTGCCCACTACCTTCCACTTACTGCCGTAAGGGACAGCTGTCAAGAGGTTTGGTTGTAAATCACAGTCCAGTATCAGACAACAGCATGTTCTGGCTTGAAGGGGGAGCAGGAGGGAAAGGCCCCGGAGATGGGGCCTCACCTTAGGCTTGTGTACTGAGAGAGCTTCCTTCTGCATCTCCTTCCGCCTTCACCCCCTTTCCCCAGACCACTTCCTCTTCAATTAATGGCTCTGATCCTTTGGGTGAGCTCAGTCCCCCTAAGCCTCAGTTTCCTCATTATAACTAGACAGCCAGGGCCACGAGTGGTTTTCATACCTCGCCAGTATCCGAATTACCTAGGGAGGTTTTACTACATTCCTGGGTCCTAGCCCAAGCCCACTGATCTCCATAGGAGAGCCCAGGAATCTGTAGTTTTTAAAACCTCGGTGGATGATCCTGATCTATTTAAACCCAAGTGAGGCCAGATGATCTTGCCACCCTGGCAAGATAATCAGTGAGGCCCTCCTGGAGGAAAAGAAGCCCTGCCTTGGACTGAGGGCAGGCTGGCCTTTCTGAGTGCCCAGGGCTTCTGAAGAGCCCCTTGCAGGTTCCTCTTGTCAGAAAGCGGGTGTTTCCTGGTTATACTGGCTAAGCCCAGACCAGGCCCCACCTTTCCCTTACAGGAGAAGCCAGGAGAGAGAGAGAGAATGACAGAAATGGGGGATGTTGCCATAACAACCAGCTCTAGGCAGAGGCCTTCCTTCCAGGGGCTGGTACTTCACCCCAGTCATGGTGGTTTCCATGGAGATGGGTTACGGAGGGACAGGGGAAACATTTGCCCCACTTAGAGCATTAGTCAGGAGCTGCCAGAAGGCAGAACATCTCTAGGTGGGAGCTCTGGACCCCTGTCAACTTCGAGTCCTCCCCCCAGCATGGCCTCTGCTCTCAGGGTGCAGGTCTGACACTTTCTCCCTGCTTAGTCGCTCTCTTTGCAACTGGTCTCCCTAGCAACAAGTCCTGCTAACTCCTTGCTGTTGGCTCTGAGGCTATTTTTAGCTTTATTGCCAGCAGCCCAGTCCTGGTCATTTGCTTGCAACCTCTGTCGACTGCAGGGGAACAGGAAAACAACGATTCCCTCCTCTTTGGGCAACCCTAGACCTGGACCTCTTCCCCCTTAGAATTTTACTATGGAAAGTACTTGTCCCCCACCAGGAACTTGGGCAGTGAATTCCACACAAGGCTCCTGCAAGGCTGGTTTCAGTTCAACAGTTTTAATCCTCTACAAGGTGCAGGGAGTTCTGCTCCACCCTGCTTCCATATGAGGCTGAGTAAGACCCAGGCCCTGGCCTCTACGAATTTTTAATCTCGTGGACGAGAAAAATGAGTACACAATCACCTTAGCGCAGGCAGAGGTTGGCAGGTGCAAAGAGAGGATTGCAGAGTGCTGTGGGAGCCCGGAGGAGGAGCCCAGAGGAGCGGCAGGAGGGACAGGATCATTTTTTCACTGGGGAGATAAGGGTGAGAGGCCAGAGCAGCAATGTCTAGTAGAACTTCCTGCAGTCACAGAGATGTCCTAAAACCGGTGTCATCCGCTACAGGAGCGCCTAGCTCCAAGTGGCTATTGGATACTTGGGATGTGGCTGATGTAACTGAGGAACTGAATTATTTTTATTTAATGAAAAGATTTTATTTATTCATTTTAGAGAGAGAGAGAAGGAAGAGCAGAAAGGGAGGAGCAGGAAGCATCAACTCCCATATGTACCTTGACCAGGCAAACCCAGGGTTTTGAACTGACGACCTCAGCATTCCAGGTTGATGCTTTATCCACTGCGCCACCACAGGCCAGGCTATTTTTATTTAATTTAAATAGCACAGGTGGCCTGACCTGTGGTGGCGCAGTGGATAAAGCGTTGACCTGGAAACACTGAGCTTGCTGGTTCAAAACCCTGAGCTTGCCTGGTCAAGGCACATATGGGAGTTGATGCTTCCTGCTCCTCTCTCTCTCTCTCCCTCTCTCTCTCCTCTCTAAAATGAATAAATAAAATAATAATTCTAGAACATTAAAAAAATAAATAAATAAATAGCACAGGTGGCTACCTTATTGGACAGTTCAGGTCTAGAGAAACTTTTATGGGGGGAAGTCATTTGTGAGCTGGGCCAGAAGGCTAGGTAAGATTTGGCCCGAAGATGGGTGGGAGTTGAAGGGGCAGGGCAAGGAAAGCATGAGCAAAGGCACAAGAACCCCACGTATTTGCGGAATAGCGATTAGGCAGATCGAGTGTGGGGTGCATGACATCAGTGCTGTGGGTTGTGGGGACTCGAGTGCCACACAGTGTTGATGTCATCAGCAGGCAGGCAGAGGTTTAGGGCACAGCTTTGAGGCTGCTGAGCTATAGGTGGGGGGGCAGGATCAGACTAGACATCATATTTTCCCATAGTCTTTTGTCTGAATAAGGTCTCCCTGGCTGCGGGGTCAGTGAGAATGTTTGTGGGGCAGAAAATACAGTGTCTTTCCAATGTGTGGCTTTGCAGATGGCGTCCTAGTGATCGTGGCTTGACTTTTGAGTAAAGGAACTCGGGTGATAAATGTCCTGTTTGATGGAAGATGACTTTCCCACATCCTGTGAGTCCTGGATTTTGTGACAGAGTATGACCTGAACTCTGAACTTTGAGTTAAAAGCAGGCAGGCAGGTGTGGCATTTTCACTTGGGCCTGTGGGAATTACTGCCCTTTGGTGGGAGGCTCGTGGTCTTGTGTCTCATCTCAGTTTTGAGTTGGAAAGTCAGAGTAACAGCACTTATCATGAGCATGCTCTTCAGAGACACAAGGGGACGTATACCAGGATGTTCAATTTATCAACTTATTATAGGACGTGTGCTTGCCACACAGATCCTTACACTTGTCCTGCTGTTTTCTGGCAACTAACTGGTATCACATCCACTGGAAAATGTCATTAAAAGTTAGAAGTTTGCTTGATGAAGACAGGATCAGGGCTGAGAGAATCAGGTGTCCTTAAGAGTTATTTTCACCAGGCCTGTTGAATCACTGCTCCCTGCCTGCCAGACAGGAAGTGTGCCCTCTTGTTCAGGTCACCCTCTCTTTTGGACCATGCCAGTTCCTTCCTCCCCAGCACTGCTTTTAGGCCCTTGACCTCCACCAGATCTTCTTTTTATCCAGGAGTTCCTCCTTTCAACATCCTTTTTTTTTTAAAGATTTTATTTATTCATTTTAGAGAGGAGAGAGAGAGAGAGAGAGATGGGGGGGGGGCGAGGAGCAGGAAGCATCAACTCCCATATGTGCCTTGACCAGGCAAGCCCAGGGTTTTGAACCAGCGACCTTAGCGTTCTAGGTCGATGCTTTAGCCACTGTACCACCACAGATCAGGCCTCAACATCCATTTTTATAACATTTTCAAGAACCCGGCTGTTTTACATGCCCCTGCTTTTTTGATTATCTTTATCTCAATCAAAAGGCCTATCCCAGGCATCACCCTGGGCAGGTTACTCTGCAAGGTTGAGGACAAATGTGACCTGAGGATCCTTGAAGGCTCCTCTGGTTTTTCCCTGACTTTGACTAAAATCACGCTTGCCCTAGATCTTGGTGTCTTTTCTACTTTGGGGTCTGTCTCTGCCTACTGAACGCAAAGGGTTAAACCTCTGGTAGACTAGAAAAGGGTAACCTTTTCTGTCCAGTAGTACAGGAGAAGGGACGGTGCCCCAGGTTGGTGAGGGGACACCTTTGAGTTTGGTCTCCCCTTTGCTTAAGATGGGAGTGATGTAAAGAGATAAGATTTGAGCTTTCTTTTATTTATTTATTTATTTATTTATTTATTTATTTATTTTTGAAAGATAATAATTTTATTTATTTTTTCTTTTTTTGGTATTTTTCTGAAGTTGGAAACGGGGAGGCAGTCAGACAGACTCCTGCATGCACCTGACCAGGATCCACTTGGCATGCCCACCAGGGGGCGATGCTCTGCCCATCTGGGGCACCACTCTGCTGCAACCAAAGCCATTCTAGTGCCTGAGGCAGAAGCCACAGAGCCATCCTCAGCACCCGGGCCAACTTTGCTCCAATGGAGCCTCAGCTGCAGGAGGGGAAGAGAGAGACAGAGAGGAAGGAGAGGGGGAGGGGTGGAGAAGCAGATGGGCACTTCTCCTCTGTGCCCTGGCCAGCAGTCAAACCTGGGACTCCTGCACACCAGGCCGACGCTTTGCCACTGAGCCAACTGGCCAGGGCTGATATTTATATATTTTTAATTTTAAAATTTATTGTTTTAGAGAAAGAGGAAGGGAAAGGGAGGGAGAGAGGGAGGGAGAAATAGATAGAGAGATTTGTTGTTCCACTTATTTATGCATTCATTGGTTGACTATTGCATGCGTCCTGACCAGGGATTGAACCCACAACCTTGGTGCATCAGGACGACACTCCAACCAAGTATGCTACCCGGCCAGGTCACAATTTGAGCTTAATTTTAAAGAATGAGAATGAGGATGTTTGGCAGCTGGAGAGAGAGGTTACTTTTTAAGTCAGCCAAGAAAAAAGTGAAGCTTGATGGCCCTGGTTCGTTCTGACACTTTGAGTCCTGGCCGCGTGTGTGGGCATTGTTACTTACCATCTGAAGAAGTCCCAAGGCCAACAGTCCAACTAACAGAGTGTAGAAGCTACGGTGTTTAGCCCTATAATAATGGAAGAGGAGATGCCACAGATGAGGGCAAGTGTTACTAAGAGCCAGCCAAGCCCAATCACAGACTTCCTTTTGAGAGGAGGCCTGGGGTGAGGTCTAAAGTAGCCTGTTAGCCCTGGCCGGTTAGCTCAGTGGTAGAGCGTCGGCCTGGCGTGCAAGGGGTCCCGGGTTCGATTCCCGGCCAGGGCACACAGGAGAAGCGCCCATCTGCTTCTCCACCCCTCCCCCTCTCCTTCCTCTCTGCCTCTCTCTTCCCCTCCCGCAGCAAGGCTCCATTGGAGCAAAGATGGCCCGGGTGCTGGGGATGGCTCCTTGGCCTCTGCCCCAGGCGCTAGAGTGGCTCTGGTCGCAATAGAGCAACACCCCACCCTCCCCGAGGGGCAGAGCATTGCCCCCTGGTGGGCGTGCCAGGTGGATCCAGGTCAGGCTCATGCAGGAGTCTGTCTGACTGTCTCTCCCCATTTCCAGCTTTGGAAAAATACAAAAAAAAAAAAAAAAAAGCCTGTTGACAGGGCCTGGATGCTGAGGAGGCATCAGTGACAGAAGCAGCTGAGCAAGTCATATTACATTCTATAAAGGGTGGGAGCAGGCAAGAGGTATAAATTCAGGGCCTCTCATCTCTGCTTGGGGATCTCCTGAAAAATTGTACCAAGCAGATTGGGTTGAATGATGAGTTGGAACAGAAAAGGGCCAGTGTTTTGTTGAATGGCTCCTTCTTGCTGTACAGATTCTGGGTCTCAGTTGGAGTTGGGAGAGGGAAGTCTGTACTCCCCAAGAATTATCTGGAGAAGGTGCTCTGATTTGGAGCTCTCCTCCCTCTTCAGGGCTTGCTTGCTCAGAAGGGTGCTGAGCCCCAAAAGGGATGGTAGGCTGTCCTTCACAGCACATTTCTTGACTTCATCACATCAGCACCCATCCTAGCTCCTCTGTTCCAGCTGACTGTGGCTGGGAGCCACAGACCCAGAGCACTAGGCGATCCTTAGGAGATGCTGGTATTACCAGCCTCCGAGGGCAGGTGTCATCACTCCTGTTTTGCAAATGAGAAAACAGATGTCTTGGGGTTAAGTGGCTTGTTCAAGGTCATGATGAAGGAACCAGACTCAAGTCCTGATCTTCTGACAAGTGCCATTGGCCAAACAGCCTTCCCACCGGGAGCATTCACCTTTAGTTCCTCTGCTCTTTCTAATTCATGTTGCAAACTGAGACCAGGCTAATCTTTCTAAACTACCCATTCATCTCCTCTTGTCAGAAAAGCTGCAGTTATCCTTCACTGCTACAGGATTTCTAGTTGCTGACATCTTTCTTTGCACCCTTTAGTGTTAGTGGTATTGGGGGTGGGAGGTAGGCAGTGTTTTTCCCCTTCCCCAGACTAACATCTCTCTCTCTCTCTTTTTTTTTTACAGAGACAGAGAGAGTCAGAGAGAGGATAGACAGGGACAGACAGACAGGAATGGACAGAGATGAGAAGCATCAATCATTCGTTTTTCATCACGACACCTTAGTTGTTCATTGATTGCTTTCTCATATGTGCCTTGACTATGGGCTACAGTGGACCAAGTAACCCCTTGCTCGAGCCAGCGACCTTGGGTCCAAGCTGGTGAGCTTTGCTCAAACCAGATGAGCCGCGCTCAAGCTGGTGACCTCGGGGTCTCGAACCTGGGTCCTCCGCATCCCAGTTCGATACTCTATCCACTGCGCCACTGCCTGGTCAGGCTCTCTTTTTTTATTTTTAAGATTTTACTTATTGATATTAGAGAGAGGAGAGAGGGAGAGAGAGAGCGCGCGCGGGGTGGGTGGTGGGGGTAGATGCGGGAAGCATCAACTCATAGTTGCTTCTCGTACTTGAACCAGCAAGCCTGGGGTTTTGAACTGGTGACCTCAGCATTCCAGGTCAATGCTCTATCCACTGTGCCACCACAGGTCAGGCCAGATTAACATCTCTTATCCCCCACTTATCCTACCTCATTCCAAATCTGCTGCTTCCTCCAGGTCCTGTCTGTGCTCCACACTGACCTTTCATTTCATTTATCATATGTACTACCTAATTTTTGTTGGCTTTTAAGCTTTCCTGGCCCATTGGGCTGTGTTTGTGATATAGTTATCTCTACAGATGTTTGTTTCTCAATGGCTTTTTCCTTTCTCCAAGTCTAGTTGACCCTGTCAATTCCTTGTGTGTCTGTCCTCCTTGGGAGCCTCAGGTGAGAAGCAGGGAGCTTGAAATGATTGAGGCTGTACCTTGAGGCTCCACCTGGAGGCTTCCAGAGAAGAGGGATGTCGGTCCTGAGCTGCAGATATTTGATTGGGAATGAAGGAATTGCTATACAGCAGTTCCCCCCTTATCTGCAGTTTGGCTTTACACGTTTCAGTTACCGGAGGTCAACTGCAGTCCAAAAATAATAAATTTCCCCAGCTATCCAAATCACCATTGCTCAATGATCCAGGATCACCCAAAGCAGGTGATCCACCTTCTGACACATGGTCAGAAGGTCAGTAGTAGTCTAGGTCACAATGCCTAGTCATCTGTCTCACTTCATCTCAGTATGGAGGCATTTTATCATCTTACATCATCACAAGAAAAAGAGTGAGTACAGCGATATTTCATGAGCGACCACATTCACATAACTTATTACAGTATATTGCTGTAATTAGTCCATTTTATTGTTGTTAATCCCTTACTGAGCCTAGTTTATAAACTTCATCATAGGTATGTACATGAGGGGGGTGCCGGACAAGCTCCGCCCCCCATGGGGGGGCTACCCTACTTTTGAAGTAGCGCCCCCCTCCTCTACCAGCCTTACAAACAGGAAAGTGAGAAGTATCAGGGCAGATCCAAAGTAACATATGGGACCCAGGGAGTTGGCCAGGAAGAAGTTTTCAAAGCCTGAAAGCCTCAGCTAACTTTTTAAGGCTCCCCTCTCTATCCACCTGTAGTGGAGGGGATCCCCCCCTCCCCAGTTCTTGTTCTGGAGCGCTCCCAATTCTGTGCGGACGCCTTCTGTCCCATCTCAGTGCGCTTGGAGTTTTCCTACACCTTCTTGGGCTTCTTTACGCGTTTGTAAGCTTTTTCTTTTTCTTTTTGGTGTGCTCCTGGCAACTTTTAACAACTTTCTCCTGGCTGTCTAACTGTCCGGAACCTCATCTCTCCTTTCTCCTGCGCTCCCAGCTTACCTCCGCAGCTGGATGGGGAGCAGCCCTCCCTCCTGGCGGCCCTCCTTCCCTTGCAGCGCTGCCCCGGGGCTCCCCTCCTCGCCCCCTGCCCCGCGCGGAGATCCCGCGGAGTTGGGGGAGGGCCGGTCCCGGAGAAGGGGCGGGTACCGCCTCCAGCCCGGGCCGGGCCCTGGGAACGGGCGGAGGCCCAGCCGCGCCCCCAGGCCCCCGCGCCCCCGGCCCGGAGGAGAGGGGCTGGCCCACTGCCAGCGTCTGAGAGCCGGCCCCCTCCCCCGGCCCGCTCACAGCCAACCAGGCACTTCAGCGGGGCCCACGTGACCTGGAGTTCTAGACAAAGAAAATGTTCAAGCCCTCCCCCCCCCACCGCCCCCCTCCCCCTCTCTCTGGCCCCCTCCGCCCCCAGCCCCATCGCCCCCTTCCCCTCCCCCCAGACGGGCAGCTACTTACAGAGCTTCAGGGCTGGGGCTCACACCTGAGCCGGACCGCAGAGGGGCTGCACCTGGCCTTATGGGTAGGTTCCTGGACCGAGCCCTGGGGAGTCTGGGGGCGGGAAGGCGGCAGGGCCGGTGGGAGGTTCTCTGGGCCGCTGCAGCCCTCTGGGTGAGCAGAGTGAAGTCTGCTTCCCTGGCCCGCACGAGCTCGCTCTCCTGCCTGGCCCGAGTTCTGGAGATGCTAAGTTAGTGCTGTCCCACCCACTCCCTCCGCAGGAGCCCAAGCCCCACTCCTCCCTGCGCTCAGGTGGGACCTGGCGGTTCAGGGGATAGGAAGAGCAGCCCAGCTGTGAGCCCCGGCAGTGGCCAGTGATGGCTGGGGAGCAGGCCCCAGCCAGGGGCCCTGGGAGCCCAGGAGTTAGGCTGGAAGCAGCACTTTTGCTGAGCTGGCTGGCAGATGGGTTATTGGCATTTCCTTGCTGACCTGTGTTTCTGGCTGGTGGACCATGCTGTCCTCACGCGGTGCCAACCTTGCGGCCTCTTGAGGATAGTTTCCTCTCCTGCGTGTCTCTGGGAGCCACCGGGCAGGCCGCCAGGAAGAAGTGGTGCTGGGGATGCAGGGAGCATCGTATCCCTGACAGGGGCTGTGGCACATGAGCCGGTGCTGGGGGGCAGCCTGTGAAGGGCCTGTGATGGGAGAGGTTTCTGGGACAGCCCAGGGTCTGCTAAACCAGTGGGGCGTCCGCATGGGCGCCCAGACCTCTGACCTTTGGAACAGGAAGCAGCCCAAGTGTGGAGGGAGGTTGAAGTGGGACAGCTGCTGGAGAGGATGGGGCTGGATGGGGAGACCCTGCCTCCACCGGAGTGGAGTTACCAGTGTCTTTCCAGGCTGGACAAACTTTAGGCGAAGTGGCTTCCCTAAGCGGCAGTTGTCGAGGTGGTATGGTATCTCTCTGATCCTGCCCAATCTCCCAGCCTCCCTGAGGTGGGGTCTTCTGACCTGGGCAGGAGACTTTAGCCCAGCTGCCAAGGCTGAGTTAACCCTTCTTTCTCCTATTGTTTGCCCCGGAAGATGGGTTGGAGTGAAAATTGGAAAAAAGGCATTCCCTCATTACCCTAGGCAGACTCCTCTAATGAGGCCCCTCCCCCACCAGCCACCATCTCTGCCCCTTCTTCCCCTTTTCCCTTGCCTCCTGCTGCTAACCCACCCCTTCCTTCCCCCACCCCTGCTGGCCTTGTCACCATGGAGGCCCCCTTCCTCCTCCGTCCGCCAGAAACTGTTCTGGGTGCATGTGCTCCTGCTTCTAGTGGGCTGGGGCTCGGGAGCATCTGACAAGCCGGGGGAAGTTGTGGGGGAAGAAGAATGTTCAGGAACTGGCTCTGGAGGGGTGAAGAGAAACAAAGGGGCTGAGGGGGAGGATGGAGCGTGGTGTCAGGCATGACTCGATTCTAGATCTGGGGAGCCTGGCACCCACCCGCTGCTGCTTGCTGTGCAAGTCACTTCAGCTGCTTTCCTCAGAAGGCCCTCTCTCCTGCCTGCTCTCTGCTACCTGCATGCCTTGTTCTGGCTGAGGGGCCTTGTCACTCATGGAACGGGGTCATCCAAAGCAGCACCATGGTCTAGATCAGTCATCCTGCCTAAAGTTGGTGGAGGCAGGTTGCTGGGAAGGGAGCAGAAACAGCTAGGCATGGCACTTATCTGAGCAGGCCTGATAACTGGTTGCCTCAGCAGATAATTCTAGATGAGAGTCCTCTTCCCCACTAGGGTTGAGTGCCTGCCTAGGCACACCTCCTTGTGGGGGAGGCGTGGTGGATAATTGTTGTAGGAAGGGTAGAGCACAGGTGATAGTGTGGGGCTAGGGTGGGGTGAGTAATTACTCTGCATTCTTCAACTCATTCTCCCAGCTATTTGTGGGCTGGGGGCAAAGGATGAATGATCCTATTTTAGAATTTGTTGAGTCAGTGCCCTGGTGCAATAAGTTGGTTGGTTAGAGCATCATCCGGATACACAAAGTTTGCTGGTTTGATCCCGGTCAGAGCATATACAGAAACAGATTGATGTTTTTTCCTCTCTCTCCCCCTCATCTTCTCTCTCTAAAATCAATATTTAAATTAAAAAAAAATAATAAAGAATTTGTAGAGTCAAAGAAAGGACTTTCATCCTTAGAGTTTCAGGAATCTCTATGGCAAGTCAGTTGGCCCAGAAATAGACTTAAAGATTGAATGAAATGAGTCTATATAAGAAAGCACACTGGAACTTTGGGACCTGGTGGTCCATTGACATGCTTTGGAGCATCCTTGGAGTTCTTGATACATACAAACATCAGATGAGAAAAGGTTAGCAGAAATCCGTTTGAATGCCCTTTTTAGGTTGGAGTTGTAAGACTAAGACAGGGATGTGGATGCTCTAACTTCTAGCTTAGAGCTCTTGTACTCTGGCTTGCATTCTGGAGCTTTTTTTTTCATCTTGAGGATGTGTTTGCATTGACAACTCTAAGCTCTGGGGGTAAGCCTCCTGTGGAAAGGCATGTTGAAGATGGGGTTTTCTCTCTCTGAATCTGGGAGGTGGAAAATGGATGCAGACCCTTGAAGTTGGAGGGCCACATGTTCTAGCTGCAGCAGCTGGGGTGACATGAGGTTGACTGGCCCTCAGAGCTAAGTATCAGGGACTTCATGGCCCTCGGGAATCCTGGAGCAGGTTGTGAGAAGGAATGGCCCATGGGACAGAGCCTGAAAGATAAAGTGTGCGATGATGAGAGGGTGGAGGCTGCCCAGCTGGGGTGGTGATTGGGTTTGGATGAGTTTGTCGGTGGGACGGCAGAGAGGACGCCTGTACTCCGTAAATAATTGTTGAAAGAGTGAATGTGTTTATGTATGGATCAGAAGGGTACACAGGGAAGGAAGGCATGAATCGGGTGCAGTGGATTTAATCCGAGCACTCCGGACCGGTGTGAGCATGGAGCAGGCACGCGCTTATGGGGCTTTCTGTGCTGTTGGAGCAGATGGGGAAGGAGGCATGCTCTCAACACAGAGCAGCGATTTTCATCATCTGTAGATATCACGACGAAACCAGAATTGTATTCTAGAAGCCACTGTAGGGTAGCCACGTGGGTTTTCCTGATTGCCCAGGCCGGGTGTGGAAAAGAGTATGAGAGGATCCAGTTCTTGATAGGGAAGTGTGATAGGAGAGGAGGGAGCCAAGGTCGGGGCCTACATGAGGGGTGCCCGATTCACATCTGAATAGAGTTAACCTTCCCATGTCAGACGGTGGGCAAATGATAGCAGGCCGGTGGGGAAAGATGAGATGGGGGAGGAGGATTTCCGAGGAGGCAGAGGAGAAGACTGGAATTGAGCCAGGTGATTGGAGTTCACCTCTCCATTTGAAATCTCTCTGTTTTCTGTGGCAGGCCAGGTGAGCTGATGAGGGAAGAACTCTCTCCAGCCCTTTACCTCTCGTCACTGCCTCCAGACCACAGAGATTGAGAAGAGCACCCTAAGTGTGAGGTGGCCTTGCTGATTCCTGGAGAGGTCAAGGTAACTTCTGTTCCTTGTTCCCCCAGGCTGAGAAGAAAGCCAAGGTGATTGCAGTGATGAACGCCGTGGAAGAAAACCAGGGCTCCGGCGAGTCTCAGAAGGTGGAGGAGGCCAGCCCTCCGACAGTGCAGCAGCCCACTGATCCCGCGTCCCCCACTGTGGCCACCACACCTGAGCCTGTGGGGGCTGATGCTGGGGACAAGAACGCCACCAAAGCAGCCGATGATGAACCGGAGTACGAGGTGAGCGGCTTGCTCGTTCATCTGCTGCATCCAGCTCTGTCCTGGGTCCTTCCACTGCCAGCTCCTCCCGTGTCCTGCTCTCTCTCCACCTGCTCCCAGGCCTCTTCGTCTCCCCCGTTGTGGTCCATTCAGATGGCGCTCCCTCCTGGCTATCCTGACCCTCAGAGGCCCAGGGCTGGGGTTGCCGTGGGGGGGGTCAGGGAGGCAGGGCCGCGGGACTGCCATGTAATGACTTCTGCTCCTTGGGGCTCCAGGACGGCCGGGGCTTTGGCATTGGGGAGCTGGTGTGGGGGAAACTGCGGGGCTTCTCCTGGTGGCCAGGCCGCATTGTGTCTTGGTGGATGACTGGCCGGAGTCGAGCAGCTGAAGGCACCCGCTGGGTCATGTGGTTCGGAGACGGCAAGTTCTCAGTGGTGAGTTGTGGGCTTGGCGGCAGCCTGGGGCAGGAAGGGGTCTTGGGCCCAGGGTCTTGCTGGGGGTGTGGTCTGGAATTGGGGTGGTAGAAACAGGCTCTGCTTGCCCCCACTCTGTACGTTGTGGAAGAAAGAAGCCCAGGAGACCATTAGGTTACTCTTGGTGGGTTAGAGGTAGGCTGCCCGCTGAGTTGTTGCCTTCCCGAAACCTCTTCCCCAGAACTCCTCTCCCACTGCGATCAGGTCCTTCGCACCATGTAATTACTTAGTGCATTGGTCCTCTCAAGGCCGGGGGCCGAGTCTTCATGCCCCCCACCCCTACCGGTTGCCAGGAGGGTGGTGGGTGCTTGCTGAGTGTGGAAGGGGAAAAATGAGTGTGGTGGTTGCCCCTCCAGGTGTGTGTTGAAAAGCTGATGCCGCTGAGCTCGTTCTGCAGTGCTTTCCACCAGGCCACCTACAACAAGCAGCCCATGTACCGCAAAGCCATCTACGAAGTCCTGCAGGTGAGCGCCCTCTGAGGCATGCGGACCGCTGCTTGGCCGGGAAGCCAGAGTGCTGATGTTAGGCCTGGGCAGAGGGTCCTCCTGCCAGGTCATGCGGACTGCATTTGTCCCCGCTCCTCTTCCCAGCCCCCTTCCTACACTCCTCATTCTCCCCCGGCCCTCCCCTTTCCTGCACCTGCCTCACCCTTGCCGCCGGGAGCCTGCCCTCCAGCCTGTACTGACACTTCTCCCCACACGCTGCCCTCCAGGTGGCCAGCAGCCGTGCTGGGAAGCTGTTCCCAGCGTGCCATGACAGCGATGAGAGCGACACTGCCAAGGCTGTGGAGGTGCAGAACAAGCAGATGATCGAGTGGGCCCTCGGAGGCTTCCAGCCCTCGGGCCCCAAGGGCCTGGAGCCGCCAGAAGGTAAATGCCGGTGCCCAGCCTCAGCTTCTGGGACCCCTGCAGGCTGGGTGGGGAAGCCATGCTTAGGAAGAGCCACCGGGGCCTCCATTCAGGGGCTAGTCTCCCACTCCTAGGGTCAGGGCAGGGGCAGTACTGCTCTGGGACTCAGAGTAGCCTGCTCCTTGTTGGCCCGCTGACACCAGAGTTGGGAACAAGGAACAAGCAAGGGACCAGGCTGTGCCCCTGTTGTAGGTAGAATGAGGGAAGAGAGGGGGCTGGTGTTAGTAGCCATGACCTTGTTCCCTGCTTTCCCCTTCCAGAGGAGAAGAACCCCTACAAAGAAGTTTACACAGACATGTGGGTTGATCCTGAGGCAGCTGCCTATGCACCACCCCCACCAGCCAAAAAGCCCCGAAAGAGCACAACTGAGAAGCCCAAGGTTAAGGAGATTATTGACGAACGCACAAGAGGTAGTTGCCCAGCTCTGAGGAGAGTGGCATGGTGAGGCTGGCCCTCAGGGAGGGCGAGGCCCATGGCCTGCTCTGACGCTGGGCTTCCCTCCCCTCCGCAGAGCGGCTGGTATACGAGGTGCGCCAGAAGTGCCGGAACATTGAAGGTGAGTCCTGATGGGGCAGCTGGACGCTGGCTTTGGGGAGGTCAAGAAGTCTGTGCCGCTGGGACGGGTAGGTGGGCTGGCTCCTAATGCCATGCCTGGTGCAGAGGCATAGCTACTGGAAAGGTTAGAATGACATGGGACATTAGTACTCAGTGACAGGATCTGTCCTGCACGTCCCACCACTCCCAGCCTGCTTCACACACACATATGTCTTCTGGTGCTATAATCTTACCGTCCTATCAGTGGCATCAGCTGGTCATTATGGTTTCAGAGACTCCAGTGGGTCATAGAGCGGGCCCCTCTGGGATTTGCTTGAATTTGTCTGAAGCTGACCTTTAGCCTCTCGTCTCTCATCACCTTGTCTCATCCAGTGGCCATTAGCATCCCATGTCTGTCTCCCTTGGCCTACTGGTGGTGTGTCCAGCTCAGGGCCCTCAGGGCTGGGAAAGATGGGGTCAGGAACCCAGGACTTAAGGACTGCCTAAGGACTATCTCCAGTAACCCAGGGGCAGGGTTGCTGTCCCTGTATGATGCCACGGCTCGGGGGTGGCTCTGATGCCTTGAGAGGTGATTGGGTTCTGGGATGGGCCACAGTGCCTCCCTGTTTCATAGGGCATTTCCCAGACTTTCTGCCTTGCATTTTTGGCTGCTGCCCCAGCACAGCCCTTTTCTGGAGCTTTCTGGAGCTGGCTTTGGTCTGAGGTGGGGCCCTGCAGTGTTGCTCACTCTGCTTTCTCTGCTTTACAGACATTTGCATCTCTTGTGGGAGCCTCAATGTCACCCTGGAACACCCTCTCTTCATTGGAGGAATGTGCCAAAACTGCAAGGTAGGGTTGGCCTCTGGCTTGTAGGGGCAGAGCTGGGGCAGCTTGACGGTGACCTGAGGATAGCTGCAGAAGCGGAAAGTCCTGATCAAACACCTCTGGACTTCAGGTGTTTGACTTGATATTGTTTTTTCTGCTGAAAGAGTTTCCCCCTCTAAAGCCCATTCTAGTCCCAAATGTGAACTCACAACGTCAGTCACTAGTGTGAAGTGGGAGACAGGCTGGCTGACAGGTGGGCTGATGTGTTCCTGAGGCCCACAGAAAAGTCCAGGGCTGCAGCACAGGGCAAAGGGTGTAACTTACTCCCTGGCCTTCTCTCAGGCCTCTGGGGTTCACTGCTGGGGTCGGGAGACCTGCTGTCCCCTTACCTGGTGTGTGGTTCAGGCTGGACCCTGGGTGGACGAGTGGTGGGATCACATCTCTAAGCTGAGTCAGGGTTCCAAGGTGAGAGCCCCGAGGCTGGCTTCCAAGCTGCCTTCACCCCCTCTGCCCGGGGTCCTGCCCAGAGGGCTGACCCTCCACCTGCTCTCTAGAACTGCTTCTTGGAGTGTGCGTACCAGTACGATGACGACGGCTATCAGTCCTACTGCACCATCTGCTGTGGGGGTCGTGAGGTGCTCATGTGCGGGAACAACAACTGCTGCAGGTGAGGGTCCCCCGACTTGGCCTTCCCTTCTTGGCCGGTACTGGGGCTCCTACCACGTGCTCCCCCCAGCCATGCTTCATCTGGGACTAGCCCGGGGCTGAGCGTCCTGTGGCTACACTGGGCTTCCTTCCAGGTGCTTTTGCGTGGAGTGTGTGGACCTCTTGGTGGGGCCCGGGGCTGCCCAGGCAGCCATTAAGGAAGACCCTTGGAACTGCTACATGTGTGGGCACAAGGGCACCTACGGGCTGCTGCGGCGGCGGGACGACTGGCCCTCTCGGCTGCAGATGTTCTTCGCCAACAACCACGACCAGGAGTTTGTGAGTGCTGGGCCCGGGCCTTCTCTCGGGCTCTTTGCACCCCTCCCCGCTGGCGCGGGAGGGCAGACCTGCGTCCACAGCGACGGCGCTCTGGCTGGTCGTGGGCTGGGCTGCGCAGGGGAGGCCCAGCAAGCTCACAGTTGGCTGGGAGGGCAGCCCTGCGTGCGGGGCTGGAGATCACGCCTGGCTGCTCACCCGGCCTGCTGTGCTCACTGCCTAGGACCCTCCGAAGGTTTACCCACCTGTCCCAGCTGAGAAGAGGAAGCCCATCCGGGTGCTGTCTCTATTTGATGGAATTGCTACAGGTGAGAGCAGCACAGGCCCCGAGAGGCACTGCATTCTCGCCCTGGGACTGTGTGGGTTTAACTGGCAAACACAACGGTCGTGAGCATCACAGCTGTTCCAGCATCACCCTAAGGGGGAGACACTGCACTCCGTGAAAAGTAAAATAAGTGGTAAACCAGCATGTCCAGTGGGCCCTTTTCTTAATGGGGGGAGCTTCCCAGCAGATGACAGAGCAATTGTGAGAGATGATTGACAAGTTTCATTTACGAATCTTCAAAGGACAGACGAGTAACCAAAACAACAACATGGGCAATTTTGTTATGCTTTGATTTTTAAGTCCTAGTGAAAAACAAATTATAAACGAGAGCAAAGAATTTTTAAATTGCCCATAATCCTGTAATTAGTGTTTAGTGTATGTCATTTTAGATTTTTTGTGTGTGTGCATGTACATATGTGTGTGGTTATATATTTGTACACACATAGATAAAAGCATAGTAAAATGTGTAATGTTATAACTTGCCTTTTCATTTATGATATAATAACTACTTTTGCATATCAATCAGTATAGAAGAACTACGTTTATTATTAATAAGTGCTGCATAGGATTTAATTGAGTGAAAGGACCATAATTATTTAATCCTTTATTGGGTTGCTTGCTATTTTTTTCACTGTTGTGAGCAGTGCTGTGACAAGTCTCCTTACACCTATGTCATTATGTACCTAAGCCATTATCTTGTAGGGGATGCCGAGTTACCCTGTAGGGTGCTGTTTTTTTCTGTGTGGTTCCCGACCTTGCCAGAAAGCCCTTGGGAGGTGATACGTTATCTGTCCCCCTGGCTGTCCCCTGGCTGGTGGCTCTCAGCCCTTCAGAAAGGAGTAGCTCTTCTCAGAACTTGCCTTCATGTGACCAGAGGGAGATGGGCAATCTGAGTTCAGGGACCTCGGCCAAAGGACCAGCATGGGGATGGCATCCCAGGCCAGAAGTTTGTCCTCTGTTTGCAGCTCAGTGCTGATGTTCTATAAACCTAGAGAGGTCAATTCACAGCTTTGGTTTCCTGGGCTGGAGCCGGGAGGCCTTCTTAAACCACACTGCACATCAAGAGGCTGTGAAAGCCCCCTGGTGGTGGTGGTGGGGTCTGTTGGGAGCATTGGAAATGATGCCACAGTGGCCTCTTTTTCCCTGAAGCTCTTGGGGTCTAATCTAATGGTTTCCTTGCCTTAATACCACAAGCGTTTGTGTCAGGATCATGGTGAGTAGGTGAGTCTAGTTAGCTGAGGACAGAACGTGAATGAGACAGCCTACTTTGTCTTGAAGACAGTTTTAACCTGAGAGAAAGGCTGAGTTTAGGAATGCATACTGCTCTATGAAGTGGAGAGGGGCACAGTGCTGGGGGCTTACAGAGAGGAGGAGGTGGTCCCGGGGTGGCATGGGATGGGGTAGAACAGGTGGCGTTTATGTTGAGTCTTAAAGGTTGGGTAGAATTGTAGCAGGACGTGATATTTTGGGGAAAGAAGTGGTAAGGAAGGACCAGTGTCTGCAAGATGGAGAAATAACAGAGAAGAGGCCGCCCCAGAGCCAGCTGCTGCTCTCCCTGTATCCTGAGACCACCTCTGACCTGTCAGTCTTTCCTGGCCTTGACCACCTTTAATATAGACCAATCTAGACATGCAACAAGTCTCAATATCCTTGTCGTTGATATTCCAGTTGGTCCAGAAGGGTTTAAGGCAGCATACTGGGCAGGGTAGGGCTGAGGCCTGTCACTGACCCATGTGTCTGGCTGGCCAGAGGGCTTCCCTGCAAAGACCAGGGTGCCAGAGGTGACCCAGTGACTGTTTTCTGCTGCTTGGTGCAGGGCTTCTGGTGCTGAAAGACTTGGGCATTCAGGTGGATCGCTACATTGCCTCGGAGGTGTGCGAGGACTCCATCACTGTGGGCATGGTGCGGCATCAGGGGAAGATCATGTACGTCGGGGACGTCCGCAGCGTCACGCAAAAGCATGTATGTCAGTGCTGTGGGACCTGTCCGCCTTCTCTATGTCTCTTGCATTCAGCTCCTGGGGACAGCACCGACCCCCTTTCATTTTGTTCATTTACTCTTTTCCTTTCCCGTTTCTCCAGCCTCTCTTCCTCTCTTCCTCCTCCTCTTCCATGTTCTTTTTTTTTTTTTTTGTATTTTTTCTGAAGCTGGAAACGGGAAGAGACAGTCAGACAGACTCCCGCATGCGCCCGACCGGGATCCACCCGGCACGCCCACCAGGGGGCGACGCTCTGTTGCGATCAGAGCCACTCTAGCGCCTGGGGCAGAGGCCAAGGAGCCATCCCCAGCACCCGGGCCATCTTTGCTCCAATGGAGCCTCGGCTGCGGGAGGGGAAGAGAGACAGAGAGGAAGGAGAGGGGGAGGGGTGGAGAAGCAGATGGGCGCTTCTCCTGTGTGCCCTGGCCAGGAATCGAACCCGGGACTTCTGCACGCCAGGCCGATGCTCTACCACTGAGCCAACTGGCCAGGGTCCAATGTTCCTTCTTATTTCAAGGGTGATGGCAGAGGGAGAATGGAGGTGGGGAAGCTGACCTTTTGGGGCTCAGGCTGCTCCTAGCAGGTTTCAGGGCCTTTTTTAATTGAGCGCTTAGGATTATGGCAAGGTGGCTGTCCTAAAACTTCCAGTGACTGCTGTATCAGCCTCCGTTTCTCAGCTCTCTGGCGGGGTCTTGACTCTTGACCAAGTGGTCCGTGGCCCTTCCAGTTAATCCATGTCTGCTGCTGAAACCACAGGCCCTCAGGAATCCTGAAGGGCATCTGAAGTGCAGATGGCCCAGATGCTGCCCAAGGTGTGCAGAGCACAGAGTACTGCACATCAGCCGTGCGGCTGGGACGGCCTTCTCTGTGTGGCTGTTGTTCGTTCCCGCTGCCAGGAACACGCCGGTTTCCCTGCTGGTCTCAGAGTATCAAGTCCAGTTTCTTCCCTTTTTTTGCAGGAAACCGAGCCCAGGGCCTCGGCGACTGACCCGTGGCTGCACAGTGTGTGTGTATGCATGTATGTAGCATGTGTGTATGAATGTGTATATGTAGTGAGTGTCCAAAGCAGCCAGGTCTCCTGCCCATGTCAAAGTACTTTTTTTGCCAAATTCACAGATAATTTCTCTCTTCCTTTCGCCTCTGTCCTGGAACATCAGGCTCATCACATGACCTTTCTCTTCCCCAGATCCAGGAGTGGGGCCCGTTCGATCTGGTGATTGGGGGCAGTCCGTGCAATGATCTCTCCATCGTCAACCCTGCCCGCAAGGGACTCTACGGTAGGTACTGTGCTCACCCTGCCACCTTCTTGGCTGGTGCTTCTGCATGTAGGTTTCCTTTGATATTTCTGCCCTGGGTGGCTACTCCCAGTGACCCTGCCCTCCCCTGCCCTTCCCATGCCCGGGCCATACCACTGTCTCTGCAGACAGCCCAGCTGATGGCTTTCTCTTCCGCCTCTCAGAGGGCACTGGCCGGCTCTTCTTTGAGTTCTACCGCCTCCTGCATGACGCGCGGCCCAAGGAGGGAGATGACCGCCCCTTCTTCTGGCTCTTTGAGAATGTGGTGGCCATGGGCGTTAGTGACAAGAGGGACATCTCGCGATTTCTTGAGGTATAGCCAGCACCCTTGGTTTGGCCAGCTCACCAGTGGCTTCTACTTGGACCGCTGCTTTATCCCTGTTTCATCTGCATTGTGGAGCTGGGGACTGGGACTGGTGCTTTATATGGAGCCCGTTTGGGAGGCTCAGGACTCCCCAGTTAGACAGGGAGAAAGCACTGTTAGAGGCCCACCCTGAAGGGACTCATGGTCTCGCTCTAAGAGAAGGTGGGCCTCACTGCTGTTGGGGGGGGGTGATGCCATACTCCTGGGGCTGGGGTTCTCTGCGCTATTTCATGGGAGAACCTAGGAGATGCCAAAATCAATGGCTCGTCCTTGTTCCTTGGCACCTGTGACAGATGCTTCATGCTACCTGGGAAGAAAACACAACTATCTCATAATCTGGATCCCAACTGCCTCTGATCCAGGTTTGAGCTGTGCATCGAGTATTTGTGCAGCCAGAGGTATGCTCGGGACAAGCAGTCTGGGAGCTCAATCCATGCTCCCACGTCTTTTTTGTCTTTTTTTTTTTTTTTTTTTTTTTTTTTAGAGACAGAGTCAGAGGAGATAGGGACAGACAGACAGGAATGGAGAGAGATGAGAAGCATCATCAGTTTTTTGTTGCGACACCGTAGTTGTTCATTGATTGCTTTTTCATATGTGCCTTGACCACAGGCCTTCAGCAGACCGAGTAACCCCTTACTTGAGCCAGCGACCTTGGGTCCAAGCTGGTGAGCTTTGCTCAAACTAGATGAGCCCGCGCTCAAGCTGGCGACCTTGGGGTCTCGAACCTGGGTCCTCCGCATCCTAGTCTGACGCTCTGTCCACTGCGCCACCACCTGGTCAAGCCATGCTGCAAAGTTTTAGGATCAAGGATCAGTCACACCGCAGGCAGTCCTTCTGACTAGACGTGCGAATAGGTGTCTGTTCAGCTCATAATCTGGATATGTACTGGACATGTGCACACTTGTTGGAATTTTCGTTCTCAAAGCCCCTGAGTAAATAGAGCTGTGTGGTTCATTATGGTAGCCATTAGCCACATGTGGTATTTAAATAAACATTAAAATTCCTCAGTTGGCCCTGGCTGGTGGATCAATGGATAGAGTGTTGGCCCAGTGTAAAAGTCCCAGGTTCGATTCCCAGTCATGGCATACAGGAGAAGCAGCCATCTCCCCCTTTTCTCCCTCTTCCCGTCCTGTAGCCAGTGGTTCTATTGCTTCGAGCATGGCTCTAGGCACCTAGGATGGTTCCATTGGAGTACATCAGCCTCAGGCACTGAAAATAGCTCAGTACTTGAGCATTGGCCCCAGATGGGGTTGCCTTGTATATCCTGGTCGGGGCACATGTGGTAATCTGCCTCACCATCTTCCCTCTTACCTAAAAAAATTTTTCTCAGTCACACTAGCCTCATTTCAGGTACTGAATAGCCACCTGCAACTGGTGGGGTAATGGCTACTATGGTGAGAGGTACACATAGCTTTTCCATCGTCATAGAGTGTTGTAGTGGGAGCATATGCAATGTGGTGAGGTTTAATTCTGGCTTTTCCCGGAGGCTTCAGGCTGCCCTGGTGCCTGGTCTCCTTAAGAAGTCAGAGCTGTGAGGCTTCAGCACTCTGAACTAGCAGAGTGTCCCGGCACTATGTGATATTCCTCTCTTGCTCATCTTTAATTTCTCTCCTGTTTTATAGTCCAACCCTGTGATGATCGATGCCAAAGAAGTGTCTGCTGCGCACAGGGCCCGTTACTTCTGGGGGAACCTTCCTGGTATGAACAGGTTGGTGAGCGCTCCTAGGCCTGGGGCGGCTGCGGGTTGGAGTCTGCAGGTGGGATGGCCCAGGGTGGGGGTCCCCACGTGACTCTCTCGGGCCAGCTGCCCTCACTGACCAGCTTGCTGCTCTGCCATGTTCTTCTTTGTTTCCTTCTTGAAGAAAGGGAGTCAGGGTATAGAAGATATTTGTCTGAGAAACTAACAACTAGTGGTCGAAAATAGGACCTTTAAAAGCGTACTCTTTACATAAACATGAATCAAGGTACTGCCAAGTTATGTAATTATATAGTTGGTTCTCCTGCGTTGGTGATGTATTTAGAGCCAGCTGATCCTTAGGCTCTGGGGGACAGTCACAGAGGATGGCATTGGGGATGTGGCAGGGGTGCCCGCACTCGAACTGCATACAGGTGTAAAGTCCTGCTTTACTTTCCACATTTGGCTTCAGGTCTTTTGTTGGAAGGATGCTCTTTATTTAGGTTACACTGATAGAGATTTTAATATCCAGGAATGAAGAAAATTTCATTTCTTCAGTGCAATAATTACATTCTATAAAGGGCGTATGAGGAGAGAGGAATTTTGGTTGAAAATGGGCAATTCATAAGCAGAGTGAGGTCCACCCACTTTAGGCACCTATTATGAAGGAAAATATTTTCCAGAGTGTTTTGAGTATGGATTTTAAATCTCTTTGGTAATACTTGTAAATTGGAAACATCATTTAATCTGGCCTCAGTTATCTAATCTTCCTTTCTGCTGTTAGCATGAAGTTGTGGAAACCTCTCAGTCTCCCACCCATTGAGCGAAGCTGCCGTCTTTTTGTGAGGGCTTATTGATGGGAAGGAGATGGGTCAGCGGGCAGCTGACCTGTAAACTCTCAGTGTCCCCCTAAAATTTTCAAGATGGGTGTGCACATTGGAAAAAATGGGCTGGCTTATATAGTTATAGAGTCCAGAACAAACCTTGGTCCTAGGGGAATTATTCCCACCTGCTTCTAGATTATAGAACTGAGTTTCCAGGAGGAACGGGGTACTAGGTGGGGCCAAGTAGAGTTGTGTGTGTGTGTTTGTGCATGTGTGCACATTAAACAGGAGTCTGGAGGAACAGTTGGACTGTGGGCCCCTATGGTTCCCACACTGAAATGGTGGACCTCTATATGAAACCTTCATTAAGTATTTCTAAATGTCAGAAAAGGCCCATGCTGAAGGTGATGTTCAGTAATCTGGTCTGCCTTCTGGGAAGTGATATCTTCAGTGCCACAGAATTTGTCCTCAGGGGACTATGCAGAATTTGTATTTTTTTTTAATGTACATCTACAGTATACAGTTTGATGAATTTCATCTAATGTACACACCCATATAACTGTCACTGTAGTCAAGATTCACAACATTCTGTCACCCCCCAAAGCTTGCTTTTTAAAACTCAGTTAAAATAAGTGATATAAAAATATTTGTTTTCCCACTTCTGGACAATGCCATCTGCTTATTTGTAGTTTGAGACTGCCTTTGAATGTACCTTTAAAAGTTAGTGCTTGGGCCTGACCAGGCAGTGGCGCAGTGGTTAGAGCATCGGACTGGGATGCGGAGGACCCAGGTTTGAGACCCCGAGGTTGCCAGCTTGAGCGCGGGCTCATCTGGTTTGAGCAAAGCTCACCAGCTTGGACCCAAGGTTGCTGGCCCGAGCAAGGGGTTACTCAGTCTGCTGAAGGCCCACGGTCAAGGCAGCACATATGAGAAAGCAATCAATGAACAACTAAGGTGTCACAATGAAAAACTAATGATTGATGCTTCTCATCTCTCTCCGTTCCTGTCTGTCTACTCCTCTCTCTGACTCTGTCTCTGTAGGACAAAAAAAAGTTAATGCTTGGTGGACTTATGTCCACTGGTGGCTGCAGTGTGTGTGCACATATTCTGGGGGAATTTGAGGGCTTACAGCATGTGTGGAAGCCAGGATCCTCTTTTGCTTACCTGTGTGATTCAGGTGGCTCCTGGTTCAGAGCTGCTGGGCGTGTCCCTGTTCTTCTGGCTTCTGTCGTCACCTTCTCTTTTCTGACTCCTAGGCCGTTGGCATCCACTGTGAATGATAAGCTGGAGCTGCAGGAGTGTCTGGAGCATGGCAGAATAGCCAAGGTTAGCCCCAGTGTCAGTACCCTCTGCTGGCAGGTGGGAAGAAGGGCAGAGGGCAGAGTGAGGTAGAACAGCCACCAGGGCTGTGTCCTGCCTGTCCTCTAGGGCTTTGGGTGCAGCTGGTGTGGGGGATGTGATTTAGGAGATGATATGGGGTCATTGACACAGTTGGCCTGAGGGGAGGATCCAGAGGAAGGTGTGGAGGGCGGGGAGAGAGATCGGAAGTCCTTGCTGGCTGTCAGCTCCTTGTTGAGCATTGTTGGCTGTCTGTCCCGTGGGAGGCAGACCCTGAGAAACCTTTGCCAAGGGCCCTAGATCTGCTAGGGCTTTTACATTTTTTGGCCAGGACCTCTCGCCCGAGCCTTCAGAGCAGAGATTGTCCTGTGACGTAGACGCTGCACTTCTCTCTGGAGAAATTCCCCTGAGTGAGGGCACCAGGCATCAGGTCCTGTGAGAGCAGGTGCCCGCGTTTGCTTGTCTTCAAGCCTGACTCATTTGGCATCTTTTTGTCTGCAAGTCACTGCCCTTGTGAAAGAAGCAATTCTTAGGAAGGACAGTGGCTATATCTTAAGTCCTTGGTCTAAGATGGCTGGGTGACCTCAGAGTATGAAGAAGAGCAAGGTGGTGGGGTCTGCAGAGGCTCATGACTGGGTCCTTCCCGTCCCGATGGACCAGGCCTTGTCAGGGTTTGACACCAGCCCCTGGTGGCCCCTGGCACCTGTGGTAGGTGCGTGCCCAGCACATGAGTGCTTACTCCTCTTTCCTCATCTTCTAGTTCAGCAAAGTGAGGACCATTACTACTAGGTCAAACTCCATAAAGCAGGGCAAAGACCAGCATTTCCCCGTCTTCATGAATGAGAAAGAGGACATCCTGTGGTGCACTGAAATGGAAA
Organism: Saccopteryx bilineata; assembly: GCF_036850765.1. Classification (NCBI taxonomy): domain Eukaryota; kingdom Metazoa; phylum Chordata; class Mammalia; order Chiroptera; family Emballonuridae; genus Saccopteryx; species Saccopteryx bilineata. The sequence continues at coordinate 84,052,639 of NC_089492.1, read as the reverse complement.
GGTACCCAAGGAGTGGGCTGGTATCCTGGGGCAGTGTGGTGTGTCCTGATGGCTGGCCCTACGAGAGGGGTCTTTGTCTCCCCCGGACAGGCTAGTGTCTCCACAGATGCCATGTGCACAGTGGGTTTTCCCAGGCATTTCCCAGCATGGCGCTTTCTGGGGATGGTCTCATAATGAGAGGCATCTAGGGAGCAGTCCCCAATGCCCTGCCCCCAGAGGTCCTGCTGAATTCCAAGGAAACATGGCAGCTTCAGGAGCTTTCTTACCTCATGCTGCTCCTTTTAAGTACTTTGCAAACGGGACAGCACAGGACCAGCTGGACCTTCCAGACTGGCTCCCTGATTTCGTGCAAACCGGACTTATGGGCTAGATGACCTCCTCATTCTCAGTGTGACAGTGATTTATTAGCCCCTTTGTAGGGTCCTCCCTGTCTTGTGGGGATGGTGTTAGGGGTGTACACTTATTACTTACAGACCTCAGATACCCACTGTAGCTCTTCAGTCTCAGGTCCAGCCTGTCCTGAGGTGTTTCTCACATATACTGACTGCTTCTGCTTTGGGAACTCTATGGGCCATGATTATCTTACTTACCTTCAAATCCACAGAAAGTAGCAGGGTGCCCGAGTCTCGAATTGGTTCCAAAGGACCAACGATTCTGCAGAATCCCACACAGCCCGCTGACCCTGCCCTCTCTGCCTTTCTCCCCAGGGTGTTTGGCTTCCCTGTCCACTATACTGACGTCTCCAACATGAGCCGCCTGGCGAGACAGAGACTGCTGGGCCGGTCGTGGAGCGTGCCGGTGATCCGCCACCTCTTCGCTCCGCTGAAGGAATATTTTGCTTGTGTGTAAGGGACTGAGGGCAAACTGAGGTAGTGACACAAAGTTAAACAAACAAAAAAACACAAAACACAACAAAACACCAAGAACATGAGGATGGAGAGAAGTATCAGCACCCAGAAGAGAAAAAGGAATTTAAAAACAACCACAGAGGCGGAAATGTCGGAGGGCTTTGCCTTGCAAAAAGGGTTGGACATCATCTCCTGAATTTTAATGTTAATCTTGTCCTATTTAAAAACAAAACCAAGTTCCCTCTCCCCTCCCACCCCCTCCCCTTTTTTTTGGTCAAACCTTTTGTTTTCTACTCTTTTCAGAGGGGTTTTCTGTTTGTTTGGGTTTTTATTTCTTGCTGTGACTGAAACAAGAGGGTTTATTGCAGCAAAAATCAATAACAAAAAATATAACAATACCTTGCAGAAGAAAGATAAGCGAGAAGGAAAAAAGGAAATTCTATAGAAATCTATATATTGGAATTGGATTTTTTTTTTTTTTACTATATATCTTTTTTGTTGTCTCTAGCCTGATCAGATAGGAGCACAAGCAGGGGACAGAAACTAGAGAGACACTCAGAGGCAGCGCTCCCTCCCAGCCACTGAGCTGTCTTGCCAGCACCATTCCTGGTCATGCAAAACAGAACCCAACTAGCAGCAGGGAGACGAGAACACCACACAAGACCCTTTTATACAGTATTTCAGGTGCCTACCACACAGGAAACCTTGAAGAAAATCAGTTTCTAGAAGCCGCTGTTACCTCTTGTTTACAGTTTATATATATATGATAGATATGAGCTATATATATAAAAGGTACTGTTAACTACTGTACAACCTGACTTCATAATGGTGCTTTCAAACAGCGAGATGAGTAAAAACATCAGCTTCCACGTTGCCTTATGTGCAAAGGGTTTTAACCAAGGATGGAGAGAGGGAGACAGCTTGCAGGTGAATCATCATCAAGGGGGTCCCCCCCTTGGTGTCAAACGAGGTGAAGGAGAAATTGGGAACTGCGTTTTCCTGCTTCTCCCTGCCAAAAGGGGGGTGAGATGAGGTGGTTGGGACCGTGGACAGCTGAGAGCGGGATTCATCCAGGATCACGCAATAACCTTTTGATCATTTATTTTTTCAAAGAGGAGACTCCCTCAGCAAGATGGCAGGATAAGGGAGTCTTCCTCCCAAGTTTCCCACATTAGCCGATTTGAGGGCTCCTCATGGTGGGATCAGAAATAATCCAGAGTGTGGGAAAGTTGACAGTTAAAAACCCCACCTGGAGCAAATAAAAAAACATACAAAACGTACTGGTGCTTGCCTGTCTAAAGTCGCCTTTTGTGTGTTCTTTTATGAGGCCCCACCATCCACCCTCTGCACAAGGTGGCTTCCGGTCCTGGAATGTGATGTTTTTGGTCATCTCCAAAGGCTGCAGTTTTATACTGGGAGGCTGATGACACCTTTTGTTATAATTCTTATGGTTCTGGTTATAATTATGTTTGTTTTCAGATTTTTTGTTAAGAACACAAAAAAACCCAACCCCCACCCCTTTAGATTTCAAACCAAGGTGCGGGGAGCAGGGTGCTTCTGTTAGTGGTGGCCCTGGTGCCCTGGTCCCCACCCCTCGGGCCAGGTGGGCCACCAGGTGCAGTGACAGCTGGGTGGCCCGGAGTCCCCGAGGCCAGCCTTCCGGTGCGTCCCTCTTCTCTTCTACTTCCCTTCCTCGAGTCGTGTGCGTCAGGGCTGGAGGGAGGACCGGCCGTCTCTCTCCTTGTGTGTGTGATTGGAGTGGTGTGTATTTCTTTTCTAGTGCTTGGTCTGATGATAGCTGTGCTCTTACCTCGAGTCAGCAGCACCTGGAGCCCCCAAGTGCGTGACACTTGGTTCCACTTCCTACCGAGGCAAGCAGCCTGGCGTTGGCGGTAGGCGGGGACGGCACTGGCGGCTCCAGGGTGAGGGCCCAATGGGCAGATGCTTGCCTGGACAGATGGGGTGTAGATATGTGGCATATAGAGATATATATTTTATAATGGGAGGGGGGATGGCACCTCCTGGGACCGGCAGGGCTGGGAGGTGTGCTGGTCAAGCACATAGTCCCAAGTTCGCATCCCTAGAAACATAGGGCCTATGGTGATAGGCGCTATATAAATACATAGATAGGGTCATGTATAAGAAATATTATGTGATGGGGCGCAGGGGAAGGGGGCTCAGGATCCTGAGCCCTGAGTCCCACTGCAGACAGAGTCCCACACCAATCAATCAATCCCACATGCATACACAGGAACATTTCTATCCCAATGCATAACGAGTGCACTCACACAGCCAGGGAGCACCCCGCACGACTCTCTCCCGGATTCAGGACTTTGTGGAGTCGGCCCTGCAGCTCTTTACCTCTGTTGCCCTGATTGCAGGTAGACTGTCAATCCCAGAAGTTGCTAGGTGCTGAAGGCAGGAAGAGGAGGAGGTTTTATTTAGCAGGTGCTCTCCTCTAGCAGGTAGCGTTCTCTCTCTTTTGCCCCTGGTGATGTCAAAAGATTCTTCTGTTAGCAACTGTGATACTGACCTGCAACTCTAGGCACCAGTAAAGTCAGCCCTCAACTCCCCCTACCTATTCTCCCCCCACCAAAATATAATTGACATCCAGGTCTATCTTGGCCAAGGGGCTTCCATTGCAAAAAAAGAAAAAAAGAAATGGGACAGTGAACTTTATGTTTTGAATAAGACAAATTAGTAATTGGTGACAAAATTAAACCAAGGCTTTGAATCCCTTGCTCATTGCTCAGGAGTAAGCTCGCAGCCGATAGCGTCTCCTGTTCCTCTTAGGGGCTCAGTTCCAGACCCCAGTCTGCTCATTTTCTTGTCAGATTGGCTTTGAAGGGCACACCCAGTTGCTTCCTGCCAGCTCTGACATAGTGGCAGGTGGTGATGGTGGGCTCTCAGGGAGCTGGAGTGGCCAGGAGCAGGGGATGCCTTTGCCCCTCCCTCTCGAGTCCCTGTACCTGACTGGTGCTCACCCCGTCCCCTTGCGCTCCCGCTGGCTCCATCTCCCTGGCCTGGGTCCACCAGCACCCCTCCAGGAGGGCTGTGGGGAGGAGGGCTGTCTCAGGCAGTCCAAGGTGCTCCCTCCCCCACGGGCCAGCGCTAAGGTCTTCCCAGCCCGCAGGGTCAGGACAGTCTGGGCCTTCCTCGGCAGACACGGTCAGCATTTCAGGCTCTCCTAGGCCTTTGTCCACTGCTTAAGTGAAGGACTTTGCCTTTCCCATTGGCCATGCTCTACCCAAGGGGTGATGTGGAGAAGCAGCTTGGTAGCCAAGGATGTGGCAAGCCTGAGGATGCGCGTGGGCCAGCGACCATGCTCAGGAGGTTCGCTGGGATGGATAAGAGTGTTTGTTCCTCCCAGCCCAACAGCCTCACCAGGCCCCAGGGTGGGCCAGGTGCCCCTTGCAGGAATGAGAGTTAACAAACCAGCTTTTCTCCCGGCCAACCTGCGGGGCCAGTCCCACAAGAGAACTTGGTGGGTGCAAGGGACCTTGGGCACGTGCCCACTGGGCCATGCCTAGATGCTCTTAATTCACTTCCAACCATAGGGGGCCTTCTAGGGACAGGGCCCAGGCTGCCTTCTAAAGGGGACCTGTGTTCCAACAGGCAGGGCTATTTGAAAATTAAGGTGGGAACCATTCTACTTGCTGTGGATGAGGGTGGAGGGGGTGGAGCAGGAAAACCACAAAGCCTGGGGGGAAATTCTGGTGTGTGTTCCCAGTGGGATTTTCTTTCTAAAGAGCAGGCCCATTTACCCCTGAAAACAAAGGCTTCTGGAGACAGGGTAATGCCTCCCTACTTACTGTAGGTGCCAAGTGGAGGGTGGTGTCAAAGAGGTCTGGGGGCGGTAACCTGGGGCTGGTGCCAGGGTCACAGCCCTCGGTCGCCTGCCTGAGGAGGAAGCTCGTTTCCAATAGGTCGCTGCTGAGCCCCATGGGCCTCATGGTGGCTGGTGCTAACCCCCTTTCCGGTGGAACCTACTGGAAAACAGTAAGCTAGGGGAGCAGCAGATGAGGAATTGCAGTGGGCAGATGACATCAGTTTGTTACCATCCATTTTTCTCTTAGACCCCCAGAACCTTTTTGCTCTGGCCATCCAGTTAGCTAACTTGGCAGAAGAGCATCCAGGGCTCGTAGCCTTGGAGATGGGCCTGGTGGAGGTGCCTGTGTGAGTTCAGTGCATTGCTACAGTGCAGATTGGGACGGCAGACCCAGTGGGAAGGGAGACTGTTGGACTTTGAACTAGTCTGATGAGGGCCGGCTCTTCGCTCTGCCCACTCCCTCGGCTCGGCAGGCAGTTGTGGGGAAGCCTGGGTGGGAGCGAACCGCCATCTCCGGCACAGGAAGGACTCTCACGGGCAAGGGAGGGAAACCAGCTGAGACATCTGGGAAGTACTGGACGGGGAAACTTGTCCCAGGAGTTTTCATATCTTTGGTAATAAAGAATATGTAAAGTGGATCCTGGAGGTGGTTTTGAATGTCTGTCGCTGCCCTGCTTAGTGCCAAGTTGTTGTACTGGACTCTCAGAGGTACCATTTTGAGGAAACGGCAGGAGCCCCCTTGAGCTGGGGGTTTGGCCGTGGAGCAGTACTGAGATGTGAAGAGGACAGGCTGTTTCCTTTGTCAGGGGCAGCAGAGCCAGGCCCCGGTTTGCTCCAAGAGCTGAGGAATCTCAATTTGTTGTCTGACGTCTAGTCTGGTTGCTCCCAGTGCTTGTGATCAGAGGTGACGCGGAGTTGCCCCGCCCTCCGGCAGGAAGCAGCTGGCGCCGGTCCCCCTCCGCAGGATGGGCAGGGTGTTACAGGACCGGCCTGAGCTAGCGGGCCCTCCTGGCCGCTTCCTGCTGAGGCGGGGGTCAGCGACCGTTGTTAGATCTGGAAAGAAAGAGAATAGATAAGGATGGTCTCCCCTGTTCTAGCAGAAGCTCTTGAGTCTTTACATTTTGGTGAAGGGAGGCTGGGGTCTTTGGGAGTGAGGCAGCCTGCCCTGCACCTGTGTGTTGCAGAGACCCAGCTGAGGTGGCCTTGGGGGACCTCTTGCTCATCGCTGACACTAGGCAATGGAGTTTGGAGGAGGGACACACAGCAAGTCAAAAGCAATAAGGACAAAGATAGAAGGTCTCATTTCTAGTCGGGACTGGCTAAATTGCCTGAAAGGAGGCCCAAGGACTCCTGTAACTGGAAAACTACCCCCGTGGGCTCCCCCAGGGGCGCAGGAGGGCGGCTTTCTCGGCTTTCTCAACCCCGTCTGGTGGCCTCCAGCCCGACCCTGAGGACATGAGCAGGGATCACAAGCCTCTCCATAGTCCCATTTCACTTTCCAGACCGATTTGGCTGCATAGCCCTAGAATTCAACAAATAACAAAAAATGCCGAAATTCCTTAGAATACGCAGAGGGAGGAGGTGACTCAACAAGGTGCTAAAAACATTTTATTAAAAATATATATTGTTAAATTAAGTCTGCTGTCTGGACAATGACTGTTTGTTTTGTTTTCTTGTAGTGGAGTTTAAAAGAGACTATTATTTTACTCTGATATATTATTATTAAAAAGGCATTTTAACTTTGTACTTGAAAACTAAATGAGCAATTTCATGTGTTTTAGCTGAGGCATTGAAGTAGCGGGTGCTTACTTATTTGTGGGAAATCATGTATCCATACTGAAGAATAAACTCCGTAGCTGATTTGGTAATAACTCTTACTGTTACAGACGATTTCGCTTTGACCCCGTTGGCAGAGCACTTCCACTCCACATTCCACGCAGCTAAATGCAGGACGTCCCCCCAGACCTCCCCACCCCACCCCTCCCCTCCCCAGCCCCCCTTCTTCCCTTTCTCTTCAGTTCCTCTTTTTTCCTTTATTACTTTTTCCTGGTTCCAGCATCCTTTCATCACTGTATTTTTTTTTAGGGTTGCTTCTCTATTTATTGACAATAATAATGTACATTTCACAGTCTGGTTCTGGGACATCCAGGGAGGGCGGGTGCAGGGTGCCCCATGCAGGTCCCCAGCCCTGTCCCCCGGTGTTCTGTTGTATCTCTGTGTAAGTGATGCTCGTGACATAGCTGTTATGAAATAATTAAAGAGGTCAATGCGTACAGCCGATGTAGAAAGTCTGTCAGTTCCGCCTTCATCACATTTTTTTGTGCCCAGAAGAATATAATAAAGCTCCTTTCTAATGTACTTGTGCTGGAGAACACTTGAATAAATGGACTGTTTTTGTGCAAAAAGAAAAACGGAAAAAGCACCGTAATAATGTCCTTTTGTCTTGCGTCTCCTCTCTCCTGACATGACTCCCAAGCCTTCTCCAGAGGGGCTGAATACTAGCATCCAGTCCAGACCATGCAGATCCTCCCTTTAAAACATCACCTGCCTGAGCTAAAATAAAAGGCATATATATATATGTGTGTGTGTATATATATATATATATATATATATGCATTCTATATATATAGAAAGAAACATCCAACGAGAAAATGCCATGCAGCCATTGAATAGGGGCTGTGAACTGAGTGGGGAGGAAAAGGGACAGGTTGGTTGACTGGAAGCGCAGAGGTAAGTTACAGTGAGAGGCAGGATCGCTGGGAAAGTGAATTCTGTCCTGAGCTGAGCAGTTGACGTTTTCAAACTGGAGCCGGGAGAGGAGCGGGCTTTGTGCCTGCTGTCCTGGCCAGTGGAGCCAGAGGGCTTTCGGTTTCTCTCAGCACATGAGGGTGTCCCAGAGGAGACCAGCCGGGGTGGTAGACAGTCTGGACTGTGCAGGGGACCCTGAAACGAACCAAGGCATTTGGCCTAAAGGAAGAATCGAGAAATGTTTGCAAACACTAACAGGGCAAACCCAAGGGGCTGGGATTATTCTCGGTAGTTCCACAAGGCAGGCCAGTCAGCGGAAATAGGCCTATTTCAGCCCATCCCATGCCAACAGTGCAGGGGGCTGCCTGGAGTGCAGTCAAGCCCTGGTCAGCTGTGAGGTGCTAGACAGCCCTTTGGGGATACTGCTGGCTTGCCTGGAGACCCCTGTCCCTTCCCCGGACTGTCCTGCAAGTGGTCAGTGCCTTGTGGTTTCAAGAGCTCATTCACACACAATGTCTCCTTCTTCCTTGTGATCCTTTGCCTGATAGTCACTGGTTTTGTGCCCGCTGTCTAAGAGACTGAATCGGAACACATATAAACAAGGGGAACCTCCCACATCTCTCAGACCCCAGGCATCCCCTGCTCTATGTCTGTCTCCTAAAAGCCAAGCAGTTTTGGCCAATGGTTTCTTCTGTTAACAGAGATATTTGAGGCTTGTGTCCTTCATTAGACCTGGGGGAGGAGTAGGACTGCATCACTCTGCTGGTAGCTTTGAAAGACATTATAAGGGGAAATTTTGAGGAAAATGAAAACAGGCTTTCTTCATGGGCACTTTACAAAATTGTAAATGTATGTTGATCTTTTATCTGATTTTTTCTCAATATTTTTTGGTGTTGATGTAGAATTCTTTTTTGTTAATGGCTGTATGGTGTTTTCTTGTTGGATGTGTTTATATATATGCCTTTTATTTTAGCTATAAATAGAGCTGCAATAAATATCTTTGTGTTGGCATTTCCCCTTATATTTTGTATTTTTATTCTTAAGATATTGTTCCAGAAATGAGACTTCATGGGGCAAAGTAGATGAACATTTTGGTTGGCTCCTGACACATTAGCCTTCCTCACAGTGGTCATAATAGTTTATCTTCAGTTTTGAGACTCTTATTTCAGAAAAAAAGCAATTATAGTCTTCAGTTTGGCCCAATTCAGAAATCCAGTGTAGAAGCAAAGATGAGAGTTTTGGGAGGAAGCCCCAATTTGGTCACTAAACGTGAAAAATGAGCTCCCTGGCGTGCCTGCCTGGGGGAAGCCTGCTGGGGTGGGGTTCAGACTGAATCTTAGAGACTCTAGCTTAAGGTTAAGGAGAAATGGGTGCCCTTGAGCTTGGAAAGTGGGAGTCATCAGAGTTGGGAGTGGGAGGTCTGGTTAGAGCTTATGAGGGGGAGCTGCTGGGGCCATTCTGTTAATAAAACCATCCTGTGAACCTCCTGGGTTTAACAATGTGTCATTTGATGGTAGAGGAGGAGGGAGAGACAGGGAAGGGTCAGAGTTGGGCAGGAGTCAAGGCAATTGTGAAGAGATACCATATACATCCCGGGCCAAGCTGCAGTTCAAGAGAAACTTCCTTGGGTTTAGCAAGGGTGATTCAGTGGGTCTGGAGTGGAATCGAGGAGGGAGGGGAGAAAGGGAGGCAAAGCCTATTTAGGGCGGGTAGGTGGGAGGCCTGAGGCATGCAGAGCAGGGCCAGGGTGGCCAGCATGGCAGCAGGTGTCATTAGGGGGATGTGTGTGTCAGGTGAGGGGCTACAGTGTGGGGAGGAAAGTATGTGTTGGAGATGGGAGCACAAAGAAGTCACATCTCAGGGGGTTGGGGCTCCCCTAGGACTGTCTCCTGGCTTCACCCCAAAGGGCCCTTTCTCCTCCATCCCAGTATACTTTAAAAGGCCACAGCCCACTCACCTCAGTGGCCCTGTTCCCTCTTCTCAGCTGGGATCCTGTGAGGGGGTGTGGCTGGGTGGAGAGGAAAGGGCCCGTCAATTTGGGGGGATTATGGGCCAAGGCCTCTCAGAGGTGGGCAACTAACCCAGCAACCTTCAGAGCTGGACTCGAGTCTCAGTCAGTCCCTCATTTTCAACTCTGATGTGCCAGGTGCCAGGACCGTGTCAGAAGAAAGACCACAGCATTTAGAACTCACAGATCCAAATCCTGTGTGACCTCAGGCGTGTGTTAGCTACTAGTCGTGAGCCTCTGTCCTTTCATTGGAAACCTGGGTTTTGTTTTCTTGACAAGCATGTGGCTTCTGGTGCCCCCACCCCCCTGCACATATGTGGGGATGGCGGCCCGGTCTGGGAGAAAAGGAGCCCTGCCTATGGAGACAACTTCCTGTGGCCCTTGCTGAGCTCAGGGCTTTGGCCAAAGTTGGTGCACTTGGGTCAAAGGAGGAAAATTCAGGGCCTCTGGAGAGGCCTTGGCCCTGGTGCAATCACAAGATCTTCACTCAGCTGGGAGAATAGAAAAATATCAACGTAGAAGAAAAAGTCCCCACATCTCACTGAGTGTCCATCTCTTGCTAGCCTTGACTTGGCCCAAGTAACAGCAACATGAGCCTTATTGATCACCTGGGTACCGCCTGGCCCAATGTGAGGGCTTCAATGTTCCCTGCCCTTCCTCCGCAACCTGCCCCTCTTGCCTGCCCCGCTCTGCTGGGCAATCTCCCTCCACAGGCTCTGAGTCCTCCTTCACCCTCCTTCCTGCTCAGGCCATGGCGCCCTCTGTCTAGCACCACCAATTTCTCCGCTTCCCTCCCAGAGCAGATCCTTAATGGCAGTCATTCACCTTAAACACATACTACCCCTGACCTTTACTCCTCAATAAGACTTAAAGAGCAATGCCTGTATTGGACAGTTCTGCTTTCTCACTTCCTGTTCACCCACTGGTGGGGACTTGCTCCACCATCCTACAGGCACTTCTCAGGGGCTGGGGCAAATGTGACTTCCTGCTTCCATGTCGCCCCTTCTCCCTGGGCTGCTAGCATCATACACCTTGTCTTCCTGCCCCACTGGGTCCTTTGTTCTTCCTGTCCTCTAAATGTTGGAGGACTCCTGGGCTCCCACCCCAGCTTCTCCTGGAGGCCAAGGTTCATGTGTCTACCTAAAACTGCCAACAGTGACTGAAATTCCCATGGGTCTAGGTTAACTGCACCCATTTTACAGATGGGAAAACTGAGACTCATGAAGATTATGTAACTTTCCAGGTAGATGATGGACAGTGGTGCTGTCTGACATCCCAGCCCACCAGATGGTTTCCATCCTCCAGACTTTCACATCTTGGGGGGGTGTGCCTGTGCTCTCGGGGCAACCTCTGCATTGAGGAGAGTTGACCATGGGTTTTAAAAATAATAATACAACACAACTCCCCTTCATTCTAAAATTACATTAATTACACCAAATTTAAAAATAACCAAAGAGAAAGAAAAAGCAAAAAATCATTCATTATCCCACCTCCCAGAGAATCATTATTACACTGCTTATAATAATTACTAACACTTACTGGGCACTCACTCTGTGCCAGGTAATATTTTTCTGTGAACATTTTCCCAAATCACTACTCTTTGAAGACATCACTTGGAATGGCTGCATACTATTCCGTCACAGGTGTTCCATGGTCTGCCTAACCCGTGCGCTGTTGGACATTTAGATTGTTTTCCTGTCCTTTACTTGGAGGGTGCTATTATCAACCATGCTGAAGTGAGTGAGAATTCTATCATGTTCCCTCACTAATCAGCATGCTTTTAGTATATTTTTGTAAAAAAAACCAAAAACCCAAACCACCCCAAATAAAAACGTATCACATAGGAAAAAAGCAGCAGAGAAGGGTGTAATGGGAAGGGTGCGGTGGGCTCAGGCAGGACATGCACATGTTCTTTTAGAAAACAGGCCAATGGGCCCTGGCCGGTTGGCTCAGCGGTAGAGCATCGGCCTGGCGTGCAGGGGACCCAGGTTCGATTCCCGGCCAGGGCACATAGGAGAGGCGCCCATTTGCTTCTCCACCCCCCCCCCCACTTCTTCCTCTCTGTCTCTCTCTTCCCCTCCCGCAGCCAAGGCTCCATTGGAGCAAGGATGGCCCGGGCGCTGGGGATGGCTCCTTGGCCTCTGCCCCAGGCGCTAGAGTGGCTCTGGTCGCGGCAGAGCGACGCCCCGGAGGGGCAGAGCATCGCCCCCTGGTGGGCGTGCTGGGTGGATCCCAGTCGGGCGCATGCGGGAGTCTGTCTGACTGTCTCTCCCCGTTTCCAGCTTCAGAAAAATACAAAAAAGAAAACAGGCCAATGTGGTAAAATTGCATAGGACTAAATGCAATGCACACACACACAATACACTGGGGAAATCTGAATGTCTGTCGATTGTATCACTGTTAATATCCTGGTTTTGCAAGATGTTACCATTGAAGGATACTGTAAAAGTGGGATCTCTTTGTATTATTTCTTACAACTGAATGTGAATCTATAATTATATAAATAAAATTTCATATAAAAAGCAATTCTAAAGTTGTGACCCACCAGTATGTACCATTCCATTGCAAACCATTTTTTATTAAGCTTACATTGTAAACGTTTTCCATGTTTCGACAGCCCTGACAATAATTGCTTAATGGCTACGTGATATTCCATCTTCCCGGTGTAAAATCATTTCCTTAACCACTTATTCTCCTTTACTAGGTTTCAGGTTGTTTTCAATTTTCAGCCACTGCCAACACCATAATGAATATTATTGTGCATAGAGCTCTTTTATCTTTTGGACTATTTCACTAGGATTAATTCCCAGGGAGTGGGGTTACTGGGCATTGGTTGCAGCTCTGTGGCTGGCTGTATTATGTATTACTAATTTAATATGATAACTTTATTTATGCATTTTTTATTAAATTAATCTGGGTGACATTGTTCAATAAACTTATATAGGTTTCAAGTGTACATTTCTTTTCTTTTTTTTCTCCTTATTTTTAAAAAATATTTTATGCCTGACCTGTCATGATGCAGTGGATAAAGCATCAGCCCAGAATGCTGAGGTCACTGGTTTGAAACCCTGGGCTTGCCTGGTCAAGGCACATATGGGAGTTGATGCTTCCTGCTCCTCCCCCACTCCTCTCTCTCTCTCTCTCCCCAAAAATGAATAAATAAAATCTAAAAATTAAAATTAAAAAATATTTTATGTATTGATTTTAGAGATAGGAGAGAGAGAGAGAAAAGTGGAGAGAGGGGGCAGGAAGCATCAACTCGTAGTTGATTCTTGTATGTGCCTTGACCGGGCAAGCCCAGGGTTTTGAACCAGTGATCTCAGCGTTCCAGGGCGACGCTTTACCCACTGCACCATCACAGGTCAGGCTCAAGTGTACATTTCTAAGATACATGATCTGCATATAGTGCATCATGTGCCCATCACCCAAAGTCAGATCATCTTCTGTCACGATATTATTTGACCCCTTTATCTTTACCACCTCTCCCACCACCCTTCCCTCTGGTAACTACCATATTGTTGTCTGTGTCCATCAGTTTTAATTTTATATTCTGTATATGAGTGAAATCATATGGTTCTTAACTTTTACTGACTGACTTACTTTGCTTAGCCTGATATTCTCAAGGTCCATCCACGTTGTCACAAATGGCAGTATGTCATCGTTTCTTACGGCTGAGTAGTATTCCATTGTATGTATGTACCACACCTTCTTTATCTGGTCATCTGTGGAAAGACATTTCAGTTGTTTCCACATCTCGGCCACTGTGAATAATGCTGCAATAAACATAAGGGTGCATATATCTTTGAGAATGAATGTTTTCAAAAATTTTGGGTAGATACTCAGAAGAGGGGTTGCTGGGCCATATGGTAAATCATTCTTATTTTTTGAGGAAACTCCATAGTGGCTGTACCAGTTTACATTCCCATCAGCAGTGAAGGAGGGTTCCTTTTTCTCTACAACCTTTCCAACACTTGTTATTACTTTTCTTGACAAGTCATTCTAACAGGTGACGATGGTATGTCACTGTAGTTTTGATTTGCATTTCCTTAATAGCTGGTAAAGTTGAGCATCTTTTCATATGTATATCTGTTGGTCATTTGTATGTATGTCTTTTTAGAGAAGTGCCTGTTAAGGTCGTCTGCTCATTTTTTAAATTGGATTATTTGTTTGGTGTTGAGTTGTATGAGTTTTTTATATATATATATATATTTTGGATATAAACCCCTTGTTAGAGCTGTAGTTTGCAAATATTTTCTCCCATCCATCCAGTTGGTTGCTTTTTTGATTTGTTGGCAGTTTCTTTGGCTGTGCAGAAGTTTTTTAGTTTGATATAGTCCCATTCATTTATTTTTGCCTTTAGGTGCCTTGCCTTTGGGTTTAAAATTTTTTTTAATTTTTAAATTTATTTATTTATTTATTCATTTTAGAGAGGAGAGGGAGAGACAGAGAGGGGGAGAGAGAGAAGGGGGGAGGAGCTGGAAGCATCAACTCCCATATGTGCCTTGACCAGGCAAGCCCAGGGTTTCGAACCGGCGACCTAAGCATTTCCAGGTCGACGCTTTATCCACTGCGCCACCACAGGTCAGGCGCCTTTGGGTTTAAATTAATCAAACCTTCCTAAGACCAAGGTCCATAAGTTGAGTGCCTATATTTTCTTCTATGTAATTTATTGTTTCAGGTCTTATATTTAGGTCTTTGATCTATTTTGCATTAATTTTGTTCATGGGGACAAATTGTTCATTATTTTGCTTGTTGCTTTCCAATTTTCCAGCAACGTTTATTGAAGAGGATTTCTTTTCTCCATTGTATGTTTTTGGCTCCTTTGTCAAAAATTATTTGCCCATAAACATGTGGTTTTATTTCTGGGCTTTCAATTCTTTTCCATTGGTCTGTCTTTCTGCTAATACGAGGCTGTTTTGATTATTGTTGCTTTGCAGTATTATTTGAAGTCAGTGTGATACCTCCAGCTTTGTTCTTTTTTCTAAGGATTGATTTGGCTATTCAGGGTCTTTTGTGGTCCCATACAAATCTGATATATTTTTGTTCTATTTCTTTAAGAAATGGCATTTGCGATTTGGGTGGGAATTAAATCTGTATATTGCTTTGGATAGTATGGATATTTTAACTGTGTCGATTCTTCCAATCCATAAACACAAGGATTGTGTCTTTTTCAACTTCTTTTCATAATGATTTGTAGTTTTCAATATAAAGGTCCTTCACAGCCTTTGTTAAGTTTACTCATAGCTATTTTATTCTTTTTGTTGCAACTGCAAAAGGAATGGTTTTCTTTTTCTTTTTCTGAAGTTTCATTGTTAGTATATAGGAATGCAGTGAATTTTTGTACATTGATTTTGTATATTGCAAGTTTACTGTATTTGTTTATTGTTTCTAAGAGTTTTTTGGTTTTCTATGTATAGAATCATGTCACCTACAAAAAGTGAAACTTTTATGTCTTCATTCCTGATTTGGATGACTTTCTCTTGTTTGATTGTTCTGGCTAAGACTTCCAGCACTTTATTGAATAAGAGTGGTGGGAGCAGACATCCTTGTCTCGTTCCTGATCTTAGAGGAGCGTTCAGTTTTCAGCACTTTGATATTAGCTGAGGGATTTGTCATATATGGCCTTTATTATGTTGAGGTACTTTCCTTCTATATGCATTTTATTGAGTGTTTTCATCATAAATGGATGCTGTATCTTATCAAATGTCTTTTTGCATCTATTGATAAGATCATATCATTTTTATATTTTGTTAATGTGGTATATTACATTGATCAGTTTGCATATGTTGAACCATCCGTGTGTCCCTGGAATGAACCCCATTTGATTGCAATGCATTATCTTTTTAATGTATTGCTGCATTCAGTTTGCTAGTATTTTGTATAGGGTTTTTGCATTTGTATTCATCAGAGATACCATACTAGTCTGTAGTTTTTTTGTGTGTGTGTGTTATCTTTGCCAGATTTTGGGATGATACCTTTATTATTGTCTTATTAAGGCACAAATTGGCTGTTTCTCAAGCCAGCAAAAATTCTTTGCTGTGCCTTTCTGTATTCAGATTTGTAAGAAAAAAACAAGGAAACCCTCACCCACCCACCCCACCCCTTCCCACCCATTTCTACCTACACAATGTCACCTGGGATTTGAATGGCAGAATGCAGGGACAGCAAAGTTCAGCTAGAGGAGCTGTCACAGGCGTCATCTTCCCACAGCGGTGCTTGACAGGCCTCCTGGGACCCCCACTGACGCACGTGGTGCCCAAGACATTTCCCCCCCCAGCACGACGAAGCAGCAGAGGCGGAGGTGGACTGTGTGTGTGTGTGTGTGTGTGTGTGTGTGTAAACCTTTTCTAGAACACATTAAATTCCGTTATAATGAGAATGATAAACTGCTGCAGCCCTTCGGGCGCCTGGTTGGGCGGGGGGTGGCGCGCTGGGTGACAGGCCCCCATTTCTCCAGAGCGATCTTCACCAGGGCAGCCGCCCTCCGAGAGCTTTCTGACGACCGCTGCGTCACGCTTCCGGCTGAGTGGCCCCGGCCGCACAGAGGCCGCAGAGAAGGGCTTGGCGTGAGGGGCAGGGCGCCTGAGACGCCCCGCCACCCTGCGCGGCTGCGGAGGCCCTAGGGGCTGGCGCCAGCTTCGCCCACCCGCGGTGTGTTATTTATTTTATTTTCAATGTTTGAATTTTTATTTTGTTGTATGTTATTTTAAATTGTACGTTATGTTTTATTTTTATTTTATTAGTTTTGCTTTGTTTTATATTTTATTTTTAATTTAATTTTAAAATTAAAATAAAAAAATTTTGCAGTTAAGATTGCCAGATAAAATACCAGGTGTCCACTTAAACTTGAATTTTAGATAAGTGATATAATTTTTTTAGCCTAAGTGTATCTTATTTAGTATGTGCACTTAGTATAAGTCCTTCTCAAATATTCTGTCCTGTATTTTTATTTAAATCTAGCAAACCTGTTTGCAGCAGAACGCCTTTGGACAAAGTGAGGCAATTCGAGTCAAAGGGAGTGGGGCAGGAGAATGAATGTCACCTTCTGTCCCCAGGCCGATCGGAGGAGCCCCCGCTGAACAGAACCCTCGTACCCAACCTCTCCTTCAGGGGCGGAGCTTCCCCAGGGCGGGTGGCAGGAGTCACAGCAGTAGACAGCTGCTGCCACTGTCCTTGTCCACGGATATTAGAAGGGAACCAACTAGCACCAGCAGAGGGAGCTGTGACCTCTGCATATTAAGTTTGTTTTGTTTGTTTGTTTTGGGGTATTTTGGCCCAACCAGGATTGGTTTACAATCCTTTGAAATGTCCCTCTGGCTCATATGTTGTGAGCAACAAGCGCCGAGGGTGGGGTCCAGGTTGGCCTCTGTAGGATCTGGACATCTCGGTTTCTTCATCAGTGAAATGGGGCTGTTGCCGGGTTGTGCAGATGGATGACATGAAAAACGCCTGCAAAGCACAGCACGTATACTTCCTCCTATCTGCTCTACCGTAGTATAGTTCACAATAACATTCGCCCATTTTAAGAAGAAATTCACTGAGTTTGGACCTATGTTTATAGTTGTGTAACCACGATTACAATTATTTTTTTTTTCAGGTCAACAAACATGTATTGTCTTAGGATGTGCCTCGCAGGCAGAGATGAGAGCCGCAGCCCTTCACTGAGGAACTCAGTTTGGTAGAGAAGACAGGCCACACACACATCTGCATGAGAAGCAGCAGGTGCAGGGAGCACACCAGGGCACAGGGGGTTCAGAGCGGTATGAGGTCACTATTATCACTCTAAGTCCCTAGAACATTGCACAGTCTGGCTGTCCCTATCCCAGTCCTGTCAGGTCCTTGGTCCCAAAACACAAGAAGCTTGCTGGGTCCCCCATTCCCTGTGCACGCCTACATCCTCATCTCTTAATTCTAATCTGGGAGAAGGTCATTCCTCTTCATGCTTCAAGACTCAACTCAGATGTTGCCTTCTCTGAGAAGCCATCTCTTCTCGCCTGAGTTTTCTAGGACCAATCTGCGGCTCCCTGATCCATGGATTTGGGGCCTGCAGGTGCTGAGGGTTAGAGAAAGGCTTCGTGGGAAGACTGGCCAGAGAAGGATCACTTCTCATAAGCTGCAGGTACAAAGGGCAGGGCAGGGAGTGTGGGGGGCCAGGGCTCAAGGTTGCAGAGGGAGTCTGAGTAGCCTTCCTCCTGGACCAAAGTCCACCCAGGAGAGTCCTTTGTGCTTCCTGCTGGGCAGGAATCAGGGTTGGGTAGGTGGAGTAAATGATGGAAGAGGTAGGCAGCGCACCTGCGCGGAGGGGTCCACGACAGTATACCGTCCAGATCTGGAGTAGGTGGTACCCATTCAAATACTCGTTCAGCAGGTGCGGAGCAGGCTCCCACAAGGTGCTGAGGCCATCCCTGTGAGACTGTGTCGTTGGGATAGGTGGACAGAGCCAGCTCAGCCCCTGCGTCATCCCTGGGCTCCCCCATGCTCTGGGCCTCTCCTGCATTAGCCCACGGGGTGTCCCCAGCTCTGAAGCTCTGAGCTCTTCGAGCCAGTGCTGGTACCTGCCAGCCTCCTGGGGTCCTCCAGGCCCTGTTCCAATGGCGGAGAATGAAATAGATGTGGTCTCTGTCCTCAGAGACCTTGTAGTTTAGAGGCACACGGAATGTGTCTGCTGTAGGGTGGGTGGGGGTGGCTGTGGGGGCACAGAGCGTCTCCCCGCTTTCTGGTAGTGTTGCTTTTTAAGCAAACCTGGGATCCATCCATCTCTTTTCAGCTGCGTGACACCATTTCAGCAGTCATGTCACGTCTGGACAAATGTCTATCCACAGGCACTCACAGGCCCTATGCTCAGTTCCCTCGATGGCAGCCTGAGCAAGCTTCAACACCACCTGCAGCAACAGCACGTTTTGGTACACCATTACAAAAGCAATACGTGCCCATGGTAGAAATTCAAATAGTGAAGGAGGCTATAAGGTGAAAAGTCAAAGGCAGAACCCTCTCTGCCTAACCCCCAACCTCCAGGCCTACTTCCTAGAGTCAGTGAGTGTCTTCTGTATCCTTCCAAAACCTTTCAAAGCATATTCACGCTTTTATGTATGTGTGTGTACAAAATCGCACATACTGTATATGTCTAATGATACCTGTGTGTATGTACTGTTTGTAACCTAAAAAACCAACAGCCCAGACTTCTCACCTTGCATTTTTCTCTTGCAAGTGGATGCTGGAGTTTATTTCCTGTCACCATATCCAAGGATTGCCAAGTTCTTCTTAGTGATTTGCTCTTATCAATGATGCTGCAGTGAAATAAATTCCTAGAAGATGTCCTGGCTCAACTGGGACGCGCCAGGAAACCGTGGGGAGCTATCGCCCAATCGCTCAATCGCCTGTCCCTGTGGGCCCCTGACCTCTCTTCCCACAGGCTGACATTTCTCCTCCCACTTACCAGCATGTCCCCAGATCACTCTGACAGGCAAAATATGGTAACTTACTTAAAAAATGATGAGTTAGGCTGAGCTTTTAATTTTCCTGTTATCCACACGAATCTCTCTTTCTGCTATGTGTCTTGCCTTTTTTTTCGACCGAGTTCATGTTTGATTTCTGCGTAGCTGAGGAAATTGGCACATTGTCTCTCATATTGTTGCAAATACATCTCCCAGTTTTCCGTTGGTCTTTTGACTTTCTGTATATTTTTATATTAAATTATTTTATTTCATTTTATGAGTTATTAGTTATACAGATAATTCCTTGATTTTATTAGTGACTCACTGCATTATCTACCTTGGGTTTGTATTGAAGTTGTCATTATTAAAAGACATACAATCAAAAAGTAAAGACATAAGTTCAAAATGTAATATAATTCTCAATAAAGAAAAATGTTTCTAGTTAATATCCCATATAAGAGGAGCAAAAGGAATTTGTTTCAAAGTGATGAATTAGACAATGTTCTTTTTTTTAAAAAAAGATTTTATTTATTGATTTTAGAGAGAGGAAAAGAGAAAGGGTGGAGGAGTGGGAAGCATGAACTCATAGTAGTTGCTTCTCATATGTGCCTCGACCAGGCAAGCCCGGGGTTTCAAACCAGCAATCTCAGCATCCCAGGTCGGTGCTTTATCCACTGAGCCAGCATAGGTCAGGTGACAATGTTCTTTTTTTATGTGATCAACACTTACACAAAACGCCTGTCCAACACACTCCATAATGAGCTTTATTTGCTCAGCTGGACCATGACGGTAACTTCCGTGCGGAGCACTGTGAGCATCGCATTTCTTCCTCTGCGTCGAGTGCCCAGAACAACGTCCTCCACATTCGGAGTGCTTCATGACTGTTAGGGGGTCTTCTCCTCACTTCTCATCAAATGCTTTAATTGCTCACATCTCTCCCGCTGGCACACCGACCAAGGGACCAAAACCAGGCAAGATCTTCTGCAGAGGCCCTGGCCGGTTGGCTCAGTGGTAGAGCGTCGGCCTGGCGTGCGGAAGTCCCGGGTTCGATTCCCGGCCAGGGCACACAGGAGAAGCGCCCATCTGCTTCTCCACCCCTCCCCCTCTCCTTCCTCTCTGTCTCTCTCTTCCCCTCCCGCAGCTGAGGCTCCATTGGAGCAAAAGATGGCCAGGGCGCTGGGGATGGCTCCTTGGCCTCTGCCCCAGGCGCTAGAGTGGCTCTGGTCACGACAGAGCGACGCCCTGGATGGGCAGAGCATCGCCCCTGGTGGGCGTGGCAGGTGGATCCCAGTCGGGCGCATGCGGGAATCTGTCTGACTGCCTCCCCATTTCCAGCTTCAGAAAAATACAAAAACAAAACAAACAAACAAAAAAAAGATCTTCGGCAGAAGCAGACCGCGTGAAGAAAGCAGCCCCTGCTTTCGTCTTCGCTGCCAGGAGCAGCGTACCCAGACCCTCTTCCAAGTCCTCCCTGGCACAGCTCCCAGATGAGGAAAGACCCAAGAGCGGTGCCCTCCAGGGTGTCTTCCACATCCATGTTGATCGCAGGCACAGGCTGGAAGGTCTCTGGCACATAGATCCACCACCACTCTGTCACAGACCCCTTCCTCACAGGTAAAGATGACGTCACTGAGCTCTTGAAAACTCTTGGGCTGGGGCTTGATTCTTTCATTTCTTCCCAAGATGTGTAAGAGTCTATTTCTGCTGTAGCCTTCTCTGTCTTTCCTGAGAAGGTTGTCGTACATGTTTATATGTCAACGAGAAATCAGAAATCATGAGAAGGTTGGGTGCCAGGCCTGGGGGCTTCATGCGAGATCCAGTTCCGAAAGACCTGACACTGACCCTTTCTTCCTGGGGATGCTGTAGGTTTCCATGCTGCTGTTCGTGTTACTCATACACACCACAGACACCGTGAGTGGCAATGAGGATGTGACAGCGCTATTTCGGACATGGTGAGACAGTGGGCTTCAGTGGCTGTGGGGACCTGAAGCCAAGGGGATGGCCATCTGGCTACAGCTCTTCCAATTGGCCGACTTTTTGTATTTTTGCTTGGAAGAAGCTTTATGCTTTATAAAATCAAATTAATCTTTCCCTTTATAGTTTATGGAATCAGTATCATACTTTACAAAAGAAATGTATTTATGCTTTCTTCTCATGCTTTTATGGTTCAATTTTTACATTTAAATCTTTGAGCCTGACCGGGCGGTGGCGCAGTGGATAGAGTGTCGGACTGGGATGCGGAAAACCCAGGTTTGAGACCCCGAGGTCGCCAGCTTGAGCACAGGCTCATCTGGTTTGAGCAAAAGCTCACTGGCTTGAGCCCAAGGTCGCTGGCTCGAGCAAGGGATTACTTAGTCTGCTGAAGGTCTGTGGTCAAGGCACATATGAGAAAGCAATCAATGAACAACTAAGATATTGCAACACGCAATGAAAAACTAATGAGGCCCTGGCCGGTTGGCTCAGTGGTAGAGCGTCAGCCTGGTGTGCAGGAGTCCCAGGTTCAATTCCTGGCCAGGGCACATAGGAGAAGCGCCCATCTGCTTCTCCACCCCTCCCCCTCTCCTTCCTCTCTGTCTCTCTCTTCCCCTCCCGCAGCCGAGGCTCCATTGGAGCAAAGTTGGCCCGGGCATTGAGGATGGCTCTGTGGCCTCTGCCTCAGGCGCTAGAATGGCTCTGGTTGCAACAGAGCGACGCCCCAGATGGGCAGAGCATTGCCCCCTGGTGGGCATGCTGGGTGGATCCCGGTCGGGTGCATGTGGAAGTCTGTTTGCCTCCCTGTTTCCAACTTCAGAAAAATACAAAAAAAAACCTAATGATTGATGCTTCTCATTTCTCCGTTCCTGTCTGTCCCTGTCTATCCTTCTCTCTCTCTCTCTGTCTCTGTAATAAATAAATAAATAAATCTTTGATCTGCCTGCAATTTACATTGATGTGAAGGAAAAAGTTATGGATCTATATTTGTTATTAAAATGGCCAAATCGGCCCTGGCCAGTTGGCTCAGTGGTAGAGCATCAGCCTGGCGTGCAGGAGTCCCGGGGTTCGATTCCCGGCCAGGGCACACAGGAGAAGCGCCCATCTGCTTCTCCACCCCTCCCCCTCTTCTTCCTCTCTCTCTCTCTTCCCCTCCTGCAGCCAAGGCTCCACTGGAGCAAAGTTTGCCTGGGCCCTGAGGATGGCTCTGTGGCCTCTGCCTCAGGCGCTAGAATGGCTCTGATTGTGGTAGAGCGACGCCCCAAGATGGGCAGAGCATCGCCCCCTGGTGGGCATGCCGCGTGGATCCCGGTCGGGCGCATGCGGCAGTCTGTCTGACTGCCTCCCTGTTTCCAGCTTCGGAAAAATACAAAAAAAAAAAAAAAAAGGCCAAATAGCTAGCCATTTTTGATACAAGAAAAAAAAGTTTCAATACAAGAAAAAAGTTTATTTTTGTATTATTATTTATTAATTATTGTATTATATCATTTATAGAATTCTCCAATATACAAGGTAGTATAACCGAAACAATGAAGCAGTTAAGTTTGTTTGGTACTACAATTTACCTTGATGATTCAAAGTCTCTCTTTCACTCCAAAAAGTTAAATAACCAGGGTTTACTTTTTAAAAAGTACTTGCAAATATAAAATAATATTAGGGAAAAGGATCAACTTTTATCACCTTAAAACTTAGGATATTAAACATTCTGTTCAGCTTAGATTAGGCAGTTTAGGATAAGTAAGGTATGTTATACTAATAACGTAATTACATACACTTGGCGATACCGTAAAGTGTATCCCATCTTTATTGGGAGATATGGGCACAAAAATTATTGACTCAGGATGAGGCATTTGGTTAAACATTTGTCAATATCCTTTCCTATGTTAAATATTTACGTCTTTGGTAGAAAATGCGTTTGAAAAACAGAAATCAAGAAACCTCCATCAGGTGGCAAAAATCAGGTCCTCAAAATAGAAATTTACCAGTCCACAAACAAGGCTGATATTGCTTACTAGCATAAAATTGGCTTTCTTGTAATTAACGCAAGAGTAAGTGAAATACTAGCTTTCCACGTGAGCTCCTCCAGTTCAGTGATATCTGCACATCACATCTCACCTGGACTTTTCGGTGACAAATCCACCCCCTTAAGGAACCGTGTGGAAAAGGAAGAACAATCAATAAGAAAAAAAATCCTCCCAGCCCTTAAATCAGCCACATGCAGCTGCGGCTGCTTGAATGGTAGCCCCGACATCCTAGTTTGCTTCCAGTGAGTCCAGACCGGGGCTCAGGCGGTGGGTGTAAGAGAGGAAGGGCAGCCGGAGCAGCTCCAGGACCACGGGAGGGAGAGGAGTAGGGGCTGGGGAATCCTGCGGGGCACCGGTTTAAAGGCCCATCTTATGGCTCGTAATTATAGTAAAGCTTTAAAGGCTGAGCTCGGGGCAAAGGCTAAGAGCCAGACCTGGGGAAAGCCTCAGTTACAAGGTAACGGGATTGGCAAGGAGGTTCTTGTGGGCAGTAGGGAAGAGAAGGGAACTGCGCATCTAGAAGGGGGCAGGTAGACAGGAAACTTGGGAGAGCGAGGCGCACGGGTCTATCCAAGCTCCGCAGAGAGTGGGGAGAATTGCGGGGAGGAGTGCGGGGAGCGGGCGGAGGGAAGAGCGCGGGGGAAGGTCCGGATCTGGAGCTGGAAAGGGCGGGCAGCAGAGAGGGCTGCAGCCAAAGCGGCCGGGACGGGAAGGAGGGTGGTGGCGGCGGCTGCGCTAGGCGGAGTCTCCAGCCGCCAGAGGAAGCTGAAGCTGAAGACTGGGTTCATCTTGGGTGGTTTGCTGATGGTGGGAACCTCCTGGAGCTAGTTGTCTTCTGGACTTGCCTGTACCCGCGGCTGCAGCAGCCGCGGCCGGAGCAGCCGAGCCCGCTGAGCGGGACGAGGGTGAGTGGCCCGCCTGCCTAGTCCAGCGGCGGCTATCCGCAACTTGTTTTGTTTGCCGGAGGGTCTGGGCGCTGAGCCCCAAGCACTATGTCTCCGGCCCGCCCCCCTTAGCAACTTTCAAATATACTTTACGACAGGTGTTAACGACAGTCATCATGCTATACTTATATTCCTAGAACTCATTCATCTTATAATTGGAAGTTTTGTATCTTTTGACCACCTTCCCCATTCCACTACTCCCAGCACCCGCAAATCTGATCTCTTTTCTACGAGGTTTTTTTTTTTTTTAATTTTAAATTTCACATATAAATGAGTTCATATAGTATTTGTCTGTCTCTGCCTGATTTACTTCATGTAGCATCATGCCCTCCAAGGCTGTCCATGTTGTTGCAAATAACAAGATTTCCTTCTTTTTAAGGGCGGAATTAGTTACCTAGGTGTTTTTTCAAACCTCTGCGTTGCTCTGTGTGTATATATGTCTGAATGCCTATTAGTATCTGTGGGGTGGGACCTTCATAAGTCAGCTGGGACTGGAGGGGAACTGCTTCTGATACCTGTGAGGGGGTTCTGGTGTTTGCCTGGGTTCCGCGCGTCTGTCTGGGACTCCCTGTGTGTCCCAGTGCGGTGCCCGTGCCCGCCGCTTCCTTGCACGTGCTGCCCCCTGGTGGTTGCCTCCTGACTTGTATTTTTCAGTCCTATGAAAAATTTCTGGCTGTTTGTTGACTTCTTACCCTCCCTTTTTCAGAGAATTATCCACACTCCTACCTTTACCCACTCACACCTGCTCAGCTCAACAGCCCACTGCAGTCCCATTTCCATCCGCTCCAGTCTTGTAGCTTTCTCTGGGGCTAAATCCAATGGACATGTCTCAGTCTCACCTCTACTACATACCTCTGACAACAACCTTCTTGAAATTCATTCCTCCCAAGATGCCACGCGCTCCTCCTTTTTTGTCCACTCCTCCTCCCTCTCCCTCCCGATCTGGTTCATCTGTCTCTCTCTGCCTGATTTTTAACACTCTGTTCCCAGGGCTCCATCTTTGTCACTCCCTGCTCTCCCCACTGGCCCTGGTGATCCCCTCTTGCATTTTCCTCATGACTTCAGCTATTAGTATTATGAATAGGTGGCCTCCAAATCTTGCACTCATAGGAAGACATAAAACACTCACTGTACATGCCACACACCTGTGGACAATGGCAGGCACACAGTCAGATACATACACATGCACACACACATGCATACTGTTATACACTACCAACCAGCTAGACACAGACATAGAAATTCAGACAAAGGCTCACAGAAATTTTTTAAAAATCACCTCCCCTGCTGTGCTCCAGGTTGAATTCCTCTCCTGCAACCACATATTGCTGGCTAAAGCCCAGGGTAACTGCAGGGTGACCTCAACTTCCTTTTCCTTAACTGCCCACCTGTCTGCCTGGTGCCGCTGACCAGCATGGGCCTGGGGATCTAAAGTTAGGGTACCCTCCTCCACCACTCAGTGTGTAGGTGTCCTGAGGAAGTAGGGGGATGGGGGAACCCTCAGCAGCTAATCTAATGACTATAAACACTGTTTTGGTTGTTTTTATTATATTTAAGTAATTGGCTCGTGTGAGATTTTTTTTTTATACATAAACCATCTTTTCTAGTGTGTAGAGATAACTCTCCCTCCCCCCTGTGCTGAGCACCTACTGTGTGTCCCTACAATGCCTAGGCTGGTGATGGACTTCTAGGTCTGACCTGATCCACAGCAGTGACAGCCCGGATCAGGGATGTGCATGGTGGCCTGGAGGGAAGCCTGGGCCCCAGGGCGAGCACACCTGGCATGAAGGACATCAGCAAAGGGGTGGCTCACCAGACCACCTGGGCAGATGGCAAGTTCATACACATCCATGTCTGAACTGTTGGAAGTCTGCGTGTCAAACCCTCACCATCCATCTGATCCTTCACCAGGCTCAGGTCCTGGGGTCTTGGCCACTCAGCCTTCACATGAGCATCTGGGGATAATACCCCTCCAAACTTTGACGTGTTGACCCTGGAGTATTTGTTATCCCTGGGGAAGGGCTTGTCTCCACACAACTGACCTGTGTGGGACCCAGACCAGGACTTCTTTATACTGCGTGATTCCCAAGATATCAAGGAAGCTGTTCTCACAGGAAAGGCTCATTTTGGGGGTAAAGGAAAGACGATGATCACTCACTGCCATGACATGGTGGAAGGGGAGAGAAAGGACAGAGCTGTGCCTCCCGCTTGCGTTCTGTCCCCACACCACGGGGGCTGCTCACTGCAGGCCTGGAGCCCTGCTGATGGGTCCTCTCTGTGATGACTCATATGGCACGCCTATCAGGAGTAGCGTGACACACCTGTCTTGAGTGTTCATGCTGCTCTTGCTCACAGAGTTCCCCCTGGACAGAGTGGATGCTGTGTAAGGTACAAACATACCTGGGCTGCGACATCCTGTATGTGACTGTGAGCAGGTGACACGACCTTTGGATACCCACACTTGCCTCCCATGGTATCTGTCAGCATCTACCCATCTTCCTGGGGAAGCCGTCCAACCCCTCCTCAGCTGAGGGGTCCTGCGTTCTATTAGACTCTGTGTGTGTGTGTGTGTGTGTGTTTGCATGTGTCTAGTAATAGGTATAGCAGGAATAAGTTTGAATTTCTAGATACCTGCAATCTGGACTGTGCAGCATCCTCTGCAAACATGTATCCCACCCCCTGCACATCCTTTGATATAAGAAATTCAATGTTGCCCTGGCAGTGTTGCTCAGTTGGTTAGAGTGTTGGGCAGATACCCTGAGGTTGTGGATTCAAGCCCCAGTCAGGGCACATGCAAGCATAAATAAGTGGAGCAATAAATTGATGTTTCTTTCTCTCTCCTTCTCTCCCTTCCTCTTACTCTCTAAATACATTTTTAAAAATTTTAAAAGAAATTCAGTGTTACAGATACCATCTTTGCATATGGAACAGATTCTGCTTGATAACACTTAAATATAATGTTTCAGATTTTAACAAAGTTTAAATATAATATTGCAATATTTTATTTCTTATCAATTTTATTTATTTATTTGACAGAGACAGAGAGAGAGAGTTAGCGAGAGGGACAGATAAGGACAGACAGGAAGGGAGAGAGATGAGAAGCATCAACTTATAGTTGCAGCACCTTAGTTGCTCATTGATTGCTTCTCATATGTGCCTTGAACAAGGGGCTCTAGCCAAGCCAGTGACCCCTTGCTCAAGCTAGTGACCTTGGGCACAAGCCAGAAACCTTGAGTTCAAGGCAGCGACCTTAGGCTCAAGCCAGCGACCATGGGATCATGTCCATGATCCCACTCTCAAGCCAGCACCCCCGCTCTCAAGCTGGTGATACCACACTTAAGCTGGATGAGCCCGCACTCAAGCTAGCGACCTCGGGATTTTGAACCTGGGTCCTCTGCGTCCCAGTCCGATGCTCTATCTACTGTACCATCACCTGGTCAGGCTTATCAATTTTATTGAAACAGAATTCTACCCATGGAACCTGGGAGATATAGCAAGCATTATCTAAAACACAATGAACAGCCTGACCTGTGGTGGCACAGGGGACAAAGTGTTGACCTCAAACACTGAAGTCACCAGTCTGAAACCCCGGTCTTTTTTTTTTTTTTTAATTCATTTTAGAAAGGAGGAGAGAGCGGGAGAGAGAGAGAGGAGAGAAGGGGGCAGGAGCAGGAAGTATCAACTCCCATATGTGCCTTGACCAGGCAAGCCCAGGGTTCGAACCGGCGACCTCAGCATTTCCAGGTCGATGTTTTATCCACTGCGCCACCACAGGTCAGGCAGCCACCGCCCCCCCCCCCCTGGGCTTGCTTGATCAAGGCACATATGGGAGCTGATGCTTCCTGCTCCTCTCTCCTTTCTCTCTCTCTCTCTCTCTCTCTCTCTCTCTCTCTCCTCTCTAAAAATGGTTAAATAAAACAAAAAAAATTTATTAAAACATAATGAACAAAGAAAACAACTTCCCCACAGACTATAGCTCTTTCTAACAGGATCACCACGTTCCAAGATAAAGGGAATGTGGGGGATATCTGGACTTGACTAAAGCATTTGTATACTGTATTTTCACAAATAACCCACATTCACAAAACCATAAATGCCAATTAAATATGAACTTCCCATAGCATAACCATGATGAGGTAACACAGTATACTTATTAGGAAGGGTAACATTATGAGAACTGACCACGGCAAGTGTTGGCAAGGCTTTGGAGGACCCGGAACTCCCCATCACTGCTGGTGGGGATGAGAAACAGTACAACAACTCAGGGAAACAGCATGTCAGTTTCTTGAAATGTCAAGCACAGACCTATTATATATATGATATTATATTCTTAGGTATTTCCCCAAGAGATAAGGAAATATATATCCTTACCAAGACTTAGCTGTAAATGTTCATAGCAACTTACCTGTAATAGCCCAAACCTTGAAACAACCCAACAACCACCAAGTGGACACTGAAATGTGGTTGAACCCTGGAGCAGAGGGCCACTCGGCTGTGAAAGGGACTGAGCCTCACTCTAAGTCACTAGGCAGAATGAAAGAGTCCGTGTATATAACACTTAAAAGATCCAAGTCTGCCTAAATGAACAGAAGATAAGTGAGTTGTTGAGGGGGGATACAGAGGGGAGGAGGGGCAGAGGGAGGAATCCCAGGAGTGTAAGGACACTTTGGAATGAGGAACACACTCACTGTCCTGACCGTGGTAGTGGCCTCACAAGTGTACACAAAAGTTAGAATGAGTCAAATTGTGCACTTTACGAATGTGGCTCTTTCTATGTCAATTGTTACTTAATAAAGCTGTTCAAATTTTTCTAAAAAAGGGAGACTCCTATTATCACAAACAAGCAGTGCTAACATAAGGCTCGAGTCCATTAGCAGGATGCCATTGTGTAATTGAAGGCTTTTGCTTTTTAGTTGTAATAGTCGATGTTTTGAGGTGAGAAAGGACACAGCGCTCTTATGTTCAAGTGCTAAATGGTCCACATTCTCTGGGGAAATTTGACAAACTACATTCAATGCCTGATAAATGGTCCCAGCCTTTGACCAGCCAAACACCTGCTGAGATTTCATCCTCCAGAGATGATGGCCATGTGCCCACATGTGCATTTTCAGATACGTCTAAGTGGTTGTTCAAAATAATGAGGACTAGAAAGCAGCTCACAGATTAAATAAATTATGGGCCATCTCGCTGTCTGTCTCAGCCAGTCCTCAACATTCTCTTTCTCTCTGACTCGGTCTCTCTGTCTCTCTTTCACGTGACTGTTTCTCTCCCTGTCTCTGTCTATCTGACTCTGTGTCACACACACACACACACACACACACGCTTTTTGAAAATTAAAAAACACAAATTATTTCTTGTTATTCAGCATCATGTTTATCTATAATTTATACTGTGAATGTTTTCATATCAGTACTAGAGAATTATTCTTTTCGTGATGTGATTGTATGTACATACTGCAAGTAATTTAACATGCCATCTATTGATGGATATTTAGATTTCTCCCTCCCATCCTTCCTTTCTTTCCTTTTGACAGAGAGAAGGAAAGAGAGAGAGAGAGAGGAACAGAGAATGGGGGGGAGGAGAGAGATGAGAAGCATCAACTCATAGTTGCTTCACTTTAGTTGTTGATTGCTTCTCATACATGCCTTGATGGGGGTGGGCGCTCAAGCCGAGCCAATGACTCTTGCTCAAGCCAACGACCTTGGGCTTCAAGCCAGTGACCTTTGGGCTCAAGCCAGCAACCCTGGGATCATGTAAATGATTCTTCACTCAAGCCACTGACCCCATGCTCAAGCCAACAACCTGCAGTCAAGCTTGTGACCTTGGGTTTTCAAACCAGGCACCTCAGCATTCAGGGTCAACACTCTATCCATTGTATCACCACCAGTCAGGCTAAATTTCTCCCAATGTTTTAAAATTTCCAATAATACTTAAACAAACATCCAAATGCATGTGTTTGTTTACACTTATGGGGTTGTGTCCATCTGTACAATGGACTGTGGGGGAGACAGCTCGGTTTGAGCAGAATTCTCAGAAGTGAAATTTCTGAAATCCAGTATATGTTCATTTAAAGAACTGTTAGGTATTTGGGCTCCAAACATTGTGCTCCAGTATAGATTTACTCCAACACCTATCTTTCTACATCATGCCCAATACTGGTAATATCAAATGTGTTGGTCTCTCCTCTCCAATGGGCTATAATAAGTCTAATCACTGGTGTAGCATCTATTTTTGTAAATTTCAGTTTGGTGAGTGTTTGCCCACGTCTTGACCGCCCTTGAAACCTTCAATGCCAGATGCTGGTATCTTTGCTGGAAAAGCTTTCACCGAGACAAAGCTGCACCCACAGCACTGGTGGTACTGGTGAAGCTGTGAGTCTTCTCTGGTTTCCTCCTCAGCCCAGGAGTCTGTGTGAGATGCCGGCTGGCCCCTCCTCCTCACCCCACCGAGGACCCTGAGTCAGTGTTCCCAGGATCCCAGTGGTTCAGACATTCCTTTGCTCTTTCCAACCTGCAGGATGAAGGGCAGCTCTGTCTTACTTTGTGATCATGAGTCAGAGGAAATTTTTTCTTTGATTAACTGTTTTTTTTCTGCCATATCTATTGACTGTGGTTATAGCAGAGGAGAAGCAGTCCAAACCACAAAGACTGTCAGGGACTCATGAGTGGAGAGATGTTGCTGCTGCTAGAACCCCTGAACCAGCTGTGCCTGCAGGAGGCTCAATCTTTCCTGTTACATAAGCCGGTATGTTAATATTTCTTCCTGCTTGAGCCAGGGGAAGTTAAGTATCTATCTTTTACCTGATATCAAAGATCCTTTTATAATTTTTTAAAAAGCTGGTTGTTGTTTTCTTATTGATAAAATAACTTGGCCAGGCCTGTGGTGGCACAGTGGATAAAACAGCAACCTGGAATGCTGAGGTTACCAGTTTGAAACCCTGGGCTTATCTGGTCAAGGCACATATGGATGGGAGTTGATGCTTCCTGCTCCTCCCTCTCCTTTTCTCTCTCTCTTCTCTAAAATGAATAATTAAAGTCTTAAAAAATAACTTGGAGTAAAATTGCCCCCCGTTTCCAAACCTCTAACTGAAAAATAACCTAAGCATAAGAAAAGTTCATGTTTTGAGGTGTCAATGATTCAGTTATTGTAACTTTTACCCAAGTGTCTACCTTATTATATGACAAACTAAATTAAAGAGAAAAGATAAAGAGTCAACCTGAAGCCTGGCCAGGCAGTGGCACAGTGGATAGAGCGTTGGACTGGGATGCAGAGGACCCAGGTTCGAGACCCTGAGGTCGCCAGCTTGAGCGCGGGCTCATCTGATTTGAGCAAGGCTCACCAGCTTGGACCCAAGGTCGCTGGCTCGAGCAAGGGGTTACTCGGTCTGCTGAAGGCCCGTGGTCAAGGCACATATGAGAAAGCAATCAATGAACAACTAAGGTGTCGCAACGAAAAACTGATGATTGATGCTTCTCATCTCTCTCCATTCCTGTCTGTCTGTCCCTATCTATCCCTCTCTCTGACTCTCTCTCTGTCCCTGTAAAAAAAAAAAAAGTCAACCAGAAGATCTACCTAGCTAGTAATGCTCAAGCCAATGTGCACAGATTTCAACAAATGCAACTGCTTTTGAAACGAAATAGTCAAATTCGAACAACTGAAACTGCTTATGCGTATGAGTGACCTTGGGGTTTCCAACCTCCACTTCTAACCAGGTCACACCTGGAACTAATTGGTGGCTATGCCAACCAGCAAGAGCATATGCAGAATGAATTAGGTGGTTAGTGAGCTTCTGAGACGTTCAGGTCCCTCCCAGACTGGAGCGACAGCCAGAGGAGACCGCCAAACATCCCTGAGACTGGGAGCGGGCAGCCAGCTCCCACCCGCGGGCCAGGAGCGCTGTCTTTGAGCAGCTGTGGCCACCATGTGGCTCTCTGTGTCCCTGCCAGGCTGGAGGAAGCTGGGAAATGGGCCTGGCTAAATGTCACTGCAAGGACACACCTTGCAGAGCGACCTTGGACTCCCCTTCTACTGCAAACTTGGTCTCTAGGGCACGAGCGTGCACCTGTGCACACAGACACACATTCACAGAAGCACACACTCTGCATTTTGGTTTCACAGGCTCCAAATGTGCAGCTGCCCAGATGAAGAGGACTCCGAGGCCAGGTGTCCATGGAAACGGGTGTTATTCTGCAGCAGGGATTGTGGTGGCTTGTTGGTCACTTCCATTTCCTAAACATTCTGGGTGAACAGCATGATACAGATCGTGGTGGCCAACTCCTTCCTGTCCTGGCCTGCGGGGCTGGGACAGGAACCAGTGTGACCCCATCTGAAAGTGCACAGTGGGTGAGCATGTCTTCTTTCAGGGAAGATTTGAAGAAACCCTGCAGCTGGTATCATCAGTACGGGGGTGGGGGGCTCACACAGCGCCGTTTCTCCCAGGGTCTGTCTGCTGTGACAGTGAGGTGGGGAAGTGCACTTGTCAACATGCTCAGTGAGACAATAAAACAGCCCCCTGCAAGAACCACTCACGTGGTGTCAGCTGCTGGGCCGGACAGTGGGAACATGACCTATTTTCTTATCCTGAACTCATCCCAACTGTCCACCAGAAGAGCCTGTCCCCTCTGTCATCCTCTCTTACCCACTGTGTCCTCTCCCCGTGAGGGACCTTCTCTCTTCCCTCTATCTGCCAGCGCACCAGGCATTCACAGGCAGGTACAGCTTAGTCACTGTTGGCTGTGTTTATGCCAGAAGTTCCTAACCCTTTGTATTAAATGGATTAATAAAATTTCATGAAAGTACAATGGAGGAAGGCTGACACTGAGGCGATAGCTTTAAAAATATTATCATCTTTTGTTGTCCTTATTTCACAAAAGGTCCTCGACATGCCAAAATGGAGGACAGCACCACATGAAAACAAGACACTTGTTCAAATGGGATGAGGTAGCTTCGTGAAGTCCCTGTTGTGTTGTGTTGGTCACATCTTTATTTTTTTAAAATCAATTTTTTTCTTTTCTTTAAAGATTTTATTTATTGATTTGAGAGAGAGAGAGATAGGGGTGTGGGAGGAGAGGGAAGCATCAACTCACAGTTGTTTCTCATATGTGCCTTGACTGGGCAAGCCCGGGGTTTTGAACCGGCAACCTTAGCATTCCAGGTTGACATTATAGTCACTGCACCACCACAGGTCAGGCATTGGATGCACCTTTCTCCATCTACCTCTGACCCCACCATGGCAGCCAGGCAGTATGCAGACCCTGGCCCTCTGCTTTGTCAGCCCAGCCTCCCCTCTACTTGCCATCGGCTGGGAGAGGATGGGTGGCCACCTAATTAGGAAGGTGAACAGCTGAGCACCCTCCACAGGGATGTGCATTTATTCACAAGAGACCAGGCCTTATTCTAAGTAAGTCAGTAATCACCTACTGGATTTCAGGCCCGTAGGAAGCAATGCTGTGGGACTCCTTCTTACAGGGCCCTCCCGCATGCACCTTGCCCCAGGCTTGGAGAAGAGGAGGCCTTGAGCTCTGGGCCTCGGCTCAGTATCGCTCCTGTCCCTCCATGGAACGGAGGCCACGGACACACCTGCTTCTCCTATGAATGGCTTCCCAACAGCTGGCCCCAGACCCTTCAAATTTATCACCCTTTTTATGGTTAGAAGACTTCCAATTTTTGAACAAGGAATGAAGCCCTACCTGGATTTGCAAAATCAGTTCAAATGGGCAGCCTCCTGGTGCCCCAGGTCTAGGCCCTGCCCCCCCCCTCAAACCCAGATCAGCAGCGGACATCGCTTCTGTTCAAAGACTATAGAATCTGGGGTGCAGAACACACATTTTAGACTGTCATTTGCATCAGGATGTGACACAGTGGCTATTCCTTCTCGTTTATGTGGTTGAGGAAGAGAACCCCCACCCCCGTGGTGCACGCTGGGGCTGAGCCGTGGCACTGCGGCTGGCTCTGTCGGGCTGGGGTCCCTGAGTTAGGGACACCTCTGCGGCTGCAGCTCAGACAGTCTACATGGTGAGGGGCAAAACAGTGACCTAATGAAAAATTCTGGCTCTGTAGCTGACTTGGCCAAAATGCAGAAGTGTCCTGTGGATAAGGCCCAGGTGCTGTCATTTAAAGAGGCTATGAGGCTTATAATCAGGCCAGTGGGAACATATGGAATGTGTCACACCCATTTTCTTCTTTGTCCAAAATTATTATCCCATTGGACAAATACAAAACTAACAAAACAGATGCTAAAAGATGAGATTTCAGGGTCCCTGTACTGACTGACCCGTTTCCTCAAAATGACTTCATTGATTTAAGTAGAAATGACCCCTGTCCTTAAGGAGATTGCAATTTTTTTTTTTTTCAGAGTAGTAATTTTAATAAAGCCTAATGTACAAGTATGTGTGACGGAGGATACAAAAAGTTTTGATGATTATGTAATTTCATTTATATCTCACGATTTCATTAACAGAGAAAAATTGTAATCTTTTCATAATTTCTTAATTTTAATGTTTTTATTAACTCAGAATCAATAAAATTATTGATTTTGGTACCTAGTAAGACTAGCTAGGAAAAATATACATGTCTTCATTATCTCCCCTTCCACAAATTTGTCTGCATTTTTTTTTTAAATTGCTAATAATGAGCTCTGTAGTCCTAGCTATAGCATGCTTGATTCTTTGGATATTTTCAGTAACTCATATGTTACAAATAATGTGCATAAATTCTACCACAGTGTCATATAGTAAGAAATGAATAATTGGAAGCCACTGTTATTCCATGTAACTGATCTCTTTCATTAAGCAATTGATCTCTTTCATGTTATTCTAGTTCTTTTTTCTTTATGCTCATGAATTCCTTGTCCTTCAGTTCAGATCCTGTGATCTGAAATGATTTAAATTATTAAAAGTTTGATATTTTTAAACTTTTATACTCCCTAGACAGGACATAGGAAATTTTTTTTTTTTTTTATAAATTTTTATTAATGGTAATGGGATGACATTAATAAATCAGGGTACATATATTCAAAGAAAACATGTCTAGGTTATTTTGTCATCAAATTATGTTGCAAACCCCTCGCCCAAAGTCAGATTGTCCTCCGTCACCCTCTATCTAGTTCTCTGTGCCCCTCCCCCTCCCCCTAACTCTCTCCCTCCCTCCCTCCCATGTCCTCCCTCCCCCCCCACCCATGGTAACCACCACACTCTTGTCCATGTCTCTTAGTCTCATTTTTATGTTCCACCAATGTATGGAATCATGTAGTTCTTGTTTTTTTCTGATTTGCTTATTTCACTCCTTATAATGTTATCAAGATCCCACCATTTTGCTGTAAATGATCTGATGTCATCATTTCTTATGGCTGAGTAGTATTCCATAGTGTATATGTGCCACATCTTCTTTATCCAGTCTTCTATTGAAGGGCTTTTTGGTTGTTTCCATGTCTTGGCCACTGTGAACAGTGCTGCAATGAACATGGGGCTACATGTGTCTTCACGTATCAATGTTTCTGAGGTTTTGGGGTATATACCCAGTAGAGGGATTGCTGGGTCATAAGGTAGTTCTATTTGCAGTTTTTTGAGGAACCACTATACTTTCCTCCATAATGGTTGTACTACTTTACAGTCCCACCAACAGTGAATGAGGGTTCCTTTTTCTCCACAGCCTCTCCAACATTTGCTATTACCCGTCTTGTTGATAATAGCTAATCTAACAGGAGTGAGGTGGTATCTCATTGTAGTTTTGATTTGCATTTCTCTAATAACTAATGAAGCTGAGCATCTTTTCATATATCTGTTGGCCATTTGTATCTCTTCCTGGGAGAAGTATCTGTTCATGTCCTCTTCCCATTTTTTTATTGGATTGTTTGTTTGTTTGTTGTTGAGTTTTATGAGTTCTTTGTAAATTTTGGATATTAGGCCCTTATCTGAGCTGTCGTTTGAAAATATCAGTTCCCATATAGTTGGCTGTCTGTTTATTTTGATATCAGTTTCTCTTGCCGAGCAAAAACTTTTAATTCTGATGTAGTCCCATTCATTTATCTTTGCCTTCACTTCTCTTGCCATTGGAGTCAAGTTCATAAAATGTTCTTTAAAACCCAGGTCCATGATTTTAGTACCTATGTCTTCTTCTATGTACTTTATTGTTTCAGGTCTTATATTTAGGTCTTTGATCCATTTTGAATTAATTTTAGTACACGGGGACAGGCTGTAGTCGAGTTTCATTCTTTTGCATGTGGCTTTCCAGTTTTCCCAACACCATTTGTTGAAGAGGCTTTCTTTTCTCCATTGTGTGTTGTTGGCCCCTTTATCAAAGATTATTTGACCATATATATGTGGTTTTATTTCTGGGCTTTCTATTCTGTTCCATTGGTCTGAGTGTCTATTTTTTTGCCAATACCATGCTGTTTTGATTATCGTGGCCCTATAATATAGTTTAAAGTCAGGTATTGTAATGCCCCCAGCTTCATTCTTTTTCCTTAGGATTGTTTTGGCTATTCGGGGTTTTTTATAGTTCCATATAAATCTGATGATTTTTTGTTCCATTTCTTTAAAAAATCTCATAGGGGTTTTGATGGGAATTGCATTAAATTTGTATATTGCTTTGGGTAATATGGCCATTTTGATTATATTTATTCTTCCTATCCAAGAACAAGGAATATTTTTCCATCTCATTGTATCTTTTTCGATTTCCCTTAACAATGCTTTGTAATTTTCATTATATAGGTCCTTTACGTTCTTTGTTATGTTTATTCCTAGGTATTTTATTTTTTTTGTTGCAATCGTGAAGGGGATTATTTTTTTGAGTTGGTTTTCTAATATTTCATTGTTGGCATATAGAAAGGCTATGGACTTTTGTATGTTAATTTTGTATCCTGCGACCTTACTGTATTGGTTTATTGTTTCTAATAATCTTTTTGTGGAGTCCTTCGGGTTTTTGATGTATAGGATCATATCATCAGCAAAAAGTGATAGCTTTACTTCTTCTTTTCCGATATGGATGCCTTTTATTTCTTTGTCTTGTCTGATTGCTCTGGCCAGAACTTCTAGCACCACGTTGAATAAGAGTGGAGAGAGTGGACAACCCTGTCTTGTTCCTGATTTAAGGTAGAAAGTCCTCAGTTTTATGCCGTTTAATAGGATGTTGGCTGATGGTTTATCATATATGGCCTTTATCATGTTGAGATATTTTCCTTCTATACCCATTTTGTTGAGAGTCTTAAACATAAAATTGTGTTGTATTTTATCAAAAGCCTTTTCTGCATCTATTGATAAGATCATGTGGTTTTTGTTCTTTGTTTTGTTGATATGGTGTATTACGTTAACCGTTTTGCGTATGTTGAACCATCCTTGAGATTCTGGGATGAATCCTACTTGATCATGATGTATTATTTTTTTAATATGTTGTTGTATTCGGTTTGCCAGTATTTTGTTTAGTATTTTAGCATCTGTATTCATTAGAGATATTGGTCTGTAGTTTTCTTTCTTTGTGCCATCCTTGCCAGGTTTTGGTATGAGGGTTATGTTGGCCTCATAAAATGTGTTTGGAAGTATTGCTTCTTCTTCAATTTTTTGGAAGACTTTGAGTAGAATAGGAACCAAGTCTTCTTTGAATGTTTGATAGAATTCACTAGTATAACCGTCTGGGCCTGGACTTTTATTTTTGGGGAGATTTTTAATAGTTTTTTCTATTTCCTCCCTGCTGATTGGTCTGTTTAGGCTTTCTGCTTCTTCATGACTCAGTCTAGGAAGGTTGTATTGTTCTAGGAATTTATCCATTTCTTCTAGATTGTTGTATTTGGTGGCATATAATTTTTCATAGTATTCTACAATAATTCTTTGTATTTCTATGATGTCTGTGGTGATCTCTCCTCTTTCATTTTGGATTTTATTTATTTGAGTCCTGTGTCTTTTTTCCTTGGTGAGTCTTGCCAAGGGTTTGTCAATTTTGTTGATCTTTTCAAAGAACCAGCTCCTTGTTTTATTGATTTTTTCTATAGTTTTTCTGTTCTCTATTTCATTTATTTCTGCTCTGATTTTTATTATCTCCTTTCTTCGGCTGGTTTTGAGTTGTCTTTGTTCTTCTTTTTCTAGTTCCTTAAGGTGTGAAGTTAAGTGGTTTACTTCGGCTCTCTCTTGTTTGTTCATATAGGCCTGAAGTGATATGAACTTTCCTCTTATTACTGCTTTTGCTGCATCCCAGAGATTCTGATATGTCGTATTTTCATTTTCATTTGTCTGTATATATCTTTTGATTTCTGCGCTTATTTCTTCTTTGACCCATTCATTTTTTAGAAGTATGTTGTTTAGTTTCCACATTTTTGTGGGTTTTTCCCCCTCTTTTTTGCAGTTGAATTCTAGTTTCAAGGCTTTATGATCAGAAAATATGCTTGGTACAATTTCAGTTTTTCTAAATTTGCTGATATTGTCTTTGTGGCCCAACATATGGTCAATTCTTGAGAATGTTCCATGTACACTAGAGAAAAATGTATACTCTGTCGCTTTGGGATGAAGTGTCCTGTAGATGTCTATCATATCCAGGTGTTCTAGTATTTCGTTTAAGGCCACTATATCTTTATTGATTCTCTGTTTGGATGACCGATCTAGAGCCGTCAGCGGTGTATTGAGGTCTCCAAGTATGATTGTATTTTTGTTAGTTTTTGTTTTAAGGTCAATAAGTAGCTGTCTTATATATTTTGGTGCTCCTTGGTTTGGTGCATATATATTAAGGATTGTTATGTCTTCTTGATTCAACTTCCCCTTAATCATTATGAAATGACCATTTTTGTCTCTGAGTACTTTTTCTGTCTTGTAGTCAGCATTATTAGATATGAGTATTGCTACACCTGCTTTTTTTTGGGTGTTGTTTGCTTGGAGTATTGTTTTCCAGCCTTTCACTTTGAATTTGTTTTTATCCTTGTTGCTTAGATGTGTTTCTTGTAGGCAGCATATAGTTGGATTTTCTTTTTTAATCCATTCTGCTACTCTGTGTCTTTTTATTGGTAAGTTTAATCCATTTACATTTAGTGTAATTATTGACACTTGTGGGTTCCCTACTGCCATTTTATAAATTGCTTTCTGTTAGTTTTGTATCTAGTTTGATTCTTCTCTTTTGTTTTTCTATCATTTGTTTTTGTTTGTTTGTGTTCCATACTTCTTTCCTCTGTTGCTACCTTTTTTAAGTCAAGTGTTTTTGTGGTGGTTTTTTTAAGGGTGGTTACCATTAAGTAATGAAAAGGGTACCTACCATATTCATTGTAGTACCCTATCTTATAAGTATTTCTGCACTTCATCATCCTTTGCTACTGTTAATCTCCATCCTCTCCCCCCTTTTTTTCCTTTGTTGTCACAGTTTAAGTTTGGTTTTATTGTGTTCTTGGTGGAGCTGTTACTTGTGGTGTTGTTTTCTTTTGTTCTTTGAATCTGGTTGGAAAACCCCCCTTATTTCCTGGAGTGGGGGCTTTCTGTTGATAAATTCTCTCATCTTTTCTGTATTTGTGAATGTTTTTATATCTCCTTCATACTTGAAGGATAGCTTTGATGGGTATAGTATTCTTGGCTGAAAGTTCCTCTCTTTCAGGGCTTTAAATATTGGGGTCCACTCTCTTCTAGCTTGTAGAGTTTCTGCTGAGAAATCTGATGATAATCTAATAGGCCTTCCTTTATATGTTGTACTCTTCTTTTCCCTGGCTGCCTTGAGAATTTTTTCTTTGTCATTGGTTTGTGTCATCTTTATTATGATGTGCCTTGGAGTGGGTTTGTTGGGGTTAAGAAAACTTGGTGTTCTGTTTGCTTCTTGAATTTGAGGCTTTAGTTCCTTCCACAGGCTTGGGAAGTTCTCGTCTATTATTTGTTTGAGTATATTCTCCATTCCATTTTCTTTCTCTTCTCCCTCTGATATACCTATTATTCTTATGTTATTCTTTCTGATGGAGTCAGACAATTCCTGTAGGGCTTTCTCATTTTTTATTATTTTTGAGTCTCTTTCTTCTTCTCTCTGTTGTGCCTCAAGTTGTTTGTCTTCTATTTCACTAATCCTATCTTCAATCTGGGCTGTTCTGTTAGCTAAGCTTGTTACCTTGTTTTTCAACTCGTGAATTGAGTTTTTCATTTCTGTTTGATTTGTTTTTATAGTTTCAATTTCCTTGGTAATATATTCTTTGTGTTCATTGAGTTGTTTTCTGATCTCCCTATATTGCCTTTCTGTGTTTTCTTGTATATCTCTGAGTATTTTTAAGATTTCTATTTTAAATTCTCTGTCATTTAGCTCCAAGGCTTCCAATATGTTAAGTCTTTTCTCTATAGATTTTTCCACATCTATTTGTGTTACCTCTCTTTCTTTTGTATCCATAATATTCAATTTCCTTTTTCTTATTGGCATCTGAGGGTGGTCTTATTGATAGCACTAATTAGAATTAATAAAGAGTAAAAAGAAAAAAAAAAAAAAAGGGTAAAACACCCCACAAAAAAAAAACAGTAATAATTTATTATTTCCCCCTTTTTTTCTCTCTTCTCTTTCCCTCCTCTCCCCTCCTCAGGGAAATATCGTGCCTATAATGGAGGGCCTGATTTGGGGTGAAGAGTTCAAGGGGCAAAAAAAAGGGAGTAGGGACCTACTAAATGCAAAAAAAAAAAAAAAAAGGAAGAAAATCTTAGACAAGCATAAGATGATTTGCTTGTAAGTGATGGTCAACTAAGAGATATAATGAGAGGGATAAGAGGGAATCAGAAAAAAGGACCAAAAAAGAATAATAAAGAAGAAAAAATAAAAATAATAAGTAAAAATCTGTTGTATTAAGTGGAGCGAAGACTAAATACAATGGAGACCTTGGGTTGGGAGGACCCAAAATGCCACAAAAATAAACAAACAAGAGAAAAAAGAAATAAAAACAAAAGCAAAAACGAGAAATAAAGCCAAAAAAAAGCCTTGAGTCCCAAATTGACTAATTTGTTCGTGATTGAGGATTATATGGGAGGAAAGTAAAATGAGAAAAG
Source organism: Saccopteryx bilineata (assembly GCF_036850765.1). Taxonomy (NCBI): domain Eukaryota; kingdom Metazoa; phylum Chordata; class Mammalia; order Chiroptera; family Emballonuridae; genus Saccopteryx; species Saccopteryx bilineata. The sequence goes on along the minus strand of NC_089492.1, from coordinate 84,011,854 downwards.
AAAAAAACGAATAGAAAGGAAAAAATAAGAAAAAGAGAAAAACGAAGGAAGAAATAAAATAGGAGGAGAAAAAACAAAATAAAGCAAGACAAAAAAAAAAAAACAAAAACAAAAGAGGAGAGAGTGAGAGTTAAGTGTTTTGGAGTATAACCTTAAAGGAGGGTGAGGATGAAGAAGAAAAATAAAATGCAACACTCATGGGTAGTGTAGTTCAAGAAAGGGGAAGCATAAGATGGGCAGAGAATAGAAGGACCGAGGTGGAGGAAATAAAGGCAAAAAGATAGAAGAAACAAACAACAACAACAACAACAACAAAAAAAAAATTAGTGGATCAAGTTGTAAAGTCTGTGGGTTTTTCTTGATTTTGAGAGGTTAACTTCTTCCTTTTTCTTTTCTCTCCCTCTTCCTAGTCGGTGACTCTGTACCCCAGGCTCTGCCCCTGTGTCACTCTTAGGTAGGGATTTGCAGTTGATGGGATTCTATGGCAATGTCATATAATTGGCTTTAGTCTTGCTGGAAGTAAAGACTTGTTGGCGTTTGCAGGGTCCAACAATGAGAGAGTTTGCTTTCCTGGATTCTCTCTCCTAGTCCCCCCTTTCTGAATTAGCAGCCTGGTGATCCAGCTATAAGGCTGCAACTGCTTCTGCCTGGGGAGTAAGAGGCTCAAAGAGCTGGGAAATCCCCACTCTATCCCCACTCAGTGCAAGGCTTTTGGAAAGGCTCTGAGAGTCAGGGCCTCCAGTGTAATCAGGCGGGGGTGGGAGTCAATTGTTGTCAAGGTGACTGTTCAGCGCCTATCATTTAGTTGGACCTCTCAACCCAGGCTTTCCACACTTTGTAGCCTGTTTTTGCAGGGAAGAAGAGGCACTAGTCTCTGCTTACGACTAGTGTAGTATAGACCTTATTATCTGCCAAGTCCTTCTTGTTAGCGTTTATCCCTTAATATGGAGGCTCTATCAATCAGAAGTTGCCCCCGCCCCTTTAGCGAGAGGCACTAAAAAATATCACGCCTCTTGTCTTGGATCGCTGAACTGAGAGAGATCTTATCAATTAGAACCGAGGGTGCGCAGATTTTATGGGTTAAGCTAATTTCAGTGATTGGGTCGCAGCTGTGTTTCCGAAGGTATTTTAGGCTGCCTGCGCGCGCCCCTCCCCCAACGCTTGATTGTTAGCTTGAATGGCTGGGTGAGGTGCCCCGCCCACGGAGAGAATCTCCCAAGCCTCTCCCGCTCGCCGCTGGCGGCTGGACCGCACCAGGCGCAGGATAATGGAGCCCCCTGGGTGTGCGGGCCAGCAGGGCGCCCTGGGCGCGTGGAATGCCCAAGGCACGCGTGTGAATGGGGTGCTCCGGGCACCGGTGGCCGGCGACCCCCACTCGCAGTGTGCGGGCCGCTGGGAACGTCAGCGGTGCTCAACCCGACCGGGCGCGCGCGCGGCGGCTCGTGGCGGCCGCTCGCAGCGGCAGTTCAAGGCGGCGGCTTGTGGGGGCTCGCGGCGGCTCGCGGTTCCCAAGTATATGGGCTGACTCACCGCAGGCGCACTCCCTCGCGGCTTGAATGAGCGTGGCTGCTGCGGTAGCTTCCTCCACACCCTCGTCTCTCAGATTCAAGTGATAACAGTCCTTTTGCTTTCAGTTTGTGTGGAACTCCGGAATGCTCCGAGGATAAATTTTTCTGTTTCTAGTTGATAAATTTGTTGTGATTTAGGGGAGAGCTGTTGGACGCGCTTCTCACGGCGCCATTTCCGTGACGTCACTCCTGCAATTTTTTTAATTTTTATTTTATTTGTATTTTTTTGGAGAGAGAGAGAGAGACAGGAAGGGAGAGAGATGAGAAGCATCAACTCATAGTTGTGGCACTTTAGTTGTTCATTGATTGCTTTCTCATATGTGCTTTGGCCAGGGGGCTCCAGCCAAACCAGTGACCCCTTGCTCAAGCCAGCAAACAGGGGGTCATGTCTGTGATCCCATGCTTAAGCCTGTGACCCCCACACTCAATGTGGTGAGCCCGCACTCAAGCTGGCCGCCTTGGGGTTTTGAGCCTGGGTCCTCAGCATCCCAGGCTAACGCTCTATCCACTGTGCCACTGCCTGGTCAGGCAAGGAGATTACAATTTAAAATCAGGTTCCTAACTGTGATATTTTCTTTTCTGAGTCTCAGTTTTCTTCTTCTTTTTCTCCTTTTTTTTTAAAAAAAATATTTTACATATTCATTTTTGAGAGGAGAGAGAGAGAAGGGGTGGAGGAGCAGGAAGCATCAACTCTCATATGTGCCTTGACCAGGTAAACCCAGGGTTTTGAACCTGTGACCTCTGTTCCAGGTCGTCACTTTATCTACTGTGCCACCACAGGTCAGGCTGGGCCTCATTTTTCTGATAGCTAAACTGGAATGGTCTTCTAGGATCCATATAGCTCTGATGCTATAGAATTCTATTTTTCTTACATGGCAGCCATATAGCAACACATGGGTCAGTCTTAGCTGTTGCCCCAGTCCTCACTACCTATATGCCCAGGACTTTGGGATTCCTGACCTTTATACACGACCTGCGAATGGGTCCTTGTATTTGAGCACATGAGCCCATATTCCCATTTGTTTAACTTAGTTCCAGACAAAGTACCAGGGAAAGAGTGCACCTCCGGGACTTTGTACACTACAGGACTGACTCCAGCAGAAAAAGGAGGATTTCTTGCCTTTGTTTTTAATTTTTATTTATTGATTGATTTTAGAGAGAGAGGAAGAGGGAGAGAGAGATATAAAAACATCGATTTGTTGTTCCACTATTTATGCATTCATTGGTTGATTCTTGTGTATGCCCTGACTGGGGATCGAACCGACAACCCTGGTATATAAGGATGATGCTGTAACCAACTAGGCTACTGAGCCTGGGTTCTTACCTTTATTTATTTATTTATTTTTTGTGACAGAGAAAGAGAGAATCAGAGGGACAGATAGGGACAGACAGACAGGAAGAGAGAGAGATGAGAAGCATCAATTCTTCATTGCAGCACCTTAGTTGTTCATTGATTGCTTTCTCATATATGACTTGACTGGGGGCAGGGGCGGGGGCGGGGAGGCTACAGCCGAGCCAGTGATCCCTTGCTCAAGCCAGCGACCTTGGGCTCAAGCTGGTGAGCCTTGCTCAAACCAGATGAGCCTGCGCTCAAGCTGGCAACCTCGGGGCCTTGAATCTGGGTCCTCCACGTCCCAGTCCGATGCTCTATCCACTGCACCACCACCTGGCCAGGCTTGCCTTTATTTTTAATAAAATATTTTTAACTGTAAATAAGTGATAAAGCAAGCTGTAGAATAAGTCCTACAACATGTTCTTATTTTTTATATGTGTGAAAACTCTCTACCCCATATATGAGTATAAGTATATGTTTGATCTAAAAAGAGTAAACTATTGTATATATATTAAATTGGGTTACTTCAGAGAGGATGATTGTGGGTGCCAAGAGACAGATGACCTTTTCCTTATTATACCTCTGTATTGTTTGAATTTTTACAAATTGTGCTTTTATGATAAAAAATATTTATGAAGTGTTTTAAGTGAAAAGTTAGACTCAATAGATAAAAAGTAACTTTTCCATTAACTAAAGATTTTAGAGGTGAAGGGAATTATAATCATTGTAAAGGTTGAGTTTACATTGTATTCAGTTTCTCATGTTGCAATTAGCTTATTTATTTGTTTACTCATTGTCAGTCTTTCCCATAAGAATGAAAGCTCTGCCCTGGCGGGATAGCTCAGTGGATTAGAGCATCATCCCGAAGTGCAGAGGTTGCCAGTTTGATTCCTTGTCAGGACACATACAGGAATATCTGTACTCTCTCTCCCTTCCTCTCTCACTAAAATCAATAAATAGAAATTAAAAAAAGAATGAGAGCTCTGTGACAGCTGACACCTAAGTGCCTGCAAGGTCATGGTCCCAGCCTCCATCATCACTCCCTTTAATTAACACGATAGCCTCCTTGCCTTCCCTGCTTCTCATCCTTCCCTCTGCATTAGTTTGCTAGAGCTCCTGTTACCAAGGACCACAAACTGGGTGGCTTAAAATCATACGAATTTATTGTCTCAGAGTCCTGGAGGCTAGATGTCCAAGATCAAGGTGTTGGCAAGGCTGATTCCCTCTGAGGCTGTGAGAGTCTGTTCTGTGCCTCTGCCCCCACTCCTAGTGGTTTGCCGGCAAAGCCTTGGAGTTAGTTCCCAGGCTGGCAACTACAGCACTTCCGGTTCAGCCTCTGTGGTCACCCGGCCTTCTCCCCTCCTGTGCCTGTTATCTCTTCTCTTCTCATAAGGACACCAGTCATTTTGGATCGAAGGACCACCCCACTCCAGTATGACCACCCTAACTGATGACATCTGCAATGGCCCTATTTCCAAACAAGATCACATTCTGAGGTCCTGGGGTTAGGACTGCAACATTCCTTTTGGAAACCCATAACGGCTTCCTCTACAGCCAATTCCCCGTGGAGCTGCCAGAGTGAACGTTTAAAAAATATAAATTGGTTCTCTCTCCTAGCTTCCCATCATAGCAAGAATAAATTACACTAGGGCTGCTTGGCTTCCTTCATTTGGTTCCTGCCTTTTTTTCCATCCACCTCCCCTCCCTCCCCTGCCTTATTTATCTGAGCCAACCCCAATGACTATTTCTATTCCGAGAGCATTCCTTGCTTGTTCCCCTCAGGATCTTTGCTGTTCTGTCTGGAATGTGCTCCCTCTGGATGTGTGTGCCTGGCTCTCTCACTTCTTCCCACCAGGGCCACTCCCTAGATAGGTCTAGTCTAACCCTAACTAGAACAGTGGTCATTCCTGTCTTCTATTGCCCAATTTTTTTCATGAAGCTAGTATGACGTGGCAGTACTGTATATCTTTTGTTTATTATTTTACATGTCTCCACACTGGAATGTAAGCTCTATGAGGGCAGGGTTTTTTTTTATTTTTATTTTTATTATTTTTTTATTTTTGGTGGTTTTTTTTTTCTGAAGCTGGAAGAGGGGAGAGACAGTCAGACAGACTCCCGCATGCGCCCGACCGGGATCCACCTGGCACACCCACCAGGGGCGATGCTCTGCCCACGAGGGGGCAATGCTCTGCCCCTCCAGGGGGTCGCTCTGCTGCAACCAGAGCCACTCTAGCGCCTGGGGCAGAGGCCAAGGAGCCATCCCCAGTGCCTGGGCCATCCTTGCTCCAATGGAGCATTGGCTGCGGGAGGGGAAGAGAGAGACAGAGAGGAAGGAGAGGTGGAGGGGTGGAGAAGCAAATGGGCGCTTCTCCTGTGTGCCCTGGCCGGGAATCGAACCCGGGTGCCCCGCACGCCAGGCCGACGCTCTACCACTGAGCCAACCGGCCAGGGCCAGGGCAGGGTTTTTTAAATTAATTAATTAGTTAATTTTTTGTGTGTGTGTGTGGTTTTTTTTTACAGAGACACAGAGAGAGTCAGAGAGAGGGATAGATAGGGCCAGACAGACAGGAACAGAGAGAGATGAGAAGCATCAATTATCAGTTTTTTGGTTGTGGCACTTTAGTTGTTCATTGATTGCTTTCTCATGTGTACCTTGACCAGGGAGCTACAGCAGACCGAGTAACCCCTTGCTCTAGCCAGTGACCTTGGGTCCAAGGCTGGTGAACTTTTTGCTCAAACCAGATGAGCCCGTGCTCAAGCTGGTGACCTTGGGGTCTTAAACCTGGGTCCTCCATATCCCAGTCTAACACTCTATCCACTAGCCACCACCTGGTCAGGCAGTTAATTAGTTATACTGGGGAACAAAATTTTTGTTGCATCCACAAAAACACTTGTTCTTACCTAATTCGAGTGTGCTGATCTCAAATCTGACATTAGTTTTTCTCTGTAAGCTACAGGTTTTTTTTGCAATTCAAGATTTTAGGTTTTCATCTTATTGTAAAATTTTCAATATTTAGTTTAACATAATGAAGTAGAATGTTTTCTTGGGCATCATCTTTGTGAAAATATAATTTATATAATGCAGTAAATATACTAAAAGATATGACTGCATCAGAATTTGACTACAATTTTGAAATAGAACATATTAAAACACTTATTTTAATCATAAAATTTGCACAAAACTTATTTAAATTCTATTCAGGCAAAAATTTGCATTTGTAGCTCTTGCATTTGTGTACTTGTTGGGGACAATCTCGTTTGATGCTCCAGTGGTAGTCTGATCATCACTAACAGCTCCAAGATTTTTGAGAAACTTATCAAAGTGACTGTTCAGGAAGTGAATTTTTTTTTTTTTTGGAAGTGAATCTTAACGCTCATGTTACATCCAATGTTGCAGAAAGCCAACAGCATCCTTTGAGCCAGAAGTTCATAGTTTTTTGCTTTTTTGTTGCCAAGGAAGTTCTTTGTAACTGCCACAAAAGACTGCCATGCTGCTTTCTCCTCCTTATTTATCTTCCTGGCAAATTTTTCATCATGTATAAGTGTTCGAATTTGAGGTCCATCGAATACACCTGCTTTTATCTTCTTGAAAGATAAGGCAGGAAAAGCAGAAATAATATGCTGAAAGTGTTCACTTTCTCTATTCAAAGCCTGAACAAACCGCTTCGTGAAGCCAAGTTTGATGTGAAGTGGGGGAAGAATGATCCTGTCTTGATTAACTACAGGTTCATTCACAATATTTTGCATCCCTACTTCCAGAGCTTCACGTTTCAGCTACTTCTTCTGTGTCCAGTGTTTCTCCTGAGCTCAGCTGTCCCACAAACACAGAAGCAAGGATACTTTGTGAAACCTCTCTGTTGTCCTAGCAGGAAATTTACCATTTTAAGATCCACACAAATGATCCAGTTATGCTCCTCATACTTCAGAAAGTTGAGGACAGTTTTATGTCATTATAATCTTCTCGCAAATGAGTTGAATAACCAATTGGAACCACTGCATAAACATTACCGTTGTGTAGGAGAACACATTTCAGACTCTGTTTAGAGCTGTCAAGAAGTAGCCGCCATTCTGTTGGACTGTAAGTGGTAACACCTAGCTGGCTGAGATTACTGGTATCATGGCAGTAAACAAAGTGTTTGTCTTCGGAAAAAAAGTCCACAAAAATTTGTTCACACTTTCTGAAATGGGATACTTTAGCTGACCGGTGAAGTATATTCTTTTCTTGAAGCCTGGAGGCTAATAACTCAGCTGCTTTCTGTGATAGGCCCAAATCTCTTACTAAGTCATCCAATTCGGGTTGGCTAAACTGCTGAGGGCTTAATGACCGCTTGGCATCAGAAGAAGATCCTTCAGATTCTACAAGCGTTTCCTCATGCATCTTATCAAAATACACTTGATCACCATGTTCACTTTCTTCATCCTTAGAAGAAATAAAACCACTGAAAACTGGAACCGGGAGTGTCTTAGAGTGTGGGATAGGTCGTATTGCTGAAGGAATATTAGGATATGCGATCATATGCCGTTTTTTCTTGCTGATGCCCTTTGTATGGATCAGACAGAAATAACAGTCACTGCTGTGGTCCTTAGGTTCACGCCAAACCATGGGAATACCAAATGGCGTTCCTTTGCGTTTTCCTTTTGTTTAGTCATGAAGTATTTCCTCACAATTATGATACACAATATGAGGAGCCCAATTCTTGTCTTGATCGCCAAGGGGAACTTGAAAATAGGCAATATATGCATGTGTCACAAATGATGAAATATTGCGCCTTTAACATTGAAGTGTGTAACAGCCACATATATAACAGAAGGTATCAGGACTATTCTTACATTTATGCCTACTCGAAGAAGCCATGATTCAATCTTAAAACAAAATAAGAGGGTATTTTTATCAGATAATAATTTTTTTTTCAAATTCTGTTTTTTTGTTGTTGTTTTTTTAATTTTTTTTTCTTTTTATTTATTCATTTTAGGGAGGAGAGAGAAAGAGACAGAGAGAGACAGAGAGGAGAGAGAGACAGGGGGAGGAGCTGGAAGCATCAATTCCCATATGTGCCTTGACTAGGCAAGCCCAGGGTTTCGAACCGGCAACCTCAGCATTTCCAGGTCGACGCTTGATCCGCTGCGCCACCACAGGTCAGGCTATCAGATAATAATTTTTTACATTTAAAAACAACTACAATGATGTAAAAGTGATGTTTGTAAAACATTAATTGCCTTGTGGTTATATTCAATCCAAGAGTCATTGCCCTTTAACTCCAATTTAAAAACCAACGCATACCATTAACTGTAACAAAAAGAAATTAAAATTGTATAAAAACTAGAGCATGCACCAAAAAACGGATATCAGATTTGGAATTAGACATGCAGAAATATATAGAAACAGTTCTAAAACCTCATGCAACAGAAAATGAAAAAAAAAATTTGTTCCCCAGTGTTATTTATTTTTAATTTTTTTTTGTATTTTTCTGAAGTTGGAAACGAGGAGGCAGTCAGATTCCCGCATGTGCCCGACCAGGATCCACCTGGCATGCCCACCAGGGGGCAATGCTCTGCCCATCTGGGGGGCCACTCTGCTGCAACCAGAGCCATTCTAGCACCTGAGGCAGAGGCCATGGAGCCATCCCCAGTGCCCAGGCCAAATTTGCTCCAATGGAGCCTTGGCTGCAGGAGGGGAAGAGAGAGACAGAAAGGAAGGAGAGGGGGAAGGGTGGAGAAGCAGATGGGCGCCTCTCCTGTGTGCCCTGGCTGGGAATCGATCCCGGGACTCCCACACGCTAGGCTGACGCTCTACCAGTGAGCCAACTGGCCAGGGGGGCCTCCTCAGTGTTATTTTTAAGTGAGAGGAGGGGGGATAGACCCCGGCATGCGCCATAACCGGGATCCACCTGGCAACCCCTGTCTGGGGCTGATGCTCGGACCAACTGAGCTATCCTCAGTGGAGGGGAGAGTTTTTTAAAAACTTGAAAGCTGTGCAGATATTTTAATTGACTTTTTGATTTAGTCAAACTTTTGAACGGTTTATCATTTACATGGTTGAAATTAAAAGTGATATAAAGTTATTTAGAGAAGTCTCATTCCCATTCCTGCCTCCAGCTGTCCAGTTTTCCCCACTCCTGTAAGAAACCATTTTTATTAGTATTTCAGTATTTTTTATGCAAATATAATACAGACTTGCGCGCGCGCACACACACACAGTCTTATTTCCCCGCTTATATAAAAATATCATCATGTACATAGGCTACACCATGCATTTCTTCCTTGAAAGTATTTTCTTGACATTATTCTATATCAATTTACAATGAACTTCCTTATCTTTATCTTTTCATTTTAGAGAGAGAGAGAGAGAGAGAGAAGGGGGACAGAAGCAGGAAGCATCAACTCCCCTATGTGCCTTGACCAGGGAAGCCAGGGTTTCCAACTCGCGACTTCAGCGATCCAGGTCAACGCTTTATCCACCGCACCAGCACAGGTCAGGCAGGCCTTCCATATCTTTTTTTTTTTTTTTTTTTTGTATTTTTCTGAAGCTGGAAATGGGGAGAGACAGTCAGACAGACTCCCGCATGCGCCCAACCGGGATCCACCCAGCACGCCCACCAGGGGGTGATGCTCTGCCCCTCCGGGGCGTCGCTCTGCCACGACCAGAGCACTCTAGCGCCTGGTGCAGAGGCCAAGGAGCCATCCCCAGCGCCTGGGCCATCTTTGCTCCAATGGAGCCTCGGCTGCGGGAGGGGAAGAGAGAGAGAGGAAGGGGGAGGTGTGGAGAAGCAAATGGGCGCTTCTCCTATGTGCCCTGGCCGGGAGTCGAACCCGGGTCCCCTGCACGCCAGGCCGACGCTCTACCACTGAGCCAACCGGCCAGGGCCTCCACATCTTTTTAACAGCTGCCTGGTATTCCCTATTGGGGACATACTATAGTTGATTTAATCAGTTCCCTAACAATAAACACTTGTGGCTTCCATCTTTTGCTATTACCACAAATGCAATAAGAATTTTTATGCCGAACCCCCTCAGTCTGTAAGTCTTTCTGCACGGAGTAGACTGTCCATAAACAATGGAAGTAAGAATCAACCAAGAGTAAATGAGTGAAGAAGGGCGTGGTGGAAAGGAACCCAAGGGCGGCCCCCTGGCTGGCACGGGGTGCGGAGCAGAGGTCCCACCAGGTGGCGCTGCAGGCGGCGGACGCGCCAGGCTTGCCGGGCCTCGCCGCCCTTGCCGTGTGCACTGACGCCGGCGCTGGGAAGAGCGTGCGGGGAGTAGAGTTGTAAGTCCCACTGGACAATTGGCTCCCGCCGCTCCTTCCATGTCGCGCGGGGCGGAGGAGCCGTGCTGGGTCGCGGCCGAGTGCCGCTGGTGTGGAAGTCGCCGCTGCTGCCTGCTCCTCTGCCCTGCGGCGCGGCAGCCATCGTGCAGGCGCTCCTGTCCCGCCCCGCTGGACGGGTCCTCTCGCTCCTCGGGGAGGGGGAGCTGATGCTCGTGAGGCCGCAGTTCTGGGCGCGGCCACCTTCCCTAATGTCCTCGCCTTGAGTGTTCTCCCGGGCCCGCGGCCCTCACTCCCGGGGACCAGCACCTGCCGTGCCCCGCGTGGTGGTGGCTGCGGTGGCAGCTGGAGGGTGAACTCCCCGCAGGCGACGCAGCCGGGGCTCGGGAGGGTGGGTGAGCCTGGGTTTGTCACGTATGTAAAGCGGTGTGTAAGGTGCGGGGGTGGTTGGGGTTTCCTTGGGCCGGCTCCGTGGCGGCAGCCGAAGGGTTAGCCGCAGCCTGTCCCTTTCCCGAAGGGCGGCCCCGTGGTCCTGAGAGACAGCAGGTGGATTTAGAGGCTCCCGCTAGTCTCCGTAGTTTTGTCTTTTCCAGGGTGTCACCTGTGAAATCTTTCAGGTTGACACTTTTCACTTAGTCTTTTCATTGGTTGAGAGTTGTGGGGGTTTTTTTGTTTTTGTTTTTGTTTTTTTTGTTTTTTCCAGCACTAAGTTGTATTGTTTTGTCTGGGTGGCCCACAGTTTATCCATCACCTCCTGAAGGACATCTTGGTTTCTTCCAAGTTGAGGTGATTAAGGATAAAGCTGTAAACATCCGTGTGCAGGTGTTTGTGTGGACGTGACTTCTCACCTCCTCTGGGTAAACACCTGGTTTCTTTTGATCCCTGTCGCCTGAGCGCAGGGCAGATCCAGGGGTGAGTAGCGGAGTGAGGGACAAGCACAGTGGCGGGAAGCGCAGCAGCACCGTACTCTGAGGTTAAGACCAAGTCCATATAGTAAAGGATGGCCCTGTACCCTCTCTTGAAGTTTTCAGTGCCAAGCAAGCTGAAAGCCCGCATGCTGAGAGCTCTGTCCCCTGGATCCCACAAATCAGAGACTCAAGCTTTCTTCTTTGGGGAAAGGAAACAGCCTGAAAGAAAATGTGTGTGTGCTCAGTCATTCCACAGTGAAGTTCACCAGTTGAAAATCTAGCACTCGTAATAACTTCCAATGAATGGTTCAGTGCCTCGTTTAAAAATATGAATGGCCCTGGCCGGTTGGCTCAGCGGTAGAGCGTCGGCCTAGCGTGCGGAGGACCCGGGTTCGATTCCCGGCCAGGGCACACAGGAGAAGCGTCCATTTGCTTCTCCACCCCTCCGCCGTGCTTTCCTCTCTGTCTCTCTCTTCCCCTCCCGCAGCCAAGGCTCCATTGGAGCAAAGATGGCCCGGGCGCTGGGGATGGCTCTGTGGCCTCTGCCTCAGGCGCTAGAGTGGCTCTGGTCACAAGATGGCGACGCCCAGGATGGGCAGAGCAACGCCCCCCTGGTGGGCAGAGCATCGCCCCTGGTGGGCGTGCCGGGTGGATCCCGGTCGGGCGCATGCGGGAGTCTGTCTGACTGTCTCTCCCTGTTTCCAGCTTCAGAAAAATGGAAAAGAAAAAAAAAAAAAAATGAATGGACAACAAAAGCTCACTGGATATTTAAAAAAGATTTAAACAAGAGAAACAAAGACAACCAACACTAAATATGCAAACAAGCCATCACAAGAATTCAAAAGAAGGAGAAGCAATTAAGGACTCAGAAGACACAAAAGAAAAAGCACGGGAGTAGTCTGCGGGGGAAAAACAAAATTCTGAGGAAAAGAAGGATTTTCAATCTAAAATTCTACACCTAGGCAAATTATCACAGTATTAGGGTAAAATAATGACACTTTCACTCAGGCATATTGAATGATATAAAAAAGGGAGAAGCCAAGAAAGAAAAAGACACTGGATCCAACAAACAGAAGACCCAACAGGGAAGCGAGGGAAAAAGAATTCCCAGGATTTTAGTGATGGGAAGCTGCAGGACGACAGCGAGGCAGCCGGCCTAGTGAGCAACAGGTGCAGAGAAGAGAATGAAGGCGGAGGGCTCCAAGGGATAGTTCTGGGAGGGGGGGACCAGACTTAAAGAGTATCCAAGTATTTGAAAGCATACTGAAATAATTTTTAGTTATATTGGATAGTTTGGAATTGAATTAATGGTTTTTTTTTTAATTTATTCATTTTTAGAGAGGAGAGAGAGAAACAGAGAAGGGGGGAGGAGCTGGAAGCATCAACTCCCACATATGCCTTGACCAGGCAAGCCCAGGGTTTTGAACCGGCGACCTCAGCATTCCCAGGTCGAGGCTTTGAATTAATGGGGGTTTTTTTTTTGTTTGTTTGTTTTCCTGAAGCTAGAAACGGGGAGAGACAGTCAGACAGATTCCCGCATGCGCCCGACTGGGATCCACCCAGCACGCCCACCAGGGGGCGACGCTCTGCCCACCAGGGGGTGATGCTCTGCCCCTCAGGGGCGTCGCTCTGTCACAATCAGAGCCACTCTAGCGCCTGGGGCAGAGGCCAAGGAGCCATCCCCAGCGCCCGGGCCATCTTTGCTCCAATGGAGCCTCGGCTGCGGGAGGGGAAGAGAGAGACAGAAAGGAAGGAGAGGGGGAGGAGTGGAGAAGCAGATGGGCGCTTCCCCTGTGTGCCCTGGCCGGGAATCGAACCCGGGACCTCTGCACGCCAGGCCGACACTCTACCATTGAGCCAACCGGCCAGGGCCTGAATGAATGGTTTTAACATGGATAATTAAGCAAACAAGGAACAAAAAACCAAGGTGATTATTTATTTATTTTTTAAGATTTTATTTATTTTTATTTAAGAAAGGAGAGAGAGAGAGAAGTGGGGAGGAGCAGGAAGCATCAACTCCCGTATGTACCTTGACCAGGCAAGCCCAGGGTTTTGAACAGGCAACCTCAGCATCCTAGTCGACACTTGAATTTCCACTGCGCCACCACCTGTCAGGCCTAAGGTGATTTTTAATACTGGAAAAAAACAAAGTTATTCATGAAAGAAATGTTTTAGTACAGACTATCATAGCTGTGAATAACTAGTTAAAATGATATACATAATGTTTAGGCAAAAATGTGAATGTAACTAATTTGAGAAAATGGGGATAAAGGAATATATGTGAGTGACCATATTTGAGGGAGATGATTTAAGAGCACTAAATCTTCATTTACCATAGTAGTAGCATAGCAATAGGTAACAGCTAAAGTAAAAAATCAAGAAGCACATAATTTAGATACATAAAGTCAGAAGAAACAACCAAAAAAGTTTAAATAAGTTCATTCAGAAGTGTTGGGCCTAGCCTCTGTTGGTGCAGTGGATAGATCGTTGACCTGAAATGCTGCTTTGAAACGCTGGGCTTGCCGGGTCAAAGTACATATGATAAGCAACCAATGTACAACTACAGTGAAGCAACTATGAGTTAATTTTTCTTGCTCCCCCGTCCCCATAAAATCACTAAATACAATCTTAAAAAAAAACAAGTGTGGGAGTTGTGAATGAGAATCAAAGAGTTAGAATGCTGCTGTTTTTCACTGTAAGCTAACAGTTCTATTTAACTTTTTAAAAGAGGTGTATGCACTGATTTGACAAAAAGCAAAAAATGAGAAGAAAAACATATCCACTGACCCATGGTGGCACAGTGGATACAGTGTTGACCTGGGATGCTGAGGTCCCAGGTTTGAAACCCCAAGGTAGCTGGCTTGAGCACAGTGTCTCCGGCTTGAGCATGCGATCGACATGATCCCTTGGTCATTCATTGGCTTGAACCCAAAGGTCGCTGGCTTGAAGCCTAAGGTTGCTGGCTTGAGCAAGGTGTCACTGGCTTAGCTGGAGGTCCCTGGTCAAGGCATGTATGAGAAGCAGTGAACAACTAAAGTGACACAACTATGACTTGATACTTCTCATCTCTCTCCCTTTCTGTCTCTAAAAATAAGAAACACAACCACACATGTGGTCTAAGTTCCCAAATAATAGTTGTATAGCAATATTTCTCTCTCTTCCCCCACCTATTCAAGGATCTCCTCTGCTCCCTCCTAAAGCGTTCTTGGGCTCTCTACGTGTTATCTTACAAGTGTTGAGTGACTGTGTTCTCTTGGCTGCCTTGAAGTTTCAGTTCTTGCTCTCTCTCTCCTGAGACCTGCAGAAGGCCACACTGCCAGCTGCCGCCTGTCACTGATTCTCTGTTCCCAGGCTGCCAGTGCCTGGTGTCAGATTGTTGATGTTTGAGCCAGTAGCACTATTTGTCACTGCCGAAGCTGCTGGCTTCAAGGCTATTGACACTTGACACCCTCACAGCCCCTACACGGTTGTTTTCCTAAGTGGGAGAAATTTCTCTCATTCACAGAATGAAGTAATGATGTTTTCCCTTGATCATCGCTTTTATCTTTCATCTTATGAACACTGCGGACATGCATTTACACAATGGAGTACCTTGGACTGGCTGCTAGAAAGCTAAATCTGCTTGTAATTCTTCCTGGTGGTCTCTTCAGAAGATCCAGGTATGGGTTGGCATCCGTGGCTTGGAACTCCTGCATAGCAATATCTGTATATAATTAGTTTATAGTTTATGTGTTAGTCTTTGTTCAGTGTGAGATTTCTAGGTTAAACTCCCTGTTAAAACTAAGCATTTGAATTTTAACAAGTAAACGGTACATTTTTATTAAGTAATTTTGAGATGCAATTACTGTATTCTCCCATATATAAGATGCTTTAATGCATAAGACACACCTTAATTTTGGGGCCCAGAATTTGAAAAAAAATGTGTTACATCAGGTTATTGAACTTGTTTTTGTGTGTGTGTGTGTGTGTGTGTGTGTTTGTGACAGCCAGAGAGAGTCAGAGAGATGGACAGATAGCCAGGAAGGAAGAGAGATAAGACGCATCAATTCTTTGTTGTGGCTTCTTAGTTGTTCATTGATTGATTTCTCATATATGCCTTGACCGGGGGGCTACAGCAGACCGAGTGACCTCTTGCTCAAGCCAGTGACCTTGGGCTCAAGTTGGTGAGCCTTGCTCAAGCCAGATGAGCTCACATTCAAGTTGGAGACCTCAGGGTCTCAAACCTGGGTCCTCCATGTCCCAGTCCGATGCTCTATCCAGTGAGCCACCACCTGTTCAGGCGAATTCAAGTTTTATTCATCATAAAAGTCATACAACTCATCCACATGAAAGAGCAGGAAATACAAGTAAAAAAAACTACAACCCCTGTATAAGATGTACCCAGTTTTTAGACCTCAACTTTTTCAGAAAAGGGTGTGTTATACATGGGGAAAGATGGCATATCTAATTAGTTATAATCATTTTTAAAAACCCAAATCAATGACATTTTGCATGGAGGGTTTTAAGTATAAATAAGAACTGGAATAAAAAATATCTTTCAAACTTCCACACTGGTCTTGGAATGTGTGTCCACTGTCTTAAAAATTTTGATGAGCTCTGAATTTTCAGGACCACATGTGTGCAGTGGCAGAAGGCTCAATCTATTCCCAATTGCCCAAATCCAGTGAAATGACAAGATTTTTTAAATTTAAGTATGGAGGTTTAAATATATATCTACAAATTCTTTGACAGTCTTCTCAAATGATGGGACGTAGTTCTCCCCTTGAGTGTGGGTTGGACTTGGTGACTCACTTCTCCTGGGTAAGATGTGTCAGAAGTGACAGTATGTGTCACGAGGTCAGAAAAGCACTGATTTCCTTCTTGCTCTCTGGGCTCACAGGGAGTCCAGCTGCCATGTCAGGGCACCAGCAGCCACGACCTCGCCAGATGTGGCCAGCAGCAACTCCGGCCCCAGCCGAGCCTGCGGCGGATGCAGCCCCAGCGACAGGAGTCTCTCCCAGCAGAGCCAGCGAACTACTTCCAGGTTCCTGACTCAGAAGTTGTAGGCAATGATACACTTACTGCCTTAAAACATCGTTCTAAGTTCTGAATAATTCTGTCATACAGCATTGACAACATATTAAGTATTAATCCTCAACAGCAGTGTTCCCTTCACTAAAAGGTGCTACCTGGGACCTGACTGTGAGAAGTAGAAGCAAATGGAGTCAGACCTGTGGAGAAATGAGACGGGGACAATGGCTTGTCCATATAGACCAGTGGCAGTCAACCTGGTCCCTACTGCCCACTAGTGGGCGTTCCAGCTTTCATGGTGGACTGTAGCAGAGCAACCAAAGTATAAATAAAAAGATAGATTTAACTATAGTAAGTTGTTTTATAAAGATTTATTCTGCCAAACAGCGAAAATCCAACATAAAGTATTTGGCAAGTAATTATTATTATATGCTTTAACTTGCTATAGCTCTGCTTTATAAATTTCATAAAGTTCCTTCCCTAGTTTATAAATCACCATTACTGTGGAACCGGTGGGCGGTTAGAAAATTTTACTACTAACAGAGATACAAAAGTGGACAGGTATAAAAAGGTTGACTTCCCCTGGTATAGACCCACCAACCGCCTGACCAGGATCAGGGTACGGCCCTTGAAGGTGGCGGTTCAGGGAAGAAGAGCATTCCTGTCCCCAGGCCGTAGGCACCCTCAGAACACGCTGTCTCCTACAGGGTCATGGGCAGCAGTTCTCAAGTGGGTGACAGGGTGGGAAGGTCCTTTCTGTCCTGTGTGTACATGAGCAGGTACACAGTCATGGGGGTTCTGGCCTCTAACAGGCTTTGCCCTCATGGCATCTTGTCCTGGCCCAGCGTCCTGATTCTGTGCTTTAAATGCTCAGGACATGGTTTCGTCTCTTGTCTCAGTTGGGGCTCTCTGCTGCAGTGACAAACCCCAGTGTGAAGGAGCTCTCAGCCCAGGAGCTGAGGTGACAGCAGTGGTAGCACATCTGGGTGACAGGCAAGAGTGTCAGCTCTGCTTCCTGTCTCATCTGCAAATTGACTTTATTCTCTATTGCAAACCAGATGTCTCCTTGTGGTGGAGATGTGGTGTGGGCAGTGTGCAGCCCCACTCGTCACGCCCCGGCCTGGGAGGGGTGACATTCTCTGCCCAGCTCTGTCCCGGGCTTCCCAGGTAAGCTTGTGTGTGACTTACACCTGGGTCCGGAGCACTGCTGAGGGGGACAGTGCCATAGGGGACAGTCCTGGCTGCGAGGGGCCATCCTCCAGCCTCGGGCACTCCGTGGCCACAGCTGTTGCCATGTGCTGGGAAGCCCTGCTGGCCTGAGGTGGGGACAGCCTGTGGAACAGCCAAGTGCGATTTCTGGGCTGGGCATTCCAGGGGAAGGAAACCACTGCCTTCATTGCTGGGGCGGAGAGGCGGTCTCCTTCCTATCCCTGGGAGAGTGGCCTCAGACCGAGGCCCTGAGAGTGGCTCTGTGGTGCCTGCAGCCTCGGGGCCTGTGGCAGCTGCTCCAGGCTCTTCAGTAGACAGAAGGACCCAGGTTAGGGTTACATGCTTAATTTGGGGTTGCAGCCCCTGGTCGGAACAATGGCAATGCAGCGTTTCCGCTGGTGGTTTGTACCACAGGGAGAGCCAGCTGCTCTGGTGACCACACCGCCCCCTGCCCCTCGGGAGCTTTCTGCCTCACCGCCGGCTTGGGCACAGGGACGTCTCAGCTCCTGATGCAGAAGTCTGAGGTCAGGGAGTCGCCTGCTAACATCGTCCCGCTGGGGGAGGGAGGGGTCCCCCACGTGAATTTGGGACACGGCAGTCCACAGCGCGCTGAGGGCAGACTCGGAGACACCCCCGCCTTTGGAAAGCTGAACTGCAAGATAGTCCCGCTGGTGGGGAGCGCCCGCCTTGTCCCCAGGTCTCCCCGGTGCACATCCTCAGAACTGCCCTCGGCTCACAAGAGGACTTCCACACCTGCTGCCTAAGATGGGTGGCCTCCTGCCTTCATTAGAAACTGGAGGGCAGGCTTAAACTTGACAGTCTTCACATTCACCGGTACATAATTAAGAGCCCTTAACCCTGCCCACAAGACGAGGAAAAATTCATTTTGAAAATGCAGTTTCATGTGTGTGTGTGTGTGTGTGTGTGTGTGTGTGTGTGTGTATGTGTGTACACGCACGTGCACCCCAGCCCTGGACCAGCTGTCTATCCTACCGTCTGCTTGGCTAGGCCCTGAGGAGGGCCAAGGAGGAGTCTGGGTGGGTGCTGGGAGGTGAGGGGCACCTGGGTGGGTGAGGGGCACCTGGGTGGGTGAGGGGCACCTGGCCAGGAGGGGCTGGGCGCAGGGCGGGGCTCCCGTGAGACGGGTGCAGAGCTCACAGCCCAGGGCCGCAGTGGAAGAGACTTCAGCACAAAACTGTGCTGGGAGCAAGTGCCCTTTTCTGAATTAACGTGTTTTTCTGCCACAGGAAGTTATTTTTCAAAGCATTCTCTTAATTGCATGGAGTCTGGGCACTGGAAGCCACTAGGCAGGAGGACTCCGCCCAGGTCGCAGGGTGGGTGGGGCGGCCCGGAGCGTTGGCTTCACTGTCTGGGAAGAAGGATGCTGCGAAGGCGGAAGCCCTTCCCTCAGACCCACTCCTTTCAGTGTCTGATTTTTCATGTTAAAAGTGCCTGGATTTATTTTGCACAAACTGTTCTACAAAATCACCATTTTAAAACCCAGGTCAAACCCCTTGTGGCTGACACAACAACCTGGCAGAGCGCCTACTCCCTCCTGAGTGCCTGCCGCTACACGCTCCATCCCGTGGGGCGGGACCTACTGGCGCCCGAGGTTATTGATCGCACTGCAGAAGGACATGAAGCTGGGATGTGGGCAAGGACACAGGGCAAAGACACAGGACGACACAAACAGAGCCAGGGATGGGGGAACACCCTCAGGCCTGTCCTGCCACCACCCCTGGGCCAGGGCCTCCGGACAGTGGCCACATATTTTGGTGTCAGTGCTGTGGATGTGTCATCCTCCAGGAACCCCAGGAGACAGGCGCCAGCTGCAGCATAGCCTCCACCACCACAGAGCCTTCCTCTGGTGCAGAGTAGACTGAAGGACCCAGCACTGCTACCTGAACAGCTATGTGGCCTCGGGAAGGTGATGGAGGCTCTCTGTGTCCTTTTCCTTACAGGTAAAGGGAGCAGGCTGAGGGAGTCTCAGCCCAGTACATGGACAGCAGGGGACTGCATGCGGGCATCACGTGGACATCAGGTGGGCATCATATGGGCAGCACGTGGTTTGATCACATGCTATATGATAAAATGGCAGAATTGAGACTAAACATATTAACCATATTGATAAATCTAAATGGGTTTAACGCAGTGGTTGAAGATTAGTCTGATTGGATTACAGAAATCAAAACTTGATTCTTTGCTGGGCCCATGAGACCCATCTAAAAATAAAGTGAGACAGAACGGCTAATGATACATGGATGGGAAAATATGCGCGGAAAATTCAATAAAAAGAAAGCAAGGGTAATGCTTCTGATATCAAGCACAACCTTCAGTCCAAAAAAACATTAAGTAACACAAAGAATGTAGGGTTGCAAGATTTATCAAATGACAGTACCCAAATCTCGGTTCTATTTGAATGTCAGATAAACAGTGAGTATTCTAATGTATTGCTCTTCCATGCAACATTTATAGCACTACTTAAAAAGTATTCATTGTTTATATGGAACCCAAATTAAACAGGGATTCATGTATCTTTCTAATAATCCTACTCTTTTCTCAGTAAACAGTGCTTACCTGAGCAAGCACAACCTATGGGATCATAAACAACTTGAGGTTTTTGTCTCTCACTGTGCCTTTAAATCTGCCCTATTCCAAACAGGTGCTATTTTGTACCATTCAGTTTCTAACTCCCCTGAGGTTGCCAAATATCAGGTTTCAGGTTCTCAATTTGTTTCTTCTGATGGAAATGCTTACTATAATGGGGATTTGTGTGTTTTAATAATGAAAAGAGCCCAAATTCAAGTAGAAAAACATTATCTTTTGGGCTCAAAGTTGATTTTCCTTTGTTCAAATTGTTTTTCTGTTTTCTTTCTCTACACAATTACCTGCACATTTCAAGTAGCTGCATGCTTGGATAAATATGTTTGGGGAAGGAAAAAACAGAAAAAAAACTGAGTTCTGTTAATTTTATGTTAATTATATTTTTTCATATTTTCCTTTTTTGACTGGTATAATCATTCACTTTATGCTTCAGTAAAAAGATCAAATCAGCTTTGAAATATTTACTGAGAATTGAGAATATTCCTAGAAACTTGACCATTAGGTAATCATAACTCAAAGTGTAAGGAAAATATTAAGATTAAATTTTTCTGAAAATACTATTACCAATTGTCTAACCTGCAGTTTTCCCTCACTTATGCAACTAAAGAAACTGGGTATTATTCTAAGTGTAATATACTATCATATAAAAGATTCCTGCAGGCATTCTCATAATTTTCAATCTTGTTATAAAATAAAAGATACACATTTAATTGTGTTTGTGTTTGGAATTCTGTTTCCAGTTGCATATTATAGAAAGGGTATGTTAGGAAAACAGCTGTGTTATGCTTGCTTGCACTTTGCTTGATTAGTGTGTGAGCACACAGAAGCACCATGTGTGTATAGTCTAGGTAAGGCTATGGGTGCTTGCCCTCAGGCCGGATTGCAGATTGCCTGCCCGCCACTGTGAGGCGCCATTTTGCTGTTTGCTGTGAGAAGCGGTTTTCCCTGCTGGTTTGCTTGTCCGCTGTAGGGGAGACTATTAAAACAGGAATGGCCCAACGCTTTCTGACTCCGCAGTTTTTCTACCATCTGCCCAAATTCAATGCGAAACTGCCTGGCCTCGGCCATCGGCATTACAGGGTGCAAAATGAAACAGTTCTGTCTTTAGATAAAAATGTTGATTTTACAGGTGTTTGGTCAAACTATAGATAAAACCCAAACACAATTATTTATTTATTTATTCATCTTAGAAAGGAGAGAGAGAGAGGAGAGAGATAGAAAGAGAAGGGGAGCAGGAGCAGGAAGCATCAACTCCCATAAGTGCCTTGACCAGGCAAGCCCAGGGTTTTGAACCGGCAACCTCAGCATTTCAGGTTGACGCTTTTATCCACTGCGCCACCACAGGTCAGGCCCCAAACACAATTTCTTGAAATAATTAGTGACATTTCTTCATACTCCATCAAGGTGTAGGAATACATCAGAGGAAAACAATTAAGGTTGTGTACAAGACCTGAGGGTTCTTTTTTCTTTTCTTTTCTTTCAGATGGGGTACAGACATGGAGAGAGAGATGAGAAGCATCAATTCTTTGTTGCAGCACCTTAGTTGTTCATTTTTTTTTTTTTTTTCATTTTTCTGAAGCTGGAAACAGGGAGAGACAGTCAGACAGACTCCCGCATGCGCCCGACCGGGATCCACCCGGCCCGCCCACCAGGGGCAGTGCTCTGCCCCCCAGGGGGCGATGCTCTGCCCATCCTGGGCGTCGCCATATTGGGACCAGAGCCACTCTAGCGCCTGAGGCAGAGGCCACAGAGCCATGTCCAGCGCCCGGGCCATCTCTGCTCCAATGGAGCCTTGGCTGCGGGAGGGGAAGAGAGAGACAGAGAGGAAAGCGCGGCGGAGGGGTGGAGAAGCAAATGGGCGCTTCTCCTGTGTGCCCTGGCCGGGAATCGAACCCAGGTCCTCCGCACGCTAGGCCGACGCTCTACCGCTGAGCCAACCGGCCAGGGCCATCTTAGTTGTTCATTGATTGCTTTCTTAGTTGTTCATTGATTGCTTTCTCATGTATGCTTTGACCAGGAGGCTCCAGCCGAGCCAGTGACACCTTGCTCAAGCCAGTGGCTTTGGGCTCAAACCAGCATCATGTCTATGATCCCACACTCAAGCTAGTAATCCCACGCTCGAGCTGGTGAGCCTGTGCTCAAGCCGGCAACCTCAGGGTTTTGAACCCAAGTCCTCAGCATCCTAGGCCGATGCTGTATCCACTGTGCCACCATGTGGTCAGGCGGTTCTCTTTTTTTTTTTAATGCTGAAAGCAGCAAATATTTTATTGATTCTGACAAATCATGAACCTCTAATAACAGTGAGAGAAGTTTTTTTTGGGGAAAGATAAAAATTGGGGGTAGTCTTAAATATTTAATAGGCTTTTAGTTAATTTTATAGAAAGAATATTTTTTATTTATTTTTTTCCAGGAAGACCATGCAAGTTTGTACTTTCTCTAAGCCTTAATAAAAATCAGATGTGTGTTTATAATTTACAACTCAATTGTTAGGGTCAGTGTCCATTCAGCCTAATAACCCCATTTTGCTATTTGTTTTCTTTTTTTTTTTTTAAAAAACATTTATTTTTTATTTTTTACAGAGACAGAGAGTGAGTCAGAGAGAGGGATAGACAGGGACAGACAGACAGGAATGGAGAGATGAGAAGCATCAATCATTAGTTTTTCATTGCGCATTGCAACACCTTAGTTGTTCATTGATTGCTTTCTCATATGCGCCTTGACCACGGGCCTTCAGCAGACTGAGTAGCCCCTTGCTAGAGCCAGTGACCTTGGGTTCAAGCTGGTGGGCTTTTGCTCAAACCAGATGAGCCCGCGCTCAAGCTGGCGACCTCGGGGTCTCGAACCTGGGTCCTCTGCATCCCAGTCCGACACTCTATCCACTGTGCCACTGCCTGGTCAGGCTTGCTATTTGTTTTCAATAGCAAACAAATAGCTATTGTTCCTCTATTTTCCATTACAACAGTCTTTCGGGTTATACTTTTTTTTTTCTGGTGTACTGGTTTAATTTCTTTGTAGTTTCTTTAGTTTTTATTTGCTGATTTTAGTGAGAGAGAGACAGGAACATTGATCTGTTCCTGTATGTGCCCTGACCAGGGATTGAACCAATAACCTCTGTGGGCGATGCTCTAACCAACCAACCTATTTGGCAAGGACAAACAACCCATTTTTTATTGTTTTTAGAGAGAAGAGAGAGAGAGAAAGAAATGGGGGAGGAGCAGGAAGCATCAACTCCCATATGTGCCTTGACCAGGGAAGCCCAGGGTTTTGAACTGGTGACCTCAGCATCCTAGGTTGATGCTTTATCCACTGCGCCACCACAGGCCAGGCAGTAGTTTCTTTTATTATATATTTTTGAGTTGTGTACTTAGTGGTTGCCCTGGAAGTTACAATTAGCATATTCATTTATAATTTAGTTCTGAGATATATATATATATATATATATATATATATATATATATATATCAACTTAAATAGTATGCAAAATCTTTGCTCCTAAATAACTCCAATCTTTACCTTCTTCCTTGTGCTATAATTGTCTTAAAAATTATGTTTATGTAAGCCCATCCCCACAGTTTCATAATTATTGCTTAATGCTGTTGTCTTTTAAATTAGATAGGAAAAAAGTTACAAATAATGCAATGTACTATATTTTATATTGACCTATGTACTTTACCAGTTTTCTTTATTTTAGCCTGAAAGACTGCCTTTCTTGATAAGGTAAGTCTATTAGAAACAAATATTCTATTTTTATTTATCTGGGAATCTTAATTTCTCCTTTATTTTTGAAGGATAGTTTTGCCAGATGTAGATTGCTTGGCTGACAGTGTTTTATTTTCTGCACTTAAATATGTCATCCCACTGTGTTCTAGCTGCCATGGTTTATGGGACAGAAGTTGTGATTAGTCAGCTCTTGAGGTGTGGTCCCTTTTATGCAGTGAGTCACTTTACTCTTGTTTTCAAGATTCCTTGGCTTTGGCTTTTGGCAGTTTGACCATGTTGTGTCTGAGTATGGATCTGTTTGAAATGCACCTACTTAGAGCTTTCTGAGCTCCTTGGATATGAGATTATATGCATTTAGAAGTTTCGCAGTGCGACTGTATTATCTCCCAGTACGTGAAGCTCAAGAGGTTCGCTGGCGTGTTCAAGGTCAGCTGCATGTCCTGGAAGTGGCGATGTCCTCCCAGTCCAGCCTCTCTGGTGCCAAAGCACGCGGCACACGCTCTCCTCACACCCTCATATTTGGATTGTTAATCACATTGCTGAGAATTGGGGCCCATTTTCAGGTGGAGTTCTCTCTCACTTGCCCACTGTGGCATCCTGATCCTGAAGAAACTGGGGGGCTTGCTGGAAATTCCTCACATCTTCTCAGTCCCCCCGGGGGTGTCAGTAGTCTAAGGGCCCACCCTTCCTGCCCTCACCGTCCAGGAAATCAGGCTCATGCTTCAGTTAGGAGAGAACTCGACTTCTAAAGGGGTGGAGCTGCACTCTAGGTAAAGGGGTGACTGTGTCGCTGTGAGTACTGATGTTACTGTCCTCCAGAGTGTAGTAGATGTTGTCTGGCTCACACACTGCAGTCTCCCTTGTCCTAAATCTGAAAAAAACCCTGACAAATCCAGCCATAGAGAAATGGCAGCGGCGACATCTCATCCCAGTGAGGATTCAAGTCCCTGCAGCCCTGGGAAACAAGATTGTTCTGTAGCTCTGGTCACAAATAACTCCAGAACTGGTTTTAAACCCGAATGAGGGCAGAGAAGGGACACAGGTGCTTCTGTAGCTGCAGGGTTGGAGGGCCTGCTGATGTTTAATGCTGTGCCTTTCCTTCACTGCCAGGTTACCGGGGGTTTCCACCGCGAGGCAAGCAGAAGGACCTAGCTCCCACAGTGACCATCCGGGCTAGCCATCAAAGAAACTGAGCCCCAGAAAGGGGGCACTGGTGAATTTACCAGAGTCACAGAGCAAGCCAGTGGCAGAGCCCGCATGAGGCTCCGGAGTCCCGAGTGCACCCTCCCCACTGCGTCCTTGTTTCTCCCACTGTTGCAGAAAGAAAATTTGGTTCCATTATAAAGCCTTTCATGTAGAAAGTCAGTCGGTCAAACTCTGTGGGAAGTTACATTCGTAAACGTATATCTTTATTCTCTTTCTGTACATATTGGCAATGATAAAGCTTAAAGATGCATGTCCTATGAAATATGCAAAAACAAGGAATTTACATAAATAATTTATACTTCAGAAAATTAAAAGTTGAAAAATATTTTCCACATCATTAGAGTTCACAGTATTTAAAGTAAATCAAGCTTTCTCCCTTAGATTTCAAACTATATTGTCTCAGCAGAGCATGATAAAATCTAATCAGGATACAGTGATCAAGTTTCTGTTTTGTCGTCAGTGCACGAGGGGACACCACTTCGGTGTCAGGCTGTTCCCGCGCTGAGGCTGCAGCAGCTCTTCCCGATCCTTCAGCTCCTGAGTGGCTGTGACCCCGCAGAGGTCACAGGGCGTGGAATGGTTACAGCGTCACCAAAACCACCCACAGTGGACACATTCAACCAAGTGGTAACGTCTGGTGGTCCGATGCCTCATTTCCACATAATACTTTTTGTAGCCCTGAAAATGGAAACCTTGGCATCTAAACACAGCTGAACATGTTAACACTAATACAAGGCACTGCTATGGGGCTCGGTTTATTTACAGGAA
This sequence comes from Saccopteryx bilineata, assembly GCF_036850765.1. NCBI lineage: Eukaryota > Metazoa > Chordata > Mammalia > Chiroptera > Emballonuridae > Saccopteryx > Saccopteryx bilineata. The sequence continues at coordinate 83,986,267 of NC_089492.1, read as the reverse complement.
AGATTATGTTTGCATAGATTGCTAGCGACTTAGTGTGCAATAAAACGGGCCCAGCGCGCGCGGCCCTGTGATGGATGAAGCTGAGCGACGCGCCCTCAGCCCGGGCAGCACTGGTCCTCTCCCGCCCCAGCCCGGTGGCCAGGTGCCCAGGGCCCCTACAGGAGTGTTTTTTGCTCAAAAAGCTGCAGGTCAAAGCGGACCCAGACCTCCCCGGTGGGGACCTCGTGCAGCAGGAGTCGGCGGGTTGTAGGGCCTTTGCTTTCCTGTTCTGTTCGAATTTTTGCCACTGGAATTTCAGTACGACCCAGGAAATCTGGTAAATAAACAGAATCAGAAGTTGTCTTTATAAACTATGAAACCACCACAGGAGTTGTGTCTGAAACAGGATTCATGCAACTTTCAAGTCCCAAACCAGTAACTTCCTTTGGTTAACAGTGTTTGGTACTGGGAGTGGAGGCAGGCATGACAACAGACCCGAGTGAGGGCTGGGAGCAGTGTTCTTCTCTGTGCAGGGAGGGGGTCAAAGACCTATGACCCTGGGGCTACCCCCCAGGAGGCGCTGCCCACCCACTGCCGCTGAGCGGTGACGACCACGCCCCGTAGGTGCGCTCAGGTAGAGGAGAGGCGAGCCCCCGGATCCAGACCCTGGACTCTATTCTAGGGCGCTGGGAACCAGATCCCTGGGGCGAGTTACACTGTACCGTCTGGTGAAAACTGGTCTCTGTCGAACATGGTGAGACACAGCACATCCTGGTAAAGATCCTTGATAAAGAACTGGCAGTTAAAGTTCCACTTGGGGTTTAGTGTGTCCTGGATGGTTCTGGTGGTGTAGCTCTGGGAGCCCATGCTGATTTCACAGTACGGATTGCTCTTTCCTGAACAAAAGCAAACCAAGGACATGTGGCGTGTGACAATGGGGACTTCCTTGAGCAGACACAGGATCCACACAGGATCCAAAACTGATGCTTCTCTACACACAGGCAGCAGGGTTGCTGCTGCAGGGCCCACACTGGCCTGTGGTTTCCATGTCCCCAGGGCCGACTGCATCATCACCCCAGGGGGGACGGGGGCATCAATGCGCTGAGGGCTCCCATACGCCTGGGCAAGTGTCAGTGCAGCTTGCTTCATGCTTTCTCCACTCAGAAGCACTGGGGGAAGAGGCCTTGGTGCTTAGTGGGAAAATAGTGATAATAATATTGGTCTCTCACTGGAAACATTACTTTTTGAAAGCATCCCATTATTTAGTGCTCAGAAGAATCATCAGCAGAGAGTGGAGCCATTGCCACATCTATTGAATAAAAGAAAAGCACTTACCATTTGGTTTACAGGCTTTTAATTCTGTAGCTTCAATGACATGCACCATCAGTCGCCCAATGCCTGAAGTCTTTTGAGAGCGGGCTACAAAATAGGAAGACAAGTAGTGTTAATTTGTTCTCTGAGAATTCAGACAGCAAGCACAGTGAGGATACTGAGCTGCTCATACTCACAGTCCATCTTCCCAACCCGCCATACCCTGCCCAGCCTCGCCCGCCACTGCGCGGGGCCCAGCAGGCCTGCGCCAGCCGCTCTGCGCTCTTGCCCAGGCTGTGCTGCCCGCCATCTCTGCCTGTCAGCATCCATCTTGTCCTTCGCCGTGCAGGCCCAGTCTCAATCCTCCCTTCCCAGGCCCCTTCCCTCCTTGGTGTGCCCAGCACCCTGGGCTTCTGAGCATCCCACAGCCTGAAGGGCTCTAAAGTCCATGTTATATCTGTCTCCTTTGAGAGGAGTTACTGTAGAGCAAACTACTCATCCTTGTATTACTGCCTAGCAAATAGTAACAACAAAATGACAATACATTATATCCGTTCAGCACTTATTGGATACTTACATTTATTGGATACTTACTTTGTGTTAGGCATGTGCTAGATCTTCACATAAGTTACTTAAACTGCACAGTTACCCTATAAGGTAGCTCTTTATATCTCTCGTCTCTATATATGAGGAAACAGGCTTAGAAAGGACTGAATGAAGCATGCTCAACTCACAGCACTTCTAAACAGCAGGGTCAAAACTTAAATCAGGTACCAAAGTCTGTTTTCTTAAGCACTGACCATAATTCCAATGATATGCAAACACTTCAGTTTACAAAACAGTTTCACTTAAGACTTTATTCTACTTAAGGAAGTACTCAGAAATGGTTTTAATACAGAGAGAAATGAGTCAGTAAACTCAAGATTATCTTGATGAATATGAAGTTAGTTAAGCAGATTTTATCCTCAGGTTTAAACACTAACAAAAAAGCTGGTGAGCTACAGATTTTTCAAGTTCAGACAAGTGGAACCTTCTGTAAGAAGGGGCGTGCCTCTCCAGGGTGGGCGGGGCCGGGCCCCCTCAGCTTCTAGCCCTAGTAAAGACTAACACGGGGCCAGGCACAGAGTAAGTAACCAATAAATGTCTACAGAATTAAACACGTGGAAAACGCACACATACAGATACTGGTGTTAAGCAAAACTAACATGGAAAAACTGATTTATATTTCTGACCAATTAAAAGATCATTGTATGCTTTATAAATGATTCAATCACTGATTTGCCAATAGCAAGCCTTTAAAATACCATTAAAACAAGATTCAATTAGCAAAAGCCGGGCACATACCTTTCAGGAGTATATAACAAAATAAGGGAAACCTGAATAAAAAAACACATAAAGAACTGCAACTCTGGCAGCCAGGGACACACATGGGAGGACAGGACAGAGGAGGACTGTCCGGAGGCGGGGTTGGGGCTGTTCAGCTAGGCAGCGGTGCGGCCGAGTCTGGGGTGAGAACTTTGTCCTTACTTTGGGAGGCAACAGGGAAGACGGTGAAGGTGGGAGAGAGGCACTGAGAGCAGTGCTGTAAAAACAACACTCCAGAAACGAAGGGGCTGAGGGCCGGGGCCACTCCTGCCAGAGCCTGTGTGGGGGGTGGGGTCCCAATGGGCTGTGTGCGGGAAAGGGAACGACAGGGAGGACATATGGGACTGGGTGACGACTGAAGGGGAGGTGCGTGTGTGCGGGGCAGGGGAGGGCAGGAGCAGGGTTCCAGTCCAGGCGGCCGAGGACAACACAGCAGTCACGGAGTCTCAGGAGGACCTACTTCTGGAAGGAGGCTAATCAATCCCCCTGGAGATGCCACTCTACGGTGCCGGCAGACACCCAGAAGTTGGACAGTGTGCCTGCAGAGCATGGGCTCTGGAGAGATGCCCCCGGCTGAGCCAGTGAGACAGGGCCGAGACCGGGCTGACCGAGGGGAGGAGGTGGGGAGGCTTGGGCGAGAGCAGCAACTCTGGGGTGCACCAGGGGAAGGGAGCTGGCGCAGACAGGACAGAGGATTCGGTGGCAGGAGGACCACTGGGGGTATTGTGGGGTCCAGAGCAAGGGAGGACCCTCAACTTCTTGCCAACTGGGTGCAGGGAGCACAAAGGAGGGAAGTGTGTCAGGTTAGGTCACTGGTGCTGTACAAGCGAGCCATTTGCCCTGACTGCTGGGGACAGCGAGTGGCCTGACAGGCTGGTGAGTGAACAGGAGTGGGGGGTGATGAAAGGGCCAGGACCTGATGACAAGGGAGGGGGTGTAGCCCTGGACAGCGGAGAGCAGAGGCTGGGCTGGGTGAGGAGGGGCAGAGTGTTTATGAGCTGAGGGGAACAGGCCACACAGGTGAGGCCTGATGGAGTAAACGGGCCCAGCCGAGGTGGCATGCTTGTGCACTTACAGGACCCCCTTCCTGGAGACAGGAATGAAGAAAGAGTATGTGGGGGGGAGACTGACACTGCCACAGAGAAAAGGGGGTCCAGCTATGACTCCAGGCTTGCAGTGGGTGGGATGAGGGCGCAGGGAGGCCCCCAGGAGGTTTGGAACAGCCTCAGGGGGCAGGGGGGGGGGCAGCAGCAGCTCTGCTGTCTGATCCTGCAGCAAGTCTAGTCTCTCACTCCCCATCCACCCCTCACTGCAGGAGCAGCTGCCTGTGACCTGAAGGCAAGACCCCACGCTCTGCTCCCTAGCACCCCCTGGTGGCTGGTTCTAACCAACCAGGGCACGACCGACTACCTTGATAGGCCTTCTCCCGTTTCTTCTTCTCAGTGTCGATGTACTGCTCAGAAGCAGCTTTGATCTTCTGGACCCAGGCAGTCCTGGAGGAGGAGCAGAGCACAGCCATTGGGCAGCTTTCCCACGCAGCCCCCAGGTTCAACCAGGAGCCTGAAGCTCTGCACTTGTTCTCTTTGGCTAACCTTGGCTTGGACATGTTTCCAATCAAATACTCAACTCAAAAGATTCGCTTGCTAATTGACAGTCGATCTGAGAATGTCTAGACAGCTCTCGACTGTTTACAAAACAGCAGACACATGCAAGGTGCCGGGCATGCAGAGGGGCGGTGCAGGTCACACCAGGCAATTCAGCAGACTGAGAGGCCGCTCCACACAACGGGCTGTGTGCACGGAGGAGGAGCAGCCCGTCTGTCATCACAGAGCTGCTGTCTGAGCTGCACCCTGGAGGACGCCTGGCTGGCCAGGCAGAGAGGGAGGAAGGCAGTCCGCACCGAGGGGAATGGGGGAGGCAGACGTTCTGGCCACTCTTGTGGTGTCTCTGATGGGACTGTGTCTCATCACCATAGAGATGACAGGAGCACGGGCTGTTGCCTGAGGGGCTTTAGTAGGGACTGGGGTCTGGGGTCTGCCCCGTAGGAAGATCCTGAGGAGGGCCTAAGAAGCAGCAAACCACATCAGGAGCCGGCTGCAATAACCCAGCATGTTTAAGCTAAGGCAGGGGTCAGGAACCTTTTTGGCTGAGAGAGCCATGAACACCACATATTTTAAAATGTAATTCCGTGAGAGCCATACAACAACCCGTGTACGTTACACATTATCCAATAAAAATTTGATGTTGTCCCGGAGGACAGCTGTGATTGGCTCCAGTCACCTGCAACCATGAACTTGAGCGGTGGAAATGAATGAATTGTAATACATAAAAATGTTTTATATTTTTAACATTTTTTTTATTAAAGATTTTTCTATAAGCCTGACCAGGCAGTGGCGCAGTGGACAGAACGTTGGACTGGGATGCGGAGGACCCAGGTTCGAGACCCCGAGGTGGCCAGCTTGAGTGCGGGCTCATCTGGTTTGAGCAAAAGCTCACCAGCTTGGACCCAAGGTCGCTGGCTCGAGCAAGGAGTTACTCGGTCTGCTGAAGGCCCACGGTCAAGGCACATACGAGAAAGCAATCAATGAACAACTAAGGTGTCGCAATGTGCAACGAAAAACTAATGATTGATGCTTCTCATCTCTCCATTCCTGTCTGTCCCTGTCCATCCCTCTCTCTGACTCACCCTCTGTCTCTGTAAAAAAAAAAGAAAAAAAAAAGATTTGTCTGTGAGCCAGATGCAGCCATCAAAAGAGTCACATCTGGCTCGCGAGCCATAGGTTCCTGACCCCTGAGCTAAGGTCTACCAGCAGGGCTGGACCTGGGGACTGGTTGTAAGAGGTGAGGATACAGAGTTAGGAGGACTTGAGCATGGATTGGAGACAGTTTTATGGCAGAGGGAGGTGCCCTGCCTTTCTCCTAGACTTCAAAGCAGGTCACACATGGCCAGGACTTACCTCTCGTTAATGTTGTCTGTTCGGAGGGTGTAGACCCGGTCAATGTGAGAAATGTGGAAGACTGGCTCATCACTGGAAGGGTCTGTGGGCAGTTTCACCAAGACTTCATTCAGGAAAATGGGCTGAAAGAATTAGGGCCAAAACACAGGCTGTGAGATGGCCCAGGACACTACCCGCCTACGTCCAGAGAGAGTACCCTCTCTCTGTTCTGAAAAGCCCTGTGGAGAAAGAAGGGATCTGGGAAAGAAGGACCTGCCCCGCCTGGGTGAAAGTAAGTATGGGGGGTAGCACAGGGGTTACTGCACCGAGGCCGGGAGCCCTGGGTGCCTGCCACGCTCACAGGATGGGCCTCTCCCCCGAGGCCAGGAGCCCCGAGGGCCCATGATGCTCAGGGGATGGGCCTCACCCCCCAGGCCGGGAGCCCCGGGCACTCGCCACGCTCACAGGATGGGCCTCTCCACACTGACACCTGGCACTCCACCTCAGGCTTGGTTCTAAAGAGACCCGTGGCTGAATGTGGAAGAGGCGGGAGCATGTGTCACATCTGCCAGGGTGGAAGTCGGGCTCTAAAGCTGGAGTGCCCTGGTGGCTGTCACAGGGGCAGTGAAGGGCCAGCCACACTGGGGCTTGTTCCCCGGAAGTGACAAAGGAAGCGGGAGCCATCTGGAAACAGGCGCCAAGTCCCATGAGGACAGGGGAGGCTCAGGCCAGGAAGGAGGTCCTAAAGGCAAAGGAAAAACGTCACTGCTCCCCTGCCGCCGCCAGGAGTGCCTACCATCTTGTACATTCTGAACTGAGCGTTGGACTTGGAGCTGAACAGTTTCTCCGAGCCTGAGGAAACAGCAAACTGCTTGACCATGTGGGTGAGGAGCAGGAAGTCGTTGAAGAGGAGGCCCTGCAGCTCCTTGTTGCTCTTGGCCTTGTACAACTTCCCGCTGTGCAGAAGCTTCCGGGGCCCCAGGCAGTTGGTGAGGGAGTTGAAAATAAGTTGCTTAAAGAGAAAGAAACCGTCAGTTTTTAGGTCCCAGCACAAACCACCCAGTTTCCCTTGACAGGCCCTGGAGCTGAGGGTACTGTGGTGGAATGTCCTCGTTGAGAATGAGGATGCCACCGTTCCCCTGACTCAGTCTGTCTTCAGAGTTCAAACTGGCACAGTGGACATGACTACTTGCAGCCACAGAACACGGATTCTATCAGCTGAATTCAAAGACCTTGAGACAGAAACAACAAACCTCCTTCATAAGAAAGGAAGGTGACAGCCCAGGAAGGGGAGGGCCGGTGAGCCACTTGGGCCAAGCTGAGGTGCAGACTGTCCACAGCAGGGGAAGGCCTGCACCGGATCCCCGCCTGGAGCCCGCCCGAGCACCCAGCGCCGCACTGCTGACCTCACCTCTGCGAGGCCTTCGCACTGGACGTGCGCCTGGATCCACTCCAGCCGGTCTGAATTCTCCTTCTCCCGAACGCCTTCGTTAACTTGAGAGCAGAGCTCCTCTGCGCGCTCGAGGGCCAGTTTCAAGGAGGAGTGGTCCACGTGATTCTCTGGGGTGTTCTCCAGAATCTGGAAAAGTGGCTGGGTCACGTGGGATGTACTGTGTCTATGACCACCCATGCACCCAGGCGTCCCCCGGCTCCTAGGTGCGCTGGGTGCTATGGTGGGCACAGGAAATACATTGGTGAGCTTGTCAGCCATTTGCCCTTGAGAAGCTCATAGCCCCATGGGTTCTTGGGGGCTTTGGAGGGATAAGTGACACAGTTACAGGAGGGTGTGCCAAGTGCTACATGGATCACATGCCCTGCAACCTGAGAGTCTCTGATGGCCACCCAGCGGGGTCTTGGTAATAGTCTGTATGTGACAAGCGCCTCCCAGTACCTGAAGCCATGTGCCTTAGGGTGCACCCTCCCTCATAAACTGGCTGCATCTTTGAAATGTGTGAGTTTTCTGAATAGCAATGGTTCATAACATTTTTGGAATCATTGAACCTTTAGAAAATCTAATAAAAAACAGTGAACCCCCTGCCACAGGAAGGATACAATAGAATTACATAGTCAGCATGCAGCAAAGCACATTCAGTTCATTCTGAAGTGACTTCAAACTGAAGTTGCAAATGTAAAAGAACAGAGACTAGAATACAACTCAATGTGGTCCCTCCGGAAGTGAGGGGGCCCTCCGCAGAGGAGTTCTGTCTGGACTCCAGCCTTGTGAGTCCACAGTTCCTTTCCTAATTCCAAATGTAAAAAAGCCCTGAAAGCCTAAAGGCTTTTTTCAATATTCACCGGTGGCAAAACCTGACCTAAACTGGAGAGATCTATTTACTTATTCTACTTACAGTGATTATTCATATATTCTCTGCAGGAACTTGACTGTGTTTGGCTACAGGAGCTTCCCAGGCTTTTCTGCAGTGTCACATTAGTGTACAGTGTCTGCAGTACGTTCTGAACTCTAGAACACACCTGGCCCAAAATTATTTCCAGTAAGGGGTTGTGTGTGAATTAATGTGCATCGAGTCAGTTTGGTATCGTAACTATCACATGAGCTCTGTTCCCTGAGGCCTATATTGAATTAACATGGCTCACAGAGCATTATTTCCACTGAGTTTTCTCTATAAGATGATGGCTACTACATCAATGACTGTTCATCGAGTAATACTTTGTAAAGTCTGTCTTCTCCTTAGACATTATATTGGCTCAAGAGGCCCATACTGCTTATGTCAAAAGGATGGGTGGAATTTCAGAAGGACTGTTTAGGCAGCAAGTTGAGGTGAGGGGATGATGGCAGCTCTGTTTAGGACATGCAGAATTGGACACTCCTGGGACATCTAGGTAAAGGTGTTCAGTTAGTAAACGAACCTAGGTCTCAGCAGAAGACTGGGGCCCACGGCTGTACTAATGGACTCTGGGCTCAAGACGGGCTTCATACCTGGACCTAGGGGACCTTGCCCAGACACCCACAGCTCTGAGAGGCTGTGGAGCTTCCTGGGATGGGGGAGGACAGGCTGCCCACATGACAGTGGATGCTGCTTTCATTTGCTCACTTCAAGGATTCAGCCCTTCAGATTGTACTGTGTGTTCATGTGCGCGTGCGTGTAACACACACACACACACACACACACACACGCGCGCGCGCGCGCGCGCGTTCCTGGCCCATCAGTGGCGTGAGACCACAGGGCAGGGGTGGCTGTTGTACTCAGGCTCTCCATGTCAGCCTCAGTGGCCCTGGCGGAACTCACACTTCTGATGAGGAGTGGGTAGCGGGTGATCCTCTGCATGGGCTTCAGCAGGAAGCTGGAAAGGGGCATGCCTTTACAGCGAGGGTCGGACGCCAGCTTCTACAAAACAGCGGAGAGGCTCGTGAGGAAGTCACAGCCCCGGGGTAAACAAGGGAACACAGGCTGTACTCCTGAACTTTCAGATTTATAATTTTTTTTAAAAACCCAGGATTCAAAATGATACATTTAGAGGACATTCAGAGGTAGAAATTTTCCCTCATGTGCCAAGCCCAGTGACGCTTCGCAGCTCTCTCTTACAGGCCTCTGACAGCCTGTGTGATCGGAATCACTCCCTCCTTTGCTTCCGGAACCACTCGGCCGTCTTCCCAGTACACTGACCTCAGTCTTTTTCACTTCCTTCTTCTCCTCTACCCGCTCTTAACTGTGAGTGCTGCCCCAGGTCCCCTGCAGCTGCGTCCCGGAGTCTGTACCCAGCCCCTCTCTGGAGCTCTGTACTTGTCACATTACTCTCACCTGGATGTCCCAAAGACACCTCAACACCTCAACATACCCCAAAATGAAGTCCTCCTCTCCCCTCTCAAGAGCCTTCCTTTCTACCTCTATGCCTACTGGAGTTGGTAGTGCCATTTTGCACCTGCCAACCTTCCCCCTATGCCTAAAAGTCACCATTGATGGCCAATCTCTGTTTTCCAAGTAGGTCTTGATTGTCTCCACCTCTGCCTGCCCACTGTCCCTACTTTATTAGCAACAAGTGCTACCATTTATTGAGCACCTACTATATGTCAGGTAATGATTACGTTAACCTTTGCTGGTTCTGGCCCTTCTTTCTTCCACTCTCTGGCCAATTCATACTCATTTCTGAAGGCAGATCATGCCTTCTCTTGTCCAGGCTCTCTTCCTCCTTGATATCTCCCTCCTTCCCTTTTAGGGATTCTTTTTAGCCCCTATAATGACCCCCCTATAATAACCTATGGCTACCTCTATCAGACCGGCACATCTGGGCTGGGTTAACACAGGCAGAGGTGTCTCCATGCCCCACCCCCTGGCCTGTTAACTCCAGGAGGCCATGGACCACCCCCTGTGCATCTCTCTTCCTGATACTAGTGCTAGTACTCACCTGAAGAGAGCAGCCACAACTCTAGGATAATTTTTTTTTTTTTTTTTACACAGAGAGAGAGTCAGAGAGAGGGATAGACAGGGACAGACAGGAATGGAGAGAGACAAGAAGCATCAATCATTAGTTTTTCGTTGCGACACCTTAGTTGTTCATTGACTGCTTTCTCATATGTGCCTTGACTGTGGGGCTACAGCAGACTGAGTAACCCCTTGCTCGAGCCAGCGACCTTGGGTCCAAGCTGGTGAGCTTTGCTCAAACCAGATGAACCCGCACTCAAGCTGGCGACCTCGGGGTCTCGAAACTGGGTCCTCCACACTCCAGTCCAACACTCTATTCACTGCGCCACCGCCTGGTCAGGCAGGGATGATAATTTTTAATGACTGGAAAATACATTTACTATACTGTATCTCTACATGTTGCTATAACAAACATTTTCATGGTTTATATTTCTATATTTTCTGAGTGTTTTTTAAAAAGTAACATTTTAGAACAGCTTATGGTCACATTTTGCTTTTTAATGTGATTAATACTATGCAATTAAATATGAGACTATAAACAATTTTTACTTATTTTCACACTTGTGATGACATTGCTATTATTATTGTTTTAAAATTTTTTAATCTTTTAATATGTTTTAGAAGGCAAATGTCCTATTTTTAATTTTACTATTGATTATTAAAAATACTCACATGCACTCACAATTTTACATTTATCTAATCTGATCAATATTTGTTCTATGATTTTGGTTTCTTTTTGTGTCTTCTCATTCATTTCAAGGTAATCCTTCATCACCAATTGAAGGGTTCTGGCCTCAGCGCCATATATAGAACCATTTGTTCATCCCTGAGATTATCTTAAGGAAAACAAATATAATTAGCATTATTAAATGCTTACAATATGCTGGTTCCTGTGCTAATCATCTCTGGGTTACAGGTGAGGGGACTGAAGGCACCACATATTAAGTATAAGTAGCCCACCCTGGTCACACACTGGACAGTTGGTGGGACTGGGACCCCAACCCACGCTGTCTGATTCTGAAGCCTCTCCTGTTCTAAGCATGATATTAGCTTGCTTATATTTGTGGTAGACTCTTCTTTTCATTCAATGTTTACTTCTACTCATTGATATTTTAATTAAGATTTTAACAACTGGCCCTGGCCGGTTGGCTCAGCGGTAGAGCGTCGGCCTGGCGTGCAGGGGGACCCGGGTTTGATTCCCGGCCAGGGCACATAGGAGAAGCGCCCATTTGCTTCTCCACCCCCCCCCTTCCTCTCTGTCTCTCTCTTCCCCTCCCGCAGCCAAAGGCTCCATTGGAGCAAAGATGGCCCGGGCGCTGGGGATGGCTCCTTGGCCTCTGCCCCAGGTGCTAGAGTGGCTCTGGTCGCAGCAGAGCAACGCCCCGGAGGGGCAGAGCATCGCCCCCTGGAGGGCAGAGCATCGCCCCTGGTGGGCGTGCCGGGTGGATCCCGGTCGGGCGCATGCGGGAGTCTGTCTGACTGTCTCTCCCTGTTTCCAGCTTCAGAAAAAATACAAAAAAAAAAAAAAAAAAAAAGATTTTAACAACTATATTTGTAAGAGATACTGGGTTATAATTTTTTTTTTCATTTCTGTAATTAAATACAAATAAAAACCAGGCCTGGAAGTCAGGGCCACTTTTGCCTCATACATGAATTAGATAGGCTTTCTATTTTTTCCTGTAACAGTTTATATAACATGGAATAATCCATTCCTTGATAGTTGGAACGAGTTCACCTTTGAATCCATCAAGTGAATTTAGCTCCTCTCTTAGGATAAGTTCCTTAATTTTTTCCTTGGTTAATAATAGCTTCAGACTTTATATTCTTTTTTTTTTTTTTTTTTAATTTTTTTTTTATTATTTATTCATTTTAGAGAGGAGAGAGAGAGAGAAGCTGGAAGCATCAACTCCCATATGTGCCTTGACCAGGCAAGCCCAGGGTTTCGAACCGGCGACCTCAGCATTTCCAGGTCAACGCTTTATCCACTGCGCCACCACAGGTCAGGCCGAGACTTTATATTCTTATTGAATCGGTTTTCAAATTTTACTAGAAAACTACTAATTTTGTTAATGTTTTCAATATTAGCATATATTTTTTAATCATATACCCTTTTAGTTCAATAAATATCTTTTTGTGTGTGTGTGTGACAGAGACTGAGAGACAGACAGAGAGAGGGACAGATAGGGACAGACAGACAGGAAGGGAGAGAGATGAGAAGCAGCAATTCTTCATTGCGGTTCCTTAGTTGTTCATTGATTTCTCTTATGTACCTTGACTGGGGGGCTACAGCAGAGCGAGTGACCCTTTGCTCAAGCCAGCAACCTTGGTCTCAAGCCAGCAACGATGGGGTCATGTCTATGATCCTGTGCTCAAGCTGGTGACCTACAGTCAAGCCAGATGAGCCCAGGCTCAAGCCAGCAACCTTGGGGTTTCAAACCTGGGTCCTCTGAGTCCCAGTCAGATGTTCTATCCACTGCGCCACTGCCTGGTCAGGAAACAGATATCTTTATACCTGTTCTTGATTTTATGTTTTTTTTCTCTTTACCTGTTATACCTTATTAGCTCTTTTCAGTGTACTTATTTTTGATATACTAATATCTTTTGGATATACTGATATCTTTTAGAATTTTTATCCTTAGTCTATACATCTTCTATTTTATGTTTAACTATTTATTTATTCCTTTCTGATAATAAAAATACTAAGATTCTGCATCTTCAATAAGGTACTGTTGTAGCTGTATAACAGATCCCTATATGCAGTATTTTGTGAACTAAAAAAACCAACAAGCAATGGGAATAAAAAAAGCAAACAGATTTTACTTGCATTTCCCTCACCATTTGAACACATTTCTATTATTGAACAACATCAATGAAAATGACTTCTCAAAACATGATGCCCTGTTTTAATAATCCGTCATACACAGCCCATGGCCACACTATCTTGTATTGTACGTTGTGTTGTCTTGTGTATACTGCAGTTTTACTGCTTACCAACTTCTTGGTTTTCATTTACGACCATGGCATCATGGAACCAATCGTTTCTGAAAGGTCTGATGACATCGATGTCCACTCCAGTATATGGACAGGATCAGAGATGAGAATCATGTTGTCTCCTAATTCCTGGTGTCACTATTTCTTTCCTACTGTTATTTCATTTTGTCTCCTTTTATGCATCCACTCATTTTAAATTTTATTTTATCTCATTACATTAAGTAAGATATTTTATATTCTTTCTGGAATAAGATGGGTATAAAATAAATACAATATACAAAATTAAGAAAGTGACATTTTGGACTTTTTTTGGGGGGGGTTGTATAAAGTAGCTGATTTATGTAAATAGGCTTAAAAAACACTCTACCATAATAAGATGGACAAAATTATGGTCCCAGTGCCAAGAAGAATCAACTTAACACGAAAGGCAACACAAAACAATCAAAATATTCTTTGTCATGTCTGTATTTCCTTTGGAAACTGACAGGGCTGCCCGGCTCCATTACTGTGGTTACCACGGTGCGGCTGCGTACCTCTGCCTTCCCTTCAGGCTCAGCACGAGGCTGGCCTTCCTACGATTCCAGGATGGAGTTACCTTTAAGAATTCTTTGAAGTCCGTGTCCTCATCTGTCTTCTGCTGTAACAGGGCCGCTCCATTAAGCTGGCAGCTGCAGAACCGAATGTAAGCCTGCATGTGGGACAGCTCGGCCGCCAGGATGTCCCCGATCATCTGCACTGGCATCTTCTCGCCCCCAGTCTTTTTCCGTACGCGCAAGGCCCTGCAACCAACACACTCTCTCACTTTCTGTTTTTAAGTGAATGTCCTGTGGGGGCAGAAACCTCTGGCATGCCCTGGCTAGGTAGCTCCGTTTGTCCCAGTGAGTCAAGGTTGCGGTTTGATCCCTAGTCAGGGCACATACAAGAATCAACCAATGAATGCATGATAAAGTGGAACAACAAATCGATGTCTCTATCTCTCCAAAATCAATACATTAAAAACCAAAACCAAAACCAAAACCCACTGGCCAGTGAGGGAACAGTCATAAAGAGGAGGAGGCAGCTTGGCCATAAAGCTCTGATGACCAAGCCAATCTGGATGAAATGTTGGCAAAGAAGAATAAGAAGTGAAATCAATATACTTGTATATTTCTTCCAGTCTATTTCTGGAAGAAATAACTCCTTTGGAATTGTTTTGGTTTCACCTGTTTCTTCCTTTCTTTTTTTATTGATTTTAGAAAGAGGAAAGAGTGACAGAGAGAGAAGGCGGGTGGGAAGAGCAGGAAGCATCAACTCATAGTATTTGCTTCTTGAATCTGCCTTGACCAGGCAAGCCTGGGGTTTTGAACCGGCAACCTATGCGTTCCAAGTCAATGCTCTATCCATTGCGCCACCACAGATCAGGCCTCCTTAGTTTTTTAGTAAAGTTTCTTTTGACAAATTCTAACTTGTTCTCAGCTGAACCAATAAGAAAATGTCCACACTCTGTTGGGAGAAAGGGAGCAGCAGCCCACAGAGGCCAGGTGTAGAGGTGGAGGGAGCCTCTGCCCAGGAGAGCTGCTGAGCCCCAAGGAGGAAGGAGAGGCAGCTCGAGCTGTGGCCGCTGATCGCTCCTCCCAGGATGTGCTCTTCATGGGCACAAGGGACAGAAAAATCACCCCAAGGAATGGAATTTCACGTGGGACTGAGGAGTCTGCCACACTGGCCAGTTACGTGTGAGCCATGAGCCACCACTTCTCTCTGACTCTACCGAATAGAGCCGAGTTTATGTCGATAAGTCTAATGACTTGTTTAATGATTTAATTTCTTTGTTTAATCATAGTATTTTCTTTGTTATAGTTCTTTACTTCAATAAATAGGTATTTTCCAGTTATGGGGCATTTCAGACCATGACAATAAAATGAAAAGCCTGAGGTTCCTTTGCTAAGGAGCCCTGCAGAGAGTTATGTGTGAGCCTCAGTCCCAGGGGCGGAGGCAGGGGGAGGGGGTCACTGCAATGACAGGCCCGGCTCTCCACTTACTTCAGCAGCTTCGTGTTAGACATGATGAGCTCCTTCCAGTTAACAAAAATCAAGGCCATTTCCCCTTCAGCGAGGGAGCCTGACTCTGCCATCCGTTTCTGAAAAACCTAAACTCAAAACACAGAAGAAGTAAGTTAGCTTAAGCGTGATTATACAACCTACGTGGTCTAAATCAAACAATACCTTCATACATAAACTAATAAGATTGTGGTATTCTTACATAAACATATTTATGCTTGTTAACTTTTACACTGAATAATTTCCCCACCTATTGCGATTTGGGCTATTATCAAGGTTGATTCTAAGGACTGACTGCAGCAGTCTCACCAAGAAGAGATTCTCATTCTATATCCTGGGGGTGTTATGAAGGCTAAATGAAAGGGTGGGCACAAAACACCCACACTCTTTAAGAGCTTGTAGAACTGGGGAAAGAGGAGTGTTGTCAGGTTGAGCATCTCAATGTTCTAGAAGCAGTTTGTAAGAAGTTCAGCAAAAAAAAGAGCAATGACTTATGTTACCTACCCCCAGGACGGACCGCCAAGCAGATGTGGGTTTCAGAGGTTGGCTGATGGAAGGGAAAACAATAACACTCCACATGGGTATTTCATAGCACTTATATGGATTTATAAAGCGCTGATATGTACATACGTTATATGCTGTGTGTGTGTGTGTGTGTGTGTGTTTTGAGGGAGGTTCTCCATCAACTTCATATTGGATATAGGTCAAGCTGAGTCAGCCATTATTATTTCCAATGGACTCATGGAGAAGTAAAAGGTTGAGAGGGTGATCTGCTCAAGGTCAAAAAACTAGAATAAGAAGAACTAGAACTAAAACTGAACTTTTTGGACGTTAAGTCCAAGTTTGCACTGAACTATTATGGAACAACTTTAAGGAAATATGAAGTTATCTCAGACAACTCTTCCCATGTTCAATCTCTCCAGAGCACAAACAACATGGCACTGTCTATTAAAATCCTTCATTGGCCAGTGGGAGACAAGATGGCCACAGAGTAGATGGATGTTCCAACTCCCACTTCCCCGAACCAAGGTGGATTACAACTTAATTCTTAGAACACTCATCTTGAAAGACCAACTTTGGACTAAACTAAGAGGATTCTACAGCCAAGAACCACCAAAGAACCTACACTGAGACTGGTAGGAAAGGCGGAGACACGGAAAGGGCTGTCCTGCTCCCAGGAGCGAGTGGCGACCAGGAGGGACTCTCGCGATGGGGTGGGTTGCCCAGAGAGTGTGGGCCCTCAGCCCCAAAACCAGAATCCCAGCCTAGAGCCCTGGAGCCTGGAAGGGGCTTACGGACTATATTTGGCTGAGAAAAGAGCCTAAACACTTTGAGAGAAGAACGCAGAACTCTCAGACCCAGGCTCCGTATTAAAGGGACTGCATGGAGAGCCTCACTCACAGCCACTTTCCTGGAGCTCCAGGAGCGGGGAGCGCTGAGAGGACTGGAGTTGCCAGGGGAGAGAGTGGTCTCAGAGGCACAGGGGGAGACACTTTGAGGGATGGACACACTAACCCCTGGGCTGAGTCACCCCCCAAATCTAAAGTGAATATTTTTCCTGGGAACAGCATCACCAGCAAAGGGAAAAAATTACCCCATTCACTGGAGGCTCACCTGTCCCAGTTAGAACAAAGGTGCTTAGAGGCAGGCAGCACATTAGGGACACAAATAGGGAGTGCAGAGGTCTAAGCTACACCACCCCCTGCACTGCTGAGTGCTCTCTGGGGGTGGGTGGGCCGGAGGCGGCAGGGTGCGGCTGCAGAGACCAGGGCGGTCGCAACAAGAGTGCACAGGTTGGCCCGCAGTGGCGGAAACCACCGCTGCAGCTGCAGAGGTCTAGACTCACACACAGTCCTGTTTGCTGTGTGGGCCCACCCTTGGCATGGGGAGGGGGGGAACTGTGGGGGCAGAGGCCCGAGCAACAGTGCAGGGGGTCCAAGTAGGAGTGCAAGAGCCCGCCAGCGAGGGCAGAAGTCACAGCAGCCACTGTGGGGGTCCAGGCTGGCGTACACATCTGCCCTTGGTGTGGGCGCGCCCTCAGCGGCAGCAGAAGCTGGGTGACCTTGGGGGTGGTCCGAGTGGGCGTGTGTGGTCCTGCCACAGAGGTTGCTGAGGAGTTCTGAGCGGACGCACAGACCCCCAGCGATGTGGACCAGTCCTTGGCAGCCCCAAAAGTGGTCCAAGTGGGTGTGCTGGGCCCACTTGCGGGGTGAAAGCCAAGCCACGGCAGACGCTACAGAGGCCCAAGCCCGTGAGCAAAATTACCCGCGGCACAGGACAGCCCCCAGCAGCAGCGGAGGCTGGGGTGGCCATGAAAGTGGTCCAAATGGGCGCACGTGGGCACACGCGAGACTGCTGGGGGCAGTGGCGAAGGCGGGCTGGCACCAGCCACACCTGAGCCCAAATGTCCCAGACAGCAACAGTGGTGGCATCCAGGTAGACAGACCACACAACGGGAGCACAGGGGTCACACCCACTGGACCCCTGTGACTATACCCTGCTGAGTGCTGAAAAAGAAGGAAAAAACAAAATAAAACAAAATAAATAAATAAAAAGTCTGGATAGAATGACACCTGAGGCTAAGGAGTAAGCTACATCTAATATCGTTATCTAATCACTGAATTATAGTACTGAGCCCAACAAATAGGCAGCAATAAGAGGCAACAGAGAGCAGATCTCAGGGGAACTTGAACTTTTTTTTTTTATTTTTATTTTTTTATTTTATTTTATTTTTTATTTATTTATTTATTTATTTTTTACAGAGGCAGAGATAGACAGGGACAGACAGACAGGAACGGAGAGAGATGAGAAGCATCAATCATTAGTTTTTCGTTGCGCGTTGCGACTTCTTAGTTGTTCATTGATTGCTTTCTCATATGTGCCTTGACCGCGGGCCTTCAGCAGACCGAGTAGCCCCTTGCTTGAGCCAGCAACCTTGGGTCCAAGCTGGTGAGCTTTTTGCTCAAGCCAGATGAGCCCGCGCTCAAGCTGGCGACCTTGGGGTCTCGAACCTGGGTCCTTCCACATCCCAGTCCGATGCTCTATCCACTGCGCCACCACCTGGTCAGGCGGAACTTGAACTTTTAAAGGAAATTCCACCAGGCCAAGAGTTGATAAAAGCAAGCCTAGGAGTGCAGCTGATATTTACAACGGCACCTGGACCCAGCAGAGACAGCCACAAGATGTGGATTGCCTATAGCTCCAAAAAGGTTGATGAGAGCCAGTCATAGGCAGTGACCCCCAATGATCTGCACCAGGTCCCATACACGGAGGTTGAGGGCAGGCACATTCAGTGGCCAGATACGGAAAGCACCAGTTCAGGACCTAACAACACTTTTTAGAGTGGAAGCTTAATGAAGGGCTCCTCACACCTGACCCAGCTAAGACATAGAAAACGCTGACACAAACAGCAAAAGGAACAGTGATAGCAGATAAGTAGCCCACAGCGGATAACAAACAACAGCTGAGGCCAACCCAAGAAGACCTAGAAATACAACTGAAAATTGGAGGCAGACAACACCAACCCTAGACTTAGCTAGCTTCACAAACAACACACCCAAATGAGGAGTGTATACATAGACAAAATGGGAAGACAGAGAAGTGCAATCTGAATGACTCAACAAGAGAAACCCCCAGAAAAAGAACTGAGTGAGATGGAAATAACCAAACTACTGGATGCAGAGTTTAAAATAATGATTATTAGAATGCTCAAAGATCTTAGAGCAACAATAGATGGATACAATGAGCACATAAATAAAGAGATAACAAGCATCAAAAAGGACATTGAAATAATAAAGAAGAACCAGTCGGAAATGACAAACACAATATCAGAAATAAAGACTGCACTAGAAGCAATTAAAATCAGGCTGGATGAAGCAGAGGATCGAATCAGCGATTTAGAAGACAAGATAAACAAAAACACGAAGCATAGCAACAAAAAGAAAAGAGGCACAAAAAGTCTGAGGAAACTCTAAGAAAGTTCTGTGACACCCTAAAGAGAAACAACACCAGCATCATAGGGGTTCCTGAAGAAGAAGAAAAAGAACAAGGGATAGAGAGCTTGTTTGAAAAAATCATAGCTGAAAACTTCCCTAAACTGATGCAGGAAAAAGTCACACAAGTTCAAGAAGCACAGAGAATTTCATTAAACAGAAGCCCAAAAAATCTATACCAAGACACATCATAATTAAAATACCAAAGCTAAGAGATAAAGAAGGAAAAAAAAGTCAATCACCTACAAAAGATCCCCCATTAGGTTGACATCCGACTTCTTAACAGCAACACTTGAGGCCAGAAGGGAATGGCAAGAAATAGTCAAAGTAATGCAGAACAGGAGCCTACAACCAAGACTTCTTTATCCAGTAAGGCTATCATTTAAAACTGAAGGAGAAATATAAATCTTCCCAGACCAACCCCCCCACCCCCCAAAACAAAACAACTCAAGGAATTCATTACAACCAAACCAATGCTGCAAGAAATGTTAAGGGGTCTGTTGTAAATGGAACAAAGGGGGAAAAGAGAAATGTAGCTTTAAAGAATAAAATGGCAGCCCTGGCCGGTTGGCTCAGCGGTAGAGTGTCGTCCTAGCGTGCGGAGGACCCGGGTTCGATTCCCGGCCAGGGCACACAGGAGAAGCACCCATTTGCTTCTCCACTCCTCTGCTGCGCCTTCCTCTCTGTCTCTCTCCTCCCCTCCCGCAGCCAAGGCTCCATTGGAGCAAAGATGGCCCGGGCGCTGGGGATGGCTCTGTGGCCTCTGCCTCAGGCGCTAGAGTGGCTCTGGTCACGACATGGCGACGCCCAGGATGGGCAGAGCATCGCCCCCTGGTGGGCAGAGCGTCGCCCCTGGTGGGCATGCCGGGTGGATCCCGGTCAGGCGCATGCAGGAGTCTGTCTGTCTCTCCCTGTTTCCAGCTTCAGAAAAAAAAAAAATGCAAAAAAAAAAAAAAAAAAAGAAATGGCAATAAACAACTACATATCAATCAACAATAACCTTAAATATAAATGGATTAAATGATCCAATCAAAAGACATAGGGTAGCTGCATGGATAAGAAAATGACCTATACATACGCTGTCTACAAGAGACACACCTCAAAACAAAAGATACACATACTCTGAAAGTAAAAGGTTGGAAAAAAATATTTCATGCAAATGGAAATGAAAAAAAAAAAAGCGGGGATAGCAATACTTATATCTGACAAAATAGATGTTAAAACAAAGGCTATAGTAAGAGATAAAGAAGGTCACTACATAATGATAAAGGAAGCAATCCAACAGGAAGATATAACCACTATAAATATCCATGCATTTAATATAGGAGCACCTAAATATATAAAGCAGACTTTGATGAATATAAAGGGCAAGATCAACAGCAATACTATAATAGTAGGGGATTTCAATACCCCACTAACATCACTAGATAGATCCACAAGAAAAAAAATTAACAAAGAAACAGCAGACTTAAAGGACACACTAGATCAACTCAATATAATAAATATCTTCAGAACTTTCCACCCTAAAACAGCAGAATATACATTCTTCTCAAGTGCTCATGGTACATTCTCTAGGATAGACCACATGTTAGGGCACAAAAGGGGTCTCAACAAATTTAAGAAGATTGAAATCATATCAAGCATCTTCTCTGATACAATATTCACAAATCTACCAATGTGATTCATCACGTAAACCAAAGAAAGGAGAAAAACCACATGATAGTTTCAATAGATGCAGAAAAAGCATTTGATAAAATCCAGCACCCATTTATGATCAAAACTCTCAGCAAAGTGGGAATACAGGGAACACACCTCAACATGATAAAGGCCATCTATGACAAACCCACAGCCAACATCATACTCAATGGGCAAAAATTAAAAGCAATCCCCTTAAGATCAGGAACAAGGCAGGGGTGCCCCCTTTCACCACTCTTATTCAACATAATTCTTGAAGTCCTAGCCACAGCAATCAGACAAGAAGAAGAAATAAAAGGTATCCAAATTATAAAATAAGAAGTAAAACTATCATTATTTGCAGAAGATATGATACTGTATATAGAAAACCCTAAAGTCTCAGTCAAAAAACTACTCAACCTGATAAATGAATTCAGCAAGGTGGCAGGATATAAAATTAATACTCAGAAATCAAAGGCATTTTTATACACCAACAATGAACTGTCAGAAAGAGAAATTAAGGAAACAATTCCCTTCACTATTGCAACAAAAAAATAATAAAGTACCTAGGAGTAAATTTAACCAAGGAGATTAAAGACTTGTATTTGAAAAATTATAAAACATTGATAAAAGAAATCAAGGAAGATACAAACAAGTGGAAGCATATACCGTGTTCACGGATAAGAAGAATAAACATCATTAAAATGTCTATATTATTCAAAGCAATTTATAAATTCAATGCAATGCCAATTAAAATACCAATGACATACTTCAAAGATATAGAACATATATTCCAAAAATTTATATGGAACCAAAAAAGAACACAAATAATCTCAGCAACCTTGAAAAAAAAGAATGAAGTGGGTGGTATCACACTTCCTGATATCAAGTTATACTACAAGGCCATTGTACTCAAAACAGCCTGGTACTGGCATAAGAACAGGCATATAGATCAATGGAACAGAAAAGAGAACCCAGAAATAAACCCACACCTTTATGGACAATTGATATTTGACAAAGGAGGTAAGAGCATACAATGGAGTAAAGTCAGCCTATTTAACAAATGGTGTTGGGAAAATAGGACTGCTACCTGCAAAAAAATGAAACTAGACCACCAACTTACACCATTCACAAAAATAAACTCAAAATGGATAAAACACTTAAATGTAAGTCAGGAAACCATAAGCATCTAGAAGAAAACATAGGCAGTAAGCTCTCTGAAGTCTCTCGCAGCAATATATTTGCTGATTTATCACCACGGGCAAGTTTAATAAAAGACAGGATAAACAAATGGGACTATATCAAACTAAAAAGCTTTTGCACAGCTAAAGACAATATAAACAGAATAAAAAGACAAACCACACAATGGGAGAACATATTCAACAATATGTCTGATAAGGGGTTAATAATCAAAATTTATAAAGAACTTGTAAATCTCAACACCAGGAAGATAAACAATACAATAAAAATATGGGCAAAAGAAATGAACAGACACTTCTCCAAAGATGACATACAGATGGCCAATAGGTAGATGAAAAAATGTTCAACATCAGTAATCATTAGAGAAATGCAAATTAAAGCCACAATGAGATATCACCTTACACCAGTCAGAATGGCGCTCATCAACAAAACAACACAGAATAAGTGCTGGTGAGTATGTGGAGAAAAGGGAACCCTCCTGCACTGCTGGTGGGAATGCAGACTGGTGCAGCCACTGTGGAAAACAGTATGGAGATTCCTCAAAAAATTAAAAATGGAACTGCCTTTTGACCCAGCTATCCCACTTTTAGGAATATATCCTAAGAATTCTAAATCACGGATTCAAAAGAAGAAATGCACCCCCATATTTATGGCAGCACTGTTTACAATAGCCAAGATCTGGAAACAGCCCAAGTGTCTGTCAGTGGACCAGTGGATTAAAAAACTGTGGTACATATACACAATGGAATACTATGGGGCCATGAAAAAGAAGGAAATCTTACCTTTTGCGACAACATGGATGGACCTGGAAACTATTATGTTAAGTGAAATAAGCCAGGCAGAGAAAGAAAAATATCATATGACCTCACTCATTTGAGGAATCCAATGAACAATATGAACTGAGGAACGGAATAGAGGCAGAGGCGGGATCAAAGGGACCAGAGGGAAAGCAGATGGAGGGAAAGGGGATGAGAGGATGGGATCAGAGAATGGAAAGAGATTGGTTACATTATTATATATACATAACACAGCATTATAGAGAGCAGAAAAGCAAATCCTGGAGGGAAGGCGGGAGGGCACTGGGGGGAAGGGGGCAAGGGGGATGTTGAAAGGAACATGGGGGTAGGGGGGGTGCATTCAGTGGGACTCTTGAATCTATGTAAACACAATAAATTAAAATCAATAATAATAAAAAAACAAGTGCTATGAGCTGTATCTCTCTAAAGCTCTACAGTGTAAAATCAGACTGAAGATCTCAGGACATGCCCATGAGAGCAGACCCTGGAAAGATGGCTGACCTGCTTGGAGGTGACTCTTTGTCCCCCTTTCCCTGGTTAATTTATGTTTCTTTGTTTATTCATCCTATTAACCTGCTTTGTGCCAAAGGAGGTAAGCAGAGGAGGATGTGATGGTCAGGACCTCTGGAACCTCCATGGGAATGGTCATGAGAAGGCCTTGCCTGTGAACAGTGCTTTTCATCCTAAATCTCTGACCCCAACATGACTCCTTACATCTTGTGAGGTGGGCAGTGGGAATAACCAAGGCCTGAGTGGTTAAAGACTGGTCTGTTCCTGACCTGTGGTGGCGCAGTGGATAAAGCATCGACCTGGAACGCTGAGGTCGCTGGTTCAATACCCTGCACTTGCCTGGTCTAAGGCACATATGGGAGTTGAAGCTTCCTGCTCCTCCCCCCTTTCTCTTTCTCTCTCTCTCACTCTCTCTCTCCTCTCTAAAATGAATAAATGTAAAAAAAAAAAAAAAAGACTGGTGCAGTGGGGCAGTCACCCGGCCTCTGTTCACCTGTGCTAGCATTGGAGGGGTCCCTCGGCACCCATTTACAAACCTTCACGACTGTAATCTGACCAGCAGCAGGGCTGATCCCTGCAGGGGTTAGTAAAAAAGATGGTTTTTCTTGTAGGCTGCTTTTCCTGGCCAAAGAGGCGCAGACACAATCACACCTACTTCCTTCTGTTCTGATGGGAAGGCCTGCACAGCCAGGCTAAGTTTGGGGATGCAGGGTGCAGGCTGCAGTCCTTGTTCCCAGGAGCTCACAGCCTGCAGGAGACACATATTGTCACTGAGCAGTGCGGGGCCTGTCTGAGGTCCCAGCCTGCATGCAGGTGGAGACTGACTCAAGGACAGGCCTTGCTAGGGGGCGGGGAGGGGGGCAGATGCAGAAGGACACAGCATCTGCTTCCTGCTGTCATCAAGGTCACGGCCAGTTATACACTGCACCTATTGGGCCCATGTGGGGACACCTGTTCTCCTCAGGTGGTTTATTTAACTGGGCTTCTCCTCCAGAGGTCCTGACACATTCAGTGAGAACTAAAAGCTAAGGAAACAAAAGTATAATAGAACTATAAAGTGTAATATTGTTTACTCAAACACAAACCATCTTAAAAAACTATTTGGAGATGACGTCAGAGTAATGGCCGGGTAGGAAGCGATACCGATAAATCTCCCCCAAAACTCAATAAGATCTTCAACCAGAAACAGAAAAACCTATACTTGGAGCCTCCAGATGATTCGCAATACACCCAAAGGTATGGTTGAGTGAAAAATTGGCTAAATATATAACCAAACCCCGAAGGAAATAGGGAGTAAGAAATGCTCCGCCTTCCTCACTAACCTAAACAGGGCGGCTTTCTCTGGTAACTGTGAATATAGAAACTGAGGCGGGCAAAGGGGGTGAATAGATCCAGGCGGCGGCACAAATGGCCGAACCAGGCTGTGGCACGGAGATCCAAGCCGAGGAAAACTGATCCTGTGGCAACCCGGGCAATACAAGCTAACACTCGCGCCAAACCCAAACAAAGAAAGACAAGCGGAGTGGCCATTTTACCCGGTCTCCTGGTCGGCGTGCGCGCAGTTAGTGGGCGAGAGATTTCTTCCTAGGCCCCGGGAGTGGGTGCCCGTGTTGCCCCACGGAGAGGCAGGGCCAGAGGCCTTTCTGAGGGCCGAGGGCAGAGTCTCTGGGCAGCCCCAGCGCCCTGGGAAAGCCACGCACGGGAGGGAGTGAGAACTAATTCCAACGGTGGAGATTTTCCGTGCTGGAGGGGGTTTCACTCAGAGGGAAACGCGGCCGGCCTCATATCCTGGTCTGCGCGCGCAGATAGTGAATGAGAGATTCCTCCAAGTGCCTCGGCAGTGCGCACCCGTGTTATCGCACAGAGGGGCAGAGTCAGGGGCCTTTGTGTGGGCCAAAGCGGAATCTCGGGCCGCCCCAGCGCCTTGCAAAAGCCGCACACGGGGAAGGAGCGAGACTCAATTCCAACGCTGCAACTTTTCCCTGCGGTTGGGGGTTTCACTCAGAGCGTGAGACTGCTGGCCGGATATCCTGGTCGCAGACAGTGAGTGAGAGTTTCCTCCAAGCGCCCCGGAAGTGGGCACCCGCCTGTGTTACCGGACAGAGTGGCAGAGCCAGAGGTCTTTGAGGGGGCGGAAAGCCCGCCTGATTATGCTAGCAGCTCTGACTGACTGAGCCTTACCCAGAGCCCTGTGCTGAGTGGAAATAGAGTGGGGAGTTGCCAGCTCTTTGAGCCTCTTACTATCCAGGCAGAGGCAGCAGCAACCCCATAGCTGGATTATCAGGCTACTAATTGATGAAGGAAAGATTAGGAGAAAGGCTCCAGGAACACGGACTCTCTCACTGTCGGAGCCTATAAATGCTAATGAGCCTCGACTGCCAACGAGACTAAAGCACAATACATGACATTGCCATAGAGACTTATCAACTGCAAACCTCTACCTGAGCATGCCAAAGGGGCAGAACCCGGGGTACAGAGTTACCGAACAGGAAGAGGGAGAGAAAAGAAAAAGCAAGAAGATAACCTCTCAAAATCAAGAATAATCTGCAGACTTTATAACCTATCCCATTTTATTATATTTGTTCGTTTGTTTCTCTTATCTTCATTCTTGATACTTTTTTTCCTCCTCCAATTTGGCCGATTAACTCTCTGCCAGTCTTACTCTCTCCTCTCCTTGAACTACACTACCCATAAGTGTTACATCTCCCATTATCTTTTCTCTTCTTTTCCTTTCTCTCTATGAGGGTTGCACTCCAAAACCCTTAACTTTCTCTCTCTCTCTCCTTTCTTTTTTCTTCTTTTAGTGGTTCCCTCTTTTTTTCTCTCTCTCTCTTTCTTTTCTCCTTCTATATTAGTTTCTTCCTTTCTCCTTTACATCTCCTCTCATTCAAACCTCAACAACAAACAAATTATCTTATCTGGGACTCAAACTTATGTTTGTGGCATTTTGGGGGGTTTTTACTTCACCTTTTTAACTCACTAGCAGTGCTCCCATCCCTGGCTCTCCATATTATCTAGTTCTTGTTCCACTAAATACAATAGTAATTTTTTAATTTGTCCCCCCATTTTTCTGTTTTCCTCTTATTCCTCCCATCATAACTCTTAGACAACCAACACCTAAAAGCAAATCATTTTATTCTTGACCCAAATTTTTTCCTTATTTGCTTTTTGTGAGTCCATATGCTCTTTTTTTTTCTGTTTTCTTTTCTTTTTTTTTTTTGCCCCTTTTTTACTTTTCCCCAATTCAGGCCCTCCATCACAGGCATTGTTTGTTATAATTCACAGTTCACCACAAGATTTTCTCAAGAAAGGAGAGGAGAGGAAAAAAGGAGGGGGGGAATAATTTCCTTTTTTAAAAATTTTTATTTTATTTTATTTTTCTTTATTTCATTATTAATTTTTTTTAAAAAAACAACTCTTCGATTTTTTATTTTTTTATTATTATTTTTTTAATTTTTTTAACTTTTTATTCTTTATTAAATCTCATTAATACTATCAACAAAACCACCCTCAGATGCCATTAAGGAAGAGAAAATCGAATATCATGGATACAAAAGAAAGAGAGGTAACACAGCTAGATGAGGAAAAATCTATGGAGAAAACATTTAATATATTGGAAACCTTGGAGCTAAATGACAGAGAATTCAAGAAAGAAATCCTAAAATTCCTCCGAGATATACAAGAAAACACAGAAAGGCAATTTAGGGAGCTCAGAAAACAACTCAATGAACACAAAGAATATATGTCCAAGGAAATTGAAACTATAAAAACAAATCAAACAGAGATGAAAAACTCAATTCACGAGCTGAAAAACAAAGTAACAAGCTTAGCTAATAGAACAGGTCAGATAGAAGAGAGGATTAGTGAAATAGAAGACAAGCAACTTGAGGCACAACAGAGAGAAGAAGAAAGAGACTCAAAAATTTAAAAAAAAATGAGATAGCCCTACAAGAATTATCTGACTCCATCAAAAAGAATAACATAAGAATAATAGGTATATCAGAGGGAGAAGAGAGAGAAAATGGAATGGAGAACATACTCAAACAAATAATAGATGAGAACTTCCCAAGCCTGTGGAAAGAACTAAAGCCTCAAGTTCAAGAAGCAAACAGAACTCCGAGTTTTCTTAACCCCAACAAACCTACTCCAGGGCATATCATAATGAAATTGACACAAACCAACAGCAAAGAAAAAATTCTCAAGGCAGCCAGGGAAAAGAAGAATACAACATATAAAGGAAGGCCCATTAGATTATCATCAGATTTCTCAGCAGAAACTCTACAAGCTAGAAGAGAGTGGACCCCAATATTTAAAGTCCTGAAAGAGAGGAACTTTCAGCCACGAATACTATACCCATCAAAGCTATCCTTCAAATATGAAGGAGAAATAAAAACATTCACAGATACAGAAAAGATGAGGGAATTTATCATCAGAAAACCCCCACTCCAGGAATTACTAAAGGGAGTTCTCCAATCAGATACAAAGAACAAAAAAAAACAGAGCCACAAGTAAAAGCTCCAAGAAGAACACAATAAAACCAAATTTAAACTGTGACAACAACAAAAAGAAAGAGGGGGAGAAGATGGAGATTAACAGTAGCAAAGGACGATGGAGTGCAAAAGTACTCACAAAATAGTTCGCTACAATGAACAGGGTAGGGACCCTTTTCATTACTCAAAGGTAACCACCATTGAAAAAACCACCACAGAAGCACATGAGATAAAAAAGATAGCAACAGAGGAAAGATGTATGGAATACAACCAAATAAAAACAAAAGATAGAAAAAACGAAAGAGAAGGATCAAACAAGACACAAAACTAACAGAAAGCAAGATATAAAATGGCAATAGGGAACTCACAAGTATCAATAATTACACTAAATGTAAACGGATTAAACTCACCAATAAAAAGGCACAGAGTAGCAGAATGGATTAAAAAAGAAAATCCAACTGTATGCTGCCTACAGGAAACTCATCTAAGTAACAAGGATAAAAACAAATTCAAAGTGAAAGGCTGGAAAACAATACTCCAAGCAAATAACATCCAAAAAAAAGCAGGTGTAGCAATACTCATATCGGATAATGCTGACTACAAGACAGGAAAAGTACTCAGAGACAAAAATGGCCATTTCATAATGGCTAAGGGGACACTGAATCAAGAAGACATAACAATTCTTAATATATATGCACCAAACCAAGGAGCACCAAAATATATAAGACAGCTACTTATTGATCTTAAAACAAAAACTGACAAAAACACAATCATACTTGGAGACCTCAATACACCGCTGACGGCTCTAGATCGGTCATCCAAACAGAGAATCAATAAAGACATAGTGGCCTTAAACAAAACACTAGAGCACCTGGATATGATAGACATCTACAGGACATTTCATCCCAAAGTGACTGAGTATACATTTTTCTCCAGTGTACATGGATCATTCTCAAGAATTGACCATATCTTGGGCCACAAAAACATCAGCAAATTCAGAAAAATTGAAGTTGTACCAAGCATATTTTCTGATCATAAAGCCTTGAAACTAGAATTCAACTGCAAAAAAGAGGAAAAAAATCCCACAAAAATGTGGAAACTAAACAACATACTTTTAAAAAATGAATGGGTCAAAGAAGAAATAAGTGCAGAGATCAAAAGATATATACAGACTAATGAAAATGACAATACGACATATCAGAATCTATGGGATGCAGCAAAAGCAGTGATAAGAGGGAAGTTCATATCACTTCAGGCATATATGAACAAACAAGAGAGAGCCCAAGTGAACCACTTAACTTCCCACCTTAAGGAACTAGAAAAAGAAGAACAAAGACAACCCAAAACCAGCCAAAGAAAGGAGATAATAAAAATCAGAGCAGAAATAAATGAATTAGAGAACAGAAAAACTATAGAAAAAATTAATAGAATAAGGAGCTGGTCCTTGAAGAGATCAACAAAATTGACAAACCCTTGGTAAGACTTACCAAGGAAAAAAGAGAAAGAACTCATATAAACAAAATTCAAAATGAAAGAGGAGAAATCACCACGGACACCGTAGATATACAAAGAATTATTGTAGAATACTATGAAAAACTTTATGCCACTAAATTCAACAACCTAGAAGAAATGGATAAATTCCTAGAATACAACCTTCCTAGACTGAGTCAAGAAGAAGCAGAAAGCCTAAACAGACCTATCAGTAGAGAAGAAATAGAAAAAACCATTAAAAACCTCCCCAAAAATAAAAGTCCAGGCCCTGACGGCTATACCAGCGAATTTTATCAAACATTCAAAGAAGACTTGGTTCCTATTCTACTCAAAGTCTTCCAAAAAATTGAAGAAGAAGCAATACTTCCAAACACATTTTATGAGGCCAACATAACCCTCATACCAAAACCAGGCAAGGATGGCACAAAAAAAGAAAACTACAGACCAATATCTCTAATGAATACAGATGCTAAAATACTAAACAAAATACTAGCAAATCGAATACAACAACATATTAAAAAAATAATACATCATGATCAAGTGGGATTCATCCCAGAATCTCAAGGATGGTTCAACATACGTAAAACGGTTAACGTAATACACCATATCAACAAAACAAAGAACAAAAACCACATGATCTTATCAATAGACGCAGAAAAGGCTTTCGATAAAATACAACACAATTTTATGTTTAAGACTCTCAACAAAATGGGTATAGAAGGAAAATATTTCAACATGATAAAGGCCATATATGATAAACCATCAGCTAACATCATATTAAATGGCACTAAACTGAAGGCTTTCCCCCTTAAATCAGGAACAAGACAGGGTTGTCCACTCTCTCCACTCTTATTTAATGTGGTACTAGAGGTTCTAGCCAGAGCAATCAGACAAGACAAAGAAATATAAGGCATCTATATCGGAAAAGAAGAAGTAAAGGTATCACTTTTTGCAGATGATATGATCCTATACATCGAAAACCCCAACGAATCCACAAAAAGACTACTAGAAACAATAAGCCAATACAGTAAGGTCGCAGGATACAAAATTAACATACAGAAGTCAATAGCCTTTCTATATGCCAACAATGAAACAACTGAGAAGGAACTCAAAAGAATAATCCCCTTCACGATTGCAACAAAAAATAAATAAATAAAATACTTAGGAATAAACATAACAAAGAATGTAAAGGTCTTATATAATGAGAACTATAAACCATTGTTAAGGGAAATCGAAAAAGATATAATGAGATGGAAGAATATACCTTGTTCTTGGCTAGGAAGAATAAATATAATCAAGATGGCTATATTACCCAAAGCAATATACAAATTTAATGCAATTCCCATCAAACTTCCAATGACGTTTTTTAAAGAAATAGAGCAAAAAATCATCAGATTTATATGGAACTATAAAAAACCCCGAATAGCCAAAGCAATCCTAAAGAAAAAGAATGAAGCTGGGGGCATTACAATACCTGACTTCAAACTCTATTATAGGGCCACGACAATCAAAACAGCATGGTATTGGCAGAAAAATAGACACTCAGACCAATGGAACAGAATAGAAAGTCCAGAAATAAAACCACATATATATAGTCAAATAATTTTTGATAAAGGGGCCAACAACACACAATGGAGAAAAGAAAGC
This sequence comes from Saccopteryx bilineata, assembly GCF_036850765.1. NCBI lineage: Eukaryota > Metazoa > Chordata > Mammalia > Chiroptera > Emballonuridae > Saccopteryx > Saccopteryx bilineata. The sequence goes on along the minus strand of NC_089492.1, from coordinate 83,955,466 downwards.
CTCTTCAATAAATGGTGCTGGGAAAACTGGAAAGCCACATGCAAAAGAATGAAACTGGACTACAGTCTCTCCCCCTGTACAAAAATTAACTCAAAATGGATCAAAGATCTAAACATAAGACCTGAAACAATTAAGTACATAGAAGAAGGCATAGGTACTCAACTCATGGACCTGGGTTTTAAAGAGCATTTTATGAATTTGACTCCACAGGCAAGAGAAGTGAAGGCAAAAATTAATGAATGGGACTACATCAGACTAAGAAGTTTTTGCTCAGCAAGAGAAACTGATAACAAAATAAACAGAAAGCCAACTAAATGGGAAATGATATTTTCAAACAACAGCTCAGATAAGGGCCTAATATCCAAAATATACAAAGAACTCATAAAACTCAACAACAAACAAACAAACAATCCAATAAAAAAATGGGAAGAGGATATGAATAGACACTTCTCCCAGGAAGAAATACAAATGGCCAACAGATATATGAAAAGATGCTCATCTTCTTTAGCTATGAGAGAAATGCAAATCAAAACGGCAATCAGATACCACCTCACACCTGTTCGATTAGCTGTTATTAGCAGATAATAGCAAATGTTGGAGAGGCTGTGGAGAAAAAGGAACCCTCATACACTGTTGGTGGGAATGTAAAGTAGTACAACCATTATGGAAGAAAGTATGGTGGTTCCTCAAAAAACTGAAAATAGAACTACCTTATGACCCAGCAATCCCTCTACTGGGTATATATCCCAAAAACTCAGAAACATTGATACGTAAAGACACATGCAGCCCCATGTTTATTGCAGCATTGTTCACAGTGGCCAGGACATGGAAACAACCAAAAAGCCCATCAATAGATGACTGGATAAAGAAGATGTGGCACATATACACTATGGAATACTACTCAGCCATAAGAAATGATGACATCGGAACATTTACAGCAAAATGGTGGGATCTTGATAACATGATACGAAGCGAAATAAGTAAATCAGAAAAAACCAGGAACTGTATTATTCCATACGTAGGTGGGACATAATAGTGAAACTAAGAGACATTGATAAGAGTGTGGTGGTTACGGGGGGGGGGGGAGGGGGGAATGGGAGAGGGAAAGGGGGTGGGGAGGAGCACAAAGAAAACAAGATAGAAGGTGACAGAGGACAATCTGACTTTGGGTGGTGGGTATGCAACATAATTGAACGACAAGATAACCTGGACTTGTTATCTTTGAATATATGTATGCTGATTTATTGATGTCACCCCATTAAAAAAATAAAATTATTAAAAAAAAAACTATTCTAACAGCTATTATAGGCTTATTGGTCACTGGTGACATCAATAGGCACAGATACAAACAGTAAATAGATGATAATTGGAAAATATGTTACAATATGGTCCTGGTTGGTTTGCCAAGCTGATACAAATGTTATGAACACTCCCACTGCTTAATAATTCCCCTGGAAACATCAAAGTTAATGAAAATGTCAGGTATCAAAGCAGCAGTGTAAGTAAAGTGAGGCAAAAATGTGAGCTAGGTCCTGGACGGTTGGCTCAGTGGTAGAGCGACAGCCTGATGTGTGGAAGTCCTGGGTTCGATTCCCCGCCAGGGCACACAGGAGAAGTGCCCATCTACTTCTCCACCCCTCCCCCCTCTCCTTTCTGTCTTCCCCTCCCACAGCCAAGGCTCCACTGGAGCAAAGTTGGCTCAGGCACTGAGGATTGGTTCCATGACCTCCACCTCAGGCACCCTGGTGGGCATGCTAGGTGGATCTAGGTCCGGTGCATGCGGGAGTCTGCCTCCCCGCTTCTCACTTTAGAAAAGTACAAAAAAATAAAAAGTGAGCTAGAAGAATTTGCTTTAGGGCCCTTCCACCTTCTCTACACCCTGTCTGTCCTAGATGGGGCCTCTGCCCCTGCCAACCGACCCGGGGCCTCTATTCCTGGTGACCAACCCCGAGCCTTTGCCCCTGCCGACCGACCCGGGCCTCTGGGTGCCCTGTTATTTGGTCTCTTCACCGAATGACCTAACTTGGGGATGAGTTGGCCTCAGATCTTCCAGCCCTTTCCGATGGCAGAGAAAGCATCCTAAGGAAGGGTGTGAGAACTCCTGCTGGGACTCGTTAATCCCCACACGAAGGTAAGTCCCCCACCCCTCCTCCGCCCAGTGCCATCAGCGGCCCTCACCTCCACGACGAGCTGAAGGTCATCCACATACCGCTCTTCGGTCTGAATCAGCTCATGAATGTAGCCCTGCCGTTTCCTCTCCATCGGCTGCATGGTGTCCAGGGTCTGGAGATCAGCACACCCTATGGAAAAACAGAGTGGAGTTTCATAGTCTTATTCTAGTCTTCTTTGCAGAAGGCAGCCGATGCACTGGGCTTCCAAATGCCGCCTTGAAAAAACGACCCGCTTCCCGGGAGCCCTGAGCCCTGGGCCCTCCGCGGAGGCCCACACCTGCGGACAATTGGTGTGATTACCACTCTGTGCTCCAAGCCGCGAATTAGAAACACCTGTAACATTTCAATGGGGTCCCACTTTCCTTTCCAAATAACTTATGACAGAATAAGGGATTCAGAAAAATGGTCTCAGAAAGATCAGGACTGTGCTGAGCTTGTGAAGAATCTATGCTACTCTCACCATCTCAAGACCTTTTCAAAGATACTGAGATGATGAAATGAATCCCATGCTTAAGACCAGTGTTTTCCAAATCACAGGTCGTGAGCTACCAGTGAGTCATTATATCAGTTTAGTTTTTTAAAATGCAGGTTAGGCATTTAAAAAAATAAGTAAATTTAAAAGGAAGTAAATAAATAGAAACTATCATGTACAAGCATTGGTAAGCATTGTTCTCTAAAAAGTTTTAGTTAGGGCCCTGGCTGGATAGCTCAGTTGGTTTAGAGCATCATCCCAAAGCACAGAGGTTGCTGGTTCAATCCCTGGTCAGGGCACATACAGGAACAGCTCGATGTTTCTGTCTCTCTTTCTCTCTCCCTTTCCTTCCTCTCTCGCTGAAATCAATACATAAAATAAAATAAAAAATTTTAGTTAGGCATGTCTGTGGGGATATAAAATGTATTTCTTACTGTGCTACTGTTTAAAAAACGTTTGAGGAACATTTCTCCAGATTTCTCAAAGTAAAGTGCTACGTTAGGAAACCTAAAGTTCCCAGGAGCCAATGGTTCCCAACAAGACCACTCAATCCACTAGATTCTAAGAACAAAGAACTGCTGGTCTGGGATACACAGCAGCCCTAAGAAACTCTGAGGGAAGTTCCCAGTAGTCTTGCAACAGGGGGAGAGGTGTTGCATTCACTTTGAATCAATTTAAAGGCATATGGCAGCTGAACTAAATGTCAAACTGGGAAGTGACATAACTCCAGATCCATTCAGTAAATAGCTGAGGACTTGCCTTATGCACAGTGATAGGGCAGACAGAGAGAAAAAGCAGGGAGGTACCCAACAAGCTACAACATGGGGCAGCAAGCAGTGTACATCTGGAAGATGGGAGAAAGCTGAAGGAAGTATGTATGAGCTTTGAAGCAGAGGCAATCAAGGAGGGTGGCAGGGAATCTGGGTGGCTCTGGGCAGCACTGTGATGGGAATTGGGAGGATTTGGACAGATGCAAACATGTGGCTGGCACTGGCAACAGATGAACAAAGCCACAGAGGCAGGAAATGCAAGGATCAGACTGGGCTTTTAAAGAGGGTTTCTCTTTCTGATGGCCTGAGAATATTTATATATATTGTATGAATTTGGGCTTACAGATAGTTTATTAATTTTTTTAGTGAGAGGAGGGGAGGCAGAGAGACAGGCTCCCTTCCATGTCCACCCCAAAAGGGATCTAGCTGGCAAGCCCACTAGGGGGAGACCATCTAGGGCCATTGCTCCCTTGTTCAGCAATAGAGCCATTTTTAGTGCCTGAGGCAGAGGCCATGAAGTCATCCTCAGTGCCTGGGGCCACTTGCTCCAACCAACTGAGCCATGGATGCAAGAAGGGAAGAGAGAGAGAGAGAAGGGGGAGGGGTGGAGAAGCAGATGGTTGCCTCTCCTGTGTGCCCTGACTAGGAATCAAACCCAGGACATCCACGCACCAGGCCAGTGCTCTACCACTGAGCCAACCAGCCAGGGCCAGATAGTTCTAATGAAGATAGTTGTTCTATTTTCTGCATGTTATACCAGCAGCTTTAAAAAAATTACCCCCACAGTAAAACCAAAATTGAATAAGGCTGATTTGCTGCTACCAATAGGAAAACATAGTGCCACTGTCATGTTCAAAATTATCAAGCTTTTCTGAAGGTTGCATTTTATTTTCTTCTGCCAGGGAGAACTGCAGGAATGACAGGGTTTTGAACCAGCAGGGAAAATGCATGTGCCTGTCCAACTAGGTTGTAAGTAGCAAGAAGGCCAGATGCACTGGCTGACACCTGGCGGAATGCTTCTGATTATGATGCGATCCAGTGGCATGGGTCAGAGTTGCCAGGTTAACTCTGATGGAAGCTGTCACAATAGTCTAGGCTACCCTACCTCTTACAATAGTTTTTCACAAATTTCAGTCGTTTACATTCTACCAAACCCATGTTCCATCTCTATTATTATTTACCTCATATTTTTCTCTAAATTTACTCATGTTGAGTTAACTACTTAGGAAATCATGGATTTGATGTGCTGGTTATTTTTCTTCAAATAATCACTAAGATAAATGACCATTAAAATAAAGTGAGTCCTCTTGGATACTGTTCTGCATGCCATTGTGTTGTGTATTACCTGGATATGTGCATCACACTTTGGGAGATAATGACACATTAAAATCTATAAGCATTGGCCTTTCTATCTGGTTCTGTATTTTAGAATAATAAGAAGTCTCAGATATTAGCTTTATCAGGATGAATGTGGGGAAGATCCTTGCGCCCCACCCCTAGCTGACCCTTTTGATAATAATGGTTAAAATGACCATTTTTATTAAAAGTTCTTAATCTTCCATTCTCTGTTCAAGTTTCCATCCTGACCCCTACCTTCATTTTCAGATGTTCTTACCTCTGATGTCAGGGAACAAAAATACAGGCACGATGCCCCTTTTACATCAGGACCCTTCCCTGTCCTTACAATTCCATTGTGAGTTTCACTGGTTCCTCTTAGCCTAGACACATGGTTAAGTGGACCTCCTATCCCATTATTTCAAACAAACAAGCACCCTTCCTTTGATCCTGCTCCCTATCTCTGGGTTCAGTGCCAAATGTCACTAGAGGGGTCTACATCATGGCCAACCCTCCAGCTCTTCCTGTCACTTCACCAATTTAGGGCACTTTGGCTTCTGTCCCCTTGCTCCACTGACTGCTCTGGTGAAGATAACCATGACTTGGCATTGCCAAATCCAGTGACCCCTTTGGGGCTAGTGCGTCCTCCACTCGCCCACAGCACTGACACCTATGAGTAGTCTCTCCTATCCCAGCCTTTGTGACTCTTGTCACCTTGGTGTTTCCTTGGGCATTTCTGCCTCTGCCTGCCTTTAGGTTCCCTGCTCCCCCTAATTCAGCAAATAGTAAAATGTGTTTCTGGCATTTCTGACCTGTAGGGTCAAATAAACTCGGACAAGACTGCAGACTGTGTATTTCTTATGGAGGGTCACAATGCACATTAGGATCTGAGAAACCCGGCTCTAAAGAAATGTTTAGTTTGATGAACCCAGAGTTCATGACACTTACTTGATCACAGAACCTTCTCTGTGGAGGAGAGGGGAAAGCAACTGTTGAGAAGTGAGGAATTAGGGTTTTTAGGTAGAATATACCCTTTGCCATCCTCTGTTCCTGGACTGTCCAATATAACAGCCATAGCAACATATGACTATTGAGCAGTTAACTGTGCCTACCCAAACAGAGAAGTGCTGTATGTGTAAAATACCTTGTACAAAGATCGAGTGTAAAACCCTAGAACAAAAACACCCAGAATGTAAAATAATGCATTAATAATCCTACTGATTACATAGTTTGAAGTGCTAATAATAAGGGATTGAGAAGTCCAGATTAGTAGTTACAAAATAGTGAGGGGATAAAAAGTATAGCATAAGAAATACAGTCAATAACACTGTAATAACTATGGATGGTGCCAGTTGGGTACTGAAAATATCAAGGGAAACATGTTGTAAACCATCATATTTTTCACTCCATACGACGCACTTCCCCCCACAAAAGTGGAGTGGAAAATGCCCACACATCATATGTAGCAAAAAATACAGTACTTTATTAAATATTTTAACACACCATTTGGTGAAATTTTTTTTTTATTTTCCTCCTTAAAACCCTAGGTGTGTCTTATGGCCACGTGCATCTTATGGAGTGAAAAATACGGTATATGATGGTCTACCCACATCTGAAACTAATACAAAATATTGAATGTAAGCTGTAATTGGGGAAAAAAAGAAAATGCAAATAAATGTTTTTAAAAATTAAAAAACAAATGCTAATATTTTGGATAATACTGGATTAAAAAATGATCAATTTCACTCATTTTTCTTTTTTACTACTTTTTAGTGTGGCTGCTGGAAATTTTAAAATTACATTTGGGGCTGTATTTGTGACTAATGTTATATTTTCTATTGAACAGCTCAAATCAGCTGCTACATTTTTTATTTTACTATGTTCGAACCTAAGAGAATGCTCAGTGGCTCCTGTTATGTGCAGGATGAAGCCTCACCCAGTAGCACAGGTGCGAGTCCCCATCACCCAGACACTGCCCACCTTTGACCATGTGGCCTACCTTCAGCCACCCTAGCCTGAGCTCAGTCCTCGTGATGTGCTTTTCACCCTGTTCATACCCTCTTCTCTTCAGAGCCATCTTACTAACCTTTCACGGCGCAGTTCATGGGACCCTACTTTGGGGACACCTTTCTCATCCTCTGTCCCACTTACCACCAGACTGCCTCTCCTTTGTGTTTCGATGGTACTGGCTTATGTCTGTATTTTAACACTTCACATAATGTAACTTGTATTGTAGCTCATCTGTATATAGTTGGTACGCCCGGCTTTCCCCCTGTAGTCAGGGATTGTGTCTAACACAGGTCTACTATATCAAACTTGGAAGTGTTTTGATCACAATAGTCAGAAAATATTTTTCAAGTGGTAGACTATTGTGTGGTCCCAAGATTCACCTCTCACCTTTCCCCTGCTCTTTTCCTGCAAGAAGGCTAACCCCTTTTGTAAGCTCCTCTTTTAGTTGGCATCTTCCTAGGTTTGGCCAATCAGAGGAAGCTCTGGCAAGAGACTGAAGACTATGGGACAGACTGGGAAAAAACTACCTTGCCAGAACAGTGAAATAATAAGAAAGCTAGCCAAAGAATAGAAACGCTAGGCTTGCACCTCCCACAAATCTGGAGTTCAAGAATTCCTGATCCTGGCTGGGTTGCTCAGTGGATAGAGCATAGACCTGGGGCGATGAGGACCCAGGTTCAAAACCCTGAGGCCATCTTGAGTGTGGGTTCATCTGGCTTGAACGCAGGCTCACCAGCTAAAGGATGAGGTGCCCAGGTTGAGCATGGGATCATCAATATGACCCAATGGTTGCTGGCTTGAGCCCAAAGGTCACTGGCTCAGCTGGACTCTACCCCTGACCCAACTCATCAAGGCACATATGAGAAGCAATCAATGAACAACTAAAGTGACAAATATGAGTTGATACTTCTCATCTCTCTCCCTTCCTATCTCTCTCTCTCACATGCTAAAAAATAAAAAATAAAAAAGAGAGAAAGAATTCCTTAGCTGATAAATTAACACATGTGGACCTTAAGAAGAAATGTATTTTCAAAGGACTGCTCATGGTTAACTGGGCATAAATTCGTTACTAGATTCAGGCAGCCATTGCTGACAGAGGCCACTCACCTACTCAGCCTCCTACCCTGTGTCCTTGCTGTTTGAGACAACTGTTATAAAAAAGTTCCCAGTATCCTCTTTTGACCAGTGGGTTGAGACCTGCCCCAACCAATGGAAACTGTGTGGTTATAGTCTCATTTGCATCTGTTCTGACCAATCAGAACACACAATTCCAACCAATCAGAATCATGCTATTTGGACCTATCAGAACTGTGGTATTTGGATTCCTCATTTACATAAAAATGGGCCAGTCAGGAACTAGGGCAAGAATTTTTCTATAAAAAGCCAACTCCCCTCTGTCTTGGGAAGTGCACTTTTAGTTTCCACTGGAGGCTGAATTTCCAGTTTCAAACTGTTCACTTGAATCAAATTTGTCCTCTTTCAACACCTCAGATTGGGGACTTCTGTTGACTCAAAAAAATTGGTCCGTGACTGGTGATCTCTTAGGTGCTCGGGTTATTCTCATAGCCTTGATTCCATAGGATTTCCACAGAAGAACCAATTCTCACTAAAAGTGAGTTAAAGTAAAAATGTAAAAAACCTCAACAAATTATCCACTATACCTGAAAAAAAGAGGATTAGACCTCCAAGGACATAAGATCCAGAATAAAATATAGAATAAAAGATATAAAATGTATATGTTTAAAATAACTCAAGACATATATGAAGGACTTGAAACCCTAAGTAGAGACAATAAAAAAAAGGTAGAGTTGAAAAAGACATGAATAAAAATGGCAAATATTATAATAAAAATAATAAATTAATAGATTAAACAGCAGATCAAAGACATCTGAAGAATTAGTAAATTTGAAAACGGAGCTGAAGAAATTACTTAGATTTCATTCTAGAAAGACAAAAAAATAGAAAACATAAAACAGAGGTTGAAAAATACGGAGAACAGAATAACATGGCCCAGTAAAATCTAATGGAATCTTGGAGGGTAAGATAGAAAGAATAGGAAGAGGTAATATTGAATTAAAGTGGTTGAGAACTTTCTAGAATTGATGAAAGATATAACTCCACAGATTCAGGAGGAATAATGACTCCTGATTGGGTGGGGGGTGGCGGTGGGGGTACTTACTTAGACTGTAAAACACCAAGGAGAAAAAAATCATTAAAACAGAAAGAAAAAGCAGAATAACTACACAGGAACAGCAATGAGTCTGGCTGCACATAACTCAAGCCAACAACAGGGGGCATTAAGGAAAAATAACAGTCAAACTAGAATTCTAGTTATACTGTTATGGGTGGTCGAGAAATAAAAACATTTTCAGGCAAAGTTTGAGCACATTTACCACTAATAGAGATGTGACTAAAGCAAACTATTAAAAGATGTATTTTGCGAAGGAAAAAAAAATGTAAGGAGTGGTAAAAAAAAAGAAAAAGAAAAAGGAATGGTGAGCAAAAAAGACTAGCAAATATATGAAAAGTCAAAACAATTACTGACAGCATAAAATAATAACTAGATTGGTGGGTATATATTCAAGGTGAATTTTTAAAAAAGCAAAGAAAATGCATGGTAAAACAAAATATGCAATAAGGTAGATATAAATAAAAGTATTACATAATTCTAATAAATATGAACCCCATCCCCCTCTTTCATTTAGCAAACTAGAGCTGTCACATTAAGACATCAGATCACATCACTCCTTTGATTAAAGGCTTCAATGGATTCTTCTTATTCCAAGCGAAAGCCAAAGTTCTTACAATCAGCCCATGAGAACCTAAGCAGTCCCCTACCCCATCTCCTTGGTTACCCATCTGTCCTGTTTCCTCCTCCCCTTTCTTTTCTCTCTGTTACAGCCGCCATGCTGTTCTCAAGCATTTCGGGCATGCTCCTGCTTCAAGCCTTTGCATGTGCTGGTCCCTCTGCCCAGAATGACCTTACGGGATATCCACTTGGCTTTCTTCAGGTATGCCTCATGCCCTTCAAGTCTTTGCTCACCTGTCACCATTTCAGAGAGACTGAGTATAACTTTAAAATTGAAATCCCTCTGGACCCACCTGTCCTCCCTAGCACTCCTGTTCCTTAACCTGCTTTATTTTCCTAAGACCCCACATACTCATTCATTTTGTTTGTTTTCTGTCTTATCTTACTGTATTGTCAGCTCCAAGAGGGCAGGATTTTTTATCTATTTTATAATCTGCTTTATTTCCATGTCCGACACATGGTAGGCCTTCAACAAATATTTATAGAATGTGATATGAAGATAAATTCTGAGCTGTGGGAGATAGTACATCAATATTAACTATAGGCAGGCAGTAAGAATGATGAAAACTTCCTAGTTAATTCTTTCTGGTAGACAGGAAGAATGGGGAAATGAGAGATCATAGTTATTATCAGGTCAAAGTTCCAGAAGAATAATTAGTGGTGAGCTGGGCCACAAGACCCCCAACAGCTGTGTTAGGATGTGGAGATTGAGAGACAAATTATGAATGATGTATAATGGCTGTGAAGTTTTGTCCCACTACAGTTGGGAACAACTGTTCCCTGTTACAGTGCAATCAAGAACAAGAGGCAACTAGAATGCTTAAGGAAAGTAAAGGAGAGAGATCTGCGAAGATTCCAGAAGATAAAGCACAAAAGACAATTTGTGATGGCTAATACAAAGAGGGACTTGTTCAGATTATGTCGTAAATCCTGAAAAGTCCTTGCCCTTTTTGAGGATAGCACTGCCACTGAATAAAGCCATTCTCTGTGTGTGCAAAATTAAGCAGAGTATCAGACAATGGTTTTCAGTCTCACCGTTTAAGCTCAGTAAAAAGATAAGATTTTAACAGTAAATCCAGATGACTAAACTGGGCATTTTCTGAAAGGAGCCTTTAATATTGAAATTTTATCAGAGTACTAGAAAATACTGGCTAATTTTATGAAAGAATAACAGCCTTTTATCCACTTGGCAAATATTTATTGAGTGCAAACTATGTATCAGGTAGTGTGCCGGCAGCACAAAGCCACAGATATTTGTGATTTTGTTTTGGAAACTTAAATAATTTTCAAACAATTTTTTTAACTCTTGTGTCTTTTTTGATGCCTGTCAAGTTTACTGTCATCAGGTGTTAGGTTGCTCATTTAAGCATAAAAAAAGGGGAGAAGTTCATATTGTATTCTTATGCTGCAGACTAACAGAAAGCAAATTTATTGGCAACCAGAAAACACAAATATTCTAGAACTTCCAAGAGCAACTCTGCTGATAAATGCAAGTGGATAAAAAGATAAACTTACTTTTTTATTTTTAAATCTAAGGTGAAACATTATTAGCCTAAAAGACAGCAAAGACCTCCTGATGGTAGACAGAGGTGAAGACTTCCCCTCAGAAAGCAGCTAGTTCAAGCTGATATGTGTCCAGTCTGCAAGTCAGATACTGACTCAACTGAGGGAATTAAAGTGCTGTTGAAAATTCAGAGTATTAGGAAAGGATGTCATGAAACAGTAGTTTTATGTTCAGTCAACACAGAACTTTCCATTCTAACAAGAAACAAAACCGTCAGCATGACATGTGTATGACAATTTACAACCTTTGATTGATCCTCTGAATAACTGGTACAACTTTGATCCCTACTGTATAAATACATGGAGAATGTGAAGCTGGGAGGTTAAATGGCCTACTGTAGAGTTTAGAGCTACTAAATCCCTAAATCTAGGTCTTCTGAGTCAAGTCTTATACTTTGAAATGCCAGGCCATTTTAAGTGGTGCTTACATTGCGATCCTACTGGTGGTGAAACATTGACAAGAGCATCTGTAAACTTAACCTGGTATTATGCTTCTTTAACTGAATCCTAGAAGGAAAAAAGGGTGTAGTATAAATATTCTCAATGCCATATATCCCAAAAGCACCGCAAAAAGTCAACAGGGCCCTTAATCTAATGTTTTTTTGTGTCTATGTAACATAACTGGTCCCTTAAATATCCTCTCCTCTGCCCCACATATAATTAGTACCTTATTCTAATAGCCAATTTCAAATCTAATGTTCTACATACTTCAGCTCTTTGGTACCCCTATTACTACAGTACTGTTCTGGGGCAACAGGAGTTTCATATGCACAAATATTTTTTTCTCAGTATTACTGAACAGCCTGCTACATCCTTAAGTTTCCCCAATGTTATGATCATACAGTCCATATTTTCATCTTGTTCATGACTATGTAATTGGACACTTTGCCCCAAAGGTCAGAATACACTGATTCTAAGCATTGCCTTACTGTGATTTTATGGTGGATGACATGACCCCAGGTAACACAGGAATCCCAGTAGCAGATCTTCCCAGTACCTTGAAATGTAACTTGACCAGCCAACATTCATTGAAAGCGACTAATTGTCTTTACTCTCTTCTCACCTCTATCTTGGAATTAACTGATGATGGCTCGCTTTTGTGACCTGGAGTAACAGCAGTGCCCGGTTTGTGGAAAGTAGCATGGGGGTTGGCTAAGAGCACGAGCTCTGGAGTCAGATCCAGACTTGAGTTCCAGCTTCATCCACCAGTGACTAACCCAGACACACTCCTAAAGTGCTTAGGCTACTGTGTGGTGCAGTCAATGCTAAGTCATTGTTAGCTGTCATTCCTAGTATCTATGTATTAGACATGGACTATGTATTAGACATGGACTATGTATTAGACTAGTGCTTCAAAAAGTCCCTCAAGTCTCACCTGCAATGTATGTATCACTATCCTCATTACACAGATGAGGCTAAGGTTCAGAGGGGGAGCCTGAAGGTCCAGGATTCAAAGCAATCCTCCCACTATGCTCATTTTACCACTCTTTGATTTTATCAATCTCTTTAAGTAAGTGATTTTCCTTTTTTTTTTTTTTCTTCTGAAGTTGGAAACGGGAGGCAGTCAGACAGACTCCTGCATGCGCCCGACCGGGATCCACCCGGCATGCCCACCAGGGGGCGATGCTCTGCCCATCTAGGGTGTCGCTCTGTTGCAACCAGAGCCATTCTAGCACCTGAGGCAGAGGCCATAGAGCCATCCTCAGAGCCTGGGCCAACTTTGTTCCAATGGAGCCTTGGCTGCGGGAGGGGAAGAGAGAGACAGAGAAGAAGGAGAGGGGGAGGGGTGGAGAAGCAGTTGGGCGCTTCTCCTGTGTGCCCTGGCCGGGAATCGAACCCGGGACTCCTGCACACCAGGCCGATGCTCTACCACTGAGCCAACCGGCCAGGGCCTGATTTTCCTTTTTGACAACAGAATTAAGTCATCTCTCTTAAGGACATCTTTCATAATTTGTTGTTCTTGTTTTAAAAAAATGTTAAAAAATGGTTATAAAGACAAGTCACTCAATTTAAATATAGGCAAATGATCTGAATATACATTTCTCCAAAAAAGATATATAAATAACCAAAAAGCACATGAAAAGATGCTCAAGATCATTAGTTACTGAGGGGCTGCAGATTAAAACCACAATGAGATATCACTTTGTTATAGCCATCCTATAATAAAGGATGGTCCTAACAAGGGGTAGCAGGAATGTGGAGAAACAGAAACCCTTCTACACTGCTGGTGGGAATATAAATGGTGCAGCCACTTTGGAAAACAGTCTGGCAGTTCCTCGAAAAGTTAAACACAGAATTACCATTTGACTCAGCAATTCCATTCCTAGATATATACTCGAGAGTAATGAAACATAGGTCCACACATAAACTTGTACACAAAGGTTCAGAGTAGCATTATTTGTAATAGCGAAAAACTAGAAACAATCCAAAAGTAGATCAACTAATGAATGAAGAAACAAATTATGGTATGTCTATACAATGAAATATTATTTGGCCACGAAAAAGAATAAAGCACTGATACAAGCTGCAGCATGAAACTATCTTGAAAACATTATGCTATGTGAAATAGCCAAATACAAAAACCCCACATACTTTTTTCTTTTAATTTTTACCCCCCACACTTTTATATGTCCAGAATAGGCAAACACCTGGAGACAGTAAGTAGGTCTTTCATGATTGCCTCCAGCTTGAGTAGGGGTACAGTGGAAGCTAGGAGGGTGAAAGCTATGGGGTACAGCGTTTCTTTCTGGTGATAAAAATGTCCTATAATTGATTGTAATCATGGTTTGACAACTCTGTGAATATACTGAAAACCACCGAATTATATACTTGGGGAGAATCATATGATATATAAATTACATCTCAATAAAGCTGTTATTGAAGAAGTCATTATGTTCAGCTTTATTTTTCTGAAGACTTCTTATAGACTCTTGTCCTTGTTTATTATATTCAGTCCTCGCCTCCTTATCTCTGTGTGGTTTTTACCACACACACTGTGCATGCAGCCTGACTTTTTCTCTTTTCATTGGTTCAAGTGATGATTGTATTGCAGGACTTTCATTATTATAGAAATGATGACAGTCGCAGCACACGCTACATTAATGAAGAGGTTAGGGGCATGAACTATGGAGCCAGACCACTTGAGTTTGAACCCAGCTCGATCACTAACTAGCTAGCTAATCTTAGACAAGTTAATTTAATTTGCATATCTGTACAAAGAAATAATGAAGTAATACACTGAGAACCTTAGCAAAGTACCTAGGGCCCTGGCCAGTTGGCTCAGTGGTAGAACATTGGCCTGGCGTATGGATGTCCCGGGTTCAATTCCCATCACAAAAAAAGTGACCATCTGCTTCTCTCCCCCATCCTCTCTCCCTTCTTCTCCCATAGCCAGTGTCTCAATTGGTTTGAGCGTTGGCCCTGGGTGCTGAGGATAGCTTGGTTGATTCGAGCATTGGCCCCAGATGGGTGTTGCCAGGTGGATGCTAGTTGGGGCACATGTGGGAGTCTGTCTCACGATCTCCCCTCCTCTCATTTAAGGGGGGGGAAAAGAGAAGTACCTAGACTAAAAAGTGCTCAATAAAAAGCATGTTCCTTCTTTTTACTGGTATAAGTGATGATTATACAACTAGACTTAATTGTGGCAATATTAGCACAATAATTCTTTGTTCTCCTGGAACCTGTTTCCTGTCTCCAATAGGTTCCTTTCACTATCCAACCCTTAATGCTAATACCTTCCAAGTTCTGATTTTCTCCCCAAGTAATCTTTTACTTTTAATGGCTCAACAACTATCCATACTCATTCCACCATCTGCTGTACATCTGACACTATGTATTTTAATTGTATCTGCCCGCCTGCTGGACAGTCCTACCTGAATGCCTCATAGGTACTTGGGGGTCAAAACCAAACTCATCTTCTTCCCCAGCCATGATTCTTTACTTCAGCTGGTAGCACCATTATTTCACCCTGTCACCAAGATCCTGAGCCTTCCACTTGCCCACACATCCCATCAGTTCCCAACTCCTGCCAATTTTCCCTCAAAAACAATTCGTAACTGTTTTGTCACTTTTTCTCCACCTTGGCTTCATGACAGAATTATCTGGTGAGCTCTAAGAAAAAAAAACAAAGCCAAGCCTAGGGCACACTTTAGGTTGTTTAAATCAGGGCTCAGGCACCAATATCTTTTCAAAACTTCCTAGATGACTAAAATGAGCAAGCAGCCAAGCTACAGAATCTCTGCTTTAGCTCTTGGTCTGCCTCTTAGCCTCAACTTTCATTGTTCCTGGCTTTGCACTTCCCGTCCTGCACCTATGCTGCTTCTTGTCTTTACCGTACTCTCCACCATTCCACCCTCACATCTGGCTTACTCCTACATAGTGATCTGGTAGTTGCTTCCTCCAAGAAGTCTCTAATTCACCAACCTATGGTTGAATTAGGTATTCCTTCATTGAACTTGCTTGATGCCCAGTAAATATCTATCACTGCGCTTAGCATGTTTTGTAATCATCTGCTTATGTGCTTGATCCCCTCACAGAGCTAGGTACAGAGCTAGGGCCATTTGACACTCATTTTCATTTTCTCAGCACATATTCATGTCTTGGCCTTATGCAAATATCCAGCATGCATTAGTTGAATGACTTTCCAGAAATTGAAGGTTTTTATGGAAAAGTGGTTGTTTATGCCAGACATTGATGGATGAATTAAATATTGATCCATTTTTTTTCACTAGAGGTAAAACCAGCTACTTAATCACTTAGATGTGATACTGTTTAGATCTGGAACCCCCAAGCATTCACTGCAGTTTCTTTTTAGACTCTTACTTGGTACTGGAATGTCTTAACCACATTTGCAATGACTATTAACTTGTTAAGTTCTATCCAATCTTTTTTAGAAAAATGTTGGCATAAAAACTCTAAGTAACATAGTGGTCTATTATTATCCTAGATAATATTTTCCAATCAGAATTTCTTTTGCTTTTGAAATGACTTATGATTATCTAGGATCAAACTACTTCAATCTTGAACACTTAAAAGTTTCTTTTTTGCCCCCTGTGATATAAAATAATTCCCTGGCCTATACTCAGGGACTACATTAAGGAAAAAGAGAAATTCCAAAGAAATTCAATCATGACTACAGATAAACAATCAAAAATAAGTTTTAAAGGCTGCTTCCAAAGAAATACACAATACAAACAATGTAGTTTGTGTCCTTTTAATAAACACACTTGCATAGTTGTATTACAATTTTGTAAAAATAAAAACAGATTACCTCATGCCAAGCGTGCCCAGCATTTGCACATCTCAATACCTTTAATACTATAGTTTTCAAGACACACACACAAAAAATTTAAGGCGAAAAACAGCACTTTGCAACAATTTAATAATTTATTACATTACAGTAGCATCACAGCAGCATTGGACAATGCCACTTTAGGCGGAAGTCTCTCAGAATTTCCACTAGAGATTCTATTTACAAGAATTTGGAACTTGGTAAAATTCATTCTAAGGAAATTTGGCAAATAAAGCTTTGACTGGAATTGGCATTTCTTTCTCTACTTTTCTTCTCCCCACCTTCTTTATTTTAAACTATCAGTATTCATATTGTACTTTAAAACACTTATATAGCAGTTACATTGTTTTAATAGTTCTATTACTTTAAAATGATTCTTTAAGATAAAGTTTTAGAGGAAACTTCTACAATGAAGAGGGATGATTTAAAATTTCAAATTTCTAAAAAACCCCACAAAAACCAGCTTTGGTTTTAGAACTAATTTTTTCACTGCTGGAAAACCCATCAGATTTAATCACATACTTTAAAAATGATTATCATGTATTACAAATTTTAAATAACCTTTATCTCCTACAGGGTTCAGATTTACTCAGCAGTGTTCCCATTTTAAAACTCTGTGTTCCTGATAAACTGTTTCCTTCTAACATTGCTTTCTGTGCAAACTGAAAGCTGCCTCACACTGAATGAGGAAGAGAGCAAGTACGTGGCTACACGTGAGGTATTGCAAAGGATTACATGCACTTTTGACTGACATACAGCTTAAATATGTCACTATGTGATTTAGTCCATAGCTACCTGATTAGTCCATTCTTTTCAAATTGAGTACAGATCCTAAGCTCTACCTGAATGTCATTCTTAATAGTCTATATCAGTGTAAAAGTGAATGATTTACATTATAAAATACCTTTGAAGTGATTTATCAGTGTATTAGGTAAGTCCAAATGCAAAAAAATAATTATAAAGAGAAAATGTTATGCCAAATCATGTGGCTAATTAGCGGCGGTCTGATTTCTAACCTCAGGGTTTATAATGAACTGAAAGTAACTCCTTAATCTGAATCCAACTAAAGGGTACAAAAGCAGAAAGTTCAGAACATTAAAAAGAAAGACCTAATAATCTGTTTGATTTGGGAGATCAGTTGATATCACAAGGACTCAGTCTTTGTAATGTCTCCTTTAGTGACTGCAGGCAAATCTGTTACCCACCTGTAAAGTAATATTATTGCTTTCCTATTAATGTCATAGTTTATAAAAGTATCATGATGATGCCAAATGCTAAAAATTGAGGTGGTCTGATAATTACAAGTCCCTACCCCAGGGAGCACACATACATATCACCACACATCCCAATAGCATGAAGTATTTTGGAATACAGACATTTGAACTTTGTGAAGTTCCAACTAAACTGTTGATTCTTTTTCAAGTGTTGAAAAGTTATGACTTAGGCAATATATGACTGAAATAAATCATTCATTCATAATATATAGGCACATTAACAAAAATATTGCACAAAATATGATTTTACTTAACTTAAACTCCAAGATATAAAATGTTTTTATCTTCTTAAAGAACTCTGTGAGGAAATAAGTCTGTGACTGTATGTACACTTTTCCTGATAATACTTTGACATTCATAAACAGTAGATTGCACTGCAGTTTGTAAACATTTTAAATTGTATAAACTTCTCATTGATTTTCAAAAATAGTTTAATACTGTCCCCTAAAACTCCTTCTTGTTTCAGCTAAGTACTCTCACATTTATTAGTTTTAAATAATGTTAAAAGTGTTTAATAATCTTTAAAGTGTTTCCATTCAAGAAAAATTAAAATCCTATGCCAAAATAGCCAATGTGGTTGAGGAACAGATATTAGCCAGAGAATTCTGGATGGTAAAGTCAACCCTCTAGCCTCACAGCAGCTTAATGGACATAGAGGAACGCCAGCTCACAATCTCTCCTTCACTCAGATTCATTCTTAACCAGACAGAGCCTGCATGCCTGCCTCAGGGACATTTAAACTCTTCAAAGGTTCCTTATGATCTTTACTAAATATATTAAGAAGAATGTCAACCACTGTCCTTTTGTAATCTGGGATATGTAGTCACCTAATTAGAATAGATAACATGAATTTGACTTTAATATATTGTATATATAAATGTTCTAAGCTAGGGAAGGTTTCATATCTCATGGCCATTGATGGGAGCCTTTCAGTCCTCAAAAATGATACATTTTTAGATCATCAATGAAGAAGTAACAACTAATTGCTGCAGGACATGATGCAGTATCTTCCTTAGCCCAAAGCACATACAGATCCTGAGGGAACTACCATAGTACAGTGCTTGTCCTGGGCAGCTCATAGAGATGGTACATAATCTATTCTGTACATACTGACGGGGCAGGTCACTTTTTTCTTCTGAGATAAGAAACGCTCCCCAAAGTGTTATTGCTCCTATCCCAAAATACACAGAAAATTTAAAAAAAGGTTATTTCCAATTCTTGGCCTTTAACAAATTTAAATACTGAATAGTGGCATATTAGAAGGTAACAGAGTAAACAGTGCATATTTGGGGGCAAATCACACATTGAACCAATTAAGAGCTCACTGTGATTGGGATTAGATCAAACATAAGAGCAAAACATATGCAAATTTTATCTAAATTCTGTAATCAATATACAAGTTGCAATAACATCAGAAAAGCATGGCAGTCCATTCCAAACAAGAGAGAACAGTTTGTGCAAATAGTGGGTCTTTGTGTGTTTGAATTCCCACCACGTAAGGGAAAACTCAATGTGCATGCTAATGACCTACAATTACCAAATTAAAAAAGAAGAAAAATGCTCAAGGATGCCAGAGTGAACAGCAGGGAAAGCCACACAAAGACCCACTATCCTTTAACTTGATACAAATAAATTTTAACTGTAAATTAGAAACACAAAGAAATAATCCCAAGTGGCTCTAACATTCGAACGAAGTTAATGAATTGTGTAGGAGATATTTGATCAGGGCTGCCTGCCCTGCCTCCACGCTAGAGTCAAACTTGGATAGTGGGTCTCTGGGGTGCTTTCACACTGGAAGACAACATTGGGTCCTATAAAAAGAAAAATGAGGAATAAAATGAACATAAAGCAAATTAAGTGAGTGAGAAAAAATTTGAATAACATGCACTGTCAACTAAACAAATTTGAATTATTATTATTCTCAACCTTTAAAAGAATACAATCACATACCACTTAATGACAGGAATCTGTTTTGAGAAATGCAACATCAGGCAATTTTGTCACTGTGCAAACATCGCAGAGTGCACTTACCCAAACCTAGATGGTACAGCCTACTACATACCTAGGCTATAGAGTATCCCACTGTCATAATAATATATACTTCTAAGGGACCAAGAAACACAAATGGTAATCTAAAATTTAACTGGTTTTTACTGACTAATATAAGGTCTACCGGAAAGTTCTGTCTGTTTTTGGAATAAAACAAAACACAAATTTTTCTTACCGTCAATAAACTTTATTAAATAATTGCCATTATTATTAATGATTTCTTGCCAGTGTGAGGGCAATTTGTATATCCCATTTTTGAAAAATGTTTTATCTTTTGATGCAAAAAATTGAACCAGTGCTTGTTTGATATCTTCTTCAGTTTTGAATTTTTTGCCCTTTAAAAAATTTTGTAAGGACAAAAACAAGTGATAGTCGGAGGGTGCTAAGTCCGGGGAATATGATGGATGCGACAGACATGCTTCTGTAGCATTTCTTCCTTGTTGAAATTTGTAAAAATTACAATGGCGCAAATGAACTTTATCAGTAGCTATGGGTACACTATCGCTTCACACATAAGACTAACATGAATCAACTTTGTTTTAGTTAATTTGCTACGTCAGTATGTATACATTAAGTGATAAAAATAGAGAGACACACATGTGCCAAATAAACATGTGCTTATGTGTTGAAACTTGTGATAGAAACGGACAGAACTTTCTGGTAGACCTTATACATACCTGGCTGTTCTTCCTTTAGAATAGCTTTTTAAAAATATATATATATATATTCATTCCTAAGAGAATTCTGAATTGAAAAAAGTGTTCCACCACAGAAAAACAAAATCAACAACAACAAAAACAACGAGATAGCTGGAAAACCATCACCTGACATCATAGACAGTATCACGCCCGATGCATTGACATGCTGGAAAGAAAGCCTCCAGGGATCACTAGCCAAAGCTCTTGTAGGCCCAGTAGGTCTGACCAGCTCTTCCTCTCTGATTCAGGAAGGTGCCTCAGGTATTCCTAACTAACCAGATAAACTGGCAAGCACTAAAAACTGCCAGACCATCAGCAGAGCTTAAAATGGTCATTAGTTTAGGTAACTCAGGTTGTTATCATTTTCTTTACCAATTCTCCTGAAACCCTAAGATGGTTTTGGGAATGTTCAAACCATAAAAAACTGGACTTCTCTGTCCTCCAAATTGGGAAATTTAGTTGCATTGGCCAAAGGAAAATCTTCTCCTAGAGTAAGAACTAGCTTTACGAGTTCCAAAGTGAAAATAAAACATGAATACTGGAAAATTATAGTGTAAATTTGCAGTACTTGCACTGAATTGTAAGCATACCTCAGCTATGACTGGGTTACCATTTAGATCTCTCAGGAATTAAATTAAAATGAAAGACTAAATCTATTAGAATAATTTCACAATAATAATAAAAATATAAATCATGATGTATTTTATATATATAAAAAAGAAATCAAAAGGGTGGGGAAAACTGATACTCATTTTATAAAGGTTAAAAAGTATTTCCTATTTCTAAGCACTGTTTGTTTTCTAATTTACTATTACTTCATGTTTATTGTCAAGTATAAGCAAGGCTAGGTAACTACCAAGAAGTAATTTTAAATACCAAATATGACCCTTGTTCTAAAAACGGTGAACTAGACCTTGACGCATGTGTCTCTGTGTTGTGAAGTATCACCTAATTCACCAAATGAGAGTTTTAAAAACAAACAGTTTAAAAGAGTTTTTAAATTTTATTCTTACCTGTATGATGTGTAAATATATGGGAAATAAATACAATAAAAGGGTAATTTTTAATAGGTGAATAGGGTATTTACTATTTGCTTTTTACTAGGCTGAATATGACCACTGCATGCTGAGAAAGGTGGTGTGGTAAAGGGAACTGCAGTGTAGACCGCTGTCATACCAAACGACCCGTAAAAGAACTGGGACATTTTCAGATACAGTCTAACAGTAAGGTCTGAAGCTAGGAGAAAAATATTTAAAATAAAGCAATATAACTTTTAAACTTTTGAAAAGCTTTTACATTTTCTTACTTTAAATACTAATATACATTTACTAAGAGTGCTGAGTTTAATACCTGATCCAGAACAGTACTAAAGGCAGTGCCACTTATTAAAGCTTTTACACTAGCTGAGAGGCCAATGGTTTGATATTACTCACACTGTTGACTTGGATCTGAGTCTGTCGTCATCTTAACATAGTTTGAAGGGAAGAGACCAGTCACCCCATTGATTTCTCCCTGCCACCAGTCAGGATCATCTTTGTTCAAAACATTGATAAGCTGTCCCTTGGAGAAGTTTAGCTCATCTTCATTGTTCGCTACATAGTCATACATTGCAATCACCTGACACACTGCCAAAAAAACACAACAGGACACATTTAACAAGTTAATTATTCCCACAAAGACATGTCAAAATTCCCCTAGGATCTGAATTACTCTAATATTTTTTTATAAATAAATTTTTATTTTATTGGAGTGACATCAATAAATCAGGGTACATATATTCAAAGAAAACATGTCCAGGTTATCTTGTCATTCAATTCTGTTGCATACCCATCACCCAAAGTCAGATTGTCCTCGTCACCTTCTATCTAGTTTTCTTTGTGCCCCTCCCCTCCCCCTCCCCCTCTCCCTCCTTCCCTCCCCCTGCCCCCCCCCCCCCCCCCCCGTAACTACCACTCTCTTGTCCATGTCTCTTAGTATCGTTTTTATGTTCCACCAATGTATGGAATCCTGCAGTTCTTGTTTTTTTTCTAATTTACTTATTCCACTCCATATAATGTTATCAAGATCCCACCATTTTGTTGTAAATGATCCGATGTCATCATTTCTTATGGCTGAATAGTATACCATGGTGTATATGTGCCACATCTTCTTTATCTAGTCTTCTATTTTTTGTTAAAATTAGCCATAATTTGCCCTTCAGTGGTTCTCTCCACCCTCCTTCCCTCCTTCTGTTTCACAAAAGTTAGGCTTTTGAAACTACAGTTAGAAATCTAAGTGAACTGCTCTGCTTTAAGTCTGATGGTAGAGCAATGCCACTTTGAAAAATTTTAAGGAGTAAAGACATTCAAGTATCACTGAACAGTTGGCTGTTTCTACACAGAACTTTTTAGAAAGGAAATCCTCATTGTAACATATTTTTAGGCAGTGGTATAGAAATGACAATTTTCAATATTTTTCAGAGTTAGCTAATCTGAAAAGTTGGTGAGTTTTAACAAAAATTCTCTATGATAAAACACAAGTGAACCCATTCCATACCAGGATGAAAGGCAGGTGTAGTTTTTTCAGTACTGGGACCCAAAAGTTTAACGTGGCTCGCAGGAAACCATCCTTTCTGTCTCTTTTTGCCTCTGGCCTGTAAAATTAGCAAAAGAAGTATGAAAGTGATATTAAGACCAATTACTGAGACAGAAACTGAAAGTGAGTAAAACCCTGTGTACTATAGAACTTAATCTTACTTGAAGAAAGGTCTGGTTTTTGTATTTGGCTCCTGGGAGGTCATCCCTAAATCTCTGGACTGCCATGGCTGATGATGAGTGTCTTAGTTTGCCCTGGGGTCTTGACCATGCCAGATAGTCTAACAATGTGATTTACAGTGAGTACTCTGGGTCACAGAGTGTGCACTCAACCCCTGGAGAGGCTGGAGATTGAGTTCAGCCACACAGGCAGCCAACCATGTCTGCATGATCCAGTCCCAATAATTAACTCTGGACACCAAGGCTCAAGAGAGCTCCTTTGCTTGGCAAAACTCTCTGTTGGGACTGCTGTTCATGACTCCACCCGAGAGGACAGCTGGAAGCTCTGTGTTTGGAACTCTCCTGATTCTGCCCCATATATTTCTTCCCTGGGCTAATTTTAATCTAAATCCTTTGGCCATAATAAACTGTAACCATGGATCATACAGCAGCAGTCCCCCTTAATCTATAGTTTCACTTTCCAGAGTTTTAGTTACCCATGATCAACTGTGGTCTGAAAATATTCAGTAAAAAAAATCCAGAAACAAACAATTCATAAGTGTTGAGTTCCACACTAGTCTGAGTAGCATGATGAAATCTCACACCATCCCTCTCTGTCACACCCAGGACGGGAACCATCCCTTTGTCCAGTACATCCACACTGTATCCACTACCTGCCTGTTACTCAGTAGCCACCTAGGTTATCATATCAACTGTCATGGCACTGTAGTATTTGTATTCAAGTAACACTTATTTTACTTCATGATGGACCCAAAGGACAAGAGTAGTGATGCAGGCAATTGGGACATGCCAAAGAAAAGCTATAAAGTGATCCCTTTAAAAGAAAAGGGGAGTACAATAAGATATTTTGAAGGATCACATTCACATAACTTTTATTGCAGTATACTGTTATACTTTTTCTATTTTACTATTAGTTTTCTTTCTTTTTTTTTTTTCTTAGTATGTTTAATTTATAAATTAAACACTATCATAGGTATAAATGTATGGGAAAAAATATAGTACCATATTTGCCCATGTATAAGATGCTCCTATGTATAAGACACACCTTAATTTTGGGGCCCGAAATTTGAAAAAAAATGTATTACTTCAAGTTATTGAACTCAAGTTTTATTCATCATAAAATTCATATAACTCCTCATCACTGACAAAGCTCACATCCATTAGCTTGTCCTCATCTGTGTCTGATGATGAATCACTATCTTCATATATTGCCTCGTCCTCAGTTCTACCTATGGCATTTGAAATATCACAATCACTGTATAAGATCCACCCAGTTTTTAGACCCCAAATTTTTTGAAAAAGGGTGTGTCTTATACATGGGGAAATATGGCATATACAGGGTTCAGTACTACCTGTGGTTTCAGGCATCCACTAGAGTAGGGGTCCCCAAACTTTTTACACAGGGGGCCAGTTCACTGTCCCTCAGACCACTGGAGGGCTGGACTATAAAATAATCTATGAACAAATCCCTATGCACACTGCACATATCTTATTTTAAAGTAAAAAAACAAAACGGGAACAAATGCAATATTTAAAATAAAGAACAAGTAAATTTGAATCAACAAACTGACCAGTATTTCAATGGGAACTATGCTCCTCTCACTGACCACCAATGAAAGAGTTGCCCCTTCCGGAAGTGCGGAGGGGGCCGGATAAATGGCCTTAGGGGGCCGAATGCAGCCCGCAGGCTGTAGTTTGGGGACCCCTGCAGAGATTTTAGAATATATCCCCCCCAGATCAAGGGGGACTACTGTAGCTTTCAGTGAGTCTTGTGAGTCCTTCTAGTAAATTACTGAACTTGAGATTGATCCTGGGGACCTCCAAACTTATAACTGGTGTCAAAAGTAAGGGTGGTCTTGGGGACCCCTGCATTCTGCATTGGCCTTCCAGGTCAACATCAAACAACTGGAAGATTCAATATGCATCTCAAAGTGCAGCTGAAAACACTATTTGTAGAAGTCTATTAGGAGATCTTTCAAGCTTAGAGTAATCTGCGTATTTCACACAAATAATATTAATAAACTAAAAAGACTTTTGTGGAGTTCTTTTTTTTTTTACAGAGACAGAGAGAGAGTCAGAAAGAGGGATAGACAGATGGGAATGGAGAGAGATGAGAAGCATCAATCATCAGTTTTTCGTTGGGACACCTTAGTTGTTCATCGATTGCTTTCTCATAT
Organism: Saccopteryx bilineata; assembly: GCF_036850765.1. NCBI lineage: Eukaryota > Metazoa > Chordata > Mammalia > Chiroptera > Emballonuridae > Saccopteryx > Saccopteryx bilineata. The sequence goes on along the minus strand of NC_089492.1, from coordinate 83,930,095 downwards.
GTGCCTTGACCGTGGGCCTTTAGCAGACCAAGTAACCCCTTGCTTGAGCCAGCGACCTTGGGTTCAAGCTGGTGAGCTTTTGCTCAAACCAGATGAGCCTGCGCTCAAGCTGGCGACCTCGGGGTCTCAAACCTGGGTCTTCCGCATCCCAGTCCGACGCTCTATCCACTGCGCCACTGCCTGTTCAGGCTGGAGTTCTTTTATTCAATAATAAGTTTGAGCCAGCACTTAAAATGGCACAGCCCATGGTAAACACCTCTTGGGGCTTTGTTAATTCATCAGGAGATAATAAATAAAATTTGTGGAGAGCCATGTTTCCCATTTAGTTGGGTCAACCTTCAAAGCTAACTTGAAGGTGGAATTTCAGAAGGTTATTCAAGAAGATACTGAATTTTGAACATTCACTGTTCTTTAGGTAAGTTGATGTGCAAGAATGAAGCTATGTTTATTCTCCTTATTACAATCATGTATCAATCTTACATAAAACAACAGCTATTGTACCACTCATCATCTTTTAATTCTAAAATGTTCTTTAGTTTTAAGTAATAAGGAAATCATAGTAGTGAGAGAAAAAAAATCTCTGTATCAAAACATATACAGTAACTTTCTCTATTAACATTATAGGGACAAAAGACAGGCTCTTCTATGCCTGTGCTTCCTTTCCTTGCACTGATGTTTCAAAAACATAAGACGACACGGGGACAGTCCAATGGGTAGTCTTTCCTAAGTCACATCCTGGCTCATGTTTTTCCTCCTGGAGGCTGTACCGTAAGCCTGGGTTATCCCAGGCAAAGATGATGCTGAGCTTTTCTTTAAGAAGGTGACCTATGGTTTTATTGAAGCAGGTATTACTGGAAAACAATTATGTCTTTAGAGAAAAGTATTCTTATTGTTACTTACAATATCTATTCAACTGTGCTAAAAAGGAACAGTTTAAAGATTTGAGAGAAACATTATACATTAAAATGTTATACAGTATAGGTTATTAACAAGTGGTAAGATTCCAGGTGATCTGAAATTTTTACTCATTTTATTTTTAAGAGGCATGCAATGCTTTTGTAATAAAATTGATAAGATGTTATTTGAAGATTATTACCTGTAACTCCCCTTGCCACCACCCACTTGTATTTTTCTTTAAAATTAGTATTAACTGCCCCGGTGCAAGGCTAAGTTGTTCCAAACCAGAAGCTACATACGCTGAAGTTACTTGAGCAATTTCTGAAAAGGAAAAAAAGAGAAAAACTATGAATTCAAGACTATTGAACATGTCAGTTATTTTTTCAGTTCGTTTTATACATACCAGGTTTCTTGTTTAATGTTCCAGATTTGCTAGCAGTCCCAAAACTCTGTAAGGAAAAGAAAACACTGTTTGATCATTTTCCAAAAAACCCGGATATAAAAGTACAGAGGTTATTAGGAATTAGAGATGTCAAATTCCCAGGAGTCTTGTTTCTTTAAATGAGGAGCAAAATAACAATTTTTTATTTAGATTAACAAAAAATGTAAAGAATCCAACACTTATGGGGAGATCTGGTCTGCTAACAGAGTAGCAGACTGCTACTCTGCTAACAGTTGGCATCCACCGATTCAATAGGAAGAGCTCATTTCTGAATCCTTCCTGAATATTAACCTGACTATCCAGGCCAAATATACCCAAGTTATCAATGGGGTTAGTGCTACATACAACCTCTGGGCCCTGACTAGGGTAAGGCATATATGAGTTTTGTTCCTGCTATATAAGAGTCATCCTTTTATTTTATTTTACTTTATTTATTTTTGCTATGTTCCCCCTGAACCTGACCTAAGAACAAAAGAATCCTTACTCCAGCACCATGACCTGTTTGACTTTCCAGGATAAGTTGGGCCAAACACATTTCCTCTTTTTAGGAATTTGAATAAGAAGCAAGAAGAGTTAATTTTTTTCTGTTAGTAGATGCAGTTGTAGTAACAGCACTGGGGAAGAGCTGATGACTGTCAAGAGCTAATATTTTTTGAGCACTTACTGTTCTAAGAATGTTATATATATATTCACTTAGAGAATTTTCACAATACATAGTTATTATTATCTCCATTTTACAAAAAAGAAAACAGGCACAGAAAGGTAAAATGACTTGTCTAAGGTTACCTAGTCTCTCAGTGGTAGAACCAGAGGTCAACCTAGGAGGTCTCATATTTTTAAATTTTCAGTTAGAATTTCTAATATGGATAAATTTATCACTAGGTATAGCCCATATATTTAAAAATATTCTTTGAAGTCCCCAGTAATTTTTAAGAATGTAAAAAGTTCCTGAAACCAAAATGTTTTAAGACTGGCTGCACCATACAATACTATTGGTGGGATAAAATTCAGAATGAGTTACATTAACGTCAGAGCATTAAAGTAAAAACTTATAAACTACTTCATGGTGGTTCCTTGTAAGCCTCCCTGAATCTGGAACCCCTCCTTAACTCCATTTACCATTAGGCCCAGCCCTACCAATGGCTCTTGTTCTTAGAATTTCATCAAATCCTGTCTTCTTTATCTCTCTAACAGGATCTCTGCAATAAACTCTATTTTATTGGAGCTCCTTAAGTGGTTTCTTTATAAGGAAAGCAGCCTGACCAAAACCATATTCATGAGTCTGGTTTTTTTTTTTTTAAAGATTTTATCTATTGATTTTAGACAGAAGAGAGAGAAAGGTGGTGGGGGAGCAGTGGGAAGCATCAACTTGCAGTTGCTTTTGACTAGGTAAGCCTGGGTCTTGAACTGGAGAATTCAGCATTATTGGTTGACACTTTATCTACTGTGCCATCACAGGTCAAGCCATGAGTCTATTTTAAGTATGAACCTTGAATAAACAAGAATGGGATGATTCTGTTTCTAGACCAAAATAACTCTACCTCTTGATCTTTTGGTTTGACATAATTTGATGGAAAAATTCCAGTTCTCTCTCCAATACTTCCTGTCCACCATTCTCCATTTTTCTGAGTCACCAATATTTCTTCACCTTCAGAGAATGTCAAATCTCCAGGTTCTACACTTGAATATGAATAAAGTGCAATATACTCTGTAGAAAACAAAGCAAAAAAAAACCCAACAACTAATTTTGGTTGTAAGATTGCAGAAGTTAAAAAAATTATGTTAATTTCTGAGATCCTGAGTAAATTCACCATGGAAGATCTTACAACTTAAGGAAACAATATAAAGAGATGTTAGAATAGAAAATGAAGTGATTACAGGGGGTCCTTGAGTTATGACAGTTTCCACATATGACATTTCGAGTTTATGATGCCAACCATAGGAATAAAGGTAAGGAATTTTGGGGGGTTATTTTTTCTGTTATTACAGTACAGTGTACAGTACAGTATATTTATTTTTTGTTTTTTCTGTGGCTTAGATGTGTTTTTATGTTCTAGATCAGTGGTATCAACCTGGTCCCTACCGCCCACTAGTGGGCGTTCCAGCTTTCATGGTGGGCAGTAGCAGAGAAAGCAAAGTATAAATAAAAAGATAGATTTAGGCCCTGGCCGGTTGGCTCAGTGGTAGAGCGTCGGCCTGGCATGCGGGAGTCCCGGGTTCGATTACTGGCCGGGGCACACAGGAGAAGCGTCCATCTGCTTCTCCACCTCTCCCCCTTTCCTTCCTCTCTGTCTCTCTCTTCCCCTCCCACAGCCAAGGATCCATTGGAGCAAGGTTGGCCTGGGTGCTGAGGATGGCTCTGTGGCCTCTGCCTCAGGCACTAGAATGGCTCTGGTTGCGGCAGAGCGACGCCCCGGATGGGCGGAGCACCGCCCCCTGGTGGGCATGCCGAGTGGATCCCGGTCAGGCGCATGTGGGAGTCTGTCTGACTGCTTCCCCATTTCTAGCTTCAGAAAAATACAAAAAGAAAAAAAAAAAAGATAGATTTAACTATAGTAAGTTGCTTTATAAAGATTTATTCTGCCAAACTTAGCGAAAATCCGACATAAAGTACTTGGTAAGTAATTATTATTATATGCTTTAACTTGCTGTAACTCTGCTTTATAAATTTTATAAAGTAAAGTTACTTCCCTACTTTATAATCACTATTACTGTGGAACCGGTGGGCAGTTAGAAAGTTTTACTACTAACAGAGATACAAAAGTGGGCAGTAGGTATAAAAAGGTTGACTACCCCTGTTTAGATTATGATTTTACAACTGTGTTAGGATAAGTAAGTGACTTAGGTTAGGGTAACACCAAAATTCGGGTTATGTCACTGTCGTAGGAACAGAACTGTGTTGTAATCCAAGGACTCTCTGTATTCAGCAATTTCTGAAAAGAAGTTTATTTGATTTCACATAAAGCTTTACTATGAGATTTCTTTTTTAAAATTGTATCAACATCATCATATTACAGAACTACACATAGATATTAGTATCTCCAATTTATATAGTCAAAATATAAAAATATTTTTAACCTTTTACACAAAATGTATTTTAATCTGTTGTTTTCTCTTTAATTCTTTTATGCACACATTTAGCAAAATGCCCAATACTGAGCCAACAACCTTAGTATTAGAGGCCGAACTCCATCACAAGGACCTAGCTCCTTGCCTAGTATGTGACATGAAGTAGATGCTCAATAAATATGTGATAATGAATGACCTCAAGTGAAATGACTAAGCTGTCATACTGTCTTTGGATCTTATTAATGTAAATGCTGTGACTGCTACTGTAGACGTAGTTAATGAACAAATTTTAGAGATCTTTCTCTTTTGAGAGTTTTAATTTGTTAACATGGAATTTGATCTCTGTATCATAAGCTGAAGATGACCAGAGACACCATCTGAAACCTATTTATTATTCAAATTCTCAGTATTACTCAATTAACCAATTTAACAAAATAAAAATGATTATAAGGCTTAGGTCTGCTGAAACAAGCAAGGTCCTTTCCAAAATGCTTGTATCTTCCTAGGCTCATTTCACAGTAAATTTAGGGTTCCAGCCTTGCTGGTGACCTGAAGCTCCCTAATCTTTCACAATGACACTATTCCCTTTGTCGACAAGAGCTTCCTCTTCCTTTGTCACTATGCAAGACCCTACTCATTGTTTAACAAGATTCAACACTGCCGCCTCTGTGGATTCATAGGTCGTATTCAAAACTGTGTTTTGTTCACTCATTATAGAATTTATTACAAATATGTACCTATTTTCCCTATTCTTCTGTGAGCTTGGAGGCTGTGCTTTATTCATCCTTGTATGTTTTAAGTTGTAGCATAGATTCTCTAATTTAGTAGATATTAAATAAATTGTTTAATTTACTATTAAACTGATTTTCTTGAGGAATATAAACATAAAACATACTTCAACTATTCAACTAATTTTTACATGGATATATACAATTCATTTATAAACCCAATGTATGTAACTATTAATGAAAAAATGTCTGTAAAGACGGTAGACAATCTTTCATTTTTCAGCACAATAACATGATCAAAATAATTAATCAAACAGCCCTAAAGGCTATAAATATTTTTCTTTGTAATACTTATGATAAAATGTATTTTGATTTCAAATCCTACTTAATGACTTATATGGCACACTGTAATAAAAATGCAATTTGTAAATAATTAAATGTACTAAAAGTTCCTTACATCCTAAACATCTATAATCTGGATATATAATAGCAGAAAACAAAAACCTTTGTACTATCTCACTGCAACACTTTTTACTTATGATCTTATTTATCAAAGCAGTGTATGGTGAATTTTTATAGTACTGATTTTCTAAAAGTGCCAAGTATATTCAGTCATATCTTTTCTATACCCTCAATATTATGTGAAACAGGCAAGGGACAGGTTTTCCTAACCTCACTTTAACACTGAAGACACAGAAACAGTAAGAATGACAACTGGGAAGTCAGCTACTTAGTAGCTAATCTGACTCCCATCTAATTTACAAATTGCCAAAAGCTCACCTTCTCCTACTGCATAGGCCACAGAGGTAGGTTTCTTATTTACAGCTGCATACAAAGCTTCCGGTCTGCTAAATAAATACACAAACAGATAAAAAAAAAAAGACATCAACAACCAAGAAAGGTATTTGATGCATACAGCAGGTGTTAGCAGCACATTCTTTTAGGGCTTTCTAAAATTAATCTAAATACTGTCTCATTACACGGGCTATAAATTTCTCATACACAAAATCCTAGTGGATTAAGAAATGGCTATATCAAACTTCTAAATTTTTAATATTTTAAAAGTAATTTCAACCTAATTTATCAACAGTTTTTCAAATGTGCAATTATTTGCCTTTCTAAAGGAACTTAAAAGACATACATGCAAAAAAAGACATACATGCCCATCAGAAAATGGGCAGTTATTTGGTAAAGCACATATGGGGCATGGCTTAGTATAGGGAAAAAGAAGGGTAATACACAAATTTTATTATTTGTTTAAAGCACACTACATTAACATATATTGTATGTAAATATATATTACTAAGCACCACAAAACTGTTCTCAACAAATTGGAAAACTGTTGAGTTTAAGAACTAGACTGCTGGAGGAAGCACTGGGCTCCCAAGTAAATTACAGAGTGAGGCAGTTTTGGGGGGAAACAGAGTAGAACCTTACTATAACTCATGGCGACAACTGAAAGGACTGCCTTGTTTATTGTTGAATTCTCCATCACCGTAGGTTTTCAAGTTACATGCCTTATCTGTTAGAAAAGGTCAGTAATTGCGTGAAAAGTCAGAAGAAATGCCCTTTACAAAGAATTTAAACTTAAGTCTTTGTGCTTAAGTTTTCTTCTCTGTAAAATTTATGTAATTTAAATAAACTAATTCCTATAAAGGGCCAACATACACATATAATTATTGTTACTGTTATAATTACATACTTTTAAATTTAAAATACTATCATTTTGAAAAGTAAATTTCTGCATTTGAACTAAAAATTGATATATAGGATCTTGGCAGTAAAAGGGTTTTTAAAATTTTTTAGTGTATTCTTTTCATTCATTTAATTAGAAAACTGAAGATCACCTGACCAAGTGGTGGTGCAGTGGATAGAACGTCAGACTGGGACGCGGAGGACCCAGTTTCAAAATCCCGAGGTCGCCAGCTTGAGCACAGAGTCACTGGCTTGAGACATGACCCCACGGTCGGTAGCTTGAGCCCAAATGTCGCTGGCTTAAAGCCCAAGGTTACTGGCTTGAGCCCAAGGTCACTGGCTTGAGCAAGAGGTCACTCACTCTACTGTAGTCCCCAGTCAAGGCACATATGAGAAAGCAATCAATGAACAACTACGGAGACTAAGGAGCAGCAACAAAGAATTGATGCTTCTCATCTCTCTCCCTTTCTGTTTGTCCCCATCTGTCCCTCTGGGTCTATCACAAAAAAAGAAAGAAAGAAAAGAAAACTGAAGATCAAGAAGGTTATTTCATAAAACCCGGCAAAAATATGAGAATCAACAACAACAACAACAAAAAAAATCAGAACCAGAACTTAAGCCTCTTGATATCCAAATACCAGTCCCTTTTCATTAAATCATATTGCTTTCCTATTTAGGTCAATGTCCACATAAAACATAAGAGAGAGTTCACTATTGCTAGACTAGAGTACTTATTTATTTCCTTGTATTAAAGATGTGAGATGAGCTGACTTCTCTACAGATTGGGAACCAAAGGCCAGAGACTTTATCTGGTTCCTGCTTTATGTTCATTTGAAAGTTCATTCACTTGACTCTTCATTCATTTGCTATTCTCCTTACTCACTGAGCCGATATGACCAAGCAGTTACTATGAGTTAAGATTATACTAGTCTGTGCTCACTTTTGTATTTAAATATTAAAAATGATTCTAACCAGGGGGAAAAAAAAGATTACACTACTCATGGAAAAACTAAAAAAAAAAAAAAAGATAAAAAGCTGTGGACCCCAGCCTCCTGGAGTTTATGATCCAATAAGGGATATGGGCAAGAAAGTAAATAACTACAACACAGTGTGTTATCAACAATAAGAGAGGTGACCTTTAAAGGACTCTGGAGGCCCAGACATGGAATGCTTCACTCTGGCAACGAGGAGGCCCTCAGTAAGTATTTATTTAAATAATGACAACTTAAAGTAAATAACAAGAGAGAAATGCTCCAAAGGAAATGAAAAGTTCACTAAGTGACCTGATAGTTACAAAGAAAGCAACAGATCTAAAATTTTAGGGACTTTGAAAACTTTAGAACCTTAAATAACTGGAATAAATGATATTCTAAAGCTGGTACAAATATCCGAACGCCTTTTTTCACTCTAGGAATGACCTTTCCTGTACTCAAACTCAAGCATAAACTTCTTGTTTCACTGCAGTCAGTCATACCATGGCTGACTCATTAGTGAAAACAACAACATCCACACCTCATGCAAACACACAAAAATGCTTACTCTTCTCGCTTGACTTCACTCCCAGGGATGATTTTGACATAAGATTTTGGAAACCATCCTCTTCCTCCATGCACCTCCCCAAACCACCAATTTTCTTGCTGCTCCAAGACAGTAATAATATCATGTTTTGAGAAGTTCAAGTGGTTATCTTTCTTTGCAGTCCAGGAACAAAGGGCCTGTGCTTTTAGATTTTCTACAACCTGTCCCTGTGAATATAAAAACACAAAATTAAGAAAAAAAACCCCATTATTCCTGTTTCCTAGTATACAACATACTTCCTATATAAACAGCAGACCAATTTGGTGTGATGGTGTTTATTTCCAATGGTGACTTTAAGATAACCTTAATCATCTGACCAGGTGATGGTTCAGTGGATAGAGCACTGACCTGGGATGCTGAGGACCCAGGCTTGAAACCCTGGGGTTGCTGGCTTGAGCATGGGCTCACCAGCTTTAGTGTGGGGTTGCCAGCTTGAGCATGGGATCCTAGACATGATCTCATGGTTGCTGGTGAGCCCAAGGTCACTGGCTTAGCTGGAGCACTGCCCACCCCCAAACCTCAAAACATTAATGAGAAGCAATCAATGAACAACTAAAGTGCCACAACTATGAGTTGATACTTCTAATTTCTCTCCCTTCCTCTCTCCATCCCCCTCGCTAAGAAAAAAAAAGATAACCTTAATCTGCTTACTTAAAATTATATATGACAGACAACCACCTGAAGTAGCCCTCTGTTAAGTTAAAGACTGAACACCTACCATTCAAGGAAACACCTTGGCTTTAAGTGTCACTGGCTCAAAGGAGAACACTGGGGCCTGACCTGTGGTGGCACAGTGGATAAAGCGTCGACCTGGAAATGCTGAGGTCGCCGGTTCGAAACCCTGGGCTTGCCTGGTCAAGGCCCATATGGGAGTTGATGCTTCCTGCTCCTCCCCCCTTCTCTCTCTCCTTTCTAAAAAATGAATAAAAAATAAAAAAACAACAAACAAACAAAGGAGAACACTGGCTGCTCTGTATGTAACAGAACAAATGGAAAGGGAAAGAGCCCGCCTTCTCTCTCCTCCAGTGCCCAACAGATGGATTCAGTTTCCTGCACTAGGAATGGAGATGTGTTCGTGCTCAGCCTCCCTCCACTTTTCTGCTTTCTTTCTCTTTTTTGTATTCTTATTCATTCTTCTTTCTTTCCCTCTCTCTCAGAAGAGGAGTGGTTTTGTTTGGTTGACAAGGCTAACCTCTACCTCTGCTCTAACCTTCTGTTATACTCTCTCCCATTTTCTAAAATATTTTACAACAGCATGAAGTCCTCTCTCTTGAATCTTCCATCTCTCTACTTTTTACTTCTTCCTCCAAATTTCTTGAAGAAATAGCAGTCTTAAACTTGCTTTCCAATTTCACCCCTAAATCCATTCTACTTTAGGCTCTCTACCCATTGTACTACTGATCCTCTTCTTGACAAGGTCATTGATAACAGCAAGGCTAAAAGCATCTCCCAGACCTTATTTTCTCTGATCTCTTAGCAGTGCTGACATAACTAAAACCCTTGTAGATCCTGAGGCTCACTCTCTGGGAATTGATGGCTCCTCTTTGGTCCAGCCTCTTTCTTTTCCTGTTTCACATGATTTCCCTCAATAATTTTATTTATGCCTATGACTTCTCAAATCTATATCTTACTATTATTATTTTTTAAATATTTTATTTATTTATTTTACAGAGAGAGGAGACAGAAGGACAAGGAGCAAGAAGCATCAACTCATGGTTGCTTCACTTTAGTTGTTCACTGATTGATTGCTTTTCGTATGTGCCTTGGCCAAGCAAGCCCAGGATTTCGAACCGGCAACCTCAGCTTTCCAGGATGACATTCTATCCATTGCGTCACCACAGGTCAGACTCAAATCTATATCTTAATTTCAACTTTATCCCTGAACTCCAGACTTGTAAATCAAACTGCCTACTGGGCATTCCCTCCAGGATGTCCTTAATACAGATACTTAAGTTATAAGTCTGAAAAGTAATCATGTTGAGAACCCACCAAACCTACTCCTCCTACAATGCCTACCCAAAACATGATTATCCCCATCCTTTCAGATACTCAAGATAAAGATCCTGAAGAGGTATCTGTAACTCCAACTTCCTTATGTTCCACATTCAATGGATTGTCAATTTTATGTCAATTTCTAATACTTTAAAAAAAATCCATCTTCTCTTCTATACATTTTCACTTCTGTGGCATTGGTTTACAACATCAGCTCTTATTATTTAGCTATTGTAGTAATGCCTCCCTTACCTGGTCTCCTCTCTCTGCTTTCTCCCACCAATCGGGCCTCTATCCTACTGCCAGAGTTACTTTTCTAAAATATGCATCTCAACTCCTTTCTTAAAAACCTTTAGGGGCCTTCCACTGCCAAGCTGCTTAGCATGGTATTACATGCTTCACAAATAAACCTCAGCCTATAGCTCTAACTTCACTTCTTATTAACCCTTTCTCCATGCACCCTGTAGTCCAACCACACTATAAACAACTCCTGTTTCCTGAAAACTCCTGGTGTTAACATGCCTCAGTGACTTTCCCTAAACTGCTCTTTTTCAGGAATACTTCTATTTGGTGAAATCTTATTTTCAAAAGTTCTATTCAAATACCTTGCTTTTTGTGAAGCCTGCTCTAATTTCCACAGATTGAATAAGCTGCTCTCTCTTTTGCATACCATGCAAGACTTTGTAGAACACTTTCATTTTAATACTTCTCATACTTTACCTTTATTTATTTATTTATATCTAATGAGATTATGATTTCTTAATGGCAGGGATTTTCTTCATTAAATTTTTAGCACATAATAAAATGCCTAGAATTGACAGTGACACAATAAATACTTTTTGAGTGAAGGTGATATCTGTAAGGCTCTATTCTGATGAAGTCTGCAATATTTAAAAATAATATTAATGTAAGAATGTTTGCAATGGTTACATCTAAGAATAAAGCACACAAAAACTAAAAATACATACCTGTCCATGAATAGGCGACACAGACCCAGGGGACACAGTGCGAGTAAAAGCTGATTTTTTCTGCCATGATGTATTAACAGTTAGATTGGAAAAAGATACATTTTGATAATCAGTAACTGATGCTGGCTGATTTGAAGAAAGCGACCTGTAAATATAACACTTTGATATAAGTATACTTAATTGTTTTGAATCAAATGAAGTACTATTATTGATAAGATAAATTATGTATGATATAAACACAATTTGCAGGGAAAAAAGAATTTACGAACATAGTGACCTATATTTTAATTACTAAATTTCAGTATTAAAATTGGAACAAGGAAGTACTCTTGGAGAGTCCAGTGCAGGTTATAATATCATTAAGTAGCAGGCTGACATAACTATATATTAGATATTCATACATTTGCATAGCCATAGAAACCCCACTGTTAGCTAAAAACTTACTCAGAAGAAGTTGAGGTAGCAGATAAAGATACTGTGGGAGGAAGTAAGGCCTTCTTAGGAGACACAGATTTTTCACTTGATGGCATTTTTTCTACATAGTTGCATGGAAACCAGCCAAAATTTCCTTGGAAACTACCATAAAGCCAACCAGGTTCTCCTGTGGTTTTCTCATCAACCTAAAGAAACAAAAAGAAGGGTAACAGTGGTTAGAAAGCCACATATTTGCAATGGAAAGAGATGCAGACTTGAACACAACTACTGCGACACGCACTAGTCGGTCTAATAACTGAGGTGTCTACCCAGTGGCTAATGGCTGGGTAGTGTGTACAGCGTGGATATGCTGGACAATCAGGATGATTCACATCCCATGTAGGATGGAGTACGATTTTATCATGCTGCTTAGAATGGCATGAAATTTAAAACTTATGAATTGTTCATTTCTGGAAATTTCCATTTAATATTTTCAGACCATAGTTGACCACAGGTAACTAAAATCACAGAAAGTGAAATTACAGATAAGAAAATAAGATGTTACATTGTGTTTAGCTTATGAGAAAAGAAAAGACCCTGTTTCCTACCTGTATTATATCCCCAGAATTAAAACTCATCTCATCATGGCTTCTTGCTTCAAAGCGATACAAAGCTCTATAATTCACCAAATCACTAGCAGGCTCACCTAAAGAGAAGAAAATTGTCATTATTTGTTACTTGCAAAGACTTAAATTTCTATTCTTTCATTAAAATAAGCAGTTTAGTTGCACTGGCTAAATAAAATATTCAAGACCATTTACTTCAATTATGAAAACCATGTCATGGCCTGTTCATAGTGAGGACTACCTTCTCTCAATGTTGTTTTAAGATTTTTATCCTAGTCTGTTTTAATAAGCCTACCTAGTTCTCATCCACATTTAATTTAGAAAGTTTTATTTTTTATTCTAAGATAATCAACTGTCTTAAATTTCTTCTTTTTTTGCATCTCATCAGAATCTTTATTTTATTTTTTTGTTGGTCTGCCCTAGAAAATCAAATCTTTTATTTTCATTCCTATCCTTACATTGTTTTTCCTCAGTTTTCTTTTCCTCTTCTTGAACTGTTTCTTGTGTCTTTTCTTCCTGGAGTCGCTTTTGTTTTTCTTCTTCCTCCTTTCTGAGATTTTCTCTCCATAAGTTTTCTTTTCCTTGTTTTGCTTTCCTTTACAGAAAAGAGAAATAGTTTGCATAATATCCTAAAATATTTTAAACAAAAAATGTAATTATCTTGCTCAGGACACACTGAAAAAATATTATGCATTTTTAGACATATCATATATTTATATAGAATAATATAGTTATATATTTACCATATAGTAAAGAGATGCAAGTAGAGGGTATGGAAGAACAGGACGAAGGGGAAATGAATTAAGAGAGGAGCCTTGTACAAACAGATGAGCTGGGGAGTATGGTTGACAGTTTCCCACACCCTCAATGTCCTTCCCACCAGCCAACCTCCCAAATGTAGAGAACTGAAACAGAACTCTTCAAGAAACAAATCTAAAAATTACATCTCAATTTCCTTCCCTTCTCTCCAGATTCTGCATGAGGATTGCCTTTCACCTCCTACTCCAATCATCCTAACTAATCTCTGTGTTTGGGATTTAGTTGTTGCTGTGGAAATAGGAAATGCATGGGACTGATTATCTGCTTCTTATATGATCACTTCAAAGTCTTTTTCATTGGTTAGATGATAGAGCATTTTCCCTAGAAGTCTATGCTTGTGTACATGTTTCTATGACATCCGATATAGCTGCAACTTGGTTTCTAACTCGTCAAGATAATCTGCATCAGACTTACTTATTTTTTATTTTTTTAATGTTTATTTTATTGATTTTAGAGAGGAAGAGAGAGAGAAAGACAGACAGAAACATCGATCTGTTCCTATATGTGCCCTGACCAGGGATTGAACTGGCAACCTCTGTGCTTTGGGACGACACTCTAACCAACCAAGCTATCCGGCCAGGGCAGACTTAGTTATTTTAATATTAGAACTAATGCTCCCCACAGTTCTTGTTTGCATATACTTTAATGAAATTAACAGGAGGCAGAGCTATCACCACTAAGTTTAGGAGCTTTTCCAAGCCTCAGCACACACTATCAGAGACAGTGAAGACTGTGGTTGGACACATCCTTGGAATTTGCAGGCCTTTATGTGCCACCTAGATAGAAAAGTTGGCTTAATTCCATGTCTCTATTCCTATAATTCCTGGAGGAATTTGGAAATCCTAGATAATTCCCAAAACTGTAGACCCAGAGTCATCACCCCCCTTGCTTCTCACCCCTAAACTGTCTTATTCTTCATACTCCTGGTTCATTATCCCATGACTAGTGTCCCCTCAGCCCTTTGCAGATTCTCCTACACCCTCTACCACTTCACATGGTGCTTCCCAGCACTTTTTATAACTTGACATCTGGCTCTCCATTGAGGGCCATGCTTCTCTTGTAGTCCTTACTTAATTTCAACCAAAATTCCCTTTCCCACTTCCTCAGTAACTTTCTCTGACACTTTCTCATGCCTAAGATGACTCAATTTAGCCTTTATTTGGATTCACATAGCATTATAAACACGAATCGCACAGCGTGGAATTCTACTCTCAGTCTTATCACTCCATAAAATTAAATATTTAGTTTTTTCATCTTTTGGGTCTGACTCCAAAATGCTTCTTTTCCACTAATGAAACGTAAAATTGGTTACTGTAAATTCAGTCCCTAAAAGAAGGGCTAAATTTATAAAATTCAGAATCTAGCATCTTAGGATAATCCTTTTATTTATCCTTTATTTCCCTTAGATTTTCATATTCACACTAGAGATACAGGCAATAAAATTAGAATTCCTATAGCGACACAGTACAATAAATTTATCAGCTATATTACCTTACAGCCTCATCTTCTAGTTTCTTTTTCTGTATTAGCTCTGACCTTTTCCTTTCAATTTCGTTCAACTTGTTACATTTGATCTTATGAAGTTGTTCAAGGGCTAACTGCTGTGTATTGTAGCTTTCTCTCAGTTCCTAAGAAAGAAATGAAAATAATTCATGTATGTCATTCATTTAAACATTTTTCTTATATGTGTCATTTGCATTAAAGACAAATATCTTAAAGCAAGTTAAACTAAAGTAAAAATATTAAAAGTTTTAAAACATTCCTAAATGATTTAAAAAATAACCGAATAAAAATATATTTAAACCAGGTAGCCACTAAGGACAGATACCTGCTAAAATCACCTACTTTTGTATTAATTCATTTCTAAGAAACACAGAATCTTTACAAGCCAATTCTTTGATTTGGTACTTCATTTTCAAGATAAAAGCAATGCATTAAAACTATGGGGAAACAATCTACTTGTTATAACATTTGAAGAGGAATTTCGTTTAGCCATATTTTTGACATATGTAGTTTAATCAGGTATCCATAACTTTTATCTAAAAAGATCTCAAACTAAACACAGAAAGCAATTAAATAATTTTAAAAATTAAAAACAGTAAATGCTACCTAAAACTGTGACTACAATGAGCCAAAATAATGAAAAGTATTCCAAACAGGAATTGAAATAAACAACTGCTTATTGAGCATCTAATTCAATGCAAAATGCTGTAACAACTCACAAGGAACCCAATCCAAGGCCATGTGATTCTCAAATACCGTCTTTGATTTTAAAGACATCTCAATCTCAAGGTAGAAAAAAGTGCCAAAATATGGGACACAGACAAGTGCCTTAGCAGAAATTTGTGATTTTCTGTTCAGCATTTTTCTTCCCTCTTCTTCTAACAGCAACTTTCCTCCTTTTGGGAAACCAATTCCCCTCTTCTATGTGGCTCTCATGACTGTCAAATTCAGTGCTTCTCCCAATGGGCCTAACCAATCTCAGCACCTCACTTCTCTGGCCAGGATGATTGGTCCAACGGACATGCACATGATCCAAGATGAGCCCAAACCCTTTCCTGGGACTCAGATATACTGAGGAAGAGAGAAAGAAGTCTTTCTTTTTCTAAGCTCATTAAACTGTGATTAAGATAAACATGGAGCTGCCCTCCTAACCGAGTGACACCATCAGCGACAGGAATGAAGCCAACACAGGAAAGAGCAGGACAAAGAGCAGAGATAGAGGTGGAGAAAGAGGGGGTACTGGAGAAACCGAACCTCCAATTTCATTCCTCACTGTCTAGGATCTGCCCCTGTCCAGCAGCTCTCTTACTGATTTGGTTAGTGGTCCTAATACTTCTCCAGTAACTACGTTAGCTTAACTGTGAACTGAGTTTATTTTACTTGGCATCTACAGAATCTTGAATAAGAGAGTAGAAAAGGGCTGGAGAAAAGAAAAGAAAAAAACACACCACAGAACCCTAAAGTAATCAAATTAAGTTTCATGGCAAAATTGGGAACTTAGTATTTAGATAGAATGTTTAAGTAAAAAATGTTGGGCGTCTACCCACACACACTAACCAACAAACCAACCAAAAAAAACCCCAATATTCTTTTTTAGAACTAAAATATTTTATAGGTGAACTCTTTTAACTTGATTGAAATGGTAGAGCTGATCTGAGAGCAGCATAGTGTCCAGTGACTGTGTCCAAAATTTCTGAGACCAACCTGCAGCTTAAGCCATTAATATAAATATTGCATTCATAGCAAAGTTTCCACACATCTTAGCTTCTACCGTTCTCTTTGTTGCACCATTCTCTAAATTCTATTGACAAGAAGAATACAGTGGTTAAAAGCTAAGAAAAGAAGCAGTGTGGCTTAGTGATAAGAACTCCAGGAGAACAGGTCTGGAATAAGACTGCCAAGGTCTGAATCAGGCTCTGTTGGTGACTAGCTGAATATACACCTAGGGAAGTTACTCTGCTGTTTTCTCATCTGTAAAATGGGACTAATTACGGGACATGCCTCATAGCACTGTGATGACTGAATGGGTTAATACAGGCAAAGTGCTCACGATAGCGCTGGGCACATAGTTTATTATTGGCTGAAATCATAAATGAGGAAGGAGAATGGTAAATTTAAAAGGAGAGTAAAAAGGAGCCAAATTAATATCTGATCTTAACATGGCTACAAGGTTATTCCTCCAACTTTTTAAAAATACTGCTCCACGTCTTCCTTTTTTAGCCCCATTCCTTCAGTGTCTGACTTGGGGACTTCTTTGTGCTGCCCAGGGCATTCTGTGCATTCCTCTATCATAGTCAACATCTCCTATCATTGCCCTCTCCATTGGAGTGAGTTTCTTGATAATAGGATTGTCCTTCATCAAGGTATCTCCACTCAAAAGAGAGCCTGGTACAGTGTAGATATTTACTTAGAATTTATAAGTAAATATAAATTCTGTATTATGAATAAATGGATAAATGAATAAATTCTGTATTATGGATAAATGAAAATTCATAAACAATATCTATGTATATTAATAAAATTTGAAGTACACCACAAGGCTGGCCAAAAGTATTTTCTCTAATTCCTATCAATAGACTTAATCGGCTGGGTTAAGTCACTGCTTCTAGGAAGTCCAAGTTAAATATATCAGTTAACTGAGAACAAGTAAGCCAACTGGCACTTTCAAACAGAACTGTTCTGTCTTAACAGAATGGCAGATCATCTTTCTCAGATTAAGGAAGTTCTCTTTTGTTTCTAATATGCTAATAACTTTTTCATTTTTGAATCATAAATATAGAAGTTAAATTTTATCCAATATATTTTCTGCATCTGAGGAGATGGACATAGCATTTTAATTCTTTAAGAAATTACAATGAAGATTTTTTTTTTAATTTTTTTTTTTTTTTGTATTTCTCCGAAGCTAGAAACGGTGAGAGACAGTCAGACAGACTCCCGCATGCACCCGACTGGGATCCACCGGGCACGCCCACCAGAGGATGAGGCTCTGCCCCTCCGGGGCGTCGCTCTGTTGCAACCAGAGCCACTCTAGCGCCTGGGGCAGAGGTCAAGGAGCCATCTCCAGTGCCCGGGCCATCTTTGCTCCAATGGAGCCTCGGCTGCGGGAGGGGAAGAGAGAGACAGAGAGGAAGGAGGGGGGGAGGGGTGGAGAAGCAGATGGGCGCTTCTCTTGTGTGCCCTGGCTGGGAATCGAACCCGGGACTTCTGCACGCCAGGCCGATGCTCTACCACTGAGCCAACCGGCCAGGGCCACAATGAAGATTTTTATATGCAAATTATCTTTGCATGGCTAAATATGATAAATCTAACTTGGCCATAGGTCATAATGAATTATCCCTTATATGAATTTTTGCATTCAACTCTTTAATATTGTTTAAAACTTCTGCCTCTGTTAAACTAACCTATAATTACCTTTTCTCATACTGTTCTTACCAGATTTTGATATGTTAATGTTAGCTTCATATGATAAATTGAGAATATTTCCTCCTTTAGATTGTAGAACAGCTGTATAAAACTGGAATTACTTGTTCCTTTAGTAAAATTTCTGGGTCTGGATTCTCTTTCGGAGTGTCAGTTTTGCATCAGTTTTGGCAAATTGCAATTTGCTCATTTCATCTATAATTTTATATTTACAATATATTAAAAAATGTGTTATAATAATGTATCCTCTTAATGTTTAAAAGTTTGAAACAGTCATATTTCCTTCATTTTCAATTTATTTCTACTTTTTTCTCTTTTTTTAGATTTTAGAGAGAGAGAGAGAAAAAGGGGGAAGGAGAGGAGCGGGAAGCATCAACTAATTAATTTATAGTTGTTGCTTCTTGTATGTGCCTCGACTAGGCAAGCCCAGGGTTTTGAACTGGCAACCTCAGCATTCCAAGATGACACTTTATTCACTGTGCTACCACAGGTCAGGCTCTACTTTATTCCTGTTTAAAATCAATCTTGCCAAAGATTTGTTAATGTATTAGTCTTTTACATTTTTTAAATTGATTGATTTTTAGTGAGAGAGGTGGGTGTGCCCTGTATATGCCCTGACCGGGGATCGAACAGGCAACCTCTGCACTTAGGGTTGATGCTCTAACCAATTGAGCTATCCAGCCAGGGCAATTTTATTAAGTCTTTTAAATGGTCAAATTTTGGCTTTCTTAATTCTCTTGTCTTCTGTTTCATTAATTTCCTTCTACTTTTTTTTTTTGCTTGATTATGCTCGTCTTTTATAGCTTATGTTGGATACTCACCTTACAAGTATTTAGCTTTGTTCTCTTAATATAACCATTTAATGTCAAATCCTGCCTTATCTGGGTTGAATTTCTGCTCTTTTACTTACTAGCTGTGGGACTGTGAGCACATGTGTGCACCTAGTAACAGCAATTCAAAGTTTATTATTAGAGCTTGACCAGGTGGTGGCGCAGTGGATATAGCATTGGACTGGGATGTGGAAGGACCCAGGTTCAGGACCTCGAGGTCACCAGCTTGAGCGCGGGCTCATCTGGCTTGAGCAAAAGCTCACCAGCTTGGACCCAGGGTCACTGGCTCCAGCAAGGGGTTACTCAGTCTGCTGAAAGCCAGCTGTTAAGGCACATATGAGAGGGCAATCAATGAACAACTAAGAAGTCGCAACGCGCAACAAAAAACTAATGATTGATGCTTCTCATCTGTCTCCATTCCTGTCTGTCCCTGTCTATTTCTCTGACTCTCTCTCTGTCTCTGTAAAAAAAAAAAAAATTATTAGAAAAAAACTAATAAAATAAAAGAGGAAAAGACACATATAAAATCACAGTGGAAGACTTTATCATACCAATCTCTGAAATCGACAGAACAAGCAGATGAGAAAATTAGCAAGTCCAATCACTATGTCTTCAACTCTTCATAGAAGGGCCATACACTTTTCAAAGTTTTTTTTGAATAGAATTCAAGGGTCCAGGAACAAAATTAATCTTTACTTTCACTAACCTCTATCTCAAATATACATCTTGATTTCAAAATTATGGCACTATTATTCCCGTCACTAGATCTTGTTATTTAACTCATTAATATAGAAGCATGTAATAACTATTTCACAGATTTGTTTTTAAAACTTTGTGACTCATAATTTATAATCTTATATATTTCATTTTATACACTTAAGACATTATTCTGAGAAGGGGTCTAGAGACTTTATCAAACTGTTGAAGAGTTTGTGACACAAAAATGCTTAAGAAACCCTGCCTTAGAAACATTTATACTGCATGTTGCCCAGCAGTTTCTTAGGTCCACACCTCCTACCATTTACCTATCTTACAAATTCTCTGATAGAAGGAAGGGAATACTTATATAATGGGTTTGAAAATTTTCTCTTACATCTAGTATATAGCTTATTCAAGTTTTTACTCATAGTCCAAAGGACTAGTGCTCCTGATCCCCATATTAGTTAGCCTACCATCACCTGTATAAATCAAAATCTCACCTTGTCTTTATCCCAGACCCTTGAAAGCACAGGTTAAGAAGAACCTAACCCACTTGAGTAAGCCATAACTCTGGTGTTGACCGATTCTCCTTTCCCTCTAAGGAAGAGCAGTACCTCCCCAGTCATTATCCAAAGTCAATAGTGGCGACTTTCCAACACACTAAAGATATTTGGGAGATTCATGATAATCCCTTCCCTAATAAGGACAAAATATCTTATAGTACATAATAGTTCACAAAGCACTTCCATATATATGCTCTCACTCAATCATCCTAAGACTCGGCAAATAGGGAAGAGCAGATAATGTCAGCTTACTTTTCCTAAACGAAGAGAGCAAAGTTTGGAAGTTACACAACTAGCAAGTGGCATGCCTAAGACCAGAACTCATTTCTTTAGATTCCTAGATCAATACTTTTGCATTGTTTCTCACTGCTATAGACATAATATTGCGTAAATTTCATTAACGGAATACTGGCCTATCAATGTGTCATCTTTTAACCCACTGGCTTTGCTTCTGTCTTAGTGTGACTTGAGCAAAAGAGTAAAAATCATCACTGATCTACTACATATCCATTACATAATTTCTTAAGATACTTTTAATATTATACTTGTTGCACCGTAAGTAGCCTAAAGGAGTGATCAGATGCTCTACTCTCCCAAAGGATCATAGAATTAGAACTAAGTGCCTATGCCTATCTTCCTTCAAGACCATTGGGAACAATTCCATCTCACCTGCCAATTGACCTAGCCTTTCTTATTATTCTTTACCACTTGAATATTCTCAGCTATTTAATGCTGCTTATCCCTTGATCTGACCCAATCCCCCAACCTTCTGCTTCTCAAACCCCTCTACTGCCTAGAACTTCCTCTTAAGTGGTCAGGAAACTCCCATATGCCACATATCTTCTCTGAATGAAAATCCCCTTACTTCCCTGCCTTTTTGGCTGATTCCTCAGGACACTGCTTTTCTTCTATTTCTCTTTGTTTATTATCATCTATTCTACTGAAATTAGGGTCAAGGGGAAACTTTAGTAGTTTTCCTTGTTCTTTGTTGCCATTTATAGACCGTTATTTCTCCTCACTCCTACAAACTCCATGTTTTTTTCTGAGCCTCATACCATCTAGCAATAACACCCTTATTTCCTCTTATTGTTATGTATTGATCATCTGCTCATTGAGCCTCATTCACTCATTTTTATCATTTTCCAAGTCTTTGACATCTACACAGGTGACCCAATTAAAACCTCAACTCCCAGGTTGATCTCCTCAACAATGAACTCTTTTACTTCATCTAATCCAGGGGTCCCCAAACTACGGCCCCCTGAGGCCATTTATCCGGCCCCCACCGCACTTTTGGAAGGGGCATCTCTTTCATTGGTGGTCAGTGAGAGGAGCATAGTTCCCATTGAAATACTGGTCAGTTTGTTGATTTAAATTTACTTGTTCTTTATTTTAAATATTGTATTTGTTCCTGTTTTGTTTTTTTACTTTAAAATAAGATATGTGCAGTGTGCATAGGGATTTTTTATAGTCCGGTCCTCCAATGGTCTGAGGGACAGGGAACTGGCCCCCTGTGTAAAAAGTTTGGGGACCCCTGATCTAATCCATTATTTACATTATTATACTCTGAATCTTATCATCATCAGATACAGAACTACCACTGATCAAATATTCTATTCTTCAAACATAAGTTCTAATCCTTCAAACTTTCCTTATACCTGGGTACATCCATTTCAAAGGTTTCCAAACTCACTCAGACCTCCATTCTGTTAACTCCATCATTTGTTCTTTTTCCATCAACACCTCTTTTTCTCCTCACATCCCTTCATGTCCAGTACACATTTCTTTTTTTGTTGTTCTTGTTTTTTTTTTTTTTTTTTTTTTTTTTTACAGAGACAGAGAGAGAGTGAGAGAGAGGGTTAGATAGGGACAGAGAGACAAGAATGAAGAGAAATGAGAAGCATCAATCATCAGGTTTTTTTTGCAACACGTTAGTTGTTCACTGATTGCTTTCTCATATGTGCCTTGACCGTGGGCCTTCAGCAGACCAAGTAACCCCTTGCTTGAGCCAGCAA
Source organism: Saccopteryx bilineata (assembly GCF_036850765.1). Lineage (NCBI taxonomy): Eukaryota > Metazoa > Chordata > Mammalia > Chiroptera > Emballonuridae > Saccopteryx > Saccopteryx bilineata. The sequence goes on along the minus strand of NC_089492.1, from coordinate 83,907,840 downwards.
CCTTGGGTCCAAGCTGGTGAGCTTTTGCTCAAACCAGATGAGCCCACGCTTAAGCTGGCGACCTTGGGGTTTCAAACCTGGGTCCTCGGCATCCCAGTCCAACGCTCTATTCACTGCACCACTGCCTGGTCAGGCCCAGTACACATTTCTGAGTTCATTTTTATCATAATTACTATGTCAGGGGTTCTAACTCCCTTGCCCCTCCCTTTTGGCCATATTTATTAAAACCTTAAGCTTGTATAAATCTGTGAACTTATTTCATTAGCCTTCTCAATGCTTACATTTAAGCAGCTGAACTTTGGTAGAGAAAAATGATGCAATCAGACATGTTATTTTCAATATAAATTTACAACCACCAACTTCAAACAGGCATTCAACACTGCTCTGCACACCGCCTATTTTCCTCTAAGCTTGCACCCTCTACCCCCACACAAAGACATCTACTTCTTTCTCCTGAAACATCCTAATCTTCCATCCATTCTCACTACTAACTAGTAATCTTGCCTCATTAAACCATCAGACTAGAACTCCCTAATCTTCCCAGCTCTAAAAATCAGTAAAACTTCCTGCATCTGCACCCATCTTCTAGTCTAGTTTGAGTTATTCTATGTCCTCAATTGCCCAGGAAGATTCACTACTTCTGATTTTAAGTTGAAGTTGTCAACTTCCTACTATCTACCAATATTTAACTGCATTCACACCCCTCTTTTCCCCATGTGTTAAACTGGAAGTATTCTTTTTATCTAATCCTTCAATTTATGCTCAGGGTTATCTTAATCTGCTTCCCTAAGTATTTTGCTCTATCAACTACCATATATAATTAATATACCATTAATTATACACAATTAATATATACATCATTATGTAATTACTGTCATTCAACCTCTCCCTCACTTTCCTTATCCCTCCCTCTCTATTATCTCCTTCAAATCTGTCTTCCTTCCTCCCTTCCTTTTGCATTTAAAAAATAGCCTTTACTTAAAAGACTAAAATACGTGAAGTCAGAAGTATTCCTAAAATCTGACATACATGTTCTCTGCTGTTTTTGCCTGATTTTGTTCTATTTTTTTCTCATAAACTACATAGTAACCCTAAACGGTATATATTTTCTGACTGAGAACATCCAAAACCATTCATTCATTCAACATGTACTTATTGCCACCTCCTATGTTCCAGACACTAGGTGCTGTCAACTCAGCAATAAAATTCTGAATTGAGCCAAATCACCATTAAGACACACAGTTGGATATGGTTACCTAACCATCCATTTCCAATCTTCTGTCCTAATAGAAACTATTCCTTCACCATGTAGCCATATGCCTCACAGAAAGCTGATACCACCTCTGAGCTGGCCCCAATTTTTCTCTTTCTTCCCCTAACTTTACTGAGGCATAAGCGACAAAAATTTTATATATTTTAAGGTGTACAACTTGATATTTGATATATACCCATATACATGGTGAAACGATCACCACAATCAATCTAATTAAAATAGAAATCTTCTCACACAGTTCTGTCTGTCTCTCTCTCTCCTTTTCTCTCAGTGGTAAGAACTCTAAGATCTATCCTCTTAGGAAATTTTAAGTATATATTACAGTATTGTTACTATAGTCACCATGCTGTACATGAGATCCTAGAACTTATTCATCTTGCATAACTGAACTTTGTATCCTTTGTCCTTTAAGTCTCTCTTCCAAACACAGAAGTTCTCCCTTGACCTCACGCGGTCTGCACTCTCCTCATTGTAGCTATTCGCACTCACTCAACCCTCCCTCAGCTCCCATTCATGCCTACCCACTGCAGCCCAGCTTCTGCCTATCACCCCACTGAAATGGCCCTCGCAAGAAGATCTTCAAAGGTATTCTTGTTGACAATTCAATGGATAGTTTTCATTACTATGTTAAATGACTGCTCAGTATTGCTTTACCATGATGACTACAGAAGGACTCTACACTTTCTTTCTGTGACACCACAGCCAGCCTCCTGACCACTTTGACAGTATAGGTCTCATCACCTTTTAGTTTCTGTTTGCCCCTGATGAAAGTATCAATAAGCAGAGAAAAGCTGGAAGGCAGGAAGCAGAAGGAAAAAAGTAAAACAAGAGATAAGAATAATCTGCTGGCCTGTGGAGAATCGAATGCTAAGTAAAAGAATCAGATTTATGTGTGTGGGTATAGTCCTCAAACCATCATCACACTCCATTTTACAAAGAAACTTAGGTTTAAATTTTTGTGCAATCTGTAGCGAAAGTTCTAAAATCAGATAATCTGGTCATTCATGCAATAACCATAGAGGAAAGGCTGATACTATTTTCCAATCTGTACTAGCTTTGCTTAGCAAATGAGCTCCATCCCTCACATTCCTGTTTTCGCTGTACGTATGTATGCTACTGCCCATTGCCATCCATCTACTACGGTCAGCAAGTGGTCAATATAAAACACCTTTCTTTAAACTACAGTTAAGTCTTCACTTAACATTGTCAATAGGTTCTTCAACTTTTAAGTGAAACAACGTATAACAAAACCAAATTTTACCATAGGCTAATTGTTAAAAACAAGACTGAAATTCCTATGGTGTCTCATCAATGTTATAACAAAACCTTGACTAAAACATTATTTGAGGACATGCGCTAATTAAACAGGAATTCGTCGAGTATTTTAAATACTCAGTGTGTTATATATGACAAAGTGAATTATTACTTAATATATGTGTTTTAAGCATTTTTATCTGCAGTGCAAGCATGTCTAAACATGAAGCCTGGTAACTGGATGTAACCCTGCATTATTGCTTAAAGTTTTTCCTTACAGCAAGATTAGGAAGCAATCCAGTATAAACATGATATAATCTTGCCCTAGATTTTAGAAAGTAAAAGTTTTATTTTAAATAATGATTTTCAGTGATATGGGTAAATGATTTAATCTCACATTCCCTTAGCTTGCCTTTTAATTCAATCATTACTCATCCAATCAGTTAACCCAACTAACAGGGCTACTGTAAGGGAACCAGGTAATATTTCTAAGTGTCTTGGGCTCCTCATGAGAAAGGTTACTCTGGGCAACCATAGTGACTTCTGGCATTAGACTCAAACAGGCAGTCAGACAGCAGAAGGATATTCAAGCAAGCAGAAAGTAAAAAGGTCTATATTGTACATGTTATTTCAAACAAAGATACTCAGATAAATGCAAAGAATAGTCTATAAAAAAACAGTAAAATAACTCAAAGAAAAGGAGCTAGATATTAGAAAATAACCTTAAGTAAGAGGAAGAGGTGGTTGAGACAGCTTAGCAGAGACAAAAGGCACTGAAGAACAGAGTCATCCATATTCCCACACTGTAAGATAAGGCAGATAAAAAGCCAATTAAACTATGTACAGATTAAAAATAATGTAGGGAAGTTAACTTGGCTGGCTTGTCTGTTGATCAATGACAAATTACTTATTGAAAAATTTTATTTATGTTATATACACTTGAGTGAGATGTATTATTGGCATTACACATCTCAAATTTCTCCTCCTTAACTCACGTGGTCTCTTTTCTTTGTTTATTCTAGAGTTTGCGTAATAATATTCTAAATAAGTCAGCAAGATAAGTCACATAGCTGCCTGTAAAGCTATGTAATACTTTATGCTCTGAAAACTTTATGCTCAATTAGAAAAGGAATAACAAGACTACTTTCAAATTTGAATGGTGTACCGTCAGTCTGGTTATTTAGCTTTTAATATCTTCTTTATAGGTAGACTTCAGTATACAATTAATTCTGCACAGAATGATAGGCATAATTCTGTTCTACACTACATCAAAGAATGAATCACAAACTTACTTTTCATGCAAAGTTTATAGTGTCAGAGTATGTTTTAAATTTCACTGATTATTGAACTATTTCACAAAGATTAATTAAATTGTAACAAAGAAACAAAGAATTTAGTGTGTTAGAAGAGCTTCTACTACTGAGACTATTATAAATTTTCCATATTCCCCATTTTAGAATTTTTTATATCATGCTGGCTGAGATCAGTTCTTTAACACTGACAATGGCAATTATTCTTAAACTGTATAAATGCTAATAAAAACAGTCATCAAAAACTGAAAACTATGGTAAATGATATGTTTAGTTATATGACACAATGTTTATACCTACAAATAACATTTAAAACAATCTTGCAATTCTAGTATAAATCAAGTTAAAAATTAATTATGAAAATGTACTACCTACAAAAATAATAGCTTCACTTATCCATCCCATGAAATTAAAACAAGGAAGACAGTAAGAAGGTGGATAATTAAAAATTAATGTAAGAGAGGATAAATACCTTTAGTTGATTGTTAAATGAATCCATTTCTGAGAGCTTAGATGCAGTTTCTTTTTCAAGTGCATCTAACTGTTCTTTAAGTCTTTGGCATAATTCCTCCTTTTCTAGTGATTTCTTATGAAGTAGATTGATCCCTAAATCTGAAATACAGACATCAGACAGTTTACAATTGGTATAAATGCCTATATCTTCATAAGTAATTGACATTCACAGTCTGGTCAAATTGGTGTAACTAGAGAAAGACAACAATGCACATGCATAATGGGATCAGCTAAAGAGAAAAAATGCAGTGGTTATTTCCCCTTTTCAGGTCAGATCCTGGGAAGATCCTCATAAGGAAATGTGAAAGTATTGGTGCTACACTCAAAACGTACCAGGACTTGAAGTGATGCTCCACTTGGAGTAAGGCGTTTCACAAATGTGATCCTCAGGCTCTTCCTCTATACTGTGGGCATCATACCTCATTTATGAGGTGATGGATACAAAGCCATTGGTATAGAGTCTGGTGCACAGTAAAAAATTAATAGCAGCTACTGCTAAAGTAACTTTCTATTTTTTCTTGTCACTTCCAAGAATAGGGGAATATTCACAGCAAGAACTCGGTAACTGTTACTAACTGTATTATTTAGTAATGCTATTTTAAGAGGTAGAAATAGAGGGTTTCACTTTATGTAATCCTTTCTTACATAGTCAGGCAGGGATGGATAAACTAGATGGAAATATATGATGCAGATTACATTATGGTAAATTAAAATAGCAATCTTACCATCTATTTAAATACATGTTGAACTTTATTATGCATCGCTTCTCAGTCCTTTGGCTAAGATCAAATGTAAATTTTATTATATTTTTAAAAGTACAGAAATCTAGTATAAAACTATAAAAATATTTTTAAAAGCTAGTATAAAATAAAATGAAACATATAAAAGAGGGAAAATGTTCCCTTCATCTCAACCCCCAGCTTATCCCCCTTTTAGGATTTACATTTTGATATATGCATAGCCAACATAATTCCATGGGATTTCAATGGGATTATACTGTTTACATTGCTCAGCAATTTGTTTTAGATTTAATGACACACCTTATCAATTGAGACAGGTAAATTTAATTCATTCTTTTAAATTGCTTCATGGTAGTCTACATTATGGCTATTCCGTAATTTATGTGACTATTCTCTTTTTGACTGGCATCGACGGTGTTTTTAATTTTCTACTATAGTATTACATAAAAATGCTACAATAAATATCTTTGTGCACACATTTTAATGCATACATAAAAACATTTTATAAGGCTAAAAGGTGAAGGAACTGCCATGGAAAAGGATTTGAACACTTTAAAATTTGAGAAACTACTCAACTGCCCTTCTAAAAAGCTGTACCTATTAATATACAGCAACAAAGTACCTGTTTCTGCATCCCCTCATCAATACTGGGTATTATCAATCTCTTTATTTTTGCTGATTGGCAACAAAATCTTATTATTTTAATATGTACTTTCTTGGTTACTACTGAAATTGAATACCATCTATTTGCATGTTTACTGGCCATCATCTTGAATTGTACACCTCAACCTTGTGCATTTTTTCCCCCATTGGGTTGTCTTCATTACTAAAAGCTCTAAATTCTTGTTGTATTAGGTGCATTTCTTTTTTTTTTTTTTTTTTTTTTTGCATTTTTCTGAAGCTGGAAACAGGGAGAGACAGTCAGACAGACTCCCGCATGCGCCCGACCGGGATCCACCCGGCACGCCCACCAGGGGCGATGCTCTGCCCACCAGGGGGCGATGCTCTGCCCATTCTGGGCGTCGCCATGTTGCGACCAGAGCCACTCTAGCGCCTGAGGCAGAGGCCACAGAGCCATCCCCAGCGCCCGGGTCATCTTTGCTCCAATGGAGCCTTGGCTGCGGGAGGGGAAGAGAGAGAGAGGAAAGCGCGGCGGAGGGGTGGAGAAGCAAATGGGCGCTTCTCCTGTGTGCCCTGGCCGGGAATCGAACCCGGGTCCTCCGCACGCTAGGCCGACGCTCTACCGCTGAGCCAACCAGCCAGGGCCTATTAGGTGCATTTCAAATTTTTCCATTTATTTTATCTTTCACCGACTTCATTTTTCTTATCAAATCTGTAAATATTTTCCTTCATAGCTCTATATATTGTTTGAAAACTTGACATCAAGATTATAAAAGTTTTTATGTTTATGTTTTCTACTAGAATTATTTTATGTTTTACCTCTGATTTTATCCAGAATTGATTTCTGTATATAGGTGGCTTACCCACCCACTTTAGATAATCAACTGTATCCCAAATCACTTACTAAAATGATAGTGATTATTAAAAGCCCATCCTTTCCTCACAAATGTTCTTTTAATTTTTTAGTGAGAGGAGGGGAGGCAGAGAGACAGACTCCCACATGCACCTTGACTTGGATTCACCTGACAAGCCCACTAGAAGGTGATACTCTGCCCATCTGGGGCTGTGGCTCTGCTGCTCAGCAACCAGAGCCTTTTTTTTTCTTTTTTGTGGCACAGACAGAGTCAGAGAGAGGGACAGATAGGGACAGACAGACAGGAAGGAGGGAAAGATGAGAAACATCAATTCTTCATTGCAGCTCCTTAGTTGCCCATTGATTGATTTCTCATGCTGGTGAGCTCGAGGTCTCAAACCTGGGTCCTCCACATCCCAGTCCGATGCTCTATCCACTGCGCAACCTCCTGGTCAGGCCAAAGCCATTTTTTAGTGCCTGAGGTAGAGACCATGGAGCCATCCTCAGTGCCCAAGGCCAACTTGCTCGAACTAACAGAGCCATGGCTGTGGTAGAGGGGAGAGAGAGGAGGAGGAGGGATGGCGGAACAGATGGTTGCTTCTCTTGTGTGCCCTAACCAGGAATCAAACCTGAGACATCCACATGCCGGGCTGATGCTCTACCACTGAGCCAACCAGTCAGGGTCTCCTCACAGATATTAAATGCCAAATTTATCTTATCCTAAATTGTCATATATACACAGGTCTGTTTCTAGACTCTATTCAGTTCTACTGTTCTACTTTTGTATTTCTGGCCAATAACACATTATTTTAGATGCTCCAGCTTTTATAACTTATGTTTTTTTTTCTTTCATTTTTTTTAATAACTTTATTTTTTTAATGGGGCGACATCAATAAATCAGGATACATATATTCAAAGATAACATGTCCAGGTTATCTTGTCGTTCAATTATGTTGCATACCCATCACCCAAAGTCAGATTGTCCTCTGTCACCTTCTATCTAGTTTTCTTTGTGCCCCTCCCCCTCCCCTCTCCCTCTCTCCCTCTCCCCCCGTAACCACCACACTCTTATCAATGTCTCTTAGTCTCACTTTTATGTCCCACCTACGTATGGAATAATGCATATAACTTATGTTTTGATATCTGATAGAGCTAGTCTCTTTTGCCCACCAATGTTTCTTTTCAAGTCTTGCCTAATCTCGCACATCTCTTGTATGTGAATTTGTGAATTATCTCAAAAGTTTCATTTAAAGAAATCTGAGTAGAACTGAATATATGGATGAATTAATAAACAACTGACATCTTTATAATACTGAGTTAGTTCATTCAGGAACATAGTATGTATCTACTTATTCAGGAATCTTTTATAATTATAAGTAAATGTTTATAACTGTACATTTCTTCTTTATTCATAACAGTGAAAATGCTAATGTAAATGATATCCCTTTTCATATTTTCTAATTAATTATTTTGATATATAAAGTTACTGATTTTCATATATTTCTTTTTATCCAGGCACCATTTCAATTCTCATAATTCTAAAAGCTTTCCAGTATTTCAACAAATATTTCATCATTAAACTACACTTCTATTATATGCAAAACTTATTCAATGGCAGATTAAAAAAAAAGCAGTTAAGACATGGGTCCTGTTGGCTCCATAGCTCAGGGGTTAGAGCACTGATCTTGTAAGACATGGGTCCTATCCTCATGTAGTTTAGAGTCTAGTTGAGAGATAAGCCAGGTGAAAAAATAACAGTGTATACACATTCTTAATACTTTTCAAAATGAACACCACTAATAATGGATACATAAATACTGAATTTGATTATACTGTATTTATCTATGAGCACTGTGTGAGGTAACCTAACTAGAGACAGACAACATTGAACACAGTGAACTTTAGAATCAGACAAACAAGAAAATTTGAGTACTATCTTACCCTCTTGGGCAACTACTAAATCTCTCTGAGCCTCAGTTTTCCTAAGCTACACAATGGGAATAACAACTACCTCACAGAGCTGTTTTAAAGATTTAAATAAATAATGTATGCGAACTGCCTAGCACAGTGCTTGGCAGATACTTGGTAATCTTTTTTTTTTTTTTTTTTCCATTTTTCTGAAGCTGGAAACAGGGAGAGACAGTCAGACAGACTCCCGCATGCGCCCTACCGGGATGCACCCGGCACACCCACCAGGGGTGAGGCTCTGCCCACCAGGGGGCGATGCTCTGCCCATCCTGGGCGTCGCCATGTTGTGACCAGAGCCACTCTAGCGCCTGAGGCAGAGGCCACAGAGCCATCCCCAGTGCCCGGGCCATTTTTGCTCCAATGGAGCCTCGGCTGCGGGAGGGGAAGAGAGAGACAGAGAGGAAAGCATGGCGGAGGGGTGGAGAAGCAAATGGGCGCTTCTCCTGTGTGCCCTGGCCGGGAATCGAACCTGGGTCCTCCGCACGCTAGGCCGACGCTCTACCGATACTTGGTAATCTTAAATGGTAACTGTATGTGGAGGGATCTAAGGAATAAGGGACAAACTGCAAACTCCAAACAAAAGCTTCCAATTTTGAACCGGACTACAGGAACAATCAGTCAATCAATCCAAGCTGAACTGGATCACATTCCACAGAGAAAGAGTAGCTCTACCAGATCCCCAATAACACATTCTACAATCCATTCACAATCCAAATATTGGCAACAATGACAAGGATGGTATACTTTCTGCCATGGCACAGATCCAAAGGGCTGGCTCATCCTGCCTCTAGAATGCTCGTGGACAGGTAAGATGGAGCTGATATACTTTGATCAGCCAAAAAGAGAATCATGTGTAAGAAAGACTGTCTGAAAAGAGACAGGGGCAGACCATAGCACTGGAAAGTGGGAGACTTATTATAATAAGAGTAGTTCACAAGAGTGAACTTCTATAGTCCTGGTGTTTACTTCATGTTGTACTAATAAGGCATCCCTAGCTTCTTCCCATCCCCCCCTTCATTAGTTGGAGAACTCAAGATAAGGACCTGGGCATACACAGTATAGACCTTTGCTTTCTTGAGACTAAACTGCCCACAGGAAACCTGCAATCTACTTTGTTCATGCATCCAATGTTTTACAGGTGTAGCTGTTCCACTCACAGATTAGTCATCCTGTCCAGTATTAGCTTTATCAACAATGGGGTGATATTTTGGTCTCTCATACATCTTGTTCTTTTGCGTTATTTCTCAATTTGTTGAGAACTTGGGCAAAAAAGAGTGATGCTATTAACTGGATCTCCTCAACAGCCAAAAATGTAATAAAGATCCCTGGAAGGGAAAAACTGAGGAATACTCAATGAGAGACACTTAGGATACTTTAGCTAGTTGTAACACAACATTTGCAGACTGACTTTCCTTTAAGTAAACATTTGTGCTACATTGTTACTGTCAATTCTATCCAATGTAGAGATTTTTTCCCCCCAGTTTTCTGGTTGGGACTTGAATCAAGAAAAATGTTACATTCCTTTAAATTATATTACCATATTTTGTTCCACAGGTGTCAGAGGGCCAAGCTGGTAAAAAATCTTCATATGATCCCAGCATTAGATGGCATAAGAGCTCAGGGCAGGGCATACCATTCTGCTTTGGCCTATCACTACTGTACATGATCACACTAGAATCCCACTGGTTTAGCCACATTGTAAAGTCTCCACCCAAACAGTTTTTTATAATTCATGCAGGATTTGGCCAAAATGCACCTGTTGTCTTGTGTCAGAGCCAAATCTAGATCTTAAATGTAGTCTAACAATTTGTTTGATTAATATTTCAAATATATGAGTAAAAATCTTATCAAGATAGGAAGACATAGCAAAATTATAACTTATTTATATTTAGTTTATTAATATAATGCTCTAAACATTTGTGACATTTTTCATATTAACTTGAAATTTGTAACTAAAAACAAGAACTTTTTTTTATAATGAATAATGCTATTTTATTTTATTTATTTATTTTTTGTGACAGAGACAGAGAGAGGAACAGGCAGACTGGAAGGGAGAGAGATGAGAAGCATCAATTCTTTGTTGCAGCACCTCAGTTTCTCAGTGATTGCTTTCTCGTATGTGCCTTGACCAGGGGGCTACAGTAGACTGAGTAACCCCTTGCTCAAGCCAGTGACCTTGGGTTTAAGCTAGTGAGCCTTGCTCAAACCAGATGAGCCTGCACTCAAACTGGTGACCTCGGGGTCTCGAACCTGGGTCCTCCGTGTCCCAGTCTGACGCTATATCCACTATGACACTGTGTGGTCAGGCTAGAATAATGCTATTTTTAAACAGAATATGACTGATACACTAATTCGGAAAAGAATAAAAGGCAAAACAAACCTTAGAGACTTACCTGGTGTGTTACCGAGCTGCATGTTTTTAATTCTTTCATTTAACAATTGCTTCTCAGGTACCAAATAGATAAGCTTATTTTGATATTCCTTATAAAAAGAAAAGGTAGTGTTTGATTAAAACTCTGTAATGGCTCCACATTTTTTGCAAACTTCAAAACATGATTTAATCATCCTTGAAAGTATAGGAATAATATGTAGTTGTAAACAGCTCACAAATTATGAATAAACTAGAATGGAAGTACACATGATGGAAAATAACAAATATTTAAACATATATCCATTTGTGAATGACAGGCTGATATTAAAAGGTGGTGAAGAAAGCCTTTGTTAATGAGGTACACCTGGCAGTGTCACAGTTTTTAGCTGATTGATGACAGTGGTCTAGAGGTGTCCTTGTGCCCATGCTAAGTGGTATGTGTAAGCAGGCCATGACATTCCAGGATAAATAAGTGTACATCAAAGAGGGACTGAAAACTCAGGGATAACTAATGAAGCAGGTTTAAATCAGATAGGAAATGTTATTTGGCCTTCACTTATATCTCTGTGACAAAGTGAAAAAACAACTGATTAGCTGCCAGCACATATAGAAAGAGAAATTTGTAAAGAGGACTCATGAAATACAAAATGCTTCCAGAGTCCCTATTCTGCAAACTATAGTAACTGAATTAGACCCTAATGCACAAGTACAGAACCAAAATACCAGGCCCCTGGGGGGCATACTCAATATTCTCACCACAATTCTGAAAAGAATGTTATGTCAAAATTTCCTAAAAGCAGTAACAATAACCTCAGCTTACTAATGTGTATATATATATATTTATTTAAAACTTAAAACACAGCCTGACCAGGCGGTGGCACAGTGGATAGAGCGTCAGACTAGGACGCAGAGGACCCAGGTTTGAGACCCTGAGGTCACCAGCTTGAGCGCGGGCTCATCTGGTTTGAGCAAAGCTCATTATCAGCTTGGACCCAAGGTCGCTGGCTCAAGCAAGGGATTACTCTGTCTGCTGAAGGCCCACGGTCAAGGCACATATGAGAAAGAAATCAATGAACAACTAAGGTGTCGCAATGAAAAACTAACGATTGATGCTTCTCGTCTCTCTTTGTTCCTATCTGTCCTTACCTGTCCCTCTCTCTGACTCTCTTTCTGTCTCTGTGAAAAAAATAAATTAAAAACTTAAAATACAAAGTGATAAATGTCCACTTATATATAGATACTAATAGAACTTTACCAGATATCTACAGGAGTTTTAGGGGTCTATAAGCTTCCTATTATTACATACAAGATTGTGTATATTCACAACCTTCTGTGAAAAGGCTGTTGATCCCAAAACCAAACCCATTCTATTAGGAAGAATTATTAATAACTGTTCCAACTTTAAGGACAATTCAGCAGCAAAGGACTTACCTGAAGTTCTTGTTGGAGCTGCTTGATTTCCATAATTTCCAGGTCACACTGCTTATCCAGAACTTCCAGCTCAGTCTTTTGAGTCTGTTTTCTGAGTCGGACATCCTGAAGTCTGCCTGAGATCTGCTGATGTTTGCCATTCTGTAGGAAGAGCATATAAATACATGGTAACATAAAATGGTAATATAAAATGTTACCAGAAAAATATTTTTTTTATTTAAATTTTTAGGTGTCATTTATATGCAATCTAAGGTAAATGTCTAAAACCAAGTGGAATATGTTTTTGGGTTGTATCTTTTGACTCCAGAGAATTGCTAGCAGGAAATGCACCGTTTTCTGAGCGTAAGTATCCATTTATTAGGATGAGAAAGCACAAGTATACACATTAAGTTTTTTTCTGAGTTCAGCAGAGGCAATTAATTTATAGTACCGTATTAAAATAGATCATCTCAAAGAGTAACAAGGAATAAATTTTGTAAGTGGCATTTAGTATTACCTTCTTTGAGTTCCTCTGTCTACCCTCCATGTTGCCACCTAATATTCTTTAATCAAACAATGTCCAGGAGCCCTTATTGGCTACAATTCTCTTTCCTATCATAATATTACTTTTCCCCTTCTTTCTGAGAAATAAAAAAAAATTAGAGAACAGAGATTCTCATTGGAGGCTAAGAAGGGTGAGGTGTTATGAGCTGGATTTTTTTTTTTTATGTTTTTTTTTTTTAAGATTTTATTTATTCATTTTAGAGAGAGGGGAAAGAGAGAGAGAGAGAGAAGGGGGGAGGAGCAGGAAGCATCAACTCCCATATGTGCCTTGACCAGGCAAGCCCAGGGTTTTGAACTGGCAACCTCAGCATTTCTAGGTTGACGCTTTATCCACTGCGCCACCACAGGTCAGGCTGGGCTGGATTATTATATGGGCAAATTCAGATGTTATACCCTAACCTTCAGTACTTCAGAATGTGACTGTATTTGGAGAAAGGGCCTTTAAAGACATAATTAAGGGTTAAATGAGGTCATATCAGTGAGCCCTAATCTAATCTGATTGGTGTCCTTATAAGAAAAGAAAATTTGGACACAAAAGAGATACCAGAGATGCAGAGGCAGAGGAAAGACCATGTGAGGACACAGCAAGAATGCAGCCATCTGCATGTAGAGAGGCCTCAAAGGAAACCAAACCCACCAACACCTAGATCTTGGACTTACAGCCTCCAGAACTGTGAGAAAATAAACTTCTGTTGTTTAAGCCATCTGTGGTATTTTGCTATGGCAGCCTTGGCAAATTAATATAGTGTGGTGAGGAGAAATGAGACCCCTGATTAAAAAATCAGTGATAATCCAAATTTGATACTTGAGAAAAACATGCTGAAGGGAATATGCTGTGTTCATCCTAGAGCTCCTGTTATCTTCTTTTTTTTTCTTAACAGAGACAGAGAAAGAGGGATAGATAGGGACAGACAGACAGGAACAGAGAAAGAGATGAGAAGCATCAATCATCAGTTTCTCGTTGTGGCACTTTAGTTGTTCATTGATTGCTTTCTTATATGTGCCTTGACTGTGGGGCTACAGCAGACCGAGTAACCCCTTGCTCAAGCCAGCGACCTTGGGTCCAAGCTGGTGAGCCTTGCTCAAACCAGATGAGCCTGTGCTCAAGCTGGTGACCTCGGGGTCTTGAACCTGGGTCCTCTGCATCCCATTCCGATGCTTTATCCACTGCGCCACCGCCTGGTCAGGCTCGTGTTCTCTTCTTCAGCACATATAAGCAGAGGTTCTGGACCTCTTCAGACTCTGCACAATAATCCACGCTATCACTCAGTGCATTATCCCAGTTCTTGAGGGAAAAATGATCAATCTTAAGGTCTCCTCCCAAATATATAAGGTCTACCGGAAAGTTCTGTCCGTTTTTGGAATAAAACAAAATACAAATTTTTCTTACTGTCAATAAACTTTATTAAATAATATAATTGCCATTATTATTATTAATTATTTCTTGCCAGCGTGAGGGCAATTTGTATATCCAATTTTTGAAAAATGTTTTATCTTTTGATGCGAAAAATTAAACCAGTGCTTATTTGATATCTTCTTCAGTTTTGAATTTTTTGCCCTTCAAAAAATTTTGTAAGGACAAAAACAAGTGATAGTCGGAGGATGCTAACTCCGGGGAATATGGTGGATGCGACAGACATGCTTCTGTAGCATTTCTTCCTTGTTGAAATTCGTAAAAATTACAGTGGCGTAAATGAACTTTATCAGTAGCCATGGGTACACTATCGCTTCACACATAAGACTAACGTGAACCAACTTTGTTTTAGTTAATTTGCTACGTCAGTATGTATACATTAAGTGATAAAATAGGCACACATGAGCCAAATAAACATGTGCTTACGTGTCGAAACTTGTTGTGATAGAAACGGACAGAACTTTCCGGTAGACCTTTTATTTATGTGTGTGTGTGCGTGTGTGTGTTTTAATTTCAGTGAGAGGAAGGCAGATAGTGAGACAGACTTGCTGCATGTACCCCGACTGGGATCCTCCCAGCAACTGCATCTTGGGTTGATGTTCAAATCAACTGAGCTATTTTTAGTGCCTGAGGCTGACACTTGGACCAATGAGTCCTCTGTGCCCAGGGCTGATGCTTGGAAGAGGGAGAGAAGGGGGAGAGAATAGGAGAGAGAAGCAGATGGTAGCTTTTCTTGTGTGCTCTCACCGGGAATCAAACCTGGGACATACATAGGCCAGGTTGATGCTCTAGCCACTGAACCAACTGTATTTTTAAGGAAAAATATATAGTCTAGATGATGGTTTAGACAGATATCCAATTAGCTACACAAAGAAGCTAAAGGTTTTTAGGTTTTGTAGTACTGTGGCATAATTAATAATTGTGGTATGCTTTCCTATCCAATTGAAGGCATAAAATAGTACTTTTATAACTAAAAATACTGTGATAATTTTTTAAATGTAATTCAAGTTATGCACTAAATAATTAAATGAGACCTAAATTTGTATCTATCACATGGCTACACATGCATTTTTGCAAAACCTTACTATATTATCAGGTTAGACTTATGGGATTCTAGGGTCATAGTAGAATGGTGTGCCTTCCAACCAGACCCTTTAAAGCAACTCACTTTGCATTTCAAAGTCTTTTAACAACCAGGCCCTCTGACATCTGATGCATAAAAATTAGTAAGTATAATAGCCAGTATTAGCTAATAACTACATTCCTACAGAACTGGAAGGCATTGTAATAGATCATTTATGTCAGCAGTCTCAAATCATTTTTCTTTTTAGCAGTAGAATGCTTTTTTCCCCCAAGCAGATCTTAGACAAAATGCTAGTAAAAGTAAAGCAGGTAAATATGGAGCTCCTTGCTTTGAAGTACGGGGAACTGGGAAAGGCAAACTGCCCTGGCATCAGGCTTCCTGCCCCCACCTCTGGTCATCGCTCTGTAGGCCATCTTCCAGAGACTGCTGTGAAAACTGAAAATTACTGAGCTAGCACAACCTTTTATTTTATAGATGGGCAAAGTAAGGCACAGAGAAGGGAAATGTCTTGCCCAAGAGTACACAGTTTGTCAGCATTGGAACTGAGACCACACATAATTTTCAGCA
This sequence comes from Saccopteryx bilineata, assembly GCF_036850765.1. Lineage (NCBI taxonomy): Eukaryota > Metazoa > Chordata > Mammalia > Chiroptera > Emballonuridae > Saccopteryx > Saccopteryx bilineata. The sequence goes on along the minus strand of NC_089492.1, from coordinate 83,891,898 downwards.
TTTTGAGTCACTTATCCTTTTTTTTTAGTGAGAGAGACAGAAAGAGAGATGGACAGATTGACAGGAAGGGAGGGAGATGAGAAGCAGCAATTCTTCATTGAGGCTCCTTAGTTGTTCACTGATTGCTTTCTCATATGTGCCTTGAACAGGGGGGCTACAGCCAAGCCAGTGAGCCCTTGCTCAAGCCAGCGACCTTGGGCTCAAGCCAGTGACCATGGGGTCATGTCTATGATTCCATGCTCAAGCCAGCGAGCCTGAGATCAAGCCTGATGAACCCACCCTCAAGCCAGCAACCTTGGGTTTTCAAACCTGGGTCCTCAGGGTCCCAGGATGACACTCTATCCCACTGCATCACCGCCTGGTCAGGCAAGTCATTTATCCTGTTTTAGTAAACTACACTGTCCAGTTAAAAAAAGCACATATGAAAATATAACTATTTAATTACATTAAAACAATGTATTCATGAGGTAGATTTAATAAACATCAACATTTTTCAACAGGTAACTCCAGCATCATTCAGATAAATTTCACTTAAACATTAGCCATACCAGCGCTTCCAACTCGAGATGAAGACTCTTCTTTTTAGAGTTTAACCTGACAATTTCTTCCTGTTCTCTGTTCCTTTGATTGAGAAGCTCCTGTCTACGAATTCTCTCCCACTCTAAACGGCGTTGTCTTTCAAGTTCCTGTTTTGCTGCCTGAGAATAACGAATTCAAGTTAACTTTTAAATGAAATATTTTGTACCACTCAAAAACCAATGGGATAATGAAATACAAGCGAGGCAGGATTTCAGTGCCTATGGGTAGCTGGGCAGACCTAGTCTTATCAATGAGCCTAAAGAACATCCACAAAAGAGACTTCATTTATCAAACCTAGTGATTCACAGGATCCTCATCTTGTTTCAGTTACTTTTCTCTGAATAAACAAAAGGATGACTTAATTAAAAATATGTTGATAGGAATTACTGAAGAAAACAAATTCTATTCATATTATTTTAGTATCAATATAATTTATGGCACTCCATCCTTAGCCCTTTAACACAGCCAGTCTTCCTGGCAACCACCCCCCTACGCCCCACATAACACTATTTATCCCAAGGACCTGTGCAAGCCCAGCCTCTTGATTCCTCACTAGACCTCTGACTCACCACTCTCATCTTTCTGCCTCTCCAATTCCTTGGTCTCTTAACTATGGATCCTAAGCTTACTTTTGTTTAATGACTGGACCAAACTGACTCCTCTGACTCACTAACCTGGGCTCCTCACTCTGCTTTGCAATCAAACCTCCTTTGAGATGTCACCTGCAGACCTTTCCCTACCACCCTGAAAACCCCTCACAGGCAAGATTCAGATTTATATAAAATAAGTAAGAATGAATGAGGCATAGGTAAAGCCACGACAGAACCAACCATTTTTTTAATTGAAGGAAATACAGCCACTTATTAAATATAATGATCTTCTTAGGAAATAAAATAACTTAAAAATAACCTCTCGTCTTTCTATCTCTTTTCTCCTTTCTTCCTCCCGTTGTCTCTCCAATTCTCTCTGTTTCTCCAAGCGTTTTTCTAATTCAAGTTGCTTCTTCCATTCTTGTTCCTGTAGTTCTCTCTGTTTTCGTTCCCACTCTTCCTTTTCTTTCTGGGCTTTCCGTTCTGCCTCCCTCTGTTGCTGCTCCATTAGGGCTTGGCGTCGCTTCTCCAGTTCCATGTTCCCCCGCTCATAGTTGGCCTTCCGTTTGTCCTCAAAAGTAACTAAGTAAGGTATATTATAAGCATCTTCACACATGCAGAACCCACAATCCAGTTTAAACATACTCATGCCCTGTGATCATTTTTTTTTTTTTTTTGGTGACAGAGATAGATTTTTTTTTTTTGGTGATCTCTATCTCTCTCAGAGAGAGAGACAGATAGGGACTGACAGACAGGAAGGGAGAGAGATGAGAAACATCAATTCTTTGTTGTGGCTTTTTAGTAGGTTCATTGATTGCTTTCTCATACATGCCTTGATTGGGGGGGCTATAGTAGAATGAGTAAACCCTTGCTTGAGCCAGCGACCTTGGGCTCAAGCTGGTGAGCCTTGCTCAAACCATATGAGCCCATGCTCAAGCTGGCGACCTCGAGATCTCGAACCTGGGTCCTCCACATCCCAGTCCGACGCTCTATCCACTGCGCCACCACCTGGTCAGGTGAGGGCTATTACTCTTTGGATACTTCTCCTAAGGATAATTTTAACTCAAATGTAAATAGTAAAATATTTCTGTTCTAAAAATATTCATTTTTAGAAAAGAAATTTGAGGGTCTGAATCCACCCAAGAAAGAAATAATTTTGACTACACCTGCCAATAAAAATACTTTTTAATTTTTTTCTCAGCATTTTCTTCAAGGACAACCAAAGCTGGATGGCTATATATTTGTTTTATTTGATATGTGCCACTAACTTTTTAATATTTTGAAATACATACACATACACTTTTTCAACCAATATTTAAACTTTTTTTTTAAGTGAGAGGAGGGGAGATAGAGAGACAGACTCCCACATGCACCCCAACTGGGATCCACCCAGCAACCCCAGTCTAGGGCCAATGCTCAAATCAACTGAGCTATCCTCAGTGCCTGAGGCCAACACTCATACCAACTGAGCTATCCTCAGTGCCTGAGGCCAACACTCATACCAACTGAGCTATCCTCAGTGCCCAGGGCTGAGGCTCAAACCAATCGAGCCACTGGCTGCAAGAGGGGAAAAGAGTAAGAAGGGGAAGAACAAGGGGACAGAAGCAGATGGTCACTTTTCTTGTGTGCCCTGATCGGCAATTGAACCCTAGACATCTGCACGTGGGGCTGATGCTCTATCTACTGAACCAGTCAGCCAGGGCCTGAACTTTTTTCTAAAGTTTAAGATTTTATCACAAGTTTGCTCTACTGATTTCTCCTAAAGTGAAAGAAACACTTTAAGATGTTTAATACACACATTCTTATCAAATACAAACACTGTCTCTTCTTCCTACATATTCTCTCAATTTTGACAATCTTAATTTTATTAATATCAAAATCCATCCCATTCATCAATTAGTTTCTCATATAGCATATAAAATCTTTAAAATGTAAAAATTCCAAAAATTCATTTACATTTCAAGGTAAAATTTAAGAGCACTCACTACAAATCTACAATTCAGACACTCAATGTTACCTGGCAATTTTTTCTGAGGTTCTTCTTCTTGTATTTTCTGGTAGGAAGGTAGAGTTCCATTAATGGAATCAATATGCTTTCCTCCTCTAAGAAAAGCAAACAACAAACAAATTGATCATCCTGCAGTCTGGGAATTTTTAGACTCAGTTATACAGACTACCAATGACCAGACCAAGTTAATCGTTGTATTAAAGATACTTAAAACACACTACACTTTGTAGTTACAGTGAACAGCAGTATATAGATTGTCAAGGTAGAAAGATCTGGATTCAAGTCATGGTTCAGCCAATTGTTATTGGGTAAGTTTATCCTAAACCTCTTTAGGCATCAGTTTTCGTATCAATAACACAATAAAAACACATTTATGTCTAATATCTATTCCTTCTCTGTGTAACTCATTAAATTCTAAAATCAAATGTCAGAGTAAATGTTCAATTCTCCACTAAACTAGTGGAAATCTCAAAGTAATACTCAAATCTGCCAACTGACCAAAACCACTCCTCTTCACTTCCAGAGGTAATTACCTGAAAGATGGAGGGACCAGCTCAGGAGGTAAAGTCAGGGGCAAAGGCTGTCCAGCTTTGGCCATGTCAGTGAGGTGCATTGCCAGGATAAATTCTTCAGCTTTTAGCTGTCCGTCACCATCAATGTCAGCCAGAGTCCTAAAGAAAACATGAACATTCACAACTGAGAAAGAAAAGTCTTAGTTCAGAGTAAAATATTTGTAAAAGAATTCAGTTTTTTTATATTTAAAACAAGAATGGTAGGAAAATAGTTACTGTAACGTATTTTAGTGAAATGTCTACAGATACAGAGAAGTGAGCAAATTTTTACCCTTAATTTTATATCATAAAAGAAAGAAATTTTTAAATAGAAAGAAAAATATTTCTTCTAAAAAGGTGGACTTTTTTCATGGTTAATTCACCTATGAAACCACATTTGATTCTACATTAACAATGAGATATTCTCGAATTCTCCACAGAGGCATTATATAAAAACAATCTAGTTTTACCTGTAAAATAATTAAATGCCAAATTCTAAAGAATAACATTCTGCACAATTTTATGCTGCTCACAAAAACTGGGGGACATTTTCCCTTGGCCGGCTGGCTCAGTGGTAGAGCCCAGCGTGTGGAAGTCCTGGGTTAGATTCCCAGCCAGGGCACACAGGAGAAGCGCCCATCTGCTTCTCCACCCTTCACCTCTCTCCTTTCTCTCTATCTCTCTTCCCTTCCACTGCCAAGGCTCCATTGGAGCAAAGTTGGCCCGGGCACTGAGGATGGCTCCATGGCCTCCACCTCAAGCGCTAGAATGGCTCTGGTTGCAACGGAGCAACCCCCAGAGGGGCCGAGCATTGCCCCTTGGTGGGCATACCGGGTGGGTTCCAGTCAGGCACATGCAGGAGTCTGTCTGACTGGGATGCTTCTCATTTTGGAAAAATTCAAAAAAATAATAAATTGGGGGACATTTTATCATTTCATATTCATTTTGAAATATCCCCTAATTTTTGTGAGCAGTATATTTGCTTTTAAGTTTGCACTAACTTTCAAATGACAACTATAACAGAAACAATATCTTTCTTATAATATAGGATGTATAGTTTAAAATCATAATTAATGGATAAAACTCACCAAATAGTAGCTAGCTGAGTTTGAGAAAGATTTGACTGAAGAAGGGCATTTCTAGCTTGAAAACCTGATTGGGAGGAAAAAACATTAAAATGAAAAAGAAAGAGAAAATTCTTTAGCCTATTTAAAGTCATGCAAAGCTAAACAACTGTACCTATAAAATAACACTGCTGCTATCCTGGGAACCTCTTTTTTTTTTTTTTTTTTTTTTACAGAGACAGAGAGTCAGAGAGAGGGATAGATAGGGACAGACAGACAGGAACGGAGAGAGATGAGAAGCATCAATCATTAGTGTTTTTTTGTTGTTGTGACACCTTAGTTGTTCATTGATTGCTTTCTCATATGTGCCTTGACCGTGGGGTTAAAGCAGACCGAGTAACCCCTTGCTTGAGCCAGCAACCTTGGGTCCAAGCTGGTGAGCTTTGCTCAAATCAGATGAGCCCGCGCTGAGGCTGGTGACCTCAGGGTCTTGAACCTGGGTCTTACGCATCACAGTCTGACGCTCTATCCACTGTGCCACCACCTGGTCAGGCTATCCTGGGAACTTTTAACATCAAAGTTTCTACCATGTGCCAGGCACTGAGCATTTAGTAGCAATCAAAACAAACACATTCCCTGACTCCAAGGAAATTTAAAATCTAGAATTAAGCCCTGGCCAGTTGGCTCAGTGGTAGAGTATCAGCCTGGCATTAGATGTTCCAGGTTCGATTACCAGTCAGGGCACATAGGGGAAGCGACCACCTGCTTTTCTACCCCTTCCCTTCTCCCTTCTCTCTCTCTCTCACCCTCCCACAGCCATGCCTCGGTTGGAGCAAGTTGGCCCTGGGCACTGAATATGGCTCCATGGCTTTGCCTCAGACACTAAAATTGCTTGGTTGCTGAGCAATGGAGCAACAGCCTCAGATGGGCAGAGCATCGCCCAGTAGGAGGCTTGCCAGGTAGATCCCAGTTGGGGCACATGTGGTAGTCTGTCTCTTTGCCTTCCCACTTCTCACTTAAGGAAAATCAATCAATCAAACAATAAAGAAAGAAAATCTAGAATTAGTGGACCCAAATGCTCCCCATGTCTTTTCAGAAGATAACACTAACACTACATAAGCAACAGACGCAAAGGACTGAGCCTCTAGTACAGACAGTATTTAGAGGCCAAGTTCTAGAGCAGGGGTCCACAAACTATGGCCTGCTGGCCACATGCGGCCCCCTGAGGCCATTTATCCGGCCCCCACCGCACTTCCGGAAAGGGCACCTCTTTCATTGGTGGTCAGTGCCTCCTGTGCTCCTGGAGTACTGTATGTGGCAGTGCCGCAAAGCGTGGCATCGCTCACATACAGTACTACTTCTGGTGACGCAGGACGCACGTGTCACGGCTCCGGAAGCACATCATATCACTTGTTACGGCTAGCAGTGACAAATATGGAACCGGACATTGACCATCTTCATTAGCCAAAAGCAGGCCCATAGTTCCCATTGAAATACTGGTCAGTTTGTTGATTTAAATTTACTTGTTCTTTATTTTAAATATTGTATTTGTTCCCGTTTTGTTTTTTTACTTTAAAATAAGATATGTGCAGTGTGCACAGGGATTTGTTCATAGTTTTTTTTATAGTCCGGCCCTCCAACGGTCTGAGGGACAGTGAACTGGCCTCCTGTGTAAAAAGTTTGGGGACCCCTGTTCTTGAGCCTCCTTGTACACCCACTGCAACTGGAAGCACAGCTTCCTTAGTTAGCATTTTCAGATCTCCTTTTATATTTCTGATTGTTCCTTTATCTCTACTCTTCCTCTTCTAAATGACTAGTAACGGCTGGCATTTTCAAAGGATCTGTCCTGGACATTGTATTCTGTGTGTTCACATCCATTTCTATTACTTAAAATAGCACCTAAAGGCTGGTGATTCCCAAATGAACATCCCCAGCCCAAATGTCTCCTCTAAGTTTAAACTTAGTCTATGTGCAACTAAAAAATCTACTTACGTAATTCACAAGCATCTCAAACCAAACATGTACAAAACTACTCTCTCAAACCCCTCCCACATTCTTCTTCCTAATCTTCACCCAACCGTTCTGTCTTCCTTTCTCTACAGCATCACTGTCCATTCAGTGGCTGAAGCCAGAAATCAGAGTCACCCTGATCCCTTTCTCTTGTACATCCACATCCGACATCAAGTTTACACATGCAATTCTACACCATTGCATGTATAGGTCCTTCTCACCCCCTAAGTCACAATTTAAGGTCACCTTTTCAGAGAGAAGTCTCTGTCCACCCTATCCACTTCCTGCCTGCTTCCTTCATATCTGTATCACAATTTGTAATGTAACATTTATACATTTACCTGTTTGCCTGTTTCCTCTATTACGCTAAGTTCTATGAAGACAAAAACTCTGACTGCTCTATTCACTAATGTATAACCCCCATGCTTGACACACAGAAGATGCTTAATAAATATCTGCGAAAGTAATGAATAAAGTTTAATCCAAAGTTCTCTATCTAGGGGCAATGGAGACTTAAGTGATAGAGTCCAATAGTAATAATAGCTAACATTCACTGAATGCTTACTATGTACAGTAAACTGTTCAATTTTTCTTTCCCTCAGTGAGAAAACAAAAATATGTTTCTGTAACAGGTTTCCTGATCTTCAATGAAAATATTCCAGAATAGAAGTGCCTGTCTACCTGACAGGAGCATTCTTTCCTGGTGAGCTAATCTGAGGCTTTCTGATTACAGGTAAAATCATGTGGCTTCTCTAGGGAAGGTCTCCCTGGTCAGTACACCAGGCCTGCCGCTCTCACTCACAGGTGACTGAGTCATGAGTACCAGAAGTCAGCCCCTACTCTGGGTTCAGCCTGAGTCAAGGATGGTCCAAATGCTTCTGTACAGAAGAGAGCAAGCCATACATCTGCTAACTTTTCCTCAGCAAAAGCTCCCACAACCAAAGTAGCACAAATGCCCCCTAACCCAATGTTTCACTGAGCTTTGAACACAGAAGTCTGTGTAATCAAAGCTACATACACTATATGGAACAAACAGAAGTATTCCATGTATACACACACACACACACACACACACACACACACACATATTATGCAAGTGAATGTTTATATTACTTAAAAATTGTTCAGGCCCTGGCCAGGTAGCTCAGTTGGTTAGAACATCGTCCTGATATACCAAGGTTGCAGGTTTGAACCTGGGTCACAGCACATAAAAGAATCAACCAATGAATGCAAAAGTAAGTGGAACAACATGATGTCTCTCTCTCTCTCTCACTCTGTCTTCCTCTCTTTCTCTAATCAATAAATAAAAATATCCAAATTTTCATTCTTTTTAAAAATCTGGCCACTTAACAGAAATCACATAAGGAAAAATACTAAAGATAGCTCAGAGCCTCACCAATTAATTATTCCTCAGGGATATTTTGTGTTAACAGGAGGATTATTCCAATAAAGAGAAATGGAAGGCTATTTCAAGCATGAAAAAAGGTCAATAACTATAAATAAATAAATAAATGAAAAAAGGTCAATAACTAAGGTTTCAGCTCTTGGACAAAGGTAACAGAGTAGATAGATCCCTTAGCATTAGGTGACAGAGCAGGAAGAAAGGGAGGAATGTACATGTTTAAGAGCATACTGGTGGAAGGCTTCAATTTGAGCAAAGTCTGAATAATATAAAGGGCTACAGAGAGCCAGTAGAGTGCTTTACTAAGAAAAGCTCACTTGAACATGTACATCATTGGTCTGCCAATCCTCTTGATATCTTATTTCCTGTGCCTACAATACCAGTCCCTCCATCCTCTACCGGGTAGTCTATTTATTCTCCAAGGTCCAGCTCAAATATCACTCTTTTATGAATCTCTCATATTTTCAATTACTTTCTCATATATCTACAGATATATCTATATAGATATAGATATCTCTATATAAATATGGATATCTATATATAGATATGTTTCAATTTTTTCATTAATTGAGAGAGGAAGGGGGAAGAGAGAGAAGGAGAGAGAGAGGGAGAGAGAGAGGAAGAGAGAGAGGGAGAGAGAAGGAGAGAAGGAGGGAGAAAGCAGGAGAGACAGGGAGAGAGAGAGGGAGGAAAAGAGGGAAGGAAGGAGAGGAAGGGGAGGGGAAGAGGGAGGGAGGAAGGGGGAGAAGCATCAACTTGTTCCACTTAGTTGTTCCATTTAGTTGTGTACTCATTGATAGCTTCTTGTACATGCCTAAACTGAGGATCGAATCCACGACTTCAGTGCGCCAGGACAACACTTTTCTACTGAGGCCAGGGCCACTATCTCAGCTATATTAATCACAGCACTTTTAAACCACTAATCAAATTCTATGATTATGACCTATGGGCTCTTCAGAGATAGGGACCATGTCTTCCTTCTCTCTGCATTCCAGTACCTCAACAGAGTGCTTGGAAAATACGTGACTCAGGAAAAATCTGAGTCATTGAATTTAAATAAATCATGATTAAGATTTAAGAGAAAGAACAGAAGGGGAAAATTAGACTACCAATATTCACTGAATAGCATAATGTGTAGGCTTAGGTCAGCTCCATATTCATATATCTGAGGATATCAGAAGCAACTTCTTTTCAAAGAAGATCTATCCTTCCTTTAACTATGGATACACAGCTTTATTCTCATAGGTCTAAGAATAACAACATTCTCTAAAAACAAAACAATATAAAACCTTTATACAATATGGCACATATACAAATAAAGTAACATTAGGAGATCAATTTTTTCATATTCCAAGACAAACCCACCTTTGTTTACGGGTTTTTTGTTTGTTTGTTTGTTTGTTTGTTTTTACAGAGACAGAGAAAGAGTCAGAGAGAGGGATAGACAGGGACAGACAGACAGGAACAGAGAGAGATGAGAAGCATTAATTATCAGTTTTTCGTTGTGACACCTTAGTTGTTCATTGATTTTCTCATATGTGCCTTGACTGTGGGCCTTTAGCAAACTGAATAACCCCTTGTTCAAGCCAGCGACCTTCGGTCCAAGCTGGTGAGTTTTGCTCAAACCAGATGAGCCCACACTCAAGCTGGTGACCTTGGGGTCTCGAACCTGGGTCCTCCACATCCCAGTCCAACCTTTTATCCACTGTGCCACTGCCCGGTCAGGCTACACTGTATATTTGAAGCACATAAATAAAGTGTGCTAATCTTAAGTGTACTGCTGGATGACTTTTTACATAGGTATGTACACATGTAACCAACACCTATATCAAGATACAGAATGTTTCCAGAAGGTCTGGGCGTGGCCCCTTCCCAACACAGTAAGGACACCACTCTGATTTCTATCACCACCAGCTAGGCTTCCTGTATTGCAGCTTCATAAAAATGGATTAAATAGCATGCATCTTGTGTGCCAGGCTTTTTTCATTCACCACAGTATCAGTGAACTGCATCTATGTTGCTGCAAATATCAGCAGTCCAGTCATTTTTATTGCTGTAAGGGCTTGTTATAGAAATACACTATAATTTATCCATTCTTCTGTTGATGGACATTTAGACTGCTTTTTGGGGGGATGTTTTTAATGAAGCTGTCATGAACATTTTTATACATGTCATTTGAATCCACTTTTGTTAATCTGAAAAAAGAAACCTCTTTCAAGCCAAAGGTAGGGCCCAAACAAAACAAGTTCATTGTTTCAAAAAATGGGAATCATGATCTTACATAAATCTCGAGCATGTTTGAATACCATTATTTCACAGAATCTAAGATGCTATCAATTATAAGACACATCATTATTTTACGAGGAACTAAGAAAAAAAAGAACATGGCCAATACCATGACACAATGTTAACGCACCACTGATGGGAACCACATTTCAATTTTAGAGAGGTTAAAATGTTAAAAAAATAAGTAAATAAAAGGTTACTTAAAAATATAGCATACCTTGTTTCACACAATTTGATAAAATTACAGAAAATTTTATTATTAATATTTGATACATATATAATAGTGTATCTGTAAGTTATAAAGTATAATAACAAAAGTCACCCATGAACTTATACACAACTTAAAAACTAGATCCTATGACTAAATGCTTTGAAGCTGAGTTCCCTGAATTTCACTACGTGTCTCTAGAAGAGGTAAATACTATCCTGAATCTTGTATGTAAATTCTCTTGGTTAAAAAAAATGTTTTTGGTCCTGGCGAGTTGGCTCAGTGATAGAGCATTGGCCCAGTGTGTGGAGGTCCTGGGTTCGATTCCTGGTCAGGGCACACAGGAAAGGCACCCATCTGCTTCTCCACCCCTCCCACTCTCACTCTCTCTTCTCCCCTCCTGCAGCCATGGCTCAATTAGGGCGAGTTGGTCTCAGGTACTGAGGATGGCTCCATGGCCTCTGCCTCAGGCACTAAAAATTGGCTCCGGTTTCAGTAGAGCAAGGGCCTCAGATGGGCAGAGGATCACTCCCTAGTGGGTTTGCCAGGTGGATCTGATCAGGGCGCATGTGGCAGTCTGTCTCTGCCTACCCTCCCCTCACTAAAAAATAAAAAAATAAAAGAAAGTAAAAAGTAAAAATGTTTTTTATCACATAGGTATATATCTTTAAAGAGAATACTGCATATTCTTGCTTGTCCATCAGTTCCTAAAATCTTACTGCTCCCCTACCCCATTGCATAACTAGTGACCCTATACTTCAATTTCATAGACTTTTGTTTCTCCAAACTTGCCATGAACTTTTTGCTCTTAAGAATTCTTCTGTCACCATCAAATGCCCTCACCTTCAATCTCTAGCTGTATAAATCCTCTTTCTTTCATGATAGAGCTTAAATGTTTCCTTTTCACAAGCTGTTTTATCTAATCTCATCAGATTAATATAGCCCATTCTATGTTCCCTAGCACTTTAAAGCTCCATTACTTTTAAATACTCATTTTCTTGGCCTAAATTGTAATTCGTGGCTAAGTAAAGAGAGGGGAAAGTTAGAATGTGGGAATTCTACTTGCCTATCACCCTCTGTTTATATCCCCTTTGCTATCCTCGATGAGTCAAGTTTGGATATTTGTTATAGCATGGACTCAAATATTCTATGGGGATCTAAAGTCAAGTTTTATGGCTACATTTGGGTTTGAGCATTAAAGGATGAGCAATGCTCATATGAGGTTTTAGGAAGGGCAAACAGAGAAAGACTCAATGAAGAAGGGGGTTCTCAGGTAAGGTAACTGAGCTGAAGCTAAGTCCCACACACTCCCTTCTGTCATGTGAGGTTCTCCATTCATGCATTACACTGGAGCATGAGGTTTGATCTTCTCAAGGGCGAGGTCTTTTGGATCTATATGTGTGCTCATTTTTTTTTTTTTTTGTATTTTTCTGAAGCTGGAAACGGGGAGAGACAGTCAGACAGACTCCCACATGCGCCCGACCGGGATCCACCCAGCACGCCCACCAGGGGCGATGCTCTGCCCACCAGGGGGCGATGCTCTGCCCCTCTGGGGCATCACTCTGTCACCACCAGAGCCACTCCAGCGCCTGGGGCAGAGGCCAAGGAGCCATCCCCAGCGCCCGGGCCATCTTTGCTCCAATGGAGCCTTGGCTGCGGGAGGGGGAGAGAGAGACAGAGAGGAAGGAGAGGAGGAGGGGTAGGGAAGCAGATGGGAGCTTCTCCTGTGTGCCCTGGCCGGGAATCGAACCCGGGACTTCTGCATGCCAGCCGACACTCTACCATTGAGCCAACCGGCCAGGGCCATGTGCTCAATTTTATTGTAAGAACTTGGAAGAAAACACTCAAGTTATAACTCAAGTTATATCCATCTTTGCACTCTTTTTTATTTCTTCTTTTCCAGGTGAGAGGAGGTGAGACTGAGAGACAGACGCGTGCATGCACCCCAACTGGGATCCACCCGACAACCCCTGTCTGGGGCCCTATGCTCTGACTATCTGGGGCTATGCTCAACTGAGCTATTTTTAGCAACTGAAGCAGAAGCTCTACCCAGCCATCCTCAGCACCCAGGGCTGACATGCTTGAACCAATCAAGCCATGGTTGTGAGAGTGGGAGAGAGAGAGAGAGAAAGAAAAAGAGAGGGGTGGGGAGGTAGGGGAGGGGTGGAGAAGCAGATGGTCATTTCTTCTGTGTGCCCTGAATAGGAATTGAACCTGGGACATCAACACACTGGGTTGACACTCTACCACTGAGCCAACGGGCCAGGACCTCATCTTTGAACTCTTATAAAACTTACATTATTTGTATTTATTCAATGCCTGCCAATTTTTTTTTGTATCTTTCTGAAGTGAGAAGCAGGGAGGCAGACATATAGACTCCCGATGTGCCCAACCCAGGACCCACCCAGCAAGCCCATCAGGGGGCGATGCTCTGCCCATCTAGGCTGTCACTCCATTGTAACCGGAACCATTCTAGTCCCTGAGGCGGTGGCCATGCAGTCATCCTCAGCACCTGGACAAACTTTGCTCCAATGGAGCCTCGGTTGTGGGAGGGAAAGAGAGAGAGAGAGAGAGAGATAGAGAGAGAGAGAGAAGGGAAAGGGGTATGGGTGGAGAAGCAGATGGGTGCTTCTCCTGTGTGCCCTGGCCAGGAATCAAACCCGGGACTTTCACACGCTGGGCTGACGCTCTACCAGTGGGCCAGCCTGCCAGGGCTCTTGTCAAATTTTTTTGATGTTAAAATTTTAGATGAGCTACAAAGTATAAAATCCAATGAAGCTACAAAGTATAAAATCCAATACAAGTTCTTCAATAGACGTCCATATGAAAAACTTTAACTTTCTCACATTCTTAAGCACTGTATACCACTTACCTGAGAGGTATCCACTCATGCTTTTGTCAAGACTATTAAATTTTTGCCGATATTTCAATCTTGAAGCCTGAGGAACTGCCCACTCTGAGGTCCCAGTCTTGGGCGAGTTCCCTGACAGTGAAGCAGTTGAGGAAGTTGAGCTATAACAAAATTTATTTTAAAATTTTATGTTACTAAATAAAATACATTTAAACTCTATAATGCAGACACATTAATAAGCATACTTTCTATAACACAATAGTAATTGCTTTTTATTTAATATTGAAAAAATTCAGGGAATTATCCTTCTTCTCAGGAAAGTAAATGCCATATGAAGTATAGAACTACTATATATCAAGAACCTGCCATGTACCAGGCCCCATATTGTGCTGGGGCCTTTAAAAATATTCTAATCTTTCTGACAAACTTAAAATGTATTAATTACTGTCCCAGCTTCTGTAGGGGCAAACTATGGCTCAGTGATGTTAAGAAAAAAAGAAAGGTTTAAATGCAATCAGTGAGTGCTTAAGCTAGGATACAGAGATTCTAGGTTACTGCTTTAAAGAGCACTATTGGATAAAGATATGGTATGTATATACAATGTATTATTACTAAGCCATGTAAAAGTATGAAATCCTACCATCTGTGACAACATGGATGAATCTAGAGCTGTGATGGTGAACCTTTTTATAAAAACTGCCCACTTTTGCAGTGTTGGTCAACCTGGTCTCTCCTGCCCACTAGTGGGCCTGCGTTCCAGCTTTCATGGTGGGCCCCAGTAGCAGAGCAACCAAACGGCACTGTGATTGGCTCACCATGAAAACTGGACTGCCCACTAGTGGGCGGGAGGGACCAGGTTGACCAGCACTGCAAAAGTGGGTGGTTTTTATAAAAAGGTTCACCATCACGGCCCTAGAGGGTATTATGCTAAGTGAGATAAGTCAAAGATAGACAAATATCATATGATTTCACTTATATGTGGAATCTAAAAAACAAAATAAAGGAATAAACAAAAAAGAAACTCATTGGTACAGAGGAAAAATTGTTGGATGCCAGGTGGGAGGCAAGTTGGGGGGCTGGGTGAAAACGGTGAAGAGATAAAGAAGTACATATTGGCAGTTAGAAATGGTCATGGGGATGTCAAGTACAGCATAGGGAATATAGTCAATAATATTCTAATAACTATGTGTGGTGTCGGGGGTAGTGCTGGACTTGTTGGGAGGGTCACTTCATAAGTTGTGTAAATGTCTGGCTACTACGCTGTATACCTGGAAAGTAATATAATATTGAATGTCAGCTGTAATTGAAAAAAAAATTTAATTTATAAGAGTATTATTGTGATTTATACACAAGCTGATGAATAAACATTGATGTTTTCTGAAATTAAAGCATACTTAATAAGCAGAATTTGCTCAAGAAAGAAACTAACAATGTGCAACAATTATAAGATGTTTAAGAAATACATTTGTTAAGAAGCTAGAAAAAGCTCAAATAACCTAACCCTGCATCTAAAAGAATTAGAAAAAGAACAGCAAGTAAAGTCCAAATGTAGTAGAAGGAAGGAAATAATAAAGATCAGAGCAGAAATAAATGACATAGAGGCTAAAGAAACAATACAGAGGATCAATAAAACTAGGAGCTGGTTCTTTGAAAAGGTAAACAAGATTGATGAACCTTTTTAACTAGAATCACCAAGAAAAAGAGAGAGAGGACTCAAATAAATAAAATTAGAAATGAGAGTGGAGAAATAACAACTGACACAACAGAAATACAAAATATTGTAAGAAAATACTATGAAGAACTGTATGCCAAAAAACTAGACAACCTAGATGAAATGGACAAATTCCTTGAAACATACAATCTTCCAAAAATCAATCTGGAAGAATCAGAAAACCTTAACAGACCGATTACACCAAATGAGATCGAAACAGTTATCAAAAAACTCCCAACAAAGAAAAGTCCGGGGCATGATGGCTTCACAACTGAATTCTACCAAATATTCAAAGAAGAACTAACTCCTATCCTTCTCAAACTATTTCAAAAAAATTCAAGAGGAAGGGAGACTTCAAAGCTCCTTTTATGAGGCGAGCATAATTGATTCCAAAACCAGGCAAAGACAACACAAAGAAAGAAAATTATAGGTCAATATCTCTGATGAATATAGATGCTAAAATCCTCAACAAAATATTAGCAAACCGGATCTAACAATATATAGAAAAAATCATACACCAAGATCAAGTGGGATTTATTCTGGGGAGGCAAGGCTGGTACAATATTCGTAAATCAATCAATGTGATTCATCATCACATAAACAAAAAGAAGGAGAAAAACCATATGATAATTTCAATAGATGAAGAAAAAGCATTTGATAAAATCCAGCACCCATTCATGATCAAAACTCTCAGCAAAGTGGGAATACAGGGAACATACTTCAACATGATAAAAGCCATCTACGAGAAACCCACAGCCAACATCACACTCAATGGGCAAAAATTAAAAGCAATACCCTTAAGATCAGGAACAAGGCAGGGGTGCCCCCTTTCACCACTCTTATTTAACATAGTCCTGGAAGTCCTAGCCACAGCAATCAGACAAGAAGAAGAAATAAAAGGCATTCAAGTTGGAAAAGAAGAAGTAAAACTATCATTATTTGCAGATGATATGATATTATATATAAAAAACCCTAAAGTCTCAGTCAAAAAACTACTGGACCTGATAAATGAATTCAGCAAAGTGGCAGGATATAAAATCAATACTCAGAAATCAGAGGCATTTTTAAAATACGCCAACAATGAACATTCAGAAAGAGAAATTAAGGAAACAATCCCCTTCACTATTACAACCAAAAAAATAAAGTACCTAGGAGTAAATGTAACCAAGGAGACTAAAGACTTGTACTCAGAAAATTACAAAGCATTGATAAAAGAAATCAAGGAAGATACAAACAAGTGGAAGCATATACCATGCTCATGGTTAGGAAGAATAAACATCATTAAAATGTCTATATTACCCAAAGCAATCAATAAATTCAACGCAATACCAATTAAAATACCAATGATATACTTCAAAGATATAGATCACATATTCCAAAAATTTATATGGAACCAAAAAAGAACACGAATAGCCTCAGCAATCTTAAAAAAGAAGAATAAAGTGGGAGGTATCACACTTCCTGATATCAAGTTATACTACAAAGGCCATTGTACTCAAAACAGCCTGGTACTGGCATAAGAACAGGCATATAGATCAATGGAACAGAACAGAGAACCCAGAAATAAATCCACAGCTCTATGGACAACTGATATTTGACAAAGGAGGTAAGGAAATACAATGGAGTAAAGACAGCCTCTTTAACAAATGGTGTTGGGAAAATTGGACAGCTACCTGCAAAAAAAATGAAACTAGATCACCAGCTTACACCACTCACAAAAATAAACTCAAAATGGATAAAAGACTTAAATGTAGGCCGTGAAACCATAAGCATCTTAGAAGAAAACATAGGCAGTAAGCTCTCCGACATCTCTCACAGCAATATATTTGCTGATTTATCTCCACAGGGAAGTGAAATAAAAGACAGGATAAACAAATGGGACTATATCAAACTAAAAAGCTTTTGCACAGCTAAAGACAATAAGAACAGAATAAAAAGACAAACTACACAACGGGAGAACATATTTGACAATACATCTGATAAGGGGTTAATAACAAAAATTTATAAAGAACTTGTAAATCTCAACACCAGGAAGACAAACAATCCAATCAAAAAATGGGAAAAAGAAATGAATAGACACTTTTCCAAAGAGGACATACAGATGGCCAATAGGCATATGAAAAAATGCTCAACATCACTAATCATTAGAGAAATGCAAATTAAAACCACAATGAGATATCACCTCACACCAGCCAGAATGGCGCTCATCAACAAAACAACACAAAATAAGTGCTGGCGAGGATGTGGAGAAAAGGGAACCCTCCTGCACTGCTGGTGGGAATGCAGACTGGTGCAGCACTGTGGAAAACAGTATGGAGATTCCTCAAAAAACTGAAAATCGAACTGCCTTTTGACCCAGCTCTCCCACTTTTAGGAATATACCCCAAGAATACCATAGAACTGCTCCAAAAGGAGAAATGCACCCCCATTTATAGCAGCACTGTTCACAATAGCGAAAATCTAGAAACAGCCCAAGTGTCCCTCAGAGGATGAGTGGATTAAAAAGCTTTGGTACACATATACTATGGAATACTACTCAGCCATAAGAAATGATGACATCGGATCATTTACAATAACATGGATGGAGCTTGATAACATTATACGGAGTGAAATAAGTAAATCAGAAAAAACTAAGAACTATATGAATCCATACATAGATGGGACATAAAAATGAGACTCAGAGACCTGAACAAGAATGTGATGGCAATGGGGGTGGAGAGGTGAGGGGAGGCGGGATGGGACGAGGAAGGAGAGAGGGGATGGGGAAGGGGAGGGGCACAAAGAAAACCAGATAGAAGGTGACAGAAGACAAATTGACTCTGGGTAAGGGGTATACAGCACAATCGAAGGTCAAAATAATCTGGAGATGTTTTCTCTCAAGATATGTACCCTGATTTATCAATGTCACTGCATTAAATTAAATAATAAAAAAATATATATATATAAAAAAAGAAACACATTTGTAAAAGAAAAAGTAGGTAGCTCTGGGGAAAAAAACCTGACTAATAAAAATAGAGCAAAATATTTTTAGTTTACATGAAACATTTTTTCAAAAGTAAAATACCACAAGCATTTATAATTCTAAAAATAGAAAAATTTATTTTATGTGAGTTATAAATAATAAATTTACCTTAATTATTTACATTTGGCCATAATAAAGTAAAACTGGGATATATTCAGAGCTTTAAAAACTAGTCATTTGTCAAATACTCTTTATTAAAAGCATAAGAAGTTGGAAGTTTAAATATTCATACCTACTAGATCCTAAATCAATCAGAGATTGGGCTTTCTGTATACTAGCACCACCAAATCCTCCCATCATCATACTGTAAGATGACGTATGAGGCAATGCTAAAAAAATAAAAGAGAAAAGAAAAATAAAAAAAGTTCACAATAAACAATATCACAAATTATGAAGGAAACTTAACCTCCATTGGAACATGAATATAACAGTTTCTTCATATGAAATACTGACTCATAAGACGTAAAGTACTTACTTGAAGAAGAATAAGGAATGGATAAAGGCTGAATGAGACTTGCAGTTCCATTTGGTAATGATGAAGTGCTAACAGAAGGCACTAGGGGAGCAGGCATCATTAAGGGAGGAAGAGTGGTCCCTGAAGTTGCGGGGGACAAGGCTGTTGCTATAGGTGCGACGGGAGGCAATGGCTGAGGAATGGACAGATTGGGCATGCTTCCCATTCCTAAAGATAAAACAGAACACAATTTCTAGTGCTAGTAAATAAATTATAAAACACATGCCAGAAAACAAGTTTATAGTATAGTGAGCTGACCCTATATTTACAAAAAAGCTATGGGCAAACTAGTCTTAATTCACAAAAGCAGCTATGACCTAGCAGTTAGGGAGGTAAACTACTGCTTTTAATGCCAATATTCTGACCTATGTAAACTAAGGGAATGACCACTATGGAGTTAAAAATTCTCTTCCAGCATCATGAAAACTAAGCAGCCTTTTTCAATTAAATATTAGTATCTAATGTATTACCGGATCAAACATGAGATTTTATGTGAGGATAATAAATACAGTACTATTGAATTAACACACACAACCAAACTGCCCCCACTCAAAGGAACAATGTGATGACTCTTACTCATATACTAACTACAGAATATTAAGTACATTATATAAATATAGTGACACAATGATTTGGTATTTATCTCTCGAGTTCACTGCCACAGTGAAAGAAATTAGTATTTTAAGATCTAACATCTGGCATATAGGAACATGTTTCAGATACATAGAGATATCTTTGAATGTTCCATTTCAATGAAAGCTTCTAATATAATTAATAATTGGCTAATGAAAATTAATGGAAAACTGGTTATCTCTGATGACTATGTAAATTAGCACAGAGTCTTCAACTTTTAGCCCTAAAATTAGCTGGCTAATTAAGCTTTTTTCTTTTTTTAAAGATTTTATTTATTGATTTTAGAAAGAGGAGAGAGAGAGAGAGAGAAAGACATGGGGGGAGAAGTGGGAAACATCAACTCATAGTTGCTTCTTATTGTGCCTTGACCGGCAGGGCAAGGCTAAGGTTTCGAACTCGTAACCTCAGCATTCTAGGTCGATGCTCTATCTACTGTGCCACCACAGGTCAGGAATATTAACCTTTAAATTAAAGAAATTTCTACTTATGTACAATTTTAAATTATCCTCCAATTTAAACTATTTCATGTAAGTTAAAAATTGTTCAAATTTTTTCTGTTACTTATACAAAGCACAGAGGAAACTAAGAATAGTATTTAGAATCAGCTATAGTGACAGGGATCATATAATTTATCATCCAACAGGGAATTATGAAAGGGCACAGTAAATGGACTAGATGCCAGGACAACAGACATAAATGAGAACTGTCCCTGGAGAACTGGGACATATGGACACCCAAGCTATGACAGCAAATTTAATTAATATTTCTTATCTCAGACATGCAAATTAACTTGGAGTCTGGGGACTGTCATTTTATGCCATCAATTCCTTTTTATTTTCCATCAATTCCTGTTTTGATCACCAAACTTTGTGCCTAGGAATCAAATTTAATTAAATAAATACATACCAAAACGAGCAGAAATTAATGGAGAGAACATAGGGGGTTGTTTCATAATTGGAGGGAGAACCACAGGCAACTGCTGGCCTTGCAGCTTTAGTTTGATGAGTTTCATAGCTATGGAGAACTCTTGCTGATCCATCTTCCCATCCTTGTTCAGGTCTGACAAAGCCCTAAAAGGACAATGATGTGGTTAGATTGTATGTAGGGTCAACATTACATTTGAGAATGATGATAAAATAAAAACAATGACACCATTCACACACTGATCATCACTTAAATATGTGTGTGTATAAAAGTCAAAACCTATACATTAAGAAATACTGATCATGGATGGCACTGAATAAAACACTGCCAGTCTATATAGAATCTAGAGACTTTAGGGTGACTTCCACCAGGGCAAATGAAAAAAAATTATTCAAGAGTATAATTTTAAACTTATTCATTTATTCAAATATTTATTGAATGCTTGCTATTATTTCTGAACTTTGCCACGCATTGGAATATTCCAAGTGTAAAGAAAAATGGAGTAGGGGTTGGTATTTACTGTAAATACATTAAAAAACAAATGTTATTATAGATATTATAAAGCACAATTTCCTTAAGGTAGGAACAAGAGAAAGGAGGAATAATTTGGGGTTTATAGATGATGAAATAAATGAAACTACAAAATAACAGAAAGATTTTAAGACTGCCAAATTATGCTGAGGATGGCTTGGTTGGTTTGAGCGTGTCAGCCTCAGGCACAAAAAATAGCTCGGTTGATTCAAGCATCAGCCCCAAATGAGGGTGGGTTGCGTGGTGGATCCCTGTCAGGGCACATGTGGGAGTCTGTCTCACTATCTCCCTGCCTCTCACTTAAAAAAATAAATAAATAAAAGACTCTGCCAAATTATAAAAAAAAGTTTTTCGATGGATATGTATATATTTTCTTTCCTTAAAAGTTCTGGCCCTGGCCTGTTGGCTCAGCGGTAGAGCGTCGGCCTGGCGTGCGGGGGACCCGGGTTCGATTCCCGGCCAGGACACATAGGAGAAGCGCCCATTTGCTTCTCCACCCCCCCCTTCCTCTCTGTCTCTCTCTTCCCCTCCTGCAGCCAAGGCTCCATTGGAGCAAAGATGGCCCGGGCGCTGGGGATGGCTCCTTGGCCTCTGCCCCAGGTGCTAGAGTGGCTCTTGTCGCTGCAGAGCGACCCCCCGGAGGGGCAGAGCATCGCCCCCTGGTGGGCAGAGCGTCGCCCCCTGGTGGGCGTGCCGGGTGGATCCCGGTCGGGGGCATGTGGGAGTCTGTCTGTCTCTACCCGTTTCCAGCTTCAAGATAGAAAAAAAAAGAAAAAAAAGAAAAGAAAAAAAAAGTTCTAAGGAAATTTGAAATTTGTTCTATAGAACAAAACCTTAATTGATTTTCAGTCATTAACTCAATAAAACTGATTTACTAAAAAGCTGGAGAAATATTTCTACTTAATAACAAACTACAAGTAAAAACAACTTTATGTTAAATTGTATTAAAAACAAAACAAAACCAGATAATCAGAAATTTAAGATCATCTACAAAAAACACTACTTTACCATATTTCGGCTAAAACAGGAGCCGGCAGGCCTGACTGCAAGAAAAATGTACGTGCTTGATCACCTGAAGGCAATAAAAAAAAAAATCAAGTAGCATATTAGTTCAAGGAATTACTCCAATGCCTCTGAATAATAATAATGGGCAATCATAGTTATGTTGTTGATTTGTTATTTTAATTCCAATCTCTTAAAAAATTAAACACACATATATACATAAAATTATTTAAATTAATAAAACATTCTAAAAAAAAGAGTCATTACTGGTCACACGATGAATCAGTGATAAAAGATTATATTATTTATCTTAGTTTTTCCACAATAATTAAAGTCTTATTTGACAATATTTCTATTTAATAAAATTGTTAAAAACACCATTCCCTTGAAGAGTTCTAAATGAAAAATACCAGGTGTTGACAGAGATAGCCCTTCTTGGCCTCTCACAATCCTATGTATCCAGCTCTGTATGCCAAGCATGCAAGACCCTAACTGCTCTCTACCTGAGTCATTTTTCAGAATTGGGTTTACAGTGAGCTATCTTGAGGGTCAAAGTAATGTTTCCCTCTGGGACAAAGAATAAGCTGGCTTACCACTTGCTATATACATGCTGGGTTCCCTCAAGCTCTGTTCCTTTCCTGTAACACAATCACTGCATGTGTAGCAGCATCCTTCTGGGATCTCTGCACGGTCCCTGTGTGACTCAGGGGACCAGGGAAGTTGACAGGAACAAGCTGATGCTCCTGCTGTCAGTTATCATTAATAATTAATTTTGCTGCTTTTATTTTACATTTCACATATAAGCAATATCATACTGTTCTTGTCTTTTTCTGTCTGACTTATTTCACATAGTAAATGTTATCTCAAGATCCGTCCATGTTATCATAAATGGCAATATTTCATCTTGATAAGAATTTTATAATTTAATAATACAAATGTGATGGCAATCAAATTAAAACTAATTTTAAGATATTATATGAGAAGGAGCATAATTCACAAGTATGAACACAAACCTGTTATGTAACCTCCTGAGGGCTTGAGATGATCAAACTGCTTGTCATGCTTAGTCCTTTCTTCAGAGGTAATAGCCCACACGTTTGGCCCTCCTAAAACATAAATGCAAGACAAAGAAATTATACTGTATATATGAAATTGTATTGTACATATGTATACATAATGCTTAAAATTTAGAATTCTAAAATGTAAATATGAATTACAAATTTCCATTTAATGACAGTACTTAATACCTGAGTGACACAAAGAATAAAACTCTATCATGAACATGCATCACATAGCCCTTAGGCTTTTCAGCCATTCACCCAATTAGCATCTATTGAACAATTACTGTATACCACTCACTAGAAATGGGCAACAAGATAAATACTGGAAATAAAAAGATAAATAAAATATTTCTATTCTCAAGGAACTATTGACTCTAGAAAGTGACTACCAGCATTTACAGAATAAAATGGTGAAGCAGCCTAAGTGAAAATATACAAGGGTAGGCAAAAGTAGGTTTACAGTTGTAATGCAAATAAGTAACGCAATAATTAATAAATAATAATACAATAATAAACTGTTTAGCGTACTCACAACTGTAAACCTACTTTACTCACCCTCTTTATAAAAACTGTGCTAGTACTGAGTTAAAAGCATCAATGATGAGATAACAGGAAAGGTAAGACTAAGGCAGAGCCTTGAAGCTTGGCTTGAATTTTGTCATGTGAAGAGGTAGGACATGGCATTTCACCCAACAGGGCATAGCATGAGAAGTCAAGGAAGTACACAAGCAGACTAACAGCTAAATCATCATGTGCATGTGAGGAAGTGATAAGAAACAGGTAGGAGGAATTAATTGTAAAAAGTCTTAAATACCACTCTCAAGAGTCTGACCATTACCCTGTAAGTTATGGAAAGCCATGTAGCACTTTTTGAAATAATCTTCTTAATTTGGAATAATTTTAGATTTGGAATAATTCCTTGGCTGGTTGGCTCTGTGGTGAAACGTTGGCCTTCCGTGTAGAAGTCCCTGGTTCGATTCTTGGTCAGGGCACGAAGGAGAAGTGACCATCTGCTTCTCTACCCCTCCCCCTCCCCTTCTCTCTCTCTCTTATCCCCTCTTGCAGCCATGGCTCAAATAAGTGAATTGGCCCCGGGTGCCGAGGATGGCTTCATGGCCTCGCCTCAGGCACTAAAATAGCTCAGTTGCCAAGCAACGGAGCAGTGGCCCCAGATGGGCAGAGCATCAACCGCAGACGGGGGTTGTTGAGTGAATTGTGGTCAGGGCATATGTGGAAGTCTGCCTCTCTGCCTCTCATTTGATTTAAAAAAAAATGATTTGGAATAATTTAAAGAAAAGTTGCAAAGATAGTAGAAAATTCCTATATACCTGTCACCCTATTTCTATATAATATATTATATATTTCTATATAATAATTTATATAACCGTAGTACATTTGTCAAATCAAATAAGTTAACACTGCTAAACTAAAAACTCCACCAGCACGACTAGCTGGTAAGCCCCCAAAAATGTGGACTCCGGGTATTGGAGACAGAATAAACATATGTGACTGAGCATTCTGCCAATTGGAAACTTTGGCAAAGAGAAGCAGCCTCCACCTGGAGGTGCGCTGGAGGTTAATGGGACTTTTAGGTGGCTAAAAGTTCCACTCCAATTGACTTTCAAAGTCAATTTGAATTCCACAACTAACAAGGTGAGAAGAACCCAAAAGCCTTGCTTGTAAAACAGAAATTATATAGTCTGGCCTAAACACAGCCTGGCCTCAACAACATCTTGACTTTACATGATTAGGGGGAAAAAGGGCAGCTATCTTTCTGAGGAGAAACTATTCCTACTCCACTGTCTGAAGCAAAGCTCCTGAATCAGTGAGGTTCCCTGAAGCACCTGGGACTAATTCACTAATGGTTCAAAGAAGCTGAAGCTGATGGGGTCCACTGGGCTGTCATGACTGTTCAGCCTCAGACCTAAAGGAGACATGGTCACTCTGTTCAGTGGGCAGACTCAAGACTTTTGGGCTGTTGCCAATGGCTCAGCTGTTTGGTTTGCCACTTGGAAAATTATAACTGACAGATTAAAGACACCCTCTTTGGGGCTGCAAACTGAAAACAAATTGTAATTGCTAATTGAATGGTCTGGGTCACTAATGCAGCTCCCCATGGTAAGGGCCCATTCTGTGATTTAGACTGAAATCAAGATGCTGATTAAGTCCTACTCTATGTGATGCAGAGCAGTGTTTTTCTTTTCTTTCTTTCTTTTTTTTTTTGTATTTTTCTGAAGCTGGAAACGGGGAAAGACAGTCAGACATACTCCCGCATGCGCCCGACCGGGATCCACCTGGCACGCCCACCAGGGGCGATGCTCTGCCCACCCGGGGGTGATGCTCTGCCCCTCTGGGGCGTCGCTCTGTCGTGACCAGAGCCACTCTAGCACCTGGGGCAGAGACCAAGGAGCCATCCCCAGCACCCAGGCCATCTTTGCTCCAATGGAGCCTCGGCTGCGGGAGGGGAAGAGAGAGACAGAGAGGAAGGAGAGGGGGAGGGGTGGAGAAGCAGATGGGCACTTCTCCTGTGTGCCCTGGCCGGGAATCGAACCCGGGACTTCTGCACGCCAGGCCAACACTCTACCACGGAGCCAACTGGCCAGGGCCAAGCAGTGTTTTTCAACCAGTGTGCCGCAGCACACTAGTGTGCCATGAGACATAGTCAGTTGTGCTGTGGGGAAATTAAACATGGGTCCCCAAACTACGGCCCGCGGAGGCTATTTATCTGGCCCGCCACCAGCCGCCTCCATCCAAACATAAACATTCCCCTCACAATCCCTCCAGCTACCAGCGACAGGAAGAGTGGAGGCACAGGGAATGCTCACTGACCTAATCACCTTCTAGGATTCATCCCGACCACTAGGGATGAACCAATAGTAGGCCACCTCTCATCCACACCCAGGAAGATCCCCGCTCGGGCTGCTGCACATTTGTCATTGTGTGGCTGCAGCGAGTAGTTGAAGCTGCTACTCCTCCCCATGGTCCCGATTTCTAATCCTGGTCAAGACTGGAGGTAAATGTTGCCACCACTAGATGAAGCCTCAGCCTCAGCTGGTTATGTCTATCCTGATGGTGTATATAGATATTTGACCTTTTTCTTTTTAAAAGCCCCCAGCGGGTGATATACAATGCATCACAATGTTATCTAACTTTAAAGCTAAAGTTTGCTGATCTTCCTTTGGACAGTTTTTGGTTATCTGTTGCCAAGGAGTTCCCCATTCTGGCCAACAAAGCTATTTTGACATTGCTCCCGTTTTAACCACATATCTATGTGAGCTGAGCTTCTCAAGCTTGACTACGATAAAAACTAAAAACTGAGAGAGAACTGTTGAGGAAGAGCTTCGTGTGTGTCTTTCTACCATTCCTACCAGGATATCCCTTTTGTGTTCATCGAAACAGGCCCAGGTTTCACACTAAGTGAGTATAAATTCATTTAGAAACTATATTATTAACTATATGTATAATATGTACTGTGTTAGAGTATCATTTTGTGTCATTTTGGTAGGTGGTGTGCCCCAGGATTTTGTAAATGTAAAAAATGTGCCACGGCTCAAAAAAGGTTGAGGCCCTGGCTGGTTGGCTCAGTGGTAGAGCGTCGGCCTGGCATGCAAAAGTCCCGGGTTCGATTCCCGGCCAGAGCACACAGGAGAAGTAACCATCTGCTTCTCCACCCCTCCCCCTCTCCTTCCTCTCTGTCTCTCTCTTCCCCTCCCACAGCCAAAGTTCCATTGGAGCAAAGATGGCCCGGGCGCTGGGGATGGCTCCATGGCCTCTGCCTCAGGTGCTAGAGTGGCTCTGGTCGCAACAGAGCGACGCCCTGGATGGGCAGAGCATTGCCCCCTGGTGAGCGTGCTGGGTGGATCCCGGTCGGGCGCATGCGGGAGTCTGTCTGACTGCCTCCCCGTTTCCAGCTTCAGAAAAATAATAAATTAATTAATTAAAAAAAAAAGGTTGAAAATCACTGATGCAGAGGATACCATTTATGATTCCTGTTTGAATGTGGGTGTATATGTATGTATGTGCGGGGGGCAGGTCACACTGCACAGGGCATTGCCCCCTTTGGCTCTGGGGATATTAACAACATTGTATCTTTGATCCCTCTCCCAGGCTATTAATGGTGCCTCAACTGTTGACACTTTTTCAGGTTATCAAACAGCCAACAATGTCCACACTGTCGTGGGCCTTAAAAGTAACCTGTATGAACTTCTGGTCAAGATAGCAATTGTAGGTAAACACAGTATTCAAATCCTCCCGCAACCATATCAAAATTACAACTAAACTACATAACCATCAGCATTTAGAACTACCTGAAATCTAGCTGAATGGAAGTCCTACAACTAGGGATCTAAAGAAGCCACATCCAGAATGGTAGGAGGAACGGAGATGTGAAACTGCTAGCCCCACACCCACATGTGGTGTAAAACTGAGACATCTAGGCTGCAGAGGTCCCTGCCCCACCAGACCTCCCAGTCCAGGGTTCCAGGGCCAGAAAGAAGAATCCCCATAACTTCTGGCTTTAAAAACCAGTGGGGATTGTGGCTGAGATGGAGGGCTGCTGGAATCCCAGGCAGATCCTCTTAAGGGGCCCACACATGGGCTTACTTGGACTCAATCACTCCCTCTGAGCTCCAGCACTGAGACAGCAGCTTGAAAGGAACCAGGGACATATGGGGATTAATTGGATTGTCTGGCAATTGGCCAGAGGGCGGGTAGGGAATGGGGAACAGGACAGACAGAGCTTTCTGCCAAACAAAAGTGCTGGCAGAGGCTAATGTTCCTCTTCTGAGCCCTCCCTGCACAGAGCCAGCAGGGGATACTCAGATACTCAGCAGTATCTGAGTTTTCATCAACATGGCTCACACTGTTTGCCCAGCCCAGGTGGGTCCCTGAGATCCCGCCACACCAAACTTGTGGGCCTGAGAGCCTTTTCAGTGGCTTTCTCATACAAATGGCTTCTCTTGCCTCATGCATCAGACTTCCCTAAAATCTCTCAAGTAGTATCTGGCCTCAGTATGCTCCATAACTCTCAGCAGCTGGCCTTGGTTCACAGCTTAGCCTCTCCTGGGCACCTTCAAGCTCAGCACAAGTAGCAACCATTTGCACATTGCTCTGTAGCTCATGCTGGGTGGTCTCAGGTAGGGCACAGGCAGTGGCTGATCTTGCACCTCTCAGGAGGCCCCAAAGCCAGTGCACCCAGTGGACAGCTTCAGACTTTGCCGGACAACAACCCTACCACCTCCACAAGCAACACATTCCAGGAGCAGACTCGATGAGCATCAAAGCCCCACTGAAGCTAAGTCCTGCTCTGTAGGGTCAACTCCTGCACAGCAGTTCCTCTGCTGTAATTACAGCCAGTCCTTACAGCCTATCAGCCTGGGGATCAATACCTCTCAGTGACGCCAACAAGGCAGTGCACAAAGCCCATACAGGGGTGCACCTGAATTGCCCAGCCTGGGTGACTAGGGAGGCTGTGCCACTGGCCCTACAGGACACTTAATACACAAGGTCACTGGACAAAGTCTAGGAGACATAGCAGCACACCCTAATACATAGAAACAAACATAGGGAAACAGCCAAAATGCAGAGACAAAGTAACATGTCCCAAATTAAAAAGCAGGAGAAATCTCCAGAAAAAGAACTAAATGAAATGGAGGTAAACAAACAGATACAGAGTTCAAAACATTGGTGATAAAGATGTTCAAGGAACTCAGTAAGGATGTAGAAACCATAAAAAAGAACCAATAAAAAATGAAGGCTACACTAACTGAAATGAAGAATAATTTACAAGGGAATCAAGAGTAGCGTAGATGAAGCTGAGAGCAAATCAGTGATTTGTAACATAAGGAAGCAAAAAATATCCAATCAGAACAGCAAAAAGAAAAAGAATATAAAAAAAATGAAGATAGTGTAAGGAGCCTCTGGAACAACTTCAAGCATACCAACAATCACAATTATGGCGTGCCAGACAGAGAAGAGAGCAAAAAACTGAAAACCTCAACTCTATCCTGTTAAAAGATGAGTTAATTTCACCTAACTCATTTTTCTCAAATAGATACAAATATCTTTTTTTAAACCCCCTATACCATACCGCTCTCTCAACTCTTAATCAGCTATCTCAGAAAAACAACTTTCTCTATCATTTATTTTTAAAGTCTAACATTAGTAGAATAGTACTTAGTACAATAGAAGCAGCAACTACTGTCTACTGGGCGGTACTTTATGCCAGCAACCATGCTAAGTATATTAATATTACATTTAATTTTTACAACTCCAAGGATTAGGTTTTACACATATTACAGATGAAAAACTGAAGTGTAGGATGGTTAAATAACTTGCCTAATACCAAACAGCTAATATCATTTGTAGCTTGAATTTTCTTGTACTTTAGAATATTACTCCAAAATTCATGCTTATAATTACTACTCCACATTATCTCCCTGACTACTTTGATACCTATTAGAGTTTAACTGTTATTTTTGTCATTTAAAAATAAGTAACAGAATGTAAAGGAGATGCATTGAAACTGATATTTAAATATAAAAACATGGGTCTGTCTCTTTTACATGTCAAAGCAACCAAATTTTCCCTTGGAATAACATACCTTAAAAAGATTCTGGGCCCTGGCCGGTTGGCTCAGCGGTTGAGCGTCGGCCTAGCGTGCGGAGGACCGGGGTTCGATTCCCGGCCAGGGCACACAGGAGGAGCGCACATTTGCTTCTCCACCCCTCCGCCGCGCCTTCCTCTCTGTCTCTCTCTTCCCCTCCCGCAGCCAGGGCTCCATTGGAGCAAAGATGGCCCGGGCGCTGGGGATGGCTCTGTGGCCTCTGCCCCAGGCGCTAGAGTGGCTCTGGTCGCAACATGGCGACGCCCAGGATGGGCAGAGCATCGCCCCCTGGTGGGCAGAGCCTCGCCCCTGGTGGGCGTGCCGGGTGAATCCCGGTCGGGCGCATGCGGGAGTCTGACTGTCTCTCCCTGTTTCCAGCTTCAGAAAAATGAAAAAAAAAAAAAGAAAAAAAAAAAGATTCTGAACACTGTTTATATAACAAATAGGTTAAAAATTTTTAATTGTGACACTACTATGAATTTATTTAAAATTTAACAAGAAAAAAAAACAATACAAAACAAAAACCCAAGATAAAAGAAACGATGGTAATACAT
Organism: Saccopteryx bilineata; assembly: GCF_036850765.1. Lineage (NCBI taxonomy): Eukaryota > Metazoa > Chordata > Mammalia > Chiroptera > Emballonuridae > Saccopteryx > Saccopteryx bilineata. The sequence goes on along the minus strand of NC_089492.1, from coordinate 83,861,793 downwards.
CCCTATCCTGGAAAAGTAAATCCTTATAAAATTCGAAATGCATAACATCCTCTTTCACATCCCGTGACCTGTGTTCCAAAGGACATGGACTCATATTCTTATTACCCCTCTTCTATTTCAACCTTTATCTTTCAAGGTCCAGAGCAAATGTCACTTCCTCAGGTTGCTAACACTTGTAAGTCACGTTAATTGCTTCCTCCTCTAGATTCTCCATGCTTCCACAGAGCAGTTAGAAAGGTGCTGTAATTGCTTTCTATCCATCTGTTCTACCAGATATGAGCCCTTGGAGAACAGGAACTTTGTGTGTTTATCTTTCCATTCACAGAACCAGCAGAGTATCCAGCACAGAGCAAACACTTAAAAGTGACTGAGGAATAAACATGTGAATGAATAAAAGAGGGAGTAGAAAACAAGATGAGAGGCAAGATCAGGAAATTGAGAAACACAAAAGTCACAAATCTTTTTGTGCCTATCCTTCACATACGGTTATACGCCCTCTGAGGAGGCATTTAGAGCTCTATACATTCATCATGGTTAATAACCTTCTCTACTTCACTTCTACCTTTTTAAGTTTACTCCCCTTCTACCAATAGGAAACCAAATATGTTTAGGTAAACAAACATATATATTTGTTGCCTACATTATATAAAAATCTCCCTTACAAAGTGATGTCTAGGAATGCATATCATTGAAATGTAGATGCCCACTATAATTTGAAACACTAAGATGGATTTAACAAACATCAAACAGACTTAACTTGTGGTGGTGAACAGATAATATACAAATGATGTATTGTAGAATCGGACACCTCAAACCTATATAATTTTATTAACCAGTCACCCCAATATATCTAGAGCTAAAGAGACACTAATTCTTTCACGTAATAACCATCCAACTTAAGCACAGTAATGCTAAGTCAAGGTCATACTGTCTTTACTCAAAACAACAACCCCACAAATATTTAATAGCCCTTTTTAAAAAAAGAAATCTATAAACATCCTTTCTTAAAGACAAGATTATTAGATTTAAAAATAAACAAATTCATTGAAGAACTAAGAACCTAAAATAGCTAAACCTACACTTTCCAATAAAGAAATATCACATTCATAGTAAAAAAAAACCTACGTGGTTTACCAGTTTATTATGAAGCAAATAAATTAACCCGTCATGACTACGAAGGCAAGAAGAGTGGCTATACACTGAATTATTGTTACATGGTTTTGGCAAAACAATGATGATAAAATATGACAAAAACAACAAAGGATGATAAAGATGAAAGCACCTCAGTCTTTTTGAGTCCTATCTTTCAGATACTTTATATGCAATAACTCAGTGACTGCCACCACTATCTTATAAACTAGGTGCTATTAGTATCCTCATTTTATAGGTTCTTCTTTAACATATAATGCAATGAGCTACAAAGTGATACATAAATATTTGGAAAATGGAAGAAACAAAATGAAAAGTGGGCATATATAGTTTGTCCTCACTCAACATGGTCGATAGGTTCTTGGAAACTGACTTTAAGAGAAATGAGGTATAATGAAATCAATGTTACCATAGGATAATTGATTTAGAAATGAGAGTTCAGCTGCTATAGCATATTTCTGGTCACAAAAATGTCATCAAACTTCTACATAAAGACCTGAAAGACTCCTAATATTAAACACTGAAAATGAGAGCTGTATATCCATTTAAGAAAAATGAATAAAAATAAGTAAGAGAATTCTTTTCCAACCCACTTATTCCAGTTCAGGGTCCTGGGTGGCCAGTGTTCCAGGTCAATGCTTTATCCACTGCACCACCATAGGTCAGGCTCAACATACATTTTCAATGTAATGATTGAGAACATGTTTGAAACAAGATATAATTATCAAATACATGATAACATTAAAACAATTGCTTTGTGAAGGTGGTAGAATCATTGGTGATTCTTCCCTCTTTTTCTCTAATGTTCTTTAATATTACTGTTTTTTAATTTAAATGTTAAAGAATTATTGACTGGACTCACTATATATACCTTATATTTATAATTAGCTAATGAAATTTACTTCAAAATTAAGGTCTTAGATTCCTTTAGCGATTTAAAAATACAATGCATGCTCTCAATTCTAAATGACATACACAGTAATTTAATACTTACTAATCATAGGTAATTTGTGTTTGGGAAATGTATTAAAACTAGAATAAGAAAAAAAGCTTTAAAACATTTTATTATTGAAATTAAATATTTTATTTTAAAATGATTCCTATTAAATAAGTATGTGTTTTGGCATACGTAATCCTGTGTAAAAGGAAAACAAACTCTTTTTTATGTATACTACTAGATGAATCTTTATTGGCTTAATCAGTTTATAATCATCCCATGCTATCAAAAACACCTTTGATATTCTTTACTTTATAGCACTCTGCTTTTTGTCCCCCAGTCTTATATATCAAACACAATATGGCTTTAAGTTATTCTTAGCAGCTCAAAGGCAAGTATACATTCCAGATGATACTGCAGAATATGCATACACTGAGTTGCAGGAATCATTGCATAATATTCTAATAGAAGCGATATACGGTGCTTTGAAATAAATTTCCCAAATATTTTAGACAAGAGTAAGTTCTGAATTTATAATTAAAGAAAATGTCACATAAGAATATTTTATAGCTCCCCCCCCCCGCCCCATATCCCATTACCTCTTTATCTTACAAGCACAAAGCTGCTTACCATTCATAGCTGTGGGAAACTGAGCCATCATGGTCCTGAATTTTCCTTGCTAGCTCTCAGCCATCTGCAGCATAAAAACATTATGCCATTAATAATACAACAAGGGCAGATCACAGCTTAGTGCACCCGCTAAGCACTGGGAATGCCTGTCCCTTCAGCTCACACTTCCAACAGAAAACAGTGCAGAGCTTCTGCTGCTGCTGAACAGGCAGAATTCACGTTTGGGGACGGGTAGGAGGTTGTGTTGGGTAATGGTTCTGCCTTTAAAAGGGGACCATTTAAAAGAAAAAGTTGCAAATTTAATAGCAAATAGTGAATAAAGAAACATTTGGTATAAACTAATTTTGTAGAAATTAATTTGGAAAAAGAGGAAAGTTATGATAACTAGGCAAGAATTTATTTCAGAATAATCAACTGTGTAAGATAAATGTAAGTAACAATGAAACCCCCAGTACTCTTCTTTAGAAAAAAACTCCCCAAACAAGAATCTAAAATAAATGTAGCATAGCTATTTAATCAAGTTCCACAGGTTTATAAAAATAAATGGTCTAGACCAGGGGTCTCAAACTCAATTCAGCATGTGGGCCGCAGAGCAAGATCACAGCCGTTCGGCGGGCCGCACTAGGTCTACAAAAGGCAACTGTTACGCAAAACTTTTCTCACTGCAGTTGAAAACAAAAAAAAATCAGTACAACAAGCACAATCGTACATGCAGTTTACTCAGTGTCACAAAACGACCAGAAACTGTAGTTCGCATCACAACTGCTGTTAACTAAGCTAATATCTAGCTAGGATGCTAGAGAAATGAAAAATACAAGTAGGCCCCTAGGCTTACTTAATTTTATCCAAAATATTTTGAACTTCGTGGATTAGTCTGCGGGCCGCACAAAATTGTTCGGCGGGCCGCATGCGGCCCGCGGGCCGCAAGTTTGAGACCCCTGGTCTAGACTAAGTAATTATTAAAACATACTTGTTTTATTTAAACATAATTATATGTGCTGGGGAAGTGCTCTGCACTTGAAGAGAAGGAAATTTAGAAATTTAATAGCTGTAGGTTCAAATCCCAACTCTGCTATTTTCCTAGTTGTAACCATGTAAGACTTATTTAAGCTTTTTTGAGTCACAGAATCATCTGTAAAAACACTTTGCAGGACTATTTTGTAAAGTATTAAACATAATCCATACACTGCGTGAAACATAGTGGGTTTCTGCTAAATGACTTTCTGGGTGTCCAGGAAGGGAGAGTGAAATACAATTCTGAACCCTAAATTCATTAATTTACTATAAGTGAATTCCAAATTTTCTCCATGAAACTCAAGGGTAGGACCAGTTAGGGACAGTGAAGACCTAGCAATTTATAGTAATATACTTAGTAATTAAAAGAATGAATTATCACATTGAGGGAAGCATTACTATATTAAAAGACTACTCAGGAGCTCATCTACTTACCCAAAACATTTAAGTATGCATATTTTTAGAAGGCTAGGGGAGAATGTTTGCACAAGCCACTTGAACAGAGAAGGCATAAAGAGTTGCACACTGTGGTAGATGGTGTCACTAAATGAAATGGCTGATTGGTTGCTAAGTGTTTACAAGGTACTGTGTCTTAGTGAATTCAGTGTGCTCAAGGAGAAATATAACTGTACCAGTATAACCACCAAAAGTGAGTCACACAAACAAAAAACTGGTATATAAGTCCAAAATTTATTAATCTACAACAAGAAATCTAACAACCAAGAAAATAAACAGCAGCCTTTCTTCCTATAAAGCACACTATCATCTACTAAATTAAGCAAAGGAACTTAATTGTGATTAGAATACTTAATGGTATCAGGCCTAGACTATCTGATACATTTATCTACATAACAGGAATATGCAAAAACTGGGCAATAGGGATGGGAAAACTTCCAATGCTTTGAATGGCACTGCCAATTTTATTCTTGTGACTCCCAGATTTTCTGTATGTAACCACTGTATATCACCCTCCTGCCAAAGTGTACATTTTTTCTTTGGATGTTAGTAACCTTTACTACAATGGAACTTTAAACCTGTTACCACACTTCGACTTCACCTGTCACTATACTCTTCTTAAGTAGGAGAAAATTTCAACCATGCACAAATTGTTTTTTTTTTTCCATTTCTTTTTCGAAGGTAATATAAACCATGATGCAGTGGGCAGGAACTCCTTGAGAGTTAAAGGGAGAGTAAGAATAAGTTATAATTATAATGTTAGTAACATTGGATTTGGCCCTGGCCAGATGGCTCAGTTGGTTAGAGTTTCATCCCAAAGTGCAGAGGTTGCCAGTTCAATCCCTGGTCGGGGCACATACAGGAACAGATTGATGTCCCTGTCTGTCTGTCTCCCTCCTAACATCAATAAATAAAAATTTAAAAAATTAATAAAAGAACAAACCTTTGAATTGAACCTGTGGTTGACAAGGAGTTTTAAAAGGTTTTAAGAAGACAGAGAGTACGATTTCACTTAAGACAATCAACTGCGGAGAAAAGCGTTAGCTTGCAGCAGGGTGATCAGTTAGGGAAGAGCTGGGAACAATACCTGGCACCTGATCTAGAACAGTGGCGGCAGAAACAGAAGATAGGATGAACTGGAGAAACAATGAATGGTTTAAAACAGATAGAACTCAGAGACTAAATATTTAGATTGAGGGATTACAAATAAAAGGAATCAAAGAGATGACTCCCAGAATTATAGTTTCTGAGATTGGGTGAATTGTGATGTCACTAGTTTAAAAAAAAAAAAAAGTGAACACAGAAGGAAGTCTCACAAATCACATTATGACTACAACTTCCTCAAATACAGAAATTCTACAAACAAGCAGAACACTTCACTGTCCCAATTCTAATCACAATCACAATCTGAATGATCATATAGAATGTTAAACCAAAATTAGCTACATGCCTGCAAAGAAACTATTTACTTACAGAGATGCAGTAGCAAGGCCCCCTATTTTATTAAGTCTTTGTAACTGAGAGAGATAATTTTAAAATGTAGGAGAAAATACTCCAAGCATTACCTACAATGCATTTTATAACTGAATACAAGCATGTAAAATACCAAGTATCAGTTGGAAAAAAAGCAAAGACTTACAAAAGAAAAATAAGGAATAGGATCCCACAATACCTTAGTTAGATTATCTACCTCTGGCTAGTCCTCATGTATTCTGTAAATACAACAGAATGCTACATGATAGATGCTTAATAATCACAGATATAATCCGGAATTAGAACCAAAGAATGAATCAAATAATATAATGAGCAGGCAGGGCAAGATGAAGGTACTGGTGTTACAGAACCTTCTTTACCTGGTACATGGAATTTAGCCACCCATGCATACAGGTACCATATTATAACATGGACACATGGGTGGATGGATGTAACTAACATCTGATTGACAGTGGTAACATGTGAATATGGTAACATAATTTGTGGGAATCAATAAGCTTTTTTTTTTTTTAAGTAAGAGGAGGGGAGAGATAAAGAGACAGACTCCCATATGTACCCCGACTAGGATCCACCCAGCAACCCTTGTCTAAGGTCATAAGGTCAATGCTCATATCAACCAAGCTATCCTCAGCCCTGGCTGGCCAACACTGGAACCAATCAAGCAATTTGCCGCAGGGGGGGGGGGGGGTTGGAGGAGGGGAAGAAAAGCAGATGGTTGTTTCTCATGTGTGCTCTGACCAGGGATCAAACGCAGGACGTCTGCATGCTTGGCTGACACTCTATCCACTGCTCAGTGGACCCAATAAGCTTTTAAAGCATACCATTTCATATCTGTTATGTTTACATTAACTCTGCCCTGTTGTAGAATAATTACCTATGTTTAACAATTCTACATATCAACTTGGAGAGTAGTACATGCAGAGAAATAATAAATAAAATTTAGAAAAATGCAACATGTACATTTTATTTTAAAAAGTAAAACTATTTTACTTTATGTAAGCATAACAATTACCATTTACCAAGTCATTAGTTACTGTGTCATGCTCAATATTCATTGAGAATCCAGTATGTTCTAGGTTTTATACAAGGAGCTTCAGACACAGAAGAGCTTGTAGACTAGTCTACTCGGTACCAGATACTGTTGAGGACCCTTTAATAATACTATATAGTAATCCTGACAAGATCCCAGCAAGGCAGATGATTTAGTACTTATTTCACAGATGAAAGAAACTGAAAGGTAAAATTACTTGCCTAACTTCAGTAAGTGATGAAGCTAGCATGCAATCCCAAATCTAATTCTAAAGCCTGTGAATTTCCCATGGGCTTCATGTCTTAAAAGACTTGCCTCTTCCTCTCTTAAATGGGGATAATTAATGATGAGTGGGTCACAGGTTCCTGCACGCAGCAGGTCATCTTAATGTTGGTACATCTGTAGGGGAGAAGAAAAACAAGCCAGAGTCTATATTAATTACATACATAAATTAGGGAGTGCTAATTATTTCTTACCTCTAGGTATAACCTTTTGAGAGGAAGAAAAGGGTAAGCAGCATCTCCCAAGTTACATGCCCAATACTTGTTTTAGGCACGTGTGATTGAAGTCAGCATCCAACAAACACCTCTCTACTCCTTGGAGGGAGTAACATGTAATGATGAGCAATCTTGGCGGTTTGTAGTTATTTAATTCAATCAACTATGTTAATTATCTATGGTTTTAGAATTTTTATGTGAAGATTTTCCTGCTCATTATAAATTAATGGAGAACTGGCCTGACCTGTGGTGGCGCAGTGGATAAAGCGTCGACCTGGAAATGCTGAGGTTGCCAGTTCGAAACCCTTGGCTTGCCTGGTCAAGGCACATATGGGAGTTGATGCTTCCAGCTCCTCCCCCCTTCTCTCTCTCTCTCTCTCTCTCCCTCCCCTTCTCTCTAAAATGAATTAATTAATTAATTAATTAATGGAGAACTGGCACTGTTACCTTTATAGAAACCAAGAAGATAGGTATGGTAGAAAGGAGGCACAAGGCAAAGAAGACTGCTCTGATTTAATATAAATCAAGTGCAATTTGGAGAATATGGAAAAAATATCCATACTAAGGCAGGGAAAAGTAGAAATGCTTGAATAGCTATAGAAAATCCTTCTTCTACAAAGGATCAGTAAGACCCACAAGAAGAAAAAAAATGTAGCCATTTTAAGTAAAAAAGTAGCTCACTTGGCCCTGGCTGGTTGGCTCAGTGGTAGAGCGTCGGCCTGGGGTGCAGAAGTACCGGGTTCGATTCCCCGCCAGGGCACACAGGAGAAGTGCCCACCTGCTTCTCCACCCCTCCCCCTATCCTTCCTCTCTGTCTCTCTCTTCCCCTCCCGCAGCCAAGGCTCCATTGGAGCAAAGATGGCCCGGGCGCTGGGGATGGCTCCTTGGCCTCTGCCCCAGGCGCTGGAGTGGCTCTGGTCGCGACAGGAGGGACAGAGCATTGCCCCCTGGTGGGCAAAGCTTCGCCCCCTGGTGGGCGTGCCGGGTGGATCCCGGTTGGGTGCATGCGGGAGTCTGTCTGACTGTCTCTCCCCGTTTCCAACTTCAGAAAAATATAATACAAAAAAAAAAAAAAAGTAGCTCACTTAAGGCTGTTTTTTGTTTGTTTGTGTAGAAGCACAGAATTATAGAACAATTACAGTATTTATTTAGTCCAAAACCCCAATTTTCAAGATGTAAAAACTAAGAGATTTGTATGAGCCTGACCAGGTGGTGGCGCAGTGGATAGAGCGTTGGACTGGGATGCGGAAGGACCCAGGTTCGAGACCCCGAGGTCGCCAGCTTGAGCGCGGGCTCATCTGGCTTGAGCAAAGAGCTCACCAGCTTGGACCCAAGGTCGCTGGCTTCAGCAGGGGGTTGCTCGGTCTGCTGAAGGCCCGCGGTCAAGGCACATGTGAGAAAGCAATCAATGAACAACTAAGAAGTCGCAACGCGCAACGAGAAACTGATGATTGATGCTTCTCATCTCTCTCTGTTCCTGTCTGTCTGTCCCTCCCTGTCTATCTCTGCCTCTGTAAAAAAAAAAAAAAAAAAAAGAGATTTGTATGAGCTCATGTAAATAGCAAAACTGGTCCTAGAAATCTCATCACTTATGTCCAATGCCCTGTTTTATTGAAGTTTCCCAACTTTCCTGATCCTATAACCTGGGACACTTACTAATTCTACAGATACAAAGGCCTATCAGGGCATGAACCTCCTAAAATGTTCTTCTTGCCTTGAAATCTGTAAAAAAAAAAAATATGAACCGAGCCACTTTAAAATGGGAGCAGAGCTGCCATCCCAGAGGAGCTGCCTTGCATGTCTTATGCCTCAAACCTATGAAATATTAAAACAAGGCACAATTACCTTTGGACTGGCCCCAAAGAACTGTTCACAAATATAGTCAATTGTAATAACTATGTATTGTGTCAGATGGGTATCAATTTATCAGGGTGATCGCTTCATAGGTCATATACATGCCTAACTTCATTATATTGTACACTCAACTAATACTGCATGTCAAATGTACTTGAAATTTCCTTAAAAAATAAGATAAGAAAGCAGATACTATGACTACTGGACTGATGACTATGGCACTAAAAATTAAAAACATTCTTTGGAATTGGCAGCACTGTATTATGTTATCTGCACCAATAGAAATATCTTCTTTATATTGAAGCAATTGTTCCCCTACCCTTTCTCACAAATACCTTTTGCCTTTGTTTCCTAACTGGAACACGATTTGGAGTTCTAACTGAATCAGTGCTTTCTGAATAGCTATTCTTTGATCTCAAATAAATGCTTGTTGTCCTCATTTTGGCTTTTTATTTTTTGGTTAACAGACCCTTCCACAGAGCTATTAGCTTTTCCTCCAAGACATCCACTAATGCCTCTCTCCTGCTTAAATTCCTCAACTGATTAAAGCCCAAATTTCTTTTTTTTTTAACATTTTTTAAAATTATTAATTTTAATGCAGTGACATTGATAAATATTCAGAGAAACATATATACCCCTCATCCAAAGTCAAATTGTCTTCCGTCACCTTCTATCTGGTTTTCTTTGTGCCTCTTCCCTCCCCCACCCCCTCTCTCCTTCCTCACCCCCCCACCTCCCACCCCCGATACCATCACATTCTCAGAGACTCATGTCTCTGAGTCTCATTTTTATGTCCCATCTATGTATGGATTCATATAGTTCTTAGTTTTTTCTGATTTACTTATTTCACTCCCTATAATGTTATCAAGGTCTATCCATGTTATTGTAAATGATCCGATGTCATCATTTCTTATAAACCCAAATTTCTTAACATGAATTAGGCACCCTTTAGAATCTCACCGCATCTACTTTACCACATTCATGTCTAGACATTTCCCCTTGATTCAGATGTCTTAAGTAGACCAACCTTTGAAACAATGATGCTTTTCTTTTTCACTCTTATTCTTTTGTAAAGAGCTGTCGTTTCCTCTGTCACAGTCAAGACTATCATTCTTCAACTCCCAACTCAAATGTCACCTCTTCTGTGAAAGGCTTCTGTCCTCCCAGGTAGTCACTGTCTCCTGGATATGTATGTCCATATGTATGTCATCTCATAATAACTTCATTTATCATACTGTATTTCAATTCCGCATTTCACATATTTGGTTACTTGTACTGGACAGAGACCATTTTTATTTACCACTGTATGCCTAGAACATAAACCAGATCTCCCAGAGAAAATGTTGGATAAATATTTGCTGAACAAATGAACTGGATAAATGAATAATAGGGTTGGGACATCGGGAAATAAGAAAAAAAGCAAACAAAGCAAGGGAAGCACAGAGAGAGGCTATGCTGAAAAGAAGCAGGGCAAGGAGAGCAAAGCTACAAACTTCTTCCTTGAAACTACAGCCATCAGAGCCATAGATTTTAGACCAAACTGGCCCTTGCAAAATGACCTTTCTATAACTTGCTTTTTTTCCTTTGAAGTATACTTTTAGAGATAAAGGTTTATTTTCCATTGTATTCTGACAGCTTTATATTATAGTGTGTGATGGGGGAAAAACTTGGGTTTTTCAGTTATATTTCAATTCATGTTGGTTAAATGTTGGTAAGTTTAAATAAATCTGACTGAAGGTCTGACGTTCAAAAGCAAGATAATCAAGTTCCTGAAGGCAAAACTTACAAAACTTTCTCCAGTCCATCCCCTACTCTACATGCTACACACAGAGCCAACTCTCCACACTTGCTGATTAGTTGGGAAAATGCTCCTTCCTCATCTGATTCCCAAGGAGATCAAGGTCAGTTCTATGAGAAAATGATTGGAGCAAATTTACCTACTTCTTTATATTTTCTACAGTTAGATGAAATTTAGAGTATACATATTATCCATACCTGTTCCTCCATCTATTCTTTCTTTCATTTACCTATTTGTTTATTCATCAAACATGAACAGTCATTATAATATAAGGATTTGAAGAATGCTATGAGAATTTGGAGGATAGAACTAACACTACTGGGAGGTAAACCAAAGTATGGTACTTATCATCACAAAGGAGGTAATATTTGTGTAAGAATGATCTAACATGGGGTCAGTGGCAAAGAAAGAGGGTTTGACGTGTTCTTGGAGTGAAAAACATTGCATAGGTATGTGGATACACACTGTTACAAAGAAAAATATCTGTTTTCAACAATGAGCGCAAGAACAAATGTGAAAAAGTGGGAAATGCAAGTAAAAAAATCTATAACCACTGTATAAGACGCACCCAGTTTTTAGACCCCAAATTTTTCAGAAAAAGGGGTATCTTATACATGGGGAAATACAATGTCATACTGCTGTATTCATTTTGAACTTCACTGTTGAACTTCACTATGCAAATCATGGAGAGTCAGTATTTAAAACAGAGTATGTTTGAGCTCAAGAGCCAGATTTGGTAGTCACCAGGGGTTCGGAACAGCTGTTATCATGTTAAAGAATGACATTATCCAGGGAAAGCATATATAAGAAACAAGAGAAGAACTTAGTCTGTTAAAGGCAGAGGAAGAGAATTCTGACACACAGTATAGGAAATGTACTGGATTTGAGTGCTGTGAGACAGGAACACCAGTTATGAAGTATGACTGGCATAGTCCAGGTGGTGTGAGAATTTGAACTTGGGCAATAAGGAACAGGCATTTCAGAGTTGGTTGGAATGGACAGGAATTTCTGATCAGCTAAATGTGGAAGATGAAAGAAGAGCATACAGGTGAGTTTCTACTATGGGTGACTGTAGAATGGTAACATCAACCAAGACAGAAGCTCTAAGGAAGTAGAGATTTGGATATTAGATTTGGGGAGTGAGAAACAAAATGTTCATTTTGAGCATATCTAATGTGATGTACCTACAAAGACGTCCAGGTGGAGACGTCCAAAAGATAATAATTCCATTCAAGCTAGAGACCCAGATTCGGTAGTCATCGGGGATTGGCAATAGTTATAATCATGTCAGTGGATGACAGTATCCATGGAAAACGTACCAGAAATAAGAAGAGAACAATGAGAACAGAGGCTGAGAACAAGGAGAAACATCAGGATACAGCGTTAAGAAAAGCATTTTAAGGAGATGATGGACAAAACTGCCAAATGTCACAGAAGTCAAGATCAAGCCATTAGTTCGGACAGTGTGTTGTGAATACAGTTCCTGTACAGTGAACTGGCAGTAAAGGTCTAACTTGAAGAAGACAAAGCAGTAAATGGGTAGGGAAGTGCAGATGATTCATGCTGTATGCTGTAAAGAAGTATGTTGTAAAAGAAGGGAAAGAAAGGGAGAGAGGAAAGATAGGTCTCAGGAAAGAGGCAAGCTTATAAGGCTTTATACTTTTTAGATGGGAGAACTAAACTATTTTTAGAGGAAGAGGAAAGAGATTTAATTTCCAAAAAGGAAAAGGAAAAGAGACTACCAAATAAAAATTAGGGTCCAGAGAAAGTCAGACAGTTCTTGAATATAAAGGTAGAACCTAAGACAGACATTTCTGACTGGGAATAAATGACAGGAGAGGTAGTAAGGATGAATAAAGTTTGGAAGTAGAAGAAAAAGGAGTTGAGAAAGTACAGTTTTTTTTTTGCAGCCCTTCCTTCTTTCTTTTCCTTGGGACCGCACAATAGTCAGAAGGGCAAGGCTGAACACACTCTTTGACTTCCTGAACCTCCCCCATCTTTTAACCCAATATCCAATATCAACCCGAGCCTTGCCTTGGTCAATTTTTAAGTCTCTTATGAACAATATTAAATAACAAGTCTGTTTTACCAAAAACATTAAGTTGAAATTCCCAATCTCATCTCAAAGTCTGCCATGCTACATCCAACAATAAAAACCACAGAGAAAAAGCACAATCCTACACACACGGACCACAGAGGCCTAAAGAGACTGCCATCCAAACCGATGCCACACCCAGCAGGGCCTGCATAGCTTTCATCTGGGACAATTTTTAATCTCACCCAAAACACAAACAGAACAAGAGAGTACAGGAAAGAAAATCAAATGAATAGTCTACAGATAGAAAAATATTCATCCATTTCTATTCTGTCAGGCCAATTTAAAGGTATTTTTTTCAATAACAAAATATTTCAATTGTAAGGAAAGCATGCTTTCACTGCAGAAAAAAATAATGCTCGTAAGTAGAACATCCCAATCATTTGAGAAAGTGAATATAGAATAATAAATGTAGAAGGAGGATTTTTAAATGCAAACTCCAAGTTCTGACAGGGGGAAAAATTACCAAGGAAGAATAAAATAGGTATTTTAATATGGAATTAGTCACACCATAATCAACAATGTATCCAGATAGCTATCACTAAACAGCAACACCAACCCAAAGAAAAATCGCCCTTCCCCAAATACTTCAAAACACAAATTTACAAATACTCTTCAGTAATTTGAATTCTTTAATTTGAAGGGTCATGAGTTTCTTCTTCTTCTTTTTCTTTTAAATCTGGCAAATCAATAGCTTGTTTCTCTGGAAAAAACATGCACAAAATGTGCTATACAGTTTCAAAGGTCTCAGACCTCCAAAGCTAATCTGAGGACTGTCAGAGGATTTACCTCTTCCGTAGTTAAGATCCTTAATTATAACATAGACTAATCCTCATTTTAAAAAATTTATAAAATATTAGAGCAGGAAAGAATCTTTCCAATTATGTATTTTAAAAGTGGCCCACCCAAGTGGGACAAGACAGCCAACCTATCCCTAACCTTTTCAGTCGAAAATAAACTCCAGAAAAAAGTACCTTTTTTATGATAAAAAATTATAGCAATATAACAATTAATTACACAAGAGCAAAACTGTCAACAAAATTAAATTTAATATTAATTCTAAAATTACATTGATTCAAGAGTAGTAGCAATTAGAATCATATCAAACTTGAGATAACACCAATGATACATTGAAAACAGTCTCTATCTGGAGGTGAGCATGCAGAATAGGAATTTTTCAAACATCCAGAGAATTGGATAGCTAACAGATTTCTCAAAAGAAAACTAAATTAGAGCCTTCAGTAAGCTCTAGAAATTTTCTAATTTTAGTTTATGAACATTAAATTTCTTTCTTTTTTTTTTTGTATTTTTCTGAAGTTGGAAACAGGGAGGCAGTCAGACAGACTCCCGCATGCGTCCGACTGAACACTAAATTTCAATAACTCAGATTAGCAGTAAGAAGCCCATACTAATACATAAAAATCAAAGACTCTAGGAGTGGAATAGAAAGATCCCCTAAGAACTGAGACAATGACTTGCATTTTGGTTTCATTCATCACGAAAAGCCTCCTAATCTAGCATGTATCTTAAACCATATTGGGAAACAGCAATCTAATCCAATAATTTTCATTCAGTCATTTTCCATTGTGATTCTTTGTAGTAACTAATAATATAAAATCTAATCTCCTTCACTAGACCCCTCATACATTGCTGGTGGGAATGTAAAATGGTTCAATGGTTTTGGAAAACAATTTGGCAGTTACCCAAAATATTAAACATAGGTTACCATAAAATTCAGCATTATTACCTGTAAGTATGCAAAACCTTGTACACAAGTTCTCACAACAGTGTTATTTATAATAGCCAAAAAACGGAAATCCAAATGTCTATCAACTGAGAAATGGTTAAACAAAACATGGTACCGACATACAAAGAATATTATTTGGCCTTAAAAAGGACTGAATTATTGATACATGCTACAACATAGATGTACCCTAAAACCATTATGGCAAGTGAAAGAAACCAGTCACAACCCCCCCCCACACACACACACATAATGCATATTCCCATTTCTGTGAAATGTCCAGAATAAACAAATTTGAGACAGAAAGTAGATCAGTGGTTGCCTAGAATTAAGGGTGTATAGGAGAAATGGAGAGTGGCTGCTAATGGTTGTGGTACGTTCTTTTGAAATGTTCTAGCCCTGGGTGGATGGCTCAGTAAGTAGGAGCATCGTTCCAAAGCACAGGGGTTGTGGGTTTGATCCCTGGTCAGAGTACATACAGGAACAAATTGATGATCCTGTCTCTCTCTCTCCATTCCTCTCTTGCTAAAATACATACATACATACATACATACGCACATACATACATAGATGTTCTAAATTTAGATTGTAGTAATAGTTACATAATTCTGTGAATATACTAAAACCACAAAATTGTAAAATTGCAAAACTTTAAAAGGATGAATTTAATGGTATATGGATAATATTTTTTTGAGAGATAGAAGAGGGGGGGCGGACAGACAGGAAGGGAGAGAAATGAAAAGTATCAACTTGTTGTGGCACTTTAGTTATTCATTGATTGCTTTCTCATTTATGCCTTGACCGGGGGGCTCTAGCCGAACCAGTGACCCTTTGCTCAAGCCAGAGACCTTGGGCTCAAGCCGGCAACCTTGAGCTTCAAGCCAATGACCATGGGGTCATGTCTATGATCCCATGCTCAAGCCAGATGAGCCCATGCTCAAACCTATGATCTCGGGGTTTCAAACCTGGGTCCTCAGAGTCCCAGGACGATGCTTTATCCACTGCACCACCACCTAGTCAGGAATGAATATCTCAATAAAACTGTTATTTTAAAAAAATCTAATCTCCTTTACATGGCATACAAGATATTTTAGGGTCTATCCACTGCCTACTTTTACATCATTGTAATACCTTCCCTCCACCTCTGCCCCAATCATTCCAATACTCCTTCTCTGTGAACCTGTGAAATGACTTCTCAGTGACACCTCTGTGTACAAAAGCTTCCTTTACCACACTCCCATTTCAACCTGAATTCATCTCCATTAAACTACTTATCACCTAGTTTTGTTTTGCAACATTTGATTTCATGCCTGCCCACCTCTATTAGACTGTGCACTCCTGTGAACTTCTTTTAATCTTCATAAACTGAGTTAGTGCTCAGCCAGGCCCTAAAATATCCTTTAATAAACACAATCCCTTTGACTCTAAGAGATTAGCATTTTTTCAACTGCACTGAGGACAAGAAGTCTAATGAACTGGAATGTGAACTTTGAAAAACAGCCAACCTGAATTCAAATCCCAGTGCAATTACTTCTTAGCCTTGTGAACTTCCCACATAACATAGCTTTAATTTCCTAATCTATAAACATAGATAGTGGTATCTAAATGCTAAGTTGTTTTAAGGCTTAGATATTATGATGTAAAGCATCTGGCTGATAAAAGGTGTTCATAAATGATGGCTATTACTACTATTTCAATATTATTTTCCACAACAGTTAACTTGATTTCACTGAATTGTTGTACCAATAATTAATAAAAAAAAATTTTCTTTAGTCAATATTTCAGAAAAAAAGTTACTGTTATTTCTACCTAGAAGCTAAGGGCCCCAAATCCTCATAGTATGTCAAGACTTAAAAGCTTTAAAGGGGATAACTCTTCGACACAACTTAGTTCTTATTTCTAGTTCTGTAACTCTGCATCTTCAGTTTAAGATGTTTAATTATAAATTTGGACTTTTATAAACATTAAAGTTTAGCTTACAAAAAATCAACTAATAAACCCAGAGGACATAAAAAAACAGAAATGGTAAACCAACACTGAAGTAGTTAGTACTCCAATTATATTGAAGATTTAAATTAAACCAATTTTAGGAGAATTAGTCAACAACTCTAAACAAGACAATTCACCAAACAAAGGGGCAAAAAACACCTAAGAATAGTTTGTGACTCAGCCCACAGAGCTATAAGGGGAGGGTGGAGGGAGCCACCTATCTGGCCTATTCTCTTTGTCTCATATTAGGACTAAATTTTTTTTTGTTGTTGTATTTTTCTGAAGTGAGAAGCAGGGAGGCAGACAGAGAGACTCTCACACTTGCCTGACCCAGATTCACCTGGAATGCTCACTAAGGGGTGATGCTCTGCCCATCTGGGGCGCCACTCCATTGCAACTAGAGCCATTCTAGCGCCTGAGGCAGAGGCCATGGAGCCATCCTCAGTGCCTAGGCCAACTTTGCTCCAATGGAGCCTTGGCTGCCAGAGGGGAAGAGACAGAGAGGAAGGAGAGACAGGGGGAAGGGCAGATGGCACTTCTCCTGTGTGCCCTGGCCAGGAATTGAACCCAGGACTTCCACACGCCACTCTGCCACTGAGCCAACTGGCCAGGGCCAGGACTAAATATTAAAGCAAAACTATTTGAGTTCAAAAGATGTACAGAGGGAAAAAAATTTCATAGAGAGGTTTCATTTTCAATTAAAATATAATCTCTCTTTCTTTTAAAGATTGTATTTATTGATTTTATTGAGTGGATAGAGAGAGAAAAGCAGAGGGAGGAACGTGAAGCATCAATTCATAGTAGTTGCTTCTCAAAAATGCCTTGACCAGGCAAACTGGGGGTTTCAAACCAGTGACCTCGGCATTCCAGGTCAACAATTTATCCACCCTGCCACCACCACAGGTCAGATAAAAAATATCATCTCTTTGAAACAAAGATAACTTTTCAAGTTTTCAAACCATTTAATAAAACATAAAGGAAAAAATAAACAGACTGAACATGTCAATATTTTACACTTCTGTTAAAAACAAAATTCAAAAACAAATGGGGAAAAACCCACAAAATACGATAATCAATATTTTTAATGTACAGAGAGGTATTAAAATAGATCATGAAAATACTAAGACCTCAAAATAGACACTTTTTCAAAGAGGAAATAAAACTAATAAATGTTAACATCACTAATAATCAATAAAATGAAAGGGGAGTTTTGTTTTGTTTCTCTTTATAAACTGGTTTATTAAGAAGCAAGCCTTGGCCAATACTCAGCTGCTAAGGTGAGGGGAAATGGGTGCCGCAGACACAGCTCAGGGAGTGCAAGTCAGCTCTGCAGAAGGCAACGCGAAAATATATACATAGAATCCTACCAAGGTTCACATCCTATCAGCCAATAATTTCACTTCTGGTAATCTGTCATAGGGAAATAATAATAAATGTGGGAAATGCCTTACTTATAAAGATATTCATCATAGTTATTTGTATAATAGGAAAAAGTTGGAAATGAGAGTCCAACAATGGGGAACCAAACTGAGCCAAGTATTACGCTGTCACTTAAATCATATTAATAATGTGTGAATTATATTTCAATAAACCTATTTTTTTTTAAAAATAAGTTCAGCTTGAACATGTAATAACATGAAAACTGGTTATGTTCTTATAATTTAAAATGTATGATATAATATAAATGTGGACTTATTATGAAAATAACAACAGCAGCCAACAATCACTGAATACTTACCAAATGCCAAGCCCTATACTCAGGTCCTTCCACATTACGCTGTTTTCATCATTATTAGGGCCACTCTAGAAGGGTCGAAGGCCCAGGGTCCCCTCAGCTACTGCGGGGCTGGCCAAGACAAATATATAACTTTTTAAAGGAGCCCTCACTATAAAAATTTTCAGTGCCCTTAAAATTTTTTTAAAAAATTGTTTTTGAAATTAAATTTTGATTATTTCAGAAAAGGAACAGTGCCCCTGATCTGCCCCCTCCCTCCATGCACAGCTGAGAGCAGCCACCCTAGCTAACCTAACCAAAAAAAGGCCTGATTATTGTTACATTTATGAAGACTTTATTATGAGAGTGTCACACTAAACACATATTATCTCTCCATCCTCATAACCACCCTATGGATAAATATTATAAAATCTTCACTTTTTAAAGAACAGAAAACCAAGGCTTAGTGAGATTGTTATATTCACAAAGCTAATAAAAAGCCAAGCTAGACCCAATCAGACAGCAAAAGCCATGTTCTTAGCTACAGTTTTGTATTGTAAAACATGTACAGTATATGTAATAACAAGCAAAGCAAAAAGGTGAGTAGGAGACACTAAAATGTGGATGCTATTGGTTGTTGGACTTAGAATGACTATTCCGTCCTAATTTTTTTTTCTATCTTACAGTTCCTTCAATCAGTATGTATTATTTTTATAGTGAAAAAAATAAGTTACATAATGAGAAATAAAGTTAAAATTTTAAAGGGGAAAAGGATTTGAAAAAATATTTCCTTAAATGACACTGTTAATAGATTATATTACCTAATACATAAAGTGCTCATCCATTCTTCTTTAAGACCAGAAGTCAGTATATCTCAAAATTATGCTATTAAATTAAAAGAATGTCTTTTATCACTGATAGAACAGAACATAATGTAGGCTGGAGAGAAACTGAGTTGAAGACTAATCAAATATGTTAACAGTCAGGGAAAGGTGTGAATGGAACCTGATGTCTCCAAAGACAAAAGCTTCATGGTATTCTCTCTCCTAAGGCTTTCCAGTGTGCTCACCTCACCAATTCAGCACACTTCCCAGGGCATTTTAGAATCTTATCCAGAGCACATCAGGTCTGACTATGCAGTGGCGCTGGACGCTGAGGACCCAGGTTCAAAACCCTGAGCTTGCCAGCTTGAGGACAGGCTCATCTGGCTTGAGCACAGGTTTACCAGCTCGATTGTAGGGTTGCTAGCTTGAGCATGGGATCACAGACATGACCCTGTGATGGCTGGCTTGAAGCCCAAGGTTTCTGGCTTCAGCAAAGGGTCACTGGCTCGGCTGGAGCACCCCCCTGCCAGTCAAGACACATATGAGAAAGCAGTCAATGAACAACTAAGGTGCCACAACTAGTTAATGCTTTTCATCTCTCTCCCTTCCCGTCTGTGTCCCTGTCTGTCCTAATCCCTGCGTCTCTCTCTCTAAAAAAAAAAAAAAAAGACATCAGGACCCATCACATTGGAAAAAGAGGGAAATCAGATGAGAAATGGAGTCCTGTTGCATAGAAGAGATCTGAAGAGTAAAATATTCTGAACACTAGAAAAGGTATACCGGAATGAAAGAGGAATTTATTTCAGCAGGTTTCTCCCAAAGGCAAGGCAAGATTAACAATTTTCAAAACAACTCGAAATAAATTTCCCGGAATGGGAAATTTCCACATTTGTTTTCACTCAGTTTTAGTCTCTGGCCCCTCTTTTACTCCCTTCTCCCCCTCTGGCCTTCAAACCCAGTTCCAATGTTACCTTCTCAGTGTAAGTTTATTTTACTATATACTTAGAAGGTTCAGTCTCTTTTTAACATTACCAACATCACTATGCACACCTTTAATTCAAATCAACAAATATTTACCAAGTCATTGGAGGTGTAACA
Organism: Saccopteryx bilineata; assembly: GCF_036850765.1. Taxonomy (NCBI): domain Eukaryota; kingdom Metazoa; phylum Chordata; class Mammalia; order Chiroptera; family Emballonuridae; genus Saccopteryx; species Saccopteryx bilineata. The sequence goes on along the minus strand of NC_089492.1, from coordinate 83,841,470 downwards.
TCTGTATAAAATGTATTAGAGTAGGGAATACAGAGGAGGAGTTAGGCCAGTGGTCCCCAAACCCCCGGCTGCGGACCGGTACCGGTCCGTGGGCCATTTGGTACCAGTCCACAGAGAAAGAATAAACAACTTAACATTATTTCCGTTTTATTTATATTTAAGTCTGAACGATGTTTTATTTTTAAAAAATGACAAGATTCCCTCTGTTACATCCGTCTAAGACTCACTCTAGACGCTTGTCTCAGTCACGTGATACATTTATCTGTCCCACCCTAAAGGCTGGTCTGTGAAAATATTTTCTGACATTAAACAGGTCCGTGGCACAAAAAAGGTTGTGGACCACTGAATTAGGCCAAAACTTAGAATTCCATAAATGCCATAGGTATAAAGGACAGAAGATGGGCACCTACCTAATTTGCCTTAGGCAACTAGAAAGTTGTTAGTTGAGCAATCCCAAAGGAAATGACTCCTAGATTGAGTAATGAAGAAGTAAACAATAGTTATAAACCAGTAGACTTATAGAGAAAAGAAACGGAGAGCAGAAACAGGCAAAACACAGGAAAAAGCTGTTTGAGAATTTAAAAGACAATGTCAGAGGACTTTGTAAATGGAGCTAATAATAGCACCTACCTCATGGGGGTGTTGTAGAAAGTATGAGTTAATAAGTATAATGAATTAAAATAGTGCTATACACAGAAGATACTATAAAATCTATAAACAAAACTAAGAATCAAACTTGGCAAAAAATTTACACCTATATAATAAAAGTTATTTTTTATGTAAGGAATTTTTAAAAATAACCAAGATATAAACATGCCAATGAAGTGAGAAAAGGGACTTTATTCTATCATTCCGATTTCCAGGACTTGCACAAAGTTAGAGAACGAATGTTACACAAGCATTCCCAGTCTGCATTATTCCTGGCAAATTTAATTAATCTTGAAGTTCTCACTTATATTCACCAAAGGTATTTTAATATACTCACTAAATGTCACATAAGTTGTGATATTTATTAATTTGACCTACTTCATTCTTATATTTATGAGGTCATTTTTAAGTGTGAAGGAGGAGGAGCAGGGTGGTGAGAAGTATCCAAATAGCTAAACCAACATGTTTAAACAAAAAGAAATGATAAAGCAACAATTATCAGTGTTCTCCAAACTGTCAAAGCAAATCCTGCTGGGTCCTTCTGTGTGGGATCTGTAATTTGACACTGCTGATTCTAGACCATTCTCAGCCATTATCAACCTCACATCCCACTAGTCAAGCTCTCCTAACTTTGACAGAAGTTAGCTCTGGCAGGGTAGTTCAGTTGGTAGAGCATGTACCAAGGTTGCAGGTTCCATCCCTGGTAGGGCACATACAAAAGTCAACCAATGGATGCACACAGAAGTGGAACAACAAACTGATGTGTGTGTCTCTCTCTTCCTTTCTCTCTAAAGTCAATAAATAAAAATTGAGAAAAGTGGAAGTTATTTAAGCACCTAGACTCAAAGACTTTGAAGAGATAATCCAAAGCAGTTGTGTTTTTTTATTTTGCAGATAGAGAACATTGTTTCCTTTAGGCTATGTTTTTGGTGTCCCTCCCAATTAAGGGAATTAAAAGCACAGATTCTTTGTTGGGAGATAAGGTTGTGGGTCAGTTTTTTTTTGTTGTTGGTTTGTTTTTGAGAGAGGGAAAGACAAACAGGAAGGGAGAGAGAAGTATCAACTCATAGTTACAGCACCTTAGTTCATTGATTGCTTTTTCATATATTCCTTGAGGGGGGGGTAGGGAGGGGGGGCTATAGCTCAGGCCAGCGACCTTGGGCTTCAAACCAGTGACAATGGGGTCATGTTTCTGATCCCGCGCCCCAAGCTCAAGCTGGTGAGCCCGTGCTCAAGCCAGCAACCTCGGGGTTTCGAACCTGGGTCCTCCGCGTCCCAGTTCCATGCTCTATCCACTGTGCCACCACCTGGTCAGGCTGTAGGTCAGTTCTTCTACTCTATTTTCCAGCCTTCTTACATGGATTGTTTTAAAGGTAAGATTAAAACTGAAGGGCAGGCCCTAATCAGTTGGTTAGAGCATAATCCTGAAATGACAAGGTTACAGGTTTGATCCCCAGTCAGGGCACATACCAGAAGCAACCAATAAATGCACAACTAAGTGGGACAACGAATGCCTCCTTCTCTCTCTTCCTCTTTCTGTCTCACTAAATCAGTAAAAAAAAAAACTTAAGGGCAATAAAAAACCTAATTTATTTTTCAATCACTGGATTAAAACACACACACACACACTGAGTACACTAGTTTAGTTTGAAATTTCTCATTGAGGCAAGTTGTAATAATAATAATAGGTATTTTTTTTTTTTTTTCATTTTTCTGAAGCTGGAAATGGAGAGACAGTCAGACTCCCGCATGCGCCTGACCGGGATCCATCCGGCATGCCCACCATGGGGCGATGCTCTGCCCATCCTGGGCGTCGCCATGTTGCGACCAGAGCCACTCTAGCGCCTGGGGCAGAGGCCAAGGAGCCATCCCCAGCGCCCGGGCCATCTTTGCTCCAATGGAGCCTTGGCTGTGGGAGAGGAAGAGAGAGACAGAGAGGAAGGCGCGGTGGAGGGGTGGAGAAGCAAATGGGCGCTTCTCCTGTGTGCCCTGGCTGGGAATCGAACCCGGGTCCTCCGCACGCTAGGCCGACGCTCTACCACTGAGCCAACCGGCCAGGGCCAATAGGTATCATTTCTTAAGCAACATACTAAGCAGTAATCACTGTGCTAAGCACTTCATAATATGTATAACAACTACTACAGTAATGATTATAATAAATAAAACTTTTATTAACCACATACACTTTTCCAAAATGAGTGTATTAAGTGAAGAAATGATCTAGAAAACATAAAAGTTACTTAATGAAACTAGTTAAATGTCAACCACCTGGTAATACATCCCTAAATGTCTACCATAACCACTAGTGAATAACTCTATAGGTAAAAAAAAATCATTCAGTGTCCTGATATTGTTGAGAAATCATCTTTTAAATAAATTTCTCACAATAAAACTATACATGTGCAAATGAAATATGTTGCCCTCTTTGAGTTGTAAAAATACATTATTTCTTGATGTATTCACTGTCCTATTTCTGCTCAGTTTCTTCCTGTCCTCCCCCACTTTCTCTCTGCCTTCAGATCTTTTAGGCCAGTTCAGTTCCTCCTTCTCAGAATACCTACCAGCACAGTCTAACCAACAGGACTCTAATATTAGTCACTGTGCTCTGTAGTTATAGGATGCTATGAAGTCAAAAATAAAATCAAGTAAAAAATACAGCATATCTCTTGCATCTTCTTTTGTAGACCTATTCATTTGCAGAACTTAAACATTTCCCTACTTCACACTTGGAATCAATAACTAGCAAACTAAAGAGTCTGCCCTTTTTTTGTAAGATTTTATTTCTTCATTTTAGAGAACAGAGAAAGCGAGAGAGAGAGAAAGGAAAAGCAGGAAGCACCAACTCCCATGTGTGCCTTGATCAGGCAAGCCTAGGGTTTTGAACCGGCGATCTCAGCATTCCAGCTCCACTCTTTATCCACTGTGTCACCACAGGTCAGGCTGCCCTTTTTTTAGACAGTCTTTAAAAATAGTTATTCCACAAATTTTTCCATAAGTAAGGTATTAAAATGATCAGAATACAAAAAAAACCCCAAAAAAACAAATGCACTGTTAGGTGGTAATAAGTATATCACTTTTAGTAATATAATTAGTTTATTCTGAATAGTTTCTAAAACTTGTTAATATAAATGCTTTATAAGTAAATATAGTATATAAAAATGATATGTACTTAGCGATGGACTAATATATACTTTTATTCATTTACTCAAAAAATATTTATTGAATGCCTAAAACACATTTTAAACAGATTTTCTAAACTAAGATGAGTATACCAGATAACTGCATAGGTGTTAAAAGTTAGAAGGATCTTAGTTTGAAACCTGGCTCTTATACTTACTGGCTCAGAGACCTAGAGTAGTCAGTTAACCTCTAGGTTAACATTTCACTTATCTATTTGATGAGAGGAAAATAACTACTCAGTCTTTGTGAGCTTTAAATGATTATGTAAAACAGCACAGGGCTAACCATGTGATAAGTGACACACATGGTAAATATATCAAATATATATAAAATAAATGACAGGCATGGCAAATATATTTGAATACTGAAGTCATTAAGGGAGATGACCATAAGTATTCTGTCTTACTGGAAAGATGAAAATTGTGAAACTATATTTTAAAGATACATTAAAAATAAAAATCCTAAGGTTATGTAAGAAATGTTACACTTTTTAGGAGAAATATTAAGTAACCAATCAAGATAAAAAAGAAAAGGAGAAGCAAAAGAAAACCTTGAAAGCTGCTGAGTTTGGGTGAAGGGTATACTTTGATTTCTTATACTATTTTTGTGAAAATAAAAACACATTTTTAACTATAATTACAATCCCTGAGCACGCCTAACACATTTCCTCATAATCAAGAGAGATCAGGATGTTAGCCTTGAGATATGTTGAACAGTACCTCCCTGCTCAATAATTTAGTACAGGTCAAGTTTTCTCAGGCAATTCTAAATTTCATTATAAAAGTGAGCATGTAATAAAGGGTTAAAAATGCAAGCTTTTCAGCTGCTCATTAATATTATTAAAACAGCAGCACCCCACATTTTTTTCCATGTCCTTCAAAAATATGAAATTTTGCTTTTAAAAACAACTTCCACCTTATATACTTTTGAAAATCACAAGGGATACATGTCAATCATATCTCACTCAATAAGGCTGGGGAAAAAAGAAATTACAAGGGAATTGTAGGCACTGCCAAAAAACCTAAAGGTGTGCACGTCAGATGTCCGAGTTGCCACTATCTTTAGAATATGAGGGATATCATTGTTAATTTATGTAAGGTGATGTTTCTAGTTTGTGTTTAGTTTTTACCACTGATTAAGTGAACAATATAGGACTCCGGCACGGTGAGAGACGTAAACAATTTTCTTGAGAGGCTTAAGATGCTTAACCTACAAGGTCCAGGCTACCTAAACTAAGCTGACTAAAACAACACCAAATTTCAAGTCACACCTCGCCTGTTTCTGGGTAAGCAAGTAAACTCACTCGTACTAAGGCACTGGGGCATTTAGTAAAGCAATCACTTTTTGTGTTAACCTTAATTACTGTCATCAAGTGGTGGCCTCAACCAACAATATTCCTAATTCATAACTAATACAAGTCTCAAATGAAGCACAGCAGCCATCGTAAGTCATTTAACGATAAAACCCAGCATCTTTTTACAGAATGCCAAGCTATCTGGAGTTTCAGCCTCGGTTTACCCATTCACCACGCACATGCAGGCGTCATTTTAAAAATAATAATAATAATAAGCAAAAAAACTTGATGCTGGCCTAAGAGGCTCCATCTCTTCGTGCTTCCTGCATACCCTGGACATCAATAACGCTGACAAAAATGTCAAATTGTAACATTTCCCAACTTGGGTTGCACGCGAGCGGCGGCCGCGGAGCATCCATCCCCTTTGGCCTCTCCGGACTCGGGCCACTTGGATGAACCGGGATGCGGCTCACCTGATTCCGCACCAAGCATTGCCGAGAAGGGGAACCAACTCCGGGAACATAAAATGGGTCCCCGAGTAAGCGTGCGGCTGCACCGAAGGGATCTCTTCCACCGGCACCCCGAAAGCGAGGGGTCCCCGCCGCCCGCGGGCCTCGGCGGCGTCCGCACCTGCCGGGAGAGGCCGCGGCCGGGGCTCGGTCCCAGGGCGGCAGGAACCCGGGGCCGGAGGTTTCCGCCCGGCACAGCCAAGTCCGTCAGGGGCCTAGCTCGGGGGCAGCCCGGGCGCCCCAGCAGCCTTGCGCGTCATCTGCGGCGCTCAGCTGGCTCCCACCCGGGCCCGCGCAGCCTCCCACGGCGCGAGCGATGACGCCCGCACCTGTCCCGCGTTCCGCCGCAGCCGGGCAGCGGCTTCACCCACCTGGCGCCTCCGCCGCGCCTCTCGCACGTCACGGCGCGACCCCGCGCCCCTCGGCCCCGGCAGCGCAGGCGCGTGCAGACACCGAGAGACCCTGCTCGGCCGCCGCCGCCCCCGGGATCGTCGCCAGGCCGCCGACCGCGAACCTGTTGCGCAGCCTGTCACGGCCGCTCGGGTTTCGCGGCGCCGCCTCAGCCCCACAACAACATGGCGGTCGCAGCCTCCGCAGGAAGCTGAGGGGCGGGGAGGTAGGCGACGGGCCTGGCAGCTGACGGCCCGCCCGCCGCCGGGCACTGACTCCCCACCCTCGCGAACCCGAAATGGGCCGGGCGCGGCTCCTTCACTCCCACAGCTGCGGGGTCTGGACCTCTTGGGCCTAGTCCAAATGCTCCGCTCGCCGTTCGGGGAGGCTTCGAAGCCCCGGCCTCGCAGCCCGTGAGGAGCTGCGACGACCCACCTGGCTCCTCCTCCCTGAGGTGACATGTTGAGGTTGGGTGGTGCGTTTCCTGCCACAAAGACCCCAAGGTTTTGGAAAGGGCCCAGCTTCTGGCGCGTCCTTGTCGTACTCCAGCCGGGGCTCTCGCTGGAGCCTTCTCTCCTACTGAGGTTTCTTGGCTGATCTGGGAGCACGACTCCCTGGGTCTGCTACAGGTCCCTGGACCCTCCCCGGGTGCCCCGGACGCTACAGGTCCCTGGACCCTCCCCAGGTACCCCGGACGCTACAGGTCCTTGGATCCTCCCGGGGTGCCCCGGATGCTACAGGTCTCTGGACCTTCCCGGGGTGCCCCGGACGCTACAGGTCCCTGGACCCTCCCCGGGTGCCCCGGACGCTACACGTCCCTGGACCCTCCCGGGGTGCCCCGGACGCTACAGGTCTCTGGACCCTCCTCGGGTACCCTAGAAAGACTAACCACACCTAGTGGTCATCCAGCATTCCTTGCCCGCCTCCATAACACACGAAAAAGGCCAATGAGATAGTGGCTCTCCTACTCCCATCCACATACGAGAGTACCCCCCCCCCCCCCTATATACTCTCACTGAGCTCCGAGTGCCACTGCCTGCAGCCCTGCAGTAGCTGAACATTCTCTCCCATCCCACAGCCGCCCGACAGCTCCTGGTCTCACAAAAGACCACATTTCAACTCAGGTCACCACCATTTACGGAAGGCTTGCACTCGGCACAGCACTCCTTTAAGAGAAAGACTTTCTGTTATTTGGGGCTAGAGAAGTCAGTGGTTCCTATTGGCATAACAAAATGGAAGTCCAGAACCCAAGAGTTCTGTTGCCTTTTAAAGGCAGAGTGGTGGGGGGCTGGTCCCATGTTCAAAACTCATATCCCGGTGACTTCTGTTAACTCAAGGAGAAATTTGTGCAGATGAAATGACCCCATGGCTTCCTTTCATTCCTTACCTGTTGGGTAGGTGACTGTAGCAGGGCTGTCCTGAGAGGGGTAGCTCCAAAGCCCAGGCCTATCTGAACTGGCTGGTCAACTCGTGTGAGGACTTAGCAAACATTGATGATAGTAAACAGGCTTTTCCCGCTCTCAAACTGTTTTTTTCCTAACACTTCAGTTAGGGCTTGATCAAGACCTGACAGACAGGTCCTGAGCTTCGGTGACAGAGAGAGGCCTGACTCCTTTGTATTAGTCCAGGATGTCCCTTATCTACTGGGGACCAATCTGCAAACAAACAACCCAAGCTTAGGATAGCACTCTTTCTTGAGTGCGTGGTCTCATTCCCATAGCAGACCACCAATTAATAGTGGCCTTTCCTCTCAGAGCCCACACTCAGGAGTCAATACCTCCAAATCCTCAACATAGTGCTCCAGAGAGTTGGCATGTAAGGTGAAACCTATTCTTTTAATCCTGATAGGCAGAAAGCCAGTCTCCATTTCCCTCCCCTCAGCTGATCGATGTCATTTGTGTATCAGGGTTCTGGGTCTGGTGCGGTTCACCCTGAGTCCTCTTTCTGAACGAAGTGCCAAATCCTTGGTGCAACAAAAGTGAAATTTATAGAAAAGAATGTTTATAAAGAAGTAAAAATATTTTTATAAAGACCCTCTGAAATAAACCAAAAAGCTAACTATCTCTGATGGAAATTGGTGTCCTGTATACAGCTAGGAGTCTACAGTATCCCCAAGCACCAAAACAACAATGACCCAGGATATCATTCAGCACTTTAAGGCCAATCTGTCCATACTATCCTACTCTTTCAATATTTATGATTCACATAGTAATCACCTGGTACGTCCTGTACCCATCTGACATCATACATAGTTACTACAATATTGACTATATTCCATATACTGTACTTTATATCCCCATGACTACTTTTATAACTGGCAACTTATACTACTTAATCCCTTTCACCTTTCTCACCCATTACCCCAATTCCCCTCCCATCTCTCAACCATCAAATTGTTCTCTGTATCTATGAGTTTGTTCCTGTTTTGTTTGTTCAGTTATTTTGTTTTTTAGATTCCACATATAAGTTAAATCATATGGTATTTGTTATTCTCTGCCTGACTTCTTTCACTAAGAATAATACCTTCTAGGTCTATCCATGTTGTTGCAGATGTTAAGATTTCATTCTTTTTTATGGCTGAGTAATATTCTCTTGTATATATATACCACAACCTCTTTACCATTTGTCTATTGATGAACACTTAGGTTGCTTCCAATCTTTGCTGTGGTAAATAATGCTGCAGTGAGCACAGGATAGAATTCTTCGGATAAATACCCAGAAGTAAAATTGCTAGGTGATATGGTAGTTCTATTTTTAACTTTTTGAGGAAACTCCATACTGTTTTCCCTAGTAGCTGTACCAAATTTACAATCCCACTACAGTGCACAAGGGTTTCTTTTTCTTGTTTGTTGATTTATTGAAGATAGTCTTTCTGAAAAGTGTGAGGTGATAGGTCATTAAGGTTTTAATTTGCATTTCCCCAATGAGTAGTCATGTTGAGAATCTTTTCATATATTTATTGGCCTACATGTATATTTGACTGTTTAATATCATCTAGGATTTATATTAAATGTGCTCTACTAGGATATGTGTTCCACCACTGAACACTAGAAAAACCTAGCCCTCCTGATCCTCAGTGCATCTGGAGATAGGAGTAGTGAGTGGTGGGAATCTAAAGCTGTGCCTCTTTAACCTTCTGTATTTGGTAGGAGTCAATCGACCTCTACTGTCAGCCACTGTGCTTTTCAGACAGGGTATCTCTTCTATTCTGTAGAGAATAACATAAACTTACGATCTCTCCATACCACTCCTAAACACACACACACACACACACACACACACACACACGCCACACTGATTCCATCCTTTCTGAGAAATAGATGAAAAGTGAGGCTTGTCCCTTTTTCAGTTTCTTTTTCCTCTCAAAACTCACTCAAAAGAATAGATGTGTTGACAGTGGCCCTTTGTGCATAGAGAACTGAAAGTCAAAGTCAGTCTGGGAAACCAAGCTTAGGCTGCGCTAGTATTTGACTGTAAGAGCAGACCAAAAGCAGGCCAGGGATGGGGCAGGAGGTCAGGAAAAGGCCAGGGCTTCATTTGACATGTGTTTGCTGATTTATCATATGATATTTGTTTTTATTCGGTAGGTAGTTACTAAGGACCAATTATGTTCCAGCTACTGGAAACAAGGAGTTAGAAAGGAATTAGCACTAATGAGGAGCAAGTGAGACTTAATTCAGAGCAATAGTCAATAGGACAAGTTTGTTCCTTTGCCCTTTTCTCAGCTTCTTGACCTCCCACACCCTAATTTGGAAAGCTTGGGCAGGTGAGAAACAGAGGAGGAATGGGAATAGGAGTGACTTAGGAGAAAGAGGAGGGAAGGAAATTTTTCTAGCATGGAGGAAAACATGTTCTCATTATTAGGCTACTTGTGTTGGGCAAAACTTGAGACTGGCTTAAGGCCTGAAATACCGGAAAAGAAGTACCAGTCAAGCTAGAGAGGAAGTTAGCCCAGACTTGGCCCTGGGCCAGTACTGCAGGGTGGAGCCAAAGGCCCTGGACAGGACATGCTCATTCATGACTAAAGCACCAGGGGCTTCCAGTCTGGCAGGTGTAGCTCAGCGAAAGGGAATCCAGCCTTATTCAAGAGTCAGACAGCTTCCTGTCTGGCAGATTTAGTTTAGTTGTCTGCAGCTGTCTGTTTAGTTTACTGTTGCTGTCTCCAGCACAAACCTGGAGTGATACCAGTTCCCTTCTTGTAATAACCTAACTAATATTTATGTGGCATTTTGCACTTGGCAGAATTTTGTTATTTCATTTAATTCTCATGCCATCCTGGGAAGCAGGGTGAAGTTCTGTTTGTGATCATCAAACTTTGGTTGGTATGAGAAAAATAGGTGAAATCAGGTGTCAGCCTCGTGCTGGGAATTTTCCTATGCCAAGTTCTTTTGATTTTCTTTTCCCCTTTTAAATTGAGAAATTAGGCCATACTATTCTGGGTTCAGATAGCAACAACGTTTTAGTTTAAAATATACAATGGATCAGATCATTTTGTACTGTTTGGCCCAGTCAAATAAACATTCTTATTTCCAATATTGCCATTTTCTTCTCTATAAGATATCTTGAGCTGATAAAATATAAGGATAAGTGCCCCTACCCTGGCTTCTATCCCCCCTCTTGGGAGAGAGAGATAAGAGTAACTTTCTATGGCCTGGTGCCAAAGCACTACAGAGGGGTAGACCCAGGCAAATGGAAGGCCACATTTGCTTGTTTAGATTATATGTTTGAAACTTGTCCTGTCTTCACTTTCCAAGAACAAGATGAACATCTAAATATTAGAGCAATGAAATCACTGCCTCAAATCAGCAACCTCAAGTTGGTTGTCATCCTTATCCACCTTTGGGAGGAATGACCAGACCAGGAAAACTTTCTGCCTTGGGACTCAAATGGAGATTGGGATAGGGTGTTTGGTGCTTTTTGCCGTTTCTGTTTCTTTTTTTTCTTTTGTGTTATGTGTATCCAATAAATAGATCATTTTCCTTTTCTAGTACTTGTAATTTAAAAGTACTTAATTTAGTAGAACCACATAGGAAGGCAAGAAAGAACAAAAATAGACTGTTTGCAAATTTTAACTTAACCTCAGAAGCAATTTTCAACAGGTAGATATTTATGGCTTTTTTCATAAATGAAAAACTGCTAGATTGAACAGAGCCATTCAGCCATAAGTGCTGAGAATAGCTACTATCCCTTCTCCTAACACTTAACCATCACTGCCACCATTGTTTACTGAGTATCCAAGGCATTCATATATAAATTGTCTCTGTTGCCTTAAAATAATAGTGTATGGCAGGTATTATAAACCTCATTTCTCAGATGAAGAAACTAAAGTTTAGAAAAACCAAACCATTTTTCCACAGTCACACATTTATGAAGAGTGGAAAAGCTAAAATTTGACTCCTGATTTCTATGACTACCAAGTCCATGTTCTTTTTACTCTACAAGTACTTCCTCTCCCTATATTACAGTGTCAGTAATTGATTTGTTTTTGTATTAAATGTACATGAGCAAAAACCCCCAAAATTTTATTTTGGAAGAACAGTTACCCAAAATATGAAGATGCAAAATAGTAAGTCAAGTTCTACTTCACAGTCAGACAGACTGTGTGATCCCCCTAAAGCCGTGATGGCGAACCTTTTTATAAAAACTGCCCACTTTTGCAGTGCTGGTCAATCTGGTCCCTCCTGCCCACTTTGGGTGTGTCAGCTTTTACGGTGGGCCAATCGCAGCACCGTTTGTTTGCTTCGCTACCACCCACCATGAAAGCTGGAACGCCCACTAGTGGGCGGGAGTGACCAGGTTGACCAACACTGCAAAAGTGGGCAGTTTTTATAAAAAGGTTTGCCATCACAACCCTAGAGCTTGTGATTCCTCCCTCTGCAGCCAGTGCACCATCGTTCTCCATTGGCCATGGATATCCAGGGTGTGACTTACATGATCTTATTTCTTAGATTCCTTTAAGAGTCCATCATGTAAATAAATAATATAATTCTTCAGAAAGGAGAACCCACCTTATTGTTTGAAGAGGGGCAGGTGGCCGCAATGACCCGAAAAATGTGCACTGAGTCCAGCTAATTCAAGCCATAATAACTAATTAAATGATCATCTTGTCATTCATGACCATCCACATTGACCCAGTGTAATTTGGTAAGGTCAGATTATTCAAAATATGTAGACAAGCTTCATTACATTCCAAATAGGCAATTTAAGAAAAAATAAAATCTTCATGATGTCAGTATCTGTTTTTCAATTCTGTGAAATGATATTATCTGATTACAGACCATTTTTCTTCATTATTGAGGTATAATTTGCAGCTGGTAAAGTACATACACCATAAATTTGCCAGCTTCTAAATTTTATATAAGTAAAATAATGTAGCCATCTGTGTGTGCCTGGCTTTTTCTTTTTGCTTAGTGCTGTAGATAGTTCATTTTGAAGCAACAGAATTTTTACCACACTTTGAAATACTCTTCTTAGAATTTACTTATTTGTGAGAGGAGAAATTTCAAAAGATTTCAGGGCTTGACCTGTGATGGTGCAGTGGATAAAGCATCAACCTGGAATGGTGAGGTTGCCTGTTTGAAACCCTAGGCTTGCCTTGTCAAGGCACCTATGGGAGTTGATGCTTCCTGCTCCTCCCCCCTTCTCTCTTTCTACCTCTCTCTCCCCCCTCTAAAAATGAATAAATAAAATCTTAAAAAGATTTCAGACTAAATCAGTTTTAAGAGATTGCCTAGCTATTATATCATTTTCGCCAAGAAGTATTTAATGAAAGCCTTTGTGTAAATGTTACACATCGATCTATCTGTCCGATTTTTGTTTCAAAAAACTAATTTCAAGTTCTTTCTATTGCTACACAAAGAATTTTCAATTCTATATTCTGGGAAAATGCCAGCTTTGTTTTGGTACTTATGAAAGTCGTTGATCAGCTCAAGAGACTATGGAGCTCAGTAAGAACCACTTGGAAGCCAGCAGGGTGATCAGAAGTGCTCCTCAACCACACTGAGAGCATCCTCATGTCCTTTGACCACTTGGAACTTATGTTCAAAGACATGAAGAATGTGTCAGAGGCCTTCAAAGGTACCAAAAAAGGCATGGTCTACCTTGCCCCTTACCAGGTCATCTTTCTGTCCAAGGAGAAGAATGCCACGCAGTTCTTTATGATGCCGTTTTATCAAATGAAAGACTACAAGATCAAGCAACCTGTTTTTGGGGCAAACTACATTATGGGAACAGAGAAGGGCAGAGGCAGGAGGTGGCTGGGAAGGTTCTGCATGGTACAAGCTGACCTTTATGGCACAGGGTGCAATATAGTTCGGACAGCTACTGGTGGCATCTCAAGCCTCCCACAGCGAAGCCCCACTGGAGCTTATTGGCACTCCTCTTTGCCCAGTGGGGCCTGTGTCTTTCCCCCACCAGTCACCAATGGATTGCACTCTTGCCCTCCTGTTTACCCCTACCCACCTTTCCCACCTGAGTTCTATCCAGGACCTCCCATGACTGACGGAGCCATGGGATATGTACATTCCTCACCACTGCCTTACCGGGTCAGCAGCTCTGATGTCCCCTCCACTTTTGCAGCTGCAGCCAAGGCTGCAGAAGCAGCTGCCAGCGCCTATTAAAACCTGGGCAACCTATACAACGTCTACATGCCCATGAACAGGCTTCCGCCAACTCCCTACTAACCCGGGAAAGATAAGACCCAGTAAAACCCTCACCCCCTGCCTCCTGCCCCTCCTTACTCTTTCTTTCCCCTCACCTGGAGCGGAATCTGGTGTGAGGGTGATGGGGATGGGGGAGTGGACTTGTTCTTCCTCCACGAATGATTACAAAACACTTAACAGAAAGGAAGGGCCCCTTGACTCGGAGCTGCACCTCCAGCTTCCCACAGTAGCCCAGAGCTACATATGCTCAGCGTACTTCACACAGCATTTCTGGGGCTCTCCTCTGGAGCACAGAGTGTCCTCGTGTTTCTGTCTTGCTTTAAGATTATACCCATGGCGGGACTCTCTGGCCACATCCTCCACTGCAGTCCAGCTTCCTTGTTCTGGTGGCCACTTTATCCTCAGCCTCTGGTCCTCCGAGGACCAGGTCAGCCCCGCTCACACTCCGTGCACTCTGTGCCTAGCCATGGAAGTCACCTTCTGCCAGACGGTCAGTCCACACTTCGTTCCCAGCAGCCTCTAGCCCCAGTCACACCTGCCTTCCCTGCCCTGTCCTTGATCATTCTAATGCCACCGCTGTGTGACTTTTGGAGCTTTAACATGAGCTTCCAGAGGGGTGGGTGGCATCAGGGCCAGGCTGCTGAGGCCTAGGGAGAATGCCCTCTGCCTCACGACTAGTGTTTCTGGAATTTGTTTCCCCTTTGCCTCTCGCCTTCCTGTCTAGAAGGGGCTTCTGGAACTGGAGAACGCATGTACATTCCAGCATGCCCTGCTGCAGTGGGCTGAAACAAAGGCTCTTGACCCCTGAGACCTGGCCTGGATGCATGCTGACCAGACCTTCTCGGCAGCCCCCCACCCTGCTCCCTTCCCTTTATGCTCCATGACCCCTGAATGCATTCAGATTTGTCTCATGTGCTTCGGGACTGGCTATGAAGTGAGAAGATGGCTACTTAGAGAAAATTCCCTATTTATTTGACAAAAAATCCAGTTACTATATTAATTTGAAATAACTTCTGTTTGCACCTTGATTTATTTACAGAGAATGTACAGTAGTAAATATGAAGTAACGTAAAAAAGTTCTTGACAAAACTTTACATAGCCAGCAAGCCTTAATTCTCTACAATGTTCTTTTTCCTAAAATTCACTATTTTATTCAGAAAAAAAGGGGGTTAGTTTTTTAAAATTTTGTTACTCAACATTGTATCAATAATTTAAAATAAACTCAGAATTACATCTAGATTCTAAATAATGCAGTGGCACCATTTCAACAAATCAAACTTCTTTCAGTTTATTTACTTCTAGGACGTGAGTATATGGTTATAGATTTATTATTTGATTGTGGTCATAGTGTAAAATAATTTTTTTATAAATTTTTTTAAAATTTTTTATTTATTCATTTTAGAGAGGAGAGGGAGAGACAGAGAGAGAGAGAGAGAGAGAGAGAGAGAGGAGAAACAGAGAGAGAAGGGGGGAGGAGCTGGAAGCATCAACTCCCATATGTGCCTTGACCAGGCAAGCCCAGGGTTTCGAACCGGCGACCTCAGCATTTCCAGGTCAACACTTTATCCACTGCACCACCACAGGTCAGGCAGTGTAAAATAATTTTATTTTCAGCTTTTTTTCACTAATGTTATGTCATATTTTTATAATACTATTTGTTCTATATTTCTGTATCTTCTTAAAAACAGCATACTATCTATTTGAGATATCATAATTTCCTTGATGATTCTCCTTTTATTGGCTGATTTTAACTTTTTATTATTATAAGTAACATTTCCTTTCTAAGCACCTAAACATACAAAAAACATTTCACGATTAACATTTTCATAGATACTGTTTTTATTTCTTTTGATGTCCATTCTTAGGATTAATTCTCAGAACTCTAATTTCTGCGTGAAAATAATTATTGATAGTTTCTATAAAACTATATTTATTTATTCTGCCATTGCAGTGTAGGAGTATACCAGTTCCACTACACCAGTGATTCTCAAACTTTTTGAAGTTGGAGCGCATTTAAAATCCTACAAATAATTGTAGGTGCATTATTTACAAATTTCTGAGAAATATGTTATAATAATTAAGTCAAATATTAAAGAAAAAATATAAAGTCCAAGCATGCTTTTATGGTAATTAAACAAAATAAATACAAAATTAAATTTATTCTGACATTAAAAAACATTTTTATGTTACATTTTTTGAGTTATGCTTTTTAGAATTTGTAAAAAAGAAGGGTTAAAAAATAAAAAAATGTGCCTGACCAGGCGGTGGCGCAATGGATAGAGCATCGGACTGGAATGCAGAGGACCCAGGTTCAAGACCTCGAGGTCGCCAGCTTGAGTGCGGGCTCATCTGGTTTGAGCAAAAGCTCACCAGCTTGGACCCAAGGTCGCTGGCTCCAGCAAGGGGTCACTCGGTCTGCTGAAGGCCCGCAGTCAAGGCACATGTGAGAAAGCAATCAATGAACAACTAAGGTGTTGCAACGCGCAATGAAAAACTAATGATTGATGCTTCTCATCTCTCTCCGTCCCTGTCTATCCCTCTCTCTGACTCACTCTCTGTCTCTGTAAAAAATAAATAAATAAAATTTAAAAAATTAATTAATTAAAAAATGACAAAAAAGTTTTCTTTTAATATATATAGATACATTCTTAGTAAGATTTAATAAATTTGATAGGTCCTGTCACGAATGTGTTAAATTTTTTCATTCTTGTGTTTATGAGAAACATGAGCCTGATGTGTCCTAGTAATTTCTTTAATGTTTGGGCAAATTCTCATTTCCCTGTCAATACATTGAAGAATTCTTCTCTTTTTACTCTTAATTGTGTTGAGTGCAGAAACCCCCCACCATGCATATCATGGGGGGTAGTGTAAACAATACAGCATCACAGTTTAATAGACTTTTGCAACCTAACCAGGCAAGTGAGTTGGGAGGTTGGGCAGACTGTCAGCTTACGCCAATTCCCCACACTTCTGTCCCCCAAAAATCTAAACTCCCTGTTGCTTTTTGGTTCCCAACAGGCACATATATTTCTGGAATACGATAGGGCGCATCTGGAAATCTTCTAAGGGGCACCAGTGCACCCTGGCACACACTTTGAGAACCACTGCACTACAACCTCTTTAAAACTATATTTTACTACATTAAAAAATTTTAATTGCGGCCCTGGCTGGTTGGCTCAGTGGTAGAGTGTCGGCCTGGCGTGCAGAAGTACCGGGTTCGATTCCCGGCCAGGGCACACAGGAGAAGCGCCCATCTGCTTCTTCACCCCTCCTCCTCTCCTTCCTCTCTGTCTCTCTCTTCCCCTCCTGCAGCAGAGGCTCCACTGGAGCAAAGATGGCCCGGGCACTGGGGATGGCTCCTCGGCCTCTGCCCCAGGCGCTAGAGTGGCTCTGGTCGCAACAGAGCGATCCCTGGAGGGGCAGAGCATCGCCCCCGGGTGGGCAGAGCGTCGCCCCCTGGTGGGTGTGCCGGGTGCATCCCAGTCGGGCGCATGCGGGAGTCTGTCTGACTGTCTCTCCCCGTTTCCAGCTTCAGAAAATACAGAAGAAAAAAAAGGAACTTGTAAAATTCAACACCAGGAAGATAAATAATCCAATCAAAAAAATGGGCAAAAGAAATGAACAGACACTTCTCCAAAGAGACATACAGATGGCCAATAGGTATATGCAAAAATGCTCAACATCACTAATCATTAAAGAAATGCAAATTAAAACCACAATGAGATATCACCTCACACCAGCCTTAATGGCGCTCATCAACAAAACAACACAGAATACGTGCTGGTGAGGATGTGGAGAATAGGGAACCCTCCTGCACTGCTGGTGGGAATGCAGACTGGTGCAGCCACTGTGGAAAACAGTATGGAGATTCCTCAAAAAATTAAAAGTAGAACTGCCTTTTGACCCAGCCATCCTACTTTTGGGAATATATCCCAAGAACATCACATGAATGAGTCAAAAAGAGAAATGCATCCCCATGTATATGGCAGCATTGTTTACAATAACCAAGATCTGGAAATAGTCTAAGTGCCTGTCAGTGGACGAGTGGATTAAAAAGCTATGGTACATAAACACAATGGAATACTATGGGGCCATAAAAAAGAAAGAAATATTATTTTTTGTGACAACATGGATAGACCTGGAAACTATTATGCTAAGTGAAATAAGCCAGGCAGAGAAAGAAAAATATCATATGACCTCACTCATCTGAGGAATCTGATGAACAATGTGAACTGAGGAGTGGAATAGAGACAGAAGCAGGATCAAAGGGTCCAGAAGGAAAGTGGACAGTAGGAAAGGGGATGATAGGCTGATAGGATGGGATGAGAGCAGAAAAGCAAATCCTGGAGGGAAGGGGGGAGTGGTTACGGGGATGGGGATGGGGAGGGATGTACTGGGGAACATGGGGGAGGGAAATGTCTTCAGGGGACACTAGACATGTAAACACAATAAATCAATTAAAAAAAAGACACTAAGCAGTAGAACTCTTAGAACATAATAAAATCTTTATTTTTACAATTTTCAATTTAATGTTTCCCAAGGCTTTGGTAAATTAAAAATAAAGTTATGCTGGGCAAGGATACTTATCAAATTCTTGTGTAGAATAGCTCCTTCAACAAAGTCTACTGAACAAAGCTTCCTTACTAGAAGGTTCACCATGGTGTGATTATTTTCTTCATGTGTTTCAAAAGGACTTAGACCCACCAAATGTTTCAATAATATAGGCAAGTGCTTTTCTTTTGTCTTTGTATAGACATAGAACTCTTAGCTCCATGTCAGAATGACCAGGTTGAATGCAAATGTTTGGTTGGAAATAACAGAAATCAACTCAATGGGTTTAAGCAAAAAAGGAAGTAGTTTATTTTATGCATATATGGTTATAGGAGGGTTTCAATAAAACCAAGGGCAGGAAAGAAGACAGCAAACAGAATCAGGAAATAAACACTGTCCTTTGATAGATGTCCTAGCTCATCTCTGTACTTGTACTTCACTTTTCTCTCTGTAAACTGCTTCCTATCCTTCAGTCTCCTCACAGGGGGAAGATGCCCTCAGATCTCCCTCATCCTAACCACCTTCATGTTCTAGATCTAGCCACCTAAAGAAAGGTTAAATCCCTCAATTCCAATTCCACATTTCTTGGGATGAGACTCTGGTTGGTCCAGCTCGGGTCAGGTGCTCACTCCTGGTCCAATAAACTAAGGTCAAGGGTGTGGAATCAAGTTGTATAAATAAATTGTCTGATTCAATGCACTCGTGTGATTTTGGAGTTGTAATGTCTGGAGGTCATAGGGAAAGGAGGAGCAATATGAACTGAACTGACACCACAATTTTTTATGAAAGAAAAAATAAATATTTGTTGCTATCTTTAGACTCTTGTTAGAATGGGTTGATGAATTTTAGTTCATTCAGACGCTTGAGGAGAATCTAGGAGATATCAAAGGTTTTTAGGTTGCTGTTTGACTTTTTTTTATCTTGGACTACAAAAGAGAGTAATTGAAACTGTGTTCTCAAGTTAAACATTCTTTCCTGGAACAGCGGCAGTGGCAATGTTAGACGATTCAAACAAAAATACAAATTCTACCCTCAAACCAACAAATTCTGGTTAGAATTATGATAACTTCTCAGGTATTTCAAATATGTCTCTGAACTCTGTGCCTTTCAAGTTTAACCTTGCTTTTAATTTGATGTAGTGTGTAGTCTGTCTGAACTGACTTGTTTTTGTAGTTTATATGGTAAGCCTTGGGGCAGGGACCAGGTTTTTACATGTACTTGACAGCTTATACTGCACACTTAATACTTAGAAAATAATAATTAATAGTTAGGCATTGGGTATTTGGCACAGAACCTCAACTCTAAGTATAATTAACTTTAAGAGCTATTTTGATGTATGATGAAAGGCAAAATGTGAAAAAGTTTTCATGGCTTCTTGGAAGGAGTCAGGAATATACCCAGTGTCCGAGACATGTTAATTTAGAATCCATTAATGTAATTGCCAGATGAACATAAACATCAGGTACTTTTAATGTTAAAAGTTATAAAAACATTTATATTAGAATTAATATTATCAAGGTTGAATTAAAAGTTTAATGGCCCTAAACACTGAAGTACCCATTGTGAAATCAAACACACACACACACACCCTTAAAATAAGTATCAGAAGGTCAAATAAGTTGTTTGTTTTGTAATTTTGCATGAAGACTATGTATTTCAATGTCTTTTTTTCCCCCAAAGATAGAAACGGGGAGGCAGTCAGACAGACTCTGAATGTGCCCGACCAGGATCCACCTGGCATGCCCACCAGGGGGCGATGCTCTGCCCATCTAGGACGTTGCTCAGCTGCTGCCAGAGCCATTCTAGTGCCTGAGGCGGAGGCCAAGGAGCCATCCTCAGTGCCCGGGCCAACTTTTGTCCAATGGAGCCTTGGCTGCCAGAGAGGAAGAGAGAGACCGGAGGAAAGAGAGGGTGAAGGGTGGAGAAGCAGATGGGCATTTCTCCTGTGTGCCTTGACCAGGAAACGAACCTGAGACTTCCACACGCCGGGCTGACACTTGACCTCTGAGCCAACTGGCCAGGGCTCAATGTCTTTTTAATTTTTCAAAAAATGAAGTATTTTCAAATAGTTGTGTGTGTGTGCGCACATGTGTGTGTGTGCACATATGTGCATGCTCCCACACTCACATGAATGCAGATATGTGTGCTCAAAGTGTGCCCTTGCTGACACCCTAAGAATGTGCTTAGTTTCCCTTTTGGATAATCCGCAGTGGGTACACCATGTTCTTCATGCTTTAGAATATTGAGTAGCTTATAGAGACCTCAGTTCCACTTACATAAAATTTGGGTAGGTAAATTGGTAACCAAAGAAGCCAAACCAAGGAGCAACCCCTTTATGACCACCTCAGGGGAGAGATCTATACCCGCTGTGTGCTCCCTTGTGTAGTAGGGGCTTGGTTTCACATACAAGCATAAAAATTTTGCCCCAGTGTGGTCCTGATTGGGGAGCAAGTGAGCAGTTGTAGAGGCCTCAGTGAGGCTCCTCATTCTTCACAAAAATCCTTTCTATGACTCACCCTACCCTCCAACTTGGAATATTTTGCCCTAATTTTTTTAAAAAAAAAATGCAGTTAATATTTAAAAGTTGTAACATGAGACTGCATAGAGAAGGTGCCCTTTAAGAAGGGGAAACTAAGAACATAAGATCTTATTAAAATTGCAAAGAAAAAGTAGGCAAAAATTACTTTAAAGAATGGAATGGCTCCAGATCTGAGCAAGTTATGACTGTAGATGTTAAGGGTGCAATCTGAAGGAAATTGAGGCTTGTTAGCCTGTGGAGATTTGTATACAAGGAGAATCTCTGTGATAAATTTTGGCAGTGTCGGCCTGACCTGTGGTGGCGCAGTGGGATAAAGCGTCGACCTGGAACACTGAGGTTGCCGGTTCGAAACCCTGGGCTTGCCTGGTCAAGGCACATATGGGAGTTGATGCTTCCTGCTCCTCCCCTTTCTCTCTCTCTCTCTCTCCCCTCTCTCTCTAAAAAAAATCAATAAATAAAATATTAAAAAAAAATTTTGGCAGTGTCCATCCAACTACTGCCCTAGGAAGAAAAAAATCTCACACTGGTGGTGTTTATGGTTCTATTGTTTAAAGGCCATGTTTAGTAAGGAGAAGGCTGTTACCTACTATTTTAGCCAGGTCCCACTTAACTTTTAAGTTGCTACCTGCCCCACCTGACCAGGTGGTGACACAGAGATTGGAGCATTGAACTGGGACGTGGAAGACCCAGGTTCAAAACTCTGAGGTCGCCTGCTTGAGCTCAGGGGTCGCTGGCTTGAGCCCAAGGTTTGAGTAAGGGATCACTGACTCTGCTAAAGCTCCCCCCACCCTGAGCCCCATCAAGGCACATATGAGAAAGCAATCCATGAACAACTAAGGTGCCGCAAGAAAGAATTGATGCTTCTCATTTCTCTCCCTTCCTGTCTGTCCCTCTCTCTGTGTGTGTGTCTCTCTCTCAAAAAAAAAAAGTAACTACCTGTCCCTACTATGATTCCAGGCTCAGTAAGTAATAAAATTTAGTTCCCTATCTAGGTTAGCAGATGGGAAAAAATGTGCTGGTCATGTTTGGAGTACTATTCTGACCTATGTGACTGTGGTAATTCTCAGCACAAATTAATACATTGTCCTAGTTTGTTCATCAGCCTCTGTGAGTTTGTTTAACATGAGAGATAATCTTGAATGGGCTAAGAAATGGGGTTTCAGAGCCAGCAAAGCTGAGAGCCAAGGAACCTCACCAAGGAATGAAGCCTTTAGACTCTTGGAGGGCAGAGGGTGTGTCCAATTCACCTCTATCCCCAGTTTACGGCACAGAGCCTGGCACCCAGTAGAAACTCAGTGCTCATTTATCTGGACTAGACACTCTTTAATATTAAAGCTCATTTTATAATTGCAATCTCATTTTATAGTTACTCAAAAGCACATAATCACTAATCAGATTTTTAAAAAATGTTTAAAAGTTTACCTAGGCAATACACATTTTTAAGAAAAAAATAAAATAGATATAAGTAAAATTAAAAAACCATTCATATTTTGATTGCTTAGAAAAAACATATTAACATTTTGGTATATACATTTCAGACATTTTTTATGTATAAAATTCATATATATTTATGTATCTATATATTCTTACAAAAGTGGGACCTTACCTTCCTGCAGTATTGTAACTTGGCTTTTTATTTTTTTTTTATTTTTTATTTTTTATAATTTTATTTTTTTAATGGGGTGACATCAATAAATCAGGATACATATATTCAAAGATGACAAGTCCAGGTTATCTTGTCGTTCAATTATGTTGCATACCCACCACCCAAAGTCAGATTGTCCTCTGTCACCCTCTATCTTGTTTTCTTTGTGGCCCTCCCACCCCCTATCCCTCTCCCATTCCCCCCTCCCCCCCGTAACCACCACACTCTTATCAATGTCTCTTAGCTTCACTATTATGTCCCACCTACGTATGGAATAATACAGTTCCTGTTTTTTTCTGATTTACTTATTTCGCTTCGTATGATGTTATCAAGATCCCACCATTTTGCTGTAAATGTTCCGATGTCATCATTTCTTATGGCTGAGTAGTATTCCATAGTGTATATGTGCCACATCTTCTTTATCCAGTCATCTATTGATGGGCTTTTTGGTTGTTTCCATGTCCTGGCCACTGTGAACAATGCTGCAATAAACATGGGGCTGCATGTGTCTTTACGTATCAATGTTTCTGAGTTTTGGGGATATATACCCAGTAGAGGGATTGCTGGGTCATAAGGTAGTTCTATTTTCAGTTTTTTGAGGAACCACCATACTTTCTTCCATAATGGTTGTACTACATTACATTCCCACCAACAGTGTATGAGGGTTCCTTTTTCTCCACAGCCTCTCCAACATTTGCTATTACCTGACTTGCTAATAACAGCTAATCGAACAGGTGTGAGGTGGTATCTCATTGCCGTTTTGATTTGCATTTCTCTAATAGCTAAAGAAGATGAGCATCTTTTCATATATCTGTTGGCCATTTGTATTTCTTCCTGGGAGAAGTGTCTATTCATATCCTCTTCCCATTTTTTTATTGGATTGTTTGTTTGTTTGTTGTTGAGTTTTATGAGTTCTTTGTATATTTTGGATATTAGGCCCTTATCTGAGCTGTTGTTTGAAAATATCATTTCCCATTTAGTTGGCTTTCTGTTTATTTTGTTATCAGTTTCTCTTGCTGAGCAAAAACTTCTTAGTCTGATGTAGTCCCATTCATTAATTTTTGCCTTCACTTCTCTTGCCATTGGAGTCAAATTCATAAAATGCTCTTTAAAACCCAGGTCCATGAGTTGAGTACCTATGTCTTCTTCTATGTACTTAATTGTTTCAGGTCTTATGTTTAGATCTTTGATCCATTTTGAGTTAATTTTTGTACAGGGAGAGAGACTGTAGTCCAGTTTCATTCTTTTGCATGTGGCTTTCCAGTTTTCCCAGCACCATTTATTGAAGAGGCTTTCTTTTCTCCATTGTGTGTTGTTGACCCCTTTATCAAAAATTATTTGACTATATATATGTGGTTTTATTTCTGGACTTTCTATTCTGTTCCATTGGTCTGAGTGTCTATTTTTCTGCCAATACCATGCTGTTTTGATTGTCGTGGCCCTATAATAGAGTTTGAAGTCAGGTATTGTTATGCCCCCAGCTTCATTCTTTTTCTTTAGGATTGCTTTGGCTATTCGGGGTTTTTTATAGTTCCATATAAATCTGATGATTTTTTGCTCTATTTCTTTAAAAAACGTCATTGGAAGTTTGATGGGAATTGCATTAAATTTGTATATTGCTTTGGGTAATATAGCCATCTTGATTATATTTATTCTTCCTAGCCAAGAACAAGGTATATTCTTCCATCTCATTATATCTTTTTCGATTTCCCTTAACAATGGTTTATAGTTTTCATTATATAAGTCCTTTACATTCTTTGTTATGTTTATTCCTAAGTATTTTATTTTTTTTGTTGCAATCGTGAAGGGGATTATTTTTTTGAGTTCCTTCTCAGTTGTTTCATTGTTGGCATATAGAAAGGCTATTGACTTCTGTATGTTAATTTTGTATCCTGCGACCTTACTGTATTGGCTTATTGTTTCTAGTAGTCTTTTTGTGGATTCTTTGGGGTTTTCGATGTATAGGATCATATCATCTGCAAAAAGTGATACCTTTACTTCTTCTTTTCCGATATGGATGCCTTTTATTTCTTTGTCTTGTCTGATTGCTGTGGCGAGAACCTCTAGTACCACATTAAATAAGAGTGGAGAGAGTGGACAACCCTGTCTTGTTCCTGATTTAAGGGGGAAAGCCTTCAGTTTAGTGCCATTTAATATGATGTTAGCTGATGGTTTATCATATATGGCCTTTATCATGTTGAGATATTTTCCTTCTATACCCATTTTGTTGAGAGTCTTAAACATAAAATTGTGTTGTATTTTATCGAAAGCCTTTTCTGCGTCTATTGATAAGATCATGTGGTTTTTGTTATTTGTTTTGTTGATATGGTGTATTACATTAACCGTTTTACGTATGTTGAACCATCCTTGAGATTCTGGGATGAATCCTACTTGATCATGATGTATTATTTTTTTAATATGTTGTTGTATTCGATTTGCTAGTATTTTGTTTAGTATTTTAGCATCTGTATTCATTAGAGATATTGGTCTGTAGTTTTCTTTTTTTGTGCCATCCTTGCCTGGTTTTGGTATGAGGGTTATGTTGGCCTCATAAAATGTGTTTGGAAGTATTGCTTCTTCTTCAATTTTTTGGAAGACTTTGAGTAGAATAGGAACCAAATCTTCTTTGAATGTTTGATAAAATTCGCTGGTATAGCCGTCAGGGCCTGGACTTTTATTTTTGGGGAGGTTTTTAATGGTTTTTTCTATTTCTTCTCTACTGATAGGTCTGTTTAGGCTTTCTGCTTCTTCTTGACTCAGTCTAGGAAGGTTGTATTGTTCTAGGAATTTATCCATTTCTTCTAGGTTGTTGAATTTAGTGGCATAAAGTTTTTCATAGTATTCTACAATAATTCTTTGTATATCTACAGTGTCCGTGGTGATTTCTCCTCTTTCATTTTGGATTTTGTTTATATGAGTTCTTTCTCTTTTTTCCTTGGTAAGTCTTGCCAAGGGTTTGTCAATTTTGTTGATCTTTTCAAAGAACCAGCTCCTTGTTCTATTAATTTTTTCTATAGTTTTTCTGTTCTCTAATTCATTTATTTCTGCTCTGATTTTTATTATCTCCTTTCTTCGGCTGGTTTTGGGTTGTCTTTGTTCTTCTTTTTCTAGTTCCTTAAGGTGGGAAGTTAAGTGTTTCACTTGGGCTCTCTCTTGTTTGTTCATATATGCCTGAAGCGATATGAACTTCCCTCTTATCACTGCTTTTGCTGCATCCCATAGATTCTGATATGTCGTATTGTCATTTTCATTAGTCTGTATATATCTTTTGATCTCTGCACTTATTTCTTCTTTGACCCATTCATTTTTTAAAAGTATGTTGTTTAGTTTCCACATTTTTGTGGGATTTTTTTCCTCTTTTTTGCAGTTGAATTCTAGTTTCAAGGCTTTATGATCAGAAAATATGCTTGGTACAACTTCAATTTTTCTGAATTTGCTGATATTGTTTTTGTGGCCCAACATATGGTCAATTCTTGAGAATGATCCATGTACACTGGAGAAAAATGTATACTCAGTCACTTTGGGATGAAATGTCCTGTAGATGTCTATCATATCCAGGTGCTCTAGTGTTTTGTTTAAGGCCACTATGTCTTTGTTGATTCTCTGTTTGGATGACCGATCTAGAGCCGTCAGCGGTGTATTGAGGTCTCCAAGTATGATTGTATTTTTGTCAGTTTTTGTTTTAAGATCAATAAGTAGCTGTCTTATATATTTTGGTGCTCCTTGGTTTGGTGCATATATATTAAGAATTGTTATGTCTTCTTGATTCAGTGTCCCCTTAGCCATTATGAAATGGCCATTTTTGTCTCTAAGTACTTTTCCTGTCTTGTAGTCAGCATTATCCGATATGAGTATTGCTACACCTGCTTTTTTTTGGATGTTATTTGCTTGGAGTATTGTTTTCCAGCCTTTCACTTTGAATTTGTTTTTATCCTTGTTACTTAGATGAGTTTCCTGTAGGCAGCATACAGTTGGATTTTCTTTTTTAATCCATTCTGCTACTCTGTGCCTTTTTATTGGTGAGTTTAATCCATTTACATTTAGTGTAATTATTGATACTTGTGAGTTCCCTATTGCCATTTTATATCTTGCTTTCTGTTAGTTTTGTGTCTTGTTTGATCCTTCTCTTTCGTTTTTCTATCTTTTGTTTTTATTTGGTTGTATTCCATACATCTTTCCTCTGTTGCTGTCTTTTTTATCTCATGTGCTTCTGTGGTGGTTTTTTCAATGGTGGTTACCTTTGAGTAATGAAAAGGGTCCCTACCCTGTTCATTGTAGTGAACTATTTTGTGAGTACTTTTGCACTCCATCGTCCTTTGCTACTGTTAATCTCCATCTTCTCCCCCTCTTTCTTTTTGTTGTTGTCACAGTTTAAATTTGGTTTTATTGTGTTCTTCTTGGAGCTTTTACTTGTGGCTCTGTTTTTTTTTGTTCTTTGTATCTGATTGGAGAACCCCCTTTAGTAATTCCTGGAGTGGGGGTTTTCTGATGATAAATTCCCTCATCTTTTCTGTATCTGTGAATGTTTTTATTTCTCCTTCGTATTTGAAGGATAGCTTTGATGGGTATAGTATTCGTGGCTGAAAGTTCCTCTCTTTCAGGACTTTAAATATTGGGGTCCACTCTCTTCTAGCTTGTAGAGTTTCTGCTGAGAAATCTGATGATAATCTAATGGGCCTTCCTTTATATGTTGTATTCTTCTTTTCCCTGGCTGCCTTGAGAATTTTTTCTTTGCTGTTGGTTTGTGTCAATTTCATTATGATATGCCTTGGAGTAGGTTTGTTGGGGTTAAGAAAACTTGGAGTTCTGTTTGCTTCTTGAACTTGAGGCTTTAGTTCTTTCCACAGGCTTGGGAAGTTCTCATCAATTATTTGTTTAAGTATGTTCTCCATTCCATTTTCTCTCTCTTCTCCCTCTGATATACCTATTATTCTTATGTTATTCTTTTTGATGGAGTCAGATAATTCTTGTAGGGCTATCTCATTTTTTTTAATTTTTGAGTCTCTTTCTTCTTCTCTCTGTTGTGCCTCAAGTTGCTTGTCTTCTATTTCACTAATCCTCTCTTCTATCTGACCTGTTCTATTAGCTAAGCTTGTTACTTCGTTTTTCAGCTCGTGAATTGAGTTTTTCATCTCTGTTTGATTTGTTTTTATAGTTTCAATTTCCTTGGACATATATTCTTTGTGTTCATGGAGTTGTTTTCTGAGCTCCCTATATTGCCTTTCTGTGTTTTCTTGTATATCTCGGAGGATTTTTAGGATTTCTATCTTGAATTCTCTGTCACTTAGCTCCAAGGTTTCCAATATATTAAATTTTTTCTCCATAGATTTTTCCTCATCTAGCTGTGTTACCTCTCTTTCTTTTGTATCCATGATATTCGATTTTCTCTTCCTTAATGGCATCTGAGGGTGGTTTTGTTCATAGTATTAATGAGATTTAATAAAGAATAAAAAGTTAAAAAAAATAAAAAAATAATCGAAAAGAGTTGTTTTTTTTAAAAAAAATTAATAATGAAATAAAGAAAAATAAAATAAAATAAAAATTTTTTAAAAAAGGAAATTATTCCCCCCCTCTTTTTTTCCTCTCCTCTCCTCTCCCCTCTTTCTTGAGAAAATCTTGTGGTGGACTGTGAGTTATAACAAACAATGCCTGTGATGGAGGGCCTGAATTGGGGAAAAGTAATAAAGGGGCAAAAAAGAGAGAAAGAAAAAAGAAAAAAAAAAAGGAAAAAAAAAAAGAAAAAAGAAAAAAAAAAAAAAAGAGCGTATGGACCCACAAAAAGCAAATAAGGAAAAAATTTGGGTCAAGAATAAAATGATTTGCTTTTAGGTGTTGGTTTTCTAAGAGTTATGATGAGAGGAATAAGAGGAAAATGGAAAAATGGAGGGACAAATTAAAAACTTACTATTGTATTTAGTGGAACAAGAACTAGATAATATGGAGAGCCAGGGATGGGAGCACTGCTAGTGAGTTAAAAAGGTGAAGTAAAAACCCCCCAAAATGCCACAAACATAGGTTTGAGTCCCAGATAAGATAATTTGTTTGTTATTGAGGTTTGAATGAGAGGAGATGTAAAGGAGAAAGGAAGAAACTAATATAGAGGGAGAAAAGAAAGAGAGAGAGAGAAAAAAAGAGGGAACCACTAAAAGAAGAAAAAAGAAAGGAGAGAGAGAGAGAGAGTTAAGGGTTTTGGAGTGCAACCCTCATAGAGAGAAAGGAAGAGAAGAGAAATGATAATGGGAGATGTAACACTTATGGGTAGTGTAGTTCAGGGAGAGGAGAGAGTAAGACCGGTAGAGAGTTAATCGGCCAAATTGGAGGAGGAAAAAAAAGTCTCAAGAATGAAGATAAGAGAAACAAACGAACAAATATAATAAAATGGGATAGGTTATAAAGTCTGCAGATTATTCTTGATTTTGAGAGGTTATCTTCTTGCTTTTTCTTTTCTCTCCCTCTTCCTGGTCGGTGACTCTGTACCCCGGGTTCTGCCCCTTTGGCACGCTCAGGTAGAGGTTTGCAGTTGATAAGTCTCTATGGCAATGTCATGTATTGTGCTTTATTCTCGTTGGGAGTCGAGGCTCATTAGCATTTATAGGCTCCGACAGTGAGAGAGTCCGTGTTCCTGGAGCCTTTCTCCTAGTCTTTCCTTCCTCAATTAGTAGCCTGATAGCCCAGGTATGGGGTTGCTGCTGCCTCTGCCTGGATAGTAAGAGGCTCAAATTGCTGGCAACTCCCCACTCTATTTCCACTCAGCACAGGGCTCTGGGTAAGGCTCAGTCAGTCAGAGCTGCTAGCATAATCAGGCGGGCTTTCCGCCCACTCGAACACCTCTGGCTCTGCCACTCTATCCGGTAACACAAGCGGGCGCCCACTTCCGGGGCGCTTGGAGGAAACTCTCACTCACTGTCTGCAACCAGGATATCCGGCCTGCGGTCTCACGCTCTGAGTGAAACCCCCAACCGCAGGGAAAAGTTGCAGCGTTGGAATTGAGTCTCGCTCCGTCCCCGTGTGCGGCTTTTGCAAGGCGCTGGGGCGGCCCGAGATTCCGCTTTGGCCCACACAAAGGCCCCTGACTCTG
Organism: Saccopteryx bilineata; assembly: GCF_036850765.1. Classification (NCBI taxonomy): domain Eukaryota; kingdom Metazoa; phylum Chordata; class Mammalia; order Chiroptera; family Emballonuridae; genus Saccopteryx; species Saccopteryx bilineata. The sequence continues at coordinate 83,811,975 of NC_089492.1, read as the reverse complement.
CCCCTCTGTGCGATAACACGGGCGCGCACTGCCGAGGCACTCGGAGGAATCGCTCACTCCTTATCTGCGCGCGCACACCAGGATATGAGGCCGGCCGTGGTTCCCTCTGAGTGAAACCCTCACCAGCACGGAAAATCTCCACCGTTGGGATTAGTTCTCACTCCCTCCCGTGCATGGCTTTCCCAGGGCGCTGGGGCTGCCCAGAGACTCTGCCCTCAGCCCACAGAAAGGCCTCTGACCCTGCCTCTCCGTGGGGCAACACGGGCACCCACTTCCGCGGCTTAGGAAGAAATCTCTCTTCCACTAACTGCGCACCGACCAGGAGACCGGGTAAAATGGCCTCTCCGCTTGTCTTTCTTTGTTTGGGTTTGGCGCGAGTGTTAGCTTGTATTGCCCGGGTTGCCACAGGATCAGATTTTCCTCGGCTTGGATCTCTGAGCCACAGCCTGGTTCGGCCGTTTTTGCTGCGGCGGCCTGGATCTATTCACCCCCTTTGCCCGCCTCAGTTTCTATATTCACAGTTACCAGAAAAAGCCGCCCTGTTTAGGTTAGTGAGGAAGGCGGAGCATTTCTTACTCCCTATTTCCTTCGGGGTTTGGTTATATATTTAGCCAATTTTTCACTCAATCATACCTTTGGGTGTATTGCGAAGAATCTGGAAGCTCCAAGTATAGGTTTTTCTGTTTCTGGTTGAAGATCTTGTTGAGTTTTGGGGGAGATTTATCGGTATCGCTTCCTACTCCGCCATTACTCTGACGTCATCTCAACTTGGCTTTTTAAAAAAATAAAACTATGTGGTGAAAAAATCTTTCTACATCAATACTTAAATCTATGGAATCATTTTAATGAAGCATTCCTTAATATATGTGAGTACCATAATTTAAACATTCTCTTATTGTTCATTATTTAAGTTTTGTTCATTTCTTTATTATAAACAAAAATTTAAAGAACATATTTATTATTTCTTTTTTAATAGAGGAAGGGAGAGAAACACCAGCTTGTTGTTCCACGTAGTTGTGCATCCATTGATTGTTTCTCATACGTGCTTTGTCTGGGGATCAAACTGTCAACCTTGGGCTCAAGTTGTCAACCTTGGGATTGAGCTAGAGACCCTGAATCCAGCCAGCCACCCCAGGATCCAGCCAGTGACCTCAGCACTCTGAGTTGAGGCTCTGTTCATTGCCTCACCAGTCAGGCCATTTATTATTTCTTTAGAATAAATTCCCAGAAGAGACATTTCTAGGTTAAAGTGTATGCATGTTCTAAAGCTTTTGAAACATAGCCAAATTGTTTTGTAGAAAACTTGCATTAATTTATTTATCCACTAGCAGTGTTTCAGAAGGCCCTTTTTCCCACCTTAGATTTTCTACATATTAGTGTCACTTGATATCCTTGGAGCTTAGAACCACTACAACCTACAGCAGGGGTCCCCAAACTACAGCCTGCAGGCCGGGCCCGCATGCAGCCCCCTGAGGCCATTTATCCGCCCCGCCGCACTTCCAGAAGCGGCACCTCTTTCATTGGCGGTCAGTGAGAGGAGCAAAGTTCCCATTGAAATACTAACATTATAAGGAGTGAAATAAGTAAATCAGAAAAAAACAAGAACTACATGATTCCATACATTGGTGGAACATAAAAACGAGACTAAGAGACATGGACAAGAGTGTGGTGGTTACCAGGGGTGGGGGGAGGGAGGACATGGGAGGGAGGGAGGGAGAGAGTTAGGGGGAGGGGGAGGGGCACAGAGAACTAGATAGAGGGTGGCGGAGGACAATCTGACTTTGGGCGAGAGGTATGCAACATAATTTAGTGACAAAATAACCTAGACATGTTTTCTTTGAATATATGTACCCTGATTTATTAATGTCATCCCATTACCATTAATAAAAATTTATTAAAAAAAAATACTGGTCAGTTTGTTGATTTAAATTTATTTGTTCTTTATTTTAAATATTGTATTTGTTCCCGTTTTGTTTTTTTTTTACTTTAAAATAAGATATGTGCAGTGTGCATAGGGATTTGTTCATAGTTTTTTTTTATAGTCCGGCCCTCCAACGGTCTGAGGGACAGTGAACTGGCCCCCTGTGTAAAAAGTTTGGGGACCCCTGACCTACAGGATCCTTAACAACTGGAATTCCAGATGCAGCTTTTCTGGTCAACCTCACCACCCTCCTCCAATCCTAGCCCTTGTTCCTCCAAACCCAAGTTCTAGCATCTCCCTCCCTCTCTTCTTACTCCCTTTCTCCCTTCCTTGCTTCCTTCTCAGTCTTGAACTTGTTTCATGGAAGTTGTGAATGGGCTCTGGGGTATGGGCCTGATGAAATTCATGATGCCCAGTTAAATTTGAATGTTAGAAAAACAACAAACATTGCATGAGCCTATTGTATACATAATTTTTATACTAAAAAATTTCTCATTTATCTGAAATTCAGATTTAATTGAACATCTTGTATTTTTATTTGCTGAATCTGGCAATCCTACTTGTATATATTCTTTAATCTAAAACCACCTGCCCTCAATCTAGTACAAGTCTTCAAAGTGTCTGATATTTGGATGTTTCTCTTCAGTGTTGATAAAGACTTTTACTTTTTACATGGATCATTCTCAAGAATTGACCATATGTTGGGCCACAAAAACAACATCAGCAAATTCAGAAAAATTGAAGTTGTACCAAGCATATTTTCTGATCATAAAGCCTTGAAACTAGAATTCAACTGCAAAAAAGAGGAGGAAAAACCCACAAAAATGTGGAAACTAAACAACATACTTTTAAAAAATGAATGGGTCAAAGAAGAAATAAGTGCAGAGATCAAAAGATTTATACAGACTAATGAAAATGACAATACGACATATCAGAATCTATGGGATGCAGCAAAAGCAGTGATAAGAGGGAAGTTCATATCACTTCAGGCATATATGAACAAACAAGAGAGAGCCCAAGTGAACCACTTAACTTCCCACCTTAAGGAACTAGAAAAAGAAGAACAAAGACAACCCAAAACCAGCCGAAGAAAGGAGATAATAAAAATCAGAGCAGAAATAAATGAATTAGAGAACAGAAAAACTATAGAAAAAATTAATAGAACAAGGAGCTGGTTCTTTGAAAAGATCAATAAAATTGACAAACCCTTGGCAAGACTTACCAAGGAAAAAAGAGAAAGAACTCATATAAACAAAATCCAAAATGAAAGAGGAGAAATCACCACGGACACCGTAGATATACAAAGAATTATTGTAGAATACTATGAAAAACTTTATGCCACTAAATTCAACAACCTAGAAGAAATGGATAAATTCCTAGAACAATACAACCTTCCTAGACTGAGTCAAGAAGAAGCAGAAAGCCTAAACAGACCTATCAGTAGAGAAGAAATAGAAAAAACCATTAAAAACCTCCCCAAAAATAAAAGTCCAGGCCCTGACGGCTATACCAGCGAATTTTATCAAACATTCAAAGAAGACTTGGTTCCTATTCTACTCAAAGTCTTCCAAAAAATTGAAGAAGAAGCAATATTTCCAAACACATTTTATGAGGCCAACATAACCCTCACACCAAAACCAGGCAAGGATGGCACAAAAAAAGAAAACTACAGACCAATATCTCTAATGAATACAGATGCTAAAATACTAAACAAAATACTAGCAAATCGAATACAACAACATATTAAAAAAATAATACATCATGATCAAGTGGGATTCATCCCAGAATCTCAAGGATGGTTCAACATACGTAAAACGGTTAACGTAATACACCATATCAACAAAACAAATAACAAAAACCACATGATCTTATCAATAGATGCAGAAAAGGCTTTTGATAAAATACAACACAATTTTATGTTTAAGACTCTCAACAAAATGGGTATAGAAGGAAAATATCTCAACATGATAAAGGCCATATATGATAAACCATCAGCTAACATCATATTAAATGGCACTAAACTGAAGGCTTTCCCCCTTAAATCAGGAACAAGACAGGGTTGTCCACTCTCTCCACTCTTATTTAATGTGGTACTAGAGGTTCTCGCCACAGCAATCAGACAAGACAAAGAAATAAAAGGCATCCATATCGGAAAAGAAGTAAAGGTATCACTTTTTGCAGATGATATGATCCTATACATCGAAAACCCCAAAGAATCCACAAAAAGACTACTAGAAACAATAAGCCAATACAGTAAGGTCGCAGGATACAAAATTAACATTCAGAAGTCAATAGCCTTTCTATATGCCAACAATGAAACAACTGAGAAGGAACTCAAAAGAATAATCCCCTTCACGATTGCAACAAAAAAAATAAAATACTTAGGAATAAACATAACAAAGAATGTAAAGGACTTATATAATGAAAACTATAAACCATTGTTAAGGGAAATTGAAAAAGATATAATGAGATGGAAGAATATACCTTGTTCTTGGCTAGGAAGAATAAATATAATCAAGATGGCTATATTACCCAAAGCAATATACAAATTCAATGCAATTCCCATCAAACTTCCAATGACATTTTTTAAAGAAATAGAGCAAAAAATCATCAGATTTATATGGAACTATAAAAAACCCCGAATAGCCAAAGCAATCCTAAAGAAAAAGAATGAAGCTGGGGGCATTACAATACCTGACTTCAAACTCTATTATAGGGCCATGACAATCAAAACAGCATGGTATTGGCAGAAAAATAGACACTCAGACCAATGGAACAGAATAGAAAGTCCAGAAATAAAACCACATATATATGGTCAAATAATTTTTGATAAAGAGGCCAACAACACACAATGGAGAAAAGAAAGCCTCTTCAATAAATGGTGCTGGGAAAACTGGAAAGCCACATGTAAAAGAATGAAACTGGACTACAGTTTGTCCCCCTGTACTAAAATTAACTCAAAATGGATCAAAGATCTAAACATAAGACCTGAAACAATTAAGTACATAGAAGAAGACATAGGTACTCAACTCATGGACCTGGGTTTTAAAGAGCATTTTATGAATTTGACTCCACAGGCAAGAGAAGTGAAGGCAAAAATTAATGAATGGGACTACATCAGAATAAAAAGTTTTTGCTCAGCAAGAGAAACTGATAACAAAATAAACAGAAAGCCAACTAAATGGGAAATGATATTTTCAAACAACAGCTCAGATAAGGGCCTAATATCCAAAATATACAAAGAACTCATAAAACTCAACAACAAACAAACAAACAATCCCATAAAAAAATGGGAAGAGGATATGAACAGACACTTCTCCCAGGAAGAAATACAAATGGCCAACAGATATATGAAAAGATGCTCATCTTCTTTAGCTATTAGAGAAATGCAAATCAAAACAGCAATGAGATACCACCTCACACCTGTTTGATTAGCTATTATTAGCAAGACAGGTAATAGCAAATGTTGGAGAGGCTGTGGAGAAAAAGGAACCCTCATACACTGTTGGTGGGAATGTAAAGTAGTACAACCATTATGGAGGAAAGTATGGTGGTTCCTCAAAAAACTGAAAATAGAACTACCTTATGACCCAGCAATCCCTCTACTGGGTATATACCCCAAAAACTCAGAAACATTGATACGTAAAGACACATGCAGCCCCATGTTTATTGCAGCATTGTTCACAGTGGCCAGGACATGGAAACAACCAAAAAGCCCGTCAATAGATGACTGGATAAAGAAGATGTGGCACATATACACTATGGAATACTACTCAGCCATAAGAAATGATGACATCGGAACATTTACAGCAAAATGGTGGGATCTAGATAACATGATACGAAGCGAAATAAGTAAATCAGAAAAAACCAGGAACTGCATTATTCCATACGTAGGTGGGACATAAAAGTGAAACTAAGAGACATTGATAAGAGTGTGGTGGTTACGGGGGGGGAGGGGGGAATGGGAGAGGGAAAGGGGGAGGGGGAGGGGCACAAAGAAAACAAGATAGAAGGTGACAGAGGACAATCTGACTTTGGGTGACGGGTATGCATCATAATTGAACGACAAGATACCCTGATCTTGTTATCTTTGAATATATGTATCCTGATTTATTGATGTCACCCCATTAAAAAAATAAAATTATTAAAAAAAAAAAAAAAAAGAAAAAAAAAAAAAGACTTTTACTTTACATTTCATTGGTTCTCTTTTTATTTTTTTTCTGAGTTGAGAGGGAAAGTCATCAGCCATGTCTTCTCAAGCTGCCATTTTTATCCAAGAAATAGAAACATTTTATGTAAAAAACAAACAAAAAACAATTTATGGGTTATGAAGTGGGAAGACATTCACGACGTATCATCTGGAATAGGTTACAAAGCATGTCTTAAGATCTCATTTCAGTTTAAAATATATTACTTTAAAATGATAGAAATTATTTTTTTAAGTCCTTACTGGATTTTTCTCAAGAGGCAAGGAGAGAGATACAGAGAGACAGAAACATCTAGATATTCCTATATGTGCCCTGGCTGGGAATTGAACCAGCAACCTTTGTACTTTGGGACGATGCTCTAACCAAGAGAGCTATCTGGCTAGGGCAGAAATTATTATTATTATTATTACTATTTTTTTTTTTATTTTTCTGAAGTTGGAAACGGAGAGGCAGTCAGACAGACTCCAGCATGCGCCCGACCGGGATCCACCCGGCATGCCCACCAGGGGGCAATGCTCTGCCCATCTGGGGCATTGCTCTGTTGCGACCAGAGCCATTCTAGCGCCTGAGGCAGAGGCCATAGAGCCATCCCCAGCGCCCGGGGCCATCTTTGCTCCAATGGAGCCTCAGCTGCAGGAGGGGAAGAGAGAGAGAGGAAGGAGAAGGGGAGGGGTGGAGAAGCAGATGGGCGCTTGTCCTGTGTGCCCTGGCCAGGAATCGAACCCGGGACTCCTGCACGCCAGACCAACGCTTTACCACTGAGCCAACCGGCCAGGGCCAGAAATTATTTTTAATAATACTAAACTCAGACCTCACATAAATTCCTGGTTCTGTTTTTCCAGCAGTTTTACCTGCAGATTTAGTCAGTTTTCTGAGTCTCTTTCTCATCTTTAAAAAATATATATTATTTTAATTTTTCTGTTGAGAGAGAGTAAGAGAGAGAGAGAGAAGCATCAACTCATTTCACTTAGTTGCTCCATTTAGTTGTGTACTGATTGATTGCTTTTCATATGTGCCTTGATCAGGGATCGAATCCGCAACCTCTGGTACACTGCACTGGGTGGATGCTTTACCTCCTGAACCACCTGGCCAGCACTTTATTATTTTTTAATTTTTAAATTACAGTTGATATACAATACTATATTAGTTTCAGCTATATAATATGGTGATCAGTTATGGTACTAGACATATCTGGGTGATCACTATGTAAGCTATATAAATGTCTATCACTAGGTTGTACACCTGAAACTAACTCAATATTGTATGTCAACTGTAAACTGAAAAACAAAATGTATTTTACAAAATCTATAAAGTACAGCATATGGATATATTCATAATATTTTAATAATTATGTATTATTGTCAGATAGATACTAGACTAATCAGGGTGATCATTTCATAAGTTATATAAATGTCTCTGTCTCATCTTTAAAGGGGGAAGACAGCCTCCTTTGCAAGTTTATTACAAGCCTAGTGCCTGGCACATCTTAGACCTTCTCTACTTGTACACTGAGTGAAAAAGCACACACAGGATAGTCTCAATTTGACTACATTAAGTTATTCCACTTTTGTTTTTTTTTATGACATTCTAGGGAGTCTTAGTAAAGTTTGAGAATATTATACAATCTATTTTCTAGGTCTAGAAAAATAAATTAAAGGGACTTTAGTATTTAGATATATATTTCCCAAGATGTATGTGTGCATTTTTACTATACAGTTGTGAGTACATGAAACACAGAGTTTATTCTTGTATTATTATTTATTAATTATTGTGTTATTTTCTATATGAACAGCTGTAAACCTACATTTGCCTCAATCTGAATATTCAGACTTATATTATCAAGGTTAGTTGTTTGTGTTAAAGAAAGATTTTGGATGATGTTCTCTAAATACTCCACCAGCCGTCTAGATCAGGGGTCCCCAAACTACGGCTCCCTGAGGCCATTTATCTAGCCCCCACCGCACTTCCGGAAGGGGCACCTCTTTCATTGGTGGTCAGTGAGAGCATACTGTGCTCCTGGAGTACTGTATGTGGCGGCGCTGCAAAGCGCAGCATCACTCATGTACAGTACTACTTCCAGTGACGCGGGATGCATACGTCACGGCTCCAGAAGCACATCATATCACTTGTTACTGCTAGCAGTGACAAATATGGAACCAGATATTGACCATCTCATTAGCCAAAAGCAGGCCCATAGTTCCCATTGAAATACTGGTCAGTTTGTTGATTTAAATTTACTTGTTCTTTATTTTAAATATTGTATTTGTTCCCGTTTTGTTTTTTTACTTTAAAATAAGATATGAGCAGTGTGCATAGGGATTTGTTCATAGTTTTTTTATAGTCCAGCCCTCAACGGTCTGAGGGACAGTGAACTGACTCCTGTGTAAAATGTTTGGGGACCCCTGGTCTAGTTGGACACACCATTAGACCTCAGAAAAATTTATGAAAGGAGGATAAGGATGTTGTTTACCCCTTTTCAGACTGGGAATTTGGCCTGATTTTAATTCTAATCTTCTACTAAGCTAGGAAGGACTTCAAGATCAAGGTCTAGGTAGATACAAAGCAGGACTCTCAGATCCTTTGCTCTCAGGGACACAATTTGATCTTACCTTGGAAAAAGTGAAAAGAAAAAAAAAGAATGGAAAAGGAAAACCAAGAGAAAAAGAATACTTTCTGCATAAATCCTGACAATGACTTTTTCCTTGACCAAACTTTAGTCAGGCTCTTCTGAGCTTCCTTTCTTTTCAGCTAGGCCTTGACTTTGGTCTCACCTCCAGGCCTCTTTACCAGGCTTGCGTAGCCCACTCTTACCAAGCATCCTGCCTAGTTAGAGGGAATCCCCCAATCCGAAAACCCCTGATGTCTGATCAAGTTCTTCATCCCCCTACCTTATGAGTCCTTGGCCTGCCTTCAGCAAGAATCCTGCTAAGTCAGTTTAACAAGAATTTCCCTACCCTTGATGTCGTCTCAGTAAATTTTCATCTACTGATCCTTTCACTCTGCTACTTGGCTACAAATCCTCACTTGTTTTTATTGTATTCAGACTTGAGCTTGATCTCTCTCCCCACTGCAATGGTTTTTGATACCTATTGCAATGGTCTTGAATAAAGTCTTCCTTACCATTTTAACAAGTGTCAGAATATTTTTTCCATCCCCAACTTTATTGAGATATAATTGCTATATAACATTGTGTAGATTGAAGGTGTACAACATGACAATTTGATACATGTATATATTGTACACAGAAATGGTGATTAACTCATTCATCATCTCATATTGTATTTGTTTTGTATTAGTGTGCTGAGAACTTTTAAGATTTACTCTCTTTGCAACTTTGACATATACAATACAGTATTGTTAGGATAATTTTTTCTTTAATAACCCTGGCAAACCAAGCCCAGGTTACCTTAGACAGCATTTTTTAAGATGCAAAGGCTTAAATAGGAAACAGAAAGGACATTTCATGTGTAAGCAAATGCTTTTAACATTTTAGTTCCTTCTGTTGTTAGCTTCTCACTTTGCAATTAAGCCCCAAAATGTCCCTGACTGGTATCCGATTTCCTGCTCAATGGCAGTGGTTCTCAAACATTTTGAAGTTGGGGCACATTTAAAATCCTACAAATAATTGTAGGCGCACTATATACAAATTCCTGAGAAATATGTTATAATAATTAAGTCAAATATTAAATAAAGAAAATATAAAGTCCAAGCATGCTTTTATGGTAATTAAATGAAATAAATATGACAAAATTAAATTTATTCTGACATTAAAAAACATTTTTATGTTACATTTTTTGAGTTATGGTTTTTAGAATTCATAAAAAAGAGGGGTTAAAAAATTAAAAAACAACAAAAAAGTTATCTTTATATATATATATATATAGATAGATAGATAGATAGATAGATATAGATACATTCTTAGTAAGATTTAGTAAATTCAGCAGGTCCTGGCATGAATGTGTTAAATTTTTTCATTCTTGTGTTTATGAGAAACATGAACCTGATATGTCCTAGTAATTTCTTCAATGTTTGCATATATTTGAAAGGCAAACTCTCATTTTCTTGCCAATACATTGAAGAATTCCTCTCTTTTTACTCTTAACTGTGTTGAGTGCAGAAAACCCCCACCATGCATATCATCTTAACTTTATACCAAACAGAAAATAGAAGAAACTTGCCTCCAGTCTTTCCAGGAAACATGGAGGATAGTGTAAACAATCCAGCACCACAACTTAACAGCCTTTTGCAACCTAATCAGGCAAGTGAGGTGGGGGTTGGGCAGACTGACAGTTTACAGCCAATTCCCCACACCTCTGTCCCCCAAAAATCTAAACTCCAAAAACCCTGTTGGTTTTTTGGTTCCCAACAGACACATATTTCTCTGGAATACCATAGTGCACACCTGGAAATCTTCTAGGGTGCACAAGTGCGCCCTGGCGCACACTTTGAGAACCACTGCTCTATCGGAATGGACTTTGTATGTGGAAATCCTTGGGCTTCCCCTAGTGGTTAGAGTGTGCATCCACTACTGACTGGCAAATTATGTGTATGTGGGGGTGGGGAGGGTGGAGCGATGGGGTCATTGTTGATGTTTTATTGTTAACATCAGGAAACGTAGGGTTTGCTGTCCCTCTCCAGGGAGCTTAACCAAATAACAGAAATGTCCTATGTGCAACTTTATGCAGGTGATTCTTCAATCCTTTGTAGTTCTCCACTTGGGACTTTTGAATGGGTAAGCCTTTTTTTTTTTTCAAGTGTTCTTTTGATGTTCTATCCAGGGAGCCAGAAAGCTAGGTCATGACATTCTATCCAGTGCAGCCCATGTGTTTTTTCCAAGTGTATTTTGTGGACATAAGAATATCCTAGAGTGTTTATTTAATTTTTTTTTTATTTATTCATTTTAGAGAGGACAGAGAGAGAGAGAGAGACAGAGAGAGAGAAGGAGGGGAGGAGCTAGAAGCATCAACTCCCATATGTGCCTTGACCAGGCAAGGCCAGGGTTTCAAACTGGTGACCTTAGCATTTCCAGGTCAACACTTTATCCACTGCGCCACCACAGGTCAGGCATTTTTTTTTTTTTTTTTGAGTGGAGAGGGAGAGACAGAGAGAGAGAGAGAGAGAGGAGAGACAGAGAGATAGAAATGGGGGAGGAGCTGGAAGCATCAACTCCCATATGTGCCTTGACCAGGCAAGCCCAGGGTTTCGAACCGGTGACCTCAGCATTTCCAGGTCGACGCTTTATCCACTGTGCCACCACAGGTCAGGCGAGTGTTTATTTAAAATGAAAATTTCTGGGTCCTGTCCAAAACCTTCTGAATCAGAATTTCTGGAGTTGAGGCAATTCTTGTGCACATTAAATTTTGCAAACCACTGCCACCACTTGAGAAGGCAATCTTCCATTCTATATCTCATTTAAAATTACACTGTATAATGTTGAAATCGAGCTCACCAGACAGGGTTATATACCCAATGAGCACTATAGACTAATATAACATGCTAATCTTTCATCCTGGAAACAGAGCACAACAAACACTGTTCCTTATTCAATCCAAATCCTCAAACATGTAGAAAATACTTCTCCCTTTTCTATCTTATTCTTTTCAGTCGAGATAGAGGAGTCTTATTTACTCCTTCAGCTACTCTGCGATTGGGTTAATTCAGTCCAAGTCATTGTAGTGTTCCATGTTTCCAAAGTTCCAGGAACAGGCTCTTCTCACCAAATTTAGAAAACCTAACCAACTGTGCATAAATACTATCATCTAAAACCTAAGCATAATTCTCTTTGCAAGCACATTTAAAAATGCAAATCACAGACTTTACCCTAAACATTTCTGGTTTGATAGATCTTGGTTGGAGTCAGGAATCTGCATTTTGTCAAGTGTCTGGAGGTGACTGGTGCAGCTGATCCCTAGAGTGTATTTTAAGAAACGCTGCGTTAAATACCAGTTTCTCAAACAATGTGGTATTGCTAGAATATTTTACAACTGAGTCCCATATCATTAATACTGAGTAATTCTGAATTTTCAGGGACTTGATGAGAACCAATATGTTCTCCACCACAGACCCCTCCCCTTGGGCATTTCCTCAGATTGGTTTTTATTCCCCAGGCTTTAAATAAACCTTACTACTTTAATGGCAACACATATATCTATTCTTCCTTTGTTTCAAAGATATTTTAATTTTCATCAAAGCAAAATATATGATACATATTGTGGAAAAAGTCTTATATTATGAAAAAACTTATAATGACAATAGTAACTCTGAACCCCGCCATTCATACCCCCATATCCTGTTCCTCAGAAACAAAATTTTTAATTCTTTTAGCTGTTTCTTCTGGTTGTTAATTCTATTTTTTTTAAAAGAATGTTCTTCTTCTTCCTCTTTTTTTTTTTCAGAGAGACAGAGAGAAGCAGAAAGAGAGAAATGAGAAACATCAGCTCCTAGTTGTGGCACCTTAGCTGCTCTTTGATTGCTTCTCACACGTGCCTTGACCAGAGGGCTCAAGCCGAGCCAGTGACCCCTTGCTCAAGCCAGAGAACTTGGGGTCACGTTTATGATCCCACACTCAAGCCAGAAACCCCGCTATCAAGCTTGTGAGCCTGTGCTCAAACGGGTGACCTTGGGTTTTCAAACCTGGGTCCTCAGCGTCCCAGGTTGATGCTCTATCCACTGTGCCACCATCAGTCGGTCTATAAGAATATTTTTATATTGTTATTTATGTATTATCTCTTAACTTCCTATTATGAAATAACAGGATTTAGTACACTTAACATCCCTTCATCCTCTCAGTATACTTGTATTACATTTTTGTTTAAATCAACATTTGTAATATGCTTAACATTGTCTTGCTATATATATACATCTTACTGTTGAGCCAAGTAGTGTCTTACTAATAAGGTAACTTTTTGCCCACATTAGAATTAATAATTGCCTTTTGGGTTGTTTTTTGTAATTTTCTGTGTAATAATTACTAGTGCTCACTCTTATAATCTCCAATAAAATTGTGACACAATACAAATAATTATCCTTGCTTTCAGCTGTGTCTGACATTTCTGTGTCTAGATGATTTAAGTTTCTAGACACTCAGTCTTCTGCTGAGGTGAGAAAGAGGGTCCACCTGTCTCTGCAGAATGGAGTTGTAGGGGACTGATCAAGTCATTTCAAGTTTTTCAACCAGTCCTTTTTTCAATGGTATCAAGACACTGGATCCAACAGACGAGATCGGGCGCGTTCAGGGTGATATGGCCGTAGACTGGATCCAACAAACAGAAGACCTAACAGGGAAGTGAGAGAAAAAGAATTCCCAGGATTTTAGTGATGGGAAGCTGCAGGAAGACAGTGAGGCAGCCGGCCTAGTGAGCAACAGGTGCAGAGAAGAGAATGAAGGCGGAGGGCTCCAAGGGATAGTTCTGGGAGGAGGGGGACCAGACTTAAAGAGTATCCAAGTAATTGAAAGCATACTGAAATAATTTTTAGTTATATTGGATAGTTTGGAGTTGAATTAGTGATTTTAACATGGATAATTAAACAAGTATAGAAAAAACCCAAGGTAATTATTAATACTGGAAAGAACAAAGTTGTTCAGGAAGGAAATGTTATGATAGCACAGCTATGAATAGCAGAAACTAATTATAATAATATATGTAATAAATATTGATTTAGACAAAAATGCCAATGTAACTAATTTGGGAAAATGGGAATGAAGAAATATATGTGAGGTGATGTCACGGAAATGGCGCCGTGAGCAGCGCGTCCGACAGATCTCCCCAAAATCTCAACAAATTTATCAACTAGATACAGAAAAATTTATCCTCGGAGCATCCCGGAGTTCCACACACACACTGAAAGCGAAAGGACTGTTGCCGAGGAAGGAATACGCCTGTGGTGAGTCAACCCACACGTGCAGCTGCCCGCACCGCGTCCCGGGGAGTCCCGGCAACCACCAGCGTGCTCTGAGAAGCCGCGCGCGCCCCCCCCCCCCCCAGCCAAGTCCCGGGGAGTGCCGACAACCACCAGTGTGCTCTGAGAAGCCGCGTGCGCGCTCAGAGCCGCCGCGTCCCGGGGAGTGCCGGCAACCACCGGCGTGCTCTGAGAAGCCGCGCGCACGAGCCCCGTGCCGCAGTCCGGGATTCTCTCCCTGGACGGGGCACCTCACCCAGCCATTCGAGCTAACAATCAAGCATTGGGGGAGGGGCACGCAGGCAGCCTGAAATACTCTCTGGAGCACAGCTGCGGATCCAATCACTGAAATTAGCTTAACCCATATAATCTACGCACCCACGGGGCTCTAATTGATAAGATCTCTCCCAGTTCAGCGATCCAAGACAAGAGGCATAATATTTTTCAGTGCCTTTCGCTAAAAGGGCGGGGGCAACATCTGATTGACAGAGCCTCCATATTCAGGGATATACCTAACAAGAGGGACTTGGCAGATATTAAGATATATATAGCAAGCAGCGAATAGTGCATCTTCTTCCCAGCCAAAACAGGCTACAAAGTGTGGAAAGCCTGGGTTGAGTGGTCCAACTGAATGGTAGGCGCTGAACAGTCACCTTGACAACAATTGACTCCCAGCCCCACCTGATTACGCTGGAGGCTCTGACTGCCAGAGCCTTACCCAGAGCCTTGCGCTGAGTGAGGATAGAGTGGGGATTTCCCAGCTCTTTGAGCCTCTTACTCCCCAGACAGAAGCAGTGGCAGCCTCATAGCTGGATCACCAGGCTGCTAATTCAGAAAGGGGAGACTAGGGGAGAAACTCCAGGAAAGCAAACTCTCTCTCATTGTTGGACTCTACAAACGCCAACAAACCTTGACTACCAGCGAGACTAAAGCCAATTATATGACATTGCCATAGAATCCCATCAACTGCAAATCCCTACCTAAGCGTGACACAGGGGCAGAACCTGGGGTACAGAGTCACCGACCAGGAAGAGGGAGAAAAAAGAAAAAGGAAGAAGTTAACCTCTCAAAATCAAGAAAAATCCACAGACTTTATAACTTGTTCCACTAATTCTTTGTTGTTGTTGTTTCTCTCTTCTTTCTTATTGCCTTTATTTGTATTTCCTCCACCTCGGTCCTTTTATTCTCTGCCCATCTTATGCTACCCTTTTCTTGAACTACACTACCCATGAGTGTTACATTTTATTTCTTTTCTTCATCTTTACTCTCCCTTGGGGTTACACTCCAAAACCCTTAACTCTCACTCTCTCCCCTTTTGTTTTCTTTTTGTTTTTTTCCCCTTTCCTTTTTTTCTTCCTTCGTTTCTCTCTTTTTCTTATTTTTTCCTTTCTATTCGTTCCTTCTTTTCTCCTTTTACTTTTCCTCTCATTTAATCCTCAATCACGAACAAATTATTTAATTTGGGACTCAAGTTTTTTTGTTTTTGTTGTTTGTTCTTTTTTTTTTTCTTTTCTTTTCTGCTTTTGTTCTTGGTTTTCCTTTACTTGTTTGTTTTTGTGGCATTTTGGGTACTTTTTACATTGCTTTTTAACTCACTAGCATTCCTCCCAACCCAAAGTCTCCATTGTATTTAGTCTTCACTCCACTTAATACAACAGATTTTTACTTACTATTTTTATTTTTTTTCTTCTTTAAATATTATTTTTTCTCTCCTTTTTTCGGTTTCCCTCTTATCCCTCTCACTATATCTCTTAGTCGACCATCACTTACAAGCAAATCATTTTATGCTTGTCTAAGATATCCTCCTTTTTTTTTTTTGCATTTAGTAGGTCCCTACTCCCTTTTTTGCCCCTTGAACTCTTCACCCCAAATCAGGCCCTCCGTTATAGGCAGTTTTTGTTCCATTTAGCATAATATAATTCACAGGTCATCACGATATTTACCTAAAGAGGTGAGAGGAGGGGAGAAGAAAGAAAAAAGGGGAAAATAATAAATCATTACTTTTTTTGTGTGTGGAGTGTTTTTCTTTTTTTCCCCCCCCTTTTTATTCTTTATTAATTCTAATTAACAATATCAACAAGACCACCTTCAGATGCCAATAAGAAAAAGGAAATTGAATATTATGGATACAAAAGATAGAGAGGTAACACAAATAGATGTGGAAAAATCTATGGAGAAAAGATTTAACATACTGGAAGCCTTGGAGCCAAATGACAGAAAATTTAAAATAGAAATCTTAAAAATACTCAGAGATATACAAGAAAACACAGAAAGGCAATTTAGGGAAATCAGAAAACAACTCAACGATCACAAAGAATATATTACCAAGGAAATTGAAACCATAAAAACAAATCAAACAGAAATGAAAAACTCAATTCACGAACTGAAAAACGAGATAACAAGCTTAGCTAATAGAACAGCCCAGATAGAAGATAGGAGTAATGAAATAGAAGACAAGCAACTTGAGGCACAACAGAGAGAAGAAGAAAGAGACTCAAAAATAATAAAAAACGAGAAAGCCCTACAGGAATTGTCTGACTCCATCAGAAAGAATAACATAAGAATAATAGGTATATCAGAGGGAGAAGAGAAAGAAAATGGAATGGAGAATATACTCAAACAAATAATAGATGAGAACTTCCCAAGCCTGTGGAAACTAAAGCCTCAAATTCAAGAAGCAAACAGAACACCGAGTTTTCTTAACCCCAACAAACCCACTCCAAGGCACATCATAATAAAGATGACACAAACCAATGACAAAGAAAAAATTCTCAAGGCAGCCAGGGAAAAGAAGAGTACAACATATAAAGGAAGGCCTATTAGATTATCATCAGATTTCTCAGCAGAAACTCTACAAGCTAGAAGAGAGTGGACCCCAATATTTAAAGCCCTGAGAGGAACTTTCAGCCAAGAATACTATACCCATCAAAGCTATCCTTCAAGTACGAAGGAGATATAAAAACATTCACAAATACAGAAAAGATGAGAGAATTTATCAGCAGAAAACCCCCACTCCAGGAAATACTAAAGGGGGTTTTCCAACCAGATTCAAAGAACAAAAGAAAACAACACCACAAGTAACAGCTCCACCAAGAACACAATAAAACCAAACTTAAACTGTGACAACAAAGGAAAAAAAGGGGGGAGAGGATGGAGATTAACAGTAGCAAAGGACGATGAAGTGCAGAAATACTCATAAGATAGGGTACTACAATGAATATGGTAGGTACCCTTTTCATTACTTAATGGTAACCACCCTTGAAAAAACCACCACAAAAACACTTGACTTAAAAAAAGTAGCAACAGAGGAAAGAAGTATGGAACACAAACAAACAAAAACAAATGATAGAAAAACAAAAGAGAAGAATCAAACAAGATACAAAACTAACAGAAAGCAATTTATAAAATGGCAATAGGGAACCCACAAGTGTCAATAATTACACTAAATGTAAATGGATTAAACTTACCAATAAAAAGACACAGAGTAGCAGAATGGATTAAAAAAGAAAATCCGATTCAGAAGATGGCAGCGGAGTAGGCGGATGCACAGACGCCCAGCTCTCAACACCAAACTGGAATACAAATCAATTTAGAAAAAATCAGCATGAAAAACCAACACTGAACTGCAAGAACAGCTCTCAAAAACCAAGGAGCAAAGAGGAAGCCACAATAATCCTGGTAAGGAGTGCCTGAATCTCCTCTGCTTACAAGAACGGAAGGAGGGGGGTGAGGCTGAGAGCCCAGAGAGGATTTCACAGAGGAAAAAGAGCAGAAACTACTGCTCACAGCCACTTACCTGGCGACCAGGGAGCAAGGTGGGTTGAAAAGACCAGCTTATCTCCCAAGTGGAAAAGACAGAGAGAGGGACAGACTGTGAGGGGCTAAGGTATGCAAGAAACGAAATAAAAAAGCTGACTCATTCGTGCTGGAGGCGGGCATAGCTGGGGGAGGGACTGAACCTTTCACAAAACAGAGCTGAAGTGCTTCCGGATCAGAGATCTCCGGACATCTATCCAGCTCCAATCAGCACAACAAGACACAGATGAAAACAAGAAGTGGGGAGGAGGGGCAGTAACTCAGGTCTCCATGGAGATCTGAGATACACCTCCCCCTACTGAAGCTGAGAAAAAACCCTGCCCCCAGTGAGATTAGTTGGTGGAAGAGACCTTCAGCGTCTCAGGTTACACCCACAGCATACCTGGTTACAGTTTCAAGGAAGCCCCCTGCTGAGATCAGTTAACAAGACTATCACCTGTTAAGAAAACAAACAAATCAAGACTTCAAAGCTGCCCAAATCCGAAAGTGGATTACAAATAATAGCTGATACCAACCCATGAAGACCTAAAAATAACACAACTGAAAACTGGAGGCAGACAACACCAAGCCTAGACTCAATCAACTCTACAAATAAAAAAAAAGAAGATGAGAAAACAAAGGAGTGCAATCCAAATGAAACCACAAGAGACACTTTCGAGAGATGAACTGAGTGATATGGAAATAATCAAACTTCCAGATGCGGAGTTCAAAATAATGATTGTAAGGATGCTTAGGGATCTTAGAACAACAATGGAGGGACAGTTTGAAAACCTAAATAAAGAAATAGCAAGTATAAAAAAGAATCAGTTGGAGACGACAAATACAATATCAGAAATAAAGACCACAATGGAAGGAATTAAAAACAGGATAGATAGAGCAGAGGATCGAATCAGCGAGTTAGAAGACAACTGGAATGAAGGCATGAAAGCAGAGAAGAAAAGAGAAAAAAGACTCAAAAAGTCAGAGGAAACTCTTAGAGAGCTCTGTGACAACATGAAGAGAAATAACATCCGCATCATAGGGGTTCCTGAAGAAGAAGAAAAAGAACAAGGGATAGAGACTTTGTTCAATCATATCATAGCTGAAAACTTCCCTAAATTAATGCAAGAGAAACTCTCACAAATCCAAGAAGCACAGAGGACTCCATTAAAGAGAAACCCAAAGAAACCTACACCAAGACACATCATAATTAAAATACCAAAGCTAAGCAATAAAGAGAAAATATTAAAAGCTGCAAGAGAAAAAAAAGTTATCACCTACAAAGGAGCCCCCATAAGGATGACATCTGACCTCTCAACAGAAACACTTGAGGCCAGAAGGGAATGGCAAGAAATATTCAAAGTAATGCAGAACAAGAACCTACAACCAAGACTACTTTATCCAGCAAGGCTATCATTTAAAATTGAAGGAGAAATAAAAAGCTTCCCAGACAAAAAACAACTCAAGGAATTCATTACAACCAAACCAATGCTGCAGGAAATATTAAGGGGCCTGGTGTAAACAGATAAAGTGAAAAAAGAATACAGAAAAAAAAAAAGAAAAAGGAATACACCTTTAAAGAAGAAAATGGCAATAAACAACTACATATCAATAATAACCTTAAATGTAAATGGATTAAATGATCCAATCAAAAGACATAGGGTAGCTGCATGGATAAGAAAACAGGACCCATACATATGTTGTCTACAAGAGACACACCTTAGAACAAAAGACACACACAGATTGAAGGTAAAAGGATGGAAAAAAACGTTTCATGCAAATGGAAATGAAAAAAAAGCTGGGGTAGCAATACTTATATCAGACAAATTGGACTTTAAAACAAAGGATATAGTAAGAGATAAAGAAGGCCACTACATAATGATAAAGGGAGTAATCCAACAGGAAGATATAACTATTATAAATATCTATGCACCTAATATAGGAGCACCCAAATATATAAAACAGACTTTGATGGATTTAAAGGGCGAGATCAACAGCAATACTATAATAGTAGGGGATTTCAATACCCCACTAACATCACTAGATAGATCCTCAAGAAAGAAAATTAACAAAGAAACAGCAGACTTATTGGAAACACTAGATCAACTCGATTTAATAGATATCTTCAGAACCTTTCACCCTAAAGCAGCAGAATATACATTCTTTTCAAGTGCTCATGGTACATTCTCTAGGATAGACCACATGTTAGGGCACAAAAGTGCTCTCAACAAATTTAAGAAGACTGAAATCATATCAAGCACTTTCTCCGATCACAATGGCATGAAACTAGAAATGAATCACAGCAGAAAAGCTCAAAAATTCTCAAACACATGGAAACTAAATAGCAGGGTGTTAAATAATGAATGGATTAAGAATGAGATCAAAGAAGAAATAAAGAAATTCCTAGAAACGAATGACAATGAGCATACAACAACTCAAAATTTATGGGACACAGCGAAAGCAGTGCTGAGAGGGAAGTTCATAGCACTACAGGCACACTTTCAGAAGCTAGAAAAAGCTCGAATAAACAACTTAACCCTGCATCTAAAAGAATTAGAAAAAGAACAGCAAGTAAAGCCCAAATGTAGTAGAAGGAAGGAAATAATAAAGATCAGAGCAGAAATAAATGACATAGAGGCTAAAGAAACAATACAGAGGATCAATGAAACTAGGAGCTGGTTCTTCGAAAAGGTAAACAAGATTGATGAACCTTTAAGTAGACTCACCAAGAAAAAGAGAGAGAGGACTCAAATAAATAAAATTAGAAATGAGAGAGGAGAAATAACAACTGACACAACAGAAATACAAAATATTGTAAGAAAATACTATGAAGAACTGTATGCCAAAAAACTAGACAACCTAGATGAAATGGACAAATTCCTTGAAACATACAATCTTCCAAAAATCAATCTGGAAGAATCAGAAAACTTAAACAGACCGATTACACCAAAGGAGATCGAAACAGTTATCAAAAAACTCCCAACAAAGAAAAGTCCGGGGCCCGATGGCTTCACAACGGAATTCTACCAAATATTCAAAGAAGAACTAACTCCTATCCTTCTCAAACTATTTCAAAAAATTCAAGAGGAAGGAAGACTTCCAAACTCCTTTTATGAGGCGAGCATAATTCTGATTCCAAAACCAGGCAAAGACAACACAAAGAAAGAAAATTATAGGCCAATATCTCTGATGAATATAGATGCTAAAATCCTTAACAAAATATTAGCAAACCGGATCCAACAATATATGGAAAAAATCATACACCATGATCAAGTGGGATTTATTCTGGGGAGGCAAGGCTGGTACAATATTCGTAAATCAATCAATGTGATTCATCACATAAACAAAAAGAAGGAGAAACACCATATGATAATTTCAATAGATGCAGAAAAAGCATTTGATAAAATCCAGCACCCATTCATGATCAAAACTCTCAGCAAAGTGGGAATACAGGGAACATACCTCAATATGATAAAAGCCATCTATGAGAAACCCACAGCCAACAGCATACTCAATGGGCAAAAATTAAAAGCAATACCCTTAAGATCAGGAACAAGGCAGGGGTGCCCCCTTTCACCACTCTTATTTAACATAGTCCTGGAAGTCCTAGCCACAGCAATCAGACAACAAGAAGAAATAAAAGGCATTCAAGTTGGAAAAGAAGAAGTAAAACTATCATTATTTGCAGATGATATGATATTGTATATAGAAAACCCTAAAGTCTCAGTCAAAAAACTACTGGACCTGATAAATAAATTCAGCAAAGTGGCAGGATATAAAATCAATACTCAGAAATCAGAAGCATTTTTATACACCAACAATGAACAGTCAGAAAGAGAAATTAAGGAAACAATCCCCTTCACAATTACAACCAAAAAAATAAAGTACCTAGGAGTAAACTTAACCAAGGAGACTAAAGACTTGTACTCGGAAAATTACAAAACATTGATAAAAGAAATCAAGGAAGATACAAACAAGTGGAAGCATATACCGTGCTCATGGTTAGGAAGAATAAACATCATTAAAATGTCTATATTACCCAAAGCAATTTATAAATTCAATGCAATACCAATTAAAATACCAATGATATACTTCAAAGATATAGAACACATATTCCAAAAATTTATATGGAACCAAAAAAGGACACGAATAGCCTCAGCAATCTTAAAAAAGAAGAATAAAGTGGGAGGTATCACACTTCCTGATATCAAGTTATACTACAGGGCCATTGTACTCAAAACAGCCTGGTACTGGCATAAGAACAGGCATATAGATCAATGGAACAGAACAGAGAACCCAGAAATAAACCCACAGTTCTATGGACAACTGATATTTGACAAAGGAGGTAAGGAAATACAATGGAGTAAAGACAGGCTCTTTAACAAATGGTGTTGGGAAAATTGGACAGCTACCTGCAAAAAATGAAACTAGATCACCAGCTTACACCACTCACAAAAATAAACTCAAAATGGATAAAAGACTTGAATGTAGGCCGTGAAACCACAAGCATCTTAGAAGAAAACATAGGCAGTAAGCTCTCCGACATCTCTCGGAGCAATATATTTGCTGATTTATCTCCATGGGGAAGTGAAATAAAAGACAGTATAAACAAATGGGACTATATCAAACTAAAAAGCTTTTGCACAGCTAAAGACAACAAGAACAGAATAAAAAGACAAACTACACAATGGGAGAACATATTTGACAATACATCTGATAAGGGGTTAATAACCAAAATTTATAAAGAACTTGTAAAACTCAACACCAGGAAGACAAACAACCCAATCCAAAAATGGGCAAAAGAGATGAATAGACACTTTTCCAAAGAGGACATACAGATGGCCAATAGGCATATGAAAAAATGCTCAACATCACTAATCATTAGAGAAATGCAAATTAAAACCACAATGAGATATCACGTTACACCAGTCAGAATGGCGCTCATGAACAAAACAACACAGAATAAGTGCTGGCGAGGATGTGGAGAAAAGGGAACCCTCCTGCACTGCTGGTGGGAATGCAGACTGGTGCAGCCACTGTGGAAAACAGTATGGAGATTCCTCAAAAAACTGAAAATCGAACTGCCTTTTGACCCAGCTATCCCACTTTTAGGAATATACCCCAAGGACACCATAGAACGGCTCGAAAAGGAGAAATGCACCCGCATGTTTGTGGCAGCATTGTTCACAATAGCGAAGATCTGGAAACAGCCCAAGTGTCCGTCAGAGGACGAGTGGATTAAAAAACTTTGGTACATATATACTATGGAATACTACTCAGCCATAAGAAATGATGACATCGGATCATTTACAAATAACATGGATGGACCTTGATAGCATTATACGGAGTGAAATAAGTAAATCAGAAAAAAAACTGAGATGAATCCATACATAGAAGGGACATAAAAATGAGACTCAGAGACATGAACAAGAATGTGATGGCAACAGGGGCGGGGGGTTGGGGAGGGGGGATGGGGTGAAGAAGGAGAGAGGGGTTAGGGGAGGGGAGGGGCACAAAGAAAACCAGATAGAAGGTGACAGAAGACAATTTAACTTTGCGGGAGGGGTATACAGCACAATCAAATGTCAAAATAATCTAGAGATATTTTCTCCCAACATATGTACCCTGATTTATCAATGTCACTGCATTAAATTTAATAAAAAAAAAAAAAAAAAAGAAAATCCAACTGTATGCTGCCTACAAGAAACTCATCTAAGCAACAAGGATAAAAACAAATTCAAAGTGAAAGGCTGGAAAACAATACTCCAAGCAAACAACACCCAAAAAGAAGCAGGTGTAGCAATACTCATATCTGATAATGCTGACTACAAGACAGAAAAAGTACTCAGAGACAAAAATGGTCATTTCATAATGATTAAGGGACACTGAATCAAGAAGACATAACAATCCTTAATATATATGCACCAAACCAAGGAGTACCAAAATATATAAGACAGCTACTTATTGACCTTAAAACAAAACTGACAAAAATACAATCATACTTGGAGACCTCAATACACCGCTGACGGCTCTAGATCGGTCATCCAAACAGAGAATCAATAAAGATATAGTGGCCTTAAACGAAATACTACAACACTTGGATATGATAGACATCTACAGGACACTTCATCCCAAAGCGACAGAGTATACATTTTTCTCTAGTGTACATGGAACATTCTCAAGAATTGACCATATGTTGGGCCACAAAGACAATATCAGCAAATTTAGAAAAATTGAAATTGTACCAAGCATATTCTCTGATCATAAAGCCTTGAAACTAGAATTCAACTGTAAAAAAGAGGAGGAAAAACCCACAAAATTATGGAAACTAAACAACATACTTCTAAAAAATGAATGGGTCAAAGAAGAAATAAGTGCAGAGATCAAAAGATATATACAGACAAATGAAAATGAAAATACGACATATCAGAATCTCTGGGATGCAGCAAAAGCAGTAATAAGAGGAAAGTTCATATCACTTCAGGCCTATATGAACAAACAAGAGAGAGCCGAAGTAAACCACTTAACTTCACACCTTAAGGAGCTAGAAAAAGAAGAACAAAGACAACCCAAAACCAGCCGAAGAAAGGAGATAATAAAAATCAGAGCAGAAATAAACGAAATAGAGAACAGAAAAACTATAGAAAAAAATCAATAAAACAAGGAGCTGGTTCTTTGAAAAGATCAACAAAATTGATAAACCCTTGGCAAGACTCACCAAGGAAAAAAGACACAGGACTCAAATAAATAAAATCCAAAATGAAAGAGGAGAAATCACAGACATCATAGATATACAAAGAATTATTGTAGAATACTATGAAAAACTATATGCCACCAAATACAACAATCTAGAAGAAATGGATAAATTCCTAGAACAATACAACCTTCCTAAACTGAGTCATGAAGAAGCAGAAAACCTAAACAGACCAATCAGCAGGGAGGAAATAGAAAAAACTATTAAAAACCTCCCCAAAAATAAAAGTCCAGGCCCAGACGGTTATACTAGTGAATTCTATCAAACATTCAAAGAAGACTTGGTTCCTATTCTACTCAAAGTCTTCCAAAAAATTGAAGAAGAAGCAATACTTCCAAACACATTTTATGAGGCCAACATAACCCTCATACCAAAACCTGGCAAGGATGGCACAAAGAAAGAAAACTACAGACCAATATCTCTAATGAATACAGATGCTAAAATACTAAACAAAATACTGGCAAATCGAATACAACAATATATTAAAAAAATAATACATCATGATCAAGTGGGATTCATCCTAGAATCTCAAGGATGGTTCAACATACGTTAACGTAATACACCATATCAACAAAACAAAGAACAAAAACCACATGATCTTATCAATAGATGCAGAAAAGGCTTTTGATAAAATACAACACAATTTTATGTTTAAGACTCTCAACAAAATGGGTATAGAAGGAAAATATCTCAACATGATAAAGGTCATATATGATAAACCATCAGCCAACATCATATTAAATGGCATAAAACTGAGGACTTTCCACCTTAAATCAGGAACAAGACAGGGGTGTCCACTCTCTCCACTCTTATTTAACGTGGTGCTAGAAGTTCTGGCCAGAGCAATCAGACAAGACAAAGAAATAAAAGGCATCCATATCGGAAAAGAAGAAGTAAAGGTATCACT
Source organism: Saccopteryx bilineata (assembly GCF_036850765.1). NCBI lineage: Eukaryota > Metazoa > Chordata > Mammalia > Chiroptera > Emballonuridae > Saccopteryx > Saccopteryx bilineata. The sequence continues at coordinate 83,786,491 of NC_089492.1, read as the reverse complement.
TTTTGCTGATGATATGATCCTATACATCAAAAACCCAAAGGACTCCACAAAAAGATTACTAGAAACAATAAACCAATACAGTAAGGTCGCAGGATACAAAATCAACATACAAAAGTCCATAGCCTTTCTATTTGCCAACAATGAAATATTAGAAAACGAACTCAAAAAAATAATCCCCTTCCCGATTGCAACAAAAAAAGTAAAATACCTAGGAATAAACATAACAAAGAATGTAAAGGACCTATATAACGAAAACTACAAGGCATTGCTAAGAGAAATAGAAAAAGACACAATGAAATGGAAAAATATTCCTTGTTCTTGGATAGGAAGAATAAATATAATTAAAATGGCCATATTACCCAAAGTAATATATAAATTTAATGCAATTCCCATCAAAATTCCTATGACATTTTTTAAAGAAATGGAACAAAAAATCATAAGATTTATATGGAACTATAAAAAACCCCGAATAGCTAAAGCAATCCTAAGGAAAAAGAATGAAGCTGGGGGCATTACAATACCTGACTTTAAACTATATTATAGGGCCACAATAATCAAAACTGTATGGTATTGGCAGAAAAATAGACACTCAGACCAATGGAACAGAATAGAAAGCCCAGAAATAAAACCACATATATATGGTCAAATAATCTTTGATAAGGGGACCAACAACACAAAATGGAGAAAAGAAAACCTCTTCAACAAATGGTGTTGGGAAAACTGGAAAGCCACATGCAAAAGAATGAAACTCGACTACAGCCTGTCCCCGTGTACTAAAATTAATTCAAAATGGATCAAAGACCTAAATATAAGATCTGAAACAATAAAGTACATAGAAGAAGACATAGGTACTAAACTCATGGACCTGGGTTTTAAAGAACATTTTATGAACTTGACTCCAATGGCAAGAGAAGTGAAGGCAAAGATAAATGAATGGGACTACATCAGAATAAAAAGTTTTTGCTCAGCAAGAGAAACCGATATCAAAATAAACAGACAGCCAACTAAATGGGAACTGATTTTTTCAAACAATAGCTCAGATAAGGGCCTAATATCCAAAATTTACAAAGAACTCATAAAACTCAACAACAAACAAACAAACAATCCAATAAAAAAATGGGAAGAGGACATGAACAGACACTTCTCCCAGGAAGAAATACAAATGGCCAATATATGAAAAGATGCTCAGCTTCATTAGTTATTAGAGAAATGCAAATCAAAACTACAATGAGATACCACCTCACCCCTGTTAGATTAGCTATTATCAACAAGACGGGTAATAGCAAGTGTTGGAGAGGCTGTGGAGAAAAAGGAACCCTCATACACTGTTGGTGAGAATGTAAAGTAGTACAACCATTATGGAGGAAAGTATGGTGGTTCCTCAAAAAACTGCAAATAGAACTACCTTATGACCCAGCAATCCCTCTACTGGGTATATACCCCAAAACCTCAGAATCATTGATACGTAAAGACACCTGTAGCCCCATGTTCATTGCAGCACTGTTCACAGTGGCCAAGACATGGAAACAACCAAAAAGCCCTTCAATAGAAGACTGGATAAAGAAGATGTGGCACATATACACTATGGAATACTACTCAGCCATAAGAAATGATGACATCAGATCATTTACAGCAAAATGGTGGGATCTTGATAACATTATACGGAGTGAAATAAGTAAATCAGAAAAAAACAAGAACTACATGATTCCATACATTGGTGGAACATAAAAACGAGACTAAGAGACATGGACAAGAGAGTGGTGGTTACCAGGGGTGGGAGGAAGGAGGACGCAGGAGGGAGGGAGAGAGTTAGGGGGAGGGGGAGGGGCACAGAGAAAACTAGACAGAGGGTGACGGAGGACAATTTGACTCTGGGTGAGGGGTATGCAACATAATTTAATGACAAGATAACCTAGACATGTTTTCTTTGAATATATGTACCCTAAATTATTAATGTCATCCCATTAACATTAATAAAAATTTATTTAAAAAAAAAAAGAAATATATGTGAGTGACCACATTTGAAGGAGAATATTTAAGAAAACTAAATCTTCATTTATCATAGTAGCATATCAATACATAAAGGCTAAAGTAAAAAATCAAGAAATGGCAACGTTAGTACATAATTTAGAAACATAGAGAAAAAGCCATAAGAAACAACCAATAAAGTTTAAAGAAATTCCTTAAGAAGTGTGGGAATTTGGGGATTAGAATCAAAGGGGCAGAATTCTGCTATTTTTCACTGTAAGCTAACAGTTCTATTTAACTTTTAAAAAGAGAAATATGTATTAATTTGATTAAAAAAATGAAAAGAAAAAACATATCACCCATATGGTCTAAGTTCCCAAATAATAGTCATATAGCAATATTTCTCTCTCTTCCCCCACCTATTCAAGGATCTCCTCTGCTCCCTCCTAAAGCGTTCTTGGGCTCTCTACGTGTTATCTTACAAGTGTTGAGTGACTGTGTTCTCTTGGCTGCCTTGAAGTTTCAGTTCTTGCTCTCTCTCTCCTGAGACCTACAGAAGGCCACACTGCCAGCTGCCGCCTGTCACTGATTCTCTGTTCCCAGGCTGCCAGTGCCTGGTGTCAGATGGTTGATGTTTGAGCCAGCAGCGCTATTTGTCACTGCTGAAGCTGCTGGCTGCTGGCTGCTGGCTTCAAGGCTATTGACACTTGACACCCTCACAGCCCCTACATGGTTGTTTTCCTAAGTGGGAGAAATTTCTCTCATTCACAGAATGAAGTAATGATGTTTTATTTTGATCATCGCTTTTATCTTTCATCTTATGAACACTGCGGACATGCATTTACACAATGGAGTACCTTGGACTGGCTGCTAGAAAGCTAAATCTGCTTGTAATTCTGGAGAGTGGAGATGATATATGGTGTGTATGCTTGTGAATTACTTTTAAGTGTCTTTTGGAATTTGTTTTACCTTGATGTTTCCACTAGTCATTTATTCAATCAATACTGTATTTAATGATTCAAATCCTTTTCTTAAAAAATAGAAGACTATATAAACAAATAAATAAATAATATTTTTTTAATCTTTAAGAAAACTTTTCCTTTTATTAAAATCTCTGTATTAATACTCAGGACTGAACTTATGGTAGCTATCTTGATTACTTGACAGTAAGCTTTATAGTAAGTCTTAACATTCGATAGTGTAACCCTTTCATGTCCTTTTGCCAGGTGACTTTGCCATCCATCACCTAAATTCATTCTGACCTTGTATTTTGTTTTATGACAACGTGGCAGAAGAAACACAGAGTGGTTTCCAAATGTTGGCTTGAAGAGGCTTTGTTCCTTTGCTCTCTCTTTAAAATGCTTCTCTAAACACGGAAAGGCCTGGATAATAGACCTTGTGGAGAGAGGCCCAGAATCCCAGCCATTTCAGACATCCGAAATGAGGTCCCAGGTATGTGAGTGAGGTCATCATAGGCCACCCACATGCAACTGAGCTTCCATTTGATAGCAGCCACACAAGTGAGTGACCCAGGCAGGACCAACCCAACTGACCAACAGCATTCAGAGAAATAATGAATTGTTGTTTCAAGTTATGTTTTTTGAGTATTGTCATTTTGTTTTCATGTTTTGTTTTTAAAGCAGCATAGGTAACTGCTACACCCATCTTACATTCTTGAGTAAATTCCAATTTGGACGGGCATATTTTCATTTCATATATCGCCAGTTTCCTTTTCCTAACATTTTGTTCAGGATATTTGCTTCTCTGTTTGAATAAGTTTGGTTTGTAATTTTTCTATCATTTACTCTCCTTATGAAATTTTTTGATGTCAAAGTAAAATTAGCTTTATAAAATGAGTTGGGTGCATTTATTCTTTTTTTAGCCTCTAGAATAGTTTGTAATAAGGCTGAAATTATTTGCTTCTTGAAATATTGAGAGAACTCATTACTAAAATTGTCTGGGTCTTTTCTTTTCTTCATGAGAATAGCTTAAACTGCTTCAGTTCACTTTAGTTGTTACTAAATTCTGCAGGTTTTCTATTTTTTCCTGAGTTGGTTTTAGTAAGCTATATTTTTCTATTTTCAAATTTGTTGGCAAAAGTCATTAAAACTTTTTTTTAGAGGGTAACGGGGGGATAAATGGTGGTGGGAGGAGTCTCGACTTGGAATAGTGAACACGCAGCGCAGTGTACAGATTATGTATTACAGAACTGTATGCATACCTGAAACCTGTACAATTTTATTAACCAATGTCACCCCAATAAAACCAATTAAAAATAAATTTAAAATAAAATAAAATAAAAAGTTGTTCAAAAAGATCATTTTATCTTTTCAATCTCTTTAGCATCTGTAATTATATCTTGTTTTTTATGTCTGATAGTATTTGTACCTTCTTTTCTTGCTCTGTGGTCTTTCAAGGGGTTTGCCTTTCCAATGACTTAAGTTTAGGCTTAGATCCTCTTCCATTTTTTATTTAACTATATATAATGTATTATATGTATATAAACATATAATTTATATATAAAATATGAAGTTTATGTATAAAATAAATAAAAGTTTATATAGAAGTATATAATGTATTTTATGCAGGTATATAAACTATTAATACATATATAGGATGTAATACATTATATAATATCTTGCTTATTTTATTATTTTTCTACTCTCTCGGCAGTTCTAACATCTTAGCTTGGATGCTTAACTCATTAATTTTCAGACTTTCTTCTTTTATTTTATAAATATTTTTATTATAAATATAATACATACAGAAAAGTACATCAAATATAAATGTATAATTTAACTATAATTTATAAAGCAAACGCCCATGTAACCATCACAGGTCAAGAGAAAAGACATTACCAGCACTCTAGAATTCCACTGTGTGTCCCAAATCACAAACCTGTCTCTTTCCCCAGAGGTAAGTGCCATAGCAAGTTTGGTGACAACTATCCTCTGCTCTTCTTTATGCTTTTACCATCTTCATATTTCTGTCTAAAATACATAATTTAATTTTGCTTGTTTTGTCTTTAGGCCACTGGAAGCAGATAATCTGTATGTTGGTTTCTTTTATCTTTCATATGGTTGTGAGTTTCCTCCATGTCCTAGTTGTAGCTGTAGTTAATATCCTTATATTGCTGAGCAATAGTCCTTTGTATTACTACACCACAATTTACTTATATACTCAACCATTGATGGACATTTGGGTTATTCCCATTGCTATCATAAGTGATGCTGCTACCTACACACATTCTAACTCATGTCTCATTGCACATGCACATGAGTTTTTATAGGGTATATATAATATGACTATACAATATGGAGTAGAATTGCTAGGGGATGTGTTTTAAAATATAGTAATATAAATACTAAACAAGCATCCCTTTTGTTCCATGTCCTCACTAACATTTGGTATTGTCAGATTCTAAAGTTCTGACAATCAGCTAGATGTGCAATAGTATCTCATGGTGATTTTACTTTACATTTCCCTGATTATAATAAAGCTTGACAAATTTTCATATGTATATTGACCTTTTAGGTTTCCTGGTAGCATGTGAGAAATTTCCTATTGGGCGCGTGGCTTTTTTTATTGACTTATAGAAGTTCTTCTTTTATTTTCTTTTTGTATTTTTCCGAAATTAGAAGCAGGGAGGCAGTCAGACAGACTCCTGCATGCGTCCAACTGAAATCCACCTGGCATGCCCACCAGGGGGTGATGCTTTGTCCATCTGGGGCTTTGCTTAGTTGCAGCCGGAGCCATTCTAGCGCCTGAGGTGGAGGCCATGGAACCGTCCTCAGTGCCCAGGCCAACTTGGCTGTGGGAGCAGAAGATATAGAGAGGAAGGAGAGGGGGAAGGGTGGAGAAGCAGATGGGTGCTTCTTCTGTGTGCCCTGACTGGAAATCGAACCTGGGACTTCCACACACGGGGCTGGCGCTCTACCACTGAGCCAACCAGCCAGGGTCTCTCTCTCTTTTTTTTAAAAGAAATAAACTATCAGTATAAACCCTTAAGTAGTTTTATATATTGTAAATGTCTTTTTCTGTTTTATAGCTTTTTTTCCCTCCGATTTTTATGCTATCTTTTGATAAACAGAAGTTCTTAATTTTCATTTGGTCAAATTGATCAAATTTCTTCTTTATGGTCAGTGGATTGTTTCTATGTCTTGATAGAAAATATTTGTATCTTTTTAAAAAATTGTTTCATGAAATTGGCTATGAAATTATTATCCTAACTGATATTCTAAGAGCTTTATAGTTTTGCCTTTACAATTAAGTCTATAACCTAACTGGAATTAATGAAAGAGGTACATTAAAATCCATCACAGCCCTGGCAGGTTGGCTCAGTGGTAGAGCGTCTGCCTAGCGTGTGGATGTCTTGGGTTTGATTCCCAGCCAGGGCACACAAGAGAAGCGCCCATCGGCTTCCAACCCTCTCCCTCTCACTTCTCTCTCTCTTTCTCTCTACCCCTCCTGCAGCCATGGCCCGATTGGAGAGAGTTGGCCCAGGGCACTTAGGATGTCTCCAGGGCCTCCACCTCAGGTCCTAAGAAAATCTCAGTTGGAGCAATGAAGCAATGGCCCCAGATAGGCAGAGCATCGCCCCCTAGTGTGCTTGCCGGGTGGATCCCAGTCAGGGCGCATGCAGAAGTCTGTCTTTGCCTCCTCTCCTCTCCTCTCCTCTCATTGACTTCAAAAAAATCCATCACAATGATTTTTAGTTTGTCTCTTTTTTTTATTTCTATTTTGTTTATATATTTGCAGGTTATATTACAAAGTGCATATAAGTTTAAAATTGTTATCTTTCCCTGGTGAATAATATCTTTTATCATCACAAAATCACCCTCTTTATACTTAGTAATGGTTTTGCCTTAAAGTCAGCTTTGTCTGATAATAATTATATCTACTCCAGCCTTGAGGGGATTAACATTTTCACATTTATTTATTTCTATTAAATGTATTAATGTACAGTCTGTCTTTAAAGGTAATTTATTTTCACAGAGAGTATTGATGTTAACAGTGATATACAACTTGATATAGAATTCTAATTTTTTATTTCTGATCTCTTTCTTTGATAGACAAAACTTTATAGGTCATGCTGATTTTTACTTTGTTTTCTCCTCAACCTTTAACTTCCAAAATTTTTAATAGTTTTTGAGATTTATAGACTATGACTTACTACTTGTGATCATTACATTGTTATACAGATTCCCCTTGCATAATAGGAATTCCTGGATTTTTTTTTTTTACCCAGAATTCTTTGGACCCCCCCGCCCCCGCTTTCTTCAGGGCTTAAAGACTGGTGCCTTTTGGACTAAACTGAACAACTGATTATTTTTACCTTTATTTCAAAAATCACTTTAATTAGTATTAGTCTTGCCTTGGGTAAACCCAAGGTATCATTGTGTTTAACAAGTTTCCCTGGACAAAGGGGGAGAGGGGCGGATGGTGCTGGTTCCCAGGACCCTAGAAAACCAGAAAGAACAGGGTTTGGTTTTTGTTTGGTTTTTGTTGCTGCCGTTGTTGTTTCTGGTGGCTGGTAACATCACATTCTCCTATCTTAGGGGAGTTCTCTGGATTCAGTAGAAGAAGCTTTTCTCCCAAATTTTAAGGTCATTGCCTTGGCGGTCATCTCACTGGGGAGGCCTCCAGGGGCTGTCTCCACCTGAGCCAGCTCCTCCCGCTCTAGGCTCACCTGATCTGAGGTTTACCCTGTGTACCCTGTTACCAGAGCACAAGGACTATCAGGCTCACGTCTCGAGCAGCTTTTCCTTAAAACAGTGAAGACAGAAATATTTGTCTTTTTTTGTGGTAAAATATAGTAGAATTGACAAGCAGTTAACAATAAGGTAAGATAAGGCAAGCTCAGAAGTAATCAAATAAATCACCCTTAGAATTTGTTGACATTTGACAAGCCTTTGCGACAGAGGGACTTGGAATGAGAACTGCACAAGGGCACCAACATGGAAACCCTGATCACATGCTGCAGAGTATTTCCCCAGGGCATCTTTCTTCACTGAAATAGCCAGATATCTATCTATCTATCTCTCTCTCTCTCTCTCTCTCTCTCTCTCTCACACACACACACACACACATTTCTACTATAAATAACTAAATTAAAAACTAGTAAGTAGTGAATTTTTAAAAAATGATCAAATTGTTACAGTGGGACTGCAGGGAAGGTCCTGTGTTCACCGCAGGACAGAAACCTGGCTAGAGAAGAAAAGTGTCTGTCAGAAGCAAATATTGTGGAGGAAGACAGATGAGAGCATGCTTGGAAAGCAGCTTGTCAAATGGAGTGCTCTTTATACATTTGCTTTCCTGCCAGACAGAGGATAAGGTCATTCCTAAAGCTAGACAAACGAGTAATGCAAATAAAAAATAAAAATATCACAATGCAAATAACAATGACTTCAATAGTATAGCTAAAAAATTAAGAACAGAAGACTTTTCCTCCTGGGTCATAACCATAATAAATTAATTTCAGTAATGACTTCTGTAACAATAGAACTACTGGGCTCCTTCCCCAGCATAGATTCCACCTCATTTTTATAATCATACTCTTGTCTAAAGCTCAACTCCTTTGTCCTGCCAGCCCTCAAGTTGGCTTACCCAGCAAATCTCAACACTATTGGTGTTTTAAAAATAAAATATTATGTTTTTTTGCCAAAATGTCATAATTCAGTGTATTCCAAGGAACTCCAAGTAATTTGACTGTCTCTACCACCCCACGTCTGCCTCATCCACCTGTTTAGACTCTATAAGATTAGATTTTGCAACTACATATTTGGAGGTTACTACCAGTAATCTTTCAAATTTTTGCCAATACACAGAACCCAGCAAACAATTAACACACTTAGCAAAATTCTCTTTCTGAAGAATTCTCTTGCTAAAACTCAGACACACTAAGTTGTATATGGAGAGCAGAAGTTTTAATGATAAAAATTCACGTTAATTTTTGAACAAGCTGATCTTACCCCATGCCATTGCACCCAAGGAATGGTATTTCCATTGTTTAAAACTTGTGTTGCCTAACAAAAATGCATTCATTAACAACAATACAAGTCCTTAAATAGAAATGCTGTGTGACACAAACCAGATGCTTAAGATTTACTTGCATCTCCAGTTCACTTGTCAAATGCTTTTTATTTCCCCCAAGGAACCTGAACTTCTAATGCATAGTTAAAGTTTTGGTTTAAAAACTAGATTTATGAAAAAATTATCTTATGTTGAAATAAGTAACTGTTTTTGGTTGTTAATCTTTCAAGGACTCTTAAGTGACACTAGAGATTATGCTATGCAATTCCTTTCTTTTAAATATATGGCAACTATCCAAGACTAACCAAAGTTCCATGCTGTGTTTTCTGTTTTGAAGCTGTAGAACCTCTTAAAAAAATTAAGCACTCTTCGGGGTGGGGGCTGACAGCAGTGGTTCTGCTTCTTCAAAGATTGGCACACCATGGTTTTTCTACTGTTTTGGGAATAACTCTAACTTGGAAATACTTCACAGGGTTCATTTTAAGTTCAATCACATCTGAAGTAATGTAATTTATTTTAATTTATAAATCACTGAATATCCATGTGTTCCCATTCTCTTTCCAGCTCCCTTGCAGTTAGATGGGTCTATATGACAAGTTATGACATATGTGTCACTTCTGGGGCAAAGCATAGAGAGAAGAGCACTTATTAGTTATTGATGCCTGTCTCTTTTTCTGAGACTGCAACACAGAGGCCAAATGCTAGATCAGGGGAAGTCAACCTTTTTATACCTACCGCCCACTTTCGTATCTCTGTAAGTAGTAAAATTTTCTAACCACCCACTGGTTTCACAGTAATGGTGATTTATAAAGTAGGGAAGTAACTTTACTTTATAAAATTTATAAAGCAGAGTTACAGAAAGTTAAAGCATATAATAATAATTACTTACCAAGTACTTTATATCATATTTTTACTGTTTGGCAGAATAAATCTTTATAAAGCAATTCACTATAGTTAAATCTATCTTTTTATTTATACTTTGGTTGCTCCGCTACCACCCACCATGAAAGCTGTAACACCCACTAGTGGGTGGTAGGGACCAGGCTGACTACCATTGTGCTAGAATGTAACCAAAAGATGGAAGTAGCCTGGATGTCAGGCATGCCTGGAAGGGAGCTATCTGGAGAGCCGCAGTACCCGTAGCTAACGTCACGTGAGTGAAAAACTTTAATTGGTTAAACCGATAAAAGTTTTGCATTATTTATTTCTGCACCATGACCTAGTCTACCTACTTATCACATTAACAATATTGTCTTTCATTAGCTGTGTTTTAAAATTTCCACATTTATTTAAAACATAATTTATTATTTTTGACATTTATACAGATTTGCAAACTTGATTTTTATATGGGTGAAGTATCTATTATAAAAAAAAATGACAGCAAGAGAATTCATACTTTTCCAGGTTTGACAGGAAGAGATTCAATTGAAATCTTAAAAGAAGGTATAGAAGGATGGGACCGAAGTAACATTTAATAAGATAAAAACGAGATTTTTCAGCTTTAGACATTAACTCACAAAATCACAAGATCCAATGAATCACAAGAAGAATTATAAAAAGAAAGCCACACATAGATACAGCATAGGAAACAAAGAAAACCATGGACAAAGAGAAACCATTGAGAGTAGCTACAGGCAAAAAGACAGTTTACTTCAAAGAAGTAGTAGTTAGACTGGCTGCTGAATTCTCAGCAGCAATTATGGAAACCAAAGTATTAAGGAATGTTGATGCCTTTAATGTGCTGAAGGAAGTAGCTGCCAACATAGAATTATATACCCAGTAAAAATATCTCTAAAACACTGTAAAACAAGCTTAATTCAGTAATTAAATCTTTTCCTCATTAGTACTTGCTGTAGGTACAAATCTGTATGTACTGCTTTACTTTTTCCTCACTCACCTCCTTTCTGACCCATGGTATAATAAGCTATGTGCTTTTTGTTAGTAACTCTGAAAGGAGCCATATAACAGTGAGAACAGGAGTGGTAGGAGGGCAAGATGAGGGGTAAGAAATTTTTTACTTGGCTGACATTTTTGTAAGATGGCTTTATATTCTCTAGGGCCAGTAGATGTTTAAAGCTGGCTCTCTCATGGGCAATTTCCGGAAGTCTTCATGAATATCCATTTAGTTGTCCATAATTTTCTTTTTTATTTTCACAGAGACCGGGAGAGAGTCAGAGAGAGAGAGAGAGAGAGAGACAGATAGGGACAGACATACAGGAAGGGAGAGAGAAGAGAAGCACCAATTCTTCGTTGTGGCATCTTAGTTGTTCATTGACTGCTTTCTCATATGTGTCTTGACTGGGGGGGCTACAGCAGAGTGAGTGACCCTATGCTCAAACCAGCAACCTTGGGGTCAAGCCAGGAACCTTGGGCTTCAAGGCAGCAACTTTTGGGTTCAAGCCAGCGACCATGGGGCCATGTCCATAATCCCACATTCAAGCCAGTGACCTTGCACTCAAGCTGGTGACTCTGGAGTTTCAAACCTGGGTTCTCTGCATCCCAGTCTGACACTCTATCCACTGTGCCACTGCCTGGTCAGGCTGTCCACAGTTTTCTAATTGATTTGTAAGAATTCTTTATTCTATCAATAGATACAAGTCTTTTTCAATAATATATGAAACAAATATAATTTTCCATCCTGTGGTTTATTTTTCCAATCTCTTAATGGTATCTTTTGATGAATAGAAGTTATTAATTTTAAAATAGCTTAAATTATCATCCTTTTCCTTATGATTAGTGGGCTTACTACTATTTGAGAAGTTGCCTTTTTTAATAACACATAGCAAACCTTTTTCCTTGTTAGTTTAAAAATCCTAATTTAACTGTGTAATATTGAATAGAACTTTGTAGACTAACCAACAGCCATTTCCTACTTCTTCCTTGCTTACAAAACAGAATTGAAGGGAGAGGGACTGGGGGAAAACATAGGATGTTTGACCAAAAGCACCCCACATTCGACTCATTGAATCATGACTTCTGGAATAGAACTTGAATGTGTAGAATTCAAGTTCCCACTTATATCTTTTTGTTTGTTTGTTTGTTTGCTTTTTTTTGTTTTACTTATATCTTGATAAGAACTATAAGAAAAAAAAACCCTCTCAAGTCTGGAATGTCATTGAAAGAAGGAAAGAATTTCAAGCAGGAGTTGGAAAACAGGCTCAGATACAGGAGACAATCCAGGGAGAATGAAGATTAAGAGGGGTACAATCTTAATCTTCCAGATCTAAGATGAAAAAGTTCTGGGAATCTAATGTACAAGTACAATGACTATAATGAACAGTAATGTAATATACTGTATGCTTAAAAGTTGTTAAGCAAGTAGATCTTAAATATTCTTACCACACACTCAAAAAGATAATTATATGAGGCAATGGAAGTGTTAACTAACCTTATTGTAGTAAACACTTCACAATATAGGTGTATCAAATCAACATTATATGTTATATGTCAATAATATCTTTAAAAAGCTGGAAAAAAATAATGCAAGGCATGTGAAAACTAACAGGAAAGATATAGGCAAAAAGTTTATCAATGAAATTAAGCAACCCTAACAGATTTGTTTTTCACATTGTACACTTTATTTATTTACTTATTTTTGCATAGGTTATTCGGTTTTTTTATAAAAGGTATAACTCAGGAACAGCCAGGTGGAAGAGGTACACAGACATGAGACGTGGGAAGGGTCACAGAGCTTCCACACCCTCTCTGGGCATGCCACTCTTCCGGCATCAACATATTTCACCAAACCACATTCTTTGAAGTTTTTAAGGAGACTTCATAATATAGGCATGATTGAATAAATCACTGGCCTTTTCAAAAACCTTTTAAAAAATATTTGTATTGAATTTATTGGTGTAACATTGGTTAATAAAATTATATAGGTTTCAAGTGTATAATTCTATAACATGTCATCTGTATATAGAATGGTGTGTTCAGCAACCAAGGTCTAGTCTCTTTCTATCACCACTTCTTCTACCTTCCCCCACCCCTCTTTCCCTCTGTTAATCACCATACTGTTGCCTGTGTCTATGACTTTTTTTGTTATTGATTTTAATTTATTGTGTTTACATAGATTCTAGTGTCACCCCAAATGCATCCCCAGTATTCTTCCCTGTATTCTTTTCAATATCTACCTTGCCCTCCTTCCCAAAATGCCCTCCTCCCTTCCCTTCAGGATTATCCCATCCTATCATCACCTTTCCCTCTGTCCTCTTTTCCTCTCCCTTTGATCCCTCCTCTGTCTCAATTCTGTTTCTCAGTTCACATTGTTCATTGAACTCCTCAAATGAGTGAGGTCATATGATATTTTCTTTCCCTGCCTGGCTTATTTCACTCAACATAATAGTTTCCAGATCCATCCATGTTGTCGCAAAAGGTAAGATCTCCTTCTTTTTCATGGCCCCATAGTATTCCATTGTATATATACCACAGCTTTTAATCCACTCGTCCACTGACGGACACTTACTTGGGTTGTTTCCAGATCTTGGCTATTGTGAACAATGCTGCCATAAACATGGGGTTGCATTTCTTTTTTTGAATCAGTGATATGGTGTTCTTGGGATATATTCCTAAAAGTGGATGGCTGGGTCAACAGGCAGTTCCATTTTTAATTTTTTAAGAAATCTCCATACTGTTTTCCACAGTGGCTGCACAAGTCTGCATTCCCACCAACAGTGCAGGAGGGTTCCTTTTTCTCTACATCCTCACCAGCACTTACCGTGTTGTTTTGTTAATGAGCGCCATTCTGACTAGTGTGAGGTGGTATCTCATTGTAGTTTTAATTTGCATTTCTCTAATGATTAGTGATGTTGAACATTTTTTCACCTGTCTAGTGGCCATTTGTATGTCTTCTTTGGAGAAGTGTCTATTCACTTCTTTTGCCCATTTTTTGATTGGATTGTTTATCTTCCTGGTATTGAGTTTTACAAGTTCTTTATAAATTTTGGTTATTAACCCCTTATCAGACATATTGTTGAATATGTTTTCCCATTGTGTGGTTTGTCTTTTTATTCTGTTCATATTGTCTTTAGCTGTGCAAAAGCTTTTTAGATTGATATAGTCCCATTTGTTTATCCTGTCTTTTATTTCACTTGCCCGTAGTGATAAACCAGAAAATATATTGCTGCGATAGATGTCGGAGAGCTTACTGCCTATGTTTTCTTCTAGATGCTTATGGTTTCCTGACTTACATTTAAGTGTTATATCCATTTTGAGTTTATTTTTGTGAATGGTGTAAGTTGGTGGTCTAGTTTCATTTTTTGCAGGTAGCTGTCCTATTTTCCCAACACCATTTGTTAAAGAGGCTGTCTTTACTCCATTGTATGCCCTTACCTCCTTTGTCAAATATCAATTGTCCATAAAGGTGTGGGTTTATTTCTGGGTTCTCTGTTCTGTTCCATAGATCTAGATGCCTGTTCTTATGCCAGTAACAAGCTGTTTTGAGTACAATGGCCTTGTAGTATAATTTGATATCAGAAAGTGTGATACCACCCACTTTATTCTTCTTTTTCAAGATTGCTGAGGCTATTTGTGGTTCCATATAAAATTTTGGAATATGCGTTCTATATCTTTGAAGTATGTCATTGGTATTTTAATTGGTATTGCATTGAATTTATAAACTGCTTTGGGTAATATTCTGAGTACAAGTCTTTAATCTCCTTTGTTAAATTTACTCCTAGATACTTTATCTTTTTGGTTGCAATAGTGAAGGGGATTGTTTTCTTAATTTCTCTTTCAGACAGATCATTGTTGGTGTATAAAAATGCCTCTGATTTCTGAGTATTAATTTTATATCCTGCCATCTTGCTGAATTCATTTATCAGTCCAGTAGTTTTTTGACTGAGACTTTAGGGTTTTCTTTATACTATATCATATCATCTGCAAATAACAATAGTTTTACTTCATCTTTTCCAGTTTGGATGCTTTTTATTTCTTCTTCTTGTCTGATTGCTGTGGCTAGGACTTCCAGGACTATGTTGAATAAGAGTGGTGAAAGGGGGCACCCCTGCCTTGTTCCTGATCTTAAGGGGATTGCTTTTAATTTTTGCCCATTGAGTATGATGTTGGCTGTGGGCTTGTCATAGATGGACTTTATCATGTTGAGGTATGTTCCCTGTATTCCCACTTTGCTGAGAGTTTTGATCATGAATGGGTGCTGGATTTTATCAAATGCTTTTTCTTCATCTATTGAAATTATCATGTGGTTTTTGTCCTTCCTTTTGTTTATGTGATGAATCACATTGATTGACTTGCGAATATTGTACCAGCCTTGCCTCCCCAGAATAAATCCCACATGATCATGGTGTATGATTTTTTTCATATATAGCTGGATCCAGTTGGCTAATATTTTGTTGAGGATTTTGACATCTAGATTCATTAGGGATATTGGCCTATAATTTTCTTTTTTGTGTGTTGTCTTTGCCTGGTTTTAGAATCAGAATTATGCTCACCTCCTAAAAGGAGTTTGGAAGTCTTCCTTCCTCTTGAATTTTTTGAAATAGCTTGAGAAGGATAGGAGTTAGTTCTTCTTTGAATATTTGGCAGAATTCACTTGTGAAGCCATCAAGCCCTGGGCTTTTGTTTGTTGGGAGTTTTTTGATAACTGTTTTGATCTCATTTGTTGTAATCAGTCTGTTTAGGTTTTCTGATTCTTCCCGATTGATTTTTAAACTATTATATGTTTCAAGGAATTTGTCCATTTCATATAGGTTGTCTAATTTTTTGGCATATAGTTCTTCATAGTATTTTCTTACAATCCTTTGTATTTCTGTTGTGTCAGTTGTTATTTTTCCACTCTCATTTCTAATTTCATTTATTTGAGTCCTTTCTCTTTTTTTCTTGGTGAGGGTTCATCAATTTTTTTCTGGTTAAAGGTTCATCGATCTTGTTTACCTTTTCAAAGAACCAGCTCCTTGTTTCATTAATCTGTATTGTTTCTTTAGCCTCTATGTCATTTATTTCCATTCTGATCTTTATTATTTCCTTCCTTCTACTACCTCTGGGCTTTACTTGCTGTTCTTTTTCTAGTTTCTTTTAGCTGCAGGGTTAAGTTGTTTATTTGAGCTTTTTCTAGCTTCTTAAGCATTCATACCTGTAATGCTATGAACTTCTCTCTCAGTACTGCTTTTGCTATGTCCCATAAATTTTTAGTTGTATGCTCATTTTCAGTTGTTTCTAGGAATTTTTAAATTTCTTCTTTGATCTCATTGTTAACCCATTTGTTATTTAATAACATGCTATTTAGTTTCCAAGTGTTTGAGTATTTTTCAGTTTTTCTGTTGTGGTTGATTTCTAGTGTCATGCCATTGTGATCAGAGAAAATGCTTGATATGATTTCCATCTTCTTAAATTTGTTGAGACCCCTTTTATGCCCTAACATGTGGTCTATCCTAGAGAATGTACTATGAGCACTTGAAAAGAATGTATATTCTGCTGCTTTAGGGTGAAAGGTTATGAAGATATCTATTAAATCCAGTTGATCTAGTGTGTCCTTTAAGTCTGCTGTTTCTTTGTTAATTTTCTATCTTGAGGAGCTATCTAGTGCTGGTACTGGGGTATTGAAATCTCCTACTATTATAGTATTGCTGTTGATCTCACTTTTATATCCATCAAAGTCTGCTTTATATATTTCTGTGCTCCTATATAGGTGCATAGATATTTATAATGGTTATATCTCCTATTAGATTGCTGCCTTTATCATTATGTAGTGACCTTCTTTAAATCTATTATAGCCTTTGTTTTAAAGTTTATTTTGTCAGATATAAGTATTGCTACCCCAGCTTTTTTTTTACTTCCATTTGCATGAAATATTTTTTTCTAATCTTTGACTTTTAGTCTATGTGTAACTTTTGTTTTGAGGTGTGTCTCTTGTAGACAACATATGTATGGGTCCTGTTTTCTTATCCATGCAGCTACCCTATGTCTTTTGATTGGATCATTTAACCATTTACATTTAAGGTTATTAATGATATGTAGTTGTTGATTGCCATTTTATTCTTTAAAGCTACATTCCTCTTTTACTATATTCTTTTCTCTCTTTGTTCTGTTTACAACAGACCCCTTAACATTTCTTGCAGCATTGGTTTGGTTGTAATGAATTCCTTGAGTTTTTGTTTTTTTGTCTGGGAAGCTTTTTATTTCTCCTTCAATTTTAAAAGATAGCCTTGCTAGATAAAGTAGTCTTCATTGTAGGCTCTTGTCCTGCATTACTTTGAATATTTTTTGCCATTCCCTTCTGGCCTCAAGTGTTTCTGTTGAGAAGTCGGATGTCATCCTAATGGGGGCTCCTTTGTAGGTGATTGACTTTTTTTCCCTTGCAGCTTTTAGTATTTTTTCTTTATCTCTTAGCTTTAGTATTTTAATTATGTTGTGTTTTGGTGTGGGTTTCTTTGGGTTTCTCTTTAATGGAATTCTCTGTGCTTCCTGAACTTGTGTGACTTCTTCCTGCATCAATTTAGGGAAGTTTTTAACTATGATTTCTTTTTTTTTTAAATAAATTTTTATTAATGTTAATGGGATGACATTAATAAATCAGGGTACATATATTCAAAGAAAACATGTCTAGGTTATCTTGTCATTAAATTATGTTGCATACCCCTTGCCCAGAGTCAGATTGTCCTCCGTCACCCTCTATCTAGTTTTCTCTGTGCCCCTCCCCCTCCCCCTAACTCTTGTCCATGTCTCTTAGTCTTGTTTTTATGTTCCACCAATGTATGGAATCATGTAGTTCTTGTTTTTTTCTGATTTACTTATTTCACTCCGTATAATGTTATCAAGATCCCACCATTTTGCTGTAAATGATCTGATGTCATCATTTTTTATGGCTGAGTAGTATTCCATAGTGTATATGTGCCACATCTTCTTTATCCAGTCTTCTATTGAAGGGCTTTTTGGTTGTTTCCATGTCTTGGCCACTGTGAACAGTGCTGCAATGAACATGGGGCTACATGTGTCTTTACGTAAACTATGATTTCTTTAAACAGGCTCTCTATCCTTGTTCTTTCTCTTCTTCGTCAGGAACCCCTATGATGCGGATGTTGTTTCTTTCTAGGTTGTCCCAGAGCTCTCTTAGAGTTTCCTCAGACTTTTTGAGCCTCTTTTCTTTTTGCTGCTCTGCTTCTGTGCTTTCATTTATCTTGTCTTCTAAACAGCTGATTCTATCCTCTGCTTCATCCATCCTGCTTTTAATTGCTTCTAGTGTCATCTTCATTTCTGATATTGTATTTGTCATTTTGGACTGGTTTTTCTTTATTATTTCAATGTCTTTTTTATGCTTGTTATCTCTCTATTTAGGTGCTCATTGTGTCCATCCATCGTTGCTCTAAGATCTTTGAGCATTCTAATAATCATTATTGTAAACTCTGCACCTGGTAGTTTGGTTATTTCCATCTCACTCAGTTCTTTTTCTGGGGGTTTCTCTTGTTGAGTCATTTGGTTTGCACTTCTCTGTCTTCCTATTTTGTCTGTATATACACTCTTTGTTTGGGTGTGTTGTTTGTGAATTTATCTAAGTCTAGGGTTGGTCTTGTCTGCCTCCAATTTTCAGTTGTGTTAATTCTAGGTCTTCTTGGGTTTGCATCAGCTGTTGTTTTAATCTGCTGTGGGCTACTTATCTGCTATCATTGTTCTTTGTGCTGTTTCTGTAGGTGTTTTCTATGTCTTAGCTGGGTCAGGTGTGAGGAGCTTTTCCTTAAGCTTCTACTCTAACAAGGGTTGTTAGGTCCTGAACTGGTGCTTTCTGTATCTGGCTGCTGAATGTACCTGCCCTGGACCTCCCTGTCCAGGGCCGGCACAGATCAGTGGAGGTCACTGCCTATGACTGGCTCTCATTTACCTTTTTGGAGCTACAGGTGATCCAGATCTTGTGGCTGCCTCTGCTGGGCCCAGGTGCCGTTGTAAATATCAGCTGCACTCCTAAGCTTGCTTTTATCTACTCTTGGCCTGGGGGAAGTTTTTTTAAAAGTTCAAGTTCCCCTGAGATCTGCTTTCTGTTGCCTCTTATTGCTGGTTATTTGTTGGGCTCAGTAATGTAAATCAGTGATTAAGTACGGTATTGGATGTGGCCTGCTCCTTAGCCTCAGGTGTCATTTTATCCAGCCTTTTATTTATTTTATTTTGATTTGTTTTGTTTTTTCTTCTTTTTCAGCACTCAGTAGGGTGTAGTCACAGGGGTCCAGTGGGTGTGGGCCTCGTGCTCCTGTTGTGTGGTCTGTCTACTGGGCTGCTACCGCTGTTGCTGCCTGGGGCAGTTAGGCTCAGGTGCTGCCCGCACCAGCCCGCCTCCAGGGCCACCATGGGCAGGCCCATACCACAAGCAGCACTTTGTGTGAGTCCAGACCTCTGCAGTGGCAGCCGTGGTCCCCACCTCTGCTTTCTGGCCAGCGCATGCTTGCTCGGCCTGCTCTGGCCTCTGTAGCCGTGTCCTGGCTTTCGCAGCTGTGCCCTGCTGCCTCTGGCCTACCAGCCCCCTGCGAGCACTCAGCAGTGTGTGTGGGGGTGTAGCTTAGACCTCTGCACTCCCTATTTGTGTCCCTAATGTGCTGCCTGCCTCTAAGTGCTTCTTTGTTCTAACTGAGGCAGGAGAGTCTCTGGTGGACAGGGTAATTTCTTCCCTTTGCTAGTGATGCTGTTCCCAGGAAAAATATTCACTTTAGATTTGGGGAATGACTCAGCCTAGGGGATAGGGTGTCCATCCCTCAAATTGTCTCCCCCTGTGCCTCCGAGACCACTCTCTCCCCGGCAACTCCAGTCCTCTCAGCGCTCCCCACTTCTGGAGCTCTGGGAAAATGGCTGAGAGCGAGGCTCTCCCGTGCAGTCCCTTTAATATGGAACCTGGATCCGAGAGTTCTGTCTCCTCTCAAACAGTATCTAAGCTCTTTTCGCAGCCAAATATAGTCCATAAGCTTCTTCCAGGCTCCAGGGCTCTGGACTGGGATTCCAGTTTTGGGGCTGAGGACCCACAACTCTTTGGGCAACCCTCCTCATCGCGAGAGTCCCTCCTGGCTGCCGCTCGTTCCCTGGAGTGAGGCAGCGCTTTTCTGCATCTCCACCTTTCCTACCAGTCTCAGTGTGGGTTCTTTGGTGGTCCTTGGCTGTAAAATCCTCTTAGTTTAGTGCAAAGTTGTTTTTTTTTAATGCTTAACCCCTCCACCAATTTCACCCAGCCCTCTGATCCCCTCCACCCCTGAGCGTGGATAAAAAAAATCTGTGGTACATTTACACAATAGAATACTACTCAACCATAAAAAAGTAGGAAATCTTACTTTTTGTGACAGCATGGATAGACCTGGAGGGCATTACACTAAGTGAAATAAGCCAGTCAAGTACCATATGGTTTCACTTCTATGTAGAATGTAATATACAAAACACAGAAACAGACTGACAGATACTGAGAACAGGCTGACAGATTTTAGATATATGCAAGAATAAGAATTCTAAAAGTATGTGTAGATTCTTTGTAACATTTTCAGAAATAAACTAATTATCTAATACTAAAAATTATCTAATTATAAAAGATTAAGAAAAATGTATTGAATTTGACCTGAATCTTTTAGTCAATAATAAACTAAGAACATTTTGGTACAGAGGTGGGTATAGAATTTGGGTTTCATGATATTAAGGACAGTGAATAGGTGGTCAAAAAGCAAAAAAAAAAAAATGGGTGTATATAAAATATTTAAGGAGAGAAGATGGTAATAAAGCAGTTCTGTAGATTGAAACAAAAAAGACATTTTTATTTTAAGATGTGAGATCCAATCCGTGAGTATTAGAGTTGAGATAAACCAAAAAGATTACTTAGTCAAATTTCATCTGATATTTAAATTTCCTTTATGAAGTCCTATCGTTGTGTTTCTGTTTGAGTGCCTCTGGGTGAGCTCCACCAGCACCTTCAGGAGTGGCCTCTTGTGTCTGCATGGTTATGAGTGAAGGGTTTTCCTTACCATGATCTCAAAACTTTCCCCCTCAAATCTTACTGATTGTCATGTGTGAAACAGAGGACAGGTGTCAACTATGAGAAAATGTCATTGCTTACTAATACATTTATTTAATAGTTCTCCCAAGGAAATGATAAAAAGGGACTGGCTTGAAATATTTGGGGGGTGGTGAGAATTCTGGACCAAGTTTTAATAGAACAGTTTAGGAAATAGATATTCTTCAAGAATAAATTTTTGAAAGTGAGTCCTTTGTTTTAGGTTTTGCAAAGCAAACATATAACTTCCAAATTTAGTTGTGTGATATTCAGTATGACTATCACAGGTCAGAAATTTGAGGAGATATGTCATTTATGAATGATTTTGACTGAAAGCAACAGAATATCCAACTAAAGATGCTCAAACCATCTGACCCATAATCTGGTACTTAAAAAACATGCAGAGGCCCTGGCCGGTTGGCTCAGTGGTAGAGCGTCGGCCTGGCGTGCAGAAGTCCCGGGTTCAATTCCCAGCCAGGGCACACAGGAGAAGCGCCCATCTGCTTCTCCACCCCTCCCCCTCTCCTTCCTCTCTGTCTCTCTCTTCCCCTCCTGCAGCCGAGGCTCCATTGGAGCAAAGATGGCCTGGGCGCTGGGGATGGCTCCTTGGCCTCTGCCCCAGGCGCTAGAGTGGCTCTGGTCGCAACAGAGCAACGCCCCGGAGGGGCAGAGCATCGCCCCCTGGTGGGCAGAGCATCGCCCCCTGGTGGGCAGAGCGTCGCCCCTGGTGGGCGTGCTGGGTGGATCCCCATTTCCAGCTTCAGAAAAATACAAAACAAAACAAAACAAAACAAAAACAAACATGCAGAAGGCCTGACCTGTGGTGGTACAGTGGATAAAGCATCAACCTGGAAATGCTGAGGTCGCTGGTTTGAAACCCTGGGCTTGCCTGGTCAAAGCACATATGGGAGTTGATGCTTCCAGCTCCTCACCCCTTCTCTCTCTCTGTCTTTCTCTCTTCCTCTCTGTCTCTCTCTCTCCCTCTCTCTCTCCTCTCTAAAAATGAATAAATAATAAAATTTTTTTTAAAAAAATTAAAAACATGCGGAAGCAGGTGATGTCCGGAGTGTTAAGGAGCTGGATGATGACTAGGCGCAAATCAGCTATTCTCTACCCCTTCTGACCGCCAGATGGCGCAGCTGTTTTAAACATTGTACTTCAGAGCTCTGAGGCCCAAATAGGAAGGAAGGAGACCAGCAAAAGGACTTTCTCTTTCTCTTCTTTGAAATCTCCTTAAGCAGAAAGAAACATTGAGGCTCTCAGCAGATGTCTTGGGCCAGAACTTTACCACGTGACCATTGCTAAAATGACAAAAGGGAAATGAGAGTGGCATGATTTACTTAGACCCTGAAGCTGGACACATCATTGCTCGATTGAAATAAGACTTTGATTTTATTTGTGTATTTATTTTTTAAGCAAGAAAGAAATGGGGCAGAGCTGTTGAGTAGGCTACTAATAGTCCCTGCCAGAGGAGCTCAGAAAAAATTATACACACTAAGTCCATTCGGCACAGCGCCAAGGGCAGGACAATGCCTCTTCAGAAACTAGTAAAATGTTTTTCTTCCTTTGATAATTATTAATTCTCTGCAGTGACTTAGAAAAATTCTTGGACTATATTGCTTGTCATTAAATGCTTGATGAGTATAGAAACTGCCTTTAAAACTACTTTAAAAAGTCACTCTACTTCTAATCCAGACTTTTAACTTTAGCTCTTATCTTACCACTACTCAAGTTGTACGAATCACCTCCAATTTACATATTATAGAAGAGCCTTACATGGAAAAGAATAAATCATTTTCAAATTAGACATTCCATCTAGAACTGACAGCAGCTGATTCCCAGCACTGTCTTTCATTTCTGACATGCTTTTAGATGAGAGTAATCTTACTCTTGCAGTAATTCTCAGGATAAAAGTTTCTTTTCACAGCTTATTTTATGACGAGTTTGTTAAGTTATGAAGAATAAAGCAATTGTTCTTTCTTTTTGAAATTGTACATCAAGTCCAGAAACATGAATTATTATTTTTTTGAGATTTCATATCAAGTCTAGAAACGTTGACTCTTTAATATAAAGTATTGTCAAGTGATGGATGTAATCATCTCCCAATTCCCACCCTCTCTCTTTCAGTGTGCTTTTCTTGTTCTTGGTAGAACCTCATTCCTATTGGATTTTCATTGCACACCAATTATCTCGGGCTACAGCTGTTTACTGGCAGCTGTTCTCTTCACAGCCCACCATACAGCCAGCCTTCTTCTGTTGGTCACTGTACTCCAGTTCCCATTTGTGGAAATCCCTGCCTCCCCAGTGTAGTTACTATGGTTAGGGCTCACTCCTGGCTCAGGCACAGAACTTGAGACCTAAATCAATCCAAATATTGCATTCCCCTGGCCAGACTGATTGATTAATAGAAGCCTTATTCAAAATCAATGAAAAGTAATGACACTTTTGCTGGGACTTCTGGGAGAGAAATTCTTTCTCTTTCTTGCCCAGATTCGTTATAGCCATCTTGATGCCTTGAGTGGGAACCTGACTGAGAATGGAGCTGTGACACAGAGAGAGAGGCATCCTGGTGATCTATTTCAGCCTTTTATTCAAGATAGCAGCACAGCGGCAAGCCCTATTCCTGGACTGTTCGGTTACATAATCAAGGAAGTTCCTGTTTTGTTTAAGCCAGGGTTTGGATCAGATTTTCTCTTACTTGCTACCCAAAGAGTTCTAACATACATAAGTTCAGAATCTCTTATGACCAAGAAATAGTCTCAGATACTGAATGTGGGATAAAAATTAATATAGAATACATTTAATAGGGAATGAACGCGCTTATAACTTACTATGTGCAATATTTTAGTGAGTTTTCTTTAACTAATATTGCACACTGATTGTATAATAAATATAGAAAAGAATTTAAAGTAGTATTTTTGCTATTATGTAGTTATTAGGTTAATATACTCTAATCATCATTATGGCAGTGTGCTCTGGTGACAGTTTCCTCAAGACCGAGCATATACATTGGTTTCCTTTTAGAATCCAAACTATTTCTCATTCTCATGGAATTAGTCTTGAAGATATTTAGAAATATTGATAAATTATTGATATACATAGCTTATAATTATTAAAAGTGGTGTGCTTGGCCCTGGCCGGTTGGCTCAGTGGTAGAGCGTCGGCCTGGCGTGCAGGGGACCCGGGTTTGATTCCCGGCCAGGGCACACAGGAGAAGTGCCCATCTGCTTCTCCACTCCTCCCCCTCTCCTTCCTCTCTGTCTCTCTCTTCCCCTCCCGCAACTGAGGCTCCATTGGAGCAGAGATGGCCCCGGCGCTGGGGATGGCTCCTTGGCCTCTGCCCCAGGTGCTGGAGTGGCTCTGGTCACAACGGAGCGACGCCCCGGAGGGGCAGAGCATCGCCCCCTGGTGGGCAGAGCGTCGCCCCCTGGTGGGCATGCCGGGTGGATCCCGGTCGGGCGCATGCGGAAATCTGACTGTCCCCGTTTCCAGCTTCAGAAAAATACAAAAAAAAAAAAAAAAAAAAAGTGTTGGGCTTATCCTGTGATGCCCGAATTTCTTTGGTTATTTCTTTTGTTCAAGCAGCACTGACTCGGGAAACATGCACAACAGGCTGACCCGGCTGTGTGACTGGCTGTGTGACCACACTCTCCGTGCTTGGCGGTGAGCCATCTGTGCTTGGAGGAGGTAAACTGTTCGTTTCAGAAAAGCTTCATTCCTAAGTCAATGACTCTAGCTTTTCCCCTGGTGACCTTAGTGCTTTCTACCTGCGGTATCCACATCTTCGATAAAGGGTGAGAAACCTTTTGTGATTGGCCATAGTGATGTTTTTGCAAGGAAACTAGCCTGCCAGTCAGTGTACCTGAAGCATTCCCTAGAAACAGTTCATTTTTTTGGCATGCATGAAGCAGTAAGACAGATCCCACTTCTTTATGATCTTAAAGGACACATTATACTAAAAGAAGGTTATTTTCCTCGTGAGCTCCCCTATTGTATATATATTACACAGCTATACTGAGAATACTATACCAGGGAAATCTAGAGTCTGTGTTCATAGGTAATGCTTTCACATGGCTCAGAAATCAAAGAAGACAAACAAATATTTGTGAAATCTCTCCTTCCCGTGCCTGCTCCTCAGATGCCCCGTTCCCTCTCCAGAGGCTATTTTATGTTTTTGATCTATTTTCTCAAGGTGATTTTATGCATATTTAAGCAAATGAATGTAAGTATTATTTTTCCTCTTTTACCTCAATTTAAGATATCTTGCATCATGTACTTTGATTTTTGTCTATAAGGAGCTTCCTCATTTTTTTTCTTATAACTTTTAAGAACAATAGTCCCCCTTATCCATGGGGGATGTGCTCCAAGACCCCCAGTCGGTGCCTGAAATCATGAGAAGTACCAAATCCTATATGTATATGTACTATGTTTATCTCCTCTCCATACATCTCTATGATAAAGTTTAACTTAAAAATTAGGCACAGTTGGAGAGTAACAACAGTAACCAGTAAGAAAACAATTATAACAATATACTATAATAAAAGTTATGTGAATGTGGTGTTCTGAAAGTAAAGTAGGGGTTACTTGAACACAAGCACTGTGATGCTGCGATAGTCGGTCTGATGAACAAGAAAGCTACTCAGTGAGTAAGAGGCAGGTAGGATGCAGAGCGTGGATATGCTGGGCAAAGGGATGATTCACATCCTGGGTGGGATGGAGTAAGACAGTGTGAGATTTCATCATGCTACTTAATTTTAAGCTTATGAATTGTTTATTTCTGGAATCTTCCATTTAATATTTTTGGATCGTAGTTGAGCGTAGGTAACTGAAATTGCAGAAGTTGCAGATATAGAGGGACTATGTATTCCACAATTTCATAACAGCATGATTTCACTAGTGTCCCATTGTTAGACATTTAGACTGTTGCCAGTCTTTGGCTCTTATAAACAACCCTACAATGAACCACCTTGAACATTAACCAATCTGCACATGGGTAGGTGTATCATTGGAAAAAATTTCTAGAAGTTAAGAGTTTGGGTTGAGGGCATGTATGTTTGCATTTTCCTCACTTTTTAAGGTTTTACTGTACTTGAAAAAAGTAAATAGACACATGGTTAAAAAACCAAACACCAAGCAATTATGAAAGTATATATAGTGAAAAATAAGTCTCCCCTTACCCCTTGTTCTCCAAGAACCCTCCCCAGAGGTAGCCACTATTTGTGTGTACACTTTTAAAGATTGCATGCATTTACAAACACATATGTGTGAATAAGTGTATGTCTTTGTCTTGCTTGAAAGGAATATGTTACACATATCATTTTGCAGTCTGCTTTTCTTCTCTTAAAATATTTTATAATTTATAGGT
Source organism: Saccopteryx bilineata (assembly GCF_036850765.1). Taxonomy (NCBI): domain Eukaryota; kingdom Metazoa; phylum Chordata; class Mammalia; order Chiroptera; family Emballonuridae; genus Saccopteryx; species Saccopteryx bilineata. Next base: position 83,760,158 of record NC_089492.1, on the reverse strand, counting down.
TAATGGTTGGTATAGATCAATCTCTTTTTTTACAAGCAATATAGGATTTATTGTGAGGAAAATAATATTTTTTGTCTTTAAAATACTAAAGTAAAAAAGGACAAATATATGGTGACAAAATGATCTGACTTTGGGTGATGAGCACACAGCACAATCAATAGTTCAAATGCTCTAGAGATGTTTACTCTTATTGATCAATGTCACTCCATTAAATTTAATTTCTAAATCAAAATACAATTATATACAGAAAAACTTACCCTTTTTAATATGTAGTTCTGTAAGTTTTTTTTTTCTTTTTTTTCTTTATTAATTTTTTATTTCACATTTAAAATGGTAACATTTTCCAAGCAGTAATACGGGGGTATTCCTACTAAAATACGTCTTTGTTTTCAACACCCAACTATATTTCATGTTATTCCAAGCAGATATAAATTTAGTTTTTAGCTTGTCGACTTCTTCTGTTCCTGTGGCCTCCATATTCAAATTCTAAAGAAAAAGCCATCACTTGATTCCATTCTTCTATGGAGTTTAATCATTTGTACCGGGAGAAGGTCCAGCTCCCGTGCAAGCCGCCACCAGCACAGCCCGCACTCTCTGAGGCTCCGACCACAGCGCGGCCGCCACAGGCACTTCCAGTTCCCGGGCCACCGTAGTCAGAGGACCGGCCTCCCTGCAGACCTCTAGTTCTGTAAGTTTTGACAAACATGTACCTTCCTCTGTAATTGTGATATCGTTAAACAGCCCTCTTGAAAAATGGAACAAGTGTGATTCCTGCTTTTCTACAGCCTAGCCCATTCAGATATGTCATCAAACTTTTTGATTTTTTTCCAATTTGTAGGTGAAACTGGTGTTGCATTATCATTAAAATCTTATTTCTGTTATGGTGATGAAGCTGAGCCTGTTTTCATTTTTTATAAGATACACTTAGATTTCTTTTCCTGGGAATTATCTATACTTTTTTTTGGTTTGGGGCCCATTTTTCTATTGTGGGTTGGTCTTCTTATTTATTTGTAGAGGCTCTATATAGGGTGGGGCAAAAGTCAGTTTACAGTTGTGAGTACACAAAACAGAGTTTATTCTTGTATTATTATTTATTAGTCATTGTTTTCTATATGAACAACTGTAAACCTACTTTCGCTCCACCTTGTACGTTAGGAAATTAGCCCTTGTCTGATATGTAAATTGCAAAAAATTTGGAAAACTTGATATTCATAGAAATATCAATTAAGAACTGTGCTCCCTTCATACACACACACACACACACACACACACACACACACACACACACACACCTGTCTCAACCACTGGGAGAATATTGAACACACAAAATTCCACTTCAGGAGAATTAAACTTCCAAAATAAGGTTTTGGCTTAGAAGATTGTCATGCTTTGCAAAAAAATCAAATGTATATTGTTCTGAAACAAACAAACAAAAATACACATGCCTTTGCAATTGACTGTATAGTCTTAACATAACCTACAAGGATTAAAAATGAATGTTTTGTTATATGTACTATAGCTAACCTGGGTCTCTCTGATTAATACGTGAATAACCACCCGTTCATTTCAGGCATGTGGAAAGGTGAACAACCACCCCTGGATGCTACCTGCCATATTTTCTAAGATTGTTACATCACACTAAAATGAAGAATAAGTTCACAGTTTTGGGGACCTATCTCTAAACACATATAATGTTCAACAGACATGTATATTTCAGGATATACTGGAAAAGAGTTGGGTCTAAGAAAATTAAGCCTTATTTTCACACGAAGAAATAAAACGTGTTACTTGGCCCCAAATACTGCCGAAGACAGCTGTGAACTAAAAATAGGGGCACAGAAAAATTTCCTTGGTTTATTTGGATAAATAAACGTATAAGATGTTTAAGAGAGAAGTACTAGGAAAAGCATGGTGGAAATCGGGGACAGTGACTCCAGACTGCTTTTACATGGGGAATAATGGACAGAAGGGTGTAATTAAGTCATCTATGTAAGTTTGAACCAGTGAGCAGTGGTCACTGGCTTTGATTGAAATATTTTGTGCACTCTGTGTTACATTTTGTGTTACATATGGCTTTCTTCAAGCATGGGTAATTGGTAGAAGTCATACATACGTGTAGCCTTTTCATTCTTTCTCTTGATGTCTGCCAAGGTGTTGATCAATTTCTGCATTTTATGTATATTAATAGACCTCTCTAATCAGTCCTGATAAAGCAAGTTTTACAACGAAAAATAATGAAAAAAATCACATACAAAATGTGGGCCTTTGAATTTACTTTGTTAAACAATCCTTTGGTGTAACTGGCTCATTGGAGGAGCAGAGCTCGTGTTTTGTGATCACAGAAGCAACCCGATTTTTATCTCCTGCTCTCCTTTTGAAGCTCCTCACTGGGTGAGGGGAGCCTTTGCCATCCCCTCTGGGTGAAGACTCAGCATTTGCATCACATTTCTGGTCACTCTCAGATAATAAAAATCCTGATGGTGGTCCTAAGTCACAGACATCACCTCGACCTAGTTATCAGAGCGTCTCCCTTCCTTCAGCTGGTGCCTGTGGCAGGTGAGTCTGTGACTCAGGAAAGGTGAGAGGAGGAAGTAGCTTCTTTTTGCTCACTGCTGCTCCCCCTCCCCCCACGGCTATCTGCTGACTGCCAGGCGCTCTGCCAGGAGCCAGGAGCCAGGCCAGAGTGGACATGGTAGGAAGGAGAGAAGTGACCAACGAGAAAATATTTACTCGCTGGTACTGGCTGGCTTCCCCTCCTGGGCCAAGCCGTGTTTGAAACACTCACAGGCAGTTTGGTAGGCCCGTCCTACACTGCACTCCTGGGCCTTCACTGACAACTCCTTTTCCTCACTTTTGGTTAGCTGCACCTGCTCTCCACTTGGCATCACTCCTGCCAATGTATTTTAACTTTGTCCTCTGGACACCAGAGTCTGGTTGTGTGTTCTGGGGGAGCAGGGCGGGGGTGGGTGGGGGTGCACCTGTTACTGTCTTCATTGTGACCTAACCCTTTTAGCTTTCTCAGACATGGGCCCCCAGAACTAATCCTGCAAAGAGTGCATAGTGAGTCTTTAGGGCATCCTGCTAAAGCCCCTCCCACCCCCACTACCTTTGAGGAGAGGGTTTCATAGCTCCTTCCAGAGAAATTCTCTTCACAGTTCCTCCCTCTCTCCTCTCTCAACACCTCTGAGCCTTAATGTGGGTCAGTTGTCTAACCTGGTTTTGGCACCTACTTTGAAATTTCCATATGGCCTCACACCTCACTATGGAATCTAAACTTTATCAAGACTTGGTATATCAATCAAACTTCCCAATTAACTATCTTATCATGTTCGTTTTCTCTTTTTCCTCTGTATTTCTTTTTACTTACAGCGTTTTCTGTGGTGAACTTTATTCCTGCCAGCGGGTTTCACTCAGATCGCTGAAGCGGCCTTGATCATCCCATGTCCCTGGGAAGCTGCTCAGCTTTCTCTGTATCTATTAAGTCGTGTGGTTTTGATTAAGTAACCTTCTTAGTACAAAATTCAAAAGGCACAAAGAGGATTAGCATGAGCAGTAGGTTTCTCCTCCGCTCTTATCACTTGGATTCTTGGTCCCTCTCTCCAAGGTGACTACTATTGTGAGTTGTGAGTGTTGGAGTATATTTCCAGAAGTATCTATGCCGATACAAGTGTACGTGTTAATAAAACCTTTTGATTATAAAGGTAGCATATAACACACTTTTCTGTAACTTGCTTTTTTTCGCTTGCTACATCTTGAAGATCATTCCATATCAGCTGCCTCTGTCTTTTTAATGGCCGCATTAAATGTCCTCATGAGAATGTAACATAATACAGTGTACCAGTTCCATATTTACAAAAATTCAGTTTTATTTTTGTTCACAAATTCAAATAATCTATGTAATGGTTTGAGCGTGGGCTATGGAGCTAGACTACCTGTATTTATGTTTCAGTTTGACCACTTACTATGTGATCTGAGGTGTGTTACTTAACCTCTCTGGGCCTTAGCATTCTCATCTTTAAAATGGGAGTAATAATAATATTTACCTCTTATACTTGTAAGGATTAAATGAGTTAATATATGTAAAGATCTTATAACTGTGCTTAGCACAACTAAGCCCCTAATTAATATATGCTTGTTTTACTCTTACTGGGTAAAAGTGCCCTGTGCCCTCCCGTTGTGCCTAAGCTGCACCTGCATTTATAGAAGGAAGGGAGCTCTGTTTCTCCCCTGTGGTGTTGGGGGAAGAGACTCCCTGGCTTTGTACTTTGTATATGCTGTCTGCTTATCTCAAGGGTGCTCTTTGCCTCATGGATTTCACAGCTGAAGTCTGGGGTCTATGACTTGTGATCTGCTTTCTCAGCCAGGTGGGGCCTAATGGTACCTTCTGGGCAATTCAGCTTCCTGTGGTTCCTTTTGGCCCTTTAACTCATCTGAGGTCTGACTATTTTTTCAGTTCAGCCTAGTCTCTCAGTGCAGAGTCATGATCTTTCCATTTTGGTGATTCCCTCTGACAAGTTTCACTCTCAGCTTTTGTCCAGAGTCCTAAAAGGTTGCTGAGACAGTAGCCTTCTTCTTTATCCTCTGTGTTATGCTCTCTTATCTAATAAATACACTTATCTAAATTCCCCATCCTCTCTTGGTTGAGTAAAGGTCATTCTATATTCCTTTCTCTGGTAAAGATTATATTCCTGGCTGTTGGCATGTTGGATAATACTTGTCTGTTTCATGTACTTTTAAATGGTGATAGTTGGACTGAGTATGAAATTCTTGTATTACATCCTTTTCTCTATAAGAATTGCTCCACTGTTTACTATTGTTGAATGTTACTGTGGAAAAATCTAAAGTTTGTCTGGAAGTTTTTTCTTTATAGGTGAATTGATCATTTTGCATGAATGCTCAAAGTATTTTTTCTTTATCACTGAAGTCCAATAATTTAGTGGATATATTCTTGTTGACAATTCAAAACGTTCATTTATCATTATGTTTTGCTCTTTTCTCAAGCCTTTTTTCTCAGTGTTCATTGTTTCTTTGTCACTCTTATTGTAACCCTTGATTCTATGATAGTAAATGCATTTTTGTTCCTTATTTTTTCTTGAGTTCTTCCAATAGATTTTAAAAATTAATTTTATATAATATTTTTATCTGTGACTGTATAAAGTATATATAATGTATAAGGACTTATCAAATCAAGATTTGACTACTAATATCTGGGTTAAAAGTATGCCAACTGAAAATGACAAGTCAATTCCAAAATTTACCTGGAAATTTTAAGGGCCTAGAACCATATTGAATATGACAATCTTGAAGAAGAATAAAGATGGAGGACTTACACTTCTAGGCATAAGATTTCTTATAAAGCTACAATATTTAAGACAGTGTAGCACTAGAAGAGAGAAATCACTTAAGGAACAGACGTCCAAAGTCAGACCCACATGTGCTACAGTTTTCTGATTTGTGACAACTATAATTCAGGAGGAAAAGAATAATAGTGCTGTATAAGTTGACTACCATATAGGGGAAAAGTGAATCTTGACCCCTTTGCCTCACTCTATGCAGCAACATTAATTTTAGATGAATCATAAAATTAAATAAAAGAGTTAAAACAAGAAAAGTAAAAAAATAGGAAAATATTTTTATGACTTTGAGATAGGCAATAGTTTCTTAAATAGGTTGTAAGAAACACAATATAAAATAAAATTGGTAATTTAGAATTAATGAAAATTAAAAACTTTTCATCAAAAGATATCATTAGTGCCTGACCAGGCGGTGGCGCAGTGGATAGAGCGTTGGACTGGGATGCAGAGGACCCAGGTTTGAGACCCTGAGGTCGCCAGCTTGAGCACGGGTTCATCTGGTTTGAGCAAAAGCCCACCAGCTTGAACTCAAGGTCGCTGGCTCCAGCAAGGGGTCACTCGGTCTGCTGAAGGCCCGCAGTCAAGGCACATATGAGAAAGCAATCAATGAACAACTAAGGTGTTGCAACGCGCAATGAAAAACTAATGATTGGTGCTTCTCATCTCTCTCCGTTCCTGTCTGTCTGTCCCTGTCTATCCCTCTCTCTGACTCACTCTCTGTCTCGGAAAATAAATAAATAAATAAATAAAATTTAAAAAAAAAAAGAAAAAAAAAAGATATCATTAGTGTGAAAAGGCAAGACACACACTGGGAGAAGATATTTCTATACATATATCTGACAGAGGACTCCTATCTAGACTATATAAGAACTGCTTCACATTGACAAAAAAAAAAAAAAAAAAAAGACAGACAATCCAATAGAAAATGGGCAAAGGCTTGAATTAGTATATCATGAAAAATAAACATATAAAAAAGGTTCTGAGTATGAGCCATTGAGAAATGTAAATTAAAACTACAATGAAGTAATGCTGCCAGAATAGCTAAAATGAAAAGAATTAACAATACCAAGCACAGGTTTGAAAGTGGAGGCTGCGTTTCTGGTTTAAGTTAGTAAGAAGATTTTTCAATGTTTCCTCAATAAATGCGTATGTTCTTTATGATCTAGAAATCCCACTCCTTTGTATATTCCCAACAGAAATGAATGTTTATAACCTCTGAAAGACAAGGGGAAGAGTGTTCATAGCTTTTTCCATAATAGTTAAAAACTGGAAACAATTAAAATGTTAATGGTAAGTAGCCAGCATATTTATATAATGGGATACTATGTAATATTGAGAAAGAATGAACTGCTATTCACAACCAAGTGGATGAATATAAGAGACGTAATGTAATGTGAGAGAACCTAGGCATATAAGAGTACCTACTGTCACCTGACCTGTGGTGGCACAGTGGATAAAGCATCAACCTGGAATGCTGAGTTTGCCAATTCAAAACCCTGGGCTTGCCTGGTCAAGGCACATATGGGAGTTGATGCTTCCTGCTCCTCCCCTCTTTTCTCTTTCTCTCTCTCTCTCTCCTCTCTAAAATGAATAAATAAAATCTTATAATAAAATTTGAAAAAAAATACCTACTGTTTGTTTTCATTTATAGGATATTCAACACTAGATAAAACTAATAGTAGACGATAGTGGTCAAAAGAGCAATTACCTTTGACTAGGAGGGGGCAGGAAGAAGCCTTCTTGGGTATTGACAGTGTTCCATATCTGCATCAGAATAATGGTTATTTGGGTGTGGCTACCTTTTAAAAATTCATCAAGCTGTACATCTAAGACTTTACCTCAAAGGGAAAAACCTAATGCTAACTTAATTTTGAAGTTCTGTTGTCTTGTCATTTTCTCCTTCAACACTTATACCTCTGTTTTGAGTGCTTGTTATAGACAGGTTATTATTTCTGGTGGTTATTTTTTTCTTTAGCTCTTAGAGCTTATTTGGTCATAATTTTCACAGGCTTTGTGGCATGATTTTTCTGCTGTAGCTCTTTATCTGTCCATCATTTTCCCTGTGGATTTTCTCTCTCTCTCTCTCTCTCTCTCTCTCTCTCTTTTTGTAAAGATTTGTGCTGTTTCCCTTTTGATTATTTTTCACCTTTAAGTAAGGGCTCTTTTCCTGCAGTGTTGACCCACTGTACATTTCCAAGGGACAATGTCCAAAATGTATTCTCTCCAGGGGGCGCTGTTCACATAGACTTCACTATGAGTAGTGTCTTTTGAAAATTCTGCTGCCTAGACAACCTATTTGCTGAAATACTTGTGGAGGAGGGACCAGAGCAGTGTGCCAAATCTCTCCCGAGCCCCCACGATCCCAGCAGGGTTTGTATGTGTTCTTGTGTGAACTAGTGTAGCCTTTTCTCTGCTTCAAAGAAAAAGGTTAGCCACTGCAGGGCAGCTTATTACTGACAGCTGTTCCTCCACCCCGTGTCACTGTGCCAAGATAGCGGGTCTGCAACCTTCTTTCCTCACCTGCTGCCCCTGCTCCTCTCTGGTCTCAGATGGGTCAGGGAAACTTCAACAGTTGGCCTGCACAAAGTCTTGTTCTAAAGGCAGTGTTGGTTTTGCACCTCGAGTATCCACCAAGTATTTATATATTCTGAGTCCTGCCAGCTCTGCCTACAATATACAGTCTCTCCACTTGGATCTCCTTTCTTACTCGGGTTGGGTTATCACCACAGAATACAGCCTTTCTTTATTTATATCAAGGTTCAGCATAAAAGCAGCTAAACCACTTTATTAAAGATAAAGTTTCTTATTCTCCTTGTTGTTTTCAGGTCATTTAAAATATTTTGCTGCAATTTACTTAACTCAGTTTGTATACAGGCAAGCATATCTGCAGAATAAACCCCTAAAGTTGGAATACTGGTTAAAAGTGTATGTACATTTTTTTTTTTCTGAAGCTGGAAACGGGGAGAGATAGTCAGACAGACTCCTGCATGCGCCCGACCGGGATCCACCTGGCACGCCCACCAGGGGCGACGCTCTGCCTCTCCGGGGCGTCACTCTGCCGCAACCAGAGCCACTCTAGTGCCTGGGGCAGAGGCCAAGGAGCCATCCCCAGCGCCCGGGCCATCTTTGCTCCAATGGAGCCTTGGCTGCGGGAGGGGAAGAGAGAGACAGCGAAGAAGGAGGGGGGGGTGGAGAAGCAAATGGGCGCTTCTCCTGTGTGCCCTGGTCGGGAATCGAACCCGGGTCCCCCGCACGCCAGGCCGACGCTCTACCACTGAGCCAACCGGCCAGGGCCTGTATGTACATTTATTGTTGGAACTGGTATTACCAAACTGCCCTTCTTTAAAGCTATACCAATTTATACTTCCACCGGTAAGCCTGTCTATTTCCTTAGACCTTTATCAACACCATGGACCATCTATCATACAGCATGTTCTTTGCTCTTCTAAGAGGTGAAAGATGGAGTATTCATATATTTTAAAGTAACATTTTTTCTTTTCATGCGTTAAGACTCATTTGTCTTAGTGTTTCCTTTGTACTTCCTTTTCTATAACCTGTCTATCCATGTTGTGGACCCATTTTTCTATTGGGTGTTTCCTCTCATTGCCTTGCAGAACTCTTTATGTTTAGGAAGTAAGCTCTTTGTGATATGAGTTGCAAGTATTTTTTCCAGTTTGTCATTTTTTTTCAGATTTCACTTATAGTAATCATTGCTCCATTGATTTTTTTTTTTTTAATTCACGAAGTCGCAGTTATAGAACTCTTCCTTGATGACGTCTGGGTTTTTAAACCCTGAGGAATGATTTTCATTGGCATGCAAGGTGAGTCCCTCCATTTTAACCACCCATTGTGAAACAGGGCCAGGAATGAATTAATTCCTCAACACCACGCAGTATGACTTAAGGACCAAATTTTGTTGGCCAAACATATAACCCAGGAGTCAGCAAGAAGCAAAAAGATGAGTAGTTCTCTATCTATCTTCTCAAAATCCTATTGAGAGACACACCAGGGTCTGGGTAGTCGGCTGGACAAAAGTGGGTTTCAGTGTCAATGGAAGGAACCCTGCCCTTCCTGACTGCCTTCCTTCTTATAGAGCAAGCATGAAAACAATCTTGTCTGTGGGGGTGACAAGCAGACCACTGTGCACCAAAAATTCTAGGTTTGGTAGTTACAATTCTGTCTATCTACATGTCTACATGAATTACCTAGGAAAGTTATCAAACTTGGGATCTTTGAGGCCAGAGGGAAGTTGTAAAATAAAAACTGAGTAGGCCCTGGCCGGTTGGCTCAGTGGTAGAGCGTCGGCCTGGCGTGCAGAAGTCCCGGGTTTGATTCCCAGCCAGGGCACACAGGAGAAGCACCCATCTGCTTCTCCACCCTTCCCCTCTCCTTCCTCTCTGTCTCTCTCTTCCCCTCCTGCAGCCGAGGCTCCATTGGAGCAAAGATGGCCCGGGCGCTGGGGATGGCTCCTTGGCCTCTGCCCCAGGCGCTAGAGTGGCTCTGGTAGCGACAGAGCGACGCCCCGGAGGGGCAGAGCATCGCCTCCTGGTGGGCAGAGTGTTGCCCCCTGGTGGGCGTGCCGGGTGGATCCCGGTCGGGCGCATGCGGGAGTCTGTCTGTCTCTCCCCGTTTCCAGCTTCAGAGAAATACAAAAAAAAATAATAATAATAATAATAAAGTAAAAAAAAACAAAAAAAAAAAAACCTGAGTAGGATAAATATGCTGATTTCCTAATCTTCTGTAAGCAGTGGGTCAAAAGATTTCATTTAAAGCCAATAAATCAGAAAAAGAGGTAGAATACACTAAAGTAGTACAAGAAAAACCCTAAGACTGATACTATAATCAACTAAAATTGGGTCAGGTTCTTGGTTTCAACAATAAAATCCATACTAACTAGTTTTAGGCAGAAAGGGATTTTATTAGGTAGCTCATATAAGCATTGGAAAGGCCAGAAGAACAGGCTAGAAGCTAAGCATCCAGTAACAACCCTGGATAAACGCACTGCAGAACTGGCTTGGTGAGACAGCTGCTGCCGCTGCCAGCATTGCCCAGGAAGGCACTTCCTGGAAACCAGGAGCTGCTGCTCCAACTGCAGACATGTCCTCTGAACCTCCCTTGGAACCTCCCTCCTATTCATGTCCCCTACAGCCAACCAACAAAGGAGGCAGTTAGATGTGCCAGGCAGTGTGCTAAATGCTAGGGGATACAAAGATGAAATAGGGAGATGGAAAGAAATCTCACTGTGTCCCACTGGAGCAGGTCAAATAAAGCACCTTGCTGAAGGTCAGAACCTTGTTTGGGGCCAGGGAGAAAACAAGATGGAAAAAGCAAGTAAGATTTTATCTGACTGGAGAAGCTGAATGGCAGGAGACCCCAGGATTACGGAGGGAAATATGTTGGCTCTGATCACTGAACAGGGTACTGGGAAGCCCATGGAACTTTAGGAAGGGGGTTCCGGGACATTAGATTATGCTGTCCATTATGGTAACCACCAGCCCCAGACAGCTGTTGAGCTCTTGAAATATAGCCAGTTCTATAGTAAAATAATACTATTTTGAATATATTGGGTTAAATAAAAATATTATGGAAATTAATTTTATCTCTTTCTTTTTTACCATTTTAATGTGCTATTAGAAAATTTAAAATCATATATATAGTTTTCATTATATTTCTACTTCACAATGTTGAGCTAGGCAATCAAGAGAAGTATTAATGGGACAGAAACTTTAGCCCTGGCCGGGTAGCTCAGTTGGTTAGAGCATCATTCTGATATACCCAGGTTGTGTGTTTGATCTCTGGTCAGGGCCACATATAAGAGTCAACCAAGGAAGGCATAACTAAGTGAAACCACAAACTGATGTTTTTTTCCTCTTTCTAAAATCAGTTATTAAAAAATGGGACATAAGCTTTCTCATCACGTCTTACCCTCTCTTTGGCCCTCTTCTATGTTCTTCTCTCTTTTTAGAACTAATTTAAAAACCAGACGAAACCCTGTCATCTTCCTTGCTTGATGCCGCCCTAGTGTTGAACCCCAACCCCCTTTCATGTGCAGGCTTCCTTACAGAGCATGCAAGTACATTCTCAATTCTTCTTGTCTTATCTTATGAGTAAAGCGCATGTTGGCTCCGATTGACAGCAAATATGTACGAAGGAAAAGCACTAAGAAGTTTCATAGCTGACTTCCAAGCTCAGAGCTTTGCAAACACCGAGAGTAGGAGCTGCAGTTCATTTGTTCACTCATTCAACAAATATTTACTAACGCCTCCCAAGTGCCAGTTTTAGATACTGGGGAGACATAAAAAACAGCACAATGTCACTTTGCTTATGGAGTTTATAGTCTAGTGTGTAAGGGTTTTTGAAGTGCTAGAAAGTTGAACTTTTGAGATCTGCATTGTTGCCTTGACATGCCCTCAATGTCAGTCCTCTTGTTTCTCCAGGGGATGTGTGGGACCATGGTGGGAGGGAATGGGAAGTAGAAGTGTGAGACCACAAAACTAAACCATCTTTCCAAAGCAACAAAATGTTATCTTTGAATATATGTATCCTGATTTATTGATGTTGCCCCATCAAAAAAAAAAAAAAGTGATTGCATACTCCATAGATTTTTGGGCCAGGTAAGTAACCAAAGGAGTTAGGGGTTATGAAAACAATTGAGAGTGGAGTGAGCTAGGGCTAACTAGACTTCATGTGTCTCTTAGGACATTGAAATAAATAAAACACCAACACGTTAGAGCTAATACAAAAAGAAATAAAAGCACAAATTTGTAGCTTGAATTAGGCCCTGGGCCCCTAGAGCCTTAATAATGGCCTTGGGCTTAGAGGCCCAGCATAAAATCTGCAGGGCTCAGCTTTCACCTTACATTGCCCATTGGGACTCACCTGCCCCCCTCCCCTCCCCCTGAATCCTGGCTTCAGTTGCTTTTCTTTTGAAGTAATTATGTCAGAATACACATGTATTGAGAGCAGATTCCATCGTGGAATCAAAAGGAAGATAAACTGAGGAACAAAATAGAAACAGAGTCAGGGACACAGGGAACAGATGGACAGCTGTCAGAGGGAAAGGGAAAGGGGGGACCAAAAACATATATCCATAACATGTAGACAGGACAACAGAGTGGCAACAGCCAGAGGGAAATGGAGGTGGAGTTAGAAGGAGGAGCACAAAGGGGAAGGGAGTGTGGAGAGAGACTTTGCTTGGGGCAGGGTGGAGGCATGATGGTGTCATATTGAAATCTGTATGGTTCAGAGAACCACATCATCCCAATAAATTAAAAAAGAAGATTCTCCAAGTTATGGAAAAAAATAAAAGACTACCTTGTGCTGGGTTCTCCCTGCCTTATAACTGCCTTTAGGGAATTAATCTGATTTGAAGGCTAGAGTCCATAGTGAGCATTTGAAATAATTCCTTATTGAATAGCATCAAATATTTTTTTGATATGTGGGACAGCACTTTTATTTTTTTAAGAGTAGTTCTCTTTAATGAAACAAAAGAAGTTTATTACAGCTATATCCTTATCAGTCAGTAATTACTAAAACATCATTATGGATTAAGTTTGAGAGATAACAGTTATATAGGGGTATCTTCAATCTAATGCTTCTTTTCAGTTACCTGGTACTAGTCTTAATATTGCTCCTTGAATATCAGGAGCATGAATTAATTTTTATCATTTCTATTGTACTATGATCTACTACTACCTTACCCGAATTGTGGGATAGCCTTTGATGCCAGTCGAGTCAAAAGCCGGGCCCCCAGTTCATTGCTGATGCCATTCCCTTTCGCACGGACCTGCTGGTATGCTCCCCCTTTCCCAGTTGGCACACCACGTTCATGCACGTTCACTCTACTGGGAGGTTATTTTTAGTCTTCAAATTCCTTCACATGTTGGTGATGAATTTCTGCTAGAGGGTTTTTTTTTTTTTTTTGCATTTAAAAAATCGAATCACAGCATGAATTTCATCTGGGAACCACATGTCTAAAAAAGTCATTATTTCAAACTCAAGGGCATGAACGATCACAGCTAAAACTGATCCAGTTTATGGTTCTGCCATATTAGTTCGGCGAGCATTGTGCTTCTCACAAAATTACTGTGCTACACACTGGCCACTTGCCACTGGCCAATCGCTTTGTAACTGTCTTCAGAAATGGCTTGGATATTTGGAGCCTGAAGTTTGAGGGAGTTTGTAGTCTCCAGAAATAGAGAACAGGGACTAGGTAAAATGACCAGTTTTGAAGGATTCTGAAGTCATAAAATGCAGATGCAAGAAAACAGAACCACAGAAAGTTTTTGAGAATCTGCAACTTGTATTGATGTTGACTATGGTTATGGAAGGAAATTAAGTTCCTTCAGAGAGTGGAAGGAATTTATTCCTAATGCATACCTGCTCAGTACAGGTGCTTTGATGATCAAAAGGAAATAAAACCTTGACCTCATGAAGAAAGAAAGCAGTGTATCCTGTAACTGCCACTCAAATATAATTGTTGAATGAGGGGTCGTGAACAGTAATAATAACTTTTAAGGAGTAATTTAGTTGAACTTTGCATCTGTGTTTGTGCACATCCTGTGAGTAAGTGGGTAATGGTAGGTTTCCTCAGAAAGACATTTTCCGAATGGAAAAAGTGTCAGAACTGAATTGGCTCTTGATCCTGAGACTTACTATCTGTTTGACCTCGAATATTTGACCATATATCTCTGAGACTCAATGTATTCTGTATAGATTGCTTATGAAAAGATAATGGGCATGTGAACTAGTGAATTCATTTGGAAGAATAATCCAAAGTGCCCAAGAGGAGTTGAGAGAATTTTCCTCATGGTCCTGTAATCTCCTCGAGATGCTTACCTCAGCTCACAAGGCAGCCTTTATGAGAATGTTCATTGCATGCAGACCGTGTGCAGCAACCTAGTGTCCATCTCAGGGGGATGGGTAAGTAAAATACGAAGGCTACTGATCCCAAATGCTCTGCAGCTGTTGGAAGTGATTTATTAGAGATATACAGAGCAACATGGATAGCCTTCTAAAAATAGTCTTGAGTAATTAAATAAGACAGAACAATATCCTAGAACAATCCCATGTTGGCTAATTAAAATCACATCCATGGAAAATAACCCATGTATTTATTTATTAAAGATACATACCCATTTCAGGACATATTCCAAAAAACATTAGAAGAGACAACTATGGAGTGGAACGGGAAGTGGAAAAATAACAATACAAAATAAGGGAGGGGCTTTATCCAGAACCAATGATGAGAATAGACATAATCTTCTCCAGCTTAATGAAAAACATAGCAAGAACTGCCATTCGTCAACAATCCCGTAATTAGAATTGTTCTGCTCACTCTGCTTGCTATCATGTAGTTTCTTTTTTTCAAATTGTTCTTTCGGATCCTGTGGCTTTTCCTATACTCTGTTAATGATACCATTGGTAATGCCTGGTGTTCATTTATAGTTTGCAAATATCCTTTGTTCTCAGATCTTCCTAGTCAAATTAATTATTAGGTGTGAATATAAAGTGACGAGTCTTTAAACTTGACCCACATTAATGGTATTTCTTCCAAAGTTGTCATAGTTTCCATCAGTTATGCCAATGCTTGAAACAATTTTGGAACTTGTGTGTGTCTCTGTATGTGTGCATGTGCCCACGTGTTTGTGTGTGTGCGCACATGCATTTAAGGATCTGCCAAACTTTATATTATTTTTAAATTTGTCCTTAGTTATCGGGTCACTGCCCAGCTCTCCAACCTCATCTCATTCTAGCCTTTCTACCTTGCCCACAGTGTTCCAGGCACATGTGCCTTCTTTTAGTCTCTGAGTGCGTGAAACTCATTCTTGCTTGGGGCCTTTGCAATAGCTGTTCCCTTTGTCTGAGGTGCTCATCCTCCTGGTCCACCTTTTCAGGGTGGGCTCCTTCTTGTCAGTCAGTTATTACATAAATGTCACATCTTCAGAGAAGCTGTCTCTGATCACTCAACTAAAAAGCCATCTGACCCTGGCTAGATGGCTCAGTTGGTTAGAGCAATGTCCTGATATGCAAAGGTTGCAAGTTTGATCCCTGGTCAGGGCACATACCGGAACAGATGGATGTTTTTGTCTATCTTTCTCTCCCTTTTTCTGAGATCAATAAATAATTTTTTAAAAGCCATCTGATAACTTGCTCTTATACACCCTGCTTTAATTCTTTCCATTGCCACTACTATCAAATATGTGTTTACTTATTGACTGCATCCTCAACTTGAATAAAAGTCACATGTCCTCACTGCCTAAAAAGATACCTGCCACGTGGTAGATGCTCAAAGAATGTTTGTTGAATAAATTAAAGGGTATGATTAACTCAGATCTCCTGTACCTGAGATCCAAAAACCAAGCAATGTAAGTACAAGGGGTTACTGTACCAGGCATCCCCAAACTACGGCCCACAGGCCGCATGTGGCCACCTGAAACCATTTATACAGCTCCCGCCGCACTTCCGGAAAGGGGCACCTCTTTCACTGGTGGTCAGTGAGAGGAGCACTGTATGTGGCGGCCCCCCAACGGTATGAGGGACAGTGAACTGGCCCCCTGTGTAAAAAGTTTGGGGACTCCTGCTGTAGACTCTTTCTTCCCTGTTAATTTTAAAAATTATTTTATTATATGTATATAATTTCACAATTTACTGTATATCATATATGCTTATTTATAAATGTATCTATCTCTCCTAAGTTGTAGACTTCTGAAATAAATGTTTTACTTACTGTATATTTCTAATTTTTAGATACCTTAGAGAACTTAGAACCAAACTCTGATATTCTGAGTCCCAGACATAAATTGTTATATAATTGAACAAAATCTTAATGTTATATATGTGTGTGTGTGTGTGTGTGTGAGAGAGAGAGAGAGAGAGAGAGTGTGTGTGTGTGTGTGTATATATCAGAGAGAGAGAGTAAGACAGATAGATATATAGAGAGAACACAATTGTATGGGCCTGTTTGGGTACATTTTGTGCCAATGATTTTTAGACTGATTCTGAGTGTCTGCTTACATTTAGAAAGTGCAAATTTGGACAAAGATCAAATTTCTGGACCATGTTCTCATATAGCCTAAATTCTGTAGGACACAAAACAAAATTGAAAAAGGACAAATGGAAATAGGGTCATGTACTTTAGATGGTACATACCCAATTTACATAATACTTTGCTCTTTTCTCCAAAAGAGTAATGACATAAGGGAATTAAAGTGGGATAAAGTCACAAACAACAATAACAACAAAAAAAGTGTTACTCCAATATTTAACTAGAGTAACTTGTAGCAGATAGACTGTGAACAACTAGAGGAGTGACCCTGTGTCCTGTTCATTTTTCTCTACAGTGACTAGCACAATGCATTATATATAAATGTATGAAAGACTTAACAAAAGTTTGTAAAGTGATGGATTAAATAAAAAAAATGGATAAGTGAAAAGTAGTGAAAGCCTGACCAGACAATGGCACAATGGATAGAGTGTTGGACTGGGACATGGAGGACCTAGGTTTGAGACCCTGAGTTGCCAGCTAGAGCGCAGGCTTACCAGCTTGAGCACAGAGTCTCTGGCTTGAGCATGGGATCATAGACATGGCCTTATGGTCGCTGGCTTGAGCCCAAAGGTCACTGGCTTAAAGCCCAAGGTCACTGGCTTGAACCCAAGGTCGCTGGTTTGAACCCAAGGTTGCTGACTTGAGCAAGGGGTCACTCGCTTTCCTGGACCCCCCCCCCCCCGTCAAGGCATATATGAGAAAGCAATCAATGAACAACTAAGGTGCCACAACAGAGAACTGGTACTTCTCATCTATCTCTCTTCCTATCTGTCTGTTCCTATCTGTTCCTCTCTCTGATTCTCTCTCTGTCTCTGTCAAAAGAAAAAAAAAAAGGAAAAGTACTGAGATTGATTTTTTATATGACTCATAAATTGGCTCAGAAGCCATTGGCTCAGTAACAACTCACTTGAAAATGCAGCATCGTTGAGCTAAGTGTGAGATCTTTCTAGAACACATATTTAGATGCAGAAGTAGCATTGCTATCCATCAAGGCACCATCTTCCAGTCTCTCAAGCTAGAAACTTCCGAAGCTTATATGAGTCATCTACCTTGCTTTCCTCCACATCTAAGTGGTCATTAATTCCTGCCAGATTCACCCCAGAAATATCCTCAGCCCCCATTGCTTTCTTGTCTAATTTCTAGACAACAGCCTCTTAACTTGGATCTCACCCCCAATCTCTCCACCCCCTACCCTTGCGATCAATTCTCCCCCAACTCATCAAAGTTGTCTTCCTGTTAGTAGGATATTAAGCAAGCTGGACTTGGGAGGATTCAAGCAGAAACAATTTTGTTCTGTCTTAGGTATGATTGGCTCTTAAAAACTGTTCTCTCGGCCCCGGCCGGTTGGCTCAGTGGTAGAGCGTCGGCCTGGCGTGCAGGAGTCCCGGGGTTCGATTCCCGGCCAGGGCACACAGGCCAGGGCACACAGGAGAAGCGCCCATCTGCTTCTCCACCCCTCCCCCTCTCCTTCCTCTCTGTCTCTCTCTTCCCCTCCCACAGTCGAGGCTCCATTGGAGCAAAGACCCCTGGTGGGCAGAGCGTCGCCCCCTGGTGGGCGTGCCAGGTGGATCCCGGTGGGGCACAAGTGGGAGTCTGTCTGACTGTTTCTCCCCATCTCCAGCTTCAGAAAAATACCAAAAAAAACCCCCCAAAACTGTTCTCTCAAATCTTTTTCCCTACCCTTGGTTTTCTGGTTTCTTTCAGGTATTAAAAAGTTTAGTCCATTCTAATAGCAAAACTTCAATTTCTTATTCGAATTAAAGTTCTCTCTTTCACTAGTAAGGACCACAACCCGACTTGCAAACATAATGAAGAGGGGGTTCATTGTCATTTCTTCTTTCTGTTTCACTTCCCCTCACACTAACTGGGCCCAGGAGAAAGGAGGGATTAGAGAAAAAGGTCTTCTGTGTCTTTGCAGTTGTAATCATAGAGCCCTCCAGGAGTGGCAGATCTAATGAATGTTTCCCCAGTGGAGGCTTTTGAGGATTTGTTTAGAGATCCTTCCTTATACCTGGAATATCCTACAATAGCATTGCTTGGACAATGCCCACTTCAGCTAGGCTCTTAAAATTTTCCTGTTATCATCTGGATTTCAGCGGACCACCCCACACAGTGTCTCCTCTGTTGGAATTATCTAGAAGGACCTCTTAGAGTTTATAACTTAAATCCAATTCTTCTCATGTTTTATGGCACAAACTTCTCTATTGTTTCTCCAAATGCAGATTGTTTCTTCCAGGACCCACTGGTTTTGCTCTGTTGCCCAAGATACCACTAGCCAGCTTTTCTTTAAAGACATTTTCCAGGGGAATCAGAAGGCAGCATCTAGGCCCCTACTCTTAACCTTCTCTTGCAAAGCCTGGAGGTGTGTAAAGGTCAAATCGTGGCAGAACCAGCTCTAGGCCTGCAAGTCCTGCTTAGATAGTCTTATATCTCGCTTAGAATGTGTGTGAGTTGTGGAGACATAAACCTATTGTTCTCAGCTTTGGAGCCACAGCCAAAACCCTGAGAAAGGAAGAGGCCTATTTCAACATGTTGTTACATTCTTTAAAAACATCAGACACTGTTTTGTTTTGTTTTAATTAACTGTTCTAAGCTTACAATGCTTGATTTTGAAGTCCCAGAAAAGATATTTTAGCAAGCTAAGAAGTGGGTCATTGAAACCCCATCATTTTGCAAATGACAAACCAAAACGCAGGAAAGTTGATTGACTTATGGTAGACTGTGGGCAGCTGGTAATGACTGACAAGGGCTTGAACCTACATCTTTGGCTTCCAAATCTTACGCCCTTTCTATCATATCATCCTGCCTAACATGCTTCTCCTTAAAAAGGACCAGAGCTTTTTGCTCCTGAAATAAAGTTGCCTATATGTAAGAGTCAAATGAAGATGGTATGTACTTTTAATTATTTTTAAGTAGTCAGTGAAATGGATGGTGTGATTATAGGTATTTTAATTTTTTGGCTTACCTATATTTTTTCTAAATGTCCTATAATGATCGTATATTTCTTTTACCATAAGGTAATAAAACAAAATTATTCTTTTTAAGCATAGGTCTCTATGATGAAAAATAATCCTCCGGGAATGAAGACAAAATTACATTTATCCAGTTTTGGTACTTCTACTGAAGTAGTATAAGAAGTTGCTTGGAGCTATTTAACTGCATAACCCTGAGTTAGTCACTTGACCTCTTTGGGAATTATGAAGTGTGGAGCCTGGACTATACAAACTCTAAGACATTTCCCAATTCTGAAAATGAAACATTTTTTAAAAGCCTTTTGAGGAGCAATTATGAAAATTTATATGAAATGTCTCAAAATATAAAGCTCAATGTAAATATATGGGAATAAAGGACCGTGATCAGTATTTCACATGGGCTTTTCAATCAAGTGAGATCAGCCTTGGCAGTTTATCCAGGTAAGGTGCCTCTGCCTCTGGACATGTTTACGCTCTAGGCCTCTGCCTGTCCCCCAGCCCCGCCTCCTCCGTGAATTCTCCCTGATGACTTGCAGCCCTCATTGCCTGCCATTATTTCCATTTCCTGTAGTCTCTGCGCCTGCACAGCCCCATTTAGCTAACCCTCTGATGCTCTTCTGTGTTGCACATTGTGATACCTTGTGTGTTAGATGTTCTTCTCCAGTACATTGTCCGCAGTCAGCAGCATGGTGGTCACCTTTGTTTCCTTCACTATTGCCCAACATAGCATCCTCCATATGTTTGTTAGTGAGAGGTATCTGTTAGAAGCAGGAAGGTCCAATTGGGAACTCAAGATATATGGGGTCCCCGGGTGTCTCTGGGGCAGGAAGCCCTCACAAGCCATCTGGATCTAGAAAAAGATGAAACTGATCCCTCTTCCCTCAGCTCCCTTTGGGTCTTTTCCTCCCCAGCTCTGGACAAAGCTGACTCTAGGTTGCTTTCTACTGCCGTCACTTCCTAGAATTAGTCCCACAGTTTGGATATCTTCTGGAAAAGGGATCATGAATCTCCCCTTACATGACTGGCTCCGGGTGACCTTCCTTGGGCCAGGCTGAGAAAGTGGAGTCAGCCAGAGCATTAAACTGTCTTGGATATGCTCTGGGCCTCTTGGCTGAGAAGGCCCAAATACTCATGGTCTGCTCCGCTGACTCCCACTCTCTCCCAGGACCGGGGGAGAAACGAGGAAGCACCACCTCTCTCACTGCTCTTCTCGGCCCATCTTTTCCACCCCTCGCCTATGTTCCTCTTTCCCCCTCATGTCTCCTCCTGTCCCCATGCTGTCTCTCCATTCTCCTCTCCTGGACCACTGTTCCTTTGGGCTTCTTTCTGCATTTCAGCTTTAATTTTCTCACCTCTTACTCGTTCCCACGCAGGCCCAGCTCTTGCCCTCTGTGCCAGCCTTCCTCTCTGTGCGTGGTTATTCCCACCGTCTTCTCTGCCCACAGAGCCAACTGAGGGAGGGGAAGTGGTCATCACTCATGCACCAGGTGGGAAACTTGGGTGATCTCCATACTTTTTTCTCAGTGTTAGAGTTAGACACTGTTGTTTTAGGATGAGGAGTCAGAATAATTGCATCAGACCTCCTCAGAAGCTGATCCAGGGTCCTGACAGGAGTTGTCTCACACCCTCTCCTACAGGACTGTCCTGGAGGGGGTGGTGGCACCAGAACCAGGGTGATATACTAGAAGAGTGGTCGAAGCCCTCCAAAGTAGGCCATATGTGCTACGTTGTGCAGTTCCAAGCTCTCTGATGAGGCCTTCCGAGCACACTGCCTCCAGTCACACATCCAAAGTGAAATGTGGGTGTTTTAATCACTGAAGAGAATCCTTAATACTGCTCCTTCAGCACATAGCTGCCTCTCCCGCGCCAGGAACCGCAGGGAGCCAATTGCTTCCCGTCCTGAACTGGTTCCAGAAACGTTAGGTGATGCTCAGTACAATTTTCAGTTGTTATCATATGAGGCCCTTAGAGACGCTTCTCAATTCTAGCAATTAGCCACACAGGGGTCAACCAAGTGTTCTCAGCTCTAATTAACAGCTGTGTTGAATCTGGGACACATACAATTCCTTTGGGCATATGCTCTTCAAACAGAAACAAAACCAGAATATCAAGCTCTCTCCTGATCTGAGGCTATGAAGTCTGAAGATTATTGCTGAGGGCATTCCGAATAAAAATTAGGGGCAGCTAAGCAGCTTCTGGGCTGAATGTATGAGTTGAAAGGTAAAAATATCATCTCAGCACTACCATGAAATAATCCAGTGGGCTCAGGAGGCTCCAGGCAGTGCTAGGGGAATTGGGTGCCTCCCAGATGCACACCCAGAGCCCAGCTACACCCAGCAGGCTACATGATATCATCGCCACATGAATCAAAGGCTTGCTCTCTGGCTTCAGAAGGAAAAGGAAAAGGAACAGGATACTTTGTGTTGGGAGTCCTGCCCCAAGTGGGAACTATGCTGATGCCGCTCAAGTTGTTCTCTGGGTATGCTGGCGTCCTGCCCTGCTGGACAGCTGCAGGAGTTCTGTAAGAAATCTGAGGGGGAGTTTCCTTTGCAGCCGTGACTGAGAACCCAGGATCAAGAGCTTTGCAGACAGAAAAGACATGACTACCCTTCAGATATCCTACAAGGGTCAACTAGCAGCAGCAAAAAGGAGGACAGCTGGTTGTTCAGCCCTGGGTGAAGAAAATGTATTCCCCTGGAAACCAGACCTTTGGATTTTTCTTCGTGAGAACAAATGCAGAGGCATTTAAAAATAAGTCTATTTTAATATTGTAATGTTTCAAATGAACAGGTGTGTACAGCAATTCCAATGGCCCAGACAAGTAAACATTAACTTGGTGCCATTTTGTTTCACATCTTTTTCTAAATAATTTATGTATGCATTTGAACCTGGCCTTGCTTTCCTGATCCCACTCCCCACTCCCCACTAGCCTCCTGGGGTTGGTATCTTCCTGCATATCCACATCAAGGGAGTATATTCTTACTACATATGCATGCACCCATAGACAGTAATATCCTTCTCTCTGATTTAAAATGTATACATGTGGTATCATTCTGTACCTCCCCTTTTGCAACATTGGAAAATTTCTTTCACTCACTTACATCGATGCCTATAACTCTAGCTCATTTATTTTAACTTCAGAGAGATATTTATTTTATTATATGACTATATAAAAATGTATTTATCCATTCCTTTACTGATAGACATTCAGTAATTAATTAATTAATTTTAGAGAGAGAGGAACATCTATTTGTTGTTCCACTTATTTATGGATTCATTGGTTGATTCTTTTTTTTTTTTTTTTTTGTATTTTTCTGAAGTTGGAAATGGGGAGGCAGTCAGACAGACTCCCGCATACGCCCAACCGGGATCCACCCGGCATGCCCACCAGGGGGCAATGCTCTGCCCATCTGGGGCATTGGTCTGTTGCAGCCAGGGCCATTCTAGCACCTGAAGCAGAGGCCACAGAGCCATCCTCAGCGCCCGGGCCAACTCTGCTCCAATGGAGCCCTGGCTGCGGGAGGGGAAGAGAGAGACAGAGAGGAAGGAGAAGGGGAGGGGTGGAGAAGCAGATGGGCGCTTGTCCTGTGTGCCCTGCCGGGAATTGAACTCGGGACTCCCACATGCCAGGCCGACGCTCTACCACTGAGCCAATCCGCCAGGGCCTTCATTGGTTGATTCTTTAATGTGCCCTGACCAGGGATCAAACCTACCACCTTGGTGTATTGGAGGGATACTCTAATCAACTGAGCTACCTGGCCAGGGCCAATGTAACTTTTTTTGAATCACAAACATTGTTGCAATGAATAGTCTTGCACATGTCTCTTGGGGAACATATGGGAGATTTTTTCACTAGGACAGTTCTCAAAGTTTTGCTCTCAGAATCCTTTTACATTTTTGAAATTATTATTTTTTACTTTTTATTTTTTACAGAGACAGAGAGAGAGTCAGAGAGAGGGATAGATACAGACAGACAGACAGGAACAGAGAGAGAGGAGAAGCATCAATCATTAGCTTTTCGTTGTGACTCCTTAGTTGTTCATTGATTGCTTTCTCATATATGTCTTGACCGTGGGGCTACAGCGGACCAAGTAACTCCTTGCTCAAGCTAGCAACCTTGGGTCCAAGCTGGTGAGCTTTGCTCAAACCAGATGAGCCCACGCTCAAGCTGGCGACGAACCTGGGTCTTCCGCATCCCAGTCCGACGCTCTATCCATTGCTCAACCTCCTGGTCAGGCCGTTGTTGTTTTTTAAAGATTTTATTTTATGGGGTGGTGGGAATGGAGTGAGAAGTATCAACTCACAGTTGCTTCACTTTAGTTGTTCATTGATTGCTTGTCTTATGTACTTTGACCAGGCAAATTCAGGATCTTGAACTGGTGACCTCAGCATTCCAGGTCTGTGCTTTGTCCACTGTGCCACCACAAGCCCGCCACACTGTTGAAATTATTAAGGAACCCAAAAAGCTTGTGTTAATGTGGTTTATATTTATTGATATTTTTTAGAAATTAAAACTTTTAAAAAATATTTTATTTACTATTCATCTAAAAATAACAGTAATAAACCCATTACATTTTAACATAAATAACATCTTTTCTAATAAAAAATAGCTTAATATTAGTGAGGAGGTAATTGTTTTGCATTTTTGCAAATCTAATGCTTGGCTTAATTGAAGTCAGCTAGAGTTTTATATCTTCTTCTGCATTTAATCTGTTGCAATATGTTGTCTTGGTTGAAGTAAATGAGGAAAAACAGGCCTCATGGATACGTAGTTGGAAAAGGGAGAAGAATTTTAATAACGTTCTTAGATAATTTTGGATATTCTTCATCAAAGATGCTAAATCAAGAGTCAACAAGTAATAGTTTCTTAAAGGTTAGTTGCAGTTTGGATTTTGAAATAATATCAATGAATTTTTTATATTCTATGTCACTAAAATCCATTGATTTTTCTGGGCCTTTTGAAAAACATTGGTTCATTGATTTATCCATGTCTTACCAACGTTGACAGATTTCATTATACAATATCAAAAAAAGCACATTTGTTTATATCACCACTGATTTAATCATAAAAGTTTTTTAGAACTGGGAAACTGTCAAGGTCATGGCAGTAGACACAAGTTCTCCAAAATGCTAACTTTTGCTCGAAAGCTTAAAATTTATCATTGGTAACAGATGCAGTCAGTTGCTTTCCTTGAAGTGACAGGCTCACTTTGTTCATTTAGGAGAAAATGCCTGCCAAAATCCCAAGTCTGAATAACCATAGTTTGTCAGTCTTCTCTTTCAAGTAGAAATGGCATTCCATGAAAAAAACAGCTAGCTCAGCTCTTAGCTCAACAAAATGCACATGTTTTTCCTTGAGAGACTCATCATACCTTGGTGTGCAAAAGTGCTTTATATGTATTTTCCATTCCATATTAATATTGAAAAGACATGTAGTCCAGAATTAAGATTTAATAAACTTTATTAATGAATTTCACTGCTTCATCAACAGAATTCTTAAGTAAAACTGGATGATGATGATGATGATGATGATGATTTTATTTCAAGTGCCTAAAAGTAAAGCAAACAATGACAACCAGGACAGTTTGGTACCATAGCTTTGTATGTGCTCAATCACTAGCAGCTGTACCCACAATTGCTTTTGCAACATCCGTGCAAATAATATATTGAAAATGGCAAATAGGCCTGACCTGTGGTGGCACAGTGGATAAAGCGTCGACCTGGAAATGCTGAGGTCGCCGATTCAAAACCCTGGGCTTGCCTGGTCAAGGCACATATGGGAGTTGATGCTTCCAGCTCCTTCCCCCTTCTCTCTCTCTCTGTCTCTCCTCTCTCTCTCTCTCTCTGTCTCTCCCTCTCCTCTCTAAAAAATTGAATAAATAAATGTAAAAAATTTTTTAAAAAAAGAAAGAAAATGGCAAATAGTACAGAGTATAGATCTAAGAGTAGACTTCTAGGACCTAGAATATGTAAGTGCTTAATTCTACTAGATAACACTAAATTGCTATTCAAAGAAGTTTGCTCTTTTATTGATTGATTGATTGATTGATGACAGAGACAGAGAGAAGGACAGATAGAGACAGACAGACAGACAGGAAGGGAGAGAGATGAGAAGCATCAGTTTTTTATTGCGGCTCCTTAGTCTCCTTAGTTGTTCATTGATTGCTTTCTCATATGTACCTTGACCAGGGGGCTGCAGCAGAGCGAGTGACCCCTTGCTCAAGCCAGCGACCATGGGGTCATGTCTATGATCCCACACTCAAGCCAGTGACCCCATGCTCAAGCCGGATGAGCCTGCGCTCAAGCCGGTGACCTCAGATTTCAAACCTGGGTCCTCAATGTCCCAATCCAACACTCTATCCACTGTGTCACTGCTTGGTCAGGCTTTTTTTTTTTTTTTTTTTTTTAATTTGCTCTTTAGTTACCTACCAACAGTGTATTAGAGTTCCTATTTATCCGCAACCTGGCTGACATAGAACTTGCTTTTTAACAGTGGTTTTGGTGTCTTGATACAAACATTTTAAATTCTGTTTTGAAATGTACCCAGAGCATGCTGTTCTTAATGAGGCCTGCCCTCAAGAGAAACTTACTTTACCAGAGCCTGACTGGGGTTTTACCAGAGACTAACCAACCTAAAGGAAGAGATATACCCAACTCCAACTCCTTCTAACCTTCCTGTCTTACCTAAAGGGAGAAAAAACAAAACAAAATAAAACAGAAAACAAAACAGAATTGAAGAATACTTGTGAAGATTATAGCTCAGGGGCATAGGCTCACTAAAAGTCTAATTTTATAATTATCCAAGTATTCATATAAAATACTTCCCCCCTCCTCCTTGACCCACATCCAAAAGGCCTCTGTATAATAACAGGAATACAACTGAAAGAATTGTGTGTCTCAGGCGTGATTTAAGAAGTCTCTGGAGAAGCCTGAAGACAACAGGGCAGACAGAAATAAGGATACCAGAGGAAATTTCAGCCCCTACACTCACAGCTGTTGCAAACAGTAAACACAGTGTAACCTCCAGCCAGATATGTGTAAAACTGCACACTAAAGGCCTATTTACCCCAGTTGCTTTTAACAAAAAATAAGGCATACTAAAAGACAAAAAGCACAGTTTAGAGAGACACAGCCAGCATCAGAACCAGACTCAGACAAGGCAGAAATGTTGGAATTATCAGACTGAGAATTCAAAATAACTATGATTAATATGCTATGATGATTTTGTTTCTAAACAATATGCTTTCATAGTTTTGACACTAATTCTTACACATTTTATTTGTTTATTACACAAGACCTCCAGGACAATACTAAACAGAAGTGATGATAATGGTTATCCTTGTCTTTTCCCCTGAATTTAGAAATATTTCTAACATTTCACTATGGACTATAAGGTATGCTGTAAGTTTTTGGCAAATATTCATTTTCAGGTTTGGAAATCTTCTATTTCTAGTTAGCTAAGAGTTTTGTGGGTTTTTTAAAAATCATAAGTGGATGTTGAATTTTATTGAATGCTCTTCCTGTATCCTCTGAGATGATTGTGTGGTTTTCCTGCTATAATTTATTAATGTGTTGAAATGAAATAATCGATTTTTCTTATGGTAATTCATCACTGCATTTGTGTGATAAACCCAATTGGTCATAAACCCAATTGGTCACCATTTTTTTTAGAAAATGACATTCCTGGATTTGGATTGCTATTATTTTGTCTATAATTTTTTTACATTTATGTTCATAACCAAGATTGACTTATATTTTCCTTTCTTGTACAGTCATTGTCTGGTTTTGGTATCAAGGATATACTAACCTCCTAAAATTAACTTTCTGTTTTTGAGTTTATTTTCTGGAAATGAACTTTCCTGTAAAATCACATAAACCTCATGTTTTCTTTTGTGGTACATTTAAATATTATCCTTTTTTATAATTACAAGTTTAATAACATTTTTTATTTTTCTTAAATTACATTGAACAATTTATCATAAAAATCCATGTAATTTGTTTTCAAATTTATTGGCATTGATTTTGTCAAATAATTTTTGTTGTATTATATTTAGATTTTTATATAATTTTCAATATTTCTTATTTGTGCCTTCTCTTTTTTCATTCATTAACCTTACTGGAAGTTTATCCACCATATTTTACTGAATCGTAGAGATCATAAGTTGTAAAATATTTCAGAGATGTGAAAAAGTATGTAAAAAATATACATACTTGACCTGTGGTGGCACAGTGGATAAAGCGTCAACCTGGAAACACTGAGGTTGCCGGTTCGAAACCCTGGGCTTGCCTGGTCAAGGCGCATATGGGAGTTGATGTTTCCTGCTCCTCCCCCCTTCTCTCTCTCTCTCTCTCTCCTCTCTATAATGAATAAATAAAATCTAAAAAAAATATATATATATACACATACAAAAAATATATATATATATACATACTACCTTTTTAGCCTCTTCAAAGGATTAGCATTATTATAGTGTTTGTATTTCATTTCATGGATGTTATCTTTATTATTTTCATTCTTCTACTTTCTTCCTTACTCCATTATTTATTTTCTTTTTTTTTTTTAGTTTGACTATTTTTGTAATTTTTTTTAATTTTTATTTATTCATTTTAGAGAGGAGAGAGAGGGAAAGAGAGATAGAGAGAGGAGAGAGAGACAGGGGGGAGGAACTGGAAGCATCAACTCCCATATGTGCCTTGACCAGGCAAGCCCAGGGTTTTGAACCAGCGACCTCAGCATTTCCAGGTCGACACTATATCCACTGCGCCACCACAGGTCAGGCCCATTATTTATTTTCTAACATGTGGATTTAGAAACTTAACTCCCTAGATTTCTTTTTAAATATATACATGTAATGCAATAACTTTTCCTTTTGTACAATTTCCACTTTGAGTTTGATATGCACTGTGTGATTTATCTAGCTCTGTTTTCTAGATAACAGAGTCTCTGTTCAGCTATTCTAATATCTGTTTAACCTGCCTTTTAAGCTTTTTATTTCAGTGACAATATTTTATTTCTAACACATTTACTTTTTCTAAAAAGGCTGCTTGGGTTTTTATCATTATGGCTTCTCTTTCTGTGTATCATAAATCATTTGTTTAATTCAGATTACATGTGTTTTATAAGTATGTGCACATGAGTAGCTTTGTGCAATCTTATCACATGTCTGGCTTTGTGTAACCACCACCACAATGAACATACAGAACTCACTGCAGGGCTTATGCTATTCTTTAGGGCCATACCCACTTCCCTCTCTCTCCCACCCTGATCTTCACCCCCGGCAACTACAAAATCTATTCTTCATTTCTGTAATTTGGCTATTTCAAGAAAGTTATATAAATAGAATAATACAGAATGTAACCTTTGAGATGGGCTTGTTTTACTCAACACAATTCTTTTGAGATCCATCCAAATTTTGTATCAGTTTATAGTATATTAATAGTCCACTCCTTTTTATTGCTCAGTAGTATTCTCTGGTATGATATACCATAGTTGTTTAACCATTCACCAGTTAAAGGACATCTGGGTTATCTCCAGTTTGGGCTACTGTGAATAAAACTGTTGTGAATATGCATGTACAGGTTTGTGTGAACATAAGTTTTCAGTTCTCTGTAATAAATACCCAAGAGTTCAATTGCTGGGTCATATGGTAATTGCATGCTTAGTTTCAAAAGGAATAACAAAACTGTATTCCAGAATGACTTCATCGTTTAATATTCCTCGCATTGTATGAGTGATCCAATTTTTTCATATCCTCATCAGCATTCTAATAGGTGTGTGGTGATATCTCATTGTTGTTATGCTTTGCATTTTTCTGGTGGCTAATGATATTTAGCATCCTTTCATGTGTTTATCTTCTAAATATCTTCTTTGGTGAAATGTCTGTTCATATATTTTGTCTATTTTTGTGTGTGTATTGTCTTTGGTTTTTGTTGGGTGGCCCATTTTCTAATTGAATATTTTAGCTGTTCAGTTTTGAGACTTCTACATATTCTAGCCACAGTTTCATTGTTGGATATGTGGTTTGCAAATATTTTCTCCCAACCTGCAGCTTATTTTTCCATTGTCTTTATAGGGTCTATTGTGAAGCAGAAGTATTAAAATTTGATGAGGTCCAATTTATTAATTTTTCCTTTTAACAATCACATTTTGAGTCAACTTTTTAATCAATTTAACTTAAATATTTAGTGTTCTCTTTCTGAGTTGCTATTATATGTATCTACTTATGAGGACACAAATTCTTCCCATTGAATCAGCTCTACTTCATGTTGGTTCATTTCTTCATCTCTTTTGCATATTAGGAGTGAATTTTATTTGGGGGGGAAGGATATCGGATGTTGTTTTTTTCTCACCTTAGTGTCTTGAACTTTGGAAGTCACTCTACTTTGATGTTTTACTTTTTCTTTTGTAAGGGTTTGAGAAATTTTATGATTCCTGGACTTGTTTGGGGATTTCTGTACTACAGGGGCACTAAATATATAGATTCCACATTCTCAGGTTTTATTTCCCTAGATTTAATTTCTCCAGTATGAAGTACAGAGCTTCTTTACAACTTCTGTTGGCCACTGGGATAATTTTTATTTTATTTTTTTAGTTCCCTTGTCACTGATTTAACAGATCATCTTGGCAAAGTCCTAGTTCCAACTCCCTGCCTTCCTCAGGTTGAGAGTCATGTTTTTTTCCCCTGTATAAATATGCAGTCACCAACCTCCAGCCCTGAGCCTTCATATCCAGGTCTAGTAGCTTATTTTTTTCAGGTTAGTACAGGATAATTGGAGTTTACTGCTATGATTTTGAATTTATTTTTTCTTCTTGACATCTGTGGTTTTCCTTTCATTTTTTCTTTTCTCTCAATCTTGACTATGTAATTAAATTTTTGTATTATTTTTATATAGCATTTTAATATATTTGAAGTAAGATATTGTCAGAAACAAAATATTACACAAAATTTTTAAGCTACAGATTAAATTATAAATTATTAATTATAAATTATTATTGTAAATTATGCATAATTTACAATTAATAACTCAGAAATACAAAGACAATTATAGAGCACATGCTTCTCTTTCCTCTAGTTAGTCCAATGTTATATTTCCCACGGAGTATAATTTTTAAATGGGAAAAAAACCTAGTCATCTTTCCCTTAGACTTTTTGCAATAATTTTAATAGCCCCTTTAAAAATAATGTGTGGCTTGACCAGGTGGTGGCGCAGTGGACTGGGACATGGAGGGTTTGGTTCAAAAACCTGAGGTTGCCAGCTTGAGAGTGAGCTCACCAGTTTGAGCTCAAAGGTCGCTGGCTTGAGCCCAAGATCACTGACTTGAGCAAGGTGTCACTCGCTCTGCTCAGCCACACCCCTCGCCAGTCAAGGCACATATGAGGAAGCAATCAATGAACAACTGAGGAGATGCAATGAAGAATTGATGCTTCTCATCTCTCTCCCTTCCTGTCTGTCTGTCTGTCCTTCTCTCTGTCTCTTTCTCTCTCTCTCTCTGTCACACACACACAAAAGATAATGTGTGAATATAGTTATATATAAGTATAGGTATAGTTATGGATATACTGGAAATATATATGTGGTTGCATATATATATATATATATATATATATATATATATATATGGAAAAAGCCTGAAAGAATGTATCTCAAAAAGTTAACAAGTTAACAGTGGTAATCATTGAATGGTGCTATAACAGTTAATTTTTTAATATACTTTTCAGCATAAATCTTGTTGAGTTGGTTTCCTTTCTGATCTCATTTTATCTGTGACAATTCTCTCAGAGACTGTCTTCAAATCCTTCTGCCCATTCTTCTTTAGTAATAGAACCCTTAATTTTTAGCTGACTATAGAGATACCCAGAATAAAGACTGCATTTTAACAACCTCTCTTGAAACTAGATGGAGCCATGTGTCTACCTTCTGGTTGATGGGATATAATTAGAAATGTCATGTGCAGTTCAGTGAAAGGATCCTTGAAGGGAAGATGTACACTCTCCTTCTTTTCTTTCTCTTGCTCACTGGCTAAGAAGCAAATATGATGGCTAGAAGTTGAGCAACCCTTCTGGACCATAAAGATAAAGGTCACACCCAAGGGACAGTGCACTAGGAAGCCAGAAAGAGACTGAATCCTTGACAACTTTGTGGACCTTGCCACACCAGTCCTTGGCTTCTCATCTCTAGATATTTTGCATGACAGCAACATGTATGTTTAATCCACTGTTAACTTGGATTTTTTGGTACAGCCAAATCAAATCCTAACTGACGTGGAATTAGTGTAGAATTCACGTTTTTCTTTGTCTCAAGATATACATTCCCTTCTCCAGATATACATATACATAATATAATTTTGGTAAGTGAACTATTCAGCTTTGGGCCAAAAGAACAAGTCAGAAGACAACATATGATAAATTAAAAAACAAAGCTAAGATATTATTTAAGCCCATACATATGTGTAATAAAATGTAAAGAAAATCAAGGGTATGATTAAAGCAAAATTTAAGAGGTGGTTGTTACAGAGGGAAGGTTGGGGGATGGGATATGTAAGGAACACATAGGTGAATGTAAGTCATGGAAGGCTTTTAGCTCTTGGGTTAAGAGGTGGCTCCATGAATGGCTTATTATATTATTATGACACATACAGTATAAGTCAACTAAATGAAGTTTATGTAAGAACCAAAGAACCAATCATAGCCCTTGACTCATGACACACTAACATGAATCAAGGCCTATGATTAATCAAGTTTTATGCTTCTGACATTCATGAAACTGCCTATGAGGCAGACCGGTTTTATTTCTATACACTAGGCAACAAGAATAAATGTGTTTCTATTTGTGAGTCCAACTGTTCCCCTATCCAGGCTTTTAAAAATAAACTTTTAATTTTAGAATAGTTTTAGATTTATAGAAAAGTTGCACAGACAGTACAGAGTTACTGTAAACCTCTCCCCCCCAACCCCCAACCTGTTTTCCCTACATCTTACATTACTATGGTACATCTGTTTCGGTTAAAGAACCAATGATGATACATTATTATTAACCCTAACCAGATGTTAAGCTTCCTGAGAGCAGGGCTCATGCATCTTAACATTCCCCAGCATCTTGCCTCCAGTCAGTGTTCCCCATGCGTTGAATTGATGAGAAAATTAAACTTACTAAATGACTAAATTGTCTGCAAAAATAAGCTCCATATTTCCTGATCATTTATAATTTGCTTTAAGTAGCTGAAGCTGCTTTGAGATATAACCCTGAGCTAAGTTGAGTTTAATGTTCTCAAAGTCATTGTTTTTGAATTATTTACAAGCGTTCTCATTAGAACAAGCACAGGGAGCCAAGTGCTGAACTGGGTTTTTTTCTTTTTTTCTTCCCTGGGTTTCTTTTCAAAATCAGGTCATGGAAAATGGATGCTATGTCTTCAAATAATATAACCACGCTGATCCCTGGATTACAATTAGGTTACATAACTTGCTTATGAGCTGCTTTTCATTAGGACTTGCAGTGGGCAATGGGGCTTTACATTGCAGAGCAGAGCTGGGAGAACAATCCTTCTAAAAGCCAGAACACATGCAGTGTTGGCGGCTGGGGCTGCAATAGCTTCAGCACGGGATTGTATTCAATGTAGGCAGCTCCTTTTCCCTTTAAATCCTTAAAACATCCTTTGTTCTATCCAACTTCCTGGTTCCAAATATACATCTAAAACATAGGTGCTGAGGGCTAGCATGGTGGGTGCGGGGATGATCTCTGTGGCCATGACTGGGTCCCTGGGAGGCTGAGCCGTAGGGAGCTCTCCAGAGAGTATATTATCAAGTTTCTGCATAACCAGGGCTCAGTTTCATTTCTTGCAGAACACAAATTACTAGGAAACATTTTTTTAAAAAATGTTACAAAGGGGGGTAGCAAAAATCCTCACACCAGCCTATAACCATGCCTTTTCCAATAAGCATTTCAGAGGTAATAGTAAGTAATCTAGCAGGTGTCAGATAGAAAACAGACTTGGTGTCAGATCACATGGGAAGACATTCTGAATAGGGGTGGGGGGTGTTCATCAAAACATACAAATATCTGTTCTTAAAAGTGGAGATAAGGCCAACTTTCCCCAAAAGGAAATTGTTCATTGCTGTTATATAGGGTACTCACTGCAGGATGAGACCATTTTTGATGATAGTATTAAAACCACCTCACAGAAGATGATACATATCTGGAAATTGAAGTTTAACAATTAGAAGAAGCAAAGCTATCGGAGGATGGGACAAAGCACTCTTGACGATGAAGAAGGGGAAGCTCTTCTGGAGAGTGAACCAGAACAGGCTCAGGGAAAGAAAGGTCGTTGTAATGCCAAAACTCTGCCAAATGCAAAATTCTTTTTTGAAATGGAGTTACTGCATAGTGATATTAAAATAGCAATCAGGAACAATAACATGAACTTGGAGCCCTTCATGTACTTGAAGAAACACCTGTCATTTACTATATAGGGACAGCCAAAGGATAATTCTTTAAGCAGCTAAAGTTTGTTTTTTTATAAATGTGATCTCTTATAAATGTCCAAAGTCCAGAAGGATATTTTATTATATAGTTATATAAAATAATAAAGAAAATTTTTTTATTTTAACTTATATTTAACTTTTTAAAAATACTATTAACTTTTAACTACTCACACTTAATACTGATAGCTAACTTTTGTAAGTTTTTAAACTTCGAAGTAAACTTTCAACTATCAATGACTCTACCAATGTAAATGTAAGCTATATGCTTGAATGCAAAGCAGTTAATTAATTCTAATGGTATTGCACATTAATCTTGGCTTCAGCACAGTCTAAGACTTGCCTAAGCCCTGTTGGTTGCTGGGGAGTTTTTGATTCTTGTGTGTGTGTCTAATTTACTAATGAAGTTGGTGTCATTTAGGGCTGAACCAAGCACATCTAAATGGGTCTGGCTGCTCCTGGGCAGCTGGGGAAGGGCACCCACAGTGTTCTGAGCAGAGTTGGAAGAACACCAGAGCTGAGATGAGTCAGAGGCTCTCGAAGTGTGTGGTGAGTCAGAATCAATGCCCCCCACCCCACCCCAGCTCTGGCGAAAATAAAGGGAGAGTCCTAAAAAGGAAGGTCTTACAGGACATACCACAAATCTCCTCCCTTGACCCTTTGCACCCTGAGTGTGCCAGGCCTTGCCTACTCCTAAAAAAACACAGCCCAGAGGCTATAATCTAAGTGATGGCCAGAGGAGAGCTGCAAAGTTAACTATAATTCTCACCCCAGCATAATGAACAGCAAGAAAGGGGACAGTCTGACCAGCACCTGCTGCTGGGGTATGATCACTAGCAGTGAATCTCAGAGAATCTGCAAGTGGTCCTGGGAGCCAGTGAGCAACATCAGGGAAATGTATAAACTCTGCGTCTCAGAGACCTGGGTTTAAATTTAAATTCTTCCTTTGTCACTTATGTGAATGATAGTGGGGCAAGTCACTTAAACACTCGGAACCATAGTTCCTTTATCTGAAGGTAGTTCAGATAAAGTTCCTTTCTCATTAGGTGGTTGGTTTGGTGGTGGGGGAGGGGGTTGCAGGGTGCTGAACAGGCTTTCACTGTATTGCTTAGTTCAACACTGGGCCTAAAATGGAGTGGGTACTCAACAAAATATTAGTTGAATGACTATCTGATGCCACTACTAGGTCATACAGTCAGGGCTGTGCTTGCTACCTGGTGGACATGTTTTCCAGAACACAATTTCTTTTTTTCTTTTTTCTTTTTTATTTCAGTGAGAGGAGGGGAAGCAGAGAAACAGACTCCAGCATGTGCCCCGACCGGGATCCACCGGCAAGCCCACTAGGGGGCGTTGCTCCATTGCTCAGCAATAGAGCCATTTTTTTAGCACCTAAGGCAGAGGCCATGGAGCCATCCTCAGCGCTCGAGGCCAACTCACTCAAGCCAATCCCAATTGAGCCATGGTTGTGGGAGGGGAAGGAGAGGGAGAGAGAAAAAGGGGAGGAGTGGAGAAGCAAATGGTTGCTTCTCTTGTGTGCCCTGACTGGGAATTGAACCCGGGATATCC
Source organism: Saccopteryx bilineata (assembly GCF_036850765.1). Taxonomy (NCBI): domain Eukaryota; kingdom Metazoa; phylum Chordata; class Mammalia; order Chiroptera; family Emballonuridae; genus Saccopteryx; species Saccopteryx bilineata. The sequence goes on along the minus strand of NC_089492.1, from coordinate 83,724,742 downwards.
ACACACAGGGCGACATTCTACTACTGAGCCAAATGGCCAGGGCCACAATTTCTTTAGACCCTCCCACATCCTCCTGAGATCAGGATCTGTTTGCCTTCTAATCTGGGAATTGTCAATGTCCTATGAGAAAAGATTATGTGGAAAAGCTACAAGTTTGAGTATCTAAAGTATTATAAAGCTCTGTCAAATCATCTCCAGGCAGGCACAACCTTCACAGAAATAGCTTTGCCAGCCAACGCGCTGCAGTTGAAAGTTAACACCTTACTGTTGAGAGTCAGAGACTTCTGAGTCTTAGTTCAGTGTTAGTGCTCATTTTGGAGAATTGTCACTCAGCATTCTTTTGACCAAATTTTACTGAAGGCTTCTCCTCTGCAAGGCTTTGTTTAGGTCCGCCCACCAGACAACTGCAGATAAGGCCCAGAAGCCCTATCTAAATCCTACAATCTCATAGAAGGAAATGGCTGCACAGATGACTCTAGTAAAAAGACAAGCTGTGGTAAGAAAAGCATGAAGACAATTATGAGACAATTGTTTTAATATTTGTAATTTTCACAGGGCCTTTTTTCTGGTCATGCAAAAAAAAACAAACAAAAAAAAAACACCCAACCAAAAAACAATGATAATGATAAAGATGATGAGATAGTAATAATGTAATTGCAAACATCCTGTGTACTTTCTACATATCAAACATTGTGCAAGTGCAAGGGGCTTCTTGCCGCCATACATTGTTTCATTTAATTACTTTTACAAGTCTGTTAGGTAGCTTCTCTTCTTAAAGCAGCTTATAGATAAGGGAATTAAGGCAAAGATCTTCTCTGGAAGCTGCTGAAGACATTCATTTGCTTGTTCATCTGCATCTCAGCATCATATAAAAATTTAGGAAATAAAAATGGGAAAATCATTTTTATTTTGCTTCTAGATGCTACTAGAAAGTAGCCTTTGAAGGGGGAAAGAAGGAGATCAACATGACTTGCATATCAGTTATGTGCCAAACCCTTTTACTTCCCTGATTTCACTTCATCTTTATTTACAGGTGAAGAAATCCAAGGTCAGGGAGGAATAGAAAGTGAAGCTGAGAGCAAATAGGCCTGATCCAGAAGTCCACATTCTTTCCAATCTACCAATGGGATTCTGGCTCTGCCACTTCCTACCTGTCAAAGACACTTACATTTTCTAAAACTTGGTGTTCTTTACAGTAAAATGGAGATAAAATGTTTGCCCACTCAACCCTTAGAATGTTTTGAGAAATCATATGACATAATTTGGGTGGTGGGCAGAAATGAAACAGGCATGGATCCCAACAGCAAATAACCCAGATTTAAATAAAGGCGATGTAAGCATAACTGTGATTCTTAGAAGAGAAGGGTTATTTTACCTGTTCGAGCAAAATGCTGGGAGCACAGAACAAGAGAGATAACTTCTGTTGCTTCGTTGAGCCATGAAGAGTCCACCTAGGAGGTGACATCTGAGCTAAACCTTTAAGAATGAGGAAGATTCATTAGGTTGAAAAAAGAAGAAAGGAAGGAAGGAAGGAGGGAGGGAGGGGTTGGGAGGGAGGGAGGGAGGGAGGGAAGGAAGGAAGGAAGGAAGGAAGGAAGGAAGGAAGGAAGGAAGGAAGGAAGGAAGGAAGGAAAGTGGAAGGAAGACATTGAAAGGAGAAGAAATAATAGAGACAAAGGCATAGAGGTGTGAAGGAATGTTGTGTCCAGGACACAGTGAGCTGTAGAGAGTGGCCAGAGTACCAGGTGCCCTGCAATTGGCAGACATGAGCCTGAAATGATTAAACCAGGCTGAGAAGTCCTTGAATGCCATGCTAAGGCTTCTGGACTTAATTCTGTAGACAGTTGGGAGCCACCAAGGGTGACTACCCAAAGAATCCATAAGGACAAAGAGTCTGAACAGGGCCTTTTGCCATCCTGTTCTTGTGATGATCACAAAATCCCATGTTCAGAACATCACAGTCTGTTGCCATGGAAATAGTAATGGGGCTCACTATGGGAATAAATTATCCTCATCATTATACCTTTCTTCCAAGGAACTCAGAGTGTTTGTTGTATGTGTTTTCTTTTCTTTCTTTCTTTCTTTTTTTAATAGAAGCACCAGATGGTAGTTAAGGGAAAGAAGAAAGCCTAAAGACTGTTGAATTAAAAGAGATTTCAAAGGAATGGAAGGAAAAACACAAGTTGAATTTTGAAAGGTTTAATCAAAACAGATGGCAGAATATCTCAGCCTTAGGGAAGGGGGGAAATTATCTCAGAAACCATCTGAAGTGGGAGCTTCTTCACCCTTGCTTCCTGGGTCTCTGTCTGCTGCCTTTCTGCCCGCTGCTGATTCAAGCTGGCTAATGAGGCAGAGGATGAGTGTGTGTGTGTGTGTGTGTGTGTGTGTGTGTGTGTGTATCAGAAAATATGTTGGACATAAGAATTAATATTATTGAAATACCTTTTTAATGAAGTTACTATAAACACAGATTTATTATGTATGTGATCTTTATTTTTCAGTAAAATAATTTTTAATAACCAACAGAAAGTTTTCCTATCTTCACAAAATGTGTTCACTGTTTCCACCCTGAGGCTGGGAGGAAGCTATTATTTTTGTGCATCTAATTTGTACTCATTTTTCTCAATCACCTTATTTTAATTCAGTCTTTGCATTAGAATAATCCCTTTGTGGTAGGTACTGTAATTCCTTGTTACAGAGGAAGATGAGGTCTGCAGAGGTTGGAAAGATTAACCCAGGTTATTCCCCCATGGCAGAGCCCTAGTCCAAACTCTGGTTAGCTCAGGCAGTTCCCAAAATTCTGAGAGCATTTTGGCACTGCCACTGTAAAACTGAGGGAAGCTGGGCAGTTATTCATCCGCTCTGGGCCTGTTTCCTCCATACACCAGGAAATCTACGCCAAGTCCCTCGTTCTTCCTTTGGAGGCGTGGGCACGGAGTGGAACCTGAGTCTGAAGAATGATAAACACTACGCACATTTTATGGTAGTCTGTGCTTGTCATTTGAGATCTCTGAGACTCTGTCTTACCAGGATACCTGGGTTATTTTGAGTGAACCAATGGTGTGCTAAGGATTGAAATCATTATTATTTTTTTTTTCTTTCATTTTTCTGAAGCTGGAAACAGGGAGAGACAGTCAGACAGACTCACGCATGCGCCCGACTGGGATTCACCCGGCACGCCCACCAGGGGCGATGCTCTGCCCACCAGGGGGCGATGCTCTGCCCATCTTGGGCGTCGCCATGTTGCGACCAGAGCCACTCTAGCGCCTGGGGCAGAGGCCACAGAGCCATCCCCAGCGCCCGGGCCATCTTTGCTCCAATGGAGCCTTGGCTGCGGGAGGGGAAGAGAGAGACAGAGAGGGAAAGCGCGGCGGAGGGGTGGAGAAGCAAATGGGTGCTTCTCCTGTGTGCCCTGGCCGGGAATCGAACCCGGGTCCTCCGCACGCTAGGCCGACGCTCTACCACTGAGCCACCCGGCCAGGGCCTGAAATCATTATTTTTTAAAATTATAAAAAGCAAAAAGCATTAAGAAGTTAGGGCATTGAGGTGCTCAAAGTGGTTACATTTATACATATATTTAATGAGTGTCTACTGCATGCATGCCGGCCTCTGCATTAGTTGATGGAGATACTAAAATGGACGAAACAGACAGGATTTGGCTATCCTAGGGGGTCTAGAAAAAGCAGTCATGCAAGGATTTCCTATTTGGAAGACGGATTTAAAATGAGGTTCCAGCCATTATCCTCCACAAAAGACTACTTCCTAAAGTGATATCTTGTACCTTCTAGAAGAGAAGGGCAATTTTATTACTCTTCACCTGCCCTAAGAGTGGGGTACGTGTTCCCACTCTTTCCTTGTTCATCCTTACCACATATAATACTGCTCAGCTTCCTGAATGTTTCTGAGGTTGTGATGTGAACCACACATTAGATCAACAAGGGCAAAAACACTTGCATTAGAATCCTTTGTCATTCATTCTGCCTTTTATGCACTGCTCTACTTCGAGGGGGTGCTCCACTGCCTGATGATCCAGCTGTCTGCGCGTTGTGGTTGTGGTTTCGCTGTGTGCAGGAAGGGAAAGCAGTGAGGCGGGGTGGCTGGCTGCCTGTCATCGGGAGGGACCACACAGCCTTCACCCCGGGAGTGTTCGGGAGCCTTATCTTCAGGATGATCTTGGATCCTTGCGACATGCTACATACAGCACAAAACGGAAATACTTTACCCTAAAAAGCTATACCTTGCCTGACCAGGTGGTGGCGCAGTGGATAGAGCGTCGGACTGGGATGCAGAGGACCCAGGTTCGAGACCCCGAGGTCGCCAGCTTGAGCACGGGCTCATCTGGTTTGAGCAAAAGCCCACCAGCTTGAACCCAATGCTACTGGCTCCAGCAAGGGGCTACTTGGTCTGCTGAAGGCCCGCGGTCAAGGCACATATGAGAAAGCAATCAATGAACAACTAAGGTGTTGCAACGCACAATGAAAAACTAATGATTGATGCTTCTCATCTTTCTCCGTTCCTGTCTGTCTGTCCCTGTCTATCCCTCTCTGACTCACTCTCTGTCTCTGTAAAAAATAAATAAATAAAAATAAAAAAAAATAAAAAAAGCTATACCTTTCAGTTTGGACGTTTCTAGCACATGCTCTGCCTCTTGAAGTTCTTTGTCTTCTCTGTTCACTTACTCTGATCCATTCGACCCAACACTCTGCACACCCACATTTTACTGAGGCTCACGTGAATTTGTAAGTGTTTCTTATCTAAGGTCTTCGGGTGTGGGGCTGGTGGGAAAATAAAAGAAACTTTTTCTGAGAAAGAGGGCTCAGGTACATACACATCCCAAACAGGTTATAAAAACCAGGAGGGCTAGAGAAAACTGGAAAAGACCATAACTGAACAGGGCTTGGAAAGCCCACAAAGGCAGCAGTGAGGAGCAGCAGCTGGGCAGAGAGGAGAAAAGGGTCAGAGGGACTCAGGAGACACAGGGCTTTGAGTATATGTTTGCATTTTCATGGCCATGCCAGATTTTTAAAAAACTTTCACCCATCCCTCCATCCCGCCTCCCTTTGGCAACCATCAGCTTGTTTCCTATATTTATCTATAGGTCTGTTTTTGTTTTGTTTATTTACTTATTTTGTTTTTTAGATTTTACATATAAATGAAATTATACAGTATTTGTCTTTTTCTCTCTGACTTATTTCACTTAGCATAATGCCCTCCAGATCCATTCTTATTGTCGCAAAAGGCAAGATTTCAATCTTTGTTTATTGTTGAGTAATATTCCATTGTGTGTGTGTTATATTTCCTTTATCCATCCATCTGTCAATGGAGTGTTTTTATTTTCTTCAGATAAATACCTAGAAGTGGAATTGCTGGGTCACATGGCAGTTCTACTTTTGATTTTTTTGAGGAATCTTATTACTGTATTCCATGGTGGTTGCACCAATGTATAATCCCACCAACAGTACATGAGGCTTCCCTTTTCTCCACATCCTCACCAGCACTTACTTGTTGATTTTTTTATTTTCTTAAGTGAAAGGAGTGGAGATAGAGAGACAGACTCCCACATACACTCTGACCAAGATCCACCTGGGAACCCCACCTAGGGCTGATACTCTGCCATCTGAGGCCAACACTTGTAACCAAGCTATTTTTAGCACCTGAGGCAGGGGCTCCATGGAGCCATCCTCAGTATCCAGGACCAATGCACTCAAATCAACTGATCCATGGCTACAGGAGGGGAAGGAGGTTGGTGGGGGGAAGTAGATGGTTGCTTCTCCTGTGTGCTCTGACTGGGAATTGAACCCTGGGACACCCACACACCAGGTGGACACTCTACCACTGAGCAAACTGGCTAGGGCTTATTTGTTGATTTTTTTGATGATACCCATTCTGAAAGGTGTGAGGTGCTACCTTATTCTGGCTTTGGCCAGCTTCATTTTAAGGCAGGAATAGATCTTAAAGAGATGGGCCATGGCATTTGAAAGGATATTGGATTTGATTTCAGGACTCATTAGATTGGATGATAAGACTTGAAGGAGAAGGAGGATTCAAGGAATCAATTAACTGATGATACCATTTATGGAGGTAAGGAATTTTAGACAGAGATCTGGATTCTTGACCATGATGGAGAATTTAAAGAATTGCATTTTGCCTTTGCTAAGTTTGACTTATGTTTGGATGCAGGAGTCTGAGATTCATATGAGAGGTTTAGAGTTGGAGAAGTGAATTTAGGAGTTGCTAACACATAGATACTTAACGCCACAGGGAATGAATGCAATTATCCAGGGAGAGAGTGTAAAAGTGCTATCATCTGAATTTTAAAACAAGATAAAACTTAAGTGGGGGGGGTTTAGCTTACTGGTCAGACTACCTATTCTGTCACCAATGAGTGGTGGAACCAAGATTCAAAACAAGATCCATAATGGGTATAAAGCATAGTTACTATCATTTTTGCAGTTGTGGCTCTTAGTCTTGCTGAAATTAAGAGCTTGGCTCTATTACATTTATGTAAAAACCAGTTCAACACTCTATACAACCCCATAAAAATTTCCCAGCGCCCTGGGAAACCCCAGGCTCTGCCTCCCACCTGTCCTTCTAAACTGCCTGCCTTGTCCTGGAATTTCAATCCCTGTTCCTTTGCCCAGCACCTGGTTATTTCTGCCTATTTGCCCAGATCCTTTGGCGGGCACTTCAGTGGGACTCTGCATTTGGCACACTCCCAGCTTTGCCAGGACACTCTTTCCCTTGGCTCCATCACTTATGGCCTGTGGGCCAGTCTTGCCTCATCTCTATGCTTGTCCTTAGTTCCCAGATCCCTAAAGCTAATATAATTCCCTCGATAGTGGCTTGAATAAGGAGGAAAGCTTGGGCAATATCCTTTAAAATGTTTCTGTCCTTTAAAACATATTCTTTCCATTAAAACATTGTGGATATATTTTTCTTACTCCTTATTTTTTTCAGTAATCAAGTAAATAAGGTATGATCTTCATTCTCTTATCTTGGGTCTTCTGCATCTTCTTTCGTGTTTTTCTCTTCCACCCCTCCCTTATGGACCCCCCTTTTTTTTCTTTCTTTATGACAAAACAAAACAAAAAAGCTTCCTTTGCCTCCTTGTTTCCAGATGTCCTTGTTTTCTTGAAAACCTTTCATCATTTCAATCCTGTGTATTGCTCTTTCTCATATGGTATCTGATTATTCCTAGCTTCAACTTACAAAAAATAATTTCAACCTTACTGTTATCTTTTGACATGGACCAATTCTAGCTCTTGCTCTGAGATGTCTTCTTAGAATTCACAATATTGTTTGTGGGAGGGCTGGGTATTTATTCATACTTTTCCTCCATTGCTAAGTGCAGGCTGACCTTCAGGTCAAATACACCTACATTATTAGTTGTTTATGGTCATTGTTCATTTAGATTGCCTAGTAGTCATACTGACCAGCTATTTAATATTTTAAGGATCACCCCGGCTAAAATATTAACATTTCTAGAATAGAGGCACATTGAGAATGACAGCTTTTAACTTTAATCAGCCTGAGAACTCAGTGACCCTAAATGTCAGTTTATGACGTTTAGTGTCCTGCCGACCTTGACATTCTTGCTGGAAACAGTGTGATGACCTAAACTTAGCAAACATAACAAAAAGAAGGCTTTCCTTGCTAGAAACTGCTCCTGCTGCTACTCAAAAGGCTAGATTTCCTTGTGCATTTGTCTAGTTGTTCTCAACCAGGGCACCCTTGACCACTGGGGAAATACATATATGAATCTTTAGGTGTGGGGGAGGGGCTTTTTTGAAAAGACATTTAATATTAAAATATACTTTTATATTTAAAAAATAAGAGGACTTTCATTTTCATTATGCAAACTAAAGAAAGTAAAGATGGACATATACAGACAAATCAATAATCTCAAAAAAGAGGCCTGGAAGAGGGTTGTGTTTTTCTCATTTCTTTTTTCATGAACCACAACAAAATAAATAAAAAAAATATTACATCCTAATTCAATACACAGTAGTGTGTGTGCATAATTAAAACAAAAAAATGTTTTAAGCAGTGTTTATTTTTTTCTTTTTTAAATGCTAGTCATGACCAAAACTGATTTCATAATCCATAGTTTGAAAACATTTCCCTCAGGTGATAATGTTAACATCTTGGGAGGAGGTATTTATTTAAAAAAAAAAAAAAGACATTTTTTAAATAGGTGACCAAGCCCCGGGAATTGATTGCAGACTTACTTCTCTTTTCTTCTCTCCAGGGTCCCTGTCTTTTTTTTATTCCAAATTGTACAGACAGGAAATGAGAATGCAAAACCAGCTTGCTACGAAGTGTGGAAATCTTAGATTACATACTCTAGGAAATTGGTAAATTGTAGGTACATGGTTTTATTGTTTAAACTTATCTATCAATCTAATAAGAACTTGATTATTAACAAATACAAAACTGATTAATTCATTAATTAACTTTATTTTGTGATTTTTAGTTCTATTAGGTAACTTTTACCCCCATTCTAAACAAAGGTCCGGTTCTTAGCTCACCTGGCTCACAGGAAGCAAATTCTCATTTCCCCAACATACTTGAGGCTTCATTCTCCCATCCAGGATGGGTCACATTCCACTCAGCCTGTTGAAATCCCAAGCAGGGATGCTCTCCTGACCGCCCACCTCTCCCGCCTGTCAACATCTGCAACTGATCTCTCCTATTGGCCTTCTTCTTAATGTACTTTTTTAAAAGTTAATCCTTTTCTAAAAGTGACTTTCTAATCTTTTCTCTTATTTTCTGATTCCACAGCTCCTGTATTCCTTCCATTTTTCCCTTCCCCAGAAGGCAAGAACTCAGAGCAGATATATATACATACACACACACACACACATCACTTACCTTGTCCATCAAACAATTGTACAAACATAGTTTCCTTTTTTTTCTTGTTGACAACTTCTTAACAAAACATCATCTGTGCACTGCATTGTGTGTTCACTACTCCAAATCAAGTTCCTGTCCATCACCCTTTATCTCCCTGTATCCTCCTCCACCTCCCATACCGTTCCCCTGCCCCTACAGTCACCACACTGTTGTCTAAGTCCATGAGTATTTTCTCTTTTTTCTTTCTTTTTGCTCAATCCCTGTCCTCTTCTACCCCCCTCCAACCTTATCCCCAACCACAGTTTCTTTTTTTTTTTTTTTGTATTTTTCTGAAGTTGGAAACGGGGAGGCAGTCAGACAGACTCCTGCATGCGCCCGACTGGGATCCACCCGGCATGCCCACCAGGGGGTGATGCTCTGCCCATCTGGGGCATTGCTCTATTGCAACCAGAGCCATTCTAGCGCCTGAGGCAGAAGCCATAGAGCCGTCCTCAGCGCCCGGGCCAACTTTGCTCCAATGGAGCCTTGGCTGCGGGAGGGGAAGAGAGAAACAGAGAGGAAAGAGAGAGGGAGGGGTAGAGAAGCAGATGGGCACTTCTCCTGTGTGCCCTGGCCGGGAATCGAACCCGGGACTCTTGCACTCCAGGCCAACACTCTACCACTTAGCCAACCAGCCAGGGCTAACCACAGTTTCTTGAAAATCTAATATTGTGACTTTTTCTGGTATAAACCAAGATTCATTCTGACTTTTCAAACTGATGGGAGGGAAATTTTATGGCCTCTGAATAAGAACAATTAATCAGTCTGTCTATTCTAATTACAAAAGGTGGGATGAGAATGGGAATGAGGAGGGACAAAATATAGTGTTAAAAAACATAGGTTTTTTTTGAAAGAGATTGAGAAAGAGAGAGAGAGACAGGAGACAGACAGAGACAGACACAGGAAGGGAGATGAGAAGCATTAACTCATAGTTGTGGCACTTTAGTTGTTCATTGATTGCTTCTCATATGTGCCTTGGGCTCCAGCAGAGCCAGTGACCCCTTGCTCAAGCCAGTGACCTTGGGCTCCAGCCAGAAATCTTGGGCTTCAAGCCAGTGACCCTTGGGCTTACGCCAGTGATCATGGGATCATGTTGATGACACCACACTCAAACCAGTAACCCCATATTCAAGCTGGTGAGTTTGTGCTCAAGCTGGCAACCTCAGGGTTTCTAACCTGGGACCCCAACATCCCAGGTCTGATGTTTTATCCACTGTGCCACCACTGGTCAGGCAAGAACATAGATGTTTTAAAAAAAAATTTTATTTATTGATTTTAGAGAGAGAGAAACATCAACTTATTTTTCTACTTATTTATGCATTCATTGGTTATTCTTGTATGTGTCCTCAATTAGGATTGAACCCTCAGTCTTGGTATATTAGGACAATGCTCTAACCAACTTAGCTACCCAGCCAAGGCCAAGAGCATAAATTTTGGAATCAGCCAAGCTTGGGTTAGATTCTATGCTCTGCCACTCTCATGGCTTATGACCCTGAGCAAGTTTCTGCCTTTTTGAGCCTTTGGAGATGATTGCATTGCCTCCTTCACAGAGATGCAGGGAGAATGGAAAAAAAATAAGGGAAGTAACACAGGACCTGGAATCTAGTAAATGCTTAGTAAGTAGAAGCTATTATCTCTGGGAAAATGTACATTATGATAAGGATGTGCACACATTCAAATTAAAATTGGAAGACTATCTTCCTTTCACGAGCTACATCTTTTTAGTTTGTGGCTTCTCGGCTTCTCGCTACATATCCATCTCCCTCTGTCTACTGACAGCTGCCTCTGCTTTCTCAATGATACTTGCCTCTTCAACTTGGGTTGACAATTAGGCATCTTTTCAGTTTCAGCAACCATTGTTGTGTTTCTTAGTCCCAAAACCCAGGAGAGGAACTGGGCTTGCCTAACTCATTTTTTTGCTCTAGACCATAACAGGTATGATGGCCCTCAGTCTGGGGCCCTCTCCTTCAGCCATTCACTCCACGGTTACCCTTGGAAGGAGAAGTGGTGTGGCATCTCGGGAAGGGGGGGCTTATTCAAGAAGACATACTTGGGGAGATGGTAAAAAATAGCTCATCTTTAGTTGAAGCTTCAACTTATATCCTTATTTTGGTCTAAAGAGTCCTAGTAGATGACAATAAAGTTCTACCAAAGTGATAAGTCGTGCAGTTAATCAATTCACCCACTTTATAAATGGGAGTGATTATTTGCTTTATGAAGAGTGCTCTGCTTTATATGAGGAACTATCTTAGGGGTTCTTCAAAGAGCAATTATTCTGGCCCTGGCCGGTTGGCTCAGTGGTAGAGCGTCGGCCTGGCGTGCAGAAGTTCCGGGTTCGATTCCCGGCCAGGGCACACAGGAGAAGCGCCCATCTGCTTCTCCACCCCTCCCCCTCTCCTTCCTCTCTGTCTCTCTCTTCCCCTCCCGCAGCCGAGGCTCCATTGGAGCAAAGATGGCCCGGGCGCTGGAGATGGCTCCTTGGCCTCTGCCCCAGGTGCTAGAGTGGCTCTGGTCGCAACATAGCGACGCCCCGGAGGGGCAGAGCATCGCCCCCTGGTGGGCATGCTGGGTGGATCCCGGTGGGGCACATGCAGGAGTCTGTCTGACTGTCTCTCCCCGTTTCTAGCTTCAGAAAAATACAAAAAAAAAAAAAAAAAAAAGAAAAGAAAAAGAAAAAAAAAGAGCAATTATTCTTTTTTGCACATTCAATATAATATATTTTATATGACAGTCACTCCACTTCATTGACTTATATTCTTAGGTGTGTATAAATATTTTTTCCACTAGTTTATTTAGAATTGTATCTAGTGGGCACATATCCTTTACTCAGCATCTCTTTTTAGTTTCTCGCTTTATTCTTTCTTCCTTTCTTTTCTATTTATTCCTCTACTATTTTTTCTCATTTCAATCTTTTTTGCTTTTTCTATTTTCTGTGTACTTCACATTGGTGGACATGTCTCCAGTCAAGAGTCTGTAGTGTGGCAGCCCAGAAATACTAGTGCATTTTTCCTCGAGTGTCCTATGTATACTATATCATTCAAGTGATTATAAACCTTAGTTCTACAATTGAGTCCACACTCCAAAATTATATCAATAAACTGGAAGCCTTGACTCCTTATAGAAACATGTTCTTGCTATATATAATGGTCCTGACTCATTAACTCTTTAATTCATTCCTCCATATTGGCTATTATCTGCTATTTCCATCTGGGCATTATGCCAACATTTTAGCGTATTTTAAATGGAATTTATCCCTTCCCAACATTCCTGTTGACAATGATGAGAACGATGACAGTGAAGTGTACTGCCTCCACTTGTCCTGCACTTTCTGGCATATCATCTTATTTGGGCCTCAAAAATTTTACAAGGTTGATGTAGAGACACTTTACAAATGAGGAAACTGAGCCCAAATGGGGATAAGTAACTTTTTCAAAGTGGCAGAGGCAAGTCTTCTCACTCTGGCACTATGCTCCAAGCTCAGGAGCACTACCTGGCTCTTCTTGCTCATAGCCTCACCGTGGTTTCGATTCCTATCCCTCTACCATGACCCATATCTAACTCATCTCAAAGCAGTTAAACATCTACCTCCTGGTCATTTCTTATCTGGCCACTCCTCATCTGGACATTCTTCAGTCACTGCAAGAACATCTTGTTTTCCATGCTTCTTGGGCTAATTCATCCAGAAGACCTTTGTTGGCACATCATGTTTATTTTGCATATTTTCTTCCCTCTTTTCCATGCACATTTTGAGGTCTAATTCTGGCTTCCTATCGGGACTGAGATGCGGGTCTCATATGCAGCAGCTGTTAGGATACTAACACTACCATTAGGAACTCCCACACTCCATTTGAATAGTAAATATCTGTGGATAATTGGAAAAATCATATGTGTAAATATGCAACTCTCATAATATCACTCCCTTGTGGCTATATCAGGTTTTTATTTTGAAAATTCAATCTCCCTGGTTCCTATACCCAAACTGTCTTATTAACTGTGAATTTGCTGATCTTGCCCTTAGACATTGAAGTAATGCAGCACTTAAACCATCTTTTCCAAGAGTCAAGGGTGCATGTAGCCAGTGGATCCCTTCAGGGGATAGAGAATGGATCCATCAATTTCAGTGATGCGAGAAGTATCCCAAAGAATAATGAAAGGAACCAACACTTATTGTGTACCTTCATGATGCCACCACCAAGTCTGGTATTTTACTACTTTATTTCATTGAATGCCATTGTCAACCCTGTAAAAAAGATAAGGATAGGGTAGAGGAGCATGGGCAGGTTAGAAGAGTCCCAGTTTGGCTGCTTGACTTGGATTCAGAGTTCTGACGGGTGTAGAAATATCCAGAAGCCTGGTGGGAAGGGACTTGTTTGCTTGAAGAATGAAGAAGGCTCTGAAAAATGACTCATTCTAAGGAAATGGGGGGAAATTTGGGTGAAAGTGGAAGGAATGTCATGGGTATTGTGAGATTCTGGTCACTAATATTATCTGCTTAATCTGCTCTGGGGATTCCTACCTTAGTCCTAGTGAGATTGAACAAAAGAGTAGAAACAAACATTAGCCTTGCTGGGCAGCTCATGTGACAGAGTACAGCCCATGGGGCTCCAGAGAGATGGTGGGAACATGAAGGCATTGAGCGCCTGCAGGCCCAGCCTAGACCTTGACCACTGAGCTGCAGCCTTCATCCTCGGGACACCACAGCCAGGAACCAGGAAAATGGCAGATTTTATGGCTGCTTGGATAATTCTGGTTCTTTGTCACGAACCTGTGTGACTAGTATTTTCAGGTCCCAAGCAAGACTGGTGCGGAATTAAGAAAATAGACTTAGCCTGACCAGGTGGTGGTGCAGTAGGTAGAGCGTTGGACTGGGATGTAGAGGACCCAGGTTCGAGAGGACCCAGCATGGGCTCAACTGGTTTGAGCAAAGCTCACCAGCTTGGACCCAAGGTTGCTGGCTCAGCAAAGGGTTACTCAGTCTGCTGAAGGCCCACGGTCAAGGCACATATGAGAAAGCAATCAATGAAGCTGTCGCAACAAAAAACTGATGATTGATGCTTCTCATCTCTTTCCATTCCTGTCCCTATCTGTCCCTCTCTCTGACTCTCTCTCTGTTCTGTAAAAAAACCAAAAAAACACAAAAAAACAAACACAAAAAGAAAATAGACTTAAAGAATTAAAGAATTAAAAGATAGGGTCAAAAGGACTCTGCAATTACTGCTAGCATAGGGGTCAGGAACCTATGGCTCGCGAGCCAGATGTAGCTTTTTTGATGGCTGCATCTGGCTCGCAGACAAATCTTTAATAAAAAAATAATGTTAAACCTGACCTGTGGTGGCGCAGTGGATAAAGCATCAACCTGGAATGCTGAGGTCATCAGTTCAAAACCCTGGGATTACCTGGTCAAGGCACATATGGGAGTTGATGCTTCCTGCTCCTCCCCTCTTCTGTCTCTCTCTCTCTCTTCTCCTTCTCTCCTCTCTAAAATGAATAAATAAAGTCTTTTAAAAAAGTGTGTCTTGTTTTTAAAAAAAATAATGTTAAAAATATAAAACACCTCATGTATTACAATCCATTCATTTCCTACCACTCATGTTCATTGTGGCGGGTGGCTGGAGCCAATCACAGCTGTCTTCCGCGACAACACCAAATTTTTATTGGATAATACGTAACATACACGGCTTTCACGGAATTACATTTTAAAATATGTGGCGTTCATGGCTCTCTCAGCCAAACAGATTCCTGACCCCTGTGCTAGCAGAAACAGACTGCGCTAGCAGAAACAGGCCGCGCCCAAACCCCACATCTTCCTTTATTTATAGGGGGCTAAGTGGGACATTAGCAAATCAATGACTTTTCTGATTATAGTTTCCAAGGCAACCCAAGAATTCTACCAAGTGCAGAGAACCCCACCATACATAAACATCCTAACTTTACACATAGAAGCCAGTCTTTCTGGGGAACATGGAGGGCAGGCCGAGTATCACAGCTAACACGGAGGTGTGGAGAAAGGGCTTAGCTTTTTGCAACTTAATCAGGCAAGAGAGGTGGGGAGTTGGGCAGACTGTTAGCTTACAGTCAGTTCCCCACAACTCTGTCCCCAAAAATCTAAAGACCAAAAACCTTGCTGATTTTTCGGTCTCTGACAGTTCTTTAAGAATACTTACAAGACAACCACAAGCTCCATGTTACATTTCCCCTTCCCCACTCTCAGAGCTATTTGAGAGAAATTCAAGGAGGCCTATTTCAAAAATACTATTTTCATGGCTATATTTTTCGCCACTACCCGTTCCCATACCTGGCGGGTATAACCTGGGAAGCAGACCACAAACTTATTTTCACCTCCGTTGTACAGATGAGAAACTGAGGCTTGGGAAATTTAAATAACTTGTCTAAATTATAATAATACAGTCAGGAAGTGGCACAGCTTGAATTAGAATTTAGGTCTTCTCAATTTTGAAGCCTATGCTATATTTCCACTATATCATTTATTCAACAAACATTTATTGAGTGTCTACTATGTATCAGGCACAATAGGCATGGAAAACATAAGATTCTGCCCAACTGAACTGCACACCCAGGGGCAAAGATTGATAGCTGTTCACCAAAACTCAGTCTCCTTTTCTTTCTGCACTCATAGCTAGACTACACCTCCGGCTTCCTTTGCAGTCAGGTCTCCAGCCCGCTGAACAAGAGTGGAAATGGTGAGTGACACTTCCAGGGCTGGCCCATAAAAACCTCCCTCACATGTTTCTCTATGCTGAAATGACTAGTGCAACCTTGGAAGCCACATGTGGAAAATGTCAAAACTGCCTCCGCTGATGAGGAACATATGATTTGGCCTGTTACGTGAACAAGAAATCAATTTATACTGTGTTTAAGACATTACACATTTAGTTTATTTTTTATAACACTAGCTATGTCTTAATTAAAACATACTCCTACATGAATACTGCCCAGCATGTTTTTCTGTTTACCAAAATAATTAGAGATTAACTTCCCTCCTTATTAAACTAAACTACTTTCTAGAGACAACTTTGAAAACCTAGTGGTGTTATATGGGAAACAGGTACTACTGGCTGGAAGGGGCTCCTGTTGGCTGAATGGGCAACAGTGACTGATGGTTAAAAGGCCAATTATCCAGGGACTCATGCGAGAAAGCTTGCCTTAGCTCAGCACTGCCTACTGAGGGGGTAATTCTCCCCAAGTTTGGTTTGGTATTAACCAACCCACTTTGCAAAAAGACTTGATGCTACACCCTCAACTTGGCCTCTATCAGTTACAATAAACAGGACGTCTTAACTTTTCTCTGCTACTCTTTTGTTTTACTTTTCAGTTTATTTAAAACTCAGGTTGGGAAGATGATCACTACTTATTGGGCCCTCTCAGGGACCTTTACAGTTATCATGATTTTTGGATAAATCAGTAATCAGTGATTGTATTGTGATAATTGTGTAAATAATCCTCATAGTTGAAGCAAACGGTATACTACTTTATGTTTTGTCTCTAGTACTTTTTTTCCCCTAGAGTTCATAAATGCTACATTTTTGGTTTTAAATTTATTTTTTTTAGTTTTCTACAAACCTATCACTATTTTTTTCCAGCTACTAGAGTTTCTCTGTCAAAGGTTTTCAAACCATTCACTGGTAGAAATGTTTAGTGGTTACCTTTGTTGGGAGGAAGAGGGCTTGAAGGAGACCTTCTGGGGTGCTTGTTATATTCTATTTCAGAATCTGCGTTCTGATTACACTTATTGTTCATTTTGTGACATCCTTTGAGCTGAGCACTTATGATCTGTGTACTTTTTAATATGTATGTTATATTACAATGAAAATTTAATCTACCAGATCATGAAGATGCACTAAAAAAATTTTGGAAATTCTAGGAAAATGACATCTGTCTGTATAGATAAGCTCCAAGGTCCATGAATTCATCATTATCTGTAGGCTTTGGTTTCTGTAGTGACAAATAGTAATAATGATGGTGTGTGGACTTCTCAAGAGTAGAAATAAGCAGCATCTTGTCCAATCACCTGTCCACATACATTTGAGGGTAGAATATTGAAGTGGAAGTTCCTAGAGTGAACATCAGTTATTTTTTTTGTCTGCCTAGAATTTCTTCCTTGGAGGCTGCCCTGGCCAGGATGTGCAATACCTGGCTTTGATGGATTGTTTGTCAGCAATTACACGATGCCATCTACCCCCAACAGAGTTTGATGTTTGTTCTTGGCTTGGCCAACAACACTTTTTATCTCAGGATTTGAACTTTGAGTTGAGATATACAGGCACAGAAGGTGGTGGAGCTATCTGATCTGAAAGCAGTAGCACAGAGACAGTTCAGGCGCTCTTGAAACCAAGATCCCTGAAGCTGCTTTGGTTTTGGCCTCTTGAGACAAATGAGCCAACAGATCTTTTTATTCTGTCATCTGCCCAGTATCCTTCCAATGAATTAATTTTTGCCGAGGTAGGAAGTCTATTTCAATAGTTTTCAACCAAAGAATTGTTACAGCATCGGCCCCTCAATCTGCAAGGATTAGAGACTCAGTTCTATTAGTTCCTCCAGGAAATATTAGGCTACGCAGAATTGACAAGCATTGTCCAAATTCTCAGGAATTTGATATATCAACTGTGACATTCATTGATTACATTATTCTAGGAGAAATTCTTAGTCTAAAGACAAAAGAAATCATTTTGCAGAAGGCATTCATTTCATATTTAACATTTATTTACTAAGACCAGACTGTTCAACACTATGTTGAACAGGGAAAAGTGAAATTGGGTGTTTCCAGAATGATTTTCCAAAATGTCAAATCATGTCCTGATGTGCTATCTTTTCTCTTGTTGTACCGTTTACTTAATTGATTTTTCTAAAATACCATTTTGTTGTCCTCTGATCCAACAACCTCCAGTGATCCTTTACCATCTAACCATTGTTCAAAATGCTTCCACCTCTTAATGTCACCCTCCTCATCCCTAGACTCTGGCGCTCCATCTGGGGCCCAGGGGAGCTGCTCCCACCTCCCTTTCAGAGCCTGCTCTGCCTCAGCACCTCTAGGTTAGTCTGTTATCTCATATGTGGTTCTGCCTCTCCGATTCATTTATCTTGATCCTAGCCATGCCATAGTTTGCTGTCTCTTGATCTCCTCCTCCCTGCATTTTGCAATTCCGTGTCCCAGTCTTCCCTCCCTTCCTCCCCTGCCTCAGCTCCCACAACCAGGTGGGAACAGTATCTGAGGTCTCTGGGTTCTAGAAGGCAGTTAGGGCACGGGTCAAGTCCTGAGGTCTAAGATTTGCAGTACAAGCTCTCTAAACTGCAGTGTATTTTCTTTTTGTTTGCATGCACATGCCTCTTTAGCAGGAATAATTCTTTTCTCTCTCATTATAGAAAATGGAGAATTAACAACTGTTTGCTTTTGCCTCCATTGTTCTCTCTTTCAGGAATCCTGCTGCGTATTCCCATCCTGTCTGATTCTGAACCATCAAGAACTCCACAAATGTTGCTGCAGAGCCCTTAGTGCTTTCCCACCCCCTCCATGTCCTCCTGCTTTGCTAGTTACTTTGCCAGACCTGCTGTATCTCTAATACCAGTTTTCAAGCATCTTGAAGGTAGTGACTGTGTCTTAGACTTTTTAATGTACTGTCAATTTAAAATGTACTGAGGTCCTACTCTGTGAAGGGAATTTCACTGGGCATTTGGGGAATACAAAGAAATATAAGACTGAGGTCCTGACTTCAAATAATTACAGCCCAGTTGAGAAGACTGTCACTGTCACCCTTGTGCATTATACCTGCAGTAAGTATCTATTTGTATTAGCCTGCTAGGGTTGTCATAACAAAATACACAGGCCAGGGGGCTTAAACAACAGAAATGTACTTTCTCACAGTTCTGGAGGCAAGTCTAAGATCAAGGTTTTGGCAGGTTTGCTTTCTTTTCTTTCTTTCTTTTTTTTTTGTGTTTTTCTGAAGTTGGAAACTGGGAGTCAGTCAGACAGACTCCCGCATGTGCCTGACGGGGATCCACCCGGCATGCCCACCAGGGGGCGATGCTCTGCCCATCTGGGGTGTTGCTCTTTGCAACCAGAGCCATTCTAGCGCCTGAGGCAGAGGCCACAAAGCCATCCTCAGCGCCCGGGCCAACTTTGCTCCAATGAAGCCTCGGCTGTGGGAGGGGAAGAGAGAGACAGAGAGGAAGGAGAGGGGGAGGGGTGGAGAAGCACAAGGGCGCTTCTCCTGTGTGCCCTGGCTGGGAATCGAACCCGGGACTCCTGCACGCCAGGCTGACGCTCTACCACTGAGCCAACCAGCCAGGGCCCGGCAGGTTTGCTTTCTTATAAGGCCTCTTGCCTTGGCTTGTAGATGGTCACTTTCTCATTGTGTCCTCACATGGTTTCTCCTCTGTGCATGAGTGCATCCCTTGTTTCTCTTTCTTTTTTAAAATTTAATTTTCAATTATAGATGACATACACTATTATATTAGTTTGAGGCGTACTACATAGTGATTAGGCATTTATGTATACATTACAAAGTACTCACCCTGATAAGTCTAGTACCCATTAGACACCATGAATAGTTATTACAGTATCATTGACTATATCCCCTATGCTGTACTTCATATCCCCATGACTATTTTTATAACTTCCAGTTTGTACTTCTTAATTCCTTCACCTGGTGTCTCTTTGTGTGGTCAAATTTTCTCTTCTTACAAGGACAGTCAGATTGGATTATGGCCAAGTCTTATAAGTCTCATTTTCACTTAATCAGCTCTTTAAAGGCCCTTTCTCCAAATACTGTACAGCCACATTCTGAGATACTGGGGGTTAGGATTTCAACATATGAAATTGGGGGAGGGGGTCACCATTCAGATCATAACTCAGTTGAATGAGTGGTTAATTGTAATCCTGTGCAACCAGTTCTACCTCCCGTAGGAGGCAACACAGTTGTGGCAACAGCCTATGGGTGTTGGCTAATACATTCCTGGATTTTGAGAAGCATCCTATCAGACATGTTTCCTTTGGTTTTATAATACAAAATACTATGTAAGGCACAGAGCAGTCCTTATGTAAGGCCTTGAACACTAATGGAAGTCTATCATTTCTGTACAAGTGGTATCTTGAAATATGAACAGACCAACATACGAATTTTTTAAGATATGAGCTATGACTCGGTCCATATTTTTGTTCGAGATCCGAGCGAAATTCCAAGATACAAGTCGTGATTCAGGAAGCTGCTGCTAGTTGCCACGATGGCGCACGGGTCCAGTATCAGCAGCACAACACCAGCATCTCATTCTTTCTCACATGTTACCCACAGAATCAAGTTGAATCTCATGCACTGTACTTGTTCTTGCATCATTTTTGCATTTTTTACTAACTTTTTTTATGTGCTATCATGGGGCTGAAGAAAGTGAGTGTAAAGGACAGTGGTGAGAAGAAGAAGAAAATGATGTCGACAGAAGTAAAGCAAGAAATAATAGAAAAACATGAGCATTGTGTACGAGTGATTGAACTGGCAAGGCTGTATGACTGCAATACATCTACAATTTGTACCACCCTTAAACAAAAGGATGCCATCAAAAGGAAACAAATCCAGCAAAAGGAACTACAATTCTCTCCCAATTAAGGACAAATATCCATGAAGAAATGGAGAAGCTTCTGCTGGTGTGGGTGAAAGAGAAAGAACTGGCAGGAGATACAGTGACAGAGACTGTAATATACGAAAAGGCACATATTATTTACAGTGACTTGAAGAAGAAAGAACCATCAACCTCAAAAGAGGCAGCAGAGGCCCTGGCGGGTTGGCTCAGTGGTAGAGCGTCGGCCTGGCGTGCAGAAGTCCCGGGTTCGATTCCCGGCCAGGGCACACAGGAGAAGTGCCCATCTGCTTCTCCACCCTTCCCACTCTCCTTCCTCTCTGTCTCTCTATTCCCCTCCCGCAGCTGAGGCTCCACTGGAGCAAAGATGGCCCGGACGCTGGGGATGACTCCTCAGCCTCTGCCCCAGGCGCTAGAGTGGCTCTGGTCGCGGCAGAGCGACGCCCCGGGGGGGGGGGAGCATCGCCCCCTGGGGGGCAGAGCATCCCCCCTGGTGGGCGTGCCGGGTGGATCCTGGTTGGGCGCATGCGGGAGCCTGTCTGACTGTCTCTCCACGTTTCCGGCTTCAGAAAAATACAGGAAAAAAAAAAGAGGCAGCAGAAGATACGTTTAAGGCAAATCACGGCTGGTTTGAAAATTTCAAGAAGAGATTGGCATCCACTCGGTGGTGAGGCATGGTGAAGCTGTGAGTGCTGTGCTTATTGCAAAGGAAGGCTACATCCACCAACAAGTGTTCAAATGTGATAAAACAGGATTGTTTGGGGGAAAAAAATGCACTGGAAGACTTTCATCATCGCAGAGAAGAAGAAGCTGCCAGGCCATAAACCCATGAAGGACCGTCTGACCCTTGCATTCTGTGCAAATGCTAGCGGTGACTGTAAAGTAAAGCCACTGCTAGTGTATCATTCTGAAAATCCTCAAGCCTTTAAGACTCACAAGATTCTTAAAGAAAAACTGCAGGTTATGTAGTGCGCCAATGCTAGGGCATGGGTTACGTGGGTAAATGGGTAAATCTTGTCTTTGATCCTGCAGTGAAGAAATATCTTCAAGAAAATAAACTCCTGAAGAAAGCATTACTAATCCTTGATAATGCTCCAGCCCACCCACCTGGTCTTGAAGATGACATTCTTTTTTTTTTTTTTTTTTAATATAATTTTTTTTTTTTTGTATTTTTCTGAAGCTGGAAATGGGGAGAGACAGTCAGACAGACTCCCGCAGGCACCCGACTGGGATCCACCCGGCACGCCCACCAGGGGCGACGCTCTGCCCACCAAGGGGCAATGCTCTGCCCCTCCAGGGTGTCGCTCTGCCGCGACCAGAGCCACTCTAGCGCCTGGGGCAGAGGCCAAGGAGTCATCCCCAGCGCCTGGGCCATCTTTGCTCCAATGGAGCCTTGGCTGCGGGAGGGGAAGAGAGAGACAGAGAGGAAGGGGGGGTGGAGAAGCAAATGGATGCTTCTCCTATGTGCCCTGGCCGGGAGTCGAACCCGGGTCCCCTGCACGCCAGGCCGACGCTCTACCGCTGAGTCAACTGGCCAGGGCCTATAATTTTATTTTTTTAATAGGGTGACATCAATAAATCAGGATACATATATTCAAAGATAACATATCCAGGTTATCTTGTCATTCAATTGTGTTGCATACCCGTCACCCAAAGTCAGATTGTCCTCTGTCACCTTCTATCTAGTTTTTTTTGTGCCCCTCCCCCCTCTTTTCTCCCCCCTCCCCCCGTAACCACCACACTCTTATCAATGTCTCTTAGTTTCACTTTTATGTCCCACCTACGTATGGAATAATGCAGTTCCTGGTTTTTTCTGATTTACTTATTTCACTTCGTATAATGTTATCAAGATCCCACCACTTTGCTGTAAATGATCTGATGTCATCATTTCTTATGGCTGAGTAGTATTCCATAGTGTATATGTGCCACATCTTCTTTATCCAGTCATCTATTGATGGGCTTTTTGGTTGTTTCCATGTCCTGGCCACTGTGAACAATGCTGCAATGAACATGGGGCTGCATGTGTCTTTACGTATCAATGTTTCTGAGTTTTGGGGGTATATACCCGAAGATGACATTCTTGATGAGTTCAAATTTGTGAAAGTCCTCTACTTCCCATCCAACACGACTTCAATCTTGCAACCTATGGATCAGCAGGTCATTTCCAACTTTAAAAAGCTTTACACAAAGTACTTGTTCCACTGCTGCTTTGAGGTGACTGAGAATACAAATCTAACCCTTTGAGAGTTTTGGAAAGATCACTACAACATCGTAATATGTTTACGCATTATTGACTTGGCATAGAAAGAGGTTACAAGAAGAACCTTGAACTCAGCATGGAAAATGTTATGGCCTGATGTTGTTGCAGACAGGGACTTCGAAGGATTTGAACCAGAGAGCGAGACTGAATTAGAAGCATTGGAGAAGATTGTGTCTCTCGGAAAGTCAGTGGGTCTGGAGGTAGATGAGGGTGATGTAAACGAACTCATCAAGAAACATAAGGAGGAACTCTCAACTGAGGAGTTGAAGGAGCTATGGATGATGCAACATACGGAGCTTCTGCAAGAGATTAGTAGTGAGGAGGAGGTAGAGTCGGAGGAAGTGATTTCTACAAGTGAAATTAAAGACATGCCAGCAATGTGGGAGAAGTTTTCAAGTTTCATTGAAAAGAAACACCCAGAAAAAGTTTCAACCGGTTGTGCTTCAGCACTTTTTAATGACACTTGTTTGTCACATTTCCTTAACATTTTAAAAGGCAGGCAAAAGCAAACCTCTTTGGATAGATTTTTATTCAAAAGTCCAGCAAGTGAAAATGCCGAAAGTGCAGCCAAAAAGGCAAAAACAGGTGATGATTAAATGAAAAAATACATACTGTGAAGTTTAGGTTAAGTTTAAAGTTAAGAAAGTGCATTTTTTTACAACTTTTTGTGGTTTCATTTTAAATAAAGAAAATGCAGTTTTAGTTTTGTTTAAAGTAAAGAAAATGCAGTTTTAGTTTACATTTAGTGTTAAGAAAGTGCAGTTTTAGTTTATGTGTCTACAGTGCCTGCATCCCTTCCTCCCTCCCTCCTCCTCCGCCATTCACCTCCGTTAGCTGCATTCGTCTGTCTCCAATGTAAGAATACAGTACTAAATAACACTTTTTTCTTTTATTTCATATATTTTGTTATGCATTGGTAAAGTATACATGTGTGTTTCTTAATTAAAAACATGTCTTTTTTCATAATTTAGGATGGTTTGGGGATGTTTCACAGGGCTGGAATGGATTAAATCTATTTCAGTTATTTTAAATGGGAGAAATTTGATATACGAGTTGACTGACTTACAAGCTTGGTTACAGAACGAATTAAACTCATATTTCAAGGTACCACTGTATTTGGTTTTCTGTCTTTCAAAATTAGATGTGGAATTTCTACATGACCCACAAGAAAATTCAGGGGATTATAATTATATTTTAGTATTATATTCAATCTGTAACTTCTTGAAGCTTGGTTTTCTACCATTGGTCCTCTGTGCCAAAAAAATTTTCCTTGAGTCTTTTTTATGATTAAATTTTGTCAAGAATCTGGTCTGTTAGGTACATGACAAGGGCAGGTGGCTGATATTGGGGATAATTATAGACCAGTGAAGTTAATAGACATATGGAGTAGGTAAGGGCAGGCCTCCTATAGGTGTGGCTGGCTCTGGAGCTAGATGAGTGAAGAAACATAGAGATGAAAGCAAGTGGCCAGTATTAGGGTTTGCTTAACTCTGAAGGATAAAGTTGCGGGAACAGTGAATAAAGTTCTGCTCTACTGGATGGAGAAGCATCAGGGTGAGAATCTTTGTGGAGAGATGCTGCTCTGGAAGCACGTCACATTGCTTTGCACTCTCTTCATTCCACTCGGGATAATGGCTTTTTCAAAGCAGCACTGTTGGGGCCTGAGCATCAATATAAGCAACGTGTGTTTCCAAGAGTCAGCATACACAGGTACAGTGCAGCCACATGGCTTGCTTAAGGATGGTCTGTTGGGTTCTGTGTTATACCAGCAGTTGTTAAGTATTTTTGAATATCACCCCTGTACATATGTATAATTTATCTATCATTTTTGGTAAAGTTTCTGTCAAGGGCACCAGCTACTTTGCTATTCAGTGTCCTCATGTGATAAATTTCACTTGGCATTCAGAACTCAAGATGATAAATAATTTTATGCTGTGGTGTACAGTTCCAATTAACCATGGCACTGAAGTCACCAGAACTGTCAGTTTCTCTATATGGTGGTGACTACTGACAATTTGTCTTGGTTTCCTGGTGTCATCCAGTACATTGACCAAAGAGGCCAAAGCAGGCATCTGTTTTGTATATTTCAAACTCCTTCTTGACTCTTTCTTTCCCCTTTCCTTTTGCCCTAAGTTTTCGTTTTGTTTTGTTTTAGTGAGAGGAGGGGAGACAAACTCCCGCATGCACCCTGACTGGGATCCATCTGGCAAGCCCACTAAGGGGTGATGCTCAGCCCATCTGGGGCTGCTGCTCCATTGCAACGGGCACCATTTTTTTTTTTAACACCTGAGGCAGAGGCCATGGAGCCATCTTCGGTGCCAGAGGCCAATTCACTCCAATCGGTGGCTGCAGGAGTGGAGGAGGAGATTGAGAGAGAGAGAGAGAGAGAGAGAGAGAGAGAGAAAAGCAAGAAGGGGAAGGATGGAGAAACAGATGGGCACTTCTCCTGTGTGCCCTGGCCGTGAATCAAACCTGGGACATCAACACACTGGACCAACACTCTACCACTGAGCCAACTGGCCAGGGTCTTGTCCTAAGTTTTTGTTACTGAGCACATAAGTGCGCATTGGAAGGTTTTTTTTATCATTCATCCATCCCTCCAAGAAATATTGTAAATGTCCTATTATGTGCCAGGTACTGGCCAGAACAGTGAGCAAACCCTGACTTGGTCCTTGTCCTTATGGAGTTTAAAGTCTAGTAGATAGTTCAGTGGTTCTCAAAGTGTGTGCCAGGGTACATTTCTGCACCCTAGAAGATTTCCAGGTGCACCGTATGGTATTCCAGAGAAATATCTGCCTGTTGGGGACCAAAAAGCCAACAGGGCTTTTGGAGTTTAGACTTTTGGGGGACAGAGGTATGGGGAATTGACTGTAAGCTGACAGTCTGCCCAACCCCCCACCTCACTTGCCTGATTAGGTTGAAAAAGGCTGTTAAGCTGTGGTACTGGATTGTTTATACTACCCACCATGTTCCCCGGAAAGACTGGAGGCAAGTTTCTTCTATCCTTTGTTTGGTGTCAAGTTAAGATGATATGTATGGTGGGTGTTTTGGATTAATGATTAAACATAAGGAATTGTCTCTTAAAGCCTTTTGGATTTCTATGAAAGAAAAATATGTGTCAATATCTAAAAACTAGAAAGCCCGGCAGTCATACGAAATTACCGCTGTTCTAGATATTATAAATTGTAATTAAAATGATTTGTGCAAAGGTGTCTGCTAATTCAAACTGAATTACCCAGGGCAGGCGGTGAGGACTCCCCTTTGCTTAGTGCCCCACGGGATTTCCCCCTTCTACTTGCTTAATTGCTTAAAGTAGAGTGCAATGAAGGAAACCACTGGCGGTACATTTCTTAAGAGAAACTGTTTTAATCCTTTTTGCGTTTTGGTCAGCATTACTCTGTCATTTTTTTTGCATTTCTCTCCTGCCTTTGTTCAAGGGACTCATTTTGTCAAGACAGGCTTTTTTGTCTTGCATCTGAGGCAAGCCTTGTTTCTCTATGCTCATCAGTCTCATTTTGCTGAGAAAGACGCATTTGCTCTGCGACTGAAGCAAGCCTTGTCTTTCTCTGCTCAGTGGTTTCTTTTTGTTGAGAAAGCCGTTTTTGTGCAGCTTTAGCTCCTTTTCTCTCCTCTTCAGTGCTGTATTTTCTAGGAGGCATTCTTAAAAGAAATTACGTTAAGACGTAGTTTTTATGTAAAACAGATGATTGCCAATGCAAACAAATGTTCACCTTCCTCCTGACCCACTCAATTTGCATTCAGCCATGGCAACTTCACCCCATTGGCTAGTACAGTTACGCAAGCAACCAATAAGCTATTGGCGACAGACACTTAAGCTGCATATAATAAAGAAGCTTTGAACATTTTACTACAATTTTCAACATCTTATTTAAGTGAATTAGAATTTTTACTCTCAACACAATTAAGAGTAAAAAGAGAGGAATTCTTCAATGTATTGATGAGGAAATGAGAGTTTGCCTTTCAAATATATGCCCAGACATTGAAAGAGTCGCTAGGACACATCAAGCTCATGTTTCTCATAAACATAAGGATGAAAAAACACATTCATGCCAGGACCTGTCGAATTTACTAACTCTCATTAAGAATGTATCTATCTAGGCCTTGGCTGGTTGGCTCAGTGGTAGAGCGTTGGCCTGGGTGCAGGAGTCCTAGGCTCGATTCCCAGCCAAAGCACACAGGAAAAGCACCCATCTGCTTCTCCACCCCTCCCCCTCTCCTTCCTCTCTGTTTCTCTCTTCCCCTCCCGCAGCCAAGGCTCCATTGGAGCAAAGTTGGCCCAGGCACTGAGGATGGCTCTGTGGCCTCTGCCTCAGGCACTAGAATGGCTCTGGTTGCAACAGAGCAATGCCCCAGATGGGCAGAGCATCGCCCCCTGGTGGGCGTGCCAGATGGATCCCGGTCAGGCACATGCGGGAGTCAGTCTGACTGCCTCCCCATTTCCAACTTCAGAAAAATACAAAAAAAAAAATGTATCTATCTATATAAAAAGATAACTTTTTGTCGTTTTTTTATTTTTTAACCCTTTTTTATGAATTCTAAAAAGCGTAACTCCAAAGATGTAACATAAAAATGTTTTTAATGTCAGAATAAATTTAATTTTGTCATATTTATTTCATTTAATTACCATAAAAGTACACTTGGACTTTATATTTTTTTCTTTAATATTTGACTTAATTATTATAACTTATTTCTCAGAAATTTGTTTATAGTGCACCTACAATTATTTGTAGGATTTTAAATGCGCCTCAACTTCAAAAAGTTTGAGAACCACTGAGATATTTAATAGCAGAATAAGCCAAGAAATCATGTTTCCACTATACCTTTACTCTCATCCCTGTCCCCTTCCCCTAAACCTTGTTTGGTCCGTTATTTTCCTTTTTTACAGCTTCAGTCGTTTCTAAGGAATGATTGTATCCTCTGCTCACCAACATGCTCATATCTAACTTTATTGAAGTAGTGGCCTTTGTATTCATTTAAGATTTTTTTTCTTCTTCTTCTTTTCTTTTGAGAGAGAGACAGGAAGGGAGACAGAGAGAGAAGGAGAAGAATGAAAAGCATTAAGTTGTAGCTGCTTCACTTTAGTTGTTCACTGATTGCTTTTCATATGTGCCTTGACAGGGAGCTCAAGTCAGTGACAATGGGCTCAAGCCAATGACCTGGAGATCACGTTGATGATCCCATGCTCATGCCAGCAACCTCAGTGTCTCAAACTTAGGACCTCAGTGTTCTAGGTTGATGCTCTATCCACTGTGCCACTCTGGGTCAGGCCTTATTTAAGTTCTTCATTCTTTCCCATGAACAAACTTCACAAGCAAGCTGGTCTTGACCTCCCACTTCTTAACCACTCATAATCCTGCTTTCACCCAGACTTCTCTGGGTGACTAGGTGATTTTACTGCTCTGTATGTTACCTCAACTTGATCAACTGATGGTTCTTCTTCCTGTCCCTGCTAACAAAAAGCAGCAGGCAAGCAAGAGCCTTGAAATCTGTGAAACTTCATCCTTGAAAGCCTCCCCCAAGACTCATCCCAGCAAAAATGGCCTGTATAGGAAACAACTATTTACTTATTTGACCTTGGGTAAGTCACTTAAGCTCTTCAGGCTTCAGTTGCTTTATCTAATAAGAGTAAGTTGTGCCAAGATCTCTTCTTGCCTTAGGAGTTTGTGATTGTAGGAAATTAGATGAGGAAAAAGGCAAGGGTAAAAGTGTCTCCTGACCTTAGGGACAATAGAAAAGCAAGCAGATAGCAAAGTCTTTGGTAGTTCATGGAGACAGGGTATTTGGTGAAGGGAGGCCAAGAGAGGTGGAGGACAGTGTGGAGATTAGACAATGGGGAAAAGTAAAGGGGCAAAATAAACTCTTTCCTGGAGTCATAGCTATAGACATTCATCAGACTAGAAGCTATGTGCAGGCTCTGAGCTTGTAGACCCAGGATATGCTGAATGTGAAGCTGCCGCGGACCAGCGCAGCTTCCAAATAACGGTGCGGAATTAAGGAAACACACTTTGTCAGAACAAAACCAATGGGACCGGGAGGACTCCTCAAACTGCCTGGCAGCATCTGAGTGCCTCACAGCCTCAGTTCGCTTTATTATATGGACCTATGCAAATCAAGGACCCTGATACAAAGTTGCACATCAAAGGCTAAGACAGGAACTCTCCCAAGGCAAAAACAGTATACATTAGTGAATTTTACAAACATCTGAAAACAAAGAGTCAGAGGAAGGGTATGTATATTGCTTCCTGCAACCCAAGGAAGGAAGTGGAGTGGGTGCAAACACAGAGCATCAAAGCCAAATATGGAGATGGAGGGGGTAGAACTTAAGCCCCCTGCCAAGCCTTGAATCTATAATGGCTTTTTGCCATTACCGGTCCACAACATATCCCCCTTTTCTTTTTAATTTGTGTGCGGAGATTTGCACTCATCTGATTTTCTAATTTGGAGGCAGACGGAGAAAATACAGAATAAACACAAAATTAGTATAGCCAATGCTAACAGATACCCAAAACAAGTATACTAATACATCACAGTAATTAAAGCCTTTAAGCAAACTCTTTAAGCTAATAATACAATAAGAATCTATAAAAGAGTAATGTCCTTAAAGTGTTCACCAAGTCCAAGTTGGCACCAACACCATTCCAAATCTCTGCAAATGCAACCCAACCCCAGTTCAGTCCATCAAAAACTGTCACAGGAGCAGGAGTCCAGGAAAAGTCCACTTTCAGAAGTCCACATGGCACTGGAATTGCTGTCACACTTCCACACTCTGCAGCTAGCATCAAAGTCCCAATGACCGCTGCTTCCCAGCTGGCAATGACCCAGGTAGACTGGAAAAGCCATCTGCAGCACGCATGAAGACGGAGCTTCCGTTTTCTTTAAACTGGAAAGATGAACCCAGGGGTCCTATACTGGAGCTTTACAGCCATGGAGTGGTGAGGAGAACCTTGGGATACACTAAGCTGGGTGGCAGAGGTAATTTTGTAAATTGGCAAAAAAGGAAAAAAGGAGCTCTGAATTAGGAGTAGGTCCTAGCCTAAACTATGAGTGGGGCATTGAGGCAGGAGGAATAAAAGAAAGACTGTATATTAATCAAAGCAGCAGAAAACAGGACTATCAATACCCACAACAGAGATCTTCAAGGGAAGAATAAAAAACCTGAATATTCAGGCAAGACCTAGTTAAATGACCCTTGTGTAAATGAGACCAGTCTACCAGCTACTTGGAAGAAATACCCCAGGCTCGTCCACAGTGTCGTAGATGGGGCTGACGGCCCTGGGCACCTTTTAGCCTTCAGTGGCAAATCCCAGTATTCTGGGCAAGGTTAGGTCACAGGTGGATGGAGCAGGGCTGGAAGAGACTGAACCCTCCCTTAGAGGAGTGAGGGGGAAGCCTACCTTCCAGTGTCCCTTCTTCCTCACAGCAAAGGCATGTAAGCCTGGCAGGCTTTGGCTTAAATGACCATCCTTTCCACTATTGAAGCAGGGCCCTGATGAAGTTCCAGTTGGAGCGTTGGAGCCTCTGAGGGCGTATGCCAAGAGCTAGTATTTTACCTGATCTCCTTTGGGCTTTTTCGGCCTCTTGGTACCTTAAAAGCCATGCTCAGAAGATCTCGCTGAGGGGCTTGAGGGTCCCTATCTGCCTATATATCTGGAGCTATTCAGAAAAGAACAAAACAGTGTCATTAGCTGGAATCAAATAAAAGTTAAAAAAAAAAAAAGGGTAGTAGTTTGCAGGACAAAAATTTGGGCATCTCTTATACATCAGCATTCAAGATAAACTGTTTGAAGTAAAAAGCGTAACAGGGTAGACCTGCAGGAGCTCCAGGACATGACTCCCCCCCCCTTTCTTTTTATATTATTTACAATTGAATTACACTTTACAATATTTTGACTTCAAATATTGCAAGAAATTCTTGACTTTGTTAACTTTTAACAAAAATAGAGTAAAAGCACCTCCAAACAACATTCCCACACTTATCAAAACACCCCCTTAACATTAATTAACAGGCACTTTAGAGAGTACATATCAAAACTGAAAAATCCCATTGTGATCTTCATTATTCTTCTACAGCAAAAAAATCTTTACACCTTTATTATGTAAATCTATGCTGCTTCAAGCCTTTCACTTGCGGCCTGGAGCAGCCTGGCCAAACCAGCAAGTCTTTTGGATCCAAAATGAGCGTGCTCTACTTATTCCAAACAAAATTATATTTATATAGGGAAATGAAATTATTCCCGTTTTGTTTTCAATACTACAGCCGGCACTTCCAAAACTATTATTATCATTACTTTTCATGTAAGGACTTATTCAGGCCTTATAAACAAAAACACTTAGACATTAAACAAAGACTTCACATACAATCACACAAATCAAGAGTGAAACCCGGGGTTTTAGAGATTGAACTATGGCCTGCTTGATCTTAAGTAGGGCTATCTTAATAGGAACGTAATAAGGATATATACTAAACAGAGATCTCTCTCGAAAAATCTCAAGATGGCCGTATGAGATTTCTATTCAGCAATACCCAAATCAGGCCCCCCTTTCGCCCTCTTTTCAAGCAATGGATCAGGAAAATAAAATGATCTAAAACATTAAAAAAAATTAGATAATAATTGAGAAAGGGAAAAGAGCATAGTAACTCTTATGCAATTGCTCTTGTGAAGTGAGTCTCTCATCTAGAATCATGGTATCTCACCAGTCGTTCAGGGATCCACCGAGGAGCTTCAGCAGACCTAGGAAAAACACACACATATCCTCGGCCCCATAAGAGAACAGGGTCTGGCCCTTGCCAGATTCCTGTGAGTGGGTCCCTCCATCGCACTTCAGGGAAGGCTTTCCTTGCAGGGTTCCAGAGTCTCTCTGCTGCTGAATGACCCTGTACATCAGTATTCAAAAAATTTAAAGTGAAAAGAGCATGACAAAGAAGATTTGCAGGAGTTTGAGGGTATAATTCCCCTTTTTTAATTTTTTCCAATTGGTTTTTAAGTGTTTGATGTGCACGCTCTACAATGCCTTGACCCTGGGGATTGTAAGGAATTCCCGTCCTTAGGTCAAGTCCAAAAGTCTGACAAAATGTAGTAAATGCTTTTCCTACATATGCAGGAGCATTGTCAGTTTTAATCAGTTTAGGAAGTCCAATAATAGAAAATGCATACAAGCAATGAGCTATAACATGTTTAGCAGCCTCTCCTGTTCTGGCAGAGGCTACTATAAATCCAGAATTAGTATCTACTGTAACATGGACAAAGGATTGTTTGCCAAATGAAGGTATATGAGTAACATCCATTTGCCAAAGTTGTCCCGGTAGGAGTCCTCAAGGGTTAATTCCAAACGAAGGGACAGATTGTAATATAGGGCACCTTGGACAAGATTTAACAATCTGCCATGCTGCTTCCCGAGAAAGTTGAAACTGTTTACGCAGGGCTGCAGCGTTCTGGTGATGGATAGTATGAGACTGAATTGCTTGATCTGTCATGGTTGCTCCAATAATTTTCTTTTGGGTAGCTTGATCAACAAGGGCATTCCCTTGCGCTAAAGCTCCAGGGAGCATGGAGTGAGCTCGAATATGTCCTATAAAACACGGAGCTGTATGTTGACGTACAAGTCTTTGAAGAAGGAGGAACTGCTGAAATAGTTCCTCATCAGCAGTTGTCCCTAAGACAGCAGTCTCTATAGTGGAAACAACCATAAGTAAATATCTGCTGTCTGTATATAAATTAAAGGAGGAGTGTGGCAAATGCTGAAAAGCCATGATAATGGCATGTAATTCTACTCTTTGGGCTGATTTTAAGGTGACTGTTTCAGTATAAAGCTGTCCATTGATTATTAAGCCTGCTATTCCTGAGCTGGATCCGTCAGTAAAGATTGTAGGTGCTTCAGGAATGGGCTCATTAACAATTGTCTTAGGAAATATAAAGGTAGTAATTAATGAAAATTGAACTATTTTATCAGCTGGGTAGTGAGAATCAATTTGGCCTGTAAAATTTGCAAAAGCGATTTGCCATTTTGTGGAAGTTTCCCAGAGCCATTGTTGTTGATCCTTTGAAAAAGGAACAACAATAGTCTGTGGCTCAAAACCTATAAGCTGCAAGAGTCGCCTACGCCCCTTGATAATTAAGGAGGCAACAAGATCAAAATATGGAGATAAAACTTTCTTAGGAGTAACAGCTAAATGAATCCATTCAATAGGACCTGAAGCTTGCCACAATAGTCCTGTTGGAGTGTAACTTGAGGGACATATTAGTAGGGCAATTGATTCCTCAGGATTTATGCGTTTTAGTTGTGCTTGCTGCAAGGCCTTTTCTACAAGCTTTAAAGCTTGTTGTCCCGCAGGTGTAAGTAGCCGAGGAGAAGCTGGTTCAGCTGAGCCTCTAAGAATATCAAAAAGTGGCTTCAGTTCTCCAGTAGTTAATTTCAAGGAAGGTCTAAGCCAATTAATGTCTCCTAACAGTTTCTGGAAATCGTTTAAAGTTTGCAAATGATCTGTCCTGATTTCTATTTTCTGTGGGCGAATTTGTTGTCCCTCAATAATTTGTCCTAAATAAGAAAAAGGTAAAGATTGCTGTACCTTTTCAGGAGCTATATAAAGTCCTGATTTTTTCAGAGAATATTCTAGTTGTTGCAAAATGGTCAACACAGTGTCTTTATCTGGATGAGCAATAAGAATATCATCCATATAATGAATTATGTATGCCTTAGGGTGTTGCCTTCGTACTGGAGAGATGGCTTGAGCAACATATTTTTGGCACAAGGTAGGACTATTAGCCATACCTTGAGGCAAAACTCTCCACTGGTATCGCTCCATGGGAGCCTGAAAATTAAGTGAAGGAACACTGAATGCAAAACGCTTGCAATCATGAGGGCTTAAAGGAATAGTAAAAAAGCAATCCTTCAAATCAACAACTATAAGGTGATAGTTCCATGGAATGGCAGTAGGAGAAGGAAGTCCTAGCTGGAGAGGACCCATAATTTCCATAGTCTTATTTATTGCTCTCAAATCTTGTAATAGCCTCCAGTTTCCTGATTTCTTTTTAATGACAAATATAGGCGTATTCCATGGACTATTAGATGGTTCAATGTGCCCAAGCTGTAGCTGTTCCTGTACCAATTGAGCAGCTGCCCTAAGTTTCTCCTGAGAAAGGGGCCATTGGTCTACCCATACAGGATTATCTGATTTCCAAGTAATTGGGTCTGCACAGTGCATTCTTGGGGTAGCAGGAGCTACCAAGGCCCCTATGCAAAATTTTGATATCCTAATCCATGCCTTCTGGTATTGGGTGCCACTTCTATGGGGGTGAGAATTCCTCGCTGTTCTTTCCCTAGACCCTTAGTGGGCAAAAATCCCTGATCAAGCATTTGAGTGCTAACTAAACTATTAGGACTGACAAGCAATGCCCCCATATTTTTCAAAACATCTCTACCCCATAAATTAACTGGCAATCCAGGGAGCACATAAGGCTGAAAAAATCCAGAATGACCTTCTTTATCTTCCCATTGTAAAAAACTAGAACTTTGTTGAGGGGATTTACTCTGCCCTATACCTTGTAATTCTGTGGCTGCTGCATGAGTGGGCCAGGAAGGAGGCCAATGTAGCTTTGCAATAACAGATACATCAGCCCCAGTATCTAAAAGCCCTTTAAATTTACGCCCTTGTATTGTTAGTTCCATTTCAGGGCGTTCCTGACCTATTTTTTGAATCCAATAGGCAGTATCAGTGGAGCCAAATCTTTGATTCTCTTGGGGTCCCTTTAGCAGGGTTTGGCCTTGTCTTAAAAGAGGTAAAAGGATTAATTGAGCAATTTTCATATCAGGGGAGATAGTGACTATATTCCTCAAAGTGTGAGCCATTACTTTAATTTCCCCTGTATAACCAGAGTCTATCACTCCAGGAAGAACAAAGAATTCCCTCATAGTTAAACTACTTTTGCCTAACAAGATTCCTACTGTGTTACTGGGAAGTGGCCCAAAAATTCCAGTGGGTATGGCTTGAGGTCCCATCTCTGGAGTCAATACGAATTGGGAGGTGGGACTGAGGTCCAGTCCTGTACTGCCTGTTGTTGCCTGGGATAGTTGGGCAATGTTTGGCCTACTGGAATCTGAATTTGCTGAGGAAACACTGACATTGCCCCTATTGTTTGATGGGGCCGGGGAGGGCCCCATTGTCCGTTTCCCTGTCCTGCGGTAGTACATTTAGGCCTCCCCTTATTCTTCCAATGTTTCCCATGTCTACAGAGTGGGCAGAGGTCCGGAGCCTTAAGGGCTGGCTGTCCTTGAGGGAGAGGCCGAGACCAATATCCGGGGAAAGCAGGGCAGTTTTTAGCAAAATGCCCCGAACCCCCGCATTGAAAACAGTTTCCACGGGCAAAAGTACTTCCCTGACCTTCCTTCCTTCGCTTGTTCTGTCCTTTATCAAAATTTTGTCCTGGAAATCTTGCCTTATTACCTGTGGTAAAGGCAAGACCTTGCATGTATGAAGGCCCAACATCAGCGCAAATTCTAATATAATCCTCTATATCTCCCTTCTTGCGGTGAGGCCGAAGTGCAGCCTGACAAGCAGAATTAGCATTTTCATAGGCTAGTTGTTTTATTAAAACCTTTCCCACATTTTTATCCCCTACTATTCTTTCAACTGCTTGAATTAGCCGTGAGACAAAGTCTTGAAATCGCTCGTCTGCACCCTGCCTAATTTTACCAAATTCTTCTGGTTTGGTCCCTGGAATAGGCAGGCATTTCCATGCCTGTGTGGCTAGCTGATTAATTATATCATAAATAGCTGGTCGATATTCTAATTGAGTTGCCATATGGGCATACTGTCCTTCTCCAGTTAACATATCTACAGTAACAGCAACCTCCTCTTGCTGATTTTTCTCATCCAGCTCTATAGCCTTTTCATGAAAGTTTGACTTCCACAACAAATAATCACCCCCAGAGAGACAAGCACGAGCAATCGCCTTCCAGTCATTTGGGGGAAGAGCCTTTGCACTAATGGTATCTAATAAACCAAGTGTAAAAGGGGCAGTAGGCCCATACTGAGCACAAGCAAGTTTAAGCTCTTTCAGAGTTTTAAAAGGTACAGGTTCATGTTCTCGCACTAGTCTCCCTGTATCATCCTGTCTTTCCACAATAGGAAAACAGGCAAAGCCATCTATTGTTTCCCCTATATTTCGAGCCTGGTCTATAGATTGTTGGAGAGGAGATTTCCCAGATTTTGAGCTATAGACTATGGAATCAGCCCGATAAGGGAACGGAGGAGCAGAGGGTTGAATGTAGGAAGGAGCTGAGGGCAGCGGAGGCCCCACGGCTGAGGCAGCCATAGCCACGGATTTTTCATCCCCCCTGTCATCCTCAGACTTCAAGTTATCCTCATATTCACATCCCTCTGTTTCCGGCTTACCCTGATACTCTTCAGACAATGATTTGTCTTCATATGGAAACATTTTTACAAAAAGGTCCCTTACTTTTGACCCTATCTGTCCCATATTCTTTTACTCCCAACTACACTTTCCCCAAAAACTTTCTTTACTCACTGTGCGCACCTCACTTTGGGGAGTTCCGTCACCTTCCTTCAGTTTTAGTTTCCTCGTACTCAAGTCCCTGTTCGGGCGCCACTTGCCGCGGACCAGCGCAGCTTCCAAATAACGGTGCGGAATTAAGGAAACACACTTTGTCAGAACAAAACCAATGGGACCGGGAGGACTCCTCAAACTGCCTGGCAGCATCTGAGTGCCTCACAGCCTCAGTTCGCTTTATTATATGGACCTATGCAAATCAAGGACCCTGATACAAAGTTGCACATCAAAGGCTAAGACAGGAACTCTCCCAAGGCAAAAACAGTATACATTAGTGAATTTTACAAACATCTGAAAACAAAGAGTCAGAGGAAGGGTATGTATATTGCTTCCTGCAACCCAAGGAAGGAAGTGGAGTGGGTGCAAACACAGAGCATCAAAGCCAAATATGGAGATGGAGGGGGTAGAACTTAAGCCCCCTGCCAAGCCTTGAATCTATAATGGCTTTTTGCCATTACCGGTCCACAACATGAAGCACATCTTTTCTTTTCTTTTTTTTAACAGGGACAGAGAGAGTCAGAGTGATGGATAGATAGGGACAGACAAATAGGAATGGAAAGAGATGAGAAGCATCAATCATCAGTTTTTCGTTGCAACACCTTAGTTGTTCATTGATTGCTTTCTCATACGTGCCTTGACCGCGGGCCTTCAGCAGACTGAGTAACCCCTTGCTCATGCCAGCAACCTTGGGTTTAAGCTGGTGAGCTATTTTGCTCAAGCCAGATGAGCCCGTGCTCAAGCTGGCGACCTCAGGGTCTCGAACCTGGGTCCTTCGCATCCCAGTCCGACCCTCTATCCACTGCGCCACTGCCTGGTCAGTGAAGCACATCTTGACATATGCTAGCTCCATGAATAAAAATATATTCTCCCTTCCCAAAATTAAAATATATAAGCATAGATATTATGGTTACTTGACTACATTAAAGTTCCTATTAGAAGATGAGTGTCTTCATGGCTAAGTAGCTCAGTTGGTTTAGAACATTGTCCAAATATGCCAACGTTGAGGGTTTGATCCCTGGTCAGGGCACATATAAGCATCAACCAAGGACGGCATAAATAAGTAGAACAACAAATTAATGTTTCTCTCTCTCTCTCTCTCTTTTCTTCTCTCTAAAAATCAATCAATCAAAAGCCTGATCCAGTGGTAGCACAGTGGATAGAGTGTTGAACTAGGATGCAGAGGACTCAGGTTCAAAACCCCGTGGTTGCCAGCTTGAATGTAGGGTCACTGGCTTGAGCATGGGATCATAGACATGACCCCATGGTTGCTAGCTTAAGCCCAAGGTTGCTGGCTTGAGCAAGGGGCCACTTGCTCTGCTGTTCTCCCCTCCGCCCCCGTAAAGGTATATATGAGAAAACAATCAATGAACAGTAAGAAGCTGCAACAAAGAATTGATGCTTCTCATCTCTCTCCCTTCCTGTCTGTCTGTCCCTATCTATCCCTCTCTCTGTCTTTCTGTCTCTGTCACCAAAAAAATTAAAATAAATAAATAAATAAAAGTCAATCAATCAATAAAAGAAGATGAGTGCCTTGAGGGCAGAGAGCCTCTTCAGTCTTTATAGCTTCCCAGCCATTGCTGGAAATAGGCACTCAATTTGCTAAACTGAACTACAAAATTTTCTTAAATTTTATTCAGCTTGGTACTGTTTGGAAATTCTGAGAGTGATTGAGAGTGACTAACGCATTGGCTTATTTTAGCATTGAGTTTTGCACTTAATATATTCTGCTTATATGAAACTTTCATTTATTTGTTTATTCATTTGTTGTCTATTTCTTCTACAATGTAAGCTTTGGAGGAAATAGTCCCCTCTGCAATCCCAACACTTCAAATAATGCTTGGTACATAGTGAGGCTTTTTTTTTTTTTTTTTTTTTTTGTATTTTTCTGAAGCTGGAAACGGGGAGAGACAGTCAGACAGACTCCGGCATGCGCCCGACCGGGATCCACCCAGCACGCCCACCAGGGGCGAAGCTCTGCCCACCAGGGGGCAATGCTCTGCCCCTCTGGGGAGTCGCTCTGCCGCGACCAGAGCCACTCTAGCGCCTGGGGCAGAGGCCAAGGAGCCATCCCCAGCGCCCAGGGCCATCTTTGCTCCAATGGAGCCTCGGCTGCGGGAGGGGAAGAGAGAGACAGAGAGGAAGGGGGGGGGGGTGTGGAGAAGCTAATGGGCGCTTCTCCTGTGTGCCCTGGCCGGGAGTCGAACCCGGGTCCCCCGCACGCCAGGCCGATGCTCTACCGCTGAGCCAACCGGCCAGGGCCCATAGTGAGGCTTTTAATAAATATAAATATTTATCAAATGATTTCATGAATGAATCTCTGGGTAAAATCTCTGCTTATGATTCTCGTATAATGAAAAGTTAGGGCCTGCCAACTTGCCTTCAGGACCTAGAAGCATACGTAGCAATTTCCCCTTCTCTGCTTTCTCATGTGTTTCTTCTGCCCAACTGACAGCGTTTGGGCAGCCTTGGAAGGAAGGGGGGAAAGAGGAGTATGTCCACCCCATCAAACTGAGAGAGTGGGACCTTGTCACCATATAGCCACCCAGAAAGTGTCACACTCTCTATACTTGAACTGGCTACAGTCTGCAGCTCAGTGCAGGGAGGGTTTGGCCAAGGCCAAACAGTCTCAGGAGTCATCTAGGGGCTCAGCAGGGAGGATCCCTCGGCAGGTCCTGCAAGGGGACTCTTTAGCAGGGCACTAATGGGTACCACCATGAGCTCTCGTCCATGTATCAACTGTGTTGGCAGAGGCCCTGTTCTCTAGCATCAGCAGTTAGTGAGTTTCAACTTTATAGGAAAATTCTCAGTCATCACTGGTCAGCAGAGTTACGAAAGAATGAATTGGTGTATCAATAACTGTTAGTTGCATCATGTGCAGGTTCTTCTTCTAAAAGCCAAGCCTAATGGAAAACAGGGGCTGTTGGCTTCATGCTGGATGTGGCGCGTCCTGCCTTTAGTGAGCTCACAGGCTGGTGGAATCCGCAACCTAACCTAATGACGGGAAAGGGCATCACTCCTAGCAACCATTCCTGTTGCCCTCAGGAAGGCTGGCTGAACCATGAAGAGAGTAAAGTTCATTTTCAGTGGCCTATGCCCTCCTTCTGTGACGTTACCTGTCCCAATGCCCCTACCTTCCGAATGGGAAGAAAGCCATCTGCTCAATTGAATTCATAAGTCTAAGGCATTTTATAGGTTTCTAAGGTAATTTGTTTCTCCTCCTATAAGTGTATGAGTCCCAAAAGATTACTCAAATAAGTAACGATTATGCTCTTTGATTTCATAATCTTTTCTGAGGAATCAAATCCAAGTGAAAAATCCAAAGGAAAGGGGATAGAGAAAAAAAAAAACACCCTCAAATTTGCAATAATAGGGAATGGTGAAATCAATACAGTTGAATCCTATATAACTTTTAAAAACCAAGAAGTTTGAGGCACTTATACAAATCTATAAGAAGTAATATTAAAAAAGAAACTAGATCATAAAATAGTTTATGGCTGATTACATGTCTGATTACTGATTTGTAGAATATGTGCATTTTTAGATGCTGTTAGAGTGTTTTATGTCACTAATCTGTGTGTCACTCTATGTCTTGCATCTGGTAGGTATTTAGTGATATTTATTGATGAATGAAAGAACCATAAATAAATTTAGAGAAATGCTTAGAATTTATATTCATCAAATTTCTTTTACTGTAAAGCTGCTGAAATACATAACAAAAGAGTCTTTAAAAAGATTATCCTTTCAATTTCATGTATATGAAAGAAAAGGAAGGAAATACCAAACCGTTAACAGTAGTGGTGTCTGAGTCTATTTTCATTTATCAACTTCTCTATATGTTCTCAATTTTCTACAATAACCATAATCAGGGAAAAATGATTTGTTTAAAGGATTATCCTGAGATAGCAAGTTACAAATCCAAAGGAATGAATGTCTGTTGTTGAAATTGCAGGCACTATGGAAAGCTTGGGGGTGGGTACATCTGGCATCTCTCAAAGCTCACAACACAGACCATTGCCAAACTAGCCCTCCTACATGTACAACTGGCTTTGGTATTCAGACTTCAAAAATGAGAAGCAGCCGCTACGACAAGGCTGATTGAAGCCTGCATATGTTGGAGAGGCACGACTGTGTTTTACATCATTTATGCTTCAGGAA
This sequence comes from Saccopteryx bilineata, assembly GCF_036850765.1. Classification (NCBI taxonomy): domain Eukaryota; kingdom Metazoa; phylum Chordata; class Mammalia; order Chiroptera; family Emballonuridae; genus Saccopteryx; species Saccopteryx bilineata. Next base: position 83,684,260 of record NC_089492.1, on the reverse strand, counting down.
ATAGATATTGTCATCTTAGAAGGGTGCAAAGAAGGCATTCACTGCAATGTGCTTTTAGTAGTGAAAAATTTAAAATAACCCAAATGTTCTTCATAGAGAATCTAATCCCCCCAATTCAGATGTAAAAACCGAAGGGAATGTATGGTTCTTTCATTTTCTTTAGTTATAATTAGAATGCCTGGATAATGTTCACCCAAGAAGAGATTAGACAGCTGTTGCAACTAAAAGGTGTGAAGTGGTCATTCAATAAAGGAAGACTGTCTTTTATTGGTTTGTTGGTCAAATAAGTTTGTAAATATGATATATATGTTTGCTCGCTTATAGTTTGCATTGGATGTGGGGGACAGGCTGTAAGTAGACAGGGTCCTTAATAGCCTAAGGCATAGTTTTAAGACTAATCTTTTCCCTACACTCTTGACTGTTGCATGATAGGGGGTGGTGCACTCTCATGAGAAATCCCAGTATGCCTCAGATAAGTGACTTTGTATCAGAGACTTCCTTGTTTGTATATTGGATTAAAGGTTTTGATTTCTACACTATAAAATGGGGCAGAGGAGCCCATGCTGGAGGAGAGCAGAAAAAGGCCACGTGGAGGAGAGGAGAAGCAGCCAAGATGGCGGAGTGCTGAAGGAGAAGCTAGTTTGTGCAGAGAGAAGCCAGTTTGTGCAGAGAGAAGGAGATGAGGAACAGAGGTGAATAAGGCTGGTGAGGTAGAAACCTTTGATTCTAGGAAACTTGGATAAGTCAGTGGCTTTGGGAACCCTGAATGGAAAGGGAAGTATTTTCCCACTGTGTATATTTCTTGCTCACTGGGTGCAAGCTAGGATTAAAGCTAATGGCCCACAAGTTCTTGGCTCTGTTGTTTTGTTACCATCTGTCTGAATCAATGAGAACCTGCATGGGCCAGGCGGCTGTGATGGTGGCTGTGGATACTGGCTTTACAGTCTTTTAAACATGATCACACCTACATTGCCACTGGGTCCCGGACACAGTGGAACTACATATATCAATGGAGAACTTACCACCAAGCATGAGTGAAGTAAGATGATGTTGTTAAGTACTTAGCTCTTAAAAGTGAACTAACACGGAAGCTAAGAATATTTTAGAGAATAACTGCTGCCTAATGTACAGGAATCAAGTTACAGCCACTAATGAACAAGCCCTGGCAAACAGATCAGAAAACCTAGTATTTGATAATGGAACACTATGACACAGTGAGTTCTTTCTTTCTTTTTTTTTCTTTAGCTAAAGAGACAGACAGACAGATAGGAAGAGAAAGAGATGAGAAGCATCAACTAGTAGTTGTGGCCCTTTAGCTGTTCATTGATTGCTTCTCATATGTGCCCTGACCGGGGGCTCCCGCCAAGCCAGTGACCCCTTGCTCAAGTCAGTGACCTTGACTCAAGCTAGCAACTTTTGGGCTCAAGTCAGTGACCATGGAATCATATCTATGATTTCATGCTCAGCCGGTGACCTCGGGGTTTTGAACCTAGGTCCTTAGCATCCCAGGTCGATGCTCTATCCACTGTGTCACCGTGGTCAGTAAGTTCTTTATTTGGCTTTAAAAAATTAACTTCCTGGGCCAAAGGTTTTAGCACCCAAAAAACAGCTTAGGGCATATTCGACAAGAGAAGCTCTGAGAAACTGAATTCAAAATCATCTTTTGGAGGCAAAAACTGTTGAATTTTTTATTGTTAAAAAGAAATTTACAAGATGCTCCAAGTGAAGCTCTCTGTTTAGGTTAATAACTGCTTCTACTTAATACCACATGCTAGAAGAAAGTAACCTTTAGCAGAGTTTGGATGAAGTTTAAATATAGCAGTGTTTTGATCAGTGCAAAGTAAAGCGTGGCTGTGTATAAAGGGGTTAACCTCCAATCTAGACCACAAAGTGGACCCCAAATCCTGTTGCTCTGGAAACAATAAAGTTCAGATAAATGTAGAATGTTTGTACTGTTTTATATAGAACTCTATGCCTGGGTTGTAAATCAAGACCACACCTCTGTCAAAAAGGACTTAGATTCTCCAGGCAAGAGAGAGATGCTTGGTTATTACTGATATAATTACACACATCAAAGTTTCTGATATCTGTGATTGTAGAGAACAAAATTTCTCAGTGAGAAGGAAAGCAATTGTCACTCAAAAAATGTGCCTATTATGACACTTTACAGCTGCAGTATGTCCTTAGGGGACACCGCATCCTGTTAACTGTGCAGCTGGCTTTATCTGTGCCTATTCTTCTAGCCTGATGAATGGCTGGGCAGATTGTTATCTTCTGGGTTTGAGTTAATTTTTACTTTCTTACGGGCCAACAGTATGAAGTGCTTCACATACACTATTTCATTCCATCTTTGCAACAATCCTTTGCCAGCAGCCTATTCTCCGATGAGGACACAGAGGCTTGGAGTTGATTGAAGTGTTTAGTTCAATGTCACACACAGCTAGTGAGTGGCAGAACCATTTCAAACCCACGTTTGCCTAACTCTAAACCCAATCTTTCTAATGTCTATACTTCAAGCAAATGTAGAAATGAAAGATTATTCAAAGGAAAATTGACAAAATTCATTTTGTGACAAAATGGCAGGCATTATAGGTAAGGCTAGAGATAGAATCAATTTTACTGGAGATCAGCAAATATGTAGTAAAAGAAAGGAATAAATAAATAAATAAATAAATAAAAGCATGTACCCTTTGAGCCAGCAATTAATCTTCTAGGAATTTTTTTGTGTGTGTATGACACACAGAGAGAGACAGAGAGAGGGACAGATTGGGACAGATTGGGACAGATAGGCAGCAAGGGAGAAAGATGAGAAGCATCAATTCTTCATTGTGGTTCCTTAGTCTCCTTAGTTGTTCACTAATTGCTTTCTCCTATGTGCGATGGGGTTGGGGGTGTGTGTGTGTGGTGGATGGGACAGTAGAGCAAGTGACTACTTGCTCAAGCCAGCGACCTTACCTTGAGCCAGGGACCCCACGCTCAAGCTGGTGAGCCATTGCTCAAGCTAGATGAGTCCACACTGAAGCCTGTGACCTTGGGATTTCGAACCTGGGTCTTCCTTGTCCCAGTCTGACACTCTAATCCACTGTGCCACCACCTAGTCAGGCTCTTCTAGGAATTTAACACAAGAAAATAATTTTTAATTTTCAAACTGTGCACAGAGGCATGCTTTAAAATTACAGAATTACTTACAAATAAACCCACAAACAAACAAATTTTAAAAAAGTAAGCATTTTTCTGGTAAGGTTAAATGGTTAAAGAGATACATAATGCAAGAATATTCAGCCATTTTATTTCTTTTTTTTTTCCTTTTCCTTTTTAGTGAGAGAGATAGACAGACAAGAAGAGAGATGAGAAGCATCAGCCCATAGTTGCAGCACCTTAATTGCTCACTGATTCATGGATTGCTTTCTCATATGTACCTTAATCGGGAGCTTCAGTCAAACCAGTGACCCCTTGCTCAAGCCAGTGACCTTGGGCTCAAGCCAACAACCATGGGATCATGTCTAAGACCCTGCACTCAAGCTGGATGAGCCTGCTCAGGCCGGTGACTTTGGGAGGTTTTGAACATGGGTCCTCATAGTCCCAAGTGGATGCTCTATCCACTCTGCCACCACCTGGTCAGGCAAAGTATTCAGCCATTTTAATGATGAAAGATATAGTACAGTAAAAACGTCAGATTATCAATGAGTATTTATAATGTGAGTCTAGTGTGTAAAATTGAATACCTTACTGAGTATATATGTGCAAATATACAGTCCATGTGTGGAAAAGTGTTTGCTATTGAATATGTTTTCTCTGGCTCAGTCGTTTGTTTTTACATCTTTGTAATTTTTTAATTCTTTGAATATTTTATAAATTTTTTTCAGTAGAAAACAAAAAACTATTTGGAAAAAAATAGTGTCAAAGTTAAATCAGTTCTTGCTTCAGTAACTGGAGAGATATCATGTACTCTAGATAGATGTTTTATAGAATTGAGAATCTATTATGCTTTGGAGAAAATTCAACAGATATATTACAGATCCTGGTCACATAACTAGTATGTTTCTATTCTACCAAAGGATTATTATTAATGTATGGGGTCAACAGGACCTGGACTAAAACCAGATCTTTCTGGCTTATAAAAGTTAAATGTTGTCTTATATTTTCATTTAACAACTCTCTTCAAAGCCCTTTCATTAAATTGGAGTCAGTCCAGAAGTAAACCTAAGTAATAAATATTTTGCTCCTACATTAATGGTCCCTGAGGCATTAGTTGGAGTAAAGGGAGTGGGCCCTTTTAGGAAAAGTAGATGGAGCCAGAGAAGTACTGAAAATGGCCAGAGAAGAGAAGGCCAATTGGGAAAAATAAAAGTGGTTTATAAGCTCATGAAAAGATGCTCAATATTCCTAGTCATGAGGGAAATGCAAATCAAAACTACAATGAGATACCACCTTACACCCATTAAGATGGCTACAATAAAAAACAAAAACAAAACCCCAGAAACAACAATCGTTGGCAAGGATTTGGAAAAACTGGAATGCTTGTGCACTATTGGTGGAGATGTAAAATGGTCTTGCCACTGTGGCAAGCAGTAAAGAGATTCCTTTAAAACATTAAAAATGGAATTAACACATGACCCAGCAATTCCACTTCTAGTTATATATCCCAAATAATTAAAAGCAGTCTCAAAGAGATATTCATACAACCATGTTCATTGCAGCATTATTCACTATAGTTAAAATGTGGAAACAACCCAAATGTCCATTGACAGATAAGCAAAATGTGGTATATACGTGATAGATTATTCATCCTTGAAAGGGAAGGAAATTATCCTACAACATGGATGAAGCTTGAGGACATTATGCTAAGTGAAATAAGTCACGAAAAAACAAATACTGTATGATTCCACTTACAGTAGTCAAAATCATAAAGACAGAAAGTATAATGGTGATTGTCAGAGGCTGGGGGAAAGGGAGAATGGGGAGTTACTGTTTAATATGTATAGAGTTTCAGTTTTACCAGATGAAAAGATTTATGGAAATAGATGATGGGGATGCATGCACAACGAGAATGTATTTAATATCACCGAACTGTACACTTAGAATGGTCAAGCTGGTAATAACACACACAAAAAGAAAAAAGTGGGGTGTAATTGTTTTTGACAAACAATGATTTGTAGAAAAAGAAATCAAAGGGTTTTACTTAAAAATTTTACTTAAGGAGTTTCACCCCAGAAAAGTTCTTTTCTTTAGCATCTATAGATGGTTATGGCACTATAAAGTAATACCTTAAATTTCATTCAACAAAATCTCAGCAGTTCATGTCCTAAGGATGTTTTAATGTTAACTGGCACTTAGCTGCAGGCATTGGCAGGAGGGGGTTGGTGCTTCTGGAAGGACATGTAGGTATTATTAACAATTGAAGTTGTGGAAATAAACCAAGTCAATCTTAGTGAAAGGGAAGGAGGGGGAAAAATGTAAAACCTTGAGGATACCAATGCTTTATGGCTTTGTATTAAAAAATAAAGCAGCCAAGGAAATTGCTAGCAAAGGGAACACCAGAAACCGGTGAGAGAAAGGGAAATGATATAGAAGACAGACAAGAAAGAAGACTTTCAAAAAGAAGGAGTTAGTAGTCTTGAGCGCTGTTAAAAGACAACAGAATGTGTGAATGGAAGGGTCCATTGGATTTGGCAATCAGCAGTCACTAGAGTATAGCCCCGACAGGAGTTAGCATTACCTGTGCAAGTGGTTGGCTCACTTATAGGCACTTGCACACAGTTTGGATTGGACTAGAGTGGGAGGCAGGTTTTACAGAAGGGGACTGAACTGGCTTTTATTGGAAATGGGGGCTCTGCAGGTGGCTAGAGGCCTTGCTAGACCACGTGAGGACAAGAACTAATAAAATGCACCTAGGGTGGCAGTGACAGGTTTTTGAAAAGAATAAGTTGAATGAATATATAAATGAATGGATATATGAAAGAATGTGGGGGTGTGGGCTGAAGTTTGTTTAATGTAAAGAAAGGAAGAAGATGTTGATCTAGGGTACTGCAGTGAACGATGGCAGGATGGAGTACTTGCCTCTGGAAGAAGTTGCCCACTGCCTTAGAGAGGGGCCAGGGAGATTGGTGTTTTCAAGGCAAAGCTAGGTTTCAGTTAAAAAGGAGTGGAAGTGGGACGATGGGCTTAAGGATTTACAGAGTTGGCTCTACGGTAGAAATCACGGCAAGAGAAAGAGCAGACATGTTGGTGGACTGCAACAGCAGGACAAGATTGAGGCAGGGGGAGGCAGCTAACTGGGAATAGAGTGCAGGAAAGGATAGATGTATGTTTCACAAAGCCCTTCTGCAGCCAGTGACTCATTAATCCTTAGGACAAGCGGGAGAGAGATCGGTATTATATTGCCAGCCTTTGGAATGAGGGATGCTTTCCACATAAAGCCATCATGGCTCAGAAAGCCTGTTCAGCAGCTGTTTGACTCCTCTGGTGACAAGAAACACTCTACTTTTGGAAGTAGCACTTCCATTATAGAATTTTTTTTTTTAAAGCCCATAGAAAAGAAGAAAGGTGTGGGCTCTCTTGAGGGAGAAGCTCTGTCGATGTTAGACATTTTTGGTAATTCGTAGAATTGCAGAGCCAGACGTGTCAGTCATATCTTTTCATCTGTAAAACGAAGGGGGCAGATGACCTTTCTTTCCCCTTGTCTAATAGTCTGTGAAATCATCTAGGCTAGGCAACCACCTCCCAATTTTACAGAATAAAAAACGAGGCCCGCGGGATGTGTCTCGCTCAAAGTACTGCAACAAATTAGTGGAGGGACAGGCCCAGAACTGACTCCTCCCCGGCCTCTCGCTGCTCCACTACCTTCTCAGAGAGATAAGAGCGACGGGAGGCTGCAGTCCGGGCGGCCTAGCTGAAAGCACCCTGGGGTTCGAGGCCGCTTCCCGGCAGCAGTCGGAGGAACGCCCAGAGGGGAGGGCAAGAGTTAGGGCCTCCTTTCCTACACTTCGTTAAGACGCGGGCCGGGGCGGCAGGGCGGCAGCCCTCCCTGGGGCGGCCAGCACAGGGAGCAGGGCGACTCCTCGCCCCGCCGCCCCGCGAGTAGGGAGCGCGCTGCCCGGCGTGCGCCGTCGGAGTCGCGGGGACCCGTCGCAGCGGTCCCGCCGGCCCGAGAGCGCAGGGGCAGCGCGGCGGGCGTGGCGTGGCGGCAAGGACCGGGCGGGGCGGGGCGGGGCACGGAGGGGGCGGGGCCGCGAGTCGTGGTGGGGGGGCGGTGGTGGTGGCGGCGGCAGCGGCGGCGGCGGAGGAGGAGAACATGGCGGCCGCGGAGAGCGGCTGAAATGCCTGTTCTTCAGGCCAGGCGTGCGGGAGTCTGACGCGATTCGCCCAGCCCTCTCCTCCGACGGCTGGACCGCGGCTTCGAACGCCTCGATCACTCTGTTTCCTGTTGCTCCTTCGAGCGGAGCCTGTCCCGGGTCCGTTCTGCATCCCCCTGCGGGGGGACCCCTGCTCCGGAGGAGGGGGCCAGAGAGCCGCGGCGGCGGCGGGCTCCCGGCCCGAGAGCGGCGGAGGCCGCGGCGGTACCGCCACGGTCGCGGGAGAGCTCGGCACCCGTCAGCGCGGCCCAGAGGCGGCGGCGGCGGCAGGTGAGTGGCGGGCGGCGGACGCCTAGCCTCCCGGTGGGTGCAGCTGTCACGAGCCGCGCGGCCGCCGAGGCCCTAGGGGGCGGGGAGCAGCTGGCGCCCCTCCGCCCCCTGCTCTCCTTTCTCTCTGTTCCCCCTTTCTCGCGCGGCTGGAGGGGGCGGAGGTCGCAGCTGTCATGGTCACCAGCTGGGGGCTGCGCCCGCGGAGGGAAATTGCTGCAGCAGCGAGTTCTCTGCCCCCTTTCCCAGTTGCCCTAGTTAGCACGGACAGGGCGAGCATCCGCGGAGGGTGCGCGAGGCTCGCGGCCGCCGACCCGGTGCGGGGAGCGGCGCCCCGAGCCCGCCGGCGCTCCCCGCCGCTGTGAGGGGGAGCCGGAAGTCGGCGCAGGCGCCCCTCGGCCCCGGCGAGCGCGGTGACCTTGGCCCGCGGGTTAACCTCTCGGAGTCTCGCTTGCCCGGACTGCGAAATGGGGATGACCGTGGCGTGCCGTTCTGTAAGCGCAGCCTTCGACGGCGCTTCCATTTACCCCGGCGCTCTGGCTTTTTTCCTTCTCCCGACAAGGGATATCAGAAATGGGATGGATAAATGAGATTTTCCTGTTAGGGCTAGGGTGGTCCCCTTCCCAGAATTCTGCTGAAGGGACTTAGTAAGGGGAGCAAACATGTTGATTGGACAATTGGGAGGTGGGACAGTTAATGGTCAGCGACAGAACTGGAGCTGTTCCCTAGTCTCTTGGAAGAGAAATGGAGAAACCGAACACCAGGGACCCTAGTCCTTAGTACCCATCTGTGGTCCCCCCCCATGTATGTATGCATGCATGTATGTATGTATATATGTATATATGTATTTTAAATTAGTCGTTCTCATGGGATAAAAGCTGCTTGGGTTGACGATATTATTAAAGGGAGACGGAAGGTTTGACAATAAAGCCTGTGTGTGTGACAAGGACAGTCCACGTTGCTGTGGCTGCAGAGTTTGGTGGGGAGGAAAACTTGAAGCTGAAGGGTCTTTTAGCCTTTCGTTCTTGGCTCTCCTTCATTGTAAAGGCCTTGAAGAGGCAGTTGTCCTTGTGGAGGTGACATTTTTTTTTTTAAGACGGTGAGTTTTTAAAGTCGAGTATGATGATGATGAATGAAGGATTCCTGAGTGAGTTGCAGCCCCTGCACCCTCTCTGTAGATGCCTCGAGTAGTCTCTGTGGCGACGATTTGTGAGCGCTGAAGCTTATACTTCAGTGATTAAGAAATCGAGAGTCTGAGTAAAACATTTGCTGTTGGAAAGCTTAGATTATACTGGACTGTTGAAAGGATGGATTTCAAGGGTTAAATTTGTTTGAGGTGTGTCTTCTTTTCTGGAATTGGTTGGAGATTAGTCTAAAAAAAAAAAAAAAAGAAAAGAAAAGAAGTTGGCCAAAGGGGCCTCTCAGCTTATTTCACAGAAGCTATGATGTAGTAGGAAGGGGGTCAGATTTCTTCATGTTGAGAATAATGTGAAAAGAAAGTATTTGCCTTGCTCTTTTGGCTCTTCTGCTAGTAGTAGTTTTGGGTTAAAGGTAGCAGTGGGGTATGATTCAGCTTAATAAATGGGCATTCCTTGAACTGTTTGTTATAAACAAAACACAATTGGAAGTGTGTCTATTTTATCTCCTGTACCTTGTGGAAAGGTCTAATTTGATTTTATGAACTAATGTCTGAAATGTTTTCCCTCCATTTCTTATTCAGACTTTATGCTTTGGGAACAGTGGATCAAAAAGGAGGCCTGAGTAGGGACTATATGGTTTGGAGAGGTACTTCTAACAAGAACAGGTGTTTGGTTTGATTTTTGTAGACATTTTGCACAGCTATTTTATTATGTTTATTTAACCCACATGAAGTTTGATTTTTAAGGTGTAAAACTAGAATTTTGCATAGTTTATAGTTAATCTCTTCCTCAATTATCTCTGAGAAAATCTGTAGGATTGTCTCCATTAAATTACTTTGTGTGGTTTAAGCCAACAGCGTATTTTAGGTCTACATTTTTGGGTAAGTGGCTTTATTGAAAAAAAGTGCCTGATGGAACTAATGGTGATTGTTCCACTTAAACTGGGATTATAAAGACAATGCCTTTTCCTCCCTCTTTCTGCCAACATTTGTTTTTCTTTCTCCCTCAATTCCAGGATTTCATTTCTAGAAATCTGGGCTGAAAACCGAAGCAGCAGTTTGTATAATCCCAAGAATTTGCTTGTGCCAGGAAGCTGTAAAGGTAGCATGAAGTAGATGTGATATAAAGATACTGCTACTACTTAAGACATTTAACTGTTAAGAGAGTCTATGGTCAAACTAATGTTTTGTTGAATTTCCTGTTTTCTATGTATGTGTTAATCTTTTGGTGGGCAGAGGATTGGGTTGCTATGATGCTGACTGGTATATATTGTGAAAGCGTTGGCAATATTTCATGTTTTTCCTCTATAGAGAAGGGCAGTAAACAAGCCTAAATAATTTAAAGATGTTCCCGGGATGGAATGTTCTCTGCATGTACTCTTGATCCTGCTAATCCAGTGATCGGTCTTCACCAGGACTAAATGTTGAGTCAACTGATGAGGGTGGTGTAGAAGTGCTGAAAGGTGGAGTAGAGAAGAGAGGATATTGGACATCCTTTGAAAATCTTTTCTTTATTGTACTGTAAAGCAAACTGTGATTTACAAATGATTGTTCAAGAACATTTTAGCCTTCCCTTCTCTGTTGTCATCAATTTCACGTGCCCTCTCTAAAGAGACACTGCCGCTGTTCCTTACTTTAGTTTGTCTTTTTTGCCTCATTCTCTAAAGGCTGTGCATTGTTTGAATATGTTGCATATATATGGAGTTGGTTGGCTTTGACCTATATGACCTATATAGAGCCTTCATTTTAGGGCAAGAATGAGAGGTCAATAAAAGTACACACCACTGGGTAGAATCCCTTAAGTTATGTGTAGGAAAACCTTAGGATGCTCAATATTGTCTTGGCAGTGTTTTTGCCTTCTGCATATGATAATCTTAGGAATTCTCAGAGAGCCATCTACTGCTTTCATGGCAGAGGCTCAAAAACATGTGGTGTACTCCTTTATACATTCCCTGCAAATATCAGGTGCAGAGCGGAGTGTAGAATTGGGTGAAATATATGTGTGTCAGGAGTTGGATGACAGAGTACTATATCCAGTCTTGTTTGCAGAACTATACAAATTTCTCCCCATCTTGTGCAACTTTTCTACCTAATTAGACAGTCTAAACTCTAGGGAGGGACTTTTTTTTTTTTATTGCTTCTCTTCAAGGTTAACCAGTGGCTTAGCCCTTGGTCACTGGTCACTGAGGATGGGCCTCTTGGTCCCCTGATCTTTTTTCATACCATTGGAAATTAGGTCTAATCATTTCAAGACTTACCTTTTTTCTTCTTTACATTTTAGTTAGACTTTGTGCTGTTCTCTCAGCATATGGGGTTAGAGGTCATAAAAAGGACTAGTGGCAATGGGGTACCATTCTTGGTAGCTTAGTTTAAGAAGGAGATACAGGTTTTCCCCTATAGTTCTGGGCATTGTTTTGTGGGTACACAATATTTTGATTACTGTACAGTATATAATAATTACTTTCTACTTCTGCAGGTTACATGATTGAATAAGAGAAATTACAAAATACTGACATCAACATATACTCCCAGTTCTAGAACTGCACGTAGAGTGGGCTGTGGTATCCATGTTTCCTCCCCCGTACTCCCATCTGCAACACAGTATTTTTGAGGCTTCTTGAAGTGACAGGCTTTTTAAAAAGCTTAGTGTAGTTTTCATATTTTGAAGATAAATAGTTTATGCCAAAACAGAAGCTATAGTCACTCAAGGAGTTGTGGAAGGCTTGAAATTAATCAGTCTAGTGAGCCTCATTCTTTGATATACTATTTTGATCTAATCATTACCTATGGATTTATTTCATTGTGGAGGCTGGGGAAGTTGGGCTGTCCCGGGAAGACTTGAACCTGACCATTGGGATCAGACAGACCATACTGCTAACCATAGGTGCAAGCACAGAGGTGAAATATACCTATTATAGGACCAGATTATCCAGTGTTTCCAGAGAGATACTTCAGTTTTGCTCTTCTGGCCTTTAACTTTGAAGCAATTTTTAAGCTTCTTTTGGAAAGGGAGGTTTGACTTCAGACAGGGGATGGTGTCCTAATCTTGCAGGTATTTAGTAGATATAACTTCGGGCTAGTTATTTAACTATACTAAACCTTAGGTTTTCTTGTTTAAAATTGGAATACAGTAAGGTACTGACCCTCTCACATTATTGTGATCTTTAACTTATATTAAATTACCAGTTGTGTCTAGCATCATGATTGGTACATAGTAAGACTTTAATAATATCTTCTTACATTTTCATACCTAAATCCATCACCAGATTCTCTGATTCTTTCATTTGCTGTTTCTTGGATTCCCTCCCTTATTTCTGAGGCTATAATCTGGTCCTCATGTCATTTTGCACGTGAAATAATGAATGTCACATCAACTCTGAGGGCCTGATATTCTTTATCATTAAATGAGCATATTGTTCTAATTTCACATTTCTTGTACTAAATTCTATGATGTGTAGATTCATAGCTGTTTGCCTGCGTGCATTTGCCTCTCTAATTCATCCTACATATAAACGCTGAAAAAAATTCCTTTCTAAAATGTTTTTTTGATGTTTTTGTTTTTAGTGGAGACTGTGGACAAATTTACCAAATGTAAATCATTTAAACTGTTACTGTGTTTCTTGTTCTAGAAAATTTGCTTCCTATCGCATATGCATATATGCTTTGTAAACTGTAAAGTGCTATACAAGAATGTATTATAATCACCTGTAGTTATCTTGCTTCTTCGATTTTACATTTTGTTTTATTTAAATTGTATTTCCTTTTTATCCTTTGACCTTCAAAAACAGTCAGCGCTGGTATGTTCTCTAGAAAGTTTGTTAGCTCTCCCTTAGCATCAATTGATCAGTTCTATATATTTGTTTTGTTCCTTTTTTTTTTAAATGAGACTCTTTTTAGTACATGTTGAATTGGTTTTCTTAATTAGATGAAGACATCCTTGAGATGGCATGAACCACGTTTAGCATAAAGGGGCTTTAATGGTAAATTAGGACAACCTCCTTAACATTACAGATGAGTAGACTAAAGCCAGGCAAATATAATAATTTTCAGGGGCCATGTATGTAGTGGCATTACTTGGGCAAGAACCCAGGTATTTGGCTTCCAGGTTTCTTTACGAGAGTTACTTTTTGTATTTGAAAGGTATTACAAAGAAATTAAAAATTTTAAGAATTCTAGTAAGCTTTGAGTAATGTATAAGCTGGGAGGAAAGGAGTATTTTCATTTTTTTTTTTTGGCCAAAAATTGACTGTCAAATGTTGTGATAAGGAATTGATTAGAACTGTTCTCATAAAAACTACAGAAATGCCTAGAGAAAAATGTCTGCTTTTCTTGTATGGTCCTTATTCAGAGTCAGCAAATACTTACTGAGTGCTGTCTTTGAGACACTGTATTCAGATACTGTGCTTGCTCTGCAAATTTACATTTTATAAACAGGGAAACAAGGCTCAGGGAGGTTAAGTGACTGGTGTAAGATTGCACAGCTTGTAGGTATTCAGCATGGCATTTGAGTCCAGGTTTTCTGACCTGAAATCACAAGCATACCTTTAAGTTGGCTTCTCTCCAAGCATGTTTGCCATAGTCGGCCCCTCTTTTCTTTTCTGGACTCTCTTTCTATTCTGTAGTTGTGCAGTGGGGACTCCTGCCATTGCTTTCTGATGACCCAGGAGCCATATATACCAGTTACTTAATGAAAGTGTCACTTTAAGATTTTCGTGCTGTTTCTTATCTCACCTTTGTACTTTAGTAATGTTGATTCTTTGGTGCTTCTGTCTAGGTAAGCTTATCTTTGAATGGTTGGTTTTGAATTCTTAGCAATAAAATACTGCCTCTCAAGTTTTGTTAGTAAATAGCTAAAGCTTAGGGTATTTTTTTTCACTTGGAATAAATTGCTTGGTCATTGTCTGTGTTTCTCCTTGTATTTTGAAAGTTGGTCTTATTCTGATAGCTTTAATATATTACCATCTTACATTTTTAGTTTACCTATATGGTTAAAATACTCATATGCTTTTATTATCAAGCACAGATTCGATTGTTTAACAGTGGAAGATATTCTATTGTGAATGTGTATAAGTGTGTATATAGAGATAACATACCATATTTGACCAGTATGTTGAAGGATGAAATGTCCTTGCTTTTTGAAAGCACTTGTAGGTATGATATTGGCTTTATTTTGGTGAGTTGGGAGGAAATAAGGGAAAAGTTATTTGTTCTGCAAAACCTAAGATGTACCTCCCTCTTCATTCCAGATGGTACAGGAAGTCTATAATTGAATTTCTAAGTAGTCACTCAATCATTTGTTCAAGGCATAGTTATTTGAGTTCTTACTTTGTTCAGGGTGCTGTGTTGTTAAAAGATAGGGGAGTTAAATGATAAGATATATATAGATCCTATTCTTGGGGAGATTATGACCTAAGAAAGGTGATAAGATGAACACACAAATACCTATAATACTAATTGAATGTTATCAGTGCTATGAGAGTAGTTTTGTAGAGGGCTTGGTGGTGGACAAGAACATTGAAGGGAGGGGATGATTTCTGTATGAGTGAGGGTGAGGAGAACAGTCTATTTAGGAAGATTAAATAGCAAAGACAGAAAAGCTTGTAGTTATTAGGAAGTATGAAGGGGGAAAGTGAAGGAAGATTGAGTACCTGCTGAAGTAGGGGAGGGAAGGGAACCAGACATTTTAGATACAGTAGCAAGATACTGAAGGATTTTAATGAAGGAAGGTGGTGGGACACAGCGAAGTACGTAGATCTGATGAAAATGAGAAATGTCAGTTCCAAATTTATGTGACTTTTTTTTTGACAGTTTTTATACCCCCAATTTTATACTTTAATAGTTTTTGATATGATTCCATATGTAAGGCTTACCACACTGGGAACTTATTCACTCATTTTTATGTATATTTGCAAACAGGCTATTTGATAGATGTTAGTACAAAGTCTTTTTCACTGGCTAAAACTTTTTTTTTGCAGTACTTAATTTTTTAAACGATGGTTATCATTTGGCTTTCTTAAGACAATGCAGTGGCCTTGTTTTTTAAGTGTAAATATGTTGTGTCTCCTTGTATAAATATATCTCACTGTATAAGTGGGGTTGGTCATTCAAGTTGAAAGCCCCTGGCTCTCAATATAGTTTATGATTTATTTTACTGATTTATTTATGTCTTTCCATGTTCCAAAAAAGAATTTAAGGCAGGATATGTCATGAAGAGGGTTGGACCTTGTTCCAGTCCTATTATTTTACTGAACCACTAGCCAACATTACACTAAGGGAACAGTGTTGAAAACAACTGGTGTCACAGAAGGTGCTGCAGCTGTGTTTTTGCCAAGCTGGTAGTAATTCAGAGATGGAAACACTATAATTAGAGTACCTTTAAGGATAACTCCTCTAAACTTTGATAGTGTGTAAAAGAAATTAGTTGGAAGGCACTGAGAGAGATCTTTGACCCTTGGGAGCCCAGGAACATTTAGAGCAGTGGTCTCCACAGTAGGGTTTACATAAAATTATCTGGGAAATTTGAGGTCTGTGAGGAAGTTTCTGTACTTTCGGTCAGTCTGTTATGATGTTAAACAGCTTATAGGGGCATAGGTTGTTGGATGTTAAGAGTTTATATTTTAAATAATAGACTCTTTACATACTTTGTATTGCAGTAGGGAGTCACCAGGCAGATCTTTTGTATACTTTTTATTTTTTTAACATAAAAGAAGGGGAAATAGACACCTGCATGCACCCCAACCAGGATCCACTTGGCAACTCCCATCTGAGGCCAATGCTCTGCCCATCTGGAGCCATGCTTGCAACTGAGCTATTTTTAGCAACTGAGGCAGAGGCTCCATTGAGCCATCCTCAGCGCCCTGGCTGACATGCTTGAATCAATTGAGCCATGGCTGCAGGAGGGGAAGGGAAAGAGAGAGAAAGAGGGAGGGTGGGAGAAGCAGATGGTTGCCTCTCCTGTGTGCCCTGACTGGGAATTAAACCTGGGACTTCCACACAGTGGGTCTATGCTCTACCACTGAGCCAACCGGCCAAGGCCATATACTTTATAGAAGTTTACTGGCCATTTTGAGGACTTGTCTAGCTCAAAGATGACTTACTCATTTTTCTTTCACAAAAACTCAAATGTTCCAAATTTGCTGATATTTCTGTGACAAAGTGGTTGTGAGTTGTATGCTACCTAGCAGATATTTTTGAAAAATAAACACAATCTGTCTCTTTGGGATTCTGGTAAATTCTTAACAGTGACTCAAAAAGTAACTACCTTTCAAAAAATAGTAAAATTCAATGTTAAGGAAGAGGTTACTAAAAGTGGATATTTGGAGATACATTCATTATTATTGTATTTAACTGCTGAACATGATGTGTGTTAACGTTAAGAACATTTTAATATGTGTACTTGAACTTGGAAACATTTTCTAACCTGTATAAAAACCTTGTAAAGGAGGAGTTTTAGTGGTTTTCAGCGCAGTGGCTGAAAATATAAAAAGCCAATACCATCTGATTAGTTAGTAAGAACAACTGATGTCATCAGGAAGTACGGAAATACACGAGTTGAATTTTAGTGAAAACGTTTGAATAAATGGTGAATGGGATTAAAAATTGAAATCATGTTTTATTCAGTACAGCATTTGATACAGTTCTTCCCTTTGGTTTTTCTCATTTTTGTGAAGTCTGTATTTTGTTTTGTTATTTTTGCTATGATAGCCATTACAATAAAATAAAATAGTTATTTAACCTAAAAACTGAATTAGAACCAGACCTTCAAGTTTCTGTATTACAAAATGTGAAAGAAAAATAAAAAAATAATACACCATGTTCAATCACATTATTGTCACCAAAAGTAGTGATATAATAGTCTTAATAATTATTAGGAGAGAAAAATCTATGTCCTCAATAAGTAAAATAAATGTTTAAAAGTTGTTTATTTTATTATAATAATTGTCATTCTTTAAAATTTTTATTTTTGTGTATGCTTTACAAGGTACATAATTTATTGGTCTGGCTTCCTATTAAAAAACTTTTAAACTGTATATGATAAAAATGGGTATGACTTTTATATCACGGTTCTTTTTTGACTGCCCTCCCACACGTGCCCCGACCGCGGCCTTCAGCAGACCGAGCACCCCCCGGCTGGAGCCAGCGACCCTGGGTCCAAGCTGGCGAGCTCTTGCTCAAACCAGATGAACTCGTGCTCAAGCTGGCAACCTCGGGGTCTCGAACCCGGGTCCTCAGCATCCCAGTCCGACGCTCCATCCACTGCGCCACCGCCTGGTCAGGCTATCAAGGTTCTTTTTTATTTTTTAATTTTTATTTATTGATTTCAGCAAGAGAAGAAGGGAGAGAGAGACAGGAACATCGAGCTGCCTCTGTATGTGCTCTGATCGGGGATCAAACCAGTAACCTCTGCACTCCTGGATGAAGCTTTAACCGAGCTATCTGGCCAGGGCTATGTCAAGGTTCTTAACTAAGAACCCTTGGAGTTCATGGACTAAGAGCATCTGTGAACACTCTGAAATTGTATGTAAAATTTTGTGAGTCTGTGCACTTCTCTGAGGAGAGGGTCTGTAGCTTTTACTAAATTCCCAAAAGGGTCTATGACCTCCTCAAAGGTTAAGAAACTGTTGTTAAGTACTGAGACCTCAATAACTCCATTCATTTAGTCTTACCCTCTGCCAAGTTTAATGGATATATCTTATGTCATTACTCAAGCCTGCAGTATGACTGGATTTGCAGTCTGTTTTTCCATTTTGTAAGAGATGTGATTGTAGTGCCTTTGGCTTTTACAGATGTTTTAGCTGTTTGTTGCATAACTACCTGGCCATCATCACTTGGCCTCTTTTATATATCATTTCCCACTTCTGTACCCCCAAACCCCAGTAAAAAAGAGTGGACCTTTTGTGAATATGGAGGTGGGAATGCATAAATGTATAGAAGAGCACAGTATCAAGGCAAGTATAGGGGGACCTGCTGGGTAGCTTGGAGCTCATAGTTGCTGTGCTTTTAACCACTCTCTAGCACCTGAATCTCAGTTTTCTAGAGTCCTTAGGGTCTGATTTGACATACACTAAAAATCCTTTTCAGGTTCTCTTAGCTCCTTAGATTTGTTCCTTATATTATTATTTTTTTATTCCTTAATGTTGTTCTAATTTAGGCCTACTTATTGGATAGTAACCAAAGTGGTCTCAGTGGCCCCAGTAAGTTTCTTTTGCAGTCTGTTCTAAATTTTGTTTTGAGGTGATCATTGTAATTTTTCATTGTGTTACTTTGCTTAAAAACCTTCAATGGCTCCTCTTTACTGTCAAGATGAAGTTGTTTCTTAGCCTGTTGGCATTTAAAGCTTTCCAGTGTCGGGCACCAACATGCTTTTCTTGTTGCATTCCCCTCTAGTCTTCTCCAGTAAACTGTTCAAAATAAAATTGTCAGTTTACTGTCCCCTAAACATCTCTTGGGCTTCTTGGTTTCCACCCCTTTGTTTATTCCTTTCCCTGGAATGTTCTCCCTTATCCTAGCCTATACCTCCTGAAATTCTACCTACCCTTTAAAGCTCAGCTCAGCTCAGCTCAGATTCCACCTTACTTTTTAAGTGATCGGACTATAAAATTTGAAAGTAATCTCTTCCTTCTGTGAACTCTTTTAATTTTTATTTTCCTTATTATTCATGTGACACTTTGTACTGCCTTGTACTGTGTGAAATTTTTTTATTTCATGTGCCGTGTCTCCCAGATTAGGGCATGAGAATGGCAGAAGGAGGTCATGTTTTGTATTTTGTCCTTAGCAATGTCTTACACATGTAGAATTAAAATATTGACAAGTGACATTGATTAAATCACAGTGCTAATTAGTAATTTAGAGAAATAGACCTTTTTTTGTATGTATGCCTAGAATACTTATACAAAATATCTAGGGATTCTTTTTACCCACTTCAGGGTATTTGAAAAATTGAATTGGAAATCAAATATTGCTCATAGAGCATGTACTTCTACAGCATAAGAAGTTGGCTGTTAAAGGCTAATATTCAGGCCTGGATGAGCCTGGTGACTCATTTTTCTCCAGTGGAGCTCCACCTGCCATGGGTAACAGAAGAACACGTGTTCCTTCCTTTCTCTCCTTAGCTGTGGTAAAGACACAAATTCCTAATGTCTTGAAGATTACTACATTTCTGGGTTTGTTTTTTTTTTTTGTATTTTTCTGAAGTTGGAAATGGGGAGGCAGTCAGACAGACTCCCGCATGCGCCTGACTGGGATCCACCTGGCACGCCCACCAGGGGGCGATGCTCTGCCCATCTGGGGCATCGCTTTGTTGCAACCAGAGCTATTCTATCACCTGAGGCAGAGGCCACAGAGCCATCTTTAGGGCCCGGGCCAACTTTGCTCCAATGGAACCTTGGCTGTGGGAGGGGAAGAGAGAGACAGAGAGGAAGGAGAGGGAGAGGGGTGGAGAAGCAGATGGGCGCTTCTCCTGTGTGCCCTGGCTGGGAATCGAACCCGAGACTTCTGCACGCCGGGCCGACGCTCTACCACTGAGCCAACCGGCCAGGGCCTCATTTCTGTTTTAATTTTCAATGCATTCTCAGTAAAATAAATTTTATTGAATATTAGTGTTTAAATAGTAAATGGGGCACCATGAAGTTATTGTATTTTAGGGTTCCTGCCCTTTAAAGAGATCTAATCCCTATAGGGAGTTTGATTTGCTTTAAATCATACATGAACTAAAAAATAATACGTGATGTCATGGGCATATATAACTAGTGTAGTTAGTTGCTAAGTGATTTTTGTGGAAACTCCTCTAGCATTTACTATTTTTTAGTACTCACTTGAAATTTATTTATCGTATGCCCTTCCCCAGCAAACACATTGTAAATTATAGAAGGTAGAGGCTATTTATTTCACTAGTTATGTGCCAGTTCTACAGTACTTTCATAGTACTTTGCCCATAGTATACATATGTGTGTTACTGATCATGTGCTGGAGACTAGCATGGTCTGGGTAGGCATCCTGGAGGAAGTGGAATTTGAATTAGAGTTGTAGGATTTGGAGTGATGCTTATAGCATAGTTCCATGGAACTTGAAAAAAGGGTTCTATACAATAAAGTACATTTGGTACACTGTCTGGAACATAGAGCCTCCTTGATTACTGTGCCTTTGGCCCTGAAGTGACCCACATCACTTCCTCTCATAACCAAAAGTAGTGACAGGGCAATACTTAACGGGCTAGGAAATTCTGGCATAAAACATGACTATTTGGTGAGCAGTAACTGCCTTTGCCTCACCAATGCAGAACTGCTTTCTTTAGAGAGATGACTATCAGAATCAATAGGCTCTATCTGGAATTATTGAAATAAAGAGGAATTCTTTGGTGTGTCAGTCTAAATGGGATTTTTTTATTGCTAAATTTGTGAAAAGAACTTGTAGTGCTGTATGGTAGTGTTTGGAACAATTAAAGGAGAAATTTTACCAGTGTCTCTAGGGCAGGGGTCGGGAACCTTTTTGGCCGAGAGAGCCATGAATGCCATATACTGTAAAATGTAATTCTGTGAGAGCCATACAACGACCTGTGTATGTTACACATTATCCAATAAAAATTTGGTGTTGTCCCAGAGGACAGCTGTGATTGGCTCCAGCCACCCGCAGCCATGCACATGAGCGGTAAGAAATGAATGGATTGTAATACATGAGAATGTTTTATATTTTTAACATTTTTTTTATTAAAGCTTTGTCTGCAAGCCAGATGCAGCCATGAAAAGAGCCACATCTGGCTCATGAGCCATAGGTTCCCAACCCCTGCTCTAGGGGTACATATGATGAATTGTTTTAGTTTAGATGGGTTTGCGGCTATCTCTTGAGTAGAGATTTGAAAGGGAAGTGATTGGCTTCAGTAAAAGTGGTCCAGAGCTTTTCTACATGTACTATTTGGCTGGAAGATCATGGTTGAGAAGAGTGAGAGAGGGCATAAAGGGCTTTCAGATACTGTTGGAGAACTTTTGCTGTCTGAAGATTTCATAAAATTTCTTCTTTGGTCCCCCTGGAGGTCTTTTTCTCCTCATCAACATACTGCTAATTAAAGTCTGTTTTCTCCATTTTTCATTTGTCTTTAATGTTGAATTTAATAAAGACCTGGGTGGTAGTTAAAATGTTGACCAAATATGCAGGAGTAGGCAGCCTAGGTATTTATTTATACATGAGGCTTATCTCTCCCCTCTCCCCCGCCCCAGGTTTTATTATTAAAGTCATCAACCCTGAACTTTTTAGACCTTAGACTGTCTTTCTGACATTCCAACAATTTTCTCCTTTTAAAATGAAAAGAAAATCATGTATATAATATGTGATTATATTCTAATAACAAATTTAAAGAAATAATGGAAGTATATAGAATTAAAAAGTGAAAGTCTCGAGTGAATTATATGGTAGCTGTTAACTTAGGCTGTCTAGTATCCCCTCCCCCATTTCAGGTCACAGAAACCTCCCTCACCACCAAGGGATGGGCATGTGACCTAGGCCTGTTCTGTCATAATTCTCCATTCCTTTGGTCACAGTCATTGCTGCAGGGTGACCATATGACTAAAGCAGGTTCTGACTTATTCCATGAGATTGAAAAATTGATGTTGGATGAGCGACAGACTCATTCTGTTGTAATTTGCAGTTCCTTGATTATTGATCATCTAATCAGATATTTATCATAGATTGGATTTTCCCCCTTAAGGCTCTCTTACATTTCTTCACTTTACTTGTGTGATGCTTGCCTTTTTTACTGCTTCCTAGCCATATGAAGTAGTTGTATTATGATGTAGTTGTATTTATACTAACTAGGAATGGCCTTGGTAGGCAGCTGACCCTGCTACCTAGTTATTTCAGACAGAAAGATATGAAATATATATTACTGCAATCTCAAGATTCACATTATGTATGTGTGCATGTGTGTGTGTGTATTTTTTTAACAGCTCTCCTTGGACATTTAGTTGGTTTATATATAATATCTTTATATAGCTGTCCAATTCATTTAGTTAATTCAGGGGTACATGCCTCAACTGAATGTTCTATGGGTGCTTCATTGAGATAATTTTTTGGCTGAGATAAATATTGGGAAACTCATGTTTTGAGAATTTTCCAGGTCACAATCATTGTGACTACACAGCTCACAAAAATTAGGGAATCAGGGACCGTGCAGATACTCCAGTACTTTCACTCTTTTTTTTTGTATAGTGCATTTCACCAATGAAGTAAAAGTTGGTTTTGCATCTCATCTGCATAATAGAACAACTTTCTTTGACTTGTCATTTGCTATTCTGATGTTCTTGTTTAATAAAAAAAATCAAATGCTTTTTTTATCGCTTCATTAATTTTGAAATATTCCCTAATTTTTGTGAGCAGTATATATTGAATGGTATAGAACTTTGGGACTCAATTGGAAGTTTGTCCATTGGTACAGAATAAGGACCTCTTTCAGAAGAAAATTTTGGCCTTATAAGAAAATATTCTATTGGTTCACCTCCAACAGAAGAGATGGGTTGGCTGCATAGTTAGACATCTTTAGTGATTAATTTCTTAATTTTCCTAAGAGGATATTAACCTTATTCTACACTTGATTATGAAGATATCTAATCTACCTATAATTGTCAAGATTGAAGAGCTTCATTCTAGCAACGTATGTATCCACTTACTTTGCTGCCCAATTCTTATTAAAACTTTGGTAATGACAAATAATACTTTATGAGAATTGCTTAAATAAACTCATTTAATGCATTGCCTAGAAACAGAATTTTTACTTGGATCAAGCCAGAATACCAGAGAGTTATATATATTGATTGCATTGTTTTAGACCAGAGTAGAATTATTTTTATAGAATTGTTATTTGGTGTAATGCAGCCAACCTTTATTGAGGGCCGTTAACACAAACGGCTTTATAAAATTTAGTATTTATCTTGTAGAATTCTTGTGAGGATATTAATCTCCTTTATCTCAGTGTCCTGTTGATGCAGTTGTAACTATTGCTGTTGCTAGTAGCAGCTGACCTGCAGTACTAAGATTGAACAAAAAATGAGCGAATAGTTCATGGAGAGATATACTTTTAGCTGAAGGCAAATGCTTTTGCCTGAAGGGGACCCCATTATGGATGAGGGGTAATGGTTAGGAGAGTGGCATCTGAAGCTGGATTTCCTGGGCTTGAATCTGGGTTCTCCTACTTCCTAGTTGTGTGTTACTTAACATCTTGGTGCCTCAGTTTTCTCATCTATAAAATGGAGATGATAATTGTACCTACTTCCTCAAGGTTGTTGGGAGAATTTGTGACTTTAAACAAATAGAATGCTTAGACCATGATTGGCCCAGGACAAGTGCAATGAAAATGAGCTGTTCTTGTGTTTTTGCTTCATTTTTAAAAATTGTAGTAAAATACACACAACAGAAAACTTACTATCTTAACCTTTTTTTTTTTTTTTTGAGAGAGTGAGAGAGAGAGAGAGAGAGAGAAGGGGGAGGGAGGAGCAGGAAGCATCAACTCCCATATGTGCCTTGACCAGGCACGCCCAGGGTTTTGAACCGGCGACCTCAGCATTCCAGGTCAATGCTTTATCCACTGTGCCACCACAGGCCAGTTAACCATTTTTTAAGTGTACAATTCAAGCTGCTTTTGTTTTTATCACCATTATTATTAGAACCCACATAGTAATTATTTTTCCAGGTTTTGGTACCAGGAAAAGCTGTGTTTCTTTTGAGCAGTTGGTTCGTTTGTATCAGTCATCATGATTCTTGTAACCTGTGATCTTTCTCTTTTTTCAAGGGAGCTCAGAGTCAGCTGTGTTGCTCTTCCCTTAGAACTATAGAATCTTGTACCATACAGTTTGTGTGAATTTACCTGTGAATTCATCTTATTTTCCTCTCATTTTTTCTTTGCCTTAATCTTTTTTTTTTTTTTTTTTTTTTTTTTTTGCATTTTTCTGAAGCTGGAAACAGGGAGAGACAGTCAGACAGACTCCCGCATGCGCCCGACCGGGATCCACCCGGCACACCCACCAGGGGGCGATGCTCTGCCCATCCTGGGCATCGCCATGTTGCGACCAGAGCCACTCTAGCGCCTGAGGCAGAGGCCACAGAGCCATCCCCAGCGCCCGGGCCATCTTTGCTCCAATGGAGCCTTGGCTGCGGGAGGGGAAGAGAGAGACAGAGAGGAAAGCGCGGCGGAGGGGTGGAGAAGCAAATGGGCGCTTCTCCTGTGTGCCCTGGCCGGGAATCGAACCCGGGTCCTCCGCACGCTTCTTTGCCTTAATCTTGTCACTTCTTTCTTTTTAATTCTAAAACACTCTGTGAGCTGTCTCAAATCCTTTTTGGGATAATATGGAAATAAATGTAATCTTCATCACAGCATGTGCCCATGTTGAAATTTCAGATTAATTTTCATTTAATTTATGTTAAGTTGTTGGCTGCTTCTTGATTCCAGGGAGGTGCTATAATTTTCATTAAGATATCTCAAATCTCATCAAAGGATGGGTTACTTCTGGGAAGGTTACTATTGACAGCTAATCCTGTTGATGGCATGGGTTTTCTGTTAAACTTTAATTACAAAAGTGTTTCTTCTTGACTTTTTGTTTTGGTTTTATTTCTGGACCTTCGCTTCAGTGGTTTCTTGTAGATTTAGGAAAGGGGGGTCATTTTAAGAACTTGTAAATCCTTAGTCTTTTTCAGAATAAGACTTTTATCATACGTGTAGCATAGGCAGGGTAAAAGGTATATGTGTTGTTTCTTTTTTAGAAAAAACCAGGATGCTAATTTATTGATTTTTCAAGGTAAAAAGGAAATGTCCTAACGCCTAAAATATTCCCAGATACTTTGGTTATGTCACTGGCATATTCTCTCTCCCAAGCAGATATACGTGGGGCTAATGCTGTTGCCTTTTTTGGGGGACAGGAAATTAAAAAAAAAAATATTTTTTGAAATCAGAGTTGATTGAAATGTCTTTTTAAGTCTTTTTTAAATTTGTAGATTCCTTCTCTCTTTCTCCCCTTGTAATTTATCTGTTGACTAACCTGGTTTGTCCTGTATCTATATATCCTGTAAATTAGTAGTTTGATATAAAGCTTGATTGAGGTTTAATTTAGGGGGGAGACACAAGGTCACTATAGATGGTATTATAAGACATGTATAATGTCTCATCTTTTTGTGATGTTATCAGCTCTTGGTAGTACTATTGGATTTTGATTCTTAACAATCCTAAAGTGTCTAGATCAGAAAGGGAAGCATTGCCTGGAAATGGTGAGTCCACTTTATATGCATAGGACTAGTGACCATTTGAGAATGAAGCAGTGTTGTGTGGAATCAAAGATGACCTTGGTTTTAGTCTTGGCTCCCTTGTTTTGGAGCTGTTTGATCTGACATAAGTAACAGAACAACAGTAACAACAGTAGCAGCAGCAACCATTCATGTAGTGCTTCTGTGCTAAGTGCTCTATATACATACATTGTGTGATCTAATCCTCATAACTAACCTGTAAACTGAGGCATCTTTATTTTGCAGTTCACTTAGCTGGAAAGGAGTGAAGCAGGGATTTAAACCTTGCTTGAGTTCCATCTTATGCAATTGATCTCTTTGTTCTTCCATATCTGTGGAAAGGAGTATAAGTATAGGTGCCTTATCTATTTTGTAGGGTCAGTGAGAAATTGTGTGTAAAAGTGCCTTGAAAAATATTATAGGTGTTAAAATGAGAAGTGCTGTTTTGACAACACACAAGGAAAGGTGGATAGAGACCTTTGCTTTGGCTAAATGATAGTGAAAAGTTTGGGTGGAAAGAACCCTTTAGTAATTTTCTAACTTTTGTTTCCATTACTATTGCTGTTGACATGTGGGAGAGTTTCCTTCTCTTACTAAAATTGACAGTGATATAAATTTTATGTGTGGTATAAATGTCACATGTAAGCGGTTGCTGAAGAGTCTCTGGATGAATAGTAATGTCTTAGTTTTACTTCCTGGGCCATATATGTAGGCTTAGTACAAATATTTTTAAGTGAGATAGCAAGAGTATAGTCACAGTTCTTTTTCTAAAAGGATAAAAATTAAAAGTAGGGGGAATGCTAAGTGAATTTGTAATGTTAAATTTATTTAGCTGGGTAGTGAGTATGTTATATATGTTAAAATTAGTTTCAATGCCTTTTTTTATGTCTGAAGTATTTTATGATGACTAAAACCATTCGTTTGCTGGTCACTAATATTTGCATGTGTAATAGACCAAGAAAGAAATGGGTGTGAAGTTAGTACCTTTAGGTCTAAACTCCAGCAATTTATCAATTTATAACATTCAGCAGTTTGTTACGATAAATTGCTAATGAGTACATGGAGAACTGTGTTAAGAAGAAATCTATGACCATTTCCAGCACAGTGGCAGAAGATGTTGTGATTGATGACTAACGCCTGCTTAGGGCAGACAGTTGGGTTTGGGAATGTGTGCTTTGTTTTTCGTTGCTAATTTGTTTATCAGAAAGTCCCAAGGCTTGACCTGGACACATTTTCTGGCACTATGCTCCTTGTAATTCTTTTGTTACTCTGATTCATATTGTCATATTATATTTCCTATGAAATCTAAGTTTTCATTGTGATATTCTCAGGGAAGATTTTTCATTCATTTTATTTATTATTTTTATTGAGTTATAATTCACATACCGTAAAATCACCCTTTTAAAGTATACAGTTCAGTGGCTTTTAGTATATTTACAGAATTATACAAGTATAATCAATAATACCAGACTTTCATTACCCCAAAAAGAAGCCCCATGGAATCAGACAATATGTGACCTTTTGTGTCTGGCTTCTTTCACTTTGCATAATGTTTTCAAGGTTCATTCATATTATTGTAGCATGTGTTGGTATTTCATTCCTTTTTATGGCCAAATAATATTTTGTTGTATGGGTATACCACATTTTGTTTACTTGTTCAACTGTTAATGGACAAATATTTGGGTTATTTCCACTTTTTGACTGTCATGAATAATACTGCTATCAGTTGTCATGTACAAGTTTTTACATGGATGTATATTTTCCTTTCTTTTGTTTATATACCTATGAGTGGAATTGCTGGGTCATATGGTAACTCTAAAATGTTTAACATTTAGTAGTCCAAAATGTTTAACATTTTGAAGAACCCCAAAGTTTTTCAAAGTGGCTGCACCATTTTACATTCCTACCAGCAGTGAATGAGGATTTTGAGTTCTCCATATCCTTGCAAATACTTGTTATTATATGACATTTTGATTTTAACCATCCTAGTGTGAAGTGGCATCTCATTGTAATTTTGATTTGCATTTCCCTAATTACTATGCTGTTGAGCATCTTTTTATATGCTTATTGAACATTTGCAGCTTTCTTAGAGATCTACTCAAATCTTTTGCCCATTTTTAAATTTGGTTGTCTTTTTATTAAATTTTAACAGTTCTTGATATAGGTCCCGTATCAGTTATATGACTTGCAAATATATTCTTCCATTATGTGGACTGTATTTTTACTTTCTTGATGGTGACATTTGAAAGCACAGAAGTTTTAAATTTTGATTAAGTCTAATTTTTCTATTTTTTTCCTACTTGTGCTTTTGATGTCATGTCATACCTAAGAATTTCTTGCCCAATCTAAGGTCATGAAAATTGATGCCTGTATATATTTTCTATGAGTTTTAAGTTTTAGCACTTACATTTGAGTCTTTGATTCATTTTGAGTTAATTTTTCTATATTGTATGAGATAGATCTCTATTCTGTTTGCAGTACAGTTAAAGCTCATTATCTTCTAAATATGCACATTGGCAAGACCTTAATCTTTATCTCATTTAATATTTTAATCAGTATATGATTTTTCTGCCATTTCATTAGCTTCACCTCTGACTCTCTGCTAATGAATATCTTGTTGGTCATAAATGGAATTTCTTTACCAAAGCTTATATTAACCTTTACACTTATAAAATGTGAGAATTAGGAAGAAGTTTATTGATCATACATAGTCCAACCTCGTATCAGATTAGAGCCCTCAGCATCTGTGATGGGGGGGGGGGCTTTCAGCTTCTTTCTGGACTCTGAGATGGTTGGTGATCAGTTATTAGACTTAGCAATTTCTCTGGGCAGCTCTAGAAGCACTTGGTGTGTGTAAGGAAACATTTATATATATATACCATCAAATGAACAGGCGAATAACTTATCCTGGTATAAAGGTACCCATAATTCATTTGATCAGTTTAGTTTTTTCTTTCTTTTTTATTCTTTTCCAAGTGAGAGGAGGGGAGATAGAGAGACAGACTCCTGCATGTGCCCTGACCAGGATCCACTTGGCAACCCCCATCAGGGGCCATGCTCCTAACTGAGCTATTTTTAGCACGTGAGGCCAAGGCTTCAGGGAGCCATCTTTAGTGCCTGGGGCCAATATGCTTGAACCAATGGAGCCATGGCTGCAGGGGGAGGGCAGAGAGGGAGAGAGAGAGAGAGAGAGAGAGAGAGAGAGAGAAGGTAGAGGGGGAAGGGTGGAGAAGCAGATGGTTGCTTCTTCTGTTGTGCTGTGACTGGGAATTGAACCCGGGTCATCCACACGCCAGGCTGATGCTCTACCACTGAGCCAACTGGCCAGGGCCACAAATTTTAATTTCTTAATGATAACCTAGTCACATAAGTCTTTATTACTTGTATTTTATTTGATTGAACTCTGTGCGGAACAAGTAAAAGTAAGTAATATTCTAGTCTCTGGCAGTTGTGAGTTGGATAAAATTAACATTAATAAAATTAGTGTAGGATACTGGGTAATAAAATGTAAACATAAATAGTTAAGTTTTTTTTATGGCTTAGATTTTGACATTGAAAAACATCTATAGTCATTTGGTAAAAAAGTAAACATAAGTTTAGTATAATGAATGTCAGGTGAATCTGCAAAACTAAGAGTTATATTAACTACTCACAGTTTAAAGACAGAGATGGTCTGGTTCATTGGATTAAGAAGCAAGTGTGGGAGCCAGAAGTAAGGGAGCTGATCATATCTTGAGCCTTGCTCAAATTCAGGGCATCAGAGTAAAGTCTAGCTGTGAAATCTAGTTTGGCATTGAGAAAGAGCTGATCTTTTATTTAAAGAAATTATTATTAAAAACATGTTCCCTATAAAGTTTCTAAATTATTAAAGGCACATTTAGAAATAATTTATTTTGGGGACATCTATTTTGCTTTCCTTTGTTAAATTTATTTCTCCTTTGGTATTTTGAGAGTTAAAGGTGATTCATGTTATATGACTTGAAGGTAGGCTATCATGCTTTCTTGTTTTGCTTGTTTTTGTTCCTCGATGTTATGAAAGGAAAATAGGAGATTGTGGAAAATAGGGGAAACTAATTTAAAGTAGAAGGAAGGAAAAAAGCACCAAGCAAGTAAAATAAGTAACTTACCATCTCTAGTCCTGTCCCTAGACAAAAGCTATTACTGTATTTTTTGCTCCATAGGACACACCAGACCATAAGATGCACCTAGGGTTTTAAGGAGGAAAATAAGAAAAAAAATATTCTGAACCAAATGGTGTGTTAAAAATTTTTTTTTTTTTGGTATTTTTCTGAAGTTGGAAACGGGGAGAGACAGTCAGACAGACTCCTGGATGCGCCCGATCGGGATCCACCCTGCACGCCCACCAGGGGCGATGCTCTGCCCACCAGGGGGCGATGCTCTGCCCCTCCGGGGCGTTGCTCTGCCTCGACCAGAGCCACTCTAGCGCCTGGGGCAGAGGCCAAGGAGCTATGCCCAGCGCCCGGGCCATCTTTGCTCCAATGGAGCCTTGGCTGCGGGAGGGGAAGAGAGAGACAGAGAGGAAGGAGGGGGTGGGTAGAGAAGCAAATGGGCGCTTCTCCTGTGTGCCCTGGCCGGGAATCTAACCCGGGTCCCCCGCACACCAGGCCGATGCTCTACCGCTGAGCCAACCGGCCAGGGCCAAAATATTTAATAAGATATACCACAATAATATTTCAACAATGTAAACTCAACAGCAGTATTAACAACCATTAGCACTGTTATTAACAAATGAGAAGAGACTTTAATGTTCAGATACTCTTCTAGTTGTCTGGGAACCCTCAGCAGCTAAAAAAATGAACATTTACTCCATAAGATGCACAGGCATTTTCCCCTCCACTTTGGGGAAAAAATGCATCTTACGGAGTGAAAAATACAATAATATTTTGGTTGACTTCTGAAAGCTACAGTCTGTATTTATGATATATTCAGATTTTTTTAAAATATTTTTTCCAAAGCAAAAATTATTCTTTAATTCATTGGATCAGGAGCTAAAAACAAACAAGCTCACAGTGAATCTCCTTCAAGAAAGAAATTATCTTTCTTAGTTCTGTCACTGAGGAACAGGTACACCAGCTCAGCCAGCTGGTAATGTCGCTCTGTGATGTTTATGACCTCCTGTGTGCTGTGGCATGGTGGTGAGTAGAGAGAGCCTTGCTCTGCATATTATAAAGGCACAGTGGACCCTGACCTATAGAATATATTTCTTTCTCTTTATGAATATGAATAGATTTTTCTTTTATTTAATTGAGGGGGAGTGAAGACAAAAAGTTCATTAAGCTGTAAATGCAAAAGTTATAATGTCACTGTTGTTAACTGAACCAAACTAATGTGAAATGTTAATAATAATTATATTATTTTTTATTTATTTTTATTTTATTTTATTTTTAATAATAATTAGTAGAAATACACTTTTTAAAAATCTTGGCCTAACCCCCTTTAATTCTCAGTTATCTGACCTTTTTCTCTGTTCTTCCACCTGTTAGTTATGTCTTTCTCCTTTCTCTGTTACTCTCTTTGTTTTACCCATTACTAATGTACTTTCCATTTTCTATCCAGTTTTTTTTTTTCTTTTCTTTTTTTTTTCTTTTTCATTTTTCTGAAGCTGGAAACGGAAAGACAGTCAGACAGATTCCCGCATGCGCCCGATCGGGATCCACCTGGCACGCCCACCAGGGGCGACGCTCTGCCCACCAGGGGGCGATGCTCTGCCCATCCTGGGTGTCGCCATGTTGCGACCAGAGCCACTCTAGCGCCTGAGGCAGAGGCCACAGAGCCATCCCCAGCGCCCGGGCCATCTTTGCTCCAATGGAGCCTTGGCTGCGGGAGGGGAAGAGAGAGACAGAGAGGAAAGCGCGGCGGAGGGGTGGAGAAGCAAATGGGCGCTTCTCCTGTGTGCCCTGGCCGGGAATCAAACCCGGGTCCTCCGCACGCTAGGCCGACGCTCTACCGCTGAGCCAACCGGCCAGGGCCTCTATCCAGTTTTTAACTCTCTCTCTCTCTCTCTCTCTCTCTCCTTTCTCCCCTCCCCTCCCCTGCCCCTTCCCCTTCCCCTCTCCTCCCCCCCCTCCCCCTCCCTCCCTCCCTCCCTTCTTTTGTTTTTATGAGAGAGACAGACAGACAGACAGGAAGGGAGAGAGATGAAAAACATCAACTTGTAGTTGCGGCACTTTAGTTGTTTGTTGATTACTTCTTGTACGTGCCTTGACTAAAGGGCTCTAGCCGAGCTAGAGACTCCTTGCTCAAGCCAGCAACGTTGGACTCATGCCAGTGACCTTGGACTCAAGCCAGTGACCTTTGGGTTCACGCCAGCAACCATAGGATCATGTCGATGATCCCCATGTGCAAACTAGAGAGCCTGTGTTCAAGCTGGATGAGCAAGGGCTCAAGCAAGCGACCTCGGGGTTTCGAACCTGGCACCTCAGCATCCCAGATTGATGCTCTATCCACTGTGCCACCACCTGTCAGGCATTTTTAAATTTTTTTATTTTAAGTATATCTATTTATAGCAGTGATTTTTTTTTTTCTTATATACCCCTTGAACTATGTGTGCATATTTTGTTTGGACTATCCAGTGTTTTGATTATCTTTTGAATTTGAATACTTTAAGGGTAGCATGTCCTCTTTAATGAGATAAAGGCCCCCTTCTTCCTATTGGTTTAACTTTCCTATTGACACACTTTTATTACTTAGGTTCTTGTAGGGATTTCAGTTTATACTTTTTATACTATACTGTTTGTGAGAGTCCAGGAAGAGATCCACATATACATGTTGATTTTTAACAAAGGTGCCATTTTCAACAAATGGTACTGGAACAATTGGATATCTACATGCAAAATACTGGACTTTGAGCCATACTTTGTACCACATTAAAAAAAATTAATTCCAAATTCTAGAACTAAATATAAAACCCAAAACTTTAACACTTCTAGGATAAAAAGCATAGGCTAAAACTTTGTGACCATGAGTTAGGTAAAGATTTCTTAGAACACAGAAGGTATGATCTGTAAAAAAAAAAAAAAAAAGATAAATTGGACTTCATCAAAATAAAGGATTTCTGACCTTCAAAAACATTGTTGAGAGTATGAAACAAACAACTATCAAAGACATGTAAATCAAACCACAATGAGATACCACTTCATACCTTCTGGTTTGGCTAGAATAAAAAAAGTCAGATAATAAGTGTTGACCAGAATGTGGGGAATCAGAAGCTTCATACAGTGCTGGTGGGAATGTAAAATGTTCCAGCCACTTTGGAAAACATTCTAGCAGTTTCTTGGCTATCTCTCTGAACTCCTCAAGCCTTTGTTCAAATCTCACCTTGAGTAAAGGGGTCCACTTATACCATCCTGTTTAGTACCACAAATTGTCCCCTCCCTTCCCTTTCACTTATAGTCCCCTTCCCTCCTCTCTTTCCCCTCTTAACACGTATCACCTTCTAATATACTGTATAATTTACTTATTTTATTGTGTTTATTATTTACCTCTCCCCACTGGAATATAAATTTTTTGAGGACAGGATGAAATAGTGCCTAGGTTCAAGTAGCCTCTCATTAATTATTTATTGAATGAATGAATGAATTAATGAAAGAAAGCTGGGACTGACTCCAGATCTTTTGCTTGTAATCAGAGGGGTATATAGCCATTGAACATTTATTACTGAGTTTTCATGATGACCTTGTTTTTATAATGATGATTCAATAACTGTATACTACTTTATATAATTGTACTATAACTATTTCTTGCCATTTAATTTATTTCTGAAGGATAGAATTATTTATTCAGCAAACATTTAGAAGGCTTAGGTATCAGGCTTCGTGTGACAGCCTCATAAAGGTGAAAAAAATATGGACCTTGTCCTTAGGGAACTCTCAGACTATGGTGGCAGTAGATATCAACAATTATTATAATGGCATCTGATAAGGGCACATTATTAGAGGCATTTTGAAGGTACACAGAGATCACATCAGTTGTAGTGCCCAACTCTGGGAGCTAGAGGTTGGATCCTGATTTGGGGTGGTATAGGAATGAGAGGAGGAAAAACATTTGCTTAAGAAGAAGTAATCAAAATGTATATTGAAGGATGGTTTTGGCCAGATATTAAAATAGATTGGAAGAAGGCTAAAGATTGTAAAGGTTAAAAAGGGTGAAGTAAAACTTTAATCAATAACAATATAATACTGTTCTCTAGTAACTTACAGACTCACTAACACATCATTGTAACTAGAGGATGAGACTTGCTTTTAAAGAAAGATCTGAAAGAGATAATGCATTTAGATTGTATTTATCTTAAACTACATAGTACTCACCCTCTTAGGAGAAGATAGGATTGAGCATTTAGAATTTCTTTAAACTACAAACAGTGGGTATATCAACTAATAGTTGTAGAAGTGAACACTTTTATACCAGGCACTGCTTTTAACATGTTGCATATGTTAATTCAGAATTATATATTTTACCTTCAGTTATATGTATGGCCAGTCGTGATCATCTGTAGTTGGTTAATTGCATTTGGGTTTTCCATGCTTTCAAAAGACATCTTCATTGACTATCCTTCGATATTCTCCTCAATATTCTTCTCCAAATTGTTTTTTACTGTATCTGACTAGCTTTTTTATATCATTATTTATTATTTGTTATACTGTTATATTTTTTAAACTTTATTTAAAATTTTGTTTCTCACTGATCTGAGAGAAAAGAGGGGAGAAAGAGAGAGGGGAAGGGAGAGAGAGAGAAAGAGAGAAGCGTCAATTTGTTGCCCCATTTAGTTCCATTTAGTTGTGCACTCATTGGTTGCATCTTCTCTGTGCCCTGACTGGGGATTGAACCCGTGACCCCGGCACTCTGGAATGACGTTCTACCCACAGAGCCACCCGGCCAGGGCCTATGAGTTATCTTACTATTTACCATCTTTTTAAATTTTATTTTTCAGTTACACTTGGCATTCAACATTATTTTGTATTAGTTTTAGGTGTACTTTATTGTCTATTTTTAAAGCTGTTAAGTAGATTATTTCTGTCTTTCTGCCACATTCGTTGATATTTGATGGGTCATAATGAGAGAGCAGGTGTCACGTAAGTCTGAGAAAAGTATATAGACTAATTTTTCTTACTTTTAGAATTTTCCTAATTACCTGCTTCTTAATATTTCATTTATCCATCCAGGGTTTTCCCTCCAATTATAATTTAATCATCTGTACAGGTACAATTGAAAGTCATTTTTCCCAGTCCTATTTATTATCATAGACTCACTCCCCTTCTCTCTCTGCCCATAAACCAAGGTTACAATTCTTAGAAACCATAGGCTTTTAAAATATTTAAAGGCTTAGAATTAGAGAAAAGAGGGAAATTATGGGACAGAATCCATTTATGGGAGCTGATTTCAGACAAGGCTAATGATGGACTCTGCACAAAAATACCTTCATCCACATTGTCTAACGATTTTTTAATTTCACTTTGTTATGTTGCCTAGATTCTATTAAACATTAATTTTTATAGACAAATACCTGGTTTTTAGATACCTCTGGTTAGATTAAGAGTTTATAATAATTTTTATAAAGTATTCTAGTCAGATTACCTTGCCACCTCTAGTTGTGATTAAAAGGGAAGAATATAATTTTGAAGATCAGAATGTTACTGTATATTGGGACAGAGTAGGGCTACAGTAGGCTACTATGGTGTGGGAAGTTTGAGGGTTCTGAAATTAAGGAAGAGGGGCATGGGGAATCCTGTGCAGAAAGGTAGAATTTACAAAAGACAAATCGCTTTATTAAAAAATTACCGTATTTCCCCATGTATAAGACAATCCCATGTGTAAGACATATCTTAATTCTGGGGCCCGAAATTTGAAAAAAAATGTGTTATATAAAGTTATTGAACTCAAGTTTTATTCATCATAAAATTCATACAACTCCTCATCACTGTCGAAACTCCCATCCATTAGCTTGTCCTCTTCTGTGTCTGATGACGAATCACTGTCTTCAACAATGAGTGCAAAAACAAGCACAAAAAAGTGGGAAATGCAAGTAAAAAAATCTACAACCACTATAAAGACACAACCAGTGGTTAGACCTCAAATTTTTCGGGAAAGGGTGCGTCTTATACATGGGCAAATACAGTACTAAGGATGGTACTTTAGGAAGTGACCATTTTAGGAGGAAAAAGGACATTTTTTAAAAAGTCTACTGTACTTTGTTCTGATGACCTCCTGCTCACTTGCTTAGAACTCAGGTTGATTCTTTTTTTTTGGAGAGGCAAGGACATTAAAGTGTGCCCTGACCAGGGATCGAACTGGCAACTTGCATGCTCTGGGGATGCTGCAATAGACTGAGCATCCTGCCAGTGCTTAATTTCTTTTGATTTATAGTTTCAGAGACAGGGCGAGGATGGGAGAGAGAGGGGTGGGGGAAGAGAAGCATTCATTTGTTTTCCACCTAGTCGTGCATTCATTGGTTGCTTCCCATGTGCCTGACTGGGGGTCAGAGCACAACCTTGTTTCAGGACGAAGCTCCTAACCGACAGAGCTCACGGGCCAGGGCCAGGTTGCTTCTTTAATGTCTTCTCATTTTCCATTTCTGGGAGACTGCTGTGAGGGTGAAGATTAGGTTGAATTTGGGAAAGATAAAAACAAGTGCATGTGACTTCACTACAGTAAACGTTGTAGTCTAGTATTGTAAAATAAGCTTTTGTGGACTAGCCTGCCAGTTGGACCATATTTTGTGACATTTCCTTTCTGGGGAGTATGTATATAAAATGTTAAATGACTAACATACAGTTAAAGTTAAGGATGCAGTTTGTTCTAGGGAACGAAGACCTCATTAAGGATAAAGATTGGGGAAACAGAATCTGAAATTTGTTAGGAACTTCGGGGGTATTTTTAGTTTATTTCTCTTGATTATCTTTAGCAATAATGATCGTAAGATCTACTTACTTGGTCCTAGCTCTATTCCCTGAAGTTTTAAAGAACTAATCTCTGTCTCTTTGATCCATCAAGGGTTCAGATATTTGATGACTGCTTTGATGTCTGTTTGATAATAGCTGTGCTCTCTTCCCATATGCTTCTCTTTTCAAGGCTAATTTCCATAGCCTAATTGTTTCTAGTATACCATTGTTTTCAGACTTTTGGATCCTTCTAGATATTCTCTAACTTTAAATTATTTAAATTATGGTATTTAAAACCTCATGTAATGTTTTAAATGTTTCTAATCAGCTCAGATTTGAATGGGCCTATTTTATTAGTGTGATTAAGATAGTCCAAGTTTGCAATCAGTATTGTTTTCTTTTTTAAATTACTGTATCTCACATCTTCCCATGAACTACTTTGGTCATGTAAGCCTGTAGGTAATTTTATTTATATATTTGTCTATATATTTATTTTCATAATTGACTATTAAGCCAGGTCTTCCTGTCTTCAGTTTCAGCTTAGAGGAAAGACTGTTGTAGCAAATTGAATCATGAAATTTAGGGGCAAAAGGATTTGGGTTTTGCCATTTATTAGTAAAGAATTCTTGGATTTACTTCACTTCCTTTTTTGATAAAATGAGGATAATAATGCCTCATTGCTAGGATTGTTATTAGGATTACATGAAATAATCTAGGGAAAGGACTTTAATAAACTTTATTCTAGTGTTTTAATTTAAAAATGTTTTAAATAAACATTTCAAGATGCAAAAGAACGTATTAAAATATGTAACCAATAAATACTTCTATACAACAAACACTGGTGTATTTATTATCTTTAATTTGTATCTAGTTTGTTTTTAACTCAGTGTTCTATCCTTTACATCATTTACCATTTTCAGTATTCATTTGCTGCATTATCAGCTTTGTTCTATCAACAGAAATGATGAACAAGTTTTAAAATTACTGGAACAATTCATTGAAAAAAATATTTAAAGGTCATCCTGAGGCTGAGCATTAAGGCAGGCCACCACAGCCCCATTCACTGATGAATCCTGAGTGGTTAGTCAGCACTTGCTGGGCTGAGGGTTTATAGTCAGTTTCTTCTCTGCCTGGAAGTACCTTTAACCACTTACTTTCTACCATGATTTTCTCTTTAAGGATATTTGAGAGATCAGTGTCAGATATATTTTCTCTGTAGTATTGTTCTAAGTTAAGCTGTGAAAACTGTTTGCTAGTTTTATGGAGAAAAAACAATAACAAAAAAACAACAACAAAAAAACCCCCAATAACCGTATTTAGCTTAACAATGTAACTTAAACTTAGATATTTTAGCTGGTGATAAAACATACACATTATTCAGTTTTAGCATATTATAGATTTTAAAACATTTGTTTTAAATTTCTTAGATTTTTAAAAATTTTCAGTGCAACCCATAATGATCTCAGAAATTTTCTGCTACTTAGAAATAGTATTTTATTAAATAGTTTGTTGCTAAAGATTGAAAAGTACATCAGAGTTACAACTAAAGATTTCTAGTTACAGAATTAACAGTAACTTATTTTTCTGGGGTCACATTTGTTAGTCATTTAATGGTCAGCGGAATATCTGAAGAAATGTTGGACAAAAGATATTCAATGCAGTTCTGATTTAAACAAAAAAACAATCAATTTGTTTACCATTAAGAGCTGGAGAAGGATTATTGTTTTAATAATTACATTCACCTTGCTATTTATGTTACGACTTTTTAGTGAGTGAATCTTTATTGTGACTAACACTATGCAGTTTTACCTAATCAGGGATATTTATTTTGGTAAATAAAGATGCATCTGATGAGCAGAAAACCTGTTTCTTTTTTTTTTCTTTTAGAGAGAGAGAGAGACATATAGGCAGACAGACAGGAAGCCAGTGACCCTGGGGTCATGTCTATGATCTCATGTTCAAGCTAGTGAGCCCACACTCCAGCCGGAGACCTTGCGGTTTTGAACCTGGGTCCTCAGTGTCCCAGGTTGATGCTCTATCCACTATGCCACCGCCTGGTCAGGCGAAAACCTGTTGCTTACATTTTACTTTTGCAATAATATGGCCCTGGATATGTTTCAGATTTTTGTCATTTGTCCATTTTGTGTCTGGTGGCTTATTCTCTTCTGCTACTGAGGGACATTGTTCTCAATCAAGCTTTTGTTTTTACATAGCTACTTTCCACTAGTTTACTATCTATATGCAAATTAAATGTAATAACATTCATTCCAGTCACTCTGTTTCATGCTAAGTTGGTTTGCATTTTCCTTTTATTTTGTTTACTACTTCCTCTAAACTGGTCAAGTCCAGAGTTCATGTAGATATTTAGACATGGATGTATAGGACTTTGAAAATCTCTTCCTTGCTGGTAGAGAAAAGAGGGACTAAGATATGTCTTTAGGTGGAAAAGTAAGAAAAAGAAAAGATGATATTTATTAATATTTAAAATAAACGATATTCTTTAAAAGGGATTGATTTCTATGTAGCTGAAGTCTTGTGGGGATTTCTTACAGACCAGATTTTTTCCCCCTTCTTTTCTTCCTTCCTTCCTTCCTTCCTTCCTTCCTTCCTTCCTTCCTTCCTTCCTTCCTTCCATCCATCCATCCATCCATCCATCCATCCATCTATTGAGAGAGAAAGGGAGAGAGATGAAAAGCATCAACTCGTAGTTGCAGCACCTTAGTTCATTGATTGCTTTTTCATACATGCCTTGACCGAGGTACTCCAGCCAAGGCACTGACTCCTTGCTCAAGCCAGCAACCATGGGGTCATGTCTATGATCCCACATTCAAGTCAGCAACCTCTGCACTCAAGCTGGTGAGCCTGCGCCCAAGCCTATGAACCTGTGCTCAGGCCGGTGACCTTGGGGTTTCAAACCTAGGACCTGAGCATCCTAGGTTGATGCTCTATCCACTGTGCCACCACCAGTCAGGCTATATAAAATTTCTTGATAGCCTCATCTCAGCAGTGTTTAAAGCCTGATAATAAAATATGATCTTGCAGCTTCCTGAATGTTATTGTACTAGATTACCTAGGGTGGTCGTGAGGGACTGTCAGTTGAAAACTACTTTTGCTAACTTTTTTTTTCTAGGATAGGGGGAAGGGAACAATCCATTTACTAAAAAACAAATAAAAAACTTACAAAACCTCTTTCCCTTCTATGAAAGCCCATAAATATGCTTTGGAAAATTTATTTGCTTTCAATGTTTTTTTAAAAAAAATTATTCATTTTAGAGAGAGAGAGAGAAAGAAGGGGGGTAGGAGCAGAAGGCATCAACTCCCATATGTGCCCTGAGAGAGAGAGAGAGAAGGGGGAGGAGCAGGAAGCATCAACTCCCATATGTGCCCTGACGGGGCAAGCCCAGGGTTTTGAACCAGCGACCTCAGTGTTCTATGTCGATGCTTGATCCACTGCACCACCACAGGTTAGGCAGCTTTCAGTATTAAGAGATGACTTTTTGTTTGTTTTATAGGGTATCTGATGAAATTACAGAATATAATTCCACAAGAGAGCAGGTCTTATATCTTTGTTTGTTATATGGTTACCTGTTAAAATCTATGGCCAGAATAAATGTTTTTCACCTTTTCTTCTCTAGTTTGAGCACTAATAGCTTCCTCCAAGAGAAGTTTTATTTTAAAAGCAAACCGTGGCTGAATGTTGATAGACTTAAAATTTAGGTGATAGTTCATGTTGGGAGAATACTTGCATTTCCAAGCAGTATTGAGCTGTTAATATGATATTATCCTTACCAAAGTCTTATGTGATGTGAACAGTAATAGGATAATCAGTGAAGTTGAATGAGCTTTGTAATGGGAATTAGAAGGCCTAGTACATGTTCTGTTAAAAGTTCTGAGTTTGAACAGACCACTGTGCCTCTCTTGGATGTAATTCTTTAACCTGTAACATGAGGGCTTGGATAAATTGTGATGGAAGGAGACTTGACTTGAGGCAGTGAACACACAATACAGTGTATAGGTGAAGTATTGTAGAATTGTACACCTGAAATGTATATAATTAACTAATGTCACCCCAATAAATTCAGTTAAAAAAGTGGTTAAAAAACATGAGGGCTTGGATATGAAACTCTTAAAATCTTTTTCAATTTAAGATGATCACATAATTATTATACCTTCCCACCTCCCTCTAGATGTCTGTGTTTACTATATCCTTTCTTTTTTTTTTGTATTTTTTTTTTTTTCCGAAGCTGGAAACAGGGAGGCAGTCAGACAGACTCCCGCAGGCGCCTGACCGGGATCCACCCAGCATGCCCACCAGGGGGCGATGCTCTGCCTATCTGGGGCGTCGCTCTGTTGCGACCAGAGCCACTCTAGCGCCTGAGGCAGAGGCCACAGAGCCATCCCCAGCGCCTGGGCCATCTTTGCTTTAATGGAGCCTTGGCTGCGGGAGGGGAAGAGAGAGACAGAGAGGAAGGAGAGGGGGAGAGGTGGAGAAGCAGATGGGCACTTCTCCTGTGTGCCCTGGCCAGGAATTGAACCCCCGGGACTTCCGCACGCCAGGTCGACGCTCTACCACTGAGCCAACCAGCCAGGGCACTGTTTCCTTTCTTTATCTTGGAGGAAAAGTTAAATGATTTTCCAAGATCAGTTCATATCATTGTGAAACTACCAATTTCTAATTCTTCCACTTTTGTTGTTGTTCATTCATTTATCCAGCAAACATTTTTTAGACATGTACAAGATTTCAGGTTCTTTTAGGTTCTGGGAAGAGAAATATCTAGAAGTCATAAACTCTATTTCAAGGAGATCACAGCCTAGTAGGGAAAGAAAAACATTGAATGCATTCTGATAAAAAGTAATGTAAAAGGGCAATGTGGTGGCAGAAAGAGGAAGTGAAACTTTATTCTGTAGTCAAGCAAGAGTTTACAGAGGAGGGGGAGATCCTTGACCTGATTTTTAAAATTAAGAAATAAAAAACAGTAACCCTTTCCCCTTTAATAAAAGTACTAGGTTCTTTAAAAAAAATTTTTTTTTGTATTTTTCTGAAGTGAGAAGCGGGGAAGCAGACGGACTCCCGCATGCGCCCCACCGGGATTATGCCCACCAGGGGGTAATGCTTCGCCCATCTGGGGTGTCACTCCATTACAATGAGCTATTCTAGCGCCTGAAGTGGAGGCCACGGAGCCATCCTCAGCACCCGGGCCAGCTTTGCTCCAATGGAGCCTTGGCTGCGGGAGGGGAAGAGAGAGAGAAGGAGAAAGGAGAGGGGGAGGGGTGGAGAAGCACATGAGTGCTTCTCCTGTGTGCCTTGGCCAGGAATTCAATCCAGGACTTCTACACACCAGGCTGATGCTCTACCACTGAGCCAACTGGCCAGGGCTAAGTGCTATTAATAGATTCTTAATATAAAAAGAAATAGAAAATACAGATAAGGAAAACCACTGTTAATATCTTGATATGTATCTTTCCCACCCTTTTGAAACTGGGTTTTATTTTATTTATTTAAAAATACATTTTTTTATATTTATATCTTTATATATATATATTATTTATTTATTATTTTTTTTACAGAGATGGAGAGTGAGTCAGAGAGAGGGATAGACAGGGACAGACAGGAACAGAGAGAGATGAGAAGCATAAATCATTAGTTTTTCCTTGCACATTGTGACACCTTAGTTGTTCATTGATTGCTTTCTCATATGTGCCTTGACCACAGGAACTTCAGCAGACTGAGTATCCCCTTGCTCGAGCCAACGACCTTGGATTCAAGCTGGTGGGCTTTTGCTCAAACCAGATGAGCCCGTGCTCAAGCTGGTGACCTCGGGGTCTCGAACCTGGGTCCTCTGCATCCCAGTCTGACGCTCTATCCACTGCGCCACCATCAGGTCAGGCTATCTTTATATTTTTAAATGTTACTCAGTTTTTTTTTAAGAGAACAGAGAGAGAGAGAGAGAGAGAGAGAGAGAGAGAGAGAAGGGGGAGGAGCTGGAAGCATCAACTCCCATATGTGCCTTGACCATGCAAGCCGAGGGTTTCAAACTGGTGACCTCAGCTTTCCCAGGTTTACACTTTATCCACTGCGCCACCACAGGTCAGGCCTAAAAAATATTTTATTGTGGTAAAATACATATAACAAAATTAAACATCTTAACCATTTTTTAAACTACACAGACCAGTGGTATTAAGTACATTCACATTGTTGTGCAACCGGAAACTGAGATTTAAAGGATGCTTAGAAGACTAAAAAGAGTCAATCTGGGGGAGGAAGTATTAGAGACAAAAGATGATGAAATGTAAAAGGTAAGAAGGTCTGAAAAAGCATGTTGTTTATGGCCAACCAGAAATAGTTAGGTATGGCTGGAACATGAGGGGTATTGATGAGGAATGGGAGATATGGGGAGTTATCATTCATATTGTGGAGGACTTTAAATGTGATACTAAAACATCTAAAGGCTGTCTGTGGGAGTTGGCAGACGATAAAAGGTTTCAAGCTGGGAAAGGGACAAAATGATGATGTGATTTGTGTCTTAGAAAACTTAACTCTGGCCAATATCTAGAAGGCAGACTGAGCACTCACTACCTTTATGCTTTTCTTCTTCATATCTGTAGAAATAATAGAGAAAACATATATCTACCCATCTATGGAAACAAGAAAGGGAAATCTCTGTAAATCAGAAACAGTGAAGAATTTCTGAAGATAGGAGGTTCTGTGGGTAATGCTCATATCCAGAGGTAGGAAGGGTACCAGCTGTAGGATGATTGATTAGCATTACTGCAACATAAGCAGCTAATCAGCACCAACCTTTATACATTCTAACACCAATTTGAACCAAGCAAAAGGTCTATTTCTCTGTGAGAACTACATGTAGGAATTTAGATCATGGAGACCAGGAAACACCCTGGGTAACTGGCTATACTCACACTTAGAAGACCAGGCATTGAGGCAACCCATGCTGGGGTGTGTTCTCCACTCCTACTGAAAGCAATATGAAATGAGTAGTATTCCCTGAATGAACTGTACCAATAGAATACAGCAGAATGTAACAAAATCTCAAATACAAAGATAAGAGTCTTCAAATGTTTCAAGAAAGCCAACACCATAAAAATGAATCAATAAATAGAAGAGCTTAGGGTTAAGTAAGAAGTTACTAGAACAGAGTTCTAAAGTACGTGTAGCCAATCATTTTAGAGAGAGAGGGAATTTATTATAGTCTTAACAAAAACAAGTGGTTATAAAACAAAGCATGTGTGAAGAAGAGTTAATTAGAGATCTGGAGAATGAAAAATACTGTAGTTGAAATGGAACAATCTTTTTGGTGTCTGTGGGGAATGAATTAGAATGGTGCATGATTGATAGCAGAGAGAATAGGTTCTTTCTGGTGGTTCAGTGATATAATGAGATCCTGAACCAAGATAGCAGCAGTAGGGATAAAGCTGGGAGATGTTTAATATAAAGAATATGAACAGTTGTGTGTGGGAATGAGAGAGAAGGAACAATCTAGAATAATCCTAGCTTTTTAATTGGTTTTGTGGAAGGATAATATTGCTAGAAACCATAGTAGTAAATTCAAGAAAGCACTTTTGGGGGTTGTAGATGGAGGATACTACTCTCTCACTTGGACCTGTTGAGATTGAGGTGCCTGTGAGATAACCAGGTGGAGAAATGTCTGTTAGACTAGTGGATATATGGATTTGGAACTCAAATATTTTGGCTTGAGCAAGACTTGGAAGTTATTTATTGGTAATAATGGTAGTGGATTTCATGCTCATGGGTGAGGTTGCTCAGGAAGAATGCATAGACTTTGAGACAAAATGATCACTACCATTTGAGAGGTATGTGTAAAAAGAAGAACAACCAGCGCAGGGAGAGACAGAAGAATGTTTGGAGAGTAAGAGTGGCACCAAGAGTAAAATCCTAGACACCAGGAAAGTGAGGAAGTGGGTAATGATGCCAGATTATCAAAGGTTAAATAAGGGCTAAGTAGTGATTTGGCAACTAAAAGATGACCTAAACAGGCCCTGTCTGGTTGGCTCAGCAGCAGAGCATTGGCTTGGCATGTGGAAGTCCGGGTTCGATTCCCAGCCAGGGCACACAGGAAAAGTGCCCATCTGCTTCTCCACCCTTTCTCCTCTCCTTCCTCTCTGTCTCTCTCTTCTCCTCCTGCAGCCAAGGCTCCATTGGAGCAAAAGTTGGCCCGGGCTCTGAGGATGGCTCCTTGACCTCTGTCTCAGGTGCTAGAATGGCTCCGATTGCAGCGGAGCAGTGCCCCAGAGGTGGCGAGCATCTCCCCCTGGTGGGCATTCCGGAGTCTGTGTGTCAGCCTCCCTCCTCCCCCACTTC
Source organism: Saccopteryx bilineata (assembly GCF_036850765.1). Lineage (NCBI taxonomy): Eukaryota > Metazoa > Chordata > Mammalia > Chiroptera > Emballonuridae > Saccopteryx > Saccopteryx bilineata. The sequence goes on along the minus strand of NC_089492.1, from coordinate 83,640,004 downwards.
TCACTTCAGAAAAATATTTTAAAAATACAAAAAAAAAAAAGAGAAAAGACCCAAACAGGAACAGTGTCAGTGGAATTGTGCAGCTAAAACCAGATTGCAGTGAATTGAGGAATAAATGGAAGGTAAAGTGGCAGAGGCTTTGAATCCAGATTCTACAGACAGGTTTGTTTGTTTGTTTATTTATTTATTTATTTAAGCTGGAAACGGGGAGAGACAGACAGACTCCTGCATGCGCCGGACTGGGATCCACCCGGCACGCCCACCAGGGGCGACGCTCTGCCCACCAGGGGGCGATGCTCTGCCCCTCCGGGGCATCACTCTGCTGTGACCAGAGCCACTCTATCGCCTGGGGCAGAGGCCAAGGAGCCATCCCCAGTGCCCGGGCCATCTTTGCTCCAATGGAGCCTTGGCTGTGGGAGGGGAAGAGAGAGACAGAGAGGAAGGAGGGGGGGGTGGAGAAGCAAATGGGCGCCTCCCCTATGTGCCCTGGCCAGGAATTGAACCCGGGTCCCCCACACGCCAGGCCGACGCTCTACTGCTGAGCCAACCGATCAGGGCCTACAGACAGGTTTTTAGAGCAGTGAGATCTCTGGGAGAGCTGCAGTGCGGGGGCGGGATGCAGGGTTGAAGGAGAGGATGCTGTTCATTCGACTTATTCTCTAGCCTTTCCTCTCTACTAATTTTTCTCTTTTCTTTTCTTTTCTTTTCTTTTCTTTTCTTTTCTTTTCTTTTCTTTTCTTTTCTTTTCTTTTCTTTTCTTTCCTCCTTCCCTCCCTTTCTTCCTCCCTCCTTTCCCTCCCTCCCTCCCTCCCTTCCTCCCTCCCTCCCTCCCTCCCTCCCTCCCTTCCTTCCTTTCTAAACCTTTTCAAGTGTTTTCTTTCATTCTCATCTTAAGCTTTCACCTCCTCCCATTTAATTCTTAAACTTCTCTCCCAACTCTACATTTTTATAGCACTTGTTTTTCTGAGTCTGGAAAGTCTCATGTGATAGTTCACTTGTTCATCCATTCATATGTCCTTCAGGGTCTTTTTGTGTCTTTAACTTGACCACAGTGTCACACCAAAGATGCTCTATTAAGTGCTCTTGAAAATAAATTGTACAAATACAGGATGAGAAAATCCTATTTTGGAATAGTTCTAGCATTAAAAAAAAAAATCTGTGTATTAGATAACTGGAAGTTTGATATGACTTCTGGGAAAATTTAGACAACCTAAAAATGTACTAATTGAGGTTTTACAGAAACAATTAATTATTTGACCCCAGTGAAAATACATGTATCATTTGTTGTTTCACTTTAATTATGAATATTGTATTTAAGAGGGACACTAGAGAACTAGAAACTTGTTCAGGAGAGGGAGAAAAGTGATGGGGTTGAGTGCTGGTTGCCAACCCAGTGTTTATTTTCCCTTTCTTTGTTAGTAACATAAGTGCTACAATGTGGACACTTGGTTAAGCCCCCCAAATGGCATTTCTCAGCAGCTGTAAATAGAAGTCTTTGGGTCTGACTTCTAGGAAAGCTCTTTAAAGGAGATAGACTCATCTGGGAAGCCTCAGAAGAAACTCTTGTACCTTCTTTCTTCTGTGTAGGACATGGATATGATACCTGGAGTTTCAGTAATCATCTTTTGACCATGAGGAATGACTGAGCATAAATGCCATGTGGTAAGGCTGGCAGAGTGAAGAGGTAGACCAAGTGGGGGTTCTTGGTGACTACAGAGCTGCCATTCTGTCTAGACCTATATTATATACCTCTAGATCTCTTAATGCAGGAAAAATCTCTCTTTTCTATAAACCACAGATATTTGTCCATGTGCAACTGAACCTAATCTTAACTGACATAAAGGGCCAGTCCACTGCAGGATTGATTGTCGCTATTAGACTAGCCTTAGCAGGCAGAAAATAGGTAGTGACCCTGGTTTGCAGTTTCCAAGGTTGACACAAAAGGGAGATTTTCTGGAAAATATTTTAACACTGATCTAAATAATTTTTGAGAGAGCCTTTCTCTGATTCTGGAAGAACATGATCATCCCTCTTGTTGGTATGAGCAAATGGAAAAAATTATAGATGATAAAATTTAGCAGTTCAAAAGAAGGAATAATTTGAATTGTTACAGCGATAGCTCTCTGCCAAATAATTGTGACACTACATCAGATGTAAAAAGTTCAAATTCTTCGACTCTGTGAGATTTAAGATTCTGAGAACAGGAAAAAGTTTTTTTTTTTTTTTTTTTCATTTTTCTGAAGCTGGAAACGGGGAGAGACAGTCAGACAGACTCCGGCATGCGCCCGACCGGGATCCACCCAGCATGCCCACGAGGGGCGACGCTCTGCCCACCAGGGGGCGATGCTCTGCCCATCCTGGGCGTCGCCATGTTGCGACCAGAGCCACTCTAGCGCCTGGGGCAGAGGCCACAGAGCCATCCCCAGCGCCTGGGCCATCTTTGCTCCAATGGAGCCTTGGCTGCGGGAGGGGAAGAGAGAGACAGAGAGGAAGGAGGGGGGGTGGAGAAGCAAATGGGCGCTTCTCCTGTGTGCCCTGGCCGGGAATCGAACCCGGGTCCTCCGCACACTAGGCCGACGCTCTACCGCTGAGCCAACTGGCCAGGGCCAGGAAAAAGTTTTTTGGAAAATAAAATCATTAATATTGAATGAAAATATAAAATAATAGTGAAAGTAGATTGGATACTCCAGAAAATCATATTAGTGAAAAGACTAGTTCAAATGATGTTTCAGAATTAAGGAAAGATAGAGTTGGAGATTATGACAAAAGAGATAACTAGATACAACAGATAGATCCAAGTGATCTATTATATATAAATTGGGTGTTCTAGAAAGAACAGAGAAAATGTATAAGTAATCAATGAATATTCAAGAAGTATTATAATGCTACTGAACTGAAGGCTTGGACTTTTAATAAAACTCACCAAATAGCAAACAAAATGAGTGATTATACTCGTGTTTCTTACATTTAAAGATGAGAGAAAATTTTATGAATATTCAGGAAGGAAAACCAAATAATTTTCAAAGGTAACATAATCAGATTGGAATCTAGTCTTCTATTTAATGAAAAATGCTAGATTAGAGGATTCTAGCCCTTTGGATTTATGGACCAGTAAAATGCTATTAGAAAATTTGAATAATTAACATAAATTATCAAATTTTTATTTGGCTAACTAAGACTATAAAATATAACATAAACAATTGAATAGTTTTTATTTTAGGTTGAACAAGAGTATCACCTTTATTATTATTATTATTGATTTTAAAGAGAAAGAAAGAGAGAGAGAGAGAGAGAGAGAGAGAGAAATATTGATTTATTGTGCCCTGACTGAGGATCGAACCTGCAACCTTGGTGTATTAGAATGATGCACTAACCAATAGAGCTACCTGCCCAGGGTAGTCTGTCACCCTTTTTTGATTGTACTGAGGACTAGTGAAAACTCTGTCACCAAATAGTACTGATTCTTGGTTTGGAGCTGGTAATTACTGAAGTATGTACAGTGTTGTGAGAGCCCTCAGGGTTTAATACCTAACATACTGTCATTTACATATAAAGGCAAAAGAGAGATTTCCAGATAGATATGGTTTTAGAAATGCTAGCTTTGTATTATTTCTGAAAAAAAATCTGAGAAAATACTTTATAGAATAATACAATTAACAAATTTGATTTAACAAATTAATATTAAAATTTGTACGTACAGAAGCTGTTTTATTTTGATTACCTGTAAAACAGTCATTAAATCCAAGCCACAGAAATAACAAAATTAGAAACTCAGATGTATTTATTTTAAGTATTATGTTTCTACTGTGTACTTAGTAAGGCAAGGCTCTGAGGATACAGTAAAAAAACAAAAAATAATGTGATTTTTGCCCTGATGGAGCTTATAGTTTAGCAACTGATATAAGAAATATCCAAGTAGTTACAGTGCAATGTGATGGATGAAGATAGTTTTGATGGTGAAATGTGAGTATAGAGTCAGAACACTTAACTCAGATTTGGGGGAGAGGCAGAGATGGTTTTCTGAAGAAGGAACATCTGAGTTGAGAAAAGGCAACAAGAAAAAGAAATTGAGAAGATTTCAGATTAGTTGATGCAGAGAATACAAAGTGAGAAAAAGGAACAAATGACACTGAGGTAACTAGGGACAATATCACACAGAACCTTGAAAACAGTATCAAGGCAGTTGGGCTTTATCCTGTGAGGAATGGGGAGCTATTAGAAGATTTTAATTATGAAAAAATGATACAATCTTTTTTTTTTTTTGAAAGACCACCCAGGCTATCGTGTGGAGAATATTGGACTAGAGCTAGTAAAATTGAAGCTAGTGAGATCAACTAGCGAGTGGTCTTATTTTCTGACAAATATTTTTAGGTCAGAGGTGACATTGGGCTGGCTAAAGTAGGGTCATGGGATGGAGAAATGTAGACGGTTTTGAGAAAGATTTAGGTTTTGGCAATTAGATATTAGGAAGACATATAGGGAAGAGGACATAACTAATCTTAAATCCCTGGCTTGTATAATAGGTAGATGATAATGATGCCACTGGGTAAGGGAAGCCGGGAGAGAATGTTGGGGAAGGATGATGAGTTCACTTTGAGGTGCCTATGGGACAGCTAAGCTGAGATCCAGTAGATAAATGGGTTTGATTTAGGAGAAAATGTGGGCTGGAGATGCTGATTTGGAAAGGGTCAGTATTGGAAGGTAAGTAACAGCATGGAAATGAGAGATCACCCAGGTAGAATGTGTAGAGAGGGAAGAGCTGATTTAGGTGTAAGACCTTAGGAACACATACATTTAAATGAGGATTCTCCTAATAAGACTTTAAGAAGAAATGGCTAAACACATAGGAAAAACATTTAGGAAAGTGTGAGCTAACAGTTCTGAAACAACTATGTATGTGTACTGTTATTAAATAAGTAAATGGATAGTGAATTGTGGGAATCCAGGTTTTCACTTTTGGAGAGTGAGGTTACAGATAACCGTAGGCAAGGGAAAAGCTAGAACAAATCATATGGTTAGAGACATCAGAATGAACTCGGGTTTAGCTTATTATAGATATGGATACACATGATAGGTATGTATGTATATATGGCCTAGTATACAGACATGTATTTTCTAGCTCTGTCTACTGAAAGGGTCTAGAAATAATTACATCCAAGTAGCACTGAGCACACCCAGCATCCACATTTTGAATTCTGATACCATTCTCCAACAAAAAATACTAAAACTCCTTGGAAAATGTCTGATTCTAGAACTGGGGCAGGGAAGATGCACATGAAGTGAGACCACTTTGTAGGGCCAGAAAGTAAGAAAATTCTTGAACTCCAAATGGATAAGCGCTTGGCAAAAAGATCCTGGAGCCAACCTGAAAGAGCACCCACTATGAGCAAAAATAAATGATATAGTGTTGAATTACAACCCAAAGGATAAAGTAAATAGCCCTAAATCCATACTGGTTAAAATAAATGATTAAATAAATAAGTGCCATCACTTATCTCAGACAGAAGGATTTCAAGTAATTTATGAGGACACTTCTCTCCCTCAAGGAGGTGGAATTTAACTCTCTAGTCCTTGACTGTGTAATTGGTGACTAAAAGGGAATGGTTACTTGTGTAGAAGGTGCTTAAGATTAAATAAGTCAAGGACCAAGGTACTTTCATGGGCTCTAGCACTGAAGAATATTGGTGATCTCATTGGAGCAGTTCTAGGAGAAAGGTAGATTTTTGAGCTCTTGATATATATGACTAACCAACCTTATAGAGTATTACATTTATGTGTTCTTATTAGAAGATTTAATCACAAACTGACAGCTATTCAGTGTCTATCAAAATTTCACATAAAATATCACATATAAGAAGATAGTTTAATGAATATCTTAATGATGTGTTCATTTAGTTTCTTGTATTAAGTCTCAGAGAACAAAAGTATCAGGGCGATGTCATCTCAGTCTCCCCCAACATGCACTGCCTGTACTGAGTTCTGAATTAATGATATGCCATCTGTCTGTATAGAATCTATCTTTAAGGAACATCATTTGAATGATGTGCATTTTCAAAAATTATATTTGAAACTATAGTCCAGTAGGTTCATTTTTCTTTTTATAAGTATATATAATTTAGATTTCAAAAATTACATATTTTCTTATAAAAATGAAAACTTTTATCCCTGAAAACACACAAATTTGATATTTAGTGTTTATAATATGCTGATATCATGAACTTGATATTGTTTGTTTTGGTTGCCCCAAAACTTAGTGACCTAAAACTACATTGATTTATTATTTTTATACAGTTCTATGGGTCAGGAATTTGGGCATGGCCTGGCTAGGGGATTCTTCTGTTCTGTGTGGTACCAGCTGGGATCACTCATCCTCCTGGTAGCTGAGCTGGGCTGGGCATGACAATCTAAGAAGGCGTCATTCACGTGTCTGGCACTTTGGCATGCCTCCACATGACCTCTCCACAGCATGGTAGTTTCAGGGTAGTCAGATTTGTTACATGGCTTCTAGCGTCCAGGAGGGAAAAAGGGGAAGCTGCTAGTCCTCCTGGTCTCTGGAGTTTCAGAACATCACTTTACCACATCCTGTTGGTTGAGGCAAGTCACAAGACCAGCTAAGATTCAAGGACCTGGGAAATAAGCTTCATCTCTTGATGGGTGGAGCGACATGTGCACACAAAGAGAGAAGGAAATGATGGTAGCTATCTTTGGAGAATAGTATGTGGCCATACCAACTACTTCAGTATTATTTATAAATTTTATACACATAGTTTTATTGTGATGAATCTTTACCTTGTATTTTAACTTTAACCAATTCAAGTCTTTTTAGAAATGAAGCAGGTTATAAATATTACATAAAATGACCTTAATTTAATAGAAGAAATTTAGAATAAAAGGGGCCAAGCTAACTCCCATCCTTCTTATTGCACTATAAATTTATCTTGGTTTAAGAAGTATGTGGATTACTTAGAGTTGAAAATCTAAAACATTTTTGCTTAGTTATTGGGGCCATCTTATTAGAATTTGCTGCTTTAGCTTAGTTTCCCTGGTTTGGAAGGTTCACTGATACATGAGATATATATTTTTTGCTCTGATACATGATATATACACATATATTTTGCTCTGATAAACTGTAGAGCACAATCTAGCAAAGGCTATCATGATGTAAAATCCAAATACTCTTTGATTCAGTAATTCTGCTTCATGAATAAGGAATGTAAATTTGTGATTTCCACGTTGGGCAGCTGTCCAGACGCCCACCTTGGAGAGAACCCTGATTACAAGTGCCATTTTAACAACCAGTTTGCTGAACTCAACGAAAAATTAGGGATTGGTTCTGCCGAACTGGTGCAAACCAGCTGAATCCCACCACTGGTGACGATCAAGATTTTGAGACTGGTGATAGCACAACAATGGAGAGATGAGAGTAGATAAAATGCATGAAAATGATTATGAAAATGAAGTGTGCCCCCCACCCCATTAGAAAAACACAGTAGGGTATTGAATGGCAAAGAGAGGAAGAAGGTAGGTAGGATGGCAGATTGCATGAGCCTGAGGGAAGGAATGAGGTTGATGTGAGTTGGAGGTTTGGAAATGTCTTTGTGGAAAAGGTTGATCTACTGCCTTAACCTTCACTTTAGAAAGTTCTTTTCAAGAGTGAGATTGAGCCCAGTAGTTGAAAGGAGTGTTCAGAGATAGACTGAGGGTGTAGAGTTGATTTGTTTTGCTACCTAAAAAGGGTTTTTAGAGCTCACTGGAGAAAAGTTTGGAAGGAAGGGCAGTAGTGAGGGAACTCAATCTTAGAGTGGCTGAGAAAGATAGAGAACAGTGTAGGCATGAAAATAGGAGAAGGACCTGAATTTGTGTTTTGATGTTTAAAAATTTGATTTTAGAGAGCGAGAGGAAGGAGAGAGAGAGAGAAACATCGATTTGTTCCACTTAATTTATGCATTCATTGAATGATTCTTGTGTGTTCCCTGACTGGGGATCAAACTCACAGCCTTGGTATATCAGGATGATGCTCTAACCAGCTGAGCTACCCAGCCAGGGCCTGGAGCCGAACAATTTTGCAAGCCTGCTCTGTACTGATGCAGAATGGTTTGTGTTTTAAATAAAGCCCAAGAGTGACAAGGGTGAGAGCCACTTGTAGAATTAACTAGAAGATTCCTGACTTGACTTGTGGTATGTTTCTGGAGCCTGATCCATGTGTCTTGTGATTTAAAGGGAACAATAGTAATCCTGGGTATAAAGCCTAAAGCACTTAAGCTTTAAATAATGAAAGCAGTTAGGGCTCACATTTCTTAAGAGTTGTGTTATGTCTGCAGAGACCCCACTGTTTGGACTCAGCTTTGAGGTGGAATGGGAAGATACAGCACCACCATTAATTTAGTAAAATTCAATTTGTCTTATCCCAATGCCAATGACCCAGGAACAAATAGTAGCTATCATACTGGGTGCTTCTTTATCCTAGAGATTATCTTCTGCTGGAAATCCTGTTTCCTCCTACTATTCCATTTTACCTGAAACTGGGTACTGAGACTCCTACTGCTGGGATGACATCAGCAACTCTGATGAGTGAGCTAATGGTGTCTAGCCTCTTGTCCCTTGGAATACCAAGGCAAAGCAAATACCAATTTGCTGCATACCCACTTTGGGGACCTGACCTTTTTAAAGCTAATAACTAATTATCTCTTATCAACATTCTTCTTTCTTTCTTTTTTATCACCTTTAATCTTTAACTTTAATTCTTAAAATCTTTAGTAGGGACAGGGATGGGAATTGTCATTTTTTTTCTTTTAACAATTAAAGCATCTATATAAGAATCTTTGTTTGCTTATAGGAAAATAATGATGTATCACAATATCTAAAATCTAATGTTTTCAGTAGACTAAATGTGTTGTTTTTCTCCTACTTTAGATCTATCCATACTAATGAAAATGTAACTGGAACTGACTCTGATGATAAAATCAAGGACCATCAGGCAAAATCCTGCAGTTGAAATTTTCGCTTTCAAATGAAGCCACCGACATTTAGAATTTCTCCTTTCTAAGGTAAATGAGACACAATTTTATTTTAATTTGACTCTTTGGCAGCATTTAATAATTATTTCTATATATAGATTTTATAAGTTTAAATTTTTATGTTAGATTGGTTAGCTTTTGGAGAAGAGAGTTCACCCCCTACCCTGGCTCACTCCCCCCTAAGAAAAGATTCAGCTTTTAAATGGAGGTAGTCTTTACAATTAGGAAAGGGTGTCCATTATAAGAAATTAAGGTATATACTAAGTGCAGATTAAGACTCATTAAACTATGTTAGAAGAACTGAAATAAATGCCAATTTAATAACTATTTTATTTATGTTCTGACCCTCTGAGATGGGCAACTATCAGCACTCTTAACAGAGTCTGCCCACATGATACAAGAGATCTTAGTGATAGTCTTTTAGTTTGATTGGGAAACCTTTCTCTCCTGTTCTCCTAAAGTTAAGGGTTCTCTATTCACCAAGAAGTATTTGTCACTTTTATTCCCTGTAGACTGTGCCTATAGGACCTTTGGAATTTGATGGGCTAGTTTCACTTGGTTTCAGTATTTTTTTTAAAATTTTTTTTATTTATTTATTCATTTTAGACAGGAGAGAGAGAGGGAGAGAGTGAGAGACAGACAGAGAGAGAGAGGAGAGAGAGACAGCGGGGAGGAGCCGGAAGCATCAACTCCCATATGTGCCTTGACCAGGCAAGCCTAGGGTTCCGAACAGGCGACCTCAGCATTTCCAGGTTGATGCTTTATCCACTGCGCCACCACAGGTCAGGCCTGGCTAGTTTCACTTGGACCAGAAAAGCAAAGTATGTAATTAGAAAATCAAGTGACACTTCCAAATTGTGGGGTGGATCCCTGCTCTAAAGACTGTTGAAAACAATCAAAGGAAACATTATATTAATGGAAAACAAGCACAGTGCTTCCTAGTTTTCTAAAATACATATACATTTCCAACATGGTATATAGTTAGGCATTCATGTAAAAATCAGAAATTTTTTTAAATTATATTTTTCCAAGTATGAGGAAGGTATGGAAAGAACCAAGTTGGTTGGTTCCCTGTATACATTACAGAGGTCTATAAATGAATTTTGCTTAAATATGGACAAGATGAAAATCTGAGAAAACTGTACTTCTTATTATTGGGATTATTAATTTCATTTTGTTCTGTTTTGGAAGAAGAATATATAAAGTAATAAATTCTAAAATAGTAAAAATCCATGTTATTTAAAAATTCCAAGATTGCATCTGTTATAAAAAATGGATTACCTTCTAGAAGGGGGTGGTGTAATTGAGTAATTTTTGCCAAAGAAAGGTTACCTTGAATCAAATAACAAAAAGAGTTGAGTTGTTTGATGAGAAGTTATAAAACTTTTTTGGCAACTAGTAGATGTATCTGTCCTTCTCTAAAATTCCTTGGTGTCATTTTGAATCAGTGGTAATCATGATTAAATATATAATTTGTCTTATTATCAGAACCCATTTCCCTTATTTTTTAGATATCTTTCCTTCTTACTTTCATAATTTGCCTTATTATCAGAACCATTTCCCTTAATTTTTAAAATATCTTTCCTTCTTACTTTCATTTAACAATATTAGTAGAATGTCTGAGCTTTGCAAAGAATGATTTTAGATATGTGGAAGAATATTAATTATTCTATAACTTCATTATGAATGAAGTTGAAGACATTGTTCATTCAAAATGTTTACTCTAGGGCTGAGGAGGCTAAATACACTCATCTGAAAACTAAAAGCAATCATAAAATGGGCACATAAAATCATAATTTGGATTTCTTTCTAAGGAATATAGTTAAGTTGTATATTCAGATCTCAACAAAAGTGAAGATTAGGGTGTAGGAAGTTTGGATCAAGTGAATTTGCTGACTAACTGGTTTTGATTGTTAACTACTTATGATTCTATTTGTAATACTGCCACATAGCCAAATTAGTTGCTTAAATCTTTAATTAGGGATTTCTAATTCATCAATTTCTTCTTTCTCCCCACTCATTTGCAAGCTTTTGCAAAGTGACATCCCTATTAATATCGATAGTTGTCATTTTTCCTTTTGAAAATGAAAAAGTGAAAATTTCACAAACTCGTGCCCAGAAATTTTACATAATACATTTTGACAATATTTTTTTGTAATTTTTTGAGAGGTCTTTAGATTTTGAGATTGTGGGATTTTGTGTGTGTGTGTGTGTGTGTGTGTGTGTGTGTGTGTGTATGGCGGGGGAGGGGGGGAGGCTATTAAAACAAAGCAAAAAAGTGTTAAGGCCCAAGAACATTTGTAAGGTTATGTCCTGGAATACAGTTCACATTAAGTTAATGTGGTACCTTTTAGAAATACTTTATTTGGAGTCAAGAAAACATTTGAAAACAAATTTCAACAAGGAATAAGGAAATAGGTATTCCCTTGCTATTACAATAGAGCAAATGATTTGATTTTTCTATTTTCATACTACCCTGGGGAACTGAATTAATAGTTCTGTCTTAGTTTCCTTTCCCATGATAATTACTTTTTAGACTTGTGATGAAAAATGAAATAAGTATATAAAATTATATAAAATGCTTTTCAGTGTGAAATTAAAGAATGTTGCTAAAGACAGAGATGATCATACTTACTGAAGTATCAATCACAGTTATTCTTGTAGCAAAAAAAAAAAAAGCAGGTCAACTCACACTACTACTCAGAAGCTTGTAAAACCAGTTTCAAAGTTAATGACAAATATTATGCTTGAAGAGAAAGTAAAATGAGCTTTTGGCAAAAATCCCTTATCAAAGGCATACCATCTGGAAAAGCAATTACTGTCATGTGTGCATGCTAGCAGAATTTTTGTTTTTCAGTTGGATGAAAGGACTGATGTGCAGGGGACATACCAGCACTTCATATAGATGTGTTACTGTTACCACTGAGAAACACACGCTCCTGTAGAAGAATGTTTTGTTGTTGGTAGTGGTTGGTTGTTTTTTTTAAAGCCATTGTTACTGGAAAAATTGCATTGGTTCCTCTGATCAAAGCCCAGCTACTTTAACTGAAAGGAAGGTGCACTTGGTCTGTAAGAAATTGCACCAGGATATCAATTCATATCCTTCTTTTGTCAGAGAGAAGAACTGGTGTTCATTAATGTGATTTCTAATTATGATTTAGCAATTTTTGGCCATTAAAGCCATATTTTTTTAGAGTATTATGAAGAAATGGTCAAGTAGGATCCTGCTTTTCCACAGTGACATGTGCTAGCTGTGCAGTGTGACAGGGCTTTACATGTTTGCTAATTCATTTTTTAGTAAAATAAATATTTATTATTGATAATGACATTTCTCTGATTTTAAGGGAGCATAATTTAGCAAATACATTTAGTATTTCAAATAGTCAGAACTTATAAATTCATATTTACAGTATCATGAGGGTTTTTTTTTAAGTGGGAGAGAAATAGAGAGAGAGCGAGAGAGAGAGGGAGGAAAGGAGAGAGATGTGAAGCATCAACTCATAGTTGTGGCACTTTAGTTGTTCATTGATTGCTTCTCATATGTGCCTTGACTGGGGGACTCTAGCCGAGCTAGAGACCCCTTGCTCAAACCAGCGACCTTGGGGTCATGGCTATGATCGACGCTCGAGCCAGTGAGCCCGTGTGGGGTTTTGATCCTGGGTCCTTAGCATCCCAGGTCACTGTATCCACTGTGCCACCACCTGGTCAGGCCATAGTGTCATGAGTTTTCAGTTCTTTCTTTAAGATTTTAATTTATTGATTTTAGAGAGAGGAGAGGGACAGAGAGAGAGAGAGAGAGAGAGAGAGCGAGAAAGGGATTGGGGAAAGTGAGAAGCAGTTGCTTCTCATATGTGGCTTGACCAGGCAAGCCTGGGGTTTCAAATTCTTTATCCACTGTGCCACCATAGGTCAGGTAGTATAAGGAGTTTTAATGTTCAGGATGAGGTATGAGCATTTTATAAAAGGTCTAAATTATGGCATAAAATAATTCAGTCCCTAAGAGTTTTATCATTTCCCCAAACTTGATGATTTTATTAATTTTATCAAATAAAAAAACTGAGTTTTTATTGTACATGTTTAAAAACCATATCAATTTATGAAATACAACATGAAGAAATACTTTTCAGAGCAAAAATGCCAGTAGAGAATAAATTAGGAATCTTTTTGATTCAGTCTCTCAAATTGAAGCAATAAACATTGAATTTTGAGTGGGATATGCTTTTGGGGGCCATTTAATGAAATACTGAAAGTAGACTTCAGTGAGAAATATTGCTATAATTTCTGGGTCCACATTTAGTTATAAAATCCAGAATGTATAACACAGGTGATTTATAATTAAGAATTAATAATTTTTAATTTAGGAATAAAGAATAAGGCCCTGGCCAGTTGGCATTATAGTAAGAGTGTCGGCTCAGCATGTGGATGTTCTAGGTTTGATTCCCAGTCAGGGCACATAGGAGAAGCACCTGTCTGCTTCTCCACCCCTTACCCTTTTTCTTCTCTCCCTCTCTCTTTCTTTCCCTCCTGCAGTCATGGCTCGATTGGAGCGAGTTGGCCCTGAGCACTGAGGATGGCTTCATGGCCGCTGCTTCAGGCACTAAGAAGAGCTCGGTTGCTGAGCAATGGAGCAATGGCCCCAGATGGGCAGAGCATCGCCCCCTAGGGGGCTTGCTGGGTGGATCCCAGTGGGGAGGTGCATACAGGAGTCTCTCTCTGCCTCCCCTCCTCTTGCTGAATAATTAAAAAAAAGAGATAAAAAGTAAGAAAGAAATCAGTTGAGTAGGAAAGTAGCTTATAGCCAAAGCTTATTCTATTCCTGGGGTCTTGAACATCCTGCAAGGAAGTTATCAAACACTAATAGGGCATGGCAGAACAATCAAGGTGTTTAATTGAACGGACTCTGGCTGGCCAAAACTGAGCATCAGCAAGTATGGCTACAATATAAATCAGTCACATCACATATATTTAAATCTGTGAGTTCATAATGATACTTTAAGAAGTCTCACTACTATTCTTTGGAGTATGTTAAGGAACCAATGTTACTTGAAGGTAACCAGATAGTTGAGGAGAGTAAATTTCTTTTTCTCAGAAGTATTGTAGTTAACAAATGAAGAAGGAGTGATAAACAGAACATCACCATTTTGTAATGAATTTCTGAACCTAAACAAAGGTCATCAGTGGTTGATAACATCATAGAAAGACAACCAGACATTAGGTTCTCTTAATGAAAATTTATAGTACTACTTATGAAATATTCTTGCCAAAAAATTGAGTGTGAACCTGCATCAGATCAAGCCACTAGATCTAACTATGTGTTTACAGGAAACATAGAAGACAGAAGCAAATAAAATGATACAATGGGGGATGCAGTCAGCAAAATCTAGGGTTTGGGGAAGTCCTTGAGACACAAAACTTGTTTTCTTTTGACAAATAAATTGAAGGAAACAAACAAAACAAGTGAAGGAGGAAATTTGAGATTAATAACAATGTTTGGATTTTATTTGGATCCAGATTTTAATGAATAAATATTTATGAAATAATTAGGGAAATTTGAACACTGACCAGATATTTGATACCAACAAATTTAATTTGTTAAATTTCAAGGGTGATAGTAGTATATAGTTATATTTAAAAGGCCATCTTTTAGAAGTACATATTGAAATATTGATGGATACAAGGATGTGTCTGAGATCTGCTTCATTATTTTATAGAGTTGAGAGAAGGCGGTAGGTAAGGATGAAACAAGATTGACCATGAGTTGATAAATGTTTAAGCTAGGCATTTGTGGTGGTAGGGGTGGTGGGGGTGCTGTAATTCTTGTTATTAGTCTCTCAGCTGCTTTTGAAAGTTTCCATAAGACAGAAGTCCAGAAATTTACATTTTCTTTTTGTTGGCTTATAAGAATACAGTTGAATTATTATTTCTAATCATTTCTTGAGTCTGTTTCTCTATTGAAAATTACATTGCCTACCAAGGACAGATTTACTATATAGTACTTATTAATTAATTACCAGGCTTTATTTTAAGCATGTTCACATATTAACCCATTGGATTCTCAATAGAATTCCAAAGAAGACTAACTTGCCCAAGCCTATGAAGCTGGTATGTGGTAGAGCTGGGATTTGAGTTCAGGCATTCTAGTCCTAGAGTGTGTCTTCTTTAGGTTTTGTGTCTCTCCTTAAAACTTTTTATTTTTAATTCTTCTATTTTAATCCTTACATCTTTGATTTCCTTTTTTTGTTTCAATGTACTGGAAGTTAAACTTTTAAATACTAGTTTTCATTTTTAATTTTGATTTTGAAAGTTGTCTTAATACTTAGGTAATCCAGAGTCCAGTTGAGTTTACTCCTTTACAAAATAAAAGTTACTTACTAAGAGACTAAGAATTAACTTAGTGTGTAGCCAGAAACCAAAGAATAAAACGTAATGTAATAGTTTCTAGTGGTTTTTTTTTAAATTATATATACCTCCTGATCTGTAGCCTATTCATGGCTCATTTTACTTTCAATTACTTGTTGATTTTATTGGTCCTATTTGCTGAATTTCTTTGTGACTCTTAGATAAAATTACTCTTTCTGTTCTTAGATAAAATTACTCCTTCCTTTCCCCAACCCCACACGTGTTATGTAATCACTTCCCACCTGACTTTACATAGGTTACCTGAGACAAATTAGGCATTTAGTACACTGTTTACCACAGAATATGTATCTAGTAAATATATCTCTTGGTTTAAGAGACAGCTACTTCATAATTTTCTTCAAAATTTTTTTTTAAATGGGGAGGGACAAATAAGGCTTAGTTATTTAAAAAAAAATCCTAGGCCTGGGACAGGTGGGAAAAATTTGTTGATAATGTCTTATGGTGGTTTAATGAGTAATCTCTGTGTTCTCTGTAAGGAACTATTTTTAAAAATAGTTTGAGTTTGAGAAAGATTATTGTGAGAGTTGGTTGCCAAAAGAATACTTGCTTATTAAGAGGCGGGTGGAAACAATTTAGGGAAATGTGATTTATCCCATTT
This sequence comes from Saccopteryx bilineata, assembly GCF_036850765.1. NCBI lineage: Eukaryota > Metazoa > Chordata > Mammalia > Chiroptera > Emballonuridae > Saccopteryx > Saccopteryx bilineata. Next base: position 83,623,969 of record NC_089492.1, on the reverse strand, counting down.
AGAATAATGGGTTTTTTAAAAATTCTCTTTGGCCAACTACTAAGTACATTATGACATAGACAGCTAAACTTCATTAAAGGAGGCATATAGGCTCTAATAAGAAGGAAAATTTTTGGTTTCATCCTCAAGAGAAGGTGATGGGTTAAAATTACAGACTTCCTTTTCCTGAAGGTCATGGAAGGTGGCCATCTGACGATCTGGTCTAGCTAGTTAAAAGTTGTGCTATTTTTCTGTATTTCACCACCCACATCCCTCCAACCCAGGTTCACCTATTATTTTGTATAGCAATAATCTGAAGCAACTTTTTTTTAAAGCATAACTTTAATGGTGTTTTTGAAAATGATATTAAACTAGTTGGAAACTAGTTTAATTGTGGAGGCCCAAGAATTTTTTCATTTTTCAAATGACAGTGATAATTATTGAGAGGCTTAGCTATTGAAATTGAATAACCAATTACTTATGTTAAAAAAGGGTTTGCAAGAAAACCAGATAGAAGGAGACGGAAGACAATTTGACTTTGGGTGAGGGGTCTGCAACATAATCAAATGTCAAAATAACCTGGAGATGTTTTCTCTGAACATATGTACCCTGATTTATCAGTGTCACCCCATTAAAATTAATAAAAAAAAGAAAGGGTTTGCTTTTTTGGGCTATAGTAAGAAATAAAAGTTTTTTTGTGTTTTTTTTTCAGAGACAGAGAGAGAGTCAGAGAGAGGGATAGATAGGAAAAGACAGGAACGGAGAGAGATGAGAAGCATCAATCATTAGTTTTTTGTTGTGGCACCTTAGTTGTTCATTGATTGCTTTCTCATATGTGCCTTGACTGTGGGGCTACAGCAGACAGAGTAACCCCTTCCTTGAGCCAGCGACCTTGGGTCCAAGCTGGTGAGCTTTGCTCAAACCAGATGAGCCTGCGCTCAAGCTGGTGACCTCGGGGGTCTTGAACCTGGATCCTCTGCATCCCAGTCGATGCTCTATCCACTGTGCCACCGCCTGGTCAGGCAAAAGATATTTTTGAGTAGTGAAATGCGTGTGTATGATAGTAACTCACTGTTCTATCTTATCACAAAAACTTTGAGTAGAAAGATGAAATACACTTGTCCTCTCTTATCCATGGTATGGCTTTCTGAGGTTTTAGTTACCCTTGGTTAAGTGTGGTCCAAAAATATTAAATGGAAAATTCGAGACTTAAACAATTCATCTTTTATTATTTATTTTTCAAAACTTATTATTTTTAGAGAGAGAAGAAAGAAACATCAATTTGTTATTTCACTTATTTGTACATTCATTGGTTGATTCTTGTATGTGCCCTGACCCAGGATCAAACCCATAACCTTGGTGTATTGGGATGACGCTCTAACCAGCTGAGCTACCCAGCCAGGGTAGCTCATAAGTTTTTAATTGCACACTTTTCTGAGTAATGTGATAAAATTTTGCACCATCCTGTTTCATCCTGCCCAGGACATGAATCATCCCTTTGTCCAGCATATCCACTGCACTTCATCTGATCACATAGGCATTGTATCATCTCACATCATCACAAGCAGAAAAGTGAGTCAAGTACAGTAAAATATTTTGAAAGAGAAAGAAAGTCCACATTCACATGACTTTTATTATAGTATATTGTTTTAATTGTTCTATTTTGTGATTATTGTTGTTAATCTCTTAATGTGCCTAATTTATAAATTAAACTTTATCATAGGGATGCAGATATAAGAAAAAGCAGTATATAGAGGCACATTCGATTTTATTGTGATTTGTGGATATTGCTTTTTTTTTTTTTTTTTTTTTTTTTTTTTTTTACAAGTTGAAGGTTTGTGGAGTAAGTCCATCAGTGGTATTTTCTTTTTTCTTAAAATTTTTTATTTTTATTTATTTATTTATTAGTGAGAGGCAGGGAGAGAGAAAGAGAGACAGGTTTATCAAACTGTTCCTTTATGCATCCTGATCAGAAATTGAACCTGCAACCTCTGCACTTCAAGATGATGCTCTCTGGCCAGGGCTTAATTTTTTATTTACTGATTGATTTTTAGAGAGACAGGGAGTGGTAGGGAGAGAGAGGTGAGGGAGAAGGGAAGCATTCATATGCTTTTTTACTCAGTCATGCATTCATTGGTTGCTTCCTATGTGTGCCCTGACTGGGGATTGAACCCACAACCTTGTTGTTTTGGGATGACACTCTTAACTGAGTTAACAAGCCAGGGCCTATCAGGTATTTTCTGATAGCATTTGTTCACTTTGTGTCACATTTTGGTACTTCTCACAATATGCCAAACTTTTTCATTATTATTACATATGTTATGGTGGTCTATGATCAGTGTACTTTGATGTTACCACAATAATTGTTTTGAGGCGCTGATATTAGATGGCAACCTTAGTGAATGAAATTTGTGTATGTTCTGACTGCTCTACAAACCAGTCATTCCCTTACCTCTCTTTCTTTCCTTGGGTCTTCCTATTTCCTGGGACATAAAAATATTGATATTGGACCAATTAATAACCCTACATTGGCTTCTAAGTGTTTCAATGAAAGGAAGAGTCACATATCTCTCACTTTAAATCAGAAGCTACAAATGGTTAGGCTTAGTGAGGAAAGCATGTCAAAGCTGAGATAGGGCAAAAGTTAGCCAAGTTGTGAATGGGAAGGAAAAGTTATTGAAAGAGATTGAAAGTGCTACTCTGTGAGCAGATGAATGATAAAACAAAACACCTTATTGCTGATATGGAGAAAGAATTAGTGGTCTGGATAGAAAATCAAACCAGCCACAATATTCTCTTAAATCAAAACCTAAGACAGAGCAATTCTGTGAAGATAGAAAAGTGAGGAAACTGCAGAAGAAAAGTTTGAAGCTAGCAGAGGTTTGTTCATGAGGTTTAAGAAAAGAAGCAGTCTCCATGACATAAAAGTGCAAGATGAAGCAATAAGTGCTGACATAGAAGCTGCAAGTTATCCAGAAGATCTAGCTACACCAAACAACAGATTTTTTTTAATATAGACGAAATAGCTTTATATTGGAAGAAGTTGCCATCCAGGAGTTCAATAGCTAGAGAGAACTAAGTGCCTGGCTCCAGAGCTTTAAAGGGTGGTTGACTCTCTTGTTAGGGGCTGGTGACTTTAAGTTAAAGCCAATGCTTATAGACCATTTTGAAAATCCTACATTCCTTAAGAATTATGCTAAATCTACTCTGTCTATGCTCTGTAAGTGGAACAGCAAAGCCTATATGACATCACATCTGCTTACACTCTGGTTCACTACAGATTTTAGGCCCACTGTTGAGACCTACTCCTTAGAGAAAAAAAAGATTTCTTTAAAAATATTATTGCTCATTGACAATGTACCTGGTCACCCAAGAGCCCTAATGGAGACATACAACAAGATTAATGGAGTTTTCATGCCTGCTAACATATCCATGCTGCAGCCCATGGATCAAGGTGTAATTTTGACTTTAAAGTCTTATTATTTAAGTAATACTTTTCATAAGGCTGTATCTGTCATAGATGGTGATTCCTGTGGTGGACCTGATGAAAGTAAATTGAAAACCTTCTGGGAAGGATTCACCATTCTAGTAGATGCCATCAGTAACATTTGTGATTCGTGGGAAAAGGTAAAAATATCAACATTGACAGGAGTTTGGAAGAAGTTGGTTCCAATCCTCATAGATGACTTTGAGGGGTTCAAGACTTCAGTTGAGGAAGTAACCGGATGTGGTGGACATAGCAAGAGAACTAGAACTAGGAGGGTGGTAGCCTGAAGATTTGACTGAATTGTTACAATCTCATGGTACAAACTTTGTCAGATACTGAGTTGCTTCTTGTGGTTGAGCAAAGAAAGTGGTTTCTTGAGATGGAATCTACTCCTGGTGAAGACACTGTGAAATAGTTGAAATGACAACAAAAGATTTAGACTATTATATAAACTTGGTTGATAAAGCAGCATCAGGGTTTGAGAGCATTGATTCCAATTTTGAAAGAAGTTCTGTGGGTAAAATATTATCAAACAGCATCACATACTCCAGAGAAATCACTCATAAAAGCAAGAGTCAAAGGATGCAGCAAATTTCATTTTTTTTTTTTTTTTTTTAAGAAATAGCCACAGGCACTCAACCTTCAGCAAGTACCCACTCTGATCAGTCATTATCCATCAGTATCGAGTCAGGACCCTTCACCAGCAAAAAGATTGCCACTTGTTAATGATTCAGATCATGATGGTTACCGTTTTTTAGCAATAAAGTTTTTAAAATTAATGTGGACATTGTTTTTAGACATCATGCTATTGTACACTTAGTAGTAGACTACAGTGTAGTGTAAACATAACTTTTATGTGCACTGGGAAACCAAAAAATTCATGTGACTTGCTTTATTGCTGTATTTGCCTTCTTGTAGTGGTCTGGAACTGAACCTGCAATATCTCTGAGGTATGCTTGTATAGGGTTCAGTACTACCCACGGTTTCAGGTATCCATTGGGGGTCTTGGAATGTATCACTCACGGATAAAGGGGAACTACTGTACTTTCCAAGATATACCTGGATGCTGTGGAAACTAAAAGGTGATATGTAAGATTAAGCATAGTTGAGCCTGACCAGGCAGTGGCACAGTGGAGAGAACATTGGCCTGGGATGCTGAGGACCCAAGTTTGAAATCCCAAGGTTGCCGGCTTGAGCGCAGGCTCACCTGGCTTGAGCCACAGGGTCGCGGGCTTGAGCGTGGGATCATAGACATGACTCCATGTTTGCTGGCTTGAGCCCAAAATCACTGGCTTAGCAAGGGGTCACTCACTCTGCTATAGTCCCCTGGTCAAGGCACATATGAGAAAGCAATTAATGAACAACTAAGATGCTGCAATGGAGAATAGATGCTTCTCATCTCTCTCTCCCTACAGCCTTTCTGTCCCGTCTGCTCTCTCTTTTTCTTTCATAAAAAAAAACAAACAAAAAAATATAGTTGAAAGGTGCTCAGTTTAACACCTGTTATTTAGTAAAGGGACTGAGATATTTATTCTGAAGATGATCTTAAATGGGGGGGGGAGGTCAAAATTAATGTGGTCAGGTAAAGAGTATGGGATCATTAAATTTAAGAAAAAAAGAAACTAATATAAGAAAAAGAAAATATAGTAATAGTAATATCAGACACTGTGATACTTTATATATATTTTCAGATCCTATCCCAATAACCCTGTGAAATATAGACTATTACTATATTTATTGTAAGAAAACTGAGTCTTGTTGTTTTTGTTTTTGTTTTTTTTTCTGAAGCTGGAAACGGGGAGGCAGTCAGACAGACTCCCGCATGCACCCGACCGGGATCCACCCGGCACGCCCACCAGGGGTCGATGCTCTGCCCATCCAGGCATCGCTCTGTCACGACCAGAGCCACTCTAGCGCCTGGGGCAGAGGCCAAGGAGCCATCCCCAGCGCCCGGGCCATCTTTTGCTCCAGTGGAGCCTTGGCTTCAGGAGGGGAAGAGAGAGACAGAGAGGAAGGAGAGGGGGAGGGGTGGAGAAGCAGATGGGCGCTTCTCCTGTGTGCCCTGGCCGGGAATTGAACCCGGGACTTCCGCACGCCAGGCCGATGCTCTACCACCGAGCCAACCGGCCAGGGCGAAAACTGAGTCTTGGTAAGGCTTACTTTGAAATTAACTCACAGTATAGCCAGGATTCACTGTCTCTTTCTCTTGAGGGTGAAACCAAAAGTTAGAGTTAGAGTTCAATAACTGATTTTTAATCAGAATAAAAAAATAAAATAAATGACTCCTACAGTTTAAATAAACTGTAAAAGCATAGATTTGGGAAAATCAGGGATTTAGGGATTTTGCTAGTTCAGATGATATGAGAGGGCTCCTAGAAAGTTATTGTAATTGCAGATATATCAGTTGGAATATAGTGTTTCATACAAGAAAGGTCAACCGTTCTAACATGCTACTTACCAGTCAAACCACATTTTACTGTTTTTGAGAAGGAGGGATGTCTCATTGGTTTTGAAAATGGTATTTTATTTATTTATTTATTTTGAATTTTTTAGTTTTTTAATTAATTTTAATGGGGTGACATTAATCAGTCATGGTACATAGGTTTAGAGAAAACATCTTCAATTTATTTTGACATTTGATTATGTTGCATACCCATCACCCAAAGTCAAATTGTCTTCTGTCCAAAAATGGTATTTTATATGGAGTGACTTTCAGCTATCTTATCCCTTTAACGTTCTCAATTGAAGTAAACATAGAAGTGTTTAACATGGAAATGATTTAAATAACTTATAAATTTCAAGAATTTTTGGTGATTCCTTGAAATTAGAAATTTCTTACATTATTAAGAAACACTGTCTATTACAAGTCTAGCAGTGTAAACATACAATTAGGTTAGGTGCAAAATTGAGAATCTCTGTCCTTATTCTTAATATCAAATGGATGCATTCAATGTTAGTAAAAATGTACAGCCCGAAGAAGTACAGTGTAAGACCTGTATTGCTTATAGTGGATTTAGTCACTTTTAAAGCTTTCTTTTAAATTTGGCATTATGTATACTTTTCCAGTTGACCATGTGGCATTTAAAAAAATTTCATTTTAGATAAGCCACAAAGGAAAACCTCAGTTAATTCCAGAAAGCCTGAAACTGTGTATGTCCATTCTCTCACTACAACAGAAGTTTAAAATGCACTACTCCAATAACTTGGTGAAAAAAAATCAAACAGAAAAACTTTCTTAAATAATTAGTCAAACAGGAGTTCAAATATATCAATAACTGATTATTTAGTAAATGAAAATGAGGCTTAGGGCAAGACTAATACTGTACTCAGAAGTCAGTTAAGAAAAAAATAAATAGCTTGACCAGGATAGAGTGTCAGACTGGGACACAGAGGACCCAGGCTCAAAACCCAGAGGTCGCTGGCTTGATTGAGCATGGGCTCTTCCTGCTTGAGCATCGGCTCATCTGGCTTGAGTGCAGGCTCACCAGCTTGTGCATGGGGTTGCTGGCTTATGTCTGGGATCATAGATATGACCCCATAGTTGCTGGCTTGAGCCCAAGGTCACTGGCTTGAGAAAGGGGTCACTAGCTCTGCTGTAGCCTGTCCCCATCAAGGCCATATGAGAAAGCAATCAATGAACAACTAAGGTGCTACAACAAAGAGTGCTCATCTCTCTTCCTTTCTGTCTGTCCCTATCTGTCCCTCTCTCTGACTCTTTCTCTGTCAAAAAAAGAAAAGAAAGAAATGCACTCAACCTCAGAATTCAGTAAAATAAGCAAATAAAACCAACAAAATAAATGCCTAAGAGAGGATATAAATAAGATAAAAGCAGAAACAAATCAGTTGAAAAAGAGAAACTGTAAAATTGAGAAAAACCTAAGAGCTATTAATTATAGTTAAAAAACAAGGTAAACAACTATTTGACCAATCTTATCAAGGAAAAGATAAAAAACTAAAGTAAGAAAGGATAAAGGATATGTAAAAATAGAACTTTTAAAAAAATAGAGAAAGCTGTATTTTTTAACTCTAAACTGTATATTGGAAATCTTTCTGAAATGAATTGTGAAACATCCAAACAGCTTTTAGAAGAAGAAAATCTGGGTAAATCAAAAACAGTGGAAGAAAGTTAAAAGAATTTTCTCCAAAACTTGGTTTGGGGGCCAGGTCATTTTGCTAGTGAGTTTCTTCTAGCTTTCAAGGAACATATAATTCCTTGGTGAGAATCTGTTCTAGAGATTTAAAAAAGATGGAAATAGGCCCAATTAATGTTATGAAATCAATATAAATATATTAACAATGGCTACTTCATGAAAATAAGATTCTTTTGGTGGGATGACTTTTTTTAGTTTCTCTTGCAAGTAAGTACAATAAATTTTTCTTAAAATCAGGACAGTTGAGAAAAAAATAACCTAGAAGTTACAAACTGAGATAAAGATGTCTTTTATATCTATTAATATATTTACTGTTACTGCTCTTCCTTTCTTTGTGTAGATTCAAATTTTGATATTCCTTTTCTTATGCTTAAAGAAAATTTCTTTAAGTGCATGTCTTCTTGTAATGTATTTTTCTCAACCTTTGTCTAAAAACATTTCCACATTCATTTTGAAATATACAGTGTGTCTGTAAAGTCATGGTGCACTTTTGACCAGTCACAGGAAAGCAACAAAAGACGATAGAAATGTGAAATCTGCACCAAATAAAAGAAAAACTCTCCCAGTTTCATACCTATTCAGTGCAGTTCGATGTGGGCTCATGCACAGATTTTTTAGGGCTCCTTAGGTAGTAGCTATCCCGTATAGCCTCTACAGACTCATCACTGACTGATGGCCTACCAGAACGGGGTTTCTCCATCAAACTGCCGATTTCCTTCAACTGCTTATCCCACAGAGTAATATTATTTCCGTGTGGTGGTGCTTCGTTATAAACGTGCCAATATTCACATTGCACTTTGGTCATGGATTCAAATTTAGCGAGCCACAGAACACACTGAACTTTCCTCTGTACTGTCCACCTCTTGACTGGCATGGCTGTGGGCTGCTCCGCTGTATACACGGTGTTACGTCATCATCTGTGCACGAGCACATGCTGCCACATCATCCTACAGAAACTGGGAGGGTTTTCCTTTTATTTGGTGCAGATTTCACATTTCTATTGTCTTTTGTTGCTTTCCTGTGACCGATCAAAAGTGCACCATGACTTTACAGACACACTGTATTTTAAGTGGATATAGAATTTTAGGTTGACAGTTTTTTTCTTGTAGTACTTAGCAGTGTAACTCCATTGACTTTTTATTTTGCATAGTTTCTGATGAGAAGTCTCTGTTTTTCTGTACATAATGGGTTTTTTCCTACCTCTGGTAGCTTTTAACATTTTTTTCTTAATCACTAGTTTTTAATAATTCGATTATGATACTTATATTTGTAGGTGTAGTCTCTTTGTTTATTCTTCTTGGATTTTGTTGAGCCTATTGGATCCATGAATTTATGATTTGAAAAAAATTTTACCCATTATTTCTCTAAATATTTTTTTCTATCACCTTCTTTCTAGTTTTTAGACCCAAACTACATGTGTATTAGATTATTTGATATTTTGCTGCAAATCATTGGTGTTCTCTTTTTTTAATTTCACTTTTCTTTCCTTTTTGTATTTTTCCTCTTTCTGCTTCATTTTGGATATATTTATGGCTGTGTTTTCATAGTAACTGTTGAAGCTGCTATTAATCCCACCTAGTGTATTCCTCATCTGACATATTGTATTTTTTATTTCTAGAAATTCCATTTGAGCCTTACAGAAATCTTACACTTCTATCCTAAAAAGTCCATGTCTTCTTTCTCTACCTTCTTGAGCATAAGCTTTTAACGTATTTGCCAAGTTCTGTGTCTCTCTCAGTTTTGCATTTATTTTTATTAATCTATTTTTTTCCTGGTTATAGGTCATATTGTCTTTTTAATGTATACACCTGGTAAATTTTCACTGGACATCAGATATTGTGAATTTTATATTGTTGTTGTCTGGATTTGTTGTATTTCTTTAAGTTTGTTGGTCTAAGTTGTGGCATGCCATTGAAATTTCTGAAGTCACTTTGATTTTTTTTAGACTTGCTTTGTTTTGAAGAAGCTTAGTTAAGGTGGGTACAGAGCAGCATTTTTTCCTAGAGCTAATATAGAGTTGAAACTTTCTGAGGAGTTTATTTAATGTCTCATGTGTTACAAGGTCATCATTCTACTTTGTAGAAATACAAGCTATTTCTGACTTCGGTTGCGTTTCAGGAATCCTGTGGCCTATTTGTTTTTCAGTGGTCCTTTCCCCAAACTTTAGTAGTTCCCTATCAACACACAACAGATCAGTACCTGCTATTGAAATACTGGTCAGTTTGTTGATTTAAATTTACTTGTTCTTTATTTTAAATATTGTATTTGTTCCTGTTTTGTTTTTTTACTTTAAAATAAGGTATGTGCAGTGTGCATAGGGATTTGTTCATAGTTTTTTTTATAGTCCGGCCCTCCAACAGTCTGAGGCACAGTGAACTGGCCCCCTGTGTAAAAAGTTTGGGGACCCCTGCTTTAGAGGATGTCTGTACAGACCTCCAGAGCCCTGTCAGTATATGCAGCTCCCTTCTCTCTGGTTCGCTTTTCCAAAGAATCTGGCTGCCTTGGCTTTCATGAAAATTCTCAATTCTCTGAGACTGCCAGGCTTTGGAGGCTTCTTGTATAAGCCAGGAGGATTAATTGGACCCCTATTACTTCATCATGGCTCTTTGTGGAAATACTTGGTTATCTTTTCCTTCTTTTTTTCTATAGGTTAGGATGTGGGCCTAAGTAAAAGAAGCCAGGGAACCAGTTGGCTTGTTTGTATTGTTTCATCTGCTAGGCTTACCTGTAACTGAGGCAGAGGAGTGCCTAGTTGTTTGTGATCTTTGGTGATAACACACAGGCAGTTCTGCCTGGTGTATCCTTCTTCATTTCCACTCTGGTACTTATTACAGTGGTAGCATGGTAGATCAAGAATTATGGTATTCTGAATCTTGGTCAAAACTACATAGTTTTAATAAATTCTTAATATTCTTCATTTTAACTGAATTAAAATCTATTTTTATTTACCTTTTCTCAGCTATTTCTGTTTGCTATTACTCACCTTTAATTTTATCAGATTTTGTTGTTGTTTATGTTATTTGCTAGTTATCTAACTGGTTATTTTTCACCTGGGTTGTCTTTACTTCATTCATCATGTATTTTTCTGCATCACAGTAACCTTTAGGATCTTGGAACAGTTTGATCTTTGTGCATTATATCTTTAGCTTTGTTCCTGCTTCTCTGTTCTTCCTTTCCTCTACTTAGAAATGATAGAGTAAATAAACAATTGAATAGATGTAGACAAATATATTCATACATACATGTAATGTATTTTCTCAATTCTAAGACTATTAATTGTGATATATACTATTGATTTAATATATTTTCAAGAAAAAAGAAACATTATATTTATTTTTAAAATCTTTCTTAGAAATTAACTGACATACATACATACATTACCCATATAATTTTTATACCATCTTCTTTGCAATCATATGTAAGGTTGAGTCCAATCCTTTTTCACATTCTGACATGCTGATTTTTTCTCACCTATGCTTACTTTTTTGGTTTCTTTACACATTATGATTGTTTATCTAGTTTTGAGTCATATGGGAAATGTTTGAAATTTAACCTACCTTTTTTTTTTTTTTTGCTAAACTCATATTTTTAAAATTTTCTGTAGAAAACTGTGTATTAAATAACTTTCTTTTTGAGTCAGCTGGAAACTTTTGACAGATTGATATCCAGCCCTTAGGTGATAGTACTTTGTAAAATAGTAATTGGACACACCAATGTCTCCTAGCTTTGAAAATTCTGTGGTCTATTTTGAGGGATTGGGCAATTTCTACTGCCTTGAATTGTCCTTACTTGTTTTGGAACAAACAACTTTTGCATCATAATACCTTTTTATATCAGTGTTTTATCATAGTTCATTCTTTTTTTTTAATTTTTATTTTTTTGTATTTTTCTGAAGCTGGAAACTGGGAGCAGTCAGACAGACTCCCGCATGCGCCCGACCGACCGGGATCCACCCGGCATGCCCACCAAGGAGGCGATGCTCTGCCCATCCGGGGCATCGCTCTGTTGTGACCAGAGCCATTCTAGCACCTGAGGCAGAGGCCATGGAGCCATCCCCATCGCCCGGGCCATCTTTGCTCCAGTGGAGCCTTGGCTGCGGAGGGGAAGAGAGAGACAGAGAGGAAGGAGAGGGGGAGGGGTTGAGAAGCAGATGGGCGCTTCTCCTGTGTGCCCTGGCCAGAAATCGAACCCGGGACTCCTGCATGCCAGGCCGACGCTCTACCACTGAGCCAACCGGCCAGGGCCTCATAGTTCATTCTTTATGAAAACATTTTCAAGCAACAGTTAGGCTTTCATATTTCACTTAAAATTCAACTGCGAGTGAGTTTACTATTGAACTTAACTTAGCTGTGGTCATAGTTCGATAAACCAGTACTTTCTACGGGAAGGTATTTTCTACAGGTTTACACGTCGGCAAGCAATAACATGTATCACACCTTATCCTTTTGCTTGGCTATTGGTGGTTTTTTGGACATTAATTCTGATATTTCTAGTTTCAGAAACCTAAAAATGTTATTTTAGGAAAAACAGCTATCTTTAGAATTGAGAAAATATGACTCAGGAATTTCATATATAATAAGCAAGCATAAATTCTGTCAAGTGGTAGAATGATGACCAAAGAGCAGTTAGAAAAATTAGTATTGAACCTGTCTGTATACAGATGTATGGTTAACTTTTTAAAATTGGAAAACAAGTGAAACTGTGAAAAGACTAGTAATGTGAAGTATGAAGACTAAAAAACTGATTTAAAAATTAAACACCCCTAGGTAAAGAAAACCAACACAATTTAAAAGAAAAATAACAAAATAGAAAACATTTACAAATATGACCTTGAATACTATCTAAAATTATAATGAATACTTAAAAAGTATTTACAACAATAAGATTCCAGTAAGTACATTGGTAAAGTCATGCCCATTAAGTCATAAAGGGACATAGACTAACCAAACGTTAAGAAAAGAGTTAACCTATGGGTAATTAAAACAATAGTGAATTACCTTTTCATACCTATTGAATAATTGTAATAAAATAGTCCATAGGAAATCAAGTACTTAGGCATTGCTTTTGGCATTAGTACAGCTCATTTGGAGGGTGGTATGGTAGTATATATTTTAAAAGTCATAAGCATATTTATGGCCAATGATTTAATAATCCTACTCTAGGGAATTAACCCTAAGTAATAATGCAAGGAGTAAAAAAAGCTGTATTAAGCTGTATTCACATAATATTACTTGTAATAGTAAAAACTGAAGCCTGGTCAGGTGGTGGTGCAATGGATAGAGTGTCGGACTGGGATGCGGAGGTTTGAAACCTTGAGGTCACTGGCTTGAGCACCGGCTCACCAGCTTGAGTGCAGGGTCATAGATATGACCCCATGGTTGCTGTCTTGAATCCAAGGGTCGCTGGCTAGAAGCCCATAGTTGCTGACTTGAACAAGGGGTCACTCGCTCTGCTGTGGCCTCCACTCCCCAGGTCAAGACACATATGAGAAAGCAACCAGTGAACAACTAAGGAGCCACAACAAAGAATTGATGCTTCTTATCTTTCTCCCTTTCCTTCCTGTCTGTCCCTATCTGTCTCTATCTGTCCCTCTCTTTGACTCTCTATCTCTGTCAAAAAAAAAAAAAAAAAAAAAGTAAAAACTGAAAACAACCTTAATTGGCCAACAATGGGAAATTTGATGTTTTATGATAAATGACTAGCAAAATATTTCATATTCATTTCACTTAGCATGGTGACAACAGGGATGGTATCTTTTTTATTCTCTGCTGTAGTACCAGTGCCTAAAATAGACTGGCTTATAACAGGTACTCAGCAATTATAATTATTATTGAAATGAACAAATCAATGAAATGATGTTAACTTAAATTGAAATATACACATGCTTAACCTGTTCATAAGTACCTTAATGAGTAAGGATGGTGTGGAACAAGTTGGTTGATGAAGAGTTTTTTGGGGAGGTTTGAAATAGAGTTTGAAAGTTCAATAGGATATGGGTTCTCTTGGGATCCAGGAGTTGGGAAAAGCATTCCAGGAAGAGGGTCAGTATGAGGAAAGGCCTGACATTAGGAATTGACTGGAGGGTAAGGTAGGAGCTGAGGCATAGGTAAAGACAGTGTTCTGAATGGACTTGTAAATCATGCGATTAGATGGGACTTTATTCTATAGTATGGGAAGTCATTACTGGTTTTCTGTAGATGTTGACATTGAAAGAGTTATTTAATTCAGGGGTTTAATTTGGCATTGGTATATAGGACAGGTTTAGCAGGGAGATCAGTTTAAACTATAGTATATTGGAAATACTAGAATGGAACTTTGTGTGAGAAGTCCAGTTATAGTCATTGTAAAGCTTTTTTTCACCTTCAACCATGGATAGGAATCTGATAATTGTTCCTTTGCACTAATACTACTTTTATTAATTTTAAGAGTTAAACTTGGTTATGTAAAAGGAGAGTGCTATTAGAAGGATAATCAAAAATATAATACAGGAAAATTTCACTGAAATTTTATGCTTAAAATCATTCACAAAAATGTTTAGGGTCAAAATAGAACAAAAAATAAATAATTCTTTCAGCTTCATGTTTGTTTTTATAAATTTTTATTAAAGACAGAAGAAAACTATGTCACCTATCATTGTTCTGTTAAAATATTGGTAGAATATACTTTAAAATTATGATTTTTTAATGAAAGATCATAGTTAAAAATGATGACTTGAGAACCTATTTTTCTCTCTAGGGCTTTATGAAAAGAAGGTTTGTATTTTTTTTTGTTTGTTTCCCCCTAGTATTTAACATATTATGCTGGTACTTGGGTAGTGGTAGTTAACATTTCTGAACCAGGCCACTGTGGTGAATTAGGGTTATGAAATTTATTTGGAATAAACTAAGAAGAGGTTTAAAAAAAAACCAATTTGTTGCCAGTAGTTGTATAAAACCAACTCTGCATTGTTTATAAAATGGAGAAATTTCATAAATTGTCCCTAGATAAATTTGTGCAGATTATTTTTTTAAAATAGCAAGCATTTTATCAAGCAGTTGATCAGTAATTTTGAGCATTAATGTTTACCATTCAGAATTAAAAATTTAAATGAAAGCTTTACATGAAAAAATGATGTACTTTTAATTGAATTGACATAACAATTCAGTTGAATTGTTTAAGTAGTAGTTTAGAGGAATATACCCAAGTGCCTAATAAATTATTTTATATTTTCAGGGTTAGAGGTTGAATTGGAAAGGGCTTTGCTAAGTAGGTAGTATTTTACCTGAATCTTAAGATTTAATATTTGAGTTTGTTCTATTTGCTTTTCATGCAAGATGCTGGGTTTGTAACATATGCATAAGACATGGTCTTTTCCTTGCTGGACTAACAATTGTTTATAAACCGTGTAAGAAATATTTATATAAGGGAACAAAGAGATGAGTTTGGAGAAGGGACAGGAGAAGAGGAAGTTTGCAGAGAAGTTGGCATAAGTGGCGCTTGAATGAAGGATAAACTCATACCTCCTGGAGAAGGAGGCAAAGGGATGTTCTTAGGTATAGGGTATGTAGTATGAGATCAATGAATAAAAATTTTTTAAAATTTAAAGAAGAAAAAAGCACTCATAGTATTGGCTTTTGATAATCTTTTTCTTAACAGAAAGGAATCCTCTGGCCTCCATGGTTTCTAATAAGAAATTGGCTGTCATTCTAATTCAAGTTCCTCTATAGGTGATGGACTGTTTTCCTCTGTGTGCTTGCAAGATTTCCTTCTGTGTGTTTAGTTTTAGAAACTTTATGATAATGTCTGGCTTGTGCTGGCACAAGTAGACAGAAATTTTATGATAATGTGTTTATATTTGGATTTTTTTGGGTTTAACCTGTTTACAGTTTGCTCAACTTCTTGAATTTGTTAGTTTATGAATTTTTCCAAATTTGAAAAATTGTCAGCCATTATTTCTTCAAATAACTAATCTGCCTACTCTTTGTCCTCTCTTTCTGGGACTCTGATGACATGATTATGAGATCTGTGTAATTGTTCCTCATGTCCCTGAGCATCTGTGTATTTTTTTTCTTTTTATTATCTTTTTGTTGTTTAGATAGAAATAATTTCTATTGTTCAATTTTTAAGTTCACTGATTCTTTTGTTAATAACATTTTAATATTGAGTTCATCCAGTAAGTTTACTTTTGACTATTGTATTTTTCATTTTAAAATTTCCACTTGGTTTTTTTTAATATCTTCTATTTCTTTGCTGAGACTTTGTTTTTCCATTTGTCTCCATAGTGTTTGTAATTACTTGTTGGATCGTTTTACTGATACCTGCTTCAAAATTCTTGTTAGATAATTCACACTTGTCATCTCAGTCAGTACTCGTGTCTGTTAACTGTCTTTTTTTCATTTAAGGTGAGATTTTCCATATATTGCTTAATTTTTTTAATGAGTATAATAATTATTAAAACAAATTAAGAAAACAAGAATAAAGAAGAAATAGGACCAATCAAGCTGTATAAGCTCAATTTTTTTCTTTACAAAGTAGAAATAATAATGTCCGCATCACAGATGTTTTGTAACGGCTGCGTGATAACACATATGTCAAGTACTCTACCCAGTCCCTGCATATAACAAATGCTCAGAAAATAGGAGTTAACTTTGCTTTTCTTTTTCATGCTTACAGTATTTTGAAATCATTGTTCTCAACTACATAACATTTTAAGGGAAGAAGCTCTTTAAAAGAAGTTTAAACTCCTCCCCACCCCCCAACTAGTTCTCTAAATTGTGATTACTAAATATAGGATCAGCCTGTTTCTCAATACTGCTTTAGTTTTTGTTGGGCAGGAATCCTTTTGTTGTTAACAACCTAGATAAGTTTTCTTCTTGTTCTAGGCCCTAGGAAATTCATCCATTTCCTTTTGTTCCTTAGAGAATCTTTTCTATCTCCAACATCTATCCCGGACTGAAGTGGAATTACGGATTGTTGGCAACTCCCTCCTTACTTGCCACCAGGATGACAAATATTTTCCCTTTTTGCTTTTAGGATTTTACAACTAAGCATTAGGGGAATGGTAGAAGCAGGAAGGGGTAAAGAAAGGATGGTGGTCATAACAGACAAAAACAGCGATGTAACAAAGTTGAGGGAATTCAAATAGCTTCTTAAAACTTTCAGTAGTTCCGGACTCTTCTGAGTTGGTAATTGGAAACCCTATTGAATTAATGTATCTTGATTTTTTTCCTTTCTTATGAAAACTCTTTGACCTTCATGGTTGAAAGTTTTTCCTGAGAAAGTAACATTTAAGTTGAATACTAAAAGATGAGTTAAGAGTTACTAGGTGAGGGAGGAAGAATGTATAGGCAAACAGAACAAGCATGTCTAAAGTTTTTGAAGTAAGGGTGGATCATATAGCATATTGAAGATAATAAAACATGTCAGTATGGAAGTAAAGACGATGTGGTATTGACAAAAGGATACACACGTAGATCATTGGAAAAGAGTAGAAAGTCCAGAACTAGGATCCATACAAATATGGTCTATTGATTTTTGGCAAAACTACAAAAGCATTTCAGGAGAAATGCTTTTCTCCTGAAATATACTTCAGTTTTCTGTAATGTTAATATCTTACAAAACTATGGTATGTATTTCAGAAGTAAGAAATAAACATTGAGTGGTGCATAACTTTTAACTAAATTCCAGATTTTCCTTGAATTTCATCAGTTTTCCCACTAATGTCCTTTTTCTGTTCCAGAATCCAATTCAGGTCCCACATTGCATTTAATCATTTTTCCTTAGTCTTCTCTGGTTAGTGACAATTCATTAGTTTTTCCTTCATTTTATTAGCCTTGACACTTTTGAATAGTATTGGTCAGGTATTTTGTAGAGTCCCCCTCAGTTGGGTATGTCTCATGCTTTTCTCATGATTAGACTTAGGCTGTAGTATTTTGAGAAGAATACCACTAGAGGTGAGGTGCACTTTTTTCACATTTTGTCACAGAGTAAAATATTAACATGATTATCACTGGTGATGTTAACCTTACTAATTTTTTTTATACTCTGGAAAACAATTTGGCCTTTTTAAAAATATAATTAAACATATATTACCATGTGAGCCAACAACCCTGGGTATTTACTCTAGAGCATAAAAACTTAATTTCACATAAAAGCCTATACAAATGTTTATGGCAGCTGTATTCATTCAAAACAGGTCCATCCATGTAGTTAGTAGTGGATTACTACTCAGTAGTAAAAAAGAACAAATTTTTGATACATGTAACAACTTGGATGAATCTCAGAGGCATTGTGCTGGATGAAAAAAGCCAGTCTCAAAAGATGATATACTATATGATTCCATTTATGTGACATTATAATATGTGACAAAAAGGCAAAGCAAAGCCATTCTAATCAGAACAATTAGAGGTTAAGTGCAGTGGGAGGATGTAACTATTAAGTTCTTTGGGGAGTGGGGAGGATGGAACTCATTGTATTTGGCTTGTGGTGGTAGACACATATGTGGTTTTTAACATTCTAAATAGCAGCCCACTTTATCTTTTCACATGTTTCCTCTTTAATATAAATTTTCAGGAGTATATTCTATAAAAAGAATTTCTTGCATTAAGAGTATTGCTATTAAGAAAATCTATTAGTTCAAACCTCATGAAATTGGCATTTTTGAAAACAAAGATGGTAGAATATTAGCAATTTCATGTGGTTAAACCTAGTATTCTTTTCCTAGATTGATTGCATTTTTGTCTATAAATTCTTGATTTTTAGTATAGAGAGGGGCATGTTGTATAGTTAATTTTCTAGGTGCTATTTCTTGGTTCTCTTTTGGTTCAAAAGTCCACAAAGATTTGCTGATTTTTGCAGAGACAGAAAAATGTATGAATTAGTATTTTTTGTAAAACATAAATTTTACCTACCAGAGTAATTCTCCTTTTTAAAATACTAACAAGATATATAAAACTAAAATCCATCTTGAGCATTCCCACAGTTCTGGTTCTTTTCCATTTTCTCCTTAGGTAACCATAGCTAAACATTTGGTGTCTGCCTTTTCAGATACTTTCTTTCTTTTTTTTTTTTTTTTTTTTTTTTTTTTTAATAAATTTTTATTAATGGTAATGGGATGACATTAATAAATCAGGGTACATATATTCAAAGAAAACATGTCTAGGTTATTTTGTCATCAAATTATGTTGCACACCCCTCACCCAAAGTCAGATTGTCCTCCGTCACCCTCTATCTAGTTCTCTGTGCCCCTCCCCCTCCCCCTAACTCTCTCCCTCCCTCCCTCCCTCCCATGTCCTCCCTCCCCCCCCACCCTTGGTAACCACCACACTCTTGTCCATGTCTCTTAGTCTCATTTTTATGTTCCACCAATGTATGGAATCATGTATTTCTTGTTTTTTTCTGATTTGCTTATTTCACTCCTTATAATGTTATCAAGATCCCACCATTTTGCTGTAAATGATCTGATGTCATCATTTCTTATGGCTGAGTAGTATGCCATAGTGTATATGTGCCACATCTTCTTTATCCAGTCATCTATTGATGGGCTTTTTGGTTGTTTCCATGTCCTGGCCACTGTGAACAATGCTGCAATGAACATGGGGCTGCATGTGTCTTTACGTATCAATGTTTCTGAGTTTTGGGGATATATACCCAGTAGAGGGATTGCTGGGTCATAAGGTAGTTCTATTTTCAGTTTTTTGAGGAACCACCATACTTTCTTCCATAATGGTTGTACTACTTTACATTCCCACCAACAGTGTATGAGGGTTCCTTTTTCTCCACAGCCTCTCCAACATTTGCTATTACCTGACTTGCTAATAACAGCTAATCGAACAGGTGTGAGGTGGTATCTCATTGCCGTTTTGATTTGCATTTCTCTAATAGCTAAAGAAGATGAGCATCTTTTCATATATCTGTTGGCCATTTGTATTTCTTCCTGGGAGAAGTGTCTATTCATATCCTCTTCCCATTTTTTTATTGGATTGTTTGTTTGTTTGTTGTTGAGTTTTATGAGTTCTTTGTATATTTTGGATATTAGGCCCTTATCTGAGCTGTTGTTTGAAAATATCATTTCCCATTTAGTTGGCTTTCTGTTTATTTTGTTATCAGTTTCCCTTGCTGAGCAAAAACTTCTTAGTCTGATGTAGTCCCATTCATTAATTTTTGCCTTCACTTCTCTTGCCATTGGAGTCAAATTCATAAAATGCTCTTTAAAACCCAGGTCCATGAGTTTAGTACCTATGTCTTCTTCTATGTACTTAATTGTTTCAGGTCTTATGTTTAGATCTTTGATCCATTTTGAGTTAATTTTTGTACAGGGGGAGAGACTGTAGTCCAGTTTCATTCTTTTGCATGTGGCTTTCCAGTTTTCCCAGCACCATTTATTGAAGAGGCTTTCTTTTCTCCATTGTGTGTTGTTGGCCCCTTTATCAAAAATTATTTGACTATATATATGTGGTTTTATTTCTGGACTTTCTATTCTGTTCCATTGGTCTGAGTGTCTATTTTTCTGCCAATACCATGCTGTTTTGATTGTCGTGGCCCTATAATAGAGTTTGAAGTCAGGTATTGTTATGCCCCCAGCTTCATTCTTTTTCTTTAGGATTGCTTTGGCTATTCGGGGTTTTTTATAGTTCCATATAAATCTGATGATTTTTTGCTCTATTTCTTTAAAAAATGTCATTGGAATTTTGATGGGAATTGCATTAAATTTGTATATTGCTTTGGGTAATATAGCCATCTTGATTATATTTATTCTTCCTAGCCAAGAACAAGGTATATTCTTCCATCTCATTATATCTTTTTCGATTTCCCTTAACAATGGTTTATAGTTTTCATTATATAAGTCCTTTACATTCTTTGTTATGTTTATTCCTAAGTATTTTATTTTTTTTGTTGCAATCGTGAAGGGGATTATTCTTTTGAGTTCCTTCTCAGTTGTTTCATTGTTGGCATATAGAAAGGCTATTGACTTCTGTATGTTAATTTTGTATCCTGCGACCTTACTGTATTGGCTTATTGTTTCTAGTAGTCTTTTTGTGGATTCTTTGGGGTTTTCGATGTATAGGATCATATCATCTGCAAAAAGTGATACCTTTACTTCTTCTTTTCTGATATGGATGCCTTTTATTTCTTTGTCTTGTCTGATTGCTCTGGCTAGAACCTCTAGTACCACATTAAATAAGAGTGGAGAGAGTGGACAACCCTGTCTTGTTCCTGATTTAAGGGGGAAAGCCTTCAGTTTAGTGCCATTTAATATGATGTTAGCTGATGGTTTATCATATATGGCCTTTATCATGTTGAGATATTTTCCTTCTATACCCATTTTGTTGAGAGTCTTAAACATAAAATTGTGTTGTATTTTATCGAAAGCCTTTTCTGCGTCTATTGATAAGATCATGTGGTTTTTGTTCTTTGTTTTGTTGATATGGTGTATTACATTAACCGTTTTACGTATGTTGAACCATCCTTGAGATTCTGGGATGAATCCTACTTGATCATGATGTATTATTTTTTTAATATGTTGTTGTATTCGATTTGCTAGTATTTTGTTTAGCATTTTAGCATCTGTATTCATTAGAGATATTGGTCTGTAGTTTTCTTTTTTTGTGCCATCCTTGCCTGGTTTTGGTAGGAGGGTTATGTTGGCCTCATAAAATGTGTTTGGAAGTATTGCTTCTTCTTCAATTTTTTGGAAGACTTTGAGTAGAATAGGAACCAAGTCTTCTTTGAATGTTTGATAAAATTCGCTGGTATAGCCGTCAGGGCCTGGACTTTTATTTTTGGGGAGGTTTTTAATGGTTTTTTCTATTTCTTCTCTACTGATAGGTCTGTTTAGGCTTTCTGCTTCTTCTTGACTCAGTCTAGGAAGGTTGTATTGTTCTAGGAATCTATCCATTTCTTCTAGGTTGTTGAATTTAGTGGCATAAAGTTTTTCATAGTATTCTACAATAATTCTTTGTATATCTACGGTGTCCGTGGTGATTTCTCCTCTTTCATTTTGGATTTTGTTTATATGAGTTCTTTCTCTTTTTTCCTTGGTAAGTCTTGCCAAGGGTTTGTCAATTTTGTTGATCTTTTCAAAGAACCAGCTCCTTGTTCTATTAATTTTTTCTATAGTTTTTCTGTTCTCTAATTCATTTATTTCTGCTCTGATTTTTATTATCTCCTTTTTTCGGCTGGTTTTGGGTTGTCTTTGTTCTTCTTTTTCTAGTTCCTTAAGGTGGGAAGTTAAGTGGTTCACTTGGGCTCTCTCTTGTTTGTTCATATATGCCTGAAGCGATATGAACTTCCCTCTTATCACTGCTTTTGCTGCATCCCATAGATTCTGATATGTCGTATTGTCATTTTCATTAGTCTGTATATATCTTTTGATCTCTGCACTTATTTCTTCTTTGACCCATTCATTTTTTAAAAGTATGTTGTTTAGTTTCCACATTTTTGTGGGATTTTTTTCCTCTTTTTTGCAGTTGAATTCTAGTTTCAAGGCTTTATGATCAGAAAATATGCTTGGTACAACTTCAATTTTTCTGAATTTGCTGATGTTGTTTTTGTGGCCCAACATATGGTCAATTCTTGAGAATGATCCATGTACACTGGAGAAAAATGTATACTCAGTCACTTTGGGATGAAATGTCCTGTAGATGTCTATCATATCCAGGTGCTCTAGTGTTTTGTTTAAGGCCACTATGTCTTTGTTGATTCTCTGTTTGGATGACCGATCTAGAGCCGTCAGCGGTGTATTGAGGTCTCCAAGTATGATTGTATTTTTGTCAGTTTTTGTTTTAAGATCAATAAGTAGCTGTCTTATATATTTTGGTGCTCCTTGGTTTGGTGCATATATATTAAGAATTGTTATGTCTTCTTGATTCAGTGTCCCCTTAGCCATTATGAAATGGCCATTTTTGTCTCTAAGTACTTTTCCTGTCTTGTAGTCAGCATTATCCGATATGAGTATTGCTACACCTGCTTTTTTTTGGATGTTATTTGCTTGGAGTATTGTTTTCCAGCCTTTCACTTTGAATTTGTTTTTATCCTTGTTACTTAGATGAGTTTCCTGTAGGCCGCATACAGTTGGATTTTCTTTTTTAATCCATTCTGCTACTCTGTGCCTTTTTATTGGTGAGTTTAATCCATTTACATTTAGTGTAATTATTGATACTTGTGAGTTCCCTATTGCCATTTTATATCTTGCTTTCTGTTAGTTTTGTGTCTTGTTTGATCCTTCTCTTTCGTTTTTCTATCTTTTGTTTTTATTTGGTTGTATTCCATACATCTTTCCTCTGTTGCTATCTTTTTTATCTCATGTGCTTCTGTGGTGGTTTTTTCAATGGTGGTTACCTTTGAGTAATGAAAAGGGTCCCTACCCTGTTCATTGTAGCGAACTATTTTGTGAGTACTTTTGCACTCCATCGTCCTTTGCTACTGTTAATCTCCGTCTTCTCCCCCTCTTTCTTTTTGTTGTTGTCACAGTTTAAATTTGGTTTTATTGTGTTCTTCTTGGAGCTTTTACTTGTGGCTCTGTTTTTTTTTTTGTTCTTTGTATCTGATTGGAGAACCCCCTTTAGTAATTCCTGGAGTGGGGGTTTTCTGATGATAAATTCCCTCATCTTTTCTGTATCTGTGAATGTTTTTATTTCTCCTTCATATTTGAAGGATAGCTTTGATGGGTATAGTATTCGTGGCTGAAAGTTCCTCTCTTTCAGGACTTTAAATATTGGGGTCCACTCTCTTCTAGCTTGTAGAGTTTCTGCTGAGAAATCTGATGATAATCTAATGGGCCTTCCTTTATATGTTGTATTCTTCTTTTCCCTGGCTGCCTTGAGAATTTTTTCTTTGCTGTTGGTTTGTGTCAATTTCATTATGATATGCCTTGGAGTAGGTTTGTTGGGGTTAAGAAAACTTGGAGTTCTGTTTGCTTCTTGAACTTGAGGCTTTAGTTCTTTCCACAGGCTTGGGAAGTTCTCATCAATTATTTGTTTAAGTATGTTCTCCATTCCATTTTCTCTCTCTTCTCCCTCTGATATACCTATTATTCTTATGTTATTCTTTTTGATGGAGTCAGATAATTCTTGTAGGGCTATCTCATTTTTTTTAATTTTTGAGTCTCTTTCTTCTTCTCTCTGTTGTGCCTCAAGTTGCTTGTCTTCTATTTCACTAATCCTCTCTTCTATCTGACCTGTTCTATTAGCTAAGCTTGTTACTTCGTTTTTCAGCTCGTGAATTGAGTTTTTCATCTCTGTTTGATTTGTTTTTATAGTTTCAATTTCCTTGGACATATATTCTTTGTGTTCATGGAGTTGTTTTCTGAGCTCCCTATATTGCCTTTCTGTGTTTTCTTGTATATCTCGGAGGATTTTTAGGATTTCTATCTTGAATTCTCTGTCATTTAGCTCCAAGGTTTCCAATATATTAAATTTTTTCTCCATAGATTTTTCCTCATCTAGCTGTGTTACCTCTCTTTCTTTTGTATCCATGATATTCGATTTTCTCTTCCTTAATGGCATCTGAGGGTGGTTTTGTTGATAGTATTAATGAGATTTAATAAAGAATAAAAAGTTAAAAAAAATAAAAAAATAACAAATCGAAAAGAGTTGTTTTTTTAAAAAAAAATTAATAATGAAATAAAGAAAAATAAAATAAAATAAAAATTTTTTAAAAAAGGAAATTATTCCCCCCCTCTTTTTTTCCTCTCCTCTCCTCTCCCCTCTTTCTTGAGAAAATCTTGTGGTGGACTGTGAGTTATAACAAACAATGCCTGTGATGGAGGGCCTGAATTGGGGAAAAGTAATAAAGGGGCAAAAAAGAGAGAAAGAAAAAAAAAAAAAAAAAAAGAAAAAAGAAAAAAAAAAGAGCGTATGGACCCACAAAAAGCAAATAAGGAAAAAATTTGGGTCAAGAATAAAATGATTTGCTTTTAGGTGTTGGTTTTCTAAGAGTTATGATGAGAGGAATAAGAGGAAAATGGAAAAATGGGGGGACAAATTAAAAACTTACTATTGTATTTAGTGGAACAAGAACTAGATAATATGGAGAGCCAGGGATGGGAGCACTGCTAGTGAGTTAAAAAGGTGAAGTAAAAACCCTCCAAAATGCCACAAACATAGGTTTGAGTCCCAGATAAGATAATTTGTTTGTTATTGAGGTTTGAATGAGAGGAGATGTAAAGGAGAAAGGAAGAAACTAATATAGAGGGAGAAAAGAAAGAGAGAGAGAGAAAAAAAGAGGGAACCACTAAAAGAAGAAAAAAGAAAGGAGAGAGAGAGAGAGAGTTAAGGGTTTTGGAGTGCAACCCTCATAGAGAGAAAGGAAGAGAAGAGAAATGATAATGGGAGATGTAACACTTATGGGTAGTGTAGTTCAGGGAGAGGAGAGAGTAAGACCGGTAGAGAGTTAATCGGCCAAATTGGAGGAGGAAAAAAAAGTCTCAAGAATGAAGATAATAGAAACAAACGAACAAATATAATAAAATGGGATAGGTTATAAAGTCTGCAGATTATTCTTGATTTTGAGAGGTTATCTTCTTGCTTTTTCTTTTCTCTCCCTCTTCCTGGTCGGTGACTCTGTACCCCGGGTTCTGCCCCTTTGGCACGCTCAGGTAGAGGTTTGCAGTTGATAAGTCTCTATGGCAATGTCATGTATTGTGCTTTATTCTCGTTGGGAGTCGAGGCTCATTAGCATTTATAGGCTCCGACAGTGAGAGAGTCCGTGTTCCTGGAGCCTTTCTCCTAGTCTTTCCTTCCTCAATTAGTAGCCTGATAGTCCAGGTATGGGGTTGCTGCTGCCTCTGCCTGGATAGTAAGAGGCTCAAATTGCTGGCAACTCCCCACTCTATTTCCACTCAGCACAGGGCTCTGGGTAAGGCTCAGTCAGTCAGAGCTGCTAGCATAATCAGGCGGGCTTTCCGCCCACTCGAAGACCTCTGGCTCTGCCACTCTATCCGGTAACACAAGCGGGCGCCCACTTCCGGGGCGCTTGGAGGAAACTCTCACTCACTGTCTGCAACCAGGATATCCGGCCAGCAGTCTCACGCTCTGAGTGAAACCCCCAACCGCAGGGAAAAGTTGCAGCGTTGGAATTGAGTCTCGCTCCGTCCCCGTGTGCGGCTTTTGCAAGGCGCTGGGGCGGCCCGAGATTCCGCTTTGGCCCACACAAAGGGCCCTGACTCTGCCCCTCTGTGCGATAACACGGGCTCGCACTGCCGAGGCACTCGGAGGAATCGCTCACTCCTTATCTGCGCGCGCAAACCAGGATATGAGGCCGGCCGCGTTTCGCTCTGAGTGAAACAGCCTCCAGCACGGAAAATCTGCACCGTTGGGATTAGTTCTCACTCCCTCCCGTGCGTGGCTTTCCCAGGGCACTGGGGCTGCCCAGAGACTCTGCCCTCAGCCCACAGAAAGGCCTCTGACCCTGCCTCTCCGTGGGGCAACACGGGTACCCACTTCCGCGGCTTAGGAAGAAATCTCTCTTCCACTAACTGCGCACCGACCAGGAGACCGGGTAAAATGGCCGCTCCGCTTGTCTTTCTTTGTTTGGGTTTGGCGCGAGTGTTAGCTTGTATTGCCCGGGTTGCCACAGGATCAGATTTTCCTCGGCTTGGATCTCTGAGCCACAGCCTGGTTCGGCCGTTTTTGCTGCGGCGGCCTGGATCTATTCACCCCCTTTGCCCGCCTCAGTTTCTATATTCACAGTTACCAGAAAAAGCCGCCCTGTTTAGGTTAGTGAGGAAGGCGGAGCATTTCTTACTCCCTATTTCCTTCGGGGTTTGGTTATATATTTAGCCAATTTTTCACTCAATCATACCTTTGGGTGTATTGCGAAGAATCTGGAAGCTCCAAGTATAGGTTTTTCTGTTTCTGGTTGAAGATCTTGTTGAGTTTTGGGGGAGATTTATCGGTATCGCTTCCTACTCCGCCATTACTCTGACGTCATCCCCCATTCAGATACTTTCAATCCATATATATTTATCGTGTGTATATGCATCCACACATACACACATACTTGTAGGAAATACATAGA
This sequence comes from Saccopteryx bilineata, assembly GCF_036850765.1. Classification (NCBI taxonomy): domain Eukaryota; kingdom Metazoa; phylum Chordata; class Mammalia; order Chiroptera; family Emballonuridae; genus Saccopteryx; species Saccopteryx bilineata. The sequence continues at coordinate 83,597,356 of NC_089492.1, read as the reverse complement.
ATCATGTGGATTGTTTTTATAAATGGCATATTTATATAGTTCGGCAATATGACTTTTTCATTCTACAATATGTAATCTGTGCTCTGTTGTTTTTAGTTGCTGTATTGCATTTTGTACTGTGGCTATACCATAGTTTTATTTGGACCCTCAAGGTTTTTACTGTAGATTGTTTATAATTTTTAGAAACTACAAACAATGAAGATAGGAGTATGCTTCCTCATGCACCTGCATAAGAGTTCCATTAAAGACAAAGAGAAGTAGAATTGCTGAGTCATATGGTATATGCATTTCTTAAATGTTTTATTCTAGAAAATTTCAAACATATGCCAAAGTGGACAGAATAATGAATTCTTATTCACTTTTGACAGTTATCAGTCCATGACCAATCTTGATTTAGCTATATTCTCATTCGCTTTCTCCCCTCATATTTTGAAACAAATCTAGATGATGTCATTTGATCTGTAAATATTTCATGTTTTCAGAAAGTATAAATTTCTCTTTTTATTTAAAAAAGTAATCACAATACCATTATCACAGTTCAAAATTAACAATATATCTTTAATATCTAAGTATTCAGTGAATGTTCAAATTTTAAATTATTTTAATGTCAAACATTTTCTTCCATATATATATCATTTTACTTGAATTAGGATTTGATAAGGTTCACAATGTAACTGATTGATACGCCTTATTTTTTTAAAGTCTCATAATTTCTTTTTCTTTTTTTTTCCTCTCTTTTTGTCCATTTCCCTGAGAGCACACCCCCCCAACCCCACTCCTCTACCACCACCACCAGCTCCAGGCCCCAGCTCCATTTTTCTCTATTTATTTTAAATTTTTATAGTATATTGATGGAAGAGACTGGATTGTTTGTCCTGAAGGTTTTTCTGTTGGGAAAATCTGGCTCTTGCTTATTGCATCTCATGGCATTGTTTAACTTGTTTTCGTGTTCTCTATTTCCTGTACATTTCGAGTTGGGTATGGAGGCTTGATGAGATTCAGATTTGATTTCTTTTTTTATGTCAGGATTATTTTCCAGAGCCCTGGCCGGGTGGCACATTTGGTTAGAGCATCATCCCTGTTCATAAAGGTTGTGGGTTTGGTCCCCGGTTGGAGCATATACAGGAAGAAATCAATGCCTCTCTCTCTCTTTTCTTCTCTCTCTAAAATAAATACTTTTTAAAGAAGGTTATTTTATAGAAAATGTCATCTTCTATAAGGCGACACAGAGCAATGATACATGCATTTATAATTCGGAGTATATTGGCCCTGGCCGGTTGGCTCAGTGGTAGAGCGTCGGCCTGGCGTGCAGGAGTCCCGGGTTCGATTCCCAGCCAGGGCACACAGGAGAAGTGCCCATCTGCTTCTCCACCCTTCCCCCTCTCCTTCCTCTCTGTCTCTCTCTTCCCCTCCCGCAGCTGAGGCTCCATTGGAGCAAAGATGGCCCGGGCGCTGGGGATGGCTCTGTGGCCTCTTCCTCAGGTGCTAGAATGGCTCTGGATGCAACAGAGCGACGCCCCAGAAGGGCAGAACATCGCCCCCTGGTGGGCATGCCGGGTGGATCCCAGTCAGGCACATGCAGCTGACTGCCTCCCCGTTTCCAGCTTCGGAAAAATGAAAAAAAAAAAAATTCGGAGTATATTGCCAGATTATCTTTCAGAACTGTTGTTTCAGTCTGTACATTTATCATTAGTATTTGAGAATAACCCTGCACACACTTATGAACTCCTGTTATCATTAACTTTTCAAAATTTTTTGAATTGACTAGTGAAAAATGTTTTTACTTATTTCCCTAATTACTAATAATGTGGCTTTTTTATTTTTTAGGATCAGTTTTTTTTTTTTTCCTCTAACAGCAATTTTCAACCTTTTTCATCTCATGGCACACATAAACTAATTACTAAAATTCTGTGGCACAGCAAAAAATATATTGTTTGCTGATTGGACAAAACAATAGTTATAATTTTAGTTTATTCACACCAGATGGCTATTGCTTTGTTGGCTGTTGTCATTTTTAAATTTGACATTCTAAGGGAAAGAAGTCGGTGCCCTTGATTAAATAGTCAAGTATTGCATGTTTTAAAAATTCTTGTGGCACACCAGTTGAAAATTGCTGCTCTAATAGGAATTGCCTACTTCAAATATATTTTGTCTTTTCCTGTTGAATATTGAACATTTTCTTATTGATTTGTATAATGTCTTTAAATCTTTTGATTATTAATCTTTTTCTTCTGTTTTATGATGCCAAATATTTTTTCTTTGGTTGTTGTTAGCCTTCCATTTGATTATATTGGCCTTTGTTATACAGAAATTGTATCCCCCAAAAGTTGCCAGATTTATTAGTTTTTTTCTTTAAGTCTACATTTTAGTATTTTTTTAAAGAAAGCTTTCTTTGCCCAGAGGTGTAAAACTATTCACTTAACATAAACTTTGCCATCTTAACTATTTCTAAGTTTGCAGTTCAGTGTTGTTAAGTATATTCACATTGTTGTGCATTTGATCTCCAGAAATTATTCATCTTGCAAAACTGAAACTTTTTACCAATTAGAAAGCAACTCTTCATTTCCCCTCACATTTTTTTATCTTAATAACTTGAGATTTAATTTTCATTTTAAGTGAAATTTTAAAATAAAATTTAATTTTAATTTTATTTTAATGACTTACTATTTTAAAACTTTTTCTTTAACTTTTTGCCCATTTACCTTTGTTCCGTAGCTTGCTTGTTGTCCTGGCACCATTTATTGAATAGTCAGTCTGTCTTTCTGCTAATATCACATTTGTGTTTACTAATATTCCCTATTTAAAAGTGTTTCTACAGTTTTTATTGTTGCATTCAGTGGTGGGATTCAGCCGGTTTACACCGGTTCAACAAAACTGATACCTAATTTTTTGTTGAGTTCAGTGAACCAGTTGTTAAAATGCACTTGTAATTAGGGTTCTCTTTAAGGTGGGCACCTGGGCAGCCACCTGGTGTGGAAATCACATATTTACATTCCTTACTCTTTTTTAACTTTCATTTGTGCAACAGTGTATTTTAAGTGCCTTCCGTCCATAAATGAAAAATATTTAATGGAACTATGCTGGAAAAAACTATTTATTTATTCATTTTATACAACTCATTATAACTTTAATGAAATACAACATTTTAATTCCCTCACATTTGTTACTTCAGTAAACAAACATATAACTATAACGTAAAAAGTGCCAAACAACCAGGGAATGACAAGCTGTCATTGGAAATATCTTAAATAACAATTTTGTTTTTTGTCAGGTATTATTTAATATTTTTTCATTAGTATTTTAAAACTGTTTCTTATAATCTAGTTTTGTGTACCTCTTTTACTGTTCTTATTTAAGTATTTAAATGCATGAAATAAGAAACTACCTTTCAGTATATCTTTTTTTATACTTAATACAGTCATTATGGTAGAGCCATGGTTGTTAAATTATTTGAATCCCACCACTGGTTGCATTGAAATAATCTGTACTCATATGCTGTGATTACTAACTTCCAAGTTACCGTACTGTATTGTTAAAACAGTTTTTGATATCTGGTAGGACAAATAACCCTGCTTTGTTATTTTTCATACTGGTCTTTGATATATATATATATATATATATATATATATATATATATGCATATACATGTCTTTTTTATATATTTTTAATTTATAAGAGATAAAACATTCTGCTAGGATATAATTTGGGTTTATGTATTAACTTGGGAAGAATTAATATTCTTATTATGTATATTAACTTTCTGTAGTCATACTCAAAAGTTTTATTCTTTTGGAAACTTAGTTTTTTTATTTGAAGACCTTAAATTTATTTCACAAAGTTTTTATTCTTAGTTGATTTTTATTTTTGTTTCTTTGGGGATGGAGTAATTCTGATTTTTAAAGAATTACAGTCTCCCCATTTCCAATTCTGATTCCCCTTACACTACTTTATTTTACATTTTTATAGTGTTCGTCACCTTTCTAGCAGACTTTACCTAGTTATTATATTTATTATTATTACCTATCTTTTTTACCTTCTCTCCAAACCTAGAATGTAATTTCTATAAGGACAGAGAAATGCCTTATATTTCTTGACATTATTATACTGAGTACTCAAATGAATTCTAATAGTGTTCTACCACTTTTAAGTTTTATAGGATAGGTATTTATATTATATGCATGTAACTACTTGTTAGGAGTTTTTTTCCTTTCAGAAATAATGTTTGCTTTTTCTTAATTTATTGCATTGGTTAAGCCTTTTAGTACAATGTCCATAGTACATGTGATTTCATTCTTTATTGTCTTGTTCTCAACATATGTGAGAGTACATTTGCTATTTTATTTTTAACTATAATGTTTACAATCAGTTTCTGATAGGTTTTAACAAAATAGAAAAGTTATTCTTTTGTTGTTTCTAACTTACTATGAGATTTTGTTTTGGACTTTGAAATTTATCAATGGGAAAAAGCACATAAATGATTTCTAAGGGAGTTTTCATTCTTTTACAAGAGGCAAGAAAGTTGAACATGTAGTTGTTACTAAGAAACAGAGAAACTGAGGGGAGTTTTTGGCAGGGGTAGAGAGACTATTGGAATTCAGGGTTACCAGGGCACCTGGAGCTTGAATGATCAGGATCCTGAAGAGAATATAAGCATAGAAAAATGAGCCAAAAGTCTGAATCATATTTCCCCTAGAGGTTTTTTTTGTTTGTTTTTTGGGTTTTTTTTTTTGCAGATTAGTAAGTAACATAGCTAATAGGCAGAAAAGTAGAGCAGAAAGTGGCTGCCAAGAGGCTGAGCAGCTAAATAGAATTTTCAGCCGTCTCATGGTGCTGCAGAGAGAGAGGCTCTGATAAATATTCTAGGCTTTCAGTTGCAATCTCTGTATAACTATATGCTACCAATAAAGCTGAGCCAGAGAAGTAGAAGAGATTTTAATGTGATTGAAAACTGCCTTCAGGGATGACGTCAGAGTAATGGCGGGGTAGGAAACGATACTGATAAATCTCCCCCAAAACTCAAGATCTTCAACCAGAAACAGAAAAACCTATCCTTGGAACCTCCGGATGTTTCACAATACACCCGAAGGTATGATCGAGCGAAAAATTGGCTAAATATATAATCAAACCCCAAAGGAAATAGGCAATAAGAAATGCTCCACCTTCCTCACTAACCTAAACAGGGCAGCTTTCACTGGGAACTGAGAATATAGAAACTAAGGCGGGCAAAGGGGGTGAATAGATCCAGGCCATGGCACAAACGGCCGAACCAGGCTGTGGCACGGAGATCCAAGCCAAGGAAAAACTGTTCCTGTGGCAACCCGGGCAATACAAGCTAACACTCACGCCAAACCCAGACAAAGAAAGACAAGTGGGGCAGCCATTTTCCCCGATCCCCTGGTCGGCGTGCGCAGATAGTGGGCGAGAGATTCCTTCCAAAGCCCCGGGAATGGGCGCCCGTGTTATCCCACAGAGAGGCAGAGTCAGAGGCCTTTGTGTGAGCCGAAAGCGGAATCTCCGGACTGCCCCAGCGCCCGTAAAAAGCCGCGCACAGGGAGGGAGCAAGAACTAATTCCAACGCTGGAACTTTTCCGTGCGAGTGGGGGTTTCACTCAGAGGGTGAGGCGGCCGGCCTGAAATCCTGGTCTGCGCGCTCGGAGAGTGGGCAAGAGATTCCTCCGAGTGCCTCGGCAGTATGCGCCCGTGTTACCCCACAGAGGAGCAGAGTCGGGCCTTTGTGTGGGCCTAAGGCGGAATCTCAGGCCACCCCAGCGCCTTGAAAAAGTCGCACACGGGGACGGAGCAAGAGCCAATTCCAACGCTGGAACTTTACCATGCGGGTGGGGGTTTCACTCAGAGTGTGAGACTGCTGGCCTGATATCCTGGTCTACGCGCGCAGATAGTGAGCGAGAGTTTCCTCCAAGCGCCCTAGGAGTGGGTGCCCGCCTGTGTTACTGGACAGAGTGGCAGAGCCAGAGGTCTTTGAGTGGGCGGAAGCCCCGCCTGATTATGCTAGCAGCTCTGACTGACTGAGCCTTACCCAGAGCCCTGTGCTGAGTGGGAATAGAGTGGAGAGTTGCCAGCTCTTTGAGTCTCTTACTATCCAGGCAGAGGAGGCAGCAGCAACCCCATAGCTGGGTTATCAGGCTACTAATTGAGGAAGGAAAGACTAGGAGAAAGGTTCCAGGAACACGGACTCTCTCACTGGTGGAGCCTATACATGCTAATGAGCCTCGACTGCCAACGAGACTAAAGCACAATACATGACATCGCCATAGAGACTTATCAACTGCAAACCTCCACCTGAGCGTGCCAAAGGGGCAGAACCTGGAGTACAGAGTCACCAACCAGGAAGAGAGAGAGAAAAGAAAAAGCAAGAAGATAACCTCTCAAAATCAAGAATAATCTGCAGACTTTATAATCTATCCCATTTTATTATATTTGTTCGTTTCTCTTATCTTCATTCTTGATATATTTTTTTCCTCCTCCAATTTGGTCGATTAACTCTCTGCCGGTCTTACTCTCTCCTCTCTTTGAACTACACTACTCATAAGTGTTACATCTCCCATTATCTTTTCTTTCCTCTTCCTTTCTCTCTATGAGGGTTGCACTCCAAAACCTTTAACACTCTCTCTCTTTCTCTCTCTCTCCTCTTTTTTCTTTTTTCTTCTTTTAGTGGTTCCCTCTTTTTTTCTCTCTCTCTTTTCTCCCTCTATATTAGTTTCTTCCTTTCTCCTTTACGTCTCCTCTCATTCAAACCTCAATAACGAACAAATTATCTTATCTGGGACTCAAACTTATGTTTGTGGCATTTTGGGAGGTTTTTACTTCACCTTTTTAACTCACTAGTAGTGCTCCCATCCCTGGCTCTCCATTTTATCTAGTTCTTGTTCCACTAAATACAATAGTAATTTTTTTTAATTTGTCCCCCCATTTTCCTGTTTCCCTCTTATTCCTCTCATCATAACTCTTAGTCAACCAACACCTAAAAGCAAATTATTTTATTCTTGACCCACATTTTTTCCTTATTTGCTTTTTGTGGGTCCATACCCCCTTCTTTTTTCTTTCTTTTTTTCCCCCCTTTATTACTTTTCCCCAATTCAGGCCCTCCATTACAGGCATTGTTTGTTCTATTTAATACAATATAATTCACAGTTCACCACAAGATTTTCTCAAGAAAGAGGGGAGAGGAGAGGAGAGGAAAAAAGGAGAGGGGGGGAATAATTTCCTTTTTTTTAAATTTTAATTTAATTTTATTTTTCTTTATTTCATTATTAATTTTTTTAAAAAAACAACTCTTCGATTTTTTATTTTTTTAACTTTTTATTCTTTATTAAATCTCATTAATACTATCAACAAAACCACCCTCAGATGCCATTAAGGAAGAGAAAATCGAATATTGTGGATACAAAAGAAAGAGAGGTAACACAGCTAGATGATGAAAAATCTATGGAGAAAACATTTAATATATTGGAAACCTTGGAGCTAAATGACAGAGAATTCAAGATAGAAATCCTAAAAATCCTCCGAGATATACAAGAAAACACAGAAAGGCAATTTAGGGAGCTCAGAAAACAACTCCATGAACACAAAGAATATATGTCCAAGGAAATTGAAACTATAAAAACAAATCAAACAAAGATGAAAAACTCAGTTCACGAGCTGCAAAACGAGGTAATAAGCTTAGCTAATAGAACAGGCCAGATAGAAAAGAGGATTAGTGAAATAGAAGACAAGCAACTTGTAGCACAACAGAGAGAAGAAGAAAGAGACTGAAAAATTAAAAAAAATGAGATAGCCCTACAAGAATTATCTGACTCCATCAAAAAGAATAACATAAGAATAATAGGTATATCAGAGGGAGAAGAGAGAGAAAATGGAATAGAGAACATACTCAAACAAACAATAGATGAGAACTTCCCAAGCCTGTGGAAAGAACTAAAGCCTCAAATTCAAGAAGCAAACTGAACTCCGAGTTTTCTTAACCCCAACAAACCTACTCCAAGGCACATCATAATGAAATTGGCACAAACCAATGGCAAAGAAAAAATTCTCAAGGCAGCCAGGGAAAAGAAGAATACAACATATAAAGGAAGGCCCATTAGATTATCATCAGATTTCTCAGCAGAAAATCTACAAGCTAGAAGAGAGTGGACCCCAATATTTAGAGTCCTGAAAGAGAGGAACTTTCAGCCACGAATACTATACCCATCAAAGCTATCCTTCAAATATGAAGGAGAAATAAAAACATTCACAGATACAGAAAAGATGAGGGAATTTATCATCAGAAAACCCCCACTCCAGGAATTACTAAAGGAGGTTCTCCAATCAGATACAAAGAACAAAAAAAAAAAAAACAAAAAAAACAAAGCCACAAGTAAAAACTCCAAGAAGAACACAATAAAACCAAATTTGAACTGTGACAACAACAAAACGAAAGGGGGGGGAGAGGATGGAGATTAACAGTAGCAAAGTACGATGGAGTGCAAAAGTACTCACAAAATAGTGTGCTACAATGAACAGGGTAGGAACCCTTTTCATTACTTAAAGGTAACCACCATTGAAAAAACCACCACAGAAGCACTTGAGATAAAAGAGATAGCAACAGAGGAAAGATGTATGGAATACAACCAAATAACAAAAGATAGAAAAACAAAAGAGAAGGATCAAACAAGACACAAAACTAACAGAAAGCAATCTATAAAATGGCAATAGGGAACTCACAAGTGTCAATAATTACACTAAATGTAAATGGATTAAACTCACCAATATAAAGGCACAGAGTAGCAGAATGGATTAAAAAAGAAAATCCAACTGTATGCTGCCTACAGGAAACCCATCTAAGTAACAAGGATAAAAACAAATTCAAAGTGAAAGACTGGAAAACAATACTCCAAGCAAATAACATCCAAAAAAAAGCAGGTGTAGCAATACTCATATCGGATAATGCTGACTACAAGACAGCAAAAGTACTCAGAGATAAAAATGGCTATTTCATAATGGCTAAGAGGACACTGAATCAAGAAGACATAACAATTCTTAATATATATGCACCAAACGAAGGAGCACCAAAATATATAAGACAGCTACTTATTGACCTTAAAACAAAAAATGACAAAAATACAATCATACTTGGAGACCTCAATACACCGCTGACGGCTCTAGATCGATCATCCAAACAGAGCAAAGATATAGTGGCCTTAAACAAAACACTAGAGCACCTGGATATGATAGACATCTACAGGACATTTCATCCCAAAGTGACTGAGTATACTTTTTTCTCCAGTGTACATGGATCATTCTCAAGAATTGACCATATGTTGGGCCACAAAAACAACATCAGCAAATTCAGAAAAATCGAAGTTGTACCAAGCATATTTTCTGATCATAAAGCCTTGAAACTAGAATTCAACTGCAAAAAAGAGGAAAAAAGTCCCACAAAAATGTGGAAACTAAACAGCATACTTTTAAAAAATAAATGGGTCAAAGAAGAAATAAGTGCAGAGATCAAAAGAAATATACAGACTAATGAAAATGACAATATGACATATCAGAATCTATGGGATGCAGCAAAAACAGTGATAAGAGGGAAGTTTATATCACTTCAAGAGAGAACAAACAAGAGAGAGCCCAAGTGAACCACTTAACTTCACACTTTGCACCTTAAGGAACTAGAAAAAGAAGAACAAAGACAACCCAAAACCAGCCGAAGAAAGGAATAATAAAAATCAGAGCAGAAATAAATGAAATAGAGAACAGAAAAACTATAGAAAAAATTAATAGAACAAGGAGCTGGTTCTTTGAAAAGATCAACAAAATTGACAAACCCTTGGCAAGACTTACCAAGGAAGAAAGAGAAAGAACTCATATATACAAAATCCAAAATGAAAAAGGAGAAATCACCACGGATACTGTAGATATACAAAGAATTATTGTAGAATACTATGAAAAACTTTATGCCACTAAATTCAACAACCTAGAAGAAATGGATAGATTCCTAGAACAATACAACCTTCCTAGACTGAGTCAAGAAGAAACAGAAAGCCTAAACAGACCTATTAGCAGAGAAGAAATAGAAAAAACCATTAAAAACTTCCCCAAAAATAAAAGTCCAGGCCCTGACGGCTATACCAGCGAATTTTATCAAACATTCAAAGAAGACTTGGTTCCTATTCTCCTGAAAGTCTTCCAAAAAATTGAAGAAGCAATACTTCCAAACACATTTTATGAGGCTAACATAACCCTCATACCAAAACCAGGCAAGGATGGCACAAAAAAAGAAAACTACAGACCAATATCTCTAATGAATACAGATGCTAAAATATTAAACAAAATACTAGCAAATTGAATACAACAACATATTAAAAAAATAATGCATCATGATCAAGTGGGATTCATCCCAGAATCTCAAGGATGGTTCAACATACGTAAAACGGTTAACGTAATACACCATATCAACAAAACAAAAAACAAAAACTACATGATCTTATCAATAGACGCAGAAAAGGCTTTTGATAAAATACAACACAATTTTATGTTTAAGACTCTCAACACAATGGGTATAGAAGGAAAATATCTCAACATGACAAAGGCCATATATGATAAACCATCAGCTAACATCATATTAAATGGCACTAAACTGAAGGCTTTCCCCCTTAAATCAGGAACAAGACAGGGTTGTCCACTGTCTCCACTCTTATTTAATGTGGTACTAGAGGTTCTAGCCAGAGCAATCAGACAAGACAAAGAAATAAAAGGCATCCATATCGGAAAAGAAGAAATAAAGGTATCACTTTTTGCAGATGATATGATCCTATACATCGAAAACCCCCAAGAATCAACAAAAAGACTACTAGAAACAATAAGCCAATACAGTAAGGTCGCAGGATACAAAATTAACATACAGAAGTCAATAGCCTTTCTATATGCCAACAATGAAACAATTGAGAACGAACTCAAAAGAATAATCCCCTTCAGGATTGCAACAACAACAACAAAATACTTAGGAATAAACATAACAAAGAATGTAAAGGACTTATATAATGAAAACTATAAACCATTGTTAAGGGAAATCGAAAAAGATATAATGAGATGGAAGAATATACCTTGTTCTTGGCTAGGAAGAATAAATATAATCAAGATGGCCATATTACCCAAAGCAAAAAATCATCAGATTTATATGGAATTATGAGAAACCCCGAATAGCCAAAGCAATCCTAAAGAAAAAGAATGAAGCTGGGGGCATTACAATACCTGACTTCAAACTATATTATAGGGCCATGACAATCAAAACAGCATGGTATTGGCAGAAAAATAGACACTCAGACCAATGGAACAGAATAGAAAGTCCAGAAATAAAACCACATATATGTAGTCAAATAATTTTTGATAAAGGGGCCAACAACACACAATGGAGAAAAGAAAGCCTCTTCAATAAATGGTGCTGGGAAAACTGGAAAGCCACATGCAAAAGAATGAAACTCGACTACAGTTTGTCCCCCTGTACTATATAAAATTAACTCAAAATGGATCAAAGATCTAAACATAAGACCTGAAACAATTAAGTACATAGAAGAAGACATAGGTACTCAACTCATGGACCTGGGTTTTAAAGAGCATTTTATGAATTTCACTCCAAAGGCAAGAGAAGTGAAGGCAAAAATTAATGAATGAGACTACATCAGACTAAGAAGTTTTTGCTCAGCAAGAGAAACTGATAACAAAATAAACAGAAAGCCAACTAAATGGGAAATGATATTTTCAAACAACAGCTCAGATAAGGGCCTAATATCCAAAATATACAAAGAACTCATAAAACTCAACAACAAACAAACAATCCAATAAAAAAATGGAAAGAGGACATGAACAGACACTTCTCCCAGGAAGAAATACAAATGGCCAACAGATATATGAAAAATGCTCATCTTCTTTAGTTATTAGAGAAATGCAAATCAAAACTGCAATGAGATACCACCTCACACCTGTTAGATTAGCTATTATTCAATATTAACAAGACAGGTAATAGCAAATGTTGGAGAGGCTGTGGAGAAAAAGGAACCCTCATACACTGTTGGTGGGAATGTAAAGTAATACAGTCATTATGGAAGGAAGTATGGTGGTTCCTCAAAAAACTGAAAATAGAACTACCTTATGACCCAGCAATCCCTTTACTGGGTATATACCCCCAAAACTCAGAAACATTGATACGTAAAGACCCATGCAGCCCCATGTTCATTGCAGCATTGTTCACAGTGGCCAGGACATGGAAACAACCAAAAAACCCGTCAATATTTGACTGGATAAAGAAGATGTGGCACATATACACTATGGAATACTACTAAGCCATAAGAAATGTTGACATTGGATCATTTACAGCAAAATGGTGGGATCTTGATAACATTATATGAAGTGAAATAAGTAAATCAGAAAAAAACAGGAACTGCATTATTCCATACGTAGGTGGGACATAAAAGTGAAACTAAGAGATATTGATAAGAGTGTGGTGGTTACGGGGGGAGGGGGGAAGGGAGAGGGAAATGGGGAGGGGGAGGGGCACAAAGAAAACTAGATAGAACAAAGAGGACAATCTGACTTTGGGTGGTGGGTATGCAACATAATTGAACGACAAGATAACCTGGACTTGCTATCTTTGAATATATGTATCCTGATTTATTGGTGTCGCCCCATTAAAAAAATAAAAATATAAAAAAAAAAGAAAACTGCCTTCAAATTAGCCTAATCTCTAGATTAGCTCCCACTGCCAACCAGACACTAAAGAAAATCTTCTGTTGGCAAAGATGGTATCATTCACAGCTTCTACAGTTATTTAAAACAGTATCTGACATTCATTCCCCAGATTCCAGGCATGCCAAGAGTCATGAACAAGAAACAGATATAAAAAACACAAATGATCAGGTGTGAACTTCAGTGAGCAATGTGCTACTTCCTTTATCACTCCTTTGTTTTAAATGAGAAATTTTTTATTTTTTTTCTATAGGTGAATTATCATTTCTCTCTAGCTGTTTTCATTACTTTTTTTTTCTTTAGTGGTTTTTTTTTTTTTTTTTTGTATTTTCCTGAAGCTGGAAACGGGGAGACAGTCAGACAGACTCTCGCATGCGCCCGACCGGGATCCATCCGGCACGCCCAACAGGGCCAAAGCTCTGCCCACCAGGGGGCGATGATCTGCCCCTCTGGGGGGGTCGCTCTGCCGCAACCAGAGCCACTCTAGCCCCTGGGGCAGAGGCCAAGGAGCCATCCCCAGCGATCGGGCCATCTTTGCTCCAATGGAACCTTGGCTGCAGGAGGGGAAGAGAGAGACAGAGAGGAAGGGGGGGGGGGGGAGAAGCAAATGGGCACTTCTCCTATGTGCTCTGGCCGGGAATCGAACCCAGGTTTCCTGCACTCCAGGCCGACGCTCTACCGCTGAGCCAACCGGCCAGGGCTTGTCTTTAGTTTTTATAATAGAAGTTTAACTATGATGTGAGTTGGTGTGGATTGCTTTAGGTTTATTTTGTTTAGGATTCACTTAGTTTCTTCAATCTGTAAATTCACGTGTTGGCCAAGTTTAGGCAGGTACCAGCTTTTATTTGTTAGAGTACTTAGTTTCAGCCGTGCCCTCTTTCTTTTCCCTTTCTGAAACTCTGATAACAAAGAAGGTAAGTCTTTTGTTATAGTCCCACATGTCCCCAAAACTCGGTTTATTTGTTTTTAGTATTTTCTCTCTGTAGTTCAGATTGGATAGTTTCTATTGTTCTATCTTCCAGTTCTTCCCTCTGTTCATTCTACTCATCCACTGAGTCTTTTATTTCAGTTATTGTATTTTTCAGTATTGAAATTTCCCTTTGGTTCTTTGTATTTTTCTTTTTTACTGAGACTCTATTGTTGTTTGTTTATGTTAAACATATATGTAATTGCTTCTTGAAACATTTTTATGATGTCAATTAAAAGTCCTTTTCAGATAACATCTTCATCATCTGTTATTGGCATCTGTGGATTGTCCTAATATCTGTGGAGATATATTACTGGTGCTTGGTATGATGAGTGATTTTTAGTTGATACCTGGACATTTTGAATATTATATTCTGAGACTCTGAATCTTAGAGAAACATTCTGATATTTATCTAATAAATAGATAAATGCTCCAGCATGGGAAGGAGGGACATGCTTTGCTATGTTACTACCTGGTTGGGATACAAATCTAGGTTCCACACTCTGCCTCTATTGACCCTCAGTTTGGCTGGAGAGTCCTTGTATTGCTGGTCAGAGATGGGAGTTCTGGCCTGCACTAACTTTTCCCTGGCTGGGAGGGACAGGAGTGCCTCAGTCTTGCTCCCCAGATGGCCTCCACAAAAGAGGGTCTTTTTTACTATTGGGCTGTGGTGAAAGGCCTGACTCCACTAGGCCTCTTCTGACACCAGCCCATAGCAGGGATGGGGAAGGTCACCTTGTGAGGCCCAGGTGGGTGTCCAAGCTTTCCAAGTGCTATTCACTGACACCATGCGCAAAGAGTTCTCATTTTACCAGGTGGAGACTGGCTCCCGACTGGCCTTCTCTGACATTACTGTGGTGAAGAGTCTGGGGGACCCTGTTACAGCTTGGCAAGGACAAAGTGTAGGTTCCCCACTTGACCTTAGCTAGTTGGGGTGCGTCCGTGGTTTTGTTTTTTGTGTGTGTTTTTTGTGATGTTTGTCAGGTACAACACATGTTGTCTAGACTGTCCATTTCCTGATCTTTTAGGTAGGAAGAACAGGATTTTGTTTTGTTTGGTTGTTTAGTTGTGTTTTTTTTTGGCGGGGGAAGGTTGTGAGCCTGTTGGTATTTCTAAGTTGCCAGCTTCTTCAACTCCAGGTCTGGTATATATCATATAATGCACAAAAGAAGATGTATTGAATTTAACCACCATGTCATTTTCCTTGGATCCTGAGGTCTTTTCCTTGTCTCTTTTCTTCTCTCTACTTTTAGGGTCTTCTTATGTTTGCTATATATGATGTCCAGGACTTTTAGTTTTACTTAGTGAGACAAATAGGAAAAAAAAATACATCTATTCCACCTTCCCAGAAGTGGAAATCCTCAAATACTTTAATTTTAAATTGTTTAGTTTTTATTATAGTTAAAATTACCTTTTAGTCTATTTGGGTAGAATTTTATCATTGTGGCTCACTTTTAAGGGCTTTTAAAATTTTTAAAATAAAAATGTGCTTCATCATCTAGAAACGTAAGTTTTAGAATTAATTAATCTTTTAACCTTATTATTTTGGAGATAGAGCAATAATTTTTTATATCCGACTCTGTTAAATATATACTCATAAAATTTCTAGATTTTTGTTTGCTTCAAGAGAAATGTCCTAATGTAGTTTATATATTACTTATACATATCTTAATTGAGAACAGTACTTTAAATATATTAATATATTACTGCGCCCTCCATTTTCTAAGTAAATTACATTAATTTCATGTGATCTATTCAAGTAGATACAGCTATCATTGTTTTCTTAATTTCAGGTTCCCTTTATAGCTACATCAAAGAATGAATTAATATGCTAAGAAATTACTAAATACTACTCTGAAGGGTTTAAAAATAAATGGGGTAAGTTAACTAATACCAAAATTTTTATGGTGAATTTCTGCTTTGGGTCTACAATGTGCCAGGCATCGTCAAGCTGGACACTGGGAAGATGATTTGCACTTTGATTTTTCTCTCTACATATAGTGGTTTTCAATTTTCTTTTGGATCAGGAATTTCTTGGACATTCTACTTAAAGCTGTAGTTTCTTTTCACAAACATCCACACATGTTAAGAGAATCTTAAGGATCTGAAATCCCTCAGAGTGCACAAACCTTCTGGAAGTCTTCTGCTCTATAGTTTTTACAATATTTTTATATGCTTTGTTACTCTTTTAAATGTCACAACAACCCTGAGAATTAGTGGCTTGTGTTCATATTTTATAGTGAAGAAATTGCTGCTCACAATGGTATGTGACTTGTTTAGTGTTATATACCTGTCAAATATGAGTCTAGAAGTGAAGACTTTCCTAAATTGTAATGATTCCTTCAGAGGGCATCAGCATTTTCTAAGATTTTTGCTACTTAATGTCAATTACTTCCTAATAAGGTTGTATTACCTTTTCCTGTGTGTCATCAAATGAGCATGCCTATTTTACATGATCACATCGAGTGTTCCCCAACTGTGTTTGCTAAATGATATGTTCACAATGATGTTTAATTTGTTTCTTTTTTTAAATTTATGGTTCTCTATCTACTTATTCATTGGAGTCTTACCAGTTTTTATACCATTATGTATAATTTTTCAGTATGTTAAGAATATTAACCTTATCATATTTTTTGCAAATACTTTTATCCCTTTTGTCTTTGAATAATACTGTTTATTTTTATGTATAGAAGTTTTGAAATACATACTCATTTATTTCAATTAGCATTTCCTCTGATTTTTTTAGTGTAGGGGTATCCAAAAATTTGACACATTCAAGTGAATACACATATTCACAGACTTTAATTTTAAAAACATAATGGAAATCTAAAAGATTAAGAAAAGGGATGTCGCCTGACCAGGCAGTGGCGCAGTGGATAGAGCATCAGACTGAGATGCAGAGGACCCAGGTTCGAGACCCCGAGGTTGCCAGCTTGAGCGCGGGCTTATCTGGCTTGAGCAAAGCTCACCAGCATGAACCCAAGGTTGCTGGCTCAAGCAAGGAGTTACTCGGTCTGCTGTAGCCCCCCATCAAGGCACATATGAGAAAGCAATCAATGAACAACTAAGGTGTTGCAACGAAAAACTAATGATTGATGCTTCTCATCTCTCTGTTCCTATCTGTCTGTCCCTATCTATCCCTCTCTCTGACTCTCTCTGTCTCTGTAAGAAAAAAAAAGGGATATCATTTAAGTTGCAATTATTAGACTTTTTTTGTGTGTGTTTATTGGCTGTTTGTTTGCATCATCTTTGAATAATTTTTAATTTAATTTATCAATTATGTTATGTAGATACCTGATTTTTTTCTCCTAAAATAGATAATTAGTCCTGATAGCATTTATTGAATGTTTCTTTCCTCATCCATGTTCAAAGTTGGCTTTATCATATATAAGATTCCCATATGAACATGTATCTGTATTAATATTTCTTTGATCTACTTCTGTACATAATTTCATACTGGTTTGTTTTTTTGTTTTTTTGTTTTGTTGGGGTTTTTTGTTTTTTTGTTTTTTGAAGTTAGAAGTGGGGCAGCCATCAGACAGACTCCTGCATGTGCTTGACGGGATCCACCCGGCATGCCCGTTAGGGGGTGATGCTCTGCCCATCTGGGATATGTTGCTCCATTGCAGCTGGAGCCATTCTAGCGCCTGAGGCAGAGGCCATGGAGCCATACTCCGTGCCCGGGCCAACTTTGCTCCAGTGGAGCCATAGCTGCTGGAGGGGAAGGGAGAGATAGAGAGAAAGGAGAGGGGGAAGGGTGGAGAAGCAGATGGGTGCTTCTCCTGTGTGTTCTGGCTGAGAATCGAACCTTGGACTTCCATACGCCAGGCCTACGCTCTACCACATACTGTTTTAATTTTATTGTAGCTTTAAAGTTTTTTTTCTTACTAGTTTTAAAAAAATGTTTATCATGCTTATTTTTGGTATTAATTTCTACAGATTAACGCCAAATTAAAAAAGGTTATGAAGGATTTTGATTAGAACTATATCAAGTTGAAGGTCTTTTTACAGGCAAATTGATATCTCTGTATTATTACATCTTTACAAGTGCACATTGGTGTTGCATCATTGTCAGTTCCTCCAGCCTTTGCTGTGCTTCTTTGTTTCCACTTTAATGGAATCGGGAGATTTTCTCTTATCTCTGTACTCTTGGGGACTTTCCTTACGCTCTTTGGCTCCAAGGAGTCTCTTGCTGGCCCTCTTACTAGAACGCTGGGGTTTCTTTGAGAGTCTTAGTGTGCCGCAGCCCCGCTGCTGCACAGTTACACTGCATAGAGGCCCTCCTGGGTTGAAGCAGAGGTGGAAAAAAAGAGAAGTGCATAGAGAAATATGTACTCTTCATACTATCCTGACACCTTAGGATGAAGGGAC
Organism: Saccopteryx bilineata; assembly: GCF_036850765.1. NCBI lineage: Eukaryota > Metazoa > Chordata > Mammalia > Chiroptera > Emballonuridae > Saccopteryx > Saccopteryx bilineata. The sequence goes on along the minus strand of NC_089492.1, from coordinate 83,579,277 downwards.
AGGCTTTCTCTTGGACTTTTAAGGGCCCTGCTTTGTGACTACTTGGACTGGCTTCAAGGCAGGGTCAGCAGGAAAAAGAAAGAAAGAAAAGGAACTGGGAACTTCCCTCTTCCCTTGCCCCCCAGTTTGTATGCTTTCCCACCCACCCATGCGCCTTTTACTCCAGCCAGACAAGAGGGGGTTTCTCTTGGATTTTTTGCTGTGTGTGCCTGCTGCATAATTCTGGGACTCTGCCCACCCTTGAGTCAGAAAAGAGTGAACTCAGTGCCATGTTAATTGTTCTTCAAGTTTTGAATTCCCTCCCCAGTGTACCTGCCACTATGCACTTTTCAGAGTGTTCAGATGATTTTAGTATTCTCTCCAGGGTTGTTAGTTGTAGTCAGTGGGAAAGATGGGCTGTAGTGGGCTTACTGCATCTTGCCCTTCACTGAAAATCAAGTTTTTCATTTTGAAACTTTTTATTTTCTAAAAATTACTTCCTGTTCTTTGATTACTGTATTTTACAAACAGATTTTTCTTGTTTCATGGATATGCAGACCTCTTGAATATCTCTGAAGATGCCAATAAAAGTTAAGAGCATTTTTATTAACTTTTATTGCCTTATTCTCTTTTCTTTGGGTCATTGTGTTCCTGGATTTTCTCTTTAATGCCTCTCTTAGTTTTTATTAATTAGCTGGTGATTCTTGGTTATTTTTCTTTACAGTGTTTTCAAATAAAGGTCTAAATCGGTGGTTGTACAACTTGAATGTATACAAAAATCTCTTGGGAACCCAGGTTAAATGCAGATTCTTGGCCTCACTAAAATCTGATTCAGTAAGTCTGGGGTGGGGCACCTAAACACTTTAGATGATTTAAATGCTGTACCATGTTGGTAAACTGGTGAAATTCTATAAAGGTCAGTATTTAGAAAGCATTATCTTCCTCACTGAATTTCATCTTGACCAGAGCTCTGCAGGTTGGCTTCCCTCTTGCAGTGGTGCATTGGAGGTAGAGTCCCTCTTTTCTTTATCATATCATATTTGTGCAGAGACAAGGCTAATAAGCTGGGACCTGTTCCCCCCTCAGTTTCTGCTACAGGGAAGGAATTTATCTGCTGTGGCCAGCATTTATTATTTACTATCAGAGTTGTACTGGTGTCTTTGGTGGTTTTTCACTTATTCTGTGGCCTGTTTATACTCTCAGGCCCTCCTGACATGAGATGTTTAAGAAGGAGAAGAGGTGGATGAATAGGCTCAGTCTGCCATCTTGAACTGGAATTTCGCATGTTACTTTTAGAGTGCTTTCGGTTCATAATGTGCCAAGAAGTATTTCTTTTGAATGCTTACATAAAATAAATGTAAAATTTGTAGCAGGATTACAGTTTACTCATATTCATCCAGATGTTCAAAGAATATGTAGCTTCTTTGTTTTTTTATGATTCATCTCTTCCTTTTAATGAACACTGGTCACTGGGTAATTGGCGGAAGATTGGAGTCTTACTCCAATCTGGTAAACTAAGTCTTATTCAGTAATTTAAATTTATCTCTCGGATATTTCACTCTTTGTCCAGATATTAGTCTTCTAGGTATCATTTATTTTCTTGCAGCTTTCCATGGCGAATCCAGACTTATGGGTTCAGTGCATGTGGCTTGTGTGACCTTGTAGTGGTTGAAGCATACCTCTGTCTCACTGGCCTCTCCTTGAAGGTAACTGGTCAAGCTACTTCCAGGAATTGTGACTACTAGGGTGCCATCAAAGCTGTCCCTGGGTGTTCCTCATATGTCTGCAGCTAAGGTTTAAATGATGTTACTTGAGATATGTTCTGTTGGTTTCCATAATGTGTTGACCATCTTCCTAGGAGTCACAGATTACCTGAGGTCTGGCTAGGGTTTTCCATTGGCCCCTAGCCAGATGGTCTGTTTTTCAGGCCTTCTCTGTGAAGTTGCTCTGCCCCTGTCACAGCGACCGCTCCTGACAAATTCAACATCCAGCATCCTAATGACCTTCCCTGAACTGCTTTGGAGTACACGTGACTTTCCCAGTGCCTTCTGTGGCATTGGGAGAAAGGGTGGCCCCAGAGCCGGCCTCACACCTTTCCTCACTCTGATAGTGCTTCTGTGCATTGTTTTCATGTGGTTATCTCCAGCTTTTTTAGGCTTTAATTTATACTTTCTTTAGGTTGAATCCTCATTCTACCCTGGAAAGCAGGCTTTATGTTCTAGTTGTCATGAGCAGAAGGGATGTCTGCTCTATAGTGTATAAGAAACTATTACTGAATCTTTCAGGCCTGGTAAGAAAATACTAGTGTTTAAAAAAATTGCTTCTTTTGGAAAACCAGAGTTATAAGAAAAATCTTTTCTTTAATTAAGAACATGAATGTTAATATTTCTAGTAGGTGAATAAAAATTAATGTTTTTTCTGTTTTCATTCCTAAACTTTTTCAAGGAAATGGGTATGCTAAAGAAAGAATAGTAAGGAAGTCAGTAGAAGGAAATGTAAATGGGGAAAAACATATTAATAAGTGTTTTCATAATTAAGAGGGTATATATATACCTCATTTCTTTTTCAGTATTTCCTTGGTTTTTCTTACACATTTACCCTTTTTTTCCCCCCATATTTTTCTGAAGTTGGAAATGGGGAGGCTGTCAGACAGACTCCCGCATGCGTCCGACCGGGATCCACCTGGCATGCCCACCAAGGGGCGATGCTCTGCCCATCTTGGGGAATCACTCCGCCACAATCAGAGCCATTCTAGAGCTTGAGGCAGAGGCCACAGAGCCATCCTCAGCACCCGGGCAAACTTTGCTCCAGTGGAGCCTTGGCTGCGGGAGGGGAAAAGAGAGACAGAGAGGAAGGAGAGGGGTAGGGGTGGAGAAGCAGATGGGCGCTTCTCCCATGTGCCCTGGCCGGGAATCGAACCCGGGACTCCTGCACACCAGGCCAACACTCTACCACTGAGCCAACCAGCCAGGGCCCACATTTACCCTTTTAATTGTAGTATAGATTATTACCTGATAATGTTTGTTTTTAAAACATATTTCAGTTTTTATTTGACTTGTATTAAGCCTATATTTGGGGATCAGTTTGTAGCTTGATAATAGTTTCCCAAACAGGAAGATAGTCTATGTCTCTTTTTATATATCTTCTTTAAATATTTATGAATAAGGTTTTATAAAATTTTGAAATGTGGCTTTACAATATAGATCTTATATTCTTTTTTTTACATGAATCTTTCTTTTTGATGTGTGTGTATAAGAGAGTAACATGCAGCTTGCAACTTAGCTCCTTCTGCCTGTGGCTCTTTTCTGCGTGTTCCCATAGTACTTTGTTTATGTGTATTTTCTAGAATTTCTCATATTTGTATTTGCTAGAATGTGATCAGCTCAAGGGCAGGTGCTTATGTATTGCTGGTCATTGTTTGCTGTAGTGCCTAACAAATTCCTGCTCTCAATAACGGACATGGGGAAACGAGCATTTTCTGTAGTCCTCCTTTCCTGATTTATTTCTCCATTGTACTTACCATGGTCTAATACAGTGGTCCCCAACCCCTGGGCCATGTACCTGTACCGGTCCATGGGCCATTTGGTACCAGTCCGCAGAGAAAGAATAAATAACTTACATTATTTCTGTTTTATTTATATTTAAGTCTGAACAATGTTTTATTTTTAAAAAATGACCAGATTCCCTCTGTTACATCTGTCTAAGACTCACTCTTGACGCTTGTCTTGCAAGTTCGACAATTATATTTAAAAATACCACAGTTTTTATGCCGGTCACATAATTTTATTTTGTGCATTTATTCGTCCCACCCTAAAGGCCGGCCTGTGAAAATATTTTCTGACATTAAACTGGTCTGTGGCCCAAAAAAGGTTGGGGACCACTGGTCTAAAATATAGTGGTACCTTGATATATGAGCTGACCAACATACAGATTTTTAAGATACGAGCTGCGACTCTGTCCGTCTTTTTGTTTGAGATCTGAGCGAAATTCTGAGATACGAGTCATGATTCAGAAAGCTGCCACTAGTTGGCGCATTGCCGCACGGGTCCAGTATCGGCAACATAACACCAGCATCTCATCTTACTCACATGTTACCCACAGAATCAAGTCCAATCAAATGCGCTGTACTTGTTCTTGCATCATTTTTGCGTTTTTTACTAACTTTTTTTGTGTGCTATCATGGGGTAAAAGAAAGTGAGTGTGCCTGACCAAGTGGTGGCGCAGTGGATAGAGCATCGGACTGGGATGCTGAGGACCCAGGTTCGAGACCCCGAGGTTGCAACTTGAGCACAGGCTCATCTGGTTTGAGCAAAGCTCACCAGCTTGGACCCAAGTTCACTGGCTCAAGCAAGGGGTTACTCGGTCTGCTGAAGGCCCGCAGTCAAGGCACATATGAGAAAGCAAGCAATGAACAACTAAGGTGTTGCAATGCGCAACGAAAAACTAATGATTGATGCTTCTCATATCTTCGTTCTTGTCTGTCTGTCCCTATCGCTCTCTCTGACTCTGTAAACCCCCCCCAAAAGAAAGTGAGTGTAAAGGACAGTGGTGAGAAGAAGAAGAGAATGATGTCGATAGAAGTAAAGCAAGAAATAATAGAAAAACATGAATGTGGTGTACGAGTGATTGAACTGGCAAGGCTGTACGACCGCAATGCATCTATAATTTGTACCATCCTTAAACAAAAGGATGCCATCAAAAGCACAAATCCATCAAAAGGAACTTCAATTCTGTCCCAATTAAGGACAAATATCCATGAAGAAATGGAGAAGCTTCTGCTGGTGTGGGTGAAAGAAAAGGAGCTGGCAGGAGATACAGTGACGGAGACTGTAATATGCAAAAAGGCACATATTATAGCGACTTGAAGAAGAAAGAACCATCAACCTCAAAAGAGGCTGCAGAAGATATGTTTAAGGCAAGTCACGGCTGGTTTGAAAATTTCAAGAAGAGATCTGGCATCCACTGGGTGGTGAGGCATGGTGAAGCTGTGAGTGCTGATGTTAAGGCAGCTGAGGAGTACATTGCACGTTTTGCTGTGCTTATCGAAAGGAAGGCTACATCCCCAACAAATGTTCAACTGTGACGAAATAGGGTTGTTTTGGAAAAAATGCCCCGGAAGACTTTCATCATCAGAGAGGAGAAGAAGCTGCCAGGCCATAAACCCACGAAGGACCGGACCGTCTGACCCTTGCATTGTGTGCAGATGCTAACGGTGACTGTAAAGTAAAGCCACTGCTAGTGGATCATTCCAAAAATCCTCAAGCCTTTAAGACTCACAAGATTCTTAAAAAAAAAACTGCAGGTTATGTGGCGCGCCAATGCTAGGGCATGGATTACATGGGTAAATGGGTAAATCTTGTCTTTGATCCTGCAGTGAAAAAATATCTTCAAGAAAATCAACTCCCGATGACGGCATTACTAATCCTTGATAATGCTCCAGCCCACCCACCTGGTCTTGAAGATGACATTCTCGATGAGTTCAAATTCGTGAAAGTCCTCTACTTCCCATCCAACATTACTTCAATCTTGCAACCTATGGATCAGCAGGTCATTTCCAACTTTAAAAAGCTTTACACAAAGCACTTGTTCTGCCGCTGCTTTGAGGTGACTGAGAATACAATTCTAACCCTTCAAGAGTTTTGGAAAGGTCACTACAACATTGTGATATGTTTACGCATTATTGACTTGGCATGGCAAGAACTTACAAGAACTGTGAACTAGGCGTGGGAAAAGTTATGGCCTGATGTTGTTGCAGACAGGGACTTCGAAGGATTCGAATCAGAGAGCGAGACCGAGGTAGAAGCGTTGGAGGAGATTGTGTCCCTCAGAAAGTCAGTGGGTCTGGAGATAGATGAGGGTGACATAAATGAGCTCGTTCTCAACTGAGGAGTTTGAAGGAGCTACAGATCATGTGACATACGGAGTTTCTGCAAGAGATTAGTAGTGAGGAGGAGGTAGAGTCGGAGAAAGTGATTTCTACAAGTGAAATTAAAGACATGCCGGCAATGTGGGAGAAGCTTTCAAGTTTTATTGAAAAGAAACACCCAGAAAAAGTTTCAACTGGTTGTGCTTCAGCACTGTTTAATGACACTTGTTTGTCACATTTCCGTAACATTTTAAAAGGCAGGCAAAAGCAAACCTCTTTGGATATATTTTTATTCAAAAGTCCTGCAAGTGAAAGTGCCGAAAGTGCAGCCAAAAAGGCAAAAACAGGTGATGATTAAATGAAAAATATATAATGTTAAGCTTAGGTTAAGTTTAAAGTTAAGAAAGTGCATTTTTTTACAATGAAGTTTCTGTAGTTTCATTTTAAGTAAAGAAAGTGCAGTTTTAGTTTTGTTTAAAGAAAATGCAGTTTTAGTTTACATTTAGTGTTAAGAAAGTGCAGTTTTAGTTTACATGTCTACAGTGCCTGCATCCCTTCCTCCCTCCCTCCTCCTCCGCCATTCACCTCCGTTAGCCGCACTTGTCTGTCTCCAAGGTAAGAATACAGTACTAAATAACACTTTTTTCTTTTATTTCATATATTTTGATATGCATTGGTAAAGTATACATGTGTGTTTCTTAATTTAAAACATGTCTTTTTTCATAACTTAGGATGGTTTGGGGATGTTTCACAGGGATGGAACAGATTAAATCTATTTCAGTTATTTTAAATGGGAGAAATTTATTTGATATATGAGTTGAGTGACTTACGATCTTAGTTATAGAACGAATTAAAGTCGTATCTCAAGGTACCACTGTATTGCTTACTTATTTGTTTTATTTATCATCTGTCTCTTCCCACTACATTATAAGTGCTATGAAGGGTACGATTTTCAACTATTTAACTTACTATCACATTTTTGACACCTAGAAGAGTACCTGGCACAAAAGTGACCAGTGATTATTTATAGAATGATTAATAAATAAATTGTTCAAATTTAGATAACTACCTGATTATACCATATGAACTGTAAAATATGGGTATAAACTTCTGTTATAGAGAAAAATAGTAATATAATCATAAAGGTGTAAAGTTTAAAGGCTGGGAAGTCCTTACTGTGACCTAATTGTGTTCTATTTTGTGAAAAGAGCAAGAGGGTGAAATGATTTAATTTAAGCTATAGAGTTGGAACAAGAGTTTAGAACTCTTGGGAAAAACTTAATAATTAATAGTGGCATTTGGATATATGGCAGCAGGGTATATGATGGTGGTTAAGAAAAAGCACAGGTTCTGGAATGAGATAGATACAGGCAAGTTACCTAGTCTGTGCATCAGTTTCCTCCTTTCCAACCTAGGAACAAGTGTACCTTATAGATTGTTCTGAGGTGTGCATTAGACAAAGCATATTAACATTAGCACACTGCCTGGCACTTAGTGAGGGCTCAATAAAGGCAGCTTCCATGATTACTGTTTGGAATATTTTTCATCTGTCACTTGTGGGTGAGGAAGGTCTTTAGCTTTTGCTGGGTCTTTAATCCCCGCAGTGTGCCAGGCTCCCAGGCTCTCTGGGTTGATGCATCTCCTTTTCCTCTGGCATAGGGGACACGCTTCCTGGGCACCCTTTGCCTGTTTAACACCTACTTATCTTTCTGATCTATTTTTATTTTTTTCATTTTTTAATTTTTATTTTGAGAATTTCTAAACATATACCAAAATAGAGAGTATCCATTTCCAGCATCAGTAGCTTTCAACATTAGGTCCCTTTATGTATCAAAGGAGCTTTTCTTTTCTTTTTTTCATTAGCTTCATTGTAAATCTGTTTTCTTTTTAATTTTTTAATTTTTATTAATTTATTGTGTTTACATAGATTCTAGTGTCCCCCGTGTTCCCCAGTACGTCCCCCTTGTCCCTGTAATGCCCTCCCCCCTTCCCTCCAGGATTTGCTTTTCAGCTCCCATCCTATCCTATCATCCTATCATCCTATCATCCTATCATCCCATCATCCCCTTTCCCTTTGTCCGCTTTCCTTCTGGATCCTTTGATCCCTCCTCTGTCTCTATTTCTTTTCTCAGTTCATATTGTTCGTCAGGTTTCTCAAATGAATGATATCATATGATATTGTTCTTTCTCTGCCTGGCTTATTTCACTTAGCATAATAGTTTCCAGGTCCATCCATGTTGTTGCAAAAAGTAATATTTCCTTCTTTTTCATGGCCCCATAGTATTCCATTGTGTATATGTACCATAGCTTTTTAATCCATTTGTCCACTGTCGGACATTTGGGCTGTTTCTAGATCTTGGCTATTGTAAACAATGCTGCCATATACATGGGGGTGCATTTCTTCTTTTGAATCAGTGATATGGTGTTCTTGGAATATATTCCTAAAAGTGGGATGGCTGGGTCAAAAGGCAGTTTGATTTTTAATTTTTTGAGGAATCTCCATACTGTTTTCCACAGTGGCTGCTCCAGTCTGCATTCCTACCAGCAGTGCAGGAGGGTTCCCTTTTCTCCACATCCTCGCCAGCACTTATTCTGTGTTGTTTTGTTGATGAGTGCCATTCTGACTGGTGTGAGGTGATATCTCATTGTGGTTTTAATTTGCATTTCTCTAATGATTAGTGATGTTGAGCATTTTTTTATATGCCATGAAAAAAAAGAAGCTTTTCTTGATATCACAGTAAATACCTTTAGGTTTTTTCCTTCATAGCACATTAAAACAATTTGCAATTGTGTATTTAGTGTCTCTCTTCTCCATTAGGTTGTAAGGCCCATAAAGGCATGAGTTTTGTCTGTTTTCTTTATTATGAAATACCCCAGGTTTTATACAGTGCCTGGAACGTAGTAGGTACTGTATATAATTTGTTGTTGAATAACTGAGAATGTTGCTAAGGGGAACATTGGACGAAAGCTGTTTTTTTTGACTAGCAAAGGTTGAGAAGAATACTTGAGTACCTTTATATTAAAATATAGGTACCTTCTTAAGCTTGGATTCATATACTTCTAAGCAACCTGTGTACTTATTTTGTTTTCTCCAAGTAAGCTGCTCTGCTGGAAAGCAAATTCACTGATTCCTGGCAAGAATATTAGTTGAGATTCTAAGATACTGTTGTAAATGACTAAATTAGATTTTGCGGATCACTCTGGGGTAAGGTACAAGATCCACTGAGGTACTAAACCTGGGGGCTGAGAGATCAGGCATCTCAGTGGCTCTGGAGAGAGGTAATAATCTTCAGACCCTTGCTCAGACTCTGTTACTATAGCTTCATTTGATGAAAATTAAAAAAACCTGTTTTTCTCCTCAAATTGCTATCTCCTCCTACTTTTTTGTACTGTTTTGAAGCAGTAACCATGGTTACTAGTAAAGGCTCCTTGGAGCTTTAAAAACATCAGTCAGTTTCACAGCTGGAGGCAGAGTGATCTAGATAAAAGCCTAAGAATAAAGCTTACTGTGGGGTTTTTTCCCCCTTAGAATTGAGTTCTTTCATTAGGGAGCACTTTGCATGAAGTGAAGTGTTCTTTGTTTGCACTAGAGCAGACAACATTTTCATTTAAATTAACAGTAAGTTAGCCCCTAGCTCTTTTTTAGAGTCAGGAAAAGGGAGGTAATGCTACCACTCACCTGTCCTCCACCTGAACCTACCTTCTCTATCCTCTTCTTTCTCTTCTCTGTTTCCTCACCACCTTTCCTGGGCCAATACTGAATGGTAGTAACACTGACATTTGAGGCTCAGATGGATAAGGTTTTTGAAGTTGCAGCTTTGGATTAATAGGGGGAAAGGAATGCAGGAATACTCAAACCAGGAGCATGTTTGCCAGGATCAAGAAGAAACAAGGGCCAGCTCTTGTCCAAGGGCCAGAATAAGTGATGCCTAGAAGGGTTGGAAGCAGTATGTCTTCAGAGATGTCACTGTTAAAATGGGAAAGGAAATTGGCATTTATTAAATATCTAATATCAGTTGAATACCTGTATTGTTACACTCTATCACACTGTCATGCTCTCTTTTATACTAGGCTGAAAGGACTCAGAGAAATTTAAAATGACGTATACGTGTTTTTTTGGTAATGATTTTCTATGCTGCAACTCTGCCACCTTAGCTTTTATAGTGTATGTAGGTGGTTTATACCATCTTGTTTTTTGGTGTGACCTAGACTTGTCTGCAGCCTGTTTTTTGTAAATAAAATTTCATTAGAACCCAGCTGCTGTGCTCATTAGATTATGTATAGTCTATGGCTGCTTTTACACTCTGAAGGAAGAGTTGAATAGTTGCTACAGTAACCATATAGCCTGCAAAATCCAAAGTGTTTACTATCTGGATCTTTACAGAAAAGCCTGCGGGTCCCAATCTAGATGGACCAGATCAGTTTATCTTAGGACAGATGTGAGAATGATTGATTATATGGGGAGGAAAGCAGGCTACTCTTAGGTTTAGAGTCCCTGTGGACATTAAGGAAGTGGCAGCCTGAAGGGAGGGTGCTGGGGATTTGGATGAATGTGCTGGGCTTACTACTTAGCCTCTTTAAATCATAAGTCCAAACCTAAACTGTGCACAGTAGCTTCAGATGTAAACATTGTATTGTTTTGCATATTTTTTGGTCATCTTCTGTTTCTACATATATACCTGTGTCCGTAGTATCACATGAGCTTGCTCTGATTGTCTTATTCATACACTCATAGAAGTGTAGACTTACATAAGTAATTTGATTGGAAGTGAGCTCCAACATCTTTATTTTACAGATGGCAAAAACTGAGTCCCTAAGAAGCTGTCATATACCTGATGATACAAAAGCAGGTTAGTGGCAAATCATGGGAGTAAAACCCTGTGTTTTTTGTTTGTTTGTTTGTTTGTTTGGTCTAATTTCCTGCTATTATGCATAGAGGCATTCACATATGAAGTCTATCCTATAAGGCTTTTCCTGAAATATCTTTAGCTCCAAGTAGGACTTTTTAGAAAATGAAAGAAACAGCTGAAGAGGAGAAATGCATTAAATCTAGATTCTAATTTAACTTTGCTACAGATATCTTTGCAATTTGCAGTAAATGCACCATTCTCTGAAGTGAGATTCTGGAATATAAGTTAGGCTTGTAAGGATGACTGTAGGCTAAGATCCAGGTACTGGCTTTATTTCCTGGTTTATGTATAGTTTATTCAAGTAAACAAGATGGTACATTCACAGTCATTGAGTAATTTATAAGGAGAACATTGAAGAAGCCAGAATCCACATTGCTATAAGTAAGTTGTATAAATGTGTTTAAATGTTTCTCTTTTGTGAAATGAACAAACTGTAATTTGTAATTTATAACAAAAAGACTTATGATTTTATAACTTAATGAAGAGAAAAATTTAAGAACACTAGATGTTACTTAAATAAAAAGACAAAAGAAATGCAGCAGAAATTATAGCCATTTTGCTTTCATATTTGTGATAGGGATGTTGCCATCACAGTCAGGGCAGATCACAATTTTCCTGATAGTCAGTGTTAGTCCTCTCCCTTTATTACATCAGAAAGTAATCATAGAATTTCTAAAATGGTTCCCCGGGGATCTATTTTAGACAATAGAAATCCTAAGAGGGGTTTGTGCAAAAGGTCAACATTAGAAACTAGACTATATGAGCTTATTCTGAAGATGATTTATAAAACCTATTTTAATACCAGTCTTTTTGTTTATGTTTAATTAGTCTCTACAGAATTGTGTAATTGCTCATTCTTTCCCTCTAAGTGCTACATCAGGTCCCTCTACTTTCTTTACTTTTACACTTGAAAAAACTTGTTTAAACTTAAAATAAATATTTTTAATTTTTAAGTGTTTAAAAGGTTTTTTCTTAATAATAGAGTAAGCAAATGCATATTATAGCTCAACAGACTTAACCAATCTTAATTACAAATTAGGATGTGATGAGACTGTGTTTAGCCTATTAAATACATGATTGCTATTTAATGTTTCAGAAATTTAAGCCATTTTAGTAATTTAGTATTTAATATTTAGTTTTGTATTTTTTAAAATAAGTTTATTCCCCTGACTTCATCTGTCCTTTGGTGTGGTTGGCACAGATGGCACTATTGGATTGTTTTTTAGAGTCAGACAGACAGACAGATAGGAAGAGAGAGAGAAATATGAGAAGCATCAATTCATAGTTGCGGCATTTTAGTTGTTCATTGATTGCTTTCTAATATGTGCCTTAACAGAGGTGGCGGGGTAAGGGGTGAATCCAGCTGAGTCAGTCAGTGATCCCTTCCTCAAGCCAGCAACCTTGAGCTCAAGACAGCAACCATGGGGGCATGTCTGTGATTCCACTCTCAAGCCGCGACCCTGCACTCAAGCTGGTGGAACTGATCAAGCTGGATGAGTCTAAGTTCAAGCTGGCGACCTTGGGTTTTAAACCTGGGACCTTAGTGTACTAGGTCAGCACTCTGTCCACTGTGCCACCACTGGTCAGGCTTAGTTCTGTATTTTTAATGAAGGCCTACCTCCAGATGGATTGTGCACATAAAGAAAATGAAACGAAAGACATTTAAATTTGTAATTCTAACTAAATATTTTCATTATAGTTGGTTCTTCAGAATGAGTTTGACTATAGCCATAATTAGGTATCACTTATCTGGAAATTCTGATCTACCAGCATAGTTTAATTATCTAAGCTAGTAGTGTTCAGTTCTTCAGAACCATATTTCTCTTTGAGAATTATAAAAATAATTGATTCCTCTTTACTGCTGTTTGAAATTTAAAATAAATTTAACTTGTTGAAAAAAATCAGAAGATTTAGGTACAAAATACTGCTTTGTTTTCACACTTAATAACATCTCCAAGTTATTGAATTATATTTAAATTTATAGGACAGAAGTTTCTAACATGAGTTCCATGGGCCACATCAGAAGGTCATTAAACTCTCCTGATATGTACAAAATTTTGTCCATGTGGGAATTCTTTGGACATGAAGTGTCTATAGCTTTTATTGGAGCTTCGAAGTTGTCCCTCACCTGAACAAGATTGGAAACCATTTTTATAGGGCTTCTGAAGCATTGTACCTTCCAAAGGAATATTGAAGGTAAAATTTGCTTTGCTTTCTATAATCACTAAATCATAGACTCTTGGAGTGACCAACCTCCATTTTTTGCAAATGAGGGAACTGAAACTCCTAGAAATTTAATGACTTACCACCAAGGATATTGTAGTTCAACCATTGTTGAATTAGCAGAGAACACAATGAGGCCCCTTGGTATCCTGACTGATTTCCTAGGGCCTTTTAACCTTCTAGCCTCTGCACAGAGATTGTTGAGCTTTCAATTTTGGGGCAAGGTATTTGTATTTGAATACAAAGGTTTTGTGGACACAGTAGAGGTCTCTAATAATTTGTTCCAATTACTTCATGAAACATTAGTGTGATGCTAGTTATGTGGTTTCTTAGGGTATAGATGGAGGAATTTCCTTTGGTATAATACCAAAGGAAAAATCTCTTAGTCTTCATGAAAAAAATTACACCTTTGGCAGTGTCTATGTTGAAGTAGCATTTAAGAGCAAGGTTATAAGACTTTAGACTACAGGAATCTCAGGCTTGTGATCATTTCATTCATTCATTTAACAAATATTTTTGTGTGCCAACTATAGGGATATAAGTTTTACTAATTAATAGAAAATACTTGTGGAAAATTATGAGATTGTGTTTACTTTATTATATTAGCAGTTTAATGTGAAAAAAAATTTTTTGATCACTGACTAAAAGTATAAAATATCAAAAGTAATACTGACAGCAAATATTGCATAATAGTCCTTAGGACACTAGTCTGACAGAGTTATGAAATATAAATTCTCAGACTACTGGAAATTAAGGAGATCTCCTAGTTTTAATATAGGGCCAAAGCAAAAAAGATTCTTATTTATCATTTTTAGCTATCAGATTGAGAGTAATTATTATTCCTAAAGTAATGATATTTTTAATATTTGAATTTAGTGATCATATTTTACATTGTGAATATAGATCCTATTTTTTATATTATTCAGTTATAAGGTAGTATAGTTGCAAGTGTCAAAGCTACAGCAAATTAATTGAAAATATTCTCAAGTGAATTTAAATTTTAATCACTTTCCATATATACTTAAGATACCTTCAAAATAAAGATTTTATGATTTAATGTGCTATTACATTTCAAAGAACTAAAGACTGACTCCATTTTTCAACATTCATTTTAAATGTTATGATTGAGATTTATGAACTAAGATTTTGTGTATAACTTTCTTTTTTAAAAATTTTACTATGGGAATTCTTTTTCTTTTTAAATGAATTTATTGGGTTGATATTGGTAAAATTATATAGGTTTCAGTGTATAATTCTATAATACATCATCTGCATGTTGTATTATGTATTCACCACCCCAAGTGTGTGTATCTTTCAAATCTCAGTTCATCTTCTTGGCTTTTCAAACTGAAATTAGATTCTCCAACATTCCTATCTTAAGATTCCTTCATCACTTTGGCTCATATGAAGAAATCGCTTTAAAGGAATATTAACAATATAGTGTTTATATTGCGTTTGTGTTTGCATTCGTTGCTTCTAAGATGTTTTTTACTTTATTTCTATATGTTTAAGGTATGTAATTGGTTTTCAAGGGTGAATAGATGATGAACAATGTTTTAGTTATAGACAGTATGAGTCTACTGATGCAGGAACCTCAGTTATGTGACCTTCTCCTGTGATCCCATGCTATATCCTGAGCTCATATCCTTATGATATGTATTACATTATTTTCATTGTTTCTTTACTCAACTAAACTTCCCCCAACTCCACACTTTTTATTTAAATTTATTTTTGTTTTTTTTAATTAATTAATTAATTTATTTTTAGAGAGGGGAGAGAGACAGAGAGGGAGAGAGAGGAGAGAGAGACAGAGAGAGAGAAGGGGGGAGGAGCAGGAAGCATCAACTCCCATATGTGCCTTGACCAGGCAAGCCCAGGGTTTCGAACCGGCGACCTCAGCATTTCCAGGTCGACGCTTTATCCACTGCGCCACCACAGGTCAGGCCACTCCACGCTTTTAAGGGCAGAGGTCTATATGAAATTTGAATCTTCAAAATATGGCATACAGTAGATACACACATATATTTTTAAGTAAATGAATTGATTGAAGGATGTAGGGGACCTATCTTTGGGTCCTCTATAGCAAAGTTTTTCAACCGCAAGTCCACCAGAAGTTTTGTGCTGGTCCACAAAAAGAGTTAAGCATCCTGATGTTGTATGAAGATTATAGACCCAATGATTTTAGTTGAATTTGCTTATGCTTCAGCGTGATTGCCACTTATCAGCCTGTATCATCGATGAAAATTCTATTGAGTTCATCTTTGATATCTTTGGAACTTGTAGGCTCATTGGAACAACCATTTGCATTGTGTAGAGCATTTGCAAATCATGCACAATAGACAAAAATCATTTGGACAAACTTATGTAATATTTAAGGTATCGTACATGTGGAGTTCGGAAATCAAGCACCAGCTTGTACCATGTTGCACTGTTATGTGCAGTAAACTAAAACTTGACTTGTTACTGTTTCTGGCTGGCTAGGTTATGAGCAGGCTCTAACTCCCACTCCTCTTTGTAGTTCATTTTTTCATGCTTGCTCAAATAGCGTTCAGACAAACTTATGTAGTGTTCAATGCATTGTACCCGTGGTGTTCGGAAACCAAGTACAGCTAGTGCTCGACTTATGACCACGATTGGTTCCGACAGATTGGTTGTAACATGATTTGTCGTAAGTTGAATAGGCTATATGTACAGTACTGTGAAATGATGTTATAAAAATCTTTAAGTCATATATTATCATAATTTTCTTTCATTATTGTTATATATCATAATTTTCTTTGTTCATTTTATGCCATTTGTATCATCTCTACACCATTTTGTTTCTTATTTTTACATTCGTCAGGTTTAAGTAAAACACTGCATTACCAGTACAACTGGTTTAATATTTGCAAAGACAATTTTCTCTTGGTAGACTAATCTTGGGAGAGGGTTGATGAAAAATATCCAAGACACAAAACACAAATTGCTGTACCGAGTCTGGGATAACAGTTGAAATGGTGCACACGGAGATGGTAGTGCTGCTGGAAGCTGGTCTGCACTGTCATATGCCCAGCTAGGCAACGCTTGCGCTGCCTGACTTGGAGCAGTTGTGGCTAGCGACTGTGGTTGTAAAGTCGAATGGTCGTAAGTTGCATAGGTCGTAAGTCGATCAATATTTGTACTAGCTTGCACTGTAATGCACTATTGTGCACAGTATGATAAAACTTTATCTATTGTGTGTTTCCATTTCTGACCCCCTCCCTCTCTTGGTAGTACATTTCTTTTTTTGTTTATGTGCTTAAGCTTATGTCCCTTGGTCCAGAGCCACATATTCCTACTATTGTCATTATGCTTTAGCCTACCTCCTCTGGCTTCTTTAGTGATATTATTTCTTACAGTGCCTGCTTCTCAAGCCCCATTCCAGTTTGTGTTCTCCAAACCATATTGCCTCTTAATATTATTGCTCCCATGGTAACTCTCTTTTTTGGATTGCATTTATATTCTGAACCTTAGTGTTCATCAAGTCAAACTCATTTTCTTTCCCAGTAGTCTGTTTTCAAGGTTTCAGTACATCTTATCATCTTATAATACCAAAAAAAAAAAGCATCTGGTATTGTTAAAGTTTGTCATTCACAAAGTTACTAGTTAATGGAATGTTTAAAATATTCATGCAATTTACATGGAAAATTTTCTGTAATTCTATAGCTTCCATCAAAAAATACTGTTTATTTATAATCAGTCAGTTAAGCTCCATTTTGAATAATGATTGCAGAAAAGGATTTATTTTTTTTTGTGACAGAGATGGAGAGAGACAGAGAGAGGAACAGATAGGGACAGACAGGAAGAGAGATAGATGAGAAGCATCAATTCTTTGTTGCGGCACCTTAGTAGTTCATTTTTGTTTTCTCATATGTGCCTTGACTGGGGGGCTAGAACAGACCTAGTGACCCCTTACTCAAGTCAGCAACCTTGGGTTCAAGCTGGTGAGCCTGCGCTGTTCAAACCAGATGAGCCTGCGCTCAAGCTGGTGGCCTCGGGGGTGAACTTGGGTCCTCCGTGTTCCAGTCCTACGCTCTATCCATTGCACCACTGCCTGGTGAGGCTGGAGAAAGGATTTAATAGCTCCTGAATATCTTAATCCCATTTCTTTCCCTGAAAGTTTTATTAATTGAGATTCCTCTGGAGATCATTCTTTGGAAAACAAATCCTCCTTACTCCACCTTTACCCAAAAGGTCAGAATATAAGGATTCTTTTCCTTTGTGTGTACTAACCTCGGTTAGAGGTATTATGTTTTTCCCCCTTAATTATTCCTATTAATACATATGTAGTTTTTTTTTAGATTTCATTTATTGATTTTTTTTTGGGGGGGGGGAGAGTAAGTGAAGGAGAGTGAGAAAGAGGAGGGAGAAGGAGAGAAGCAGGAAGCATTAACTCACAGTAGTTGCTTCCTATATGTGCCTTGACTGGGCAAGCCCAGGAGTTCGAAGTAGCGGCCTCAGTATTCAAGGTCAGTGCTTTATCCACTGTGCCACACAGGTCAGGCATAGTTTCAAAAAATACTCACTATAATTAAAATTCAGGAAGAGCAATGAGACTTCAGTGTGGCTGCCAGTATATTAATTATCATTTGCTGAATGGTTAACTGATAAAATTTTTAAGTAAACTCTAAATTATTTTCTACATTTATGTAATAACTAGTAACTTCTTGAATGATAGTTCTGTCTGATCAAGACAATATACTTTGGTTAATAAGTAAGAAAATAGGGTTATTTGAAATATTTGAGTTATTCTCCATAAAATACTATTCTATAATCTCCATAATCCATTTATTAAAACTTTATTGTCCTTCACTAAAAAGTAAACTTTAAAACGTTGTTTAGTATGTTGTTATGTATTATGTATAACCAGCCTAAGAGATGAAATTTTACCAATACAGTGGAAACTCCCTGTGTAAGTTTTTCTCAGCTCATCCCTATACTGAATTTTGTGTTATTCTTTTGTTTTATTGCATATACATCTCTACCTAAATAACATAGTTTATTGATTGCTTATTTTTGAACTTTATAAAAAATGGTATATTGTACATGTTCTTAAGATTTACTTTTAAATTTCTAAAATTTATTTACATTGCTCTATAAGACATTGCTTTTCATGACTAATTATGAATATACTATCATTTGTTCTGTTGTTAATCCCTGAAGGGTAGGCATAGGATAGCAAGAATAAGGGAAAAAGAAATCAAGTTTGTAAAAATTAATTCTGGAAAAGATATTTAGGAAAGTTTGTAAAATGGGGTTGAAATTGTGAACATGTTTACAGTGACAATAAATCTTAGTATACTAGAACTAGCTAAAACCTTGAGTTGGGCGACAGTTGTAGACACATTGAGCATAATAGCATATGGGTTCAGTGATTGTGGTGGTGTTGAGATATGTTGAATTTCTGGTGTCTTGATGGGAACTGTTTGTGCTTCATTGAAGTTTATTTTAGCAGGGACTCTTGACTATCTTTAAGTACTTTTCTAAGAATTTGTTTTGTTTTAAAGGGATTGTGATTGTTTGGGCAGGTTCAAAATAATTCTCAAAAGTGGACATTGGCCCTGGCCGGTTGGCTCAGCGGTAGAGCGTTGGCCTAGCGTGCGGAGGACCCGGGTTCGATTCCCGGCCAGGGCACACAGGAGAAGCACCCATTTGCTTCTCCACCCCTCCGCCGCGCTTTCCTCTCTGTCTCTCTCTTCCCCTCCCGCAGCCAAGGCTCCATTGGAGCAAAGATGGCCCTGGGCGCTGGGGATGGCTCTGTGGCCTCTGCCTCAGGCGCTAGAGTGGCTCTGGTCGCGACATGGCGACGCCCAGGATGGGCAGAGCATCGCCCCCTGGTGGGCAGAGTGTCGCCCTTGGTGGGCGTGCCGGGTGGATCCCGGTCGGGTGCATGCGGGAGTCTGTCTGACTGTCTCTCCCTGTTTCCAGCTTCAGAAAAATGAAAGAAAAGAAAAAAAAAGAAAAAAAAAAAAAAAAAAGTGGACATTATCTCTTTACCCTCAACTTTTACTGATTTTATCCTCTGATCTTTACTCATTTTTTTCTCACTTTTTGTTTTTATTTAATGTTATAGTTTTTATTGTCCACTTCCTTAAATATTAGATTGTTTTCATAGTAATTTATTCTTTTCTCACTTTTTGTTGGTCATCTCATCTACTCCTCGGCCAGGGATTCCACAAATCTTTATATCCCACTTCTCTCCTCATCAGCTGGATTTATCTGCTTGGATGTCATATTCATAATTAATGCGTATTATACATAACTGAATTCATTAGCCTCTCCCTCAGATATCTATTATCTCCTGTAAACTCAGTCTTGACTAAATGGCATTAATATCCATCCTGTCTCCCATGTGAGGAAACTTGTTTGTAGGAGCTTATTTAGAGAATATAATCCTGACTGTAAACAAAGTTTCAGCCAGAAAGATGCCTCATCATAGTATTGTTTTTAACAGCAAAAAATGAGAACCAATCTAAAGTCCTGCATCACTATCTTGCTTAAAAACTGTCACACACACACACACAAATATTTTAGACAATACAAACTATGTAGAATATTTAAAAGCATGAGAAGTTACATATGTAAATTTAGTGGAAAGAAGGTGCTCTTAAATAATATTCCACTATGATGTCATAATCATGAAAACAAAACTATAATCTATATTTACAGAAGAATGAATGTGTAAATCTTTGCATTAATTCTAGATGAAACAGTTATGGGTGATTTTTATTTTCCTGCATTTTCTAGACTTGTACAGTAGACATGGATTACTTTGGTAATTCATATATACAGATAATTTGACCATTTATTTTTTACCCCCAGTTCTTACTGATTTATTCCAGTGTCTTATTCACCCTAACTGGTACTGCATAAATATCCAACTGCTCACTCTTGAAATTAGACTGTCACAGCAACCCTCTTACTACCATTGCTCAGCTGCCAGATGTATCTTTTTAAAAATCTTAGCTAGTTGAGTTCTTCCCCTTTTTTTTAAAGTTTATTTATTTATTTATTTTTACAGAGACAGAGAGAGAGAGTCAGAGAGAGGGATAGATAGGGACAGACAGACAGGAACAGAGAGAGATGAGAAGCATCAATTATCAGTTTTTCGTTGCGACACCTTAGTTGTTCATTGATTGCTTTCTCATATGTGCCTTGACCGTGGGCTTTCAGCAGACTGAGTAACCCCTTGCTCAAGCTGGTGAGCTTTTGCTCAAACCAGATGAGCCGCGCTCAGGCTGGTGACCTCGGGGTCTCGAACCTGGGTCCTCTGCATCCCATCCGATGCTCTATCCACTGTACCACTGCCTGGTCAGGCCACTTTCTTAACATTTCCAATTTAAGTAGCCAAATGTTAAATCCCCCAAACCATCAAGAATAGAATAAATTAAAATTTTTTTCTTTTATTTATTGACTTTAGCAAGAGAGAGAGAGACAGAAACATCAATCTGTTCCTGTTTGTGCCCTGACCAGGGATTGAACCAGCAACTTCTGTGCTTCAGGATGATGCTCTAACCAACCAAGCTAGCCTGCCAGGGCTCAATAAATTTTGAATGTTTTTCCCTTGTTAAGATTTGGTCTGAAGATCTTCAGCCAGCTGACATTTAGCCAACTTAAGATTTAATATAACATTTTCTCCTAACCCTAACCAACTCACTTTTGACAAGAGCAGAGATAGTTATACCAGATTTGGGGTTGGGGGAAGAAAGAAAGGGAGAAAGCAAGAGAGAAAATGGGAATTGAACTCAGGCATTTGCAGAGTTTTGCTTGTCCCTTCTGTTCTACCTCTGCAACCTGTTACATTTTGCCCTTACTGGGTATTTTTTTGTTTGTCTGTTTCTATTCAAGAGACAATTTATTGGTTTTCTTGTGTATTTAGCCAGCAAGAACAAATAACCAAATAATGAAAATCCATCCGTTTAGTACCAATTATTATATCAGCAAATCCTATTAGGAGTATTTATTGAAGCATGTCATGCTAATAGTCTCAGAGTGTAATTATACTTGCAGATTTTTCATGCTTTCAGGGAGTTTGTAACATGTTCCAGATGGTTAAATAGGAAAGAGTAGACATTTTGTACTGTCTTTTCAATTGTGATTAAAAATTTGATGTTACTACTTATGTTACCATTATTGCTTTTGTTAGATTAAAACATGAGAGGAATTTAACAAAATTTGTAGGTTTTGGGTTTTGTTTTATTTCATTTTTTTATAACATTTCTTCTGTGGTCAACAATTAACAGGACCTTTTAGATTCTTTCCCTCTGGTAAATTGTTTAATTGCTTTAATTTAAGCATACAGATAGGAAGAAAAGATCAGCAGGGTAAAACTGGATAATTTGAAGCAGAGATACTAGGGATGCTACTTTTGATTGTTTATCAAGGAGAATTTATATGTGAGGGTAATATCTGAGCTGAGACCACATACAATAAAAACTTAATCCCCAACTATTTTAGAAATGAATGATTTTATAGAATTATGTAATGAAAACTCAGCAGAAAGAACCTCTTGTCTTCTTTCACTAATCTTGAACTTCTCATTATTACCTATACAATGTCTATATTTGTATATCCAGGCAACACCCAAAATTTAATGTGTCAAAAAAAATGCTCATCACTATCACTCAAAGTCACCACTAAACACACTCTCCCTAGCAATCATACAGTCAATACTCCCAGTTCTCTATGTTCCTAGAACGGTGTAACTCAGCTCTCCTTCTTGCATTTCCTACATTCAGTTCATTAGTAACTGTTAATTATTTCTCTTCCACATCTGTCAAAACAGCATGTTGATCAGCTTTTCAGAGTTGTCATTATACTCTATACCAGGGGTCGGGAAACTTTTTGGCTGAGAGAGCCATGAACGCCACATATTTTAAAACGTAATTCCGTGAGAGCCATACAACGACCTGTGTACATTACGCATTATCCAATAAAAATTTGGTGTTGTCCCGGAGGACAGCTGTGATTGGCTCCAGCCACCCGCAACCATGAACATGAACGGTAGGAAATGAATGGATTGTAATACATGAGAATGTTTTATATTTTTAACGTTATTATTATTTTTATTAAAGATTTGTCTGTGAGCCAGATGCAGCCATCAAAAGAGCCACATCTGGCTCGTGAGCCATAGGTTCCCAACCCCTGCTCTATACTGTTAGCAATCCATGTCTAAGGCACTTTGGCAGCATGTCTAACCTTTATCCCTGGTCTGTCTACACAGTGCATTCTGCTTAACAGTTCCCTAATCCCATGTTCTCAGTGTCACTCTGTTGAAAGTGATAGTTAAACATTTTAGATTAGCATACCTCATACCATATGAGCATATAGTATAATAACTTTGCATTCCAAAAGGTGGAATTACTTATTAAACTCTCTAAGCACATATGCTGGTCACTTCTCTTTTTGAAAAGATAACTTGTAATTTACAAATATATAAAGAAATAAAAATATGTAAATACCAATAGTTTTATCAGTTAACTTTAGTGAGTATCTATTCCTTGCTACTCTTGAGAAGTACAAAGAAGTGGTAAGATGATCTTTGTCACTTGCCAGGGTGTGAAGTAGAGCCCGCACATAGAAAAGTGTGTAATGCAAACACTCGTCTGAAAGGCTATACCAGTTTTAACTGTGGCCTAAAGTGATCTAACCTTTGCTTTGTTTTAGGCCTTAAGAAAATACCATCTTTTAACATATATAAAACCTGTACTGGGAATTAAAATTCTGTCTGAGCAACCTGTAATAGTGTTTTGGAGA
This sequence comes from Saccopteryx bilineata, assembly GCF_036850765.1. Taxonomy (NCBI): domain Eukaryota; kingdom Metazoa; phylum Chordata; class Mammalia; order Chiroptera; family Emballonuridae; genus Saccopteryx; species Saccopteryx bilineata. The sequence continues at coordinate 83,556,525 of NC_089492.1, read as the reverse complement.
TTTAGCGGTTTAGTCCTGATAGTCCTCAACTGCTGCCTTCCTTATTTAGTGGAGTTACTCTTTAGGAAAGAATTAAACACTTGAGCAGTTCAGGTGTTACATGTCATTTTTAACTTTGAATATGGACTCTCTCCAACACCCTGGTGTTGCATCTGCACTAATTTTATTAAAGTACTTAATGTATAAACATTGTAATTTTAAGTGTTATTAGTAACCAAGTTACTTTCATCGCATTGCTCAGTTAATGAATGTGGGTGAGAGAATCTACTACTGCCTTTAGAGGTTTGAGAGTTTCTTTCACTTCCCTACAAGACCAGAACATTAGACCACAGCTTATGTTGCTTCTCATCTCATAAGGTGACAGTTGCTAACAGAAGATGGATTTTTTTCCCCTGCTTTCCCATAGTCACAGTGCATGATATCAGATCATGTGCATGGAGAGGTGTTCCTGTGGTCTAAAGCTGGTTTAACTGTTGTATAGGTTTTACTGCCTATTATTAATTCTGTTTCTGTCATATAATTCTTCATGTTATTGAGTAATTTTAATTGATAATTGGTTCTTAAGAATGTCAGGATGGTGGATTTAAAAATTCTCAGAGCCTGACCAGGCAGTGGCGCAGTGGATAGAGCGTCAGACTGGGATGCGGAAGGACCCAGGTTCAAGACCCTGGGGTTGCCAGCTTGAGCGCTGGCTCATCTGGTTTGAGCAAAAAGCTCAAACATGGACCCAAGGTCACTGACTCGAGCGGGGGGTCACTCAGTCTGCTGAAGGCCCGCAGTTATGGCACATATGAGAAAGCAATCAATGAACAACTATGATGTTGCAATGAAAAACTGATGATTAATGCTTCTCATCTCTCTCTGTTTCTTTCTGTCTGTCCCTGTCTATCCCTCTATCTGACTCTCTCTCTCTGTCCCTGTAAAAAAAAAAAAAAATTCTCAGAAAGATAAGATGTTAATACCATACATGAAGCAAAACTTTTAAAAGATTACAAAATAACAAGATGATTAAAAATAAATAAAATACTACAAATAACAATACAGTATTTGACTCCAGGTAAAGGTGGTGGGTTGAGCACACACTTAAGGTTGTTCTCTTCCCAAAGCACAGTTTAAACAACAAAATAAAGTCAACAAGAGTTGGGTTTTTGCTTTGTTTTTTGGGGTTTTTTTTTAAGTCATAAGTCCAGAGATGTAGGAGAATGGGATAAAATAGGCAAAATTTTCAAGGCTGGAAAACAGCTAGAATTTTGTGATATTGATTTAACCCAACATGTATATTTTTATACATTACATTTTTAAACATGTATATTTCAAAATAAAAGCATCAGTGTAATTGTTTATTGATACATATCTATATATGTGATATAAAAGTTGACCAGAAGGATACATACTAAATTCATGATCGTAGGAATGAACAGAGTGGGTTGTGTGCGAGTATGGAGAATTTCGATTTATTGGTAATATTTCATTTCGTAAGAAAGAAAATAAATATATTTAAAGTGTTTAGTGTTATCAGTTCTGGGTTGTAGATCCATAGATATTTATTTGTCCTATTCTTTTTTTTTTTTTTTTGTATTTTCTGAAGTTGGAAACGAGGAGGCAGCCAGACAGACTCCCACATGCGCCTGACCGGGATCCACCTGGCATGCCCATCTGGGGCATTGCTCTGTTGCAACCAGGGCCATTCTAGCACCTGAGGCAGAGGCCGTGGAGCCATCCTCAGTACCCGGGCCAACTTTGCTCCAACGGAGCCTTGGCTGCAGGAGGGGAAGAAAGAGACAGAGAGGAAGGAGAGGGGGAGGGGTGGAGAAACAGATGGATGCTTCTCCTGTGTGCCCTGGCTGGGAATTGAACCGGGAACTCCTGCACGCCAGGCTGATGCTCTACCACTGAGCCAACCAGCCAGGGCCTTATTTGTCCTATTCTTAATATACATGTTTAAGTTCTGGCTCTTCATGTTTGCCTCAAAATAACAGTGTTTTCTAGATCGCTATTTTTTACTCTGTGTTAAGTGCATAATAGGTATTCTTCTGTCATTTGCTTCTTCATCTGATTCTTAAACCAGATTGAATTTTAAGAAATTAAATTGGATAATATATTAAACTAAAGGAATAGAGGTGTTGCATTAGCCAGCTCTTGTGCCAGAATCCAGCATTGGAAGTGGATAATGAAGACAGAAAGGCTTTACCCTTGAGAGGGAAATTGGAACTATGAATGGGAAGCCTCCTGGTGTGCCCAGGAGTCATGGGGTTTTTTTTTGTTTGTTTGTTTTTCATTTTTTCTGAAGCTGGAAACAGGGAGAGACAGTCAGACAGACTCCCGCATGTGCCCGACCGGGATCCACCCGGCATGCCCACCATGGGGACAACGCTCTGCCCACCAGGGGGCGATGCTCTGCCCATCCTGGGCGTCGCCATGTTGCGACCAGAGCCACTCTAGCACCTGAGGCAGAGGCCACAGAGCCATCCCCAGCGCCCGGGCCATCTTTGCTCCAATGGAGCCTTGGCTGCGGGAGGGGAAGAGAGAGACAGAGAGGAAAGCGCGGCGGAGGGGTGGAGAAGCAAATGGGCGCTTCTCCTGTGTGCCCTGGCCGGGAATCGAACCCGGGTCCTCCGCACGCTAGGCCGACGCTCTACCGCTGAGCCAACCGGCCAGGGCCAGTCATGAGGGTTTATTAGGAATTTATACCATCTATATCAGATTTCTTGCTCTGGATTCCTAGGGGAGAGGTGATGAGGAAAGATTTTTAAAATAATGAACTCTGGCTTGACCAGGTGGTGGCTCAGTGGATAGAGCATCGGACTGGGACACGGAGCACGGAGTTTTGAAACCCTGGGGTTTCCGTGGGCACGGTTCACCAGCTTGAGCACGGGGTCGCTGGCTTGAGCCTGGGATCATACACATGACACCATGGTTGCTGGCTTGAGCAAGGGGTCACTCACTCTGCTGTAGCCCCCCCCACACACAAGGCACATATGAAAAAGAAATCAATGAACAACTAAGGTGCCGCAACAAAGAATTGATGCTTCTCATCTCTCTCCCTTCCTGCCTGTCTGTCTTTATCTGTCCCTCTCTCTGACTTTTGCTCTGTCTCTATCAAAAAAAAAAAAAAGTGAACTCTGAATAACACAGATAATTACATAAATACTGGAGCAATACTTTTTTCCTTTTTTTAAAAGAATAATAGGCTTACTGATTTCATACTAACAACCCAACATCAGATCAGCACTGCTCTTTTTTCTCCTTACTTCTTCATATTCCTGCTGTCATCTTTGGTCCTCTGTGTATCACCTATCTCTGGATTTCCATATTTTCCACCCCAATGTACCACCCTTCTAACCGTGATTCCCCCCTCCTATTACCTAGAGTTTTTTTTTAACTCTAAACAACACTCTCAAATGCCTCAACCCAGTGAGACTATGGTCTTCTCCTTTAGTTCTAGCCTCCTAGGATGTAAGGGGTAAACTGGGGAGAGTTCTCTTAAGGGAAAGTCTATTAAGTATAGATTCATCCAGTTTGGTTCCTTTCCTTCAGTGATCCAATTCCCTACATTTCTGCCTGCTTTGGGTCATTTTTTTTTTTTAAGACTTTATTCATTTTAGAGAGGAAAGAGAGAAAGAGGGAGAGAGAGAAGTAGGAGAGGATCAGGAAGCATCACCTCCCATATGTGCCTTGACTGGGCAAGCCCGGGATTTCGAACTGGCAACCTTAGCATTCCAGATCAACACTTTATCCGCTGCGCCACTACAGGTCAGGACTTTGGGTCACTTTCGAGTCGTTATTTTTTCTGTTTTGTCCAGAGGTAATTCTTATCTGTGGGTGAGTTAGTTTCAATACAAGATAACATCCATCAGTGCTGGAACCAGAGCTCATAAGTTGCATTTTTAAGTATTACAAAAATAAATGTAAACATTTTCAGTACAAAATTTGAACTGAAATATAGTAACTTTAATACATAGAGGAAGTATTACAGAAAACAAGGAAATAATGAAATGCAAGCTGAAAACATGAAAAATTAGTATTTATAAGTAGAAAGGATAAACATAAATGCAGTTAGAAAAAAAATTTTAAGACATAAAGTGATACTTCAGAAGATTAAGGGTAGAATGTAATTAGGTATTACATAAGTAGCAGCCTTAAATAGGAGTATGTACATATTTAATCACCAGAAAGGACTTCAGCTGTAAAATCTGATTTTTATCCATAGTCTTTGGAAATATTTTTCTATTTGGCCTTAAAAGTTGTATTTTCTTTACCTAGCATTCTGATCTTTATCATTTTTTAGACAATGGAATGACAGTCTAACTTCCCTTCTGCTTTTTTTTCTTCTCCTTTGTTTTAGTTATTCACATAATTGTCTTTAAATGTGAGAGGTGAGAGGGAAGAGACCGTGGCCGTTTCTGCAGAACATCTGTACCCCATTCCCGTGCAGCTCGTCTTCAGAGCGCTGACCTGCCCCTAGCTGTTCTGAGGACTCATTATGAACAAAGAAATCTCCCAGGTAAGAATTATAGCTCTGGTTTTAAGAGCATTGTTTCTACAAAAGTATAGGGGGAAAATGACTACCTGTTGACTCTTATTTTTATGGAAATATATGATCTGAGAAGCTTCAAGGTCATCATAAAACATGTGCTGACATTTCTACTTGAAATGTTCGAAAAGTTTTAGATTACACTGTATAAACAGCTTTAATGCACATTGAAATTAATATAGGTTTCAGAAGGGAATGTTAGTACCTTGGCTTTATGAAAGAGAAAGGAAGGAAAAATAGACTAATCTACTGAACTCTGGTTTAGGTGTCTTATTCTTTGTTGTTCAGTGAGTGACTCTGAGAAAGTCTTACTTTCTTCATGTCACAATGAAACATTTTATCTTTTTTATTTCCCTTTAACATACATTAAAAACAATTTTAAACTACCGAACAGTTGCAAGATTGGTAGTCTGAACACCTCTGCGCCATTGCCCAGGTTCACCAATTGTAGACATTGTGTTGCATTTGCTTTATCTCTCTCTCTGTTTACCACTTCTGCTCCTCCACCACCATTATGATGATAATGATGAAGAATCATCTGAGAATAAGTTGTCGACATTTATGATCTTTCACTCCTAAATATTCATTATGTTTCTCCTACTTAACTACAGTATAATAACCACTTTCAGGAAACTTAACTTTTTTATTATTACATCTAATATACCCATATTAAAGTTTTATTAGTTGTCTGAATCACACACTGCATAGTTATCACATCTCTTTGATTCCTTTAACTTGGAATAGTTTATAAGCTTTTTTTTTTGTTTTCTGTGACAGCGACATGGAAGAGTCCAGGCCAGCTCTTTTGTACAGTGGCACTCATGTTGAGCTTGTCTGTTTCCATCTGTGTTCCTTTTTTTATTTTATTTTATTTTATTTTATTTTATTTTATTTTATTTTATTTTATTTTTTTATTTTATTTACAGAGACCAAGAGAGAGTCAGAGAGAGAAATAGGGACAAACAGACAGGAACGGAGAGAGATGAGAAGCATCAATTATTAGTTTTTCGTTGCAACACCTTAGTTATTCATTGATTGCTTTCTCATATGTGCCTTGACCGTGGGGCTACAGCGGACCGAGTGACCCCTTGCTGGAGCCAGCGACCTTGGGTCCAAGCTGGTGAGTTTTGCTCAAACCAGATGAACCAGCTCAAGCTGGCGACCTTGGGGTCTTGAACCTGGGTCCTCCGCATCCCAGTCCGACGCTCTGTCCACTGCGTCATTGCCTGGTCAGGCTATGGATCCTCTGCATCCCAGTCCGACGCTCTGTCCACTGCGTCATTGCCTGGTCAGGCTATGGGTCCTCTGCATCCCAGTCCGACGCTCTGTCCACTGCATCATTGCCTGGTCAGGCTATGGATCCTCTGCATCCCAGTCCGACGCTCTGTCCACTGCGTTATTGCCTGGTCAGGCTATGGGTCCTCTGCATCCCAGTCCGACGCTCTATCCACTGCGTCATTGCCTGGTCAGGCTATGGGTCCTCTGCATCCCAGTCCGACGCTCTGTCTACTGCGTCACCGCCTGGTCAGGCTATGTGTTTCTTTCTAAAGAGACTATAATATGGCATTTGGAGATTTGTGTATTTGTTACTGAGAACCTATCTGGAGAACAAAGCTTATAAAATTCTTTTACTATGTTTTAACAAAGTAGGAGCTCAAAATTCCAGAAGGCTGAGTCCTAAAGATGAGCGGGATATTATTGAAGGGAATTTTATGTGTTTGTAAGTATATATATAATTTTATAATATAACATATATTTTTGGACAAAAATTAGGGTGTATAAAGATAGAACTTTTGATTTTGAAGGAATACATATTTACATTTTAAGGTAATTCACATCTTACAGGAAATAATTTTTTATATTATGACCAAAGAAGATAAGTCATGGTTTAGATATATGATCAATTTTATTTCTTTCTATATGATGTTTGGACCAAGAATTGAAAAGATTCTCTGTTCATGTGTTAGAATCTTATAAATACCACCTACGATTTTTAGGCGTGGTATATTTGTCAGTTTTTCTGAAGAGACTTCCAATGAAGAAGCATTTTAGTGTAGAGGCAAAAGCAAAAATTGGGAACATATAGTTACCTTTTCTACTTATTAGTTATTCAACTGTAGGTTAAGTTAAATCATGACCAGATTCTGGAATCAAGTTACCTAAGAATGATGTTTACCGTTGCCACTTATGATGTTGAGCAGATTCAGTAACCCCTCCATACCTCAGTTTCCCTCATCTGTAAAATAAGTTATAATGCTACCTACCTTATAATTTATGAGTGAATGAATTACTAAAGTTTATGAGTAAATAATATGCTATATGCTTAGAATAGTGATTATTAGCATATAGTAAATCCTATAAATATGTCAATCATCATCAGATCATAATTTCTTTATTAGTCAGAACTGTTGAACTCAATCAGTGAGTCTGTGAAGTGGAGGTAATAATATACATTTCACGGGGCAGTTGTGGGAATAAATGATTTAATATATATAAAACACATAAAACTCTTTATATATACTAGTACATTATCCTAACCTTTAATTAAATGCACATTCATGGGCTTACATTTTTTGTGAACCTTTTTATTATTTTGTTCCTTTCTTTTTTTTTTTTTTTTTTAAATTTTTTTTTATTTATTCCTTTTTTTAGAGAGGAGAGGGAGAGGCAGAGAGAGAAAGAGGAGAGACAGAGAGAGAGGAGGGGGAGGAGCTGGAAGCATCAACTCCCATATGTGCCTTGACCAGGCAAGCCCAGGGTTTCGAACCGGCGACCTCAGCATTTCCAGGTCGACGCTTTATCCACTGCGCCACCACAGGTCAGGCTGTTCCTTTCAAGTTCTTTGTTACTACTGACCTTATACTGCAAAAGTTGGTGCAGGCAAGATAGGCATTTTGTATATTCTAAATGGCTTATAATAAAAAGATTTGAGAGATACTGTAGTAGATGGCAATTACTGGGTGCTTTATTCTGAAATTTTATAAATCTTAGTCTCTGGTTTATTTTATTTTTTTATTTTTTATTTTTTTGTATTTTTCCGAAGCTGGAAACGGGGAGAGACAGTCAGACAGACTCCCACATGCGCCCGACCGGGATCCACCCGGCACGCCCACCAGGGGCGATGCTCTGCCCACCAGGGGGCGATGCTCTGCCCCTCCGGGGCGTCACTCTGCCGCGACCAGAGCCACTCCAGCGCCTGGAGCAGAGGCCAAGGAGTCATCCCCAGCGCCCGGGCCATCCTCGCTCCAACGGAGCCTTGGCTGCGGGAGGGGAAGAGAGAGACAGAGAGGAAGGAGGGGGTGGGGGTGGAGAAGCAAATGGGCGCTTCTCCCATGTGCCCTGGCCAGGAATCGAACCCAGGTCCCCCGCACGCCAGGCCGATGCTCTACCGCTGAGCCAACTGGCCAGGGCCTCTGGTTTATTTTATAAGCATTATTTTCATACTTGTTCTGTTGAGAACACTGTAAAGTGAAATTTGAGTATTACTTGTTTAGAGTTAGTCTTCAGTTGGGCATTGCACTAGAAGAGCTATAGCCAGATAAATTTGTGTGATTGTTGACCAGATATTATGCTATTTAACCAGCTATTCACCTGAAATGCTTGGAGAATTTTGTTTGTATTTTTCAATACGTATCAATAATGTTTTTGACAAATATATTTTGAATCAAGTGATATGCCTTAAGTTTCAGGCCAGGCTTTTAAAAATGCATATTCTTTCTATAAATTTGGCTAATGAAGATTATATATAGATTTGTATTGTAATTTTATTCATGCCCTTTCCATTTCAGTTGGGAGGGATGACCCTGAAGTTAACTGGAAATTTATCTGGCTCGATAATTTTCTTGTGCCCTCAAATACAATTACATTATTTTGGCAAATGATTTTGACCCATGCAGCTCTATTACGTTGATACTCTTACTACCTTATAACATTCAAGATCAAATTTCAGTGTATTTATTTTTCTTTTATTAGCTACACATATATATAAGGTCTACTGAAAAGTTCTGTCCGTTTCTATCACAACAAGTTTCGACATGTAAGCACACGTTTATTTGGCGCGTGTGTGCCTCTCTATTTTTATCACTTAATGTATACATACTGACGTAGCAAATTAACTAAAACAAAGTTGATTCACGTTAGTCTTATGTGTGAAACGATAGTGTACCCATGGCTACTGATAAAGTTCATTTATGCCCCTGTAATTTTAACGAATTTCAACAAGGAAGAAATGCTACAGAAGCATGTTTGTCGCATCCACCATATTCCCTGGACTTAGCACCCTCTGACTATCACTTGTTTTTGTCCTTACAAAAATTTTTGAAAGGCAAAAAATTCAAAAATGAAGAAGATATCAAACAAGCACTAGTTCAATTTTTCGCATCAAAAGATAAAACATTTTTCATAAATGGGATATACAAATTGCCCTCATGCTGGCAAGAAATCATTAATAATAATGGCAATTATATTATTTAATAAAGTTTATTGACAGTAAAAAAAATTTGTATTTTGTTTTATTCCAAAAACAGACAGAACTTTCTGGTAGACCTTATATTTATTCATACTGAATTCTGAAATGAGTTTCTGAAATATTTGAGGGAAATTGAATAACTTCTGTTCAGGGGCATAGTTATTTTCAATATTGGAGTAATTTTATGTAGTAAGTGTGATTATTTGGTCTTAGGTAGTCATTTGTGGGTTATCTATGTAAAATGCTGATCTTTATTCTCCCTAGCTTCTACCTGTTTTTCTACTCATTAGTTTTTTAATCTATGAAAGAGGGTGGAGTTGGTAGAAAGAGACAAACAGTGAAATTTTTATCAATTACTTTTGTGTCTGTGATCATCAGTTTCTTTTTTTAGGCTGTTACCTCTTTGCTAGGCTATTATAAACTGTTCTCCTGTGTACATGCAAGTAAATAGCAAATATTTATTTTGGTGTCTACACAGTTTAAGATAGCTAGTCAGTAATATTAGTTTTAATTTTTTTTCTTTGTAGGAAATTCCAACATCTTTTTCACAAGATAGAACAATGTAGAACTGATTTTTGAAAGGCTCATACAATGTGTATATCTATAATTACCCAGTGACCTTTTTTTTTTTTTAATAAATTTTTATTAATGGTAATGGGATGACATTAATAAATCAGGGTACATATATTCAAAGAAAACATGTCTAGGTTATTTTGTCATCAAATTATTTTGCAAACCCCTCGCCCAAAGTCAGATTGTCCTCCGTCACCCTCCATCTAGTTCTCTGTGCCCCTCCCCCTCCCCCTAACTCTCTCCCTCCCTCCCTCCCATGTCCTCCCTCCCCCCCCACCCTTGGTAACCACCACACTCTTGTCCATGTCTCTTAGTCTCATTTTTATGTTCCACCAATGTATGGAATCATGTAGTTCTTGTTTTTTTCTGATTTACTTATTTCACTCCTTATAATGTTATCAAGATCCCACCATTTTGCTGTAATTGATCTGATGTCATCATTTCTTATGGCTGAGTAGTATTCCATAGTGTATATGTGCCACATCTTCTTTATCCAGTCTTCTATTGAAGGGCTTTTTGGTTGTTTCCATGTCTTGGCCACTGTGAACAGTGCTGCAATGAACATGGGGCTACATGTGTCTTCACGTATCAATGTTTCTGAGGTTTTGGGGTATATACCCAGTAGAGGGATTGCTGGGTCATAAGGTAGTTCTATTTGCAGTTTTTTGAGGAACCACCATACTTTCCTCCATAATGGTTGTACTACTTTACAGTCCCACCAACAGTGAATGAGGGTTCCTTTTTCTCCACAGCCTCTCCAACATTTGCTATTACCCGTCTTGTTGATAATAGCTAATCTAACAGGAGTGAGGTGGTATCTCATTGTAGTTTTGATTTGCATTTCTCTAATAACTAATGAAGCTGAGCATCTTTTCATATATCTGTTGGCCATTTGTATCTCTTCCTGGGAGAAGTGTCTGTTCATGTCCTCTTCCCATTTTTTTATTGGATTGTTTGTTTGTTTGTTGTTGAGTTTTATGAGTTCTTTGTAAATTTTGGATATTAGGCCCTTATCTGAGCTGTCGTTTGAAAATATCAGTTCCCATATAGTTGGCTGTCTGTTTATTTTGATATCAGTTTCTCTTGCTGAGCAAAAACTTTTAATTCTGATGTAGTCCCATTCATTTATCTTTGCCTTCACTTCTCTTGCCATTGGAGTCAAGTTCATAAAATGTTCTTTAAAACCCAGGTCCATGATTTTAGTACCTATGTCTTCTTCTATGTACTTTATTGTTTCAGATCTTATATTTAGGTCTTTGATCCATTTTGAATTAATTTTAGTACACGGGGACAGGCTGTAGTCGAGTTTCATTCTTTTGCATGTGGCTTTCCAGTTTTCCCAACACCATTTGTTGAAGAGGCTTTCTTTTCTCCATTGTGTGTTGTTGGCCCCTTTATCAAAGATTATTTGACCATATATATGTGGTTTTATTTCTGGGCTTTCTATTCTGTTCCATTGGTCTGAGTGTCTATTTTTTTGCCAATACCATGCTGTTTTGATTATCGTGGCCCTATAATATAGTTTAAAGTCAGGTATTGTAATGCCCCCAGCTTCATTCTTTTTCCTTAGGATTGTTTTTGCTATTCGGGGTTTTTTATAGTTCCATATAAATCTGATGATTTTTTGTTCCATTTCTTTAAAAAATCTCATAGGGATTTTGATGGGAATTGCATTAAATTTGTATATTGCTTTGGGTAATACGGCCATTTTGATTATATTTATTCTTCCTATCCAAGAACAAGGAATATTTTTCCATCTCATTATATCTTTTTCGATTTCCCTTAACAATGCTTTGTAATTTTCATTATATAGGTCCTTTACGTTCTTTGTTATGTTTATTCCTAGGTATTTTATTTTTTTTGTTGCAATCGTGAAGGGGATTATTTTTTTGAGTTCGTTTTCTAATATTTCATTGTTGGCATATAAAAAGACTATGGACTTTTGTATGTTAATTTTGTATCCTGCGACCTTACTGTATTGGTTTATTGTTTCTAATAATCTTTTTGTGGAGTCCTTCGGGTTTTCGATGTATAGGATCATATCATCAGCAAAAAGTGATAGCTTTACTTCTTCTTTTCCGATATGGATGCCTTTTATTTCTTTGTCTTGTCTGATTGCTCTGGCCAGAACTTCTAGCACCACGTTGAATAAGAGTGGAGAGAGTGGACAACCCTGTCTTGTTCCTGATTTAAGGTAGAAAGTCCTCAGTTTTATGCCGTTTAATAGGATGTTGGCTGATGGTTTATCATATATGGCCTTTATCATGTTGAGATATTTTCCTTCTATACCCATTTTGTTGAGAGTCTTAAACATAAAATTGTGTTGTATTTTATCAAAAGCCTTTTCTGCATCTATTGATAAGATCATGTGGTTTTTGTTCTTTGTTTTGTTGATATGGTGTATTACGTTAACCGTTTTGCGTATGTTGAACCATCCTTGAGATTCTGGGATGAATCCCACTTGATCATGATGAATTATTTTTTTAATATGTTGTTGTATTCGGTTTGCCAGTATTTTGTTTAGTATTTTAGCATCTGTATTCATTAGAGATATTGGTCTGTAGTTTTCTTTCTTTGTGCCATCCTTGCCAGGTTTTGGTATGAGGGTTATGTTGGCCTCATAAAATGTGTTTGGAAGTATTGCTTCTTCTTCAATTTTTTGGAAGACTTTGAGTAGAATAGGAACCAAGTCTTCTTTGAATGTTTGATAGAATTCACTAGTATAACTGTCTGGGCCTGGACTTTTATTTTTGGGGAGATTTTTAATAGTTTTTTCTATTTCCTCCCTGCTGATTGGTCTGTTTAGGCTTTCTGCTTCTTCATGACTCAGTCTAGGAAGGTTGTATTGTTCTAGGAATTTATCCATTTCTTCTATATTGTTGTATTTGGTGGCATATAATTTTTCATAGTATTCTACAATAATTCTTTGTATATCTATGATGTCTGTGGTGATCTCTCCTCTTTCATTTTGGATTTTATTTATTTGAGTCCTGTGTCTTTTTTCCTTGGTGAGTCTTGCCAAGGGTTTGTCAATTTTGTTGATCTTTTCAAAGAACCAGCTCCTTGTTTTATTGATTTTTTCTATAGTTTTTCTGTTCTCTATTTCATTTATTTCTGGCTCTGATTTTTATTATTCCTTTCTTCGGCTGGTTTTGGGTTGTCTTTGTTCTTCTTTTTCTAGTTCCTTAAGATGTGAAGTTAAGTGGTTTACTTCGGCTCTCTCTTGTTTGTTCATATAGGCCTGAAGTGATATGAACTTTCCTCTTATTACTGCTTTTGCTGCATCCCAGAGATTCTGATGTCGTATTTTCATTTTCATTTGTCTGTATATATCTTTTGATTTCTGCGCTTATTTCTTCTTTGACCCATTCATTTTTTAGAAGTATGTTGTTTAGTTTCCACATTTTTGTGGGTTTTTCCCCCTCTTTTTTGCAGTTGAATTCTAGTTTCAAGGCTTTATGATCAGAAAATATGCTTGGTACAATTTCAGTTTTTCTAAATTTGCTGATATTGTCTTTGTGGCCCAACATATGGTCAATTCTTGAGAATGTTCCATGTACACTAGAGAAAAATGTATACTCTGTCGCTTTGGGATGAAGTGTCCTGTAGATGTCTATCATATCCAGGTGTTCTAGTATTTCGTTTAAGGCCACTATATCTTTATTGATTCTCTGTTTGGATGACCGATCTAGAGCCGTCAGCGGTGTATTGAGGTCTCCAAGTATGATTGTATTTTTGTTAGTTTTTGTTTTAAGATCAATAAGTAGCTGTCTTATATATTTTGGTGCTCCTTGGTTTGGTGCATATATATTAAGGATTGTTATGTCTTCTTGATTCAACTTCCCCTTAATCATTATGAAATGACCATTTTTGTCTCTGAGTACTTTTTCTGTCTTGTAGTCAGCATTATTAGATATGAGTATTGCTACGCCTGCTTTTTTTTGGGTGTTGTTTGCTTTGAGTATTGTTTTCCAGCCTTTCACTTTGAATTTGTTTTTATCCTTGTTGCTTAGATGTGTTTCTTGTAGGCCGCATATAGTTGGATTTTCTTTTTTAATCCATTCTGCTACTCTGTGTCTTTTTATTGGTAAGTTTAATCCATTTACATTTAGTGTAATTATTGACACTTGTGGGTTCCCTACTGTCATTTTATAAATTGCTTTCTGTTAGTTTTGTATCTAGTTTGATTCTTCTCTTTTGTTTTTCTATCATTTGTTTTTGTTTGTTTGTGTTCCATACTTCTTTCCTCTGTTGCTACCTTTTTTAAGTCAAGTGTTTTTGTGGTGGTTTTTTCAAGGGTGGTTACCATTAAGTAATGAAAAGGGTACCTACCATATTCATTGTAGTACCCTATCTTATAAGTATTTCTGCACTTCATCCTTTGCTACTGTTAATCTCCATCCTCTCCCCCCTTTTTTTCCTTTGTTGTCACAGTTTAAGTTTGGTTTTATTGTGTTCTTGGTGGAGCTGTTACTTGTGGTGTTGTTTTCTTTTGTTCTTTGAATCTGGTTGGAAAACCCCCTTTAGTATTTCCTGGAGTGGGGGCTTTCTGTTGATAAATTCTCTCATCTTTTCTGTATTTGTGAATGTTTTTATATCTCCTTCATACTTGAAGGATAGCTTTGATGGGTATAGTATTCTTGGCTGAAAGTTCCTCTCTTTCAGGGCTTTAAATATTGGGGTCCACTCTCTTCTAGCTTGTAGAGTTTCTGCTGAGAAATCTGATGATAATCTAATAGGCCTTCCTTTATATGTTGTACTCTTCTTTTCCCTGGCTGCCTTGAGAATTTTTTCTTTGTCATTGGTTTGTGTCATCTTTATTATGATGTGCCTTGGAGTGGGTTTGTTGGGGTTAAGAAAACTTGGTGTTCTGTTTGCTTCTTGAATTTGAGGCTTTAGTTCCTTCCACAGGCTTGGGAAGTTCTCGTCTATTATTTATTTGAGTATATTCTCCATTCCATTTTCTTTCTCTTCTCCCTCTGATATACCTATTATTCTTATGTTATTCTTTCTGATGGAGTCAGGCAATTCCTGTAGGGCTTTCTCGTTTTTTATTATTTTTGAGTCTCTTTCTTCTTCTCTCTGTTGTGCCTCAAGTTGTTTGTCTTCTATTTCACTAATCCTATCTTCAGTCTGGGCTGTTCTGTTAGCTAAGCTTGTTACCTCGTTTTTCAGCTCGTGAATTGAGTTTTTCATTTCTGTTTGATTTGTTTTTATAGTTTCAATTTCCTTGGTAATATATTCTTTGTGTTCATTGAGTTGTTTTCTGATCTCCCTATATTGCCTTTCTGTGTTTTCATGTATATCTCTGAGTATTTTTAAGATTTCTATTTTAAATTCTCTGTCATTTAGCTCCAAGGCTTCCAATATGTTAAGTCTTTTCTCCATAGATTTTTCCACATCTATTTGTGTTACCTCTCTTTCTTTTGTATCCATAATATTCGATTTCCTCTTTCTTATCGGCATCTGAGGGTGTTCTTATTGATAGCACTAATTAGAATTAATAAAGAGTAAAAAAAAAAAAAAAAGGTAAAACACCCCACAAAAAAAAAACAGTAATAATTTATTATTTCCCTCCTTTTTTCTCTCTTCTCTTTCCCTCCTCTCCCCTCCTCAGGGAAATATCGTGCCTATAATGGAGGGCCTGATTTGGGGTGAAGAGTTCAAGGGGCAAAAAAAAGGGAGTAGGGACCTACTAAATGCAAAAAAAAAAAAAAAGGAAGAAAATCTTAGACAAGCATAAGATGATTTGCTTGTAAGTGATGGTCAACTAAGAGATATAATGAGAGGGATAAGAGGGAACCAGAAAAAAGGACCAAAAAAGAATAATAAAGAAGAAAAAATAAAAATAATAAGTAAAAATCTGTTGTATTAAGTGGAGCGAAGACTAAATACAATGGAGATTTTAGGTTGGGAGGACCCAAAATGCCACAAAAATAAACAAACAAGAAAAAAAAATAAAAACAAAAGCAAAAAAGAGAAATAAAGCCAAAAAAAAGCCTTGAGTCCCAAATTAACTAATTTGTTCGTGATTGAGGATTATATAGGAGGAAAGTAAAATGAGAAAAGAAAAAACGAATAGAAAGGAAAAAATAAGAAAAAGAGAAAAACGAAGGAAGAAATAAAATAGGAAGAGAAAAAAACAAAATAAAGCAAGACAAAAAAAAAAGACAAAAGAGGAGAGAGTGAGAGTTAAGTGTTTTGGAGTATAACCTTAAAGGAGGGTGAGGATGAAGAAGAAAAATAAAATGCAACACTCATGGGTAGTGTAGTTCAAGAAAGGGGAAGCATAAGATGGGCAGAGAATAGAAGGACCAAGGTGGAGGAAATAAAGGCAAAAAGATAGAAGAAACAAACAACAACAACAACAAAAAAAAATTAGTGGATCAAGTTGTAAAGTCTGTGGGTTTTTCTTGATTTTGAGAGGTTAACTTCTTCCTTTTTCTTTTTTCTCCCTCTTCCTGGTCGGTGACTCTGTACCCCAGGCTCTGCCCCTGTGTCACTCTTAGGTAGGGATTTGCAGTTGATGGGATTCTATGGCAATGTCATATAATTGGCTTTAGTCTTGCTGGAAGTAAAGGCTTGTTGGCGTTTGCAGGGTCCAACGATGAGAGAGTTTGCTTTCCTGGATTCTTTCTCCTAGTCCCTTCTTTCTGAATTAGCAGCCTGGTGATCCAGCTATAAGGCTGCAACTGCTTCTGCCTGGGGAGTAAGAGGCTCAAAGAGCTGGGAAATCCCCACTCTATCCCCACTCCTTGCAAGGCTTTGGGAAAGGCTCTGAGAGTCAGGGCCTCCAGTGTAATCAGGCGGGGGTGGGAGTCAATTGTTGTCAAGGTGACTGTTCAGTGCCTATCATTTAGTTGGACCTCTCAACCCAGGCTTTCCACACTTTGTAGCCTGTTTTTGCAGGGAAGAAGAGGCACTAGTTTCTGCTTACGACTAGTGTAGTATAGACCTTATTATCTGCCAAGTCCTTCTTGTTAGCGTTTATCCCTGAATATGGAGGCTCTATCAATCAGAAGTTGTCCCCGCCCCTTTAGCGAGAGGCACTAAAAAATATCACGCCTCTTGTCTTGGATCGCTGAGCTGAGAGAGATCTTATCAATTAGAACCGAGGGTGCGCAGATTTTATGGGTTAAGCTAATTTCAGTGATTGGGTCGCAGCTGTGCTTCCGAAGGTATTTTAGGCTGCCTGCGCGCGCCCCTCCCCCAACGCTTGATTGTTAGCTTGAATGGCTGGGTGAGGTGCCCCGCCCATGGAGAGAATCTCCCAAGCCTCTCCCGCTCGCCGCTGGCGGCTGGACCGCACCAGGCGCAGGATAATGGAGCCCCCTGGGTGTGCGGGCCAGCAGGGCGCCCAAGGCACGCGCACAAATGGGGCGCTCCGGGCACCGGTGGCCGGCGACCCCTACTCGCAGTGTGCGGGCCGCTGGGAACGTCAGCGGTGCTCAACCGGACCGGGCGCGCGCGGCGGCTCGCGGTGGCGGCTCGCGTCGGCCGCTCGTGGCGGCTCGCGGTTCCCAAGTATATGGGCTGACTCACCACAGGCGCACTTCCTTGCGGTTTGAAAGAACGTCCCTGTGGTAGATTCCTCCACACCCTCGTCTCTCAGATTCAAGTGATAACAGTCCTTTCGCTATCAGTTTGTGTGGAACTCCGGAATGCTCCGAGGATAAATTTTTCTGTTTCTAGTTGATAAATTTGTTGTGATTTGGGGGAGAGCTGTCGGACGCGCTGCTCACGGCGCCATTTCCATGACGTCACTCCCCAGTGACCTTTTAAGATAACTGGAATCATCTAATGCGTTTCATAGATTTACAAGGAAATGTTGAAGGTATTTTAGCCAAATTGGTTTAATAAGATAGCTGCACAAATATCTATTTCATATGCTATTTTTCCACAGTAGCAAATTAATACCAACAGAAGTATTTTAGTAAGGCAAATGCATATGTTTATTTTTATATTTAAAAAGTTATATTTTAAATGAAGTTAGATGTGAGGAATTTAAAATATTAAATTTAAAAACTAATTTGATTTTCTTCTTTCTATATATTTGTTAATAGAAAACAAAAAATAAACTTTTACACTTCTTTCAGACTTATTCTCTTTCCAGTTAGAAAAAAAGATTAGTTCAGAGAGAGAAAGCATTATCTCTAAATCTGTAGAATAAATTAGTAGTAAACATAAATTCATTAAATACATTGTTTTAATCGTTGGGATCATAGACATGACCCCATGGTGTCTCTGGCTTGAAGCCCAAGGTTGTTGGTTTGAGCCCAAGATCTCTGGCTTGAGCAAGGGGTCACTCTGCTCTGCTGTAGTCCCCCACTCCCCCATCAAGGCACATAAGAGAAAGTAACACTGGGGAACAAAATTTTTGTTGCATCCACGAAAACACTTGTTCTTACCTAATTCGAGTGTGCTGATCTCAAATCTGACATTAGTTTTTTTCTGTAAGCTACAGTATTTTTGCAATTCAAGATTTTAGGTTTTCATCTTAGTGTAAAATTTTCAACATTTAGTTTAACATAATGAAGTAGAATGTCTTCTTGGGCATCATCTTTGTGTAAATATAATAATTTATATAATGCAATAAATACACTAAAAGATGTGATTGCCTCAGAATTTGTCTACAATTTCGAAATAGAACATATTAAAACACTTACTTTAATCATAAAATTTGCGCAAAACTTATTTAAATTCTATTCAGGAAAAAATTTGTGTTTGTAGCTCTTGCATTTGTGTACTTGTTGAGGACAATCTCATTTGATGTTCCATCAGTAATCTGCTCATCACTAACAGCTCCAAGATTTTCAGGAAACTTATCAAGGCAACTGTTTAGGAAGTGAATCTTAACGCTCATGCTACATCCAATGTTACGGAAAGCCAACAGCATCCTTTGAACCAGAAGTTTTATAGTTTCCTGCTTTTTTGTTGCCAAGGAAGTTCTTTGTAACTGCCACAAAAGACTGCCATGCTGCTTTCTCCTCCTTATTCATCTTCCTGGCAAATTCTTCGTCACGTATGAGTGTTCGAGTTGAGGTCCATCAAATACACCTGATTTTTTCTTCTCAAAAGACAAGGCAGGAAAAGCAGAAATAATATGTTGAAAGCATTCACTTTCTCTATTCAAAGCCTGAACAAACTGCTTCATTAAGCCAAGTTTGATGTGAAGTAGGGGAAAAATGATCCTGTCTCGATTAACTACAGGTTCATTCACAATATTTTGCATCCCTACTTCCAGAGCTTCACGTTTTGGCCACTCCTTCTGTGTCCAGTGTTTTTCCCAAGCTCGGCTGTCCCACAAACACAGAAAGCAAGGATACTTTGTGAAACCTCTCTGTTGTCCTAGCAGGAAATTTACCATTTTAAGATCCACACAAATGATCCAGTTATGCTCCTCATACTTCAGAAAGTCGAGGACAATTTTTATGTCATTCTTACTAAGTCATTCAGTTAGGGTTGGCTAAACTGCTGAGGGGTTAATGACTGCTTGGCATCAGAAGAAGACTCTTCAGATTCTACAACCATTTCCTCATGCATCTTATCAAAATACACTTGATCACCATGTTTACTTTCTTCGCCCTTAGAAGAAATAAAACCATTGAAAACTGGAACCGGGAATGTCTCAGAGTGTGGGATAGGTTGTATTGCTGAAGGAATATTAGGATATGCGATCATATGCCATTTTTTCTTGCCGATGCCCTTTGTATGAATCAGACAGAAATAACAGTCACTGCTGTGGTCCTTAGGTTCACGCCAAACCATGGGAATACCAAAAGGCATTCCTTTGCGTTTTCCTTTTATCCAGTCACAAAGCTTTTCCTCACAATTATGACACACAATATGAGGAGCCCAATTTTTTTGTCTTGATCGCCAAGGGGAACTTGAAAATAGGCAATATATGTACGTGTCACAAATGATGAAATATTGTGCTTTTGATGTTGAAGTGTGTAACAGCCACATATATAACAGAAGGTGTCAGGACTATTACATTTACGCCTACTCGAAGAAGCCATGATTCAATCTTAAAACAAAATAAAAGGGTGTTTTTATCAGATAATAATTTTTTACATTTGAAAACAACTACAATGATGTAAAAATGATGTTTGTAAAACATTAATTGCCTTGTGGTTATGTTCAATCCAAAAGTCGTTGCCCTTTAACTCCAATTTAAAAACCAATGCATGCCATTAACTGTAACAAAAAGAAATTAAAATTACATAAAAGCAAGAGCATGCACCAAAAAACGGATTTCATATTTGGAATCAGTGATGCAGAGATATATAGAAACAGTTCTAAAACCTCATGCAACAGAAAATGAAAAAATAAATTGTTCCCCAGTGTAATCAATGAACAGCAAAGGAGCCCTAACGAAGAATTGATGCTTATCTCTCTCCCTTCCTGCCTATCCCTCTTTCAATCTCTAACACACACACACACACACACACACACAAAAGTTATCCCATCTTTATGTCTTTATTAGCATAATAAATTTAAAAGACTTTGTACAGGATGTTCTTTTACAAAAAAACACTGGAAGAAAAATTTGATATTTTATAGAATCAGTTATATAAAACACTGTATTTTTAATAATTCATTTTTTTCAATTTATTTCTTTGCCTTTGTTTTTACTTCTGACAATAATGGTTAAGATATTGGCAGAGGCTTATGAGGCAGGGGCTAGGAATAGCCACCATCTGAATTTTGATCTCTTGCTTTGTGGATTCAGAGAGAATTTTTATTTCTAGACATTTAAGGAAATCCTTGTTCAGTCATTAGCTAGAAAATATGTTTCTTACATGTGAGAAAGATTTTAGTTGTCATTGAAATGAAACCAAAATGAAAACTTCTTTTAGAGAACTGTAGGTGTGTAAAGACTCCAGTTTGAGAAACATTTCTGAGACCTGGCCAGAAGCTCAGTGGTAGAGCATTGGCCCAGCATGTGGATGTTCCCAGTTCGATTCCCAGTCAGGGCACACAGAAGTAACCATCTGCTTCTCCACCCCTCCCCCTCTCACTTTGCGTGCGCGCACTCTTTCTCTTTCTCTCTCTCTTCCTCCCTCCCTCCCATATACATGGCTTGATTGGTTCCAGTGAGTTTGCTTGGGGTGGTGAGGATGGCTCCATAGCCTCCACTTCAGGTGCTAAGAGTACCTTGGTTGCTAAACAACCAGGTGGATCCTGGTTGAGGGCATGCAGGAGTCTGTCTTTGCCTCCCCTCCTCTCAATAATTAAAAAAAAAAAAAAAAAGAACCTAGGCCCCGTGTGTGGATGTCCCGGGTTTAATTCGCAGTCAGTGCACACAAGAGAAGCACCCATCTGCTTCTGCACCCTCCCCCCTCTCCTTTCTCTCTATCTCTCTCTTCCCCTCCTGCAGTTCCACTGGGGCAAAGTTGGCCTAGGCACTGAGGATGGCTCCATGGCCTGTGCCTCAAACGCTAGAATGGCTCCAGTTTTAATGGAGCAGCACCCTAGATGGGCAGAGCATCGCCTCTTAGTGGGCATGCTGGGTGGATCCCAGTTGGGCACATGCAGGAGTCTTATCTTTCTGCCTTCTGCCTCTCACTTCAAAAAAATACAAAATAGAAAAAGAAGAAAGAAAATTTCTGATCAGTAGTCAGATGTATTATTCATTGTGCCACTGGCCCCTTGAAAAACGTTTCTTTATATCAGTTAACCCAGTACATGAGCTCTTTATCATTTATCCTGTGTGATACTTTCATACAGCTGTCAAATTGGGGAGATTTAGCTCTCAGACTGTCCCTCTCATCATACCTATGCTTTTCTGTGCTAATTGTCTGCTAAGTATTTTCTTTTATTAAAAAAGCTGATAAAATTTATTGATTTTAAAGGGGAAGATAGAGAGAGAGGCATCGATTTGTTGTTGCACTTATTTATGCATTCATTGATTGCTTCTTGTATGTGCCCTGACCGGGGATCTAACCTGCAACCTTGGCTTATTGGGACCGTACTCTGGTTAACCAACAAAGCTATCTGGCAAGGGACTCTGCTAAATATTTTCAAGTGTATTATATTGGAGTTGTTTAATAACTAATTATTACATATTTTTAAGATTATGCTGTTCTTAGCTAACTCTAGGAGATGAATAACAAATTTTTTATGTAGAAATGTATAAGGACTGAAATACAAAGCACTGACCTATTTCTTCAGCCCCACCTATTTGGTTTAGTCTGGTCCATTTGAACAGAGATAGATGTGGTTTCTAGTTCCTAAAACTGCTCTCTGGAGATTACATGAGATTGTTTGGGTATAATTTAGCAAGTCTTTTTAAATCAATAGGGTACTTTTACTTAGAAACCTTACCTCTTTTTAAAAGGTGATATGCAAATTGGTTTCCTGAAACCAACATTTCTTAATGAACCTTATTTAAGTACCTTACTGCCAAATATAAAGCCATTCCACAAAAAGAACAGCTATAATAGTTTCACTCATCAGGAGTTTTACATTCCACTATCTGTTTCTTGTTTTGTAAACAGAAAGCAGTTCATACCAGAATCATCATCAGCAAATTGTTGGTGATTCTTTCCTACCTTCTTACTATTGACTCTTATTTTGATAGACCAGCCTGTCTTGCTGCACTCGAATTATGTGATCTGATGTCTTCTCAGTCCCAGAATCTCAGATAAATTTAACAGATGTCAATATCCAGCTTGTAGCCTGAGGTAGCACAGTCTAGGGAATCTTGTTTTATTTATTTGTTATTTTAAAGATTTTATTTATTGATTTTAGAGGAGATAGAGATAGAGAGAGAAGGTAGAGAAGAGCAGGAAGCATCATCTTCCTAGTAGTTGCTTCTCATATGTGCCTAGACCGGGCAATTTTGAACTGGCCACCTCAGCATTCCAGGTTGACGCTTTATCCACTGCACCACCACAGGTCAGGCATGGGAATCTCGTTTTAAATCCAGATTTATTTGTTTCTCAAAATTATCCAGTCTGTGAGATAGTATTATTTATGTTTACAGTTGTATCGCTGTAACATGTCTTTGGGTCTCTACAGTATAATGAAATATTGTAGGTAGCTTCTCCAAAATCTATCTTTACCTTTTTAAAATTAGAAGAGATGTTCTCTAATTTCTAGACCAGGAAGGTCAGGATTTTTGGGGTTTTTCCTCCATTGAAAACAGGGGGACAAAGATATCAAAAAAGCTCAACTTATCAATTATAGGAAGGAATTTCAGAGCATCATGGAAGACTCTAGAAAAGATTTAACCATAAAAATATCTAAATATCCTTTAAACATTTTAATTGTTATATTAGTGAAATAACAATCACTTCTAAATTCATTTTCACTTCTATCTTTTAGGTGTGATGTTAGATATTGGATATACAGTAAAAAAATGTAGTAACTGGCTTTGAGTTCATAATGTAGAAGAGAAGAGAAACAAGGAAATTATTATGTGTAGCACACTATAATAAGAAAACACGCCTGGGAGTATTTTGAGAGCCAGTATAATTCCAAATGGGTGAGTTCTCAGATGGGTATAACCTAATGTCTTTGGAGGCAGAGAAGATTGACAACTAAAGAAACAAGAAGTAGCCTCTGAGCATAAAGTAGGAGTTAGCTAATGCCTTTCTTTTGGATTTTTAGCAAACTCTAAAGTATCTTTCATTTTCTTCCCTATTCATTTTTTTCTTCTCTCTTATTTCTACTTTGGTTGAAAAGTTTAGAGTTGATGCTTTTTTATTATTATAAATTTATTGCATGATTTCATTTTTCTGTATTAAATAATTTTAAAATATTTAGATTTTATTTCTGTGTGAAAATTAAGTGGGGTTTTTTTTTGTGTGTGTGATATTTGGTTAACCTCACTATGTTCCTGTGGACCTTCATCAGAAAAGAAGGTAGCAGTCTTATTAATTAAGTAATCTGTTTTTTAGCTGATTATTCTTGTTTAGTGTTTGGGTCTCTGGACGGATGCTAACAAAACCATGTTGGGTCTTTTGACATCTTTTTTGTTGTAGAGGTTGTTGTTGCCAAGTTGGACATTGTTAGTCAAATAAGTTTGTAAATATGATATATATGTTTGCTTGCTTATAGTTTGCATTGGGTATGGGAGACAGGCTGTAAGCTCACAAGGTCATTATAGTCGCAGGGGTCTCCAAACTTTTTACACAGAGGGCCAGTTCACTGTCCCTCAGACCATTGGAGGGCTGCCAAATACAATGGTCCTCTCACTGGCCATCAATGAAAGAGGTGCCCCTTCCAGAAGTGCAGTGGGGGCTGGATAAATGGCCTCAGGGGGCCGCATTGCGGCCTGCGGGCCGTAGTTTGGGGATGACTTGTCTAAGGCTTAGTTTTAAGACTAAGCCTTTCCCACCCTTTTAATACTAAGATTTTTTTTCAACATCTTTCTAATACTAAGATCTTCTCAAAACTAAGCTTTTCCCCACACCTTTGAGTTGCAAGATGGGGGGTGGTACACTCTTATGAGGAATCCTATTTATGCCTCAGATAAGTTGCTTTGTATCAGAGACTTCCTTATTTGTATATTGACTTAAAGGCTTTAATTTCTACACTATAAGATGGGGGTGGCTCTCTTGCTCAGATCCTGCCATCAGCATTGCAGAGGAGAGGCAGCTAAGACAGCAAGATAGCGGAGTGCTGAAGGGGAAGCTGGTTTGTGCAGAGAGAAGGAGATGGGGAACAGAGGTGAATAAGGCTGGTGAGGTAGAAACCTTTGATTCTAGGAATATTCGGATGAGTCAGTGGCTTTTGGAGCCCTGAATGGAAAGGGAAGTGTTTTCGCACTGTGTGTATCTTTTTGCCCGCCGAGTGCCAGCTAGGATTAAAGGTAATAGCCCACCAGTTCTTGGCTCCGTTGTTTCATTACCATCTGTCCGAATCAAATGCGAATCTGCATAGGCCAGGCGGCTGTGATGCTGGCCACGGCTACTGGCTTTTACAGGCATATTTGCCTTTGCACTGAGGTTGTCCACCTTAAAGAGGAATTATTTTCCTAATACAGGTCCTTCCTCTCTCCCTCAACAAGAGGTTTAACAGATGTTTTTATGATGACATTAATCTGTAATGCCCTCATCTCATTTATTTATCATTAATAGTAATCTGGAACTTAAAAGTCCATCATATTTTATACATGTTGAGTTTGAGGTGACAGTGTGATACCCAACTTTCCATGTAGCAGTTGGAAACTTAGATACCAAATTACTGAGATGAGAAAGATGCACTTACCCTTCATAGAGGAAATCATAGAATAAGGTTAGATCTTGTAATTCCTCTCTTCTTAACCCTCCAATGACTGGCTCTTCACTCAGAGTAAAGCTACAGTCTTAAAGAGGTTTTTAAGGCCTTACAGTATAGAACCTCCTATCATCTCTCTGGTCTCATGTCCTCCTCCCTCACCCGTCTGTTCTAGCCTCACCGATCTCTTTCATGTTTCTCAAAAGCATAGTTGTGCTTCAGCCTTGGGCCTGCGCCCTTCCTTTTTTCCCTGCCAGGAGCCCTGTCATTCCAGATACCATTTTCTCTTCCTCAAATCTTTGCTCATACCTCACCTTCTCACATATCTCACCTTCTCAGGCTGCCTACTTGAAATCACTGCCCCTCCCCCTTCATACACTTACAACCTCTCTTGTTGCGTATTTTCCTCCACGCTTATCACCTTCTAATAATGCTTTTTAATTTTATTTATTGTCTATCTCCCTCACAGTAGAATGGAGATCTATGAGGACAGTGATTTTTATGAATTTTATTCACAGCTGTATCCCCAGTACCTGGAATAAACATGGGCATATAGTCGGAGCTCAATAAATATTTGTTGCTAAGTTAAGTTGAGCTACTCAATATTGAGATAAATTTTAAGTTTTCTGACTACTATTTACCTTTTCTGGGAACGGGAGATATTACCAAGGATTTTATTTTTAGAGTCTCCTTTGGGTTGAAACTAAAATTAATGTATATATAATCTATATATGTGTAGATATATGTACATAGTATAGAACATAATCTGTTTATATATAAATTAAATATGTAATATATAGTTGTAAAGCCAGTAGCCACGACCACCATCACAGCCGCCTGGCCCATGCAGGTTCACATTTGATTTGGACAGATGGTAATGAAACAACAGAGCCAAGAACTGGTGAGCCATTACCTTTAATCCTAGCTCACCTGGCAGGTGAGAAATACACACAGTGGGAAAACACTTCCCTTTCCATTCAGGGCTCCAAAAGCCACTGACTCATCTGAGTATTTCTAGAATCAAAGACCCCACCAGCCTTATTCACCTCTGTTCCCCATCTCCTTTTCTTTGCATAAACTCTGCATAAACTGGCTTCTCCTTCAGCACAACACCATCTTAGCTGCCTCTCCTCTGCAATGCTGATGGCAGGAACCATGCGAGACAGCCCCCCAGTCTGCTTTGTTTTATAGTGTACAAGATTTAAAGCAGTGGTAGTCAACCTGGTCCCTACTGCCCACTAGTGGGCGTTCCAGCTTTCATTGTAGGTGGTAGTGGAGCAACCAAAGTATAAATAAAAAGATAGATTTAACTATAAGTAAGTTGTTTTATAAAGATTTATTCTGCCAAACTTAGCGAAAATCAACATAAGGTACTTGGTAAGTATTTATTATTATATGCTTTAACTTGCTGTAACTCTTTTTTTTTTTTTTTTTTTTCAGAGACAGAGAGAGAGTCAGAGAGAGGGATAGATAAGGACAGATAGACGGGAACGGAGAGATGAGAAGCATCAATCATCAGTTTTTTGTTGTGACTCCTTAGTTGTTCATTGATTGCTTTCTCATGTGTGCCTTGACCATAGGCCTTCAGCAAACCGAGTAGCCCCTTGCTCGAGCCAGCGACTTTGGGTCCAAGCTGGTGAGCTTTTGCTCAAACCAGATGAGCCCGTGCTCAGGCGGGCGACCTCGGGGTCTCGAACCTGGGTCCTTCCGCATCCCAGTCCAACGCTCTATCCACTGCGCCACCTCCTGGTCAGGCTGTAACTCTGCTTTATAAATTTTATAAAGTAAAGTTACTTCCCTACTTTATAATTCACCATTACTGTGAAACTGGTGGGCAGTTGGAAAATTTTACTACTAACAGATACAAAAGTGGGTGGTAGGTATATAAAGGTTGACTACCCCTGATTTAAAGTCTTTAAGCCAATATAGAAATAAGGAAGTCTCTGATACAAAGCACCTTATCTGAGGCATAAATGGGATTCCTCATAAGAGTGCACCACCTCCCATCTTGCAACAGTCAAGGGTGTTGGGAAAAGCTTAGTTTTGAGAAGATCTTAGTATTATTTTAGAAGGACATTGAAAAGATGTTAGTACTAAAAGGGTGGGAAAGGCTTAATCTTAAAACTAAGCCTTAGGCTATAAGGATCTTGTGAGCATATAGCCTGTCTCCCACACCCAATGCAAACTATAAGCAAGCAAACATATACATCATATTTACAAACTTATTTGACCAACAATAGTATATAACATATATAAACACTTGATTGGACAGGTGTTTGGTGACTCATTGACCAAATTCTATAACAGATACAATTAGATAAGAGCTGATGCACACGTTGTATATTATGTTGAGATTGAATATTGTCCTATGGGAAATGAGGATTTAGCGAAGGGTTTTAAGCAAGAGAGTGACGTGCTGAGACTTAATTTTTGATTGCCTATTCTGGTGGCTCAGGGAGACCATCTGGGAAGCTATTTTAGTAGTCCAGCAAGAGATGATGAGAAGAGAATATGAGTAAGGGTTGAATTTTAGAAATATGCAGGAAATAAAAATGGACAATCTTGGTTTTTGCTTGCATATAGGGTATGAGAGAGGAGGCTGAATGACTCCAATGTACTGAGAGAAAAGATACATGAGGAGGAACTTGTAAGTTCATTTTGGAAAGGTGAATTTGAAGTGTATCGAAAAGGGGATATGACAGCCTTTCGTATTGAGAAAGAGCTACTGACAAAGTTTTAGTTAAAGGCAGAAACCACAGTCCAAACGAGGCTAGTGTGTTCCTGAAGAGAAAGTTTATTTTAAAAATGCCTGGGTGCAGGGGGGTTGAGACCAGCAAAGAGTTTCAGCCCTGAGGAAGAGATGGGGCAGGGGTTATATGGATTTGTCAAAAGGCCTTGGGCAAAGGTGGCTACAAGATTGCTTTTTCTATTTGTGGTTGGGAGTAGTGCCACAGTTCCTCAAAGTTGTCTGCAACCTAATCCAATCATCCCTATCAGCATCCAGCTGCAATGAAGGTCTGAGCTGGATTACTGAGTAGGTAAGTCCTTCTTCCTTCAGGCCTGCATTGTTCTTAAGAAAGATGGTGGCTGAGTAGCCATTTTATATATCATTTAGAACTAGAGAAAAAGGTTTTACTTAGACATACTAATTATCACGAATTTATTATTTCTTGTAACCAAAAAGACACATTTCTGACTTCTCCTTATTAGAAGTGCAGTTCATGAAAATTTCCAATTCATAAAATTGCAATCTTGTAATTATTTTTTACTCTTCTGTTTTACTCCTGATTTCCAGTTGGTATCCATGCCATGCCAATTTTTCCTTAACACAAGATCTCATATTGTTCCTACCTGTTGGGCAGATAAAATATATATTATGCTCACTTTGTTAAAGATGGCATTGCCCACGTGAAAGCTGTCGCCCAGGTGATATTAATGTGTGTTGGGGGCGGGCTGTGGGCAGGCAGAATCCTTGTAGCCTGGGGCTTGGTTTTTGGGATTAAGCCTTTCCCACCCTTTTTGATATGGGGTGGTATAATCCCATCATGCCTCAGATAAGTGACTTTGTATTAGAGACTTCCCTATTTTGTATATTAGATTAAAGGTTTGGATTTCTACACTATAAAATAGGGGCAGAATGGGAGCTTGCACTCTTTGTTCCTGAGATTAGCATTAGAGAGCAGAGAGCAGAGAAAGGCCACGTGGAGGAGGCCAGGAGAAGCAGCCAAGATGGTGGAGTGTTGAGTGAGAAGCCAGTTAGTGCAGAGTTTGTGCAGGGAGAAGGAAGGAGATGGGGAACAGAGGTGAATAGGTCTGGTGAGCTAGAAACCTTTGATTCTAGGAAACTCGGATAAGTCAGTAGCTTTGTGAGCACTGAATGTGAGTGGGTTTTGGAGCCCAGTGTGTGTTTTTACTTGTCCGCTGGGTGCAAGCTAGGATTAAAGATGATGGCCCATCTGTTTTTGGCTCCATTGTTTCTTTACCGACTGTCCGAATCCAATGCGAACCTGCATGGGCTGGGCTGCTGTGATAGTGGCCTTGCCTACTGGCTTTACACCACCTTCTTCAGTCTCAGATACAGTTAGGATACTAGTTTGGAACTAAATGCCTCATTCTAGAACATAGATCCTTATATCTTGTTTCTCAATTCCAGTTGCTCATACTTCTTATCTGTCCTATAAACCCCAACAAAACCATTCCTGCTCAAATGTCACTCCCTGAGGAGGAATCTACTGGATCCCCCCTACTAGAGCATGGTGGTTAAATGCATGGGCTTTGGGGTCAGAAAGGCCTTGTTTAAGTCCTGGCTTAACCACAACTTGGCAGTTTTAGGACTAAAGCAAAGGATTTTACTCAGACATTCTTATTAAAGCTATGTGAAAGATTCTTATGGATCTAAACATTCTTTATAATAAACTCTGTAAGTGTGGCCACCAACATACAGTGCTGTAGTTGTTGAATAATTTTAGAATTTAAGGAAAAGTTCAAGGTTTTTTCCATTTAACAAGAATTTTCTCTCCTTAGTAGATGGAGTGAAAGAGAATGGAGAGTTATGTTGTTTGACATTAATAAAATATAAAAAGTATAATAGTATTGACCTGACCTGTGGTGGCGCAGTGGATAAAGCTTCGCCCTGGAAATGCTGAGGTCGCTGGTTCAAAATCCTGGGCTTGCCTGGTCAAGGCACATATGGGAGTTGATGCTTCCAGCCCCCCCCCCCTCTCTCTCTCTGTCTCTCCCTCTCCTCTCTAAAATGAATAAATAAAAATTTTTTTTTAAAAGTATAATAGTATTGAATATAAGGTCGGGGATAGGATTCTGGGATAGGATTTTATTAGAAATTCTTCAGGGATTAGTGGTTGATTGGGACAGATCAGAAGGGATATTTAGGCATAACCTGTGAGAGAGGGATCTGGCTGGCGTATTAGGAGAAATGACTTTGTGTTCTCTGGCATCTGTACTAAGATCTTAACATAACTGAACATTTGATCTTTGTTGCCTAACTATACAAGGTTAGGAGTATAGAATTCAAGGTTGGAAAGTACCAAATCTAATTCATTGGTTTAATATTGATCATATATGTGTTATTTCTTTTCCTGACAGTATAAATCTTAAACCTTATAAATAAAAATTATTTTAAATCACTTTCAAAGTACTATCTAAAATAAATATAAAAAAGCATTTCTCTGACTCCCACTTACACATTCAGTTTTTACATTTACATATAAAAATGTTGAAAAAAATCGCAGTATCTTTCATTATTCTAACAATATTTTCATCATAATTGAGTGTTATGATTTCACAAAGAATTATTCATTTTATTTTACAGATACAGAAAACAAAGTGTAGAAACACTTAATAGCTGGTGATTCCTGTGCTTTTGTAGAGATGTAGGTGCCTTTGTGTTGGCTGTAATGATCTATTTGTTGAGGGACTACAGTGTCCAGATATTTTCTATAACATAAGGAAGCTTGGTCTTCCCCTGTGGTTGGCAAGTTTATTAGGATACATTTCTTACTGTTGCCCTTTCTTTTTAGGTGTGAAGTTTTTCAACATGAGTGGCCTCGGGGACAGTTCATCCGACCCTGCTAACCCAGACTCACATAAGAGAAAAGGATCGCCATGTGACACACTGGCATCAAGGTAGGAACGCTGTTTCCTTAGTCTATTTCTGGCAGAGCTGCTTTATCATTTTCGTTGCCACTTGAGAGCTTTCGTTTTATGTACTCCAACTTCACTGGCCTGCTTTGGGTCCCACACATTCACCGTTTTCTCCTCCTTCCCCTGCTCTCTTACTGTGCTACCCCCAACCCAGCTTGCTCTCTCTGGGTTTCCTGGAGTCAGCAGTCAGTGTTCTGCAGATGCCAGCCTAGTCGCTACTTCCTTAAAGGGAGCCTTCTCATCCTTTCATTACCACTATGTCAAGTATTTACCATACATGTATCTGTCTCATATATTTTTGTAGCTCTGATCCATAATTTTAGATTTTATTAGTTTGTGTGATTATTTCATGAATCCCTGGCTCTTCCACGACAAACTAAGCTGCCGTTTGTTAAGGACGTTGTCTGTTCTTGTTCAGTATTTTATCCCTAGTTTATAACACAATGTGTATAGTAAGGACACAGTAAATATTTGTCAAATGAATAAATAAATCTATTTTATATCTTTGACTGCTATCTTAGAACATTCTGGTATTAGTAGAACTAAGAAATATATTATGATATCAGGATTTTAAAGAGTGATTATGAAATTAGACATTTGTATGTTATATAAGCAGTGGTTCCCAACCCCCAGGCCGCAGACCGGTACCAGTCCGTGGGCCATTTGGTACTGGTCCACAGAGAAGAATAAATAACTTACATTATTTCCGTTTTGTTTATATTTAAGTCTGAACGATGTTTTATTTTTATAAAATGACCATATTCCCTCTGTTACATCCATCTAAGACTCACTCTTTTTTTTTTTTTTTACAGAGACAGAGAGTAAATCAGAGAGAAGGATAGACAGGGACAGACAGACAGGAACGGAGAGAGATGAGAAGCATCAATCATTAGTTTTTCATTGCGCGTTGCAACACCTTAGTTGTTCATTGATTGCTTTCTCATATGTGCCTTGACCGTGGGCCTTCAGCAGACCGAGTAACCCCTTGCTGGAGCCAGCGACCTTGGGTCTAAGCTGGTGAGCCTTGCTCAAACCAGATGAGCCCGCACTCAAGCTGGCAACCTCGGGGTCTTGAACCTGGGTCCTTCCGCATCCCAGTCCGATGCTCTATCCACTGCACCACCGCCTGGTCAGGCTAAGACTCACTCTAGATGCTTTTCTCGGTCACGTGATACATTTATCCGTCCCACCCTAAAGGCTGGTCCATGAAAATATTTTCTGAGTTGTGTTTTGTTTTTTTTTAAGATTTTTACTTACTCATTTGAGAGAGAGAGAGAGAGAGAGAAGGTGGGGGGAGCAGGAAGCATCAACTCCCATATGTGCCTTGACCAGGCAAGCCCAGGGTTTCAAACTGGCAACCTATTTTCTGACATTAAACTGGTCCGTGGCCCAAAAAAGGTTGGGGACCACTGTTATATAGAATGTGATCACCTTAAATAGGCTAAAAGAGAAGTATTGCTAAGGAGACTTTAACAAATGCCAGATAGAGAAGGGACCTTTATCAGATCAAAAGCATAGCTTGCCACCTGAAAAAAGAGTAGGAATTTTATTCCATTTATCTTCTAGGATCTGAAACAAAGTTTCTCAAACCTCCACAGTTACCTTGTCAGTCAGACCAGTCTGTTGTGGGGAGCTGTCCGGTATATGTCAGATGTTTAGCAGAATCCTTGGCTTCTGCACGCCTGTCAGTAGCATATTTATATCAGTTATGATAACCAAAATGTCAGGTCACTTGTAAGTATCAAAAATGTCTCCAAACATTGTCAGCTGTCTTCTGGGATTGGGAAAGCAGTATGGCCTCCAGTTGACAGTCACTGATCTGGAGAGGAAAGCAGCAGAGCACTCTTCTGTCATTTAATTACATGCTCTTTCTCGTGTGGGGAGAAAGAAAGAATGTTAACAGGACAATGCCAGGTTCCAGACTGGAGAAAGAAAAGCGACTATTCTCTTACAGTTCAGACTGTCACAGAAAGATGATAACTAAGCACTCATAATCATAAATAAGTGTCCAGATGCTAGGAAGAACATTGATTCAAGGTCAAATCCAGATTTGTGTTGTGAAAGTTAGTGTTCTTATTTCTGTCTGTATTTAAAGTCAGTCCTTCTTAAAGGAAAATTTAAGAAAAAATAAATAAAATTAAAGTCTTTTACATTACTTTTTTATTCAGGGACATTTTGTGTGTTGTGTTTTTTCTGAGTTTGGAAACGGGGAGGCAGTCAGACAGACTCCCACATGGGCCCAACCAGGATCCACCTGGCATGCCCACCATGGGGCGATGCTCTGCCCATCTGGGGCGTTGCTCCGTTGCAACCAGAGCCATTCTAGCACCTGAGGCAGAGGCCACAGAGCCATCCTCAGCGCCTGGGCCAACTTTGCTCCAATAGAGCCTTGGCTGCAGGAAGGGAAGAGAGAGACAGAGAGGAAGGAGAGGGAGAGGGGTGGAGAAGCAGATGGGCGCCTCTCCTGTGGCCGGGAATTGAACCCAGGACTCCTGCACACCAGGCCAACGCTCCACCACTGAGCCAACCAGCCAGGGCTCAGGGACATTTTTAAACTTCATAAAAGGATAAAGACTAGGAAACTATATACCACCACATATAATTGATAATATCTTGTTATATTATTATTTTGTTAATGTTTTATCATTTTTGCATAGTCTTAAATTTTTTTTAACTTACTGATTTTAGAGAGAGAGAGAAACACTGATTTGTTGTTCCAGCTATTTATCCATTCATTGGTTGGTTCTTGTATGTGCCCTGACTGGGGATTGAACCTGTAACCTTGCTGTATTAGGATGATGCTCTAACAACTGAGCTACCAGGCCACAGCTGCCTAGTCTTACTAAATAAAAGTAGTAAAGCTATTAATAACTTTATTTATCTGCAATTCTTCCAATTTGTTTCTAATAATTATGTATATATAAATATCTGTGAGCAATATAGAACATTTATTAAATTTACATACTACTGTATAGTACTGTATCTTTATTCAATATACTTGTTTAGCATAGATCTTAAAATATAAATATACATATATTTATTCAGTCCTATTACCTTTTGATTAATATTGTATTACACGAATGTACTACATGTGAAATATCTATATCCACAATGATAGACATTCCATATAGATAAATAACCTTTTTGTTAGAAATTTTAGGTCTTACAGCCAACACTGCAGCAAACATCTTCATGCACACCTTATATTTTATACACAAGAGTTTCTTTCAGACCTGTACACATATCAATGTTCACTAAGTGATTAATTGCCACATTGTTCTTCAAATGACAGTGTGAGTTCCTTTTTTCTCACATCCTTACCCACACTATTCTCTCCTTACTTGAACTTTTTGTCAGTCTGATGGTGTGGGGTTATAATTTTAAGTACATTTCCTGATAACTAGATAAGTTGATCATAATTTTTGTTCTTATTGCTCATATTTTCCTCTCCTGTGAATTTTCTGGTTGTGTCTTTTGCCCATATTTCTGCCAGGTTGTTTGTCTTGTCTTTTACCTTTTTATTTGTAAGAGTTGTTTTTAATTTTCTAGTTAGTACTCTTTTTGTTTATATTTGATGCAAATAATTTCTCCTCATCTGTTTAACTCTATGATGTCTGTTGACATACCTTTAAACCTTAGGTTTTCATGTGTCGAGCTTTTTGGGGTCTTGTTTAAGAAAATTATTTTTCTACTTAAGGACTTAAATACATTCTTAATGTATTTTCTTCTAATACACATTTAGAGTTGAAATAATCTAGAATTTATTTTGCAAATGATATAATGTAGGCAACTAATTTTATTTTTTCCCATATAGAACATCAGTGGTTATGACCCTGTCCTTTCCTTGCATTTTGTTCTGTTACTTTTATTATAGACCAAGCTCCTGCATAATAGATCTGGTTCTGAACTTTCTTAAGGTAATCACCTTGATATGGAGCAGTAGGGCAAGTCACTCTTACTAGCTTTCAAAATTGTTTTCCCTGCTCAGGTTTCCCCTGAAAGAAATCCTGCTGGAATTTTGGATTAGAAGAATTTCATTAACTTGTATGGATGAAATTTGGGAGAATTGACATTTTTATTTTCTAGGCTCTCAATTATAAAGTATTCTTATTTATGAATATAAAGGCTTTTCATATATTCAAGTCTTCACTGTTTTTCAACAATAGTTTATAATTTCCCCCATGAATGTCTGGCCTAGCCTATTTTTAGTTAGAGATAGTCCAGGGTACCATAGAATTTGTATTGCTTTTAGGAGTTTCGTCTATTGCATTTTTTTCCTAATTGGCTGTTATTGATGTGTAGGAATGCTAATGATTTGGAAGTATTGATTTCATATTCATCTATTGTTTTAAACTTTCTTGTTTTAATGGTTTATCTGTAGATCCTCTTTGATTTTTTTTTCTGTACAGTCACATCACAGATACCAAGATTTACATTCTTCTCTTCTTAGGTGTCTTACAGATAAATATCTTTGTACATTGAGTTTAAAAATATTTGAAAACATTAGCTTCTTTGGGTCTGTAAGTATAGGTTTCAAAGTTTAAAGAGTGTTACTGTTGATAAGGTCAACTGAAATTTTGTGATTTTGAAACTGTTTTAAGTTTGTGCATGAACTACCTTGCAGTGTTTCTTTTCATAGTTATTGTATGCTGTCTTCCCAAACAGATTGTGAACTCATTAATCATAAGGAGCATATGTTAGACCTCAGGGGGTGGCTAGCCCTTTGTGCAATGGCCCTGGACAGGAGTTTCTCAGTAAATTGTTGGGGTGAGATGTCTTGTATCTCCTTCCTGTTACCTTTTCTGCATTCCTTAACTATTCTAGGAAAGTGAGGATTAAAATGCTGATCTCAAATTGGTGGGTATCTGTGCACTATGTTTATTTAACAATTCCGATTTAGCTCAGCAAGTGCTTATAAAATGCCTACTTTTCAACCAGCATCTTGTGCGTGGTGTTACAAGGATATAAGTGAAGTGTGACACATGTTTTCTGTCTTCAATAAGCTTATCATTCTGGTTATGCCACTCATTCTTAAACCTTTCTGGGCTCCCTCTTGCTCTGAAAATAAATAATCATAAATCAAAGTGATTATAATGGATAACATTGATCGAGCTAATAGTATATGCCTCTTGACGAGATCGGGCGCATTCAGAGTGGTATGGCCGTAGACAGTATATGCCTCTTGAGCACCCCATGCCAGGGCTCTCCTCCCTGGAACTTTGTTCTTTACTTGATTCTGAACTCCTTTAGAATTCATTATTGTACTATAATAAATGTTTATTTTCCTTGTCAAAGTTTCTTTAAAATAAGACTAAATAATGTACACTACTCCATAGATGAGTGATAAATGGATAACATTGGACATACGACTTTAATATATTTAGAACTGTCAAAGTCATGTATGCATTATAAACCTTTAGACATCATCTCAAAGAGAAGGTAAGAGGTTTGCAGGTCTCATCCTACAAGTCACCATCATGACTGGCTTGATGAATACGTCTCAGGGTTCGCCTCTCTCATTCTGTCTCATCGTCTCTGTTACACTGACACAGACTGATTTTCTTATATACATGTCTGCCTGCTGAAATTACATGTATGTGATCTAACAGCTGGGATCCTGGATGCAGATGGTTGGCCCATGTGAGAGGACCCCTGAGGTCTCTTATCTGTTGGTACGTGGAGACTCCTGCACCATCTTTAGCAGCTGCTCCACTTCCCTTGTCCATGTGGAACAGGATTGGTGGAATCCATCCCCTCTCCATGGAAATTAGTGTTTTCCCCAATTCCCAGCTATTTCCTTTGTGCTCTGATGGGTAGTCTTGAAAATACATCTATGAAAATTGAACCAGAGTTTCTGTAGGGTAACCCTTAGGGTGAGCACTGCCAGGTGCAGGTGTGTACCTGTGGAACTTTGATGGGTCCTGCATCCTGTTCTTTCAGAGGAGGGGCCTTTCCCACTTCTCTCCTAGGAGCTGCTGGAGCCTTTCCTTCCTCATTTTGTCCCCAGGGCTGGTCGCCACCAGACCAAAAGCCTGCCAATCTGATGGGGACAGTGCTCTCTCCCCATAGTTTTACAGAGCATGTGTCCCCATCGGGGAGATCTGGCGTCTGTGACATGCACAGGCGTGTGTGCTGCCTTTCCTTGGAAGCGCATGTGATTGCCCTCTGTCCCTTTAGGAAACACCGACTTCAGGAGATTTCTGCGCCACAGGGTTGTTAAACCTCCCTCTGGCCTTGAGTTGTGAGGAATGCTTTCTAGGTTGTGGTGTGTCTTTCCAGATTTCTGCATTTTTCTCGTTTTTGTTTTGGGCACAGGAAGGGCCAGCCATTGCCTGTCTGGCTTCTAGCCCTGGGGTCACACTTTGCACAGCGGTCTCTACCCCTATACATCTGATCTCTAATCCATCTGGAATTTCCCTTTCAAATAACCAAAATGCTATGT
Organism: Saccopteryx bilineata; assembly: GCF_036850765.1. NCBI lineage: Eukaryota > Metazoa > Chordata > Mammalia > Chiroptera > Emballonuridae > Saccopteryx > Saccopteryx bilineata. The sequence goes on along the minus strand of NC_089492.1, from coordinate 83,519,622 downwards.
CAGATAAAAACAAAAGTATGTGAGCAGACACACAAAGGCACCTACTGTAATATTCCATTGATGGGAAATATCCAGAACAGGCAAAGGAGCAGAGACAGAAAGCAGATCAGTGGTTGCAGGGCCAGGAGGAGTGGGGAGTGAGTACTTTTGGTGCAGCGTTTCCTTTTGGGGTGATAGAACCATCTGCCACTAGAGAGTGGTGATACTTGCACAGCATCATGAATATACTTCATGCTCAGGAATGACACAATTTAAAATATAAACAATAACTTTTATTTATTACTTAAGTCACACCACATAAAAATGAAAGATGAGGCCCTGGCCGGTTGGCTCAGCGGTAGAGCGTCGGCCTAGTGTGCGGAGGACCCGGGTTCGATTCCCGGCCAGGGCACACAGGAGAAGCGCCCATTTGCTTCTCCATCCCTCCGCCGCGCTTTCCTCTCTGTCTCTCTCTTCCCCTCCCGCAGCCAAGGCTCCATTGGAGCAAAGATGGCCCGGGCGCTGGGGATGGCTCTGTGGCCTCTGCCCCAGGCGCTAGAGTGGCTCTGGTCGCAACATGGCGACACCCAGGATGGGCAGAGCATCGCCCCCTGGTGGGCAGAGCGTCGCCCCTGGTGGGCGTGCCGGGTGGATCCCGGTCGGGCGCATGCGGGAGTCTGTCTGACTGTCTCTCCCTGTTTCCAGCTTCAGAAAAATGGAAAAGAAAAAAAAAAAAATGAAAGATGAAAAAGGGGGGAAACCCTCAAACTCTCAAATAATAAAAATAAAATAAAGAACTGAATCACGCCACAGAGAAAAGAAAAACATAACAATTGCAGAAAATAAAAGAAAGAGGTCAAAGAGGAGGGGTAAATGGATTCCTCTGTTTGTTGAACAAGCGGCTCTCGAGCTGCCCTGTGCATTGTCCAAAGGCAGCTCCTCTTCTCTGGCAGGCACCAGGGCAGGTGTGGACGAGGTTCTTCACACAGCAGCGGTGGGTGTCAGTGAGGTCAGGAGACGTGGCACAGGCCATGACCTCTGGAAAGGGGCATACACCAGGAGGACATTCTGTCAATGCAAATGTCTCTGGCCAGATGAGCTTGGTAGGGGCTGTTTTATATAGAATGTGGCTGTCTGGTTACTAGGGTTCCAAGTTCTGTTGGGTTTGAGAGCATCTCCTCAGACAAGAGCAGTGACTTCACTTCCTGGCAAGAACAGTGACCTCACTATACCAAGCAGTGAAAAATAGATCTGAAAAAAAAAACACCCCAAAACATTACTAAGACAAATGCTCAAGATTTTACTGCCTGTGTTTTCTTCTAGGAGTTTATGGTTTTGAGTCTTATATTTAATACTTTAATCCGTTTTGAGTTTATTCTTGTGTAAGGAGATAGTCTGGATCCCTTCCTTCTTTTGCATTTATCTGTCCAATTTTCTCAACACCATTTGTTTGAATAAAAAGTCTTTACCCCATGATATGTTCTTGTCTCCTTTGTCAAATATTAATTGTCCATATAGACATGGATTTATTTCTGGGCTCTCTGTTCTTTCCCATTGATCTGTTTTTATGCTAGTTTGGATTACTTTAGCCTTGTAGTTTGATGTCAGGTTGTGTGATACTTCCAACTTTATTCTTAAGATTGCTTGAGGCTATTTAGAGTCTTTTGTGATTCCATATAAATTTGTGGATTGAATGTTTTAGTTTTGTGAAATATATCATTGGTATTTTGATTAGAATTGTGTTGAATATACAGATAGCTCTGTGTAGTATTTACATTTTAACAATCTTAATTCTTCCTGTTTGTGAGCATGATATATGTTCCCATTTATTTGCATCTTCAATTTTTTTATGACATAATTTTTGAATATAGGTATTTTAGCTCCTTGGACATATTTATTCCTAGGAATTCATTTTAATTCATTAATTTTTAAAAATAAAAATTAATTTTTTAATTTTTCCAGATTCTAAAAAATTGAATTCATTGGGGTGACACTGGTTAATAAAATTATATAGATTTTAGGTGTACAATTTTTTTTACTGCAGCATTGTAAATGGGATTGTTTTCCAAGTTTCTATTTCTGATAGTTCATTATTGATGTATAAAAATGCATTTGATTTCTGAATGTTAATTTTGTATCCTGGTACTTTACTGGATTCATTTATCAGTTCTAGAAATTTTTTGGTAGAATCTTTAGGGTTATCTGTAGACAGTATTATACCATCTTGAAAAAATGACAATTTTACTCCTTGTTTTCCAGTTTGGATGGATTTTCTTTTTTCTTTTTGTCTACCTGCTGTGGCTGAGACTCCCAATACTGTGTTGAATAAGAGTGGCGAAAGTGGACATCCCTGTCTTATTCCTGATAATAAAGGATATGCTTTTAGTTTTTCCCCACTGAAAATGTTAGCTATGTGTTTGTCCTATGTGGTATTTATTATATTGAAATGTGTTCCCTCCATTCCCAACTTGGCTGAGTTTTGACCATGAATGGGTGTAGGATTTTATCAAATGTTTTTTCTGTATCTATTGTTATGATCATATGATTTTAATCCTTCATTTTTTTTTTTCTATTAAGTGAGAGGTGGGAAGGCAGAGAGACAGGCTTCCACATGCACCCTGACTGGGATCCACTCAGCAAGCCCCTTATAGTGTGATGCTTTGTTCATCTGGGCAGCTACTCTGTTGCTTGGAAACCAAGGTATTTCAGCACCTGAGGCGAGGCCATGGTGCCATCCTCAACACGCAGGGCCAACTTGCTCGAACCATTTGAGCTATGACTACGGGAGGAGAAGAGGTAGAAAAGCAGATGGTCACTTTTCCTGTGTGCCCTGACCAGGAATCGTACCTGGGACTTCCGCACATCAGGTCATGCTCTGCTGCTGAGCCAACTAGCCAGGGCTAATCTACTTCATTTTGTTTATGTAGCATATCACATTAGTTGATTTGCAGATATTGTACCAGGAATAAACCACACTTGATCATTGTGTATGATTTTTTAAATGTATTTCTTGGTTTAGTTTGCTAATATTTTATTGAAGATTCTTGCATCTATGTTTAATCAGAGATATTGGCCTGTAATTTTCTTTCTTTTAGTGTCTTTATCTGGTTTCAGAAGTAGGATAATGCTGGTCTGTAAAATAAGCCTGAAAGCATTTCCACCTCTTGAATTTTTGGGGATAGTTGGGGAAGGATAGGTGTTAGTTCTTTCAGTGTTTGGTAAAATTCATCTGTGAAGCTATCAGTCCAGGACTTTAGTTTCCTGGCAGTTTTTTGATTACTGATTCACTTTTATTAGTTGTAATCAGTCTGTTCAGATTTTCTGTTTTTTCTTCATTCTGTTTTTTTAGATTGTATGTTTCTTGGAATTTATCTACTTCTTCCAGATTGTGTGGCATATAGCTGTTTGTAATATTTTCTTATAATTCTTTGTATTTCTGTGGTGTCCGTTGTTATTTCTCCTCTTTTATTTTTTATTTCATTTACTTGGATCCTCTCTCTTTTTATCCTGAAGAGTTTGGTTGAAGGTTTATCAATCCTGTTTATCTTTTCAAAGGACCAGCGCTTGGTTTCACTGATCTTTTTTTTTCTTCCAAAGACAGAGAGAGAGCCAGAGAGAGGGATAGACAGGGACAGACAGACAGGAACGGAGAGATGAGAAGCATCAATCATTAGTTTTTTGTTGCATGTTGCGACATCTTAGTTGTTAATTGATTGCTTTCTCATATGTGCCTTGACCGCGGCCCTTCAGCAGACCGAGTAACCCCCTGCTCAAGCCAGCGACCTTGGGTCCAAGCTGGTGAGCTTTGCTCAAACCAGATGAGCTCACGCTCAAGCTGGCGACCTCGGGGTCTTGAAACCTGGGTCCTCCACACCCTAGTTTGATGCTCTATCCACTGCGCCACCGCCTGGTCAGGCGGTTTCACTGATCTTTTATATTGTATTTTTTTACTCTATTTCCTTCTGCTCTGATCTTTATTGTTTCCTTTCTTCTATTCACTTTTGGCTTTGTTTGTTTTTCTTATTCTAGTTTAGGGGTCCCCAAACTATGGCCTGCGGGCCGCATGCAGCCCCCTGAGGCCATTTATCTAGCCTCTGCCGCACTTCCAGAAGGAGCACCTTTTTCATTGGTGGTCAGTGAGAGGAGCACAGGATGCAAATGCTGGAGTACTGTATGTGGCGTCGTCGCTCACGTACAGTACTACTTCTGGTGATGCGGGAGGCACGCGTCATGGCTCAGGAAGCACGTCATATCACTTGTTACGGCTAGCAGTGACAAATATGGAACCGGACATTGACCATCTCATTAGCCATAATCAGGCCCATAGTTCCCATTGCAGTACTGGTCAGTTTGTTGATTTATATTTACTTGTTCTTTATTTTAAATATTGTATTTGTTCCCATTTTGTTTTTTTACTTTAAAATAAGATATGTACAGTGTGCATAGGGATTTTTTCATAGTTTTTTTTATAGTCCGGCCCTCCAATGGTCTGAGGGACAGTGAACCGGCCCCCTGTGTAAAAAGTTTGGGGACACCTGTTCTAGTTCCTTTAAGTGTAAGGCTGGATTGTGAGATTTCCTTTGTTTCTTAAGATAGGCCTGTAATGCCTGAATTTCCCTCTTAGAACTGTTTTCCCTGTGTCCCATAAATTTTGGGTTGTTGTATTCTCATTTTCATTTGTCTTAAGGTACCTTTTGATTGCTTTCTTGATGTCATTGTTAACCCACTTATAGTTTAGTAACGTTATTTAGCCTCTGTGTGTTTGTGTGCCTTCTAGTTTTGTTTTTTTTTTCTTGTGATTGATTTCTACTTTCATGCCATTGTGGTCAGAGAAGATGCTTGCTATGATTTCAGTCTTCCTGAATTTATTGAGACTTGTTTTGTGTTATAACAGGTTGTCTGTCCTAGAAAATGTTTCCTGTGCACTTGAAAAGAATGTATATTCTGCTGCTTTGAGGTGAAATGCTCTGAAAATATCAAATCTATTTGGTCCAGTGTGTCATTGAAGGCTGATGTTTCCTTGTTGATTTTTTTTGTCTGGAAGATCTGTTCATTGATGTCAATGGTGCATTAAAATTACCTGCTATGATTGTATTACTGCTGATCTCTCATTTATGTTATGAAATTTGCTTTGTATATTTAGGTGATCCTCTGTTGGGTACATAAAAGTCTTTGAAGGTTATATCCTTTTGTTGCATTGATCTCTTTAGCATTATGTGTTGGGGTCCAACCACAACAAGTATATACCATATCGGGGTCCCAAACGGGAAAAAGTGTGGAATTGAAATAAATGATAGGGACTTAAAGATATATACATACAGATGGGTTCAGGAAGACGCCATGGCAAACAGTCTCTACTGTTCCTTAGCCATAACGTCTGTGCTCCCAGAAGCACATCCACTTTTATTCATAGAAGAAATGTGGTCCATCAGCAATTCAATTAAGTTTCCAAGGCAACTCAAAGACAACCCCCACCATATCATTCAAATCTACTTTACACTAATAAGAAACTAGCTTCCAGCCTCCTCCAGAGAACATGGGTGAGACAAATGAGAATCAGGTGTAGCTCTTTGTTAACTAGGCAAATGAGGTGGGGTTTGGGCCCAGCACCTTTGTCCAAATTGCAAAAATACCCTGTTTATTTATTTGGTCCCCAAGAATTATGTAATGCCATCATTTCTCTTATTATAGCCTTTTTTTTAAAGTCTATTTTGTCCGATATAAGTATTGCTACCCCAGGTTGTTTGTTTGTTTCCATTTGTGTGGAATAATTTCTCATCCCTTTACTTTCAGTCTGTGTGTGTCTTTTGTTCTGAGATGGGCCTATTGTAGATAGTGTGTGCATGAGTTTTGTTTTCTTATCTATTCAGCTATCCATTGTCTTTTGATTGGAGCCTTTATTTATTGGCATATATTTATTGCCAATAAATACTTACTGCCATTTTATTCTTTATAATTATGCTCCTCTTTTATTTATTTCTTCCTTCTTTTTTCTTAAAGAAGTCCCTTTACTGTTTCATGTAGTACTGGTTGGGTGGTAATGATCTCCTTTAGCTTCTTTTTGTCTGGGTAGCTCTTTATTTCTTCTTCCATTTTAAATGATAGCCTTGCTAGGTACAATAGTCTTGGTTGCAGGTTCTTGCTTTTCATCACTTTGAATAGTTCATGCCATCTCTTCTGGCCTGAAATTCTTCTGTTGAGAAATCAGAGGACAGCCTTATGGGAGCTCCCTTGTAGGTAACTGTCTTGCCCTTTCCCTGAAGCCAAATAACCCACTCTTTCCCTGTACGTATAATACCAGTCTGCTGTGAGCCGCCTTCCCTCTGCTGGAGCCTGGGTGAGTGGCCGCAAAGCAGATTTTGTGTGCTGGCCCTTCAAGAGGGCCAGTTAAGCATTTTATGTATATGATCTTCTTAATCCACAAAATTCTGGGGAGAAATTAACGTTGTTATACCTGTTTTTCCGATAAGGAAACTGAAACTTAAAGAAGTTAAATTAAGTGACTTGTCTAGGGTTACAGAGCTAGCAAATGACAGAGGAAGCTTGAACTTGTGCTTTTAAGTATATAATATACCATGCTCTTTATCATGTCACAGAAGAGACCTTGTGACCTGGCCAGGACCTCATTTCTTACCCTTTTTGTTTCTCTCACTAACCCACTTTATTTTCATTTACATTGCAGGAAAGCTAGTTAATACTACTATGAGTTAATTTCTTATGTCTCTTTCTTTTCTTCAACTTACTAGTTTTTTCAACAACTGCTCCTATACTTATTATGTGCTAGATAACCATTTACTATATCCTGGGGAGTAAGTTAGACTTAGCCTCCAATTAGCCAGAAAACAGAAAAGGAAACAGGCCATTATAATACTAGAGAAGGGCATAGAGATGGGTCTGTAGTTTAGCTACAATAAATGAACTCCTTATAGGTTCTTTAACTTGATATTTTCACTTTTCACTTTAAACTTTTGAAAGAGCTGTTTTTTTCTTTCCGGAAACCAGTCTCTTCCTACTACTAGGTTTAGGCATCTCATTCCTAGGTCTAGGACCCATCTCTGCCCTTCTCTAATACTATAATCTTGTTAACATAGTTAGATAATGGCCTGTTTCCTTTTCTGTTTTCTGGCTAATTGGAGGCTAAGTCTAACTTACTCCCCAGGATATAATAAATGGTTATCTAGCACATAATAAGTATAGGAGCAGTTGTTGAAAAAACTAGTAAGTTGAAGAAAAGAAAGAGACATAAGAAATTAACTCATAGTAGAATTAACTAGCTTTCCTGCAATGTAAATGAAAATAAAGTGGGTTAGTGAGAGGACAAATGTAGGTGGCCCAAAGTAATAAAGAAAACCTTCCTGTTAAAATAGACCTTTTTTGTCATCTCCACCTTTCCTTCGTTTTTTACTTTGAGTGTATCTACTTTCATTTCCTATCCTTACTTATTAGTTACTTCATTTTGTGGTGATTTTCCTCATCTCATTTTTAAGTCATTTTATAGACACTTTACCTCTTCATCACTTTTAGCTTCTTGCTTCCCCTGTCACTTCTCTGTCTACCTGTCCCGCCCATTCTATCCATTTTCTTTTCTTTTACTTTACCGTGGTTTTAAGCACTTCAGTTTTACACAAAAGTTAAAGTCAAAAGTAGACTTGGGAGCCTTACCAAGTGAATCCAATTACGGTACTTATGTTGACGTTTAGACCCATAGATTTACACAGCTCAGACCTTAGACTTAATATTAGTTTCTCTAGCATAAAAAGCAGATGTGCTCCAAAATACTAGCTGCTGGAGTTCTCTAAAGCCTGTATATATCAAAATCTGTGGTACTCATTTTCTTCATGCCTAGTTTTCAGTGCCTTGGTGTGAAATTTGTCAAGATCTTGCTGTATGTGTGTACTAGCTGTGGAAATTGTAAGAATTTTACTAAGTAAAATGGGACTAATTCCTTGATAATGTAATATATAAAGGATATAGACAGAATATTTGTTAATAGTTTTAAAATTTGGTTTTGTTTTGGAATGTGAGCCATTTAGTAGTATTTTATGTAGGTAAAACATTTGATTATTTGACTTGGTTCTTTTCAACTTACTATGTTGTCATGTAAATGCTATCACTTTTATAGTCTCCATTTTTTTTTTTAGCACCTAAGGTGGAGGCCATGGAGCCATCCTCAGCACCCAAGGCCAACTCACTGGAACCAATCAAGCCATGGCTGTGGGAGAGGGAAAAGGAGAAAGGAGGGGGGGTAGATGGGGAGGGATGTAGAAGCAGATGGTTGCTTCTCCTATGTGTCCTGACCAGGAATTGAACTTGGGACATCCACAGGCCAGGTCAACACTGTACCACTGAGCCAGCTGGTCAGGGCCTACTTGTGACCAATCTTTATGTTAACTTGATAGCAAAAACATTCATTTTAAAGTAATACTTCACTATCTTTGTTTATGTTACATAAAGCAGTTTGATGATTTAGTTAAATAAGCCAAGGGTAAAGACTAGAAAATATAAATGAAAAATATTCATTCAGAACATTTGAGTGAATGCAAAGTACTGACTGTTTACACTGTTATCCTTTGTCTCATTATTTTGCTTTAAGATAAATTGAGTTTGATTTTATTTATTATATTTATGAGAACTTATAAGTAGATGGTATTTTCTACTTTTTGAAAACAAAGTTGTATACTAAGACATTCTCTATACCTTGGTTTCTAATTATTGATTTATTGTTTTTATTTTACTTTTTGGATCGATACTTTTTTCTTTTTGATGAGGACCGACTATAGTCTAGTTATTACAAGAATCAAGAGTTTATCAAATTTCTAATAATAACTTATTTGAACTCTAGTATAGCCTATCCTGCTATAACCAAGTAATTTGAAAATTCAGATTTTCTATTTCAAGGAGTTATTGAGAAAGTAAAATAATTCCAAATACAAGTATATGTACTGTTTGCTCCTTTTTAATATCTGTATTCATTGGTTATGGAAATATGCAGTGTATACACATCACTGAGGAAATACATCTGGGACAGCAGTCATTCTCTTTATGTATTTTAGCCAGAATTGTTTTCTGCATGTTGGTATTTTATAGTATCTGTTTTTTAGATGTGAATTTAAATTGTTTCCTAAATCTGGTGTTATATTCTGGATAAAAATAAGGATCTCTCTAAATGTATAATCATTAAATACTTGATCAGAGAAGGAAATAGAATGATAGAAATGTACACTAACTGGATTTTCTTGGTGTAACAGTACTGAAAAGAGGCGCAGAGAGCAAGAAAATAAATACTTAGAAGAGCTGGCTGAATTATTGTCTGCAAACATCAGTGACATTGACAGCTTGAGTGTAAAACCAGACAAATGCAAGATTTTGAAGAAGACAGTCGATCAGATACAGCTAATGAAGAGAATGGAACAAGGTAAAAAACAAACAAAAAATCATGGCTTTGTGCTTTGTTAATAAAGACACTGGCAATATGTGATTTTTTTTTAATTTAGAAATTACATTGAACTTTATAATTTTATTAAACATTTTTGTTTAAATGCTCTTTATTTCAGAAAGTAAATTGGAGAGCCTTCATGTTATATGATAGTGGCTTACTAAGTTAACTTGAAAACTGCTTGCCTTGGGCAGTTGGGGGACCCATTATCGCAGGGCATACCGTCAGGAGACACAAGTTGTGGGGTTGGATCTGAGGTTCTCAGATAGAGTTGAAAGATAACAACTCAGTGATAGGAAAATGCCTCCATCTGAATAGCAAGCTGGTCTCTGCCTGGGCTCTAGGAATAGCCAGATATATTTTTATGCTTTATATTTATACTATCCATATTTACTAGGGACCCCAGCGGCACGAAACCCCTGCGTAGCCTACCAGAAAAGAAGCAAAGCGCTTCAGAGAAACACTTCCACACCAGGCCCCATGGGATTCCTAAAGAAAACGTGCTTCTTAGGGTGATTAAAACTTTAAATTATTTTTTTGAAAGGCGAGAGAGAGAGAGAAACATCAGTTTGTTTTTTCTACCCATCTGTACCTTCATTGGTTTGATTCTTATATGTGGCCTTAATGGGCACATTATATTGAAATTTTATATAATAAATGAGGGATAATTGATGGTGAGTTAGAGCACACGTAACGACCAGGCCTAGATCCCAAAGAACTTCAGCTTAATAGAAGCAGTGTAAAAAAGACTATAAACAGATTCTTTTAAAATAATAAAAGTGTATGATTTTAAGATTTTAGAAACTGAAAAATGGCTAGTTAGTGACAACTGATTTAGCAGCTAGATGAAACTGGTATTATGAACCTGCAAAGGGGAGAACCAGCAAGAGGCATTTGGCCCCTTCCCTGCTTGGTCAACCTTGAAACCCTTACAGCCTGGCTCATGGTCCCCAAGTCAAGATGAGAGGAATCCTTTGGGGAAATCGAGCAGTCCAAAGAAGCAGACACATAAATGCTCATAGTTGGGAATGATCCCCAAATGAAAGAAATCAGTTCCTTGCCTTGTTCCCACTCTTCACACAGCTGCCAGTCAGCACTTTAGTTCCTCACTCTTTAATATGAGTAAATATCCAAATACTTGAGGAAAGCCTATAATATAAAAGAGAACAAACTAAGCAAACAAACAGAAAAGGTAACTCAGAAGAAGTAGAGACAACATAGGGAGCAGAAGAAAACTGAATACAACCAAAAAGTCCTTAGATACAAGAGGGAAGATATTTTACCCATGAAACAAGAACAAGATGCTATAAAATAAAATATTCAAAATAACAAATAAGTTACCCAGTTAAAAATGGGCAAACGGGTAGATGTTGCTCTAAAGAAGACATGTAGGTGACCAATAAGTACACAGAAAACATGATCATTATCACTGGCCATCAGAGAAATGCAAATCAAACCACAATGAGAGATCACTTTTCTACCACAATACAATAAGATATTGTTTATAAAATCATACATTTGTATAGTTTAAGTATAAAAAACATGCTTAGAAATTATTGTGGCCTCAGAACACTGGTTACATCTGAAAAGGGATGGAGGAGAAATGGTGCGGACATTTCACTCTGTTTGCAGTGTTGTATTTATTTAAAAAGGAAAGGCCTGATGCAGATAATGTTAACATCTGTGAAAAATGAATGATGGCTATGTGACTGTATAGCCATTTCATATTCTGTATTTTTTTGTAATATTTAAAATATTACATTTTTTAAAGTAAAATAATAAATCTCTATACTCAATAATATCATATTTGGTTTTTGGCAAACTAACTCGCCTGACAGTTGGAAACTCTTATTTAAGTATGATGCTGCTTTAAGACGATGGATGGATTTTTCAACATCATTGCACAAAAGGATTTCTAATCAAATCAGTGGTTACAGTTTTATCAGCCAGAGCATCATGACACGAATGTGAAAGTGTAGCTATTCATGCAGGCTCACAAAAGGAAAAGCTATATCTGCACTATCTCTTCAGGGCATTGATCAAATCAGAAAAGGAAAAGGAGGAATGATGGAAATAATCATTCTTTTACAATTATCCATTTCTTAACGGTGTAGACTTTTTTAAAAAAGCCATATAGTCCTACCATTTTTTTTTCACTGTTAAAACACTGGCCTAGGTGGGTCAAAATTCAAATCTTCTTACTGCCACTAATTAGTTATATTATTCAGGACACATTACTTAACCTTTGTGACCCTTAATTTTATCTTTTATAAAATGATATAATTAAGACTAAATGTAAAATGCTTAGATCAGCAATTTTCAACCAGTGTGTTGCAAGAATATTTAAAACATGCAGTACCTATTTAGTCAGGGGCACTGACCTCTTTTCTCTTAGATTGCCACATAAAAATATGACAGCAGGCAACATGACAATAGCCATCCAGTGTGAAAGAATCAAAATTATACCTTTTTCTTTTATCAGATCAGCAAAATATTTGTTGGTATGCCACAGAATTTTAGTAATTAGTTTATGTTTGCCATGAGATGAAAAAGTTTGAAAATTGCTAGCCTACCATAATAAATAATTGTTATTTGAGTCTGAAATTAGGTAAGTCCGTGTCTCCTTAAACTTGCTGTTATAGAAATGAGCCCTTTTTGGATGTGTGTGACTTTTTGGTTCTTTATTATAGAGAAATCAACAACTGATGACGAAGTACAGAAATCAGACATCTCATCGAGTAGTCAAGGAGTGATAGAGAAGGAATCCTTGGGACCTCTTCTTTTGGAGGTAGTGGTTCTCACTGACTCAGACAGTGATTGAAATCTTTGTTCAAAGCCAATTTAGTTTTTTTTCTTTTGTGTCTTATATCCAATTAATAAATTATAAAACAAAGTAAAGGTTTAAAGAACTTCAATAGTTATTTTATTTTGGAAACTATTTTGACAGTTGTTACTATTTCAGAATTAAATGTGAATAATGATCATAAGAATTTTCCTGGCCCTGGCCGGTTGGCTCAGTGGTAGAGCGTCCGCCTGGCGTGCAGAAGTCCTGGGTTCGATTCCCGGCCAGGGCACACAGGAGAGGCGCCCATTTGCTTCTCCACCCCTCCCCCTCTCCTTCCTCTCTGTCTCTCTCTTCCCCTCCCGCAGCCGAGGCTCCATTGGAGCAGAGATGGCCCCGGCGCTGGGGATGGCTCCTTGGCCTCTGCCCCAGGCACTGGAGTGGCTCTGGTTGCGACAGAGCGACGCCCCCTGGTGGGCAGAGCATCGCCCCTGGTGGGTGTGCTGGGTGGATCCCGGTCGGGCGCATGCGGGAGTCTGTCTGACTATCTCTCCCCGTTTCCAGCTTCAGAAAAATACAAAAAAAAAAGAATTTTCCTAAAGTCTTTCTAAACAGTCAGCTAGAAAATTGGAGCCTGCTGTATGGCTTTGCCCATTATTTCTCTGGTGGTTCATACTGATTGGGAAACTAGAACAATTATTTAGCTAGCTCGTGCTATCTGTATGTCTACTGTAGAATTTCACCCTTGAATAAGGGAGGTTTTGCTTTTTGCAGTAGGTGTTTTCCTGAAAAGTTTCTAACTAAAAATTTGTTAGTGTTTATGGAAACATTGTAAGATATATACTATTTTAACTATATAAAATATACTATTATATGATATAAAACTATTATATATAGCTATATAAAATATACCATTTTAACAACCTGCTATCAAACTTTTTAAAGTAAAGAACTTTAAAATGGGAGTTATTTGGTAATTGCTGTGTAATTTTACTCCTGCTTTTTCTATTTAATCTTTATTCCATTTTCAACACTGATGTTTTGTTTCCAAGCCAGCTCATCACCTTAAATGTTCACTCTCATACATGAATGTTTAAAAGCATATGTATGTGTATATACACACTCATTCCCCACAGTGTATGCTCTTTTATCTCTAAGCCTAATTTTATTTATATATGTTTATTATGTACATATATGTGTCCTTATACATATATTTGTATTCTATATATTAATTAAATATATAGATATAGATACAAAAAAGATTCTCCTTTTCTTGTCCTACCATAAGGCCATCCTTTCTGGTGAAGTCTTTTGTCTTTCTAACAAGCTTGTATAGGTCTCTTTATTTTCTAACTTCTTTTTTTTTTTTTTTTTTTTTTTTTTATTTTTCCGAAGTGAGAAGCAGCGGTGGGATGGGCAGACAGACTCCCGCATGCACCAACCGGGATCCACCCAGAATGCCCACCGGGGGCGATGATCTGCCCATCTGGGGCATTGCTCCTTTTCAACAAGAGTCATTCTAGCACCTGAGGCAGAGGCCATGGAGCCATATTCAGCACCCAGGCCAACTTTGCTCAAATAGAACCTTGGCTGTGGGAGGGGAAGAGAGAGACAAAGAGGAAGGAGAGGGGGAGGGGTGGAGAAGCAGATGGGCGCTTCTCCTGTGTGCCTGGCCGGGAATCGAACCCAGGACTTCCACACGCTGGCCCAACGCTCTACCACTGAGCCAGCCGATCAGGGCCTATTTTCTTACTTCTTCATACATTCTTTCCTATTACCCTAATCATTTCTGTATCTTTGTATTAACCATAATTCCTTCTACCAACACTGCTGATGTGAGATCATTCTCAAAATTCAGTTCTTGCTTTTCTGGCTCCAGAAATGTCATGTATTCCCTTTGCTTTTACTTTCTGTCTCTGTTGAGATGACACCCAAATGTGTACTTCCTGCTTTAACCTCTTCCTGTACTCCATTTCTGTACTCTTTTTTTTTGTTGGGTTTTTTTTTGCATTTTTCTGAAGCTGGAAACAGGGAGAGACAGTCAGACAGACTCCCGCATGCGCCCGACCGGGATCCACCCGGCACGCCCACCATGGGGACAACGCTCTGCCCACCAGGGGGCGATGCTCTGCCAATCCTGGGCATCTCCATGTTGCGACCAGAGCCACTCTAGCGCCTGAGGCAGAGGCCACAGAGCCATCCCCAGCGCCTGGGCCATCTTTGCTCCAATGGAGCCTTGGCTGCAGGAGGGGAAGAGAGAGACAGAGAGGAAGGTGCGGCGGAGGGGTGGAGAAGCAAATGGGTGCTTCTCCTGTGTGCCCTGGCGGGGAATCAAACCCGGGTCCTCCGCACGCTAGGCTACATTTCTGTACTCTTAACAGACTGCTAAATATTTTTGACTCTCCTATTAGCAACTTATCCCTCAAAATCTGAATTCTTTATTTCTCTTCCATGTTATTATACAAATACTGTGTTACCTTAGAATATTGGTTTTAATGATTTTTAATAGGGAACAAGCGCATTATTTTTAGAATTGTCAAATATAAAAGACATTGGCTATTGAAGCTGGATAGAAACTTTTCTCTGAGCCAATGATTGTATGCACATATAACTGGGAGCGGGGGAAGCTACCACATGTGATGGACTCAGATTTTTTATTATATTCTTTTGATAAGCCAGTAATTTGATTGTATACATATGATTGCATTTTAGAAACAATGTTGTAACTAGTAAAAATGTTGAGAGTAGAATCTAAATGGTGGATATACAGATGTTCGCTACAGAATTCTTTGAACTTGGCTATATTTTGAAAAATATAAGCTATTAGAAGAAAATAAGTTAAAGAAAAGCACTTTAGGCTCATTTCACACTTCTGCCCCATCTCTTCCCCCTGCTTTGCCCGTCGCCATCTCACTACTTGGTTACCCTTGGGCCCTGATCTGTGAGTGTTCACTGCTCCTCTGTTCTGCTTTGCAGCCTGTCCATTGACTAGTTTTTTCATATCTTCTCGTTTTCCTACGGGAGTTTTACCTGCCTTATTAGTGCCCTGAGTTTAAAGCTGGCCTCAAGAACCTTCTGTCTCCTTTCAATTCATTAAATATTTATTAAATTTATTTTCTGCATATAATGTCATTTGAGATAATGAATAAATATAAGGGTAGAGGGCCTTGAGGTTTCTGGAGTTCCTGTAGGAAAATGGTAATCATTTCAATCCTAGTTCCACACGTTCTTCAGAAACCACAGAAATCAACAAGGAGCGCAAATAGATTGTCCACAAACTGAGCACAGCACAACCGAGGACAGAGATGACTGCTACCTGCTACTTTAATTTATGTAAACTTGTGTTATTGCTGCATGAGGAAAGTCTATAACATTTTAAAACAAGCAGGAATGACAGCAAAACGTCCGCTCAAAACTATAAGAAAACAAAGAATTATTTTTTTTAGATGATGAAGTTATTACCCTGAAAACCACTGTGAATCAAAGGAAAACTGTAACACAGCATTACACATGGATTAAATGTCATTGGGCAAGCATTTTCAAATGTGAAAAAAAATTATAAATTGCAAGAACTCAGAATAGAAATGCATTTAGGTTCTTGACTCCAAGGAGTGAATAACATTTTTTATTTGTGAGCTATAGATACATGAAACAAAGACTGTAAAATGGAATTACTAACTTTTACTGACTGCAGTGTTGCCTTCACGGACAGCCTTTTCTATCCCTCTTCTACCTCCCCATCCCCATCCTTGTTGCCCTAAACTTTATTGAGTCTAAACCAGAGCAACTGAGAGGAGGTGGTAGAAAAACCACCATGAGGTTGTCCGTTGAATCATCCAGGCTGCAGTCTAGTGCTGCTCTATTCAGTAAGATAGACTCTAGCCACCTGTGGCTATTCAAAGTTAAATAAAGGCCCTGGGTAGGTGGCTTCATTGATAAAGTGTCTACCCTGCATGCCAGTGGCTGCAGGTTTGACCCCCAGTCAGGGCACATAGGAGAAGCAATCAATGAGTGCACAACTGTTTGGGACAACAAAGTGAAACAATAGGTTGTGATTCTCTCTCTTTTTCTTTCCTTTTCCCCTCCCTCCATTCGTCTCTCCCTCCTTTCTTCTCTCTCTCTCTCTCTCAAATCCATAGAAAAATCAGCTAAATAAAACAAAACATTCAATGCTTCAGTCTCACCAGCCCCACTGAAGTTCTATAGACTATTTCCAGCATTGCAGAAAGTTCAGTTTTCCAGTATTGACCTGGAGGGACTTGCTCAGATAGAAGGTCTGCACATCTAAAATTTAACCAAATATCCACCATAATATGAGAAATTCTCACCAACTTGTCTCCCCCATACCTTCTTTTTTTTTTTTTTTTTTTTTTCATTTTTCTGAAGCTGAAAACAGGGAGAGACAGTCAGACAGACTCCCGCATGCGCCCAACCGGGATCCACCCGGCACGCCCACCATGGGGCAAAGCTCTGCCCACCAGGGGGTGATGCTCTGCCCATCCTGGGCGTCGCCATGTTGCGACCAGAGCCACTCTAGCGCCTGAGGCAGAGGCCACAGAGCCATCCCCAGCGCCCGGGCCATCTTTGCTCCAATGGAGCCTTGGCTGCGGGAGGGGAAGAGAGAGACAGAGAGGAAAGCGCGGCGGAGGGGTGGAGAAGCAAATGGGCGCTTCTCCTGTGTGCCCTGGCCGGGAATCGAACCCGGGTCCTCCGCACGCTAGGCCGATGCTCTACCGCTGAGGCAACCGGCCAGGGCTCCCCCATACCTTCTTAAAAAATAAAATAAAGGTAGCATGAGTCAAGAATGAAGGTATTAGAGATCATTTCCTCATATTTAAAGGGACAGTGGTATTAGAATTTATTATTCAACAAATATTTGTTGCTTGGCCCATGGTAAGGACTTATCAGCACAGGCATTTTTTTTAAGCTCCTCATTTTCCATTTCTCTTTGCTGTCTAAATTTTGTTGCCTCCTCTTCTAGAGCTCTGTGTTTTCTGGCTCTAATGCTGCTTATTTCCCATTGCTCCACAAGAAAAATTATTTTTTGTCACTGAGGTCCCCCTACATCTTGCATGTGCATCCAGGCTGCCTTTCCCCACTTTATACCATTCCCTACATTGCTGTGGCTCTTGGCACTGTTGACCACCCACTCCCTCTTCCTTAAAACTTTTCCTGCGGCGTCTCTTCTCTGGCTTCTCCTACCCTCTGTCTTTATTTTCCTCTTACTTTAGTGTCCTCCATGGTACTGGCTTTGACTCTTTGGCTTTTTGTTGTTATTGTTTTAATTTTGTGCACATTTCTGGGCATTTTTATCTATAGCTATGTCTGTGTCTATATGATGTATTCATATGTGTATGTGCATGTATATATGTATATATGAAACATCAGTAAGGGTTCTCTGGATTTTAAGCAGCAGCCACTAATTATGACTTAAATTAAGTGAATGTGGATTTATTGGGATGCTGTTTGGATATCATAGAGATACAACCATGAACCATGCTTATAAATAGGATGAAAATAAAGTATCTTAAGGAGGCTAGAAAGCAGAAACTACACAAATTGTCTCTGGAAAAACCCATTTGGGCAGTACCCTGCTGCTAGAATGAATATTCCAGCCAAGTCGGGTCTTTTTGTAATTCTCTTCAAGATTCACAGTTAGGGAGAAAATCTCCCAGTGGCCTGAATAAGAATTCTGCGAGATTTAATAGGGAAGAAGTTACTCCCCAAAGGAAACCAGATAGTCTGTGGAAGGGGAAAAGATGATGGTGGTTAAAAACAAACAAAAAACCAGGGAGACATGGACCTTTAAATCGAAGGTTCTCTCTCCACAGCCTCCCTTTCATTATATCCTGCTGCTGTTTGAACATCTTCATCTGAATATTCCTCAGTCATTTCAAATATAACACTTCTAAAACTAAATTTATAATCCTTACTTTTCACTTCTGCTTAAAAAAAGAAAAAGTTAAAAGACTAGATTTCTTCCTGCCTCCCTGCCCAGTCTCTTTCTCAGGGAAGGACACTTATGTACCAGAACCCTGAGGTCATTAGTGAAGAATCACCCCAGATGCTTGTTCCCACAGGTGCTGCAGCTGACCACATGCTGTTTGTTCTGCCTCTGTCATGTTCTCGTCCATCATTTCCACAACATTGCTTTAACTCAGGCTCTCAGTTGAACTGGAAGATTACAGTAGCATTGCAACTGGCTTTCTGGCTTCCCATCTCCACGCCACACCCACTGCCAGAAAGGTCTTTGTAAAAGTAGATCATGTCAATCTCCTGCTTAAAAACAGTGCCTTCAAGATAATTCCCATTGCCTTTAGGAAAAAGTCCATATATTTTTGCTTTTCAAGAAAAAAAAAAAGTTATGATTAAATATAACACAAACAATACAAGTGCATACAAAGTGAGTACTTTTTTTAACCTCTGATTTGTGTCCTCTGTTTTGAATGTCCTTTCACCTCACAGTCACCTGCATTGCTGCTCTGTGTCCTCCAAACTTTGGCTGAGGTGCAGTGTGGCCTCCTCCTAGGAAATCTTACATGATAACCGTCCCTTCACCCATTCGGGTGCTTCACTCCTGTGTCTAACCTTTATGAATTCCTTTGTTGCAAATTGGGACACTTGTCTGTTTTAAAAAGAAAAATGAGTAGTAGCCCATCGACATTGTTAGATGGCTCTTTTAACTACTTTGCCACAGATAACCAGCAAATCCTTCAATGTGATACAAAGGATTTTTCTCTTATTACAAGATTTTATAAATGTTTTACTTTTTAAAGGTCTTGTTTTTATTGCTCATGTACACTCTATAACAAGTAAACTGCAATATATTGTGGGTAAATGGGAATATTATAAATAAGTGAAGTGCCACCATACACCTTTGTTTCTGGGTCTTCTCTTGGGATTCCACGCTTTGTGATAGGTACTTGTCAGGACTGAATGAGGTACCAGGATGTCGTTATGTTTATTAAGCTTAATTTCTTCCTTATGTTTTAGATCATACTATAAGATATCGACCCTGTGGATATTCTACTCCCCTGGGGCACGTCTTCTTTTGGAGACCCCTGTCTCTACTCAGTACACAGGAGGCCCTCTGGGATTTGGGTCTCCTATACCCTTTCCTAGAATGTTCTTCTCTCTTGCTCTTCCCCTCCTCTACTTTTCCTTTTATAACTAAGGTAGGGGTCTGTAAGGTACCTTTCATTGCTCCCTACCTCAAATTAGGTATCTGTCTTTGTGCTCCTAGAATAGTCTGTGTATGTCTCTGATACTGCGTTTGTCATTGATACTTTATTAGGTTTATGTCTCTCTCTCTCCCACTCTACAGTAAGTTCCTTGAGGCTAGAAAGCCATTCTTAACCTACAGTTTAATGTTTATGACTGAAGGCACAGATCAGTCACTACACATCTGCTACCATAAAATTTCTCCCTAAGGAAGGAGTTTGATACATTCACTTATGCTTACTTGAAACATTAGTGTATAGTCTTTTAAAATCCTGTCCTGTCCTCAGAGAACATGCAATATTGAATCTTCTATGCAGTTCCCCTCCTTTTTTTTTAACTTGACATATATTTCTAATCTCTTTTTCAATACAGAAATGTATATGTTTATTTTTCTTTTATCTTTTAATCTCCCAGCTTCTTAACACTGTCCCCCCCCCCCCTTTTGGTCCTGTAGGCTTTGGATGGATTTTTCTTTGTTGTGAACTGTGAAGGGAGAATTGTATTTGTGTCAGAGAATGTGACCAGCTACTTGGGTTACAATCAAGAAGAACTGATGAATACCAGTGTCTACAGCATACTGCACGTGGGGGATCACGCGGAGTTCGTGAAGAATCTGCTACCAAAATCACTAGGTACACAGAAATGGATTTTTTAAAAGAGTATGAAGTCTATAGCTTCTCCTTACATAATATGTAATTATATTTATAATACATAGATTATTCTAATGTATGTTATAATATATTAACATATTTTTAAATTCAGTTTTAGCCTGAGATGTAAGTAGGAAGAGGGAATGTCATCAGATCGCTGACAGGTAGCCTCCTTTCCCCCTCCCCTCCAGATTATGCCGCAGTCACGTGGCAGCAATGGGAGGCAGAGCAGTCAGCTGTCTTGCCCCAAGAAGCTTCTGTTTGAAATTCTGTTTGTTTTCAATTTTTATTGTGTCCAAGAAAGGGAGAAATAGTCTTCCCATCCCCCTGCTCAAAGAGAAAAAATGGAGATGGGAGGGAAGAAGAGAGGAAGGAAAGAAAGGGAAGAGAGGGACAGGCTGTCATATTACATACTTATTAAAATTAACATTTTTGGATGTGAGTGGTTTCAACTCAGGAATGACAAGTGTGTTTGGACGGGTTGTTCACTGAGGAAGGAGCCCAGCCTTGAGGACGGCTGGATTTGATCCCTGGCCTCTCTGTTCCCCTCACTAAGCCACACGCCTACTCTTCAGCCTGCATGTGCTCCACGAGTGGGGGTAGGAGCTTGGCTAGAAATTCTGTATGACTAAACCAAACCTGCAAATAATGGTGTCCATAGCTCTTTATTTTCTACATTGTTTACTAAGTGAAATGGAAGCCTTATTTCTTCTTGGAAAGGAGTAGTATGTGTTTATAGTAACTGGGGGCCTGAAAACAATTGTTTCTATTAAAATCACTAGTTTGATATTTGAATTATTAAGGGATTTTATGTGTCCTGCTATAAAATTTTAGAGTGTAAATGACTTTAGAGATAATATAATGGATTCCTTTATTTTAAAGATGAGGCAAAGACTAAGTAATTAACCCATACCTCACAGCCAGCTCATAGCAGAACCAAGACTCCTTACTCCAGTATTGGTTTGTTCCATGATTTCCTCTAACAGTATAGAGTAAGGAGGTGGTCAAGAGGAAAAAGGGCCCTGGCCTGTTGGCTCTGTTGGTTAGAGCATCCTACAGAGGCACAGAGGTGGCTGGCTCGATCCGCAGTCAGGCACCTGCAGGAACAAATAGATGTTCCTGCCTCTCTTTTTCTCTCCCTTCTCTCTCATTCAAATCAATAAATAAAAATAAAAAAGCAGAGGATCAGTGGAAAAGATAAGGGAAAAAACTGTTGGGAACAGTGAGAGAACAGCCTTACCAACCCCTTTGTTTGCCTCCATGATTTGAGTACAACATTGTAACTGGGAAATGGTGAGCCACTAAGCAGATTCTTTTTTGAAATATAAAGACATATTTTCTATAATTCTAGAATTCGCTGTTGTTATACTGAAGCAGGTGACATTTCTGTCTTAATGGTCATTTTTATGTAATATTGATTATGATATTCAAGGTATTACAGTATATAAACTGTGCTGCAAAAAATGGTTTTAAGAAACCAAGATTGGTCTCCAGCTATTCTAGATATTTTTTTGAATCATAGACTCCTTTGAGAAATTTTGAATCCTTTCCCCCAAAATGGGCATCCTTAAGAGTTCATGCCTGCCAGGTTAAAGCTGCTTAACAATAGACCTATGGTTTTCAGACTTTATTCATTTTAGAGAGGAGAGAGAGAGAAAGAGAGAGAAGGAGAGAGGAGCAGGAAGCATCAGTTCTAGTATGTGCCTTGACTGGGCAAGCCCAGGGTTTCGAACTGGTGACCTCAGCATTCCAGGTCGACGCTTTATTCACTGTGCCACCACAGGTCAGGACCTACGGTTTTCAATCATCTTTTTATTGCCAGGTTATATATAACTGGAATCAAATGGAAAAGCTTATTAATTGACTGATATAAAATTTGAGTAAAAGACCTAGTAAGCTTTTAATTTTCAATTTTTGTCTTTAACTTTATAAAGACTGTTAATGGATTAGTGTACTTGTAAGGCCTTACTTTGGGAGGGGAAATCCTATACAATCTCTTAGAAATTGAAAACTTTTCAAATCAGTAGACATTTTAGATTTTTTGCTAGGACAGATAAATTGTGTCAGGATAATGTCAGGTTTGAAGCGGTCTGTCTACTTTTTAATCTAAGTATCTAATTAAGCTGATGGCTAAAGGTATGTCTTTCATATCTTCAGAGTTTGTACTTTTTCACTTTATTCACAGGCATATAATCAATTTTCCTTCCACAGTTAATGGAGTTCCTTGGCCTCAAGAAGCCACACGACGAAATAGCCATACCTTTAACTGCAGGATGCTAATTCACCCCCCAGATGAGCCGGGCACTGAGAACCAAGAAGCCTGCCAGCGGTATGAAGTGATGCAGTGCTTCACAGTGTCGCAGCCAAAATCGATCCAAGAGGATGGAGAAGGTACAACAAAGGGTGATTTTAAGGTGTTTGATTGCTTTTCCCATGGCTTTCAGGAGTAGGGAGGTAATTAATTATAACAGCTGCTTCTTCAGATAGTATTTTGGTTATTGTATTGTATATCATAATGGCTATTCAGCTAGCTATGTATTTCCTAATACTTAAGAAAAAAATTGCTAACATCTAGAATCACCCCTTTAAAAAATGCCCACAAATTCTTAATTTTAAGCAGGCATTCCCACTAAAATGTCAAATTCAAACTAACTGCTGCCTAGAAATAAGAGATGTCACTAACTGCTGCCAGTTGGAAACATACCAGATGCAGCAGGCTTTTTTTAAAGTTTCAAGTTTAGTGTGCAGGGAACATTGGAGAATAGACTCAGCGTTTGTGAGGCCACACAAGGTAATTTATAAGGAGAAAGCTTATCAACAGATGAAAATGCAGCTGAAGCGCTAATATGAACATGGTATCAACATGGCGTTAAATATGTGACGGGAAGAGTTTTCCATGTGAACTTAGACTGAGCTCAGGAAAGAACACCACGACTGGAAACCAGGGAAGGTAGAGACAAGAAATCAGTCAGGTGTGAGAAAAGGGCTATGCACGTAGCTGGTCTCACGAGGGAAGGAGTGTCACAATCAGCTGGGGATGTTTTGCACAATACACAGAAGGCTGCTTTACATGATTCAAGTACATATGTAGCTGTGTGATATTCTGTGTAGCACATTCAAGAAAATTTGGAACTGGAACTTTGATCCTACAACATAAAGTCATCTGTTAAGGGCAAATTAGGCTTCTTCAGAAAGAGTTAAATGTTGCTTTTTCTTATGATAATTATTATTGCACAGTGAGTATAAGAACAGTCTTTGTAGCCGTTGAGTACTGATGAGTATAGGAAACTGATTATAGAACTTTATTTAAAAATTTACTGTGTTGCCTGACCAAGCAGCAGTGCAGTGGATAGAGCGTAGGACTGGGATGCCAAGGACCCAGGTTCGAGACCCTAAGGTCGCCAGGTTGAGCGCGGGCTCATCTGGTTTGAGCAAAAGCTCACCAGTTTGAACCCAAGGTCGCTGGCTCGAGCAAGGGGTTACTCGGTCTGCTGAAGGCCTGTGGTCAAGGCACATATGAGAAAGCAATCAATGAACAACTAAGGTGTCACAATGCGCAACGAAGAACTAATGATTGATGCTTCTCATCTCTCCTTTCCTGTCTGTCCCTGTCTATTCCTCTCTCTGACTCTCTCTCTGTCTCTGTAAAAAAAAAAAAAAAAAAAAAAAAAAAAAAAAAAATTTATTGTGTTGTTGAAATCTAGCCAAAACTACTTCAGGTTGTTATCATCCAAGCACCTGAGATGCATCGGTCTCCTCTAGTTTATGTGAGAACGTTTAATGGGAAGGGATAAATGCTAACTCGATCCTACTTGGGGCTGCCTCTTTTTGGTAGCCAGCAGTTTTATTTGTAGTATACTGTTAGATCACAGTGACTCCAATATTGTGTCAGATCCTATAGCATTTATTATCTCTATAAGCCTGATAATGCCAAATAATAGGTGTAACCATTTTCTACCCTCTTTCCTTCAACTTCCCTTTCTTGTTTTGGGCAGATTTCCAGTCATGTTTGATTTGTATTGCACGGCGATTACCTCGGCCTCCAGCTATTACGGGCGTAGAATCCTTTATGACCAAGCAAGATACTACAGGTACTAACTGCAAAATTCAAAATGTTCCATCAGTATTAATGATGTGGCTATGCTTTTAAAACTAATTACATCCAAAATTTTACGTCCTTCTGTTCTCTGCTATTCAACTTCTGTTTACTAGTTTTGTGCAGAAAACATTTTAAATGGTGGTTTTGATATTGTGCATTTTAGATATCATAATGATTGTCATGAGTAGGGTGCTGGAGAGAACAGTATTTTATAACTATTCACATATCTACATTTGTTTTGGTTATAAATTATTTTTCATAATCATAAAATAAAATTTTAATAGAAACTTAGCAATGTAGTTTTAAATATATTTATTTATAAATGGATATAAGTATGGTGGTTTTAATATTATACTTAAAGGTGTTGGGCTATTTTTTTTATTCTTTTACTTTAAATTTATTCAGCACATAATTTTTAAAAGCCTAGAAATGCCCATCACCTGTGTGTGATTGCTCAGGGGGTACATAGTTGAGAAAAAGGCAATGATGTAAATACAAGTCATGATATATATTATGATGGAAAAGGTGTGAGATGGTAAGGTAAGCTTATAGGGAGACCTATTTAAAATTAGCCAGCTAATGAAGACCTGTCTGAGGAGATGCTGTTGAACCCTTAAGCCCTGAAGGATGAGGTGGGGCCAATTATGGGTGCTGGCAGGTGGGGGGTGAGGAGGGGCGTGATGCAGAGTGAGCGCCTGACCCACTGAGGAAGCGGCCACAGAAGCCCTAAGGGAGACAGAGAGAAGTGTTCGGAGACTGAGAGATGGGCATTAGACCACAAAGGGAGTAAGGTGAGAGAGTACAGAAGGTAAGGCCTTCTTTGTAAAGGCCTACTTCAGATTTGACTTTCAGCAAAAGCAAATATTATTGTTCTTTACAATTTGTAAGATATTTTTCACAGTATTTAACTTTAACATCAGGTTTTTATACTTTTTTCCTCAGTTTTATATGTGTCACACACCTCTCTAATGTTAATATAAAGATAGATCATTTCTACCAAATTTTATTCTTTGTGAAAGTTTAGTTTTAATGTACTGTTTTATCTTTACCATTGTTTATAAGATCCTGTTACAATATTTACTAATTTTTTAGTCCCACAAATCTAATATTCCTATGTTGTATTGCTTTATATATCTTTTAAAAGTAAGCTTCCAGCTGCTCTTCCCAAAAAGTAGTTGGGGATAAATTGCCAAAATAATACATTAATCTCTGCTTCTCCTTCCCTGATGAGTGGGTCACTCATTAGTACGTGTATGGAGAGGAGGACCCAGGGAGCAAGCCAGAGGAGTGTGACCAGCATTAGTCTCAGCAGCTTTAGGTTTATGGTATGACTTTAATACTTGACTGGAATTGAATTTGAGAATATGACAGACTAGTACATACACACTCCAAGACCAAAACAATTTTTTTATTATCATACCATGGAAATATTTTGTTACTATAGGTAATAAAAATTAATAATGCTTTTTTTCCATTATGCTTTTGGGGGCAGAATATTTTTGAGATACAGATGTTAGTTTGGAAATATGGATAATTTATGTCGAGAGGCCATCATATATGTAAAGTGTTATTCTTTGTACAGGTAAAATCATCTCTATTGATACGAGTTCCTTGAGAGCTGCTGGCAGAACTGGCTGGGAAGATTTAGTGAGAAAATGCATTTATGCTTTTTTCCAACCTCAGGGCAGAGAGCCATCTTATGCCAGACAACTATTTCAAGAAGGTAGAGTTTTCTCTCTCAATTATTTTTATTAAGTTTTCTCTTTATTAATATTGAACAATTTATATGGAACTTTGGCTTGATAAGTATTTTCTCCAAATTACAACTTTTGCAATGATCAGTTTTAGGAAAGGAAGAAATGGGTAAGCAAAGTAATTCATGACTGGATCCTGAATTTTGGGATGCACATTATAAAGAACAGGCTATCACGTGGTGGTCACTCACTCATTCATTCATGCATTCATTCATTCAGCAGACATGTGTCAAGTTCCTCACATGCATAGAACACTCTGTAAGGTACTAGGGATCCTGTGATGACTAAAAAGCAGGGTTCTGGCCTTAAGGAACTCCAGCTTCATTAGGAGAATATATGACAGTTTCCAAGATCTGTGTGACATGGGTTATAATAGAGGTATAAGCAAAAGAAGGAAATAATTAATTCTGACTTGAAGAATCAGGGATGGCTTCAGGGAGGATGTGATATTTTTGTCTGACTTTGGAAGGTCATTCCCAGTAGAACAGGCATTTCAAAGGGTTTCTAGGTAATACAGAGATCTATATCATGAATGTTTACTTCATGACTGTTATAGGACCTGCATCTCCTGAAGTTTCAAGTCAAAAGTATGTCATATGAAATTAACAATTAATATTTGAATAGGTGCTGCATCATAGTAAGTCTGTAGGAGTATAAAACAAGTATATTCCTGCCCTGGCCTGTGGCTAGGTGGATAGAGCATCATCCCCGGATGCCAAGGTCACCAATTCGATCCTGGGGTCACCTGCTTGAACCCAGGGTCACCTGTTCAAGCCCCAGTCAGGGCACAATGAGAAACAATCAATGGCACAACTAAGTGGAACAAGTTGATGTTTCTCTCTCTCTGTCTCTCTCTCTCTTAGCTCTTGCTCCCTTCTTCCCTCTCAAAAAAAGGTATATTCCTCACCCTTAATGAACTTAACAAAAAATTATCTTAGAATGAATATTGTTCATAGAGATTTAGAGATAAGGGACTTTGATGCACTTTCAGAATATTACCATGTAATTATGGTAGTCTAATACTCCTTTTACAATGTAATTTATTCTACAGTCTCTAAGTAATAGTTTCTTTAGAAAGACTCTTTGTAAGACTATTCCTGAAAAATAGTTTTAAAATACTTTTTATGAGTCCATCATCCTTAATTTTAACATATTTCCATGTTAAGTTTCCTAAGATTACAGATGATTTTTCATTCACTACATTTTAGGTCTGCTGCTTCTAATGATATGGAGGAAACAGCTTGCCTTTTTTTTTTCTTTTTTTTGGGGGGGAAGCCACCTATATGAATCTCACTAGTCTGGTTACTTTTGAGACAGCTTCCTACAGACTAATGGTTCTTCAGTGGGCCTCTTACTAGACTGATAGCGTCCCCCCAAATAGTATTACAGTGAATAGGACCAAAAATCTGTATTTGTGAAAGTTCCCTAGGAAATACCAAAATGCTGTCAGATTTGGAAACTGTTACAATACTCAGCTAATACCATTCTTGGTTGCAAACTTTGTGATTTCCTCTACCAAGAATGTAGCACTTGACTTTTGCATAGGTTTGAGACTCAGGGCACTTTCCACTCATTGTCCAAAGTGCTGAAGTATATGATACTCTGATTTTTGCCTTAACTTTATAAGTTGGGCCTTATAAGACTTCACTTAAAAGAGTTTTAATCTTATTTGCTTATAATAATTTAGAGTAAAATATGAAGAAATATAATTCAATACTTCAACCCCTTTAGTCATTTCTTAATGTCCTTTCTTCCATCTTTTAAAAATTCCTCAGTAGAAATAATTTGTATTTTTCTCAGAATTAATTTGTCCAGAGTTCACATGACTCTGATTTGAATGTTTTGGAGATTCTGGACCACTTACCAAACAGCATTCATGGATGGAGCACACCTTTATCTGATATTTTATATTTAGCAGTGTCTAACCTGGTAAGAAAACTGTGGTCCATGAATGACTTACATGGAAATGAATTAAAATCTCAGGTGAATTAAAAATCTCAGGTGGGGGACCAGATATCTTAACAAGCCCCAGAGGTAATGCTTAAGTGTAGGCATACCTTGGAGATACTGCAGATTTGGTGGCAGACCACCACATTATAAAGAGGGTATCACAGTAAAGCAAGTCGTAATTGATTTGCTGATGGAGGATCCTGCCATCCATCTGTAAGAAACTGAGTTTCTGTGATGCAGTACAAGTGAAGCCCAGTCAGTGCGATGTGCCTGCACATCAGGTTTGGGAACCGTGGACTGTCAAGAATGGGGAGACATAAATTGACACTTACAGTTTCCTAGCTGCCTCTTCTCTTGGGGACAGTGTGAAAGAGTGAAAAAATTATGTCACTATATCCTTGATTCTGTAGAAAACTGTTTAAAAGCTTAAAGTTTGAAAAACACTACAGTGACTAATATTTAGGCAAGGAAAAAATTGTTCTTCATCTGTCTTTTTTCCTGCTCATTATTTATTCTTTGAAGGCTGTGGCTAGTATAAAATCTTAATATGCATTAATTTAAAAAAAATTTATTTATTATGTTGATATGGCTTCAAGTATCCCAATACACATTAAAATTTTAAATTGGTTTTTATTTTCTTTTTCAGCTCTCTTTGATAGAGAAGCTCATGGACTGTTTTTCTCTTTTTTTTTTGAATCAAATTTGAAAACACATTTTTGCCAAAGCACATGTAGGAGCATTAGGCATGACCTAGATTATAGCAGTGGGTCTCCATTGAGATTGGGGAAGTGGGTATCAAGACCTCTTCAGGAACCTGTTAAGCTGGGAGAAGGTTTCTGCAAGTATATATAATTTTGAAAGTTACTGAGGTTCTGTATAATTGGGAGTCATCCCTTTAAAGAAAGGTCTAGGTTAAATGTGTCCCAAGGTTCATATGGTGCAGTTGTTAATCCAGATTTCTGGGCTCCACCCACAGTATTGAATCAGAGTCTATAGTCTAAGATGTTTCCTTACAGAGAATTTTGGAAAATATAAACTAGATTGCATGAGATATTAATGGCTAAAACTAGAAATGATGTTTCCTGCTGAATTAAGTTTGGGAAATGTTTTAGTCTCCCACTTTTTGGGATTTATAAGACATATTTATGGTATTTTAATTTCTGGGAAGTTCTACAGTAAAAGGTACCTGTTTGCCTGACCAGGTGATGGCACAGTGGATAGAGCGTCAGACTGGGATGCGGAGGACCCAGGTGTGAAACCCCAAGGACGCTGGCTTGAGCACGGGGTTGTTGGCTTGAGCTTCGGATCATAGACATGACCCCATGGTCATTGGCTTGAAACCCAAATACTCTTTCTTGAGCCCAAGGTCGCTGGCTTGAGCAAGGGGTCACTTGCTCTGCTGTAGCCCCCTGGTCAAGGCACATATGAGAAAGCAATTACTGAACACTAAGGAGCTGCAACAAAGAATTGATGCTTCTCATCTGTCTCCCTTCCTGGCTGTCTGTCCCTGTCTGTCCCTCTCTCTGGCTCTCTCTCTCTCTCTGTCTAAAAAAAAAAAAAAGGTGCCTGTTTGACTTTGTGGTCCAGACTTCTTTTTTCTCATAATACTTTTTTCTGTAGCACATCTATCAGCACTTAGAGTAGAAGTCATGGGAAATGTTGGGCTAGAGAGTGTAGAAAAGTTATTTGACAGTTCTTTTTAGCTATTATCAGTGATATGATGGATCATTTGTCTTTGGAAGATGTCCATGATATATTGTTACACAGTAAGATTTTACTTTTGTATATCCATTTATCTAATTCTAGAAGGTTCACAAAATGTTAACCATAGTTATCTCTGAGTGATGGAATTTCAAATGACTTGTTTATTTCTCTATAATCTTAACTTTATAATCACAAAATAAAGTTATTAAAAAATATCACAAGACAGTTGAAAGCAATTTATAGTATCAAGAGGTTTGGGAGCATTGCTATAAAGCAAAACCACCCATATAAATGATTAACCAGAATGTTCTTTGAGACTTACGTAATGTGGTTAATTTCATGGTCCATATAACAGACTTAACTTAAAATCTTTTTATATCAAACTTTGTTTAAAATATGAGTTTATCTTTTTTTAGAAATTAAAAAATTTTTTTTAATAATTTATTTTAGAGAGGGAGAAAAGAGAGAGAGAGACAGAGGGAATGAGAGAGAGAGAAAGAGAAAGAGAGAGAAAGAGGGAGGAGCAGGAAGCATCAACTCCCATATGTGCCTTGACCAGGCAAGCCAGGGGTTTCGAACCAGTGACCTCAGACACTCTAGGTCAACACTTTATCCACTGCGCCACCAAGTTCAGGTCTTTTTTAGAAATTTTGATATACTAAATAGAGTTTACTCATTGATGATTAAAAATCTTAGACAATCTAGTGGCAGTTTTTTCTCCTTTATCTTTTAAATTATATTCTTTCTGCATATATCTAGGGAAATACCAAAAAGAAAAAGAAATCTCTGCCAGCACTGACCTGTAGCACTCTGCTACACATTTTAACCTGCCCATTTATTTAACAGGGTTGTTGAGGTTAACTCAGCACCAAATCGGGTGGAGTAAGAAACCCAAATAGCTCTGCTTCTACAGCTACTATGACCAGAGAAAGCAATTCCCTTTTTTTCGTTGCTTCGTAGCTCTTTTGAGGCCTATTTGCAGGGGTAGCGGGTGGGGGTGGGGGAGTGGAGAGACAACAACAGTTGCCATTTTAGATTCTTTGAAGAGTTTCTAGGGTGTCAGTAACACTACATCAATAATATCCCTCCCTGCTAAGTGTTCTAAACTTTTTAAAAGTGGACACAAGAGTCAGGGATCAAAATATTAGCTGTATGACTGGCAAAACTAGATCAGAAAACAAGGCAAGGACCTGTGTTCAAAATGGTATTCCAAATAGTTCTGTCAACCCTGAAACCTGCTTATAGGGAAAATTTGGTCTGCAGAGCAAATGTTTTTTCAACCAGCTCTGTAAAGAATTGTGGTTCCTTTCTTCATATCTTAATTTGAAAAATTAGTGGTTGTTTTGTGGGGTGAAGCTATTGATGTAAATAAATGGTGTCTAGGGATCAGCTGAATGTGTGTATGATACAGAACATATGTATTTTGCAACCTGCTTATTTGTTGTTTGTTTTTTCTTTGGTGTTTATTCAGGTAATATTCATTTAGTATCTGCTATGTTCTATTCTAGGCTCTGCTAGATATTATCTAACAACATTATTGGCTTCATTTTAGTAATGATGGGCAAAGGTTAATGTGCATTATTAAGTCCTAAACTTGAAAAGGACAAAGTTCAGCCCCGAATCTGACTCGTAAGATTTTATTCTTTTCTTTTCTTTTCTTTTCTTTTTTTTTACAGAGTCAGAGAGAGAGTCAGAGAGAGGGATAAATAGGGACAGACAGACAGGAAGGGAGAGAGATGAGAAGCATCAATCATCAGTTTTTCGTTGCAACACCTTAGTTGTTCATTGATTGCTTTCTCATATGTGCCTTGACCACGGGCCTTCAGCAGACCGAGTAACCCCTTGCTCGAGCCAGAGACCTTGGGTCCAAGCTGGTGAGCTTTTTGCTCAAGCCAGATGAGTCCACGCTCAAGCTCGAACCTAGATCCTTCCACATCCCAGTCCGATGCTCTTATCCACTGCGCCACCGCCTGGTCAGGCAGATTTTATTCTTTTCATGGAGCTATGCTGCCTTCCTGTTGCCTTCTCCATCTGAACAGCTGAACACCAGAAGATTTTTAGATAACTGAATAGTCTTCATTAGGTTCTAATTAAAGTTTTACTATATTTATAGACATTTTTTATTTCAAAGAGTGATGGTGTGAATTATGATGTGCTAAGTCTTATTCCACACATTATCATCCAAAATAAATAATACAGTTTCAAACCTTAAAGGGTTATTATTTCCTTATATTAATAGGAGTTCTCCACTTTTGGAATTTTTACTAGTTTAGATATATGGTTCTACAAGTTAATGCAACATTATTACCAAAGGATGTTTCTGTAATCCACATGAAGTATTCTAATGTTCCCGTGCTAGTCTGAGTTTCTAGTTCTTCCTCAATTTATACATCAACAAATCAAAAAATTTATTTTCATTAATTTCTATTACAAAAGTAAGTCTAGATTCCATAAGAGCAAATACATAAGTTGAGATATAAGCATTTGAGAACATAGCTAAGAGTTAAACTCTATCCTTTAAGGAAAAGTTATGGTAGTTGATCACCAGTCAATATTAACCTATTTAAATGAGATTTAAGTTGAGGATCAATCAGCGTGTACTTACTGTGTGATTTCATATGCAAATCATAATTTTTTCATTCAAGATTCATTGGAGAGTGAAAAACAAGAATGAGGCACAGTACTTACCCATAAGTTTATTCTAGTTGAAAAAGAAGAACAAGTATGTAAAAAATTATCTTCCTCCTACAAAGAGCTATAGAAGAAATATTTAGGAAGCAATGAGAAGTAAGATTGGAAATGTAAGTCAGAGTCAGATTGTACAGAGCTGCGCTGTCCAATATGGGTTTCCTTAAGCACATGAGTGCCTAAACTTTAAATTTTATTTATTCTTAAATTTAAATAGCCACTTGTGGTTGATGGCTACCATATTGGACAGTGCGCTCAGTGGTGAAGAGCCAGTGAGGAATAAGGAGATACTAAAGAGCAATGAACAATGATCTGGATACAGACAAAACAGGCTAAGTAAAATAACACAGAACATGTTGTGTCTTCTCTGACCCTTTATATATCTGTAGTTTTATCATTACCCCAAGTCAATAACATCTTAAAATGCCACTTGTTATTGTAATTGTATTTTCAAAACAATTAATTGGAAATTGTTAATTTTTTGAGGGTTTTGCTATTGCATACATTTACTTATAATCTTACATAGAAATGATTAGTTTTCATTACTTTTTCATCATCTATTATTTAATTAGAAACTAAATACCTTTGTGTGTTATATTTTGTAAATGTGCCAGTGATTTGGGTGAAATGGAGAGATGAGTTAAGGAATTCACTTGGTTGGACATAAATCTTAACTGTTTCTATTAAGTTTATATCCTTGTTTTGGTACTTAGCTTTATGGATGGTATAGAGTTATGACAGATTATACCCTCTTCAGGTTATATATATTACTCAAGACAATAAAATAGAGTATGTCTTATATTTACTTTAAAGTAAAATATAGCTTCAAAATATTTATTAATTGGTCACTTTAAGTTTTTTCTCATGTCTTTAAAATGTAATTTAAGCCCTTTCTGAAATGTCTTTGAAAGATAGGAATAGTATTTATTACAGGCTAAATTATAATATTCATTTGTGGTGGTAGTGCTTGTGTTTTAGTGGTTATAATTTTCAACCTTGGTATTGCTGGATCCACCTATTAAATCTTTCTTAAAATAGAATTCTATTGTATTAATAAAAGATCAGTATTTTCTTACTTAGTAGTTTAGTATAGCATTTACATATTTAGCAAATATTGACAAATATGGTTAGACTTTTGTCTGCCATTAATAAAGCTTTGTTTAGATAGTAAGTTGACTGCTTTGACCCAGTTTTTATTCCTTACCTTAATAATCATTAGCTTTATTTTAATTTGCTTACTAAATTCAAACTTCAAAAACATTACAGTTGTATGAATATAATAACTTGTCAAACAGGACCTTAACGATTCATATTCCTGAGTAAAAAATTAAATTTAACTTTTAGTTAAGGAATTCTATAAACCAATCAAAACTTAGAGGGTGAACTTCATGGTATGTGAATGATATCTCAATAAAGCTGTTATTAAAAAATCAGCCAGCAAAAGAAAAAAAAACCTTATTAGACATAATACTGAAAGTGAAAGGGGGAAGGTTATTTCCTGGTATTTTTAAGGGACACAATAAATTTGAAGAGCTGCCCCATTTATTATAAGGAAAGATCAAGGTTGATATTTTTCTGGTTTAGGGTTTCTTTATAATCTTAACTTATGTGAGGAAGCACCCATTCAAATAGGAAAGAACTAAAACTTGTTATCAGATGGTATATTTCAACCAGAATAACTTCCCCCTCAGATACTGACTTTGTCTGAACTATTCTTTGAGTCTGAGCCAGCAGCAGTTGGGAGGGAGGCAAATTTAAAATGAAGTAGAAGTAAGGCTTGGTAACTCTCCTTTGCCCAAAGTACAAGTGTCAGAATTTTAACTAGGTTTCTCTTTTGTTTGAAACAGTGATGACTCGTGGCACTGCCTCCAGCCCATCCTATAGATTCATATTGAATGATGGGACAATGCTTAGCGCCCACACCAAGTGTAAACTTTGCTACCCTCAAAGTCCAGACATGCAACCTTTCATCATGGGAATTCATATCATCGACAGGTACTACTTATTTGGAGAGCTTCATATGAAATAAGTCAGTTCACATATCTTAGAGAAAATTTTTATACTCTTGATGGCTAGAAAACAAATTCTAAATTAGACATTCAACTAATGTGATGAGTATAATATACATAAAATCAGTATATCCACATTGGGTTTTATAGTTTTGTCACCTAACAATAGCTTTGTTGTTCAAAAAGGGAGACAGGAAAGGTGAGGTTGAAAATATGTGTTTTAGGGGTAAAATAAAATGGATAAACACTTCCAACTTTCTGTATATGAACTTATGGTCTTATAAAAGATTTCAGAGTTTGTTAATATTGTTATTTTTATTTTTTAAATGTTTTCTTCTCATTAGGGCAAACTTCGATGGCTCCTGAGTTCAAGTTGACAGTTTCTCAAACTACAAATCAGTAAACTATCAACTTGAGATTTTTCAATATCATTGCCCCTAATTTGTTCTCCTAATTATGGTTTGCATTGGTATATATGGTAAATTAAAGGAACCATTCTTTTATTCTATGAATTATTGAAAACCCTACCTTTACAATTTAGCATTAAACAGAAACAAAGACATTTCCCCTCACCTCATCTTTTTCTCATCTGATGGATTTGCTTATTGGAACATGGTAATACCAGTCACAAATCTGTTGTCATAATTATGGATTTGAGTAAGAATGTGATGAAAATCTGAATTCAGTATTCGGCTTTCTTCTAATTTTAGTTTAATTTATGCTTGTGAATGGAATTAACACAGTTCTTTTTTCATATTGTGATTTCTCTTTCAAAACATCTGCTATGTCTGCATATCACCCTTTTTAATTTTTACATCAACAACACAGTATTTTCCTTACCCAGTCTTCCTCTTTGGAGTTGAAATACTTAAAAGCAGTAACAAGGGAGTCATGGATAAATGCTTTGTAAACAGAGATGTGGGAAGTTTCTCTTTCAACCAAAAGTATTATTGTAATATTAATTATTTTTATTAAATTTTGAAAAGTTTAAAAGTACATGTATTAGTGTGTTTTTTTAAGGCCAAGAAGATTTATTTTTCATAATAACAGAAACCACTATCAAATTTACAGGACCATAGCACTACTTCCTATAGGGTGGTGCTAATACCTCACAGTAATAGTAAACAATCACTATTTGTTCTTAATTTAAAGTGATACAGAAGTAATCCTTGATAGCTTTAAATACTAATAAAGTGAATGGTCTTGTTTTATAATATGCATCATAAAAAATACTTTAATGGAAACCAATAAAGATATTTGAATAATAATCTCTTTTCTTCCTTAGGGAACACAGTGGTCTTTCTCCTCAAGATGACACTAATTCTGGAATGTCAATTTCCCGAGTAAACCCTTCTGTCAATCCTAGTATCTCTCCAGCTCACAGTGTGGCCCGTTCATCCGCATTGCCACCATCCAACAGCAGCAACATGGTCTCCACCAGAGTAAACCGCCAACAGAGCTCAGACCTTCATAGCAGCAGTCATAGTAATTCTAGCAACAGCCAGGGGAGTTTTGGGTGCTCACCTGGAAATCAGATTGTAGCCAGTGTTGCCTTAAACCAGGGACAGGCCAGTTCGCAGAGCACTAATCCCTCTGTAAACCTCAATAATTCTATGGAAGGTACAGGAATGTCTCTCGCACAGTTCATGTCTCCAAGGAGACAAGTTAGTTCTGGATTGGCAACAAGGCCCAGGATGCCAAGCAATTCATTTCCTCCTAATATTCCAACATTAAGCTCGCCTGTTGGCATAACAAGTACTGCCTATAATAACAGTAACCGATCTTATTCAAACCTCCCACTAACATCTTTACAGAGTATGAATGAAGGACCCAATAACTCTGTTGGCTTCTCTGCCAGTTCTCCAGTCCTCAGACAGATAAGCTCACAGAATTCACCTAGCAGATTAAATATACAGCCCACAAAAGCCGAGTCCAAAGATAACAAAGAGATTGCATCCATTCTAAATGAAATGATTCAGCCTGACAACAGCTCTAGTGATGGCAAACCTCTGGATTCTGGGCTTCTGCATAATAATGACAGACTGTCGGATGGAGACAACAAATATGCTCAAACCAGTCACAAACTAGTGCAGCTTTTGACAACAACTGCAGAGCAGCAGTTACGGCACGCTGACATAGACACAAGTTGCAAAGAGGTACTGTCTTGCACTGGCACTTCCAGCTCTGCCTCTGCCAACTCTTCAGGCGGTTCCTGCCCCTCCTCTCACAGCTCGCTGACAGAACGGCACAAAATTCTCCACCGGCTCCTGCAGGAGGGCAGCCCCTCGGATATCACCACCTTGTCTGTGGAGCCTGATAAAAAGGACAGCACATCTACTCCTGTGTCGGTGACCGGACAGGCACAAGGGAACTCCAGTATAAAACTAGAAATGGATGCTTCAAAGAAAAAAGAATCAAAAGACCATCAGCTCCTACGCTACCTTTTAGATAAAGATGAGAAAGATTTAAGATCAACCCCAAACCTTAGCCTGGATGATGTAAAGGTGAAGGTGGAAAAGAAGGAGCAGATGGACCCCTGTAACACAAACCCAACCCCACTGACCAAACCTACCCCCGAGGAGATTAAACTGGAGTCCCAGAACCAGGTGGGCAAGCCTCACTTCCTAGGGGGAGCATTGCTAGTTATTTTTCTTCTTTTATTTTGCTCTAGCCCATAGCCCAGGTTTGGATTCAGGCCATGTTTTAACTATCCATTGGTGGATAGTTATGAAAAGGTTAGTATCAATGGTTTAAAAATCATATGATGCCCTCAAAAGTTCTCTTTGGAATTTTGGAGGGCTACGATATTAATGCATCATTCTAAGAAAGTCGGTATTTCTTTCTATAAAATCAAAGTTCACATCTTTGGAGATTTTACCTTTTCTGCTCTCTTCTTCCAGCCCTACCTGTTGAATCTAACTGTCTGATACTAGAACCCAGACATCTATATTTTAAAGAAGTTCCTCAGAGAACTGTCATTTGTAGCTAGGTTTGTGAACCTCTGATGTAATGACATGGAAGAGAAAGGTAACAAGGGGAACAAGGCTGCCTAAATTGTCTTGATTTGCTATTTAGTTTCTTTTGAAACATTTTCCAAGGCTGCTTTTTCTTATCTGATTCTAACCATACTCAACCCCCATCAGAATAAGGACTTCAGTATTCTGGGTAGGAGGGTATGTAACATAAGTAAATGTAAATAAATCTTTGCACAAATTGTTGTGAATTAGTGACCTCTATTCTTAGGCTGGGGTGGAGGTGGGATAAAAATTAATAGGCAGACCTGGAGATCATCATGCTGTGTGAAATAAACCAGTCAGACAAGTACCATGTGATTTCACTTATATGTGGAATCTAATGAACAAAATAAACAAAATAGAAACAGACTCATAGGTACAGAGAACAAACTGACAGCTGTCAGAGGGGCTGGTGCTGGGGCTGGGGGTGGGTGCTTGGTAAAAAAGGTGAAGGAATTAAGCAAAGAAAAACTCATAGACATAGACAACAGTGTGGTGATTACCAGAGGGAGAAGGGGATAAATGGTGATGGAAGAAGACTTGACTTGGGGTGGTGAACAGACAGTACAAGTGTACAGATTATATATTTTAGAACTGTACACCTGAAACCATGTACTTTTATTAACCAATGTCACACACACACACACACACACACACACACACACACACACAAAAGAATAAAAAAAATTAACAGGCAGCTTCATATATTGAATAATTGCTGTGTACACTGAAGGAATTTAAGAAAGACATAAAGTATGGTCCCTCTACTTTAGGAGTTTACAGAATATTTAGACAGAATATAGATATCCATAAAATAGCTGAAAATATATTGACAAAGGAGTTTATCAATAAGACTTACCATTATGAAACAAGATTCAAAACTAATGTGCATAGGTCCTTTTCTTGAACCAGCTTTATTTTCTGCACTCATCTTTAAAAAAATCTCTCTCTCCCCTCAGACATACTGTACTCTAGACACATGGAAGTCTGTGGCATTCCAGAAATAAGCCACGTCTCTCCTAAGCATCTTCCACCTTGCTCTCCTTTCTATGTCTGCTGAACTCATCTTCACAAACCAGTCCAGACACCTCTCTCTGTAAAACTTTCCTCGGTAGCCCGCATTTCCTTCCCCTGCGCTTCTTAGAGCTCTGGACTGTCCCTGTTTACTATTTGTAACAACACCGGTTTGGTTATTTTTATGTGTGCTCTTTTTTTTTTTTTTTTTGTATTTTTCTGAAGCTGGAAACGGGGAGAGACAGTCAGACAGACTCCCGCATGCGCCCGACCGGGATCCACCCGGCACGCCCACCAGGGGCAACGCTCTGTTGCAACCAGAGCCACTCTAGCGCCAGGGGCAGAGGTCAAGGAGCCATCCCCAGTGCCCGGGCCATCTTTGCTCCAATGGAGCCTCGCTGCAGGAGGGGAAGAGAGAGACAGAGAGGAAGGAGAGGGGGAGGGGTGGAGAAGCAAATGGGCGCTTCTCCTGTGTGCCCTGGCTGGGAATCGAGCCCCGGACTTCTGCCCGCCAGGCCGATGCTCTACTAGTGAGCCAACCGGCCAGGGCTATGTGTGCTCTTTGAGGATAAGGCTGGCTCTCATGTTTCTTAGAACAACTAAGCTAATACCGTGTTTTTAAGCAGAATAACTGCTTTAAATAATGACTATATTAAAACTCCCACTCTATAAAACTAACTTTAAAAGTAACAGCTTTATAAAATAATGCCATTGTGTATAATCCTGGTATATCTGTTTTGGTGTAAAGGTACGCACATTTTTGCTGGGTTTATACCTAAGAGTGCGTGTTCATTGTTAGTAGATTATGCCAGTTTTCCTACTGTGTGAGAATTCCTTCTAGTTGTTCCATGTTTACTAATATTTGGTCTTGTCAATCTTGTAAATTTTAGTCACTCTGGGCCTATGTAATGATGCATCATAGTTTTAATTTTCATTTTCCTGATAAATGTTTATAAGTCATTTGGATTTCTTTTTTTTTCCTATTTTTTATTTTCTTTAGTGAGAGACAAACAGATGGACAGAGAAGCAGGCAGGAGGGAAGGGAGATGAGAACCATCAACTTGTAGTTGCATCTTAGTTGTTCATTGATTGCTTCTCATACGTGCCTTGACATGGGGGCTCCAACTGAGCCAGGGACCTCTTGCTCAAGCCAGCAACCTTGGACTCAAGCTAGTGATCATGAGATCATGTCTATAATCCCACACTCAAGCTGGTGAGCCCATGCTCAAGCCCATGACCTTGGGGTTTTGAACCAGGGTCCTCAGCGTCCCAGGTCGATGCTCTATCCACTGCATCACCACCAGCCAGACTGGATTTCTTTTTTATGAATTGCCTATTCAAATATCTTGCCTATTTTCCCAATGTGTTCTCTTTTTCCTAATGACTTCTAAGAGTTCTTTTGTACTTTAGATAGTCCTTTACTGGTTTTGTACTTGCATAAATCTTCTCTGTGCTGTGGCTTGCCTTTTCTTTCTCTTACTGGTGCTTTTTTGATGAAGTGAAGTTCTTCATTTTAATGTAGTCCAATTTTTCATTTTTATACTTTATGGTTAGTATTTTCTGTACATGTGTAATAGAAGATACGTTTAAAAATGTTCACAATAGCTGTATTTGTATTAGCCTCAAACTGAGAACACCCCCAAATCCATCACAGTAGAAGGGTAAATATATTGTGACATATTCATACAATGGGGTACTATTCAGCAATATAAACAAATTAACTACTGCTACATGCAACAAGATGTCAGAAATGTAATATTAAGGAAAAGAAGCCAGACATTTAAAAAACATATACATATAGTTCTATTTAAACAATCTAGAACTATAAATTTTCATTGAATTAAATAACGAAATACAACCAGGTAGATATTTTATGTTGATGAATTATCTCAAAGTAATTATAGGAAAATAATACTGTGAAATAAAGGCCACTTTTCTTCTATATATAACCTCAGACAGATGTAGGAACTCCCCTTTCTAGCCTAGAAGATTATAAAAGCATTTCCCAAATGTTTAAATTTAAAAATATATATATTAAAGTAAATTTATATTTCATTCCATCATGAAGTAGGTCATTTCAACAAAATTTGAAAAAATATGACAGAAAAAAATACCTTTGAAACTATCATCATAACACAGTACTCTTGACACTTGTTTCAGTCCAGTCTTTTCCAGTGCATAAGCATTATACTAAGATATCTGAGATAAATACTATGTGTATCTTATTTCCTGCAGTATCTTAATATCATAAGCATTCACATTTTCTCCAGTGGAATAGTTAGATCATGTAATTTCAATGAAGCCTCAATCTTTTAAATTATTTCTTTAGTCTTTCATAGTTGCATTTAATTCATAGAGTTTAAAGGAGCAATGTTTTTCTACATTATTTCTGTTGAAAGTGTAGAATATACTTCCTCTGACTCTGGTTTCCATTCTTAGTTTACAGCTGACCTTGACCAGTTTGATCAGTTACTACCCACGCTGGAGAAGGCAGCCCAGTTGCCAGGCTTATGTGAAACAGAGAGGATGGATGGTGCGGTTGCCATCAAATCAGAGATCCTGCCAGCTTCACTTCAGTCCACCACTGCCAGACCCACTTCCAGGCTGAACAGTATGTGTTGGGGACAAATCCTCAGTTGCACTGTTTAATGTTAATGATGATTAGTGCTTTCTCTCTCACTATTATTGCATAGACCTTTTGTTAGTTGAGAGTAAGATAGCTTTTCATTAATGCCGCTGTAAATAATATAACATGAACTTCATTCAACTTGTATATTTTAAATTACAGTATAACCTCTACCTTTTGCTGTTAATGTTAAATTGAGCAGTTGATGTTAAGGAGAGCAATTCTGTGTTCTTGCACAAAATATTCCATAGCAGGACTTTAAGAAATATAATAATTGGGTCAGATTATGCTTTCTAAAGTATCTTGAACACTAGTTCTAAGAGTTGTAAAAAAATAAAGATTTTATGCTAAAATAACCAGGGCAAGTGCTACATGGCGCATACATCATTCCTCATTAAAGTTCACACAAACATAGTAAAGGTTTTAAGAAGTCCCGTGTTAAAGAAACCAGTTTAATTTCTTTCACTCAGCGTTTACCAGACTTTCTTGATTCTGAAATTCCTTTTCTCAGGTAATACATGTTACCCCACAGAATGAGTATTTCCTGGAGCACTGTCTAGAAGACAGCTGTGTTGAAATAATTTACTGTTGCTCCAATCATGTTAGCATTCTCCTAATTAAGAAACACTTCCATAGTATAATGCTTCAAATTCATGAAGATAGGACTGTCAGTTTGTTTGTTGTTCACCTATCGCATTTTGAAGGTGAAAAAGAACCAGTGGTGATCATTCCATTGTGTGACCTTGAAACTGAAAGAAACTAACCAGCTCTCATTCAGAATTTGCCTGGGTTCCTCCCCTGAGTCTTATCCTTCTGATGAGGTCAGATGTGGGATTCATTTATTTCAGTCTTATCGCAGCTCTTAGATGTCATGACATAATTCCCGAAAGCTTACCAGGATTTCCAGGCAGTTGTAAAGAAGAATCTTGAGTCACTTCTGACATTTTTGGAAGCAGTTTTTCAACTGACCAGAACACTGAATGAGAGCGGGAGCTTAGATTCAAGTATCACATTCTCCATTTTATTCACAGTGTCATCCTGTTCATCTCTCATGTTAGCAAGTGAATTTTCTGAGCCTTATTCTCTTTATCTGCAAAATGGTATTAGATGATATAACTTTGAAAGTCTCTTCTAGTTGAAAGAGAGTCTCCAGACTCTGAGATATCAGGCGTAGTTGGGGAAACAATAAGGTATAAGTAAAAGATGATAAAATGAAAGTCTGGATATTGATAGGTTTGATTCTGGTTCCCCTCCCCATCAAATGTTGGAGACTGGAGGCCTTTTCTCAGGAGATGCTGAATGGCCAGAAAGAAGATGTCTGGACATGGGTATATAAGGAGAGGTCCCTAAAGTGCAGAGCTTGTCTTGCCATTTAACCATCCAGCAGTGAAGGGCCACCAGAAGACGCAGCACACTTAGCCCTCCCTGTGAGTGTGTTAGAGCCCTGACTAAACAACCATAGAGAGATCATCGGGACTGTGAGGCAAATGTGCAACTTCGAAGTGAGCAGAAGAAACAAACAGAAAAAGAATATGCAATGGGACCCTACAATGAGTGCAAAAAAAAAACAAAACCTATTAAATATTTTGAAAAGACTTTGTCCATGAATAATATGGGAAGTAAAAAAGGGGGGACAAAGAACAAGAAAGAACTTTTGGAAATTAGATATCCTTTTTTTTTTTTAATTTTAAGAGAAATGTTAGCAGATAAAGGTGACACAAGTTCCCAGTAAAAACAAAAAGACCAAGACAATTAGGGAAGAATAAGTTAAGCTTGACCTAGGAAGGTCAAGAATGATTGCTGAGAATTCCAGAAACGAACAGTCAGGAGAGGAAAAAAATGGTCAAGAAGATACTTTCAAACAAAAAATATAAGAGAATTTTCTAGAACTTAAGGACAACTCTCCAGATTGAAGTGGTTCAACAAGTACCCAATATGCACACATAAAGATTCCAAAAGCTTTCAGAGAGATGTAAATTGCATACAATGAATGAACCATGATTGTCAAAACTTGGAAGCTATCAAGCCACAAAAAGACATGGAGAAACCTTAAACGCATATTGCTGAGTGAAAGATGTCAATCTAAAAAGGTTACATACTTGATGATTCCAACTATGTGATTTTCTGGAAAAGACAAAACTATAGAGGTAGTAAAAAGATCAGTGGTTGCCAGAGGGAAGGAGGAACAGGTGGAGCAGGGATTTTTAGAGCTGTGCTACTGTTCTGTGTGATACTGTTATGGTGAATGAATGGTATTGTTATACATTTGTCAATACATGTCGAATGTACAGTGGACCCTACTGTATACTGTGGGCTTTTAGGTGTATCAATATTAGTTGATCAGTTCTAACAAATGTACCACACTAATGCTAAATGTTAGTAATAAGGGACACAGCTCAATCTAAAAAATGGTCAAAGGATTTTAAAAGACCCTTCATAAAAGAAGATATGAAAATAGCCATAAGCATATGAAAGGATGGTCAGTATCTAATAATTAAGGAAATGTGAATTAAAACTATAATGCAATATTACTACACACCCGTTGAAACACCCAAACTTTAAAAACTGACAGTGCCAAATGATGGCAAAGATATGGAGCAACTTGAACTTTTGCATTGCTAGTGGGAAATTTACTTTTCTTTTTTAAATTAAATTTATTGGGGTAAGTGGTTAATAAGGAGTAGGGGTTGGTGGAGGGGGATCCCTCATGGCAGCCCTCGCAGCTACTTTGGGAGATTCCTTTGAGTCGTTTACTCACTACTTTAATCCCGTGGGCAGATGCCAGAGTCAGCTGCACTAAGAGCAGGGCTGGTGGCAGCTGTTCAATGGTCCTTTAGTTATGCCAGCCATCGCTGGTGGCCTGATCCTGTACCCGCGCCAGTGACCACTGAATTCACAGTTGTTCTGGTGTTCTGAGAAAACTCCCCTTTTTTGGGAAATCTTCTTTTTGTCTTGTTGCACGTTTTTTTTGTTGTTTTGTTTTTTTGCACGTTTTTTAGTTTAAAGTTTCACCATCAGTTTGTTTCCATCTGTCTTATCTTTTAACATATCTTCGCAGTCCTAGTTAGCGGCCATGATAATTCTTTTTACCTTCAGCAATAGATTTATTTTTCACTTTTTGTTTCTTTTATTTCAGTGATATTTCTGGAGGGAGAATAAAATATAAGTGATAGATCTGCCACATTGAGCCATAAAAATTTCTTAGGTCCATTTACATATAAGAAAACTAAGGAAGGTCCAGAGAATAAAAAGAATACACATACACACAGACAAAAACATGTGCAA
This sequence comes from Saccopteryx bilineata, assembly GCF_036850765.1. Taxonomy (NCBI): domain Eukaryota; kingdom Metazoa; phylum Chordata; class Mammalia; order Chiroptera; family Emballonuridae; genus Saccopteryx; species Saccopteryx bilineata. Next base: position 83,475,411 of record NC_089492.1, on the reverse strand, counting down.
AGTTACTTAGGTAGTATATGCAAAACCAGGATTTAAATCTAACTCTTCCTGGTTTTCAAATATGCTGTTTATAAGCACACACATACTGCTGCTGCACTGTGACCAAGTGATTTTAAAAATTTGTTAGAAATGTACTACAAAAGCACATCCAGATACATATTGCTTTTTTAGTGTAGACAATTTAGAAGGGTATTTTTGATCAAAATATACATTATGTGCCTCCTTGATCAAAACCTGTGCTATGTCCATTTGACTATCTTTAAATCCCTATCCTTTAAGGATAGATTTGACTTGATAATTTTTTAAAAAGTCAAAACCAAAAGTAGATGTAACAATAAGGAGATGTATTTTTTTTTAATTTAGAAAATTAAATTTAATAGGCTGACATTGATCAATAAGAGTACATAGATTCCAGCTAAACATCTCTATAGCATTTGAACTGTTGATTGCATTGTGTGCCCATCACCCAAAGTCAAATCATTTTTTGTATTTTTTGAAGGATACATAAACAGGTTAGGACAGTCCTAAAGGAAGTTCTAAATGGGTGAAGTGACTTTTAAAATAAAAACCAACTTCTTTTTAGCATGTAACCTATACAAACAAAACTTTTAATTGAATCAAACTTTGATTTGTTTGAATATTTTTTCCCTAGTCACCAAACTTAGCACATGAATCTTATTTTATTTTAAAAATATTTTATCCAACTTGTAGTCTTAACATTTTTCCCATCAAGACTGTTAATATGAGATACTGTGTACTGTTATTAGTCAAATAAATTACCTTATAATATTCAATCTTGATGATAGCCATGTAAATTTTCTTTGACTTTTAAATATTACTAATTTTGTCTAGATTAGATATCTTAAAGGGAATATAGGAATGAGGAATTAATGTGTAGAGAAGAGCAATAGGAGAGCTTTAGATAATCTTCTTTGACCAACATCCTGATTTAAATAATGACAGGAATCAAGTGATTCCTTTCCCATCACCATTTATTATTGTCTGTTTTTGTTTGCTTAATTTTTTAGAATCCTACAGAATTCGAGTTCTCTGTCATTTATCATGAGAGAGGTTTAATTAAAAACTAATTATTTGCATTTAGAAGTGCATATGCTTTTATGAACTCCTACATTTCATTCATGCTAAATATTGAGTATATTTCACATAAAAGTAAGTCTGATATGTTTTGTATAGTTTAGATTATCAATATTCAGCATTAAATACATTTTTGAGGCACCCTAATATCTACTTATTCTCCGTTCATTAGAATAAGGAATTCTTTCTATTTATGTTTTCTTTTAAAACTCCCATTTTTAGTTTTCTTTTATAAGTTATAACTTTGCATAGTTACTAGACTTATCATGGTGAGCTCATTGTAAGGCATATACATGTCAAATAACTATGTTGTGTATCTGAAACTAATATAATATTGAGTGTGAACCATACTTTGATTTTTAAAACTTGTGTTAGTCTTCTCAGGCTGCCATAACAAAATACCACAGACTGAGAGGCTTAAACAACAGAAATTAATCTCCCCACAGTTGAGGAGGCTAGAAGTCCAAAGTTAAGGTGTTGGCAGATTTGCTTTTCTCTGAAGACTCTGTGACTTGTAGATGGCTGCCCTTTGCTGTGTCCTCATGTCATCCCTCTGACTGTGCTGTGTCCTAACATCCTCTTCCTTTAAGAGCACCAGTCACAGAGCCCACCCCAGTGACCCTCTTTTAATCTAATTATCCCTTAATACAGTTGCATGCTGGGGTACTGGGAGTTAACACTTCAACATATGAATTTGGGGGGAATATAGTTCGGCACATAACAATGATTAATATATGTTCATTTTAGCCCTGGCCGGTTGGCTCAGCGGTAGAGCGTCGGCCTGGCGTGCGGGGGACCCGGGTTCGATTCCCGGCCAGGGCACATAGGAGAAGCGCCCATCTGCTTCCCCACCCCTCCCCCTCTCATTCCTCTCTGTCTCTCTCTTCCCCTCCCACAGCGAGGCTCCATTGGAGCAAAGATGGCCCGGGCGTGGGCGTACCGGGTGCATCCCCATCGGGCGCATGCGGGAGTCTGTCTGACTGTCTCTCTCCGTTTCCAGCTTCAGAAAAATACAAAAAAAAATAAAATTATTTTTATTTTCTTTTACGTTTTCTAATGATTGCTTGTAATTTCTAAAATGAACATATATATATATATATATATATATATATATTTATTTATTTATTTATTTATTTATTTTGTATTTTTCTGAAGCTGGAAACGGAGAGAGACAGTCAGACAGACTCCCGCATGCGCCCGACCCGACGGGGAATTACTTTTATTTTCTTTTACGTTTTCTAATGATTGCTTGTAATTTCTAAAATGAACAGATATATATATATATATATATATATATATATATATATATATATATATATATATATTTTTTTTTTTTTTTTTTTTTTTTTTTTTTTCTGAAGCTGGAAACGGGGAGAGACAGTCAGACAGACTCCCGCATGCGCCCCACGGGGATGCACCCGGCACGCCCACCAGGGGGCGACGCTCTGCCCCTCCAGGGTGTCGCTCTGTGGCGACCAGAGCCACTCTAGCGCCTGGGGCAGAGGCCAAGGAGCCATCCCCAGCGCCTGGGCCATCTTTGCTCCAATGGAGCCTCGCTGCGGGAGGGGAAGAGAGAGACAGAGAGGAATGAGAGAGGGAGGGGTGGGGAAGCAGATGGGCGCTTCTCCTATGTGCCCTGGCCGGGAATCGAACCCGGGTCCCCCGCACGCCAGGCCGATGCTCTACCGCTGAGCCAACCGGCCAGGGCCTAATAAAAGTAATTCTTAATCTTACTACCTAAAATCTACCAAGGATAAGTAGCCTACCAGAATTTTTGTTGTTGTTAAAATATGAAATATTTTGTAAAAATAGAATTATTCTGAACATGTCTTGGGTTATGCTTTTATATTTTTCTTTTAACAGCACATTATAAATATACATGAGCATGTGTATGTGTACTATAATTTATTAGTCCCTAAATTTCTAGAATTTGGGTTATGTATAGTTTTTTCCTAGTGTAAGTAGTATAGAAATAAAGCTTTCAGAAAAAAAAACCTCCACACAAAACCTTTTTAAAATGTATATACTGTTTTCTTCCATTACAAAACATAATTCAACTTTTTTCATTTGTCATTATAAGCATCAGTTATTCTACTGTTATATTTTGATTAACAACTATAGAGCTTTGTCCATTTAGTGAATGACCCTAGACTATTATGCCCTTTAGTTTCTGTTCCTGCCTTTTATACAGTATATTTTATCTTTTGCTTACAGTTCTCACATCATGATAATAACACTTGTAACAAATTCTGATGTATTATAGACTGAAAAATCAGTACATTAAATTGTTATAATTTTTTTTTTAGTGAGAAGAGGGGAGGCAGAGACAGACTCCCGCATGCGCCCTGACTAGGATCTATCTGGCAAGCCCAGGGGGTGATGCTCTGCCCATCTGGGTCCATGCTCAGTTGCTCAGCAACTGAGCCCTTTTTTTTTTTTTTTTTTTGCACCTGAGGTGGAGGCTAAGGAACCATTCTCAGCACCCAGGCCAACTCACTTGAGACAGTTCAGCCATGGCTGCGGGAGGAGAAGAGAAAGAGAGAGAGAGAAAGAGAAGGGGAGGAAGAAAAGTGGAGATGCAGATGGTCACTTTTCCTCTGTGCCCTGATCAGGAATCGAACCTGGGACATCCACATGCCAGGCTGACACTGTACACTGAGCCAACAGGCCAGGACCTATCTTTTAAATTTTTCCTAACAAAATCTAGAGTGATTCTCCTATGGTAACATCAATTTACATTTAACATCAGATTTTCTTTGATTCACAGACTTTTTCTCACTTTGTCATTTACTTGTTATGTGGCCACATTCTATATTGTTTCTGAATAAGTAATCTTTGTATCATTGAGGTAATATTTTATCATTGAAATTGAAATCTCACTCTACTATACTATGTATTACTTCATAAAAATTGTCATTTTATCTTTCATTGTGACACTGACACTGATTTCTTACCTTTGCTTCTTTAATCAGGATTACCTGAGCTGGAATTGGAAGCAATTGATAACCAGTTTGGACAACCAGGAACAGGTGATCAGATTCCATGGGCGAATAATACAGTGACAACTGTGAATCAGAATAAACCAGAGGAGTGAGTAATACATTTTGTATCTTTAAAGTATCAGATACCAACTTTACAACAAAAGAACTGGTTTTCCCAAACTGGCTTCCAGTCTACATTGATTGGCATTTTGTAAGATGTTAACAGAAATGAATGATAATAAAAAAAAAGGGGTGGGGGAGGATGGAATTAAACAGATTTATTTACTCCATAACTGGAAGACTAGTGTGCATTGTAATTACTAAGAGATTGATGCACTGTGCAGCTGTTGGTTTATTTTTTTATCTCTTCCTTTGCTTTTATTGATTACCATAAAGTTTCTGGGACCACCTGGCCTGTGGTGGCACAGTGGATAAAGCATTGACCTGGAACACTGAGGTCACCCGTTTGAAGCCCTGGGCTTGCCTGGTCAAGGCACATGTGGGAGTTGCCTGCTCTTCCCTCCTCCTCTCTCTCTAAAAATGAATAAATAAAATTTTTTTTTAAAGTTTCTGGGACCTATGGATGAATTGGCCTCAGTACAACAATTACATTGCTCTTGAGCTTTTAGTTAGGTAATTATTTTGTCCAGCTTTTCTCTTTGTTTGGAGCAAGAGGGTGTGGGGAGGGAAGGTACTGTCTGTATCTACTTGGTGTCCCATCTTGATTAGAATTTAATTTCTGCCTGACCTGTGGTGGCGCAGTGAATCAAGCGTCAACCTGGAACGCTGAGGTTGCCGGTTCAAAACCCTGGGCTTGCCTGGACAAGGCACATATGGGAGTTGATGCTTCCTGCTCCTCTCCCCTTCTTTCTCTCTCCTCTAAAATGAATTAAAAAAAATAAAAATTAATAAAAATTTAAAAAAAAAGAATTTAATTTCTAATCAACACAGGTAGTTCTATTCCATAGCAGAGAGTACATCTCAGACACAGCGTGGTTGAGCATGGTTTAAAGCCTTAACTGCAAGCATATTAAGTGTGTTCCCATTTATCGTCCCCAGAGAAGAATCTCTGTAATTGTATTATTGTATCAGTATTATTCTCTATATATTTCTAAGTTTTATGCATCATTTGGTATTAGTTGCAATTAGATAACATATTTCCTAAATATAATTAACAATTTGTTTAAAAGTTCTTTTCCCTTTTTTAACTATGTTTAGTTAATATTTTGGCTCTTCTGTAAGCTAACATGAAGCATATGGAGACAAATTTGAGTGATTGACAAAATAATGAAAAATATGTTCATAAATTTCTGTGCATTAAGTGCATCAGAAAATTTTCTAGAACTAGATTGGCATATATATGTATGGTATGTGTATTTGCATTCTTAAGGTTGAATAATTATTTGCTCTATGGTTTTAAACTTTATCTTTTAATTTTGCAGCCAGTGTATTAGTTCACAATTAGATGAGCTTCTCTGTCCACCGACAACAGTAGAAGGAAGAAATGATGAGAAGGCTCTTCTTGAACAGCTGGTGTCCTTTCTCAGCGGCAAAGACGAAACCGAGTTGGCTGAATTAGACAGAGCTCTGGGAATTGACAAACTTGTTCAGGTATTTATGAAAGTTGGCATTATTTACACCAGTGTTTTTCAACCACTTACACGTGGACCACTGCTGGCCCACCAGAAATTTTGTACTGGTTCATGAAAATACATCATTGGGTGGTTATTAATTAACTTTTGCAGACCGGCACAGTCTGAAAAAATAAAATCAATTTAGTGAATCATGACTAGCATTCTTTAAATGGAGCAGAATAGTGTGAAAAACAAAGTATAAGGATGCATAGCCCATGAAAAGGGGAAGTTATATTTCATGACACTCTTTCAGTTACACATACACAACCCTACACACAACAGGTCACAATTTAAATTATATTTCTTACAATGAGTAATAGTCAAAAAGTTTGAAAGCCATAACTCTAGAACATTCTATTAGATGAACTATGAATTCTTTTTCAAATAAGATAAAAACATGAATTCTATATTTGACATAGAAAAATGCCTGACTGATCCTTTCGTTAGTAATGTACTTCTGTAGTCACCTAGTAAATATAGTTTGTTGATTTATAGGCTTTGCAATGAAGTTCTTTTTAAAGCTTTTTGCTTTATTTCATTGATTTGAGGTCTTTATTTTAACCATGTTTTCATGTTTTTACTGAGATTTTTAAACATCTCAGTTCATCTATTCTGCATTTCAGAAGTAACTTTTAGAGGTGATTTCTTTAAGTAATAAACCTCCAGAGAGCTTCATGAATTCAGCATGAATATATGCATTATGATGAAACTTTCTAGAGATGCTCTCAGACCCAAAGTTATATAGGGAAGCATGTCCTTCATTGGCAAAAACATATTTATAAAATATTTTGGCTTATTTTCTAACAGGGAGGTGGATTAGATGTATTATCCGAGAGATTTCCACCACAACAAGCAACACCACCTTTGATGATGGAAGAAAGACCCAACCTTTATTCTCAGCCTTATTCTTCTCCTTCGCCTACTGCCAATCTCCCTAGCCCTTTCCAAGGCATGGTCAGGCAAAAACCTTCACTGGGGACTATGCCTGTTCAAGTCACACCTCCTCGAGGTGCTTTTGCATCTGGTATGGGCATGCAGCCCAGGCAGACTCTAAACAGACCTCCAGCTGCACCCAACCAACTTCGACTTCAGCTTCAACAGCGATTGCAGGGGCAACAGCAGGTGAGTACTCTTGTTTAGCAGGTGATCCTTTTAAAGGTATGTGCTCTCTCTGCAACAAAACAGCCCAATTGCTACAATAAAGGTGTCAAGTCCACTCTCAGAACTTGCATGAAAGACTCAAACACCATCCTTGGTCTGCTAGGGTGAGAAAAGGAAACACACTCATTCAATTAAAGATGCTGGCTCATAGCAAAATACTTTGAGACTACAATTTAAAAGCAATTTAGTCTTGATTTTTGAGATTAAAAAATATTTAAGATGAACATCATACAATTATTAAACCAGTGAAGAGAAATATAACTTAATTTAGAGAGTGTCGAGAGATACTGTTTATGGTTTTTGAAACAGAAAATGAACTGTATGTTGTTTGAAGTTGGAATCATTGGAGCCTAGTGATATTAGGAGAATGGAGGAAAGGATAGTTTGGGGGTGTTGGGTTTTGTGGATGAATTGAATCTCTCTCATGACAGGTAATGAGTAGGTGAGTAGGTACAGTGGCATAATATTAAGATTATATAAGCGACAAGTATAGAGATAATCAGGAGCCAAAAAATCAGAGGGTTAAAAGTTTTGTCTTGCCTGACCAGGCAGTGGCACAGTGGATAGAGCGTCAGACTAGGATGTGGAGGACCCAGGTTCGAGACCCCAAGGTCGCCAGCTTGAGCGCGGGCTTATCTGGTTTGAGCAAAAGCTCACCAGCTTGGACCCAAGGTCGCTGGCTCCAGCAAGGGGTTACTCGGTCTGCTGAAGGCCCATGGTCTAGGTACATATGAAAAAGCAATCAATGAACAACTAAGGTGTCGCAACAAAAAACTAATGATTGATGCTTCTCATCTCTCTCTGTTCCTGTCTGTCTGTCCCTGTCTATCCTTCTCTCTGACTCTCTCTCTTGTCTCTGTAAAAGAAAAATAACACGTTTTGTCTCTGAGAAGTGGGACCAGGTCTGTAGATTTTTGTTTCTTTTTATTAAGTCTAGCATATTTTTAAAAATCATATGTGGGCCTGACCACTCGGTGGCACAGTGGATAGAGTGTCAGACTGGGATGCAGAAGATCTAGATTCGAGACCCCGAGGTCACCAGCTTGAGTGTGGGTTCATCTGGTTTGAGCTAAAGCTCACTAGCTTGGACCCAAGGTCGCTGGCTTGAGCAAGGGGTTACTTGGTCTGCTGAAGGCCCGCGGTCAAGACACATAAATGAGAAAGCAATCAATGAACAACTAAGGTGTCACAATGAAAAACTAATGATTGATGCTTCTCATCTATCTCCGTTCCTGTCTGTCCCTATCTATCCCTCTCTCTGACTCTCTCTTTGTCTCTATCAAAAAAAATAAATAAATCATATGTGGATATTGCTTCAGGGTTTTTTTTTTAAGTATTTAAAGAAATTTCCTGGAACTTGACTGATTTGGGAAGGAAGAAAAAGGAGATAAATTAGAAAAGCGGTATGGTACAATGGTGGTAAGAGTAAGCTCTCATTTCAATCATAGTGCTAACTTAGGAGGTTTGACAGTCAGATTATTGCCCCTTTAAAGCCTCTGGTTCTTCATTTATAAAAAGAGTCTAATAACGAATTTTTTTTACCTTGTAGGTGCTTGTGTGGATTAAATGAGATAATGCATGTAAACCACTTAGCACAGTACCTGCCATGTATTCTTTCTTAGTAAATACTAGCTATTACTATAAAATGATATTCAATAAATATAATAAATATATAACATAATTATATTTCACTCAGAAAGATGATGAAAGGGAGAAAGAGAAAGGGAGAGATGAAATAGGAAAAAATTTAATGGTAGAATAACAAAAAAGGAATAACCTTGTAAGTACTGTGGTGGAGTAAAGAACTCAAGAATTAAAGGAAGAGAAGGAAGAGAGAAACAAGGAAAGGGGGTAGCAATATGTTCTAAGGATAAGTTAAACTACCTCTTGTCACAACTTGTCATTCATTGTAAGGTAGAGAGCTTAAGAAGAGGAAATGCTTAATAGTTCCCCTGTATTAATTTTTCATAAAAGATATTTAAGGGGACTATGTTAGGTATTATGAGGAAAATAAAGACAAAATGATACAGGCAACTTTCAGGACTTACAGTCAAGTCAGCTTGGTGTATTTAACACATAAATACCCATAAAGGTGAAGACTAGTACAACAGCGAGTGATTAAGTACTAAACCAGAAGAGGAGAAGAAAGTGTAAACATGCTGATTTCCTCATCTTACAGGGTGGAGTTCAGTAATTGGTCTCTTAAGTTAAAGCTTCAGTGAGCAAGGCCAGCTCAACAATCTAGGTCAGGTTTGTGAATAGATGAAATGATAATTCATACTTAGTTCAGAAAAAAATTGCTTTTATTTGATTTGCCTAAAGCAGCTGATGAACAGAGTAGCCCTGGACTGACTTAGAGTGCTCATGGAGTGCCCCTTGAGACATGGAATTTGAGATAATTAGCTAAATGAAATCCTATTTTGTCATCAGAAGAGGAGAGTAAATGATGGTGTGTTGGCGATAACAGTACCTGATAAAATCCAGAAATTAAGTTTAAATTATTTAAAGTGATACAAGTAAATCCAAAGTCAGGTTCAAATTGGTGAACTAAAGTAAAACATCTAGGCCTGACCTGTGGTGGCGCAGTAGATAAAGTGTCGACCTGGAAATGCTAAGGTCACCAGTTTGAAACCCTGGGCTTGCCTGGTCAAGGCACATATGGGAGTTGGTGCTTCCAGCTCCTCCCCCCCTTCTCTCTCTCTGTCTCTCCTCTCTCTCTCTGTCTCTCCCTCTCCTCTCTAAAATGAATAAATAAATAAAAAAGTAAAACATCTACCCTTTCTTCTACCTTATTTTCATTTAAACCAGTGGTCCCCAACCTTTTTTGGGCCATGGACCGGTTTAATGTCAGAAAATATTTTCACGGACCGGCCTTTAGGGTGGGACGGATAAATGTATCACATAACCGAGACAAGCATCAAGAGTGAGTCTTAGGTGGATGTAACAGAGGGAATCTGGTCATTTTTTAAAAATAAAACATCGTCCAGACTTAAATATAAATAAAATGGAAATAATGTAAGTTATTCTTTCTCTGTGGACTGGTACCAAATGGCCCTTGGACCGGTACTGGTCCGTGGCCCGGGGGTTGGGGACCACTGATTTAAACAACAGGTTGTGTATTTTAAGTGAGTAACTTCCTATCAGTGCGGAAACAAAAAATAAAGAGAATACCGTCATCCTACTTAGAGTTTTGAAATATATAGAATTTGGGCACACTGTGGTGGCGCAGTGGATAAAATGTCAACCTGGAATGCTGAGGTCGCTGGTTTGAAACCCTAGGCTTCCTGGTCAAGGCACATATGAGAGTTGATGCTTCCTGCTTCTCACCCCTTTCTCTCTTTTTCTTCTCTAAAATGAATAAATAATTTTTTTTAAAGGGGGAAAACTTAAAAAAAAAAGAAATATATAGAATTTTGAAATATAGAAAGCAAATGTAAGAAACGAAACTGTCATATACAAATATATGTAATACACTGCTTCCATAGAAAATCAAAGAGAATCTACAGGGAACTTAGAACTAATGGAGAAATTCACCAAGGTTTCTAAATAAAAGAACAGGAAATAAAAATGAATGTTTTTATTAGCAATAACAAATTAGAAAATATAATTTCAAAATATATTGCAATATGCAAAAGTAAATCATAATTAAAAGTAAAAAAAAAAAAAAGTCAAAACAAGACCTGTGGTTGCGTGGTGGATAAAGCGTTGCCTTGGAATGCTGAGGTTGCTGGTTCAAAACCCTGGGCTTGCCCAGTCAAGGCACATACAACAAGCAATCAATGAACAACTAAAGTAAGGTAACTATGACTTGATACTTCTTGTTCTCTCCTCTCCTCTCTCTGTAAAATCAATAAATAAAATCTTTTAAAAAAATAAAAAGTAAAAGATATTTGTTAATTAAAAGGCTGTTGTAAAGATGGCAGTCATTCTGAAGTTAATATATAAATTCAGTGGAATGCCAATCAAAATCTCAACATGGAATTTGACAAGTAGATTCTAAACTTACCTCAGAAGCATAACTACAACCTTAAAAGACGAATGAGGATGAACTTGCCCTACAGACAGTTCTACCAATTGGAATATAATAGGCCAAAGACACACCCTGACATACAGAGAAATTTAATGATAGGGGTGGCAATCAGTGGGGAAAGAATGGCCTGTGTAATAAGTGCTGGTGCATTTGGCTGTCCATGGCGGGGGTGGAGGGTTAAATTAGATCTTATCTCATACCATACACAAAAATAAATTCCAAATGTTTTAATGATGTAAAGGGAAATATGAGGAGCTCTCTATAGTCGCTTATACAAAGGACATAAAGGAAAAGGTGGATGTTTGCATTAAAATGTAAAACTTGTAAGTAAACAGGCACCATATACAAGATTAAAAACAAGCTACAGACTCAGGGATGTTATTTCAGGGGAGATATTTGCAACCCCACATAACAAACAAAGGATTAATATCTAGAATATATCTGATTCATAACATGGTGTTGTTAATACACTTACCTCACTTGCTTGATATCATGTTTACTCGTTGGTCATACCTCTTCCTCCTTCCTTCTTGCCATACACAGGAGATGTAAGCTTCTAATAGTCAGGATATTAGCACAGTGCCTGATGATTTGAGAAGAGAAACATAGGAGCAAACTCAGATCTATATCATAATTGTTTGTTTCTTTTTAATGCATCTTAAGATCAATTTAAAAACATGATTTTTTGACCTTCAGTATATATCATTTACTGGACTATGGTACACAAGAATAAAAAGATTCTAATGTTTTAAATTTGATTATACAGTTATAAATAACTTCCAGTTGGCAGACAGAAGAAGGGAAGAGCACCCTAGGAAACTAGTACAGATACGTGGTTGAGACTTAATTGCCAAAAATGAAGGAAGGAGCTTGTAATTAAGAAGATACACAAAGTTAAAGCTGGTAGATGTAGTATCTGCTTATCTCTCAAATAAGCAGAGTCAAGAAATATATCCATATTACCTATAAGAACCTGTAAAGTTTTATTTTGGAACAAGGATGATAGCAAAAATGGATAGGTCTGCTGCCTATAGAAAATAGTATATAACACTGGTTGACGAAAGATAGAATTATTCCATTCCAGTTTTGTTTTATTCTTCTCGAGCAAGGGACATGGTCTTCATACTCTTAGGAAAAGTAATATTAAGAGGGAGGGACAGTCAAGACAGATAAAGAAATATAGTATACTTAGGCAAGTCCAGGTTTATTACTTGTTAGGGTACTGAAGAAATATGATCTGGTGTTAAAACCATTATTGATAATCTCTTAAATCAGGGTCCCCAAACTACGGTCCTAGGGCCACATGCGGCCCCCTGAGGCTTTTTATCCGGTCCCCACCGCACTTCTGGAAGGGCCACCTCTTTCATTGGTGGTCAGTGAGAGGAGCACAGGATGCAGATGCTCCTGGAGTACTGTATGTGGTAGAACCGCAAAGCACGGCGTTGCTCACATACAGTACTACTTCCGATGACACGGGATGCATGCGTCACGGCTCCGGAAGCGCGTCATATCACTTGTTATGGCTAGCAGTGACAAATATGGAACCGGACATTGACTATCTTATTAGCCAAAAGCAGGCCCATAGTTCCCATTGAAATACTGGTCAGTTTGTTGATTTAAATTTACTTGTTCTTTATTTTAAATATTGTATTTGTTCCCATTTTGTTTTTTTACTTTAAAATAAGATATGTGCAGTGTGCATAGGGATTTGTTCATAGTTTGTTTGTTTTTTATAGTCCGGCCTTCCAACGGTCTGAGGGACAGTGAACTGGCCCCCTGTGTAAAAAGTTTGGGGACCCCTGTCTTAAATAATATAGAGGATAGAAGTGACCGGAAAATAGAACTAAGATCATAGAATGGAAACTACAGAGAAGCAGATTTCAATAAAAATTGCCTAGTCAAAGAATAAGCTTCTTTAAAATATGTTTTGGGGAGCAGTTGAGATCTTGTATAGCATATGTCATCTCTTTGGCTTACATAAACGTACCGTATTTGATTAAATATTTTAACACACCATTTGATCAGAATTTTTTCTTATTTTCCTCCTTAAAACCCTAGGTGTGTCTTGTCAGATGCATCTTATGGAGCGAAAAATATGGTGTTTGGAAAAATAAAACCACCTTGTCGCTTGCAAGGATTTATGCAGTGGCTGTATCAGGGTTCTCACCCTTGGCACTATTAACGTTTTGGAGCTCGGTCAATGTTAGTGGGGCAGGGGAGGCCTCTCAGGCAGTGAAGGATGTTGAGCCAACTTTCTGGCCTCTACTCACCAGATGCTAGTAAAAACCCCTCCCCAGGTTGTGACAACCAAGCATGTCTTTAAGCATTGTCAGGTATCCCTTGTGGGGCAGAATCACCCCTGGTTGAGAATCTGTGGGCCAGATAATCATCTTTTATGTTTACTGTAGAAGAATAAAGAATCCATTCAGACAGAAAAAAATGACAGTTATCCTGAACTGTGTGTGTGTGTGTGCATGTTTATATGTGTGTCTTATATGCATAGGCTGGATTTGTATTTTTCCACTGGACACAAGCTCCACATTTCCTTTCATAATACAACAAGCCTTTTCACCTGCCCTTTATAGGCTCTTGAATTTGTGTCCCCAGCTCTAAGGACTACCAGCCTCTTCTCCCATGCCCCAAACCCCAAAAGTTAAGATTTCCAAGGAGATAATGGATATGGTGATCCTTTTGTGATGACTTCTCTAAAAGAAGTAGAACTTGACCTGCTTGCTGGAAAATGGGTAGCATTTTAGTAATCAACAAGAAGCAGGTCAGAATAAGACAGTTGTACACACAGAATGTCAAGGGGAGGGAAAAATGAACAAGAGTTATTTTATGGACAGAAGTAAATCAGTTTTTCTCTAACAGAAATTTCTCGTAGATTGCTTCTATTTAGAATAATTTCTTCTAAAAATAGCTATTTATTTTCTAAGGTTATTTTTTTCATTTTTACTGCTTTGCAAACATCTTTCCTCCATCCCCACCCATTTCATTTTCACCATATCTCACAATTGAAAGAATATGTAAAGCTGTAAGTGTGGAGTCCCAGCTCCCACCCCTAGCAGTTCTACTTCTCTGCATTACTGTGTATTAAAGCATTTTCAGCTATCCTCATTGCCTTCTCTTTCTTATACTTGCTGTTCTTCCTGCCTGAAGTTAACCTTTCAAGGTCTCAGGGGCTCACTTATGCTCTTGGTCCCTGCCTTCATGTCCTGGGCTAGTTACTGGTCCAGCTGCGCTGCTGTGGCTCTCTGTATATATGTATCACAACATTTCTGTGTTGAACTGTTCTGGATTAGCTCTAACACTCAACAGAGAGTTCCAAGAAGATGGAAATTGCTCACCTTTGTAGCCATCAAACTTAATATGCTATCTTGTATACACCAAGTTTTTTGTTTGTTTGTTTGTTTTTTACAGAGACAGAAAGAGAGAGGGATAGATAGGGACAAACAGGAATGAAGAGAGATGAGAAGCATCGATCATTAGTTTTTTGTTGCGACATCTTAGTTGTTGTTCATTGATTACTTTCTCATTTGTGCCTTGACCATGGGGCTACAGCAGACCAAGTAACCCCTTGCTTGAGCCAGTGACCTTGGGTCCAAGCTGGTGAGCTTTTGCTCAGACCAGATGAGCCTGCACTCAAGCTGGCGACCTTAGGGTCTCGAACCTGGATCTTCCGCATCCCAGTCCAACGCTCTATCCACTGCGCCACCACCTGGTCAGGCTACACTGAGTTTTTTAATAAATCTTTGTAAAAGTAACAGTTTATTTAAACTTTACAAGCCCATGGTCTGTTGAGTTTAAGAAGTATGTAGATTTGGGTACTTAAGAGTGCCTTTGATTTTTGAAATTATAAAGAATATATCTTTATTTTTGAAGTGATTAAAATGTTTTAACCTATTCCACAATGCCTGAAAATAACAATTATAATATTTAAATAATATTGAGCTTTTCACCCCACGCCCCAGTCAGTTTTCTGGGAATCAGAAAATGAATGAAACCGAATTAAAAATTGAGCTATTTCACCTGACTTGTGATGGTTGTACAGTGGATAGTGTCAACCTGGAACGCTGAGGTCGCTGGTTCAAAACTCTGGCCTTGCCCAGTGAAGGCACATACGAGAAGCAACAACTATGAGTTGATGCTTCCTGCTCTTCTCTCTCTCTCTCCTCTCTCTAAAAAGAAATCAATAAATAAAATCTTAAAAAAATATTTTTAAAAAGATATGAGTTTTTTTAGAATTGAGAGATTTAATCACTGTTCACTGCTCTTTGATTCTCTTATAAAACTTTCATAAGCTTACTAGTTTGCTTATACTATATTAAAAAGTATAAACTTTATTAAAATTTAAGATATATTAAAATACATTGATATGATAATACCTTATATCAATATGTTTATATGTAACTTTTAAGTTATGAAGTACCATATAAACACAAAATAGTATTGATATTATTTTATTATCTCTCTGGACAGTTTATTCGTGTCAAATTATTGAGCAAGAAATTCTTCAAGCTATAGATTTGTTTATAGGGAAATAGAACTTCCAAGGATGCTTGTTTTGTTTCCTGATAAAGTTAAGGCGTGTCTGTGACCTGGAACCCTAAGCCTGATATAGATAGCATCTTCCAAACTAGCATTCCATAGAAGATTGTTCTAGGAAATACTGTTAATGACTGACTATATGTCAGAAAAAAAGGTTCATGATGAATAAGTTGCATAGAATATCCCCTTTTAGGAGATCTATAATGTGCTTTGGCCAATTGAAGGCTCTTAGAATTACTGCAGTACAGAAATCTGTTTCACCTTGTTTAACCCATCATTTCCAGTACTTAATACAGCCCAGCATGCTATTTTCCCAGCATATCTATTAATATCCTGAAGAACAATGTTCTTTTAGAACACCAATTTGGGAACTGCTGGTCTAAAGTAATTACTTCTTCCAGTTAAATAAATAGTCATTTTCTCAGACCATTTGTTTCTTACATAATTCTCTCCAGCTAATGAAATCACTTTGGATTTTCCCCAAATATGTACCCGTTAGATAGGCTTCCTCCAAGTGAGAGAAGTACCTCAGCTTTTCCATTTACCTTCTAGACTTTTGTAGAATGTACCCAATTGTATACTTATTTTTTTATTCACAAGTTTTATGGCCTAGAGTTGTTTCTTTTCTCTCCGTTATTGCACTGATCTGAAGTAACTATTAACATGTTTTTTTCAAAGTGTGTGTGTGTGTATGTGTATCTTAGTGGCAGAGCATTTAAAAGCACAGTAAATACACATGTACCTGTGCATACATATATGTACATGTGCATATTTAGTGTAAGTGGGAAATAGTTGATTTATGTTAGGAATTACCAGCCTTTTAACAAATAAACATGAGGAATGATCTTACTAAACGTGCAATACTAAAACTTGTTAGTAATCAATAAAATGTTTGTATTACCTTTAAGGGCTATGCTGTGTGTTTATGTAGAAATACGATATCACGTTTTTTTCAATTTTTCTCTAGTTGATACACCAGAATCGGCAGGCTATCTTGAACCAGTTTGCAGCAAATGCTCCTGTTGGTATCAATATGAGATCAGGCATGCAACAGCAAATGACACCTCAGGTAATGGGAGGAAACCTGACATTGTTAGTACTTTTCTAACCTGAGCTGTGTTTCCTAAAGAGTTGACTTGAGTGTCTTTGAAATGGCTGGTGAGCTGATCTTTTAATGATGTTTATAAGTGCTCTCTTCTAGAATGAATTTATAATGAACTTGTGATATCCATTACTGATATTTGATCAAAAGCCGAGGGCTCTTTGTTTTGTTTTATTGTTATTGTGTCACTGCTATTAGATACCAGCTAAGTTGAAAACTTTTATTGCTGTACTGAATAATGCTAGTAATAAGAAGCCTCAGATATTAGACTGTGTGAATGGTACCTGAAACCTGATCCAAACCCCATCACAGTGCTGAGTTATCTCAGCTATCTTGTGTTCTCAGCTCAGTCTGAGCATCAGACTAAGTATTTTCTATTTTCTATTTATTGGAATGATACTTGTTCACGAACCCATAGTCATTGGAACTTGAACCCTTTGATAGTATGAACGTTCATGTACATCCTCGTGCCTCCTGACCATCCAGAGTATGATCGTACATGTGTAAGGCAACATTAAAAAAAGGCAAATGTATGTTCTTCTTGTTTCCATAAATTGGTTATCAAACAAACCTGATTTTAAGTTAATAAAACTGTAACTGGAACTAATTTCATTTTTTGAAAACTCACTTCTGGGGGTCAGCAAGCATGAAAAAAACTCACTATTCAAAGGGTTAAACATGAAAATAACTAGTAGCCTTCTAAGTGTTATCTAGTTCTCACTCCCTACTTAACTTCCACATGTAGTTTAATATTTTTGTTTCAACCACTTTTTTATGTTTGCTTAACCAAATTGACACAGAAATTTGGGAGGTGAAGGATTTTAGAGAAAGTTCAAACAAAACTCTTGTTTTCCCCATAAAATGGACCTAGATGGATTTGGGGCAAATACAGAAAGCAGACACTAGCCAAAAGGATAAATAATGGCAGAAACTGCTGGTAAGCAGCAGGTACGGCATCATCATGGATGTGGACTTGGGTTTCTTTGTCTTATAAATCGCAGTGGTTAGCTCATGCAAGGGTAATTAGGTAATAAGGAAATAAGACCTTGTTTTGGAATTTATATAAAGATGATTTCTGTCAGAAAGGCATATGTCACAGTTTCTTCTAAATTGGACTATATCTAGTTGGCAAGTTTAATTTTAATGGAGCCATATGCTTTAATCAGCTCCTCAATCTGAATTGCTATTTTCTGAGGAAGACTTTATTGACAGGCCGTATTACTTTGCAAATTAGACCAAAAAGTCATTTCAACTTAATTTTACCTTCTTTCTTCATTCATACTATGATAGCTATTAAAACACTGTAATGCCTTGTTGTACTGCAACAATGATATAAAATATCTGGTTCCATTTATTTGTTTATTATTTTATTTCTAATTTATTATTTTCTTTTTAAGTGATAATTTATTTGTCATTGGATCCTGGATTTCTGATTTTTCCTTCTTTAATGGTAGTTATAGATTTTTATAATTGTAAGATAATACATGTTCATTATAGATAATTTAGAAAATACTGAAAAGCATATAGGAGGAAAATTAAAATCACCTATAATCACATTTTATTCATTTAAGTAAAGCAGATAAATGATTTCAGTGAGAAAAGGAAGAAACTTTAAATTTTTTGGAAATTGAAAAGAAAATGTCATTTAACCTAATGTCAGATAAGATAGAAGTCATAACATTTTCTTTCTCTTCTTTATGGTTTTCGGTTTCGTGTTTCTTTTAACAGTTTTTTATGACCTATAATATCAATGTATTGTAATACTAATTGTATACTCATTGTAATACTAATCAATGTATATTCTCTTTGACTTTTCTCAGTTCTGTATGACTTTTTGAGAATTTGCAATTAACCCACTTTAATGGTCATGATATTGTTTTAGCATTTCTCAACTACCTTTAATCTATAAAATGTACATAATTCATTTTCTCTCTTGTGATTAAGTGGGTTTTGTTCTTTTTGGTTTTATGTTTCTTTGTACACTGATAATTTTGTTGCCCCCAGTACTAAGCTTTATCCTGTAAGATTTCCAAGCTAGGTAGAGATTGTAATACTATTAATAAGTGAGGAATTTGTCCTCATTTGCAGCCACCCCTGAATGCCCAAATGTTGGCACAGCGTCAGCGGGAGTTGTACAGCCAGCAGCACCGACAGAGGCAGCTAATACAGCAGCAAAGAGCCATGCTCATGAGGCAGCAAAGCTTTGGGAACAACCTCCCTCCCTCATCTGGACTGCCAGTTCAAATGGGGAACCCCCGTCTTCCTCAGGGTGCTCCGCAGCAATTCCCCTACCCACCAAACTATGGTACAAATCCAGGAACCCCGCCCGCTTCTACCAGCCCATTCTCACAACTGGCAGCAAATCCTGAGGCAGCCTTGGCCAACCGCAACAGCATGGTGAACAGAGGCATGGCAGGAAACATGGGAGGACAGTTCGGCACTGGAATCAATCCTCAGATGCAGCAGAATGTCTTCCAGTATCCAGGATCAGGTATGAGGATCACAGCCTTGTTGCTTTTATAAGTACTAAGCACAGTTCTCTCTTCATGTGTGTTTCAGTCCGGTGACACTAAAGAAGTGGGCTGCAGAAGAAAGGCACACAGGAGTCAGGAGGTCCAGGCTCCAACTCACCCTTTGCCACTAAATATTTGAATGGTTTGAGGCTTACATCTCTCTTTGATAGCTAAGATTATTCAATTGGAGGCTCTATAAGGACCTGTCTTCAAAGCATATTCTCTTATTTTCTTACTTTCTCTCGTGGATCTCTATAAGAATTTAATGAAAGTCTGTTTCAGACAATGGGTTTAAATAAGTACATTAACTCAAAATTTGGATGTACTGGTTTTTTATATTATGTTGGAAATTCTGATAGTTTATATAAGGATAATCAAGCTTTGCCTGACCAGTGGATAGAGCGTCGGACTGGGATGCCGAGGACCCAGGTTCGAGACCCCAGGTCGCCAGCTTGAGCGCAGGCTCATCTGGTTTGAGCAAAAGCTCACCAGCTTGGACCCAAGGTCGCTGACTCGAGCAAGGGGCTACTGGTCTGCTGAAGGCCCGTGATCTAGGCACATATGAGAAAGCAATCTATGAACAACTAAGGTGTCACAAGGCGCAACGAAAAACTAATGATTGATGCTTCTCATCTCTCCGTCCCTATCTATCCCTCTCTCTGACTCTCTCTCTGTCTCTATAAAAAAAAAATTTTAATTTAAATTAAAAAAAAAAAAGGATAATCAAGCTTCACAACGTATCTCAGACTTCTCATTGGTGTCTCTTAGCCGCTTAGGTTGTAAGCTATTCCTGCAATATTAGGCTACTTTCTAGATTCCAAAAGGTTCTTTCTTTTTGACTCTTTCGTTTTCACTGTCTCTTTTCCAGTCCTTGTCCTAGGTGATGATGTCTTTATTTTTACTTCTATCACTTTGAGATTCTAATAGGTAGTAGCAATAAAACATTTGATTAATCCACTGTGTTTAATCAAACTTTGATACAAAATTAATGGCAAATTCCTGAAAAAATTGAAATAAATTCTTTGGTTTTATAAATGAAAGGAAAAGTAAATTTTAAGACTGCTTAAACATGAATATTAACAATAAGGCTTTTGTTTGACTTGAATAAGATGGTGAAGTTACGTAGAGATCTTTGACATGACAGTATGCTTATCAACTCTGACAACCAAATTAATTTAGACTTTTTATTCTTATAGCAATAAGTGCTGAAATCCTTTGACTATTAAATTAAGTGTCTGGGGAGACTTGTATCAGAGAGCATCTGAATTCTCTAAGACATTTAAATCAAAATTATGCCACATCAATTCCTTTGTCTTTAAGACAATGAAGTCATCTTTGGCTGGCTGTGTCTTTGACACTATCTGTTTAAGCAACGAAAGGATTCCAAATCTATATTTGCGTTATAAGATTGTCTGCACAGGAGTGGCCTTCCAGAGAGTTTTATTTCTTATAACTTCTGCATGCAGAGAATTTGGCAAAGCTTTTTGCACTTGACTCTAGCTGGCAGAAGTACTTTCT
Source organism: Saccopteryx bilineata (assembly GCF_036850765.1). Classification (NCBI taxonomy): domain Eukaryota; kingdom Metazoa; phylum Chordata; class Mammalia; order Chiroptera; family Emballonuridae; genus Saccopteryx; species Saccopteryx bilineata. The sequence goes on along the minus strand of NC_089492.1, from coordinate 83,454,829 downwards.
CCAATATTAGAAGACTTTTATTGTTGTCTCTTTACCCATTTTTCTTCTAAAATGGTAATGTAGCCAAAACAACAAATAGATTCTTGACCTTTGTGATATTGATTGCAGACCCTTAAATCAAAAAACTAACTACAAGGAAGCCAAGCATCAATGAGTTTGCCAAGGATTTTGTTTCTCTTAAAATATAGTACTTCTGTCCATTCTCAGTCATGCTCTTTGACACCTCTTTGGAAAGCTAAGAAAGGCGAGCGTCTTATCCTGCTTCAGTTCCTTGACAAACCATCTGAGAAGGCAGGGCTTCAAAGGCCCAGTTCTCCTGAAGTGGACAAAATTTCCCTCAGGGTTGTGGGTCTAGTCTTTGAACTCTGGGGTGTCAATATATAGAACACAGTGATTGAGGTAATGAGAGGGTGGGTCTTCCTTCTTCACCAGGCATTTTCGCTGGATGAGTTAGTTGCCACCCACTCTAGGGCTGTGTCTGGTACCCAGATTTTTCTTCTGGCCCAACTTTTGACCAATAAAAAATACTACTCTCAAAATAAGAATTTTTCTTTGATAAAGCCAGCATTCATACTACAAACAAAACACAGAAACTGGATACAGTGGAGAGAGTAGTAGTTTCATTGAGTTGCAAGCTGAAATTAAATGGTAGAACTTTCAGTTCTTCCATAAACTGCTTTAAAATAATAGGGGGAAGTTGTTAGTTTTTCTGGATAGCATAAGAACACTTAGAGGTGAAATGGTTATTGTTTCTTCTGCTGTTCTGTTAAAAACTTGCTCCGGTATAATCAGCAGCCTAGGAGAAGTCTTCAAGACCAGGTTCTGCATTAGTATAAATTCAAGTTCTGGAAAAATGCAAACCTTTTCAAAGTAAGCCCCCCCCCCATAAAAAAAAACCCCACCACGTGTTTTTGTAAATAAAGTTTTATTGGAACACAGCCGTGCTCATTAGTTTATATATTGTCTGTGGCTGGTTTCATACAACAGAACTGAGTAGTAGTTACAGAAACCTCACTGCCTACAAAACCGAAAATATTTACTATCGGCTGGCTCTTTGCAGAAAAAGTTGGTCAATTCCTGTGTTAATTGATAATGGTAAAACCAAAAGATGAATATGTTAACTTTACTCTAGTTCTTTGCTTTGGCATCTTTCAACTTAATATAAGCCCCAACTACCTGAAGGAGCCTGTAGGTAGTAGTAATAGCAGAGTATACTTCCTTTTATTTCTGAAAACAGAAAAATTTTCAGCCTATTATTCCATGAGTATACTAAAAAAGAATTAGACTTCTAAAATTTATTTTATACTAAGGCAATGTTATAAGTAAATATGGCGATTACTTTTTAACAATTTTGTACCCATTTTGTGAATTGCTTGAAGCCCATCCAGAGCCCCCTCTTCTGTGAAGTACACAGTAAATGTGCTACCCCACCTACTCCTCAGTGATCTCATCACCTTCTGTGGCTTCAGTGGCCTCTTCATGCCTGTGGCTGTGTTCTCTATCTCTAAGTCCGATCTCTCAGCTTGCATATAGCTGTCTTCTGGACAGACATACTTCAGTTTTCCACCCACACCGCAAGCTCAACTTGTCCAAAGTCAGACTCACTTGCTTCACTTCCCCTTCCCTCCATGTCTCAATAGTCAGTTACATCAAACTTCTTAAGTTCCAAGAAATAGTACATACCTTGCTCTCTTTGAATTCCGGGCTTTTGTACCTCTTGTATCTGTCTAAAATATTTTCTCTTCACCTGGGTCAGTCCTGGTTTTTTTCCTCTCAGAGGTATTTCCTCTAGGAAGCCTTCCCTGACACTCCGATCAGAAGCACTCACCACCTTGTCTTCCAGCCACTTGTTAATAACCTAGCTGTCTTTCTTTTTAAACAGCAAGTTTTTTAAGTGAGCAAAGTGTGTTTTTCTTCATCTCTGTTTCTCAAGTGCTTGGCATAGTGGTCAGAGTTGGGGAGAGCAAGTAGATGCTAATCAATCTTTGAAGAAGTAAATGAATGGAAGGATGAATCTTAATTCTAGTTGCTGCTACCAAATAACTGTGATGCTGTTGATGGTCCAGCAGGGAGAATTAGCATAGTCTAGGCAAAGACGGAATTGTAGACATTTTAACTAGAAGGTTGGTTCAAAGAATCTAAGGTCTAATGTAGTGCCAGCACTGGGACTAGAACTCTGGCTACTTCTCCAATTCATTATTGACAGGCTAGTTCTTTCTACTAAAACTAGGTCATCTGATAAGACATGGGCAGTTAAAATGTGAGATAAAGCCAGAGAGAAATGTCAAAAACCATGACAGTGTACTTGGAGTCTCTTATTTATTTTTACTTTGACCGCACAGAGTAAAAATGTAAAAACTTATCCAGAATGTGATAAGTATCTTTTCCCCTTGACATATATTTTTTCTGAAAGAAATTATTTTATGATAAATAAGGTTAAAACCGCATTAGGAACAGACAAGTGTTTAAGATCATAACCAAAATAGTTGAAATGTAAAGTGTAGAATTAATGCAAAGACAATCAACATATGAAAGTAGTTAACATATGGGGGAAAACCCACTCTGTAGAGTCATAAATGGAAAGAAATTTTTTTCTCTATTTAAGTAAAAATTATTTACCAGAGATTAAATTACGTATGAAGGGAGGAACATTATGTAGCTTTATTTATATAATCTTTACCTGAAAAAGATAAACAGTAAAAGAAAAAAACACTTTATAAAGTATATAGTTGGCTTAACTTTCACAGAAAATTTGAAATTGTAGCCTATAAAAAAAAGTGAATAAATTATATCTCTGACCAGATTAACCAACCAAAAAAAAAAAAACAGGAAAGTCACTGTATTAACAGAATATTATACAGGCAAATAATTATGTTTACAGAGAGACACTAAGGAAATAAAAATATGTGTGTGATATAATGATAAGGGAAAGAAGCAACAAAATTATTCAAGATTTTGTAAAGGAAGACTTGAAAGAATTATACTAAATTATAGCTAATCAAATTATAACATTCTTTTTTCCTGCCACTCAAACGTATTTAATTCTGAAATTTGTCAGGAAAAAAGGAATACAAAGTGCTAACATAACAGAAAATCTTTAAAAATCCATTTTTACTTTTTAAAATTATTATATAGACTTCCACTTTCGGCCAAGATGGAGTAACATGGACCAGATTTATTCTCTTACCTGGAACAAACTAAAAATTATTAAACTGTACATTAAACAAAGTACAGTTCTCTAAATTGTGTGTGCCGGGAGGAGGAATCCACCAGGAGCAGGTGGTTTTCCTGAGTTGCGACAGTGGAGCTCAGCACAGTACCAGAGAAGAGAAAGCCACACAGAGAGAACTACAGAGGGATATGCAGAGGATCCCACTTAGGTCTTCAGCGGCATATGCGCGCGCATGCGTGTGTGTGTGTGTGTGTGTGTGTGTGTGTGTGTGTGTCCATGCAAACCAAGGCCAGGGAAGATCACCTGAAAAAATTAGTGGGAACAGTCTTTGAAGTTCACATAGAGCCAATTCCTCTTCCCACCAGCCAGAACAGAAAACTCATAATCATGGGGTGTCAAGCAGAATACTCAGAAGGGTTTTGCCTCAGTAATAAGCAAGACTGAACTTGTCTGCTCTTGTTTCTTTAGGCACAAGACCCAAAAGAATTAAACTGTTTTCATGTAACCTAACCATGACCCTGACAAATGTAAAATAATATTTAAAGGAGTTTTGAAAATTGAACATCTAACAAGGTAAAATTCATAGTATATAGAGTCATTTTTTAAATTACCAGGCAAGCAAAGAAGCAGGAAAATACAACCAATAAGGAGGAGAAAAATCAATCTATCAAAACCATGAAGAAATTACACAGGTGATAGAAATAGTAGACAAGGATATTAAGACAATTATAAGTTCTACATTCTGTATATGTGCTGCTGAAGTGAGCTCATCTACATTTATTCTGTATATTCAGTAAGTTAGAGGAAAGTTTGAACATGTTAAGTGAAGTTATGGAAGATATTTTAAAATTCCAAAATCAAATTTCTGGAGATGGAAACTATAATGTCTGAGATAAAAATATACTAGATGGGATAAGCAGTTGATTAGATATTACAAAAGAAGTTAGTGAACTTGAAGATGCAACAGTGGAAATTAGAGAAAAAAAATAAGACTGACAAGATGGTAATTCACTCCCAACTGATCTTTTAGTTCAATGCAAACCCCATAAAAAAAAGCATACTTCTTTGAGAAATTGACAAGCTTCTAAAATTTATATGGAAATGCAAAGGAGTGGCCAAGACAATTTTGACAAGGAAGAACAATATTGGATGGCTACCAGTATCAAAAATTTCCGTAAAGTGGCCTGACTTGTGGTGGCATAATGGGATAAAGCGTCGACCTGGAACACTGAGGTCACCGGTTCGAAACCTTGGGCTTGCCTGGTCAAGGCACATATGGGAGTTGATGCTTCCTGCTCCTCCCCTTTCTCTCTCTCTCTCTCTCTCTCTCTCTCTCACTCCTCTCTCTCTAAAAAATCAACAAATAAAATATTTTTAAAAATTTCCGTAAAGTTAGCAGTCAATACAATGTGGTATTAATATAGACACGCAGATCACTGCAACAGAATGATTGACTTTGTGGTCAATTGATTTAAAATAGTTAAATCGATAACTATCCGGAATAAAAAGGAACGAACTATTGATAACTGCTACAGAAAGGTTGAACCTCAAAAGTTGTATGCTAAGTGAAAGAAGCCCAGCACAAAATACCTCATATGATTACATTTAAATGTAATTTTCAAAAAGGGCTGCTCTGTTAAGATGAAAAGCAGAGCAGCGGTTGCCTGAGGCTAGGGGTGTGGAGCAGGGATTGACTACACACAGGCACAGTGAATACGGAACTGATGAGAATGTGTAAACAGGACCCTGGAGATGGTTGCATAACTCAGTAAATTTATTTAAAAGCATTGAGTTGTTCCTGACCAGTGGTTGCACAGTGGGTAGAGCATATTTGTGGAACATTGAGGTCCCAGGTTTGAAACCGCAGGGTCACTGACTTGAGAGTGGGCTCACCAGCTTGAGCATGGGGTCACTGGCTTGAACGTGGGATCATAGACATGACTCCATGGTCACTGGCTTGAGCCCAAGGCTGCTGGCTTGAGCAAGGGGTCACTGGCTCAGCTGGAGTCCCTGGTCAAGGCACAGATGAGAAAGTAATCAATGAACTACTAAGATGCCACAACAAAGAATTGATGCTTCTTATCTCTCTCCCTTCCTGTCTCTCTCTCCCCACCTCCTTCCCTCTCTTTTCTTCTCTTTATCTCTCTCCCTCTTTCCCTTTCTCTCTCAAAAAAACCAAAGAACATTGGGTTGAGCAGTTCAGTGAGTGAATTTGATGCTATGTAGGTTACATCTCAACAAAGCAAAACAAAAAATGGAGAGGACGAAAAGCCCAGAGATGACTGAGGAGGAGTGGCCAACAAAAGTAATTTTTCACCTGGCTGGTTGGCTCAGCGGTAGAGCGTCAGCCTGGCGTGTGGGGGACCTGGGTTCGATTCCCGGCCAGGGCACATAGGAGAAGCGCCCATTTGCTTCTCCACCCCCCTCCTTCCTCTCTGTCTCTCTTTTCCCCTCCTGCAGCCAGGGCTGCATTGGAGCAAGGATGGCCCGGGCTCTGGGGATGGCTCCTTGGCCTCTGCCCCAGGCACTAGAGTGGCTCTGGTTGCGGCAGAGCGATGCCCTGGAGAAGCAGAGCATCGCCCCCTGGTGGGCAGAGCAGCACCCTGGTGGGCGTGCCGGGTGGATCCCGGTCGGGCGCATGCGGGAATCTGTCTGTTTCTCCCTGTTTCCGGCTTTGAAAAAATACAAAAAAAAAAAAAAGTAATTTTTCATTTTATACATGGCTTTTCCTTTCTCTCTTTCCTTTTTTAACTTGTCTTTATTACACAAGTGATCTGTCACTTATGTTCATATATGTTCTTTACACTTAAAAATTTATGTAAGCAAACAGAACAGGAAAAACATCACATGTAATTCTGGTACACGAATCAACATCTTAGAATAGAAAACATTCTTCCAAACTTATTTTATGTTTATTTATCTGTTTATAGTAAAATTTCCTACTTTATTTTTAAGAGAAATTTTTTTTCTCTACTTTGTTGTTTAGGATGTTTCTGAAGATCCTTGTGGTTTAATAAATTTATAGTATATTCACCTAAATTAATTTATGTCAATTTGCAGGAATGGTTCCCCAAGGTGAGGCTAACTTTGCTTCATCCCTGAGCCCTGGGAGCTCCATGGTGCCGATGCAAATCCCTCCTCCTCAGACCTCTCTGCTTCAGCAGACTTCACCTGCTTCTGGGTACCAGTCACCAGACATGAAGGCCTGGCAGCAAGGAGCAATGGGAAACAACAAGTAAGAGGCGGTTTTTATATCCGAGCATCCCCGCTACTCTGCAGCACATAAGAGCAGCCTTTCCTTCACTATCTAAATAGAGGATTATTGGATACTGCAATTTGCAAATTCAAGAAACTGGTTTTTATGTTATTAGCAAAGAAAGCTGATGACTTTTAAATCCTTTAAGTGATTTTTAAAGCAAATTTGTGTGTTTACAGTAGAGAAACTTCCTGTCTCTCTCTCCCCACCTGTGGTCTAGTGGCCCCCAGTGTTTTGTCCCACCCCCAGCACACCTAAAGAATATGACTCATTACAATAAGGAACAGAACTTCCCTGGAACAGATGTAGAAGTGTGCACTTATGAAAAGGTCTCTTTTTATAAAAATACTGAAATGTCTTAAAAATCTAAAGCAAGAATGGCAAAATGTTAGGATTCAGTAGAGCTGAATTCAGACAGATTTCTCTCTTCTTAGTATTGTTTAAAGATTCCATTTGAACAACAAAGGGTTCAAGGCTTCTCGGTCATTCCACCTTCCCCAGATTTCTGAATCTAGATTTCCAGTGGCCTCATCTTGTTCGTTTTGCTTAGAATTATCTCCCTAAAGTCATACCCCCCCCCCCAATCCTGGCTGCTGAACTTTTCACACATCATTTAAATTTTTTAAGGGTTTTAATTTGGTTGTGTCTTGGTTCTAAATGACAGGGAAGCCATTTGATCTGACAACATAATAAGTAAGGCAGTTAAAGTTGAAAACTCAAGTTCACTGGAAGGTGAGAGAGGAAGTCTTCTTGTTAGAGAACTATGCAGCTCTAAGTGAGGACTGCATGTAAAAAACTCCCAGTGGGGCCTGTATATAAATTAAATAAAAAATGAAACTGTATAACACGCAAGGAGAACTTAGTCTCCTAATGTGTTCTAATCCCAACTTCCTAAATCCACTTTAGACTTCACGGTCCATCATTGTAATTACTCCCTACGGGCACTCTCAGCTCCCTCGGCCTGCCCCCCCTTTTCTGCACCTGTGCCTAGCAAAGTGCTCCTGGTGAAATGCACCTTAAACCCTTGCTCCATATCTACACTTTGGCATTTAAATATGAAAAACACCACAGTCATGCTGATGGGTCTGTTCCCCTTGTCAGTGAAATTTGTTATAAACTATATACTCTGTCACTTCCTCGTCTTCCATTCTTTGTTGGACCAGTCAGACTTTTCATCCCTGCCACTCCACCAAAGATATTCTTGTTGAGGTTATTAATGCCTTCCTCAGTGCCAAATGCAATGATCCTCAGTAGCGCTTGACATAGTTGAGCATTTATCATTCTTGACACTCTTTCTTTATTTGCTTTCTGGAACAGCCTTCTCTCTTGAGAAAGGTGACTCTCCCATTCTCTCAGTTTCCTCACCTCTCTGACCTCCATTTGAGAGTCTCAGAGCTCCTTCTAGGACCTCTTCCCCATATCTACTCCACTGGTATATCATCCAGTCTTATTGCCATCCACGCCCATCTCTATGCTACGACTCCCAAGTACACATTTCCAGCCCAGACTCCTACCCTCAACATTGTGCTGCATACACAACTGTCTAATTGACATCGCCACATAGAAGTCTCATAGGCATCTTGAACATGATAAAAACTAAGGTGACACTCTTCCCAAAACATGCTCCCCTCCTGCTTTTCCTCATCTCTGTAAACAACTCCATTTTTCCAGTTATTCAGAAAATCACCTTTTCTCTTTTCTTACCTTCCAAATCAACATTCCATCCGCAAGTCATGTCAGCTTCTCAGCAACTCTCACTTGTTACCTGTCCCACTTGTACACTTTGGTGCAAGTCACCATTGTCTTTTCCCTAGACCATTGCAGCAGCCTCCTGTCCCCCTGCGCCCACCCTTGCTCCACTCCAGCAATCTCCAGCCAGAGCGATACTTTTAACATGTGAGGCCATGTGGCAGTCCTTCATTCAGAACTCCAGCTTACCCAACATACACGACAGGGCTGACAAAGCCCCACTGATCTTGCTCCTAGATACTTCTCTGACCTCATCTGCTATTCTCATCACTGTCCCTGCCACCTGGCTTCTGTTTATTCTTCTGTTCCTCAGATGTGCCAAGTACATTGCAAACTCAGGACCTTGCATTTTTAAACCCCTCTGCTGGAATGTTCTTCTCTCAGTAGCCACATGGTTTGCTTTCTCACACTTCAAGTCTCTACTTAAATGTCACCTTGTTAAACATAGATATTGAATGTCACCATAGTAAACTTTTCTGAGAGGCATTTCTAAAACAACATAATTTCCCACCCCTGGCCCCTCCTTTCCCTTCTTCAGTGCTTCACCCTGACAGATTGTGTGTTAGTCTGTTTATTTATGGTTGTCTCTCCAGCTAAAATACAAGCTTTACAAGAGCAAGGCCTTTGTGTTTGTCCACTTCTCTATGTCCCTCCTTTAGAGCAGGTAAGCACTTAATGTACATCTCTTGAACAAATAAGTGCAGAGATTTCCTCTTCCTACTCAGGTCACTTCTTAGGTTCAGATTCATATGTGGACTTGAGGTTTTGTTGTACATGAGCAGTTTCTGTGAACTTTGACTTTCCCAAATCATTTGAGAAAAAAAATAACCACCAACTCTCCACACATTCACACTTGCTTATTTGGTTCCTGTGTAGGAGCTTATTAGTCAGCACAGGCGGCATATATTTTGTGGCCACACGCTGTCTCTGTTGCACAGTGCAAGGTACTACAATGAACGGGAAGGTAGCCCCTGCTGTCAAGGTGCCACCAGTCTAAGTTAGTGACAAGAGTTTGGCAAAGAGAAGTAAAACATAAAGCAAAGAATCACTAAGAGCGATGTGTTCAGAGACTGTATCATGTGATTCTTTTTCACTGTGTTTCTGGTGACAAGAAAGGTAAAGGATTAAACCAAATCTGTGTGTCCTAGAACTGGGTAGTACACTAGTCACCTGAGAGAGTCCTAGTGCTTATTAGCATTTTACAAGCTATGAAGGCCTGTTGTTGAACTCTTTGTTTCTCAGACTTCTGTGACCAGGAACTCCTCCCTGCTTGTTAGAACCTCTTAAATCTGTGGAACCCACTTTAAGCCAAAGTCTTAATGTTTCTGGGCTACCAAATACCTGGTGCTAGTATAAGGACGTTGTGATAACTACCCTGAGGTAACTTGGAAAGCAGAGGCCCTTCTCGCATTGGGCCAAAGCTGCCACTGTCCATCCAGGACCTGGAACAGTGACTGGTGCCACAGAAGGCCTTGGGCTTCTTCCCATGCTGGAAGAAACTGAAATGGAACTATTGGCAGGAGCAGTTTGAAGGAACTTAATATATAGTCCCAAATATAAATTTGACAAGAAATTAAATCCTGAACTTTTTTTCGCTAAGTATGACATCACTGCAGTCCTTGAAACCTCTGCATGCATTAGCCTGCTGAAGCCCTGAGCCTCCTCGGTGGTACTTACATATCAGTTGACAGATGAGCATTGTCAAAGGCAGAAATGTTCTCATTAGAGAGTGGGCGGTAGACATAGGTTTTTCCTCTCCTTTAGTTGTGGGGACACTGCCTCACAAGCATACACACTGTGCAGACATTAGTGGTTCACATAAGCATTATTGACCATTTCCTAGGCACATAATTTTCTTTGAGCATCTGTGTTTTATAATTACTTGGAGAATATTGAAGAATATTTGCCACTTTTCTGCAGACGTGATGAATAGGCTGTTTCTCAGCCTGTTAATGTCAGTATGATTACCTTAATCTACTGGAAGTTATAAATGTCAGTACATCCTGCTTGCCTCCCAGGAGCTAGCAAGGAATAGATAAGCCATTGACGGGGTAAATAATTCTTTAATTAAATTCTGCATAATTAACATTGAAACAGCTTATTATTTAACAATTGATAGGTAATCATAAAATATGTGGTGTTTTGTAGAACTTACAAAAGACATAAATTATACATTTTCCTTTAGCATGTGTATATCTGTATCACATAGAATTGGGGGGGGTCACATATAAAGTTTCACGTTTTATTTACTTGGAGTTTATCTGATACTCTTCTACCTGCTAATAGAAACTGGTTTAATCTTTGAGATCTTTAAACAATTTTAATGGTTAAATGGGTAAACTTCAGTTATCTGGATGATTTACTTATGTGGAAAACTTTCTTATTATGCAGGTAACTGGAGCTTATCAACTCTGATACTAGGCCAGATAATTGTAACTTAAAATGAGCTCTTTTTAGTTATTAAACACCTTGAGCAGAGTTCTAACTGCATCTAAATTATACTCAATCCTTATATATTGTAATAAGATAAAGCCGACATGTACCTTAAGAGTGAAAAATACTGTTTCTGGGATTCTGTCTTGTAATTAAGAAACAGAATCCAGTCACATTGCCCCCATGTTCATGATCAGTGGGTGTAATCAGGATTGTTTTTGAGTTAACAGTGTATTCAGTCAAGCTGTCCAGAACCAGCCCACGCCTGCACAGCCAGGAGTGTACAACAATATGAGCATCACCGTGTCCATGGCAGGTGGAAACACGAATGTTCAGAACATGAACCCAATGATGGGCCAGATGCAGATGAGCTCTTTGCAGATGCCAGGAATGAACACTTTGTGCCCTGAGCAGGTAAGTGACACAACTGGTACACTTGTTACACGCACACTCAAATCATACCACATCACGATTTATTATTCTAAGGGAAGTCAGGTGTGTTCACATTTACTCACCAAAAATAACCACGCTGCCTGACCAGGCTATGGCGCAGTGGATAGAGCGTCGGACTGGGAGGACCCAGGTTCAAAACCCCAAGATCGCTGGCTTGAGCGCAGGCTCATCTGGTTTTGCAAGGCTCACCAGCTTGAGCCCAAGGTCGCTGGCTTGAGCAAGGGATCACTTGGTCTGCTGTAGCCCCTCTGTCAAGGCACATATGAGAAAGCAATCAGTGAACAACTAAAGAGCTACAATGAAGAATTGATGTTTCTCATTTCTCTCCCTTCCTGTCTGTCCCTCTCTCTGTCTCTCTCTGTCTCTGTCACACACACACACACACACACACACAAACACACACACACAACCACATTTCTTTTCCGGCTATCCTTTGATAATTACTGTCCTTAAGATATAAAATAGAAATTTTGATAGACGTTATAAGATTTCAGTCTCATGAGATGTTAGTGTTTAGATTTATTTTAAAATGATACATATAATGCATTGGCTTGCAACTTCTCCCTTTATATTCTGAAAACATTTTCTTTATTTCTCCCTTTCTTCCTTTTTTTTTTTTTTTTACGCATATGAACTAATTATGATTAAGGACCATTTCCAGTACTGCCTGTCTGTTGCTTCTTTCTGTGCCTACTGCCATGCCCTACATTACTGTCCAAAAGAAGGTCCTGAGCAGATAACGAGTTAGGTGCAGTGTCACCACAGGGACCCCTAGTTTCTGAACAGAGTTATTACACATGGAGATGGGGCTCAGTCCTTGGCTGCCGCCTTCCTCATGGCTGCAAGGACATGGCTCAGTTCCTCTCTGTTCCTCTTGGAATGGGATGTGGGTCCCCACTCTTTTCTTGATGAATTTCAGGGCCCTCTTGTCCTTGGAGACCTTGAGCAGCTCCATGGCATGCCTCTCATAGGGGGCAAAGCTACACACTTCTCAGATCATGTCCCTCACAAACTTGGTGTGCTTTGTGACACACTCAGAGTGGCGACTGTGCCTCGGCTTACTCATGTTCTTGACCATCTGTGGCCTTTGTTGATGCCCACGGCCATGGGGCAGCGCAGAACCCTGGCTGCTGCTCAGTGACTACCGCGGTGGAGGGACTGAGACCTGTGTCTCCCTTTCAGTTTACTATTTATTTAGTATTTGCTCTGTACAAAGATAGTTCTATAGACGATAATAGCACTGAGCTAGGGAGACACAACATGAACAAAGGATTAGTTTAATAATAGGACAAAACAGCTGTGTAAGAGATGGACCCCCATGGGACCACACATATAATGTCAGATGAGTGTATACAATTAACTACTGAGGGTGTAAAGGAAAAAGGTTCCTACTAGGAAAGGCTTCCTGGAAAATTTGTCTAAGGAAAGAGAATTTTTAAGAACATTTACATCTGGTTATCACAGCATGATTTAGTAAGGAATAGAAGTTGAAGAGCCTAATGATGTTAAAGGGATGTTTATATTATATTTAGAGCAGAATTAATGTGGTAAACTTTTTAGGGGTATTGCAGGCCATCTAAATGTTTAGAGTTTATCCTGAAGTCTCCTGAAGATTTTTAAAGAGAGAATGACTAAATTCAAAGTGATATTTAAGAAGATCATTGGGATAACTCCCAGTAGTTACTATTCACATTATCAGCAACCACAATGTAGACTGGTGACTAGCCTCTGACCTTGTAGCCATAGTTTACCACAAATCTTAAAAACATGTAAACACTAATTACCTTTTATATGGAATTCCTTTCTGATATTTAATTTTTATCTTTTTGAGCTCTTACTAGTGTGCCAGATACTTTATTTTTTCATTTTTATTGAATTAATTGGGATGACACTGGTTAACAAAATTATATTATTTTTTTTAAATCCCTACTCTTCAGGTATTATATGTAAGCCTAAGGAGGTTAGCAAGGGAAAACCAACAACTTAGTGATCCATATCTTCTAGCAAAATAAAAGAACTGAATAGGATGATTTCTTGTCCTTTTTATCTTGTTCTTATTCAGTTATTAGAATTATTCACTATCTACAGTAGACTTAACAAAATAATAAAAATTATAATGAATTACATTAAAGAATATTACATTTAAAGCAGCGATTCTCAACCTGTGGGTCGCGACCCCGGTGGGGGTCGAACGACCAAAACACAGGGGTCGCCTTTCCAATGGCTTTAGGCGACCCCTGTGTTTTGGTCGTTCAACCCCCGCCGGGGTCGCGACCCACAGGTTGAGAACCGCTGATTTAAAGGATATTTCTTACATAGTGGGTTTTGCTTTTTTATATTCAATTTGACATTCTCTGCCTTTTCATTGGAGAGGTTAACCCATTTACATTTAATGATTTTTTTTTTTTTTCTCTCTGAAGTTGGAAACGGGGAGGCAGTCAGACAGACTCCCGCATGTGCCGGACCGGGATCCACCCGGCATGCCCCCGGGGGGGGGTGCTCTGTCCGTTCTGCCCATCTGGGGTGTTGCTCTGTTGCAACCAGAGCCATTCTAGCGCCTCAGGCAGAGGCCACAGAGCCATCCTCAGCGCCCGGGCCAACTTTGCTCCAGTGGAGCCTTGGCTGCAGGAAGGGAAGAGAGAGACAGAGAGGAAGGAGAGGGGGAGGGGTTGAGAAGCAGATGGGTGCTTCTCCTGTGTGCCCTGGCCAGGAATCGAACCCAGGACTCCTGCACGCCAGGCCAATGCTCTACCACTGAGCCAACTGGCCAGGGCCTAATGTGATTATTGATATGGTTAGATTTAAAAGTCTCTTTTTTTATTGTTGTTCCATTTCTTGCCTTTTTTTTTTTTTTTGGTCTAATTGAACATTTAAATTCATTTTACTTTATCTCATTTGTTGGCTATAATATACATATTTCTCCCCTCCTGGGCTTTTGTTGTCATACATATTATGTCTACATACCCCACAGAATATTGTTAGTACTTTTAACTTTAAACAGTCAACTATATGTTCTAAAAATTTAAATAAGAAGTCTTTTATATTTACCCATGTAGTTTTTTCCAATGTTCTTCATTCCTTTGTGTGGGTGTAAATTTCCATCCGGTATCCTTTTCCTTCTGCCTGAAGCACTTTCTTTAGGTCTCCAGGTGATGACTTCTTTTAGTGTTTATATGTGTGAATAAGTTTTTGTTTTATTTTATTTTATTTTATTTTTGCCTTTTAACTGAATTGTATTGGAGTGACACTGGTTAACATAATTTTACAGGTTTCAGGTGCCCAATTCTACAGCGCATCTCTGTACACTTTATTGTGTGTTCATCCCCCAAGTCAGGTCTCTGTCCATTACCGTTTCTTCCCCTATATCAGGGGTTGAGACCTTTTTTGGCTGATAGAGCCATGAACGCCACATATTTAAAAATGTAATTCCATGAGAGCCATACAATGACCCATGTATGTTACACATTATCCAAAAAAATTTGGTGTTGTCCCGGAGGACAGCTGTGATTGGCTCCAGCCACCCGCAACCATAAACATGAGCAGTAGGGAATGAATGGATTGTAATACATGAGAATGTTTTATATTTTTAACATTTTTTTTATTAAAGATTTGTCTGCGAGCCAGATGCAGCCATCAAAAGAGCCACATCTGGTTCACGAGCCATAGGTTCCTGACCCCTGCCCTATATCCTCCTCCACCCACCACCCCCACAATTAACTGCACTGTTGTCTGTGTCCATGAGGCTTATTATTATTTTTTTTGTCTTTTTTTGAGGGAGATGGAGGGACAGATCACCTTATCTCTGAAAATTCTTTTCCCTGAATTCTAGGTTGGCAGTTTTAGCTTTTTAGTACTTTAAAGATATTGATCCAGGCCCTGGCTGGTTGGCTCAGTGGTAGAGCGTCGGCCTGGCGTGCAGAAGTCCCGGGTTCGATTCCCAGCCAGGGCACACAGGAGAAGCACCCATCTGCTTCTCCACCCCTCCCCCTCTCCTTCCTCTCTGTCTCTCTCTTCCCCTCCCGCAGCGAGGCTCCATTGGAGCAAAGATGGCCCGGGCGCTGGGGATGGCTCCTTGGCCTCTGCCCCAGGCGCTAGAGTGGCTCTGGTCGCAACAGAGCGACGCCCGGAGGGGCAGAGCATCGCCCCTTGGTGGGCAGAGCGTCACCTCCTGATGGGCATGCCGGGTGGATCCCGGTCGGGCGCATGCGGGAGTCTGTCTGACTGTCTCTCCCTGTTTCCAGCTTCAGAAAAATAAATTAAAAAAAAAAAAAAGATGTTGGTCCACTGCAATATTTCTGATGTCTGCTGTCATTTAATCTTTGTTTCTGTGTATATGTTTTTGTATATTTGTTTGTTTGCTTGCTTTTAGCATGAGACAGATGACAGGAACGGAGAAAGATGAGAAGCATCAACTCATAATTATGGCACTTCTAGTTTTCTAGTTGTTCATTGATTGCTTCTCATATGTGTCTTGATCAGGGGACTCCAGCCGAGCCAGTGACCCCTTGCTCAAGCCAGCGACCTTGGGCTTCATGCTAGGGACCGTGGGATTATGGTGATGATCCCATGCTCAAGTTGGCGACCCTGCGCTCAAGCTGGATGAGCCCACACTCAAACCAGTGACCTCAGGGTTTCGAACCTGGGACCTCAGTGTCCCAGGTCATGCTCTATTCACTGCGCCTGCACCAGTCAGGTTGTACATGTTCATTTTTCCCCCCTCTCCGACTGCTTTTAACATTCACTTTTTCACCGATTTTAAGCAATTTGATTATGATATGTTTTAGTGTGATTTTATTCATGGTTCTTATGAATGGTTGAGCTTCAGGGAGCTTCTTGATTTATGGCTGTATAATCTTCATCAAATTTGGGAAAATACCAGCCATTATTTCTTCAAATATTTTGTTGTCACCAGCCCCACCCTCCTTCAGAGAGATTTCAGTTATACTTATAGTAGGCCACTTGCAGTTGTCCCACAGCTCACTGATTCAGTGGGTTTGGGGATTTGTTTTGGGGCTGCAAGGTCAACCATTTTTCTATGTGTGTTTCATTTTGGGTAGTTTCTATTGCTGTAGCTTCAGGTTCACTGATCTTTTCTAGTAACAAACTATAGAAATGATCCCTGAAAGTATAGTCTTAAGATCTTTTCTTTTGCAATGTCTGACCTGTTCATTTTATCCAATGCATTTTTCTTGTCTAGAAATTCAATTTGTACCTTTTTTATACCTCTCATATCTCTTAACATATTGAGTTTTTTCTCTCTCTTCTTGAACTATTATAACAATGGTCTTAATATTCTTACTTATCAGTTCTATCATCTGTATTATTTTGGGGTTGGTTTCAATTGATTGACTTTTCATTATGGGTCATATTTTTCTGCTACTTTGCAGACCTGATAATTTTTTATTGGAATCTAGACATATGAATTTTACCTTATTGATATTCATATAAATATTGTTGAGCATTTTGGGGGGAAGTGACTAAGTTACTTGAAAACAGTTTGAGGCTTGGCCAGTAGTGTCTTGAGGTTGCTGGTTCAAGCCCTGGTCAGGGCACATATGAGAAGCAATCAATGGCACAACTAAGTATGGAATGAGTTGATGCTTCTCTCTCTCTCTCTCTCTCTTCTCTCTTCCCCCCTCTCCCCCTTCCTCCCTTCCTCCCTCTCTCCCCACTCTCTTCCTCTCTCCCTCCCTACTCTCTCCCCTCTTACTTTCTCAGGGAAAAAAATTGATCCTTTCAGTACTTGCTTTTTTCTTTAGTGGAACCAGAGCCAATGTAGTACATATAGGGAAACTGTACCCTACTATGGAAACAAAATCTTTCTAGCACACTACTTGTTACTGCATGAATTATGATGAGATCAAGACCTAGTCCCAGCTCTGTGTGATCTTTGGAAATTATTCCCTGTAAATCTATTCAGGTGAATCATTTCTCTGCTTTGAGTAGTTCACTGACATCGTTAGCTGATCAGTACTGAGCTGTAGACTCAAGGGGGTCTCCAGATCTTCAAAACTTTCTTTCTGTGTAGCTCTCTCTCTCATCTGGTATTCTGCCCTGTGAAGTCCAGCTGCCTTGGCTGTCTCAGGCTTCCAGTTGCATCTTCACAACTCAGGAAGCGTGCCAGGCACTGCCTGGGTTCCCTGTCTCCATGCTACCGCCTGGGAATTGTCTCTAGGCAGTAGGCTGGAGTAAGCATAGGATGCACCTCAATTGTTTCTCAACTCTTAGGGATAGCTTTCTTTTATTGCCTTTGTCCAACATCTTAAGTACCTTCATTTCATACATTTTGTCCAATTTTTTAATTGATTCACGCAGAGGATAAATCTGATCCCTATTACTAAATCTTGATTGGTAGTGGAAGTCTTTTGGTAATTAACTGTTGTGTGTGTGAATTAACTTTTTACTGAAGTATCATGTATAATATACATTGGACCTGTGGTGGCACAGTGGATAGAGCATTGATCTGGAATGCTGAGGTCACCAGTTCGAAACACTGGGCTTGCCTGGTCAAGGCACACATGACAAGCAACCAGGAGTTGATGTTTCCCACTCCTCCCCCCCGGCCTTTCTCTTTCTCTCTCTCTCCCTACCCCCTCTCTAAAATGAATAAATAAAATCCTTTTTTTATTTTTCTGAAGCTGGAAACGGGGAGAGACAGTCAGACAGACTCCCTCATGCGCCCGACTGGGATCCACCCGGCACGCCCACCAGGGGGCGATGCTCTGCCCCTCCGGGACGTCGCTCTGTCGCGACCAGAGCCACTCCAGCGCCTGGTGCAGAGGCCAAGGAGCCATCCCCAGCGCCCGGGCCATCTTTGCTCCAATGGAGCCTCGCTGCGGGAGGGGGAGAGAGAGACAGAGAGGAAGGAGAGGAGGAGGGGTGGAGAAGCAGATGGGCGCTTCTCCTGTGTGCCCTGGCTGAGAATCGAACCTGGGACTTCTGCACGCCAGGCCGACGCTCTACCACTGAGCCAACTGGCCAGGGCCAAAATCCTTTTTTTAAAAAAAACAAATATTATATAACTATATAGGCAAAAAATATACAACAGAACCACCCCTATGGAGGGAACCGCTGTCCTGTCTTCTACAACATAGTCAGTTACTGAGCATTTTATTTCTATCCTTCTATTACTTTTCTGTCAGTGAGATTGTTTTCATTCAAGAATTTGCTCTTCAGCTTAAACAACCAGCTTATAACTTGGTCTTATATTTATCTTGAATAGATAAATGATTCAGCACTGAGACACACAGGCCTTTACTGCAACCAGCTTTCATCTACTGACCTTCTCAAAACAGAAGCAGATGGAACCCAGGTCAGTAAGAGAATTCTAAGCCCGGAGCTGTCTATTGTCCCCTGTAGACACAGAAAATTGTGCAGCATCGTAGTTAAGAGCCTGCCCTTGGAGTTGGACCTGGGTGTGAGTCCTGGCCATTCTCTTCTTAGCTCTGTCATCTTGGGCATTTAGGGAGCTCCCCTGGGCTGCTATAGAACCAACAGAACTAACTAGATACTTGCTGTATAGGATTGTTGAGAGGGTTAAGTGGAGTAAGCTTTCAGAAGGTTTAATTCAATATGGCCACTAATAATTATTTTGTAAACACAGTGCTCAAATTCATATGTAATCAAAGTACCTCAAAAGATCTCAGTAAATTCAGGTAAAAGTCTGCTGGGTACTCTGCCCACTTGTAGAAGTTTGTTTTAAAACAATATAAAAAGCATGGGTGGCCACTTTTCTATGTTAATCTAACTTTAGGAATATTGCAGGTTTTAATTCACTTCAGTAATTTTGGTTTCATCTTTAGTTTCTTAGTAAATATAAATATTTTAAAATTTGTTTTTAAATGCCAGCATTATGCTAATGTGCCAATACAAAGAAAGATGAGACACACTTGCCCTTTAGGTAAGCTGTGCAAAGAGGTGAGGAGGTGAAGTTAGGTTTGTGAAATGGTTCTGGTTTGCCAGGCACATTCAGGCCCACCTGTCTCCTGTAAGCCTCACTGTGACCCTATGAAGGAGGTGGTATTCCTTTTGTTCACAGCTAAAGAAACAGAATCCGAGGGGATTTAACTGGATGCACAATTCACAAAGCTAGAAAGTGGCAGAACCAAGGTTCGAACCCAGGTCCTTCTAACGCTGAAGTTCAGGCTCTTTCTGCTATACCGCTTAGGGCCTATTGAAAGATAAAACACATAGCTATGTACATATATTGTCACTTAATCAAACAAGGGAAACTCAAGTTTTGTTACAAGTAACAAGAGCCATAAGTGTTTTTTTTTTTAAAGGAGAAATGGTTAGAAGAGCATTTCAGGAGACGGGACTGAACTAGGCCTTGAAGGGTAGTTAGCAAGGCCACGTGAAGGAGAAGGGTATTTGGGTTGGCTGCTGGAGCTGGTAGGGGTGGACTTGCAAGTCTAGGGGATTGGAAATGGGGGGACCACACAGGGCAACAGTAGTATCTTAGCAGAGGCCTGGAAACCAGATTCACTGAAGGAGGAAAAGGGTGTGTAATAAGAATGCACAGGAATTAAACTTGGTAGATTAGAGCAAACATCCTGGGGCCTCGAATGCTAAACTTAGGGGTTTGGATGCACTCTTGCAGATGAAGCATCATCCCTGAGAGGGAACAAAGATCAAAGTGCCAGTTAAGGCTGCATCTTAGTGGGGACGAATGGAGGAGGAAGGGAAAGGGAGAGAATGGGCAGCCAGCCCAGTAGGAGAAAGGCCAGTGAGGAGGCTGTGTCCATAGTTGAAGCATTAGGGAATAGGGTCAGGATTCTGTGAGGCTGAAAAGAGGGGATTTTTTTTTTAATTTGGAAGATGAAGTCTTCGTTCATTAGAAGTTTTTGAAAGTCTCACACCTACAGAGACATATGCTGGGGAGCTCAACAGATTAGTTAAAACAGCAAGTTTTAAAGTTCCTGAGCCCTGGGACAGTATTAAATATGTACTTTTTAGGGCTTGGTTTAATCTTTTCCTTTTTTTTTTTTCTTCAAAATTTTAATAAAGACTATCTTTTAAAAAGGCATTCTTTTTTAAAGAAGCAGAATTTTCTTTTTAGTTTGTTTTTTCATGACTTTATCAAGAATGTTTTTAAGTGAGGACAGAAATACATTATGCTTTGCTCCCATATTTCATAAGTTGAAACATACTGTTTTAACCAGTCAGTGCCTAAAAGCACTATAGTTTGTGCTCATTGTAAGTTTCAGTAGCAGAATCTACTTCATGCTATAGCTCATCATGAAATCTCTCTTGGCTCCAATGTTTTTGTTTTTGCCAAACAAGTTGTGGAGTGAGAACTATAAGGACAGATGTACAGAAAAGGAGAAGGAACAGAACAGGAGAAGAGGACAAGGATAGCGCTGGGGGCCGGCTGTCTTTGGAGAGCTGGGATGAGGAGGAGGCAAGACAGAAGAGAGAACCGGAAAAGAGCACGGAGTAGAGAAGCAGGAAGAGGGCTGGTAGGGAGATGGCTGGTGTGGGGAGAGGAGGCAAGGGAGCTCTGGACTAACAGGTAAGAATGAGGAATTATGAAGAGCGAGGGTGGGGGTGAACGCAGCAGCAGCTGGAGAATAGAGCCATAGAGTTGGTATAGCTTAGATACACAAGAAAGAGCCCCAAAGAAAACAACAAATGGGCACATGTGAGGCAAAATTTTGGAAACTGGGGAAAGAGGAGGATGAAAAAAGGGAGGCAAAGGAGAGAAATGTGCTAATCTAAGTAGAGATTTAATTCATCGCACACTAAAAAGCTCAGGGATGTCTGCTTTTAGCTGAGAGAGTAGACATGAGCAGTCCCTGGATCAAGAGGACCTGGGTTAGACCCATACAGCAATTGGATCATGGGGTCATTTGACCTTTGAACAGTGAAGGTTGATGCAAAACAACTTTTATTTGATTAAGATAAAAGATTGTTCAGAAAAGCTGAATGTAATTGGCATGAATTAGTGATGAATGGCCCCCAAAAATGCATCACTGATCTAAAATACTTCAGGGACCTATTAAACACAAAGCACAAGTTTGCCAAAAGCTTGAGACATTTAAATATACTTGGATGAGACTAAGGAGGCTTCTCCATTCTTGTTCTGGAACATTCACAAGTGTGATATTGGCCTTCATCAGTTTTAATAAGACTGATTGGTAAAGACTAACTTCTGGTTTTGTTTTCCCAGAAGAAAATGCTAGAACTATGCAACTCTAGACGTTTTCAAATAATATAAAGGGAAAATTCACACTGTTTCAGCTAGAGGTTTGCTGTTATTTTTTAACTCGTGGTTAAACAGATTGTCTATCAGGAAAAAGAAGTTAAATATAAAATTGTTCTGCTTATATTTTGCTATAATTCTAAAGGCAATATATCAAGAAGCTACGTAATAGTATGTTTAGATACTACACAAACCTTCTGGACATTAACTTTAGTAATGCTGATGTCCTGTTACTGAGTTGTGGTGGTTTTATTTTGCTAATACTAAATTAAAGCCCTTAATTTTCTAACCTTATAAAGATTTCTTTTATCCTAAAGTCATCCATAGAATGCTTTTAAACCAGTTTTCCAAATAATGTGGTGTTTTTTTTTAAACCCACCACTGGATACCCAGACTCTGAAACTGGGCTTTTCCCAATCTAGGCAATATTGGCAACAATGCTCACTTTTGGTATTGATGGCAACCCTGTAGGAGGCTTGACCATTCCGATTTTTATTTTATTCTTAAAGTGTGAACTTTCCAGAACCCTGAGCAAAATGAGTGCAGCGATTTTCTTTTTGTAGGACAAGAAGACAGAAGAGTTCTTCTCTGTGGTGACTACAGACTAGAGGAATGCTCTAGTGAGTTTCCACTTCAAGTAGTACCCACTCATAAGCCGGGGGGGCAGACCCTTCTGTCTAAACACATCTTTTATTTGTGTTCCAGCAGGTGCAACAGGTTCAGGTGTTTGCTGACGTCCAGTGTACAGTGAATCTGGTAGGAGGGGACCCTTACCTGAACCAGCCTGGTCCACTGGGAACTCAAAAACCCACGGCAGGACCACAGACTCCCCAGGCCCAGCAGAAGAGCCTCCTTCAGCAGCTACTGACTGAATAACCACTTTTAAAGGAATGTGAAATTTAAATAATAGACATACAGAGATATACAAATATATATTTTTCTGAGATTTTTGATATCTCAATCTGCAGCCATTCTTCAGGTCGTTGCATTTGGAGCAAAAAAAAAAAAGGAGTTCACTTTTGTTGGGAGATTGAGAGATGTTTTTGTTTCTTTGTAAAGGCCTTGGATATTGAAAAATAACAAGGCAGAACAGTTGGACAATCTATTTCTTGAGCCAAATTTAATTATTCTTATTTTTATAATCAGTCATTGGCTTCTTATCTGGATGAAGGCCTTTGGAGGAGAACCAAAACAAGTCCCAAGGGGAAGATGAAGCTCCGCCTCCGCCAGCTCAGCTCCGCCTCCGCCAGCTCAGCTCCGACTGCCGACTGCCCCGGGCAGTGCCTGTGCTGTGCCCATGCCCAGCCCGTGCCCAGCCACCAAAGGCTGTCACGTGTCTCTGAATCAACAGCCCTTCCTGACCCCAGGCAGCTTGTGTGTACAATCAGCTTCTTCTAGCAACTCTGTATCTGTTGGCTACAAGAGAATATTTTGCCTCCACATACATATCCCTTCTCCTTTTTTTAAAGATGGATTTAAACCAACATGCCTCCAGGAATGGGGACGAAATCAGTGTATTCACAGGGGAATCCAAAAAATACAGTTTGGGGAAAATGCAATAATTTTTGATGAGATGGGTGAAGGACAAGCAGCGAGTTCTGTCAATTATTGTAGATACAGTTTTCTGATTCAATCTGGAAAGGCAGCCTGTTCTTTCTGCTTTTTATTAACAGCTGAGGTAGCTGAAGTTATTTAAAATAAAATAAAATTTATGATCCAAGTAGCTTATTTTTCCCTTTAAATCTCACTGTAAATGTATTTGATTTCTTGTAGAAATTCATTTCCTTCTGTTTAATTTTATGATTTTATTATCATACTCTTGATTTTTCTATATTTGCGTGTGAAATATAACATTGATTGAATTGCAGTTACATTTGGCTAGTAATATTTCATTATTTTAATAACTGTGACACCATGTATGGATTTACTTTGGGGTTCAAGTCAAAACACCAGCTGCCAGGAAGCGCCACTCAGATGGGCTGGAGCCGCCCGGGAGCGCCGGGCTCCCCACGGGAGAGCAGCACGGGAGCCGCCGCCAGATGTGCACAGGCTACTTGTACAGAAAAAAGTTAGTACTCAAAGAATAACTTCCTACATTTTTTAGATTGACTTTGGGAATTTGAATTTTCATCAGTGCAAATATAAATTTATTCTGCTCTGAGGCTAATAGGTAGCATATTTTCCCTTTGTCTCTTGTCACTCTGTCACATCTTGTCTCATCCTGGCCTGAGTCAAGGACCTAGTGAACTGACCTAGTTCTATACGTTCTACTGCAAGGCCAGGAAAGCTTGAGAAAGGTATTGTGGAAGAAGCAAACGCACACCCCCCATCGCTCGCCTTTTCCTGCACTCCTGGGCCTGTGAATGATGACAACACCCGACACTTGCACCAGCGACCTCTGCTTCCACGGCAGAGAAAAGGCCATAAGAACTCACAATGGAAAAGGAGCTTGGACTCAGACATCAAGGAAGAAGCCATTTTCCCAGATCCTCCTTTCTGCATCTCACCACCCCTAGTTACAGATAACTCCATTGAACAGCATCTATTCAGAAAGTATAGCACCGAATCGAAAGATTGGTGGAAGGGCTCATGTGGGTAGCACTATGAAAGAGAAATAGGACACTCACTTACAAACATTATCTCTTTTAGTTTTTCAGAAAATGCATCCCTGATTTCATTCATTCCCAGCTTGAAAGCCCAGCCATATTATTCTAGTCCCTACCAGACTGCTCTAGAATGTCATTTCTGTTCTGTTTGTGATATTTAGACGTGCAGACTTCAGGAAGTTCACCTTTAACTTCAGCATTCCAGATGAAGTTTCCTGACTCAGTACTTTTGCATAAGGAACTAGAAAAAAAAGTGGTAAGGAAAATTGGAGATGCTAACATCCTCCCCCATCCCAACTGCACCTTAAAGAATGCATGTCACCTTCAAGGTTTTATAATTGCACTGTTTGTTTTATGTATGTACAGATTAAAATTATTGCTACATTTGAGGAAAATAAAATTGCTTGCTTCTATGTAATTCCTGTCATTCCACAGGAAATGCACTTTTCCAGCTACTGAATAGAATTTGTTTAACAACCTCATGGGTTGCCTCTTCATTTACAGGAAAGAAATGAAAACCTACATCCTTCAGGAATTGCAAAAGCCCAAAATGACTAACGGGTAATTAAAAGATAATAAAAGAGGCCCTGGCCGGTTGGCTCAGCGGTAGAGCGTCGGCCTAGCGTGCGGAGGACCCGGGTTCGATTCCCGGCCAGGGCACCCAGGAGAAGCGCCCATTTGCTTCTCCACCCCTCCGCCGCGCTTTCCCTCTCTGTCTCTCTCTTCCCCTCCCGCAGCCAAGGCTCATTGGAGCAAAGATGGCCCGGGCGCTGGGGATGGCTCTGTGGCCTCTGCCCCAGGCGCTAGAGTGGCTCTGGTCGCAACATGGCGACCAGATTGCAGAGCATCGCCCCCTGGTGGGCAGAGCATCGCCCCTGGTGGGCGTGCCGGGTGGATCCCGGTCGGGCGCATGCGGGAGTCTGTCTGACTGTCTCTCCCTGTTTCCAGCTTCAGAAAAATGAAAAAAAAAAAAAAAAAGATAATAAAAGAAAAGGTCCCTGAAGCCAAAGATCCTGGAAGTCATCCTAATACCAACCAGCTCAGCTCAGTGAAATTTGAGAAGGTCAGAGTGAAGTCATGATAGATAGTGAGCCTTGAGGAAATTCGGACTTTGACTATTGTCTTATGATGAAACACACTAGTCCAGCCTGTTATCCAGGAAATCTGGTCCAGGCAGCACTGCAGAATCACAAGATATTGTATCTCTAGCAATTGCTGATTTTTATGTACTGATGGTTATTATGCAGATGCTGAATCTTTTTTTTCTTTTTTTTTTTGTATTTTTCTGAAGTTGGAAACAGGGAGGCAGTCAGACAGACTCCCGCATGAGCCTGACCAGGATCCACCCGGCACGCCCACCAGGGGGCAATGCTCTGTTGCAACCAGAGCCATTCTAGTGCCTGAGGCAGAGGCCACAGAGCCATCCTCAGCGCCCAGGCCAACTTTGCTCCCATGGAGCCTTGGTTGCAGGAGGGGAAGAGAGAGAGAGAGAGAGAGGAGGGGTGGAGAAGCAGATGGGCGCTTCTCCTGTGTGCCCTGGCCGGGAATCGAACCCAGGACTCCTGCACGCCAGGCCAACACTCTACCACTGAGCCAACCAGCCAGGGCCCAGATGCTGAATCTTAATTGAGGTGGCTCCTTCAGTCTGACAGTGCATTTTATATTCAGCCTTGTTTCTTACTTGTGTGTTTTTAAGATAGCTTAAATCCAATAATACTTGGCCAAGTAGAGCCTGGGTAAGGAGCGTAAGCGAGAGTAATACTTAGTAGAGGGCAGGGGAGAGGGTGGTGTATCCCACACATGTTTCTACACATAAATATGCACGTATTTGATAGCTGTTGTCTGAAGTCGAATTTTGGGGGAATATGACCTTTTTTCCCAAAGTTTGGATACTTCTCTTAGATGCTGATTCTCTTAAATGAGGCTAAACATTGATTTAAATTTATCCTAAGGTAGTTGTGATAAGGCTGTTAGAAAAACAAATAGAGCCTGACCAGGCAGTGGCAGTGTTGATAGAGCTTCGGACTAGGATGTGGAGGACCCAGGTTCAAAACCCCAAGGTCGCTGGCTTGAACGCTGGGTTGCTGGCTTGAGTGTGGGATCATAGACATGACCCCATGGCCATTGGCTTGAGCCCAAAGGTCGCTGAGCCCCAACGAAGAATTGATGCTTCTCATCTCCCTTCCTGTTTGTCCCTGTCCGTCCCTCTCTTTGTGTGTGTGTGTGTCTCTCTGTCACACACAAAAAAAGAAAAACAAATAGAGGCCTTGGCCAGGTACTCAGGTGATTAGCGTGCCGTTCTAACACACCAAGGTTGTGGGTTTGATCCCTGGTTAGGGCACATACAAAAACCAACCAATGAATGCATAAATAAGTGGAACAATAAATCGATGTTTTTCCCTTCCTCTCAAATCAATCTGTGTGTGTGTGTGTGTGTGTGTGTGTAGAAAGAATTGAGGAAAAAGAGGTTGATATACAGAATCTTCATCCACTTTATAGATTTGCCTAAGATAGGCTCTGTACCTATAAACTGTATTCTGGGTCATGACAAAGAAAAAGAAAGGACAACTGTCTGTTTACACAGTACGCTGTGCTGATTCCTTGTTAACTAACTGATCTTTCCAGGAGAGCAGCTCCACTTGAGTAAAGAGAATAATTCAGAGCAACCTTGACCCTTGGCCAGTCCTGTATCTCAGAAAAAGATCTTGATGAGTTAAGTCCATTAATCCTTTTGATTGGAGAAAACTGCCAAAAGAATTATTCTCCTGTCAGAACCTTTCCTGCCAGCGCCAAATTAGTTTTATTTTTTATTTTTATTGCCACAGGAGCTCTTAACAAAATTGAAGAAACACAAAGCTCTGGCCTCATTGATTCATTTAGTACATTTTATTATTTTTATCCAACGTAGTAGAGATATGGAAGGATCCTTTCATAGGATCCTTCCCTCCCAGACATGGACCCTTCCCTCCCAGAGCTTATATTCACATGGGGGACTACACCTACCACTCCCCTACCCCTACACTTACCCCTGCCCCTACCACTCCCCCTACTCCACCTACCCCTACCACTTCCCCTACCACTCAATCTGCTACTCCTCCCCCTACATCTACCCACACCCCCACCCCTACCCCTGACACTTCCCTTACCACTCCTATCCCTACCATTTTTGCTACCCTTATCACTCCCCCTACACCTACCACTTCTACTACCCCTACCCCAGGGTTAGGTGTAGAATTAGGTGTAGGGATAGGGGGAGTGGTAGGGGTAGGGGCAAGGGGAGATATAGGGGTAGGAGTAGGGTTACTTGTAGGGTTAGGTATAGGGGTAGGGGGAATGATATAGGTAGGGGTAGAAAGTGTGGTAGGAATAGGGAGTAGTGAAGGTAGTGGTATTTGGAGAGGTAGGAAAAGGGGTAGGGGTAGCAGTAGGGAGAAGGATTAAAAGAGTGGTAGGAGTAGGGGGGATGCTAAGGGTAGTGGTTTTGGGGAGGGGTAGGGGTAATTTTAGTGGTATGGGTAGGGGGAGTGGTAGAGGTAGGGATAAGGGGAGGGGAGGGAGAGTGGTAGTGTTATGGTGAGTGGCAGGGGTAGGGGAAGTGTTAGGGATAGGGTTAGGAGAGCGGTAAAGGGAGTGGTAGCAGTAAACAAAGGGAGTGGTGGGGTAGGAATAGGGTGTCTACGGGTAGGGGTAGGGAGAGTGGTCAGGTTTGGTGCAAAGGTAAGGGGAGCAATGGGGTAGTGTTCGGTGTAGGGGGAGGATTAGGGGTAGGGGTAGTGTTAGGGATAGGAGTTGGGGTAGGTTTAGTTGTAGGGGTAGGTGGAGTGGTAGTGGTAGGAGTAGTGGGAGAGGTAAGGGTAGGGGTAATATTAGGTGTAGGGGTAGGTGTAAGAAGACTAGGGAAGTGGTGGTGGTAGGGTTAGATATACAGTTAGGTGGAGTGGTAGGGGCAGGGGAATGGTAGGTGTATGGAGAGAGGCAGGCATAGGGGTAGTGGTAGGATTTGGAAGTGTGTTAGGGGTAAAGGTATGGGGAGTGGTAGGCATGAGAGGAATGGTAGGATTAGAAATATCTGCAGGTGTAGGGGAGTGGTAGGGTAGGGGTAGGTTGAGAGGTAGTGGTAGGGGTAGGGAGATAGGTGTAGGGGGAGTTGTAGGGATAGGTGTACAGGGAGTGGTAGGGTTAGGGAGAGTGGTATGGGTAGGCGTAGGGGGAGTAGTTGGGTTAGGGCGTGTGGTAGTGATAGGGGTAGATGGAATGGTGGCACCGGGGAATGATAGGCCTAGGGGTAGGGAGAGTGGCTGGGGTAGAGGTACGGGTAGTTGTAGCGGTAGGTTAGGGGGATTTGTAGGTTATGGGGAATTGGAGGGGTAGAGGTAGTGGGACAGGTAGGGTTAGGGGTAGTGTTAGGTGGAGTGGTAGGTGGATATGAGTAGGGATAGTTTGAGGAGTTGGGAGGTAAGGGTAGTAATGGAGTGGTAGGGGTAGAAGTTGTAGGGGTAGGGTTAGGAGTAGGGTTAATGTTAAGGGTAGAGGTAGGGTTATTGGTAAGGTTAGGATAAGGGTTAGGGGTAGGCTTAGCAGTAGGGGTAGTTGTGGGTAAGGGGTAGGGGTAGAGTTTGTTGTATGAGTCAGAACTAGGAGTTGGGGTAGGGTTAGGGGTAGGTTTAGGGGTAGGGGTAGGATTACATTTAAGTGTACAGGTAGGGGAAGATGTAGGGGTAGAACAAAGAATAGGGGTAGGTTTAGAGGTAGGGGTAGTGTTAGGGGTAGGATTAGCATTAGGGGTAGCATTATGAGTAGGGGTAGGAGTAGGATTTGGTTTAGGACAGGGGTTGGGAACCTATGGCTCATGAGCCAGATGTGGCTCTTTTGATGGCTGCATCTGGCTTGCAGACAAATCTTTAATAAAAAAAGTAATAACGTTAAAAATATAAAACATTCTCATGTATTACAATCCATTCATTTCCTACCGCTCATATTCATGGTTACGGATGGCTGGAGCCAATCACATCTGTCCTCTGGGACAACACCAAATTTTTATTGGATAATGTGTAATGTACATGGGTCGTTATATGGCTCTCACGGAATTACATTTTAAGATATATGGCGTTCATGGCTCTCATCCAAAAAGGTTCCCCACCCCTGATTTAGGGTTAGTGTTAGGGATAGGGTTTTGGGTAAAGGTAGAGATAGATGTAGGGGTTGGTTTAAGGGTAGGGTTAGGGGTAGTGGTAGGATTAGGTGTAAGAGTAATGGTAAGGGTAGGTGTAGGTGTAGAGGTAAGGGTAGTTTTAGGGTTAGGTCTTGGGTTACCGGTAAGGTTAGTGGTAGGGCTAGGGAGATAGGTAAAGGTAGATGTGGGATTACGGGTAGGGGTAGGGATAGAGTTAGGGTTAGATATTGGGGTAGAATTAGGGGTAGGGTAGGGTTAAGGTTAGTGTTAGGAGTAGGGTACATGTAGGGGTAAGTTTAGAGGTGGGGTAGTGGTAGTGTCAGTGTAGGATAAGAATTATGGTTATGGTTAAGGGGAGGGGCAGGGGTAAGGGTAGTGGTAGTGATAGGGTTGGGGTAGTGGTAGAATTCGGGTTAGGGGTAAGGTTAGGGTTAGGGTTAGCATTTGGGATAGGAGTAGTTGTAGGGGTAGGGGTAGGGGTGGGTTCACGTTAGGCTTGGGTATGGTTAGGGTTATGGGTAGGGGTAGGTGTATGGATGGAGTAGGTTTAGAGTTAGGGGTAGGGGTAAGGATAGGGTAGGGGTAGGTTTGGAAGTAGTGGTAGGGTAAAGGTAATGTTTGGTCAGGGATATTGTAGAGGTAGGGTTAGGTTTAGCGGTAGGGGTATTTGTAGAGGTAGTTGTAGCTGTAGGGTAGGAATAATGGTCGGTTAGTTGTAGAGGTAGGGTTAGGATTAGGGTTAGGGGTACAGGTAGGTTTAGGATTAGGAGTATGATTAGGGGTAGGGGTAGGGGTAGTAGTAGGGTTATGTGTTGCGGTAGAATTAGTGGTAGGGTTAGGGTTTGGGTAAGTGGTAGGGGTAGGGGTAAGGGTAGGGGTTGGTGTAGGGTTAGGTTTAGGTGTAGGAATAGGTTTAGGGTAAGGGTATGGGTAGTTTTGAGGGCAAGGGTAGGGTTAAAAGTAGGTTTAGTTTTAGAAAGTGGTAGGGATTAGGATAGGGGTAAGGGTACTGGTAGGGGTTGGGACAGGGTTAGTGTTAGGAGTAGGTGTAGGGTTAGGGTTAGGGTTAGGGTTAGGGGTAGTATTAGAATTATTGGTAGGGGTTGGGACAGGGTTAGTGTTAGGAGTAGGTGTAGGGTCAGGGTTAGGGGTAGTATTAGAATTATTGGTATGGGTAAAGGTAGATGTAGGCTTTAGGGTAGGATTAGGGGTAAGGGTAGGGTCAGTGTTAGGGTTATCAGTAGGGATAAAGGTAGGTTTAGAGGTAGGTTTATGGGTAGGGTTAGGTTTAGGGTTAGGGTTAGTGGTAGGATTAGGGGTACAAGTGGGTAGAATTTTGGCTAGGGGTAAGGGTAGGTTTAGACTCAGGGATAGTGTTAGGATAGGGGCAGAGGTAGGGGTAGGGTTAAGGGTAGAGTTAGGGGTAGGATGAAGGATTAAGGTAGAAGTAGGTTTAGGGGTAGATGTAGGGTGAGGGATAGCATTAGGGTTAAGGGAAGGGTTAGTGTTAGGTTTAGAAGTAGGGGAGGGGTAAGGGTAGAATTAGGGGTAGGGAGATGTCTAGGCATAGGGGTAGGTGTTGGAGTAGGGTTAGGTTTAGGGGTAGGGGTAAGGGTAGGAATAGGGATAGGATTAGAAGTAGGGGTAGGGGTAGGGGTTAGGGTAGGGTTTGGTTATGGTTATACTTAAGGGTAGGGTTAGGGATAGGTTTAGAGGTATGGGTAGAAGTTGTAGGGGTAGAGTTAGAAGTAGGGGTATGGTTAGGGTTAGAGGTAGGGTTACTGGTACAGGTAGTGATAGGGTTAGGGTTAGGGTTATGTGTATTGTTAGGGGTATGGTTTGTGCAAGGTTTAGGTGTAGGAGTAGGGTTAGGGGTAGGATTAGGGGTAGGATTTGTTTTAGGGGTAGGAGTAGGTTTGGGGATAGTGGCCTGACTTGTGGTGGCATAATGGGATAAAGCGTCGACCTGGAACACTGAGGTCACCGGTTCGAAACCTTGGGCTTGCCTGGTCAAGGCACATATGGGAGTTGATGCTTCCTGCTCCTCCCCTTTCTCTCTCTCTCTCTCTCTCTCTCTCTCTCTCACTCCTCTCTCTCTAAAAAATCAACAAATAAAATATTTTTAAAAATTTCCGTAAAGTTAGCAGTCAATACAATGTGGTATTAATATAGACACGCAGATCACTGCAACAGAATGATTGACTTTGTGGTCAATTGATTTAAAATAGTTAAATCGATAACTATCCGGAATAAAAAGGAACGAACTATTGATAACTGCTACAGAAAGGTTGAACCTCAAAAGTTGTATGCTAAGTGAAAGAAGCCCAGCACAAAATACCTCATATGATTACATTTAAATGTAATTTTCAAAAAGGGCTGCTCTGTTAAGATGAAAAGCAGAGCAGCGGTTGCCTGAGGCTAGGGGTGTGGAGCAGGGATTGACTACACACAGGCACAGTGAATACGGAACTGATGAGAATGTGTAAACAGGACCCTGGAGATGGTTGCATAACTCAGTAAATTTATTTAAAAGCATTGAGTTGTTCCTGACCAGTGGTTGCACAGTGGGTAGAGCATATTTGTGGAACATTGAGGTCCCAGGTTTGAAACCGCAGGGTCACTGACTTGAGAGTGGGCTCACCAGCTTGAGCATGGGGTCACTGGCTTGAACGTGGGATCATAGACATGACTCCATGGTCACTGGCTTGAGCCCAAGGCTGCTGGCTTGAGCAAGGGGTCACTGGCTCAGCTGGAGTCCCTGGTCAAGGCACAGATGAGAAAGTAATCAATGAACTACTAAGATGCCACAACAAAGAATTGATGCTTCTTATCTCTCTCCCTTCCTGTCTCTCTCTCCCCACCTCCTTCCCTCTCTTTTCTTCTCTTTATCTCTCTCCCTCTTTCCCTTTCTCTCTCAAAAAAACCAAAGAACATTGGGTTGAGCAGTTCAGTGAGTGAATTTGATGCTATGTAGGTTACATCTCAACAAAGCAAAACAAAAAATGGAGAGGACGAAAAGCCCAGAGATGACTGAGGAGGAGTGGCCAACAAAAGTAATTTTTCACCTGGCTGGTTGGCTCAGCGGTAGAGCGTCAGCCTGGCGTGTGGGGGACCTGGGTTCGATTCCCGGCCAGGGCACATAGGAGAAGCGCCCATTTGCTTCTCCACCCCCCTCCTTCCTCTCTGTCTCTCTCTTCCCCTCCTGCAGCCAAGGCTCCATTGGAGCAAAGATGGCCCGGGCGCTGGGGATGGCTCCTTGGCCTCTGCCCCAGGCACTAGAGTGGCTCTGGTTGCGGCAGAGCGATGCCCCGGAGGGGCAGAGCATCGCCCCCTGGTGGGCAGAGCATCACCCCTGGTGGGCGTGCCGGGTGGATCCCGGTCAGGCGCATGCGGGAGTCTGTCTGACTGTCTCTCCCTGTTTCCAGCTTCAGAAAAATACAAAAAAAAAAAAAAGTAATTTTTCATTTTATACATGGCTTTTCCTTTCTCTCTTTCCTTTTTTAACTTGTCTTTATTACACAAGTGATCTGTCACTTATGTTCATATATGTTCTTTACACTTAAAAATTTATGTAAGCAAACAGAACAGGAAAAACATCACATGTAATTCTGGTACACGAATCAACATCTTAGAATAGAAAACATTCTTCCAAACTTATTTTATGTTTATTTATCTGTTTATAGTAAAATTTCCTACTTTATTTTTAAGAGAAATTTTTTTTCTCTACTTTGTTGTTTAGGATGTTTCTGAAGATCCTTGTGGTTTAATAAATTTATAGTATATTCACCTAAATTAATTTATGTCAATTTGCAGGAATGGTTCCCCAAGGTGAGGCTAACTTTGCTTCATCCCTGAGCCCTGGGAGCTCCATGGTGCCGATGCAAATCCCTCCTCCTCAGACCTCTCTGCTTCAGCAGACTTCACCTGCTTCTGGGTACCAGTCACCAGACATGAAGGCCTGGCAGCAAGGAGCAATGGGAAACAACAAGTAAGAGGCGGTTTTTATATCCGAGCATCCCCGCTACTCTGCAGCACATAAGAGCAGCCTTTCCTTCACTATCTAAATAGAGGATTATTGGATACTGCAATTTGCAAATTCAAGAAACTGGTTTTTATGTTATTAGCAAAGAAAGCTGATGACTTTTAAATCCTTTAAGTGATTTTTAAAGCAAATTTGTGTGTTTACAGTAGAGAAACTTCCTGTCTCTCTCTCCCCACCTGTGGTCTAGTGGCCCCCAGTGTTTTGTCCCACCCCCAGCACACCTAAAGAATATGACTCATTACAATAAGGAACAGAACTTCCCTGGAACAGATGTAGAAGTGTGCACTTATGAAAAGGTCTCTTTTTATAAAAATACTGAAATGTCTTAAAAATCTAAAGCAAGAATGGCAAAATGTTAGGATTCAGTAGAGCTGAATTCAGACAGATTTCTCTCTTCTTAGTATTGTTTAAAGATTCCATTTGAACAACAAAGGGTTCAAGGCTTCTCGGTCATTCCACCTTCCCCAGATTTCTGAATCTAGATTTCCAGTGGCCTCATCTTGTTCGTTTTGCTTAGAATTATCTCCCTAAAGTCATACCCCCCCCCCCAATCCTGGCTGCTGAACTTTTCACACATCATTTAAATTTTTTAAGGGTTTTAATTTGGTTGTGTCTTGGTTCTAAATGACAGGGAAGCCATTTGATCTGACAACATAATAAGTAAGGCAGTTAAAGTTGAAAACTCAAGTTCACTGGAAGGTGAGAGAGGAAGTCTTCTTGTTAGAGAACTATGCAGCTCTAAGTGAGGACTGCATGTAAAAAACTCCCAGTGGGGCCTGTATATAAATTAAATAAAAAATGAAACTGTATAACACGCAAGGAGAACTTAGTCTCCTAATGTGTTCTAATCCCAACTTCCTAAATCCACTTTAGACTTCACGGTCCATCATTGTAATTACTCCCTACGGGCACTCTCAGCTCCCTCGGCCTGCCCCCCCTTTTCTGCACCTGTGCCTAGCAAAGTGCTCCTGGTGAAATGCACCTTAAACCCTTGCTCCATATCTACACTTTGGCATTTAAATATGAAAAACACCACAGTCATGCTGATGGGTCTGTTCCCCTTGTCAGTGAAATTTGTTATAAACTATATACTCTGTCACTTCCTCGTCTTCCATTCTTTGTTGGACCAGTCAGACTTTTCATCCCTGCCACTCCACCAAAGATATTCTTGTTGAGGTTATTAATGCCTTCCTCAGTGCCAAATGCAATGATCCTCAGTAGCGCTTGACATAGTTGAGCATTTATCATTCTTGACACTCTTTCTTTATTTGCTTTCTGGAACAGCCTTCTCTCTTGAGAAAGGTGACTCTCCCATTCTCTCAGTTTCCTCACCTCTCTGACCTCCATTTGAGAGTCTCAGAGCTCCTTCTAGGACCTCTTCCCCATATCTACTCCACTGGTATATCATCCAGTCTTATTGCCATCCACGCCCATCTCTATGCTACGACTCCCAAGTACACATTTCCAGCCCAGACTCCTACCCTCAACATTGTGCTGCATACACAACTGTCTAATTGACATCGCCACATAGAAGTCTCATAGGCATCTTGAACATGATAAAAACTAAGGTGACACTCTTCCCAAAACATGCTCCCCTCCTGCTTTTCCTCATCTCTGTAAACAACTCCATTTTTCCAGTTATTCAGAAAATCACCTTTTCTCTTTTCTTACCTTCCAAATCAACATTCCATCCGCAAGTCATGTCAGCTTCTCAGCAACTCTCATTTGTTACCTGTCCCACTTGTACACTTTGGTGCAAGTCACCATTGTCTTTTCCCTAGACCATTGCAGCAGCCTCCTGTCCCCCTGCGCCCACCCTTGCTCCACTCCAGCAATCTCCAGCCAGAGCGATACTTTTAACATGTGAGGCCATGTGGCAGTCCTTCATTCAGAACTCCAGCTTACCCAACATACACGACAGGGCTGACAAAGCCCCACTGATCTTGCTCCTAGATACTTCTCTGACCTCATCTGCTATTCTCATCACTGTCCCTGCCACCTGGCTTCTGTTTATTCTTCTGTTCCTCAGATGTGCCAAGTACATTGCAAACTCAGGACCTTGCATTTTTAAACCCCTCTGCTGGAATGTTCTTCTCTCAGTAGCCACATGGTTTGCTTTCTCACACTTCAAGTCTCTACTTAAATGTCACCTTGTTAAACATAGATATTGAATGTCACCATAGTAAACTTTTCTGAGAGGCATTTCTAAAACAACATAATTTCCCACCCCTGGCCCCTCCTTTCCCTTCTTCAGTGCTTCACCCTGACAGATTGTGTGTTAGTCTGTTTATTTATGGTTGTCTCTCCAGCTAAAATACAAGCTTTACAAGAGCAAGGCCTTTGTGTTTGTCCACTTCTCTATGTCCCTCCTTTAGAGCAGGTAAGCACTTAATGTACATCTCTTGAACAAATAAGTGCAGAGATTTCCTCTTCCTACTCAGGTCACTTCTTAGGTTCAGATTCATATGTGGACTTGAGGTTTTGTTGTACATGAGCAGTTTCTGTGAACTTTGACTTTCCCAAATCATTTGAGAAAAAAAATAACCACCAACTCTCCACACATTCACACTTGCTTATTTGGTTCCTGTGTAGGAGCTTATTAGTCAGCACAGGCGGCATATATTTTGTGGCCACACGCTGTCTCTGTTGCACAGTGCAAGGTACTACAATGAACGGGAAGGTAGCCCCTGCTGTCAAGGTGCCACCAGTCTAAGTTAGTGACAAGAGTTTGGCAAAGAGAAGTAAAACATAAAGCAAAGAATCACTAAGAGCGATGTGTTCAGAGACTGTATCATGTGATTCTTTTTCACTGTGTTTCTGGTGACAAGAAAGGTAAAGGATTAAACCAAATCTGTGTGTCCTAGAACTGGGTAGTACACTAGTCACCTGAGAGAGTCCTAGTGCTTATTAGCATTTTACAAGCTATGAAGGCCTGTTGTTGAACTCTTTGTTTCTCAGACTTCTGTGACCAGGAACTCCTCCCTGCTTGTTAGAACCTCTTAAATCTGTGGAACCCACTTTAAGCCAAAGTCTTAATGTTTCTGGGCTACCAAATACCTGGTGCTAGTATAAGGACGTTGTGATAACTACCCTGAGGTAACTTGGAAAGCAGAGGCCCTTCTCGCATTGGGCCAAAGCTGCCACTGTCCATCCAGGACCTGGAACAGTGACTGGTGCCACAGAAGGCCTTGGGCTTCTTCCCATGCTGGAAGAAACTGAAATGGAACTATTGGCAGGAGCAGTTTGAAGGAACTTAATATATAGTCCCAAATATAAATTTGACAAGAAATTAAATCCTGAACTTTTTTTCGCTAAGTATGACATCACTGCAGTCCTTGAAACCTCTGCATGCATTAGCCTGCTGAAGCCCTGAGCCTCCTCGGTGGTACTTACATATCAGTTGACAGATGAGCATTGTCAAAGGCAGAAATGTTCTCATTAGAGAGTGGGCGGTAGACATAGGTTTTTCCTCTCCTTTAGTTGTGGGGACACTGCCTCACAAGCATACACACTGTGCAGACATTAGTGGTTCACATAAGCATTATTGACCATTTCCTAGGCACATAATTTTCTTTGAGCATCTGTGTTTTATAATTACTTGGAGAATATTGAAGAATATTTGCCACTTTTCTGCAGACGTGATGAATAGGCTGTTTCTCAGCCTGTTAATGTCAGTATGATTACCTTAATCTACTGGAAGTTATAAATGTCAGTACATCCTGCTTGCCTCCCAGGAGCTAGCAAGGAATAGATAAGCCATTGACGGGGTAAATAATTCTTTAATTAAATTCTGCATAATTAACATTGAAACAGCTTATTATTTAACAATTGATAGGTAATCATAAAATATGTGGTGTTTTGTAGAACTTACAAAAGACATAAATTATACATTTTCCTTTAGCATGTGTATATCTGTATCACATAGAATTGGGGGGGGTCACATATAAAGTTTCACGTTTTATTTACTTGGAGTTTATCTGATACTCTTCTACCTGCTAATAGAAACTGGTTTAATCTTTGAGATCTTTAAACAATTTTAATGGTTAAATGGGTAAACTTCAGTTATCTGGATGATTTACTTATGTGGAAAACTTTCTTATTATGCAGGTAACTGGAGCTTATCAACTCTGATACTAGGCCAGATAATTGTAACTTAAAATGAGCTCTTTTTAGTTATTAAACACCTTGAGCAGAGTTCTAACTGCATCTAAATTATACTCAATCCTTATATATTGTAATAAGATAAAGCCGACATGTACCTTAAGAGTGAAAAATACTGTTTCTGGGATTCTGTCTTGTAATTAAGAAACAGAATCCAGTCACATTGCCCCCATGTTCATGATCAGTGGGTGTAATCAGGATTGTTTTTGAGTTAACAGTGTATTCAGTCAAGCTGTCCAGAACCAGCCCACGCCTGCACAGCCAGGAGTGTACAACAATATGAGCATCACCGTGTCCATGGCAGGTGGAAACACGAATGTTCAGAACATGAACCCAATGATGGGCCAGATGCAGATGAGCTCTTTGCAGATGCCAGGAATGAACACTTTGTGCCCTGAGCAGGTAAGTGACACAACTGGTACACTTGTTACACGCACACTCAAATCATACCACATCACGATTTATTATTCTAAGGGAAGTCAGGTGTGTTCACATTTACTCACCAAAAATAACCACGCTGCCTGACCAGGCTATGGCGCAGTGGATAGAGCGTCGGACTGGGAGGACCCAGGTTCAAAACCCCAAGATCGCTGGCTTGAGCGCAGGCTCATCTGGTTTTGCAAGGCTCACCAGCTTGAGCCCAAGGTCGCTGGCTTGAGCAAGGGATCACTTGGTCTGCTGTAGCCCCTCTGTCAAGGCACATATGAGAAAGCAATCAGTGAACAACTAAAGAGCTACAATGAAGAATTGATGTTTCTCATTTCTCTCCCTTCCTGTCTGTCCCTCTCTCTGTCTCTCTCTGTCTCTGTCACACACACACACACACACACACACAAACACACACACACAACCACATTTCTTTTCCGGCTATCCTTTGATAATTACTGTCCTTAAGATATAAAATAGAAATTTTGATAGACGTTATAAGATTTCAGTCTCATGAGATGTTAGTGTTTAGATTTATTTTAAAATGATACATATAATGCATTGGCTTGCAACTTCTCCCTTTATATTCTGAAAACATTTTCTTTATTTCTCCCTTTCTTCCTTTTTTTTTTTTTTTTACGCATATGAACTAATTATGATTAAGGACCATTTCCAGTACTGCCTGTCTGTTGCTTCTTTCTGTGCCTACTGCCATGCCCTACATTACTGTCCAAAAGAAGGTCCTGAGCAGATAACGAGTTAGGTGCAGTGTCACCACAGGGACCCCTAGTTTCTGAACAGAGTTATTACACATGGAGATGGGGCTCAGTCCTTGGCTGCCGCCTTCCTCATGGCTGCAAGGACATGGCTCAGTTCCTCTCTGTTCCTCTTGGAATGGGATGTGGGTCCCCACTCTTTTCTTGATGAATTTCAGGGCCCTCTTGTCCTTGGAGACCTTGAGCAGCTCCATGGCATGCCTCTCATAGGGGGCAAAGCTACACACTTCTCAGATCATGTCCCTCACAAACTTGGTGTGCTTTGTGACACACTCAGAGTGGCGACTGTGCCTCGGCTTACTCATGTTCTTGACCATCTGTGGCCTTTGTTGATGCCCACGGCCATGGGGCAGCGCAGAACCCTGGCTGCTGCTCAGTGACTACCGCGGTGGAGGGACTGAGACCTGTGTCTCCCTTTCAGTTTACTATTTATTTAGTATTTTCTCTGTACAAAGATAGTTCTATAGACGATAATAGCACTGAGCTAGGGAGACACAACATGAACAAAGGATTAGTTTAATAATAGGACAAAACAGCTGTGTAAGAGATGGACCCCCATGGGACCACACATATAATGTCAGATGAGTGTATACAATTAACTACTGAGGGTGTAAAGGAAAAAGGTTCCTACTAGGAAAGGCTTCCTGGAAAATTTGTCTAAGGAAAGAGAATTTTTAAGAACATTTACATCTGGTTATCACAGCATGATTTAGTAAGGAATAGAAGTTGAAGAGCCTAATGATGTTAAAGGGATGTTTATATTATATTTAGAGCAGAATTAATGTGGTAAACTTTTTAGGGGTATTGCAGGCCATCTAAATGTTTAGAGTTTATCCTGAAGTCTCCTGAAGATTTTTAAAGAGAGAATGACTAAATTCAAAGTGATATTTAAGAAGATCATTGGGATAACTCCCAGTAGTTACTATTCACATTATCAGCAACCACAATGTAGACTGGTGACTAGCCTCTGACCTTGTAGCCATAGTTTACCACAAATCTTAAAAACATGTAAACACTAATTACCTTTTATATGGAATTCCTTTCTGATATTTAATTTTTATCTTTTTGAGCTCTTACTAGTGTGCCAGATACTTTATTTTTTCATTTTTATTGAATTAATTGGGATGACACTGGTTAACAAAATTATATTATTTTTTTTAAATCCCTACTCTTCAGGTATTATATGTAAGCCTAAGGAGGTTAGCAAGGGAAAACCAACAACTTAGTGATCCATATCTTCTAGCAAAATAAAAGAACTGAATAGGATGATTTCTTGTCCTTTTTATCTTGTTCTTATTCAGTTATTAGAATTATTCACTATCTACAGTAGACTTAACAAAATAATAAAAATTATAATGAATTACATTAAAGAATATTACATTTAAAGCAGCGGTTCTCAACCTGTGGGTCGCGACCCCGGTGGGGGTCGAACGACCAAAACACAGGGGTCGCCTTTCCAATGGCTTTAGGCGACCCCTGTGTTTTGGTCGTTCAACCCCCGCCGGGGTCGCGACCCACAGGTTGAGAACCGCTGATTTAAAGGATATTTCTTACATAGTGGGTTTTGCTTTTTTATATTCAATTTGACATTCTCTGCCTTTTCATTGGAGAGGTTAACCCATTTACATTTAATGATTTTTTTTTTTTTTCTCTCTGAAGTTGGAAACGGGGAGGCAGTCAGACAGACTCCCGCATGTGCCGGACCGGGATCCACCCGGCATGCCCCCGGGGGGGGGTGCTCTGTCCGTTCTGCCCATCTGAGGTGTTGCTCTGTTGCAACCAGAGCCATTCTAGCGCCTCAGGCAGAGGCCACAGAGCCATCCTCAGCGCCCGGGCCAACTTTGCTCCAGTGGAGCCTTGGCTGCAGGAAGGGAAGAGAGAGACAGAGAGGAAGGAGAGGGGGAGGGGTTGAGAAGCAGATGGGTGCTTCTCCTGTGTGCCCTGGCCGGGAATCGAACCCAGGACTCCTGCACGCCAGGCCAATGCTCTACCACTGAGCCAACTGGCCAGGGCCTAATGTGATTATTGATATGGTTAGATTTAAAAGTCTCTTTTTTTATTGTTGTTCCATTTCTTGCCTTTTTTTTTTTTTTTGGTCTAATTGAACATTTAAATTCATTTTACTTTATCTCATTTGTTGGCTATAATATACATATTTCTCCCCTCCTGGGCTTTTGTTGTCATACATATTATGTCTACATACCCCACAGAATATTGTTAGTACTTTTAACTTTAAACAGTCAACTATATGTTCTAAAAATTTAAATAAGAAGTCTTTTATATTTACCCATGTAGTTTTTTCCAATGTTCTTCATTCCTTTGTGTGGGTGTAAATTTCCATCCGGTATCCTTTTCCTTCTGCCTGAAGCACTTTCTTTAGGTCTCCAGGTGATGACTTCTTTTAGTGTTTATATGTGTGAATAAGTTTTTGTTTTATTTTATTTTATTTTATTTTTGCCTTTTAACTGAATTGTATTGGAGTGACACTGGTTAACATAATTTTACAGGTTTCAGGTGCCCAATTCTACAGCGCATCTCTGTACACTTTATTGTGTGTTCATCCCCCAAGTCAGGTCTCTGTCCATTACCGTTTCTTCCCCTATATCAGGGGTTGAGACCTTTTTTGGCTGATAGAGCCATGAACGCCACATATTTAAAAATGTAATTCCATGAGAGCCATACAATGACCCATGTATGTTACACATTATCCAAAAAAATTTGGTGTTGTCCCGGAGGACAGCTGTGATTGGCTCCAGCCACCCGCAACCATAAACATGAGCAGTAGGGAATGAATGGATTGTAATACATGAGAATGTTTTATATTTTTAACATTTTTTTATTAAAGATTTGTCTGCGAGCCAGATGCAGCCATCAAAAGAGCCACATCTGGTTCACGAGCCATAGGTTCCTGACCCCTGCCCTATATCCTCCTCCACCCACCACCCCCACAATTAACTGCACTGTTGTCTGTGTCCATGAGGCTTATTATTATTTTTTTTGTCTTTTTTTGAGGGAGATGGAGGGACAGATCACCTTATCTCTGAAAATTCTTTTCCCTGAATTCTAGGTTGGCAGTTTTAGCTTTTTAGTACTTTAAAGATA
Organism: Saccopteryx bilineata; assembly: GCF_036850765.1. NCBI lineage: Eukaryota > Metazoa > Chordata > Mammalia > Chiroptera > Emballonuridae > Saccopteryx > Saccopteryx bilineata. The sequence goes on along the minus strand of NC_089492.1, from coordinate 83,413,279 downwards.
TTGATCCAGGCCCTGGCTGGTTGGCTCAGTGGTAGAGCGTCGGCCTGGCGTGCAGAAGTCCCGGGTTCGATTCCCAGCCAGGGCACACAGGAGAAGCACCCATCTGCTTCTCCACCCCTCCCCCTCTCCTTCCTCTCTGTCTCTCTCTTCCCCTCCCGCAGCGAGGCTCCATTGGAGCAAAGATGGCCCGGGCGCTGGGGATGGCTCCTTGGCCTCTGCCCCAGGCGCTAGAGTGGCTCTGGTCGCAACAGAGCGACGCCCGGAGGGGCAGAGCATCGCCCCTTGGTGGGCAGAGCGTCACCTCCTGATGGGCATGCCGGGTGGATCCCGGTCGGGCGCATGCGGGAGTCTGTCTGACTGTCTCTCCCTGTTTCCAGCTTCAGAAAAATAAATTAAAAAAAAAAAAAAGATGTTGGTCCACTGCAATATTTCTGATATCTGCTGTCATTTAATCTTTGTTTCTGTGTATATGTTTTTGTATATTTGTTTGTTTGCTTGCTTTTAGCATGAGACAGATGACAGGAACGGAGAAAGATGAGAAGCATCAACTCATAATTATGGCACTTCTAGTTTTCTAGTTGTTCATTGATTGCTTCTCATATGTGTCTTGATCAGGGGACTCCAGCCGAGCCAGTGACCCCTTGCTCAAGCCAGCGACCTTGGGCTTCATGCTAGGGACCGTGGGATTATGGTGATGATCCCATGCTCAAGTTGGCGACCCTGCGCTCAAGCTGGATGAGCCCACACTCAAACCAGTGACCTCAGGGTTTCGAACCTGGGACCTCAGTGTCCCAGGTCATGCTCTATTCACTGCGCCTGCACCAGTCAGGTTGTACATGTTCATTTTTCCCCCCTCTCCGACTGCTTTTAACATTCACTTTTTCACCGATTTTAAGCAATTTGATTATGATATGTTTTAGTGTGATTTTATTCATGGTTCTTATGAATGGTTGAGCTTCAGGGAGCTTCTTGATTTATGGCTGTATAATCTTCATCAAATTTGGGAAAATACCAGCCATTATTTCTTCAAATATTTTGTTGTCACCAGCCCCACCCTCCTTCAGAGAGATTTCAGTTATACTTATAGTAGGCCACTTGCAGTTGTCCCACAGCTCACTGATTCAGTGGGTTTGGGGATTTGTTTTGGGGCTGCAAGGTCAACCATTTTTCTATGTGTGTTTCATTTTGGGTAGTTTCTATTGCTGTAGCTTCAGGTTCACTGATCTTTTCTAGTAACAAACTATAGAAATGATCCCTGAAAGTATAGTCTTAAGATCTTTTCTTTTGCAATGTCTGACCTGTTCATTTTATCCAATGCATTTTTCTTGTCTAGAAATTCAATTTGTACCTTTTTTATACCTCTCATATCTCTTAACATATTGAGTTTTTTCTCTCTCTTCTTGAACTATTATAACAATGGTCTTAATATTCTTACTTATCAGTTCTATCATCTGTATTATTTTGGGGTTGGTTTCAATTGATTGACTTTTCATTATGGGTCATATTTTTCTGCTACTTTGCAGACCTGATAATTTTTTATTGGAATCTAGACATATGAATTTTACCTTATTGATATTCATATAAATATTGTTGAGCATTTTGGGGGGAAGTGACTAAGTTACTTGAAAACAGTTTGAGGCTTGGCCAGTAGTGTCTTGAGGTTGCTGGTTCAAGCCCTGGTCAGGGCACATATGAGAAGCAATCAATGGCACAACTAAGTATGGAATGAGTTGATGCTTCTCTCTCTCTCTCTCTCTCTTCTCTCTTCCCCCCTCTCCCCCTTCCTCCCTTCCTCCCTCTCTCCCCACTCTCTTCCTCTCTCCCTCCCTACTCTCTCCCCTCTTACTTTCTCAGGGAAAAAAATTGATCCTTTCAGTACTTGCTTTTTTCTTTAGTGGAACCAGAGCCAATGTAGTACATATAGGGAAACTGTACCCTACTATGGAAACAAAATCTTTCTAGCACACTACTTGTTACTGCATGAATTATGATGAGATCAAGACCTAGTCCCAGCTCTGTGTGATCTTTGGAAATTATTCCCTGTAAATCTATTCAGGTGAATCATTTCTCTGCTTTGAGTAGTTCACTGACATCGTTAGCTGATCAGTACTGAGCTGTAGACTCAAGGGGGTCTCCAGATCTTCAAAACTTTCTTTCTGTGTAGCTCTCTCTCTCATCTGGTATTCTGCCCTGTGAAGTCCAGCTGCCTTGGCTGTCTCAGGCTTCCAGTTGCATCTTCACAACTCAGGAAGCGTGCCAGGCACTGCCTGGGTTCCCTGTCTCCATGCTACCGCCTGGGAATTGTCTCTAGGCAGTAGGCTGGAGTAAGCATAGGATGCACCTCAATTGTTTCTCAACTCTTAGGGATAGCTTTCTTTTATTGCCTTTGTCCAACATCTTAAGTACCTTCATTTCATACATTTTGTCCAATTTTTTAATTGATTCACGCAGAGGATAAATCTGATCCCTATTACTAAATCTTGATTGGTAGTGGAAGTCTTTTGGTAATTAACTGTTGTGTGTGTGAATTAACTTTTTACTGAAGTATCATGTATAATATACATTGGACCTGTGGTGGCACAGTGGATAGAGCATTGATCTGGAATGCTGAGGTCACCAGTTCGAAACACTGGGCTTGCCTGGTCAAGGCACACATGACAAGCAACCAGGAGTTGATGTTTCCCACTCCTCCCCCCCCGGCCTTTCTCTTTCTCTCTCTCTCCCTACCCCCTCTCTAAAATGAATAAATAAAATCCTTTTTTTATTTTTCTGAAGCTGGAAACGGGGAGAGACAGTCAGACAGACTCCCTCATGCACCCGACTGGGATCCACCCGGCACGCCCACCAGGGGGCGATGCTCTGCCCCTCCGGGACGTCGCTCTGTCGCGACCAGAGCCACTCCAGCGCCTGGTGCAGAGGCCAAGGAGCCATCCCCAGCGCCCGGGCCATCTTTGCTCCAATGGAGCCTCGCTGCGGGAGGGGGAGAGAGAGACAGAGAGGAAGGAGAGGAGGAGGGGTGGAGAAGCAGATGGGCGCTTCTCCTGTGTGCCCTGGCTGAGAATCGAACCTGGGACTTCTGCACGCCAGGCCGACGCTCTACCACTGAGCCAACTGGCCAGGGCCAAAATCCTTTTTTTAAAAAAAACAAATATTATATAACTATATAGGCAAAAAATATACAACAGAACCACCCCTATGGAGGGAACCGCTGTCCTGTCTTCTACAACATAGTCAGTTACTGAGCATTTTATTTCTATCCTTCTATTACTTTTCTGTCAGTGAGATTGTTTTCATTCAAGAATTTGCTCTTCAGCTTAAACAACCAGCTTATAACTTGGTCTTATATTTATCTTGAATAGATAAATGATTCAGCACTGAGACACACAGGCCTTTACTGCAACCAGCTTTCATCTACTGACCTTCTCAAAACAGAAGCAGATGGAACCCAGGTCAGTAAGAGAATTCTAAGCCCGGAGCTGTCTATTGTCCCCTATAGACACAGAAAATTGTGCAGCATCGTAGTTAAGAGCCTGCCCTTGGAGTTGGACCTGGGTGTGAGTCCTGGCCATTCTCTTCTTAGCTCTGTCATCTTGGGCATTTAGGGAGCTCCCCTGGGCTGCTATAGAACCAACAGAACTAACTAGATACTTGCTGTATAGGATTGTTGAGAGGGTTAAGTGGAGTAAGCTTTCAGAAGGTTTAATTCAATATGGCCACTAATAATTATTTTGTAAACACAGTGCTCAAATTCATATGTAATCAAAGTACCTCAAAAGATCTCAGTAAATTCAGGTAAAAGTCTGCTGGGTACTCTGCCCACTTGTAGAAGTTTGTTTTAAAACAATATAAAAAGCATGGGTGGCCACTTTTCTATGTTAATCTAACTTTAGGAATATTGCAGGTTTTAATTCACTTCAGTAATTTTGGTTTCATCTTTAGTTTCTTAGTAAATATAAATATTTTAAAATTTGTTTTTAAATGCCAGCATTATGCTAATGTGCCAATACAAAGAAAGATGAGACACACTTGCCCTTTAGGTAAGCTGTGCAAAGAGGTGAGGAGGTGAAGTTAGGTTTGTGAAATGGTTCTGGTTTGCCAGGCACATTCAGGCCCACCTGTCTCCTGTAAGCCTCACTGTGACCCTATGAAGGAGGTGGTATTCCTTTTGTTCACAGCTAAAGAAACAGAATCCGAGGGGATTTAACTGGATGCACAATTCACAAAGCTAGAAAGTGGCAGAACCAAGGTTCGAACCCAGGTCCTTCTAACGCTGAAGTTCAGGCTCTTTCTGCTATACCGCTTAGGGCCTATTGAAAGATAAAACACATAGCTATGTACATATATTGTCACTTAATCAAACAAGGGAAACTCAAGTTTTGTTACAAGTAACAAGAGCCATAAGTGTTTTTTTTTTAAAGGAGAAATGGTTAGAAGAGCATTTCAGGAGACGGGACTGAACTAGGCCTTGAAGGGTAGTTAGCAAGGCCACGTGAAGGAGAAGGGTATTTGGGTTGGCTGCTGGAGCTGGTAGGGGTGGACTTGCAAGTCTAGGGGATTGGAAATGGGGGGACCACACAGGGCAACAGTAGTATCTTAGCAGAGGCCTGGAAACCAGATTCACTGAAGGAGGAAAAGGGTGTGTAATAAGAATGCACAGGAATTAAACTTGGTAGATTAGAGCAAACATCCTGGGGCCTCGAATGCTAAACTTAGGGGTTTGGATGCACTCTTGCAGATGAAGCATCATCCCTGAGAGGGAACAAAGATCAAAGTGCCAGTTAAGGCTGCATCTTAGTGGGGACGAATGGAGGAGGAAGGGAAAGGGAGAGAATGGGCAGCCAGCCCAGTAGGAGAAAGGCCAGTGAGGAGGCTGTGTCCATAGTTGAAGCATTAGGGAATAGGGTCAGGATTCTGTGAGGCTGAAAAGAGGGGATTTTTTTTTTAATTTGGAAGATGAAGTCTTCGTTCATTAGAAGTTTTTGAAAGTCTCACACCTACAGAGACATATGCTGGGGAGCTCAACAGATTAGTTAAAACAGCAAGTTTTAAAGTTCCTGAGCCCTGGGACAGTATTAAATATGTACTTTTTAGGGCTTGGTTTAATCTTTTCCTTTTTTTTTTTTCTTCAAAATTTTAATAAAGACTATCTTTTAAAAAGGCATTCTTTTTTAAAGAAGCAGAATTTTCTTTTTAGTTTGTTTTTTCATGACTTTATCAAGAATGTTTTTAAGTGAGGACAGAAATACATTATGCTTTGCTCCCATATTTCATAAGTTGAAACATACTGTTTTAACCAGTCAGTGCCTAAAAGCACTATAGTTTGTGCTCATTGTAAGTTTCAGTAGCAGAATCTACTTCATGCTATAGCTCATCATGAAATCTCTCTTGGCTCCAATGTTTTTGTTTTTGCCAAACAAGTTGTGGAGTGAGAACTATAAGGACAGATGTACAGAAAAGGAGAAGGAACAGAACAGGAGAAGAGGACAAGGATAGCGCTGGGGGCCGGCTGTCTTTGGAGAGCTGGGATGAGGAGGAGGCAAGACAGAAGAGAGAACCGGAAAAGAGCACGGAGTAGAGAAGCAGGAAGAGGGCTGGTAGGGAGATGGCTGGTGTGGGGAGAGGAGGCAAGGGAGCTCTGGACTAACAGGTAAGAATGAGGAATTATGAAGAGCGAGGGTGGGGGTGAACGCAGCAGCAGCTGGAGAATAGAGCCATAGAGTTGGTATAGCTTAGATACACAAGAAAGAGCCCCAAAGAAAACAACAAATGGGCACATGTGAGGCAAAATTTTGGAAACTGGGGAAAGAGGAGGATGAAAAAAGGGAGGCAAAGGAGAGAAATGTGCTAATCTAAGTAGAGATTTAATTCATCGCACACTAAAAAGCTCAGGGATGTCTGCTTTTAGCTGAGAGAGTAGACATGAGCAGTCCCTGGATCAAGAGGACCTGGGTTAGACCCATACAGCAATTGGATCATGGGGTCATTTGACCTTTGAACAGTGAAGGTTGATGCAAAACAACTTTTATTTGATTAAGATAAAAGATTGTTCAGAAAAGCTGAATGTAATTGGCATGAATTAGTGATGAATGGCCCCCAAAAATGCATCACTGATCTAAAATACTTCAGGGACCTATTAAACACAAAGCACAAGTTTGCCAAAAGCTTGAGACATTTAAATATACTTGGATGAGACTAAGGAGGCTTCTCCATTCTTGTTCTGGAACATTCACAAGTGTGATATTGGCCTTCATCAGTTTTAATAAGACTGATTGGTAAAGACTAACTTCTGGTTTTGTTTTCCCAGAAGAAAATGCTAGAACTATGCAACTCTAGACGTTTTCAAATAATATAAAGGGAAAATTCACACTGTTTCAGCTAGAGGTTTGCTGTTATTTTTTAACTCGTGGTTAAACAGATTGTCTATCAGGAAAAAGAAGTTAAATATAAAATTGTTCTGCTTATATTTTGCTATAATTCTAAAGGCAATATATCAAGAAGCTACGTAATAGTATGTTTAGATACTACACAAACCTTCTGGACATTAACTTTAGTAATGCTGATGTCCTGTTACTGAGTTGTGGTGGTTTTATTTTGCTAATACTAAATTAAAGCCCTTAATTTTCTAACCTTATAAAGATTTCTTTTATCCTAAAGTCATCCATAGAATGCTTTTAAACCAGTTTTCCAAATAATGTGGTGTTTTTTTTTAAACCCACCACTGGATACCCAGACTCTGAAACTGGGCTTTTCCCAATCTAGGCAATATTGGCAACAATGCTCACTTTTGGTATTGATGGCAACCCTGTAGGAGGCTTGACCATTCCGATTTTTATTTTATTCTTAAAGTGTGAACTTTCCAGAACCCTGAGCAAAATGAGTGCAGCGATTTTCTTTTTGTAGGACAAGAAGACAGAAGAGTTCTTCTCTGTGGTGACTACAGACTAGAGGAATGCTCTAGTGAGTTTCCACTTCAAGTAGTACCCACTCATAAGCCGGGGGGGCAGACCCTTCTGTCTAAACACATCTTTTATTTGTGTTCCAGCAGGTGCAACAGGTTCAGGTGTTTGCTGACGTCCAGTGTACAGTGAATCTGGTAGGAGGGGACCCTTACCTGAACCAGCCTGGTCCACTGGGAACTCAAAAACCCACGGCAGGACCACAGACTCCCCAGGCCCAGCAGAAGAGCCTCCTTCAGCAGCTACTGACTGAATAACCACTTTTAAAGGAATGTGAAATTTAAATAATAGACATACAGAGATATACAAATATATTATATATTTTTCTGAGATTTTTGATATCTCAATCTGCAGCCATTCTTCAGGTCGTTGCATTTGGAGCAAAAAAAAAAAAGGAGTTCACTTTTGTTGGGAGATTGAGAGATGTTTTTGTTTCTTTGTAAAGGCCTTGGATATTGAAAAATAACAAGGCAGAACAGTTGGACAATCTATTTCTTGAGCCAAATTTAATTATTCTTATTTTTATAATCAGTCATTGGCTTCTTATCTGGATGAAGGCCTTTGGAGGAGAACCAAAACAAGTCCCAAGGGGAAGATGAAGCTCCGCCTCCGCCAGCTCAGCTCCGCCTCCGCCAGCTCAGCTCCGACTGCCGACTGCCCCGGGCAGTGCCTGTGCTGTGCCCATGCCCAGCCCGTGCCCAGCCACCAAAGGCTGTCACGTGTCTCTGAATCAACAGCCCTTCCTGACCCCAGGCAGCTTGTGTGTACAATCAGCTTCTTCTAGCAACTCTGTATCTGTTGGCTACAAGAGAATATTTTGCCTCCACATACATATCCCTTCTCCTTTTTTTAAAGATGGATTTAAACCAACATGCCTCCAGGAATGGGGACGAAATCAGTGTATTCACAGGGGAATCCAAAAAATACAGTTTGGGGAAAATGCAATAATTTTTGATGAGATGGGTGAAGGACAAGCAGCGAGTTCTGTCAATTATTGTAGATACAGTTTTCTGATTCAATCTGGAAAGGCAGCCTGTTCTTTCTGCTTTTTATTAACAGCTGAGGTAGCTGAAGTTATTTAAAATAAAATAAAATTTATGATCCAAGTAGCTTATTTTTCCCTTTAAATCTCACTGTAAATGTATTTGATTTCTTGTAGAAATTCATTTCCTTCTGTTTAATTTTATGATTTTATTATCATACTCTTGATTTTTCTATATTTGCGTGTGAAATATAACATTGATTGAATTGCAGTTACATTTGGCTAGTAATATTTCATTATTTTAATAACTGTGACACCATGTATGGATTTACTTTGGGGTTCAAGTCAAAACACCAGCTGCCAGGAAGCGCCACTCAGATGGGCTGGAGCCGCCCGGGAGCGCCGGGCTCCCCACGGGAGAGCAGCACGGGAGCCGCCGCCAGATGTGCACAGGCTACTTGTACAGAAAAAAAGTTAGTACTCAAAGAATAACTTCCTACATTTTTTAGATTGACTTTGGGAATTTGAATTTTCATCAGTGCAAATATAAATTTATTCTGCTCTGAGGCTAATAGGTAGCATATTTTCCCTTTGTCTCTTGTCACTCTGTCACATCTTGTCTCATCCTGGCCTGAGTCAAGGACCTAGTGAACTGACCTAGTTCTATACGTTCTACTGCAAGGCCAGGAAAGCTTGAGAAAGGTATTGTGGAAGAAGCAAACGCACACCCCCCATCGCTCGCCTTTTCCTGCACTCCTGGCTGGGCCTGTGAATGATGACAACACCCGACACTTGCACCAGCGACCTCTGCTTCCACGGCAGAGAAAAGGCCATAAGAACTCACAATGGAAAAGGAGCTTGGACTCAGACATCAAGGAAGAAGCCATTTTCCCAGATCCTCCTTTCTGCATCTCACCACCCCTAGTTACAGATAACTCCATTGAACAGCATCTATTCAGAAAGTATAGCACCGAATCGAAAGATTGGTGGAAGGGCTCATGTGGGTAGCACTATGAAAGAGAAATAGGACACTCACTTACAAACATTATCTCTTTTAGTTTTTCAGAAAATGCATCCCTGATTTCATTCATTCCCAGCTTGAAAGCCCAGCCATATTATTCTAGTCCCTACCAGACTGCTCTAGAATGTCATTTCTGTTCTGTTTGTGATATTTAGACGTGCAGACTTCAGGAAGTTCACCTTTAACTTCAGCATTCCAGATGAAGTTTCCTGACTCAGTACTTTTGCATAAGGAACTAGAAAAAAAAGTGGTAAGGAAAATTGGAGATGCTAACATCCTCCCCCATCCCAACTGCACCTTAAAGAATGCATGTCACCTTCAAGGTTTTATAATTGCACTGTTTGTTTTATGTATGTACAGATTAAAATTATTGCTACATTTGAGGAAAATAAAATTGCTTGCTTCTATGTAATTCCTGTCATTCCACAGGAAATGCACTTTTCCAGCTACTGAATAGAATTTGTTTAACAACCTCATGGGTTGCCTCTTCATTTACAGGAAAGAAATGAAAACCTACATCCTTCAGGAATTGCAAAAGCCCAAAATGACTAACGGGTAATTAAAAGATAATAAAAGAGGCCCTGGCCGGTTGGCTCAGCGGTAGAGCGTCGGCCTAGCGTGCGGAGGACCCGGGTTCGATTCCCGGCCAGGGCACCCAGGAGAAGCGCCCATTTGCTTCTCCACCCCTCCGCCGCGCTTTCCCTCTCTGTCTCTCTCTTCCCCTCCCGCAGCCAAGGCTCATTGGAGCAAAGATGGCCCGGGCGCTGGGGATGGCTCTGTGGCCTCTGCCCCAGGCGCTAGAGTGGCTCTGGTCGCAACATGGCGACCAGATTGCAGAGCATCGCCCCCTGGTGGGCAGAGCATCGCCCCTGGTGGGCGTGCCGGGTGGATCCCGGTCGGGCGCATGCGGGAGTCTGTCTGACTGTCTCTCCCTGTTTCCAGCTTCAGAAAAATGAAAAAAAAAAAAAAAAAAGATAATAAAAGAAAAGGTCCCTGAAGCCAAAGATCCTGGAAGTCATCCTAATACCAACCAGCTCAGCTCAGTGAAATTTGAGAAGGTCAGAGTGAAGTCATGATAGATAGTGAGCCTTGAGGAAATTCGGACTTTGACTATTGTCTTATGATGAAACACACTAGTCCAGCCTGTTATCCAGGAAATCTGGTCCAGGCAGCACTGCAGAATCACAAGATATTGTATCTCTAGCAATTGCTGATTTTTATGTACTGATGGTTATTATGCAGATGCTGAATCTTTTTTTTCTTTTTTTTTTTGTATTTTTCTGAAGTTGGAAACAGGGAGGCAGTCAGACAGACTCCCGCATGAGCCTGACCAGGATCCACCCGGCACGCCCACCAGGGGGCAATGCTCTGTTGCAACCAGAGCCATTCTAGTGCCTGAGGCAGAGGCCACAGAGCCATCCTCAGCGCCCAGGCCAACTTTGCTCCCATGGAGCCTTGGTTGCAGGAGGGGAAGAGAGAGAGAGAGAGAGAGGAGGGGTGGAGAAGCAGATGGGCGCTTCTCCTGTGTGCCCTGGCCGGGAATCGAACCCAGGACTCCTGCACGCCAGGCCAACACTCTACCACTGAGCCAACCAGCCAGGGCCCAGATGCTGAATCTTAATTGAGGTGGCTCCTTCAGTCTGACAGTGCATTTTATATTCAGCCTTGTTTCTTACTTGTGTGTTTTTAAGATAGCTTAAATCCAATAATACTTGGCCAAGTAGAGCCTGGGTAAGGAGCGTAAGCGAGAGTAATACTTAGTAGAGGGCAGGGGAGAGGGTGGTGTATCCCACACATGTTTCTACACATAAATATGCACGTATTTGATAGCTGTTGTCTGAAGTCGAATTTTGGGGGAATATGACCTTTTTTCCCAAAGTTTGGATACTTCTCTTAGATGCTGATTCTCTTAAATGAGGCTAAACATTGATTTAAATTTATCCTAAGGTAGTTGTGATAAGGCTGTTAGAAAAACAAATAGAGCCTGACCAGGCAGTGGCAGTGTTGATAGAGCTTCGGACTAGGATGTGGAGGACCCAGGTTCAAAACCCCAAGGTCGCTGGCTTGAACGCTGGGTTGCTGGCTTGAGTGTGGGATCATAGACATGACCCCATGGCCATTGGCTTGAGCCCAAAGGTCGCTGAGCCCCAACGAAGAATTGATGCTTCTCATCTCCCTTCCTGTTTGTCCCTGTCCGTCCCTCTCTTTGTGTGTGTGTGTGTCTCTCTGTCACACACAAAAAAAGAAAAACAAATAGAGGCCTTGGCCAGGTACTCAGGTGATTAGCGTGCCGTTCTAACACACCAAGGTTGTGGGTTTGATCCCTGGTTAGGGCACATACAAAAACCAACCAATGAATGCATAAATAAGTGGAACAATAAATCGATGTTTTTCCCTTCCTCTCAAATCAATCTGTGTGTGTGTGTGTGTGTGTGTAGAAAGAATTGAGGAAAAAGAGGTTGATATACAGAATCTTCATCCACTTTATAGATTTGCCTAAGATAGGCTCTGTACCTATAAACTGTATTCTGGGTCATGACAAAGAAAAAGAAAGGACAACTGTCTGTTTACACAGTACGCTGTGCTGATTCCTTGTTAACTAACTGATCTTTCCAGGAGAGCAGCTCCACTTGAGTAAAGAGAATAATTCAGAGCAACCTTGACCCTTGGCCAGTCCTGTATCTCAGAAAAAGATCTTGATGAGTTAAGTCCATTAATCCTTTTGATTGGAGAAAACTGCCAAAAGAATTATTCTCCTGTCAGAACCTTTCCTGCCAGCGCCAAATTAGTTTTATTTTTTATTTTTATTGCCACAGGAGCTCTTAACAAAATTGAAGAAACACAAAGCTCTGGCCTCATTGATTCATTTAGTACATTTTATTATTTTTATCCAACGTAGTAGAGATATGGAAGGATCCTTTCATAGGATCCTTCCCTCCCAGACATGGACCCTTCCCTCCCAGAGCTTATATTCACATGGGGGACTACACCTACCACTCCCCTACCCCTACACTTACCCCTGCCCCTACCACTCCCCCTACTCCACCTACCCCTACCCCTACCACTTCCCCTACCACTCAATCTGCTACTCCTCCCCCTACATCTACCCACACCCCCACCCCTACCCCTGACACTTCCCTTACCACTCCTATCCCTACCATTTTTGCTACCCTTATCACTCCCCCTACACCTACCACTTCTACTACCCCTACCCCAGGGTTAGGTGTAGAATTAGGTGTAGGGATAGGGGGAGTGGTAGGGGTAGGGGCAAGGGGAGATATAGGGGTAGGAGTAGGGTTACTTGTAGGGTTAGGTATAGGGGTAGGGGGAATGATATAGGTAGGGGTAGAAAGTGTGGTAGGAATAGGGAGTAGTGAAGGTAGTGGTATTTGGAGAGGTAGGAAAAGGGGTAGGGGTAGCAGTAGGGAGAAGGATTAAAAGAGTGGTAGGAGTAGGGGGGATGCTAAGGGTAGTGGTTTTGGGGAGGGGTAGGGGTAATTTTAGTGGTATGGGTAGGGGGAGTGGTAGAGGTAGGGATAAGGGGAGGGGAGGGAGAGTGGTAGTGTTATGGTGAGTGGCAGGGGTAGGGGAAGTGTTAGGGATAGGGTTAGGAGAGCGGTAAAGGGAGTGGTAGCAGTAAACAAAGGGAGTGGTGGGGTAGGAATAGGGTGTCTACGGGTAGGGGTAGGGAGAGTGGTCAGGTTTGGTGCAAAGGTAAGGGGAGCAATGGGGTAGTGTTCGGTGTAGGGGGAGGATTAGGGGTAGGGGTAGTGTTAGGGATAGGAGTTGGGGTAGGTTTAGTTGTAGGGGTAGGTGGAGTGGTAGTGGTAGGAGTAGTGGGAGAGGTAAGGGTAGGGGTAATATTAGGTGTAGGGGTAGGTGTAAGAAGACTAGGGAAGTGGTGGTGGTAGGGTTAGATATACAGTTAGGTGGAGTGGTAGGGGCAGGGGAATGGTAGGTGTATGGAGAGAGGCAGGCATAGGGGTAGTGGTAGGATTTGGAAGTGTGTTAGGGGTAAAGGTATGGGGAGTGGTAGGCGTGAGAGGAATGGTAGGATTAGAAATATCTGCAGGTGTAGGGGAGTGGTAGGGTAGGGGTAGGTTGAGAGGTAGTGGTAGGGGTAGGGAGATAGGTGTAGGGGGAGTTGTAGGGATAGGTGTACAGGGAGTGGTAGGGTTAGGGAGAGTGGTATGGGTAGGCGTAGGGGGAGTAGTTGGGTTAGGGCGTGTGGTAGTGATAGGGGTAGATGGAATGGTGGCACCGGGGAATGATAGGCCTAGGGGTAGGGAGAGTGGCTGGGGTAGAGGTACGGGTAGTTGTAGCGGTAGGTTAGGGGGATTTGTAGGTTATGGGGAATTGGAGGGGTAGAGGTAGTGGGACAGGTAGGGTTAGGGGTAGTGTTAGGTGGAGTGGTAGGTGGATATGAGTAGGGATAGTTTGAGGAGTTGGGAGGTAAGGGTAGTAATGGAGTGGTAGGGGTAGAAGTTGTAGGGGTAGGGTTAGGAGTAGGGTTAATGTTAAGGGTAGAGGTAGGGTTATTGGTAAGGTTAGGATAAGGGTTAGGGGTAGGCTTAGCAGTAGGGGTAGTTGTGGGTAAGGGGTAGGGGTAGAGTTTGTTGTATGAGTCAGAACTAGGAGTTGGGGTAGGGTTAGGGGTAGGTTTAGGGGTAGGGGTAGGATTACATTTAAGTGTACAGGTAGGGGAAGATGTAGGGGTAGAACAAAGAATAGGGGTAGGTTTAGAGGTAGGGGTAGTGTTAGGGGTAGGATTAGCATTAGGGGTAGCATTATGAGTAGGGGTAGGAGTAGGATTTGGTTTAGGACAGGGGTTGGGAACCTATGGCTCACGAGCCAGATGTGGCTCTTTTGATGGCTGCATCTGGCTTGCAGACAAATCTTTAATAAAAAAAGTAATAACGTTAAAAATATAAAACATTCTCATGTATTACAATCCATTCATTTCCTACCGCTCATATTCATGGTTACGGATGGCTGGAGCCAATCACATCTGTCCTCTGGGACAACACCAAATTTTTATTGGATAATGTGTAATGTACATGGGTCGTTATATGGCTCTCACGGAATTACATTTTAAGATATATGGCGTTCATGGCTCTCATCCAAAAAGGTTCCCCACCCCTGATTTAGGGTTAGTGTTAGGGATAGGGTTTTGGGTAAAGGTAGAGATAGATGTAGGGGTTGGTTTAAGGGTAGGGTTAGGGGTAGTGGTAGGATTAGGTGTAAGAGTAATGGTAAGGGTAGGTGTAGGTGTAGAGGTAAGGGTAGTTTTAGGGTTAGGTCTTGGGTTACCGGTAAGGTTAGTGGTAGGGCTAGGGAGATAGGTAAAGGTAGATGTGGGATTACGGGTAGGGGTAGGGATAGAGTTAGGGTTAGATATTGGGGTAGAATTAGGGGTAGGGTAGGGTTAAGGTTAGTGTTAGGAGTAGGGTACATGTAGGGGTAAGTTTAGAGGTGGGGTAGTGGTAGTGTCAGTGTAGGATAAGAATTATGGTTATGGTTAAGGGGAGGGGCAGGGGTAAGGGTAGTGGTAGTGATAGGGTTGGGGTAGTGGTAGAATTCGGGTTAGGGGTAAGGTTAGGGTTAGGGTTAGCATTTGGGATAGGAGTAGTTTTAGGGGTAGGGGTAGGGGTGGGTTCACGTTAGGCTTGGGTATGGTTAGGGTTATGGGTAGGGGTAGGTGTATGGATGGAGTAGGTTTAGAGTTAGGGGTAGGGGTAAGGATAGGGTAGGGGTAGGTTTGGAAGTAGTGGTAGGGTAAAGGTAATGTTTGGTCAGGGATATTGTAGAGGTAGGGTTAGGTTTAGCGGTAGGGGTATTTGTAGAGGTAGTTGTAGCTGTAGGGTAGGAATAATGGTCGGTTAGTTGTAGAGGTAGGGTTAGGATTAGGGTTAGGGGTACAGGTAGGTTTAGGATTAGGAGTATGATTAGGGGTAGGGGTAGGGGTAGTAGTAGGGTTATGTGTTGCGGTAGAATTAGTGGTAGGGTTAGGGTTTGGGTAAGTGGTAAGGATAGTGGTAGGGGTAGGGGTAAGGGTAGGGGTTGGTGTAGGGTTAGGTTTAGGTGTAGGAATAGGTTTAGGGTAAGGGTATGGGTAGTTTTGAGGGCAAGGGTAGGGTTAAAAGTAGGTTTAGTTTTAGAAAGTGGTAGGGATTAGGATAGGGGTAAGGGTACTGGTAGGGGTTGGGACAGGGTTAGTGTTAGGAGTAGGTGTAGGGTTAGGGTTAGGGTTAGGGTTAGGGGTAGTATTAGAATTATTGGTAGGGGTTGGGACAGGGTTAGTGTTAGGAGTAGGTGTAGGGTCAGGGTTAGGGGTAGTATTAGAATTATTGGTATGGGTAAAGGTAGATGTAGGCTTTAGGGTAGGATTAGGGGTAAGGGTAGGGTCAGTGTTAGGGTTATCAGTAGGGATAAAGGTAGGTTTAGAGGTAGGTTTATGGGCAGGGTTAGGTTTAGGGTTAGGGTTAGTGGTAGGATTAGGGGTACAAGTGGGTAGAATTTTGGCTAGGGGTAAGGGTAGGTTTAGACTCAGGGATAGTGTTAGGATAGGGGCAGAGGTAGGGGTAGGGTTAAGGGTAGAGTTAGGGGTAGGATGAAGGATTAAGGTAGAAGTAGGTTTAGGGGTAGATGTAGGGTGAGGGATAGCATTAGGGTTAAGGGAAGGGTTAGTGTTAGGTTTAGAAGTAGGGGAGGGGTAAGGGTAGAATTAGGGGTAGGGAGATGTCTAGGCATAGGGGTAGGTGTTGGAGTAGGGTTAGGTTTAGGGGTAGGGGTAAGGGTAGGAATAGGGATAGGATTAGAAGTAGGGGTAGGGGTAGGGGTTAGGGTAGGGTTTGGTTATGGTTATACTTAAGGGTAGGGTTAGGGATAGGTTTAGAGGTATGGGTAGAAGTTGTAGGGGTAGAGTTAGAAGTAGGGGTATGGTTAGGGTTAGAGGTAGGGTTACTGGTACAGGTAGTGATAGGGTTAGGGTTAGGGTTATGTGTATTGTTAGGGGTATGGTTGTGCAAGGTTTAGGTGTAGGAGTAGGGTTAGGGGTAGGATTAGGGGTAGGATTTGTTTTAGGGGTAGGAGTAGGTTTGGGGATAGTGTTAGGGTTAGGGGTAGGGTTTGGGTTTGGGGGAGTGTTAAGAGTAGGTATAGGATTAGGGATAGGAGTAAATGTAGGGTTAGGAGTAGGTGTAGGAGTAGGGATAGTGTTAGGGTTAGTTAGGGCTAGATGTATGGTTAGAGGCAGTGTTAGGTGTAGGGTTAGTTTTAGGGTTAGGTGTAGGGGTCAAGGTAGGGTTTAGGGCTAGAGTTAGGTGTAGGGTTAGGGTTAGAATTAGATGTAGGGTTAGGAATAGGGTTAGGGGTATTTTTAGAAGTAGGGTTTGGGTTAGGGTTAGGGGTAGTGGTAGGGGTAGGGGTAGTGGTTGGCGTAGTGTTAGTCTTAGGAATGGGGTAGGGTTAGTGGTAGGGTTAGGGTTAAAGTTAGGTTTTTGGGCAGTTGTAGGTTTAGCATATGGTTCGGTGTAGGGGTAGGGGCAGGGTTAGGGTTAGGTGTTGGCTTATTGTTTGGGGTAAAAGTAGTGGGAGGGTTAGTGGTATAGGTAGGGGTAGGGGCAGACTATGGTTAGGGGTAGGAATAGGTTTAGGTTTTGGAGTAGGGGTAGGGGTAGGGTTTGGTTTAGGGTCCTGGTTGGTAAACTGTGGCTCACAAGCCACATGCGGCTCTTTGGCCCCTTGACTGTGGCTCTTCCACAAAATACCACATGCAGGCGCTACCTTGATGAGGAATGTACCTACCTATATAGTTTAAGTTTTAAAAATTTGGCTCTCAAAAGAAATTTCAATTGTTGTACTGTTGATATTTGGCTCTGTTAACTAATGAGTTTGCCGAGCACTGGTTTAGGGTAAGGTTCAGGATAAGAGTAGGGGTAGGGGTAGGCTTAGGGGTATGTTTTTGGGTTGTGTTAGGTGAAGTTTAGGGGTAGTTTTAGGGTTAGGTGAAGGTTTTGGTTTAGTGTTTAGGTTTAGATTAGGGGTAAGGGTAGGGTTAGGGGTAGTGTTATGGTGAGTGTTAGGGCTAGGGGTAGGTTTAGGTGTAAGGGAAGGTGTAGGAATAGGTGTAGGTGTAGGGGAAGGGGTCAGTGTAGGGGTAGTGTTTAGGTTACGGTTAGGTTTGGGGTAGGCCTAGAGGTAGGTGGAGGGTTAAGTGTAGGGAATGGTATAGGCGTAGGGTTCTGAGTAGGGTTAGGGTTAGGGTTAGGGTTAGGGATAGCAGTAGGATTAGGGTAAGGAGTGTGATAACGTGTTAAGGAACCGCAAAACTATTGATACGGGTATTTCAAAAAGAGGAGCCAGCCTCCCAACCCCTTACCCTTCCTTTCTGAAGAGGAAAAAAATTCTAGATAAAGAGATTACAGTGGCAAAAGTTAGTTAATAGAAATCATAGTTTTGCTGTAGTTCTCTGGAAGGACTCTTGCCACTTACTAGACAGAGCAAATAAGTTAGAACTTATCTGAAAACTTTCTCTTCCCTTTCCTTAAAAGCCTTTAGGAGACAATGTTTAGTTATCTTAATTAAAAATTCCTATGCTGATCCTAACTCTTCCTCCCCTCCTGGAATCATGAGAGTGACTTATACCTGAAAAGGGATCAGGAGCCCACTCCCCTTTGCTTGAAAAACCTGTATTCTGTAACATTTTATATGCTTTCTAATAATCATCCTTTTTTAAATTCTTCATATGTATAAAACTTATAAACTAAGCAAGCAGGAACTAGCTTATTAGACTTCCTAGTAAGCTAGCCCCAACACTCTTAGCAAAGGTAATTTCATTTAGCTTCTCTCCTTTTTTTTTTTTTTTTTTTTTTTTTTTTTTTTTGTATTTTTCTGACGCTGGAAACGGGGAGGCAGTCAGACAGACTCCCGCATGCGCCTGACCGGGATCCACCCAGCACACCCACCAGGGGACGATGCTCTGCCCATCCGGGGCGTTGCTCTGTTGCAACCAGAGCCACTCTAGCGCCTGAGGCAGAGGCCATGGAACCATCCCTAGCACTGGGCTATCTTTTGCTCCAATGGAGCCTTGGCTGCGGGAGGGGAAGAGAGAGACAGAGAGGAAGGAGAGGGGGAGGGGTGGAGAAGCAGATGGGCGCCTCTCCTGTGTGCCCTGGCCGGGAATCAAACCCGGGACTTCAGCACGCCAGACCAACGCTCTACCACTGAGCCAACCGGCCAGGGCCTAGCTTCTCTCCTTATCCTAAGCTAAACATTTCATTTCCCACTGTTGTGGCAACAGGAATAGGTAGTAGATCCTAGAAGATTTGGGAATGTCTTTGTCAGGTATGTAAAACATTTATCTCTACTGTGTTATCTTGTGGTCTTGATGTGTAGTAATGTTTTTCCTTCTAATAGATCCTATAGATAAATGTAAGCTTATCAGTAAATAACTTTTGTACTGTGCTCCCCCTCCTTTTTCCCTTAACCAGTATGTGGTTTTGTCTCTATAAAAGCTGCATCAGGACTATGATCTGGACTGCACAATTTGGGTTAGTTGCTAGCTTATTAATAAAGCTCCTCCTAAACTTTTTTTTATAACCTACCTTGGTGTCTCTATGTAAGCCTGTGGACTACACTCTACTTTACAACCTTTGGGGGCTCGTCCGGGATTCTGGTGTTCTGTGTCACAGGGTAGAGACATCCGGACTGGCTGGCCTCTCTGGAGGGTTGCCTGACCCCATTGGATCTCTAGGAGAGGCGCCCCCTGAGACATTCTAGGGCTCCAGTTATCCTGTGGGTCTTGGACAACTTCCCAGCAGACACCCCTGGTCCCCAGATTTGGCTGTAAAATCGAGGAGTAAAGACTGACCTCTGGAGGTAAGTAAAGTAAAGTAAATCTTTTGCTTTGCTGGATTTTGAGTTGTATAGGACTAGTCAATTTGGAACTATATGGCAGAGGATTGAACGTGATCAGACACATGCAATGGGCTCTCCAGGGCCAAGACATTGGCAGAGAGTTTTAATGCCTGGAGCTCTCTGGTAGAGCAGAGAACCCCGGTTAGTGGAGGAGCTGTTTGGTGAGAGCAGAGAGCTCTGGTTTAATGCCAGGCACTCTCTGGTGAGAGCGGAGAGTTCTGGTTAGGGGAAGAGCTCTACCTTTTCCTTGCAGCTGTTCTTTCTAAAAAAAAAAAAACCTGAGTGACTGGTGTGTGAATGGGGATCTTTCTGGTCCTCTCCACCACAAGTGTTCTCCTGAGGCAAGGACAGCCCTGGGTGGTTGGAAGCCAGGGTCCCACTGTGGACCAGGTTCAGAGCAGGAGGCCCCCAGAGCAGACTCCTGTGGCCTTGGCCACGGAGCTACACTGGCTCCGCCTTTGAAGCAAACACTAGTTCTTGTCCACATAGGCAGCTGGGGCTGATGGGAGGAAGGTAGGGCCTCAGGAGCAAGAGGTCAGGAGCTACACCACCCTGGCAAGAAAGGAGCAGCCAGCCTCTGGCACAGCCTGGCATCTGGCACAACCCAGTGTCAACCAAGCATGATGGGTTCAGTGCAGGTCCAAGTGACCTCTGTCCCAAAGCTTCCAACCTCCTCCACCTTGAGCCAAACAGAGAACTGGAAATTTCCTCTGCCCTGGATTCTGGCCAGCCTGGACCAGGTCAGGACTAATCAGAAGCACATGTTGGGCATGGTCACACAGGAACCTCCAGTGGTCACAGGTGTGAAAGCAGTGGTGTGCTTTCCCTTCTACAGTGTTTCTTTTTCATTTCATTTGTTAATTTTGAGAGACAAACTGATTTGTTGCTCCACGTATTCATGCATTCATTGGTTGATTCTTGTACGTGCCCTGGCCGGGTATCAAACCCGCAACCTTGGCATATGGGAACAATGCAACAAGTGAACTGCCAGGCCAAGGTATTCATCTGCAGCATTTTGATGAATGGGTGGCATTGACACCCATGGTTCACCTCCTCTCAGTGACACCGAGCAGTTTCAGCAACAAATAGGACATTTCTGTATTTATAGAAGATCAGCTCCTGTGTTGATAATGGCTTGTTTTTCTCTAATCTAGAATTTTGGTGATTATTGCTATAACTACGTTTTCCTCCACGGGAACCTGGCTCTCTGGGTGTTGGGACAAGCAGCCGGAGGAAGCACATGCTAGGGGCCCAGAAGATGGTAGGTCAAAATACCCCGTCGGGTGCTCCCTGGCTCTCTGCAGAGCCAGCCTGGTCAGTAAGTCCTCTTCAGGGTGATGTCACACCATGGAGCTCACACCGCAGGCATGGGCGCTGCCTCAGACTGCATCAGCACCGGAGGACAAATGCAGCCTGGTGCACGGCCGACCCTTGTTACCCCTGAACTGGGCAGCACCCTGAGAGGGAATGTTGACCTAAGGGGTCTGTAGGACCAATGCTCAGTAACTGCAGTGTGATGTGAGAAAACCCTCCAGGCGGACCTGGCCCCTCCGTCTGGGAGAAACGTGCCCACAGTGACATTCATTCACTTGTTCATTCACGGGTTATGATGGAATCCACTGCAGCAGGCGGTGCCCCACCCGGGCCCACAGAGACTCAGGTTCAGGGGGTAACCAGAGCCACCGTGGGAACCTCGTGTTGGAAATTGTCCAGGGCGACAGAGAGACAGAGCCCATCTCTGCTGGTGAGCAAAGGAGGGAGGGGCTGTGAGGACCCGGGGTTCAGTCCTGGGAGCTGGGTCTCTCCTGACATCACACCGTGTCCCCAGTGTAAGGGACACAGATGGAGGCCGAAGGATGTGTGTTAAAAGTATACATCAGCTTCACGCATCCACTTGGTATGCACCTGTGAACCCTGTTCACAGCTACTTATTCCTGAGTCCTGAGAAAGCGAGCCCCATGTCCTGGCAGTTTTCACAGAAAAGTCTGCTTCTCCCACGATCCTTACATGGGCAGAAACTGAAAGAAGGTTGTGTGTCAAACTACTCAGAGAACTCAGTGAGCCCGCTGTGCCTTCTCAGTCTTGGAAAGGAGATGGGCCCTTCTGAAACCTTGGCCACTACACACCCTCTCTCATCCACCCCGTACTTACTGCCCAGGGACAGACCCGTGTCCTGACCCAGCAGGAAGGAAGAGGGCTCAGAAAGGGGCCTGGCCAGGCCAATGCCTGCCCGGCTCCCAGCCTCTGGCCTGAACTTCTTGCACAGGGTCCTTTTGGCCCAGGCTTAGGGCCTGACCACAGCTGTGGAGACCCCAGGGCTGTGAGGCCTCAGCTGAAAACATCCTTTTAAATGAACCCAGGGCCTCCACCGTGGACCTGATCCTAAAAATTAGCCTCTTGAATTTTTTTTTTTTTTTTTTTTAAGGAACAGCTGTTTCTAGTGATTTCTCGAGTTTTGCTTCCTGGTAGGTCACATTCCAAAGCGCATTAAAAACCAATTTTACACTGAATTAAGTTTAACTACTCAATATTTTTTATTTTAAAACTAAATAACAGACATTTAAAAGAATATGTATATTTTTTATGACACTCATGCCACTATTTGATAGAGCTGAGTGGTAACCATAGCACATTCCCATTTCCATTTCCTTAAACTGCCAAATATGTGATTAGTCAAGTTTATTTATATTTAAAAGATTGGGGGGGGGATGTTTTTACTGCTATCAGAAGCTCTAACATCTGTCTCTCCAAAGATTCTCCATTTGTTCTGTAGTTTACAACAATCAAAACTGTTTTTGAAATGCATTTAGATTAAATTCGATGTACTAAGGCTGGGGTTTCATGGGCCCTGTGTGTACATCAGGCCTTTGTGTTTATAATTTTCACAGATGGAGAGACATTTGCTGTAGATGGGGGTGTGGAGTGTAAAATCCACGGGCTCAGTGGAGCAGGCGTGCGATAGTGTTGTCCCCGCATGTAGGTAGTTTACTGGGAGTCTCTGTTACTGCACAGAGTGCCACACAGGGTTCTTGGCTCTGTTTGTTCAGAAGTCCTAGAGCAAGCATCTTGCCTGGCCATTTATCTCAACAACCCTGACAGGTAGGAGCCTCTGCCCTGATGGAAATGTCTACACCTCCACCATCCAAGATAGTGCAGCCGCTCCCTTCAGCGAGAACTTCTGTAGAATGGGGCTGATCACAGTGCCCACCTTAAATGAATAAATCTACCTAAGTCCCTAGGACTGGTCCCTGGCACATGACAAGTATCACATACATGTTTTCTAACACCTGGGAGATGGACAATGGGGACATTGATAACAGTGAGAAAAGTATGTTGGGAAGGAGCGGTGTACAAGGTTGTAAGAGGTCATATAATTGAGAAAAAACTTCACTCAAACATTGCAAGAAATAGTGGACAGTGTTTGCATCAAATAAATAAAAAATGGTGAGTTAGAGTTAAGAAATAACAAGACAAAGTCTTGAAGACATAAAGGCATGCACTTTTTGGGGGTTTGGGAGTGGAGGAGCAGGAACTCTTGTCTCCAAGAGGGAGGACTTATGAAGCAGTTGACTCTTCCACCCTGGCCATGTATACTCTTGACAATATTTTTATTACAAATATGTGGGCAAAGGAAGGATCAAAAGGCGTCTCCCACCTTTTCCTCTCTGGCCCTTCACTCCTCAGTGCCTCCCCCATAAGTGGGGTGCATGCCTAGTCTCTTATGTTTGCTTCTGGGAGGATTCAGTTGATCTACCAGCAGGCAAAGTTCCCAGATGCAATGACCCAGTGAGACCCAGTATGTGCCTGTCCTCAGAGAGACACATAAACAAGATAGAACAGAAAGGCTGAAACTGAGGGATAGAAGAAAGCATGAGGCAGAGGTTTATAAAATACACATGAAAGCCTGACCAGGCGGTGGCGCAGTAGATAGAGCGTCGGACTGGAATGCAGAAGGACCCAGATTTGAGACCCCGAGGTCTCCAGCTTGAGCACAGGCTTATGTGGTTTGAGCAAAGCTCACCAGCTTGGATCCAAGGTCGCTGGCTCGAGCAAGGGGTTACTCAGTCTGCTGTAGCCCCACGGTCAAGGCACAAATGAGAAAGCAATCAATGAGCAGCTAAGGTGTTGCAACGAAAAACTGATGATTGATGCTTCTCATCTCTCTCTGTTCCCATCTGTCTGTCCCTATCTATCCCTCTCTCTATAAATAATAATAAAAAAAATACACATGAAAATACAGATAAGGATGCTGACCAAAAACCCCGATGTTGCAATATCGATGACTGAACAGGTAGAGAAAGGGGCAACTCTGTGATTACAGAGGGGACGTCCACACGAGTCTGAGGAAACATGAGTCATGTCAACAGAGACAGGCAAGGATGTCACATGAAGTTTCCCACACCAGTGGGACATGTACACAGCGGTGTTAGGTGTTAGGCCAAAATGCTAAATGTAGATCACAAAAAGGAAGCAATCCCTCAGGACTTATTCTCTGACCACAATGAAAATGAATAACAAATTAATATCAAAAGAAGGCAGGTGTGTGCTGAGGGACTTAGAGGGTGAGAAGAAGCAAAGACCCACTTGGAAAAAAAAATCATTTAAATAATGATAGATTTTAAGAAAAAGACCTCAAACGACAAACAAGCTATGAATGAACAGTAATCCACACTTCAAATAATAATCCACACTTCAAAACAGACAGGACGTGACCACAATCACACTCAGAAAGAATGTTAGAGCCGTACGTGCACTTCAAAAAGGCAAAACAAAAATTCTTTGATTGAAACAACAGGTAGGCATGACATAACAAAAAATAAATACCAAGAAAGTGAAAAGGAGAGATGATAAAGAAGAAGGAGGAATAAAGCCAAGCAGCTTAAAGAGGGTCAGCAAGGCAGGTTTACGAGTGGCCAATAGGCCCCTGCAAATAGACTGACCTCATCAGGCATGTGAAAGGCAATTCAACATATATCACCTACATTGTGATGTTTCATGTGTGCATGGGGAGAACTCTTCACTCTACTCTCTTAGCAAGCTGCAGTACACAATGCAGGTTTGCTAACTGTTGTCACCATGCCATATGCCTGACTCTCACAGCTCATCCAGCTCAGAACTGAAAGTGTACCCTTCGACCAACATTGCTTCCTACCCCCTGTTCCCGTCCCCTGCACCTACCCCTCCACTCTCCAGAGAAACGCAATTGAAAACCATGAGGAGACACCACGACATGCCTACTAGTGTGGCTTCAATTTCAAAGCCTGAAAATACCAAGTGTTGACCAAGATATAGGGTAACTGGAAGTCTCGTCCATGGGTGCAGCCACTCTGAGAAGAAAAAGTTTGTCAGTGTCTTCTTGGAACGTCAATCACATAATTATAATATTATTAAGAAGTTCCTCTTCTAGGTGTTGGCACAACAGAAATTGGGATGCATGTCCATACTTTCTGTGCAGGTTCACAGCATGCAAATAGCCTCAAGGTGAGACTCAGACAACTGTCCACCTCTTGGTGGTCAGAGAAACAAATTCTTGTCCATCCACACATGGAAATCTCACTCCACAACAGAAAGTCATCGATTACGCAAACAAATGGAATAATCTCAAGCATTATGCTAAGTGAAATAATTAGACATACAGGACTACATATCGTGTAATTTCATTCATGTATAAAAAAAAAAAAAAAATAACTAATGAAAACATTTATTCCCTGGGCTGTCGTTGGGGCAGAGTCACTGTGACAGAAACAATCCCTCTCTTGGCTGTGGTGGGAGTTGCCATGCACACATCTGTCACCATTTTTCAAACTGTACACATGGAATTGGTGAATTTAATTGTATGTAAGTTATGCGCAGCATATGCATAATTAAAATAATGAAGCTAAGATGGAATTAGGTCTCCACTACATGACAAAGAGACTACTTTAAGGAGTGGGTCTGAGTAACAGACGAGGATGGTCCCTGGATGAGGAAGGAGACTTGGGGAAATGAGTCTCAAGGTGGACAGGCCGTGTGAGGACAGCAGTGTCTTGAGGACTAGAGAGCAGAGCTTGGGATGAAGAAAGGAGTTAGGACGGGAGAGGGATGGGGGCCAGCAGCTGCCGTCTTCTCTCCAGTATCCCCTCCTTGTGAAGGGGCCACCAGGGACCCATTCAATTTGCTGGAAGGTGCAGACTTGGTTCAGGGGTTCTCACTTCACCCATACTGTCTCCAGAATCACTTAGTCTCCTCGTGACTATTTATCACCCAATGTTGCCATCAAAAACATACCAATAAAAACGGACAGAAGAGGGAGCAGCTTATAAAGGGCACGCGCAGGGTGGTCCTGACACTGGCCAATGACTTGGGACTTGGGTGACCCAGTGAGGGAGGGAGCAGGCATGGGTGACCTGTGTCCATACTTCTTTAAGGAATTGGACACGTCCATGGATCTCAGCCTGCAAATAAGCATCCTCGCCCCTTCATTGACCTTGCATTTGAGAGAAATGAGACCCGGCAGGATGTAAATTTCCCAAGTCACAAGACTCAGGGACGTCCATGCTAAGACCTTAACCAGAATTGTAGAAGCAAATGAACTTTTTAAAGGTAAGAATCAATTTGTTTATCTCTTTCTTCTTCTAAACACGCTTTTGAGGATCAACTACAGTTGATCCACACTTAACTCATAGGTACGTTCTGAGATTCAAGCAAAACAGCGTATAAGGAAACCCAGTTAACCACAGATAATTGGTATAAACCAGGGCTGAGCTCCAACAGCCTCTCATCTATGCTATAACAAAGGGACACCGAATATAACAGTGTGGTTTGAGGACCTGCTGAACAGAAGTGACACTAAGCCAGTGACTGGAGTCACACAGAAGAAAGTCACAAATCTGTACCCCAAGCAGCTTATTTTGAGCTCTGAGGTCACATAGGATTTCCTGCTCTTTCCTGGGGTGAGTCTGTGCTGATCACACAGGTCCACCTTGTCTTACACTAGCAACAACACAGTTTATTTCATGAGAACCAGGCCTCATGCATCCAGATGGTCACCGAGGATGCTCAGAGTTGACTGGCTTTCCTGGGTGTTGTCATGGAAACAGAGTCCAGGTTGATGCTGGATGAGGCGGAGGCCTGGTGGCTGGGAGACTGAGGCCATAGGGAGTCTGGAATTAGAGCAGCCCACTCACCTCTTCTCCCAGGGTCACAACCCCTTTGCCAGAGTCTCAAGTTTGGCCAAGTGGATGGTCACAAATTCAGAAAAGTGGCACTAAAATTGGTGATTCTGGGATTCCTCTGTCTTTTCCTCTTTCCTTGAGACATCTTCCTTTGGGGGGAGATGCCATCAAAGCAGTGCCTAGTGCTCTGATGTGGCCACGCTCGGCCATCGTGCCCCCACCTGGGATTTTTTGGGGTCTTGAGGGTCACCTGTCTCACCTCCAGCTCTCTCAGCTGTTTTCTTTTTCTTCTCTTTCTTTGTTTTTCTTAAAATTTTTTCATGCTTTTTTTTTCTCTTTCCAAAAGAGGAGGATTGAGGAGAAAAAACAAACCATTGTCAATTAATAGAGAAATGCCTGACCAGGCAGTGGCGCAGAGGGTAGGGTGTTCAACTGAAATGCAAAGAATCCAGCTTTGAAACCTCGAGGTTAATGGCTTGAACGAGGGATCATAGATATGATGCCATGGATGCAGGTTTGAGCCCAAAGATCACTGGCATGAAGCCCAAGGTCACTGGCTTGAGCAAGGGGTCACTCGGTCAAGGCACATATGAGAAAGCAGTCAATCAACAACTAAGGAGCTGCAACAAAAAATTGATGCTTCTCATCTCTCTCCCTTTCTGTCTGTCTGTCCCTATCTGTCCCTCTCTCTGTTGTTAAGCCTAATCCAGAGGGACCCGAAACACTGAAGACACGATCAAGGTCTGTTGATTACACACCAAAGCTTTATTGTCTAGCTTGACCAAGCGGCGGCAAACTCCGACAGTTGTCTGAGGCAGAGCACGCGCGCTGGCCCTTTGTTCTACTTGGTTTTTATAGTTTTGTAAGTGGGAAGTACAGAAGCAAAAATTGTAATTAGGAGCCCTTTACCACTATTGGTTATAGTCATATGTCCTTTAACATGATAGGACCACGTTCAATTTGCAAGCCATATATCCTTTTGGAGAAAACAAAATTTACAAATCAAAACAATGGTAGAAAGATATCTCTTTACATATTAAAAGGCATTCCTATATTTTCTAGTGTTCATCCGCTATTTCTCTGTCCAGAGTCACATGTATTAACCACATGCATTTACATAGGAGAGGTAGTTTCCGTGGGGACAAATGCCCACAAATGGCTCATTACTATAAGAAAAGGTTTATTTTGGCTTTTCTCTCCCTGCCCCTGGCTAGCCATTCACCCCTTTCCCCACAGGTGTGGTGGAATGTCTGGGGATCCATGTTTTCCTCCCCTTTGCATTTACAATACAATGCCAAGGGCCATCCTGGTTATGACAATCACACAGTACAGAGACTATTCTCACAATTTCTCTGCACACCTTAACCCAAATTAATAAAATGTTCTCCAAGTCTCTTAAAATATTAATATTAATTCTGTAGTTTTTGGTACCTTACAACACCTGCGGCTGAAGTGGCGCAGTGGCTCCTCATTGTCTCTGTCACAAAAAAAGTTAATAGAGAAACATTTTCAGCAGGTGTTTCTCAGTGATAATGCTGGCAGCCAGCCCTCTGTGTAAACAGTACTAAAAAAAAGAAAAAAAAAAAGGAACCAAAATACTCCCTGTTCAGAAGTCCCCCTGGGGATTATAACAAATGCACTGTCTGAGGGAGGGTCATCCTCTAGGAACCACGTGCTCAGACCCATGAGAAAGCCAAGGTTGTGCCTCCGACCACATCATGATTTAAATGTGCTGAAGTGTGTACTTATCATTAGGTCTCGAACACTCCAGACTCGCTCCCTCACTGCACACAAGTTCGAGAAATACATCCATGGCCGGTGTCCATGAGAAACTGATGCTCATTCTGTGTCAGAGGCCTGGTCCCCCAACGTCCTCATAAATTTGTCCCTTCTTGCCTTCTTGCCAGGCTCCACAGTGAGATCATAAATGTAATTCAGAGCATGGAAGTTATTTAGATTTTGAATTAATTGCTTTTTTGGTTGTTTTCAAATACGCAAATCAGAATAGCCAAACAAACAGGCCCATGAAAAAGCAGCCCACTGTCCTGCAGAGATTCTGGGATGTCCTTCGCCAAGGTGACCTGTGTGCTCTCAATGGGCAGGCGAAGGTGCATTTGTAGAAATGACATGTGCTTCCTTTAGGCCTGACATTGTCCTGGTCAGGGGTTGTGTGCCACTGATAGTCTCTTTTCCTCCAGCTGGCCACCCCAAGCTGACTGGGGTTGTTGCATCAACTGTGGGCAGCTGGCCAGCCCTTGGAGCCTGTGGGAATCACCTCATAGTCAAAGTGGGATGAGAATACAGAGAGCTCTCATCACTAATGTTGACCGATCATGGGCTGGACAGCACATGCCTTCTTGCCAGGCTCCACAGTGAGGTCAGAAACACTGCTGCGTGAAGCCACCATGGCCCCACAGCCTGACTCTGAGTGAAGGAATGTAGTGGCTTCTGCCTGGGGCACAACTCTGTAAGCATCATGACAGGGAAGTCTCTGCCAACCTTCTGAGCCCGGGAGACACGGCTGGACCAACGTTGGCACAGCAAGTCCTAGAGCTCCTCGGCTGTATTTGTAAGGTCCCTTGATCTGAGCCCCAAAACTACTTCCTCAAACCCAAAGCTGGTGGGGACACTCTTGGGTCAGCTTCACAAACAGGCTGCACCGTGGGGTTGCTGAGCCCTTGGTTACCTCTGTTCACAGTATGTCTGCCTGGACCTGCATCTGTGTTCAGCCCAAGGGGGCCACAGGGCCAGGGCCTGGTGCTCCTTGGTGGATGCAAACAGTCTGAGGGCCTGCCTGTGTGTGTGTGTTAGGGGGTTGGTACGCAGAGGGGAGGCTGAGTGGACAGAAAAGGAATGGTGCCTCTGTGTCCCCCTCTTCATCTTGCCTCTTCAGGAAGGACACTCTGAGAAGTCACAATTGAACACAATTTGCACAGCTCGGTGCAGGGTCCCATGGAGCGTTCACATCCATCACAGTTGTGTAACCATGGAGACCACTGGCTCTATCTCACCCACACAGAGCACACAGGAGCTCCATGGGTCGGCAGGGTCCAACTGGGACACTGGGGAGTGGAAGGCTTCTCTCACAGACCTTGGGGATGCTGAGGGGCCACCAGAAGTGAGAAGCCACCCAGAGTTGGTGATGGCAGGTACCCTGCCCCTCCTCCAGGTCCCTTCCAATCCAGGAAGCAGGTCATTCAGGGGCAATGGAGAACAAGGGGGGCTCAACCAGAGGAAGATGAAGATGGTGCCCAAGTGAGGAGATGACACCC
This sequence comes from Saccopteryx bilineata, assembly GCF_036850765.1. Lineage (NCBI taxonomy): Eukaryota > Metazoa > Chordata > Mammalia > Chiroptera > Emballonuridae > Saccopteryx > Saccopteryx bilineata. The sequence goes on along the minus strand of NC_089492.1, from coordinate 83,383,976 downwards.
TTAACACTCTCTTCCTCCTCTCCTCAACTGGGCTCCCCCACTGTTCGAACATGACAGGGAACCCCACTGGCAGAAACCCAGGACACTGGCCACAGGCACTGGTAGACAGAGAGGGTGAGGTATGGGTCTGAGGATAAACAAGCCAACACCCTCCACACCCAACAAAATGGAAGTCAAGGAATATTTAAATATATCTGTAATGTCACATATTTTTAATGACAGAGACAGAGAAAAGGACAGATAGGGATAGAAAGACAGGAAGGTAGAGAGATGAGAAACATAAATTCTTCATTGTGGCACCTTAGTTGTCCATTGATTGCTTTCTTGTGCCTTGACCGGGGGGCTCCAGCAGAGCGAGTGACCTCTCAAGTCAGCAACCTTGGGCTCAAACCAGCATCATTTGAGCTCAAGCCAGCAACCATGGGGTCATGTCTATGATTCCATGTTCAAGCCAGTGACCCTGCACTCAAGCTGGTGACCCCATGCTCAAGCCATGACCTCCGGGTTTCAAACCTGGATCTTCTGCATCCTAGTCCAAATGCTCTAATCCACTGCACCACTGCCTGGTCAGGCTGCAATATCACATTTTTTATCTCAGTCAAGCAACTGCGGATGAACGCTTATATACATTATGAAAAATTATGTAGGGTCCATATGCATTTTAATATAGCTGATGTGGTGGGGGAGGGTGGGGTGCCGGGGACAGTGACCGCTCCTGACATACTTACTGCCTTTGTACCTGTTTCTAGGCCCTGTGTCTCGCTCTTCAGTTGAACGACTTTGGGCAAATTAGCTTCACGCAGTTTCCTTATTAAAAAACCACGTTAATTTTCTGGAATGCCTGTGAAGCTAGGATGAATCTGTGTTGCACAGTGCCAAGGAGTCCCTCCGTGTGGCAGAAGCCATCCCGGTTCCCGGGGAACAGGCTGTGCAGAGGGGCGTGCAGAGAGGTCTCCATGCCAAGCTTGTCACACACGTTCTTCCCCACTGCCACCCGGTCCGGGGGCGGGGGTCATGGTCAGGAGGGTGACGAGTTACTGTCAAGTACACTTGTTGTGTGCCTGTGTCGGGGGACATGTTATCTCCCCGGGCACTGGGCAAGAAGGCAGCCCAGCCAGGGTGGAATGTGGGGCAGGTGTGTGTTTAGTATGTGAATGCATACCACATCATTGTGTCCTGCTGTGATTTCTAAAGTGAAATATGGGGTAATTTTTTCAAAAAAGGTTTTTTTCAGTGTTTTTTTTTTTTAGTTCTACTTAATAACGTTCCTCCCTTTCGCAATGACTTGGAGGCACATCTCAGAAAGGACACGGATGAAGCAACAAGCACTGAGGGCGATGATGACCAAGGTCCCTCCCAGTGTGGCCCTGTGCCTGGGGAGAACCTAGACACCCAGGGCCTCACTGGGCTGGAGGTCACAATCTGGTAGAAAAAGTGGCGCATGTAAGCTGTGCAGTCACTCTCTGTGCATCCTGCCCCAGGCTGGGTTCGCGTCTGCACGGCCCACAGGGACATCGAGTCTGTCACAGGGGCTTTGATGCAGCTATCTGAGCGCCAGTTGGGGCTCTTTAGAGAACCAGAATCAATAGGTATTATACGGAACTGGCTCATGTGGTTATGGAAGCAGGCAAGTTCTTGGATCTGCCGAGGGAGTCAGCAGACTGGATGCCCAAAGCTCTGATGGTTTAATTTCTGTCTGAGGCTGGAGACCCTAGAATGAGCTGGTGTTTCACAGCAAGTCCAAAAGCAGTCAGGAAAGAAGAACACCCTCAGAGCTGGGGGAGCTCAGGCTTTTTGTTCTATGCTGGCCTTCAACTGATTGAGAGGGCAATCTGCTTCACTTTGTCCACCAATTTAAATGCTAATCTCATCAAAAAACACCTTCACAGAAACACTCAGAGTAACATTTGACCAAATACCTGGATGCCTTCTGGCCCAGTCAAGTTGATACACAAAATTAACCATCATAATAGATACCATGTTTGTAAAAATTTTGTATATTCTATTTGTCTTTGTTTAAAAATAAAATTCTGAGGCAGTTTCAGTGCATTCCTGGGAAGTCGTGTCTGGTACATGATGCTAAGTAAGACCCAGGGGGCTTAGGTACCAGCTACTGTGCTGTCTGCAGACAAAACTCTGGCCTGTATTTTGCCAGAGGGAGCAGATTTGTCTCTCTTGGTGCCACTGACAGCTCTCTTATTTCACCCATAGCTTATAATTTGGTAATTTTATTGCTGTAGTTTGTACTGTTTCTGTTTATGCAATGTACCTCATTCCTCGCACAGGGGCCATCGTGGAAGATACCTGTGGTGTGGATTGCAAAGCGAGCAAAAGAGGTGGAATGTTGGTCAAATAAATTTGTAAAATGTGATTTTTATGTTTGCTCGCTATAGTTTGCATTGGGGCTGGGCAGCCAGTAAAAGTGGTCAGTGAAATTGCAAATTACCTTCCTGCTTGGGAAGGGCCATTGTATTGCTAATGTTTGCTGGAGGAGAGGTTTTCATGCCAAAAAGTTTTGAAAGAAAAGAGCAGAAGAAGAGAGATTCTGCCCCCACCACTGAGAGGTGCGGTAGGATTTCTTTTTCCCCAGATCCCTTGTCCTCCTTGGCTTTTCTTGTGGCTTGCCTGTCTTGGTGAGACACTAATAAACAGAATGGCCCACCATTCTCTGGCTCTGCTGTTTCTTTACCGTCTGCCCGAATTAAATGAGAACCTGCATGTGAATGGCCACGATGGTGGCAGCCCTTAGCCATACAGTCGTCCTCCACAGGTGTGGGGAACAAGTCCCACCGGTTAGGAGCAGTGACTCCTCACCCTCCATGGGTCAGGAGCGGGGACTCATTGCCTTCTACTGCTGTGTGGAAGGTTGTGTGAAAGAGAATGAGTGCGGAGTGAACGAGATGGACACTGGGAGGGGGTTCCTACTCTCTCCCACAGGGCCGAAGCGAGTGTTTGGTCCCAAACCATGGTTCCGTAGGGTGCCATCTATGGTTCAGAGGCAGAATTGCGTGTTGATGGTTTGTATCAGCCTGCCATAGGCAAGACAGCCCACTATTCCTGTGAGGGGAGCAGCCAGTGATGGACTGAAGCCAGTGTCATCCCCTCCAAATTTCCCCTACCCTTCCCTAATTCCTTCGTGTGGCATGATTGTTGTCTATCATGGGAGGCATGGAAGGTTCACAGGGGAAACCCACTCCTTTAGCCACAATGGTCAAGAATTTTAAGAAAGGGTTCTCAGGGGATTATGGAGTTACTTTGTCCCCGGGGAAATTAAAGAGCTTGTGTGATATAGAATGGACCGCCTTTGGTGTAGAATGGCCAAGAGAAGGAAGTTTGGGTAGGTCTGTTGTACAGAGGTGTGGCAGGTAGTCACTAGAGATCCAGGCCACCCAGATCAGTTTCCCTACACAGACACTTGGCTTACACTTGTTATGCAAACTCCCCCTTGGCTTAGAGGTCAGGCCTCGACAATATTGATTGAGAAGCCAAGGAACCATCCCACCAGACCCAGAAAGCGGCTACAGCCACCAGTGCCAGAAATTTTAACCCCTAGTGAGCCAGAAGAAGCAGAAGCTCTGGCTCCGCCACCTTACATGCCAGCAAGGTTTTACCATTCCATATCAGACTCTCTGTTCACCCCGGAAACTGCCACTGAATCAGACCCATCATTGCCAGATTTATCAAGTCCTAGCATAAGCTCACTGGAGCTGGAGGCGACCCCCACTGACCAGCCAGAATTTGGTCCAGGCTCTCCTCCTCTAGCTGGGAGACTACGCTCAAAAACAATGCCTGGTATGCAGATACTTCTGAAAGAAGTAATAAACACAGTCATAAGTGAGCAGGTGAATACAGTAGAATGACGGGTGCTGGTGTATCAACATTTCACCACCACTGACCTTCTTAATTGGAAGCACCACACCCCCATTTATAAAGAAAAGCCTCAGGCCCTAATAGATCTCATGCAATCCATATTTCAGACCCACAATCCTATGTGAGTAGATTGCCATCAATTGCTCCTCACTCTGTTCAACACAGAGGAAAGACGCTGGATAATACAGGTGGCAACTAAATGGCTAGAGGAGAATGCTCCTGAGGAACACCAGAATCCCCAGAAGTATGCAGGCGTCCAGGTGCCAGGACAGGATCCTAAGTGGGACCCAAATGAAGAGGAGGGCTTGAGACAGCTCAGGAAATATAGAGAGGCTCTCCACCAAGGCTTACGGAAGGGAGGCCAGAAGGCCACAGATATCAACAAGGTGGCAGAGGCTTTGCAGACGAAGAATGAAAGTCCGAGTGACTTTTATGAGATATTGTGTGCGACCTACCGAATCTATACCCCTTTGGATCCAGAGAGTCCAGAGAACCAAAGAATGGTTAATGTGGCCTTTTTCAGCCAGAGTACAGGAGATATAAAAAAAGAAACTCCAGAAATGGAAGACTTTGAGGGAATGAACATAACCCAATTCGTGGAAGTAGCCAATAAAGTCTATGTGAATAGGGAGATTGCAAGCAGAAAGGAAGATGAGCGCCAAATGCAAAAAAAGCCAGAATTTATAGTGGCACCTCTTCAACAGAAGGGAAAAAGAAAATCTCCTCCATCCGAAAAAGGGAAGAAAACAGGCAAGGGCAAGAAAGGGCAGTCAGGCAGAGCTTCCCTGCGATGTAATCAGTGTGCCCTCTGCTGGGGAACCAGTCACTGGAGAAATGAATGTCCCAACCAGGACAAGGGGGAGGCGTGCCAGCCAGCCACCTCCCAAGGGGAAGGCACCCTGTTCAATAGAGCTGGGGAGTCCCTTTCAGACTGAGGGTGACTGGACACAGGGGCCCCCACTGAGCCCATGGTCCGCATGATGGTAGGGGGCCAGCAGACAGACTTCCTGATTGACACAGGGGCTGAACACTCAGTGGTGACCCGGCCAGTAGTGCCGCTCTCCACCCGTAGAGTGGACATTATAGGAGCCACAGGAACACAGGCCAAGCAGGCGTTCTGTCCGCCCCGTAAATGTACAATAGGTCATGAGGCTGTGCATGTTCTTATACATGCCTGACTGTCCAGTGCCCTTGTTGGGACGTGATCTGCTGAGCCCATTAAGAGCTACTATATCTTTTGCTGACAATGGCCGGCTGGACTTGCAGGTGCCTAAGCCGAGGCTTGTCTTAACACTAACTGTTCCTAGTGAGGAGGAATGGAGGATTTTTGCTACTGGGTCTGGGAAGCCGCCAATCCAAAAACTAATTCAAAAATACCCCCGAGTCTGGGCTGAAGAACCTCCCCCCCCCCCCCAGGGTTGGCAACAAACCAAGTGCCAGTGCAGACAGAGTTAGCCTAGGCACTGCCTGTTAGCCAAAAACAATACTTAATTCCTGGGGGAGGGGCTTAGAAAAAATCCAGGTGCATTTACAGAGGCTCAAGGAGCATGGTATAACTATCCCATGCCAGTAACCCTGGAATACTCCTTTGCTCCCTGTCAGGAAACCGGAACCAATGCTTATCAGCCAGTACAGGACTTGAGGGTCATAAATGAGGCAGCAGTGACTCTGCACCCAACAGTGCCAAATCCTTACATACTCCTAAGCCTCCTCCCTGCTCACGTCTCACAGTTCACTTTCCTGGACTTAAAAGATGCCTTCTTTAGTTTAAGACTGGCTCCTGAAAGCCGGGAGCTGTTTGCCTTCCAATGGGAGGACCCGGCCACAGGGGCAAAGGGACAATACACAAGAACTCCCCTACCATCTTTGGGGAGGCCCCGCTTGGGACCCCCAGAGGTTTCCTGCACAGGACATCAGGTGTGTTCTCTTTCAGTACGTGGATGACCTGTTGCTAGGTCATGAAACTCTCCAGAATGTGCTCAATGAACGGTCTTGATTCTATGTCATCTAGAGAAGAATGGATATAAGGTATCGAAGAAGAAGGCCCAGATCTGCCAAAGGCAAGTAAAATACTTGGGATTGATTATCCAATAGAGAGGAGGCTAGGAGTAGAATAAAGACAGGTTATTCAGAACATTCCTGTCCCCACCAGAAGGAGACAAGTCAGAGAGTTTCTGGGTGCAGTAGGAGTCTGCCGTTTGTGGATCCCCAGCTTTGCAGTACTGGCCAAACCCTCTATGAAGTCACAAAGAGGGGAGAAAAAGATCCCATGGACTTTTTTTCCATGGGGGCCAGAATAGGACTGTGTTTCTCGCATTCTTTAAAAGGAATTACAAGTTGCCCCAGTGCTACATCTTCCTAACCCAGCAAAACCTTTCGTACTGTATGTCTCAGAGAGAAGCAAGATAGCAGTAAGTGTATTAACACAGGATATGGGGTCGTGGCCTAGGCCAGTAAATAGCCTACCTGTCCAAGCAACTAAATGGAGTTGCAAAAGGGTGGCCACCATGCTTAAGAGCCCTAGTGGCCATGGCTATGCTGGTACAAGAGGCAGACAAACTAACTTTAGGACAAGACCTAAAAATGCAGGTGCCTCATGCAGTAGTGACTCGGATGAATGCTGAAGGACATCACCCGCCTCACTAAGTACCAGAGCTTATTATGTGAAAACCCAAGTCTAGTAATAGAGGTGTGTACCACTCTAAATTCAGCGACACCGCTCCCAGTGAGTGGGGGAAAGCCGCAGCACAAGTGCTTGGAAGTGCTTGACTCAGTATACTCCAGCCGGCTGGACTTACTGGGTCAGCCCCTAAGGGAGCCTGAATGGGAGCTGTACATAAAGCAGCTCTTACAACTCCAGGAGAGAAAGGCAAGTGGGGTATGCAGTAGTGACTGTAACAGAAACTGTAGAGGTGCAGCCTCTACCCCAAGGCATTTCTGCTCAGTGGGCAGAATTGATTGCCCTGACTCAAGCTTTAGAGCTCAGTGAAAGGAAAAGGGTGAATATCTTTACAGATTCCTGTTTTGCCTTTCTTAATCTCCAAGTATATGGGCAATTTACAAAGTGAGAGGACTCCTGACTGCAGCGGGCAAAGATCTTAAATATCCAGGAGAAGTGGTAGAGCGTCGGCCTGGCATGCAGGAGTCCTGGGTTCGATTCCCGGCCAGGGCACACAAAAGAATGCCATCTGCTTCTCCACCCCTCCCCCTCTCCTTCCTCTCTGTCTCTCTCTTCTCCTCCCAAGGCTCCCTTGGAGCAAAGTTGGCCCGGGCACTGAGGATGGCTCCATGGCCTCTGCCTCAGGCACTAGAATGGCTCTGGTCACAACAGAGCAAAGCCTCAGATGAGCAGAGCATCGCCCCCTGGTGGGCGTGCCAGGTGGATCCCAGTCGGGCACATGTGGGAGTCTATCTGACTACCTCCCTGTTTCCAACTTCAGAAAAATACAAAAAAAAAAAAAAAAAGCCTAACTAGGCAGTGGCACAGTGGATAGAGCGTCGGACTGGGATGTGGAAGGACCCAGGTTCGAGACCCTGAGGTTGCCAGCTTGAGCGCAGGCTCATCTGGTGTGAGCAAAAATCTCACCAGCTTGGACCCAAGGTCGTTGACTCAAGCAAGGGGTTACTCAGTCTGCTGAAGGCCCACGGTCAAGTCACATATGAGAAAGCAATCAATGAACAACTAAGGTGTTGCAACAAAAAACTGATGATTGATGGTTCTCATCTCTTTCTGTTCTTGTCTGTCTGTCCCTGTTTATCCCTCTCTCTGACTCTTGCTCTGACTCTTGCTCTGTCTCTGAAATAAATAAATAAAAATTAAAAAAAAATATCCAGGAGAAATTCTCTAGCAGCTGGAAGCAGTCCGGAAGTCAAAACAAGTAGCAGTGATCCACTGCCGAGGACACCAGAAGTAAGGAAGGGTAGAAGCCCAGAGAAATGCCAGAGCAGATGCAGAGGCCAAGAGGGCTTCTACCTGCCCTACCACAAGGATACTACAGCCCCTCTCATCCCGTGGACCCCGGAACTTGTTCCCAGGTATTATGAGGGAGAGAAAAGATGGACAGAGAAAGAAGGGGTCAAAGAATTAAAGGATGGCTGGATATAACTTCCAGATGGTAGAGTTGTCATTTCCCACCTACTGGGACCAACAGTAGTCTAGACTTTGCATGCTGCCACCCATCTGGGACAAGAAAAGACAGAAAAACTGCCAGGGAGATATTTCTATATGCCTCTCTTGGCTTCCCTAGCCAAGAAAGTCAGCTTGTGCTGTTCAACCTGCTGTCAGAATAACACAAAACAAGGATCTTCAGTGCCCCCTGGTATCTAATCCTACGGGGCAGACCCCTTTCAGGATATACAGGTGGACTTCACCAAGATGCCCAAAAGTCAAGGTTACTAGTAATTTTTGGTGTTAGTATGTACCAACACAGGATGGGTAGAGGCCTACCCCACCCAGACTGGAAAAGCTAGAGAAGTAACAAGGGCATTGCTCAGAGAAGTTATCCCTAGGTTTGGACTGCCACTCCAGATAGGTTCCAACAATGGCCCGGACTTTGTGGTTAAGATAGTACAAGGAACAGCTCAAGCACTGAACATCACCTGGAAGCTTCATGCAGCATACAGGCCTCAGAGCTCGGGGAAGGTGGAATGCATGAATAGGACTCTGAAGTCAGGGCTTAGCAAATTATGTCAGAAAACAGGTCTTAAATGGGTGCAAGCTTTGCCTCTAATATTGTTTAAGATTCAGTGCACCCCCTCCAAGAACACTGGGTATTCACCTTATGAGGTATTATAAAATAGGCCTCCCCAATATTATGTTTCCCAGGGACTCCTCAAGAGAAACAGAACTACATAGACAATTAGAAGCTTTAGGCAAGGTGGCTGGTGCCATATCCAAGTGGGTGCTAGTTAGGGCTCCAATCATTTTATTTGCCCCTGTCCATTCTTTTTCTCCAGGAAACCAAGTGTGGGTCAAGGACTGGACTCCAGCTCCTCTTCGACCCAGGTGGAAGAGACCCTACACTGTGATCCTGACCACTCCCACTGCTGCCAAGGTAGAAGGCATACTCGCCTGGACTCACCACAGCTAGCTGAAGCCTGCGTCCCCAGCAGAAATGCCCTCATGGATAGCAGAAACTGATCCTACCAATCCTTGTAAGTTGACCCTGAGAAGGACAACATGCCCTGCTCCAGCCACAAACCAGGAGCTGGCTGGTCCATGCACAACTGAAGGCTGAGGAACCTCGCCATGGGGCTTATAACTGGACTCTGGGGAGGGGGGGAAACTAGGGCAGAGGACTGTTAGTTGTGTATCCTTATTACCAGGGAAGGTCAGAAAGTCTCCACCACCTTGCTTTTCTATAGCTTCTATGAATGCCAGGGAACTCAGAAAGGGACCTGTACCTATAATCAGACTCAATATTTAATATGTGACCCAGGAAATGACCAACCTTGTATCTCTTATAACCCTATAGACCCTCTTACTGAAGTAGTTTTTTGAGGTAAAGGTAATAAAGGAAGGAGTTCAGGGATGGAAGGATGGGCCAACCATGGCTCAAACTAGGGTCAAAGGAAAGCCAGAACAAGTCACCTTAAGTTTTGATGCATGTGCTGCTATAAGTCATACAGAAAGGGGGTGTGGAACTCTCAGCTGGGAGAGAAGCTACAGTGTAAAAGAAAAGTATATATGTGCTCATAGCTACTCCTGTGGAATAAGCTGTTACTATTGATCATGTGTCCGATGGGATACTTGGGAAAAGGACACCTCTAAAAAGAAAGAAGTATATTTTAAGAGAGGGGTAGCTCTGTCAAAGTGCACCACCCAGGGGTGCACTCCCTTAGAGCTGATCATAATGAATCCCCTAAACCCCTGTTGGAAGACTGGAGAGGTGCTAATACTTGACATTGACGGGACAGGGCTAGATCCCATTGTTCCAAATGTTATTAGAGGTCAGATACTGGACCACCGCACTCAAGCCTTCCAAGTATATAAGTCCTTTTTATAAGGAAGCAACTAAATCCCTACCCCTCCCCACACCACAGTCAACTAAGAACTTATTCCTCAGGACGGCTGAGGGAATAGCTCATTCCCTAAATGTCACCTCTTGCTTTGTATGTGGGGGTAGTCTAATGGGGATCAAATGGCCATGGGAAGCCAAGGAACTAGTTCCCACTGGAGATAGGCCAAATGTAATGACCCCCGCACCTCTGATGACAGCCAATGGGTTTTAAAACATACTATCATAGGGCAATATTGCTTAGCCCGAGAGAAGGAGATCTAACTGAATCAGTTGGAGAACTGACTTACCGTGGGCAGCAGTATTATAATGCCATCTCCGAGCAAAGTGTGTGGTGGGGAAACCAGATAGAATGAAATCCATTGGCCCGTTTCCCTGAGCTAACTGGAGCCTGGCAGGACCCAGGCAGGGCCAGAGACTAGATTGCACCACATGGACTTTACTGGATCTGTAGGAACAGGGCTTATACCTGTCTTCCCAGGAATTGGGAAGGAAGCTGTGTAATAGGTATGATAAAGCCCTCCTTTTCCTCTTGCCTCTGAAAACAGGGGAACTTCTTGGCTATCCAGCTCCACAGTCCTTACAACAGGTGTAAAGAGAACTCCAGATAGGAGACTGGAAAGATAATGAGTGGCCCCCAGAGCAAATAGTCCAGTACTATGGACCTGCCACCTGGGCAGAGGATGGATCTCGGGGATACTGTAAGGTATTTTTCCCTACCGAGAAGGAAGGAAGGGGGCCGGAGCCACAAAGTGTGGAATAATAAAAGGCTTTATTGAGTACAGAGCGCGCGCATCCTGCCCAACAAAGTTCCCCGGCCCCGAGAAAAGATGGAGGCCAGGGAAGTCGCAAAGTGTGACCCGTGTGAGAGATATTTAAAGGGTCCCTAGGGTGGTTGAGTTAATATGACATGGTGGAATCTCACTGGCTGATGGACGGTCACTCTTTTCCAAAGGGCTCTTGGGAAGTTTCTTTTGGCACACCTGGATTTGGGCGGTCTTAGCCAAAGTTCCCGGCTAGGGAACCCATGTGACCTTCCTCCACTGCCCACCAACCTTACAGATACTGCACCCCCATTTACATGATAAACCAAATTATCCGATTGTAGGCAGTTTTAGAAATCACTACCAATAAGACTGGGAGAGCCCTAACCCTCCTTGCACATCAGCAAACTCAGATGAGAAACGCTATCTATCAAAACAGGCTGGCACTAGACTACCTGTTAGCAGCAGCAGGAGGAGAGTGTGGGAAATTCAATCTCACTAATTTATGCCTGCAAATAGCTGACCAGGACCAGAAAGTTGAGGACCTTGTCAAAAAAATGACAAAACTAGCACATGTGCCCATGCAAGTTTGGCATGGATGGAACCCCAATAGCCTTTATGGGGAATGGTTCTCAATCTTTGGTGGGTTTAAAACCCTAATAGGAGCAGTCTTACTGAGGAGCCACTGTGCCACTTCAGCCGCAGGTGTTGTAAAGTACCAAAAGCTGAAGAATTAATATTAATATTTAAAGAGGCTTGAAGAACATTTTATTAATTTGGGTTAAGGTGTGCAGAGAAATTTTGAGAATAATCTCTGTACTGTGTGATTGGCCTAAAACCAGGATGGCCCTTGGCATTGTATTGTAAATGAAAAGGGAAGAAAAACATGCATTCCCTGACATTTCACCACACCTGTGGGGAAAGGGGTGAATGGCTAGCCAGGTGCAGAAAGAGAAAAGCCAAAATAAACCTTTTCTTATAGTAATGAGCCATTTGTGGGTATTTGTCCCCATGGAAACTACCTCTCTTATGTGAATGCATGTGGTTAATGTGTGTAACTCTGGACAGAGAAATGGCAGATAAACATTAGAGAATATAGGAATGCCTTTTAATATGAAAAGAGACATCTTTCTACCATTGTATTGACTTATAAATTTTGTTTTCTCCAAAATGATGTATAGCTTGCAAATTGAACGTGGTCCTATCATGTTAAAGGACATATGACTATAACCAATAGTGGTAAAGGGCACCTAATTGCAATTTTTGCTTCTGTACTTCCCACTTGCAAAACTATAAAAACTAAGTAGAACAAAGGGCCAGCGCGCTCTCCCTCAGATTTCTGTTGGAGTTGTCGCCGCTTGGCCAAGCTAGACAATAAAGCTTTGGTGTGGAATTGATGGATTTTGTTCGTGTCTTCAATGTTTCAAGTCCCTCCGGATTAGGCTTAACATTACTGCTCCTAGGAATTTGCCTAATAGGTCTGTGTCTGTTGCCACTGCTAACAAACAGCCTAGAGAATATAATATAGACCATCATACAGCAACGATCCATGGCCCAGGTATACTGTGCCCACCACTATCAGGCCTTACCCCAGGGGTCAGATGAAGAAGGTGAGACTCCAGTATAATAAAAGTTCTGGAGGTCTCAAATGGGGGGAATAAGGATGGAAGCCCTCCTGAACTAAGAAGCTTTTCTTTTAATTGGAGAGAAGCTTCAAGGACATTTTACATTTTGGGCAAAGTGCTCAGAGAAGGGCACCTTTGTAATTGTTGAAATTGTATGACTTGTACTGTAACTGTAATTTGTTTGTATAATGTACCTCATTCCCTGTACAAGAATGCCTGCAGTGTGAATTGCAAAGCAAGAAAAAGGGGTAGAATGTTGGCCAAATACGTTTGTAAAATATGATTTTTATGTTTGCTCGTTTATAGTTTGCAATGGGGGTTGGGCAGCGCCAGCTAAAAGTGGTCTGTGAAATTGCAAATTACCTTCCTGCTAGGGAAGGGCCATTATTTTGCTAATGGAGAGGTTCTCATGCCAGAAAGTTTTGAAGGGAGGAGAAGAAGCAAGGAAGGATGAGGGGGAAGGGAGCCAGCAGGGGATTGACTGCTTCCCATAGTTCTCTGAAAAGATGTTTGAGGCAATTCGCTACACAGAGAAAAAAAGAATTTATCTGAGAACCCCTTCCTTTCTCTTTTCCTTAAAAGTTTTTAAGACCTTAATTTGTGATTTCCAATGCTTATTCTCTGACCTCACCTAAATTTACTCGCCCTCCCCACCCTGGAGTCATGAGAGTGACGTAAACCTTAAGACAAAGGGACCATGAGCCCCTTGCATTAAACCTGTGTTCTGTAAAGGTATATGTAAAGCCAGTAGCCAGTGCTACTATCACAGCCGCCCGGCCCATGCAGGTTCGCATTGGATTCGGACAGTCGGTAAAGAAACAACGGAGCCAAAAGCTGATGGGCCATTGTTGGGCAGATAAAATATATTATGCTCACTTTGTAAAAGAATGCTGCCCACGTGGAGGCCGTAGCCCAGGTGATATTAATGTGTGTTGGGGGGCAGGCAGGATCGATGTAGCCTGGGGCTTGGTTTTGGGATTAAGCTTTCCCACCCTTTTTGATGTGGGGTGGTACAATCCAATCATGCCTCAGAGAAGTGATTTTGTATTAGAGACTTCCCTATTTTGTATATTGGATTAAAGGGTTTGAATCTACACTATAAAATGGGGGCAGAACGAGAGTTTGCTCTCTTGGTTCCTGGGATGATTAGCATGAGAGAGCAGAGGGAACAGAGCAGAGAGCAGAAAGAGGCCATGTGGCCAGGAGAAGCAGCCAAGATGGCGGAGTGCTGAGTGAGAAGCCAGTTTGTGTAGTGTTTGTATCTGGGATAAGGAAGGAGATGGGGAACTGAGGAGAATAAGGCTGGTGAGCTAGAAACCTTTGATTCTAGGAAACTCGGATAAGTCAGTAGCTTTGTGAGCACTGAATGTGAGTGGGTTTTGGAGCCCAGTGTGTATTTTTACTTGCCCGCTGGGTGCAAGCTAGAATTAAAGACTATGGCCCATCAGTTTTTGGCTCCGCTGTTTCTTTACCGACTGTCCGAATCCAATGCGAACCTGCATGGACCAGGCGGCTGTGATGGTGGCCCTGGCTGCTGGCTTTACAGCCATCATCTTTAATCCTAGCTTGCACCCGGTGGACAAGTAAAAAATACACACTGGGCTCCAAAACCCACTCACATTCAGTGCTCACAAAGCTACTGACTTATCCGAGTTTCCTAGAATCAAAGGTTTCTAGCTCACCAGACTTTATTCACCTCTGTTCCCCATCTCCTTCCTTCTCCCTGCACAAACTCTGCACTAACTGGCTTCTCACTCAACACTCCGCCATCTTGGCTGCTTCTCCTGGCCACATGGCCTCTTTCTGCTCTTCTCTCTGCTCTCTCCTCTAATGATAATCTCAGGAACCAAGAGCGCAAGCTCCTGTTCTGCCCCTATTTTATAGTGTAGAAATCCAAACCTCTAATCCAATATACAAAATAGGGAAGTCTCTAATACAAAGTCACTTATCAGAGACATGATGGGATTGTACCACCCCTCATCAAAAAGGGTGGGGAAGGCTTATTCCCAAAACCAAGCCCCAGGCTACAAGGATTCTGCCTGCCCACAGCCCGCCCCCAACACACATTAATATCACCTGGGCGACGGCCTCCTCATGGGCAGCGCCATCTTTAACAAAGTGAGCATAATATATTTTATCTGCCCAACAGTATATAAGATGTAAGACATCTAACTTTGGGGAGCACATGTTTGGTTGCCTCTTTTGGGGTCACACTGCTCCGCCGGCTAAATAAATCCTACTTCCTTCATCAAGTTGTCTGGGCGTTTTTGTTCTCCTTTGATTCCTGCAATAGTGCTAATTTATTTTCTTAAACTTGGTGTCTGGTCAAGTGACTGTGGTGTATGTTTTTGCATTTATGATTTTTTATGTTTTGTATTTTAGGTGGCAAAATGTGGTATCTCACTTCAATTTTTCTGTTGTAATCTTTGTGTTGATTTTTTTGCACTGTTGTGAGGACAGATGTTTCTGAAATAAAAATGTATGCTGATTTATGACAGCTTTTGGGCCTTCCATTCTGTTTGGTCAATGTGTCTAGGCCTGAACTTTATTTTTGAAATATATTTTTGGAAATAGTAGTATTGAACTTGTGATGTATAAATCTTTTTTAAAATGCACAGTCACTGAAAATACCTAGAAACACTGATTCAACCTGTAGGGCCTGTATTTGCAGCCATCACAGCCAGGCAAGAAAAGATTCTCACTAGGTTCAGACAGACAGTGAAGAAACAGTGGAGCCAAAAAAGGGTAGGCCATTCCTTTATTCTAGTCTCGCACCCAGCGGGCATGAAAACATAAACACACAGGGCTCCAAAACCCATTTACACATTCTCTGGTTCCACAACCAGGAGACTCTTCTCTGGTTTTTCCTAGAATCAAAGGCCCCACCAGTCTCAGGAGAGCTCCCAAAGCCCCTTGCCCCTCTGGTTCGCATCTGCCAACATGGCTTCTTACTCTGCAAAACTGGCTTCTCTCTCAGCACCCTGCCATCTTGGCTTTCTCTTCCTTCTTCTTCTTGTCACAAACTTTTCTTGGTGTGAAAACCCCTCCTCCAGCACACATTAGCATAACAATGGTCCTTTCCAAGTAAGAAGGTAATCCGCAACCTCACAGACCAGTGCCATTCACATGGACAGTGCCATTTTTTTTTTTTAATGGGGCAACATAAATAAATCAGGATACATATATTCAAAGATAACATGTCCAGGTTATCTTGTTGTTGGTCAAATAAGTTTGTAAATATGATATATATGTTTGCTCGCTTGTGACTTATATTGGGTGTCGGGGACAGGCTATAAGCAGGCCAGGCCATTGTAGCCTAAGGTTTGGTTTTGGGACTAAGCTTTCCCCACACCCTTGACTGATTGTATGATCTGGGTGGTGCACTCTCATGAGGAATCCAATTATGCCTTGGATAAGTGACTTTGTATCAGAGACTTCCTTGTTTGTATATTGGATTAAGGGATTTTGGTTTTCTACACTATAAAGTGGGACAGACCAGGAGCTTGGACACACAGTTCCTGCTATCACAATTGCAGGGGCTTCCCTGATCCCTTGCCCTTCATGGGAAGAGCTGGTTTTCTGCTTTCCCCTTGTCTTCTTTTGTGGTTTGCCTGTCTTGGTGAGACACCAATAAATAGGATGGCCCCCCATCCTCTGACTCTGCCATTTCTTTAACGTCTGCCCGAATCCAATGGGAACCTGCATGTGAATGGTCACGATGGCGGCTCCTGGCCTTACACTTGTCGTTCAATTATGTTGCATACCCATCACCTAAAGTCAGATCGTCCTCTGTCACCTTCTATCTAGTTTTCTTTGTGCCCCTCCCCCTCTCCCTTTCCCTCTCCCTCTCCCTCTCCCCCCTCCCCCCATAACCACCACAATCTTATCAATGTCTCTTCGTCTCACTTTTATGTCCACCTACGTATGGAATAATGCAGTTCCTGTTTTTTTCTGATTTACTTATTTCACTTCGTATCATGTTATCAAGATCCCATCATTTTGCTATAAATGATCCGATGTCATCATTTCTTATGGCTGAGTGGTATTCCATAGTGTATATGTGCCACATCTTCTTTATCCAGTCATCTATTGATGGGCTTTTTGGTTGTTTCCATGTCCTGGCCACTGTGAACAATGCTGCAATAAACATGGGGCTGCATGTGTCTTTATGCATCAATGTTTCTGAGTTTTGGGGGTATATACCCAGTAGAGGGATTGCTGGGTCATAATGTAGTTCTATTTTCAGTTTTTTGAGGAACCACCATACTTTCTTCCATAATGGTTGTACTACTTTACATTCCCACCAACCGTATATGAGGGTTTCTTTTTCTCCACAGCCTCTCCAACATTTGCTATTACCTGTCTTGTTAATAATAGCTAATCTAACAGGTGTGAGGTGGTATCTCATTGCAGTTTTGATTTGCATTTCTCTAATAACTAAAGAAGATGAGCATCTTTTCATATATCTGTTGGCCATTTGTATTTCTTCCTGGGAGAAGTGTCTGTTCATGTCCTCTTCCCATTTTTTTATGGGATTGTTTGTTTGTTTGTTGTTGAGTTTTATGAGTTCTTTGTATATTTTGGATATTATCTTATCTGAGCTGTTTGAAAATATCATTTCCCATTTAGTTGGCTGTCTGTTTATTTTGTTATCAGTTTCTCTTGCTGAGCAAAAAACTTCTTAGTCTGATGAGTACCATTCATTAATTTTTGCCTTCACTTCTCTTGCTTTTGGAGTCAGATTCATAAAATGCTCTTTAAAACCCAGGTCCATTAGTTTAGTACCTATGTCTTCTTCTATGTACTTTATTGTTTCAGGTCTTATGTTTAGATCTTTGATCCATTTTGAGTTAATTTTAGTACAGGGGGACAAACTGTAGTCCAGTTTCATTCTTCTGCATGTGGAAAGTGCCATTTTTAACAAAGTGAGCAAACATAAAAATCACATTTTACAAACTTATTTGCCCAGCACAACCCGATAGTAATTAGCACAGCTATTGCCCAAATTATATCTCTAAATAGCATCTCCCACAAAAAGGAAGTGAAAGATTCTTGGAGACTAGTTGATTCCAGATCTGAGACAGGAAATTTATAAGATGAACCTGGATATTTTTAAAAGCAGAAAGTAGACATTCTACCACTTGAAAACCATGCTACATCAATAGGGGTATAATCTTGCTCAAAATTAAGATTAAATATCAACAGCTAAATACAAGAAAGTTGGCCTGACCAGGTGGTGGCACAGTGGATAGAGCATTGGACTGGGATGCAGAGGACCGAGGTTTGAAACCCTGAAGTCGCCAGCTTGAGCGCGGGCTCATCTGGTTTGAGAAAGGCTTACTAGCTTGAGCCCAAGGTCACTGGCTTGAATAAGAAAGTTGTATGCTTTCTTTCTATAATAAGTAAAAAATCTATCTGTGTGCCCAATTAGTCTCATTTTTAATTCTAGCCCTTTTGGAATGCTCCTTCATGTGTTGTCATCTTAATATGCTAAGAAAACATCTACTTAGTTGGATGAACTACCAGATTATGCTTCTACTACAAAAATCTGATGAGCTCCAACAGCCTCCAAACTGACAGCCACAGAGAGCAGGGTCTCTGTGTTGTGGAAAACTCTAACAAAGCAAGAAAAATTCTGGGGATTGGTGCTTCACTCCTCACCTGCTGCTTCAGTCAGTCACCTCTGGAAGGCCCTCAGGTTCCCAGGCTGTGTGCACTGGCGGCCCTGAGTCAATGACTTCTACTTCTGAACTGCTGGAAGTGATCCCTTCCCCAGACTCCTGAAAGTAGAAGCACACTGCACCGTCATGCTGGACTCACTCAAAGTCTTCCTCATCCACCTTTTCAGATAATGGGATGACATCTTTTTCCTCACATGTGGGTTCCTTCAGGCTTTCATCATCCTATATAATAGGTTAGAAGATAGGGAATGGAAGAGATAAAACAAACAGTGGTTTCACTGAAGGAAAATACTGGGGCCAAGTCTGGGTTAATGCAGAGTGGGGCAGGACTCACAGCACTCTAATTTCCCATTTTGGGAAGAGTTAGTCATTTAGGTTACCTCACAGGCAAACCTGTGCTTGCCTGTATGTCCCTCACCCTTTTACCTGGATAGAAAAGAAGGCTGTCAAAGGTATAGAAATGAAGGATGTTAAACCCTTATTATTAGCTCTACACCTGTGATATTGATGAAAAGACAGCAATTCTTCTCCAGTGCCTCTTTGCAAACTGCTTGTAACTTACTAATTTCAGACACACTTGCTTTTGCCATAATAGCAACATGGTAAGTCTCTGGTTGAAGATGGTAAACTCACATATTTATGTCTTCCTCAGGAAACCTTACTTGAACAATATGGAATTAATTTTCTTTTAAAAAGGCTGAAGTCATAAAGATAAAAATAATAGGAAAGAAAATGACAGCAACAAAATTTGGGAAGTTAGACAGCAGGACAGGTGTAACTGACTCAGAAGACCCAAAAAAGATGAACCAGTAATCAAAGCAAGGGAACCAGTAATCAGCCTGCTGAGCCCCAGAGGGTTTCCCTGACTCCTGGACAGCTCCCTGGCCCAGGTGCTGGGGTGCTGAGCAGTTCTCAGAGTGTGGCTGGATGATGCAGACAAGAGCAGAACAGGTTAAAAGGCTTTTCCAGAAGCAATTAGGTCACCAACGGAGAAAACTAGATATTTTTTCTTAGAGAAGGTAAGAGAGATTTGAAGTGGGGGACATGAATCAGAGTTGACAGTAAAGAACTATCTTAAAAATCAGGAGTAAATGAAGCAAAACTGATCCTCTCTGCACAGAAGATAGGAGAAGTCTTCTCTGGAGATATGTATGGTCCACGGGCCAAAAGAGGCTGACATTACGTGTGACATTACGAAAGAGCTCAACCAGACCTCTCTTCAGAGCAGAACAGTCAAAAAACCCAGCAGAATTTTTAATCAGCTTCTGCACATTCTACTCTTCAATATTTCTGTACAGGTAATGATCACCAAGCAGCTGACAAAAACATCTAACATGAGAGATATAACAAAACAAAACAAAAAATATAATAAATAAGAAACAAACTATGGAGAATGATTAAAAATTTTAAAAACAGAATTATTAATATCCTTAGAGAGTTGAGAGATATTGAATCCATGAATTATGGTGCAAGTAAAAAAGTAGAAAAAATAAAGAGCTCTTCAGAATTTAAACTATGACAGCAGGAAAACTAAATAAAAGCCTAGAAAATAGGGACACTAGAAAAGTGCACCAAAAGTAAAACAAAAAGTCTTTCTAAATAGAGAAGAAAACTAGAGGATATGTGTGAGAGGGCTAACATCAAATTAAAGAAAGTTCCAGAAAAAGAAATCAGAAAGAACAGAGGAAAATATTACTAAAATAAAAATGCAAACTAATCCAAGAAAATATGTCCCCAAACAGAAGAATCAAAAGGGGCCATAAGAATAACCTAATGAACAATAATAACATGGACTATGCCAAATCACAGTATTGTGACATTTCAGTACATTGAAGACCAAGAAATGATCTTGAAAGCTTCTCAGAGTGGAAAAAAGGCCACATAACAAGAGACTGAAAATCAAAACAGCACCAGCCTCTCGGCAGCAATATTGGAAACCAGATTATAATGTTGTGATTCCTTAAAAATTCTGAAATATCGACACAGCTCTGGTCAAGATGGCAGCACAGGCAATCGCAGTACTCGCATCACCCCACAACCACATCAAAACTAAAACTAACTATAGAACAACCATCATTCAGAACTCCCTAAATTCTAGTTGAACAGTCCCAAAACTAAGGCTATAAAAAAGAAGCCACATTGAGAATGGTAGGAGGGGGTGAAGATAAGGAATGGGCTCTCCTACATCCACATGTGGTGGATAAAATTCAGGAGGCATAGCTCGGCTGCAGAGGTCCCTCCTGAGGAGCTAGGGGTTCTAACCCTATACCAGGCTCCATAGCCCAGGGTTCCAGTGCCAGGAAGAAAAGTCCACACAACTCCAGGCTTTAGAAAAACAGTGGGGATGGGGGCTGAGAAAAATGAAGGGCTGTTGGAGTCACACAAGTTCCACTCAAAGAGCCACACACAAACTTACTTGGACTCACTCTGGGATTCAGCACTGGGGCAGTAGCTTAACTGTCTCCAGGAAATTATGAGAGGAGAAACTGAACTGTTTGGCATTAGATGAGAGCTGGAGGGGAAGCTTTCTACTAGACTGAATTGCTGCAGAGACCACTGTTTTTTTTCTCAGCTCAACCCCACAGAGCTGGCAGACAGGTGACACATCTGAGTTTCCATCACTGTGGCTATCACTGTTGGTTCCTCTCTGGTGATTTCCTGAAATCCTACTCCACCCAACTTGTAGGCCCACCCAAGCTGTTTCCAGTGGATTTTCCATACAAATGGCCTTTCTTAGCTCAGCCTTCAGACTTCCCTAGAATCCCTAAAATAAGAAGCATCTGGCCTCAGTGTGCCCCATGCCTCTCACTATATGGCCCCTGGCCTGACACTACTGGAAGCCAAGTTTGGTTTGCGGCTGGGCTTCTCCTGAGCACTTCCAACCTCAACACAAGTAGCAGTTATCTGCAGATCGTGTTGTAGCTCATGCCAGGTGGCCCCACCAAGACTTTGCCTGAACCCTTGGTGAGGTCTTAGAGCCAAAACACATGGTGGATAACTTCAGAACATGTTGAAGCATCATCCAACTACCTCTACAAGAGACACAATCAATGGGTGGACTCTGTGGGTACCAGAGCCCCATTGAAGTAACTTCTGCTCCATGGGGTGGGCCCCTGCACAGCTGATAATTCATGGTGGGTGGTCAGTGATTGCAGTCAGTCCTGCAGCCAATTTGCCTGGAAGTAAGTCCCTTCTGTTGATGTGTCAAATGCAACCAAGGCTCAACTACAACAGGAGGGTGTACACAGCTCTCAGCAGGGGGGTTGCAGGGGTTAGCTGGAGTGCTCAGTTTAGGTGAATAGGGGCAGCTGTGCCATTGGACCCTACAGACATCTACTACATAAGGCTACTCTACCAAGCCCAGAAGACATAGCAGCTATATCAAATACATAGAAACAAACACAGGGAGACTGACAAAATGAGAAGACAATGAAAAATGTCCCAAATGATAGAATAAAACAACACTCCTAAAAAAAGAAATAAAGAAAATATAGGCAAAAAATTTATCTGATGCAGAATTCAAAAACGATTGTTATAAGAATACTCAATGAACTTAAGAGTAGATGAACATAAAACTTCAGCTGCATTAAAAAAATGAATACCATTAAATAAAAAAGTTAAGAAATGAAGGGTACACTAACTGAAATGAAAAATATTGTATTCTCCCATGTATAAGACGTACCATTTTCCAAAAATTTTGGGATCTAGAAACTGGTGCGTCTTATACAGTGGTTGTAGATTTTTTTATTTGCATTTCCCTCTTTTTTTGCGCTTGTTTTTGTGCTCATTGCTAAAGACATTCGTCATCAGACATAGATGAGGACAAGCTAATGAATGGAAATTTTTACAGTGATGAAAAGTTGTATAAAATTTATGATCAATAAAACTTGAGTTCAGCCCTGGCCGGTTGGCTCAGCGGTAGAGCATCGGCCTGGCATGCGGGGGACCCGGGTTCGATTCCCGGCCAGGGCACATAGGAGAAGCGCCCATTTGCTTCTCCACCCCTACCCTCCTTCCTCTCTGTCTCTCTCTTCCCCTCCCGCAGCCAAGGCTCCATTGGAGCAAAGATGGCCCGGGTGCTGGGGATGGCTCCTTGGCCTCTGCCCCAGGCGCTAGAGTGGCTCTGGTCTCGGCAGAGTGACGCCCTGGAGGGGCAGAGCATTGCCCCCTGGTGGGCAGAGCATCGCCCCTGGTGGGCGTGCCGGGTGGATCCCGGTCGGGCCCATGCGGGAGTCTGTCTGACTGTCCCTCCCCGTTTCCAGCTTCAGAAAAATAAATAAATAAATAAATAAATAAATAAATAAATAAATAAATAAAATAAAACTTGAGTTCAATAACTTTATGTAATACATTTCCCCCCCCAAATATCGGGATCCAAAATTAAGGTGCATCTTATACATGGGACTGATTTATACATGGGGAAATACAGTAGCTTACAGGAAATCAACATTAGAGTTGATGAAGCTGAGAATGAAATCAGTGATTTGAAAGATAATAAAGAAAATCAGCTCTGGCCAGTGGCTCAGTGGATAGAGAGTCAGCATGGTACATGGATGTCCCAGGTTCAATTCCTCGTCAGGGTACACAGGAGAAGCAACCATCTGCTTCTTCCTCCCCCCTCCTCCTTCTCTCCCTCTTCCCCTCCCACAGCCAATGGCTCAATATTTTTGAGAATGGCCCTGGGTGCTGAGGATACTTCAGTTGGTCTTAGTATATCAGCATCAGGAACTAAAAATAGCTCAGTATTCAAGCAATGGCCCCAGACAGTGTTGCTAGGTGGTTTCCAGTCAGGGGATATGCTGGAGTCTACCTCACTAATCTCCCCTTTTCTCATCTAAAAAAAAAATAAAACACACAAACAAAATCCCAAAACTGTCTTGTCAAGGTCATGCCTCTTTCAAAAAGTTCCTGCATTTAATTGCTCATCACTGTTGGATATAAAGGCTCCACTCTAGTCCTGATGGGCACACTGAAGGACTATACCAGCCCCAAAGCTTTCTGAACAACAGCTGAAGCCTTCTCTGGGTCTACCTTACAGCTCCACTTCTCTCTCCACCCAGTCCTGCTTCCTCTTCCTTCTAGATATTGGTCCCACAAAGTTCTAATAAGCCTTCTGCCCTCTAACTTCCTAACCATCTAAGAGTCTGCTGCTGGAAAGCCAATCTGCAGCTACCTGTCCTGTCATAATGGAACTTCATGGTGGTCAGTCACCAGAATGTAGACTCTATTCTTGTGAAACATCTAAAACAGTGCTTCAGGATTTGAACAGATGCATAATTCAAATAGACAAAAGACACAGTGGGTCATATAGAAAAGTCAGTTAATGCCACGCCTCAGTGGATATGCTTGTAGAGATCAATGTGGTCCTATGTGGAGCAAGTGAGCTTGACATAACACATTAAATTTGGCAAAAGTGGGCATTCATTGTTTAATAAGAAAAAAGAACCCTATAAGACTAGAATGGAGATATAAAAGTAGCAACTCCTTC
The DNA here is from genome assembly GCF_036850765.1 of Saccopteryx bilineata. Taxonomy (NCBI): domain Eukaryota; kingdom Metazoa; phylum Chordata; class Mammalia; order Chiroptera; family Emballonuridae; genus Saccopteryx; species Saccopteryx bilineata. The sequence continues at coordinate 83,360,531 of NC_089492.1, read as the reverse complement.
CACAAGTCTAAGGCACTGGACATACTTAGGATCACACTGTCTTTCAGGAGGAGATAAAGAATAGTATTATTTTGGTTCTCTTTCAAAATAGGACAGGACACATGAAAATGAACGTGAAAGGTAAAAAATAGCTCAAATACACTCACTCCTAATGCACTACATCCATTCCCTTAGATACCAAGGTCATCTGATGATCACTCTCAATTTTATTCCATTGCCACACATACAACACAGTCTTTTTTTTTTTTTTTTTAAACTGGATTCTTTTTTTTTTTTTTTTTTTTTTTTTATTCATTTTTAGAGAGGAGAGAGAGAGAGAGACAGAGAGAGAGAAGGGGGAGGAGCTGGAAGCATCAACTCCCATATGTGCCTTGACCAGGTAAGCCCAGGGTTTTTTGAACCGGCGACCTCAGCATTTCCAGGTTGACGCTTTATCCACTGCGCCACCACAGGTCAGGCCAACACAGTCTTTTAAAATATTATGTTTATTGATCAATGTCACCCTGTTCAAGTTTTTTAAATAAAATTTTAAAAATTAAAAAAAATATATAGTACTGTACATAAGTTAGCCACACCAAACTTAGACATACCCATCTATATCAGAACAGGACTGCATCTTAACTATACTTCAAAAAAAATATTCCACTAATTACTAAAGTATTAATCTATGTTTCCCCTATATATTGTTTTAATGTCTTTTTTTTATTTTTTATTTTTTTATTTATTCATTTTAGAGAGGAGAGGGAGAGACAGAGAAAGAGAGAGAGAGAGAAGGGGGGGGAGGAGCTGGAAGCATCAACTCCCATATGTGCCTTGACCAGGCAAGCCCAGGGTTTCGAACCAGCGACCTCAGCATTTCCAGGTCGATGCTTTATCCACTGCGCCACCACAGGTCAGGCCTGTTTTAATGTCTTTTAATATATTCTTTATGTGTATGTATTTTTTATTTTTATTTTTTTTTGCATTTTTCTGAAGCTGGAAACAGGGAGAGACAGTCAGACAGACTCCCGCATGCGCCCGACTGGGATCCACCTGGCACGCCCACCAGGGGGCGATGCTCTGCCCATCCTGGGTGTCGCCATGTTGCGACCAGAGCCACTCTAGCGCCTGAGGCAGAGGCCACAGAGCCATCCCCAGCGCCCGGGCCATCTTTGCTCCAATGGAGCCTTGGCTGCGGGAGGGGAAGAGAGAGACAGAGAGGAAGGCGCGGCGGAGGGGTGGAGAAGCAAATGGGCGCTTCTCCTGTGTGCCCTGGCCGGGAATCGAACCCGGGTCCTCCGCACGCTAGGCCGACGCTCTACCGCTGAGCCAACTGGCCAGGGCTGTATTTTTTATTTTTATCAGTACAAACTTTTTCTTTATTGATTTGAGAAAGGGAAACATTGATTTGTTGTTCCAATAATTTATTAATTTGTTGATTCTTGTATGTGCCCTGACCAGAGATTGAACCTGCAACCTTGATGTATCTGGATGATGCTCTAACCAAATGTGCTAACTGTCCAGGGCTCTATTCTTCACATATCTTTAAATTAAAAAGTTAGTATCAATTCTTCATTTTTGTATTATTTATTTATTAAAGAGAGAGAGACAGACAAACAGACAGGGAGACAGACAAGAAACATCAACTCTTAGTTGCAGCACTTCAGTTTTTCATTGATTGCTTTTCATATGTGCTTTAACTGGGGGGTTCCAGCTGAAAAATGAGTCCTTGATCAAGCCAGCAACCATGGGGTCATGTCTAAAATCCCAAGTTCAAGCCCATGATCCCATGCTCAAGCTGGTGAGCCTGCGCTCAAGCCGGATGATCTCACACTCAAGCCAGTGACCTCGAGGTTTCAAACCAGGGTTCTCAACATCCCAGGTCAACACTCAATCCACTGCATCACCACCTGATCAGGCCAATTCTTTATTCTTAAGGATCTGTACATTCTTAGACTTTCAGAGAGTTATGATATATTCTTCTTTCAGTGAATGAATCAATGCTACACATTACCATTTTGATTTAAAAACAAAAATTATCTAAGTAGGAATATATTAAATTCTATCTTACTATTAACTTCCCTCTATATTGTATATATATTTCTTACATGCATCATAATTGGGGTTAACTTTAGAGCTCAGAGTATTAAAAGGAAAATATTGATGGAGATGAACATAAAGTCCAAGGTGAATTCTCTCTTGTCCTTTTGTCTATGAATATAAAGGTTTCCATTTTGAAAGACAAATAACCACAGGGTGGGGAGTGCAAAAAAGTCATCTTCTTAACTTTAAAATTAAAGACTCTTTTTCTGAATGTTCCTAAAGCTCTTGATGATATGTAAGAGCTGAATTTGGAGAAAGGAATACAAAAGCATTTAGATTTGAAATAAAGTAAAAAAATTTTAAAGTGAATTTGTTTTTATGCTGTGAGGAATTTCTCTTCCTTCAGCACTTTTGAAATGCACAGTGTCTGGCTCTAAGTTTCTCACTGCCTTCATTCAGGAATCTCCCTGGGTCTAAGCAGCAATATTATTGTCTACAGTGAGGTTCCCTCCATTGCTGTGAATATGGATCTATATTTGTGCAAAATTTAAGATGGCTGATAATTAAGTGCCATTTCAGCCTGACAGGTGATGATGCAGTAGGTAGAGCATTGGCCTGAAATGCTGAGGACCCAGGTTTGAAACCTTGAGGTTGCCAGCTTGAGTGCTGGCTCACTAGTGGAGACACTAGCTTGAGTGTGGGATCATAGACATGACCCCATAGTTCCTGGTTTGAGCCCAAATGTTGCTCGATAAAGCCCAAGGTTGTTGGCTTGAGCCCAAATGTTGCTGGATAAAGCCCAAGGTCATTGGCTTGAGCAAAGGGTCACTAGCTCGTCCCCCAAGTCAAGGCATACATGAGATTTCAATCGATGAACAACTACACTATCACAACAAAAAATTGATGTCTCATCTCTCTTCCTTCCAGTCTGTCTGTCCCTCTCTCCCTAGAAAAAAAATAAAAAATAAAAATAAACAAATAAATACCATTTAATAAAGCAAATACTCCAAAACATTGAACTGATTAACCCAAAAGATTGTGATAAGATCTTCCTGAAAGGGGAGGGAGTTGGGGCAAAGCCAGCCAATCAAAGGCCATCAAAGCACTCAAGGAAAGCGTCACTCACACAAGTGAAACGTCTGGAGCCAGAACTGCCACTTAGACCATCCCAGCTGTTCTCACAGCTCAGGCCCATAAGCACGCAGGTAGATGACTGGTCAATGTCTATAACTGTAAAATTTTGGTGCTGGTGGTTTACTGGTGTACCCACAGAATAATTGAAAAATAAATTGATTACAAATTATAAAAATTTTTAGAGAAACCAAGCACAAAGGATAAGGGTTACAGCACCTAGCAAGTAAATGCCTAATCCCCCAAAGAGGCATCCACTGATTTGATAGGATATGTTCTGGCACCTTCCTTTGCACGTAGGGTCTGTACTTGCATGCTCTTCCACACTCAGACTCAGGTCCTTTCCGTGGCATCTATTAATTCTAGTTTTTTCTGCTTCAGACACCACAACATTATGGCTCCTTTTCCAGCTTCATGACAGTTCAGAGTTGAGGTGAACTTACAAGGTAATGAATTACTAATGACAGTTTGGTTGACATCCCCAAGATTCTAGATTTTTCTGGATGCTGTGGTGCTGTTCCCGATAAGCCCCTCAATTGCATCCTCTGACTCCTTTAGCAAGAGTTCAGCTCAGTTTGTTGAATTGTTAGTTCAACAGACAATTGAGTGCTACAAAACCTTCTAGAAGACCAAAGAAGACTAACAGGGAATAAGCCTCCAGTTGATTCCATATGACCTGATATTATGGTAAGTGAAGTGATAGAGGCTCGCATCCTTCCTGAACTGAAAATGCTGCCAGGATGCCTCACAAGCAACTTCAAGGATTCTGAGGGGCGCGCGTGTGTGTATATGGATGTGTGCTTGTATGTGTATCAGTTGTTAATAAAAATGTGACTATTTGTGGAGAAAGCTCAGTCAGTACTGAAAACCTATAGGGAGACTATGTCATTTAGGACTACTATGAAGTCTTCTCAGAGAAATCCTGAAGATATCAAAACAGATTAAAAAAAGAAACTACTTCCATTCCATTTCTTATCAATTTTCAGATGTATCAATGTCACATGGAAATTTAAGAGCAAGTTTAGGAAACAAAGTTCTGAGCACACATACTTTCTGTGAGTTGTCATTATTCCAAATGGAAAAAAATTTTTTTTAAAGAAAATGGAGTGTGGAAGTCCCGGGTTCGATTCCTGGCCAGGGCACACAGGAGAGGCGCCTATCTGCTTCTCCACCCCTCCCCCTCTCCTTCCTCTCTGTCTCTCTCTTCCCCTCCCACAGCAGAGGTTCCATTGGAGCAAAAGATGGCCCGGGCACTGGGGATGGCTCCTTGGCCTCTGCCTCAGGCATTAGAGTGGCTCTGGTCGCGACAGAGCGATGCCCCGGATGGGCAGAGCATCACCCCCTGGTGGGCGTGCTGGGTGGATCCCGATCGGGCTCATGCGGGAGTCTGTCTGACTGCCTCCCCGTTTCCAGCTTCAGAAAAATACAAAAAAAAAAAAATTTGCTTGATAGAAAGAAAAAGCAATACATATACTTTATATAATCTGTCAACATAGCCAATAATATGCAACTCAGGAGTTAACATATTCCTGGTGAAATTCTTCCACAGTATTCAGTCTAGTAAGTTACATGACTAATATTAATTGAGTAGACACACACACACATACAAATAGTGGACATATAAGTGTGCTGATGACAATGGGTGGTAATAATTCAAGGAAAAGTAGATGTGGACACTACAGCTATATCCCTGGGATCCAGGAGCAGCTGGGCCCCAAGAAAGGTGAGACAGGAAATGCAGGGGGGACAGGCCAGTGCTTGGATTATTTCTGCTCTGCAGATTCCTGCCCACTCACTCAACCCTGATTCATTCCCAAATGGAGTAAATCACTTCTCCAAGGACAGCAGGGGTTTGAGGGGCAGTAAGTCTTTCCACTGCACAGCAGTGAGAAGAAAGACAGGGACGTGAATACCCATTCACCTTACACAATGAAGGAGCCTGGTGGAAGTGCCAACTGGGTAGGAAAGGATTGGAGGTTGGCTACATATTTGCACAGAGTGGTGCTCTGAGGCCCTCACAGTGTGGTCAGAGGACAGTGAATTATTACACCATTCAAGATCATTATGCTCCTATTTTTTTTGTTAATTAAGTGAGAGAAGGGGAGAAAGACAAACTCCTACATGTACCCTGACTGGAATCTACCCAGAAAGCCCCCTACCTGGTGATACTCTGCCATCTGGAGCTGCTTCTCCATTGCTCTTTAACCTAGCTATTTTAGCACCTGAGGTGAGGCCATAGAGATATCCTCAGTGCCCAGGGCCAACTTTCTCAAATCATCTGAGCCAAGGCTGTGAGGAGGAAAGAGAGAGAGAGAGAGAGAGAGAAGCAGATGGTCACTTCTCCTGTGTGCTTTGACCTGGAATCAAACCAGGGACTTCCACATTCCAGACTGACACTCTTTTGCTAAGCCAACTAGCCAGGGACATGTTCTTTTAATTTTAAAAGGTATTCTGACCATATAAAAATATTATTTTTGGACTTCTCTAAATCATTCTTTTGAAACAATGTGAGAAAACTCCAGAATTCTGCAGAGGACAGAGGTTATAAGCGACAATATAAAAACCTTGGTTCAATATTCTTCACAGCCTTAAGATATCAGTCTGCTTTGATCTCTTAAGGAATGGACAACTGGGGCTCCCAAGTCCTAGTTCCCAGGAACTAAAAATATAGAATTCCATGGGAGGTCCACCGTGGAGCAAGCAGTTTGCTGAGAAAATGTAGCAAGGAATCGCCTTCTTCTCTGCTCTTCCCTGAGAAGGACATGTGATGATATAAAGAAGCAAGGCACAAGGAACACATGGGTGTGACAGCAGTGACCACGGTTTTGAGTCTAGGAGGGTAATTTTCACTTTAAATATTTAGTCTCCTTGTCCAATCAAGAGATAAGGTCTTGGGTCTGCAAACTGTGTACATTATAAAAAGTGAGACCAGGGTCAAACTAAGAGATGACCATAAATGAGGAAAATGAATTCTACCAGGAGAGTAGAACAAGCATCACTAAGAAGTAATGTCGAGCCAAAGGCAACAGGAGCAGAAATGTGAGCCACGCATGTTCGTCTATTTCTTCTCTTACACTTCCAGTGTTTATTCTTCATTATTTCCCAGTAACATCCTTTTTAAAAAAATTATACTTCATCCACTGAGTGAAGAGAGCAAGGGGAAGGTCACAGAAGATCTACATCTTAGAAAATCTACATCTGCTGAGCATGGCGGTCAGGAGGCAGCAGCTGTCCAATCTAGCTTCCTTTCTAGATTAAGCATATATTTTTTTAATGTTTCTTGTTTACCTGTTTTTCACTTAGTAGATTCTAGGTAAGTAATTCTGCCATATAGCACCAACTCTGATGGAAGACAAATGGCTAAGCTGCATTCAGTGTCATCAGAGAGAATACAGGAGCCCAGAGGAAGGAGTGCAATTCTTCCTAAGAGAGTTCAGAGACTTCACAGAAAGGTGACAACTAGGCTAAAATCTAAGAGATGTTTTAGATTTAAGGCAGCGGTTCTCAACCTGTGGGTTGCGACCCCGGCAGGGGTCGAACGACCAAAACACAAGGGTTGCCTAAATAAATATGTATTTTCCGATGGCTTTTAGGCGACCCTGTGTTTTGGTCATTCGACCCCCGCCGGGGTCGCGACCTACAGGTTGAGAACCACTGATTTAAGGAGACAGCTAATTAAATAAACTGTAATGGGCACTCCAAACAGAGAAAAAGATGAAGAAAATGCAGGCTACCTTGTTCTACTTCCCAAGGACTGAAAATAGAGAATTCCATCAGAGGTTCACTGTGGAGAGAGCATTTTTATAGTTTTAATATCCTATTTTTCTTCCTTCCTTTCTTCCTTCCTCCTTCCCTCTGCCTTCCTTCATTTCTTGCCTTTCCCCCATCCCTTCCTTCCTTGTTTCTTGAGAGAGAGAAAGAGAGATAGAGAGAGAAGGAAGGAGGGAGGAAGAGAGATGAGAAGCTTCAACTCTTATTTGTGGCATTTGAGTTGTTCATTGATTGCTTCTCATACGTGACGTGACGTGACGTGACGTGACTGGGGAGCTCCAGAAGAGCCAGTGACCTTTGGGCTCAAGCCACTGACCCCATGCTCCTGTGCTCAAACCACCAACTGTAGGGTTTCAAAGTAGAAACTCAATGTCCCAGGTCGATGCTCTATTCACTGAGCCAACACCGGTCAGGCTGATTTCACTTTTCATATTTAAATATCTGATCCAACTTGAATTTATCTTAGCATAGACACACATACTTTTCCATTCTTAAAGCAAAAGGTTTAATTATTCAAGTGCCAAGTATTAAAAAATTCATCTTTTCCAGTGTCTTGAAATAGCTAAATATTATTTTATACTAAATGCTTCTCTATATTAGATTCTATTACTGATTTTCCTCTTCTGATTCACTAATCCTTCTATTCAATAAGACTCAAAAATACAAATCATAAAGTGAAAATGTAATGAATTCACTTATAGAAAAATTAAGGACAACATAAACAATGTAAACTGAAAAGTGGCAGGCTGGTGGCAGATATTTACTATGACTCAGAAAATGTTAATGACAAATATCACCAACGATGTGGGGAAACTAGAACCTGCATGTGCTAATGTTGGGAGTGTTAAACTAGTACAACCATTCTCTAGACTAATCCAGTAGTATTTAGTACAAATCAGAATGTCCAGTGAGCCCAAAATCCCACTGCTCAGTCTACTCCAGAGAAAATCTCTCTTAGGAAAGGAGGGGAGGATGTACAAGGATAATTATCACAGTGTTGCTTGTATTACAGTAATGCTGGCAGCCGTCTAGATCCACTATGAAATCAAAGAACAAGTACAAACCTGGTAAATTCTTTTACTGTAAAATACAGTGCATCAGTCAGGAGCAATCAAATGGACAATGACATGCATCGATCTTAAAATGTGTTGAGTGGACAGTTACAATTATATTCTTAGTACAATTCCACTTCTATAAATTTAAACGATACAACATTGTATTTTACTCCTATATTCAGAAACATATGCCAATGGTAGAGGTGGGTGGGTGAGAGGGTCTCACCACTTGTCTGTCCTGTAATATCACCTGGTCCGTCATTCACCGACAGCCACCTACATGTCACACAGAAGACTCCTATAGCTGGAAAAATGGAAAAGGATGATTTGGGTTTGAAAAATAATGACTCATCAGAACATTTATTTTATCACCTGGGAAACTGAAAAGCTTAGTATCTAAAACTATGGTAGAACAGAGGTCTAAGTTAATGAAGGAAAAAGATAAGGCAATCTAAAAACCTGGGGGCAGTTTTGGAGAAAGAGCTGAGGATGGCATGGTTTTAATAGGAAGGGGAAAGAAACCCAGAGATTAACTTTTCTCAGATCACAACTGAGTTGAAAATTTACCAGGGTAAAGTGAACCTGATCCAATTTCTCTAAGAATCTAAGCTGGAACTATAATGATAGTTATAGTTCCTTCATATTTAACCATGACATGTGGAACCTACAAGGTGGGGGAAAGGAATCAATAATAAGAGTGAGATACTACCGGTAGGCCAAACCATACCACAGAAGTGATTATTGTCTGCGTTAGTTCTGAGCATTAATAGGAAACTTGTCGATCTTAATCAAGTGATGTGGAACTAACTGAGCTTAAGCCTGTCTGTAATGCACTTTAAAAGAGAACTGTTCAAACTCATAGTCATTGCCAATCCAATGCAAACTCATCATAAAAGAGATGACCCAGGTGGGGGTCCTAGGATTCTGGACTTCATGGGCCCCATGATAGAGGTTTATCAACCCTCATCCCTGCCTAGTCACCCACTATTAACCACAGTGCTATGGCACAGGCAGGAGAAGCACAGCTAGGCTGGGAAGGGGGTAGAAAGAAGCTTCTTTAAAATACCCCCCCTCCCCTTCCCACATCAGACCCTACAGTAGGGCAGGGTCAATGCTCCACCCAAGCCCTACTCTTGGATCATTCTCTCTCTAGTTTTCGAAGATTCTAGATTACTTTTTGGTACCACAGGCCTGTCAGATTTGGCATTTTCCCTCATCTATGCTGCCAAAAAACCTATCTGTAAGAACAGAGGACTTTTAAGTGTTTTTTAGAACCTGTTCCTCAACCTTACTTTCCACAACATCCAGGCCCTAGCTGGTTGGCTCAGCAGATAGAGAATTGGCCTGATGTATGGACATCCCAGGTTCAATTTCCAGTCAGGACACATTCTCTCTTACTTCCACTCACAGATATTTTATGAAGATTTGTCCCCAAACCTAGAAAAACTTAGGAGAGAAATTATCTTCAAAGCTATACTGAAAGAAATCCTAATATAGTGATTTCATAATAAAACCATTATCAAAAAAAGATAGAATTTCTCAACCTTTGAGAACATTAAAAATGAAGGAGTTTTATAGTGGGAACTGGGTCTGAGTCGTGAATGGGCTTTTTCAGATGGTTAAGCAGAGGGAAGCAACAAAAAGGATGCCATCTGTGATGGAATGTACGGTCTTACATGAAATAGTAAACACAATCTAGCCATTGTTGACCTTAATGCTAGTAGATCTTGACAACATTCCTTCATCTCAACATCTATCAGTGTGAAAGTGCTCTGTTCTGATTTACTTGAACAAAGATGAGAGTTCAGCTTTTATAGTTTCTACTTAATTTTGCACTAATTCTTGTAATATGTGTTCACAAAAATTAGTTTTAAAATAAGAAATTAACTAGACTATGAATGATGTTAAGTCTCTTTTATATTGTTCGATTAACCCAATACTTACGTTAAAAAGGAAATGAGACACTTACCTGGCAGGGGAGATACGATGATCATGAAGGTGGTTTTCCCAGGGCGAGGCTTATCCATTGCACTCCGGATGTGCTGACCCCTGCGATTTCCCCAAATGTGGGAAACTCGACTGCATAATTTGTGGTAGTGGGGGACTTCGTTCGCACTCTCTCCTTTTTAAAAGAAAAGAAAAGAAAAAAAAAAAAGGGAAATGAGGACTAAAGTTCTTTTATATTATTTAACTTTGACTAGGACTTTAACATTCTTGACTAAATTAACCATTTCAAATCTCCTCTAAAAGTAATTTTAAAATTCCATAAAATGATTTTACAGTAGTTATCAAAGCACATCGGATCATTCTGAACACAAGTCAGTTCTAGCTCCAATTTTACACATAAAGTACAGTCTCTGTAACTGCCCATCCCTCATCAGACCACACATGCACAGTCTACTAGCTGACCTACTGCAAAGAAAAAAGTCATTAACTGGTCTGTAGTTCACTTTCTTCCAAACTTTCTACTCTCCAAAACTTTCTAAAAAAGAAATAGTCGAACATTCACCAGTGAATTGTAAGTAGTAGTACTTCCAATAGTTTTTGAAGATCCTGGATTACTTTTTGGTACCACAGGCCTGTCAGATTTGGCATTTTCCCTCATCTATGCTGCCAAGAAACCTATCTGTAAGAACAAAGGACTTTTTAAAAAAATTATTTTTATTTATTTATTTTAGAGAAAAGAGAAAGAGAGAGAGAGAGGGAGAGAGAGAAGGGGGGAGGAGCAGGAAGCATCAACTCCCATATGTGCCTTGACCAGGCAAGCCCAGGGTTTTGAACCGGCAACCTCAGCATTCGATGCTTGATCCACTGCGCCATCACAGGTCAGGCAGAACAGAGGACTTTAAGTGTCTCTTCAGAACCTGCCCTAACCTCATTTCCTCAACCTTATTTTCCACAACATCCAGGCCCTAGCTGGTTGGCTCAGCAGGTAGAGAATTGGCCTGGTGTATGGACATCCCAGGTTCAATCTCCAGTCAGGTCACATGTGAGAAGCGACCATCTGTTTCTCCTCCCTGCTCTCTCTGCCTTCTCTCTCTCTTTTCCTCTCACAGCCAGTGACTTGGTTTATTCAAGCACTGGCTGAAGACCAACCAGGATTGCTGGGTATATCCCAGTTAGGGCACATGTAAGATTTTGTGTCTCTATTGCCCCTCCTCTCACTTAAAAAACAAAACAAAACAAAACAAATAAACAGTTTGACCAGGTGGTGATGTATGTTATAGAGCATAGGACTGAGATGCAGAGGAGCCAGGATCGAAACCCCAAGGTCGCCAGCTTGAGCACGGGCTCATCCGGCTTGAGCATGGGATCATAGATGCGACCCCATGGTTGCTAGCTTGAGCTCAAATGTTGCTGCCTTGAAGCCCAAGGTCGCTGGCTTGAGCAAGGGGTCACTTGTTCTGGTGTAGCCCCCCAGTCAATGCACATATAAGAAAGCAATCAGCAAACTGCTAAAGTGCCGCAACAAAGAATGGATGCTTCTCAACTCTTTGTTTCTGTCTGTGCCTCTCTCTGACTCTCTCTCTGTCTGTCAAAAACAAAATGACAAGGACAGCTGCGCCCTGCGCGGGGAAGAGCCGGGTGCGGGCGAGTGGCCATAAGGCGGAGGCTGGGGACGGAGTGGGGAGTGACGGGGCGCCTGCACAAGGCCTGCAGCAGCCCAGCAGGCTCAGTAGGTAGGTCCGCGGCCGCTCAGTGTCCGCCTGCGGGGGCAGTGTGAGCGGGCAGCCCTGCTCCCTTCCCTAGCCCGCCCCCACCGTGATTGGGTGGAAGATGGCGCTGGGCGGATGGAAATCCTAATGACAGTCTCCAAATTCACTTCCATCTGTACCATGGGCGCCAATGCCTCGGCATTAGAGAAAGAGATTGGTCCAGAACAGTTTCCAGTCCATGAGCACTACTTTGGATTAGTCAATTCTGGGAATACCTGCTACTGCAATTCAGTTCTTCAAGCACTTTTTTTTTGTCATCTATTTCGGGGAAAAGTTCTAGCATACAAGAGTCAATCTAGGAAGAAGGAGAACCTTCTTAGTGCTTAGCAGATCCGTTCCATAGCAAAGCCACCCCAGAAGAACAAGGTTGGAGTAACACCCCCAAGAAGTTCATAACAAGATTACGGAAAGAAAATGAGCTTTTTGATAACTACATGCAGCAAGATGCCCATAAGTTCTTAAATTACCTACTAAATACAATTGCTGATATTTTACAAGAAGAGAGGAAGCAGGAAAAACAAAAGGGCTGTCTACCTAATGGCAACATTGACAGTGAGAATAACAACAGCACACCAGACCCAACATGGGTTCATGAGCTTTTTCAGGGAACATTAACTAATGAAACCAGATGTCTTACTTGTGAAACTGTAAGCAGCAAAGATGAAGATTTTTTAGACCTTTCTGTTGACGTGGAACAAAACCCATCAATTACTCACTGTTTAAGGAGTTTTAGCAACACAGAAACTCTATGCAGTGAATACAAATACTACTGTGAAGAGTGTTGCAGCAAACAGGAAGCACACAAACCGATGAAAGTTAAAAAACTGCCCATGATTCTAGCTCTACACCTGAAGAGATTTAAATACATGGATCAGCTTCATTGATACACAAAACGTTCTTACCGGGTAGTTTTTCCTTTAGAACTTCGTCTCTTTAACACTTCAGGCGATGCAACCAATCCTGACAGAATGTATGATCTTGTTGCCGTCCTGGTGCACTGTGGGAGTGGTCCTAATCGAGGCCATTACATTGCAATAGTTAAGAGTCATGACTTTTGGTTGTTGTTTGATGACGATATTGTAGAAAAAATAGATGCACAAGCTATTGAAGAATTCTACGGGTTGACATCAGATATCTCAAAGAACTCTGAGTCTGGTTACATCCTTTTCTACCAGTCTCGGGACTGAAGGGGAACCGTGATGAAGAGATTTATGCCTCATTTCTTCTCTGGTTATTATGGGAAAGAACAAGCACTGATTTTTCAAGGAAAGAGAAATGCAGGAAGCTCAGGGGGCAGTAGCACACTTTGAACACAATAAAGCAAAGACTATGGATTAACAAGCTCTTCCTGTCATGGTAGTTGATTTATTTGCTCAGGTATCCTGCTATCTGTACAGTTCCATTCAACAAGGAAGTGACATCAATGATAGCAGCTCCTCCTGTAAAACAGCCTTCTGGAAATTGACATGCATATTCTCTGTATTGCACCAGTAATGACTTAAACTCCTTGGAGTGCAGTAGAAAGAATAGGAACCTGTGCTGGGTTGTGCTGATAACGGCCGGAGATGATAGAGACCCCGCACACGTGTACCTGTGCTGAATGTGCAGAAAGAAGAAGTGGTGGTCTTTTCAAGTGTAAACCAGAAATACTTTTGGGCCCAACACTTGCAGTTACCTTCCTGATGTAAAAACTAACAGGTAGCTAGAATCCAGTGTCAGGAAGACAAATATGTTTTGCTTCTCTGAAGAAGCTTTTAATAATATACAGTATATGTATATGTAGGGAACAATTGGTCAAAAATGGCTTTTGTTTCTCCAAGGGGAAAGACTGGCTTTGTAATTATAATTTTTTTCCTTATTTATTTTACTTAAACTGGTAGAGTCTAAGTATTGTATGAAGTGCCCATGATTCTTTTTTTTTTTTTTTTTTTTCTGAAGCTGGAAACGGGGAGAGACAGTCAGACAGACTCCCGCACGTGCCCGACCGGGATCCACCCGGGACGCCCACCAGGGGCGATGCTCTGCCCACCAGGGGGCGATGCTCTGCCCCTCCGGGGCGTCGCTCTGCCGTGACCAGAGCCACTCTAGCGCCTGGGGCAGAGGCCAAGGAGCCATCCCCAGCGCCCGGAAGTGCCCATGATTCTTTCAATAAATTTGAGCATATTTTTACTAGCTTTTGCCAGTTTAATTAGTCTTTTTGTTTATTTCTATTTTAAAGGTGAATTTTAAACTCTATTTTAAATCAGTAAGATACCTTAAGAAAAATTGCAGTGGGAGGAGGTTATAAATATTCTTTTTCAGGAGGAACTGATATCTCTGGCTAAATAAGCATCTTTTGGTATAGTTTATAAGTCAATGATTTTATTCAGCTTTAAGTTCAGTAAAATAAGAAACTATCAAAAACTCCCTCTAGTAGTTGGAATGATAAAAGACATTCTGGTGCAGTGGTGGCATGTATACCAGTCTTTAGAATTCTTAAATAGTCTAATGTTTCAAGTTGAGGCTGTGTCTGGAAGATTCATGTCATAGCAGTTATGTTATTTTCAAGTGTCATTCCTTACCTTAGGAAGAAGGAATCATCAGCTGGGGTCACTAGCCACACAACCCTTTGAAAATTAACTTTGAATGAAAATTACCAGAAATACATGAACAAGTCCTTTTCCCCTCTACCTTTGCAAACCTTACTGGAAGAGTGTTTGGAAATTAACTTTATTAAAACTCCCTTCTGTTGGGAGTTTTAAGAAGTAACATATGTAATTAAAATTGTGTAAATTATTGCAGTTGACACTTCTGTGCACCAGTGAATTCTCTGACAGTGGCCAAATGTCACTTTCAGAAAAGAGTATATATTCACAGTAATAGCAGTCAGGCCTGGGATATTCTTCATCAGAGACAGGCAGTAATTTTTTTAAATTGCTGCAATTTTCTAAACTTATTTTACTAATATTGTTAAATATGAAAAAACAACAAAAAAGAATCTTTTTGTCTGTTGCTATTATTAACATTTATTATCTATATCTTTTAGCTCAGGAAATGACTTCATCTATTCAATCCATGAACATATTTTTAACAGGGTCACTTAGCTAATTGGGCTGTTTAACAGATGTGCTGGGAGAAAATTAAGATGTATTTTGACAAATTGCTTTTTAAGGTATTGTGTCTGAAGCCTTATCCTGGGAATCATTTTGTACAAATCACATAGCCTGGGTGATATACCCCATTGCACAGAGAATTACAACCAAGAATGTGGGGAAGGTCTTAGCAGTGGAACTGGATACCATTTTTTTTTTTTGAGGGCTGAAACCAAATTGTTTTGGAATTTAAAGCTGTGTCTCCGTTGTGGCTTTCAGCACAGAGAAGGGGAGTCAAGTGAAGCTGGGTCAACTGTTACATGTCAGGCTGCAGCATGTATAGGAAAGATAGATGAAGTCATTTGCATAAAAATACAGCGTTGGAATACTATGTGTTGTTTTTACATTGTGCATTTTAAAAAACGTAGTAAAAGCCATGGTTAAATTTCCTATTAAAGCAAGTGATGGAGTTCTTATTGAGTTCCACGGTAGACACACACTGTTCACATCTACCCTGTATTCAATAGCATGATTTGTCAGAGGAGGGACTGGGGTAATGGTTCTCAACTTACTTTTTACTCTTAGTGTGCAGCTGCGTCTAAGTACAATGCTTGATAGCTTATCAGAAACTCAATATACTTTAAAAACATATAGGGTTAGGGCTGAGGAAAAAGTGCAGATACAGTAAGAGAAGTGACCTATATAGTCAGCATTGTGAGTTTGTCTATTGGTTACTGGTGACTGAAATGAGGGGCAGGCTGAAGTTGTGAATGATGGTTGATTGCTGTCTCTGTACATGGTCATTGTGATGGCTGTCCTATATTTTGTATATTGGAAGAAATTTCTTATATAGTAACTGAAAGTAAATATACTAAATTAAGTCTCATTTGAAGTCATATGGCTTCTGTCTTGGCAACTTTACCTTTAGTGGATTACTTAAGACAGGGCATGCGACTCAGGACGGAAAAGAGGAACTATGTAGTATATGGGTCTTGTTGCCTCTAACCATCAGTATAGGGGCTTTTCTTTCCTTGATGGCAGTAGAAAGACCTCATTTTCATAACAAAATACACTTGATACTTTCTTTAAAGATACTTTTCATTAAAAGAGTCTCATGAGGTATTTAACTGGGAGCTGGGAGGCTAAGGTGCTCAGGTCCTTGCTCTTCAGTGAATTTAACTGTGTGACCTTGGGCAAGTCACCTAACCTCTCTGCTTCAGTCTCCCTATCTTATAAAGTGGGAGTAATACCTACCTCACAGGGTTGTTGTGGGGATTAATTAGATATAATGTCTGTAAAGCATCTAAGGTTCTTGAAGAAGGTGCTATATAAATACAGAATAATATCTATTAAAGTTGGTTTATTTATGGAAAAAAATGACAAAAAAACCCTTAATTCAGCCTGGTCTCCTAAATGTTCTGCTCAGTTATGAGCCACATTTGAAAGCCTGCCTTGCTGCTCTCCTCTCAGTCTTCGAAGTCTGGCTTAAAAACTGTACCAGACCGCCTCAAACCTTCCTCCATAGTGCTACTTATCACTAGACTCTCCACCTGGCATCCTCCATTTTATTGTTTATATTGTTTATATGCCACCATTGTTAACTAACCATTGTTATATGCCATTGTGTTACTTAGATACAGGTGATCACCTGATCATCAGGTTTCTTATGCATGCAATTATTGTTTCCTCATGGACTATAAGATCCTCCTGGACAAAGCTCTTTCTTTTCATGTAGTCATGGGATTTTGGAAAATATTTGTCACAAAATATAAACATTTGTTAAGCAAAATTTAGGTTTTAAAATTCTAAAACTGTCTTATTTTTTGAAAAATAATTAGAAGTATACTTAAAACACACCTTTGCTCTAAAAGAAAGCTTAAACAGTAGTGTTTCAAGCATGTTCATATTGTTGTGGTGACCATCTCTTATCCCCTCTCTTATCTATAGAGACGAACCCTTCAAATTAAGGAGAAATTTTTCTCATTCAACCTATTGAGATTAATCAAGTATAAAGGGGGTAACTTGAAACACAGCTTAAAATATAATGAGAAAAAAATTGGCACCAGTAAACACACCATACCCAAGAAACCAGTAATGTTTCCCAATGTTAACATGTAATAATTATCGACACGAATGCATGCACGTGTACATCTACAGATGCAGCTCATGACCAAACTTAACTTCAACAATGGGTCTCCACATGAACAGTTTGAGGAAGTAAAATAAATATACAGCAACTTTAGTTTGCATTCATTTTAAATGTTGAGAAAACGAAAACCTTGGAAAGACAAGAATGCTTCCAAAAGTATTCAAGAGGCAAACCAGCAAACTAGGACTGTCTCCCTGCAGGGAATCTACCTCATCTGGTGCCTGGTTGGTGCTGGGAGGGCTGGGAGTGCAGGATTAGTTTTGTTATGGGGGTTCTAGATGTTGACATGGTCATTGGTTTAGCATACAATTTATATGAAGCTGCCTTTATTCTGATTAATTTTTTTTCTTTTCTCCTTAAATGTCTTCTATAAGAATTTAGGATCTTTAATTCTAACTAGCACTAAAGAGTACTACGTACAATCAAACATTTAAAAATATTTTTTTAATGTTTACTTTATTGGTTTTAGATAGAGAGGAAGGGGGAGGAGGGAGAGACGGAAACAAAGACCTGTTTCTGTATGTGCCTTGACCCAGGATCGAACCAGCAACACCAACCTCGGGAGGATGCCACAACCAACCAAGCTATCTGGTCAGGGCTCAAACATTTTAAAGGCTAGTAATTTTACTTCTTCAGAGCAATTACCATACTTTCATTTAGATTTATTTAAAACTTTTTCTGAACAATGTAGAACAACAAGTTTGATTTCAGACTCTCAATTGTGAATAGTTTCAACTATTAACAGGAGGCAGTATTTTCCACATGAAAGGAAGTGACTGGACCACATTAAGCAGACAAGTTCAGGACACAGGCCCAGCCTAGGGAGGCTGGTTCACAGCCCCCGAGGAAAGAAGTCTCCTACTATCCGCTCTGCTATCTATCATTGAATAGAGTTGTGAAATTAGATTTTCCTAAAGGGAAATCTCACTTGAAAACTATCAGGTTAGCCTGACCAGGTGGTGGTGCAGTGGATAGAGCGTCGGACTGGGATGTGGAAGGACCCGGGTTCGAGACCCCGAGGTCGCCAGCTTGAGCGCGGGCTCAACTGGTTTGAGCAAAGCTCACCGGCTTGGACCCAGGGTCGCTGGCTCGAGCAAGGGGTTGCTCCATCTACTGAAGGCCCACGGTCAAGGCACATGTGAGAGAGCAATCAATGAACGGCTAGGGTGTTGCAATGAAAAACTGATGATTGATGCTTCTCATCTCTCTCCGTTCCTGTCTGTCTGTCCCTGTCTATCCCTCTCTCTGAATCTCTGTCTCTGTAAAAACAAACAAACAAACAAACAAAAAACAAAAAAAAAAGAAAAGAAAACTATCAGGTTAAATTTCACATGAGTTCCCAGTTATAAAACATATGACACAGGAGAAAGCAAATAGACAAACACCACCAAACAGAAAACCTAAATCTACTGAATAAAATGTTTGCAAAGGTAGATCCTTCAAAATTTTATTCCTTAGTTCATTTTTAGAACATTGACATTCTATATGCCAACTACATCTCTAGATTCTTCAGCAAATTAAAAAAAGAAGAAAATCACTATTTCAGTTCTTTTGTTAAACAAATTTGTGTGTTTTCCATTTATTTTTTTTAGCAAATATTACAGAAACACAGACTAAAGTGCTATTCTGGTGAAAGAAAATGGACTACTTATTTTTTAATTGAGAAAAGGGTAGATAGTGAGACAGATTCCCACATGCGCTTTGATGAAGATCCACCTGGCAACTCACATTGAGGGCCAATGCTGGAATCAACTGAGCTATTCCCAGTGCCTGAGGCAGACTCTTGGACTAATTGAGCCATCCTCAGCAGTCAAGGGTGAAAGTCGGCTGAAGGAAGACACATAAGTTCAGGCAAGAAAAGTTTATTGGGGGTCTTCTGCTGGGCTGACTCCTAAGTCAGAGGTCAGCAACTGGTTCCCTAACAGGTAGGGTTAAATAGAGGATTAAAGGGTGGGGGCTGGTAGTCATTATGGGAAGGGAGGAAAAAATTTAGTTTTCAGCGATTTATGTAGGATTAACCGTAAGTGAGCTAGGTGCAGTGGTCCCCAACCTTTTTCGGGCTACAGACCGGTTTAATGTCAGAAAATATTTTCACGGACCGGCCTTTCAAGTGGGATGGATAAATGTATCACATGACCGATACAAGTGTCAAGAGTAAGTCTTAGACAAAAGTAACAGAGGGAATCTGGTCATTTTTAAAAAATAAAACATCATTCAGACTTAAATATAAATAAAACGAAAATAATGTAAGTTATTTATTCTTTCTCTGTGGACTGGTATCAAATGGCCCACAGACCGGTACCAGTCCGCAGCCTGGGGTTTGGGGACCCCTGAGCTAGGGGACCTTCCACACTCGGGTGAGTTGATGTGGATGCCTGGGGGGAGGTGATTTGAATATCCAGTCTCAATGTTCTTTCATCCACTTAAGGGAGGAGGAGGTCATGGCCCCTGCCTGCAACCCTGTCAAAGGGCAATACTCAATCCAATTGAGCCACTGGGTGTGAGAGGGGAAGAGAGAGGAGTGAGAAGGGGAGAGAAGCAGATCAGCATATCTTATATGTGCCTGACTGGGGATCAAACCCAGGACATCAGCTATTCAGGCAGATGCTCTATCCACTAAGACAATCAGGCAGGGCCAAAAGTACAATTAATTGATTCACATAATTTGTTCATTTTTTTTCACAATATTTGAATATTCTGAAAAGGGAGTATGTTTCATATACAAAGCCATCTGGGTCAATCCAAAGGCTTTATTATTCTCTTCAAAGAAATTAAAAGCTCAACTCACCTTTAAATAGAGTAAGAGCTATGAGCCATGAAATAAAAAAATAACAATCTCCGGTATTTAATTGAAATGACTGGATCAAAAGGGCTTTATCATTTTTATTAAATACCATTTTCTACTTCAGAGAATGTGGTCTTCATTAGCTACATTGTTATTCAGAATGATTTTAAACCAAACATTTTCTCTCTTCACCCTCTCTTCTCCTCCCCACACATGTCCCTTTTAACATCTGGTCTTTAGAATTTTTATATCAATATTTTTACACTTAAACAGAAATCTATTGCCAGAAAGGGAGAGGATGAAGAGGGAGCCATGGAGACAAACATTACTGTGTAGTAGGATCTGGCATCTTAACTCCCAAAACTTATGTTACAAATTAATGTCTACTTCTTTTCCTGTCTTTAGAAACTTTTGACCAACAGTCTCATTAAGCACCCAACCCTACCCCTCTTTAGAACAGGCAGTGTGAAAGTGAGGTCTGTGAAGTCACTCTAGTAAGACTGAAGACATACTTGTGTCAAATTTGGATATTTTAAAGTAATCACAACTCCATGGGTTCTCTTTTGGTTAAAACAAAACCAACCAACCAAAAACCTTATTCTGTAGCACTGGAAGTAGTATTTCACATCAGTAATTTTAAGTTCCTTCTCCCACCATTTTCCTTCCTTCAGTGTTCAAATTAAACCTGGAAGAAATAAAGCAGCTTCTATCTAAGGCAGCAACTGAAAACAGCCTACTTAGGACCATTCTATAGGGAGCTAAGGCTGCAAGAAGTTAGTCATTTGCCTAAGGATGGACATTAAAAACTGGTTCTTACGCCTGTAAGCCACTGGGCTATAAACAACACCAAGATGAACACCATCTGATAGCCCAAGAGTCTGTTAGCAAGAACCAGGCCAAAGCAGGGCAAGGAGTGGCCCTAAGTCAAATTGTAAAGAAAAGTTCATATTTAAGGTATCTAAAATCAGTTTACCTACACATTACTCTTTCTTGGACCTAAAAAACCTACTGCAGCTCGGTGGGTTTTCCAACCCGGTGTTTGATTTTAAAAAGCACTATATAGACTCTCTAATGTCAGTCTCTATTTTGAACTGAATCAATAAACCTTACTTTGTGGCTGAACTGTCCTGAGTATCAAGTATCTTCACGGGTGGGAGCAAGGGTTCCACAACCCTACCTGGCCCCTTTACGTAAGAACCATCTGGATAGGTAAGGACAGGGAGATGGGATGGATATTCGGAAGTTGGGGTATTCATGTTTTCATTGAGAAAAGGGAGAAAATACACCCCCCCCAAATCTTCACAGTTCCAGGAGACATTCGAGACATAAATAGAAAGGGCTGAGAATTACAGGTTCTCAAGCCAAGTTGAAAAATGAGAAGAAAAAACTGGGTGTTCAGATACTGAAGATGGAAAATAACTGGCCAGATGTGACATGGAATAAGGGCTGGGGACACCAGGCAGAGGCAGCCCCTGGAAAGCTGGCTCCAAGCATAAAGCAGCTGAAGGCGGTGGCTCCCCTCCCTTCCAGGGGACCCTGATCACAGCGGAGACAAGAGTTTCACC
This sequence comes from Saccopteryx bilineata, assembly GCF_036850765.1. Lineage (NCBI taxonomy): Eukaryota > Metazoa > Chordata > Mammalia > Chiroptera > Emballonuridae > Saccopteryx > Saccopteryx bilineata. The sequence goes on along the minus strand of NC_089492.1, from coordinate 83,339,266 downwards.
TGAGACCAGAGAACAGCAGCCGCCTCCTTACATTTGGGAGGCTCCTAGTTCCTCATTAACTTGGCAATGGTTATTGTCCCGAGCTTCCAGGTCTACCCACGAATTCGAGAACCATCCATCCTGGTCATGAGTCAGGCCTGCTGGGTGTACACGCCCAGAGTGCCAGCCTCACCTGCAGCTGGCCTTGGGCCTTAGGGGAGCACTCATCTTGTCCCCAAGACCACCTTCACTCTGAGGCCCCTCCCCCCCATCCAACAATGGCGATGCCTTGTCTAGCACAAGAACTACATGGATGTCAGGCATTGGGCAAGGTGTGCCTGCTGTCTGTTCTGTATCTGGTGGCTTCTGCCTCCCCCCAGTGACTAAAGTACTGCCAAAAGAGAGCACAGCTAAAGCTCCTCCTCCGCCCACAGCTGCCTCTCAAGTGAAAGCAGGGCCATTGGAGGCACATTATTTGGTCATCTGGTTACCACGGACCTGTCTCACCCATGTGATTCACAATGCCCCACCCCTCCCCTTCCCCACAGCCATCCCACCAACACTCACCAGAGCACTCCTATCAGGTGCTCAGGGTGGGAAGAGCAGCAAGTGGTTGTTTATATAAGCACTCCTTGGCCAGTGGGCTTTATAGGAAACCCCTGTTAGTAAAGTGCAGGTTCTGTTAGCAACTCAGTTTCACCAGGTCTGACAGCTGACTCATTTAATGTATCACTCACTGTATGTAGTTACACCCAAATCACTGACTGTTTTTGGAGTTAAATGCTTCTCGTCTCTGTCTTCCAAAAAACATTAGGCTTCACCTCCTAATTGACCACGAGGCCTGGTTCTACTCCTAATAAAAAGCCAGGACTATGTGTCTTGAATGAGACTTGAGAACATATCAGCCCTCTACTTTCACACTGGTAAAGTGAAAACCAAACTCTCAACCTGTCTCTTCTCACTTGGAAATGCAGGGATTCACCAATTTCTTATTTTTTTCTTTTTGCCTCTGTTTCTTCCTTCCATGACCAGAGTTTACATATTCTTTTTCTCACCAAAAATTCCTAAAGCATGATTTCCTCATACCAGATTATTTTTTTGACAGAGACAGAGCAAGAGTCAGAGAGAGAGAGACAGATAGGGACAGAGAGACAAGAAGGAAGAGAGATGAGAAGCATCAATTCTTCATTGTGGCATCTTACTTGTTCATTGATTGCTTTCTCATATGGGCCTTGACTAACCAGGGCGCTGTAGAAGACTGAGTGACCCCTTGCTCGGGCCAGTGACCTTGGGCTCAGGCCAGTGACCTTGGGCTCAAGCCAGCAACCATGCCTATGATCACATGCTCAAGCCAGCGACCCTGTGTTCAAACTTGTGAGCCCACACTCAAGCTAGTGACTTTGAGATTTTGAACCTGGGTCCTTGGCATCCCAGTCTGATGTTCTATCTACCTCACCACCGCCTGGTCAGGCCCTCATACCAGATTGAGAAGCACAAATTGGGGGTGCCATCATCCTGATTTCATGAAGATGATGACAATGACAGTTAATATTGTGGAAGCACTTACTATGGCCCAACCCAGTTTCAAGTGAGGTGTTTATTTAACCATCCAAAACAATCCTCTCTCTACAGATTTTATAGAAAAACTGAGAACTAATACAGGTGACATGATTAGTCTGGGATTCATCCAGAATTTGATCTCAGAGAGTGTAAAACCCCACAGGGACATTATTATGATAATTAGAAAATAAAAGTAGAAGAAGTAAAAGTTGGCAGGTAGTGATGTATCAAAATGTTCTTAAAGAAAGAACAATTTCTTTGTGGATTTTTTTTTTTTTTTTTTTTTTTTTTTTTTAGTGAGAGGAGAGGAGGCAGAGAGAGATTCCTGCAGGAGCCCAGACAAGGATCCACCCAGCAAGCCCACTAGGGAGTGATGCTCTGCCCATCTGGGACCCTTGCTCCTTTGCAACTGGAACCATTTTTTTACAACCTGAGGTGGAGACCTTGGAGCCATCCTCAGTGCCTGGGGCCAACTCATTCCAATAGAGCCTTGGCTGCAGGAGGGGAGGAGAAGAGACAGAGAAAGAGAGAAGCAAGAGGGGGAGGGGTGGAGAAGCCGATGGGCGCTTCTCCTATGTACTCTGGCAGGCCATCAAACCCGAGACATCTATACGCCTGGCCAATGCTGTGCCACCGAGGCAACTGGCCAGGGCCTGTGAATTTTTAATATATTTTCCCTTTATTTAACATTAAGTCTCTTCTATGTGTCAGGTACTGTGAGTGTGAAACACTCCTGCCCTCAATGAGCTCAGGCAGATAAGAAAATAAAGGGCTAGACAGTCCAAATTGTCTAAGGTCACACTGTTGAGGAGTGCTTAATCCTGGGATTCAAACATAAATATACGTGCTCCCAATTTAGAAGCTGGGGCAGAGTTTGAATTTTACCCTGGAAATGTTGACCAACTGAATGATGTGAAGTTGAGTCACTATGAGATGATTTATAGTAAGATCCCTTTAGATAACAATAATGATTGAAGGAAGCAATGAGCCAATTAAGTCACTTTACGATATTCTCCTAGAAAAGAAAAGAGGGTTCAAATGAATGGCAATGGCTGTGACTTGAACCAAGAGAGTGGCTTGAACTTCAGATTATTTGGAAAATAAAATAGAACTACTTGGTGACCAGATAAGGAGAGAAGTGAACAGGGGAGGCAAAAACGGCTGCTAGGATCTGCCCTGGGGGACTGGGTACATAGCAGTGATGGTCTCCTAGAGACAGAATGCAGACAGAAAAACAGGTTTGTGAAGGAAGATCATTTTTGGCTCTGTGACGTGAAACAAGAAATGGAGATCTGTGCCTGAAGTTGGATGTAAACCTCATTTGGCCAAGTTTGCTTGTGATATCTCCACTTACATTTTAACAATAGCACACATTAAACAAACAAAACAAGTAATTAGGAAAAATTCTTAAAGTTGACATGCTAAGAATATCCCATTTTTTGTGGCTGCTTTCATGGAGCAACTTGGAATCTATGGTTTTAGTAAATGAGGCACCCAGTGTAAAATAAAACTGTTAAAACATTTAGTGTTATATTGTCATTACAGTATACAGAGCAATTAAAGCCACAACCGATTGCTTCAAGAAGATATGTATAATAAGAAAAAATAAATAAAGAAAACTTGGAGAATAAGGAGAGTTAAGCATCATTTAACTGAAGCCTGCCTAGGTGAGCAAGCAGTGGAAGTTGAGAAACCTTAATATTACCCGGAGTGGCCGATCCACTGTGCCCCACGAGGCTGGGGATCATGTCTGCCTTTCATTTCTGTTACAGCAGAACCTACCCCAGTGCCTGGCTGGTACGCACTCCATGCATAATTCCCTAAACACAGTCAAATGTTGCCGGGAGGGCAGGAAAACTACAAATGCCATTGCCTATGGCAACTCGATGGCTGGGGATGTGTGCCCGCCTGGTGGCAGGCAGAGAGAGGAAGGTGCCTAGCACGTGAGAAAGTGAAGATAGGAACTGAGGACGTCTCTTCTCAAACACTTGGCTGAGAAGAGAGATGTGGTGGTAATTGGAGGGAGATGTACTGTAAGTGTGTTTGTATAATGAAGGGTAAGAGCTAATGGAGGGCAAAAGTTTTGAAGATAGAGGCGACGGGAGAACGGCAGAGGAGGGCCTCCGAGAAGGCAGAGGCGGAGGCACCCAGAGGAGGGGGAGGACAGCCTTAGGCTGATAGAGAAGCAAGGAGGGAGAGAGGACCTGTGTGGCCACAGAGACATTTCTGGGAGAGAAGAGATTGAGGAAGAGCTCATCAGATGACGTCCTTTGTCCTTCTTCCTCTATTTCAAGAGGCTTCTATTTGAAAAGCTACTCTAGCCCTTTGAGTAATGCTCACTGACCCCCAGGAGTGAGTTTCTTTTCAAAAAATGAACTTAATTCCTCTTCTAGTTTTATTAACTTAAAATCATGTTTGTTTGATAACCAATTTATGGAAACAAGAACATACATTTGCCTTTTTTTAATGTTGCCTTACACCTTTTTAAAATAAATCGATCATAGCCTGGATGGTCAGGAGGCACGAGGACATGAACGTTCGTACTACTCAAAGGGCTAGGAAAGGAGAATACTGTGTGGAGAAGTGTACACTTCAGAAAATCTCAAAATACCTATCAACAGCCAAATAATATCTTCCCTCAAAGATGAGTAGATTGCAAAGATATTTGAGCAAAAACAAAAGAGCTCTACCATTATAAGTATGTTATAAAAGTACAGTTATAAAAGTAGAGGCCAATTATTTCTCACAAATACTCCAAAATCATAGAGCCAAAATTCTTATTTGGGGCCTGTGGTCTGCAGATAAGAAACTGCATGTGCAAGGTATCAAAAACCACACACGGCAAGGGTAGCAACAAAGAGCTACATTTGTGGGGAAATCTCAAAGACACTGCTTTTCTCTGTGTCATGGAGCTGAGCTAGGAATGAGGACAGTGAGAGCAAAGCATGGCTAGTCTCTGACCCCAACTGTTGGCATAAAATAAACACAGAGCCAGGAAAATGAGGAGCTGCTCAGCGATAACTGGTCCTATCAGTGGGGGCTAGGTGGAAAATCACACTATTATTTTCCTTATGCTTTTTGACAGAAGATTTAATTTTGTCAGGGCAGGATTAGCCACCAGGCCACAAAGGTGAAGGGAAGCAATAGTAAAATAGCATATTAATTCTTTGTTCTCACCCAAGGCAGAAGCAAAACCACACACTAGCAGCTTCCCGGAAACTGAGTTTCTGTTATCCACATGTCTTACACCAACTTTGCCAGTGAAGATGCCAGCGAATATGCCATGTGAATGAGGTGAGCACAGGCCACATAGTGCACCTTCAGCACCTGGCCCTGGGAGTGGGTGATAATTAGCTCTGTGTGTATGCACTAGGAAACATTTCTGTCTGAAATGACAACTTTTACCAATGTTAATAAAAGCTATATTGGCAATATGTAAAACAAAAGATCTTGAAAAGAATGACGTCAGCCGTGTCAAACATCTCCCCTTTCCCCCCTAATTGCAAAGGGCCACATTGTTTTGCTAAGAAATTGATGTAGAAACCTACCTAAACTGTGAGTTATGTCTCTTTGCTCTCTCCATTGACATCGTTGCTGAATTCGGAGATCTTATACACTTCATGGTGATAATCTGGGAGGAGAAACCAACCAAGCAGTAGGATTCTGATGACCTCATGGATATGAATAAGCAATAAAGACTAGAATTGCATTCTGTATAGTATGGATAACCTCTACTATAATTTATAAAAGTATGTTCAATCACAGAATTTGTTGTTACTAATAATCCCTAAAACTTTGTTTCCTCTGAAGTACACAGACTTGACATATTACTGACTTAAGAAAATGGCTTTGGCCCTGGCCGGTTGGCTCAGTGGTAGAGCATCAGCCTGGCGTGCAGAAGTCCCGGGTTCGATTCCTGGCCAGGGCACACAGGAGAAGCGCCCATCTGCTTCTCGACCCCTCCCCCTCTCCTTCCTCTCTGTCTCTCTCTTCCCCTCCTGCAGCGAGGCTCCATTGGAGCAAAGATGGCCCGGGCGCTGGGGATGGCTCCTTGGCCTCTGCCCCAGGCGCTAGAGTGGCTCTGGTTGCAACAGAGTGATGCCCCGGAGGGGCAGAGCGTCGCCCCCTGGTGGGCGTGCCGGGTGGATCCCGGTCGGGCGCATGCGGGAGCCTGTCTGTCTGTCTCTCCCCGTTTCTAGCTTCAGAAAAATACAAAAAGAAAATGGCTTTGTTCGGCCATGTGACTCTCACAGTAAATTTGGCCCACTGATGCCAATTACTAGGTTTCTTCTCTTTCAAATAACAATAATGTTTATAAGGAAAAATAAAGCTTGCGCAATCATAGTCCAGGGGAGGATTCCAAATTTATCTCCTGAACCCATTTTCATGAGCATAGGAATAACACAGTATACTTTAGAATTACCGGCACTCCTAGCATGCGGAGGACCCGGGTTCGATTCCCGGCCAGGGCACACAGGAGAAGTGCCCATTTGCTTCTCCACCCCTCCGCCGCGCTTTCCTCTCTCTCTTCCCCTCCCGCAGCCAAGGCTCCATTGGAGCAAAGATGGCCCGGGCGCTGGGGATGGCTCTATGGCCTCTGCCTCAGGCGCTAGAGTGGCTCTGGTCGCAACATGGCGACGCCCAGGATGGGCAGAGCATCGCCCCTGATGGGCGTGCCGGGTGGATCCCGGTCGGGCGCATGCGGGAGTCTGTCTGACTGTCTCTCCCTGTTTCCAGCTTCAGAAAAATGAAAAAAAAAATGTAGAATTACCGGCACTCTCAGTTTACCCAGATTAGTTCCCATCTTGACGCAGCTGGCAGGCAATCACACTGGAAAACGCTGATTTGTTATTTCAAATATAGTATAATTTGGCTAAGACAGCAAGACTCCCATAAGTGGAGTGTTCTGCACTCAGCTACTGTACTTTATTTATTTATTTTTAGAGAGAGAGTCACACACAGAAAGGGAGAGAGATGAGAAGCATCAATTCTTTGTTGCGGAACCTTAGTTATTTATTGACTGCTTTTTCATGTGTGCCTTGACCAGGGGCCTAGAGCAGAGTGAGTGACCCCTTGCTCAAGCCAGTGACCCTGCACTCAAATTGGTGACCTTGGGGTTTTGAACCTGGGTCCTCTGTATCCCAGTCTGACCACTATATCCACTGTGCCACTACCTGGTCAGGCTGATCAACAATTATTATATGGGGTCATGTACCTTATCAGCTACCTTCTCCTTATTCAAAGAGTCACAACCTTTTTTCCTTCCCTGGGAAATAGGGGACCCGAAGGCCACAACCATTGGTCAGGATGGAAGTTTCGGCCTGATGGAAATGTGGTGCTCCCCCAAGGCCCCACACTGGCCACTGGAGTGAAACACCAAAATGAGCTCCCTGGTCTGCACCTTTCACTGTTAATTCTTGAGTGTCCTACACATGTTAACGCGGAGCAACAATCCCCAGCTATCTCCCACACAATCCTGCTCCCCTCCAGGCCTGTGCGGACAGGGACTTCCCTGCCTGTCTGCCAGCCCTCACCTTAGCCTATAAAGCACTGGGGTCCCTGATTCCCTTCCCCTTGGAGAATTCCTGGTGTGGGGGCAGGGCTGTGGGTGGAGGAGGCCAGGCCAGGCTGCATTGGCTCTTGTCCTTGGGCACTGGGGAGGCCAATGGAGGAGAAGGTCTGCATAAAACTCGCTCAAGGTTGAGGCAGTCACGCTCCACCGGAGATGCTTTCCAGGGAGAAGCTCCAGTTACCGCCACTGCCAGGGTCCTCACCACAGGCCAAGGACTGGCTCCTTCAGGAGCATAGGAAGACTCAGGTGGCGCCGACCCTTCCACTGGGAGCAGGCTTAAAGTAGGGAGGGTGGTGGCAGTGAAGCAGCGGGTGCTGCAGGACGGTGCCCCTGGAAGGCTGGGTGCAGCTCAGGTGAAGACGGCCCCCACCAGGCTCTGTGCGGGCGGCAAGGAGGTGCGAGCTGGTTGGGCGTTGGTTGCCCTTCGGGAGAAGAAGGGTCAGGAGAATACAGTGCTACAGGGACCCTGGGGCCACTTGCTGGCAGAGCATGGCCAAGGCCATCCTGGGGGCCCCTGCCGCTGCCTCCCACCAACATGGCCCCGCTGCCCAGAGCCACAGCACCCTCAAACAGGCACCCCCGCCTGCTCACAAAACACACACCCGTGTCCCTCCTTCCCCTGAAGGATAGCTGCTGCCCTCATTCAGGAAACCGGAAGCAGAGCTGCCATAACCTCCAGCCACTTAAACCCTGGCACCGGGTCAGCCCCGTGGGCAGCAGCCTTCGACCTCGCGCTCCAGCGGCTGGACACCTCAGGCGGCGCTCTGGCCTCAGCACGCCTCTCGGCACCCACACACCTTCCGCACTATCTTCCCCAACACCGCGCCCTCTGCTGGTGCAGCCCAGACCCCAAGCTCCTTTGCCCAGTGCCCGCCAACCTGACTACCACCCACGGGACTCACGCCGCCACTTTACAGAAGGCCTCACAGCAGTGCCCTATTCACCAGCATCAAGTTCCAGGATATTGAGGTCAGGAAAGGCATTCACTGGGCGACCACTATGGACGACAGGTTCCCACAGAAAATTCTGTCCCACCTCCAAGGTAAGCATCAGAGTACCTTGCAGCAGGGGGATGGGGGAGGCAGCCACTCACAGGAGTCTAGAGGCGGCATCTGACCACTTACAGCAGAAGAGGGCCAAATTAGGGGCTGTAGATCCATCTGAGTACCCAGTTTATACAGAGTATAAAAATAACTGAATTTAAGAAGATTTAAGAAAAAGCTATATTTAAGAATTTAAGAATATTGAAATCATAGGAGGCATATTCCCTAATGACATGCTTTGAAATTAGAAATAGATGGCAAAAAAGAAGCACACAAATAATATGTAAAAAATACTATTGACTGGGTCAAAGAAGAATTAAAAGATGAGATGAAAAGATATATTGAGGCAAATAAAAACAATGACACCACATATCAGACCAGCTGTTCCTGACCAGGTGTTGGCGCAGTGGATAGAGCATCAGACTGGGATGCTGAGGACCCGAGCTTGAAACCTCAAGGTCTCTGGATTGAGTGTGAGCTCATCTGGTTAGAGCATTGGCTCACCAGCTTGACTGCAGGGGTTGCTGGCTTGAGCGGGGGATCATACATATAACATCATAGTCACTGGCTTAATCCCAAGGTTGCTGGCTTGAGCAAAGGGTCACTTGCTGTGCTGGAATCCCTCAGTGAAAGTACATATGAGAAAGCAATCAGTGAACAACAAAGATGCTGCAATGAAGAACTGATGCTTCTTAGCTCTCTCCCTTCCAGCCTGTCTGTTCCTATCAGGCCCTCTCTCCCTCTCCCTCTTGCTAAAATAAATAGATAAATAAATAAATAATAAAACTTCTGGGATGGAGCAAAACAGTAATAATAGGTAAGTTTATCTCATTACAGGCCTATCTCAAGAAACAAGGGAAAAGTCAAGGATTTAACATTATATCTTAAAGAACTAAAGAACAAAGGCAACCCAACGTCAGTAGAAGAAATGAAATAATAAAAATTAGAGCAGCATTGAATGAGATAGAGAACAAAAGGACTACAAAGAATTGGTTCTTTAAAAATTAATAAAATTGACAAACCCCTGGCTAGATTCACTGAGGAAAAAAGAGAACTGACACATATAAACAAAATCAGAAATGAAAGAGAAGTTACCACAGGCATGTCAGGTTTTTATTCCTGGTCAGGGCACACAGATGAAGTGACCATCTGCTTCTCTCTTCTCCTCCCCCCCCCTCTTCCCTTTCTTTTCCATTCCAGCAGCTAGTGGCTAGATTGCCCCCCCCCCCCGCCCCAGGAGCTGAGAATAGCTCTGTTTCAGCACAACTTTGGCTTTGGGTGTTTAAAAAATAGCTTGGTACTGGACCATGGCCCCAGACAGAGGTCGCTGGGTGGATCCTGGTTGGTGCGCATGTGGGAGTCTGCATCACTGTCTCTCCTCCTCTCACCTTAAAAAAAAAAAGAACATTTGATACCTAAATTCTTCCAAAAAGTTAAAGATGAGTCAGTACTTCTGATTCATTTGATGAGGACAACATAACCCTGATAACTAAAACCTAGCAAGCATAACACAAAAAAGGAAAACTACAGACCAGTATCAATGATGAATATAAATATTCAAATCTCTTAAACAAAATAATACCAAATCAAATACAACAGTACATTATAAAAATAACATATCAGGATCAACTCGGGTTCATTCCAGGGGCACAAGGATGATTCAAAATAAGCAAATTGAAAAAGATAATACAGCTCATTAACAAAACACGGATAAAAAAATCCTGATCTTGGACAGGGTCTGGGGAAGGGGCGGCAGGCGCCATGTCTGGCCGCGAAGGTGGCAAGAAGAAGCCCCTGAAGCAGCCCAAGAAACAGGCCAAGGAGATGGACGAGGAAGATAAGGCATTCAAGCAGAAGCAAAAAGAGGAGCAGAAGAAACTTGAAGAGCTAAAAGCGAAGGCCGCGGGGAAGGGCCCCCTAGCATCGGGTGGAATTAAGAAATCTGGCAAAAAGTGAGCTGTTCCTTGAGCCTGGGGCAATGGTGATGATCCGTAATTCCATTCCTGTTTTAACATCTGGATTCCCTGTCATAACATCTCTTGCCACGTATAGCTAGAATGAAGTGTTGTCTGGAAGCCTATTGTATATTTAAGAATAAACTTTTGTAAAAACATGATAATAATAAAAAAAAAAAGTCCTGATCTTGCCCTGGCTGTTGGCTCAGTGGTAGAGCATCAGCCCAGCATGTGGATGACCCGGGTTCAATTCCCCGCCAGGGCACACCAGAGGAGTGTCCATCTGCTTTCCACCTCTCTCCCTCTTGCTTTTCTCTCTTTCTTCTCCTCCCCTCCTGAAGCCATGCCTCAATTAGAGTGAGTTGGCCCTGGGTGCTGAGGATGGCTCCATGGCCTCTGCCTCAGGCACTAAAAATTGGCTCCAGTTGCAATGGAGAAAGGGCCTCAGATGGACAGAGCATCGCCCCCTCATGGGCTTGCCAGGTGGATCCTGGTTGGGGTGCATGCGAGAGTCTGTTTCTGCATCCCTTCCTCTCACTAAATAAAAAAAAAATCATGATCTTATCAATAGATGCAGAAAAAGCATTTGATAAGATATAATATCACTATGATTAAAATCAGGGGTCCCCAAACTTTTTACACAGGGGGCCAATTCACTGTCCCTCAGACCATTGGAGGGCCACCACATACAGTGCTCCTCTCACTGATCACCAATGAAAGAGGTGTCCCTTCTGGAAGTGCGGTGTGGGGGGGGGGGATAAATGGCCTCAGGGGGCTGCAGTTTGGGGACGCTTGATTAAAATACTTTACAAAATGGGTATAGGAGGAAAGTACCTTAACATAATAAAGGTCATATATGAAAAACCCACAGCTAATGTCATACTCAATGGTGAAAAATGAAAGCTTTTCCTCTAAAATCAAGAATAAGACAAGGCTCTCCAGTCTCACCACTTTTATTCAACATAGTTCTGGAAATCCTGGCCAGAGCAATCAGGTAAAAGAAAGAAATAAAAGGCATCCAAATTTGGAACAAAGAAGTAAAAATGTCACTTTTTGCAGATAATATGATTCTGTATGTAGAAAACCCTAAAGGCTCCATTTAAGAAAAATAAAACAGTAAAAAAATACAGTAAAGTTGCATAATATAAAATCAAAGTACACAAATCTAATGCATTATATATATGTACTAACAATGACATTTCAGAAAAAGAAACAACCAATTCCTTTTGAAATTGCAACCAAAAGAGTAAAATCCTTGGATGAACCTGACAAAGATGAGAAGGACCTATATACTGTAAACTCCAGAGCACTGTTAAAAGATTGAAACAGAGAAAATAAAATGGAAAATTAATTCCATTTTTTATGGATTGAAAGAATTAACATAGTTAAAAGGTCCTTATTACCCAAAGCAATACACAGATAGAAAGCAAGCCCACCAAAATCCCAATGTCATTTTTAGAGAAAAAGGACAAAAAAATCATCAGATTTGTATGGAACCATAAAGAACCCAAAGGGCCAAAGCAATCTGAGAACAAAGGACCAAGTTGAAGGCATCACAACACCTGACTTCAAACTACACCACAGAGCAACAATCATAAAAATAGCACAGTATTGGCAGACAAGCAAACATTCAGACTAATGAAACTGAGTGCCCAGAAAGAAAACCACATGTATATCGGTAAATAGTCTTCAAAACAGGAGCCAAGAACATTCAAGGGAGAAAAGAAAGCATCTTCATTTAATGGTGCTGAGAACAATGAAGAATCATATTCAAAATAATGAAACTACACTACAGTCTATCCCCATGTACAAAAATTAATTCCAACTGGATAAAGACCTAAATATAAAAACTAAAACAAATTACATAGGAGAAAACACAACTACTAAATCGATGGACCGTGGTGTTAGAGAAAGTTTTATGAATTGGATCCCAAAGGCAAAGGAAGTAGAAGCAAAAATAAATGAATGAGACTAGATCAAACTAAAAATTCTTCTGCACAGCACAAAAAACCACCAACAAAATCAAAAGCTAACTAGCCACATGGGAGAAGATATTTGCAAACAACAGTTCCCACAGGAGGTCAATATCCAAAATGGATAAAGAACTCAGACAACTCAACATCAAACTAGCAATGCAATTGAAAAGCGGGCAAAGACAATGAACCTCTCCAGGAAGAAACAAAAATGGACAACAGATATATAAAAAGATACTAATTTGCCTAGCTATTAGAGAAATGCAAATCAAACCTACAGTGAGATATCATCTCACACATGTGAAAATGGTTGTCAACAAGTCAGGTAATAACAGGTGTTGGAGTTTGTAAAGAATAAGGAACTCTCATTCATTGCTAGAGGGAATGTAAACTGGGACAGCCACTATGGAAAAGTCTGGAGTTCCTGAAAAAATGAAGAATAGATTTACTATGGGACCCAGTAATCCCTTTTCTGGCTATCTACCCCCAAAATTTGAAAACATTTACTTGCAAAGATTTATGCACCCATACAATCATTGAAGCAGTATTCATGGTGGCCAACATAAGGAAACAACCAAAGTGTTCTTTGATAGAGGACTGCACAAGGAAGATGTGGTACGTGTGGAATACTACTCAGCCATTAGAAAAAGTGAGATACTGCCATTTGTAACAACATGGAAGGGCCTTGAGGATACTGTGCTAAGCAAAATAAGCCAGTCAGAAAAAGTTAAGAACCATATGATTTCTCTCATATATGGGATATAAAACTGAAACTCAGACACAAACAACAGTACGATGGTTACCAGAGAAAAGGGGTGGAGGGATAGTAAAAGGTAAAAGGAGCAAATATATAGTGATGGAGAATGATTTCATTCTGGCTGGTGGGCACAGAAGGTAACATACAGAACATGTATCACAGAACTCTACTCTTGAAACTTATAATCTTACTAACCAATGTCACCCCAAAGAAGTTTAATAAAAAAGGATATTTAGAGCTTGCCTCTCAACATCAAGTCATTTAAAAAAAAAAGTCTTTATAAGCTGTGTTTTAATTGATTAATTTTAGAAAGAGAGGAAGGGGGGAAGAGAGGGAGAGGGAGGGAGAAAGAGAGAGAGAGAAGCATCTATTTGTGCTTTTTTAATTTATGCATTCATCTATTGATTCTTGTATATGCACTGACTGGGAATCGAACCTGCAACGTGGTATATCAGCATGATGGTCTAAGCAACTTAGCATGTGGCCAGGGTCTAAACTTTGTTTTTAATAAAAAGACTCTAAAAGCATTCTATGTTTAGATTGTTTTAAAAATTAATAAAATTTTAAGAATGAATAAACAAAATACAATTAATTGATACAGTAACATTCTAGATGACACAAAAAATCTGGACACACCCTGGGAGCTCCCATGTCTCATCTGACAGCATCCAAGTCATGTACCTCTCTCATGAATCTCAGGACAAAAGTGTCTACCACATATCTTCCACCTCCTTTACCCAAACTCTTGGGCACCCCCCTACCATGTTCCCTGAAGCCACTTCTCAACCCTGAACTCCCACCATTGCCATGTCATACTAGTCTGTAGAGTTGGCTAGGGCCACTGTAAAAGTGCTATGGAAACTGACTGGTGGTGAAATCAGAAACACAGCAGAGTGTGAGGTGATGTGGGCTTCCTCACTTTGCTGGAGGCACCCACACTTGTGTCATCTCAACCGAGAGCATCTGGACAGCGCAGTGACCATTTCTTGAAGAAAGGCAGTTATGGAGCTTCAGGAAGGCAAGCGGTTCATGTATCAAGCACATGAGAAGTGTTTCCTAATACGAGGGACTGTGACACGTGTACATAATAGGCTGCGTATCAATTACTAAAAAAAATAGGACTTCACAGAGCTCAGTGTTTACTTATGCAGTGAGACATTAGGGAAGTAGGTATGTAGGTATGTAACGTGTCTGCCGTGGAAGACATGGATGGAATTCTGAGACACGGAAATAAATGATAGGAACACCCCTTCTTTGAGGAAGCAGCATGGAATCTGAAACTCAAAAAACAGCAAACAGAAAACACTCTTGCTGAGATAGACATACGCCACTCCACATATGCCACATCTGGAGAAGATCGGCAGGCCCACTAGAAGACAATTTTAAAGAATGAATCACTGTGATGAGCCAGCAAATACACTGGAAAGCCCATGAGTGCCCACAGATAGACACAAACACAAATGGAAACTGTCTATAGGAAACATATCCTAGTAAGGAAAGAGTAAAAACATGCACTGTAAAAACACAAAATGTCTTTGGGACAAGTAAATCGAAGGAAAAGACTGAGCCTTTAGATCCAAACCTCCAGTAAAATCAATGTATTTGAATGAGAACACACAAGGGAGAGAAAACACTGGCAGCTACTGACCACAGAAGGGTAGCAGGAGATGGGTAAGGAGAAAATGGATACAGCTGTCATGCTCACAAATCAGGCATATATGAAAAAACACACCAATTCTTCTTCACACTAGGAAAATCAACACAGCAGCCCTGCTCATGAACAAAGCGTACAACCATAACAACCAAACCACATCCTGCAAAAACTCTGAAAGCATATAAAAACCCTAAAAGCATGAGAAAACAATTGATTGTGACTTTAAGAAAATTAACTTAAACCGACAAGCGTTCTTCCTCAAGGTTCACCTGCGTGTTATTCCCACAGGAGCATGGAACGGCAGCGGAGAAGTACACTGGGATGCTCACTGTATTGGCTATGTCGCACTAGGGAGCAGTTTTCAAAACACTTCAGAGGGTACCAATTCTACTATTTCTTGCTTTCATTTTAGGGGGAGAAAAAAGGAAGTGGAAACTCACCATGAGCATAAGCTAATGTGATTAAGATCATCGGGTCTGTAATGTTCAAACAACATTACAGTAACTAATTACTTTCCTAACTAGCACGAAATTCACAACAGAAAGGCACTGGTCCTTAAGCTGGTGGGATTGTTGCAAATCATGTCTGACACCCAATTGGTCCACTGGCTAAGGCAACAGAATATTTCTGAAGTGACCATATTGTACACAAAAGCAAGTTTCAAGAGATTTCAGAGAATGGAAATTATAAGCAGGACGTTTCTTGCTCTCATATGGTTCAGTGTGGGAATCAGCAAATAAAGATAACTAGAAAGCCCTTATGATTTATGAAGCACTCTTCTGAATAACAATGGCTTCAACATGGAAAGAATCCACCAGAGCCAATGCACTTCCTTGAAAAACACTAAGATGTAATTTCCACATACATCCACCAGATGGCAGCAGAGAGACATACATGAAACCGATTTCACTCCTACTCCTCAGTACTTGGAACAGAATTCCCACAAACCTCCCAGGATTGCAGCCCTATACCGGCTATGTCCTGTGACAGCAGCAAAGGCAGGCATCTGCATTATAAAAAAAAACTAGAAAGTTGTTATGCATAATGGGCACGGAATGCACCTCTGAATACTTTAACAGGAAATCACCACTGGAGCTGGAAAAATGACTTAAAAGTAAAAAAATAGTAACAACACATCAAAATTTCAGGGAAGACGAACAGCCCTAAGTGGACATCTTAAGAATAATCTGAAAAATCACAGGATTTACATCCCTGTTAAGGACCTAGAATAATCCATGAAATCCACAGAGCCAAAGAAAGGAATCATTTATGCAAACTTCTGTAGAAGGTCATCCACTTCACACACATCACTGTTGGGCGAAATGAGTTGTAAAATCTCTATTTTCTGGTTTTTTTCTCACTCTTATTGTTAAAGATGGCTGCTACTCTCATGTGGTGATGCTCTCACGTGATACAGCTAATTGCTGTTCATGCTTGGGAAGGGGCTTGGTTATACTAATGTGTGCTGGAGGGAGGGGTTCTCCTGGGGAAGAGTTTTAAAAGGAGGAGCTAGGAGGCCATTTGGAGAAGACCATGCTGTGGTAGTGAGGAAGAGCCCACGTTGTAGCAAGACAGGGAGGCCACGTGGAGGAGAGGAGGCAGTCAAAATGGCAGAATGCTGAACAAGAAGCCAGTTTGTGCAGGAGAAGGAGATGGGAAACAGAGGTGAATGTTAAGCCTAATCCAGAGGGACTTGAAGCATCAAAGACACAAACAAAATCCACTGATTCCACACCAGAGCTTTATTGTCTAGCTTGGCCAAGCGGGGTAACTGTGACAGAACTCTGAGGCAGAGCGCGCAGGCCCTTTGTTCTACCTAGTTTTTTATAATTTTGCAAGTGGGAAGTACAGAAGCAAAAATTGCAATTAGGTGCCCTTTACCACTATTGATTATAGTCATATGTCCCTTAACATGATAGGACCATGTTCAATTTGCAAGCCATAAATCATTTTGGAGAAAATAAAATTTATAAGTCAACACAATGGTAGAAAGATGTCTCTTTACATATTAAAAGACATTCCTATATTCTCTAATGTTTATTTGCCATCTCTCTGTCCAGAGTCACACACATTAACCACATGCATTCAAATAGGAGAGGTAGTTTCCGTGGGGACAAATACCCGCAGATAGCTCATTACTATAAGAAAAGGTTTATTTTGGCTTTTCTCTTCCTGCACCTGGCTAGCCATTCACCCCTTTCCCCACAGGTGTGGTGGAATGTCTGGGAATCCATGTTTTCCTTCCCTTTACATTTACAATACAATGCCAAGGGCCATCCTGGTTTTAGGCCAATCACACAGTACAGAGATTATTCTCAAAATTTCTCTGAACACCTTAACCCAAATTAATATAATGTTCTTCAAGTCTCTTAAAATATTAATATTAGGCCCTGGCCGGTTGGCTCGGTGGTAGAGCGTCGGCCTGGCGTGCGGAAGTCCCGGGTTCGATTCCCGGCCAGGGCACACAGGAGAAGCGCCCATCTGCTTCTCCACCCCTCCCCCTCTCCTTCCTCTCTGTCTCTCTCTTCCCCTCCCACAGCCGAGGCTCCAGTGGAGCAAAGATGGCCCGGGCGCTGGGGATGGCTCCTTGGCCTCTACCCCAAGCGCTAGGGTGGCTCTGGTCGCGACAGAGCGATGCCCTGGAGGGGCAGAGCATCGCCCCCTGGTGGGCAGAGCGTCGCCCCCTGGTGGGCGTGCCGGGTGGATCCCGGTCGGGCGCATGTGGGAGTCTGTCTGACTGTCTCTCCCCGTTTCTAGCTTCAGAAAAACACACACAAAAAAATATTAATATTAATTCTGCAGCTTTTGGTACTTTACAACACCTGTGGCTGAAGTGGCACAGTGGCTCCTCATTCCCCCCTCTGAATGGGAGGATAAGACGCGGTATCTACCGAGGGGAGAGGCTGGTAGGTGGGCTGAAGCATGGGTCGAAGGACCAGGAGGTTGGTGGCCCCTAGCTGGCGTTTGACCAGGGTGGCCACCATGCGTAGAACACAGGGGCCGATCAGGAGCATGGCAAGGAGCACCAGAATGGGACCTGCAAGGGAGCAGAGCAATGTAGTGGCCCATGAGGGCCAGGTAAACCCGGGGACCCAAAGTCCATGTGCTTCTCTGTCCGAACGGCGTTTCTTCAGGCGGTCTCTGAGGAGGTCCAGAGATTGGCGATGACTCCGGAATGGTTGGCGAAGAAACAGCGCTGCTCCTGGAGAGCTGCACACAGTCCTCCTTGGGCAGGAACAGCAGGTCGAGTCCCCTTCCGTTCTGCACTGCAACCTCTGCCAGGGAGCCCAAGGATTTCTCGAGAACTCGGATTGAGCTCTCAAGGGCGGTGATGTCTTTGGTCAATGAGTTCCTGAAGAGCCCTTGAGTGGATTTTCGGAGTCCGGCTAAGCCCTCCATCTAGCTGTGTCAGCTTGATCAGGAACTGGCTTGATGTGAGCTCGAATCTACGTTGCGTGGCCAGTAACCTTTACAGCTTTGGGGGTACTGAGGACCACCGGGAATGGGCCCTTCCACTGAAGCTCAAGGCTCAAACCTATATACCTGATTCCAGACGTCCCAGGGGTGGAGGAGGTGGGGACGGACCCCCAGCTGCATGCCCTAGTGCCGCAAAGCCCCCGGCCGACACGGTCAGCTTTAGTGCCTCGCTCTGGTTCGCCATCCACTGCTCGGTGTGCAGGTCCCAGGCAGCCTTTTTCACAGAACTCTTGGTTTCCTCACGCATGGCTGTAAAAGTCAGCCAGCCTACGGCCCCCAAAAGGACAGATCTGGGGCATGATGGGATTGCTTCACACCACATCAAAAAGGGTGGGAAAGGCTTAGTCCTAAAACCAAGCCCCACGCTACAAGGATCCTGCCTACCCACAGCCCGCCCCCAACACATTTTAATATTATCTGGGTGACAGGCTTCCATGTGGGCAGTGCCATTTTTAATAAAGTGAGCATTTTATTTGCCCAACAATCCATTCCTATGCTCACTTTACTACCCACAATCTACACCACCGGCATCCCTGTGCAAGGAAATTAGGCACATTACATAAATTACAACAGCACAAATCATACAGTTTCAATAATCACAAAAGTACACTTCACCAGTCTCTGAACACTTAGCCCAAAGAGCAAAATGTCCTTGGCCTTTTTCCTAGCCATGGGAAAAGCTTCCTGGGGCAGGGGAGTGCTTCCAGCAAAGCCACCCCCCACCCCCATCAGGGTATTTCACATTGTCCAAAATCCATAAGTCCATCCAACAAAGGAGTCAGTGTCCACTCCGGTCGTAGTCCAGGAAATCAGTCCACGCACACGGAGTGTCAGCCACCTCCCTCATCCCTACCATTCTGGCAGGTCTTACACTGTCCCAAAGAGTAGCACGTGGCAATGGCAGTCAGCATTTCTATCTCTGCTCTGGAGAGTATGATAGCGTCCAGCCCTAGTCCCAAAATCGCAGACCCACCAGGTCCGTAGTAGGTACTCCTTGCTGCTGGGCTCTCATCTTATGGAGACTGTGGATTGCAACTCCAGCCCTATTCTCCTCATCCTCCAAAGAGAAACTGAAAACAGCAGCTCCTGCTGCCGGAATCAAGCCCCGGGCCGCCGCCACCTTCTGCTCCACACACCTTGCAGCCCCAGCTCCGGCCTCAGCCCTGGCCTCCTGCCGTTGCTGGCTTTCCACAATGTCCAGGGCAAGCTGCAATTCACGAACCTCTGAATCCTCCTCCAGCAGCTGCTCCAGCTCCAGGGTCAGCATCTCTTTCTCCCACGTTTGCTCCAGCTCCTTCCACTGCTGCCTCTGCTACTCCTCATCCAGCTTCAGGGCGCCCTCAGCGGAGTCCGGAGGCTCGGGGGACGGCTTCCTCTTGTGTAGGCTAGCGGCTACGCCGGCCCAAGGGGGCGGCGGGGGGTAGGGCCCCAGTCCCGGGGGGTACGCTGGGAGCACGGCTTAGACTCACCAGCACCGTGGGCAGCATGGGGCAATTGGCGTCCAGGTAGGGCTGGGGCAGCATGTCTGCGCCAGGCACGCCCTCCTTGAAGCGCACAGCCTGGGGCAGCAGGTCTCCAAGTAAGCGCCAGTCCCCAGGGTCATGCGTCTTCTCATATTCCAGATACTTGAAGCCAGAGGAGAGACCCGGACCGAAGTCCTTCATACAGTCCTGATACATCTGCTTAACCACCCCAGATGCGCTGGAGTACACGTTGCCTGAGCCCATGGGGTACTCAACGAACAGCTTCAACTCGTAGTTCAAGCCGGGCTTGGACACAGCGTCGAAGGCAAAAACACGGCCCAGTAGCCAGTGGTCCTTCTTGAAGCGCACCTCGTAGGGCGTGCAGCCAGCCAGCACGAGCAGCGTGTCACGGACCATCTTGGGCTTGTTGGCCCACTCCTCCGCGCGGTTGCGCAGGCTCTCACTCAGTTCCGCCGGGGCCTCAGCATTACGCTGCTTCTCCTTCAATTCCCGCTCCTGGTCGGTGTTTGACACCGAGCCCGGCCTTTTGCCACCAGCACCCACACTCACCTCAGCAACTGACCACGAGGTCGAAGACGACGCGGAAGAAGATGCGGCAGATACACCTGTCACACCCCCGAGACAAGCTGGGCCCCGGGGAGCTCTAGGGGGCGCGGGCGTCGGGGGTCCACGGCTGCCTGGCCGTGGGGCGGCAGTGGGGGCAGCACCGCGGTGGTGGCTGGGCCATTAACCAGCGTCTGCAGCAGCAGGTTGGGGGGCACGGTAAGCTGGGGGCCTCCACCACCCCCAGGGGTTGGGCATTCCCGTCACCAGCCCACCGTGCGTCCCACGCCGAGACGCCACTCACTGATGCCGCCGCCGCTGAAGATGAGTTGGGGCTATGGCGGTTCAGCTCTGGGGGTCCCTCTTCCGGTGCCCGCTTGGGGAAACCGTTTGGACCCCACAGACTGTTGGGCAGCCGCGCAGCGTGGCAGGTGCTTCCCAGGCTCACCGGTGGCGGCAGCTGCGCTCAGGCCTTAGCACCCCAAGCCGGATGGGGCCGCCAGCACTGCAGGCTTGCTGGAACCATAGATGTGGTTGAGCTGTTGCTGCTGCTGCCACCTCCTTAGCCGACAGGGCCACCATCTTGACCCTGACCGGCGCCGGCGGCCCGGGGAACGGCCGTCCTGGAAGCAGCCATGCACCCGCTTCAGCTGGCATGCGGCCTCAATAACGAAATCGATGAGATCAGTGCCCTTGTAGTTTACGCAACTGTGGCATACAAGTTCTGAGAAGTCCCAGATCATGGCCCAGGGCATACAGGGCAGGTTGCACAGGTAGCAAGATTGTCTCCGGTTTGTTGAAAGTGATGGCTCCTGTACCCCCTTGGAATGTGATGGAGGCAGTCACTTTCCACAGGTCTCGTCCCATCAGGGGGTAGGGGCAGTTGGGCATTACTATGAACGAATGAGTGACTAACCCTCGTCCCAGGTCCACCGTCTGGGCTGTGGTTCAGGATATCTTTCGGCTTTCCCTGTAGCCCCTTGCATGGAGATTGTGTTCTTGGAGAGGTGCCCCAGGGGTTTTTTCAGGATAGAGTATTCCGCCCCCGTGTCCACAAGGAAGGATACGGGTTTTCCCCCTACTTGGACTGTGACCATGGGCTCAAGGGGGTTTAGTGGAATTGAGCCCTGGCCCTGTCAGTCCTCTTCCTCAAACAGAAGGGCTTTGGGTTTTTGTCCCTGGCTGCCCGTTCCTTTTCCTTTCAACTTGGGGCAATCCCGCTTGAAATAGCCATGCTCACGGCAGTAGGCACATTGATCCTTTCCTAGAGGGTCTCAGCGGCTATGTGTTTCCCCGCGGCTACGCTGCTTTCCGCTGCCCTGCTTTGTTACAATCCCTTGTTCTTGTGGGGCCATCACTAAGGACCGGCCTGTCTCTTTCGCTGCTTTTATTGCTTCAGTGTCCCTATTGTTATACACCCGGGTGGCTATGCTTACTAATTTTTCCCTAGTTTCCCCATCAAATCCCTCTAATTTCTGTAACTTTTATGTCTGGGGCCGACTGGGTAACAAATGCTAGGTTAACTGCACGCCTATTGGGTTCCGCACCGGGATCGATGGGAGTCCAGGTGCGGTATGCCTCTAGTAGCCGCTCTAAGAATGCGGCAGGGGATTCCTGCAGTCCCTGCGTTACTTCACTTACTTTTGTCAAATTTGTGGGTTTGCGAGCTGCCGCCCGCATCCCAACCAGGAGATACTGGCAGTAAGTTGTGAATGCATCCCTACCACCTCTGTCGTTAGGGTCTCAGGTCTCTCAGTGGGGAGTGCCGTTTCTAGGGCTGCCTGCCCCACCGGGGTATCTGGGGCTTCCTGGTCCACCAGGAAAGCGCGTCTTGCTTCGGCACGGATACGCTCCTGCTGCTCTGTTGAGAACAGGACCTGCAACAACCCAAATGTGGGCCATTCGTGTTCGCACAACGTGCAAAGGTGGCCCTTGGAGAATTTCTCCCCGTACACATCCTCCTGTGGAACATAAGCCAGTTTAAAATGAGAAATCATACATTCAAGGGGGGACTGCGGACCTTCGCTGCTTCTGCCACCCATGTCTGTGGGGAGAATAGGACCAAGACAAATGCAGGGACAAAAACAGATAGACAAACAGCAAAAACAGACAAAACATCAAAAACAGATGGACAAACAGGCGCCACTCTTCCTTTGGACTCGGAATATCTAAACTCAAATGTGGTTCCCTAAAAGCGGGATGCCTTCCCAAATCTCCTAACCTCACGTCCAAGGGGAGATGGCCACCAGCCCCTTCCCGGCTTGTCAGCCAGGCCTGGCGTGGCAATCAAACGGTCGCGACCTTGTTCTACTTACCCGGGGATTGAACAAGAAAGCTCCGGTGTGCAGACCGACGGCGGTCCCTCGATCCAAGACTAGCCCCCAAAATGTTAAGCCTAATCCGGAGGGACTGGAAGCATTGAAGACACGAACAAAATCCGTTGATTCCACACCAAAGCTTTATTATCTAGTTTGGCCAAGCGGCGGACAACTCCAACAGAAATCTGAGGGAGAACGCGCCGGCCCTTTGTTCTACTTAGTTTTTATAGTTTTGCAAGCGGGAAGTACAGAAGCAAAAATTGCAACTAGGTGCCCTTTACCACTATTGGTTATAGTCATATGTCCTTTAACATGATAGGATCATGTTCAATTTGCAAGCCATACATCATTTTGGAGAAAACAAAATTTACAAGTCAACACAATGATAGAAAGATGTCTCTTTACATATTAAAAGGCATTCCTATATTTTCTAATGTTAATCCGCCATCCCTCTGTCCAGAGTCACACACATCAACTATATGCATTCATATAGGAGAGGTAGTTTCTGTGGGGTCAAATGCCCACAAATGGCTCATTACTATAAGAAAAGGTTTATTTTGGCTTTTCTCTTCCTGCACCCGGCTAGCCATTCGCCCTTTCCCCACAGGTGTGGTGGAATGTCTGGGAATCCATGTTTTCCTTCCCTTTGCATTTACAATACAATGCCAAGGGCCATCCTGGTTTTAGGCCAATCACACAGTACAGAGATTATTCTCACAATTTCTCTGCACACCTTAACCCAAATTAATAAAATGTTCTTCAAGCCTTTTAAAATATTAATATCGATTCTGTAGCTTTTGGTACTTTACAACACCTGCAGCTGAAGTGGTGCATTGGCTTCTCAGGGCTCCTCACCAGGAGAATCTTTTCGGTTTTCCTAGAATCAAAGGACCCACCAGCCTTATTCACTGAGGAGCCACTGCGCCACTTCAGCCGCAGGTGTTGTAAAGTACCAAAAGCTACAGAATCGATATTAATATTTTAGAAGGCTTGAAGAACATTTTATTAATTTGGGTTAAGGTGTGCAGAGAAATTGTGAGAATAATCTCTGTACTGTGTGATTGGCCTAAAACCAGGATGGCCTTTGGCATTGTATTGTAAATGCAAAGGGAAGGAAAACATGGATTCCCAGACATTCCACCACACCTGTGGGGAAAGGGCGAATGGCTAGCCAGGTGCAGGAAGAGAAAAGCCAAAATAAACCTTTTCTTATAGTAATGAGCCATTTGTGGGCATTTGACCCCACAGAAACTACCTCTCCTATATGAATGCATATAGTTGATGTGTGTGACTCTGGACAGAGGGATGGCGGACAGACTCCCGCATGCACCCGACCGGGATCCACCCGGCATGCCTACCAGGGGGCGATGCTCTGCCTATCCGGAGTGTCGCTCTGTTGCGACCAGAGCCAGTCTAGCACCTGAGGCAGAGGCCACAGAGCCATCCCCAGCACCCGGGCCATCTTTGCTCCAATGGAGCCTTGGCTGCAGGAGGGGAAGAGAGAGACAGAGAGGAAGGAGAGGGGCAGGGGAGGAAAAGCAGATGGGTGCTTCTCCTGTGTGCCCTGGCCGGGAATCGAACCCAGGACTTCCGCACGCCAGGCCGATGCTCTACCACTGAGCCAACAGCCAGGGCCTGTTTTATATTTTTAACATTTTTTTTATTAAAGATTTGTCTGCGAGTCAGATGCAGCCATCAAAAGAGCCACATCTGGCTCGCAAGCCATAGGTTCCCAACCCCTGATCTAGTGTGTCTTTTAAGTCTGCTGTTTCTTTGTTAATTTTCTTTCTTGGGGATCTACCTAGTGATGTTAGTGGGGTATTGAAATCCCCTACTATTATAGTATTGCTGTTGATCTCACCCTTTATATCCATCAAAGTCTGCTTTATATATTTAGGTGCTCCTATGTTAGGTGCGTAGATATTTATAATGGTCATATCTTCCTGTTGGATTGCTCCCTTTATCATTATGTAGTGATCTTCTTTATCTCTTACTATAGCATTTGTTTTAAAGTCCATTTTGTCTGATATAAGTATTGCTACCCCAGCTTTTTTTTCATTTCCATTTGTGTGAAAAAATTTTTTCCATCCTTTTACCTTCAGTCTATGTGCATCTTATGTTTTAAGGTGTGTTTCTTGTAGACAGCATATGTATGGGTTCTGTTTTCTTATCCATGCAGCTACCCTATGTCTTTTGATTGGATCATTTAATCCATTTACATTTAAGGTTATTATTGATATGTAGTTGTTTATTGCCATTTTATTCTTTAAAGCAGTATTCCTCTTCTGCTATATTCTTTTCCCCCTTTGATCTGTTTACAACAGGCCCCTTAACATTTCTTGTAGCATTGGTTTGGTTGTAATGAATTCCTTGAGATCAAAACAGTTATCAAAAAACTCCCAACAAACAAAAACCCAGGGCCTGATGGATTCACAAGTGAATTCTACCAAATATTCAAAGAAGAACTAACTGCTACCCTTCTCAAGCTATTTCAAAAAATTCAAGAGGAAGGAAGACTTCCAAGCTCCTTTTAGGAGGCAAGCATAATTCTGATTCCAAAACTAGGCAAAGAAAACACAAAAAAAGAAAATTATAGGCCAATATCCCTGATGAATCTAGATGCTAAAATCCTCAACAAAATATTAGCAAACCAGATCCAGTAATATATGAAAAAAATCACACCATGATCAAGTGGGATTTATTCTGGGGAGGCAAGGCTGGTGCAATATTTGCAAAATCAATCAATGTGATTCATCACATAAACAAAAGGAAGGAGAAAAACCACATGATAATTTCAACAGATGCAGAAAAAGCATTTGATAAAATTCAGCACCCATTCATGATCGAAACTCTTAGCAAAGTGGGAATACAGGGAACATACCTCAACATGATAAAGGCCATCTATGACAAACCCATAGCCAACATCACTCAATGGGAAAAAATTAAAAGCAATCCCCTTAAGATCAGGAATAAGGCAGGGGTGCCCCCTTTCACCACTCTTATTCAACATAGTCCTGAAAGTCCTAGCCACAGCAATCAGACAAGAAGAAGAAATAAAAGGCATCCAAATTGGAAAAGAAGAAGTAAAACTATCATTATTTGCAGATGATAGGATATTATATATAGAAAACCCAAAATTTCAGTCAAAAAACTACTAGACCTGATAAATTAATTCAGCAAGGTGGCAGGATATAAAATTAATATTCAGAAATCAGATGCATTTTTATACACCAACAATGAACTGTCAGAAAGAGAAATTAAGGAAACAATCTCCTTCACTATTGCAACCAAAAAAATAAAGTACCTAAGAGTAAATTTAACCAAGGAGCTTAAAGACTTATACTTGGAAAATTATAAAACATTGATAAAAGAAATCAAGAAAGATATAAACAAGTGGAAGCATATACTGTGTTCATGGTTAGGAAGAATAAACATCATTAAAACGTCTATATTACCAAAGCAACCTATAAATTCAATGCAATACCAATTAAAATACCAATGACATACTTCAAAGATATAGAACATATATTCCAAAATTTTATATGGAACCAAAAAAGAACACGAATAGCCTCAGCAATCTTGAAAAGGAAGAATAAAGCGGGAGGTATCACACTTCCCGATATCAAGTTATACTACAAGGCCATTGTACTCAAAACATCTTGGTACTGGCATAAGAACAGGCATATAGATCAATGGAACAGAACAGAGAACCCAGAAATAAACCCACACCTTTATGGACAACTGATATTTGACAAAGGAGGTAAGAGCATACATTGCTGTAAAGACAGCCTTTTCAACAAATGGTGCTGGGAAAATTGGACAGCTACCTGCAAAAAAATGAAACTAGACCACCAACTTACACCATTCACAAAAATAAACTCAAAATGGATAAAAAACTTAAATTTAAGCTGTGAAAAGATAAGCATCTTAGAAGAAAACATAGGCAGTAAGCTCTCTGACATCTCTCGCAGCAATATATTTGCTGATTTATCTCCACAGGCAAGTGAAATAAAAGACAGGATAAACAAATGGGACTATATCAAACTCAAAAGCTTTTGCACAGCTAAAGACATTAAGAACAGAATAAAAAGACAAACTACACAATGGGAGAACATATTTGACAATACATCTGATAAGGGGTTAATAACCAAAATTTATAAAGAACTTGTAAAACTCAACACCAGGAAGATTAACAATCCAATCAAAAAATAGGCAAAAGAAATGAATAGACACTTCTCCAAAGAGGACATACAATGGCTAATAGGCATATGAAAAAATGCTTAACATCACTAATTATTAGAGAAATGCAAATTTAAACCACGATGAGATATCACCTTACACCAGTCTTAATGGTGCTCATAAGCAAAACAACACAGAATAAGTGCTGGCAAGGATGTGGAGAAAAGGGACCCTCCTGTACTGCTGGTGGGAATGCAAATTAGTGCAGCCACTGTGGAAAACAGTATGGAGATTCTTCAAAAAATTAAAAATCGAACTGCCTTTTGACCCAGCTATCCCACTTTTAGAAATTATCTCCAGAACACCACAGCACTGTTTCAAAAGAAGAAATGTACCCCCGTGTTTATGGCAGCATTGTTCACAATAGCAAAGATCTGGAAACAGCAGTGGATGGATGAGTGGATTAAAAAGCAGTGGTACATATACACAATGGAATACTATAGGGCCATGATAAAAAAGGAAATCTTACCTTTTGCGACAACGTGGATGGACATGGAACTATTATGTTAAGTGAAATAAGCCAGGCAGAAAAAGAAAAACATCATTTGACTTTACTCATTTGAGAAATCCAATGAACAATGTGAATGGAGGAACAGAACTGAGGCAGAGGAGGGATCAAAGGGACTAGAGGAAAAGAGAACAGAGGAAAAGCAGATGATAGGATGGGATAAAGCTGAAGGGAAGGGGGAAAGGCGTTGTAGGGAGGGGGGCAAGGGAGATGTTGAGGGGAATATGGGGGATGCATTTGGGGCAACACTAGAATCTATGTAAACACAATAAATTAAAATCAATTTAAAAAAATAAAGTACTGTAATACTGGTGTCTGAGGCCAGGCCAGGTTCCCACTGAATTTGGGCAGATGCCAGAGAAACTGCAGAGCCAGAAAGCATTGGGCCATTCTGTTTAATAAAGTCTCACAATGGCAAACAAGCACACAGGCAGGATAAAACCGCTTCTCAGGCAAACAAATAACAAGGATGGCCCCTGACAGTGGCTGGCAGGTAATCCACCATCTCTCTGAGAGCAAGCAC
The DNA here is from genome assembly GCF_036850765.1 of Saccopteryx bilineata. Taxonomy (NCBI): domain Eukaryota; kingdom Metazoa; phylum Chordata; class Mammalia; order Chiroptera; family Emballonuridae; genus Saccopteryx; species Saccopteryx bilineata. The sequence goes on along the minus strand of NC_089492.1, from coordinate 83,311,681 downwards.
CCATAGCCTTACAGAGGCCATATACACATGTGCTGCCACACAGTCATGTACCAATCAGGCAGAGTGCCTGCAGCCAGTAAACCTGCGAGCAAGCTTAACATAGCTGCCCCACAGGAACGCTAAACAAAAATATGCAAAAGGATAAACCTGGACCATGTTACACCACACACAAAATGGATCTGAACATGTATTCAAGATTTGAATGTAAGATTGTAAACCAATAAATTCCTAGAAAAGCATACAGGATATAAGTTCCTAGGTATAGGTCTTGACGATGATTATTTATGGATCTCATACTAAAAAAAAGGAAAGGCAACAAGAGCAAACATAAACAAGCAGAAATATAGCAAACTAAAACCCTCTGCAGCCTGACCAGGCGGTGGCACAGTGGATAGAGCATTGGACTGGGATGCTGAGGACCCAGGTTCGAGACCCTGAGGTCGCCAGCTTGAGCGCGGGCTCATCTGGCTTGAGCAAAATAAAAAATGCTCACCAGCTTAGACTCAAGGTCGCTGGCTCAAGCAAGGGGTTACTCGGTCTGCTGAAGGCCTGCGGTCAAAGCACATATGAGAAAGCAATCAATGAACAACTAAGGTGTTGCAACGAAAAATTGATGATTGATGCTTCTCATCTCTCTCCGTTCCTGTCTGTCCTTATCTATCCCCCTCCTCTCTGTCCCTGTAAAGAAAAATAAATAAATAAAGAGGAAAAAAACCAAAACCCTTCTGCATACTAGATCAACTGGATTTAATTGACTTCTTCAGAACATTTCATTCCAAATCATCAGAATATACATTCTTTTCAAGTGCTCATTTCCTAGGATAGATAACATGTTAGGACACAAAACAAGTCTCAATAAATTTAATGAGACTGAAATCATACCAAGCATCTTCTCTGACCACAATGCCATAAAACTAGAAAGCAACTACAACAGAAAAACTGGAAAACATTCAAACACTTGGCACTTGAAATACCATGTTATTGAACCTGCCTCAGCTCAACACTGGGGCTTCAAAGTTGAGTATTTGTCTTGCTCCAGCTATATTTCCTGACCCTACAAACAGAAACTGACTCTTGATACTCAACAAACAATTTAAGTTAATTAATCTTGTTAGGAAAAACCCAGCTGTAAGAGAGAAAAATTAAGGACCGTTTGGTTCACATAGAATAATGCAAATAAAACCTACAGATAAAATGACTTTAATAAGAGTTTGAAAACCCTCCTTCCCCACCATTCTTAAAAGAACCAAGCCAAACTGTTGACCAAGGGCACAGGGAAGTTAGTCAAACCTCTCCTCAGGAAGGCCTGCCCACAGGCGAGGCTGGCCTGGTTGACATCTGGGAACTTAGACTTCCAGACTGGATCAACGTCCTTTAGTTAAGAGTGGCTCCCTGTGCCTACATGGTTTGTACAATGTGGTTTGTATTCAACACAGGCTTTCCTTCTGGGGTCTGGAATGTGGCTGAGTGCTGGGTATGGGATGTCCACAGGATGGGCCCCCCAAAAAATCTCAGGGCACTGAGTCTCTGCTGGCAGTGTTTTATGTGTACTAGGACTCAGTGCTGTGTCCCCTGTGACTCCCCTGGAAGGAGACCTTGGGACCCCATGCCTGATTCCCCACCACACTTCTCCTCTACAGCGTTTGCAGATTTTGCCGTGTCCTTTCCCTGTAATAAACCAAATCCTTAAGTCCTCCTAATGAATCAGCAAACCTGGGAGTCTTGAGAACCCCAATGCACATAGCAGAACAAAGTCAATGTTTTTTATTCTTGACCATTTTCCCTCTGTTTGAACACAGTTTTATAAAAGTAAGGTGTTATTATTACTAGTATCTCAGTAAACTTGTGTATCTATCCGCCAGATTTGAGGGAAGGCAGCCTCCCTTGCCTACTCATCGGTCTTTCTGCTCCTTCCTGCACCAGTCTCAAAGGCCTAGAGGCCAGTGCTTCTGGGCGGCCCTGTGGGACCACCAGTTGGGCGTGGAGTAACTGGAGGGGAGGACACCAATGATAGGGAAAGCGTGGTATCAGGTGGGACTCACACACTACGCCCAGAGGACAGCTGAGGAATCCAGACGTTACCTCCAACATGCCTTGTCTACTCGCCCTTGCTGTACGGATGAGCGTGTTGTCCAGATCAAAGAAAATGCTCCACTCCTCGCAGCAGCGGCGCATGTGTGAGGCCGGCCCACGGGCACGGAACACGTGGGCGCAGCTCTGAGGGTCACTTGACACTTCCATGCACCACCCCCCAACAGCGAGATCCCAGGGCACAACAAGCTCGGAATCGTGGTCTTTTGGGTGTGTCAGAGGTGGGTGGCTGTGTTCCTGCGGAGGGGTTATCAGACTAGCAATAAGAAGCGCTGTCCTCCTTTGTAGCTGCTTTCTGCTTCTCTCTCTTTTCCTTTTGCTGTCCAGGCCAGGAAGATGTCCTTACTGGGTAGGAGATGTGGGGAGGGGGGCGGGGAGTGGCAGGCTAGCTATTGCACAGGAGGCTGCTGGCACTCTGAAGTGTCACTGGTCCTGTGTTTACCTTAAGTCAGGATATAAGTGTGTTTGTGTGTGTGTCTGTGTCTAATTCCCTAAGTCTGCAGCTATGGAAAAAGTTGTTAGTAACAGAAGCATAGAAATGTGCAAACCTATGGAGAACTTTTATGTTTATTTGAGCCAAATTGACAACAGTTGTGGGGGAGCAGAATCTCAGTGGATTAAGAAAATGCTCTCTCTGGAGAATGGCAGTTTTGCAGCTTATTTTATATGTTAGAATAACAGGGGGAGGTGTAAGGATGGTTACATGAAATCCATTGTGGTAGATTTAAGGGGGTGAGAGAAAGCAAACTGAGGAAATCTCTGGGATTGGATAAAAAGCAAAATGGAGAAATATACTTCTTTTATGGTGGTGGGTACAAGACAGTTAACATTTACAGTACGTCGAGGTGATATGCAAGCAACAAGATAGTGAGGGGTTCTGAGGTCATACAGCAGTGAGCACCAGAGGGTCTCCACAATTTATGACCATTACCCTGCTTACTCGGGTCCTGCAGAGAATCTATAAAAATCCCAGACTCTAGAAGCTCAGGGTTCAGACCTTTGGGTGTTAACCCGTCTGGTCCCTCTAGCGTAACAAACTGGTTCTCTCCACTACTTCAAGTGCTGCTTGCTCTTTCATCAGGTGAGATTGTCTGCAGCATTTGGTTCCCTGACCTGGAAACCAAATGCGCTGGCCCATTGTGCCACCAGTTAGGGGTCGCAGGAAAGCGAATAGCAGGACCATCCCAGGAGAACGAGACCGCATCCCTCCCGCGCATTTAGACGGGACCTCCTTCTCAGGAGACTAGCTGTTGCCTGCCGCCCCTGAATCAGCAGGACTCGGAAAGAGGGGCAGACTGAATCCACTGGAATCGTGTCGAAAGGTAAGGTCCTGGGACCCAGAGTCAGGCCCGCCTACAGACAGAAGGGGAGACTGATCACCTCCCGAGGTCTCTAGGTAGGGATCTCTAGAGACCTCACCTGGGATAGGGTGAGAATGTAATAGCCTCTGTGTGCACATGCATGTGGAACTCAGGGACTGGCGCCTGAGCTTCCGGTCTGTGGCTCCATTGAAAAAAGCTACAAAATTCGAGTGAACCCGAACCTGTGGTTCCCTGGCAACCTCATAAGGATTAAGGCAGTATCAAGCAGTGTTTGATCCAAGTTGGGGGTTTATACTGACCTGCCGAAGTCAAAAGGTGCCTAAACTCCCGCGAGGGTCACGGCCAGGCTGGCATCTGATTGGTCCCTGAAAGGGGCTCCCTCCCCTTGTCTGTCCTCCGACACCAGGCATAACAAACACAACCAGAATGGGTCCTAGTCAGTCCAAACTCACCGTCTAAGATTGTATGATGAAGGATTTCAGTAAGGGATTCAGCGGTGACTACAGGGTTAAAATGAACCCTGGAAGGTTAAGGGCCCTCTGAATTTGGCCAGCCTTCAATGTAGGCTGGCCCAGTGAAGGGACAAACAGTGTTTTGACCATCAAAGCAGTTTGGGAAGTTGTGACTAGCGACCCAGATAACCCTGACATAGACTCCTGGCTAGAAATTGCCCAAACCTTGCCACCCTGGGTCCAGTTCTGGGAAGGGAAGAAGGGTTTGTTGCCCAAACCACAAAAGGACTCAAGAAACCCATCCATCAGGGCAAACCTGAAGAAGAGGTGCCCTCTCACCATATGTTTCTCAACTGCCAACCACCCAGCGGCAGCGCCTCAGCCTTTGCACCTGCCAGACAGTCCTCTTCCACTGCCTGATTGTCTGAGCAGCCAGCGAGGCAGCAGAAATCCCCTTATCAAGATGCCTCCATCCAGCACAGCCTGCTCTCCAGATGCCCAAGGGAAACAAGGGGCCCTCCACAGGTCTATGAGGATGGGACAGTTCCGCCCAGCAGGACTATTCTCTATACCAGCCCTTCAGTACCACTGACCTCCTGAACTGGAAACACCACACTCCAGCCTATCTACTGCCCTCATTGACCTCCTCGAGTCAATCTTCCAGACTCACCAGCCCACCTGGGACAACTGCCGCCAACTCCTCCTGGCGCTTTTCAATACAGAAGAAAGTCAGCAAATCCTCACTAAAGCCCAGAAATGGCCAGGGGACCAAGCCTTCACTGAAGCAATGGATGCAGCAGGATGGGCAAGAGTGGCCACTCCAGACTCGAGACTGGACTGGGACTTTAATACCGACACCAGCAGAGCTTCCCTTCAGAGGTACTGGAAGCCCTACTGAGAGGGGTGCGTGAAGGAGCTAAGAAACCCACCAACATGTCAAAAACCTCCACAGTCACCCAGAAGTCAGACGAATCGCCAAGTGACTTCTATGAGCGACTCTGTGAGGCATCTCGCCTCTACACCCCATTTGATCTGGAGGCTCCACAGAATCTGTGAAGGTAAATGCAGCATTTGTTACCCAATCTGCCCCGGACATTTGCAGAAAGCTCCAAAACTTGGAGGGATTTGCTGGGATGAATACCACCCAGCTCCTAGAAGTCGCCATGAAGGTCTTTGTGAATCATGACCTCCAAGCACAAAAGGAGGCTGAAAAATGGATAAAACAAAAGGTCACCTTTCTTGCTGCTGCATTGGGATGACCGACCCTACCCAGCGATCAGGACCACCACGGAGAGGGAAAAAACAACAGTGACCCCCTGACCTGACCAAGGCGCCTATTGCAAGAAATCAGGACACTGGAAAAATGAATGCCCCAAGTATGGGCATTCAGCAAAGCCATCAGGGTCAGGGAAAAATCAGCAAGAGCCAGAGGCAAATCATTTCATTGGGTTAGCGGAAATAGACTCAAAATAGGAAAGACCAGGATCCTCATAGCTTGGCCCCCAGGAGCCCACCAGTCAAGATGAAAGTGTGGGCCCAACCAGTGACTTTCATGGTTGACAGTGGAGCAGAAGATTCGGTAGTCACAACCTTGGCGGCCCCTTTTAGTGAGAAAAAAATTACCATCATCGGAGCTACAGATGTGCAAGCCAAGCCTCGACCATTTTGTCAACCACGAACTTGCCAGTTAGGGAGCCACCAGGTCGTCCATGAATTCCTCTGTCCACCAGAACACTCCATCCCCTTTTTAGGGAGAGACCTTTTAACCAAACTCGGGGCTCAAATAATCTTTGCCAGAGGAGGTCAGCCAGCCTGACATTGAAAGGCCTGAAAGAAAGTTTAATCCTGTCAGTCATACTATTGCGCGAAGATGAATAAAAACTGCATACAAAACAAAGAGCTGGAAAAAATTCAGCAGAATTTCAGAAAGCATTCCCATTGGTGTGGGCTGAAGAAAATCCTCCAGGTACGGCCCAAAACCATGCTCCACTCGTAATAGACTTAAAACCGGGAGCTCTCCTGGTCCCGCAGAGACAATACCCAATACCACAGGAAGCACAGCTAAAAATCCAGGAACACAGTACACGGCTTAAAGAAGAGGGAATATTAATAGAATGCCGATCTCCATGGAACACTCACTTATTACCACTTATTACTTATTATGGAGGCGGATATCGACCAGTGCAAGACTTAAGGGGCATTAACACCACCACTATGACCCTCCACCTGGTCATCCCAAACGCATATACTCTCATGGGTCAACTCCCTCCCAAGGCCAAATGGTTCATTTGCCTCAGTCTGAAGGACTCTTTCTTTAGCCTCTGAATGGCTCCAAAAAGCCAGCCCCTCTTTTCCTTTGAGAGGGAAGACCCCAAACCGGGAGGAAAACTCAACTAACATGGACCCACTTACCCCAAGGGTTCAAAAACTCTCCTACCCTGTTCGGGGAAGCGCTGGCAACAGACCTGGAAAACCTCCCACAGGAAGAATACAACTGCCCCTAATACAATAGGTTGATGACGTCCTACTTGCCAGTGAAACAAGGGAAAGCTGCCATACAGGGACGAGGGCACCACTGAAACTCTTAATGAACACTGGATGCAGGGTGTCCGGGGAAAAAAGCCCAAATTTGCCACCGACAGGTCCAGTATCTAGGATTTACCATCACAGAGGGACATCGTTCCCTCAGAGCGGAGAGGAAAAAAGCGATCTGTCCAATACCCACGCCTCTCACCAAGAGGAAAGTCCGGGAATTCCTCGTAGCAGCAGGGTTCTGCTGCATCTGGATCCCAGGGTTCTCGATGAAAGTCCGGTCCCTCTACAAGGTGCTGACAGGGCCAGAAGAAAAGCCTCTCGTCTGGGGGAAAAAAACAGAAAAAAGCTTTCCAGGAAATAAAGACATGACTTAGCAGAACCCCAGCTTTAGGGCTCTCGGATGTCTCGCAAGACTTTAACCTATTTGTCCATGAAAAAGAGAAAACTGCACTAGGGTTCCTCACCCAGACTGTTGGGCCATGGCAGAGACCAGTAGCAGCGTACCTGCCCAAGCAATTAGACTCGGTAGCAGCAGGATGGCCACCATGTCTCCGAGCGCTGGCTGCCATAGTAATCCTGATTAAAGAAGACAACAAGCGGACATTAGGCCAAAACCTTCATGGGAAGGTCCTGAATTCGGTTTTGGCACTCATGAACAGCCAAGGTCATCGATGGCTGTTGAACTCCCGCCTCGCTTACTATCAAAGACTGCTCTGTAAGAATCCACAGATCACCACTGAGATGGTCCACAGCCTTAACCCGGCTACGTTCCTACATACGAAAGAAGGAACCCCAGATCATGTTTGTGAAGAAATCATTGAGAAGATGTTCGCCAGCTGGCCCGACCTCCAAGATACCCCCATTCCAGGGGCCAAACTGACCTTCTTCACAGATGGAAGCAGCTATGCCAGGGAAGGAGAGAGGCATGCAGAATATGACCATGTCCACAGAAATAGAAGCAGCACACCTTCCAAAAGGCTGGTCAGTCCATGCCCCATCCAGGCACTCTGTTACACAAAGGATAAAACAGCCAGTATCTACACTGACTCGAGATATGCCTTTGCAGCCATCCACATTCATGGGCAATTTACAAAGAACAAGGGCTACTAACCGCTGGGGGCACAGAGATCAAACACAAAGAAGAAATTCTCTAGCAGTTGGAAGCAGTTTGGGAACTAAAAAGGGTCGCTGCAATTCACTGTCATGGCCACCAGAGAAGGATAGACCCCATAACACAAGGAAATCAGTGGACAAAGAAGCAAAAGCAGCCACACTAAGGGGAGACCCAGGACCCCAGCCACCAGCTCTATGCCCAGCCGGAACCCCATAGTCAGATAAAACCTGAGTATGCCCCAGAAGAAAATAGATGGGCACAAGAAGAGGGTCCCGTCCAACTCCCAACGGGTGGTGGCAGCTCACGGATCAAAGAATTTTTTATGCCAAGAAAACTAGCCCTACTGGTTGCAGACCGATTCCACCAGTTGATCCACCTAGGGCGGATGGCATTAAGGACACTCCTAGAAAGATATTACTATATAACACAATTACCAGGAGTCTGCAGAGTCATAAGCAACCAGGGTGTCGCCTGCACCAAGAATAACCCTCCGCAAAGGCCTGTCCCAGCACCTGGAATTCAGCAAGCAGGGACCTATCCCTGTGAGGATCTAGAAGTAGACTTTACTGAAGGAAAGCAAAGCAAAGGCTATAAACATCTATTAGTCATAGTATGCACATATTCTGGGTGGGCAGAGGCTGCTCCCACAAGGACTGAAAAAGCCCGTGAAGTAGTCCGACTCTTCCTTTGAGAAATCATCCTCGGTTTGAGCTTCCCCTCACCATCCATAGTGACATTGAACCAGCCTTAGTTGCCAAAATAGTACAAACTCTTGCAAACATACTACAAATAAAATGGAAGCTCCATACGGCATACGGACCTCAAAGCTCAGGGAAAGTAGAACACATGAACCGAACCCTCAAAACCACCTTAGCCAAACTGCCAGGAGACACGAGCCTCCTGGGTAGACCTACTTTCCTTGGCTCTACTCGGGGTGCGTTGCACTCCAGGGCCCACAGGATATTTTCCCTTTGAAATCCTTTTTGGGAGGCCTCCACCCATTATCAGCAAGTTCAGGGGGACATCAGGCAGTTAGGAGAAACAGATCTAGCAATACTATTACAGGTTCTAGAGAAAACTTCAGTCCAAATTAGCCAGTCTGTGTTAATGCGAGCTCCCATCCTGCTAGGGAGTCCAGCACACCCCCATCAACCAGGGGACCAGGTATGGGTCAAAGACTGGAAAAAGGAAACTTTACAACCCATTTGGACTGGGCCGCATACTGTGATCCTTGTCACCCCAACTGCTCTTAAAGTTACAGGAATCATTCCGTGGCTCTGTCATTCAAGAGTCAAGAAATCCCACCCAGACACACTGCAAAGGACTCCTGGACAGCCCATCCTAACCTGCAGATACCCCTGGAGATCCGGCTCCAATAAGGACATACCAGCATATCCTCCACTCTGACTTTTTTTTTTTTTTTTTTGTATTTTTCTGAAGTTAGAAATGAGGAGGCAGTCAGACAGACTCCCGCATGTGCCCGACCACCTGGCACGCCCACCAGGGGGTGATGCTCTGCCCATCTGGGGCGTTGCTCTGTTGCAACCAGAGCCATTCTAGCGCCTAAGGCAGAGGCCATAGAGCCATCGTCAGCGCTAGGGCCAACCCTGCTCCAATGAAGCCTCAGCTGTGAGAGGAGAAGAGAGAGACAAAGAGGAAGGAGAGGGGGAGGGGTGGAGAGGCAGATGGGCGCTTCTGTGTGCTCTGGCTGGGAATCGAACCCTAGGACTTCTGCATGCCAGGCCAATGCTCTACCACTGAGCCAACCAGCCAGGGCCCCTCCACTCTGACTTTTGACTAATGGACCGTGCAGGTCTGGTTCCTGTTGATCATTGGGACAGTCTCCCTAATAGCTGGACTTGGACTAGTAGGGGCAGCCCCAGAAAACTGGACTCTTATTGAAAGACTTGTATATTCTTCATCTTTTATCTGTTCATAACAGGATGCTCTGGCTTTATAATATGCTTTGGAAATTCTCCCCTAGCTCCTATGTCTGGCTCACAACAATAGGTTTCTTGCTAACTCTAACTCTAGGGACAACCACAGGTTCGTCACCTCCCCCATGTCCCAGTGCTTATTACCAAAAGGTCAGTTTCGTTTCCTAAACCTACATGCACAGCTCCTGTTATAAAACAGCTGAGGTATGTCAGGGGCCAGATAATGAAACACACTGGGCAGGGAATATTACCTAAGCCAAAGAAGACCAATTTGTGGCCAAAAGAGAAAGACAGTTTATTGGACCTACCTCACTCATGCAGGCATGAGTGACAGGGGAGGACAAGATGCAGCCTGACAGGAACACCAGCGTAAGGTTGTAGTGCAATTAAAAGCCTTAGCCCAAGCCGCCCTAGAGCCGGATAGAGGCATAGATCTATCTGGCTTTAGAAAGCTTATCCAGCCTATTGACACACACTCCCAACATTTGTACCTTCTTAATGTCACATACCAGTTCTTGAATCAAACATACCCCACAAGTGCTCAGATTTGTTGGCTCTGTCTCCCACTCCACCAGAGGACAGGTATTGTTATCCCAGCACTAATGAGTGGCTACATAACAACCCTCCCTTAACCCCTAACAGGACTGACTGCCCTCTTAGGACCTGTAGCAACCCAAATCACTCTTACACCTGCACCCAATGTTACCGGCCTAGTCAGGGCTGAAGGTACCGAACCAATAGGCGAGGTATCTCTGACATATTGCAACCATACTAAACCCTTGCCCAACAACTCTGCCCAATGTGGCATCTCTGGAATATTGTTTATATGTGGGAATTCTGCATATAGTTGCCTAACAGTAAACTGGATAGGACTCTGTGTACCCGCTTTCTTTACCCCAGAAATCTCTATTTTGACTGAAAGCCAGGTATAAAAAACCTTTCCCCAACATAAAGATTCGCAGCCAGAAGGAAGAGGGCAGTCATCGCCCCTATGCTACTTGGAGCAGGAATTATGGCAGGCACAGGAACTGGGGTAGGAGGTCTAGGTACAGCCACACACTTCTCTTATAAACTCTCCCAGGAGTTAAATGGTGACACAGAATGAGTAGCCAGTTTGCTGTGTCACTACAAACCCAGCTCTACTCCCTTGCAGCAGTAGCCTTACAGAATAGGCGGGCTTTAGACCTTAGCATGGCTGAGAAGGGAGACCCCTTCTTGTTCCTAGGAGTAGTCGCTGTTACTATGTCAACCAGTCTGAAGTGATAACAGGAAAGGTAAAAGAAATCAGGGACCTCATACACAGGAGGAGGACAGAATTAGAGAACTCTGGAAAATTCTTTAACCTAGAAGGCTGCACTTCCTGGCTACTGCCTTTAGCCGGCCCCTGTCATGATTGTTTTCATTGCCACCTTTGGCCTTTGCATTTTCAGTGCCATCACACACTTCATTGAAAACACTCTAATCAAAAAATCCAATGCCCAAATCCTGGCACTGAGGGGCTACCAGCCACTAAGGCCCTGCACAGCAGACCCTTATAATGATGCCCTGTAGACACTATAGCAGGGCATCAAAGGTGGGAATGCTATGAAACATTTTAACTCCTCACTGACGGCAGGCTCAGTAAGTGTTTTGCAAGCTGTTTCTACACTCCCTGTTTCCTGCTATCTGCTTCTTTTAGCTTCTGTACCCCCTGCTTCCTGCTTGCAGTCGCATAGCAGTAAGGACCAGAGGGGCTCTACAGTTCATGACCATTAACCTGCTTATTCAGATTCATGCAGAAAAAGTATGTAAAAACTCCAGACCCTCTAAGTTCTGGGTCCAGACCTTTGGGTGTTAACCATCTGGTCCTGCCAGCGTAATAAACTGGTTCTCTCTGTCACCCCGAGTGCCACTTGGTCTTTCCGTCAGGTGAGATTTTCTGCAACAAGATTACAACTCTGGACCCTCTTGGACTACCTACATGGAAGCTGACACCGGTGGGAAACAAACACAAATCTACCCATCTTCAAAAATTGCTGAGTATCCTGGGCTGAGAAGATGGCCCAGGAAATTTGGGTGGCGAGAAACACAACTGAGAGCTCTGGATCACTGTGTGATGAACCAGAATGGCAGGGCAGGATCTCTGCTTCTCCCCAGGACTATGCAGTCTTCCATAACTGTTTCTGCATGTCACTAGGCATCTTTCTTCCTGCTCTTTTACATTTCAACATTCACCCGCTACACTATTATTTTGTTTTGGTAAAATGACACACAGAATCCTGTCTAGAAAGAGAGTTTTTCTGAGGGCAATTTCTTTGATATAACACAAAACACCACTTGCTACCAAGCAATATATCATATATCTTCAGTTCCTCTAGTATATAAAGCAAACCACAAATAAACCTATATTCTAGAACCCTGATCCTCACTCTAATTCAAACTATACTACATTACAAGATACACTAAAAAACAAATGAATGAAACACCATTTTCCTTATCAATAGACACTAATAGTCTACTTGTTGGAGTGGAAGCTCAAGTACTAGGTGTAAATTCATATCTATTTTTATACCATAAACACTTCTCTTTCCATCCTAGGAAAAATATTTGCTTCATAAAATAACTGGTGTCAGAACAACTATATGAGAAAAAAATATTACATCTCTATATCCTACTACCTCCCCAAATCACTTTCTGTGGATGTTAATAACCACACACAACTAATAGAAAGCGCTGGAGCTACCTACACCATAACAGAACAAGAAATGAAAAGAAATGGAAATGAAAACCAAGAGAAATTTGGATAATATACACTACATAGGAAGGCAAAAAGCTGCCCTACCAATAAAGGACAGAAATTCCTTTCAATAAATTTCATAGACCTTGAATATCTAACTTCACACTAAATAAATAATAAACTCAAATAATAACCCACAGGCCTAACATGAAAAATAGAATAATTCATAATTATAAAAAGCGATTTAACACACCTCTCTCACTCAAAGATACAGCAAACCTCTCAAAATTTATACTCCCTCAAAATTACTATGGATATTAAAAAATAGCCTCTAAGTGGCAAATAACTTCAATATATATAACTACTCCACCATACCCAATCAATGCAAATCTAAGATGCTTTTCAAGAATGCTTCAAACTTTTTAAAAACTGACTCTTATTGAACGATAAACCAACTTCCTACACATTTCAATGCACTTAAATTGCATAAAGTCTCTTTATGGCTCTCCTCACCATCCATTTAGAAACCTGTAAGGGAAGGTAATGCCAGTATCATCATGTTTACATCTCATCAAAGAAACATTTAAAAACAAAACAAAGAAACCCCCACCAACATAAGTCACGGATAGAGTTAGAAAATAATTTCAACAACGAAATAAGGAAAATGCTGCATTCCTATCACTGGTTTCCAGAAATGGTCAAGTTCAGGCTTCTGTGTCAGGTTTCTGAACCAGAGATGAATATGGCCTGAGGGCAGATTCGTCCATGATGGCACCATTTTGTATTGTCAGGAGTATAGAGGGTGACTTTTATTTACAATCGGTGAATAGAAAGAATACAAGCAAGCATGTGAGCATCTATAATGCACAGCCATTCACCAGGGCAAAGACTGACCTAGTCCAAAAGACCCATAGTACTCAGAACAAACTCTAATCTATATAGAACATGAAGATTGAACTAGAGTACAAACAACAGGTCATTTTCAACACTAGATCTGAAAATTCCTCTTTAACTATCACCACAGAAACTCAGACTCAAAGATGAAAAACAAACAGAAAACTGCCGATCTTGCAATGATTGCAATCAACTGTCCTGGGTTGACAAGACACCCGAAAACCTTCAGTAGTCGAGGAACATTCCACAAGTTATGATACTGAATCTCTCTGTGATATTAGGCATCTGACCATCACCACTTCTTTTTGTGACTTAGAAATCACTTTCATACCTCTTTATGATCACTTATATTCCTTCATCTTACTATAGTAGGTTCCAGAATTTACCCTAAAGTTTTCCTTATCTAAAATGAACACTTTGACCATATTGTATATTCCCCGAACGACCTACAGGGGGCAAACATAATGACTAACCAACATGCATCCCACACCTACAGTTGTTTCAAACTCTAAGATGGATGTAACTGTTTTGTCAACTCATTACTGTACCTTTAACTCACAAAACTATTTTTGCCAACTCTTCACATGACTTCACTTGTTCCTCTTACCTTTCAAGCTCTACTTGCACATGACTTACACCTACATCAATAGAATAATCATGACTGCATACTACCTTATGTGCCTTGCTGACTCAGAATCACCTAACACTTACTACAAACAAAAAAATTACTAAACTGGAGAAATAAGTCTTACATAAATATTCCATCTATATACAAAAAACTCCATTGAAGGAATTATAAGTATTTAAGACTCAATAACAATAAAATAGGCTCTGGCCAGTTGGCTCAGTGGTAGAGCATTGGCCCAGCATGTGGAAGTCCCAGGTTCGATTCTCGGCCAGGGCACACAAGAGATGCGCTCATCTGCTTCTCCACCCTTCTCCCTCGCCTTCCTCTCCGTCTCTCTCTTCCCCTCCCACAGCCAAGGCTCTGGAGCAAAGTTGGCCCTGGCACTGAGGATGGCTCCATAGCCTCCACCTCAGGTGCTAGAATGGCTTCCGCCTCAACGAAGCAATGCCCAGATGAGCAGAGCATCGCCCCCTGGTCAGGGCATGCCAGGTGGATCCCGGCAGGTCACATGTGGGAGTCTGTCTGACTGCCTCCTTGCTTCTAACTTCTGAAAAATAAAAACAACCAGGTAAAATGCCTAGGAAGCCACTTCACAAGAACAGAGATGATCTATACAAACGATTTATAAAGTGCTACCTAAAGACACAGTCTTGTCATGCTCTTTAATAATAATAAAACAATAGTCAAAATAATAACGATAAGAATAGTTGGCCTGACCTGGGTGGCGCAGTGGATGAAGTATTGCCCTGGAATGTTGGTGTCACTTTGGAAGCCCTGGGCTTGCCTGGTCAAAGCACATAGTGGGAGTGACTACTATGGATGGATGGTTCTTGCTCTTCTCTCTCTCTCTCTCTCTCTCTCTCTCTCTCTCAAATGAATAAGTAAAATCTTTTGAAGACAGAATTATTGTTTTCTAAACATTGTCTATAAATGTAATATTGTCTACATTAAAATAGAAAAGTGCTCCCACTGGAAGTGCTCACTTACATTGGGAGGGGAGATATACGCCCCACAAGCAGTCAGTCCGGGGATTTTTCTGTTCCTCACAGCCTGATGCAATTTCTCCCCGACCCTTCCCTCATATCCCTTACCCTCTTCCTCTGTTATCCCCGGGGCCACACTCACGTTTATCCTACCTCTACAACTGACTCATCAAGAACAGCCCTGTCTGGCAGCGGCTTGCCTCACGTCCAATCCACCCACTTCTTCCGTCTTCCCCTGTGCCATCTTCACCTCAGGTCTGGATCAGATTTCCCTCTGGTCCAGCCCCGCTCGCACCTTTCTCTTGGCCCTGCCTCTCTCCTCCCACCAGATACCTCCTCTGGCCTCTGGACTGCCCGGCCAATCATACAGGACTTCAGTTTTTCATGGCTCTTTCACATGAAAACAACTAGGAACAGGGTATGCTCATGCACATTTACCTTAGCAAAATAAATTAATTTACACTTCATAAAGTTAAAAACTACAATGGAACATGCTTTCTTTACAAAATAAAAACACAACCCACCATATGGGACACATTCTGAAATGTAAAAACTGAAAGAGGACACACAGAGCCCAAGGGAAACAGTGGGAAAAGTTCTGCGGGGTGGGCTGAATAAAGGCCGACATTCTATGAAAAAAATATAGTAACGGCCTGACCAGGTGGTGGCGCAGTGGATAGAACATCGGACTGGGCCGCAGAGGACCCAGGTTCAAAACCTTGAGGTCGCCAGCTTAAACTTGAGTCTGGGCTCATCGGGCTTGAACGCAGGCTCACTAGCTTGAGCACGGGGTCACTGGCTTGAAGTCCAAGGTCATTGGCTTGCACCTAAGGTTGCTGGCTTGAGCAAGGGGTCACTCCTCTGCTGTAGCCCTCCAGTCAAGGCACATATGAGAAAGCAATCAATGAACAACTAAGGTGCTATAACAAAGAATTGATGCTTCTCATCTCTCTCTTCCTGTCTGTCTGTCCTTATCTGGCCCTCTCTCTCTCAAAAATAAAATAATACCAATACAGTACTGAATAAATAGGAACACAACAATTAATTCCTTCTCCTCACCACTGTAAACCTACTCTGGAACACACCTGTGTTATGCAAATGTCATACAAATGGACATTATACAACACTTATTACGGCTGATTGCAAGAACCATGACTACAAATAATAGTGCTTCCTACCAATGAGTTGGAGGGACCATGGATTTCCTACATTTCATGCCCTTCACATAGATTCCGTAACATAAACTCCCAATGACATAGAGAACTGCAAGAAGAAGAAAAAAAACCCACAGAAATACTTATCAAAATAGATGGATCACACCTCTCTCATTCAGAGACGTAGCGTCACTCCTTCAGAAATGATAGACCTCCTCCTTTCCTTCAAAATACTCAGGAGAGAAAACACTCTACGTGACCAGCGGAATATATGT
This sequence comes from Saccopteryx bilineata, assembly GCF_036850765.1. Taxonomy (NCBI): domain Eukaryota; kingdom Metazoa; phylum Chordata; class Mammalia; order Chiroptera; family Emballonuridae; genus Saccopteryx; species Saccopteryx bilineata. The sequence continues at coordinate 83,295,580 of NC_089492.1, read as the reverse complement.
CACTTCATAGAGTATCCGTTCTGCCCAACTTTCTGTGTGCACCTGAGCTAAGCTGTCATTCGCCGAGATGCCCACACGAGGGCGCCAGAGCATCGCGCTGATGGCGATTGTACAGGTGACCATGTTCTACTCCACACCTGTGGTAACAAATAAACTATGTGTCTTCCTCTCCTTACGTTCCTTTGGAAATCCACAACAAAAATAACTAGAGTCCTTCTGCTTATAAGTTATCAAATACTTTTAAAGAATACCTAAAATGAATGACAATGTCACAATATAATTGAAACTAACACAATAAAAACACCACGCACTGAAATGTCCAGGAAATTCTAACACTCTTATCTGCACCGATGAGCAAAAATGAAAACCTAAAGCTTCATCACTTTCTCACTTCACCACCTACGTAACTTCATGGCACCTCACCTTCACACTGCCTCAACGTTGCCTCACCTGGAGCACTGCGGTGGTCCCGGTCCCACACCTCTTCTCACCATCAGTTCGGACTGCGCTGTGCCTGAGTCCGCCTGCCCCGCACCTCTCTTCTCCCCGCCTCTCCCTTCCTCCAAGGACCTCTGCCCTGCAGAACCACCACGACCCTCATCCATTCATTACGTTTCAAGGACGCATCCAACTGGAAAATGCCAGGACCCAAGCAGAGTTATATACCTAAAGTTTAATTTAAAAAAATCATTATTATACACCTGGCCAGTTGGCTCAGTGGATAGTGTCCACTGGGCATATGGACCTCATGTGTTCGATTCCCGGTCAGGGTCATGGCATACAGGAGGACAGACCATCTACAAACACCTGGCTGAAGAACACAGACAGTGTGGACAAAAAAGGGGTTCTGTGGAAAGGGACCTCCCCCTGATCTGATAGAAAATTCCATTGGTTCCTCTAAAGGCCATTGATCTGGAAACCTGTAGGGAAAGGGAATGACGAAACCCATTACATTAACATGATTTACCATAAACTTCTAAAAAAGCCCCAGAATAATTACTACTACAGTTAGAAAATGATTTTCATGGAAAGATGATAAAAATACTACATTTCAGGTGTTTCTACATCAAAGTGGAATTTGCCCCCAGGGCATATTTTGGCCAAGATGGCTGTGTTTCACATCGTTGAGAGGGTGGGGTTACCGGCAAGCAGTGCCGACAGGGACACATGCTGCTGCACCTACCATGCGAGGCCTTCACCCACACCCGACAGTGACCAGGCACAGAGGTCGGCACTACTGAGAAGACTAGCCCTGCTTTATGGGAAATATGAAGAGTCCCTGACAACACGACAGGATGTCCTTGTGCATCCTACGCCTCCAAAGACGCCTCTCTTCAACTACCGACATGAAGGCTGACGCCTGGAGAACAAAGGGAAAGACACAACCTGTCTTCTTCCAAAGACTGGGGGGCCGTCCTAGGCTCAGGACACACCCGTGGGAAGTCAGGAAGCGACACCCCTTCCCCGAAGCTGCACATGATCCAGCGTTTAGCATACACGTGTGACAACAACAATCTTCAACAGCCCACCATCTTTTCTATATTATGACACTTTAGACAATTAGATTCCATGACCATCAACATTCCCCCAACTCTCCTAGGCAATCACTTACGATGAAAACATTAAAAAGACTTCTATTCTCTTCATACATATTAATGTCAAACATCAAACATTTTCCAGCCCTGGTCGGGTGGCTCAATGCAGTCAGTATCAACCACGCATGCAAAACATGGTGGGTCAGACCTCGACCTCCCCTCACTGTCAGGACACTGCCAGAGTGCACATCTAAATCGAGCACCTAAGGTACATGATGAGAGCTGACACCTTTCCCTGCCCCCCAGTCGCTTCCCTTTCCTCTGTGTCCATCAGTGCACTCTCAGTCTTTAACCTTGCCTTTTCCTCTCAGGACCCTGGACAGCGCTCCAGGGCAGCTGCCAAGGCATATGTTTACCTGCCCCACAAAAATGGGACCATCTGAAGCAGCGAACACTGTTTCAGGTATGCGTCCTGAATGGGCATTCACTTAATACCGACACCAGGAGCCCCAGGCATGAGTGCCATGGGTCAGAGAGGTGACTTCAAAACCCCTGCCTGCCTGCCAGGGGAAAAGAATGTCTGCCACCTTACAAAGCCGGATCACTCCATGAACCACTGTGGGCATCTATTATTGCTTTCTCATGGCTCAGACACACCCCTTTCATGCTTGTTCTGCAATATACTTTATTAAACTGTGCACAGTTACCAATGCCTGAGTCTCTCATTGGACCTGAAAGGGATACAATGTCACTTACAGAATACTTTTAATTTCTAGAATGAAATGTAGAAAAGAAAGGCTCTTAGCATAAGTAACTTTTAGCAGAACTTATTTTTTCTAAAAGACTCCCTCCCTACCCCTGGCCTTGAGGCTGGCTTCCCAGGCTGTGGCCTTGGGCTGGTTCTGCAAGGTTGCAGGTGTTCCTGGAATGTTTCTCCCTTAATCCTGTAAATAAGCTTTGTAAGAGAGCTTGTTTCACTGCTCTGTTTTACTGCCAGGCTTCCCCTCCTCCCCATTCCCCAAACAGTGTGTAATTTTGTCTTTAAAAGCTAGCCCCAAACTGTGTTCAGGGCCGCATGATTTGGATGACTTAGGTCTCCATGTTGTCACCGGCTTTAAAATAAAGACTCCTTAATTCGGCTACTTAATTGGGTGGCAAAAATGTCTGTCTCTCACTGTTCCGATACAACAGGAACACCAGGCAGTCAGACCCTTCCCTCATTTACAATGCTGAGGACTCTATTAATATTTTATAAATTACTCTAGTTAAAACTAATAAAAGGAATTTTACATACCTATACTTATGTCAATTTCCAAAATACGTCTATAAATGTATTACAATACAATTTTAAGACATCAACCACATTTTCATGACCCTATTGCCTATGTTTACTTCAAGTACTAAAAAATAAAGGAAGATTCTGGCAAAAACTACCCATGGAAGAAAGTCCAAACACACAAAAGACCTCCTTGTATTTTACAGCCACTGAAATGAAACAGTACATTGTCACCTTCTAAACACACAAATTGTTAAAAGGGAAGATATAGTAATTGATGCAAATTCATACGAAAATTTTTTAGAATGAAGGTTTCTCCTTAGATCATGGAGTAAAATGGTCATGATGAAATAACTGCTATTAGAACAGCTCTAGCAGAAAAAATAGCGGACCCCTACCTATGCCACAATATCCCTGCAATCCCTTTCTTGTGGATTTTATTGGGCACTCACCACTCACAGAAGACACTGGAGTTCCCTGAAACATGAGAGTGCAAAGACATTTTTACATAAAGTAAAAAAAATTAGAAATGAGAACCAAATCAAACTTACACAATGTACAGTACATTGAAAGCAAAAGCAGTCCTAAAATAAAGAATAAGAATTCATTTTAACAAATTTCCTAGACTGGGAATATCTAAAATGCCAAAGTCAATTCATATATCACAGAGCAAAGAGGGAAATAGGCAACTTCTAATGATACAAAGAGATTGAATATACCTCTGTCAGGGATATGGCCCACTTTTTAGAACCCAGCTGATCCACAAATCAACTGCTAAGGACGTGTAAACTTAAGTAGACAAGAAGATTCCATACACATAAATACTCCACTAGAACCCTCCAAAACTGCACATTAAACTTGTGTTCAAAAACATTTAAAACTTTCTTTTTAAAATGACTGCATAGAACAAAGTTCTTACCGATTTCAATTTGCTGAAGCTCCGTGGACTATTAGGATACCTCTCGTTGCCTTCCATCTAAAAACCTGCAAGAACAGAATATTACATTATTGTAACATTTCCAAGTTTTCAAATAAACATCTAAAAAAATCCCAAGATAACTCACTAGTACAATTACAAAATAATTACAATGGAAAGATACTAAAAATACTGCATTACAATCCTTTCAGGTTCCAAGCTTCCACAACGCTGGTTCCTGGGCCAAAGTGACTGTGCCCTCCAGGGCATACTTGGCCAGGACAGCAGCATTTCCCATGGTTAACAAGGAGGGGTGAACAAGAGGGTTACCACCCAGTAGTGAGAAAAAGGAACAAGGGCTCCTGAGCACCAAGGATGCAGGGGACCTTCACCCCGACAAAGAATGTTCCGGCCAAAATGGTCAATACTACTCAGAAGACAAAACATAGTCTACATGGAAAATAAAGAGTAAAGTACAATGGAAATGAAACAGCAGGTGTTTTTGCACCCTAGATCACAAACGCTGACTCTCTTGAACTACCTACATAGAGGTACACAACTACAACACAACAACAAAGACAAAACCTCCCACCTTCACAACTGCAGAGCAGTGCCCTTGTTATAAAGTACCGCACCCCGATTCTGAAAGGCACTGTACCTCACTTCATTGAGTTCACGTAGAGACACCCAGTCCAGACATTTTAAAGAGTTTTATTAGAGGAGGAGGTTTATTAAATATGCCGGCCGCATATGGTTGACATGGGGCATCTGCAGGCCCAAATCGTGCAGTCCCAAAAATAGGTCAGGGGCTGCTTATATACCCTTGATCACACATAGGCAGGGGAGAGCATGACCTCATGGTACAAGCTGGCAACATAGGGGATACACAGAAACAATAAGATTTTCAAGGTAACACAACCAAAGATGTTTGTGATCTTGAGGTATGTTACTCTCAAGATTCCAGGAAGGGGGAGGAACTACAATCAATGCAAGGTGGTTTGTAAATGCTGCCTCCTATTGAAACAGAAGAAGTTGTCTTCTCGGTTAACCTTTATTTTATATTTAAAACTGAATGACCCATTGTTCTTGCAAGCCAGAAACTTCTACATTCTTCTCCCTTCCCTCCCTAAAGGAGGGACAGGACAGGAAAGCCTGATAGGAAATCCTGACCTTTCCTCCCAGAATATCAATATCAATTTTCAGCTTTTTGGTACCTTACAACACCCTAGGCTGAGGAGACAGCCTACAAAATTAGGGAGTGAAGGAACATCTTACAACTTTGAACACTGAATCACACGGTCATGAACCAGACTGGTTCTGTCAAGATCACTGCTTCTTTTCATGAACCATCATGCAGCCTTTTTTTTTTTTTTTGAAAGACACAGAGAGAGTCAGAGAGAGGGACATATAGGGACAGATAGACAGAAAGGGAGAGAGATGAGAAGCATCAATTCTTCATTGCGGTACCTTGGTTATGCATTGATTGCTTTCTCATATGTTCTTGATGGGGTGGTGGTGGTGGGGCTATAGCAGAGCAAGTGACCTCTTGCTCAAGTCAGCTACCTTGGGCTTAGGCCAGCAATGTTGAGATTCAAGCTAGCCACCTTTGGGCTCAAGCCAGCAACCATGGGGTCATGTCTATGATCCCACGCTCAAGCCAGCGATCCCGCGCTCAAGCTGGTGAGTCCCTGATCAAGCTGGATGAGTCTGTGCTTAAGCTGGTGGCCTCAAGAGTTTTGAACCTGGGTCCTCTGGGTTCCAGTCCAACTCTCTATCCACTGTGCCACCACCTGGTCAGGTCATCATGCCGTCTTTAATAACTTATTTTCATCTCACTTATTTATTCCTACTCTTTTACATTCCAGAATTAAACTAGTATTATTTTCCTTTGGTGAAATCATAAATAGCTTCCTCTGTAGAAATAGACTTCTTCTTGGTAAAACCTTTTTTTTAATATACCACAAAACCGTGTTTACTACTAGTCTCAAAGATCTTCAGTTTCTCTAGGATATAAATGAAAGCATAAATAAACTATACTCTGGAACCCTGATCCTCATCCTCACTTAAACTATACTACACCACACAATACGCTTAAGAAAAAAAAAAAACATTCCCTACTAAGCCATTCTTACACTGGTCCCTCGCTCATGGACACTCTTCCTGCCTCACCTTTTCCTCTCAAGAGCATGGACCTGCCTCCTGGGTGACTGCTGAGGTTCACTCAGCTACTTCAGTGACAGGGAATTATGTGCAGCAGTGAGAAGTGCCTCCGACACACATCCTGACCAGGCAAGTCTAACCTGGCCTCTAGCTGGATTTCCAGACCATGGGCCCGAGGAATGAGCATTACATGGATCACAGAAGCCACTTGAAACCCCTCCTCTCCACCAGCCAGCCTGCCTGACTGCTGGGGACAACAAATCTGGGACACCTTAGGACAATGAATCACGTTGTGAACCACTGCAAGCCTCTAACCATCCTTGCTTTTTCACGACCATGGCATGCTCTTTAGTACTGCTTCAATAACGCAGCTGGTTATCCATCATCCTGCTTTCCTGCTTCCACCATCTATGGCTTCCTTTTTCAAATTCCGCATATATGCTGGTGTGTGACTTTCTCAGATGACCTAAAAGGAGCTCTATTTTATTTGCAAAATGCTTCCTGTTTCAAGAACACCTTCCATCTATACCCTTCATTCATTTACAATACTAAGCATTATCATCATATTTTCTTTATTAATCAATTTAAAAATAATTTTACATAAATGCCTTCCCAAAGATGTCTATAAACTCATTATATTGCACATGAAAACACTGCCCAGACATTTAATAACATTATTGCCTTAGTTTCACTTCACCTATTAAAATACAAAGTATATAAAAAGCAATGAATGGAAGAAAGTCCGACTACATTGAATAATTCCTTATAGTATACAGCTACCAAATGAACCTCTGGGGCTAATTCCTTATCAATAAACATAAATAGCCTAACTGTTGGCACACAGTAATAGATGCAAATTCATGTACACATTATATATGATAAAGCGTTCTCTTTATATGAAAGAAAAAAATGACATTACATAATAACGTATCAGAACAACTGTATGAAAAGAATTGTGCCCCTATATCCACCAAAATCACTTCCTTCTGGATGTTAATAGCCAACTACAACTAAGAGAAAACCCTGGAGCTGCCTATAACATAGGGAGCAAGACATTAGAAGAATTAAAATTAACCACCAAAAAAAATATTTTGGATAATATACAGTAGATTTTAAGGCAAAAAGTGATCTTACAACTAACAAAAAATCATTTTAATAAGTTCAGTAGACTGGAAATATCTATATTCACATGCAATTCATAACGGACCCAAATATATTTATAACTATAAAAGGAAATTGAATATACCCCTCTCAATCAGCAATGGAGCATAGCTTTCAAAACTGGTACATGCAACCAAAAAATCTGTAAGGAGATAAAAAGATAAATAAATAAATAACCTAAGTGACAAATAACATTTTATAAACATAACTATTCCAGAATACCCCCAAATTTAAATCTACCATGCTTTGCAAGAACGCTCGCAACTTTTTAAAAAATGGCCCTATTGGTCGAAAGGCCAACTTCCTACACATTTCAATGGACTAAAGTCACATGAACTTTCTTTATGGCTTTTTTTTTTTTTTTTTTTTTTTTTTTACAGAGACAGAGAGAGAGTCAAAGAGAGGGATAGATAGGGACAGACAGACAGGAATGGAGAGATGAGAAGCATCAATCATCAGTTTTTGGTTGCGACACCTTAGTTGTTCATTGATTGCTTGCTCATATGTGCCTTGACCATGGGGCTACAGCAGACCGAGTAACCCCTTGCTCAAGCCAGTGACCTTGGGTCCAAGCTGGTGGGCTTTTCCTCAAACCAGATGAGCCTGCGCTCAAGCTGGTGACCTCGGGGTCTCAAACCTGGGTCCTCCTCATCCCTGTCCGACGCTCTATCCACTGCGCCACCGCCTAGTCAGGCTCTTTATGGCTTTTGTGACCCTCCATCTAGAACCCTGTAAGGAAAGGTGATGACATCATTACATAGACATGTTTTCAAATGAATGTCAATAAAACCCCAAAATAAATCAATGCTAGTCTTAGAAAATAATTTCAAAAGAACAATGATGAAAATACTACTTCCAACACTAGATATCTCAAAGTTTCCATGACAGTGCCTTCTGGACGAAAGATGAATATGCCCCGAGGGCACATCCAGCCAACAAGGCAGTATTTAATATCATCAACAGTGTGGGGATTTGGCTGGGTGAGGGTGTCCCTCACCTGTTGTAAAGTACTGTAAAAGCCAGTAGCCAGAGCCACTATCACAGCAGCCTGGCCCATGCAGGTTCGCATTGGATTCGGACAGTCGGTAAAGAAACAATGGAGCCAAAAACTGGTGGGCCATCATCTTTAATCCTAGCTTGCACCCGGCGGGCAAGTAAAAAACACACACTGGGCTCCAAAACCCACTCACATTCAGTGCTCACAAAGCTACTGACTTATCTGAGTTTCCTAGAATCAGAGGTTTCTAGCTCACCAGACCTATTCACCTCTGTTCCCCATCTCGTTCCTTCTCCCTGCACAAACTCGGCACTAACTGGCTTCTCACTCAACACTCCACCATCTTGGCTGCTTCTCCTGGCCACATGGCCTCTTTCTGCTCTCTCTCTGCTCTCTCCTCTAATGATAATCTCAGGAACCAAGAGCACAAGCTCCCATTCTGCCCCCATTTTATCGTGTAGAAATCAAAACTTTTAATCCAATATACAAAATAGGGAAGTCTCTAATACAAAGTCACTTATCAGAGACATGATGGGATTGTACCACCCCACATCAAAAAGGGTGGGAAAGGCTTAATCCCAAAACCAAGCCCCAGGCTACAAGGATTCTACCTGCCCACAACCCGCCCCCAACACACATTAATATCACCTGGGCGACAGCTTTCACGTGGGCAGCGCCATCTTTAACAAAGTGAGCATAATATATTTTATCTGCCCAACAATTTTGTCTTAATATTCTTTTAATATGTTTTAATTAATATTTTTATATTTTTACATTGTTTTCTATTTTTCAGGCTAGAAAATGCTTTTTTTACCTCAAAAATAATTAAAATAATAAACATATAAAGTACCTATATACTGCAAAATCCCGCCATATAGCAAAAATTCCGCAATACAAAATTAGATATATGCAATTTTAAAATCTGCGATACAGTGAGACTGTGAAAAGCAAACTCTGGCCTGACCAGGCGGTGGTGCAGTGGATAGAGTGTCGGACTGGGATGCCGAGGACCCAGGTTCGAGACCCCGAGGTTGCCAGCTTGAGCGTGGGTTCATCTGGTTTGAGCAAAAGCTCACCAGCTTGGATCCAAGGTCGCTGACTCCAGCAAGGGGTTACTCGGTCTGCTGAAGGCCCGTGGTAAAGGCACATATGAGAAAGCAATCAATGAACAACTAAGGTGTCACAATGTACAACGAAAAACTAATGATTGATGCTTCTCATCTCTCCGTTCCTGTCTGTCTGTCCCTGTCTATCCCTTTCTCTGATTCTCTCTCTGTCTCTATAAAATAAATAAATAAATAAATAAATAAATAAAAATTAAAAAAAAAAGCAAACTCTGATATGGCGAGGGACAACTGCTTCTAAGCAGTGAGTAGAAGGAACAGCTTCTCGGGAGCACCTGCAACACAGGGGACGTTCATCCAGGACACACAATGATCCAGAAGACAAACCCTACTCTACATGAAACAAGATGAGGAGTAATGTACAATACAAACAGCAGGTCATATCATTGATCCTAGATCTGAAATCAAATGCCTCTGCAATTACCTACATGGAAGCTGAACCTGAAACAACAACAAACACACAATGTTCATCTTGCAATCCCTGCAGCACAGTGTCCTAGGCTGAGGATATTTGGGAGGGAGGCAAGGAAGACTTCAAAACTTAGGAGACTGAATCCCACCTGTGATGAACCAGACTGGTCATGTCCACATTGATGCTTCTCTTCATAAACCATAAATCACCCATTTGTAACTTTATTAAGATCACTCAGACTCTCCTCTTACTCTTTTAGACTCCACAATTCATCCTCTAAACATTTTTTCATTGAAAATGAAGACTTTGACTAGATTGCGTGTCCCCTAATGACCTGCATGGGGCACGTAATGACTTATGATACTTAGAACTTCTACACCATGCACCCAGCCCTAAACTCAGTGAAAATGCAAACACAGACATCACTACTAGACTTACAACTTATTAAAAAGATGTTGCCAATGCCTCCCATTAACCTCATTTCTTTCTGTTGCCTTTCAAGCTCTAATTATTTTTACATGCCTTACATAGCTACAACGATGGAACAATCATCACTACATGCTGGCTATGTACCTTGAGGACAAATAAAAAAATTAAGTCGAGTGGAGGAAAAAATAACATTCGTACATAAGTATCTTATCTAGATACAAATAAATCAAATATGCCCGAGCAGGTTGGCTCAGTGAATAGAGCACCGACTGGCATACTGATGTCCAAGTTTCGATCCAGTCAGGGCACCCAGAAAAACCAACCATCTTCTTCTCTTCCCTCCTTCTCCCTCTTCTCTCTCTCCTCCACCTGCAGCCAGTGAAGCCTTGGATCAGGCACTGAGGGGCTGCCTGCTGGACCTCGTTCTACATCAATCAGGTATCCCCAATTCAACTTCCCCATGCAGTGGGACATTTTTGCTTAACAGCAGGGCTGGCAGCCTCTTTGAGACTACTCTTGAAGCGGCTATGAGGATTTTATTTATTGGTACTCAGACCAATCACCACTGGAGGAAAGACACAACCAACACACAAGTTAGTTGCAAGAATCACACAGGCAGTTTATACTCACAAATCCTATGGCATGCCTGGGGACAGCTTAATGGGGCCCGTCGGCGTGCTCCTCTCAACTGTCCTTGGTCAGAGCAGTGTGAGACAATCCATGTTCAACGTTGGAGTTTGGATGATTGACTGCAGATGGGGGCCCCCTGGCATACACCTTCTAACAGGTGTTAATCTATGGTATTATCACATCAAGCCACTTTCGGAGAGTTCCTCCCACGGAGCTCTTTTTATCTCTCAATAATTTCACACATACACTGACTGGGCCCTGCGCAGAGGGAATGGTCTTGCCTATCATATCTCTAAACACTAGGTTAGCTCTCACCCAGAGGACACAGCCTTATTTACTTGCCCTATTGGCTTTTGATATTATATCCTAACTTATTTCTATATATCGCCTATATTTTTCTACAGTTCTATATACTATTTAATTACTATAACATTATATACCAAGTGCTGTAGCAATCCCATTCAGCGCAAATGTGGGAGTTTATCTACCCTTCTCCTCTATCTTTAAAAAACTCAATTAAAGAAATTACATTTTAAAAAACCAGTAACAAAACAGGTGAAATGCCTGGAAATCCACTTAACAAGAACAGGCACGATCTTTACCAATGAAATTAAAAAATGCTACCCAAGGACGAACGTTAACAGTCTTCTCATGCTCTTTAATGAAGTGAGGGCGGGGAGGGGGCGACTGGGTTGACCCATGCTGGCGTAGTGGATAAAGCAGGGGCTGCATGCAGTCCCCTGAGGCCATTTATCTGGCCCCATGGCACTTCCAGAAGGGGCACCTCTTTCATTGGTGGTCAGTGAGAGGAGCAGGGGATGCATCCTGTGCTCCTGGAGTACTGTATGTGGCCAGGTTGCAAAGTCCGCGTTGCTCACATACAGTACTACTTCCAGTGACGCGTCATATCACGTACAGTACTACTTCTTCAGGTGTCACAGCTCTGGAAGCGCATTATATCACTTGTTTTGGCTAGCAGTGACAAATATGGAACCGAACATTGACCATCTCAGCCAAAAGCAGGCCCATAGTTCCCATTGAAATACTGGTCGGTTTGTTGATTTAAATTTGCTTGTTCTTTATTTTAAATATTGTATTTGTTCCCACTTTGTTTTTTTTACTTTAAAATAAGATATGTACAGTGTGCATAGGGATTTGTTCATAGTTTTTTTTATAGTCCGGCCCTCCAACGGTCTGAGGGACAGTAAACTGGCCCCCTGTGTAAAAAGTTTGGGGACCCCTGGGATAAAGCATCCACCTGAAATCCTGAGGTCACAAGTTTGAAACCACCAGCTTGCTGCCTGGTCAGGACACAGATGGGAGCTGACTGCTTCTCTAAAATCAATAAAGAAAATGTTTGAAAAAAAGAATTGTATAAATTTCTTAAATACCACCTACAAATCTAGTACTGTCTACACTGAAATACAGAAGTGTTCCCACTGGAAGTGCTCACTTACATGGGGAGCAGAAGCGTATGCCCCACAAACAGTCTGGCCACTTCTTTCTCCTCCTCATGGCCGGTTGCACCTCCTCCCCGAACCCCTCACTCGCTCTCGTTCCCTTCATTCCTCCCCTGTATCGCTGGGGCTCCACTGACGTGTCTCCGAACTCGACACCTTCCGATCCTTGAACAACGGCCCCTGCTGACAGCGCCGCATCTCACGTCCAACGACTTTCTCCCTCTTCCCTGCACCATCCTCACCTCCGACCTTCCCCTGGCAGCTTCTTCTGCTCCACCCAGCCCTGCACCTTCACCTCCCGACCGGACCCGCCTCTCGCCTCCCGCCAGGTCCCGCCTCTCAACCCCCCAGCCCGGTCCCGCCTCTCACCTCCCGCCCCGCCTCCCGCCCGGTCCCGCCTCTCACCTCCCGCCCCGCCTCCCGCCCGGTCCCGCCTCTCACCTCCCGCCCCGCCTCCCGCCCGGTCCCGCCTCTCACCTCCCGCCCCGCCTCCCGCCCGGTCCCGCCTCTCGCCTGCCTACCCCCCCCCCCCCCCCATCCCGGTCCCGCCTCTCACCTCCCGCGCGGTCCCGCCTCTCAACCCCCCATCCCGTTCCCGCCTCTCACCTCCCGCCCGGTCCCGCCTCTCACCTCCCGCCCGGACCCGCCTCTGGCCTCAGCACGGGCCCTGCCGCTCACCGAGCACTTTTAGTTTTCAATGACCCATTTACACGGAAACAGCCAGGAGCTGGGTACACTCGTGCACGTTTACTTTAGCAAAATAAATTCATTTCCACTTCATAAAACTAAAAATTACCATCAAAAAGGCCTTCTTTAGAGTCACAACACAGCCACAACAGGGGAGATTCTGCCATGCAAAGGGACGCGTAGATTGCTAGGGAAAGGGTAGAAAAAGTTCTATGGGGTGGGGCGAATAAAAGTTGACGGTCATTCCATGGAAAATAATACAGGAATTAACAAATATGAATACGACAATTAATCCCTTCTCACAGGCCCAACGGAAAACCTACTGTGGAACCCTCCTGTATTAAGCAAACGTCTTACAAATAGATGGTGTAAAATAGTTGGTATAACTGTGGGCATAACACATGACTACAAATAATACCTCTTCCTGTCGAGAAGTTTAATTCACCGGAAAATTCCAACTTTTTCTGTACTTAACATAAACTCCCACCGACAGCAGAGCTACAAAAAAAGCAGAAAAGTTATCATGGAAATACATTCAACACACCTCTCATTCAGAGAAGGACCATCACTCCTTCAGAAACGATGGACACACCGTCCCCCTTCAAAACAAATCGGTAAACAGAAAAAACCTTACAAGAACTGGCCAAATGGATTTCGCCTTCGTAAAGGATCCGCTTTACTGTGGACCTGCGCTAAACTGTCATTCTCCGAGATTCCCACACGAGGGCGCCAGGGTATCACGCTGATGGCGACTTTGAAAGGGACCGTATTCAAGGGATAACACAAAGAAACTCTGCATCTTCCTCTCCTGGCAGTTCCTCTAGAAATCCCCAACAAAAAGTAACTACAGAGCCCTTATAGCTACAAGTTATCAAATACATTTCTCAATAACCCACAAAATAAATTACACTGTCAGTTATAATACAATCGGAACTGAAACATAATAAAAACACTGCACACCTCACATTGAAACACAGAAAATTCTAACATTCTTCCCTGCACAGATGAGCAAGAAAGAAAACCTGACAGTTCCCCCTTTTGTCACTTTTCTTCAGAACCTGCATTATTAGTACATTGAATGCAGCCTCAGCGACCGCCTACCTTGGAGCCCAGGCGGTGGTCCCTGTCCTCGGACCTCTTTTCACCATGGGTCTGGAGGACTGCGCAGTGCCTGAGTCCACCCGCCCCGCACCTCTCTTCTTCCGGCCTCTCGCTTCCTTCCCTGGGTGCCTCCGGCCTCGGACCCGCCATGCCCCTTACCATTTTTCTAGTTTCAGGGACCCATCAAAATGGAAAAAGCCAGGACCCAAGCAGAGTTCTGCACATGACCTTTAATGAACATTAATTAATAATATAGAGTTTATAAAATTAAAATCGACTCTTTAATAAAACTATTCACATAATAAAAACACAAGCCAGAAATGGGGAAAACATCTTTACTCACCACGTATATGATGAGACATTTCTGTTCCATAGAACGACAAAACTACAATACGTACATTTTTTTAAATCAGAATTACATTTCTTATCAAAATTCACGTATCACTCAAGTAACCACACTTAAAATGAGTTCACACTGAAACAGACACCCCGCTGAGGAACAGACAGTGTGGACAAAAAAGAAGTTCTGTGGAATGGGACCTCCCCCTGACCTGATAGAGATTTCCGAATTGAAACAGGTCGAGATGGGAACTCACACTCCTGGAAGATCACTTCTATACCAAAAGGATTCTCTTTGCCTTCACTAAGCTGTGTCTCCTGACTGTGCATCTATAGGATCATACCTTATATATACATACCCTGATAGTCCCCTCCTGTGAAAGTCTGAGCATATAAACTCTTCACTACTTGCTCATTCCATACAGCTCTGAGAGAGCTCTCAGGCCCTCGTGGAATCTTCCTGTCTTTCTTTTATTTCACACGCATTAAATAAATTGCTACACTGAGACTCTGCAGGATTGGAGATCTTCATCCTAAATGTCTGTGGTCAATTTGGCTCAAATAAACTCCTAAAAACTCCCCAAAATTTCTTGTATTTCTTATGTTGACAAGAGCAAGTATATAACCTTGCAAAAATAAGCTCTGCCTGGCATACCATTAGGAAATGACAAATTCAGATGACAATTGCCGCAGACCAGCGCGGCTCCTAATTCTGGGTTTTGAGTGAGAATGGTGCGGAATTAAGAAAACAGACTGGCCTGACCTGTGGTGGCGCAGTGGATAAAGCGTCGACCTGGAAATGCTGAGGTCGCCGGTTCGAAACCCTGGGCTTGCCTGGTCAAGGCACATATGGGAGTTGATGCTTCCAGCTCCTCCCCCCTTTCTCTCTGTCTCCTCTCTCTCTCTCTCTCTCTCTCTCTCTCTCTCTCTCTCTGTCTCTCCCTCTCCTCTCTAAAATGAATAAATAAAAAAATAAAATTAAAAAATTAAAAAAAAAAAAAAAAAAAGAAAACAGACTTACTAAGAAATAAGGATGGGACCGGGAGGACTCTTCAATGCTGATGGCAATATTCGAGTGCCGCGTAGCCCCAATTTGCTTTATTATATAGCCATATGCAAATCAAGGAAGTCCTTGATACAAAGTTACATGTCCAGGTTAAAACAGGAACTCTCCCAAGGCATAAACAGGAATCCCCCTACCATGCATAAGTGAAATCAACCAACATCAACAAACAAAGAGTAAGAGGAAGGGCATGTAAATTGCTTCTAGCAACTTAAGGAAGCAAGTGAAGTGGGTGCAAATACTCAGCATCATAGCTGATATGGAGGTGGAGGGGGGAGAACTTAGCCTTTTTTAAAAATTTTTTTAATTTATTTATTCATTTTTAGAGAAGAGAGAGAGGAGAGAGAGGGAGAGAGAGAGAGAAGGGAGGAGGAGCTGGAAGCATCAACTCCCATATGTGCCTTGACCAGGCAAACCCAGGGTTTTGAACCGGCAACCTCAGTGTTTCCAGGTTGACGCCTTATCCACTGAGCCACCACAGGTCAGGCGAACTTAGCCTTTTAATGCCTCGAATCTACAATGGCTTTTTGCCATTTACGGTCCACAACAACAATAATATGGCACCCCACAACTATTAGAACTGCTAATTTCCAAATAGGACAATACCATTGTTCCCCTGCCACAGTGCCCTGCCCAACAGGCATAGGTTATTCCCTCCATTTTATGCTGCCAGAAACATAGGCTAGCTATAAGGCCAGTGGCCGTTGCCATGGCTATGCCGATGCAGGTTCACATTGGATTCAGGCAGACTGTAAAGGAACTGTGGAGCCAGAAAAAGGTGGGCCATTCTGTTTATTAAGTCTTATAAGGGTGGACGAGCAAGCAGGTAAGGAAGACTGCTTCCCTCTCTCTCTCAGGGCTCCCAAGCCCCAACTGGGTCTCCGGTTCCACAACCTGGACTCGTTCCCTGTACTGACAGGCCCTCACCAACCTCAGCACTTTCCAGCAAAACAGGCTGGGTGGAAATACCCTTTCTCTGGCAAACAACGGTAAGCAATCGCCCCTCACACAGAGGCAGGCAGTCGCAGTTTGCAATCTGCCTCCCTGAGGGCGAGCACCTGCAGCCTTCCATAGACTATACACACATGGCGCTGGACCCACAGTCTTGGACAGAGAAGCCTGCCCGGGCTGCCCAAGCCCTGGCGAGGGAGGGAGGAGTGAGAGAACTCCAGAGATGCCTGGACTGTCCCGAGCATGGGCTCTCCTCTGACCCAGGAGCTGCTACCTTGTTCCTAGGCTGAGGGTGGCAGCTATGTCTGATGTTTGCTGAGAAGTATTTCTGCAACTTCACCCCCAAAGGTAGGGTGAAATAAAATCTTCTAGGAGAAGGATTGAAAACAGGCTTTGGAAACTTCTCCCAGAGGAAAAGCTCAGAGAAAGAATTCTTGGGGAGGCTGCACTCTGCCAATGGTTTGATAAACATCTCTGTCACCCAATCCTGCTGCCCTCATTTTTCAAACACCTGCTCTCCCCACACCAAAGGGTGACCAAGGAAAAAGAGGGAGTTCTGTGGGATTTGGGTAGGAAATACAAGTGTAAAGAAACATGGCATCACATAAAACACAGGCTCTATTCTATCATGTACTCACGAGTCACGAGAATGAAATCCCTGTATCTTTGGAGTCACCAACTGTCAGACATGGCCGTTCGCCAGGTTTCACTGACTGCGGCCTGAGTCCCACAGGGCCACCAGCATGGCTGTGATGCTCAACAGTGATTGACTCCGCTCTGGGCCTTTTTCTTCAGCAGCTGATGGATGGTCCACGATCTCCCTCCTTACTTCAGTGCTTCTTCAGAAAGTCACCTGGAATTTGTGAACATAACTCTTTGGAAAAATCAAGTGATAAGAAGAAAATCTTGTTTCTTTCAGCCACACCATCGAATAATGGTCAGCTCCTTCCACACTTCCATGTGTCCTGTTTCCAGCTTGATGAAGAAGGACTGCAGGTAGGAACTGAGGTGAGGACCCAATACTGGACACAGGCTGACCAGGTTAGATCAGCTGGGACATTTGGTCCCAAAGATGCCTGAGGGTGGGGGGGCACCACCATGTATGTATAGTCTATGTAAGGCTGCGGGTGCTTACAGAGTTCCTGCCTGCTTGGAAGGGGCCATTGTTTGCTGGAGGTGTTTTCCTCCCAAACCTGTTTGGCTAGTGAGAGTCTTGAGAGAAAGGACAAGAGAGAGAGAGAGAGAGAGAGAGAGAGAAGTGGTTTTCCCTTCCTGCTTGCTCATCTACCATTATAAAACTTTAATAAACAGAAAGGCCCACCGTGTTCGGGCTACACAGTTCCTTTACTGTCTGCCCAAATCCAATGTGAACCTGCATGGCCATGGCCACCGGCCTTACACTCTGGATCTGCAGAAAGACAGACT
This sequence comes from Saccopteryx bilineata, assembly GCF_036850765.1. Classification (NCBI taxonomy): domain Eukaryota; kingdom Metazoa; phylum Chordata; class Mammalia; order Chiroptera; family Emballonuridae; genus Saccopteryx; species Saccopteryx bilineata. The sequence goes on along the minus strand of NC_089492.1, from coordinate 83,277,914 downwards.
ATAAGGAGACTAGTTTTCAGGTTTTTCTTACATGGAACCCTTCATTCGTGCACGTGCTACAGAAATTTCCTCAGCTCTGACAAAGACAGATCCAGTGTGGAAGCTGCCAATCTCACAGAGCTCAGACTCTATCAGACATGGACTTAATCAACACGGAGATGCGCACATCTCCAAATACACGCTGACTCGGGCAGCACTGGGCAGGAAGGGAAGGCCTGTAGGACACTTTTCACTACTTTGGCAGAATGGTCATCAATGTCAACACTGAATAGACGAGAAGGGATAGATGCCAAGGATGACATTCAGGGGAGAGACAGGGTACTGCATTCGAGCAAAGCAAGGGCTGATAAAGCAAAGCTGTGCACTTGGCAGGAGGCACAAGTGGGCAGAGGCTGCTAGTCTGAGTTCCCCGCCTGTTGGGGTCCTGGGAGTCATATGCTCTTACTTTCTAGGTTTTGTTTCCATTGTCTGGGCTTATACTCAGGTTTCAAGGTTACCTTTACAGGTTTCCATGGAATTTTTGGGACACATGGTTATCTTCTTTTGTATGTTCTTAGGACTGCTGACTCCATCATTTGGTGGATGAGATACCCCCACCTTTTTCTCCTTCCCCTTTTCCTGCCTGGATAACTGATTATTCTACCTTACAGAATGAGCTAACCTGCAAGGGCAAGTTACATCCCTCTTGAATCACTTAGACCCATACCATTGCTATTAACATTTGCACAGGAAATACAGCCTAATTCTGTTGCAGAAAATCGCATCTGACGAAAAGACCAAGTGGCACTCGGGGTGACAGAGAGAACCAGTTTGTTATGCTGGCAGGACCAGATGGTTAACACCCAAAGGTCTGGACCCAGAGCTTAGAGAGTCTGGAGTTTTTACAGATCTTTTTGCATGGACCCGAATAAGAAGGTTAATGGTCATGAATTGTGAAGACCCTCTGGTCCTTACTGCCATGCGACTGCAAGCAGGAAGCAGGGGGTACAGAAGCTAAAAGAAGCAGATAGCAGGAAACAGGGAGTGTAGAAACAGCTTGCAAAACACTTACTGAGCCTGCCGTCAGTGAGGAGTTAAAATGTTTCATAGCATTCCCACCTTTGATGCCCTGCTATAGTGTCTACAGGGCATCATTATAAGGGTCTGCTGTGCAGGGCCTTAGTGGCTGGTAGCCCCTCAGTGCCAGGATTTGGGCATTGGATTTTTTGATTAGAGTGTTTTCAATGAAGTGTGTGATGGCACTGAAAATGCAAAGGCCAAAGGTGGCAATGAAAACAATCATGACAGGGGCCGGCTAAAGGCAGTAGCCAGGAAGTGCAGCCTTCTAGGTTAAAGAATTTTCCAGAGTTCTCTAATTCTGTCCTCCTCCTGTGTATGAGGTCCCTGATTTCTTTTACCTTTCCTGTTATCACTTCAGACTGGTTGACATAGTAACAGCGTTCTACTCCTAGGAACAGGCAGGGGCCTCCCTTCTCAGCCGTGCTAAGGTCTAAAGCCCGCCTATTCTGTCAGGCTACTGCTGCAAGGGAGTAGAGCTGGGTTTGTAGTGACACAGCAAACTGGCTACTCATTCTGTGTCACCATTTAACTCCTGGGAGAGTTTATAAGAGAAGTGTGTGGCTGTACCTAGACCTCCTACCCCAGTTCCTGTGCCTGCCATAATTCCTGCTCCAAGTAGCATAGGGGCGATGACTGCCCTCTTCCTTCTGGCTGCGAATCTTTATGTTGGGGAAAGGTTTTTTATACCTGGCTTTCAGTCAAAATAGAGATTTCTGGGGTAAGGAAAGTGGGTACACAGAGTCCTATCCAGCTTACTGTTAGGCAACTATATGCAGAATTCCCACATATAAACAATATTCCAGAGATGCCACATTGGGCAGAGTTGTTGGGCAAGGGTTTAGTATGGTTGCAATATGTCAGAGATACCTCGCCTATTGGTTCGGTACCTTCAGCCCTGACTAGGCCGGTAACATTGGGTGCAGGTGTAAGAGTGATTTGGGTTGCTACAGGTCCTAAGAGGGCAGTCAGTCCTGTTAGGGGTTAAGGGAGGGTTGTTATGTAGCCACTCATTAGTGCTGGGATAACAATACCTGTCCTCTGGTGGAGTGGGAGACAGAGCCAACAAATCTGAGCACTTGTGGGGTATGTTTGATTCAAGAACTGGTATGTGACATTAAGAAGGTACAAATGTTGGGAGTGTGTGTCAATAGGCTGGATAAGCTTTCTAAAGCCAGATAGATCTATGCCTCTATCCGGCTCTAGGGCAGCTTGGGCTAAGGCTTTTAATTGCACTACAACCTTACGCTGGTGTTCCTGTCAGGCTGCATCTTGTCCTCCCCTGTCACTCATGCCTGCATGAGTGAGGTAGGTCCAATAAACTGTCTTTCTCTTTTGGCCACAAATTGGTCTTCTTTGGCTTAGGTAATATTCCCTGCCCAGTGTGTTTCATTATCTGGCCCCTGACATACCTCAGCTGTTTTATAACAGGAGCTGTGCATGTAGGTTCAGGAAACGAAACTGACCTTTTGGTAATAAGCACTGGGACATGGGGGAGGTGACGAACCTGTGGTTGTCCCTAGAGTTAGAGTTAGCAAGAAACCTATTGTTGTGAGCCAGACATAGGAGCTAGGGGAGAATTTCCAAAGCATATTATAAAGCCAGAGCATCCTGTTATGAACAGATAAAAGATGAAGAATATACAAGTCTTTCAATAAGAGTCCAGTTTTCTGGGGCTGCCCCTACTAGTCCAAGTCCAGCTATTAGGGAGACTGTCCCAATGATCAACAGGAACCAGACCTGCACGGTCCATTAGTCAAAAGTCAGAGTGGAGGGGCCCTGGCTGGTTGGCTCAGTGGTAGAGCATTGGCCTGGCATGCAGAAGTCCTAGGGTTCGATTCCCAGCCAGAGCACACAGAAGCGCCCATCTGCCTCTCCACCCCTCCCCCTCTCCTTCCTCTTTGTCTCTCTCTTCTCCTCTCACAGCTGAGGCTTCATTGGAGCAGGGTTGGCCCTAGCAGGGTTGGCTCTATGGCCTCTGCCTTAGGCGCTAGAATGGCTCTGGTTGCAACAGAGCAACGCCCCAGATGGGCAGAGCATCACCCCCTGGTGGGCGTGCCAGGTGGTCGGGCACATGCGGGAGTCTGTCTGACTGCCTCCCCATTTCTAACTTCAGAAAAATACAAAAAAAAAAAAAAAAAAAGTCAGAGTGGAGGATATGCTGGTATGTCCTTATTGGAGCCGGATCTCCAGGGGTATCTGCGGGTTAGGATGGGCTGTCCAGGAGTCCTTTGCAGTGTGTCTGGGTGGGATTTCTTGACTCTTGAATGACAGACCCACGGAATGATTCCTGTAACTTTAAGAGCAGTTGGGGTGACAAGGATCACAGTATGCGGCCCAGTCCAAATGGGTTGTAAAGTTTCCTTTTTCCAGTCTTTGACCCATACCTGGTCCCCTGGTTGATGGGGGTGTGCTGGACTCCCTAGCAGGATGGGAGCTCGCATTAACACAGACTGGCTAATTTGGACTGAAGTTTTCTCTAGAGCCTGTAATAGTATTGCTAGATCTGTTTCTCCTAACTGCCTGATGTCCCCCTGAACTTGCTGATAATGGGTGGAGGCCTCCCAAAAAGGATTTCAAAGGGAAAATATCCTGTGGGCCCTGGAGTGCAACGCATCCGGAGTAGAGCCAAGGAAAGTAGGTCTACCCAGGAGGCCCGTGTCTCCTGGCAGTTTGGCTAAGGTGGTTTTGAGGGTTCGGTTCATACGTTCTACTTTCCCTGAGCTTTGAGGTCCGTATGCCGTATGGAGCTTCCATTTTATTTGTAGTATGTTTGCAAGAGTTTGTACTAGTTTGGCCACAAAGGCTTGTCCAATGTCACTATGGATGGTGAGGGGAAGCTCAAACGGAGAATGATTTCTCAAAGGAAGAGTCGGACTACTTCACGGGCTTTTTCAGTCCTTGTGGGGGTAGCCTCTGCCCACCCAGAATATGTGCATATTATGACTAATAGATGTTTGTAGCCTTTGCTTTGCTTTCCTTCAGTAAAGTCTACTTCTAGATCCTCAAAGGGATAGGTCCCTGCTTGCTGAATTCCAGGTGCCGGGACAGGCCTTTGTGGAGGGTTATTCTTGGTGCAGGTGACACGTTGGTTGCTTATTGAGCTTAACCATATATAAAACTACCTTTCTCTTCACAAACCTTCTATTACTTTCATTTTTACATTCAGTTTCTTATCCTATTTCTAGTCTGTCTTCTTCTGAAACAATCAGCCTTACTTTTGGACAAAATCAATGCCCTTCCTCTCAAATTCTTTTTTTTATTTTTTATTTTTTATTTTTCTGAAGTTGGAAACGGGGAGGCAGTCAGACAGACTCCCGCATGCTCCCAACCGGGATCCACCGGCACGCCCACCAGGGGGCGATGCTCTGCCCATCTGGGGTGTTGCTCTGTTGCAACCAGAGCCATTCTAGCACCTGAGGTAGAGGCCATAGAGCCATCCTCAGCACCCGGGCCGTCTTTGCTCCAGTGGAGCCTCAGCTGTGGGAGGGGAAGAGAGAGACAGAGAGGAAGGAGAGGGGGAGGAGTGGAGAAGCAGATGGGCACTTCTCCTGTGTGCCCTGGCCGGGACTCGAACCCGGGACTCCCGCATGCCAGGCTGATGCTCTACCACTGAGCCAACCGGCCAGGGCCTCAAATTCTTAACCACCTCAGCCAAATAGCACCACCAGAAGGAGCAGACACCGTGTCTGGTGTGCCTCCTGACAAGGCAAAGCTATGCTGGGCATCCAAGAGACAACAACATCACGGTACAAATGCACAAGTGCCACGTGAGTCAGAGTCATGGCTCGGGCGCACCTTGCCCAACACAGTGCAGTCCCCCCTCACTCAGTTCAGAGGCTTCCCCCCAGCACCCCTCCCAGCAGTGCTGCTTGAGTACATTAACAGTGAGGAACATCAGGCTGAACTGGAGCCTTATAGACCACGACTACTACTAAAAGAGTTAAAATATATTTGGAAACTAGAAGCCCCAGGAAAGGAAGCACTATTGTCTCCAGGGACTCACCACTGGAAAATCAGGAAGAATCCACCAAATCACTATGGTTCTAATTATTCAACAATGCTGATTCACAAGCAACACCAGCTCCAAGAATTTTCAGACTCAGTAACTCATGGCAAAAGAGGTCCCAAATAATCGAATAACCTGTTTGAAAACAAATTATACTCTAACAACCTCATCTGCTTCCTTAATCTATATGGGAGTCACCTAATTTTATTACAATATTAACACTACCTTTCAGCTTTAGGAAGAGCTGGTGAAAGAGGTTACAGCCAAAGAAGATACTTTCCATCCATCACTTCATTTATTGGACCAGGACTGTCCTCCACATTCTATCTTAACCCTTTCCCTTTCCTAGCACACAGTGAGAACAATGTATCCACTAGAGCACCATCCACTCAGACATGCACATTTCACTAGGGACATTTTTGTGTGTGTGTGACAGAGACAGAGAGAGAAAGAGGCAGAGAAGGACAGACAGGGACAGACAAACAAGAAGGGAGAGAGATGAGAAGCATCAACTCTTTGCTGTGGCACCTTAGTTGTCCATTGATTGCTTTCTCATATGTGCCTTGACTGGGGGCTACCGCAGACCGAGTGACCCCTTGCTCAAACCAGTGACCTTCGGTTCAAGCTGGTGAGCTGTGCTCAAAGTAGATGAGGCTGGGTTCAAGCTGGCGACCTCACGGTTTTATTTATTTATTTTATTTATTTATTTTTTTTTTTTTTAAAGAGAATTTTTTTTTTCTTTATTCATTTTTAGAGAGGAGAGAGAGAAACGGGGGGAGGAGCTGGAAGCATCAACTCCCATATGTGCCTTGACCAGGCAAGCCCAGGGTTTCGAACCGGCGACCTCAGCATTTCCAGGTCGACGCTTTATCCACTGCACCACCACAGGTCAGGCGCGACCTCACGGTTTTAAACCTGTATCCTCTGCATCTCAGTCCGACGCTCTATCCACTGCGCCACTGCCTGGTCAGGTCACCAGAGACATTTTTTATATGTAAGTACTGACCCCTCCCCTCCTAGCATCTAAATAGCAGAAGGTCTGGGAACTAAAACACTCATTTAATGAGCCGGCCTGCCTACCTGACACCCTGTGTTTTCAGTTCCCTTTCTCAGACTCCCAGAGCTGCCTCTTTATCATACAGGGCTTCAACACAGCGTGACCATCGCCCTGTTCTCGCAGAACTGAACATATGACAAGTCTCTTACCCTCCCACACTCCTGAACACTACTCTTCCCATTCTCCCTTCTTTTCATTGCCAGGGGAACAGAGAGAGGTAAGCTAGGGGGCCTTTGATAGAAAATCCAGGTGAACTCTCAGCCGACTCCAATTCTCCCAACACACCTGACGTTTTCCTTATGCCCTTCCCACCCTATCAAAGCTGAAGGCTTCCCTGGCTGGGTAGCTCATTTGGTTATAGCACCATGCTGATATACCAAGGTTGTGGGTTCGATCCATGGTCAGGCCACAGACAAGGATCAACCAATGAATGTTTAAATAAGTGGAACAGTAAATCAATGTTTCTCTATCTCTCATATCAATAAATAAATATGAAAAGAAAGCTGAAGGCCTGGCAATTAGAATTGGCTACAACTGTTGCTGCTTAACTCTGTTCCCTCTTCCTCTCCACAGGGGGAAGGTAACCCCCAAACTAAAGCAGGGATGGAAAATTCAGCTGCAGACAACCCCTTTCCCTGCACAGACTACTAGAGCTGGGATGCAGAATCCTGTTCAAGGTCTTTCCTGGCCAGTGAACTAAAGTCCCACTGTGCTCTGCACAGTCTGGCTGAAGTGCCACTGTGCTCTGCACAGTCTGGCTGAAGTGCCACTGTGCTCTGCACAGTCTGGCTGAAGTGCCACTGTGCTCTGCACAGTCTGGCTGAAGTGCCACTGTGCTCTGCACAGTCTGGCTGAAGTGCCACTGTGCTCTGCACAGTCTGGCTGAAGTGCCACTGTGCTCTGCACAGTCTGGCTGAAGTGCCACTGTGCTCTGCACAGTCTGACTCTAGCATGTAGGAGAATTCACCTGCAAGTCTCTCCTTGCCTATTTTCCCACAACCCCCTCAAAAGATAAATAATTCCTTTTCACATCCTTCCTTGCCCCTTACCAAACACCCACTGCCTGCCCTTCACACCCTGGACTCAAGCCAGATGGAAATTTTGCTCCCAGATCTATTACCCTCTTCCCCAGGCATCCCCTCTTCTCCTCAACGGCTGATTGGAGCTGGGATAGAAAATCCACCTCCAGGCCTGTCCTTACGCTGAACCCAGGACTCTCTGTGCAACTCGTGCAACTCACATACCAGACGTCAGAGAGGTGGATCCAGAAAGCACACTTCTCAGGGTCTTTGTTTTGTCACCTATCCAAATTCTCACTTTTATAGCTTACAATATTCATTGCTGACAGACGTAGGCTGAAGACTTGGCTGTGCCTCCTTGGGGCACGTGAGGTTGGTCCTGGCAATGCTTCAATAAACTGGGACCAGAAGTAGTGAATTCCCGACAGACAAAGTGCTCATGAAAAGTGTCCCCACAGAAACTGCTCGCTTACATTGGAACCTGAGACATGTACACCAGAAACAATCTGAGCACCTTTATCTGCTCCCCACAGGCTGGCTGTAGCTTCTCCCCATTCCCCTTTCATCTCATGTACCCCTCCAATCAATCACCTAATTCCTTTGGGCACCATACTGGCCTCACACCCCACACATTTGTCATGGTTCCATCTCTCACCTCCAGCCTAATCCTTTCTCTGGCCTCAAGACCCGATCCACCTCTCATCCATTTGTTTAGGTTTTAGGCATTCATTTAAGTGAAAACACCCATGAACCAGGTATAGTTCTGGACATGAAGTTTAATGGAGAAATAAATTAATAATGCAGACTATATAAAATTAAAAACTACAGTACTCTGTAGAGAACTTGTTCAGAAAATAAACAGACAAGAAAATCTTTGCTAAACATTTATCTGATCAAAGATTTCAGTTCAGTAAACACAAAAAGCCTGACCAGGAGGTGGTGCAGTGGATGGAGCATTGACCTGTGATGCTGAGGACCCATGTCTGGAACCCAGAGGTTGCTGGCTTGAGACCAGTGGTTGCTGGTTTATAGCCCAAGGTCACTGGCTTGAGCGAGGTATCACTGGGTATTCCTGTCTTTCTGTCTGTCTCTCTTTCCAGTCCAGTGCTCTATCCACTGCACCACCGCCTGGTCAGGCAGAAGTTACAATTTCTAATAAGATTGCTTTCATTTAGATTTCTAAGTAGTTTACCTAAGATAGCACTTAAGAAATAAAGCAACTAAACCAGCCAGCATCTATATATAAAAATATAAATCAAATAATATTGCTACAATCTCTGAAATATTGCTAGGGAAAATATTCTAAATTTCACAAAGCAGATATACTAAAATATATTATTAGAACACCCCTACTTATACCCAATCTTTCAGAAATTAGTATATAAGTGTATTTGCAAACTACTGGCCTGTTTAAAATAAGAACATGATTTTATCTACATGGCATTGCCAAGACAAACTCTATTCACACATAACCAAAATTCTCAGTCAGGCTATGACCAGGCTCCAAAGGTACACTGCAAACATCAGCTGCCCAGGAAGAGTTCAGTCAAGGCTCAAACAGTTAGGGATTAGGACTAAGGGAGGTTAGTAATTGCGCAGACTGAAGTTGGGAAATGGTCTCTTTAAGAGTGATTTGCGCCTGATCAGGCGGTGGCTCAGTGGATAGAGCGTCGGACTGGGATGCGGAGGACCCAGGTTCGAGACCCTGAGGTCACCAGCTTGAGCACGAGCTCATCTGGTTTGAGCAAGGCTTACCAGATTGGACCCAAGGTCGCTGGCTGGAGCAAGGGGTCACTCAGTCTGCTGTAGGCCCCTGGGCAAGCCACATATGAGAAAGCAATCAATGAACAACTAAGGAGACTAAGGAGCTGCAATGAAGAATTGATACTTCTTATCTCTCTCTCTTCCTGTCTGTCTGTCTCTATTTGACTCTCTCTGTCTTTGTCGCAAAAAAAAAAAAAAAAAAAAAGTGATTTGCACCTTAAACTTACTTAGCCTTGGCAGGTATTCTGATCATTTAAAGCAACAACAACAACAAAAAACCCTGTTTTTCTCTTTTCAACATCATAGTGGATCCTGAACAACAACTAGATGTTTCAGACATCCTCTTTAATGGTTCAAGTGCAGAACTGCTTATCAATCAAAATGTGAAAATTCTCTAGCCATTTACTCAGTACTTTTGATATATTTATTCTCAGATGTACACTCTTCTTATTTTTATTGTATTTATTGATTTTTAGAAGAGGAGAGAGAGAGCAAGAAGGAGAGGGAGAAAGAGAGGGGAGAAACAGGAAGCATCGACTCAGAGTAGTTGTTTCTTGCATGTGCCTTGACCAGGCAAGCCCATGGTTTTGAACCAGTGACCTCAGTGTTCCAGGTCGACACTGTATCCACTGCACCACCACACATCAGGCCTATTTTTTGACAGAGACAGAGAGAGAATCAGAGAGAAGGACAGATAGAGACTGACAGGCAGGAAGGAAGAGAGAAACATCAATTCTTTGTTGAGGCTTCAAGTCAGCGACCTGAGGCTCAAGCTAGTGACCATGAGATTATGTCTATGATCCCATGCTCAAGCCAGCACCACATGCTCAAGCCGATAAACCTGTGCTCAAGCTGGCAACCTCAGGGGTTGGAACCTGGGTCCTCAAGGTCCCAGGCCGATGCTCTATCCACTGCACCACTGCCTGGTCAGGCAGGTCCACAAGCTTCTTGAAGGTACTCTGTTCCTCTACCTTTCTGGTGAAATATAGCTCAATTCTCAAAGTTCACTGTTATTTTCAACATTTACTGTTTTGCAAAATCTTTTAGTCATTAAACTCTAATATGTAAAAAAGTGTACACTTAAAAGAACAAAAATTTTAAAAAGAAAGTGATAGAAAACTTTCTTTCTTTCTTTCTTTCTTTCTTTCTTTCTTTCTTTCTTTCTTTCTTTCTTTCGACAGAGACAGAGAGAACAACAGACAGGAACAGACAGACTGGAAGGGAGAGAGATGAGAAGCATCAATTCTCCGTTGCGGCACCTTAGTTGTTCATTGATTGCTTTCTCATATGTGCCTTGACCGGAGGGCTACAGCCGACTGAGGGACCCCATGCTCAAGCAAGTGACTTGGGCTCAAACTGGTGAGCCTTGCTCAAATCAGATGAGCCCATGCTCAAGCTGATGACCTCGGGGTTTCGAATGTGGGTCCTCTGCGTCCCAGTCCAAGGCTCTTTCCACTGCACCACTGCCAACTCAGGCTGATAGAAAACATTTAAAAGGAGAACTTTTAGAATATTCCTTCATAGAACAGAATTGTAGATTTGTCATAAACCTTAAAGGTTAAATCAGTGTTTTGCGACTTGAGTAACTGATTTTCTGTCAAGTTTTTCTCCTATAATGCCTACTCCTATGACTATTCACTTATCTTATTTTAAAAGTGAATACATTATCCAATACGACTGGTGTCCCTGTATGCAGAGAGAGATGGCAAGGATCAGGTGCACAGGGCAAAGGTCACACGAGGACACTGAAGGCAGCCACCTGCACCCGAGGAGAGAGGCCTTGGGAGACACCAACCTGCCTGCTCCCTGACCTTGGACTTCTAGTCTCTAGAACTGTAAGACAATGTTTCTGTTGTTCGGCTAAATAAAAGAGTTAACAAAAACCTTTGCACAACCAGCATTAACTGTAACCTACAGAATCTCTATTTTTCAGATTATAATCTGGTTTTTCACAAGTGAACAGTTCTGTGAAAGGTACATTTGTTAATGTGAAAGCAGTATATCATCTGTGAGCATCAGAATTCCCTGGGTGTGAGTTAAACAAATCAAGGAAGGAAAGTGGACAGTTTTCTTTGAGAAACTCAAGTTCAAGCATATGATCCAGAGGCTAACTTTTTCTTATGCAAAATAGACAGTTGTATTTCAAAATAATTTAAAAACAAAATTTTAAAATAAGCGAACAAAGAACAAAGATAGCACAGACACAAAGTGTAGGGAAATAATACAATATAAAAGGTCCCAGACAGACATATCTTTTCTGGTTTCAACACTAGACGGACCACCACCCAAGCTCCACCAGAACAAGGACAACTGCACACTGTGCTGCTCACGCCATGAAGTTACTATTTCTAATAGTAGCATCTCTTCTGGTGATGCAGGCAGCCAATGAAAACACCGTGCACACAGAAATTGGTGCTATGTTATCCTCTAGTCCAAATTCCTTTGAAACCACCAGTCTTCCAGGAAGAAACGGTAAGGTAAGATTTTCTTGTTTATTTTCTTTCTTTCTCTCTTTCTCTCCTTTCTTTCTTTTTCTTTCTTTCTTTCTTTCTTTCTTTCTTTCTTTCTTTCTTTCTTTCTTTCTTTCTTTCTTTCTTTCTTTCTTTTTCTCTCTCTTCCTTCTTCCTTCTTCCTTCCTTCCTCCTCCTCCTCCTCCTCCTCTTCCTCCTCCTCTTCTTCTTCTTCTTCTTCTTCGTCGTCTTCTTCTTCGTCTTCTTCTTCTTCTGTGTCTCCTTCTCCTTCTCCTTCTCCTTAAATACGTGTTGGAAAACCCAGAAAAGAAGGAAGCCTGGACCAATATTTTAAAATATATTGATAAAATTTGACCTAAAATATCTGTGGCATATTAACTTTTATCAATACCAGTGTATACACTCACTCCTCATTCAATTCAGATAAAATAATTTTTTCATAGGATCTACTAAACTTAGGTAATACATTTTGACACATACATGCCCATACATAAACATGTGTCTGTAAATACATGTGTGTGTCTTGGTTCATTTCTAAAGAAGAGAAACACTATGAGTTAACTGGCTCAACTTTTAATTTATATACCAAGTGAAGAATATGAAGGGACATGTACAATGATTATCCAAACTGCACACGTGTACAAAGGCACAGAGATAACAAAACAGTCTCTGCCCTGATTAAATACAGGGAGGAAGGGTCAAAGCCTGAAACCTGGGGGGCTGCTGACATACAGACTCTTCTTGAAAACACTGGTTATAATGCTTTCAAAAAGACAGTTACAGCCAGTAACAACGTTTTCCTGTCCAGTCCATTTCAGCACCAGATTCAGAAGTGTACCCAGATTTCTTGGGGACGGGGCGGTTTCCCAGGGAACATGGCAGTGTGACTGAGAGGTTTTGCCCTTAGTAACCGCGCCATGCGAAGGGCTGTTCAGAGTCCACATTGGAATAGTTTGTATCATACTTTTTAAACTAGAATCGTGGCCCTGGCTGGTTGGCTCAGTGGTAGAGCATCAGCCTGGCGTGCAGGAGTCCCGGGTTTGATTCCCGGCCAGGGCACACAGGAGAAGCGCCCATCTGCTTCTCCACCCCTCCCTTTCTCCTTCCTCTCTGTCTCTCTCTTCCCCTCCCGCAGCCAAGGCTCCATTGGAGCAAAGTTGGCCCTGGCGCTGGGGATGGCTCTATGGCCTCTTCCTCAGGCGTTAGAATGGCTCTGGTTGCAACAGAGCAATGCCCTGGAGGGGCAGAGCATTGCCCCTGGTGGGCATGCCGGGTGGATCCCGGTCGGGCGCATGTGGGAGTCTGTCTAACTGCCTCCCCATTTCCAACTTCAGAAAGAAAAAAAAAAAAAGACAACCTAAAGGGGTCTTCTGTGAACTGGCCCCTCCTCCCATATTTAATAGTCAAGGCCACTAATTACAGAATTAAAACTACTTCAGAAAAATCCAGAAATTAGTGCACCAATAAAAACAAAAAGATAAGACAGATAATTAACTAGCATCCAAAATGAAAGGTGTTTGACAGATATTAATTATTACACTAAACCAAGGGAAGAAGCCAACAGAAAAGAACAATTTCAGAGGAGAAACCTAATAGGGCCACTTGACGCCAGAGGTTCTGAATCCAAGAGAAGATATGTAGTGGAGCAGGGCAGGGGAGTCCAAACCGTGAAATGTCACGAGAGCTCTCTCGAAGAAACAAAGAAAATCTGCAGTATATACAAGTCACCATTTGAGATTGCTTTTTAGTCAGAAGCTTCCAATTTTAACACAAAAAAACGAAGCCAAGCTTTAAAACAGACACATTTTAGACATTAAACAAAACTTACACACACACACACACACACACACACACACACACACACACGTGAGCGCTTGCTTTCATAGATGAGGGAAGGGCTGCCCTCGTGGACTCTTAGGTGTAATGTAGGTCGTGTCCCTGCAAGAACTTTAAACCTAAACTCAGGAAGAGAAAGACTGAGATCCCGACAAACACAGAGAAGTCTCTGGAAGTCCTAGGCGAGATTAAACAATCCAAGTTAGCTCAGTCTCCACTGATTCAGTGCGATGCGAGACTGACTAATCCTGGACGGACTCAATCTCCACTATGCCTTCCTAGAGCACAAAGTCCTAGAGAACCTGACGTCTCTGAGGGCCCGAGGCAGAACTGGTGAACCTGGTCCACTCAGTTCTCACTAATGTCCCTTCAGAGTACGAGCAGATATCCCTTAGAGTCTGAAGCAAGACGTAGAAACTCTCCACCAATGTGTCTGTCTTGGAGAGTGCACTGCGAACATGCCAACCATGTCTGATCTATTTCACTGTACTCACTACAAAACAGAAAAGCAAGCATACAGACATACAGAGGAAAGCTAGCATTCAGTAAAGCAAAAAGAGTTGCTTTACTTACCTACTCAAGTTCTCTGCCTAATAGTCCAAACTGTCAAATTTGGGAGCTGTACAGACCCACAGGAAGACCCAGAGCCCCGAGAACATTTCAGGTGGCGCACCTCTCCTTGGGACTCAAGCAGGACCGGGCAGCCTCCCAGAGAGACCAGCCGATTCGAGGTGCCTCTACCCGGTGACACGACACACCATAGGCCCCGCGTGGGCGCCAAATGTTATAAAGTACCCAATCCACAATTCCATGGGTTTTCGTAGAAGCACATAGTCCAATTAAGTTTTGAAAAGTTTTATTAAAGGAGGAAATTTATTAAATATGCCGGCTGCATATAGCTTACATGGGGCAGTCCCAAAGTCCCAAATTGTGTGTCTCCTTAATATTTCAGGGGTTGGTTATATATCCTTAATTATACATGGGTGGGGAAAAAGCATGACATCACAACCTTTGCCCAGAGATACACACATTAACTACATACTTTCAGGAGGGGAGAGGTAGTTTCCATGGAGAAAAATGCCTGTAAATGGCCCATTAATATAAGAAAAGGTTTGGTCAGAGTAATGGCGGGGTAGGAAGTGATACCGATAAATCTCCCCCAAAACTCAACAAGATCTTCAACCAGAAACAGAAAAACCTATACTTGGAGCCTCCAGATGTTTCGCAATACACCCGAAGGTATGGTCGAGTGAAAAATTGGCTAAATATATAACCAAACCCCAAAGGAAATAGGGAGTAAGAAATGCTCCGCCTTCCTCACTAACCTAAACAGGGCGGCTTTCTCTGGTAACTGTGAATATAGAAACTGAGGCGGGCAAAGGGGGTGAATAGATCCAGGCCGCGGCACAAACGGCTGAACCAGGCTGTGGCACAGAGATCCAAGCCGAGGTAAAACTGATCCTGTGGCAACCCAGGCAATACAAGATAACACTCGCGCCAAACCCAAACAAAGAAAGACAAGTGGGGCAGCCATTTTACCCGATCTCCTGGTCAGTGCATGCAGTTAGTGGGCGAGAGATTTCTTCCTAAGCCCCGGGAGTGGGTACCCATGTTACCCCACAGAGAGGCAGAGTCAGAGGCCTTTGTGTGGGCCGAAAGCGGAATCTCTGGGCAGCCCCAGCACCCTGGGAAAGCCGCGCACGGGAGGGAGCGAGAACTAATTCCAACGGTGGAAATTTTCCGTCTGGTGGGGGTTTCACTCAGAGGGAAACACGGCCGGCTTCATATTCTGGTCTGCATGCACAGATAGTGAGCGAGAGATTCCTCTGAGTGCCTCGGCAGTGCATGCCCGTGTTATCGCACAGAGGGGCAGAGTCAGGGGCCTCTGTATGGGCCAAAGCGGAATCTCAGGCCACCCCAGCGCCTTGCAAAAGCCGCGAACGGGGACAGAGCGAGAGCCAATTCCAACGCTGCAACTTTTCCATGCGGTTGGGGGTTTCACTCAGAGCGTGAGACTGCTGGCTGGATATCCTGGTCTGCGCGTGCAGATAGTGAGCGAGAGTTTCCTCCAAGCGCCCGGAAGTGGGCGCCCGCCTGTGTTACCGAACAGAGTGGCAGAGCCAGAGGTCTTTGAGTGGGCGGAAACCCCGCCTGATTATGCTAGCAGCTCTGACTGACTGAGCCTTACCTAGAGCCCTGTGCTGAGTGGAAATAGAGTGGGGAGTTGCCAGCTCTTTGAGCCTCTTACTATCCAGGCAGAGGCAGCAGCAACCCCATAGCTGGATTATCAGGCTACTAATTATGGAAGGAAAGACTAGGAGAAAGGCTCCAGGAACACGGACTCTCTCACTGGCGGAGCCTATAAATGCTAATGAGCCTCAACTGCCAACGAGACTAAAGCACAATACATGACATTGCCATAGAGACTTATCAACTGCAAACCTCTACCTGAGCGTGCCAAAGGGGCAGAACCTGGGGTACAGAGTCACGGACCAGGAAGAGGGAGAGAAAAGAAAAAGCAAGAAGATAACCTCTCAAAATCAAGAATAATCTGCAGACTTTATAACCTATCCCATTTTATTATATTTGTTCGTTTGTTTCTCTTATCTTCATTCTTGATATTTTTTTTCCTCCTCCAATTTGGCCGATTAACTCTGCCGGTTTTACTCTCTCCTTTCCTTGAACTACACTACCCATAAGTGTTACATCTCCCATTATCTTTTCTTTCCTCTTCCTTTCTCTCTATGAGGGTTGCACTCCAAAACCCTTAACTTTCTCTCTCTCTCTCCTCTTTTTTCTTTTTTCTTCTTTAGTGGTTCCCTCTTTTTTTTCTCTCTCTCTTTCTTTTCTCCCTCTATATTAATTTCTTCCTTTCTCCTTTACATCTCCTCTCATTCAAACCTCAATAACAAACAAATTATCTTATCTGGGACTCAAACTTATGTTTGTGGCATTTTGGGGTTTTTTTACTTCACCTTTTTAACTCACTAGCAGTGCTCCCATTCCTAGCTCTCCATTTTATCTAGTTTTGTTCCAATAAATACAATAGTAATTTTTTAATTTGTCTCCCCATTTTTCTGTTTTCCTCTTATTCCTCTCATCATAACTCTTAGACAACCAACACCTAAAAGCAAATCATTTTATTCTTGACCCAAATTTTTTCCTTATTTTCTTTTTGTGGGTCCATATCCCCTTCTTTTTTCTTTTTTTTTTCTTTTTTTTGCCCCTTTATTACTTTTCCCCAATTCAGGCCCTCCATTACAGGCATTGTTTGTTATAATTCACAGTTCACCACAAGATTTTCTCAAGAAAGAGGGGAGAGGAGAGGAGAGGAAAAAAGGAGGGGGGGAATAATTTCCTTTTTTTTAATTTTTATTTAATTTTATTTTTCTTTATTTCATTATTAATTTTTTTTTAAAAAAACAACTCTTTTCGATTTTTAATTTTTTTAACTTTTTATTCTTTATTAAATCTCATTAATACTATCAACAAAACCACCCTCAGATGCCATTAAGGAAGAGAAAATCAAATATCATGGATACAAAAGAAAGAGAGGTAACACAGATAGATGAGGAAAATTCTATGGAGAAAAAATTTAATATATTGGAAACCTTGGAGCTAAATGACAGAGAATTCAAGATAGAAATCCTAAAAATCTTCCGAGATATACAAGAAAACACAGAAAGGCAATTTAGGGAGCTCAGAAAACAACTCAATGAACACAAAGAATATATGTCCAAGGAAATTGAAACTATAAAAACAAATCAAACAGAGATGAAAAACTCAATTCATGAACTGAAAAACAAAGTAACAAGCTTAGCTAATAGAACAGGTCAGATAGAAGAGAGGATTAATGAAATAGAAGACAAGCAACTTGAGACACAACAGAGAGAAGAAGAAAGAGACTGAAAAATTAAAAAAAATGAGATAGCCCTACAAGAATCATCTGACTCCATCAAAAAGAATAACATAAGAATAATAGGTATATCAGAGGGAGAAGAGAGAGAAAATGGAATGGAGAACATACTCAAACAAATAATAGATGAAAACTTCCCAAGCCTGTGGAAAGAACTAAAACCTCAAGTTCAAGAAGCAAACAGAACTCCGACTTTTCTTAACCCCAAGAAACCTACTCCAAGGCATATCATAATGAAATTGACACAAACCAACAGCAAAGAAAAAATTCTCAAGGCAGCCAGGGAAAAGAAGAATACAACATATAAAGGAAGGCCCATTAGATTATCATCCAATTTCTCAGCAGAAACTCTACAAGCTAGAAGAGAGTGGACCCCAATATTTAAAGTCCTGAAAGACAGGAACTTTCAGCCACGAATACTATACCCATCAAAGCTATCCTTCAAATATGAAGGAGAAATAAAAACATTCACAGATACAGAAAAGATGAGGGACTTTATCATCAGAAAACCCCCACTCCAGGAAATACTAAAGGGGGTTCTCCAATCAGATACAAAGAACAAAAAAAAACCAACAGAGCCACAAGTAAAAGCGCCAAGAAGAACACGATAAAACCAAATTTAAACTGTGACAACAACAAAAAGAAAGAGGGGGAGAAGATGGAGATTAAAAGTAGCAAAGGACGATGGAGTGCAAAAGTACTCACAAAATAGTTTGCTACAATGAACAGGGTAGGGACCCTTTTCATTACTTAAAGGTAACCACCATTGAAAAAACCACCACAGAATCACATGAGATAAAAAAGATAGCAATAGAGGAAAGATGTATGGAATACAACCAAATAAAAACAAAAGATAGAAAAAAGAAAAAGAAGGATCAAACAATACACAAAACTAACAGAAAGCAATATATAAAATGGCAATAGGGAACTCACAAGTATCAATAATTACACTAAATGTAAACGGATTAAACTCACCAATAAAAAGGCACAGAGTAGCAGAATGGATTAAAAAAGAAAATCCAACTGTATGCTGCCTACAGGAAACTCATCTAAGTAACAAGGATAAAAACAAATTCAAAGTGAAAGGCTGGAAAACAATACTCCAAGCAAATAACATCCAAAAAAAGCAGGTGTAGCAATACTCATATTGGATAATGCTGACTACAAGACAGGAAAAGTACTCAGAGACAAAAATGGCCATTTCATAATGGCTAAGGGGACACTGAATCAAGAAGACACAACAATTCTTAATATATATGCACCAAACCAAGGAGCACCAAAATATATAAGACAGCTACTTATTGATCTTAAAACAAAAACACAATCATACTTGGAGACCTCAATACACCGCTGACGGCTCTAGATTGGTCATCCAAACAGAGAATCAACAAAGACATAGTGGCCTTAAACAAAACACTAGAGCACCTGGATATGATAGACATCTACAGGACATTTCATTCCAAAGTGACTGAGTATACATTTTTCTCCAGTGTACATGGATCATTCTCAAGAATTGACCATATGTTGGGCCACAAAAACAACATCAGCAAATTCAGAAAAATTGAAGTTGTACCAAGCATATTTTCTGATCATAAAGCCTTGAAACTAGAATTCAACTGCAAAAAAGAGGAAAAAATCCCACAAAAATGTGAAAACTAAACAACATACTTTTAAAAAATGAATGGGTCAAAGAAGAAATAAGTGCAGAGATCAAAAGATATATACAGAGTAATGAAAATGACAATACGACATATCAGAATCTATGGGATGCAGCAAAAGCAGTGATAAGAGGGAAGTTCATATCACTTCAGGCATATATGAACAAACAAGAGAGAGCCCAAATGAACCACTTAACTTCCCACCTTAAGGAACTAGAAAAAGAAGAACAAAGACAACCCAAAACCAGCCGAAGAAAGGAGATAATAAAAATCAGAGCAGAAATAAATGAATTAGAGAACAGAAAAACTATAGAAAAGATCAACAAAATTGACAAACCCTTGGTAAGACTTACCAAGAAAAAAAGAGAAAGAACTCATATAAACAAAATCCAAAATGAAAGAGGAGAAATCACCACGGACACCGTAGATATACAAAGAATTATTGTAGAATACTATGAAAAACTTTATGCCACTAAATTCAACAACCTAGAAGAAATGGATAAATTCCTAGAACAATACAACCTTCCCAGACTGAGTCAAGAAGCAGAAAGCCTAAACAGACCTATTAGTAGAGAAGAAATAGAAAAAAACATTAAAAACCTCCCCAAAAATAAAACTCCAGGCCCTGACGGCTATACCAGCGAATTTTATCAAACATTCAAAGAAGACTTGGTTCCTATTCTACTCAAAGTCTTCCAAAAAATTGAAGAAGAAGCAATACTTCCAAACACATTTTATGAAGCCAACATAACCCTCATACTAAAACCAGGCAAGGATGGCACAAAAAAAGAAAACTACAGACCAATATATCTAATGAATAAGATGCTAAAATACTAAACAAAATACTAGCAAATCGAATACAACAACATATTAAAAAAATAATACATCATGATCAAGTGGGATTCATCCCAGAATCTCAAGGATGGTTCAACATACGTAAAACGGTTAACGTAATACACCATATCAACAAAACAAAGAACAAAAACCACATGATCTTATCAATAGATGCAGAAAAGGCTTTTGATAAAATACAACACAATTTTATGTTTAAGACTCTCAACAAAATGGGTATAGAAGGAAAATATCTTAACATGATAAAGGCCATATATGATAAACCATCAGCTAACATCATATTAAATGGCACTAAACTGAAGGCTTTCCCCCTTAAATCAGGAACAAGACATGGTTGTCCACTCTCTCCACTCTTATTTAATGTGGTACTAGAGGTTCTAGCCAGAGCAATCAGACAAGACAAAGAAATAAAAGGCATCCATATCGGAAAAGAAGAAGTAAAAGTATCACTTTTTGCAGATGATATGATCCTATACATCGAAAACACCAAAGAAGCCACAAAAAGACTACTAGAAACAATAAGCCAATACAGTAAGGTCGCAGGATACAAAATTAACATACAAAAGTCCATAGCCTTTCTATATGCCAACAATTAAACAATTGAGAACGAACTCAAAAGAATAATCCCCTTCATGATTGCAACAAAAAAAATAAGATACTTAGGAATAAACATAACAAAGAATGTAAAGGACTTATATAATGAAAACTATAAACCATTGTTAAGGGAAATCGAGAAAGATATAATGAGATGGAAGAATATACCTTGTTCTTGGCTAGGAAGAATAAATATAATCAAGATGGCTATATTACTCAAAGCAATATACAAATTTAATACAATTCCCATCAAATTTCCAATGACGTTTTTTAAAGAAATAGAGCAAAAAATTATCAGATTTATATGGAACTATAAAAAACCCCGAATAGCCAAAACAATCCTAAAGAAAAAGAATGAAGCTGGGGGCATTACAATACCTGACTTCAAACTATATTATAGGGCCACGACAATCAAAACAGCATGGTATTGGCAGAAAAATAGACACTCAGACCAATGGAACAGAATAGAAAGCCCAGAAATAAAACCACATATATATAGTCAAATAATTTTTGATAAAGGGGCCAACAACACGCAATGGAGAAAAGAAAGCCTCTTCAATAAATGGTGCTAGGAAAACTGGAAAGCCACATGCAAAAGAATGAAATTGGACTACAGTTTGTCCCCCTGTACAAAAATTAACTCAAAATGGATCAAAGATCTAAACATAAGACCTGAAACAATAAAGTACATAGAAGAAGACATAGGTACTCAACTCATGGACCTGGGTTTTAAAGAGCATTTTATGAATTTGACTCCACAGGCAAGAGAAGTGAAGGCAAAAATTAATGAAGGGACTACATCAGACTAAGAAGTTTTTGCTCAGCAAGAGAAACTGATAACAAAATAAACAGAAAGCCAACTAAATGGGAAATGATATTTTCAAACAACAGCTCAGATAAGGGCCTAATATCCAAAATATACAAAGAACTCATAAAACTCAACAACAAACAAACAAACAATCCAATAAAAAAATGGGAAGAGGATATGAATAGACACTTCTCCCAGGAAGAAATACAAATGGCCAACAGATATATGAAAAGATGCTCATCTTCTTTAGCTATTAGAGAAATGCAAATCAAAACTGCAATGAGATACCACCTCACACCTGTTAGATTAGCTATTATTAGCAAGACAGGTAATAGCAAATGTTGGAGAGGCTGTGGAGAAAAAGGAACCCTCATACACTGTTGGTGGGAATGTAAAGTAGTACAATCATTATGGAAGAAAGTATGGTGGTTCCTCAAAAAACTGCAAATAGAACTACCTTATAACCCAGCAATCCCTCTACTGGGTATATATCCCAAAAACTCAGAAACATTGATACGTAAAGACACATGCAGCCCCATGTTTATTGCAGCATTGTTCACAGTGGCCAGGACATGAAAACAACCAAAAATCCCGTCAATAGATGACTGGATAAAGAAGATGTGGCACATATACACTATGGAATACTACTCAGCCATAAGAAATGATGACATCGGAACATTTACAGCAAAATGATGGGATCTTGATAACATGATACGAAGCGAAATAAGTAAATCAGAAAAAACCAGGAACTGCATAATTCCATACGTAGGTGGGATATAAAAGTGAAACTAAGAGACATTGATAAGAGTGTGGTGGTTACGGGGGGAGGGGGAATGGGGGAGGGAAAGAGGGAGGGGGAGGGGCACAAAGAAAACAAGATAGAAGGTGACAGAGGACAATCTGACTGTGGGCTCCATCTAAGCCACTGACCCCTTGCTCAAGACAGCGACCTTGGGGTTCTGAGCCTAGGTCCTCATCATCCCAGGCTGATGCTCTATTCTTTGTGCCACCACCTGGTCCGGCATTAAAATTAAAGGAGAAATTTAAACTCTTTTTTTTCCATATTGATAATACCTTGCACATAAGAATATTTAGTAGAAAAATGTCCTAAGTGATGTTTAAATTTTCCTACCTATTCAGAGATCTTAAGAACATATGATCTTTGATCTGTAAGAATAAATCTTAAATATCAATGCTTTATAAAATAGTTACTTTTTCCATTGTAGACTTTCCATCTCTAATATTTTATTTTTTAAATAAAGTTGGGTGTACTTATTTTTAACAATGATACATTAGAACTGAGTTTAATTTTCATATATTGATTAATAACATTTTTTAAAAATTAAATACCACAAGGAGAGAACAATACTTTTGGAATATAATTAATATATTTTAAAAGGAATTACAATTTTTTTTTAGTTTTGTTTTATTTTTATATTTTTCTGAAGTTGGAAACAGAGAGGGAGTGACGTCACAGAAATGGCGCCGTGAGCAGTGCTTCCGACAGCTCTCCCCTAAATCACAACAAATTTATCAACTAGAAACAGAAAAATTTATCCTCGGAGCACTCCGGAGTTCCACACAAACTGATAGCGAAAGGACTGTTATCACTTGAATCTGAGAGACGAGGGTGTGGAGGAAGCTACCGCAGGGACATTCATTCAAGCCGCGAGGTTGTGCGCCTGTGGTGAGTCAGCCCACACTCGGGAGCCGCGAGCAGCCGGGAGCCGCCGCGAGCCGCTGCCGAGAGCTGCCGCCGCCACTGCGAGCAGCTGCGGGCGCGCGCCCAGTACGGTTGCAGAGCGAGCACCGCTAACGTTCCCAGCGGCCCGCGCACTGCGAGTGAGAGTCGCCAGCCACCGGTGCCCGGAGCACCCCATTCGCGCACGTGCCCTGGGCATTCCACGCGCCCAGAGCGCCCTACTGGCCCGCACACCCAGGGTGCCCCATTATCCTGCGCCTGGTGCGATCCAGCCGCCAGCGGCAGGGTGAGCGGGAGAGGCACCAGGGTGGTCTTCCCTACTTGGGAGATTCTCTCTGTGGGCGGGGCACCTCACCCAGCCATTCAAGCTAACAATCAAGCGTTGGGGGAGGGGCGCGTGCAGGCAGCCTAAAATACCTTCGGGAGTACAGCTGTGACCCAATCACTGAAATTAGCTTAACCCATGAAATCTGTGCACCCTCGGTTCTAATTGATAAGATCTCTCTCAGTTCAGCGACCCAAGACAAGAGGCGTGATATTTTTTAGTGCCTCTCGCTAAAGGGGCAGGGGCAACTTCTGATTGATAGAGCCTCCATATTCAGGGATAAACGCTAACAAGAAGGACTTGGCAGATAATAAGATCTATACTACACTAGTCGCAAGCAGAGACTAGTGCCTCTTCTTCCCAGCCAAAACAGGCTACAAAGTGTGGAAAGCCTGGGTTGAGAGGTTTAACTGAATGATAGGTGCTGAACAGTCACCTTGACAACAATTGACTCCCACCCCCGCCTGATTACACTGGAGGCCCTGACTACCAGAGCCTTTCCCAAAGCCTTGCACTGAGTGGGGATAGAGTGGGGATTTCCCAGCTCTTTGAGCCTCTTACTCCCCAGGCAGAAGCAGTTGCAGCCTTATAGCTGGATCACCAGGCTGCTAATTCAGAAAGGGGGGACTAGGAGAGAGAATCCAGGAAAGCAAACTCTCTCATCGTTGGACCCTGCAAACGCCAACAAGCCTTGACTACCAGCAAGACTAAAGCCAATTATAGGACGTTGCCATAGAATCCCATCAACTGCAAATCCCTACCTAAGTGTGACACAGGGGCAGAGCCTGGGGTACAGAGTCACCGACCAGGAAGAGGGAGAGAAAAGAAAAAGGAAGAAGTTAACCTCTCAAAATCAAGAAAAATCCACAGACTTTACAACTTATTCCACTAATTTTTTTATTGTTGTTGTTTGTTTCTTCTATCTTATTGCCTTTATTTCCTCCACCTCGGTCCTTCTATTCTCTGCCCATCTTATGCTTCCCTTTTCTTGAACTACACTACCCATGAGTGTTACATTTTATTTCTCTTCTTCATCCTCACCCTCCTTTAAGGTTATACTCCAAAACACTTAACTCTCACTCTCTCCTCTTTTGGTTTTTTGTTTGTTTGTTTGTTCTGCTTTATTTTGTTTTTTTTTTCTTTTCCTTTTTTATTTCTTCCTTCGTTTTTCTCTTTTTCTTATTTTTTCCTTTCTATTCGTTTTTTCTTGTATCATTTTACTTTCCTCCCATTTAATCCTCAATCACAAACAAATTAGTTAATTTGGGACTCAAGGCTTTTTTTGGCTTTATTTTTTTTATTTGCTTTTGTTTTTATTTTTTTCTTGTTTGTTTATTTTTGTGGCATTTTGGGTCCTCCCAACCCAAGGTCTCCATTGTATTTAGTCTTCGCTCCACTTAATACAACAGATTTTTACTTATTATTTTTATTTTTCTCTTCTTTATTATTCTTTTTTGGTCCTTTTTCCTGGTTCACTCTTATCCCTCTCATTATATCTCTTAGTTGACCATCACTTACAAGCAAATCATCTTATGCTTGTCTAAGATTTTCTTCTTTTTTTTTTTTGCATTTAATAGGTCCCTACTCCCTTTTTTTTGCCCCTTGAACTCTTCACCCCAAATCAGGCCCTCCATTATAGGCACGATATTTCCCTGAGGAGGGGAGAGGAGGGAAAGAGAAGAAAGAAAAAAGGGGGAAATAATAAATTATTACTGTTTTTTTGTGGGGTGTTTTACCTTTTTTTTTTTTTTTTTACTTTTTACTCTTTATTAATTCTAATTAGTGCTATCAACAAGACCACCCTCAGATGCCGATAAGAAAGAGGAAATCGAATATTATGGATACAAAAGAAAGAGAGGTAACAGATAGATGAGGAAAATTCTATGGAGAAAAAATTTAATATATTGGAAACCTTGGAGCTAAATGACAGAGAATTCAAGATAGAAATCCTAAAAATCTTCCGAGATATACAAGAAAACACAGAAAGGCAATATAGGGAGCTCAGAAAACAACTCAGTGAACACAAAGAATATATTACCAAGGAAATTGAAACTATAAAAACAAATCAAACAGAAATGAAAAACTCAATTCACGAGCTGAAAAACGAGGTAACAAGCTTAGCTAACAGAACAGCCCAGATTGAAGATAGGATTAGTGAAGTAGAATACAAACAACTTGTGGCACAACAGAGAGAAGAATAAAGAGACTCAAAAATAATAAAAAACGAGAAAGCCCTACAGGAATTGTCTGACTCCATCAGAAAGAATAACATAAGAATAATAGGTATATCAGAGGGAGAAGAGAAAGAAAATGGAATGGAGTATATACTCAAACAAATAATAGACGAGAACTGCCCAAGCCTGTGGAAGGAACTAAAGCCTCAAATTCAAGAAGCAAACAGAACACCGAGTTTTCTTAACCCCAACAAACCCACTCCAAGGCACATCATAATAAAGATGACACAAACCAATGACAAAGAAAAAATTCTCAAGGCAGCCAGGGAAAAGAAGAGTACAACATATAAAGGAAGGCCTATTAGATTATCATCAGATTTCTCAGCAGAAACTCTACAAGCTAGAAGAGAGTGGACCCCAATATTTAAAGCCCTGAAAGAGAGGAACTTTCAGCCAAGAACACTATACCCATCAAAGCTATCCTTCAAGTATGAAGGAGATATAAAAACATTCACAAATACAGAAAAGATGAGAGAATTTATCAACAGAAAGCCCCCACTCCAGGAAATACTAAAGGGGGTATTCCAACCAGATTCAAAGAACAAAAGAAAACAACACCACAAGTAACAGCTCCACCAAGAACACAATAAAACTAAACTTAAACTGTGACAACAAAGGAAAAAATGGGGGGAGAGGATGGAGATTAACAGTAACAAAGGACGATGAAGTGCAGAAATACTTATAAGATAGGGTACTACAATGAATATGGTAGGTACCCTTTTCATTACTTAATGGTAACCACCCTTAAAAAAACCACCACAAAAACACTTGACTTAAAAAAGGTAGCAACAGAGGAAAGAAGTATGGAACACAAACAAACAAAAACAAATGATAGAAAAACAAAAGAGAAGAATCAAACTAGATACAAAACTAACAGAAAGCAATTTATAAAATGGCAATAGGGAACCCACAAGTGTCAATAATTACACTAAATGTAAATGGATTAAACTTACCAATAAAAAGACACAGAGTAGCAGAATGGATTAAAAAAGAAAATCCAACTATATGCTGCCTACAAGAAACACATCTAAGCAACAAGGATAAAAACAAATTCAAAGTGAAAGGCTGGAAAACAATACTCCAAGCAAACAACACCCCAAAAAAAGCAGGTGTAGCAATACTCATATCTAATAATGCTGACTACAAGACAGAAAAAGTACTCAGAGACAAAAATGGTCATTTCATAATGATTAAGGGGAAGTTGAATCAAGAAGACATAACAATCCTTAATATATATGCACCAAACCAAGGAGCACCAAAATATATAAGACAGCTACTTATTGACCTTAAAACAAAAACTAACAAAAATACAATCATACTTGGAGACCTCAATACACCGCTGACGGCTCTAGATCGGTCATCCAAAGAGAGAATCAATAAAGATATAGTGGCCTTAAACGAAATACTAGAACACCTGGATATGATAGACATCTACAGGACACTTCATCCCAAAGCGACAGAGTATACATTTTTCTCCAGTGTACATGGAACATTCTCAAGAATTGACCATATGTTGGGCCACAAAGACAATATCAGCAAATTTAGAAAAATTGAAATTGTACCAAGCATATTTTCTGATCATAAAGCCTTGAAACTAGAATTCAACTGCAAAAAAGAGGGGGAAAACCCTACAAAAATGTGGAAACTAAACAACATACTTCTAAAAAATGAATGGGTCAAAGAAGAAATAAGCGCAGAGATCAAAAGATATATACAGACAAATGAAAATGACAATACGACATATCAGAATCTCTGGGATGCAGCAAAAGCAGTAATAAGAGGAAAGTTCATATCACTTCAGGCCTATATGAACAAACAAGAGAGAGCCGAAGTAAACCACTTAACTTCACACCTTAAGGAACTAGAAAAAGAAGAACAAAGACAACCCAAAACCAGCCGAAGAAAGGAGATAATAAAATTCAGAGCAGAAATAAATGAAATAGAGAACAGAAAAACTATAGAAAAAATCAATAAAACAAGGAGCTGGTTCTTTGAAAAGATCAACAAAAGTGACAAACCCTTGGCAAGACTCACCAATGAAAAAAGACACAGGACTCAAATAAATAAAATCCAAAATGAAAGAGGAGAGATCACCACAGACATCATAGATATACAAAGAATTATTGTAGAATACTATGAAAAATTATATGCCACCAAATACAACAATCTAGAAGAAATGGATAAATTTCTAGAACAATACAACCTTCCTAGACTGAGTCATGAAGAAGCAGAAAGCCTAAACAGACCAATCAGCAGGGAGGAAATAGAGAAAACTATTAAAAACCTCCCCAAAAATAAAAGTCCAGGCCCAGACGGTTATACTAGTGAATTCTATCAAACATTCAAAGAAGACTTGGTTCCTATTCTACTCAAAGTCTTCCAAAAAATTGAAGAAGAAGCAATACTTCCAAACACATTTTATGAGGCCAACATAACCCTCATACCAAAACCTGGCAAGGATGGCACAAAGAAAGAAAACTACAGACCAATATCTCTAATGAATACAGATGCTAAAATACTAAACAAAATACTGGCAAACCGAATACAACAACATATTAAAAAAATAATACATCATGATCAAGTGGGATTCATCCCAGAATCTCAAGGATGGTTCAACATACGCAAAACGGTTAACGTAATACACCATATCAACAAAACAAAGAACAAAAACCACATGATCTTATCAATAGATGCAGAAAAGGCTTTTGATAAAATACAACACAATTTTATGTTTAAGACTCTCAACAAAATGGGTATAGAAGGAAAATATCTCAACATGATAAAGGCCATATATGATAAACCATCAGCCAACATCCTATTAAACGGCATAAAACTGAGGACTTTCTACCTTAAATCAGGAACAAGACAGGGTTGTCCACTCTCTCCACTCTTATTTAACGTGGTGCTAGAAGTTCTAGCCAGAGCAATCAGACAAGACAAAGAAATAAAAGGCATCCATATCGGAAAAGAAGAAGTAAAGGTATCACTTTTTGCTGATGATATGATCCTATACATCGAAAACCCGAAGGACACCACAAAAAGATTATTAGAAACAATAAACCAATACAGTAAGGTCGCAGGATACAAAATTAACATACAAAAGTCCATAGCCTTTCTATATGCCAACAATGAAATATTAGAAAACGAACTCAAAAAAATAATCCCCTTCACGATTGCAACAAAAAAAATAAAATACCTAGGAATAAACATAACAAAGAATGTAAAGGACCTATATAATGAAAATTACAAAGCATTGTTAAGGGAAATCGAAAAAGATACAATGAGATGGAAAAATATTCCTTGTTCTTGGATAGGAAGAATAAATATAATCAAAATGGCCATATTACCCAAAGCAATATACAAATTTAATGCAATTCCCATCAAAATCCGTATGAGATTTTTTAAAGAAATGGAACAAAAAATCATCAGATTTATATGGAACTATAAAAAACCCCGAATAGCCAAAACAATCCTAAGGAAGAAGAATGAAGCTGGGGGCATTACAATACCTGACTTTAAACTATATTATAGGGCCACGATAATCAAAACAGCATGGTATTGGCAAAAAAATAGACACTCCGACCAATGGAACAGAATAGAAAGCCCAGAAATAAAACCACATATATATGGTCAAATAATCTTTGATAAAGGGACCAACAACACACAATGGAGAAAAGAAAGCCTCTTCAACAAATGGTGTTGGGAAAACTGGAAAGCCACATGCAAAAGAATGAAACTCGACTACAGCCTGTCCCCGTGTACTAAAATTAATTCAAAATGGATCAAAGAACTAAATATAAGACCTGAAACAATAAAGTACATAGAAGAAGACATAGGTACTAAAATCATGGACCTGGGTTTTAAAGAACATTTTATGAACTTGACTCCAATGGCAAGAGAAGGGAAGGCAAAGATAAATGAATGGGACTACATCAGAATAAAATGTTTTTGCTCAGCAAGAGAAACTGATATCAAAATAAACAGACAGCCAACTAAATGGGAAATGATATTTTCAAACAACAGCTCAGATAAGGGCCTAATATCCAAAATTTACAAAGAACTCATAAAACTCAACAACAAACAAACAAACAATCCAATAAAAAAATGGGAAGAAGACATGAACAGACACTTCTCCCAGGAAGAGATACAAATGGCCAACAGATATATGAAAAGATGCTCAGCTTCATTAGTTATTAGAGAAATGCAAATCAAAACTACAATGAGATACCACCTCACTCCTGTTAGATTAGCTATTATCAACAAGACGGGTAATAGCAAATGTTGGAGAGGCTGTGGAGAAAAAGCAACCCTCATTCACTGTTGGTGGGACTGTAATGTAGTACAACCATTATGGACGAAAGTATGGTGGTTCCTCAAAAAACTGCAAATAGAACTACCTTATGACCCAGCAATCCTTCTACTGGGTATATACCCCAAAACCTCAGAAACATTGATACGTGAAGACACATGTAACCCCATGTTCATTGCAGCACTGTTCACAGTGGCCAAGACATGGAAACAACCAAAAAGCCCTTCAATAGAAGACTGGATAAAGAAGATGTGGCACATATACACTATGGAATACTACTCAGCCATAAGAAATGATGACATCAGATCATTTACAGCAAAATGGTGGGATCTTGATAACATTATAAGGAGTGAAATAAGTAAATCAGAAAAAAACAAGAACTACATGATTCCATACATTGGTGGAACATAAAAATGAGACTAAGAGACATGGACAAGAGTGTGGTGGTTACCAGGGGTGGGGGGAGGGAGGACATGGGAGGGAGGGAGAGAGAGAGTTAGGGGGAGGGGGAGGGGCACAGAGAACTAGATAGAGGGTGGCGGAGGACAATCTGACTTTGGGCGAGGGGTATGCAACATAATTTAATGACAAAATAACCTAGACATGTTTTCTTTGAATATATGTACCCTGATTTATTAATGTCATCCCATTACCATTAATAAAATTTATTTAAAAAAAAAAAAAAAAAAAAGGAAACAGAGAGGCTGTCAGACAGACTCCTGCATGCACCCGACCAGGATACACCCGGCATGCCCACCAGGGGGCGATTCTCTGCCCACCTGGGGTGTTGCTCTGTTGCAACCAGAGCCATTCTAGCACCTGAGGCAGAGGCCATAGAGCTGTCCTCAGCACCCGGGCCAACCTTGCTCTAGTGGAGCCTTGGCTGTGGTAGGGGAAGAGAGAGACAGAGAGGAAGGAGAGGGGGAGGGGTGGAGAAACAGATGGGTGCTTCTCCTGTGTGCCCTGGCCGGTAATTGAACCCGGGACTCCTGCACGCCAGGCTGACACTCTACCACTGAACCAACCGGCCAGGTTGGTTTATTAAACCATATGTTTAATAAACCATGTGTTTTATTAAACATAGAAGAATTGTTTTGTTATTTTAGAAATTCCAGTTACTTTAAAAGTTTCTATAGTAACATGTGTTTAGCTCTGAATACACTCAGAGGGTCACAGTATTTGGTTGGATAAACAAATTAATAAAAACTATTCAGTAACTTTTTCTTCTATATTACAGAAAAACAACCAAAGTTTTAAGGAGCATTATAAGAACAGATGAATTTGAAGATGAAGAGTTATTTATTTTCTGTTTTAGAGACCTGCAAATGAAGTGGATCTAGTAACAATAATGGTAATGGGTGGCAATTCAGTTTATCTTTAGTATCAATGTTTGTGTATGTGGTTACCCTTAACAGAAGAGAGAGATATTTTAACCTATAAAGAATTTTCTGATCATTTTCAGCTTTGCAGGCATTTCCTAAATAAATTGGTGTTGTTGTGAGTGGGAGCGCAGAGAAAGAGATCAGCAGACAAAATGTCAGTGAACTAGCAAAGGACCACCACTCGCTTGGGCAAATGGCGCCGAGTCCATGCTGTGTCCTATTTTTATTCACAAGATTTCAAAAAGCTTGTTTACTTAGAAATTGGCATAGCGTCAAGCGTAACCTTTAATTAAGAAAACATAGAATACATCTGCGTGATAGCTTAGTAACAATACAATATCAAAAAGCATTAACTGTTATTGCGTGTATGGTTCTCACAACATTCC
The DNA here is from genome assembly GCF_036850765.1 of Saccopteryx bilineata. Classification (NCBI taxonomy): domain Eukaryota; kingdom Metazoa; phylum Chordata; class Mammalia; order Chiroptera; family Emballonuridae; genus Saccopteryx; species Saccopteryx bilineata. The sequence goes on along the minus strand of NC_089492.1, from coordinate 83,246,536 downwards.
TTTCTTTTATCTCAAGGAATAGCCTTGAAGGGAACAGTAAAATCTTATGAGAAGGTTTTACTGAGAAGAGAGTTCAGCAACCGCTTTCAGTCACATAGACTTGTGTCAGTGACTCGCTTTTGAATTACAAAACAATTCTCTTGGCAAAGTATTCTTTTCTTGTTGGCTGTGCTCCCATCCAAGGTCATGCAATGGATTATTCCACTACATTTCCTTTTTTTTGTTTATGCTGAATGTTATGAAGCACCACAGAAAACACAGCATTCTGTTATTCATCCCTTATTTCTCTTGCTTTGATTCGCCGACAGACTATATATAAAAAAAAAAAACATAAAATTAATACTATTTAAAAAAGTCCTACAGTGGATCCTAAAAATCCTTTAATATGTTCTATAGCAAGGGTCCCCAAACTATGGCCCGCGGGCCACATGCAGCCCCCTGAGGCCATTTATCTGGCCCCTCTGGAAGGGGCACCTCTTTCATTGGTGGTCAGCACGTCTTCACTCACGTACAGTACTACTTCCGGTGACGCGAGATGCAAGTGTCACAGCTCCAGAAGCGCATCATATCACTTGTTACAGCTAGCAGTGACAAATATGGAACCGGACATTGACCATCTCATTAGCCAAAAGCAGGCCCATAGTTCCCATTGAAATACTAGTCAGTTTGTCAATTTAAATTTACTTGTTCTTTATTTTAAATATTGTATTTGTTCCTGTTTTGTTTTTTTACTTTAAAATAAGATGTGTGCAGTGTGCATAGGGATTTGTTCATAGTTTTTTTTATAGTCTGGCCCTCCAATGGTCTGAGGGACAGTGAACTGGCCCCCTGTGTAAAAGTTTGGGGATCCCTGTTCTATAGGATTTAATTGCAATAAATTATCTATTAATTCCTTCAATATAGGTTGACCTGTTAGAATTTTTAATTTTCTTTGAAAGCTTCATGAATATGTCTTTGTAATTTAATGATTTCTTTAGTTATATTATCATGATTTAACAAATGCTTTTTAACATTTTCCTAAGGGAAATAAGTATGATTTTAAGGAATAAAGGTAACACAAAAAGTAGTTACATTTTAATCACATCTTAGCTTAATTTGTCTTTGTAGGTTAACACTTTGATCTCTTAACATAATCATAGTCTGTTCTAAATCATTAACTTTAGTATTAATGTTACTATCTATAAGTTATTGAGAAGTCCACAGTTGTTTAGAATCTTCATGCCATTTTTGTACAAAGGCCACAGTCTGTATACTTTGATGTAATGCAACTCCAGATATAGCAGCCCCAGTGGTTACAGCTATTAGTCATATAATGATGGTGACAATCAGTCCAACTAGTCTCTTGGTTTGCTTCAAGGACTTAATAAAATGTTGTAACAGCATCATGGAAGGGGAACCCTGCCACATCCAATGCATCTGTACTGGAATCCAGACTCCTGTTTGGGTTCTTAAAATGTAAAGACTTTTACTATTTTCATTAAAAAGAATAGGAGAATTAATACATGTATATAGAGCACACTTATTGCAAGTTATTTAATAATTTTCAGCTGTCTATTTGGTTTCACCTATAATAAATATAAGGCAATCTAACACAAGCAGATATGAAATGTGTTTTATTCTTCTTAAAGATTAACATAATATGATTAGAAGGATGATTTTTCCTTTCTACGCTGACATATGTTTAAGTGCCGTGGCTACTTTCCACAAATGATATTGTATAGGGCCAAATTTTATAGTGGAGCTTGAGGTGACGTCTCTCCTCTATACCATATGATAGTATGATTACCTTGACCATCAACTGTAATTGAACCATTGTTCTTATGCCACCTTAAATCAGCAACCTGCCCTTTAACTCAGACGGAACCATGAGGGCTTTAATCTATGTTTCATGTACAGATGTATTACTTTTAAATTTGTATCCTTATAACAAACATTTTTTTCCTTCCCCTTTACTGTTATTTTTGACAATAGAGAGCCAAGCTTGAGCTTCTATTTTTAAACAGTGTGGCTCATGTCCTATACATATAGGTAATCCCTCAACTCCTGTTGTATAGTTTTCTAATTTCATGCCTTCTTCCAAAGGTGCTAAGGGACCTCTATCATTAAAAGGTCCTGGAAGCTAATTAGAGTCATTAACAAAAATAGGAAAGGCACTATTTTCCTAACGAATAGCTCTACTTAATGGAGGATTAGGGACATATGCCTAATAACTAAAATTTTCAGTTCTACTTACCAGAATTGTTACCAAAGCAATCTTTGCCAAAAACAGGTTAGTAGCATTTTCTTCTTTTCTAGTAGCTTGTAGCATCTTTTTACCAGTAAAGGTCAGCTTTTTAAGTTGACCCTAACTTGGTGTTTTAGCCTTTTCAATACCAAGCAGCAGCTCCTGTAAGGTTTTTTTGAAATTCATTTCTTCCATTTCAGCAATGGGCAGATATGGAAAGAATCTATTGTTCTTATTTATGTTGTTAGTTTAATTCTGTGAGCAGGAATCCAAAGGACTTCACTGTATTTGCAATGACACAAGCAAACCCTCTTCCCCAATGTTACACTACACTGGGTACCTATTGATCCAACTCGTTTTTATAATGCACAGGTTGATTAATCTTAGAACTGTTATTTTTTGTTCAATGTCTGCAGCAGTCAAATTATCTTCTCCTGTATTTAAGAAATTTAAAGTAAATAAAGCTTTGTGTAACATAAGTCTAGGAGATAATCTTCCTTCTCTCTCCTTTTTGTTTAAGTAACATATTTTTCAGAGTGCAGTTACTGCGTTCAATAATTGCTTGTCCTTGTGGATTATATGGAATTCTAATAGTATGTTTAATATTCTAAAATGCTAAGAATTGTTGAAATTTAGCAGATGGATAGGCAGGACTATTGTCAGTTTTAATTGCTTTAGGAATGCCTATAACATTAAAAGCATCAATAAGATGTTGAATGATACAATCATCCTTTTCACTAGGCAAAGGCGTGGCCTATCGAAAGGAAGAATAAATATCAATAAAACTGTACATAAGATAAGTTTTCTAAAAGAAGAAATATGAGTAATATCTATTTGCTGCAGGTTATTACTGTGTTGTCCTCTAGGATTCATTCCTCTCGGTAATGGAGGAGCATTTATAATACTATACTCAGGACAGTTTCTAACAATATTCCCAGCTCCTTGCCTGGTCATTTAAAATTTTTGCATTAAATCTTTTCTATTTGTATGAGTCTTTGCATGAAACTTAGTAGCTATTTCTATTGATCCAATGAGTAATTGATTAACTTTATTATTTGTAGTAGACATAGGTCCTGGTAAAGCTGTATGAGAATGAATGTGAGTTATATAGACAGGCAAATTTCGTTTCTACAATAAAAGTTGTAACTCTTGAAACAATTTGTGCAATCTAGAACTATTATTTGCAATATAAAGTTTCTATAAGTTTAACTGTATGTTCTATATAATATGAATCAGTAACAATGTTAATAGGACAGGATGTTTGAATTTTGTCTTCAGCTATAATTAAACTATACTGATTTAAAGTTTCAGAAGCATCTTTAAGGATGACTGAAAGTTCAGCATTATTTTCACAAGCTATTAATATGTCATTTATATAATGGATTATTAAAGATTGAGGATATTTCTGATGAATCTTTTCTAAAGGTTGATTTACATAATGTTAATACGGTGTTGGGCTATTCAACATTGCTTATGGAAGTAATATAAACTTAGTAAGAATAGTTAGTTCTGCTTATTGTTATAGACATAATAGCTAGCATTGTTAGAAACAGAGTCAAAGGTGTTTTTGAAATTTTAGTCTTAATTAAAACATTTTTTGCCCCCTGGGTAAGTTTATTTAATTGTCAAATCTCCCTTTCTTCTATTTCTGACTCATGCCGAGCTTTAATCTTCTGGAAGGTATCTACTGGTCTCCCGTATCTATGGAGATAAAAGGAAATCCTCACCCCTACATTTTGCCTACATTGCTGTTGTAAATTAGCAAACTGTCTATCTAAAAAGTTCATCTTGTGTAATATTAATAAGAGGGTTAGCATTAGCATTCTGATTAGCTTGAATACAAGCCTGATTCTCCTACTAAGTCATAAATTGTAACTCTTTCGCTTTTGAAAGAACAGTCTGAGCTAACATTTCTAAATTTTTTGAGATAAAACATTCAGAGTCTATGAAGGAGGATAGCAGTTCCTGCATATTAGGACAGTTAGTTCTATAGTAGGAGCAAGTAATTTTTAACGCTTTAAGAGCTTTGAAAGAAATTTGGTCATAGTGAGTATAAAAAACTTCTTGTCAGAAAATGTTGTGGACCGTTAATGGCAAAAAGCCATTATAGATTCGAGGCTTAGCAAAAGGCTAAGTTCTCCCCCCTCCATCTCCATATTTGGCTTTGATGCTGAGTATTTGCACCCACTCCACTTGCTTCCTTGGGTTGCTGGAAGCAATATACATGCCCTTCCTCTGACTCTTTATTTGTTTCAGATGTTTGTAAATTTCAGTAATATATCCTCTTTTTGCCTTGGGAGAGTTCCTGTCTTAGCCTTTGATGTGCAACTTTGTATCAGGGTCCTTGATTTGCATAGGTCTATATAATAAAGCAAACTGGGGCTATGAGGCACTCAGATACTGCCAGGCAGTTTGAGGAGTCCTCCTGGTCCCATTGGTTTTGTTCTGACAAAGTGTGTTTCCTTAATTCCGCACTGTTATTAGGAGCCGCGCTGGTCCGCGGCAAGAAAGTTTAGACTGTAATTTAAAAAGTTGCTCTTTTATTTATGTACAAGATAACTGTTTTTCCCCATCAGAGGCTAAATGACCCTTGTTATCTTCCTATTGTAAAAAAAATCTTAGAGCTTTGTTAGGGACTTTCCCTAAGCCTTGCAGCTTAGTGACTATTGCCTAAGTAGGCTAAAAAGAAAACTAATGTTGCTTAGCAATAAGAGATGCATCAGCTTCTATATCTAAAAATCTTTTGTATTGTTAAGTCTATTATAGGGCATCAGAAGAACTAAATTTCTGCTTTCCTCGGTGCCTCCTTTTTCAGGATGTGGTCTTACAAGCAGCCAACTGCCTAAAGCAGCTTGAGATAAATTCTTAAAATGACTTAATTTTACTTAATTCCTTAGTTTTACAGATTTGAGCATATTTTTACAAAAAAAAACAAGACAATTTTCAACACAGAAACACAAGTAAAACATATAATTTTAACTAATCCTAATACTTGAATTCTTATTTGATTTAAAACTTTGAATACACCTTACAATGTATTAACCAAATTAGCAAGTCTTAAGGATCTATATCCTATTCAACTTAAATTTAAATGAGCGCCCCTTATAATTTCTAATTTTAAAGCAAAAAAATATGGATGAAACTATTTTTTTAAAATCTGGCATTTTTAATATTTGCATGTAAACACTTAATTCAGGTCTTAAAAATCACATTTTAGACATCAAACAAAAACTAAACAGAAATTAGAATCAGACAAACCAGAGAAACCTGGGATTTCAGAGCACAGTCAGAATATGCCTGATTTTAATCAGGGCATTTTCTGACAGAGGGACTGACGATGGATGAGACTAAACAAAATTTCCCCAAGAAAATTTTCTTGGAAGCTGCTGGGATATTTTCTATAGTCAGATCCAACACATGTCCCTTGTCTCAGTTTCCAGGCAAAGAATAAGAAAGAAACAAAATGATAGCTCAGAGGATTGTAGCTAAAACACCAAAGAAAATCAGTATTTATTATTATTATTATTACAAAGACTAGAGAATTCTAAGGACTTCATGATTCTTCTATATGTCCTAATTCTAATTGAATTTGTACCAATTGATGTAAAGCTGTAAGTTTTTTCCCTTGTCTCCAACTCCAGTGATTTGCATCTAGGCTTTAAGACAAGCAGATCTAATCTGAGCTATAACAGCATCAGTATAACCAGTTTGTTGTCCTACAGCTGTATAAGCACCAACACCGATGAGCATTTCAAAAGTAGCTCCCAAGGGATTATTTCTGGTGTTTATGCAAGATATTCGAAGAGCTTCCTCTCTCCACCAAGATTTGAATTGTAAATATTGTCCTGGTTCCAAAACCGTACTAGCAAGTAAATCCCAATCCAAAGGAATCATTAAATGATCATTACAATAGGAAGAGATAAGGCCTTGAACATATGGGGACTGAGGTCCATACATACCAACAGATTGTTTGACTAGCTTTAAGAAAGTAAATTCAATTTGGTTGAATTGGACATTATGCCCTCCCCCAGGATATTGAGCATTAGAAGGGAAAGGCTGTTGAATAATTGGAAAAATAGATGCAGAAAGATTACTAGAATTAGATTCTAAATCATCATGATGCATAAGCACCTGTTGCATTTCAGAGATTTCGGGGAATTGAAAATCCTTCCCCTGCTGGTACCAATTAATTCTTGACCTTGAATTGGAGGAGCCATAGGCTGACATGTATTTTGCTTTTGAACAGGATAAGCAGTATACTGATTTCCAATCTCCCGTTGTTCTAGTGTAAGTTATAATTTATTTAATAAATGTTTTAGACAGGCAACATCATCTATTGGGGCTTCTTCATTTTTTGGCAAAGAGGAATAAAAGCCTGTGGATGGCTGAATTTCATTAACATTATCAGTAACTTCAGAAGCAGAGACAGTATTGTCCAAATCATTATTCTGCTCATTCTGTGGTGAATCAAGTTCTTCAGACTCATTATAAATAACCTCACTCAAGTCTTTGACAGAATCTCCATCTGATTGCAAAGGGCCAAGTGCTGTAGCAATAAGATTATAAGCAGCCCACATTTCAGCATCAAGCAGATCTCCGTGCTGATGAGTGTGGCGTAAAGATTTCCCTACTTGTTGCCAAACATTCAAATTCAATTGATTACAATGTTCAGGAGTATACCAATAACAATGTTTCTGAATAACATTTAGAAATGTAACAAAACCTTGTCTTTTATCTGAATTCTAGATCCCTTTAAAAGGGAGTTTAAAACTTGTATATAATTATCTAATAATGAGTGGGAATTCCCGATGACTTTCCAATTAAATCCCGAAAGTTTCGTGTACATGGCATGTCCAGCTTACCCTTTCAGTTTTGTCGGTTCCTAATCTTCCCTTAAGGCCCCCTGTTGGGCGCCAAATGTTGTTGTGAGTTGGAGGCACAGAGAGAGAGAGACCAGCAGACAAAATGTCAGTGAACTAGCAAAGGACCACCACTCACTCAGGCAAGTGGCGCAGAGTCTGTGCCATGTCCTATTTTTATTCACAAGATTTCAAAAAACTTGTTTACTTAGAAATTGGCATAGCATCAAGCATAATCTTTAATTAAGAATACATAGAATACATCTGTGTAATAGCTTAATAACAATACAATATCAAAAAGAATTAACTGTTATTGCTTGTATGGTTCTCACAACATTCCTTTCTTTTATCTCAAGGAATAGCCTTGAAGGGAGCAGTAAAATCTTATGAGAATGTTTTACTGAGAAGAGAGTCTAGCAACCGCTTTCAGTCACATAGACTTGTGTCAGTGACTCGCCTTCGAATCACAAAACAATTCTCTTGGCAAAACATTCTTTTCTTGTTGGCTGTGCTCCCATCCAAGGTCATGCAATGGATTATTCCACTACAAATTGGGAAGAAACACTCACAAGTAAACAATTGGTTAGTGTTGTGGGAAGACTGTGTATTTATCATTTGTGTGCTCCTTCCAGTTTATTGTTTTTCATCACTTGTAATAATGGAATGGAAATGTAAGCTGTACAGATTCTCAAATACATAATTTCTAAAAGATTTTGTTTATTCATTTTTTAGAGAGGAGAGAGAGAGAGAAAGGGGGGTTGGAACAGGAAGTGTCAATTCCCATATGTGCCTTGACCGGGAAAGCCCAGGGTTAGAACCAGTGACCTCAGCGTTCCAGGTTGACGCTTTATCTATCCACTGTGCCATCACAGGCCAGGTGAGGTTCTCAAATATAAAGTATTTATTGGCTGTGATGAATATACGGCATATAGTTTCTTGTGGCTAAAGTAGCTTTTGTTTCATTTCTCACTAATTGCAGACCGGTGTTTGAAAGAATCGTTCCAATCTCTGTGAGGCTGAAATGAGTCAGGCTGTTGCATGCCGAGTTCTCAGTGATGCGAGAGAGAATATTTTACCAGTTTTATTTTCAAATATATGCTTGCTCTCTATGTTTTGAATAACATTGTCTGGGACTCATAATTCCTAGCAAAGATTGACAGTTTGGAAACAGTAGTAGTGCATGGAACTGGAGGTGAAGAATACTGCTACTTGTGTCATTGATCAGACCTCACAAACAAAGTATTTGCAAAATTCATTGTCATTTCAAAGAGAAACAATTTAGGCATTTGCAAGTAATTTAGGTACATTAAGATCCAATTCTGTAATTTCTAATAAGAACATGTATGGATGAAGAATTTGGGGGCTTAAACTTTTAGCTTCCAGAACATTGAAACAATCTCTTGGAATTTGTCAGCCTGGATATTACTATTTCTAGAAAATGTTTCTTCCAGCACAGTGCCAAAAATATTGCTGATATAAAGGTAAGTAAGTATAAACTCTCTTTACTTCTGTTCCCTCAGATTCTCTCATCCTTGGTTCTATTGGAAGGCATCCTAGCCCAATATTGGGCCAGAAGTCTATGTTAAATTGAATTCTGAACTCCTAAAACCAGGACCTTTTTGTTCACTGGCCTTTGGGCTCATTACTCAGAATCGAGCTTTAAGTCTCATGGTAGATTTGCCATCTTGGTAAGTTAGTACTCTGTTTTTCATTCCTTTGTTTCCCCCCAAAAGTACAATGTGTTTTAAATAGAAAAGACTTCATTAACCATAAATTTATCAGTTACTTTGAAATTATATATTTATACCTAGGGGCCATATTTCTGCCCTACTATTTTTCCTTTGTGTTATAGGTCCCAGTATATTTGTGTGTGTGAATACTCACAGATGCTCTCTCACACAGACATATATACATGTAGAAGAGCTGGGGTCAGAATTGCCATTATGATTATATTGGTTTGCTTTATTATTTGCCTACTCTCAAGGTCTCACGATTCTAGTTTATTTATTTATTTATTATTATTATTATTATTTTGTATTTTTCTGAAGCTGGAAACGGGGAGGCAGTCAGACAGACTCCCGCATGCGCCCGACCGGGATCCACCCGGCACGCCCACCAGATAGGCAATGCTCTGCCCATCCAGGGCATCACTCTGTCACGACCAGAGCCACTCTAGCACCTGGGGCAGAGGCCAAGGAGCCATCCCCAGCGCCCGGGCCATCTTTTGCTCCAATGGAGCTTGGGCGCTGCTCATGCATATCACAACAGAGAGCAAGGTGGCAGCATCCAATGAAGCTGAAGATAAGATTACCTTTTCACAGGGCAATGCCACTGAAGTTCTATACTGTGAGAGCCTCCCACACAGGGATGAAATGTAACATATATACAAATGTTCACTAGCATTTGCATCAACAGAAAAAGGAACAATGCAGTGTTCTGATATTCATATAAGACTTTTCTGTATCAACACATACGGAACAGCTTTATTCATTTTAAGAGATACCTGGTATTCCTTCTATGCATAAACTTATGACTGTGTTTGCATAACCTATGCTGGAAGTATCTAGATAAGAAACTGGTACAATGGCTACTTCTCATCAGAGGAACGAGGTGACTGGGGGATAGAGATTGGAGGGAAACCTTTCACTAAATGACATTTTGTATGTTCTGAATTTTTAAACTTTGTGATTCTTTACTCAGAAGCTTAAATTGAAATTTAAAAAAATATAAACCTAAAAGTAAAAAAGCACGTGGGTACAATGCTTTTTATATGAAATTATAAAAGTTAAACAATTCTGTTTGTTGTAGCAAAAGTACCCATACAGTCATGAAAACAGTAACATTGAAGACAGTTATCTTGGAGAAGGGTGGAAAGGAAATGGGTTGGTGGAGGGATATATGGCCATCTTTACTGTATCTAGAAGGATTTTAAATTTTTAAAAATAAATATAGCAAAATGTTTACATTTGAAAATGCTGGCCCTGGCCGGTTGGCTCAGTGGTAGAGCGTCGGCTTGGCGTGCAGGAGTCCCGGGTTCGATTCCCGGCCAGGGCACGCAGGAGAAGCGCCCATCTGCTTCTCCACCCCTCTCCCTCGCCTTCCTCTCTGTCTCTCTCTTCCCCTCCCGCAGCCAAGGCTCCACTGGAGCAAAGTTTGCCTGGGCGCTGAGGATGCCTCTGTGGCCTCTGCCTCAGGCACTAGAATGGCTCTGATTGAGGCAGAGCGACGCCCCAAGATGGGCAGAGCATCGCCCCTTGGTGGGCATGCGGGGTGGATCCCGGTCGGGCGCATGCGGGAGTCTGTCTGACTGCCTCTCCGTTTCCAACTTCGGAAAAATACAGAAAAAAAAAAAAAAAAGAAAGAAAGAAAGAAAGAAAGAAAGAAAGAAAGAAAGAAAGAAAGAAAGAAAGAAAGAAAGAAAAAGAAAAGGCTAGGCAGCAGGTAGAAAGACTCTTCTATTCTCCTTAATGTATACTTGAAATATATCAAAGTTTTAAAAAGTACGTCAGCACTCAGCATAGGAGGTGGCACGCAGCAGCCCTCTGACAAGTGTTACTTTCCAGCCTGTGATGCTTCTAGTTCAGCATAGGAGGTGGCACGCAGCAGCCCTCTGACAAGTGTTACTTTCCAGCCTGTGATGCTTCTAGTCACCGTAATCTGAGACTTACTCGGCTAACTCCACTTTGTAAGCATTGAATGTTGCGTGGATATTCATTTTGAAAGTTGAAAGGGAATACTGCTTCTGTTAGAAGAGAAAAGAAAATACTATCTTCAATATCCATGTCTTCAATAAATGATATAACATCACCTAAAAACCTTAAATGTCTAGAATATTCTAAGCATTGTTTAAAAATGTTTTCTGATAGTTCTCTTACTCAACACTATGACATGTCAGCCCTGTGTTAGGCATATAAATGTGAAAAGAGTTCAGAGATGAGAGTTCGCAGTCTGTTTTAAAGCACAAGATCATAAGTAATGACTCTAAAAATAAGTTCTATGAGAGGAACAGAGAAAATGCTAGGGGAGGGCTGAGTGGTCTTTGAGGTATCAAGGCTGTCCTCACAAAAGGAAATAATTCGATCTGGGTTTTAAAGAATTCAGTCTGGGGATGTGAGATAGACAAGAGGTATAGGTGTATGTTGAGAAAAGCCAAAATTTATTCCTGATTTACTAACCTTTGCTTGTTGGGGACTGAAAAGCCAACAGGGTTTTTGTAGTTTAGATTTTTGGGGGACAGAGGTGTGGGGAACTGACTGTAAGCTGACAGTCTGCCCAACCCCCCACCTCACTTGCCTGATTAAGTTGCAAAAGCCTAAGCTCCTCCCCACTCCTCCATGTTAGCTGTGATGCTCGATTGTACGTACTCATCCTACCCCCTATGTTCCCTGGAAAGACTGGAGGCAAGTTTCTTCTTTGTGTGAAGTTAACTTGTTATGTATGGTGGGGGTTTTCTGCACTTGGTAAAATTCTTGGGTTGCCTTGCAAATGTGATCAGAGATCTCATTGATTTGCTAATAGCCCACTTTGTTTTATAAATAAAGCAAGATGTGGTTTTTGAGGGCACTCTGTTTCTGCTATCAGCTTTGCAGAACCCTCCGGAAATCATCCTTTAATTCAGGAATAGTCAACCTTTTTATACCTACCACCCACTTTTGTATCTCTGTTAGTAGTAAAATTTTCTAACTGCCCACCAGTTCCACAGTAATGGTGATTTATAAAGTAGGAAGTAACTTTACTTTATAAAATTTATAAAGCAGAGTTATAGCATATAATAATAATTACTTACCAAGTACTTTATGTTGGTGTTTTGCTAAGTTTGGCAGAATAAATCTTTATAAAACAACTTACTATAGTTAAATTTATCTTTTTATTTATACTTTGGTTGCTCTGCTATCGCCCACCATGAAAGCTGGAACTCCCACTAGTGGGTGGTAGGGACCAGGTTGACTACCACTGCTTTAATTCTTTAAGTGTATTTTCTTAATTCCGCACCATTCCCACTCAGGACCTGCATCACTAGTAGTGCTGGTTCGTGACATTTGCCTAATAAAACCCTGTACTTATCTGGATCTTAAAAAGACATAATTCAATGAGGGATCAGGGCTACCAGCCCACCCCTTTTTACCCTGTAGCATCCTTGGAGGGACCACATGGACTAAAAATGATATCTGTCTTAAAAAGAATTGTGTTTGTGGCTTTCGGTCATTAAGTAAGCCCTAACCAGATACACACAAAAAAACCGCACTAACTTTTTAGGGGAGTTGTATCAACTTGGATTAAAATAAATAGGAACTGTTCAAAATAAAAATGCCTCTGGGCCTTCAGTTTTCTTTAGGCTGGGAAAGCCACTTAGCTGCAAAAAGTCGCCATATGTTACGGAAAAGAAAGAACTGAACTCAGTGGCAGGACCAAGAGCCAAGGAAAGCAATAGATGTGGAAACCCACTAATACCAGGAGCCGGACATGTCACAATAAGGGAGCACGCCTGCTCTAGGATGAAGGAAATTGGCATTCCCAAGCAGATTTCAGTGTGTGCCAAAACTTCCACCTGGTCTCCTTGTCTTACGAGCCTGGAATGTCTGCTGCTGCTATCCTGTCCGTGTGTCACGCTGCAGTGTTGGAACCTGGATGGGAGGAAAGGAGGAGGTTCACACCTTGTCTGTCTAGTTCAGTGCTCTGCGTCAATGGATGCCCAAGGAGCAAATCCATGGAATCATACCTGAGGAGCCTTGTCTGCACTTGGACTTGATTTAGATGACAAGATACACAAAGATGACTTTGGTGATTAAATGAGACTTTGAAGTCTTGGGAATGAGCTACCGGGACCAGATGAGCCACTGTGGTAGATCACTGGATGATGGCCTTCCTGTGTTCCACACCTGTTTGTAGTGTGACATTGCCACCTCTGGGAAGGGATGGAGCTTAGTCCACCAAATGGCCTTGTGACATCCTCTGATTATGAAAGGAGGCCTATGGGACCCCAGCTTTCTATTGGCAAGAAGCACTGAAGGAAGTGGAAGAATGTGGTAGAAGTGATGTTATCTGAGCTCCAGAGCCTTGATCTGAACAGGCGCTGTGGGGAGCTTCTCAGTTGTGCTGCTGGACTGTACTGGGATACTGCTCAGATGTAGGAGCCTGGAATGAAAGAGAGGGAGAGAGAGAGGGGCCTGGTCAGCCCAGTCGTCTCAGCTGAGTCCAGCCCTCAGCAGCCTGCTGACTGAATGCAGCGGTCTGAGTCAGCCCAGGAAAAACCAACAGAATAACCACTAATTCAACATACAGAATTGTGAAAAACAACAAATCATGTTGTTTTCAGACACCCAGTTTTGGTGCAGTTTGTTAGTCAGTAGTAGATAATTGGAACTGTAGCCTCAGTAGTTAATTAATAAGATATATCTCTTACTAGCTCGCACACTGTGTGCTTATATGGTGCTATTATTCCAAAAGACATTATTAGGTCATCTGAAGAGAGATAGCAAAGTATCATAATCACTAATGCCTTGCTTTGATGAGTATTATTTAACATTTATTGAGTAACCATAAACTATAGTATAATCTTTAAACTAGAACAAAGTGATACTCATTTAATAAACTTTAACATTTTTGTAAAACTCAACATTGCTACAAATATGATCTCAGTAGACCCACTACCTTGTATAGTGTAAGAAGAATAATTGCCATTAACTGAGGTCTGAAACAGAGATGCCATAAAAAGAAATAAAGAAAGAAGGAAATTTATACTGATAATTTTTACATAGACAATAAAGAAACCTTAAAAACACTGGTCAGTCAGATGACAAAACTATCATCTTTATCAAAAAAATAACAGGCCCTGGCCGGTTGGCTCAGTGGTAGAGCGTCGGCCTGGCGTGCAGAAGTCCCGGGTTTGATTCCCGGCCAGGGCACACAGGAGAAGAGCCCATTTGCTTCTCCACCCCTCCCCCTCTCCTTCCTCTCTGTCTCTCTCTTCTCCTCCCGCAGCCGAGGCTCCATTGGAGCAAAGATGGCCCGGGCGCTGGGGATGGCTCCTTGGCCTCTGCCCCAGGCGCTAGAGTGGCTCTGATCGCAACAGAGCGACACCCCGGAGGGGCAGAGCATCGCCCCCCGGTGGGCGAGCCGGGTGGATCCCGGTAGGGCGCATGCGGGAGTCTGTCTGTCTCTCCCCATTTCCAGCTTCAGAGAAATACAAAAAAACAAACAAACAGAAAAAAAAAAAAACCAAAACCAAAAACAAAATGCTCTTATCTGGTTAACAATTTCTTTTAGTGAGATTCTGAGGTAGTGTGAGGTTTGTTCATATAACCCTTTGCTTATTTATTTGGTAAGTAGTTACTAAGCACTGACTTACTGTGCCTGCACGTGTGAGATGTTGGAGATGTTACAGCGAATGAGAAATGTGGTTTCTGTCTGCTCAAAGTCAGCTGGGGCTAAGGGTTGGTGGATAAATGAAATGTGAGCCCACTGTTATCACAGAAGGTACTGGTGACAGGCTAGGGCACTACAGTAAAAGGTTTTGTTGATTCTTAAAAGTTTCCTTAACTCAATAGCTTCCAGGCTGCAGCTGTAAAAAACATTGCTGTTTATTTTCTAAATTGTTCTTGTTTGCAAGGAGTGCTACATCTTGACCCCTCACGTCCCAGGTCCCTGGAGACCTATAAATGTCCTTGTAGGCATAGGGGGATCCTTACATTGTATTGTAACCTAACACTGACTCACAAAAGATGATGCATAGTAAAAGATTTTTTTCTAGGATTTTCAGCTGTTGCTTAAATATACTTTTTGGAAGAGAGAATATCTTCAGAGAGTAAAATTTGAGACCCCTCTTAGTGACAGTTGTAGTAGTTCCAATTGTGTAAAGTCTGCTTTTCCTCGTGCCTCATTGGATATGTGGCTGAGTCTCCCATCCTCATTTTTGGTTTGTTTTTGACTCTGCTATCTCACAGACATCAGAGCACGAAGACCTGCCTTATTCACTATTGTAGACCCTGTTAGCATGTAATAAATGTTTGTTGAATGATTCAGAGAAACACTGCAGAAAAATTATCATTTGAGACCATGACTATATTCTTATTGCATTTTTACTTGGCCATGTTGAAAACTTTGATTTTCAAACCACTTTAGCAAACCACCAAAATAGAAAAACAAAGAAAAGAAAAGAAAAAAAAACAACACAGAAAGCAGAACAAGAACAGTTAAAAAAATTTTTTTTTGTACATGTGAAATATAATTTTAAAGTATTACCTCAAGAAAATAGTTCTTCATTGTCTTATGTTATTCATAAACTGTATAATTGTATATGTGTCAGGGACAATTTAGTGCACAAACAAAACTAAAATAGTAACCTATTTTGTGAAATGAAACCTAAACCAGTATGTTTCAACAAGGCATTGTTATTAGAGTCCCAAACAAGTATTAAAATTTTAACAAAACATTATCAAAAATTTACTTTTTCTTAGATGTTGGAAAGTGATTTCTAACAAAAGCAGCGCCCTCAAGAAGAAATTGATGACCCAAGGAATAAACTGCAAAGGACTCCCTCCCTGGGGGCTGAACTTGAGACCCTGTTTGGGGCAGGTCTGCTAGAATCTAGTTGCGGGCTTTTCCTCCTGACCCCTCTGGGCTGCTCTTCACCCTTTTCCTTAGTTATGAAAATGACAGGTTTAGATAGAAAAGATCTGCAGCAGCCCCTTCCTCCTGCTTGCTCCTCCTCCTCCTAGGTCCCCTCCTCCCAAGTTTCCTCCTCCCTGGGGTCCCCTCCTCCGAGGCCCCATCCTCCCTGGTCCCCTCCTCGTAAGTCCCCTCCTTCTCAGTCCCCTCCTCCCTGGCCCCCTCCTCCGACGTCTCCTCCTCCCTGACCCCTTCCTCCCTAGTCTCCTCCTTCTTAGTCCCCTCCTTCCTAGTCCCCTCCTCCTTGATCCCCTCCGTCGCCCCTCCTCAGCTCAATGCTCTTTCTTTCCCTCTGCCTCCCACCTTCCATCCCGTCCTGCTTCCCGGCGCGCTCCCCTCCCCTCCCCCAGCCTAGTGACACTTCCCGGCCTCCGGCGCAGCAGCGGCCGCACACCGGCACCTCCTTAGGAACCGCAGCCCCGGGAGTCTCGCCTGGCCGGCCGCTGCCGCAGTCATGGCTGCTGATGGGGCGGACGAGCGCTCGCCTCTGCTGTCAGCCCCCCACTCGGGAAACGTCACCCCCACCGCCCCACCGTACTTGCAAGAAAGCAGCCCCCGAGGTAAGGCCACCTTCCTACCGGTGGGGAAAGACTGGAACCGAAAGGACCAGCGGCTGCTGCTCCGGCGAGGGGAGCTGTCCTGTGGACTGGGAGAGGGATGCTGACCCAGCGCCTTAGAACCTGCCGGCCTGACAGCTGGCTGCAGGCTTTCAGCGCGCGCGTGAGTGAGTGAGTGTGTGTGTGTGTGTGTGTGTGTGTGTGTGTATGTGTATGTGTTGGCTGCAGTCTTTCTAGTGTGTGTGTTTTGTGTGTGTGTGTGTATGTTGGCTGCAGTCTTTCTGGTGTGTGTATGTGTGTTTTCTGAGTGTGTGTGTGTGTGTGTGTGTGTGAGAGAGAGAGAGAGAGAGAGAGAGAGAGAGATTGTGAGTGTGTGTGCCAGAATGTTACATGAATTTCTGAGCTGGGCTGCTTTAGAGCAAACCCAAGTGCAGCTGGGAAGTGGGTGCTGATCTTGGACGATTATTCACAGACCCTTGTAGTTACTGAGAAGCCTCCAGAGCATGGTTCACCTTGGCATCTGCCCTTGAAAAGGCTTAGCTTGAAAAATATGCATCTTCTAGGTTCACCCAGCAGCTCTCTGTTCAATCAGGAAATTGCCTTACTAAAAGAAATAATCAATATGCCTATGTATGAAATCCCTGCCCTTCCTTGTTACTCCTGCTTGTAAAGAGTGTGTGTTAGCTTGTGAATGAGTAGGGAGAGAAGGAAAGATGGGATATTTTTGATGCATGTCTAGGTGAGATTGAAATTAACTTCTAAAAGGTAACCTAAGTTAATACTGCATATATTTCTATACAAGTCTCTTCTCCAGATAGATTCCAAAAAGATTTGATAGCGCCTGACCAGGTGATGGCACAGTGGATAGAGCATTGGACTGGGACACAGTGGAACCAGATTCGAAAACCTGGAGCTCGCCGGGCTTGAGTGCGGGCTCACCAGCTTGAGCCCGGGGTCTCTGGCTTGAGCAAGGGGTCATTGGTTCTACTGTAGCACTTATGAGAAAGTAATCAATGAACAACTAAGGCGCCGCAACGAAGAGCTTCGCATCTCTCTCCCTTCCTGTCTCTCTCTCTGTCTCTGTCTCCCCCCCCCAAAAAAACAGATTTGATAGCTATGAGATCTGGAGAAAGAAAGAAGAGGGGATCTATTTACCGAATTATTACATTTATTCAAAAGTCTTTTTGTTCTAATGCTTTTAGTAGATTTTCGGAGAAATAAGCTGGGGTCAAGAGTATAAAAAGTGGAAGGCATTTCTTAAAAAACAAAAACAGAGCCCTGGCCGGTTGGCTCAGCGGTAGAGCGTCGGCCTAGCGTGCGGAGGACCCGGGTTCGATTCCCGGCCAGGGCACACAGGAGAAGCGCCCATTTGCTTCTCCACCCCTCCGCCGCGCTTTCCTCTCTGTCTCTCTCTTCCCCTCCCGCAGCCAAGGCTCCATTGGAGCAGATGGCCCGGGCGCTGGGGATGGCTCTGTGGCCTCTGCCTCAGGCGCTAGAGTGGCTCTGGTCGCAACATGGCGACGCCCAGGATGGGCAGAGCATCGCCCCCTGGTGGGCAGAGCGTCGCCCCTGGTGGGCGTGCCGGGTGGATCCCGGTCGGGCGCATGCGGGAGTCTGACTGTCTCTCCCTGTTTCCAGCTTCAGAAAAGTGAAAAAAAAAACAAAAAAAAACCCAAAAACAGGCCCTGGCCAGTTGGCTCAGCGGTAGAGCGTCGGCCTGGTGTGTGGGGGACCCAGGTTTGATTCCCGGCCAGGGCACATAGGAGAAGCGCCCATTTGCTTCTCCACCCCCAGCCCCTCCTTCCTCTCTGTCTCTCTCTTCCCCTCCCTCAGCCAAGGCTCCATTGGAGCAAAGATGGCCGGGGCGCTGGGGATGGCTCCTTGGCCTCTGCCCCAGGCGCTAGAGTGGCTCTGGTCGAGGCAGAGCGACGCCCGGGAGGGGCAAAGCATCGCCCCCTGGTGGGCAGAGCGTCGCCACCTGGTGGGCGTGCCAGGTGGATCCCGGTAGGGTGCATGCGGGATGTCTGACTGTCTCTCCCCGTTTCCAGCTTCAGAAAAATACAAAACAACAACAACAACAAAAAAAACAAAAACAAAAACACAAGAGTAGTGAAAAGATTGGTCAAATACAGCTCTCGTAAATGTAGCTTAAGTGCACCTCTTGATTTTAGCTGAATGTAAGAGAAGTTTAAACACCCTAGGAGTCAAACATTAATGCTTTTGACAATATTAGCAGATCATGTTTCTTGTAGACAACTTGAAGTTCAAGTGTGGAATTGGAGCAGCTGTAGAGCAGGTTGAACTTGTCTAGTATTTAAAAATTTTTATTTAACACCTTATAACTTGAAAAGCAACAAATGAGGTCTTAATCCACACGGAACAAGAAGCAGGAAAAAGAGAAAAGATGCTTAGCTGTGAGTAATTCAGTGTGACCAATGAGTTGAGAACTAAGATACAAAATGGAGCAGAGACTTACCTGAGAAAGCACACCAGTCATATTTTGGTCAGCATTAAACGTTTGCCAGAAGATACTAGGTGGAGAATTTCCTTATTGGACAGATTTGATATTAATACTCTACTATTATCTAATTTTATGGTCTAGAATAGGTTTATGTACTTATCAATGAATGTTTCAACTTTATCAAGTCACCCTATTAAGACAAAACATTAGACAATTTATTAAGAGGCAGAATTTGAATAAGCAACTTTTCTGATTTTTATGCCCTTTGTGTCACCTCTATGTTTTTGACCAAATAGTGGCTAGATTATTCCACCAAATAGTCTACTCATAAGTCTGCCTGTGGACTTCATCATTTGCCATATATATGTTTAAACTGATAAGACTCCTCAAACTAGCCTGACCAGGCAGTGGCGCAGTGGATAGAGCGTCAGACCAGGATGCAGGGGATCCAGGTTCAAAACCCCAAGGTCACCAGCTTGAATGTGGACTCATCTGGCTTGAGCGCAGGCTCATCAGCTTGAGTGTGGGGTTGCTGGCTTGAGTGTGGGATCATAGACTTGAGCCCAAAGATTGCTCACTTGAAGCCCAAGGTCGCTGGCTTGAGCAAGGAGTCACTTGCTCTGCTGTAGCCCCCATGGTCAAGCACATAGGAGAAAGCAATTAATAAACAATTAAGGCGCCACAATGAAGAATTGATGCTTCTCATCTCTCTCTCTTTCTGTCTTTCTGTTCCCTATCTGTCCCTTTCTCTGACTCTCTCTCTCTGTCTCTGTCACACATACACACACACACACACACACACACACACACACAAAACGACTCCTCAAACTAAATGATAAGGTACAAGTTTCAGTTCAGTCATTGAGAAAAAAAGAATATTCATTAAAGAAAGATTTTAATAACTGAATGTGTTAAACAACAACAACAATAACATATAATTGGACTGAATGAATTTCAAAGATATTACCTTTATTCAACAATTCATGAATTGGGCAGCATTCCATCCAGCAGAGGGAAAGGAGCTCTGAGATCTGTACCAAACACGAGACTGTTGTAGACAGAAGGAAGCGGGTACAAGGAGTCACTCTAAAAACCTGGATTGGTTGTGGCAAGGT
Organism: Saccopteryx bilineata; assembly: GCF_036850765.1. NCBI lineage: Eukaryota > Metazoa > Chordata > Mammalia > Chiroptera > Emballonuridae > Saccopteryx > Saccopteryx bilineata. The sequence continues at coordinate 83,226,653 of NC_089492.1, read as the reverse complement.
CACTTTCCTAGGTGATGGCAGATTACCTCACTAGTGCGGATTAGGTGGCTCCTCATTGACTGGTTTAAGATTTCATTTCTGGGAAAGGCTGAAAGTGTGATTAAGCCTCCTTTTGCATAGCGTATGTGAGTCCATTTTGGGCCTACTGTCTTGTTTTTAACAATTGGTTTAGCAAAAAGCTCTTTCTGCCTTATGGTAGAATCACTTCTTAACTGGTAAATGAGATAGGTTAGAATTAGAAACTAATTTCATATGTCATTATACCTAGGAAACAAGAAGCTTAAATGAGAAGTAAAGACATTTTATTTGTATTTTTAATTGATTTTAGAGAGAGAGGAAGGGAGAGAGAGATCAATTTCTTGTTCCACATACTTATGCATTTATTGGTTGGTTGTTGTATGTGCCCAAACCAGGGATCGAACTGGCAATCTTGGCATATTGAGATGACACTCTAACTAACGGAGTTACCCAGCCAGGGCTATTTGGACTTTTGATAGATTTTTATGTGGTGGAAAGAGAGCAAGGGAGCACTAATCTGATTCATGGAGGCCCTGCCTTCCTGATTTAATCATCTACAAGTCAGGTTGTCACAATGAGCAGAATCAGATGCAGTGTGTTTGGGAGCAGCTACCAGAGCTCGCTGAGGCCCAGCAGGGTGTGCAGCTTCTGCCTCTGCACATGGAGGGTCTTGCTGAAGCTTGGCTTTGTGCTAAGCTAAAGCTAAGGACCCATTTAAGGGAATTTTTTTCAAACTGGTTCTTGACTAAAAATCTGCTTTGCTGAGGCCACCTCCCTATGAAGAGAAAATGGAGCCCAATCTGCTGCTGGTTTTCCAGTGTGGTGAGAGCCCATTTCCTTTCCTCTGGTTGGGCAGATTATCAGGCTCCATGGTTCTTTTTTTTCTATTTATAAATGCCATCATGTTCTCCTGGCTTTACCCAGCATCTTTAAAATATTAATCAAGACATGTCGTGTTCATTCCGTCATCCTCTCAGATATTTGAGCACCTGGTATACGGTTCCAGGTGTTGGGGAGTTCTGGTTCCAGGTTTTGGGGAGTTCCGGTGAGAGCTATGAGGAAGCGTGGTCATCTCAGAGAGTGAAGGGCACAAAGCAGCACATGAGGACAGAGCGTCGCTGGAGGCAGGGGCTGTTTCACATTGCATGTTCAGGAGAGATATCTCAGGTGACAGTTGCTTAGAGATCTGAAAATGACTCGGAATCAGCCACTGGAGTCTTTGCGGAGGAGTGTACCAGGCAATTGGAGCAGCCAGTATAATACGCTGATTGAAAACAAGGAAGACAGTGGAGGAGCGTGTGTGATGTGGGACAAGTGTGGCAGGAGCAGGTAGAGGCCTCTACCAGCAAGAGCAGGAGGGCTTTGTAGGTCCCTGTCAGGAGGCGGGATTGTGTTCCAAGGATCATGGTAAGCCATGGAGGGTTTGGAATAAAGGAGAGACATGAACTGTTTTCCTTTTTAAGGTCCTCGTGGTTGGCATGTGGACAGTGGATGACTGAGGGAAAACACATGAGATGAATCAGGAGGCCACTAGAGTGGAGTAGGCAGGAGGTACTGATCTGGTCTGATCTGGGGCAGGGCTGTGCAGTCGTGGGATTCAGGACAATTGTAAGTGGAAACAAAAGAATCACAAATCTCCAAAAATGGTGTGAACGACTAGGTAAAAAATTGTGCATTTTTCTGAGATGGGCAAACAGGAGGAGGAGTTTGTGTGCAGGGAAGGGGAGGACACTGGAAATCAATACCCTGTTTTAGACAAGCTGAGTTGAAACACCAGTAGTTGTCTGTCCACTGGAGACGTTGGTCAGATAGCAAGTGGTACAGTTCTGAGTCTGAGTAGACATCACAGCTGGAGAGTCATTTTCATGCACAATCATTTATTGCACTGCACATATGGTAACACTGCTGTGGGAGAAGGGAGGCTCTCAGCTGTCCTTTTTGTTTCCAAGGACTCTAAAAACTTTTTCTTGGAATGTCAAACTGTGAATGTGGAACATTCTGTTAAAATCTTGTAGGAAGAGCAGGATGGATATTCACAACTGTCTGTTAGAGCAAGAAGCAGCAGCTATTCTGGAAGATGACCCCAGTGAAGACCCTTATCCATGCATTTGGGGAGAAGCAGACAGCTGTGGGCACAGCTTTGTGCTCAGATGTTTTGTGCTGCTTTGTTGTGAGGATGAGGAGATACGGCATAACCTGGAGTGGCATCCCTTTAGTAGCTCCTAACAGGAAATACATCCTTCCTGCTGTGTCCTGTTCTTGTGAAAGGACTTCTGTACTTTGGGGAGGGGGGTTTGCTGTATTTCATGGCACTTTTCTAGATGTTTTTTTTTTCCCTAGTTGCTGCTGTAAAGTGAATTTCTTTTTCTCTGTAAGAATAAAAAATACATATGTGAGAAAGAAATGGGAAGCACAATTTTCTCTTTTGGCCTTCAGGTAAGTTTCAAGAGCATTGCCTAACTAAATCCCTTACTGTGTCTCAGGGACAGTCTGCCTCCAGGTGTGGTTTGGCCTGAGGACCTCACACTCAGCCAGTTATGAGCTATTGACCTTGGAATTGTTAAGTCTTTGGGACTCAGCTTCACAGCTGAGGAGCAGTGGTGTGTCATGCTCCTCAGGGCTCTTGCCCTCATAGTCTGTGACACAGTGTTCTTGGTAAGGAATCTGGATACACCCAGGCGACTATATCTACAACTTTAAAAAGTAGATTCAGCCTACTGTATCACCCAGACAGAATCCCCAGTTGATTTTCACAATGAGAGGTTGTGGGGACTCCTCTTCCCCACACTGGTCTCCAGGCTGGGAAGCCTAGTGTGCAGATAGGACCCCCCACTCCACAGAGGGACCTCCTCAGCCAAGATATTCCCCCTGATTCTGCCAAACGGGGGTGTGGGGACAGATTGCTCCATGTCTCCGCCCCTCCTACCAGTTTCAAGCTGGCTTCTTTATATCTTTAGTTATAGGAGTCTGTTCAGCTGCTCTTCAGGTGGTTCTCAATGGTGGTTGATCTACAGTTTATCTATAAGTTTGATGTGGTTGTGGGAGGAGGAGAGCACAGCATTTACCTACTCCACCATCTTGATTTCAAGTCCCTTATGTGCATGCTCTTATAAGAGCACTGATTGGGCCTTACTACATGTGCAGGACATACCCTGCCTCCTTCTCCATGGTATCCCTGAGCTACGTCTAGTGCAGTATCTGGTACAGATAGATGCTTGTGATGGACTGTACGCTGACTAACTCCTGAGAAAGCACCACAGAGAGCCTGGCTGGCTTCTGTTTTCCACCTGATGAAAGCTAAAGACCTCTGCGCTTTCCCCGGCATCAGAGTTCAGGAGAACAGGCAAGCTGAATGAAGATGTGACAGGTGCCATCACCCCTATAGCCTTCAGATCTTTTGTAGTGGCACTAATCTCTGCACTCCTCCTGGGGGTGTGCTGCTGCTTTGGGTAGAATTCCCAGGGCCTCTACGTGACCCTACCTACCTTAATCTGTGGGCCAGAGAACCAATGTGAGTATTTTACTGGTTGCCAAGAATGTCTGGCCCAATCATGTATTCAGGAACTAGGTAAATAACTTCAGAGTGGGGAGTAGCCCTCAGAAAGAGTTGGCCCTCAGAAAGCCATCGCCTATGACCTGATAACTATAGCCCTCTCTTTGACTGATGTTTCACGATGGAATTTTGAGTCAGGAATTAGCACCATTTAAGAGCCACTTTCTTTTCATCCCTGAAAGATGTAGTTACTCTCTTTTCCGCAGTCACTCTAGTAATGGACTCAGGTCTCTTGGGGGAGGCTTGGAGATTGACAGTGTGTGCTTATGCCAGGGATGCTGGATCATTCTTCATGGGCACAAACCAACCCTTTAATAGAGATGCTCTGGATCTGTCAACTTGCTTTGTTAGAAACTAGAGGCCCGGGCTGGGGTTGGCTCAGTGGTAGAGTGTTGGCCGGTGTGTGGGTGTCCTGGGTTTAATTCCCTTTCAGGGCACACAAGAGAAGCAACCTTCTTCACCCCTCCCCCTTTCTCTCCCCTTCCCCTTATCTCTTTCTCTTTCTCTCTCTCTCTCTCTCTCTCTCTCTCTCTCTTCCTCTCTCACAGCCACAGCTTAGGCTTTGTTAGTGCAAGCGAATAGGCCTCGGCACTTGAGTGTGGCTCTGTGGCCTCCATCTCAGGTGCTAAAGAAAAAGCAATGGAGCAGTGGCCCCAGATGAGGAGAGCATCACCCCCTAGTGGGCTTGCTGGATGGATCTCTGTCAGGGCACATGTGGGAGTCTTTCTTTCTGCCTCCTCTCCTCTTGCTAAAGTAAAAAAAAAGTTAAAAATAATAAACTGGTAGAAGACGTGTGACTCTCCACTGTGGCTACTCAAGTCAGCTTGCTGATTACAAGACCTAGTTTTCTCTATTTAATATAACTAAATACCATTTTTGTAAGTTACCCATCTATTTCAATCCTACACTTATTTCAGCTAGCTACTGTCAAAAGTCCTTGTGGGTAAAAGTTTTCTAATATCAATTATTCTCATTATAATAAATGCACCCACCTTGTCTTTGGCTTTAAAGTGTTATAGTTTAGCCTTCATTGCTGTGGTATCCTGCAGTCTCAGCAAGTCATCCTGTGCTGCAATGTGTGGCCCACGTAGGACATGTGGTCCCCTAAATCATGATTCATAAACGTATCACATCTTATAGAGGGGTGTCTCCTCTGGGTCCTCTCAGCAGACTTGTGGATGTGGGTATGCAGATTTTATATGGTGAACTCACTCCAGCATTTCTGACTCCCCAAGCTTTTTATTGCTTCTTCTGCGTTGTGCTAGGGATGCCCCAGCATCTCAGCTCCATACAAGTAAGGCCAAATCTCCTCAACCGCTAGGTATGCTGACTGAGCTGCTTCTAGCTCCAACACAAACAGGGAGTGCAGACATCTGGCAGTGCACTGTGTCGTCACCTTTGGCTCAGTTCAGCATCAGAGACCATCCTCTGTGACCCTACTCATGTACTCCAGGTGTCTGACAATATCTCTTATCAAAACTCTGCAATTCTCTTGTGTCAGCTGCTTCATCCTGAGTCACACCTGTACTTGACCTCAGGGGGCAGTTTGAAATCAGACTCTAGTTACGAGTCTTGAGGAAACAAGGGGTTGAAGGATGGGTCTCAGGGAGAACAGCGGTTCTCTGTTAGATGACTGCCTCAGTAAGGTTATGGCTGAGTTTTCCTGTAGGAGAGGGTTTGTCTCCTCAGACACAAGAGATGAACTGCTTTCTACTCAAAAGGGAGCCTCAGAGTGACAGAGGGGCTTAAGATCCCCAGCTCTTTTTGGTATAGCCACGTAGCCCCAGTGCAAGTGCAGAGTCCCACTCTTCCGCAGCCCAGCTCCTAACTTTCACATGAGAGACGCAGCAAGACTGTGATTTACCTGATTATAATGTAGCAATATACACAATGAGATTTTGTGTTTTGTTCCCAGGAAGATAAGCCCTGTGAAGATGAGTAGTGGCACCTGGAAGGCTGAGAGACATTTTCTGATTAGGGCTTGACAGAGAGCCCCCATGTCCTTTCTGTAAAGGCTCCGGAGTGTCTGTGAGGACCCACTTCATGTCACAATCCTTAGAATGACTGTTAGTGCCATGGTGGTCAGTGAAGGAGCCACAACATCACAGTCACCTATAGAGGATGATCTGACTCCTAAGGATGCCCTGCATGCTGCCATTGGTCACCACACACCATGTCCCGCGGGGAAGGAGCTCAGCACTGCATGTAGCTCGAGGCATTACCGAACCTCTCCTCCAACCTGTTTCTGAGGGCTGTTTCCTGGGGTGAGTTTTTACATCAGTGAGGGCCTGAAGATAGGAAAGTACACAGTAGAATGTAATAGAAATAATTGTTAATTAGGTAGAAAGTTGTTAATTAGATAACTGAAAGGTAAAAATATTACTTTAAGGCAGGCGTCGTCAAACTTTTTATAAAAACCCGCCCACTTTCGCAGTGCTGGTCAACCTGGTCCCTACCGCTCACTAGTGGGCCCTCCAGCTTTCTTGGTGGGCCATTCGCAGCGCAGCCGTTTGGTTGCTCTGCTACCGCTCACCTCACCGTGAAAGCTGAAACGCCCAGTAGTGGGCGGGAGGGACCAGGTTGACCAGCATTGCAAAAGTGGGCGGTTTTTATAAAAAGTTTGACGATGCCTGCTTTAAGGTATTAGGATATATCAAGTGCAAGAAGCAGCGACCACCCCAAGGGCAGGGAGAACACGGGAAGAGACTGGAGTTCTTAAAATGTAGTCGTTTTGAGGAGGGGTCATGCAGAGCTGAAGCATGTCTTCTGAGAGGCACCAGCCAGGTGGTACTGAAGTCTCAGCTCTGGAGAGTGCTTTGTGCACCTGGGGAAAGGCTGTATGTCCCCTCTTCTCCTCCAACTATGCAGCTCCATTATCACCACTGTTAGCAGGATGTGATGTGCCGCCAGATAGCAAAGCCAGATGAAGTTTTCAGAGTCCCAGCCCCAGCAGGACAAAGTGGAGGAGGGTGGGTTTGGAGCTGAGCATCAGCAACTTAATAACTAGCACATTTACCTCGTGATCTGGCTTCAGCCACGTGGACCCTTCTGAAGGTGTTCTGGTTCTAGAAGAATCCAAGTATCTCCTGGAATAGTTCTGTTTCTTTGGTTTTGGAGAGGAGAGAACAGCAGGTCAGCTTCCCTTTCTGTCATTCTGTCCCCAACCTGTAGTCTCCACAAACATCCCAGGACGAGAAAAAGCCAGGGCTTTCCTCACTGGCTGGTCCTTTATATTCTCTTTCTCTTCCTAAAATCATTGCGTCCCAAAATTTCTCTCATTTTAATCTGACACCATTTTTCAGTTTTCATACATCTTTGTCAAGGGCATGAAGGGCTAACTATAAACAGTGTATTTATATTATGAAATACTACTTGGCCATAAAAAAGAAGAAAATCTTACTTTTTGAGACGGCCTGGATGGACCTGGAGAGCAGTTTCGAAGTGAAATAAGCCAGTCAGAGAAAGACAACTGTCGTACAATCTCACCCATATGTAGAATGTAATGAACAACATAAACAATATAGAAGCAGACTCATAGAAAAACAGACTGACAGCTGTCAGAGGGGAGGGGGTCGGGTGAAGAAAGGTGAAGAGATTAAGCAAAAGAGGGAAACTCATAGACACAGATAGCAGTGTGGTGACAACCAGAGGGAAAGAGGGTGGGGGCTGGAGAGGGTACAGGGGGATAAATGGTGACAGAGACTTAGCTTTGGGTGGTGAACACACAATACAATATACAGCTGATGTATTATAGAATTGTCCATGTGAAACCTAGATAATTTTATTAAGCAATGTCATCTCAGTAAATTTAATAAACATTTTTTTAAAGAGTGAATTAGTGAATTAACTAGAAAACATTGCCACTGAAGAAACTTGTAAAGGGATAACTGAGATGGTGAAGGTCAGAGCAGTTCAACACAACAAGGTCAGCCTTTAACTGTTGCATGATACATCTGATAAAATATGAAGTGTGAATTAATACACCAGCATGAATTGGTGGGACGGAGGGGCTGTTGGCCATGAAATAGATACATTAGGTTGATGCTTGTAATGGAAAATGTAATTTGATCACTTGTGGGTTTAGAGGACAGTAATGGTCCTTTTGAGTGTTTCAGAAGAAACATTCTGCATGCCCTGTGATCCATAGTCTTCCCTCTTGTGTCTATGAAGTGTTTATTGTTATAAACTGATTGTATTTTCATACTCTCATTTAATTTTTATTTTTCCCAACTCCTGCTTCTCCGTCTTCTAATGCCCTTTAACTGAAATCCGATTCTTGTGTAAGTTTTCCTACCAAACTCTCGCTAGTCCTGACATCTCTTCCCAGTAGTAAATAATTATTCGTTAAGAGAGGCAGCTATTATTGTGCTGAGGCCTCTGGGAGGGGAGTCAGCCCTTGGTTTTGATGAAGTGCTTGTAAAACTCTACTCAAATGTTAGAATCTCTGGGCTTCAGTTTTCTCTTCTCTAAGAGAAATAAATTAGACTATAGAATTCCCAAGATGCTTGAATTTCTAACTTGTATAATTCTGAAAATTGGAGGGAGTTTTTCAGGATGGTGGGCTGCTGACATGATCCATACTGCTCACATGGAGGAAAAATATTTCCTGTGTAGGCGAACCCCATGAAAAAGGTGAATATTGTTTAAGTAACAAGACTTTCAAAATGTGTAATTTTTGTGACCCTTAATATCTAATGATCTCTCATTCTGAGATTATAGTGGACTTTTTATGCAGTGCAGGCATTTTATAACATGAAAAGAGACCAAATGAGCAGTCTAAGTTGCTAATTATTGTAGGTGTACTGACTGTGGAATAAATTTCTGGGACTGCGAGTCCCTTATAAGAAGATAGGGAATTATAAGTGAAGGTTTCCTTGGATAAAAGTACAAGAAATATGTCTAAGTCAGCTTAGGGCTGAAGCCCTGCACAGAGAACGGAAATGAGAGTGTTATTTACTGGAGCAGCAAGGCAGGTCAGTTGTTGTTCTATTGATCTCCTGAATGGCCTTCATACCTACAGTTCCCTGCATGTCCCCTGACACCTCCCCTCTCTGAGTGGTTTGGAGAGGATGTTCTATGTGGAAAGGAGCCCTTTTTTCAGTTAAGCTGACTCCTCTGCTAGGACCTAGTTCTTCTGTAAGGAGAATGCCAGTAATATTCTCAGTGTTATTTTCCCAAGATCAATACAAGTTTCTGATAAATGTCAGTGACTCACTCATTCATTTATTCCTTCATTCATCCTTCCACACAATAAATATTTAGTGAGCATCTGTCAGAGACCAGATGCCATGCAGAGCTGGTAAATCAATCCCGAGCGGGCCTCCCAGAGTTTATAATCTTCCCGTTTTAGATTTGTAATCCTCACTCAGGATTCTTCTCCCTCCCACCACTTCCCAATCTTCCAAAAAAGTAAACTTGGGCAAATTTTTGTCATTGAAGGCTTTATTTGTTTATTTTTTTGACAGATTAGAAATTATGTAGTGCAAACTTTAGAGGAAGAATTCACAGGGTTTTTCTGACTCTGATCCACTTCAAATGCTTCTATCCACATAAGAAACATCCAATCCTCTAAGAACTTTTATGAGTTTATTTGAGCCAAACCGATGCAATTGCTGTGAAGCAAAATCTCAACCGATTGAAAAAATGCTCTGGAAAATGGCCATTTTACCACTTGTTCTGTACATTGGAATCAAAGGGGAAGACGTAAGGGGTTACATGAAGTCCCTGTTGATAGATGAGGGAGGTGGGAGAAAGCAAAGCGGGGAGATCTCTGGGATTGGATAAAAAGTAAAATGAATAGACACATCCCTCTTCTACATAGGCAGGTTGAGGATAGCTAACAGCTGACAACAGGAAAACAGTAACAATGAGGGGCACTATGGTCTCTGCTCTAGGGGGAGGTTGTGCCCTGCGGGGTGTGGGAAAAGGGAATTACCCCCCGACATTCCAAAGATGTGTTATCATAGATTCAGAAAGACAATAGACAGGCTCAGTAAGGTGAAGATTGACCGTAGTCAGGGAAGATACAGCAGGACATGACGACCTGCAGTGATCTGCTCTTAGTTAGAAAGTTTTAATTACAGACCATCCTATGCAGTTACTTTGGGTCTCTGAGTTTGTAAAGGCCGCCAAGTAGACCTCCCCTGAGCACCTCAGGTTTAGTCTGTGGCCCCTTTTTCATCCACACTTCTTCAGGTCACCCACGGAAATTTTACCTTTGAGCAAAGCTTTTGCCGGGTTTTACTGTCCTTTTGTGTAGTGATGTAAGGTGACCTCCTTCCCTGAACTCCAGTGCATTTGTCTGCTTTGTGGTACTGTCTTGTCTTTAAGTTTCTTTTCTGTCCTACTATGTAAGATAGAGACTTGGAATTATAGGGAAACTACTTCATGTTACTTTATAAAAAGGGAAAGGAGAGAAAGCTCACTTTTATTAGTGATGCTGTTGTTCATAATTGCTAACGATTAAGGTGACCAACGTTTTACAATGAAAAGGAGGACAAAAATAAATAGAAGAAAACAATCTTGTAAATAAAAGAAACATTTTATTCATTGCAACAATAATACACTATAATATGATAAATCATAATAAAAACATTTGTAATATTTTATATTGTAATTATGCTTACATGCCTATTAATTATTAATAATAATTATAAGAAAAAAGTACTCATTTAGATACAAATACGTCACATCACATGCAATGGATCAACGCTGCATTGATGGAATACGGACATTTACAGATTAGTCTTCCAATATCAAAAAGGAGGACATATAGGAGGACACTTTTTGAGGGAGGATGGAACTTACTAAAGAAGGACTGTCCTCCCTAAAGGAGGACAATTGGTCACCTTATCAATGATACTTATTACACACTGGGAAGTGTACATTCTCCACCAGGACCATGCTTCCTTATTGAGATCCGAGGTCTGATCATCTCCTCTGCCACATATGATGGGTACAGTCTGTGCTGACTCCTTGTTTCTTTCACCTGTTTTGTCTTCTTGATTAATACAGTACCAGTCACCCTGGATCAACCACAAATTCTTTAAAAAACTTAAAGCTTTTTTTTTTGTGTGTGATAGAGGCAGATAGGCATGAAAGGAGAGAGATGAGAAGCATCAATTCTTCATTGTGGCACCTTAGTTCTTCATTAATTGCTTTCCCATATGTGCTTTGACGGGGAGGGGGGGCTACAGCAGAGCAAGTGACTCCTTGCTCAAGCCAGCAACCTTGGGCTTCACGCCAGCGACCATGGGATCATGTCTATGATCCCACACTCAAGCCAGTGACCCCTTGCTCAAGCTAATGAGCCCACACTCAAGCTGGGTGAGCCTGAGCTCAAGCCAGCGACCTCGGGGTTTCAAACCTGGGTCCTCTGCGTCCCAGTCTGACACTCTATCCACTGTGCCACTGCCTGGTCAGACTTAAAGCTGTTTTTAAAAGTTCAGACACCTATAGCTTCTTTTCAGGTTCAGTGTTTGGCAGTGCTTTGGTATAAGCCTCGTAGAAATGTGTGCATATTGTCAGCCCAGAGTGGCCAATGCACAGACATGGCTGCTGCACAAATTCAGCTTGTCGTGGGTTATTTAAATGACTAGCACTTGTTGCTAATCTTGTGCAAAACTGAAAGAATCTACATGATAAACTGCAATGATGCCAGGTGGTAATTTGTGAATTTTAAGTATACTATAATGTGATTTGCTCTACCTCATTTTAAAATCTCACAGTTCAGAATCCAATCCAGTGGATAGAAAATGTCTACTTCAAAAGTAGTTCTTTTTCACTTGACCAGGCGGTGGCACAGTGGATAGATCGTTGGTCTGGGATGCACAAGATCCAGGTTCGAAACTCTGAGGTCACCAGCGTGAGCGTGGGCTCACTAGCTTGAGTGTGGGGTTGCCGACTTGAGAGTGGGATGCTAGATATGACGCCATGGTCCCTGGCTTGAGCAAGGGGTCACTCGCTCTGCTGGAGCCCTCTGGTCAAGACACATATGAGAAAGCAATCAATGAACAACTAAGGTGCTGCAATGAGGAGTTGATGCTTCTCATCTCTCTCTCTTTTTACTTGTTACTCTATCTCTGTCACACACAAAAAAGTAGCTCTTTTCATGATTAGCTATTTTGATTATATTTTACAGTGTCATAGGAGCCCTTTGAAATATCAGTACTTTATTGTGGGACTTCCATCATACATTACGTGTATCCATTTCTAGTCATGCTAAGACAATACTTTACATTGAAAGTTTCTCTTCTGCTTACAATTGAGAAACTGACAGAAGGGGAGGTTAGGGGTCCCCTTTAGAAGTCACATTATGGACAAATACATCTATATCACTTTTGTCAGACTTTCATGACAAATATATAAATATAATTCCATAGCTGGGTTTCTGATCTTAACCCAATCAGTCAACCTTAGGACTATAAAAAAAACAGTGTATGTATGTATGTGTGTGTGTGTGCGCGCGCCTGCGTGTGCGTGTCTTTGTATTCTGAGAATTTTCAAGCACACACAAAAGTAGTAAGGAACAAAATGAACTTCTATATCATTATATTCATCAATTATCAACATTTTGCTACTCTTGTTTTCATTTATTTCTTCATATTTTTCTTGGAGTTGTTAAACTGGATCCCAAACATCATATTGTTTACTCATGTTTTAGTGAAATTCTTAGATTGTTAATGGTAAGTAAAAATTTTAGACAAAAAAATTAAGTTCATTTCTGTTTTGTGTCTGAAATTAACGTGGTTCCATCCTAATTGGTTTGTTGCATATATATAGATACGTTTATTTTTCCTGGGTTCATTTTTGTGTTTCCTTGGCTGACACCAAAACCATCTTGTTTGTCATAGCCAGCAGTTATTAAACTGGCTCTAGTATTAAGCCCAGCATGACTGCTACACTATTTATATGTTTATAAGCTACCGTATTTCCCCATGTATAAGACATACCCATTCTTGAAAAATTTGGGATCTAAAAATTGTATGTGTCTTATACAGTGGTTGTAGATTTTTTTACTTGCATTTCCTGCTTTTTCACACTTGTTGTCTTCGTGGTCCTTGTTTCGCACTTATTACTGGTATATTACAGTAGGTTATGTTTTGCCATGTTCTGCCGAGAAACGGCTCAGAAAAGATTTTCCTACAGTGCTGAATTCAAGTTAAAAGTGATCCAGTTTGCAAAAGTGAGTGGAACTTGTGCTGCTGAACATAAGTTTGGTCCTTCTCCAACTAAGAAATCAATCTGAGCCTGGCTACGGGAAGAAGAAACCCTACTGGAAACGCCACTGCAGAAGAAGGCCATGAGAGACAAGTCGGCAAAATGGCCTGATTTAGATAGAAAATTGAAGATATGAATTGAAGAACAAAGGACAAGTGGAATTTCTGTGTCCACAAAGATGGTTCAGCATGAGGCAAGAAGAATTGCTGATGAAAAAGAAGTTACTGATTTTTTTTTTTTTTTTAATAAATTTTTATTAATGGTAATGGGATGACATTAATAAATCAGGGTACATATATTCAAAGAAAACATGTCTAGGTTATTTTGTCATCAAATTATGTTGCAAACCCCTCGCCCAAAGTCAGATTGTCCTCCGTCACCCTCTATCTAGTTCTCTGTGCCCCTCCCCCTCCCCCTAACTCTCTCCCTCCCTCCCTCCCATGTCCTCCCTCCCCCCCCACCCATGGTAACCACCACACTCTTGTCCATGTCTCTTAGTCTCATTTTTATGTTCCACCAATGTATGGAATCATGTAGTTCTTGTTTTTTTCTGATTTACTTATTTCACTCCTTATAATGTTATCAAGATCCCACCATTTTGCTGTAAATGATCTGATGTCATCATTTCTTATGGCTGAGTAGTATTCCATAGTGTATATGTGCCACATCTTCTTTATCCAGTCTTCTATTGAAGGGCTTTTTGGTTGTTTCCATGTCTTGGCCACTGTGAACAGTGCTGCGATGAACATGGGGCTACATGTGTCTTCACGTATCATTGTTTCTGAGGTTTTGGGGTATATACCCAGTAGAGGGATTGCTGGGTCATAAGGTAGTTCTATTTGCAGTTTTTTGAGGAACCACCATACTTTCGTCCATAATGGTTGTACTACTTTACAGTCCCACCAACAGTGAATGAGGGTTCCTTTTTCTCCACAGCCTCTCCAACATTTGCTATTACCCGTCTTGTTGATAATAGCTAATCTAACAGGAGTGAGGTGGTATCTCATTGTAGTTTTGATTTGCATTTCTCTAATAACTAATGAAGCTGAGCATCTTTTCATATATCTGTTGGCCATTTGTATCTCTTCCTGGGAGAAGTGTCTGTTCATGTCTTCTTCCCATTTTTTTTATTGGATTGTTTGTTTGTTTGTTGTTGAGTTTTATGAGTTCTTTGTAAATTTTGGATATTAGGCCCTTATCTGAGCTGTCGTTTGAAAATATCAGTTCCCATATAGTTGGCTGTCTGTTTATTTTGATATCAGTTTCTCTTGCTGAGCAAAAACTTTTAATTCTGATGTAGTCCCATTCATTTATCTTTGCCTTCACTTCTCTTGCCATTGGAGTCAAGTTCATAAAATGTTCTTTAAAACCCAGGTCCATGATTTTAGTACCTATGTCTTCTTCTATGTACTTTATTGTTTCAGGTCTTATATTTAGTTCTTTGATCCATTTTGAATTAATTTTAGTACACGGGGACAGGCTGTAGTCGAGTTTCATTCTTTTGCATGTGGCTTTCCAGTTTTCCCAACACCATTTGTTGAAGAGGCTTTCTTTTCTCCATTGTGTGTTGTTGGTCCCTTTATCAAAGATTATTTGACCATATATATGTGGTTTTATTTCTGGGCTTTCTATTCTGTTCCATTGGTCGGAGTGTCTATTTTTTTGCCAATACCATGCTGTTTTGATTATCGTGGCCCTATAATATAGTTTAAAGTCAGGTATTGTAATGCCCCCAGCTTCATTCTTCTTCCTTAGGATTGTTTTGGCTATTCGGGGTTTTTTATAGTTCCATATAAATCTGATGATTTTTTGTTCCATTTCTTTAAAAAATCTCATAGGGATTTTGATGGGAATTGCATTAAATTTGTATATTGCTTTGGGTAATATGGCCATTTTGATTATATTTATTCTTCCTATCCAAGAACAAGGAATATTTTTCCATCTCATTGTATCTTTTTCGATTTCCCTTAACAATGCTTTGTAATTTTCATTATATAGGTCCTTTACGTTCTTCGTTATGTTTATTCCTAGGTATTTTATTTTTTTTGTTGCAATCGTGAAGGGGATTATTTTTTTGAGTTCGTTTTCTAATATTTCATTGTTGGCATATAGAAAGGCTATGGACTTTTGTATGTTAATTTTGTATCCTGCGACCTTACTGTATTGGTTTATTGTTTCTAATAATCTTTTTGTGGAGTCCTTCGGGTTTTCGATGTATAGGATCATATCATCAGCAAAAAGTGATAGCTTTACTTCTTCTTTTCCGATATGGATGCCTTTTATTTCTTTGTCTTGTCTGATTGCTCTGGCCAGAACTTCTAGCACCACGTTGAATAAGAGTGGAGAGAGTGGACAACCCTGTCTTGTTCCTGATTTAAGGTAGAAAGTCCTCAGTTTTATGCCGTTTAATAGGATGTTGGCTGATGGTTTATCATATATGGCCTTTATCATGTTGAGATATTTTCCTTCTATACCCATTTTGTTGAGAGTCTTAAGCATAAAATTGTGTTGTATTTTATCAAAAGCCTTTTCTGCATCTATTGATAAGATCATGTGGTTTTTGTTCTTTGTTTTGTTGATATGGTGTATTACGTTAACCGTTTTGCGTATGTTGAACCATCCTTGAGATTCTGGGATGAATCCCACTTGATCATGATGTATTATTTTTTTAATATGTTGTTGTATTCGGTTTGCCAGTATTTTGTTTAGTATTTTAGCATCTGTATTCATTAGAGATATTGGTCTGTAGTTTTCTTTCTTTGTGCCATCCTTGCCAGGTTTTGGTATGAGGGTTATGTTGGCCTCATAAAATGTGTTTGGAAGTATTGCTTCTTCTTCAATTTTTTGGAAGACTTTGAGTAGAATAGGAACCAAGTCTTCTTTGAATGTTTGATAGAATTCACTAGTATAACCGTCTGGGCCTGGACTTTTATTTTTGGGGAGATTTTTAATAGTTTTTTCTATTTCCTCCCTGCTGATTGGTCTGTTTAGGCTTTCTGCTTCTTCATGACTCAGTCTAGGAAGGTTGTATTGTTCTAGGAATTTATCCATTTCTTCTAGATTGTTGTATTTGGTGGCATATAATTTTTCATAGTATTCTACAATAATTCTTTGTATATCTATGATGTCTGTGGTGATCTCTCCTCTCTCATTTTGGATTTTATTTATTTGAGTCCTGTGTCTTTTTTCCTTGGTGAGTCTTGCCAAGGGTTTGTCAATTTTGTTGATCTTTTCAAAGAACCAGCTCCTTGTTTTATTGATTTTTTCTATAGTTTTTCTGTTCTCTATTTTATTTATTTCTGCTCTGATTTTTATTATCTCCTTTCTTCGGCTGGTTTTGGGTTGTCTTTGTTCTTCTTTTTCTAGTTCCTTAAGGTGTGAAGTTAAGTGGTTTACTTCGGCTCTCTCTTGTTTGTTCATATAGGCCTGAAGTGATATGAACTTTCCTCTTATTACTGCTTTTGCTGCATCCCAGAGATTCTGATATGTCGTATTTTCATTTTCATTAGTCTGTATATATCTTTTGATTTCTGCGCTTATTTCTTCTTTGACCCATTCATTTTTTAGAAGTATGTTGTTTAGTTTCCAAATTTTTGTGGGTTTTTCCCCCTCTTTTTTGCAGTTGAATTCTAGTTTCAAGGCTTTATGATCAGAAAATATGCTTGGTACAATTTCAATTTTTCTAAATTTGCTGATATTTTCTTTGTGGCCCAACATATGGTCAATTCTTGAGAATGTTCCATGTACACTAGAGAAAAATGTATACTCTGTCGCTTTGGGATGAAGTGTCCTGTAGATGTCTATTATATCCAGGTGTTCTAGTATTTCATTTAAGGCCACTATATCTTTATTGATTCTCTGTTTGGATGACCGATCTAGAGCCGTCAGCGGTGTATTGAGGTCTCCAAGTATGATTGTATTTTTGTTAGTTTTTGTTTTAAGGTCAATAAGTAGCTGTCTTATATATTTTGGTGCTCCTTGGTTTGGTGCATATATATTAAGGATTGTTATGTCTTCTTGATTCAACTTCCCCTTAATCATTATGAAATGACCATTTTTGTCTCTGAGTACTTTTTCTGTTTTGTAGTCAGCATTATTAGATATGAGTATTGCTACGCCTGCTTTTTTTTGGGTGTTGTTTGCTTGGAGTATTGTTTTCCAGCCTTTCACTTTGAATTTGTTTTTATTCTTGTTGCTTAGATGTGTTTCTTATAGGCAGCATATAGTTGGATTTTCTTTTTTAATCCATTCTGCTACTCTGTGTCTTTTTATTGGTAAGTTTAATCCATTTACATTTAGTGTAATTATTGACACTTGTGGGTTCCCTACTGCCATTTTATAAATTGCTTTCTGTTAGTTTTGTATCTAGTTTGATTCTTCTCTTTTGTTTTTCTATCATTTGTTTTTGTTTGTTTGTGTTCCATACTTCTTTCCTCTGTTGCTACCTTTTTTAAGTCAAGTGTTTTTGTGGTGGTTTTTTTAAGGGTGGTTACCATTAAGTAATGAAAAGGGTACCTACCATATTCATTGTAGTACCCTATCTTATAAGTATTTCTGCACTTCATCATCCTTTGCTACTGTTAATCTCCATCCTCTCCCCCCTTTTTTTCCTTTGTTGTCACAGTTTAAGTTTGGTTTTATTGTGTTCTTGGTGGAGCTGTTACTTGTGGTGTTGTTTTCTTTTGTTCTTTGAATCTGGTTGGAAAACCCCCTTTAGTATTTCCTGGAGTGGGGGCTTTCTGTTGATAAATTCTCTCATCTTTTCTGTATTTGTGAATGTTTTTATATCTCCTTCATACTTGAAGGATAGCTTTGATGGGTATAGTATTCTTGGCTGAAAGTTCCTTTCTTTCAGGGCTTTAAATATTGGGGTCCACTCTCTTCTAGCTTGTAGAGTTTCTGTTGAGAAATCTGATGATAATCTAATAGGCCTTCCTTTATATGTTGTACTCTTCTTTTCCCTGGCTGCCTTGAGAATTTTTTCTTTGTCATTGGTTTGTGTCATCTTTATTATGATGTGCCTTGGAGTGGGTTTGTTGGGGTTAAGAAAACTTGGTGTTCTGTTTGCTTCTTGAATTTGAGGCTTTAATTCCTTCCACAGGCTTGGGAAGTTCTCGTCTATTATTTATTTGAGTATATTCTCCATTCCATTTTCTTTCTCTTCTCCCTCTGATATACCTATTATTCTTATGTTATTCTTTCTGATGGAGTCAGACAATTCCTGTAGGGCTTTCTCGTTTTTTATTATTTTTGAGTCTCTTTCTTCTTCTCTCTGTTGTGCCTCAAGTTGTTTGTCTTCTATTTCACTAATCCTATCTTCAATCTGGGCTGTTCTGTTAGCTAAGCTTGTTACCTCGTTTTTCAGCTCGTGAATTGAGTTTTTCATTTCTGTTTGATTTGTTTTTATAGTTTCAATTTCCTTGGTAATATATTCTTTGTGTTCATTGAGTTGTTTTCTGATCTCCCTATATTGCCTTTCTGTGTTTTCTTGTATATCTCTGAGTATTTTTAAGATTTCTATTTTAAATTCTCTGTCATTTAGCTCCAAGGCTTCCAATATGTTAAGTCTTTTCTCCATAGATTTTTCCACATCTATTTGTGTTACCTCTCTTTCTTTTGTATCCATAATATTCGATTTCCTCTTTCTTATCGGCATCTGAGGGTGGTCTTATTGATAGCACTAATTAGAATTAATAAAGAATAAAAAGTAAAAAAAAAAAATAAATAAAATAAAAAAGGTAAAACACCCCACAAAAAAAACAGTAATAATTTATTATTTCCCCCTTTTTTCTTTCTTCTCTTTCCCTCCTCTCCCCTCCTCAGGGAAATATCGTGCCTATAATGGAGGGCCTGATTTGGGGTGAAGAGTTCAAGGGGCAAAAAAAAGGGAGTAGGGACCTACTAAATGCAAAAAAAAAGGAAGAAAATCTTAGACAAGCATAAGATGATTTGCTTGTAAGTGATGGTCAACTAAGAGATATAATGAGAGGGATAAGAGGGAACCAGAAAAAAGGACCAAAAAAGAATAATAAAGAAGAAAAAATAAAAATAATAAGTAAAAATCTGTTGTATTAAGTGGAGCGAAGACTAAATACAATGGAGACCTTGGGTTGGTAGGACCCAAAATGCCACAAAAATAAACAAACAAGAAAAAAAAAATAAAAACAAAAGCAAAAAAGAGAAATAAAGCCAAAAAAAAGCCTTGAGTCCCAAATTAACTAATTTGTTCGTGACTGAGGATTATATGGGAGGAAAGTAAAATGAGAAAAGAAAAAACGAATAGAAAGGAAAAAATAAGAAAAAGAGAAAAACGAAGGAAGAAATAAAATAGGAAGACAAAAAAACAAAATAAAGCAAGACAAAAAAAAAACAAAACAAAAGAGGAGAGAGTGAGAGTTAAGTGTTTTGGAGTATAACCTTAAAGGAGGGTGAGGATAAAGAAGAAAAATAAAATGCAACACTCATGGGTAGTGTAGTTCAAGAAAGGGGAAGCATAGGATGGGCAGAGAATAGAAGGACCGAGGTGGAGGAAATAAAGGCAAAAAGATAGAAGAAACAAACAACAACAACAACAACAAAAAATTAGTGGATCAAGTTGTAAAGTCTGTGGATTTTTCTTGATTTTGAGAGGTTAACTTCTTCCTTTTTCTTTTCTCTCCCTCTTCCTGGTCGGTGACTCTGTACCCCAGGCTCTGCCCCTGTGTCACTCTTAGGTAGGGATTTGCAGTTGATGGGATTCTATGGCAATGTCATATAATTGGCTTTAGTCTTGCTGGAAGTAAAGGCTTGTTGGCGTTTGCAGGGTCCAACGATGAGAGAGTTTGCTTTCCTGGATTCTCTCTCCTAGTCCCCCCTTTCTGAATTAGCAGCCTGGTGATCCAGCTATAAGGCTGCAACTGCTTCTGCCTGGGGAGTAAGAGGCTCAAAGAGCTGGGAAATCCCCACTCTATCCCCACTCAGTGCAAGGCTTTGGGAAAGGCTCTGACAGTCAGGGCCTCCAGTGTAATCAGGCGGGGGTGGGAGTCAATTGTTGTCAAGGTGACTGTTCAGTGCCTATCATTTAGTTGGACCTCTCAACCCAGGCTTTCCACACTTTGTAGCCTGTTTTTGCAGGGAAGAAGAGGCACTAGTCTCTGCTTACGACTAGTGTAGTATAGACCTTATTATCTGCCAAGTCCTTCTTGTTAGCGTTTATCCCTGAATATGGAGGCTCTATCAATCAGAAGTTGCCCCCGCCCCTTTAGCGAGAGGCACTAAAAAATATCACGCCTCTTGTCTTGGATCGCTGAACTGAGAGAGATCTTATCAATTAGAACCGAGGGTGCACAGATTTCATGGGTTAAGCTAATTTCAGTGATTGGGTCGCAGCTGTGCTTCCGAAGGTATTTTAGGCTGCCTGCGCACGCCCCTCCCCCAACACTTGATTGTTAGCTTGAATGGCTGGGTGAGGTGCCCCGCCCACGGAGAGAATCTCCCAAGCCTCTCCCGCTCGCCCCGCCGCTGGGGGCTGGACCGCACCCGGCGCAGGATAATGGAGCCCCCTGGGTGTGCGGGCCAGCAGGGCGCCCTGGGCGCGTGGAATGCCCAAGGCACGCCCGCGAATGGGGCGCTCCGGGCACCGGTGGCCGGCGACCCCCACTCGCAGTGTGCGGGCCGCTGGGAACGTCAGCGGTGCTCAACCGGACCGGGCGCGCGCGTGGCTGCTCGCGGCGGCTCGCGGCGGCCGCTCGAGGTGGCTCGCGGTTCCCAAGTATATGGGCTGACTCACCACAGGCGCACTTCCTTGCGGTTTGAAAGAATGTCCCTGTGGTAGATTCCTCCACACCCTCGTCTCTCAGATTCAAGTGATAACAGTCCTTTCGCTATCAGTTTGTGTGGAACTGCGGAATGCTCCGAGGATAAATTTTTCTGTTTCTAGTTGATAAATTTGTTGTGATTTAGGGGAGAGCTGTCGGACGCGCTGCTCACGGCGCCATTTCCGTGACGTCACTAAGAAGTTACTGATTTCAAAGGAGGACACAATTTGTATAATACTTCAGGTTCATGGAACAGAATGGACTAAGCATGCATACATGTACCAGCCTTGCCCAAAAGATGCCTGAAAGCTATGAGCAGAAGATCCTTGAATTTTATTGTTTTGTCATTCAATTTCAGAAGACACATCAGTTTGAGTTGGGACAGATTGCAAATATGGACAAAGTCCCCTTCAATTTGATGTCCCAAGTAACAGAACTGTTGATAAGAAGGAGGTGAAAATTGTAACTGTGAAGACAAGTGGACACGAAAAGAGCCATTATACAGTTCTAGCTTGTTGTGCTGATGGAACCAAGCTGCCCCTGTGCTGATTTTCAAACACAAAACAATGCCAAAAGAAGACATTCCTCAAGGAGTGATTGTCCATGTTCATGACAAGGGTTGGATAGATCAGGATGGGATGACGATCTGGTTTGAGAAAGTTTGGAGAAGGAGGTCAGGTGTGCTCTTACACAAACCTACCCTATTGGTGCTTGATCAGTTCAGGGCACACATAACAAAAAACAAAGAAGATGGCTGCAGAGGAAGAAAAAAACTTGCCGTCATACCTGGAGGCTTGACATCCCAGCCTCAACCACTTGATGTCAGCATTAACAAACCCTTCAAAGCTGCCGTGAGAGGCAAATGGAACCAAGGATGAAGTCTTCTGGGGACAATTTGACACCAGAAGAAACCAACTATGGGAGAAATTTGTACCCGGGGGAAAAGATCCTGGGATAATATCAAGATTGAGATGGTTGTCCAGTCATTTAAGAAGTGTGACATTTCAAATACCATTGATGAAACTGAGGATGAGGCCATATATGAAGACAGTGATTCGTCATTAGACACAGATGAGGACAGTGGGAGTTTTGACAGTGATGAGGAGTGGTATGAATTTTCTGATGAATAAAACTTGAGTTCAATAACTTTATGTAATATTTTTTTTCAAATTTTGGGCTCCAAAATTAAGGTGCGTCTTATGTATGGGAGTGTCTTATTCATGGGGAAATACAGTCTTTAAAAATTCTGATTTCACTGACTATTAACTATTAATCGGTGGTCAGATCATCAGTGTAAGACTTTTACTTTTGGCAAGAATCATCACTTTTCTATACATGCTCTATGGGTTTGCACAGGAATGCAGGGGATATTTGGAGTACAGGTTTGTAAATGAGAACTGGGTCATTGGGACAGACCTTGGCAAAATGATTTGGATTTTATCAGTTAGGAATTATTTAACCTCACAAGACAGACCCAGGTGCTCTGAAACGACGATGAATTGGCTAGCTTTAAACACATAACTAAAAGAACATGGATATGTCTAATAGTTTCCTGCATTACTTCTAATATTGATATGCTCAAACCAGCTATTAACCTGTGTGACTGATTCAGTGGCTGGTCTCTCCTCAGCGGAACTACCCCCTCCATACACTGCCATTGCCAGTCCAGACACCGGTGGCATTCCAGTGATAAACTGTTGCGTGTGCCAGTCGCTCATCAACCTGGACGGCAAGCTTCACCAGCACGTGGTTAAGTGCACAGTTTGCAATGAAGCCACAGTAAGTGGAGCTTTCCTTTAATAAAATTATCAGCTGTTATTTGTCATGCCTTCAAGGAAGTGCTCTGGAGTTGTTACCTGAAAACAGGTGTGGGCTGGACACAGGCAGGCCTGGTTCTTCACCCATCCATTCTTTCCTCTCTCTGCTATGTATGTCTCTTTAGCATGCAAGGATGCTGCTCACTTCATCACAAAAATGTCATGATGAGTTTAATATAATGCCACTTTACTTTCTTAAAAAAGACTGACCATTGACAATTATTTATAGTTATCTCCAGTGCCTGTCCACCTCACAGTGAAATTCACTCTGATTTTTACTAAAATAAAACTATGCTAAAGCTCACCACAATTGTGGATTTAGTATTTATGTAGAAATTATTCAAACTTATATTATGTCTGTAGGATATCATAATGGCTTTTCTGAGTATGAATTTATTATTGACTTTTGTGCCAAATTATTTACAGGTTGCTTGGTATTTTTTTTCTGTTTAATAATAACTTAATGAGGTGTTCAAAAAATTTAAGGGCAATTTTTCTTTTTACTAAACTTTGGGGAAGAACAACTAAATTTTAAATAAAATTTTACATTTCAAGTAATAAGATGGCAAAGTATGTGCTGGTTAGATTATATATATTTCTGCTTTTATTGTTAGGTTTTATTTTTAAAATGTTGGTTTCTCTCAAAATCTGCAATTAAATATTAATTTAATTTTTGTTATTTGTATGTTTTCCTCTTTAGAAGAGTCTATAAAAAAGTCAGCCAGTGATGATTGTATCTCTAAAAACCTTAAAACATGGAAACTGGGCTTTTTATGTTTTATATAAAAGTCATTAATTAAAACCTTAAGTTACAAAGCAGTATATTCCATTGCAAATATTTCTTTTGTATAAAGGACATCATTTGAAGAACATTATTGTCAGATACATAAGTGAGACCTATGAAACCAGCTGATTTTAAGTTGAACACATACTAATAAATTTAATTAGCATTAACCACCTTAGCACTCTTTAGAGTTGGCAAGTAAATACAAATTGTTAAATTTAAATAGTAATTTTAAAAATACCAGCCTTCAAGTTTTTCTTGGATTTAATATTAGTAATTTTTATTCTCCTTTTTCTCCAGTGTTTTGTTTTTGTTTTGGGAGATGCAGCACAATTATACTCAGAGACTGATTCTGTCTTTGCCAATAATTGATTTATTACAGATTTGCTGTAGGAATTAGAATAACTTCACAAGCCAATAGTTTAGAAGACAATATCTCTTAATAAGCCAGTACACAAATAGCATAATCCAAACAAATGACAGACTAATCACACTATTGTTCCAGGCAAAGGGAGATGAAAGAAATAAAGTCCAAATTTAATAGAGGTGGACCTTTTTATATGAGTTGGTTTTCTTGGAGAACCGGCTTCACCTGAGTTCCAGCTGCCAGTTTCAAAATTAAAGTCCTTTGCTGCTAGGTCATGTTGCTAGGGAACCAAGGCGCTGGTGTTGGCAGGGCAGGCTGGCTCCTCTGTGGGTTATCACCCCAGGACTGGTGGTGTGCAGTTTAGAGCTGCTGCCCAGTAAAGGGTCACCTTGGCCACACAGGAGCAAATGTCTCCAGATATTCCGAGAGCTATTTAGATCGACAAAGTGTGCCTTACCCAAATGGAGGCCCTCCAATGTCTTCACTAACTCTCAGTATTTGAGTCTAAAGGTCCCCTTGCCATGGTTACTTCTCTACCTAGTCCTTCAGCATCTGTGCTGACAGGATGGGTGCTTCTCCATGACAACTGAGGAGGTGATGATATCTTGACACTTAACTTCTGAAAGCAGCCTGTTTTTGTTCTTTGTCATAAACAAGTGGATTCAAACACGGGTGGATTTGAAATTATATTAAACCAAATGCACAACACTCCACCAACACAAATTTTTGTTCTTTAAGAAAAAAAGGAGTTTTACAACTTTGTACTTGCACTTGGATGTTAACAGAACGGATGAGGTTATTTATGCAGGAATCTCACAGTCACTGTGGAGTCAATTCCCACCTTCAATCTGGCTACTTACAAATAATGAGTGTATACAGGATCAAGATTTGACTATAAATAAATTACTCCCGGACATAAAGAAAATTGGACTTAAAATGATATATTACTACCCCTGTTATATAAAGAAATGTAATTAATTATTAATATTTCATTAAAAAATGCATTCAATTACACTGCCTGTGTGAAATCAGTAACATTACAGGGGAGGGAAAAGTGAAAACAAAGTCTTTGAGAAGTCTTCAGCATGAGACTTGCGAGCGTTTGTGTAGTTTGGTCTTACATTCATGAATTGATGAAATGTTAGGCAAATAGGAGGTTCCCTGGAGAAAGTCTAGGTTGAACAGAACAGCTCCGTTTTACTGAGATTCATTCTCCTTACGTCAGCCACTCTGAGAGGAACCTGATATTCCTGTGGTGATAGAAAAACCCACACAACAACAACAAAACAAAGCTAACAAAGTCCTTTTTATTTCAGTAGGTAGAATTGGAAAGGGAAGTAGGGGTATGTGAGAGAGAGAGAGAGAAAATGGATAAACTTGAGCAAGTTTTACACTTGATCTTAGCCAAAAGGCTGAGAAATGAGAGCAAGCTTTAGAGAATACAAAATTTAAGGTTAAAGGAGAAGTGATTTCTAGGACAAGTGAGTGGAAAATTTGAGGAGTCCTGGAGAAGAGTGGAGCAAGCTGGCTGCATAACTGATGTTGAGTCTGGGATCTGGAGTCTGATGCACTGGAGTTTGAATCCTAACTCTGCCACTTAGCAGTGACATATCCTTGGAAACTTCTCTAAACTGTGGTTTTCTCATGAAAAGTGGTATAATCATAATGATAGTGCCTGCTTCATAGTGTTCCTGTGGGGTTTACAAGGGACAGAGTGCCCAGCATAGAGCCTGAAATGTACAAGTTTACTTTGCCAAGTAAGAATATTAGAACTCGGCCCTGGCCGGTTAGCTCAGCGGTAGAGCGTCGGCCTGGCATGCGGGGGACCTGGGTTCGATTCCCGGCCAGAGCACATAGGAGAAGAGCCCATTTGCTTCTCCACCCCCACTCCCTCCTTCCTCTTTGTCTCTCTCTTCCCCTCCCGCAGCCAAGGCTCCATTGGAGCAAAGATGGCCCGGGCGCTGGGGATGGCTCCTTGGCCTCTGCCCCAGGCGCTAGAGTGGCTCTGGTCGCGGCAGAGCGACGCCCCGGAGGGGCAGAGCATCGCCCCCTGGTGGGCAGAGCGTCGCCCCCTGGTGGGCGTGCCGGGTGGATCCCGGTCGGGCGCATGCGGGAGTCTGTCTGACTGTCTCTCCCCATTTCCAGCTTCAGAAAAATACAAAAAAAAAAAAAAAAAAAAAAAAAAAAGAATATGAGAACTCATGCAAAACAGTCATGTCATGTCCCCTTTCACACACCATAAGCGAGATGTAGCCTGAGCTGGTCTGAGGCCGGTGCTTGAAATCTTCTAGTTCATTTGTCTTGTTTTGCAGATGTGGAACTAAGGGCTAGAAGTGAAGTGGGGATAAAATACAAAAGCAGATCTTGTCATTTGCTACACACACATTTACTTATGGTGAAATTTGGAGATAAAAAATTAAACCAAGTTCTGGTTGTCTTGATATTTTAGATAGTATATATTCTGGATGTTTGTAATTTTAGATATTCATATTTTCTAGATAATAAATAATAACTGGCTTATGGCTAACTTTCATATATTTCTATTATTGTTATTTACTTAAATTTTAAATGTCTTTTAAAAATAAGTTTGAGACTTAAAAAAAGTTATAAAGTAATAGTAGATGGTACAGAGAATTTCCATAGGCTCTTCACACACAATTCCCTAATATTAATATTTTGCCACTTTAGCTTTCTCTCCATAAATAAATAAATTATCTTTTTTTTTCATAATCTTTTAAGGTAATTGCAGACATGGTGCTTGTCAACCCCTAAATATTTTAGTATAAATTTCTTTAAAAATAAGACATTCAATTATATAATTATAGTAAAATTATCAAATGCAGGAAATTAATATTGATACAATTTTGTTATCTAATTCATCTTTGTCCAATTATTCCATTGAAAATAAAAATCTGTTCCAGAAGTTAATCTAGGATTGCATGTTACATTTGGTTATCATGTTTCTTTAATCTCCCATTATCTAAAATTTACTCTTTCCCTGTCTTTTATTGCCTTGACATTTTTTAAAGATTACAGACAAGATATTTTGTAAAATGTTTCTGAATTTGGGTTTACCTAATATTCCCTCATGATTAGATATAGGTCACATATTTCGGCAGGCATGCCCCAGGAGTGACCTTCTGTTCCTCTCAGTGCATCATGGGTACATACTTTAACAAGCTTAAGTCCTCAGAGTGAAGGAAGTATTTTATTTGGTGTTATTTATTCTTGCTTTCAAATTGATTGTAAAATTAAAGAAGAAAAATGCTAGCATTAAAAGCTATATTTTTTTAAGTTAAAAGATGTCATAAAATAAAGCATTTCTTTTATTCTAGTGAGTGAAATTCAAATTAGTCATATACTCCTCTTTGCCCACCATTCTTTATTTTTATTGATTTTAGAGAGAGAAGAGGGGAGAGAGACAAACAGGTAGACAGAAACATCAATTTGTTCCACTTTTTTATCCATTCACTGATTGATTTTTATGTGCCCTGACCAGTGATTGAACCCACAGCGTCGGTGTATTGGAACAACATTCTAACTAACTGAGCTAACCGGGCAGGGCCCACTATTCTTTTTTTTTTTAGGTGAGAGGAGGGAGATAGTGAGGCAGACTACTGCATGCACCCTGACCGCGATCCCCCCAGTGACCCCATCTTGGGCGGATGCTGGAGTACTGAACTATTTTTAGTGCCCGAGGCTGATGCATTCAGACCAACCAAGCTATCCTCAGCACCTGGGGCCACACTGAAACCAATCAAGTCACTGGCTGTGGGAGAGGAAGAGGAAGAGAAATGGCGGGTAGGGAGAGGGTAGAGAAGCAGATGATTGCTTCTCTTGTGTGCCCTGACAAGAAACTGAACCTGGATAGTCTGTACTCTGGGACGACACTCTGTCTACTGAGCCACCAGTCAGGGCCCCACTATTCTTAAAGGCTTGCTCTTCCTGGACAGGTGTACAAGTACCCAGTAAATGCTTGCATCTGGCCAGATAGAGATGTGATCCTGTCTTGTGAACAAGGGAAAACAATTCTTGGTGTGCATTAAATATTCCTCTAATATCAAAAGACCCATACAAACTAAGTCTGAAATGTGTCCTATGATTCATAATTAAATCTCTATAGCACCAGACTTCATGGAATGCTTGCTAACATCTGTGCTATTTAAAAGCACTTATGATGCACTTTTCCTTAAACTGTATTTTGGTAGCACTAGCCTTAGTTTTTAAGGAATTATTGCTTTTTATATACAAACAAGCTTTGGCAATCTGCACTTTGGTTAATTTGCTGTGTTTGTATTTCCTTCCTTTATCTAGCCAATCAAAGATCCCCCAACAGGGAAGAAATATGTTAGATGCCCTTGTAATTGTCTCCTCATTTGTAAGAATACATCTCGGCGAATAGGCTGTCCGAGACCCAACTGGTAAGAGACAAAGATTCATTCATTCACTCATTTGTTCATTCAACAAGTATTTATTAAAGGCTCCTATGTGCCAGGCATTGTTCTAAGCAGAGTCTTTGT
Organism: Saccopteryx bilineata; assembly: GCF_036850765.1. NCBI lineage: Eukaryota > Metazoa > Chordata > Mammalia > Chiroptera > Emballonuridae > Saccopteryx > Saccopteryx bilineata. The sequence continues at coordinate 83,198,579 of NC_089492.1, read as the reverse complement.
CTGCATAGTAATTACAGGACCTAGATCAGGCATGGCCAACATATGGCCTGCGGGCCGTAATGAGTTTATGCGGCCCGCGATTAAATTTTTAATATTCTCCGCTACTTTAAAATCTCAGCTACTCAGAAGCGGAAGCATCTTTGATTATTGGAAATTGAGATATTTAAGAAGATAGTGATATGCGGAAAGGAATTCTGCGTGTGACTAATCTAGGGTTAACTTCCAATAATTGGTCAAATGGATTTGCGATCCTTCTTTATTTTTAAAAAAAATTCCATTATAAAGATTTACAACTTTTGTACTCATCTGTACTCTCTATGAATTGTTTGATGTTTAGCAGTGATGTGAAACTCACATTCTTTTAGGCGGAGTTTGCCAGTGCGCACCCAAGGTCAAACAATTTGTTATTTTTGTGGTCAGTGGTGCTGAAGCAAGTGGCATTGTAGCATAGACAATAGCTGCAGTTGGTAACTGAAAACGTGTCCAGGCTGTTTGTAAAATGAAATAATTGTTTTATTTGTGATATAACCCCTGCAAGAGGTTGTTAAAGTAATATTTTTATTAAAAATATTTTTACTAAAATAATATTTTATATTAAAATTTTTTCAATCACATTTATTCATAAACAAATTACATAATAAAATTTTGTTTACTTAAATGAATCATTTTTGTATTTAACATTTTTTAATTTTAATATTTCATCCGGCCCGTGAAAAAGGTTTTCTTTCTAATCTGGCCCAGGGGCAAAAACTGTTGGCCACGTTTGACCTAGATTATTTTTCTTTGTTTAAGGAATGATATGCTTAGTTTGAAATGAATGGTTCACAGGTAATACTCCTGAATGAGTAGTAGAAGTTTTCTTAATGTTATGTATGTACTTAATGCACAGTAATAAATCAGGTACTTGTTAAACTTATTTTAAAATAACTAATTAGTTTGCCTTTGACAGAATTCATCTTAGCCTAGAAGTGTTTTATGTTTTAATCATCATTGTGTACCCCAAACTACGGCCCGCGGGCCACATGCGGCCCCCTGAGGCCATTTATCCGGCCCCCCACCACACTTCCAGAAGGGGCACCTCTTTCATTGGTGGTCAGTGAGAGGAGCACTGTATGTGGTGGCTATCCAATGGTCTGAGGGACAGTGAACTGGTCCCCTGTGGATATGGCCAGATTGTAGATTAGCAAGACCTTGACTGTTTTTATGTGGTTTCTGGCTTTCAGACCAGTAGTTGAATCATTTGCAATCCTGTCTGAAAGGAAAGGAGCTCCCCAACTTTCTGCCACCAGCCTGCTCAGAGAAATGTGGTCGTGACTCGGCACAGTCAGACACATGCTAGCACATGCTATTGGCTGATGTGGAATATTTTACCTTATTCAGTCTCATCAAACTCAAGTTGTTTCCTAGATAGGGAATAAGAACTATTTTCTGATTTGAACTTATAAGAACTTGCAGATGGAGATTAAATTGTTCCCAACTATATATTTTTTAATATTGAATATTGCTACTTTCTGTGATTTTGACTCCAAAGCCAGGCACTTGAATTCACTTAAATTTTAAAACAATTAGTGTAACCTATTTTCAGTGGTGTAGCCCATGTTTTTAGTCCTCCATTACATGTTTTGCCCAGCCCATTGGTGGGATGATGTTGTTTTCTTTCTCTTTCCACAGTAGACGCATAATTAACCTTGGCCCAGTAATGCTTATTTCTGAAGAACAACCAGCTCAACCTGCATTGCCAATCCAGCCGGAAGGTACAAGAGTCGTGTGCGGGCACTGTGGAAACACATTCTTGGTAAGTGCCCAGACGTCTCTTATAGTGACATCTTTCTGTAAGTGCTGATCATGGGCACATGAATTTGATCACTACTCATGCTCTCACACTTTTGTCCAGTGAAAACTATTCAAAAGATTTAAAATGAGCCTTTTTAAGAAAGACAATCAGAGGTGTACCTAAAATATACTACATCTTCTGTAAAGTAGGTAAAAGGTGCATTCTCTGCTTGGGTCATTGGTAAAACGGGGCCTCTCTGAGTAGGCGAACAAGAAAATCACTCATTCCCATTGACTTGGTGAGTGGCAGGCTCTCCCCAGCCTTACCTCCTCAGCAGAGCACAAGGTGCAGGTTTATAGGTTCAAGAAAAACTCTGATTATAATTTCTCAAAATTTTTTTTATTAAAAAATAAACTTGGAGTAAAGAAAATTAACACTGCTATCTGTAATCAGATAAACCATTGGATAAAAATTGAGATGGTATAAGTAACTTGATGTGAACAAAAGTTGAGCTCTTATTTTAGTGCTTTTATTTTTAATCCTAAGTTTGATTTTTTTTTTTATTTAAAAAATTTTTTTCCACCTCTGGCCAGTAGGGTCAGTGGATAGAGCATTGACCCAGTGTGTGGACATCCTGGGTTCGATTCTTAGGCACACAGGAGAAGCGACCATCTGCTTCTTTGCCCTTCGCTCTCCCCTTTCTCTCCCTCTTTCCCTCCTGTAGCCAGTGGCTCAGTTGGTTCAAGTGTTGGCCCCAGGCACTGAGGATAACTTGGTTGGTCCAATCACATCAGCCTCAGGCACTCAAAATAGCTCAATTGACTTGAGCATTGACCCCAGATGGGGTTGCTGGGTGGATCCCGGTTTGGGGTGCATGTGGGAATCTGTCTCACTATCTTCTTTCTTCTTTCCTCTCAGTTAAAAAAAGAGAAAGAAAATGAAAACTGTTTTTTCCTGCTGATTTGAAAGAGAGAGGAGAAGGGAAAGTGAGTGAGAGACAGAGACAAGCATCAACTTACTGTTCCACTTAATTGTTCTGTCTAATTGTGCACTCATTGATTGCTTCTTATATAGGCCCTGACCAGGGGTCAAACCCACTACCTCCATGTACTGGGATGATGCTCTATCCACAGCACCACCTGGCCAGGGCCCTAAGTTTGTTTTTTAAAAGTTAATTTCAAAACAACTTACCCTGTCAGGTAGAGTGAAACCAGGCTTTCTTTTATTATTTAGCCTTTATGGGAGACAAAAATTCCCTAGGGACTCGAGTATTAAAGAAACCTCCCCAAGGGCTTGGGCAGAGATCTGGAGGTTGCAGTTTCTATAAATAGAACTTGTCACTACGGATGAATGACTTAAGAAAGTATAGAGGATTGGTTTCTTTTTATTCTAGTAAAGTAATTTGTACACATAATTTCAAAGGTCAAGTAGGTCTATAAAGCTTTATATACCTTTCTTTATCTAACTCATTCCCAAATACCACCCCCCAGAAACCTTCGTCTTTTTCAGCTACTCTGCTAACATGTACTGCCATGTGTTTCAATTGTTTGCTTATCCTTTTTTTTAATTTAACCATTATAGATATTATCTATTACCTTGTAAAATGCAGTTTGAGGATGTATCAGTCATCTGACCCCTGGCCCTCTCATATCCTTCCCTCATTTCATACTCCCATTAGAGTTACATATTTTATTGAATTAATAGTTAGTAGCCCTCACTGGCTGGCTCAGTGGTAGAGTGTTGGCCCTGTGTGTGGAAGTCCCATGTTTGATTCCAAGTCAGGGCAAACAGAAGCAACCATCTGCTTCTCCACCCTTTTCCCTCCTCCTCTTCTCTCCTTCTCTCTCTCTTCCCCTCCTGTACCTGTAGTCATGGCTTGATTGGTTTGAGTGAATTGGCCACAGGCACTCTGCCTCAGATGCTAAAAATAACTAGGATGTTGAGCAACCAGCAACTGGCCCCACATGGGCAGAGCATTGACCCATTGGAGGCTTGCCAGGTGGATCCTGGTCAGGGCACATGCAGGAGTGTGTCTCTCTGTCTCCCTTCCTCTCAGTAAAAAAATAAATAAAAAAATGTTGCTTGGCCCTGGCCGGTTGGCTCAGCGGTAGAGCGTCGGCCTAGCGTGTGGAGGACCCGGGTTCGATTCCCGGCCAGGGCACACAGGAGAAGCACCCATTTGCTTCTCCACCCCTCCGCCGCGCTTTCCTCTCTGTCTCTCTCTTCCCCTCCCGCAGCCAAGGCTCCATTGGAGCAAAGATGGCCCGGGCGCTGGGGATGGCTCTGTGGCCTCTGCCTCAGGTGCTAGAGTGGCTCTGGTCGCAACATGGCGACGCCCAGGATGGGCAGAGCATCGCCCCCTGGTGGGCGTGCCAGGTGGATCCCGGTCGGGCACATGTGGGAGTCTGTCTGACTGTCTCTCCCTGTTTCCAGCTTCAGAAAAATGAAAAAAAAAAAATGTTGCCTGACCATGTAGTGGCACAGTGAATAGAGTATGGGCCTAGGACACTGAGAACCCAGGTTCAAAACCCTGAGGTCGTAGTCTTGAGCACGGGGTCATAGACATGACCCCCTGGTCACTGGCTTAAGCCCAAAGGTCATTGGCTTGAACCCCAAGGTTTCTGGCTTGAGCCCAATGTCTCTGGCTTGAGCAAGCAGTCTCTGGCTCAGCTGGAGCCCCCCAGTCAAGGTACATATAAGAAAGCAATCAATGAACAACTAAGTTGTCACAACTATGAGTTGATGCTTCTCATCTCTCTCCCTCCCTGTCTGTCTGTTTCTCTCTTTCTCTCTCTCTCTCAAAAAGAAAAAATATTTAGTGTTTACATTTTTTATAATTAGGTAAACTATGCACACAACTGAGCCAAGTAATATACTATATTTCTCTCCTGCATAGCTTTTAAGTTTTTCTTGGATTTGTTAATAATTTTTCCTTCCCCTCTTTAATTTAATTTACTATGTACAAACCATTATTTCCTGCCGTATTCTTTTCGGACCTATAAACTTCCTATCAATATAGTCAAACACACCAGGCGATCTATTATGTCAGCATCCTGCCTCACTGCTGTCCCCCTGGAGCTTCCCTTCCCAGTATCCTCGGCATCCTTGTCTGTTTCCCAAGTGGGTTCCAGGTTTACTCACTAAAGTAGAGCACATCCTCTCAAGGCTTTCTGAGAAAATGTGTAGGAAAATACCCTTTCACTTAAACAGTTTTTATTCTAATCTCACATTCACTTTTTATTTTGTTCAGATTTAGAACTATATTATAGGTTGACAATTGTTTCCTCTCAAAAATTTTAAGCGTTTGCTGCACTGTTGAGAAATTCCACTGCAGTTTTGATGCCTGATTTTTTCTACATGACCATTTTCCTGTCCATCTTCCGCTTTCCTTTTTATTTTGTCCTGTGCTCTGCTCTAAAATTGCATTCAAATATGTCCTGGGGGTGGGAGGGGTGTAGCGACTCGCTGGGTGCTCAGTGGTCCCTCCTAGTTCATTCCGTTGGCTTTGTTCGCTTTCTCTGGACTCTTTATGGTGGACCACCTCCACTGACTCTCTCTCTCTCTCTCTCTTCCTCTCTCAAATATTTGCATTTCCTTTTTGGCTTCTTCTTTTACTTACTGGAAAACTTCAACTATATCTTCTACATTTTCTAAATTTAATTCAAAAGTTTAATTTCAGATGATCTTAATTTTTTTTTTTTTTGTATTTTTCTGAAGTTGGAAACAGGGAGGCAGTCAGACAGACTCCCGCATGTGCCTGACCAGGATCCACCTGGCATGCCCACCAGGGGATGATGCTCTGCCCATCTGGGGCGTTGCTCTGTTGCAACCAGAGCCATTCTAGTGCCTGAGGCAGAGCCATAGAGCCATCCACAGCCCCCGGGCCAATTTTGCTCCAATGGAGCCTTGGCTGCAGGAGGGGAAGAGAGAAACAGAGAGGAAGGAGAGGGGGAGGGGTGGAGAAGCAGATGGGCGCTTCTCCTGTGTGCCCTGGCCGGGAATCGAACCCAGGACTCCTGCACGCCAGGCCGACGCTCTACCACTGAGCCAACCGGCCAGGGCAGATGATCTTAATTTTTAACTTTCGAGTTTCCCTGTGTTCTCTGATTAATTTTTTCCCCTAAAGTTCTCTTCTTTATAGCATCTTTCTGCAGCTATTATATTTTTTTCTGAGATTTGTTCTTTTTTATGCCTTGTCTTTGTTTTCTACGTACTTCCCTTTATGTTTTTCTTTTGTGATAGAGGTATAACTGAAAAGTTTATTTAGTTGAGGGCAAGGTGATGATTGGAATCACCGTGCTTACAGCAAGAGATAAACTTTTTCTCTTTTCTTCCTTCCCTTTGCTCTGTCATCCTTTCCCTCCTTTCCTCCTTCTCTTCTTTTAAAGCTTGCCAGCGATTAGTGTCAATAAGTCTTTTTTTTAGGATAAGTTTCTGTGGGGAACAATCCCAGTTCTATTGTGAGGGATATGCCTGGAAGATGCTTTCTAGGAGCTAACTAAGAAAGGTAATAGGTGAAGGTCTCATCCCACAATAGACTTTAACTTAGTTCATGTTTTTAGAATGCTGCCTTATTCTTGCCCTCTGCTGTGCCTGCTGTTCCTCAGGGCACAGGCCTCTGTCCATTTCCTTTCAGAATGAATCACTCTTCTCTTGCGTATGTTGAGGGAGGTCATGCTCCTGATTTTGTGATGTGGAAGGAACATCCACCATGGAGAGAATGCATCTGCTAGCTCCAACGTCTGAGCTATTCTGCGGTTCCTCATATGAACCAGCTACTTTTCCCTGCCAGGACCTTGGCAGGAGGGCAGGCATCCCTTTCATAAAATCAGTTGCCAAGTCTACATCAGCTTTCCACTGTCCAAATTTAAGGCTATTTCTCTTCAGATTCTCTTTCTCCTTATGGTATTAAACACTTTAAAACTCATTTATTACCTTTTAGTCAGATTCGTATCCAACTTACTACATTTGGCCAGAATTGCTAGGATTTTTTTCTAATTGAGTGGCAAGATAAATCTTATTCCTTGCACTTACATTTATTGATTAAATCAATGACAAAGTACATAAATTAGAGTATATACTAAGTAAATTAGAGAATATGCTTGATTGGAGTAGTTAATAATTTTTAAAAATTATTATCTATTGATTTAATATAGAGCAATATGCTCTGTAAGTATTGCTACATTAAATATATTTATCTTTTTCTTTCTTATATGTAAACAAATCATATTTCAAAATGCCATTTTAGCCTGACCAGTGGTGGCACAGTGGATAGAGTGTCAACCCAGAATGCTGAGGTTGCCAGTTCAAAACCCAAGGTTGCTGGCTTGAGCCCAAGGTCACTGGCCCCTCTTCCCCCACCTACTCTCCCTTCCTCTCTCTCTCTCTAAAAATACATATATAGTTTCCAACTGTTAGTGTCAATAAGGTTTTTTTTAGGGTAAGTTTCTATGGGGAACAATCCCAGATATATTGCAAGGGATATATGCCTGGAAGACACTTTCTAGGAGCTAAGAAAGGTAATAGGGGGACAGTCTCACCCACTCAGATGGTAGACTTTAATTTAGTTCCTATGAAAAGAAATACCATTTTAAAATCTTCAAAATAGATTCCACTTACATTAGTGAGGTCCCCTCCATAACTACCTTGCATTTTTTTCCAGTTATGTTTTATATTCCAAATCCTTGTCATGGATAATGTTTGTAGACACAGTATAAGTGAGCTGATTTTATTTGTTCAAAAATATATACTGAGTGAGTTTCAGGCATGAGGCTAAGTGCTGGGAAGACCAGAAGGCAGAGTCTTCCCCTTGGGGTCTTCTAATCTAATAGGAGGAGCTAGAATTAAAGCAAGAACTATTTTTAAAGTTTATATTTAATTTTTTAAAATCATCTAGTAGTGAAATCTAGAGAATGATCTAAATTGAGAAGTTAGATAGGTATGTTTGTGACATGTTTCTTATTACTTTAAAAACATTTATGCATTTAGCTTGACAGGGCGTTGGCACAGTGGATGGAATGTCGGACTGGGATGCGGAGGACCCAGGTTCGAGACCCTGAGGTCACCGGCTTGAGCACGGGCTCATCTGGTTTGAGCAAAGCTCGCCAGCTTGGACCAAAGGTCTCTGGCTAGAGCAAGGGGTTACTTGGTCTGCTGAAGGCCTACGGTCAAGGCACATATGAGAAAGCAATCAGTGAACAACTAAGGTGTCACAAAGAAAAACTGATGATTGATGCTTCTCATCTCTCTTCGTTCCTGTTTGTCCCTATCTATCCCTCTGACTCGCTCTCTGTCACTGTAAAAAAACAAAACAAAACAAAACATTTATGCATTTAGATATTTTCTTCCTAGAAGAAAATTGCTAAAGTACTTTGCAAGCCAAAGACTAACTTCTAAAACTGGCTCTTTCTTACTTACGATTCAATGCCGACAAGTGAGTCATATTAGCATATTAACATAGTGATCATGTTTAAAATTTTAATTTTTTTAGCAAGAAAGGGTGTTTGGGATTAATATATTATATTTGAAGATGATTTCACAATTCCTGGAAAACAAAGTGTTTGGTGATTAGGAGAATGCAGGATGTACCTATGGGTTGGCCATTACTTTTCAGAGTTTCAAGTTAATGATAGATGCTCAGTGTGAAGAATGAATAGACCACAAAGTTCTTAATTCAGACTTGAAGACATTGCTTTATTCTTATGCTGATACTGGTCACAAATAGTCATGTCCTTGGTACGTACTATGTTCTTTGCCCTTCAAGCTTTTAACTCTTAGGATAACTGATCTGCTTATTCTCTCTTTTGTTTTTCCCTTGACTTACAAGGCCCCAAAACAATTGATACAGTTTACAAAGTTCAATAGCATTGAAAATGAAATACGAAAAAAAAAGCATGGAGGACAAAAAGGAAAAAAAGGACAGAAAAAAATGACATAATGCAGAAGAATATAAATATGTATTATATTTAATCCTGTGCTGTTGTTAAAATTAGACTGAATTTTAGTGGTGAGTCTTCTAGAGTCAACAAAAAGAGGTAAAAAATAAATTACAAGATATTCATGATGCTTTAAAAAGGTCACATAAGAGAAGCTTTATCAGAATACTGTGTCTCAAGAATTATTCCTGTGGATTAAGATGAAAGAACAATACAATGGACCGGGTCTTCAGCAACATTTTTTATTACATCAGTGTTATAACACTAAAGTTAAATTTACTAAGCATTCACACTATTCACAATACCTGGCTGGAACCATGGATGATGTTTAGAAAAGCTAGATTTGTGTTTTCCAGAGAGCATTCAATAAAAGATTGATTTTGTAGGATAGTAATAGGTGTTATGTGAGTAAAGAGTTCCATGGGCATTGGGATGTATGAGAATAAAAAACAAATAAACCAAAAAAATTTTACAGGTGCATTTTCTAGCACTTTCAGCATGCATCATTGTTTATATCTGAAAGGAAGTTTTAATGTATATAAAAACAGTTTTTAACCTCCAAACCATTTTTGGGAATCATCTTGCCAGAATAGTATTTTGAGAGACATTGCTTTAAAAATGATTTGTCAGAAATATAAAAGGAATACACAGCCTTCAGCTAGTCCTATATGAATCTAAAGACATTTCTTAGGACACCAGAATAGCAGAGAGCTGAATTTTACATTCTATGGGCAGCTGTCTCTGTTGCTGATGGAAGGCAGATTCAGACGCTTTGTCAGCTGGTACCTGGCTGCAAGGTTGGCATTCTTAGACAAAACCAAATACAACTTACAGTATCAGCCTGAATCATAATTGATGGCTCAAACTTTGCCCTGAAGTGGGCCTGTGATGTAGTTGGACATGGGGGTATATGATTTGGAGCTGTAGCGTAGAGTAGCAATAGTTTTAACTTGAGCACACTTCAAAGCAATGACACTAGCTGCTTATTGTATCTGTTAAAAAATAAATCCAGTAAGGTACTATTAAAAGTCTAGTTTTTAGCAGTACAATTTTCTTATGAGCCCTCTAAGATTTGACTTGAAAATATATCTTGGGAAACTAATTTATGTCTTACATAAAATGATTAGAAATCAGTCAATATTAGAAGACCTTTACTAGAAATAGTTGGATTTTAGAGAAGTGGTTTTTAATATTTCTGATAAAAAATAGATAAGTTTTTAGATAAGAAGATAGTAGTAAATCAACTTCCTTTCAAAAGCTCAGATATTTGCAATCATTTGAATAGATTATGACAAAATTATTTCTATAATAGATGCTTTTCTGTTCTTAGTTGCTGCTTTTAAGTACTTGGAAATAAGAAAACCAATGTATTAGGTTGCAGGATTGATAATTCACTAATTACACAATAATTTCTTAGCTGTTTGTCAGCTATTTATACTTTAATTAAATTTACCATGCATAATCTGCTAAAATGAAGAACACCATAAAATGATAACCCTGGACTAAATAATCTCCTCAGATTGGTCATGTAACATTCTAGAATTCCTGTGCCAATGTCTTTGCCTTGAGGCTTGATTTTTTTTATTTTTCCTACAGAGACAGAAGAGAGTCAGAGAGAGGGTTAGACAGGGACAGATAGACAGGAACGGAGAGATGAGAAGCATCAATCATTAGTTTTTCGTTGTGCATTGCAACACCTTAATTGTTCATTGATTGCCTTCTCATACGTGCCTTGACCACGGGCCTTCAGCAGACCGAGTAACCCCTTGCTCGAGCCAGCGACCTTGGGCTCAAGCTGGTGAGCTTTTTCTCAAACCAGATGAGCCCAAGCTCAAGCTGGCGACCTCGGGGTCTCAAACCTGGGTCTTTGGCATCCCAGTCCGACGCTCTATCCACTGCGCCACCGCCTGGTCAGGCGAGGCTTGAATTTTTAGTTCCTTTTCACTCAAGGGTTTCATAGTTGCCTTTTCAGTCACTTGCCTATTTTAACTATGAAAAACTTAAATTTGTTATCAGTAAAATTTGAAATGACATTACAAGTCCAGCAACCACCCTAAAACTAATTTCAAAAACATAAAGCACTCAATAAGATTTCTGTATTCCTCCCTTCCTAATGTTCTGTACCAGTTTCTCTAGAAATCTATAGGCATTTCCATTTAGCACATTAATTCTAGCATTTTTGTTATTAAGCATAAATTTTGAAATAAATTAACTTGTTATAAAATAAGTAAAGAAGTAATAATTTACTGCTGCTTGAAAAAATGTAGCCGTGGTTTGGCATTCTCATCAAAATTAATCTTTTTTTTTTTTTTTTTTTTTTTCTTTTCATTTTTCTGAAGCTGGAAACGGGGAGAGACAGTCAGACAGACTCTCGCATGCGCCCGACCGGGATCCACCCGGCACGCCCACCAGGGGCGACGCTCTGCCCAGCAGGGGGCGATGCTCTGCCCATCCTGGGCGTCGCCATGTTGCGACCAGAGCCACTCTAGCGCCTGAGGCAGAGGCCACAGAGCCATCCCCAGCGCCCGGGCCATCTTTGCTCCAATGGAGCCTTGGCTGCGGGAGGGGAAGAGAGAGACAGAGAGGAAAGCGCGGCAGAGGGGTGGAGAAGCAAATGGGCGCTTCTCCTGTGTGCCCTGGCCGGGAATCGAACCCGGGTCCTCCGCACGCTAGGCCGACGCTCTACCGCTGAGCCAACCGGCCAGGGCCAAAATTAATCATTTTGAAAGGAGAGTGAACATTCATGTAATGTTTCATTTCTACTTTATTTAGAAAGGAGGTAGGTTCCCACTGTGACTTAAAAGGGTTTGTGTCAAGGTTAACTGACTTTCATTAGGTTTGAAATAAAAATAAAGACACTCAGATTTATTTGTTCTGAAAAGTTAATCATGAAAAATTTATTTTTAAAAAATCATAGATCAGATATCTTCTGAAAATTATCCTTTATTGTGTTGAAAACATTTGAATATGTATAATTTATTAAAGCCCTGCTGTACCTAGAATTGGAAAGTTAGGAAATGAGAAATGAGTTACCTGAAATCCTAAACAAAATTAGTTTTAATAAAAGGAAAGTTGTTTTGATGATAAGACTGCTAAGGTGCTTCAAGGAATTCTCCTAAATCTGTAAAGGAAATACATATTTTATGAGCAAATATATAGAAAAGCAAACATGATGAAGGTAAGAAAGGCTTATTAAAATTTTTTTTTTTGTGGTCAAGTTTACTTTAAATTTATATTGCACATTCTTTCAACAAGGGAGCTTGCTACAAGTAATCTATGTATCTGGATTACACTTCTGTGAGGAAGGTAGCCTGTTCTATCACCTATGGGCACCTGGGAGGATTGAAAGAAAGGTTGCCCTACTTGAATGAGCTTTTGTTACATGTGATAAACAAGGACAGAACAGGAAGTGACTTTCTGACCTAAGTTCTACCTGCATCTAATTTGTTTAGTTTATTTGTTTTGTGGGTTCCCAAATCAATATAATAAATAGCTGTATTTTAGTAATGAATCTAAATATTTATATATTTAAAAGACTAGTCCTCAGGCTATAAAGTAAAGATAAGTTTGATGGTACATGATATATGTTTCTATTCCCGGGAAGTGAACTAAGACATAAATCTGGCAGAAATTACTCTAATTATAGCAGTACATAAAGTTTTCATTGTACAACAAACCCAGATTGCGTCAGAACCTTGGAAAAATCATGGGAACTGTTTCAGATGGGAATCCCAACGTTTATTTTTAGGCAGAGGAAGAAGTGTTGGAGGGAAAAGCTCATATAACCATGTGACGGTTATTGCTTCTGCTGTGATCCCTGATGACATTTGAACTAAAAGAAACATCTTATCAGATTGGATAGTTTTCAATTGTTTTTCTTTTCAATCCCTCTCTCTATTATTTTACAGTGGATGGAACTGAGGTTCAACACTCTGGCAAAATGCCCACACTGCAAAAAAATGTAAGTTCCCTGTCATTGGAAATGCTACTGGGAAGTACTTGAGAACAATTTAAAGATTTCAGAATTCTCATTTAAGTAGATTTTGATTTTAAGACATGCTATGAGCCTGATCAGATGGTGGCACAGTGGATAGAGCATCGGACTGGGATTTAGAGGACCCAGGTTCGAAATCCCAAGGTCACCAGCTTGAGCGTAGGCTCATCTGGTTTGAGCAAGGCTCACCAGCTTGAGCCCAAGGTCGCTGGCTTGAGCAAGAGGTCACTCACTCTGCTGCAGGCCCCCTGGTCAAGGCACACATGAGAAAGCAATTGATGAACAACTAAGGTATTGCAACAGAGAATTGATGCTTCTCATCTCTCCCTTCTTGTCTGTCTGTCCCCCTCTCTGTCTGTCACAAAAAAAATACATGCCATGAAATGAATGAATGCTTAATATATTTATACTTTTCAAGAAAAAAATTAGAAATCTTTAAACCTCTTAATATGTTCCATTTTGAAATTTAAATGATTAGGTTTAATCACTCTCTGAAAGAAAATCAGTTTCTAAGAAATTGTTGAAATTATTAGTAACCTAGTGAGTATTTTCATATGTTCTAAAAGGTTGCAATCTATTGCAAATAACCTAAAATATATATTTTAAAAACAGGCTGTTGGCCCTGGCTGGTTAGCTCAGTTAGAGCGTTGTCCAACAATAACAAGGTTGTGGGTTCAGTCCCCAGTCAGGGCACAGGAGGGAAGCAACCAATGAATGCACAACTAAGTGGAACAACAAATGGATGCTTCCCTTCCCCCTCCCTCCTCTCCCTTCCTCTCCTTGTCTCTCTAAAAATCAGTTGATAAATTTAAAAAGAAATAACCCCAACTGTATGACTCAGTGGATAGAGCATCGGCCCAGTATCCAGACCTTCCGGGTTCAATTTCTTGTTAGAGCACACATGAGAAGGAACCATCTTCTTCTCTTCCCCTCCCTCTCCCTCTTCTCTCTTACCCTCCCGCAGGCAGTGGCTCGATTGGTTCAAGCATTGGTCTGGGGGGCTGAGGGTAGCTCTACTGATTTGAATATTGGTCCAGTTGGGGCACATGTGGGAGTCTGTCTTGCTATCTCCCCTCCTCTCACTTTAAAAAAAAAAAAAGCTCTGGCCTGATAGTTGGGTTGGTGGGAGCATTGTCTCAAAGTGCAGAGGTTGTCAGGGCACATACAGGGACAGCACAATGTTCCTATCTTTCTCTCCCTGCCTTTCTCTCTTTCTCTAAAAAGGGGGGGGGCTGTCATTTAGGAGAAACAGTACTTGCTAGCTTTTCTCATCTGCCTAAGATTATTATCTGATGGCAAAGCTTACATAATTATTTACCCACCTGAACTATTGAGTCTATTTCTCTTTATTTCTAAATGAGGTACCCACAGAAAACAAAATGCAATGTAACAGTGGGGAAAATAGGAGATATTTTGATTAAAGACATTTTGTGGCAGCTGTGTTGGGGATCCCCTCAAGTTACCCCAAGATTCCATGATTTTTAAGGGGGCTAATAATTAGTACATATATGTACTCACAGCTATGATTTATTAGTGTGAAAGCATACAAACAAATCAGCAACAGAAAAAGCAGCATGGGGTAAAGTCTGGAGGAACGAGAAGCAGGTTTCCAAGAGTTCTCTCCTGGTAGAGTCACACAAAACCCCCTAATCCCTTCAAATTTGTACAACACGTAAAGTGTTACCTACCAGAGAGGCTCAGGAGAGATGCAGGCCCCAGGGTTTTTACTGCAGCTGGTCCCCAAGGCACCTACTTACTGCACAGCACAAACTTAATTTCCATACTTGCAGGAGGAAAGCAGATATTCAGTGTGAAACGTGTGTTTGCACAATTTAGGCATGATAAGCCATTCTTATGAATTAGGGATTGGGGGGAACTTTTTAGAAATCTAAGTTTACAGATGTGAGCCAAAGACTAATCTTGAAATCAGACCTTTCTAAGGACATGTCTCGGGTCTGCTGGATTAATATTCTGCACAGAATCTATTTTGATAAAAAAATTTTAATTTTAAAATCATTACTTTTTACTTATGTGTGTGTGAGTCATAATATAAGCTAAAGAGATTAAACTAGAATGTTTTGACAATTCAGTTTTTAAAATTGAAAATATAAGTTCAGAGTTTAATTTGTGTGATACATAGTATGCTATAAATACCTTATCTATTTTGATAGTAGAGAAATCCTAAGAATGATTTCTAGAAAAAAAAATTTTAAACTGAGAAGTAGAGTATCTGTAACAAAATATCTCCCTTTATCTCTGCTAAAACTGATTCCAACTAAATATAGCCCGAAGAGAATAACTCTTTACAGCAGATTTCTAGCTTCATAGGAACAGATATCTCCTTTTTAATTTATTTGTGAAATTGATCATCTGAATTCTTAACTTTGTTGAATCCGGTAGAAGTATGTACATGGAGAAGCAAAGTGAGTAACTCCAATAGGTACACAGAAAAATACATATACTCGAGGCACCCCCCCACACACACACAAGTATTTGAATATGTGTGCGAATGATCTATATTTCTGTGCATTGTTTTCACAAAAATGAAGAAAATTAAACTGTCAATATCTTCAAACCAAAAACACTAAATTGGATTAAAAAACTTTATATATAATAAAATATGGAGAGTTGCTGTAATTAGCAGTCTCTATGCTAAGCACTGTGATAGTTCTTTGTGGACACAGATGTACCAGCTAGAATCTGTCTGTCCCATGATCTGGGAATGCAGATGTTATTATCCTCGTGTTACAGGTGAGGAACTGGTAGAGAGGTTAAAGGTTTGGCTGAAGTGATTTTGCTTGGTTAATTATTTTAGAACAGTGGCAATATTTTGCAAATAATAAAGAAGTATTGACTGTCTAGATACTCTGGTTAAAACATCACAAGACAGTGTATTAATGTGAAGAAAAACTTTTATCAATTATGTAAGGATCAGCCTACATAGAAATTCACATGGAATGAATCTGCTTAAATAACATTCTGGAGGAATGTTGACAGAATTGGAATCACATGCTAAATATGGGAAGGGCATTCATGTGAGCAGAGACACTGTTATCACATGAGTAGTCATGGCACATATCTGTTTTCTGTTCTCTTTGAATGGTTTTCTTCTTAACAAAATGATGAATCATCTGTTGAAGTAAGATTCTGAGATAGAATTTTATTTGTTTAAACACAAATATCAAATATCCTAAAATTATTTTTAAATTATAGGAGTTACTAAATCATTACATTAAAATTATCACAAGACAGGTAGACAAGATTTCCCCCAGGGCTTCCAAACCAAAACGTCTTTTTTCATCTCACTGTTTCTTACTCAGGCAGTTGCTGGCTGTCGCAGCTAATGGCAAGATTCCTTCTCAATTGGGAAGCTGTGGCCTCTGCTGGCCAGGAGGTGGAGTCTAGCATTTCTGAAATACAAGCTGGGGTACAAGCAAATGTTGTAATAGGTCTAAGACTAGTAGAGATGGTGATTTAATCCATGATAATAATCATTAAATATAATTTCTGGTATCATTGATATACTTCTTTGTGGATCACCTCCTATCATTTTAAACAACAGCAGACTCTTTTTTTTATTTTGCTGTTTAGTACTTTCTTTTATAATTATTCATGAATTCAACAAACATTCCTGTGCTAGGTATTGTGTTCAAAATAAAAGATATAACCTTGCCTTCAGGGAATTTCATCTCGTGGGTATAGAAAAGAGAATATATTATCACCATAAATTCTTAAGTGCTTTGAAAGGGGTATGTCTCACATTCTCTGCTCTGATGAGCCCCTAATCCAGATGGGAGGGAAGGGGAACATGGGAGAAGGTGTCCAGGAGAAAGGGGTATGTGAGATGATGTGAAGAAAACAGTGGAAGGACCTGCTTGTACAGAGGAGTCCGTGTAGATGGTAAGGAAATAGGGTAGATAGGGCTGAATATGAAGGAATAAGAGAGAGACTTGAGTCAAGGTGGACACATCTGAGGCTATGGAACCATCACTAAAATATAGAATGTAGGATCTAAAATCATGTCTGGCAGACAGATGATAAATTCATTTTGATCATATTAGATATAGGGAGACTCCTAGGTTTTCTAGATTGCCTGTCTTCATTGCTTGACATTCAGATCCATCCATTTGCTTTTCAGACCAGCAATCTTGGATCAACATGACCATGACTTCTTCCTTACTTCACCACAAGATAACTAAGAGCTGAAAAAATTCTATATTGATAAGCTCTTTACAAACATACAGCTACAGTGGTCCCTCCTCTATCTCCAGGTTAGGTTCCATACCCCCCCCCCCCCCCCACTGCGATAGGCGAAAATCCATGAACTAACGACCTTATATTATTTTATTATTTATATATATTTTAAGGCTTTATAAACCCTTCCATACTCTTATAACCCTTTCCTACACTGTTATTAACCTTTCCCACACTCTTATAAACACTTCCTATGCTCTTAAACACTATCTACACTCTTAAACCTATGTAAACACAGTGCTCTGGTTGGTCGCCTCCCATTCACCAGCCAATAGTGTGCCCTGTGCAATCTGACCTGATCAAACTAGCTCAAGCGGAAGCCATGGTAGCTGCGTTTTCCTTCCGTGCAAGTCTTTGTCTACTCATCTGCTGTACGCTACATATTTTATTTTGATTTAATATTCTGATATGTTTTAATTAATATTTTTATATTGTTTTCAATTTTTTAGGCTAGAAAATGCTTATTTTACCTCTCTCTCACTTCCTAGTTGGGAACCACTCTCTATCCTCTTCCTTTCCTCTTAGAGTGATGGTAACCCATACTCTGGAGTAAAGTGCAATTAGCCACTAGGCCACTGATTTTTTTCTGACAAAATTTACATCCCAACTTCAAATTCTAATAGATTTGTTCAGTCTCTAGCCTGCTTGTTTTCTCTGTAGTGTTTGGTTCTGTTGATCTTTTTTTCTTTAATTAATTTTTTTCTTTATTTCCAAATACCACCTTCTCCTATTTTTCTCCCAGCTCTCAGACCATTGCTTTGCTATCTTGTTTGTTTACTTTCCTTTCCTTACCAAGTTGTCAAATATTTCTATTCTCCATACTACTTCTGGGCTTTGTCATATATTCCCCTGTCATTTGTGTTCCCAGAACAAGCTAGGATTCATGTTGTCT
The DNA here is from genome assembly GCF_036850765.1 of Saccopteryx bilineata. Lineage (NCBI taxonomy): Eukaryota > Metazoa > Chordata > Mammalia > Chiroptera > Emballonuridae > Saccopteryx > Saccopteryx bilineata. The sequence continues at coordinate 83,180,730 of NC_089492.1, read as the reverse complement.
GTCACCCTTTTAGACAATTCACTAGAGACAGGGATCAGTAGGTAAAAGAACATCTTTAGCTGACCAGGTGGTGGCACATGGATAGAGCATCGGACTGGGATGCAGAGGACCCAGGTTTGAAACCCTGAGGTTGCAGGCTTGAGCGTAGGCTCATCAGCTTGAGTGTGGGCTCACCAGCTTGAGCACAGGGTTGCTGACTTGAGTGTAGGATCATAGATAGGACCCCATGGTTGCTGGCTTGAGCCCCAAAGTTGCTGGCTTGAAGCCCAAGGTCGCTGGCTTGGGGAAGGGGTCACTCACTCTGCTATAGCCTCCCAGTCAAGGCACATATGAGAAAGCAATCAATGAACAACTAACTGCAACAAAGAGCCACAATAAAGAATTGATGCTTCTCATCCCTCCCTTTCAATCTGTCTGTCCCTCTCTGTCTCTCTCTCTCTGTCTCTGTCACAAACAAACAAACAAACAAACAAAAAGTGTGTCTTTAATTCAAATTACAGCAACTTGAAAAGACAGTGGACTCGGGTTCAAAAAACTTTCTTTTTTTTTTTTTTTTTTCATTTTTCTGAAGCTGGAAACAGGGAGAGACAGTCAGACAGACTCCCACATGCGCCCGACCGGGATCCACCCGGCACGCCCACCAGGGGCGAAGCTCTGCCCACCAGGGGGCGATGCTCTGCCCATCCTGGGCGTCGCCATGTTGCGACCAGAGCCACTCTAGCGCCTGAGGTAGAGGCCACAGAGCCATCCCCAGCGCCCGGGCCATCTTTGCTCCAATGGAGCCTCGGCTGCAGGAGGGGAAGAGAGAGACAGAGAGGAAAGCGCGGCGGAGGGGTGGAGAAGCAAATGTGCGCTTCTCCTGTGTGCCCTGGCCGGGAATCGAACCCGGGTCCTCCGCACGCTAGGCCGACGCTCTACCACTGAGCCAACCGGCCAGGGCCCAAAAAACTTTCTTAGTGCTCCCCTGCTGCTACAGGGTTCAGGGGCTATTAGAAATGGTGTAAGGGGCAAAAGTCTGTGTAGTTAGTCATGTAACAATGTACAGGAGGTGAGGGTTCAGCTGCAAGAACTGTCCTCTGCAAGTTCTTCTGCAGAGGCCTAATCAGCATGATCCTATCTGTTTTCCTTAGTAAATCCTCAGGACAGCCAGGGTCAGGTGTCACCCAGGAACACCTGAGACCTGCTGCCTGAGACCATCTGCATCTGGGAATTATCTCTGAAAGACTCCCTGTTTTCTTAGGATATAAAGTAAAGATTTAAAATTGGTGAACTAAGTTTCTAATTAATTTGTAGGACTTAATCTTCACAGTAAATCAAATTTAAACTTTCTTAATCTTAAGTCCCTCCCCACTTAAGCTTTCCCCAACTTTCCTGCAAAGGCAAACTATCACTGTATTTCAAAGTGAAGACCAAGGAGCCATTAAGAAAGAATAGCAAGCAGATTAACTATTTCCTAACCCTTACATATCTCCTATTCATTACAGCCAAAAACTACTATTACTAAAGCCAAATTTCTAACTTTTGGGCTCCTCTATCATTTGTATATCATTATACCCAACTAATATGCCATTAAATCACCCCAGTTCTTTCTTCAAAGCTTCAATGTAACTATGTAATCTATATTTACTATTTTACCTATTAGTTCAACCTGGGTGTCCATAGGCCTCTCAAACACAATACATCCAACTTCCTTACCCACATTCTGCAATATATTAATGTACTGATGAATATATTATGTTAATGAATGTTATTCCGTGTGCCCAGCTGATCAAGCTAGAAATCTGGGTGTATCTTTATTCCTCATCCAAACAGAAACAAGTCCTACATCCAAATGGAAACAAGTCCTATCAATGCTGCCTTGGCATTTTAATTCTGTTCTCTTATTCTCACTGTTCATGTATTCAGGATCTCTTACCAAGACAACTACAAGAGCTTTCCAATATATAGTTCTTTATCCATTAGCTAGAGTGATGGTCTCCAAATGCAAATATGGATTTTAAACTCTCTGACTTCAGATCTTTTAGTAGCTTTCAAATTCATGGCCATAGTATATGTATAGCTGTGTTGTTGAACACTGCACACTTCATGTAGGTGCTATTTTTATTGTTATCCTAGGTTTGGCTTTTAGCGGCATATAAAGTATACTGACGAGGGCCATTTTCTATTTATTGACATCAGTGCACCATATGGGCTTATTATAGGCCCAATTGCCTAAAATCCAAAATCAAACTACAAACTTTTTAGTAAGGTATAAGCAGCACTCCAGGTGCTAACTTCTCCAGCAGTATCTGTGTTATGTTTTCTTCCACCTCAACACACAACTTCCTGTGTCCCTGCCTCAACAAATTCTTCTACTTCCATAAGTACACAATACAGTTCCTTGCTTCTGTCCCTTAATCTCATGTTGCTAGGCCTGGAATGACCAAGCTAATCCTTTTCTCATTCCTGTAAACCTGGAAGACACCTATTCAACTCCACCACTGGCAGGAAGAGGCAGTGACAACAGACTGGTCATCTGTGCTGGTCAGTGACATGGAGCTCAGTTATCTGTCAGCCCAGGTTGTACATTGTCCTTTGAACTCATATTCACAAGAGAAATACACTTATTAAGCTGGTATATCCTGGATTTTGCTATTACAGAATTCTAGCATGTATTTTATGTTATACTTTTTATGGTAAAAAGAATTATTATGATCACTTCATCAGAAACATAACTTTGGAATGTTATAATGTAATCCACGGGTTATATAGAGACACCAAGATAAATTATAGGAGAAATATTAGGAGGAGCTTTATTAATAAGCTGGTGATATAGCTAACCCACTTCGTGCAGCCCAGATCATAGTCCTGATGCTGCTTTTATAGAGACAAAATTATATACTAGTTAGGGGAAAAAAGAGGAGGAGCATGGTACAAAAGTCATTTACTAATAAACGTACAACATTTATCTATAAGATCTATTAAAAGGAAAAAACTTTCCTACACATTAAGATCACAAGGTAACACAGTAGTGATAAGTGTTTTACATACCCAACAAAGACATTCCCAAATCTTCTAGGTGTACAACCTATCCCTGTCACCCCAATAGTGGGAAATGAAATGTTTAGCTTGGGATAAGGAGAGAAGCTAAATGAAATTACCTTTACTAAATGTTGGGCTAGTTTATTAGGAAACCTAACCTTGCTTAGTTTACAAGTTTTGTACATATAAAGAATTTCAGAAGGATGATTATCAGAAAGCATATAAAATGTTAACAGAATACAGGTTTTTCAAGCAAGGGACTGGGCTCATGATCCTTCGTCTAGGTATACGTCACTCTCATGACTTCAGGATGGGAGGAAGAGTTAGGATTAGTGTAGGAATTTTTAATTAACGTACATAAACATTGTTTCCTAAAGGCTTTTAAGAAAGGAGAAGAGGAAGGGGTTTTCAGGTTCTATCTTCTTTGCTCTGGTGTCAGTCCTTCCAGAGAACTATAGGGACTAAACTATGACTATGACTAACTGACTTTTGTCCCTGTAACCTCTTCTTCTTGGGCTTTTTCTTCCTCAGAAAGGAGGAGTAAGGGGGCCTGACTTTTCTTTTTGAAATACTAATATTATCAGTTTTGCAGTTTCTTGGTACCTTATCACAGGAACACGTATCCACCAAATAACCTAACTTCAAAATATGTAAAATAAAGATGTTTATAAGGACTATGGTCTTGTAGATCAATACATAAATACAAAAAGCAAAAATTTTTATAACTTTTAGAAGAAAAGATAGATAAATATTTTTATGACAGATGTAGGAAAGAATTTCTTAGACAAGGCACAAATAAATCACAAACTTTAATGGAAAAGATTAGCAATTTTAACTATCTTAGAATTAATTTACATTGATTTTGTTAGGAAAACTCATCATCAAAAATGGTACTAAAATTGAATTTTTAAAAACTCAGGTTCTAAGAGATAGATGCAGTATGTATAGCTGCCTGGAATAGTGTCCATATTACGTAAATACCATCTATGAATCAGTAAGCTAAAGGCAGCCTAACACAAAGGGGCAAGAGATATGAACAAGCAAGTAATAGAAAAAGAAAAGCAGTAGCCAAGCAGCATTTGGACAGATGTTCAACATAGTAGAAATCAGAGATACGCATGTTAAAACTTCAATGGAATACCATTCCTACTCATGAAATTGTCAAACATAAGAGAAATACCAGTTGTGGAAGGGTTGATAAGGGTGTGGGGAAGCAATAGAGGCTCCATACAGTTTTGGTGGGGATATAACTTTTATGTTTATTAAAATTGAAGATATGTATACAAGACAACCCAGCAATTCTATTCCTAGGTATATGTTTGAGAAAGTCCTGCATATGCACATAAGGAAGTCTAAAAGAGTTTCAAAGCAGCCTTGTTATAATAGCAAATAATTAATTTAAAAAGTTCTGACTGTCCATCGACAGGAAGAGTAAAGTGGTATTTTCACATAAAGGAAGATAGTTGTGAAAATGAATGAACTAGGTCTTGACGTATGAACGTGGCAGAGTCTCAATGTTGAGAAAATAAAAAGGCAAGTCACAGAATCATATGGCTTAACACACATACCTATAGAGTCTTAACACATGCAGAACAATGCCATATATTGCATGCAGATACCACATATGTATTCAAAGTATAAGAGATTTTATTGTTCGTGCAATAGGTGCTGTTGGTCATTGCCTTGTTTTGTGATGAGAGGGCACTTGGTTCATTGAAGGACAGTAGGTAATTTCTTTTCTGGGAAGACTTTCCAGATGTAGTGACTGTTTAGTTTGTGAGGAAAATTGGGCATGAGTTTTCTAAGCAGAATTCATGCACTGAAATTAATGTACTAAATTGTATTCTTCTTGCCCACAGAAAAGCTGCTCCAATATTCACTTAGAACCTTTTATGGTTCCAGAAGTTTTTGGATTATTTGTTCTACTTCTGTGAAAATTAGCATTGGTATTTTGACAGAAATTGTGTTGAATGTATAGATCACTTTGGTCAGTATCATGGATATTTTAACGAGGTTAAATCTTCCTATCCAATTTCTTTCTTCAATGAAACATTAAAAAGAACCTTTCGACTTATTTAATACATAAGTCTAGTAAGCTTCATCGGTTTCTAATTCATGGTAGGTAGGTGTATCTGGAGGCAGATACACAGATAAATGATTTAGTATTCTAATTTTAATGTTGACATAAAATAAAGATGGTTTTAAAAAAATCAACTGGTATTTGTGAGATAGCACTAACTTTCAATTCTGGAATAAAGTTTTGAAAATAGAGCTTTACTTTAGAAGATTATTCTTAACCACTCTTTTTGTTTGTTTGTTTTTGTGGATATTGTTTTTGTGGATATTGTTAAGCTTTAAATTTTGTTTTAAGCCACAATAATACACTTCTCACAAAAATTAGAGGATCAGGGAATGTGCAGAAACTTCAGTACTTTCAGCCTTTTGTAGAGTGCATTTTCACCAATGAAATAAAAGTTGGTTTTGCATCGCATCTGCATAATTGAACAACTTTCTTTGACTTGTCTTTTGCTTTTCTGATGTTCTTGTTGTTTTTTTGGGGGGGGGTTATTTGTTATTTTTTTTTTGTATTTTTCTGAAGTTAGAAGTGGGAAGGCAGTCAGACAGACTTCCACATGCACCTGACCGGGATCCACCTGCATGCCCACCAGTAGGCGGTGCTCTGCCCATCTGGGGCGATGCTTTTTTGTGGCAGGAGCCATTCTAGCACCTGAGACAGAGGCCAGGGAGCTGTCTTCAGAGCCCGGGCCAACTTTGCTCCAATGGAGCCTTGGCTGCAGGAGGGGAAGAGAGAAATAGAGAGCAAGGAGAGGGGAAAGGGTGGAGAAACAGATGGGCGCTTCTCCTGTGTGCCCTGACTGGGAATCGAACCCAGGACTTCCACACGCCGGGCCAACACTCTACCGCTGAGCCAACTGGCCAGGGCCCTGATGTTCTTGTTTAATAAAAGAAGTAAAATGCTTCTTTTTTTTATTGCTTCATATTCATTTTGAAATATCCCCTAATTTTTGTGAGCAGTATATATCACCGATTATTTATGATTATGATTCATATTAATCATTGAAAATTACAGTTTTTACAAGTAAGAAAAGTAAAACAAAAAAAAATGGAAGTGTGTGTGTTACTAAAGCCAAAGATTAGTACTCACAGAGATGAAATGGAGAGTAATTATGTAAATACTTAATATTCTCTCTTCTCTCATGAATTTGCAGTTCCTCAGTAGGTAGTGCTCTTCCACGAAGACGCTGCTGTGCATATATTACCATTGGAATGATATGTATTTTCATTGGTGTTGGATTAACTGTGAGTATTACTCTATGCACTGTTAGAATTCTTTTCTCTCAACTTTATCACAAGTTTAAATGGGGAGACCTGAAGAACCTGCCTCCCTGGCATACCTGGCCCAGAAGCTTCTGAAGCTTCTGCAAGTTAAGTTCATGGATCTGATTTTAGTGGAGCTTGCCCGTCAAGCAATGAGGAAAAGGGGGAAGTAGTGTCTGGGGGCCCCTCTTAAATTCCTTGGCATCAGGGACTTTACCATTCATTTAACAAAAGCCCATTTGTTTTCACTTAATGCCCAGAACCAATTGGCCATGGCCAAGGCTGAAGCAATATTCTATCAGCTATTGGAATCTGAAAAACCATTCCTCTTTCTTCAAGGGAAGCAGAGGTTATTATCAATATGGGAGTGGCTTGTTTTCAGAGGATACTGAAGCTAAGCAGTTGGCGTGGCGATTATCCCGGGAGAGAGGAAGGGACTGGTCTGTTCTGCTGCCATGTACTTTCCATGCTCCTTTGTTGACCTGTCCTTATATCATTAGTCAGGTGGAATTATAGGGAGTAAGTTCCTTTTAGAAGTAACACATTTTAATGAATTTCTTTGCATATTTATAAAATTTATAGTTAATATAACTAAGAGCAGCGTATTATTAAATTTTAACATCAGTGATATAGTCTAAAGTACACCAACTCATATTTTTTAGAGATTTTGGGGCCTCAGGGATATATTGCATAAAAATCACATATAAACCAACACAAGTTCTCTAAGCAGATATTTTTTTTTAAGTTTTCAAACTTTTATTTTTATATTGCTTTTTATTTTAGGTTGGCACCCAAGAATTTGCAAGGCGATTTCATGCAACCTATGTTTCGTGGGCAATTGCTTATCTCTTAGGGTCGATCTGCCTTATTCGAGCTTGTTATTGGGGAGCCATAAGAGTCAGTTACCCAGAACACAGTTTTGCATAAGCTTGCTTAGGAGTAAGTGATGCAGGTAAGAGTATCTAGCAGTTCTTGGTAAGCTGCTCTGTTCTGGACATCTTTAAATCATTTACCCTAATGGATTCCTTTCTGGCTTATGTATGAAGTTTCAAGACTTTGGGAATCTTTTATGAACAAATTCTCATTGCACTAAATTGTATGCAAATAAGTTTGTTTTGAAACTAGGTTTTTTCAAGCTCGAATAATAAAGCCATGTCTTCATGTTCTTTTACATCTGAAAGATATTTTTGGATTTGTCACCAAGCATTAGATCTAACATCACCTTTCATTTTTAAATCAGTTATTCTATTACTTGCTAATCTGTGAGTATTCCCAGAAAGTGTTTATAAATGTTTCTACAATAGCTTCACATTTATACTTACATTTTAATTAAACTATCAAAATTGCCTGCTTTAAAACCTAAGCAATATGCATTTTGCTTGAACTACTTATTGTAACTTTAACCTAAGATCATAATGACCTTATTCAGGAAAAGAATTTAAGCCTACCTTCAAAGGCTTGACATTCTTGTCAGAAAAAAAAAATTTCTAGATACTGTATGCTTGTTTTTTGTTATTTGTAGAAAGATATACTATTTTGGTAGTAATTTAAAATACAAGAATGAAAATATTTATTTGTCCACAGTCAAAGATGATGTTGGATAAATGGTTTTTCCTCAAAGATCACAGAACTTTTATCTTTTATTTTTGTCTATTGTTTTATTTACCAATTATAAAGGTTCTGGTCTCGATTTATGAATTATGTTAATCAGTTATATGTATTTCATTATTGAACCAAGAGGAAGTATTTTACGTAACATGTTTTATAATACTGTACTTAACTATTTAAACAAAGATATGTTTATATTGGGTTGCCCGTTTCTTCATTGACTCATGGTAAATTTTTTTTATTGGGATAATTATGAACTACCTATATGTGAAGGGAGCCTGTGACATTTTACACTAGCTAAAATGTTGAGATTAGAAATAGTTACTTTACCGTTCTTCTAAAATATAGCAGGTCAGATAATTACAAATTTATTTGTGAAAATAGATTAAAGATAGAAAGCAACATAATTTTTAAATAATTCACTAGGATTTAAGGAATCAGCTTGTACACTGCCCATCTTTGCAGTTTTGAAAAAGGAATTATTTAGTTGATAAACAATGTTCTAAAGCCCTTAACATAGAATTAGAAAATTAGATGATCTGAGTAAATTAATTGGCTATACCGGGATAAGAAGAATATTTTAAATTTATTTATGTTCCTAATTAGTATTAAAATGTACTCATCAGAGAGTTTGGAGCAAAACACATGTAAACTTCAAAGAGTAAATGATAACTATATAAACGCAGTAGCTCACAATTATATGTACCTTTGAAAATACACTAATAAAGATTATTGTCCAAAAATTACCTTGTTATGTTCCATTTTTTTCAAAATAAGATGTAATTTCCAAAATTGACTTGAGATCTTATTCTGAAGTTTTTGTGTTTAAGAACATATATTTCTTTATATAATATTCACTTATTTTTTTCTAGTACTTTCATTGTTTTATTTTTAAAATATAGGTTTTATATCTATTTGTAATATACTTGATGGGAGGTATGAAATAAGAATCTAGTTTATTTCTTTTATTAATGGTTAACTAGTTGTCACAGCATTGTATGTTGAATAATCTATTCTTTTCCTATTAATTTGAAATCTCAAGTTAAATTACAGGGTGGGGCAAAAGTAGATTTACAGTCGTAAGTACATGAAACTATAAACTCACTTTTGCCTTACCCTGTAAATGCTGCATGATTATATTCCTGTTGGGGTATAACTTCATGAAAGCAAAGACCTTGATGATCTTGCTCATTGTTTAATTTCTAGCATTTAGAATAGTGCCCAGTGTATATGTGCTCAATAGATATTCATTGCATCACTGAATAAATGACTGAATGAATTGGTATATTAAATTCTTATATGCCCTTCAGTCTGGACTTTATATTTTGTTACAGAATGTATAGGTATTTATATGTTTGTGTTAAGTAAAACCCTAAATCAGACACCATGTAAGAATGGAATAATTGGTCCCTGGCCGGTTGGCTCAGTGGTAGTGTGTCAGCTGGCATGTGGATGTCCCAAGTTCAATTCCCTGTCAGGGCATACGGGGGAAGCAACCATCTGCTTTTCCACCCTCCCTCTTACCCCTTTTCTTTTTCTCTCTCTCTCTTCCCTTCCCACAGCCATGGATCATTTCAAAGATTTGGCCCTGGTGCTGAGGATGGCTCTGTGGAACCTCCCCCTCAGGCACTAAAAGTATCTCAGTTGCTGAGCAACATCCGTAGATGGGCAGAGCATTCCCCCTAGAAGGCTTGCCAGATGGATCTGATTGGAGGATTCTGTCTCTCTTGTCTCCCCTCCTTTAAAAAAAAGAAAAAAGAAAAAAGAAAGGAACGATTGAATGATTAAAAGAAAAAAATCCTACCATATGAAAAAAATCACAAGCAGAGCCAAAAGATAAAGAGCAAAGATATTTTCAAGTAATAGAAACAGTTAATATTTTTAATATGAGGAGGGACTAAAGGCATGAAAAAGCATTCAAAAAAGAAGAAATATAGTATATCATATAATACTGGTTTGGTGGTGATGCACTCTAGCTTTTTCTTGTCTGGGAAGCTCTTATTCTAAACTTTGATTCTAAATGATAGCTTTACTGGGTAGAGTAATCTTGGCTGTAGATCCTTGCCTTTCATCAGTTTGAATATTTCTTGCCACTCCCTTCTGGCTTACACAGTTCATGCTGAGAAATTAGTTGACAGTCTATGAGAGCTTCCTTGTTGTTAACTAATTCCTTTTCTATTTCTGCTTTTAAATTTTTCTCTTTTTTCTTTAACCTTTGGCATTTTAATTATGATGTGTCTTGGTATGGGCCACTTTTGGTTCATCTTGTTTGGTATTCTCTGCACTTCTTGGACTTGTATGTCTATTTTCTTGTCCAAAGTTGGAAATTTTTCTGTCATTATTTTTTCAAATAGGTTTTCAATTTCTTGCTCTCTCTCTCTCTTCTCCTCCTGGCACTCCCATGATGTGAATGTTGGTACACCTGAATTTCTCCCAGAGACTTCTTTACTCACTGTTTTTTTTTTTTTATTCTTCTTTATTTTGCTATTCTGAGTGGGTGTTTTCTGTTTTCTTATATTCCAAATCGCTGATTAAATTCTCAACTTCATCCACTCTACTGTAGATTCCTGTAAATTAGTCTCCATTTCAGTTAGTGTACCCTAGATTTCTGACTGCTCCTTTCTTTTCCTTTTCTTTTTATTTTTGTGGCAGAGAAAGAGAGAATCAGAGGGAGGGACAGACAGGGACAGACAGACAGGAAGGGAGAGAGATGAGAAACATCAATTCTTCGTTGTGGTTCCTTAGTTGTTCATTGATTGATTTCTCACATGTGCCTTGACCAGGGGGCTACAGCAGACTGAGCTCGAGCCAGCAACCTTGGGCTCAAGCTGGCGCTTAAGTTGGCGACTTCGGGGTCTTGAACCTGGGTCCTTGGCATCCCAGTCCGATGCTCTATTCACTGCGCCACCGCCTGGTCAGGCCTGACTGCTCCTTTCTTTATGCTATGGAGGTTCTCACTAAGTTCATTAAGCATCTTTATAACTAGAGTTTTGAATTCTGCATCTAGTAGATTGCTTGTCTCCATTTTGTTTAGTTCTCTCTTTGAAGCTTTGTTTTACTCTTTCATTTGGGGTGAATTTCTTTGTCTCCTCATTTTTTCAGCCTCCCTGTGCTTGATTCTAGGTATTAAGTAGAGTTGCTACATCTCCCAGGCTTGATAGAGTGGCCTGATGTAGGGGTGTCCCATGGAGTCCAGTGGCACGGCCTCCTATCACCAAGCTGGGCACTTGAGGTGTGCTCCCCCCATGTAGGCTGTGTATTCCCTCCTCTTATCATAGAGCTTTGATTGCTGCTGGCATGTCAGTGGGAGGGATTTACTGCCAGGCCAATCAGCTGAAAGGACTGGCTGCAACCACCACCAACTGTGGAGGATCAGCTGTGCTGGGGCCCACCCCACAGCGCAGGACTTACTTCAGCAGAGGGCTCTGGTGTCTGCTTAGTTGGCCCCTTGAGTGTGCTCCTCGTGGAGGTGGTTGGGTGGTGGTCTGAAGCTGTCCACTGGGTGCGGTAGGTCTCAGGGAACCACCAGTGAGGGGCGAACAATAATAGCCAGGTTGATGGAGACTCAGATATGGAGCACGCCTGCCAGCTCTTTGTGGGGAGGGCTCAGCAAAGCTACAACGACCTCTACCAGCACGTCTTTTTGGGAGAAAGCTGTCCCCCCGCAGCTCTCATCCTGATACTAGCAATGGGGTTCCTCTACATATGTCCCTGGTGCTTGTCCAGTTAGCAGCCCAGCGCTGGAGCTCAGATGGAGTGAATCAGAGTGAGTTCGTGCACAAGTCCTTGACAGGAGCTGCCTGGGACCCCAGCAGCCTCGGTCTCCCTCAGCCTCATTCGCTGCTGGTTTTTACAACCAGAGGTTATGGGGACTTCTCTTTCTGGCTCTGGAACCCTGGGTTGGACATGTGTGCCTGGGTCGCCTGGCTCCTCAGGGCACCTTTGCAGCCAAGATATCCCTCCCAATTTTTACCTGCCACACTGGGTGTGCAACCCGCCTGTATAGCGTCTCCCCCCTCCTACCATGCTCTGTGTGACTTCTTCTTTAATTCCCTAGTTGTAGGACTTCCAACAGCCAGATTTCAGTGGTTCTGAATGATGGTTGTTCTGTGATTTAGTTGCAATTTTGATTTGGTTGTAGGAGGAGGCAAGTACTACATTTACCCATGCCACTATCTTGGCCAGAAGCTGAGATACTATTTTTTATCTACCATACTAACAAAGAGTGAAAGAGTGCTTACATCCTTTAATGTTGAATATATGGGGAAATATACACACATGCATATTCTTTGACATAATAATTCTGTCTATAGGAATTTATCTTAAAGGTGTTATGGATAAGAAAACATATGTATAGCTGGTCGTGTTTATCACATATTTGTTTATAATAGGGATTAAAAACAGGAAAAATTCCAAAAATTAAAAATATTGGTAGGTGAAATAATGGTAATTCATAGTATGAAATAATAAACAATCATTAAAAATATGGTATTTCTCACCTGTTGAATTGAAATATTGTGATAATCAGATTACAAATCAATGTGTAGAGTATTATCCACTTTTTGAAAATGATTTTTTGTGTATGTTGTAAAAACTAAGGAAAATTGAACACTAAACTACTAAGAGTGGCTATCTCTGGGTAATGAAAGACAAATTACTTTAAAAAAAGTTTATAGCCTGATCAGGTGGTGGCACAGTGGATAGAGTGTCAGCCTAGGATACAGAGGACCTAGGTTTGAAACTCCAAGGTCGCTGGCTTGAGCGCAGGCTCATCTAACTTGAGTGTGAGCTCTCCAGCTTGAGCATAGGGTCACTGGCTTAAGTGTGGGATTATTGACATGACCCCATGGTCACTGGCTTGAGCCCAAAGGTCGCTGGCTTGAAGCCCAAAGTCGCTGGCTTGAGAGTGAGGTTGCTGGCTTGATCAAGGGGTCACTGGCTCAGCTGGAGCCCCCTCCCCCCGACCCTGATAAAGGCATGTATGAGAAAGCAATCAATGAATAGCTAAGGTACCACAATGAAAATGTCATGCTTCTCATCTCTTTCCTTTCCTGTCTGTCCCTCTCTCTGTCTCTCTAGCTTGCTTGCTTAAAAAACAAAAACAAAAATAAAATGTTTATAGGCATACCTTGGGGATATTGTTGGTTTGGTTCTGGACCACTGCAATAAAGTGCCACACAAATTTTTTGTTTTCCCAGTGCATATAAAAGTTATATTTATGCTATACTATAATGTATTAAATGCACAATAACATTATGTCTAAAAGTCAATGTACAGCCTGGTCTGTGGTGACACAGTGGATAAAGCATCAAGCTGGAATGCTGAGGTTACTGGTTCAAAACTCTGGGCTTGCCCAGTCAAGGCATATACAACAAGCACTCAATGAACAACTAAAGTGTAGCAACTATCAGTTGATATTTCTTGTTCCACAACCCTCTCTATAAAATCATCAATCAATAAAAAAATCTAAAAAGTCAATGTACATATCTTAATTTTAATATTTTTATTGCTAAAAAATGCTGACCATTATCTAAGTCTTCAGCGAGTCCTAATCTTTTTGCTGATGGAGAGTCTTTGCCTCCATGTTGAAAGTTGTTAACATCAGGGTGGTGGTTGCTATGGCTGGGGTGGCTGTGGCAATTCCTTAAAATATGACAACAGTGAAGTTTGCTGTATCCATTGATTCTTCCTTGCAAGAGCAATTTCTCTTCAGCATGTGTGATGCTGTTTGATAGCATTTTACTTGCAGTAAAACTTCTTTTTTTTTAATATTAATATTTTTTATTAAATTTAATGCAGTGACATTGATAAATCAGGGTACATATGTTGAGAGAAAATATCTCTAGATTATTTTGACATTTGATTGTGCTGTATACCCCTCCCGCAAAGTTAAATTGTCTTCTGTCACCTTCTATCTGGTTTTCTTTGTGCTCCTCCCCTCCCCTAACCCCTCTCTCCTTCTTCACCCCCTCCCCCCTCCCCCAACCCCCCCGCCCCTGTTGCCATCACATTCTTGTTCATGTCTCTGAGTCTCATTTTTATGTCCCTTCTATGTATGGATTCATCTCAGTTTTTTTTCTGATTTACTTATTTCACTCCGTATAATGTTATCAAGGTCCATCCATGTTATTGTAAATGATCCGATGTCATCATGTCTTATGGCTGAGTAGTATTCCATAGTATATATGTACCAAAGTTTTTTAATCCACTCGTCCTCTGACGGACACTTGGGCTGTTTGCAGATCTTCGCTATTGTGAACAATGCTGCCACAAACATGCGGGTGCATTTCTCCTTTTCGAGCCGTTCTATGGTGTCCTTGGGGTATATTCCTAAAAGTGGGATAGCTGGGTCAAAAGGCGGTTCGATTTTCAGTTTTTTGAGGAATCTCCATACTGTTTTCCACAGTGGCTGCACCAGTCTGCATTCCCACCAGCAGTGCAGGAGGGTCCCCTTTTCTCCACATCCTCGCTAGCACTTATTCTGTGTTGTTTTGTTGATAAGCGCCATTCTGACTGGTGTAAGGTGATATCTCATTGTGGTTTTAATTTGCATTTCTCTAATGATTAGTGATGTTGAGCATTTTTTCATATGCCTATTGGCCATCTGTATGTCCTCTTTGGAGAAGTGTCTATTCATCTCTTTTGCCCATTTTTGGATTGGGTTGTTTGTCTTCCTGGTGTTGAGTTTTACAAGTTCTTTATAAATTTTGGTTATTAACCCCTTATCAGACGTATTGTCAAATATGTTCTCCCATTGTGTAGTTTGTCTTTTTATTCTGTTCTTGTTGTCTTTAGCTGTGCAAAAGCTTTTTAGTTTGATATAGTCCCATTTGTTTATCCTGTCTTTTATTTCACTTCCCCGTGGAGATAAATCAGCAAATATATTGCTCCAAGAGATGTCGGAGAGCTTACTGCCTATGTTTTCTTCTAAGATGCTTATGGTTTCACGGCCTACATTCAAGTCTTTTATCCATTTTGAGTTTATTTTTGTGAGTGGTGTAAGCTGGTGATCTAGTTTCATTTTTTTGCAGGTAGCTGTCCAATTTTCCCAACACCATTTGTTAAAGAGGCTGTCTTTACTCCATTGTATTTCCTTACCTCCTTTGTCAAATATCAGTTGTCCATAGAACTGTGGGTTTATTTCTGGGTTCTCTGTTCTATTCCATTGATCTATATGCCTGTTCTTATGCCAGTACCAGGCTGTTTTGAGTACAATGGCCTTGTAGTATAACTTGATATCAGGAAGTGTGATACCTCCCACTTTATTCTTCTTTTTTAAGATTGCTGAGGCTATTCGTGTCCTTTTTTGGTTCCATATAAATTTTTGGAATATATGTTCTATATCTTTGAAGTATGTCATTGGTATTTTAATAGGAACTGCATTGAATTTATAAATTGCTTTGGGTAATATAGACATTTTAATGATGTTTATTCTTCCTAACCATGAGCACGGTATATGCTTCCACTTGTATCTTCCTTGATTTCTTTTATCAGTGTTTTGTAATTTTCTGAGTACAAGTCTTTAGTCTCCTTGGTTAAGTTTACTCCTAGGTACTTTATTTTTTTGGTTGTAATTGTGAAGGGGATTGTTTCCTTAATTTCTCTTTCTGACTGTTCATTGTTGGTGTATAAAAATGCTTCTGATTTCTGAGTATTGATTTTATATCCTGCCACTTTGCTGAATTTATTTATCAGGTCCAGTAGTTTTTTGACTGAGACTTTAGGGTTTTCTATATACAATATCATATCATCTGCAAATAATGATAGTTTTACTTCTTCTTTTCCAACTTGAATGCCTTTTATTTCTTCTTCTTGTCTGATTGCTGTGGCTAGGACTTCCAGGACTATGTTAAATAAGAGTGGTGAAAGGGGGCACCCCTGCCTTGTTCCTAATCTTAAGGGTATTGCTTTTAATTTTTGCCCATTGAGTATGATGTTGGCTGTGGGTTTCTCATAGATGGCTTTTATCATGTTGAGGTATGTTCCCTGTATTCCCACTTTGCTGAGAGTTTTGATCATGAATGGGTGCTGGATTTTATCAAATGCTTTTTCTGCATCTATTGAAATTATCATATGGTTTTTCTCCTTCTTTTTGTTTATGTGATGAATCACATTGATTGATTTACGAATATTGTACCAGCCTTGCCTCCCCAGAATAAATCCCACTTGATCATGGTGTATGATTTTTTCCATATATTGTTGGATCCGGTTTGCTAATATTTTGTTGAGGATTTTAGCATCTATATTCATCAGAGATATTGGCCTATAATTTTCTTTCTTTGTGTGGTCTTTGCCTGGTTTTGGAATCAGAATTATGCTCGCCTCCTAAAAGGAGTTTGGAAGTCTTCCTTCCTCTTGAATTTTTTGAAATAGTTTGAGAAGGATAGGAGTTAGTTCTTCTTTGAATATTTGGTAGAATTCCGTTGTGAAGCCATCGGGCCCTGGACTTTTCTTTGTTGGGAGTTTTTTGATAACTGTTTCGATCTCCTTTGGTGTAATTGGTCTGTTTAAGTTTTCTGATTCTTCCAGATTGATTTTTGGAAGATTGTACGTTTCAATGAATTTGTCCATTTCATCTAGGTTGTCTAGTTTTTTGGCATACAGTTCTTCATAGTATTTTCTTACAATATTTTGTATTTCTGTTGTGTCAGTTGCTATTTCTCCTCTCTCATTTCTAATTTTATTTATTTGAGTCCTCTCTTTTTCTTGATGAGTCTACTTAAAGGTGCATCAATCTTGTTTACCTTTTCAAAGAACCAGCTCCTAGTTTCATTGATCCTCTGTATTGTTTCTTTAGTCTCTATGTCATTTATTTCTGCTCTGATCTTTATTATTTCCTTCCTTCTACTACATTTGGGCTTTACTTGCTGTTCTTTTTCTAATTCTTTTAGATGCAGGGTTAAGTTGTTTATTTGAGCTTTTTCTAGCTTCTGAAAGTGTGCCTGTAGTGCTATGAACTTCCCTCTCAGCACTGCTTTCGCTGTGTCCCATAAATTTTGAGTTGTTGTATGCTCATTGTCATTCGTTTCTAGGAATTTCTTTATTTCTTCTTTGATCTCATTCTTAATCCATTCATTATTTAACACCCTGCTATTTAGTTTCCATGTGTTTGAGAATTTTTGAGCTTTTCTGCTGTGATTCA
Organism: Saccopteryx bilineata; assembly: GCF_036850765.1. Taxonomy (NCBI): domain Eukaryota; kingdom Metazoa; phylum Chordata; class Mammalia; order Chiroptera; family Emballonuridae; genus Saccopteryx; species Saccopteryx bilineata. The sequence continues at coordinate 83,163,620 of NC_089492.1, read as the reverse complement.
TTTCTAGTTTCATGCCGTTGTGATCGGAGAAAGTGCTTGATATGATTTCAGTCTTCTTAAATTTGTTGAGAGCACTTTTGTGCCCTAACATGTGGTCTATCCTAGAGAATGTACCATGAGCACTTGAAAAGAATGTATATTCTGCTGCTTTAGGGTGAAAGGTTCTGAAGATATCTATTAAATCGAGTTGATCTAGTGTTTCCAATAAGTCTGCTGTTTCTTTGTTAATTTTCTTTCTTGAGGATCTATCTAGTGATGTTAGTGGGGTATTGAAATCCCCTACTATTATAGTATTGCTGTTGATCTCGCCCTTTAAATCCATCAAAGTCTGTTTTATATATTTGGGTGCTCCTATATTAGGTGCATAGATATTTATAATAGTTATATCTTCCTGTTGGATTACTCCCTTTATCATTATGTAGTGGCCTTCTTTATCTCTTACTATATCCTTTGTTTTAAAGTCCAATTTGTCTGATATAAGTATTGCTACCCCAGCTTTTTTTTCATTTCCGTTTGCATGAAACATTTTTTTCCATCCTTTTACCTTCAATCTGTGTGTGTCTTTTGTTCTAAGGTGTGTCTCTTGTAGACAACATATGTATGGGTCCTGTTTTCTTATCCACGCAGCTACCCTATGTCTTTTGATTGGATCATTTAATCCATTTACATTTAAGGTTATTATTGATATGTAGTTGTTTATTGCCATTTTCTTCTTTAAAGGTGTATTCCTTTTTCTTTTTTTTTTTTCTGTATTCTTTTCCCACTTTATCTGTTTACACCAGGCCCCTTAATATTTCCTGCAGCATTGGTTTGGTTGTAATGAATTCCTTGAGTTTTTTTTTGTCTGGGAAGCTTTTTATTTCTCCTTCAATTTTAAACGATAGCCTTGCTGGATAAAGTAGTCTTGGTTGTAGGTTCTTGTTCTGCATTACTTTGAATATTTCTTGCCATTCCCTTCTGGCCTCAAGTGTTTCTGTTGAGAAGTCAGATGTCATCCTTATGGGGGCTCCTTTGTAGGTGATAACTTTTTTTTCTCTTGCAGCTTTTAATATTTTCTCTTTATTGCTTAGCTTTGGTATTTTAATTATGATGTGTCTTGGTGTAGGTTTCTTTGGGTTTCTCTTTAATGGAGTCCTCTGTGCTTCTTGGATTTGTGAGAGTTTCTCTTGCATTAATTTAGGGAAGTTTTCAGCTATGATATGATTGAACAAAGTCTCTATCCCTTGTTCTTTTTCTTCTTCTTCAGGAACCCCTATGATGCGGATGTTATTTCTCTTCATGTTGTCACAGAGCTCTCTAAGAGTTTCCTCTGACTTTTTGAGTCTTTTTTCTCTTTTCTTCTCTGCTTTCATGCCTTCATTCCAGTTGTCTTCTAACTCGCTGATTCGATCCTCTGCTCTATCTATCCTGTTTTTAATTCCTTCCATTGTGGTCTTTATTTCTGATATTGTATTTGTCGTCTCCAACTGATTCTTTTTTATACTTGCTATTTCTTTATTTAGGTTTTCAAACTCCCCCTCCATTGTTGTTCTAAGATCCCTAAGCATCCTTACAATCATTATTTTGAACTCCGCATCTGGAAGTTTGATTATTTCCATATCACTCAGTTCATCTCTCGAAAGTGTCTCTTGTGGTTTCATTTGGATTGCACTCCTTTGTTTTCTCATCTTCTTTTTTTTTTTTATTTGTAGAGTTGATTGAGTCTAGGCTTGGTGTTGTCTGCCTCCAGTTTTCAGTTGTGTTATTTTTAGGTCTTCGTGGGTTGGTATCAGCTATTATTTGTAATCCACTTTCGGATTTGGGCAGCTTTGAAGTCTTGATTTGTTTGTTTTCTTAACAGGTGATAGTCTTGTTAACTGATCTCAGCAGGGGGCTTCCTTGAAACTGTATCCAGGAATGCTGTGGGTGTAACCTGAGACGCTGAAGGTCTCTTCCTCCAACTAATCTCACTGGGGGCAGGGTTTTTTCTCTCAGCTTCAGTAGGGGGAGGTGTATCTCAGATCTCCATGGAGACCTGAGTTACTACCCCTCCTCCCCACTTCTTGTTTTCAGCTGTGTCTTGTTGTGCTGATTGGAGCTGGATAGATGTCCGGAGATCTCTGATCCGGAAGCACTTCAGCTCTGTTTTGTGAAAGGTTCAGTCCCTCCCCCAGCTATGGCCGCCTCCAGCACGAATGAGTCAGCTTTTTTATTTTGTTTCTTGCATACCTTAGCCCCTCACAGTCTGTCCCTCTCCCTGTCTTTTCCACTTGGGAGATAAGCTGGTCTTTTCAACCCACCTTGCTCCCTGGTCGCCAGGTAAGTGGCTGTGAGCAGTAGTTTCTGCTCTTTTTCCTCTGTGAAATCCTCTCTGGGCTCTCAGCCTCACCCCCCTCCTTCCCTTCCTGTAAGCAGAGGAGATTCAGGCACTCCTTACCAGGATTATTGTGGCTTCCTCTTTGCTCCTTGGATTTTGAGAGCTGTTCTTGCAGTTCAGTGTTGGTTTTTCATGCTGATTTTTTCTAAATTGATTTGTATTCCAGTTTGGTGTTGAGAGCTGGGTGTCTGTGCATCCGCCTACTCCGCTGCCATCTTCTCTCTCTGCAGTAAAACTTCTTTAAAAATTGGCATAAATCCTCTCAAACCCTGCTGCTACATCACCAAGTTTATATGATAGTCTAAATCTTTTGTTGTCATCTCAGCTTTTTTCATAGCTTCTTCACCAGTAGAGCCCACTCAAGAAACCACTTTTGTTGTTTACTCTTCAGAAACAACTTCTCATCCATTAAAGTTTTAATCATGAGATTGTAGCAATTCAGTCCCATCTTCAAACTCCACTTACAATTCTACTTCTCTTGCTGTTTCCACATCTGCAGTTACTTCCTCCACTAAAGTCTGGAACCCATCAAAATCATTCATGAGGGTTGGAGTCAACTTCTTCTAAACTATGTTAATGTAGATACTTTTACCTCTTCCCATGAATCATGAATGTTCTAATGGCATCTAGAATAGTGAATACTTTCCATAAGGCTAATTTACTTTGCTCATTCATATCCATCAAAATAATCACTATCTACAGCATTTATAGCTTTATGAAACATATTTCGTAAAAAATAAGATGCAAATATCAGAAATGCTCTTGATCCATGGGCTGCAGAATGGATGTTGTGTTAGCATGCATGAAAACAACACTGATATTTTTGTACATCTCAGTCTTAGCTCTTGGTTGACCATGTGTGCATTGTTGGTGAGTAGTAATATTTTGAAAGGGATCTTTTATTCTGAGCAGTAGGTCTCCACAGTGGGCTTAAAATATTCAGTAAACCCTGTTACAACAGATGTGCTGTCATCCAAGCTTTGTGGTTTCATTTATACAGCACAAACAGTATAGATTTAGCATAGTCTTTAAGGCCCTAGGATTTTCAGAATGTTAAGTGAGTATTGCCTTCAATGTAAAGTCACCAGTTGCTTGAGCCCCCAAGAGAGTAAGCCTGCCCTTTGAAGCTTTGAAGCCAGGCACTGATTTTCCTGCTCTAGCTGTGAAACTCCTAGATGGCATCTTCTTCCAGTAGACTGAGTAAGTTTTCTTAATCAGCAACCCTTTCCCAGTGCTTTAATTATCTAAGCTTATGACATGTGTACATATATGTTATACATGCCTGGGTGTGTATGTATATGTGTGTGTGTTAGAGAGAATTGGAGACAGACAGACACACAGGAAGGGAGAGAGATGGGAAGCATCGTCATAGTTGCATCACTTTTAGATGTTCATTGATTGCTTCTCATATGTGCCTTGACTCAGGGGGCTCCAGCCGAGCCAGTGACCCCTTGCTCAAGCTTGCATCCTTAGGCTTCAAGCCAGTGACCTTGGGCTCAAGCCAGCAACCATGGGATCATGTCTCAAGCCAGTGACCTGGGTGCTCAGTGTCCCAGGTCAACACTCTATGCTGGTCAGTCATATATTTTTGCGCATATACATAAAATAGCTGTTCAAACACCTCTACTTAAATATTCTATTATGAAGTCATATTTACAAGTCCCAAACTGAACTCATATTTCCTTCCCCAAACCTGTTCTACCTCTTGTATTCCCTACTTTGTCACCACCAGCTACTCACTTACTCTCCTCAATCGAAAACCCAGGAGTCACTCTACATTCTCTTATTCACCTCTTCCATCCACTGTCCCTAAACTCCATTGATTTTGGGACCCTATTCTGTTTTTCCCAGACCCTATTCTGTTCTGGAGTTATTGCAAACACCTCTAAGGAAGCCGTTTCTGTTGCTATGCCTTCTCCAAAATCTACCTTTCAAACTGCCGTCAGGATAATCTTTCAAATATTAAAAAAAAACCTGTAAAAGATTCAAAGTGTGATTCACTCCACCTCTCCTGTTCCATGTCCACCCAGACATGTTTCTTATCACTTCACTCCTTCTTCAGTGAGGCTCTCGGCAGACTCCTGGGCAGTCCTGTCCTGGGGTCCCAGGTCTGTCCCCACTATTGTCCATTGGGCTGCAATAAACTTGCAAAGGAGAAGATCGATTCAGAAGGAGTTGCGTCAACTAATTTTGTTCCTTCCTGGGCGGCAATCTGTATGACATAAAGTATTGCCTGAAGTTGTCATTCCTCCCTGATCATCTCAGCCCGACTGTACTCCTGGGCAGGGCCGCTGCTCGGACCTCAGACCTGGCTCACAGACGCGGCCTGAGCCACACGCAGGGCCACGCGGGGAACCCCGTAGGCTATTCGTGCGAACGCGCGCTCGTGAGCCTGTCAGCACCTTGGACACGGCTCCGCGATTTTCCCTGCAGCCCTCGGCCCCACCACTCCGCCAGCCGCCCTGACGCCCCGCCCCGAGCCCCCCCACGTCGCCGTTGCCCCGCCCCTCCCCTCCCAGTCGTTTTGATGCCCCGCCCCCTAGCCCCTCCCAGTTGTCCGAAGCCTCGACCCGAGCCCATCCCTGTCGCCTCAGCGCAGTCAGCCGCCCGAGGCCCCGCCCCTCGGGCTTGCCTAGCTTCCCGAGGCCCCGCCCCCGGCGCCCGGACTCGAGCCGAGCCGACGCGCTTGGAGGCCGTTCCTCAACCGCAGTGGGGCTCTTGGCCACCGCGGGTTTTGGCCACCGCGTGTGAGCTGAGCATCGCGACGCTGTTGGCCCGAGTCCTCCCGATGTTGAGGCGGTAGGTGCCGGGGAGGATGTGCTGCTCTGGGCAGAGCTCCGGCGCGTTGTGAGGAGTGGGTGGGAGCCGTTGAGCGATGGGACGCGGGATACTGAGGGGGAGGAGGGACGCGCTCGCGGCGTGGAGGCGAAGGGAGCGAGCCCGCCCGAAGGAGGGGAAGCCGGGCGACGGGGACCCCGTTCCTTCCGAGGGGCGTGACAACAACCCTAACACTACAAAACACTCAGGAGTAGGTGCCCGTGCTCTCGTCCTCGGACCGCGTGCTTGGGGGTGGCGTTGGGACCACTTTTCATCGACCCTGCCCTGGCGCTGTCCTTACTAATTTTGGGCAAAAGTGTATTTTCTTTTTACACTACTGTAGTTGTTTTTGTTACTAATAAAATAAATAACAAACTAATATCTACTTACCTGAAATTATAGTCAACAAGAAAATACAATGGGAAATAAAGAACCAAGAACCATGTATTGTCAGTTCTGGGAAGAAAACACAATGGCCAGTGAAGGTGTAAGGGCGTGCCTGCCGTTCAAGTGACCGGCAGTAGGTGCGATTCCCGCGCACCGCGCGGTAATTCCGTGTGTGAGAGTGTAACGGGCGGACGGGGCAGAGCCGCGGCGACAGCCCCTGCGTGACGGCCGCCGTGCAGCGCCGCCTGGTGGGTCTGCGCTCGGGTGCAAGGCTTTTCGCAGGGAAAGCCTCTCGTCCAGGCAGGGCGTGAGATGGACAGTGCCACGGGACACTGTCGGCCTAGGACTGCCTGGTAGTTTAGTTTCAGTTTTTCCTGAGTGACAATGCCTCCATCACCCAGGTCTGGATAATTTGTCCCTTCGCCCCCGCTCTGTTCTTCGTTACTTTCCCCTCCGTTTCCCAGCTCCGCACGCTGGTCTGTGGCGCTCAGTGGCGCCTTCATTTACGACCCGCTCTTTGGGACCTGTGCTTTACTAAGGTGTCTCGAGGTATACCTGTAGATGTTGTCAACTTACAAGGAGCATTTGGTGTCAAGGAATCCTAATTTTGCAAAAGTACTATTTTGTTTTTATTTTTTTGTTTTTAGCGAGAGGCAGGGAGGCAGAGAGATTCCCGCATGCGCCCAGATGGGGATCCACCTGGAAAGCTCACTAGGGGGCGATACTCTGCCCATCTGAGGCCCTCGTTCCGTTGCTCCGCGATTGATCCATTTTTCTTTCTTTTTTTTTTAGCGACTGAGGCAGAGGCCAGGAAGGCTCCTCAGCACCCGCCTGGGGCAATCTTGAGTCCCCAAACTTTTTACACAAGGGGCCAGTTCACTGTCCTTCAGACCGTTGGAGGGCTGCCACATACAGTGCTCCTCTCACTGACCACCAATGAAAGAGGTGCTCCTTCCAGGAGTGCCGGGGGGGGGGGGGGGGGGGGGGGCGGATAAATGGCCTCAGGGGGCCGCATGCGCCCCACCGGCGGTAGTTTGGGGACACCTGGATGGCTGCTGGAGGGGAAAGAGTGGTGAGGAGAGAAAGAGAGAAAGGGGAGAGGTGGAGAAGCATATACTTCTCCTGACGGGGACTCGGACCCAGGACATTCACACTTGGGCAGACTCTACCAGTGAGCCAACCGGCCAGGGCCTAGGAAAAGAACTATTTTGAAGTGGAAAATCGGATTAAATCTTATCTGCCTATCATATGGCTATACATGAATTTATTTAATTTTACATGATCTTATTTCTTAATTGCAGTGGGACCATCAGCACTTTTTAAACAAATCTACAATGCTAAGTTGGACATTTTAACTATGATGCCTACCTAGCTTTTAAGTGTAGTACGTGTTGTGATTTATGATTAGTATGCAGCATACAGTGGGTGCCTACAGAAGTAGGAAAGCATTGAAATCCCATAATTGTAAATTGAGGAAATGGAAGTTATGAGAACGTACCAATTTATTCAGCAAGACTTTATACAAAAATGTCCCTACCCAATTTATTTTTTAATCCATACATGAAGTGTACACATGGAATAGTGAAGACCCAAGTTTACATACAGATGAGGATAAGACCTCTTTGTACCAATTATTAATTATGTGAGCTTGAGCATATTTTTTTTGAGTCTTCTGTGAATTGACTAATAATGATTTTCTATAACACTTACCTTGGCTCAAACTGATAGATAATATATATATAAAGCATTTAGCATGTAATAGGACCTAAAAAACTGGAGTTTTAATTTAAAAGATTAGTATACAGAATGGGCAAAAGTAGGTTTACAGTTGTGAATACATAAAACAGAATTTATTCTTGTATTATTATTTATTAATTATTGTATTATTTTCCATAGGAACAATAAACCTACTTTTGCCTTACCTGAAACTTCGAGGTTCACTATTTGCTTCCTGATGTTGTACTTAGGATTCTGTTTCTTTTGCAACTGTTGTCCTTTGTAACAGTTGTTATAAATGCCTACCTTCAAGTCTAAACTTTTGGAGCTCTACATTCAGTGAGTGAAGTAGGCTTTAGAGATTAAGGTTGAAGTTATTTTATATAGTGACTTCAGAGTTCAGTTAAGTCTTTATTACTTTTTACCTAAACTGAGAACTAGGCTTTGGTTTGTGAAGTCCTGTCCTTCATAGATTACAGTACTACTGTGGAGCACTTTTGCAAAAATAATTACTTATAAATACTTGCCTTTTCCATTAATAACACTGTTTAAGATATGATACTATTATGTAGCATGCATCACAAACTCATTCTTTATACTGTCAGTGTCTGTATGGCACCATCTTTTCTAATTCCCTTAACTGTTGTGGATTTCTATGACTGGAGTCTTTGCTATAGCTTTCCTACTACAAATAGAAAGGGTAGGTGGTACTAAAAGTTCTTTTATTTTTTGTTTATTTACTTGCATTGTAAAAGTATATAATAGTTCTGTAACTCCCCAGCTTTTGACAGTTCCTCGTATGAGTACAGTATTGTGAATTTGCATTGCTCAGCAACTGGAAGACTTTACAACCTACCAACTCAATTTCAGCTGAGCAATGAAAAACAAGAAAGCACATGTCAGAGTACTCTATTGTGTTCTGATTCCTTTGTTTCATTTGGGCAACATGATGGAAAGTTACTACATATCGGTAGTAGAAGTATTAGGGTCCCAACTAAAATGGCTAGGATAAACATTACATTATGCATAAAAGATTCCTTTTTGGTCCTCATTTTGTTCCCTTCCACATAGAAAATATTCAATAAATATTTGAAATGTTTTTCCTACTTATGCTTATAACTTATTTTTGTTTCCTGTTATACCAAAGTTGTATTGTCAGGAAATATAGACAGCATTAGCTTTGTTTAGAACAGCGGTTCTCAACCTGTGGGTCGCAACCCCAGGGGTAGAACGACCAAAACACTTAGGCGACCCCTGTGTTTTGGTCGTTCGACCCCTGCTGGGGTCGCGACCCACAGGTTGAGAACCACTGGTTTAGAAGGTAGTTAATAGCCATGTTGAAATACCAGGTAACAGCCTGACCTGTGGTGGCGCAGTGGGATAAAGCGTGGACCTGGAACACTGAGGTTGCCGGCCGAAACCTTGGGCTTGCCTGGTCAAGGCACATATGGGAATTGATGCTTCCTGCTCCTCCCCCTACTCTCTCTCTCACTCCTCTCTCTAAAGATCAATAAATAAAATAAAAAAATCTTGAAATACCAGGTAACAGACACATTACAAACTAGATAGGCATTAACTTGCTGACTTGTTTACTTCTAACCTTCAGGAAAAATAACTATTTTGAGCTTATTTATCATTGCTAAATTTGAGACGTTGTTTATAAGTTTATGATTTTAACAATTGAATTATATACTTCTAAAGGCATTTAAAAATATACGAAAGTATTTCTTTGGAGCTAAAAGCCAGTTATTTACCTGTAAGGCCAGGGGCTACCGCTGTCATGGCCATGCAGGTTCTCATTAGATTCAGACAGTAAAGAAATAGTGGAGCCAGAAAATGGTGGGCCATTTCATTTATTAAAGTCTTTCTCTGGCCGACGAGCAAACAACAGGGCATTCAGGGCTCACAAAGCCCTGACACATTCTCCGGTTCCACAACCAGGAGAATCTTCTCCGGTTTCTCCTAGAATCAAAGGCCCACCAGTCTCAGTGGAACTGGCAGAAGCCCCTCACCTTTCATTCCCCATCCTCACACCTTCTTTCTCTCTGCACAAACTGGCTTCTTCTTCGGCACTCTGCATTCTCTCTGCTCTCTCACTCTGCAAACATGGCTTCTTTCTGCCTCTTCCTTCTTCTCTCTTTGCAAAACTACCTGGACCCACAAAACCCCTCCTCCAGCAAACATTAGCAAAACAATGGCCCTTCCCAAGCAGGAAGGTAATTTGCAATTTCACAGACCACACATACCTGGTGCTGCCCAGCACCATTTTGTAACGATAAAAGTGAGGAGACTCAAAAAATACAAATTTTACAAACTCATTTGCCCAACATTACCCCATTTTATACTTAGGGAAATACAGTATTTTATTAAATATTTTAACACACCATTTGGTTCAGAATATTTTTTTTCTTATTTTCCTCCTTAAAACCCTGGGTGTCTTATGATCAGGTGCATCTTATGGACTGAAAAATACAGTAGTCCTTTAGATTAATGATCTGCTTATGATCATATGGCTGTGTTTCTGGGGAGCATGTGCAAAGTCAGGTGGAGTTTTGCCTTTGACTGGGTCTTGATTGGCATCAAAAATTGAAAAACTATATGCCGTTCAGGCATCAGAAGATTTTAGTTATATTTATAAAGTATTTGAAAGGCAGAAACCGTGAGACTAACCGAAAACATGAGGCTAGTATGTTCCAAAAGGACATTTTATTTTTAAAATCACTTGGGGGCAAGTGGACTGAGTCCAAAGGGTGTCAGTCCCGAGCTGCAGGAGGGGGCATTAGATATAGGGAATTTGCTGGCATGGGGTTTGTGCACCTGGGCAACCTTAGGTTAGCATATTGGAGTTCTTGTGACCTTGGTTACTCACTTAACAAGGGGAATTCTGCTGCAGAGACACAAGTTCTTTGATGTGGCACAGACGTGGTGTCCTTGGTAAATCCTGAAGACAGCCAAGAGGTCAGAAATCTCCCTGTCAACAGCTGGGGGCCTGAGTCTGTGAGCCTGCTTTTACAAACTTCTAATGTGACTAAAAGCTCCCCTAATGGTCAGATCCCTCCCCAATGCAAGCTTTGCTACATTTCAAAGTGAAGGCCAGACAGTTTTTAGGAGAGAGAATAGCAAGCAAATAAACTCTACCTTTACAAAATGTTTGGGTGAGGGAAATATGAATTTTATAGAGGTTAATTTAACTTTACAGTATTTAAATTTATAGATTTATTTTAGTAAAACTTATTGCAGGTATTAAGATAAAAAGATAAATAAGATCTAGTTTTTTTGGCCTTAGCTAACTCAGTCCAATCAAATAAGCATGTCCAGGCATACCTCGTTCTATTGCGTTGTGTTTTTTACAAATGAAAGGCAAGATCCTACATCAGCAAAAAGAGTATGACTTGTTTTACTGTTTCACTGTACTACTCGCTTTATTACAGTGGTCAGGAATTGAAACTGCAGTATATCCGAGGTATAACTAATGGATTTACTGTGCTACATTTTAGAAAAATTGATAGACAAAATACGCACAGTAGTTCCTGTAAGGTATTTTTCCCCGCCGAGAAGGAAAGAAGAGGGCTGGAGCCGCAAAGTGTGGAATAAGTAAACGGCTTTATTGAGTACAGAGCGCACACCTCGCCCGGCAAGGTTCCCTGGCCCCGAGGAAAGAAAGAGAAACGGAGGTAAAAAATGGAGGCTAGAGAAGTTGCACGGATTAAACTGCAGGCGTGGGAGATATTTAAATGGTCCCTCTAGGGAAGTGGAGCTACTATGACGTGGTGAAATTTCACTGGCTGGCAGACGATTGCTTCTTTCCAAATGGTTCCTGGGAAGCTTCCTTTGGCGGGCTTGATTGTGGGCGGTCCTAGCCAAAGTGGGCGGGTCTGAGTTCCTAGTGACCATCCCTCTATCCACCGACCTTACAGTTCCCAATATAAGAAGAAAAATTATTTTACTGTCAAGTATTTGTTAGGAACTAGACAATTGTGTGAATTATTTTATTTAATGTTACTGTTGAGAAGAGAGGAAGTGAAGAAAGGAAAATGTTTTAAAAAGGGAATGTTTCATTGTGACAGATGCTATAAAGGGGGCTAAAGTTGTTGCATTTTGAATACTTCTTTTGTGTTTTCTACCTTAACTTATAAAATCAGTATTTTCAAATTAATGTTGTGGTTATTTATATACATACATGTTAAAGCATCTTATCTTGTCTAAAAAATAAAAATGTGTATTTCTCTCCTAAAGTATGGAACTTCAAGGTCTTTGTGATAATGGAAACCAAAAAATTGATTGGAAAATCGCTTCAACCTGCAAGACCTATTCGTCATCTGACTTCTCCCTCTGGTGAGTAATATAGGTATACATCTTTAAATATTAATTGGTTAAGGCTAATTAGTATTTCAAAGGCTAAATATATAAAGTAATGTTTATGATCAATATTAAATAAATAAAAAGTAATTGTGGGGCGGCTGTGTTAGGCTTGCTCGCGGGTTTGCCAGCTGCAAGCACTTTGCCTGATTGGTGTGTAGGTGCTTATCAGCGCCCCGTGTGTATGGCCTATATAAATAAGGTGACCAACTTTTTTACAATGAAGAGGACAAAAATAAATTGAAGAAAACAATATTGTAAATAAAATAAAACACTTTATTCATTGCAACAATAATATACTATCATGGGATAAATGCATAATAAAATATTTTATATTGTAATTATGCTTACATGCCTATTAATTTTTAGTAATAATTATAATAAAAAAGTACTCATTTAGATACAAATATGTCACATTACACACAATAGATCGACTCTGCATCGATCGAATATGGGCATTTACAAATTAGTTTTCCAATATCAAAAAGGAGGACATGTAGGAGGACACTTTTTGAGGGAGGACGGAACTTACAAAAGAAGGACTGTCCTCCCTAAAGGAGGACGATTGGTCACCTTAATATAAGGCTATGGGTGCTTGTGTTCAAGGGAGATTGGGGACTGCAGATGCGCAGATTGCCTGCCTGCCACTCTGAGGGGCCATTTTGCTGTTTGTTTGCCTTAGAGGCTGTTTCCCCTGCTATGTGCTTGTCCGCCATTGTGAGATTTTATTAAACGGAATGGCCCTAATGCTTTCTGGCTCTGCAGTTTCTCTACCATATGCCTAAATCCAATGTGGAACTGCCTGGCCTCAGCCACCAGTATTGTAATAATTATCTCTTCCAAATAATTTAAAAGTATTACCAAAGACAAGGATTCTTAATAGTTTACCAACCAACAAAGGTAGTGTAATTAATGCTCGTGGCCGAGGCCAGGCAGATTCACATTGGGTTCAGGCAGACGGTAGAAAAACTGTGGAGCTGGAAAGTGTCAGGCCATACCCATTTATTGGAAGCTTGCAAAAACAGGCGAGCAAATAAACCACAAAAGTGAAAGAGCTAATAAAGGAAAATCTGCTATTCACAGTAAGGGCAAGGGAGCAAGGAAAACCACACCTCATGGTGGCGGTAGAACAATCTGGGAGAATTGCCGCCCATGGGAAGCACCCACAGCCTTATATAGGCTACACACACGTGCCTCTGCCACGTGCTCACACACTAATCAAAAAGCAAAACAGTACAGTCTGCAGCCACAGAATTACAAACACAGCTATTGGCGAAATGTTAGAGTTGTCAGTGGCACCAAGAGAGACAAATCTTTCCCTTCTGGCAGAATACAGGCCAGAGTCCTGTCTGTAGACACCACAGTAGCAGGTACCAGAAGCTGCCTTGGGTAGACATACAAACCTTATTGGCCTGCACACCAGGATCTACTGGTTTGATGTGCAGCAAAATGGGAGAACTCATTATGGGCCATAAAGAAATTACAAGGGTGCCCTTCATAATGCTGTCCCCCTGAGCACTCAAGGGATAATACACTTCTACCTTAGGTGCCCAGGTGCTGGTGGACCAGAAAGTTAACTGGAGGTTCACCTCTAGCCCTCTACTTTACAGTGCCAACAAGACCACCCATTGTAGGTGGGGGGCCTGTACAGCCCAGGACCATGTCCATTGAAGCCGTTGGCCTTTAAGGGGGGCTGCTGGGGCAGGCAAAAGCACGTTGCCCTGCCGTCCAAAGCCCAGCTTGAGCAAAGCGTCCTTGGTGTGTATCTGCAACTGGATCGGAGCAGCTGCCCAGTGCAGGAGGGCCTCCACTGGAGCTGCCCCCCAACCCCCTGTCGAGGTCTCTCAAATCCAGAGTACTGTCCACAAGCAGCATGTCCATCCACTAAGGGGGCCAGTGCTGCCCTCCTGTTGCAGTCTCTGCTTTAAGAGGCCATTACACTGCTCAATCATATCAGCAGCCTGGGGGTGATAGGGGACATGGTATTTCCAGTGCACTCCTAGGTCTTGAGCCCCTTGCCTCACCATATTCCCATGAAATGTGTACCATTGTCACTTTTAAGAATCAGCAGCCACCTGTATGTAGCACTCAGGTGGTCCAGAGACTGAATGACAGGTTTTTGGTCTGGGTTATGAGCAGAGTAAGCAGCATGTAGACCAGTGGGAGTATCTACACAGGTGAGTGCATACTGGTACACATCCAACTTTGGTAAGGGTCTGATGATGTCTGTTTGCCACCGTGTCAGTGGAACACGACCTTTCTGGATCTGTCCAGGTAATGCCAGTTGTCTCTGTGCGTGCTCCTTGGAACACACTGCACATTGCTCCCAGGCTGCAAGTACCTCTGCATAGGACGCAGGCAAGTTCCACGCCTTAACCACAGCCCACATAGTTTTTTTGTCCTGCATGGAGCAGACGCCAGTGGAGACACTGTGCCACGTCACCTGTAGACACAGTCTCCACAATCATTGCACTCTAGTCAAGGTGTCTACCTCATCTTTCCCAGGATGGGCTAGAGCAGGGGTCCCCAAACTACGGCCCGTGGGCCACATGCGGCCCCCTGAGGCCATTTATCCGGCCCCTGCCGCACTTCTGGAAGGGGCACCTCTTTCATTGGTGGTCAGTGAGAGGAGCATAGTTCCCATTTAAATACTGGTCAGTTTGTTGATTTAAATTTACTTGTTCTTTATTTTAAGTATTGTATTTGTTCCCGTTTTGTTTTTTTACTTTAAAATAAGATATGTGCAGTGTGCATAGGGATTTGTTCATAGTTTTTTTTATAGTCTGGCCCTCCAATGGTCTGAGGGACAGTGAACTGGTCCCCTGTGTAAAAAGTTTGGGGACCCCTGGGCTAGAGGTACATGCCCTGTGACATGGTATAATGTGCCAAGTAGCAATCCAAAGGGTCAGTCCACGATAGACAGCCCAGCTGTCAGTGCAAATCACCAGAGGGGAAAGTTCATTATGGGCAACTAGGCATGCGGTTCTTAATTATGCCCATTGGCTGCTCTGGCCTGTACCTGTGTCCATCCAAACAGTCTTAGTAGCCGGATGGAAGGCTATGGTGTTCACTTGGCAGGTTGGCTTCTGCTAAACCATCAGTATACCAGGCAACCTCAGGGATGGGCATTTACCCCTCCTTGTAGGGACTGACTTCAAGTTCTGCTTCCTGCGCCCCAGCTCCACCTGACTCTATGGTCACAGAGATGACTGGACCCACGACTTCCTGCAGTTCTGCTCTCAATGGGCTGTTGCTAAGAGCGTAGCATTGTTGCAAGTATGCACCCCACTTGGCCAGGGTGGAGGTTTGGTTGCCCAATCTCCCACTCATCCTGCAATAGGGTATGTGGTCTTGACCATAACTAGAGTTGTGATTGTAACACTCTCAGTGGCTAGGAGGGCAGCATACACAGCTGCCAACTGTTTCTCCACTAATGAGTAATGGACTTCAGCGCCTTTGTACAATTGGGACCAAAACCCAATAGGTTGCTGTAGGCACTCTGTCTGTTGCTACAAGGCCCATCCAAACCCCTCAGCAGTTACATGAACATCAAGCTCACAGGGCTGGGCAGGATCAAACACATTCAAGGTCTGTGCTACCTTGACAGCTCTCTTAGCTGCTGCCAATGCACCTAGTGCCTGCTCAGTCCAATCCAGCGAACCCCCTTCCAAATAAGGTGATATAAAGGATGCAGTAAGTGAGCTAAATGGGGTATGAATGCTCACTTAGTACCCCGACATACCTGGGAATTCCTGTAACTGCTTTAGCATAGTGGGCACAGGGTATGCTTGGATCTTATCTATAACTGTGTCAGGGATAACCTTTGTCTTATCCAACCAGACAACTCCCCAAAACTTAACAGATAACCCAGGTTCTTGTGATTTGCCCTTGTTGACCGCCCAGTCACACGCTTTTATATAGGATAGCAGGGTGGTGACTGCTTGTTCCAATTCTGGAAGAGAGTCACTAGTTAGCATAATGTCATCAACATAATGATACATACAAACTGCCTTTAGTTGTCTGTGTAGCCAGGTCAGCAGCTACTAGCTCATGATACAAGGTGAGGCTATGCAAATAGCCCTGTGGTAATACTGTAAAAATCCATTGCCGTCCTTCCCAAGTGAAGGCAAATTGTTCTTGACTCTGCATCTATATCAACAGAGAAAAAGGCATTAGCCAAATATGCCACAAAGTAGTAGGTCCCCAACTTCTGGCTTAACTGATCCATTAGGTTAGCTTTGAGGGTACGGCAGCATGCAAAGGGGGAACAACTTTATTTAGTTCCCTGTAATATGCTGTCATTCGACAGGTTCCGTCTGATGCAGCCTTTGCCACACTGGAGAGTTGTAAGGGCTGTCTGCCGGCCTGATGATCCCACCTTTTCTAGTTCGAGGACTGTCCCAGTGATTTCTTCATAGTTGCCTGGCAGGTGGTACTGCTTTGTGCTAGTCACACGCTGGTAAATGGGTAATTGCACGGGGGAATGTGCTGCATGTACCCGCAACACTGCCTTCATGACCCGGACTTGCAGGCAGAACTTCCCAGCTGTAGTTTCGAACCACAGTCCTTTTAAGACATCTACCCCCAAAATATATTCAATAATAGGGGATACATATTCCTTTTATGGCTTAGGAGGCAGTCTTCCTATCCCCAATGGAATAGTTATTGGCTTCGCTTGAACAGTTTGGCCCCCATACCTGTCAGTGGCTACTGGGGTCCCATAAAGAAGGGAACATTCTGCACCTGTATCCACCAATGCCAATACCCACTGTATATTAAAAGGGGACCAGTGGATAGCCAGTTCCATGTGTTCCCTCCTTTCCCCTCCTGTCCCTGTTAGACAAGTCCCTCGGCCTTCCCCCTATTCAAACTGGAACAGTGTGTGTTGGGGGTCCTCTTCTCTAGTGGTCTCCATCATAAAATCTTGTAACCATGCTGCCCTTGTGCCAACCATTTTATTGGTAGCTGCTGGGGTTGTTCCTCTCAAGGGCTAGAATCTGTCCTTATTTAAGCTGCTCCCAAAGCTCCAAAAGAACCTTATTAGGCTTGCTATCCAATTTTTCCCTATCTGCCCCAGCCACAATCAAATCTACCCCCATCTGTGTTCGGGTAACTTTCACAGGCCCATTCCCCTTGCTAGTTGGAGGGGCAGCACAGGCCGCAGCCCTCACAGTTTTGTAATTTCGTGCTACCTCCAGCTCCCCCAAATCTGCTACCATCTGTGTAACCATGTTGATAGGCTGTTCCACATAGGGGCTCAGGATAGTCACTAGTGACTCTAAAAAGACTGATGGGGCACTGCAGAGGATAAGATCCCGCATCCTGGCCGTAGAGACTTTCTCACCTGGTTTACGGGACCCTGGGTGGAAAGCAGCATTTTTTTTTTTACTTAGTTCTTAAAGGACCTTTACTAACTCACTATAGCACTCCACCAACTCACTGCCTCTGGCATATCCCCAGCATTCTGCCAGACCATACGCATGGCAGCCATCACCCATTTTAATAGGGTATGGTTTCCTGGGTTGTCATGGCAGTTCTGAAGACGCTGCCTCAAGGAGGAGTGTGTGGTCACGGTGGCCAATTTCTCCATCTCTGTTCTGGAGAGCATGATACCATCTACCCTTATGTCCCACAACCTTCGTAGCCAGGCTCCCAGCGGCTCTATGGGTTTCTTCCTGAATTGCACCCCCAACTCCATCAGTTCTGCTGTGTATAGAGCCGGACCACAGAGTGTTGTGATTGCCCCTGAGGAACTCTTTGCTGCTGGGATTTTACCTTCTTGGTGACCACCAGCCTGGCTCTAAGTCTAGGGATGGCAGTTGTATACCAAGACTCCCCCTCCAAAGAGGAGTTAGAAACATCTGCTCCCACAGACTCAGAGAAACTCCGCTGACAGGAATGCAGCTCTGTCTTCTGCGCCTGCTTCATTCAGCTCCTGCGGCTGCTGGCTCTCGCCCTGAAGCTGACTCGAGCTCCTGCACCTGACACTTGAGCTCCTGAATCTGCAGTTGTTTCTCTAACAGCTGTCGCTGCTGACATTCAGCTTCCAGGGCAAGCTGCAACTCGCGAACCCGCAATTCATTCCCCAGAACCCGCTTCAGTTCCAGGCATCATTGGTGTTCTGCTTGCACCTCCCAATGCAACTCTCAAATCTGGTCTGCCTCCCTCTGCAGTGTTTGCTCCAGTTCAAACTGTGGCTGGTTCTCAGCCTGCAGTCTGACTTGCAATTCTCGGATCTACAGCTTTTTCTCCAATGACCGTCCCAGCTCGTGTTGTTGTTGCCGCTTGCTCCACAGCTCTCCCTGGAGCTTTCAACCTCGGGCCACCTCTCACACAGATCTCTTAGTTTCCTCTCTCAGGGCTATAAAAAACACCCAGCCTACAGCCCCCAAAAGGACAGCCACGGGTAAGCATACTTTAGAGAACAGCTACACTCCTCTACCCCATCCTTCAAGGGTGTTGGCAGTTCAATACCCATCTGCTGCAAACCCTGTGCACTATGCCAGATGTAATGTTGGTGGCCGAGGCCAGGCAGGTTCACATTGGATTCGGGCAGATGGTAGAGAACCTGTGGAGCTGGAAAGTGTCAGGCCATACCCATTTATTGGAAACTCGCAAAGACAGGCGAGCAAATAAACCACAAAGGTGAAAGAGCTAATAAAAGGAAAATCTGCTATTCACAGTAAGGGGAAGGGAGCAGGGAAAACCACACCTCATGGTAGCAGGAGAGCAATCTGGGAAAATTACCACCCAGGGGAAGCACCCCATAGCCTCATATAGGCTATGCACACATGCCTCTCCCACGTGCTCACGCGCTAATCAAGCAAAGTGCTTGCAGCTGATAAACCTGCAAACAAGCCTAACACAGTTGCCCCACAAGTAGGAATAATAGCTCTGATGTGAGAGCAACTTTGTGTATTTTTTCATGTCTAATATTTATGGTTAACTGGCTTCTGGGCAGAGAGATACTCTCAATACCAGTTGTGCCCTGTGATATGATCACTGCAGAGCAGTCATGCTGGAGAGAGTTGGGCTTAAAAAAAAAACCTATGCAAAATTAAAATATAATAAAGGTTAGAGCTGAGTTAGAATATATAATCTATTTAGGGAGACTAAACAAACAACACAAAATATATCTAAAATTAAAAACTTGCCCATAAAAATAATCTTTTGAACAAATTCTTGTTATACTTGGTATTTCATTCCTAAATTGGAATATTAACTTCTTTATGTTTTTATTACTTGTTGCCAGAATGCCTTCTATGGACAATATTCTTTTTAGTCCATAGTTTAAATTCTCTTTACTCCATCTGTTCAATTAAACAATTGGCTACTTAGAGAAGGGAAAAAATAGCCCTTTGATTATGTTCAAAGTGAAGCAAAAAATATAGAAAAGGCACCAATACCTCAGTCTTCTATTTTCTCTGCTATCCTTGGTTCCTACAAGGAAAACCACTTTGATCATATTTACTTTGAAGATGACTGTGATTTAGGACAGACATATTAAGGAGTCTTCTGAATCAAGGCTTAGCAATGCTATGCCATATACTGGTATGGAGAAGAAGCAGTGTGTCGGGTCTTTTATCCTAAAGGCACTGTCAGCAGCTCCTGCCTCTGACCCATGATTTTACACCAGCTCTCCCACTCTCATTTGTCAGATTCAGTTTTTCTCTGAACTGTTCCCTCCAAGGCTGCTGCAGGGTAAAAGGGTGGGCTGGTAGCCCTAATCCCTTATTGAATTATGTTTTTTTAAGATCCAGACAAGAGCAGGGTTTTATTAGGCAAAGGTTAGTAAATCAGGAATAAATTTTGGCTTTTCTCAACATACACCTATACCTCTTGTCTATCTCACATCCCCAGACTGAATTCTTTAAAGCCCCGATCGAATTATTTCCTTTTGTGAGGACAGCCTTGATACCTCAAAGACCACTCAGCCCTCCCCTAGCATTTTCTCTGTTCCTCTCATAGAACTTATTTTTAGAGTCATTACTTATGATCTTGTGCTTTAAAACAGATGGCGAACTCTCTTATCTCTGAACTCTTTTCACATTTATATGCCTAACACAGTGGCTGACATGTCATAGTGTTGAGTAAGAGAACTATCAGAAAACATTTTCAGTGCTTAGAATATTCTAGACATTGAAGGTTTTTAGGTGATGTTATATCATTTATTGAAGACATGGATATTGAAGATAGTATTTTCTTTTCTCTTCTAACAGGAGCAGTATTCCCTTTCAACTTTCAGAATGAATATCCACGCAACATTCAGTGCTTACAAAGTGGAGTTAGCCGAGTAAGTCTCAGAAATTACGGTGACTAGAAGCATCACAGGCTGGAAAGTAACACTTGTCAGAGGGCTGCTGCGTGCCAGCTCCTATGCTGAGTGCTGACGTACTTTTTAAAACTTTGATATATTTCTAATATACATTAAGGAGAATACAAGACTTTTTCTACCTGCTGCCTAGCATTTTCTAATGTAAACATTTTGCTATATTTATTTTAGAAAATTTAAAAATCCTTCTAGATACAGTAAAGATGGCCATATATCCCTCCACCAACCCATTTCCTTTCCACCCTTCTCCGAGATAACCGTCTTCAATGTTACCGTTTTCATGACTGTATGGGTACTTTTGCTACAACAAACAGAATTGTTTAACTTTTATAATTTCATATAAATAGCATTGTACCCACGTGCTTATTTTACATTTAGGTTTATATTTTCAAAATTTTAATATAATCTTTTGAGTAAGGAAATAATCACAAAGTTTAAAAATTCAAAACATACAAAATGGCATTTAGTGAAAAGTTTCCCTCCAATCTCTATCCCCCAGTCACCTCGTTCCTCTGACCAGAAATAGCCATTGTACCAGTTTCTTATCTAGATACTTCCAGACATAGGTTATGCAAACACAGTCATAAGTTTATGCATGGATGGAATACCAGGTATCTCTTGAAATGAATAAAGCTGTTCTGTATGTGTTGATACAGAAAAGTCTTATATGCATATCAGAACACTGCAATGTTCTTTTTTCTGTTGATGCAAATGCTAGTGAACATCTGTATATATGTTACATTTCATCCCTGTGTGGGAGGCTCTCACAGTATGGAACTTCAGTGGCATTGCCCTGTGAAAAGGTAATCTTACCTTCAGCTTCATTGGATGCTGCCACCTTGCTCTCTACTGTGATATGCACAAGCAGTGCCCAGCTCTGGTTTGTCTGCATTCTTACCTTGTCAGGCTTTGACAGTTTTCCTTATGTTACTGGTGAGGAATCCTATTGCTTTGTTGGTTTTAATGTTTAATACGCTATTGTGTGCTCACCACTGAAAGTCCAGTTTCCTTTCTTTAGTATCTGTTTGACCCACTTCACCAATTAACCCTCCCCCCATCCTACCCCCCCCGTAACCACCATTCTGTTGTCTTATGATTTTCTTTCCTTTTTTTGTTTTGTTAGTTGTTGTTACTTTCTGTTCTGTATTGCACATATGAATGAACTCATATGATTTCTGTCCTTTTCCATTTGCCTCATGTCACTTAGTGTAATACCATTGACATTCTTCTATAGTGGCACAAATGACAGTATTTCATCTTTTTCTGGCTCTGTAATACTCCATACTATACATACATGGCCTCTTCTGTATCCATTCATCCATCGATGGACACACTTAGGAGCTTCTGTTTCTTGGTTATTGTAAATAATAATGCAGTGAACATAGGAGCACATACTGTTTATCTTTTTGATAAATACCCAGAAGTGATATTGCTAGATCACATGGTGGATCTATTTTTAATATGTATTTTGAATAAACGTCATACTGTTCCCCACAGTGACTGCACCCACTTGCCATCTAACCATCAGTGCAGGAAGTTCCCTCTTCACCACATCCTTGCCCAACACTTGCTGTTTCTTCATTTACTGAGAATAGGCATTCTGACATGTGTGGAAAATAATGCAATAATCAGTGACACAAGAATAAACTCTGTATTTCATGTACTTATAAGTGTAAACCTACTTTTGCCAACCTCTATATTTTGGATATTAATCTTATAGGATGTGTCATAGCTCAATATCTTCTCCTGTCCAGTAGGTTGTCTTTTCATTTTGTTGATGGTTTCCCTCACTGTGCAAAACCTTCTTATTTTGATGTAGTCCCGTTTGTTTCTTTTTCATCCATTTCCCTTGCCTGAGGAGATGTATACAAAAAAATGTTACTAAGAACAGTGTGAAAAACTTTACTGCCTATGTTTTCTTACAGGATTTTGATGGTTTTGAGTTTTCAACCCACTTTGTGTTTATTCTTGTACATGGGTAGTAAAGTGGTCTATATTCTTTCTTTCTTTTATTATGTTTTTATCCAGTTTGTGTGTGTGTGTATGACAGTGATAGAAACAAAGAGAAGGGCAGACAGACAGGAAAGGGAGAGAGATGAGAAGCATCAATGCTTCATTGTGGCACTTTAGTTGTTCATTGATTGCTTTCTCATACGTACCTTGACCTGCAGTCTCTAGCAGAGCAAATCGCTCAACTCAGCAACTTTGCCCTAAAGCCAGTGACCTTGGGCTTCAAGCCATGACCTTTGGGCTCAAGAAAGCGACCATGGTGTCAAGTCTATGATCCCACGCTCAAGCCAGCGACCCCCGTGCTCAATCTGGTGAGCCTGTGCTCAAGCCAGCGACTTCAGTGTTTCTAAACTGGGTCCTCTGCATCCTAGTCCCACACTCTATCCACTGTGTCACCGCCATGTCAGCATGTTTTTATCCAGTTTTCCCAATACCATTTATTGATGAGACTGCTTTTACATTATTGTATATTGTTGCCTTTTCTGTCATAGATTGACCATAAAGGTGTGGATTTATTTCTGGGCTCTCTATCCTGTTTTATTGGACTATGCCAATACCATGCTGTTTTGATTACTATAGCTTTGTACTATAGTTTGATATCAGATAACATGGTACCTTCAACATTGTTCTCCTTTCATAAGGTTGCTTTGGCTCTTTGGGGTTTTTGTGGTTCAGTACAAGTTTAAAAATTTTTTTTCTATTTCTATGAAAAATGTTATTCAAATTTTGATAGGAATTGTATTGAGTCTATAGATTGCTTAGGACAGCATATAATTCTTATTATAATATATTAAATCTAACAGTTTAGATTTGGACAGTTTGATAATATTCTTGCAATCCATAAACATGGGTTACCTCTCCACTTATTTATGTCATCTTCAATTTCAATCAGCATTTTAAACTTTTCTGTATACAGATATTTAACCTTGGCTCAATTTATTCTTCAGTGTTTAATTCTTTTATTTTTTATTTTTTTTAATTTTTCTGAAGTTGGAAACGGGGAGGCAGTCAGACAGACTCCCGCATGCGCCCAACCGGGATCCACCTGGCATGCCCACCAGGGGGCGATGCTCTGCCCATCTGGGGCATTGCTCTGTTGCAACCAGGGCCATTCTAGCGCCTGAGGCAGAGGCCGTGGAGCCATCCTCAGCGCCTGGGCCAACTTTGCTCCAGTGGAACCTTGGCTGCGGGAGGGAAAGAGAGAGACAGAAAGGAAGGAGAGGGGAGGGGTGGAGAAGCAGATGAGCGTCTCTCCTGTGTGCTCTGGGCAGGAATTGAACCCGGGACTCCTGCACGCCAGTCGGACGCTCTACCACTGAACCAACTGGCCAGGGCTTTCAGTGTTTAATTCTTTTTGGTAACTATTCTAAAAAGAGATTGTTTTCTTTATTCTTTATCCCTTGGATTACAATTTACTTTTGAGTTTGATTTTAGATCTTACATTTAAGTGATGTAACAAAGATAGTGAAATGTGCCTCTAGTGGACTTTTCAAATTTAAGAAATTAATTTTTTAAAGGGCCATATAATTCTTATTATAATATATTAAATCTAACAGTCAGGAAGAACTTTGGAAAACAAAATCTTTGGCATCATCAATGTTTGACATTTTTCTGATGATGTATTCTGATGTCTCAATAATGTAGAATTACTTCATTACTCCTCATGGTGTCATAGGTTTAGATAAGTAATTCTTTGACTTCAGGCAATGTTATGGAAGAATTTGCGTATGTCTAAGAAATGGCCTACAACAGTGATTGATGGAACAGAAATATTCATTTTTAAGGATAGGGCCACAATGTTTTCTTATTTTCCTTATTTCCAAGGTAGTGTGTAAAAGTGTTTATATGATTATAAACTAACATCAGGGATCTACTTTCCATAAAATAAAAAAAAAGTAAATACTCTCTCATTATTGCAGATTTTTATGAATAAATATGTTGTTTTCATGAATTAAAATCTATTTTTAGCCTGACCAGTCAGTGATACAGTGGATAGACTGGGACACGAAGAACCAAGGTTCAAAACCCTGAGGACACCGGCTTGAGCACGGGGTCACTGGCTTGAGCATAGGAGCATAGATATGACCCCATGGTCGCTGGCTTGAGCAAGAGGTCACTCGCCTCTGAAGCCCCCAGGCAAGGCACATGTGAGAAAACAAGCAATAAACAGCTAAAGTGCCCCAATGAAGAATTGATGCTTCTCATCTCTCTCCCTTCTTGTCTCTCTGTCCCTATCTGTCTCTCTCTCTGACTCTCTCCCTGTTTCTGTCAAAAAAGTTATTTTTAATTGCTTCAGAATTATTTATCTTTAGGATCATATCATTCATCTTTGGCTTTATGTTCCCTTGCAAAAATTATTATAATCATGACAAAAATATAGATATATGTGAAAATAGTTTGAAAGATATTTTTGTTGCTTATTTTAATATGTATACTTATGAGGTTGCTTCTCCTTTTAGCCCAAATATATTCCTTCACTCCTAAATATTTAGGAGAATATTTTTGGATGGTATAAAAATTATTATATAAAGTTTTTAAACCTTCATCAAAGAGTATATTTTCTTTTTGTTTCAACAGAGCAAGACAAATGGAATGCAAGCCTTTCCTCAAGGTCTCAGTGACCAGCAGCAACATCAGTCTCCAGTTAAGAAAGGTGCATTTTTATTATTTATGAGATTTCCTAAGAATGTTTTAGTGTTTATGTGGAGTGAGTATTTGTTTAGCTGCAAACTTTATGTACAGAAGAAATTTTATTATATTGTTTTGGTTGATTTCTGTCTGTATTATTTAGGCTGTAGGTTTGAGTATTCTAAAGGCAGGACCATAATAACAAAGGCTTAAACAGGTCGCAGTTTATTTCTGTATCTTCTATGTCAGTGCTTTTCAACAACTGGTGCCGGTCTGCAAAAGAGTTAACCACCCTGATGTATGGAAATTATACACCCAATGAACTTAGTCAAATTCACTTATGCTCAGGATAATTTTTGCCTTAGCATTCCCCAAAATATTTCTGTTTCCACCAGTTCTCAAGTGTAAAATATTGAACACCACTGCTCTTTGTCATGTAAAATTTGAACTGGCATACTTGTTCTGCTCTGTGAGGTTGCGACTGGTCATGTTATACAGCTGACTTTTGATGAATGTGTGTTTGAACTATGCAAGGTCATTTATATGTGAATTATTTTCAGTTTTGGGAGAATTGAAAATTATATACGGACTTTTTACTTAGCAGGGAGTCAACAAACCTAACCCTCATGTCATTGTAGGGTCAACTGTTCTGTCTTAGTGCTTTGCTGTCTTTAACATGTGGCTTCTATCTCATTGCCCAAGAAGAATGCCTCTGCTCCACCCTATCTAGCTAGCCATCAGAAAGGAGGTGATAGGAAGGGAAGTATACCTTCCAAGTACAGTCCAGAGTTACACTTGATAACACATTGGCTAGAAATTAGTCATACTGCCCAGAGCAGAGGTGGGCGGCCAGCTAATTCTGTTACTGAAGGAGAAGAGAAGAACTCTGTTTCCATTAGCAACATATGCGGGTTCTAATTTCTTTAAATCCTTGTTAGGATCTTTATTGTGACATCCTGGTGGGTGTGAAGTAGTATTTCGTTGTAATACTGATTTGCATTTCTCTAATAACTAATGATTTATAGCATCTCTTCATTTGTTTGTTGGCTACTTGTATTTCTTCTTTGGAGAAAGTTCTACTGAAGTCTTTGACTATATTTTTATTGGGTTGTTTTTCTTTTGCTGTTGAGTTGTAAGAGGTCATGATACCAGACTCTTACTTCTTCTCCTTCTCCCCTTTCCCACTTCCTCTCCCTGTTCCACTCCCCGCTTCTCTCTCTCTCTCTTTTTTCTCATTTTCTCTCATGCTTTTTGTGTCACAGCTAAGAAGTCATTGCTAAAATTCAGGTCATGACATTCATTGCTATGAGTTTTCTTGTACCTGTTCCTAACACCACTTATTGAAAGACTCTGGAGGGAGGTGAACACACAGTGCAGTGCACAGATATTGTGCTATGGAGTTGTACGCCTGAAACCTATATAAATATCTTGACCAGGACCAACCCAATGAATTTAATTAAAAAAATATGGTCATTTCTCCAGTGTATATTTTTGCCTTCTTTTTCATAAACTAATTGGCCAAATAAGCATGGGTTTATTTCTGGGCTCTTTGTTATGTTCTGTTCCATTGGCTTATGTGTCTGTTTTATGTCAGTACTATGCTGTTTTTATTATGATAGCCGTGAAGTACATTTTGCTATCAGGTAGCGTGATACCTCTACCTCTGTTCTTTCTCAAGATTGCTTTGGATATTCTGGATCATTTTTTAATCTTGTATAAATTTTAGGATTATTTGTTGTATTTCTGAGAATAATTCTGTTGGTATTTTGATAGGAATTGTGTTGGATCTGTAGATTGCTTTGTATATTTTAACAATGTTAATTATTTTTATTTGTGACTGTGATACATTATTCTATTTATTTGTATCTTTATAGTTTTCTGAGTACAGGTCTGTTATTTGGTTAAAGTTATTCTAAGGCACTTTATTCTTTTTTGATGAAATTGTAAATGAGATTGGTTTCTTAATTCTCTTTCTGATAGTTTGTTACTAGTGAATACAAATGCAACATATTTATAGACATTAATTTTGTATCCTGCTATTTTGATGAATTTGTTTATTAGATCAAATAGCTTTCTTTTGGCATCTTTAGTTTTCTCTCTAAAGTATGATGTAATCTTCAAATGATAGTTTTATTTCTTTTCAATTTGGAGGCATTCTTTTTTCCTGTCTTACTTCTCTGGCTAGGACTATCAATACCATCCTGAATAAAAGTGGTAGAAGTCGACCTCCTTTTTTGTTTGTTTGTTTCTGATTTGAAAAAAAAAGAAGCTTCTATCTTTTCACTGTTGAGTATGATGTTAGCTGTAGGTTTGTCATATGTGGCCTTCATTATGTTGAGGAATGTTCCTTCTATTCCTGCTTTGCTGAGGTTTTATCATAAATGTATGTTGAATTTTGTCAGATGTATTTTTGGCAGCTACTGATAGGGTCATGTGATTTTTGTTCTTCATTTTGTTTATGTGGTGTATCCTGTTAATTGATTTGCAAATATTGAACCAACCTTGCATTCCAGGAATAAATCTCACTTGATCATGGTGTGTGGTCTTTTTAATATATTGCTTAGTTTTCTTTGCTTTCATTTTATTGAGCATTTTTGTATCTGTGTTTGTCATTGATATTGGCCAATAGTTTTCTATTTCTGTGGTATCTGTGTCTGGTGTTGGTATCTGGGTAATGCTGGACTGTAAAACGATTTTTTTAAAAAGACTACTTTGGCCTTGACCAATTGCTCAGTGGACAGAGCATCATCCCAGCGTATGAGCGTCCCAGGTTTGATTCCTGGTCTGGGTACACAGGAGAAGTGACCATCTGCTTTTCCCTTTTCCCCTCTTCCCCTTATCCTCTCTTCCTCTCCCACGGCCAGTGGATCCATTAGTTTGAGCACATTAGCCCTGGGCACTGAGAATGGAGCCTCCGCTTCAGGTGCTAAAAATAGCTTGGTTGCAAGCATGGCTCTAGATGGGCAGAGTGGATCCCGGTTAGAGTGCATGTGGGAGTCTGTCCGTCTATCTCCCCTCTTTGACCTTGGAAAGAAAAAAGAAAAACCTTACTGTGACTTCTTTTGCAGACTAACATGTGATCTGTCCTGAAAAATGTTTCATGTGCGCCAAAAATGTGCATTCTGCTCCTTTTCAGTTAAATGTTTTAAAAATATCAATTAAATCCATCTGGTCTGATGTGTCACTTAAGACCACTGTTTCCCTGCTGATGTTCTGTCTGGATGATCTATCCACTTATCTCCATGGAGTGTTAATGTTGCTACTATTATTGTATTACTGTTGATTTCTCCTTTTATGCCTGTCAATGTTTGTTTTATGTATTTAGGTGCTCTTACATTTGTAGTGTAGATGTTTTAAGAGTTACCTCCTTTTGTTAGATTGAGCCATTTATTATGAGATATCTTGCCTTATCTCTTATTGCATTCCTTGTGTTAAAGTTTCTTTTGTCTGATGCAAGTATTGTTACCCCATCTTCATTCCCATTTGCATGAAATATCTTTTCCCATCCAATATCTTTTCTAGTCCCTTTACATTCAGTCCAAGTGTGTCTTTCGATCTGAAGTGGGTCCTTGTAGGTAGTATGTGTATGGGTCTTGGTTTTGGAACCCATTCAGTCAGCCTATGGTTTTGGATTATAGCATTTAGTCCATTTACATTTAATTTTTATTTATTTTTTGTATTAGGTGAGGGGAGGGGAGGCAGAGAAACAGACTTCCACATGCACATGTGCCCTGGCCAGGATCCATCCAGCAAGTCCCCTATAGGGCAATGATCTGCCCATTTGAGTAATTGTTCCATTGCTCAGCAACTGAGTTATTTTTAGCACCTGAAGTGGAGGCCACAGAGTCATCCTCAGCACCCAGGGCCAGCTTGCTAGAAGCAATAGAGCCATGGCTGTAGCGAGGGGGGAGAGAAAGAGAAGAGGCGAGGGAGGGAAGGAGAAGCAGATGGGTTACTTCTCCTGTGTGCCCTGACTGGGAATTGAACCCAGGACATGCACACATGGGGCCGCTGCTCAGCCATTGAGTCAACTGGCCAGGGTCCCATTTACATTTAAAATAATTATAGATAGGTATATAATTATTGTCACTCAATTAATTGTTTTCTGAACTGTTTTTCTGATAGTTTTTTTTGTAGTTCTTTTTACTTTTTAAAATTCTCTTGCCATCTCCTTTTGTATATTGAGTTTTTGTAGTGTTCTGTTTGGATTCCTTTCTCTTTATTTCTTGTATATCTGTTACTGATATTTAGTTTGTAGTTACCATGTGTTTTATGTATGCCAGGCTGTGTTTATAGCACTCTATTTAAGCTGATGGTTGGTTAAGTTGAACACACACTAAAGTCATACAATTTTTATTCGCCCATGCATATTCATGTTTTTGACATTATTTTCTATTTCTTTTATGTGTATTTGTATGTATCCCAACATTTATTGTAATTACACTTGATCTTCCAACTTCTGTCTTTACAGTGTGGATTGATCCACTGCTTTCACTGTTGCCATTGTCACTGAGATTTTTTACTTTCCTATATTTTCTTTTTCATATATTTTAATCTTTTCTTCTTAAGTAACTCCCTTTAAATTTCCTCTGATATTGGCTTTGTAGTAATGAACTCCCTTAGCATTTTTCTCTAGGGAGCTCTTTATCTCCCCTTTGATTCTGAATGACAGCCTTGCTGGGTAGAGTAACTTTTGTTGTAGACCTTGGCCTTTCATCACTTTGCATATTCTGTGCCAATTCTTTCTGGTCTGCAAAGTATTTGTTGAGAAATCAGTTTCACTCTTATGGGAGTTCCCTTGTAAATAACTCACTGTTCTTCTCTTCTGTTCTTATAATCTCTCTTTGTCCTTAACCTTTGGCATTTTAATTGTGATATGCCTTGGGGTAGGCTACTTTGGGTTTATCTTGTTTGGAACTCTCTGTGAATCCTGGACTTTCACGTCTATTTCCTTCAGGTTAGGGAAGTTTTCAGTCATTATTTCTTCAAATAAGTTTCCATTCTCTTTGTCCTTTCCTTCTCAGACTCCTATCATGAAAAACTTATTGCACTTCATGTCATCCTAGTAGTCCCTTAAACAATCCTATTTTAAATTGTTTTTTGTTATTGATGTTATAATTGGGTGTTTTTCATGACTTTGTCTTCTAAATACAATAAGTAATTCAATTCAGTGCTTCATCTAACTGTCAGTAATGCCATCTAATTTATTCTTCATTTCAATTACTGTGTTTTTCCGTTCTGTTTCTTTTTCCCCCCGCTTTTTATGTTTTCTATCTCTTTGTTGAATTTCTGAGTTCATCTACTCTTTTCCAAAGTTGATTGAGCATCCTTATAACCAGCATTTTAAACTGTGTATCTGGTAGATTGATTCTTTCCATTTCATTTTGTTCTTTATTCTGGAGTTTTGTCCTGTTCTTTCATTAGGGACATGTTTCTTTGTCTCCCATGTTTCTTTGACTGATTCCCTGCGTGTGTTTCTGTGTATTAGGTAGATCTGCAGTGTCTCCAGGTCTTGACAGAGTGGCCTTACGTAGTAGGTGTCCTATAGGGTCCAGTCATGCAGTTTCCCTGGTCACTAGATTCAGGTCCTCCAGAGGTATCTTCTGTGTGGTGTGTGTGATCCCCCCCCCCCGTTATTGTATTTGGTCTTTGATTGCTGGTGACACACCAGTGAGTGGAATTGACCCTCAGGCTGACTGGTAGTAAGGGCCAGCTGCAGCAACAAGGACAAGTTGTTGAGTAGAGGCTGACTCCACAGAGTGGCAGTTGATTGTGGCTCAAGTGCTGGCTGAAGTGACCCTTCTGATGTGTTATTTGCACTGCTGGATGGATGGGGCTCTGCTGTGGTCTAAAGCCGGCCACATCAGCTGTCATTTGTGCCAGGCCTGGGGCTGCTTTGCAAAAGCTTCAACGTGACACGAGGTTGGTTGTGGCTTGTCCTGGGGTGAGGGCGCTTAGGAGAGGTTACACTGTGAACCGAGGCCAGCTGCCACTTGTGCTGGACTTTGGATGCTTTAGGGAACTATAACGTGAGCTGAGGCTGGTAATGGCTTGTGTTGTTTGTGGATCTTTGAGAGAGTCTGCAGCACAAGGCTACTGCAGCCAGCAATCATCTGAGGTTTGCAGGTTTGGGGGAAAGTCCACAGCATAAACCCAGGCAAGCTGCTGGTGGGGAGGAACCTCTGGAATAGCCTGGGGCCAAGGAACTGAATTGGGTGGGGTGGGGTCTCAGGGAGTCTCCGGGCAGGGTGAATGATGTTCAGCAGATTGATGGAGAACACAGTTTGGATGACCCCCTGTGTAGGGTCAGCGGGTGGGAGTAGAGTTCCACAAAGTGTCAGTGGTGCCACTGGTGCTCTTGTTCCTGGAGTGTTGCCCTCACCTTGATGTTAGTCAATTTAGTCCCACCACATATGTCCCTGGCATGTTTTAAGACATTGGCCATGCATTCCAGCTTAGAGCGAGTGAGCGTGTCTGTGTGGAGCAGTGCCTCGTTCTCCAACAGCCTCTGTCTATCTTGGATGCATTCCCACTGTTTTTCTCACATTAAGCGCTCTGTCCCAATTAGTACGCTCCACTGCTGACAACACTTGCAAGTCGTAGGTCCCCTGTTTGCCCAGAACTTTTGTCTAGCTTGGCTATGAATGGAAGTTCCCGAGATCCCCTCATTGAATTTAATCATTTTCTAGAATAGCTCACAGAACTTAAACACTTAACCACTTTACCAGCTTCTTATATAATAAGCAATATGATAAAGGATACATTTGACCAGCCAAATGAAGAGATACAATAGGCAAGGTCTGGAAGGTCACCAAGTGTAAGAGCTCTGTCCCTGTGGAGTTGGGTTGCCACATCCTCCCGGTCTGTGGGTGTGTTAAACCCCGGATGTTCTATGTGCCCTGTTTTTTTTGGCATTTTATAAGGACTTCATCATATAGGCACAATCAGTCATTAACTCCATTTCTAGTCCCTTCCCTTTGACAGGGAGTGGGGGACATGGCCCTGGCTGAATATTCTAATCATGGCCAGGTCTTTCTGGTGACCAGCCCCCACCCAGGAGCCCACCATAAATCATCTGGTTAGAATAAAAGACACTTCTATCCCCCAGGAAACGCCAAGGAACTCTAAGTCTGGTAGCACTCTAACGGTGTTGCTCCACTGTTTCTGGCCCAGATCTATCTTTGTGAGACTTTCTAATGAGATATGTGCAGACACTGGGTTCATTGTTGCTTGAAGATGGGGATCCTGTCTGGACCCTGTTCACCAGTACCTATCACAGCTCCGGATACACAGTAGGGGTGTAGTCAGTGTTTCTTGAATTTATTTTGATTGTATTGAAATTTTAGTACAATACAACGATTAGATAGGCTTATTAGGGTTCCCTTTTGGCAGGATCTGACTTGCCCAGTAGGTGGTACTGCTGTCATACTTCACAATACTAGGTCACTTTGGTCAGCTTGGATAATATCCCAAAAGAAGCCATGCATTACCAACTTTCTGAAACCGTCCATTTTCCCTTGGTTATTAGACTGCCTCTTGTAAAGGGGAAATTGGAAACAAGCTTCCTCTCCGCCCCCTTTGTGCATAGACGCTACTCATTTTATAAAATAATGGACAGATAAGGGACATCCAGAAAGCATTGGGCCAAAAAGTGACCTGGGAGAGCTCTGTGTCTCATAACCTTACTTTGGTGGTGGCTGTCTACAGAGAGAATTAAATACAGCAGAGATTTCCTGTTGAAGCTTTCAAGTGTTTCCATCTGCAGGAAGAAACCAGACTTTCTGCCTGATCATCCCATTGTACTTAAAAAACCAGTAAGTAGTTTTCTAATTTTGTATAGCTTTAATTTGAAAATGTTTGTCTTTAATACTCTCATTGTATTTTCTCTCGATTTTTAGTTCTCATAGAGACACATAATTCAGGAAAGTACATAAATGTAAATGTATAGTATAGGCAATTACTGTAAGTACATTAATTACCACTCAAGTGAATACATAGAATGAAACGTGTATTTTAAGAAAAAATATTTTATTGAAAGGTCATGAAAAGAGTGTGCCCTAGTTTCATATAAAAGTTCTATTGGTTTGTTTTCCAAATAAATTCTATAATCCAACTGGGGTTGATTTTGTTGCATAAAGTGAGGTGGAGTGTTTGTTTCCTATTCACGGGTCTCCTCCATCTAGCACATTTATTGAGAGGCCGTCCTCTGCCCTTTTGTGGCAGTGTTCATCGTTTGTTTCTGGGCCCTCTATTCTGCTCATTTAGTCTTCATTAGTGCACTTACTCTTTTTCAGCACGACTCTGCTCTTCTCAGCCTCTTATATTTCTCTGTCACGTCATCAGATTCTATCAAATTGAGTGCACAGGAGAAATAAATGTATCTTTTAGGGTGTTGGTGGCCTGGGTATGAGTTTTGGCATCAGGCTTGGGTTACTCTGTGCACTTACCTTTCTGCGCCTCAGGTTTGCAGTTACAGATGAGGACAGTAATCTCCGCTTATTAGGAGTAAACTCCAGCAAGGTATGAAAGTGCTGGTTATGGTGCTAATCTCTCATCATTCAGTCAGTGAATGCTGATTTTCATCCTCTATGGTCTTTACTTCCGTAGAAGTGAAGGACTTTTATTAGAGTTTGCATAAACACTATAAGGGAAGAATAAAAAGAAGAAATGCCTGACCTGTGGTGGCGCAGTGGGATAAAGCGTCGACCTGGAACACTGAGGTTGCTGGTTCGAAACCTTGGGCTTGCCTGGTCAAGGCACATATGGGAGTTGATGCTTCCTGCTCCTCCCCCTTCTCTCTCTCTCTCCCCTCTCTCTAAAAATCAATAAATAAAATATTTAAAAAAAAATTTTTTTAAAAAAAGAAGAAGAAAAGCAAGTGGGATTCCATTGAGACAAGCTCAGAATGTAGGTCTGCTGAGTGTGGCTTTCTGAGATGCAGGCCACCTCCTATGATCTCATCGTTCTGGGATTTCTCACTATTTGGACTTCACAGCCTCTTTTTTCTTAAATACAATTTTTAAAACTTTAACTTGCTAATAATATATATTAACATTTCTTTATTTAAACTCCCTAACTTGCACACCTCAAGCTAATATTTAACTTTTTGTTTATTATTTTTAATTTATTTTAGCAAGAGAGACAGACAAACAGGGACAGACAGACAGGAGGGAAGAGAGATGAGAAGCATCAATTTGTAGTTGCAGCATGTTAGTTGTTCATTGTTTGCTTTCTCCTATGTGCCTTTACTGGGGCTCCAGCCAAGCTATTGACCCCTTGCTCAAGCCTGCGACCTTGGGTTCCGAGCCTAGGTCTTCATCATCCCAGGCTGATGCTGAGTCTACCCATTGTGCCGCCACGTGGCCCGGCATTACAATTAAAGGAGGAATTTAAATTCTTTTTTTTTCATATTGATAATACCTCGCACAGAGGAATATTTAGTAGAAAAATGTCCTTAGTGATGCTTAAATTTTCCTACCTGCTCAGGGATCGTAAGAACATATGATCTTTGGTCTATAAGAATAAATCTTAAATTTCAATGCTTTATAAAATAGTTACTTTTTTGATTGTAGACTTTCTATCTCTAATATTTTATTTTTTAAATAAAATTGGGCATACTTATTATTTTTAACAATCATACATTAGAATTGAATTTAATTTTCATATATTTGTTAATAACATTTAAAAAAAATTAAGTACCGCAAGGAGAGAACAATAGTTTTGGAATACAATTAATATATTTAGAAAGGAATTACATATATTTTGATAAACACAGAAGAATTATTTTGTTATTTCACAAATTCCAGTTACTTTCAAAGTTTCTATAGTAACATGCATTTAGCTCTGAAAACACTCAGAAGGTCACAGTATTTGGTTGGCTAAACAAATTAGTAAAAACTGTATTCAGTAACTTTTTCTTCTATATTACAGGAAAACAACCAAAGTTTTAAGGAGCATTATAAGAACAGATGAATTTGAAGATGAAGAGTTATTTATTTTCTGTTTTGGACACCTGCAAATGAAGTGGATCTAGTAACAATAACGTAATGGACGGTGGCAATTCAGTTTACCTTTAGTATCGACAGTTGTATATGTGGTTACCCCTAATAAGAGAGCGAGATATTTTTACCTATAAAGAATTTTCTGATCAGTTTTAGCTTTGCAGGTATTTCCTAAATAAATTGGGTAGAAACACTCACAAGTAAACGTGGTTAGTGTCGTGGGAAGACTGAGTATCATTTGCGTGCTCCTTCCAGTTTATTGTTTTTCATCGCTTGTAATAATGGAATGGAAATGTAAGCTGTACAGATTCTCAGATACATAATTTATAAAAGGTTTTTTTTTTATTCATTTTTTAGAGAGGAGAGAGAAAGAAAGGAGAGAGGGGGAGGAGCAGGAAGCATCAATTCCCATATATGCCTTGACCAGGAAAGCCCAGGGTTAGAACCAGTGACCTCAGTGTTCCAGATTGACACTTTATCCACTGCACCACCACAGGCCAGGCGAGGTTCTCAAATATAAAGTATTTATTGGCTGTGATGAATATATGGCATACAGTTTCTTGTGGCTAAAGTAGTTTTTGTTTCATTTCTCACTGATTTCAGACCAGTGTTTGAAAGAATCGTTCCAATCTCTGTGAGGCTGAAATGAGTCAGGCTGTTGCATGCCGAGTTCTCAGTGATGCGAGGGAGATTATTTACTAGAGTTTTCTTTTCAAATATATGCTTGCTCTCTATGTTTTGAATAGCATTGTCTGGGATTCATAATTCCCAGCAAAGATTGACAGTTTGGAAACAGTGGTAATGCATGGAACTGGAGGTGAAGAATTTTGCTACCAGTGTCATTAATCAGACCCCACAAAGTATTTGCAAAACACATTGTCATTTTAAAGAGAAATATTTTAGGCATTTGCAAATAATTTAGGTACATTAAGATCCAATTCTGTAATTTCTAATGACAAGAACATATATAGATGAAGAATTTGGGGGCTTAAACTTTTAGCTTCCAAAACATTGAAACAATCTCTTGGAATTTGTCAGCCTGGATATTACTATTTCTAGAAAATGTTTCTTCCAGCACAGTGCCAAAAATATCACTGATATAAAGGTAAGTAAGTATAAACTCTCCTTACTTCTATTCCCTCAGATTCTCTCATCCTCGGTTCTATTGGAAGGCATCCTAGGCCGTTACTGGCCCGGAAGTCTATGTTAAATTGAATTCTGAACTCCTAAAACCAGGACCTTTCTGTTCACTGGCCTTTGGGCTCGATATTCAGAATCGAGCTTTAAGTCTCATGGTAGATTTCCCATCTTGGTACATTAGTACCCTGCTTTTCATTACTTTGTTTCCCCCAAAAGTACATTGTGTTTTAAATAGAAAAGACTTCATTAACCATAAATTTATCAGTTACTTTGAAATTATATATTTATACCTAGGGGCGATATTTCTGCCCTACTATTTTCCCTTTGTGTTATAGGTCCCAGTATATTTGTGTGTGTGAATACTCACAGATGTTCTCTCACACAGACATATATACATGTAGAAGAGCTGGGGTCAGAATTGCTATTATGACTATATTGGTTTGCTTTATTATTTGCCTACTCTCAAGGTCTCATGATTCTAGTTACAAAAGTACGATACAAACTATTCCAATGTGGAATCTGAAGAGCCCTCCACATGGCGTGGTTACTAAGGGCAAAACCTCTCAGTCACACTGCCGTGTTCCCTGGGAAACCGCCTCGTCCCCAAGGAATCTGGGTGCACTTCTGAATCTGATGCTGAAATGGACTGGACAGGAAAACGTTGTTACTGGCTGTAACTGTCTTTTTGAAAGCAGAGTCTGTAAGTCAGCAGCCGCCAAGGTTTCTGGCTTTGACCCTTCCTCCCTGTATTTAATCAGAGCAGAGACTGTTTTGTTATCTCTGTGCCTTTGTACACGTGTGCAGTTTGGATAAACATTGTACATGTCCCTTCATGTTCTTCACTTGGTATATAATTAAAAGTTGAGCCAGTTAATTCATAGTGTTTCTCTTCTTTGGAAATGAACCAAGACACACACATGTGTTTACAGATACATGTTTATGTATGGGCACGTGTGTTATGTCAAAATGTATTACCTAAGTTTAGTGGATCCTATGAAAAAATTATTTTATCTGAATTGAATGAGGAGTGAGGGTATACACTGGTATTGATAAAAGTTAGTATGCCACAGATATTGTAGGTCAAATTTTATATTTTAAAATATTGGTCCAGGCTTCCTTCTTTTCTGGGTTTTCTAACACATATTAAAAAAAGAAGAAGAAAGGAAAAAAAAACAGGAAAAACTTACCTTACAGTTTCTTCCTGGAAAACTGGTGGTTTCAAAGGAATTTGGACTAGAGGATAACATAGTACCAATTTCTGTGTGCACGGTGTTTTCATTGGCTGCCTGCGTCACCAGAAGAGATGCTACTATTAGAAATAGTAACTTCATGGCGTGAGCAGCACAGTGTGCAGTCGTCCTTGTTCTGGTGGAGCTTGGGTGGTGGTCCTTCTAGTGTTGAAACCAGAAAAGGTATGTCTGTCTGGGACCTTTTATATTGTATTATTTCCCTACACTTTGTGTCTGTGCTATCTTTGTTCTTTGTTTGCTATTTAAAAATTTTGTTTTTAAATTATTTTGAAATACAACTATTTTGCATAAGAAAAAGTTAGCCTCTGGATTATATGCTTGAACTGGATTTTCTCAAAGAAAACTGTCCACTTTCCTTCCTTGATTTGTTTAACTCACACCCAAGGAATTCTGATGCTCATAGATGATATACTGCTTTCACATTAACAAATGTACCTTTCACAGAACTGTTCACTTGTGAAAAACCAGATTATAATCTGAAAAATAGAGATTCTGTAGGTTACAGTTAATGCTGGTTGTGCAAAGGTTTTTGTTAACTCTTTTATTTAGCCGAACAACAGAAACATTGTCTTACAGTTCTAGAGACTAGAAGTCCAAGGTCAGGGAGCAGGCAGGTTGGTGTCTCCCAAGGCCTCTCTCCTCGGGTGCAGGTGGCTGCCTTCAGTGTCCTCGTGTGACCTTTGCCCTGTGCACCTGATTCTTGCCATCTCTCTCTGCATCAGGGACACCAGTTGTATTGGATAATGTATTCACTTTTAAAATAAGATAAGTGAATAGTCATAGGAGTAGGCATTATATGAGAAAAATTTCACAGGAAATCAGTTACTCAAAAGTCGCAAAACACTGATTTAACCTTTAAGGTTTATGACAAATTTACAATTCTGTTCTATGAAGGAATATTCTAAAAGTTCTCCTTTTAAATGTTTTCTATCAGTTTCTCTTTTACAATTTTGTTCCTTTAAGTCTACACTCTTGAGATATTAGAATTTTATGATTAAAAGGTTTTGAGTTACGTATAGCAAAACAGCAAATGTTGAGAGTAACAGTGAACTTTGAAAATTGAGTTAAATTTCACAAGAAAGATAAATTTACATAATACATTTAAGAAGAGTGTATATCTTAGAATTAATATATGGAAAGTACATAGTAAATACAGAGAATTTTCTAGTTCACATTTTGATTGACATGCATTTTGCACTTAGAACATAAAGAGAACATCTGGAAAAGTTAGTTGTTGTTCAGGATCCACCATGACGCTGAAAAGAGAAAAATAGTTTTTTAAATGATGACAATACCTGCCAGGGCTAAGTTCAAGGTACAAGTCACTCAAAGAGATCATTTCCCCAACTTCAGTCTGCACAGTCTCTTTTCTTTTCTTTTTTTAAAGTAAGAGTAGGGGAGATATACAGACAGACTCCTGCATGCTCTCTGACAAAAATCAATCTGGCAACCTGTCTGGGGCCTGAAGCTCTGCCCATTGGAGGCTGCTGGCAAATGAGCTATTTTTAGCACCTTGAGGTGGAGACTCCATGGAGCCTGGGACCAATTTGCTTGAGTCTATTGATCCATGGCTACAGGAGGGGGGGGGGAGAGAGAGAGAGAGAGAGAGAGAGAATGAATACAGGTGGGGGAGGGATGGAGAAGCATATGGTTGCCTCTCCTGTGTGCCCTGACCGGGAATCAAACCCAGGACTTTGCACGTTGTGTCGATGCTCCACTGCTAAACTAACCGGCCAGGACCCAGTCTGCACAGTTTCTAACCTTTCTTAGTCCTAATCACTGACTGTTTGAGCCTTGACTGAACTCTTCCTGGGCAGCTGATGTTTGCACTGTACCTTTGGTGCCTGGTCATAGCCTGACTGAGAATTTTTGTTATATGAGAATAGAGTTTGTCTTGGCAATGAGATTATAAATGCTCTGTAGATAAAATCATGTTCTTGTTTTAATCTACCCAGTATAGGCCAGTATTTTGCAAATATACTTACATACTGATTTATGAAAGATTGGATATAAGTGGGGGTGTTCTAAATAATACTTTTTTAGCATATCTGCATTGTGAAATTGGAAATGTTTTCCCCAGTGAATATAATTTATCCCAAAGACAAACCTATGGCCAAGAAGGAAGAATGCTAGAATGCTTTGAGAAACAGACAAATGAAAAGGATTAAAATTTATTTTCAAAGCTGTTTAATACTCTTGCTGACAACAGGATTGTATTTTCCTGGGTGTGCTCTTTCCCTCAACCACAGGCCTTTTTCCTCTGCCCGGGGCTAGTCTGCAACACAAGCTAAAGTCTCCTGCCCCTTCCATCTGGGTGACTAATGATGCCTAATGGGCTGCTGCCTCATCTGAGTGATGTCTGTGTTTCAGAGATCATAGCAATATCTCTTGTAGTTTTATATCTGGATGCTGGCTGGTTTAGTTGCCTTATTTCTTAAGTTCTGTCTTAGGTAAACTACTTAGAAACCTAAAGAAAACAATCTTATTAGAAATCATAATTTGTGAGTTAACTTAGAAGTACAAAAGTATTCTGTATTTCTAAATGAATAGCTTTCTTTTCTTTCATATTTTTATTTTAGGTTTAACTGTGTGCAGCTAAGATATTTTTAATCATTTTTTAATCTTTAGTCTTGAAATGTCTATAATACTCAAAATGCACAAAATTAGTAATTAAAAATACTAGAAGTCATAATATCATTAAAACCATAAGTAATTTTTATAAGCTAATTCCAGGTTTTTGTCCAGGGAGGTATGCTATAAAACTTTTACTTTAGAATAGAGTAAGATGTTCTGATAGGTATTAAAATGTTTGTGAGATAGATTTAAGAAATTGTGTTCAAAATCAGGCCTAACTTTTCTTTCTGTTGTGTCAAAATCCAGTGGTCATTGTTGACATTAGATGTAATATAAAAATTAATGCAAATAAGGTTAATAATTAAAAGGTCTTATGTTGTATTGAATTCGGGCTTTGAGAAGAGAAATGACTGCATATAAAGCACTCAATCTTTCTAAAGCAGAAAACATCTCGAGAGACAGAGAAATAAAATGTGTGTGCTCACCACACTGAGAGTGTACAAGTGCATCCAAGATGATGAAGCTGAGTTGGGCCAGAAGAACCTACAGGTTACTATCAACATCCTGTTCTTGCCACAGCACTTTCCCTGCAGCTCATTAACCCCCCTGTCTACTTTATTCTCGTTTAGTGTCTCTGGTCCTGGTCTGACTCCAGATGCCAATAAGAACACATGTTTCCTTTCCTTTGACTTCACTGAACCTGTGGCTTCAAGGTTGGAGAGTGAAGCTGGGTATGATGACCAACACAAATGACAAGTGTCAGGACTTGTGGGAAATTTTTTGACCGAAGACCAAGGTGTTTATGGTGATAATCAGAGCACTTCATCTTTGCGTTTTTGAGGACGTAGGCTCTCCTGTGCCATGCAATGCGCTAGTACTGTGCTGAGTGGAGGTGTGAGGTAAATGTGGTGGAGGCCTGCTTCTTGTACTCTGCGCACAAAGCCTGCAGCAGTAATATTCACAGATGTTATTTGTGTCCTGGTTCTTTTCATGGATAGCACATTTCAAGTCTGGTATAAATAGGTAAGCGAAAACTTTTCGGATGAAGTCAAGGCAATCACTGAAATTTGTTTCTGAATAACCTGTGCCACCACACTCACCTGTTACTTTACCGTGCTGTGTGCATCCTAATTTAAGCTGCATGAGTCACGAGACATTTCCACCATATTCATGGCTTTCTTATTTGAGGATTAAATCTGAGGTGTACAGTAAGAGACACACTTGTCCTTATGATCTTGATTTGGTGCCTGACTAGACTTAAGCTGAGACCGTAAGAGTCAGCCTGTGTCCTCACCTAGCGTTAATTCCAGATTTTACTTGTTCACTTCTTATTAATTCCTGAATCCATCAAAATCTATCCTGATTTTAAAATTCCTATCACTTGATTAAAACTGTTCTCTTGAACAAGTGACCTCTTTCAAACCAATTTTCAGTCTCATGCTCTTCCGGTGTGCTCTGCCCCCTGGCCTGGGGAGCACAAGGACCTTGCCTTTTTTTTTTTTTTTTTTTTTTTTTGGTATTTTCCTGAAGCTGGAAACGAGGAGGCAGTCAGACAAACTCCCGCATGCGCCTGACCGGGATCCACCTGGCATGCCCACCAGGGGGCGATGCTCTGCCCATCTGGGGCATCGCTCTGTTGCAACCAGAGTCATTCTAGCGCCTGAGGCAGAGGCCATAGAGCCATCCTTAGCACCCGGGCCAACTTTGCTCCAATGGAGCCTTGGCTGCAGGAGGGGAAGAGGGAGACAGAGAGGAGAGGGGAAGGGATAGAGAAGCAGATGGGCGCCTCTTCTGTGTGCCCTGGCCGGGAATCGAACCCGGGACTCCTGCACGCCAGGCCGACGCTCTGCCACTGAGCCAACTGGCCAGGGCCAAGGACCTTGCCTTTTAATCAAACTGTCCTGGTGTCCGTATGTTCTGGTCTGATTCTTCTGCCTCTGCTCAGGCTCCTAATATAGGAGGCTTTTCCCTCCCAAGCTTTTCAATAAAGGCATCTCTCCAGGTTTTTGTTAGGTATTTTGTTCTTACCTACATACACACTTTCTCAGAATTCCCAGGCTCCTGCCGGGGTCTCACTGTGGCTAACTCGTGAAAATCGTTATCTGCAAGGGAATTAAGTCTTTTGGTGGCTCCTGGTATAGGTGCTGCTTTTTCCTGCCCTAGAGACTGTTGCCCTACCTGAGCAATCTCCTCCCCAGCACACACCTTGTCCTTCCTGCCACGGTTATACTGAAGAGTACTGTGCCTCTCAAAGCCCATTAATGATCCCATATTACTATAAGAAGAAAGTTCAAACTCATGATGACCTTTGCAACTTCATTTCCTACTGGTTTCCTCTCCACAAGGACCCACCACAGCTATCTGCCTCACTCAGACCTTTGCACCAATTTAGCCAAGCACATTTAACGTTTCTTGCCTTTGTCCACATCTACAATTTGACCCTACCAAGTACCTTCTCTATTTTATCCAAATCTCATCTCAAAATGTCCAACCAAGGATACCTCCTCCTTAAACACGTTAAAGAAGCAATTCCTGCTCTAAGTCCACACAGCACATTATGACTGACAGTAGCTGCTGCATGAGCCCTGAGCTGGATCCTCCCTGCAGACACCTGTTTCCTACCAAACAGAAAGCACGTGAGGCATAGGGACTGCTTTTGTACTTTTACTCCCTCAAGCTCCAACAGTTTTGCTCAGAAGTGGAGCTCAACCAGCGCTGACCTAAGGGCTGAGCCCCGGTAACCCCCGAGCCAGCAAATGTCAACACTCAGCAGACACATGCTTAGTCAGCAACTTAGTGGATGGGCAGATGAAGACCTGAGCTGGGTTCTCAATTATCTGAATCTTAACTAGGCCAGACGTCATAGACAACCTCAGTTCAAAATGTTCTTTCTCTTTTCCCCAGTTACAAGTAATAATTTAACAGCTATTATAATAAGAATATTCCTAATAATTCTAATCTCTAGTCTATAGGTCACTTATTTCTAATTTTTTTAATATACTAAATTATATTGTGGTAAAGCATTTGAATTTAAAAAATCATATATATGCTTCAAGTTTTTAAAATTTTTGACCAAGTGGCTAATATTAAGTTTAATATAGCCAGAAATACAAATTGGGTCAACTAAAGTCTAAAGGCAATGGAATAAATATTGATTTCATTTCTCCCGACTCAAATTTGAAAATATACAACAAAGAAGCAATAAAGAGAGCACCATGGGGCGTACATGCTTCCCCAACACCAGGATAGTTACCTGGAACTAGCATAGTAGATGTGAGTTCTGGGGTCTCCAAGAAATCCACATTACTTCTTTGGAACATCTTGCTGTAATTCGTCTGCAGGTGGCTGTGTAAATAGTTACAGGTTAAGCATTTGCATTTTTATTACTATCTTCCTAAGCAGAGATCATCAGAATTCACAGTCAAGATGACAAGATTTTAGATGATTTAAATGAAGTGCCTGAAGACAGATTTCTTTTTATAGGTACTTAGCCTTAAAAAAAAACAAAACACCAAAACTAAAAAGACTTAGTAGTAATTTAACAATTGTAATC
Source organism: Saccopteryx bilineata (assembly GCF_036850765.1). Taxonomy (NCBI): domain Eukaryota; kingdom Metazoa; phylum Chordata; class Mammalia; order Chiroptera; family Emballonuridae; genus Saccopteryx; species Saccopteryx bilineata. The sequence goes on along the minus strand of NC_089492.1, from coordinate 83,120,497 downwards.
AGAAAATTTTTTTTAGAAGATTTTAAAAAATAGGAGAACTTTAATTCTCTACAGAAATGAAACAAAAGGAGATATACTTTAATTTCAGCAAGAAGCTAAAACGGAAGAATATCGAATATCTTGGCCGTCAGGATGTTTAAAAAACAGGATAGCTAAGAAGAGGGACTGTAGCTCTTCCATCCCTAGAGAGTAAAAGGGACAACCACCAACTTCACAGAGGAGACTGGGAGCACAGAGTCGGGAGTTGCTTTGAGGCCCCCTTCTCTCTGAAGGCCCATGAGGGTCATTATTCCTTAAAATAGCCACAGAAATAGAACTTTTAGGGGAAATATGTGTCATGTACACTTCTAGGTATTCCATTGCTTCCATCACCACATTCAACATAAATATGGACTTAATAGGAGAGCTGTGGGATTTGTGCCACTGAAACCAATGAGAACTATTTATATAACCTTGGAATAACAAATTTTCATCCAATTTTTGTAATTATACACTTTTTTTACATATGAGCAATTATTTTAATTTTAAGAAGTTGATTTTTTGTTTAACTTTATTGAGGAACAATTGACAAATATAGTTATATATACAGTATTCAACATGTACAATGTGATGATTTGATATACATGTACATTTGTGAAATGATTATCAAGAGAAATTAATTTATTTTTATTCTTTTCCAAACAATGTCATAAATTTCCGCTTTATTTTCAGTATTTAAGGACATTTAGAAAAGTTAAGCTGTGATGACTTTAACAATTATGTCAACTTTTGTTGTAAAATAAAGTAATAAACACATAGCTTAGGAAGAATTAGAGCAGGGGTCTCAAACTCGCGGCCCGCTGAACAATTTTGTGCGGCCCGCAGACTAATCCACGAAGTTCAAAATATTTTGGATAAAATTAAGTAAGCCTAGGGGCCTACTTGTATTTTTCATTTCTCTAGCATCCTAGCTAGATATTAGCTTAGTTAATAGCAGTTGTGATACGAACTACAGTTTCTGGTCATTTTGTGACACTGAGTAAACTGCATATACGATTGTGCTTGTACTGATTTTTTTTGTTTTCAACTGCAGTGAGAAAAGTGTTGCGTAACAGTTGCCTTTTGTAGACCTAGTGCGGCCCGCTGAACGGCTGTGATCTTGCTCTGCGGCCCACATGCTGAGTTGAGTTTGAGACCCCTGAATTAGAGTGTAAACCTTTTCTTGTCCCTGTCTGCACCCTAAGTGCCCCCCATGTGCCCTAGACATCTGTGACTTATATCTAGATTTTCTTACATGAGAGCATCAGTAAAATGGTAACAGTTAAAAGTGAGACCATTACTAAGAGTTTCTGTGATCCAAGAGGGAAGTGGTTTCTAATCCATGAAACAAATTCCTAAAAGATAGGGCTTTTAAAAAATAATCAAATAGGCCAGGTTTTAAAGGTGAAGTAAAGGAAATGGAGCTTTCCCTATAGCTCCTAACCTCATCACACACACTCCACCTCCCTGGCAAGATAAACAAACATAAATGAATGAATAAACTATTAAATGAAAGCATCTCATAACTTACCTATTCCACACACTACTGTTCTCCCAGAACTCATAAATCATATAGCGAGATTCATTTGAAAGCTTCTGTATAGAAATACTGAAGTGGAAAAGATAAGGTAAATTAACCACAGGAAAATAAAGACAAGAAGCAAACTGATTTTCCTAACTGCCTCTCTATGTGGCATGCAACTGTCTCTCCACTCTATAGGGAACACCTGTGTGCCCACCAGAAACTACAGCTCTGTCGAATTGGTACTTTGATGTCTGTTTGACAACTTTTAGTTTTCTGATTTAGCATCATGAAGACTGTCTCAGTACATTATAAACATCACAACTACACCTTTTGTGACATTTCATTCATTCATTTAAAAAGATTTATTATCTAGTTCTGGCCAGTTAGCTCCGTGGTAGAGTGTTGGCCCAGTGTGTGGATGTCCTGGGTTTGATTCCCCATCAGGACACACAGGAGAAGCAACCATCTGCTTCTCCACCCCCCTTCTCTCTATCTTCCCCTCCTTCAGCCATGGCTGGACTGGTTCAAGTGCATTGGCCCTGGGTGCTGAGGATGGCCCCATGGAGCCTCCACCTCAGGCACTGAAAATAGCTCGGTTGCAAGCATGGCCCCAGATGAGCAGGTCATTGGCCCCAGATAGGGGTTGCCAGGTGGATCCTAGTTGGGGTGTTTGCAGAAGTCTGTATCTCCCCTCCTCTCAACTTGGAAAAGAAGAAGAAAAAAATATTATCTGTCATTTCAGGGTTCAGAAATGTGAGTGCAGACCACTGCCCTGGCCCTCGAGTGGGGCTCTTTGGAGGGTCCAGCCAACCTTAGGTCTCTCGCCTAATTTTTGGCCTTGCCTTTCTCTGTGACTGACAGCTTTAGTTTGGGGTCTTGCCCAAGTCCTCTGGACCACACTGCTGCTTACTGGGTTTTCAGGGCCTGGGCCCTCTCCTCCTTTCTCTCTTGTGCACACACTTACTTCTCAACTTTCTGTCCAGATCATTTTTGAGAGTCCACATTCTGGCTGTAACTGTACTTTTGAAAATTGCTTTTCCAGTTCAGGAAAAACGTGTTTGTTCCTTCCAGCCCTTTGACCAGCTGAGTGTCTAAACGCCCATATGACATATTGGGAGGAGTAAGGAGAGGGTTGCAGAAAAGCCAGGTTGAAGTGAAGACTAGATTTAGCCCTGCAGCACTGGGAGCCACCGAGGATTTAAATAGGGTGTGTGTATGTGGAGGGGGAGGGTGTCAAGTTAGAGCTGTATTTACAAAGTTCTTTTGACCACAGGGTGAGGCATTGATGGGGAGCAGTCATAGGGAGCAGGGAGAAGCTAGAGGTACAGAGACAGCTGAGGTGAGAGATGGTGACGTTCAAGTTCAGGTAGAAAGGAAGGAGGAGGGGATGGATTCACAAACTTGAGAGTGGGACACAAAGATGAAGATGCCTTTTAACAAGTAATTCCACAAACCCAGCTTATTCAGTCTAACTTCACAAATATTCAGATTAAAAATCAAAATGAGAGGCTAGAAAAGAAGAATATTGATTTCCTAGAACAGTGGTTGGCAAACTCATTAGTCAACAGAGCCAAATATCAACAGTACAATGATTGAAATTTCTTTTGAGAGCCAAATTTTTTAAACTTAAACTATATAGGTAAGTACACTCCTTATCGAGGTAGTGCCTGCACATGGTATTTTGTGGAACAGCCACACTCAAGGGGCCAAAGAGCTGCATGTGGCTTGTGAGCTGCAGTTTGCTGACCAGGATCCTAGAGAATAACAAACATAGTGCAACAGTCAAGCTAAATGCAAAGTTAGGTTTCCTAAGTGTGACAAGCAGGTGGTGGTAACTGCACACGAATTTTAATACTTTTTTTGTGTGTGGCTGTTTGCCTGTAACTAGTGTTTTCATAGGGTTGTTCAGTTGTTTGTCTAGTTTGTTATATCAAGGTTGGATATAGCAAATATTGTTATTAGGTCAATATCAGATGTTTTTGGGAGAAAAGTTTAAAATAGAATCAAAGAAATTGAAATAAAACATTTTCTAATCCTGGAGTTCATGGACAGGCTTCTTTTTTAGGGGGTAAGGGAAAGTCCTAGAAATAAGCTACAAATTAATGTGCACATCTACTTTTTCCTGGGAAGAGAACCCACAACTTATATCATAGTCTCAAAAGATCTATAATCTCCAATGTAACCTGACAATATGACAGAGAAATCTTAATCCTTGACTTTTTTTTTTTTTTTTTTAGTATAAAGTTTAAAATACTTAGCATAGCACTTCAGGATCTTCATGTTCTACCTTCTAAAAATGAATTCATTTGTGCTTACTTATTAAATAAAAACCCATTTGTCTTCTATCTAAACCTGCCATATTCCAGCTAGCCATAAGATTACAAGAAATTCACAACATTTTAGCGTAGTTCTCAAGCCTCTTAAGGACTGGAGAAGATACCATGGTACGATACAGTCATGGTCTGAAGTGTGGCCCGGTCACTTATTAGCTCTGTCACACTGGCCCCATTACTTAGCCTTGGTTCTTCATGTGTTAATGCAGTGATGGTAATGGTACTAACTAGGATAAGATGAGGCATTGCATGTAGAATGCTTATCCCTGGACTTGGCACCCACGTGAGAGTGTGTTTAGATAACTAATTACCCAATGGCTAAAAACAAACAACAACTAAAACCAGCAGTCTCACTGGGGGAGTCATTATGAAACCTAAGCTTGACTATGGTGTCAAAGCTGAAGAGCAAGACCAAAGCGAGAGGAACAGAGAAGAAAACGCTGAGGGAAACAAGCATATCTGTGGCAGCAAGGAGCAGCAGCAAAAGCACAACAATAACAACCATCACAGCTTATTGTTACAGTGCACGCCACCGACAACGGTGATGATTCCTGACACGCATGCCCTGCTCCAGGCCCTGGCCCAAGCATCATCTGTGAATTAAGTCATTATGCCTTCCCAATCACACTTGGGGTCATGTGGCAGACATCCCAACTGTTACCCCCTTTCTAACAGAACCCTGCCTTGTTCTGTTAGTAATATATCCAATGTACCAATCAGTGCTGGACTGAGACAGACCTCACAGTCTCACTCCTTTTCGCTGGACAATGGTTCCCTCACCTCCCCTGAGCCAAGAATGACCGTCTGACTTGGGTTGGACCAATGGGAGGCAGGGACCATGCTGGGAGCAGGTACTTCTGGGCAATGTCTGTACCATGAGGCTCAGATGTGAGTTGGTGCTGCTCCCTCTCTTTCTTCATGACCATCAACCCTGATCAGATGGCAGAGCTGGACTAGGCCAGGTTTTCTCTCAAAGGGACATGGGTGTTTTCAGTTAGGAGTGAAACTGACCCATAGGTAGCAACATTTAAGGACATTATTGTTACAAATGAAAAGATGGCACTGGGATAGTGAGAGAACTTAATTATGAATATTTTTTTTTTTTTTAGTGAGAGAGAGACAAACAGGGACAGACAGACAGGAAGGGAAAGAGATGAGAAGCATCAGTTCTTTGTTGTGGTACCTTAGTTGTTCATTGATTGCTTTCTCATATGTGCCTTGACTGGGGGGCTACAGCAGAGTGAGTGACTCCTTGCTCAAGCCAACAACCTTGGGCTTCAAGCTAATGACCTTTGGGCTCAAGCCAGCAACCTGGGGTCATGCTTCCACACTCAAGCTAGTGACCCCACACTCAAGTCAGATGAGCCCACACTCAAGCAGGACAAGCCTGTACTCAAGCCAGTGACCTTGGGGTTTCAAACCTGGGTCTTCAGCATCTCAGGCCAATGCTTTATCCACTGTTCCACCACCTGGTCAGGCTATTTATGAATAATTTCTAGAAATATTTCTGTCAGCAACTGTTAAAGGCCTAGGGCTTGTATGATTAGCTTTCAATTGTTTGCAAATAGCATTATGTGGCTTACTTCTCAGCTGTTAACTATGACTCTACTAACACAAACATCCTCAGTCTTCCTCCTCCAAGTGTTTGTACTTCCTGTGACACTTATCACCCGCTTGCAGACAGTGGGACAGGACAGGAGTAGATGTAGTGGGGATCCAGCTCATGGCTCCCGGGCTTCAGTGGACAGGGCACTGGGCTGAGCATTCAGTGAATCCTTACCACCACTGCGTGAGGTTTTGATGAGGAAACTGAGGTTTAGGGACAGTAAGGCTTTTTCTCAAAACCACAAAGTGAGGACAATCCATGTTTAATACCAGAGCCAGTATTCTGGAGGGGAAGCACCCTGCTGGGTATAAACCCCAGGGAATTGATTCCTGCAGGAGCTGAACTGCTCAGAGACACACAGTATGTTTCTAGATGTGTGCTGAATGCTTGCCTAAAACAATATTTGAAGGGTATTATAAAATGCAGTTGAAAGAAACTCCCAAGGGTGAGGTGACTTGGTTGTGGCAGCTTTCCAGAACGGGTGAGCTGGGCACTGGGGCTGGGGCTGCCGTCGGTGGGTATTTCTGGGAAGCAGAGTGGCCAGGTCGAAGGGCCACCTGCTGGAAAGCTGGTGGGCTCTGGGGACAGGGACTCAGTGAGGGATGACTCAACAGCTCTGTGACCCCTGCATCTTTTGGGGAGGGGTGGACACAGGGTCAGCATATACATCTAGCATTTGATAAGATAGTTGTTGGGGTTCCTGTAGCTTTCTGATTAAGGGAATTCTGTGACCATTGTTTCTGGAAAATCACTGTAGTAGCTGCCTATGGGACCACTTGGAGATGCTGAACACCACTCCCTGAGATTAGCCTGAGCTGCTTGCATGGTCTGAGCCATGAGACAAGCTTTCCTCTCCTGCTGATGACCAGGGTCTACAGTCAGGATTTGGAGGTTGTGTGCTACTACAGTGGCTGAGATGGTCATTGGTCCCAGGGCTGGCCGCCTGGGGAGCAGCAGACCCAGAAGCCCTGGATTGGGGCTCATGACCACAGATGACGTCACATCAGAGTCTGAGCTGCCTGGATGCCAAGGAGGCGTGTGTGTGTGTTATGTGGGGTCGGGGTGTATTTAGCCTATTTAAACCCTGTCTTAAACTGTTCTTTCCATTTTATTTTCCTTGGGGCCCTAACACAAAATCCACAGGGAGTCCAAGGATGAACAAGGAGGCAGCCAGTTAGTCCTCAAATGCATCCGCAGGGGTTGAGTGTCCCCACTCACCGCAAACACCCACTCTGGGTGGCTGTGCTCTCCACGTAGAGTTTCAGAGCCACCTGGAACCTGGCTGCGTCCTCTGAGTTCACGGTCAGCTGCCGCTGCACCAGCAGGACCTGCTGTGGGGACAGGGACATCACTAACAAACCTGCGACCCTCCCATCTCTCCCCAACAAGCAAACAACACTTTTCTACAATGGGAACAGGAGAGGCCATGACTCACCCCAGTGACACACGGCATGAGCACCATGACACAGGCGGATAGTTTTCTCATCTCTGGTCACAGTCGCTAGAGAGAGGCCTTTGTCTGCGATGTGCTCCCCTTCTAGAGCAGTGGTTCTCCCACAGAGTCACCAAGGCATCTTAGAATTGCATTTCTACCAGAATCTCAGGATGTGGGGATGAAGTGACTGATGTGCAGTGGGGCTCGGCTCACAGGGGGACAGGGTACAGCCCCGGCTTCTCCCGGGAATACGTTGTGATACTTGAGGTACTATGAGTATCGTGACAAAAATCCCAGCTTCAGAAGGTCATGTGCTCACTGGTGTATTTCCACAGGCACAGTGACCATCACGGGCCTCAAACACGTTAACCCCTGGTAGCAGGGAGCCTGTTCACGGGTCACACGGGATCGGGTACCAGCTGCTGCTTGTAACATCTCACCATGGAGACCCCTGCCTTTGCCTCTTGGAGTGCTGTGCTCTTAAGATCAGGCTTGTCTGCAAGGGTTGGGAGTAAGCTGTACACACAGCTCACATGGTCTCTCCATTGCTAGGTATGCAGCTGGACTGTCACCGCAATAACCTGTAATTTAGTGATGAGGTCCCAGCAGCAGAACATTAGAGTGAGACCTTCACGAAGGATGTGCCGCTTCCCCCTTCCTTTTTTTGTTGGTTGGATAAAGAGCCTCCTCACCAGTGGCAGAGACACAGTTTACTGGGAAAGACATTTTTATTGTATTTGAATTATTCTCCATTTGATGTATATTTCCATAGTAATAATGTCTTAGCAAGTACCTTAATGAGTCCAGTAATTTAATTGAGCCCTGTTTCAATTTCCCTTCAGGCTCAGGGATCAAGGCTAAGGTCACCAGTAACTAATCAGCTTGAAGAATGACTCTCCCAAGACCTGGTTTTGATATCAATAACAAAGAGTGCAAGTTCATCTCCGTACAATAATGTGACAATGCCCTTGAGACAGAAATCTGCAGACTTCTTGATTGGGTATTGTGGTTTAACAATGACTCAGATGATTCCCATGGGCTCTCCTACTGGGGATAAACATACCCCCTCTCCCATCATAATTCTTTTAGTCTGAAGGCAGTTATTTATGATGCCGAGGGGCAGACTGCAGATAGGACCAGAGTCCTTCACTACTTTCACACCATTCAGCTTCTTCTGTCAAGACCTGGGTTCTATTTCTTGTCCCTGGGCTGGTCTACCTTGCTTTTGCCAAGAGAATGTGGCAGGAGTGTGTGCAGGTTTCAGTTTAGGGCTGCAGGGCCTCATGACTTCCCACTCTCTCTCTCGGATCCCAGGACGGGTGCATGAACACGCCCTGCATGAGCAGGACTCCGCAGAATCCTCGTGTGAAGGGCCAAACAGGACACGTTTTAGGCTGTGCATGTCAGCCATAGACAATAAACAAACAGGTGGGTGTGTCTGGGTTCCAATATAACTTTACAGATAAAAACAGGAAGTGGGCTTTTGGCTAGAGAGTTAGAGACCACCTGCAGCAAAGCTGAGGCCCCAGATGTGTGAGAAAGCCCAGTCTAGGCCAGCAGAGCTGACAGCAGATTCCTCAAGGAGGCCAGCTGAGACCATAACACTGCCAGCTGAGACCATAACACCCCCAGCTGAGACCGTAATGCCCCCAGCTAGGACTGTAACACCTGCAACTGATTCCACCCTAAGGAGCCTACCTGCAGAACATGGTCAAACCATCAGACTCTGGGTCATTTGTTATACAGCAAGGCTAACTGATTCATTCCCTTATCTACACAGATGTGAACAGGATTTGGAAAAATGAAATTTACTTTGCAACCCAGACTGGGCATGTTGTTCCCCTCCCTTCCTCAGACATTTACACAAATAAGTCAGTTTATGGGTCCCAGGTAATCAATCGGCCTCTATTTTATGACTGTAGTGACAAGTGGAGCTTCTTGAATCTTGGGTAATTAAAGATAAACTTTTTGAGGTCTAGAGACAGTCTTTAAATCTGTGCTGGCTGGTTAGGCTGTAGACTGTGCAGGATGGGAGCCATGGGGATGCAGCCCTATAGTGCTATGAAAAAGTTTTAACCCCACATCTTCAGCTAGCTAGCTCAATAACTGCTTTGTTAGCTTCTGGACTCCCTGCTTCCTCCTGCTTGTGGCTGCACAATAGCTAAGACGAAAAAAGTCTCCATACTTTGTGACAGTTAACTTGTTTAATCAGGTCCCTGCAAAGGATCTATAAAAACCCCTAACTCTGTAAGCTCGGGGTTCAGACCTCTGGGTGTTAACCCATCTGGTCCTGCTAGCATAATAAACTGGACTGGTTCTCTCTGCTATCCTGAGTGCTGCTTAGTCTTTTCTGTCAGGTGAGATTTTTTGCAACATTTGGTTTCCTGACCAGGAAATCCAACAACGCTGGCTCATTGTGCCACCGGTTAGGGGCTGGGGGAAAGCGAATAGCACAACCGTGCCAGGAGAACAAAACAGTGCACCTCCCGCCCATGTAGATAGGACCTCCTTCTTGGGAGACTCGCAGCTGCCTGCGCACCGCTGACTCCACTGGACTTGAAGGGGGGGGGGCACACGAACCCACCAGCATTGCATTGGAAAGGTAAAGTCCTGGGACCCAGCCCAGAGTCAGGCCCGTCTACAGATGGAAAGGGAGACTGATCACCTCCCGAGGTCTCTAGGAACAGAGACCCTAGGTAGGGATCTCTGGGATAGGGAGAGAATGTAATAGCCTCGTGTGTGCGCATGCATGTGGAGCTTGGAGGCTTGCGCTTGAGTTTCCAGGTTGTGGCTCCACAGTGAAAGCTACAGAGTCCAAGTGGGCCCCAACCTGCGGTTCATGGCAACCTCCAGGGGTCTCCAAACTTTTTACACAGGGAGCCAGTTCACTCTCCCTCAGACCGTTGGAGGGCTGCCGCATACAGTGCTCCTCTCACTGACCACCAATGAAAGAGGTGCCCCTTCCGGAAGTGTGGCAGGGGCCAGATAAATGGCCTCAGGGGGCCACATGCGGCCCGCGGGCCGTAGTTTGGGGATGCCTGTATAATAAAGCTTAGGGCAGTATCAAGCAGTGCTTGATCTGAGTCAGGGGTTTATACCGACCTGCCAGTTGCTAAGAGGCACCTAAGCTCCCACAAGGGACATGGCCAGGTGGGCATCTGATTGGTTCCTGAAAAGGGGCTCCCTCCCCTTGTCTGTCCTGCAACACTGGGCATAACAAACACAACCAGAATGGGTCCTAGTCCGTCCAAACCCACCATCTTATGTTACATGATTAAGAATTTCAATAAGGGATTCGGCAGTGACTACAGGGTTAAAATGAATCTAGGAAAGTTAAGGCCCCTCTGTGAGTTAGAATGGACAACCTTCAATGTAGGCTGGCCTAGGGAGGGAACACTTGACGTTTTGACAGAGCAGTTTGGGAAGTTGTGACTAGCGACCCAGGTCACTCTGACCAATTCTCATACATAGACTCCTAGCTAGAAATTGCCCAAACCTTGCCACCCTGGGTCCAGTTCTGTGAAGGGAAGAAGAGACAGAGTAGGATCTTTGTTGTCCAAACAACAAAAGAACTCAAGAAACTCATCCATCAGGGCAAACCTGAAGAAGAGGTGCCCTCCCTCGCCATATGTTTCTCAACTGCTGACCACCCAGTGGCAGCGTCTCAGCCTTCACACCTGCCAGACAGTCCTCCTCCGCCTGTGTCTCCACCACCGGAGCCTGAGCAGCCAGCGAGGCATTGGAGATCCCCTAACCAAGACACTTTCATTCAGCACGGCCTGCTCTCCGGATGCCCCTAAGGGAAACAAGGGGCCCTCCACAGGTCTATGAGGATGGGACAGTTCAACCTGGCAAGACCATCCTCCACTACCAGCCCTTCAGTACCACTGACCTCCTGAACTGGAAACACCACCCTCCATCCTTCTCAGAAAAACCATATGCCCTCATTGACCTCCTTGGGTCAATCTTCCAGACTCACTAGCCCACCTGGGACAACTGCCGCCAACTCCTCCTGGCGCTTTTCAATACAGAAGAAAGGTGGCAAATCCTCACTGAAGCCCAAAAATGGCCGGGGGACCAAGCCCTCACTGAAGCGATAGATGCAGCAGGATGGGCAAGAGTGGCCACTCCAGACTCGAGACTGGACTGGGACTTTAATACCGACACCAGCAGAGCTTCCCTTCAGAGGTACTGGAAGCCCTACTGAGAGGGGTGCGTGAAGGAGCTAAGAAACCCACCAACATGTCAAAAACCTCCGCAGTCACCCAGAAGTCAGACGAATCACCAACTGACTTCTACGAGCGACTCTGTGAGGCATCTCGCCTCTACACCCCATTTGATCCTGAGGCTCCACAGAATCTGTGAAGGTAAATGCAGCATTCATTGCCCAATCTTCCCCGGACATTTGCAAAAAGCTCCAGAAAGTAGAGTTTTGCCAGGATGAATGCCACCAAGCTCCTAGAAATCACCACGAAGTTCTTTTTGAATAGTGACCTCCAAGCACAGGAGGCTGACGAATGAAGCAGAAGGTCACCCTCTTTGCTGCCACATTGGAATGACCTGACGCCACCTAGCGACCAGGACTACCTCAGAAGGGGAAAACAGCAGTGACCTCCTCTCTGACCTGACCAATATACCTATTAGAAGGAATCGGGACACTGGAAAAAATGAATGCCCAAAGCGAGGGCACCCAGCAAAGCCATTAGGGCAAGGGAGGAATCAGTCGGAGCCAAAGACAAACCATTTCATCAGGCTAGTGAAAATAGATTCAGAATAAGAAACACCGGGCTCCTTACAGCTTGGCCCCAACAGCCCATGTTCAAAATGAAAGTAGGGGGCCAACCAATGACTTTCATGGTTGACACTGGAGCAGAATAGTCAACAGTCACAACTCGGCTGGCCCCTTTCAGCGAGAGAGAAGCTACCATCATCAGAGCTACAGGAGCGCAAGCTGAGCCTCGACCATTCTGTCAACTGTGAACCTGCCACCGGGGGGCCACCGGGTCATCCATGAATTCTTCTGTCCCATAGAATGTGCCATTCCCCTACTAGGGAGAGACCTTTTAACCAAACTTGGGCTCAAATAACCTTTGTGAAAGGGGGGTCAACCAGCCTGACATTGGAAGGCCCGAAAGAAAGTTTAATCCTGTTGGTCATACTATCCTGCAACAATGAATGGAAACTACACACAAAAGAGAACTGAAAAGAATCCAGCAGACTTCCGGGAGGCATTCGGTCAGTATGGGTGGAAGGAAATCAACTGGCAGACCAAGAAGCAAAAGCAGCAGCACTAAGGGGAAACCCCAAAGCCCCTCCATTGGCTATATGCCTCACCAGAACACCATGGCCAAATAAACCCGAGTACACCCCAGAGGACAACAGATGGACACAAGAGGAAGGTACACCATCCAAAGACTTTTCATACAAAAGAAAACAAAAACCTAGCCCTCCCAGTTGCAGGCCGATACACCAGCTGACCCACCCAGGCCAGATGGCATCGAGGACGCTCCTAGAAAGACATTACTGTATAACACAGCTTCCAGGAGTCTGCACAATTATAAGCAACCAGTGTGCTGCCTGTGCCAAGAACAACCCTCCTCAAAGGCCCAGCCTGGCACCTCGAATCCAATGAATAGGGACCTATCCCTTTGAAGATCTAGAAATAGACTTTACTAAAGTAAAGCAGAGCAAAGCTACAATTATCTATTAGTCATAATAATGCACATATTTTGGGTGGGTAGAGGCTGCCCCCACAAGGACTGAAAAAGCCTGTGAAGGAGCCCGAGTGTTCCTTCGAGAAATCACTCCCCAGTTCGGGCTTCCTCTCACCATCCATAGTGACAATGGACCAACCTTCGTTGCTGAAGTAATACAAACTCTGGCAAGCACTCTACAGATAAAATGGAAGGTCCATACAGCATACAGGCCTCAAAGCTCAAGGAGTGCAGAATGCATTAACTAGACTCTAAAAACCACCTTAGCCAAACTCTGCCAAGAGACCCAAGCCTCCTGGGTAGATTTACTCCCATTAGCCCTACTCTAGGTGCATTTCACACCAGGACTCACAGGATATTCACCCTTTGAAATCTTTTTTGGAAGACCCCTATCCATTATCAGCAAGCTCAGGGGGGATATCAGGCAATAAGGAGAAACAGATCTAGCAACTCAATTACAGGTCTAGGGAAAACTTTAGTCCAAATTAGCCAGTCTGTGTTAGTGCAGGCTCCCATCCCACTAGGGAGTTCTGCACAACCCCATCGACCAGCGGACGAGGTATGGGTCAAAGACTGGAAAAAGGAACATTTACAACCTATTTGGACTGGACCCCATACTGTGATCCTTGTCACCCCAATTGCTCTTAAAGGTACAGGAATCATCCTGTGGGTCCATCAGTCAAGAGTCAAGAAAGTCCACCTAGACAACTCTACAAAGAACACCTGGACAGCCCATCCTGACCCACGGACACCTCTGAGGATCCGACTCCAACAGGGACATACCAATATGCCCAAATTCTGGCACTAAGGGGTTACAAGCCACTAAGGCCCTCCATACCAGACTCTTATCATGATGCCCTATAGATACTATAACAAGGCATCAAAGGGGGGAATGCTATGAAAAAATTTTAACCCCACGTCTTCAGCTAGCTCAATAATTGCTTTGTTAGCTTCTGTACTCCCTGCTTCCTCCTGGTTGCAGTTGCATAGCAGTTAAGACTAAAAAAGTCTCCACAACTTGTGACTGTTAATTTGTTGAATCAGGTCCCTCCAAAGAATCTATAAAAACCCCAAATTCTGTAAGCTCGGGGTCCAAACCTTTAAGTGTTAACTCATCTGGTCCCGCTAGTGCAATAAACTGGTTCTCTCCACCACCCCGAGTGCCACTTGGTCATTTATGTCAGGTAAGATTTTCTGCAACAATATCTCCATTTTCTATACATTGCTCATGTGAACTATACAGCCCAAGACCCAGCCCTGACTGAGGTGTGAGGCCTCAGGGTGGACACCAGTCCCGAGCACCGTTTTGTGGTAGAATAGAACATGCTACATTTCTGCTACTCTGCTTTAGAAGGAAGGCACAGCCTGAATCATTTCTAGGGAGTTTGTTACAATGGAATTATGAGCAATATTTGGATTTTCTTGGGTTGAAAGTGCTACATATGAATGGTTAATTAAAATTTATAGACTGGTATTTGCCAATGACTTAGCTTATATTTGCATCTACTTTTAATTTCTTGTTTTTGTGTTGGTGTTTTGCATAAATTTCAAGAAATGTCAACTTTTAAAATCTCTAAAGACAGAGAAATGTTTTAAATACAATGAATTTGTTTCATGTCATCTCGCTCTATTTGCTACGGCATTCCACACAGGTCTCAGAAATATCATAGCCCTTTCTGGGTGATCTGGCCATGGCACTTAACAGTTATTGTGAATCAAGACCATATTTTCACAATCCTAGGTTGAATGGTAGGATTGACAGACTTCACAAACATCATATACAGGTTTGATAAGAAAAGAGAGGCAAAAAAAAGATATTAAATTCTTAAACTATTATGCGATGAGCTAGTCTAGTGCATCCAACAATAACATGCTCAAGAAAAGTTAGACTTTTTGAAAAGCACCGTGTAGAGGGTCTGAATGGAGTGGTCCACCTGGCCAGACCCAGGTGTGTGGTCTGGTTGGAGCAACATCCCCAGTCTTCCAGTGACTCATCCCCACTGCATGTACTTGACAGCAAGAAGACTATAAATCATCCTCAAATTTTCAATGAGTCACAGAGTCGTGGTTTTAGACTAGGATCTGGATTTATCCCTGATGCACATTTATCTCGCCTTTCATTACAGAAAGAATAAAAAGGAATTCCTAAGCTTGCTGTCTTCACGACATGCCCGCTGCAATCACTGGAAATATTACTGTAGCATATTAGTGCTCTTTTAGTGCAATGTTAAGATGATCCAGTGTTGTGAGAAATATGTTAAATACAGTTTGTAAAGACATCTACTTACTCTTTCTGATTTCCTCTTACTTACTCTTTCACTCTGGGAGCCTTTCCTGACCTCCCCACAGGGGACGCTGTTCCCTGCTGGGCACTGCTATGTTTTCCTGTGACAATCCTCACACTTTACTGTGGATGTGGATGGGATGCGTAGTGGCCTGCACTCCCTCTCAGTCTGTCTTCTAGTCCTGATGGTTCCCACCTTATTTTCCCATCCACCCTCGGGCCTGGCAGGGAGGGGGTCGGAGATCAAGTTATTTGTAGAACAAACAAATAAAAGTGCTTTTGCTGTTGGCCATTGACTCTACTTAAGGTTCCTTTAATAAATTTTGTTTCTGCCCTCCTCATCCAGATGAGGATTTGAGTGCCCTGAGCACCCAAGTGCACCCACAGCTGTAGGTGCTCTTTCTCTATCATCCTGCCTCACCTTTCTCCTCCTTCGAGAGCAGGGGTTACTAATCGAAAAGAATTGGCTTCACTTTGACTAGCTATGTGACCTTGGACAAGGTACTTAATCTTTGTCATCTTGGGTCTTCTGACACATAAACTTGGAACAGAGGTAGTTCCATCAGAGTGTTAGGGAGGAGTGAATGTGTATGCAAAGCTTTGCTCAATAAACATTTCTTACTCCGGGCTGAGAGAAAAAAAATTGAACTTAAAAAAAGAAATCATATCAAATGCTCATCATTATGTAATGGCTCATGTCCCAGAAAACTAGATAAAGCAGCTGCTGGGGTTCAGGGCTTCTGCTGTGTGATTACATAAATTTGCCAGATAATCTGCTCTGCTCTGGGGGTGGGAAATCTCCTGAGCCATCCGCCAGCATCAACCTCGCCAGCAGAGAGCAGCCCTGCCTCTGACTGGGAGCAGCCACCCTGCTCTGGGAGGGGAGTAGTGTGGCGAGGGGGCAGGTTGGGCACACACCTGCTGGGCTTTCCCTGTGAGGTTCACACATTTCCATCTGTAATTCCTTCAGCTATAAATGGGGCTGACAATAGCACCACCTCATAAGGCAGTTGTTGGATTAAACGAGTTATAGATGGGTGCATTTGGCACAACACTTGACACATAGCAAAGGCTTAGTAAAGATTAGCTTTAAAAAAAACAAAGCATTAAAGACTTATTCTTTGCTCTCTGATGTGGAGAAGGAAAACACTCCGGTAGTCAGTGAATTCTACAGCTGGTGCTGGTCACTAGGAAAAACCCCTGAGTGCATGGTAGCACAAGATGATGGACACTAGCTGTGAAATTGCAGCGGACTTTTGTTCTGGTCATTCTGAACGTGGGCTATATGGGGTGGATGTGTGAGGCTTGTACTACCACTCACAAAAAAATATTGATATAACTTTTAATGACAAATACCTTATTTGTATTTCTGAAAGATCAAACCAGTTCAGACTGCTACTATATATGTACTCCCAAAGAACATAATTATGTCACCTTTACACCTGGTTGGACATGTTAAGGAATACCCTTTCCTGCTCTTGAATGTTGATGCTGGAGCACTTTGCCAGCCTGTTTGTCTCAGTACTTTTATACACCATTGAATCAGTAATGCTGTATGGGTTCAGAGGTCTTTTAAAATTGATGTTGGCCTCTCTTATGTCCCAGAAACATGAAAAAGGTATATAGTCTGTCACCTTTCATGAACAATCATTGGACAAGTTTGTCCCCCATAGCGAGTGAGAAAGAATAGGTTATGTCGTGAAATTATTTAACAATAGACCATTGTCTTTTCCAACATTAAAATGTTATGTTCATTTTCTTGACTGGAGTGTAGTTTTTCCTACATGTGAATCTAAGAGGTCTTACGGACGCAAGATCACTGCATGGGACTGCACAGACCTGCGGCTCTGTGTGACCTGGGCTCAGACCTCTCTACTCACCTGCCCCCCATCCCACTCTAAGCTCTGGGTACCTGCTGACTGAACACAGACCACATCCCTGGGGCACCAGCACTGAACGTGAAGTAACAATACAGCTTAAATCTGGGGACGTGTCTCTATAGGATTCTAGTAATAGACCGTATTAAAACTTCACTGAGAAATACCCAAATCTTCCTGTCTGAAGGCTCCTTTGTGCTGTGAGTTTGGACAGATGGACAGGACCTGACACACAGGTAAGCCTCACCTTCTGTCGGGTCAGCAGTGCCTGCAGAATGAGTGCAGAGATGAGAGATATTTCCTATCATTGCTTCATGTAAATGTGACTGAACCTATAAGCTCTATACAGTTACAGTATTAAAAAATGTGATTTTCTGTAAGCACCCAAGATTTTACAATCCAAATTTCTACTAAATGTAAATGTAAACATACAATTTCCCCAAACAGGATGTACTATGAATATTTGGCTGTTAAAATAAAGTAAAACAGCAAAGCATGGTGTGTGTTGCATTTCAATTAGTTAATTTAGTCACTAATTCCCCTCTGTTGCATGTAAAGGGTCTATTAGAATCACTTCATCCATTTTCTTTTAATCTCCACACACTCTGGATGTGCAGAAATACCCCTTTTATCTAAACCTCTGTTTTTTTCTTTGAAAAATGATTTCTGAGCATCTACGATGTGCCTGGCCCTTGCTAAATGTTGGAATACATGCATGGGACCCCGTCTCAGCCCAGGTTCCTGATGTGTTTATGATGTGATCTGAACGCTGCCCTTCCTACTCGGCACCTCCATTCCACTGTTCAGTGACTCAGCAGTGCGCAGCCACACAGAACTATCATTCTGCACTTATATTACCTGTTGGGTGTTTTCATGAGAACCCGGGAAGTAGGTGTTGGGTTTCTATAAATCACAAGTCAGAAAGTCCTTCTTAGCTATACAAAATGACATATGCCCATGGATTACACTTTCCAATTTTACACTGACCTGGTAACTAATTTTGAAGATATTAAATTATATTTTCAAAGTATGTACTTCTAAAATTTTCAAAGTACATACTACAAAGTACTTACAGATTTAGTGTTGTCTTCAATAACTTCTTCTTCCAGAGGTTCAAGTTTGAGGTCCTTCGGTTAGAGAAAGAAATTGGGAGGGGAGTTAGGTAAGAAAAAGAAGCATTATGTATTAGAATGTCAGCTTTTTTTTTTCTTTTTCTTTTTCTGAAGCTGGAAACGGGGAGAGACAGTCAGACAGACTCCCGCATGCACCCGACTGGGATCCACCTGGCACGCCCACCAGGGGGCGATGCTCTGCCCACCAGGGGGTGATGCTCTGCCCCTCCGGGGCATTGCTCTATTGCAACCAGAGCCACTCTAGCGCCTGGGGCAGAGGCCAAGGAGCTATCCCCAGCGCCCGGGACACCTTTTGCTCCAGTGGAGCCTCGCTGCGGGAGGGGAAGAGAGAGACAGAGAGGAAGGAGAGGAGGAGGGGTGGAGAAGCAAATGGGCGCTTCTCCTGTGTGCCCCGGCCGGGAATCGAACCTGGGACTTCTGCACACCAGGCCGATGCTCTACCACTGAGCCAACCGGCCAGGGCCTGTCAGCTTTTTTTTAATGGGCAACATTAAACCCAATGACCCATATTATCTGAAAGGAACCCAAGTAATTCTGTTGTATCAGTTGTAAGGAGCTATTGAGATAGATAATCAGATGTGTTCAACAGTGGCTACTAAAGATCAATGAGGTCACTAAAGAACACATTGGAGCCTGACCAGGCAGTGATGCAGTGGATAGAGCGTCAAATTGGGATGCAGAGGACCCAGGTTCGAAACCCTGAGGTTGCCAGCTTGAACGCAGGCTCATCTGGCTTGAGTGTGTGCTCACCAGCTTGAGCGTGGGGTTGTTGGGTTGATTTTGAGATCATAGACATGACAACATGGTTGTTGGCTTGAGCCCAAAGGTCACTGGCTTGAAGCCTAAGGTCGCTGGCTTGAGGCCAAAGTTGCTGAGTTGAGCAAGGGGTTACTCACTCTGCTTGAGTCCCCAGGTCAAGGCACATATGAGAAAGCAACCAGTGAACAACTTAAGGTGCTGCAATGAAGAATTGATGCTTCTCATCTCTCTCACTTCCTGCCTGTCTGTCCCTCTCTCTGTCTCTCTCTGTCTGTCTCTCTCGCTAAAAACGTAAAATAAAGTAAATAAAAAGAACAAAGTGGAGAGAAGATTCACTGAGCAGAGAGGGAGGGGACAGGACCGTAGGAAGAAAGAGCCAGGGTGACAGTGTCTGTGGTGGGCTCTGCCCCACTGCTTAGCAGATCATGGCAGATGTTTGCGATGCTGCTACAATACAGCTACACTCAATACTAACTCATTCCAACATGAATAAGCAAAGGAAAATACTATTGTATTTTCTAAAACTGAAGGGCTACTAAAAAAAATGTAGGTTTTTCTGTGATGATCCACAGATAATGCTAATGTCCATGTGATAATGTACACGTGAAAGCATGGATCTCTGAGGACGTAATCAAGAACACAGCGGGGAAGGGTGTGCAGCTGGCCACTGTGTGGCCGTTGGGGAGTTCCCTTCACAGCCCCGACTCAGCACAGTGCAGGATACACTGCAGGGAAAGGCGAGCCTCTCCTTTTATTAAGCTGGTCAGGCCGAGCCGCACAGCTGGAGCCCACTCTGGACCCCAGCTAACCTCAGGCCCTGGCCTCAGAACAGAACCTCTCACAGGAAAGGAGAAAACAGTCTAGGAAAGAAAGGGATGGGATAGTACTCTGATTTAAAGTTGGAAAAAAAGCTATGATCTAAATGTGAGCTATTCTTTTAAAAAATAAGTATTTAAATTTAAGATACTAAATAAAGACAAGTTTGCCAAAAACTATTTCAAAAAGAGGTCCTTGTGTTCTTCACATAAGTCCAAAGCTAGTTAACAATTGAGCCCTGATGATGTTTCTGTAATGTTTGGTTTCCAAACAGGGGTGATGGACGTTCAAACCTCTCATCATTGGAGAACTAATTCTCAGCCACATTTTCCTGTGAGTCTTTCTAGCCTCGGCTCGCATGTCAGAGAGGTCAGGAAGCAGGAAAGCTGGTTTGGAGCGAGCTCCCAGTTTAGGCATTTGCCCAGGAGTGGTCACCATAAAGTGACAGTTGATGGTGTGGGCCAAGCACTGCCACTCTCCAAAGTCATGGACCCTGGACTCAGACAGAGGCCTCACCATCCTCAGGACTGGAGGTTCCATCTTGTGGAGATACCTCGACTTCTCACCTACAAATGTCTGCCCGAGTGTCCCATTGTACCTTGAAATGAACACATCTGATAAACCAGTTCACCTTCTCACCTCCCCTCACGGAGGAGCTCTCTGGTCTCTCCCTTTCTGTTAATGGTCATTGTCTCAGACTCCTTTACCCACCACACCTGTCGATGGTCCCACTCTGCCAACTCCTTCTCGGTCACTAACTCCAAGCTCATTTCTTGCTGACTGCAGGGCGCTCAGGTCTGCAAGCTGCCTTCAGTGTCATTGTTTCAGCTGCACTGGTGGCTCTGACTTTGAATTTTCTCATTTTTGTATTCTTGCCACCCCATTTTCCATCTAAAGGATTTTTTTTTTGGTTATGTTACTTATCTGTTGAAAAATGATAAACGCCCCTCACTGTCTCCAAGACCAAGTACAATCTTGCAGCCAGTTACGCAAGGCCGTATATAACCTGGCCCCATTCCTCTGCACTATCTTATTTGTTGCTACTTCCTGAGATAAAGGAGTCCAACTGGCTGGCCTATTTGACCTTGGGCATGCCAGTGTCTTACCTGAACACCCTCTCTAGCTGCTCTGTTTACTAAATGTTTACTTCTCCATATTTGTTTGTTTGTTAGCTGACCAGCATTTAACGGATTTCAGTGACAACCCTGTCCCCTTCACTGAGTTCTCATTCAGGATAGTGCCCTGGGATGGCATTCCAGCACCCACCTCTCCCTCATCCCAGTGGCCAGGGTGTGGCCCTAATGAAACCAACCACAGTCTCCCTTCTGGAAAGTGGAATCTTGAGCAAAATTTCAACAGACTGGAAATGGCTGGGACTCACTTACTCCAGGGGAGGTGGCCCATGAGACCACCGAGCACTGGTTTCTTGCTTTCCTAGACCTCTAGAGTTGTTTTGTCTCTTGACTTCCTGAATCCAGGTGTCTCGACTGTGTACATTCCATGAACTCTCCCAGACCCTGCCAGAAAATTCTCTTCTGGTTAAAAAAGGTGATTTTAGTTGTTTGCAAACAAAATTCCTAGTTGGCATCATTTTTAAGGTCCAGCTCAAGCCCTTTCTGCCACATGCGGTCCACCCTCAGGGGAGACTGGAGATTTTAGCATCTGCTCTCTGCTCCGGGATGACTCAGGCATTCAGCACACGCTCACTGAGCAGTCACTGTGAACCTGGTTTTGCACTACCAATACTTAAATAAAATCTAACTCATTGTTTGTGGAATATAGCTTACATTTGGAATATAACTTTTACAAGTAGACTGTGGATGGATTTTTCAGTCAGTGACTGACTCAAACCTTCTTTGGTGCCAGGTACGCACAGAAAATACTTCCTAATGGTCGACAAAGGCCGCACCTTCCATTTAAGAGGAATAACACCACAGTGTCAAGACTACCTGGTAGCAGCTGACTCAGTCAGTGAAAATACAGTAACTGGAAACAAAACATACACTTTTGAAGAACTGGTCATCAAACCCTTACTTGCTTGCTAACTGGGCAGTTTTAATACCCACAATCCTCACTTCATGGGCTAATTTCTGAAAGTTGAATACGCAGTCTCATCCTCATATGGCAAAGCCATTTCATGAGCCACTGTGGAATGTCCCCAAGATGTCACCTGGTCACCCCAGGGTTACCACGTGCATCCCAGAGACACTGCTGCCCTCGTCACTGAGAACTGAGCCGTTAGGCACAATGCAGGTTTGTTTAACTTTCACCCCCACACCCTAATTTAAATACCCCTAGGTGGCAGCAGGGTGGGGGTGTGTGTGAGAATTATCATAAGCTTCTAGATTTGCCTTAGTGATAAAAAACAAACAAACAAACAAACAAAGAAACAAAAACCCCCAGTGACTCCCAATTCATCGCAGATTCATCGCAGCCTTGGGACGCTGGCTGTGATTCTGCCACAGGCAGCTGCAGACACGGGGGGATGGGGCGACAGGGTGACAAGGAAACCTGACAGAATCTAACGGAAGGTGATTAGGAGAGAAGAAAAGGAAGCTCCCACCTTCTTCTCCAGTCTGTCAATCAGTTTCTGGAGCCTGTTGATCTGGATCATCCACTGATTGTCTTCTTCTAAGAAGCCTGGTGGGGAGGACAATATGTTAACTCTTGGTGAGCAGGGACCTGGACGCCACACTGCCCCTCTGCCCTGAGGGAGGGACAGTGTCATTGGCTAGTCACACACGTGTTCACAGGTCCTTCAGTTACGGACTTCCCGAGACCCAGGCATCTGGCAGGTTCATTTCACAAGTCTGTTTGTGTTGTTGCCTGTGCTCACCTCTGACAGTCACAGAGCGGATCCTGCTGACACATTTTCACCTCCCTTGAGGTGGTTAATTTTTCTTTTGAAAAAAGGAAACCAGCAATCAGTAATTCTAAATTCACTGCTGGGGCAATGGCTGGAGCTAGGGAGATCACAGCCTGCCACCCCAAGGCATAGCTTGTTCTAGACAAAAGGGAGAATAAAGGCAAGGTAGCACATGTCCCCTTTGCTGGGAACAAACCCAAGTGGACCTGGACACTGTGGTTGTGATAGCTGCACAGCCTGCAGACTCAGGGGCCTGCTCATCAGAACACCTGTCAGACTCCTCTGGCCTCAGTCCTCATGTTTTTAAGATGGTAATAATGCTATCGCCAGTCTCAGAATCATGGTGAATATTAGAGTGTATGTGTGTGTACACATGTATATGCACACGTGTACGCTATGTATATATATGTCTGTGCACACACACATCTGTTCGTCGTGCATGTATGTGCACACACAGCTGTACATAGTATATATACATGCACACACACACCTATTCATAGTGTATGCATGTTCATACACATCTGCATGCCGTGTATGTATGTATGCGCACACACACTGTACATAGTATAGGCACATGCACACACACATCTGGCCTCAGGTTAAACACTGCAAGTTCTGCTGCTGTTACTGCTGTTGTTACTCATACTATTACACAAAGGAAGGAGTCAGAGTCTGAGCCCCTGCACAGACATCTGGGCAGCCTTGTGTGACCTCAAAGGGCATCACAGGCACTCACTGAAGTCGTATCATCTAATGTTTCCTGATAGGAGGTTAATTCAAGACTAGAAGGCCTTGTGTTAGATTTACTGTTCTTTATTTACTGATTTTACAGAGAGAGGAGGGGGGTAGCAAGAAGTATCAACTCATAGTCGCTTTACTTTAGTTGTTTACTGCTTGCTTGTTGTCATATGTGCCTTGACCAGGTAAGCCCAGGGTTTTGAATTGGTGACCTCAGTGTTCCAGGCTTTATTCACTGTGCCTCCATGGGTCAGACCAGAAGTCCTGAATTATAAAGAGGTCTTCCCATCAGCTTTCGCTTCTCTGTCTGCCTCCTGGGAGAAGCACCTCCTTAGCCCACCTACAGGTGATGGTGGGAACTAAGCAGAGTTGTCCCAAAGTGGCTACAAAAATCAGACTTGGGGGCTCTATGATAGAGAATATTATAAATGTATGAGCACAGTTTATATTCCAGTTCACACGTTTCCATTCTGGGTTGCTCCTTAAAGAACTTAAGATGGCTGATGGCTGTTACAATGAAGTCCCTTAGAAGGACATTCCGGGCTTACTGTTATTTTCTAAAAGGCTAAAGTGGGAAGAACAATCGAGTGTTGTCACTTTCTAGCTCTGCTCACTTCCCAGAACAGAACTGCATTCCCACCACCCCGGAGGCAGCACATGGTAGGTGGGCTCCGTCCCCCTACTGTTATGGGTCTGGCACTGGACACGTGGCTGATGGGATGCACATAGTAGCTGTTGGTGAGCCAGGTGATTCGGCCTGGCTGCGTGTGCTCCTGGTGTCTACAGGACCAGAAACTGCCCCAAGGGGTCACTGATCCAGGAGGAGCAATGCTGAGCCCTCATCTGGCTGAGAGCGCCCAGACCCTACTCAGCCAGGCACCTTTGGGAGAAACATGTGTCTGCAGCTGTGACCCTGAGATACTGAACTCTTCGTTCTGCAGGAACTATAGGCTGATAATACACATGACCTTAGATAGAGCTCTGTACCTTCTGAAGAAATGGAGATGCTAATATCTATCCTATAAGGTGTTAGGAGAAAATAAGAAAGTGCTCAAGATAGCACTTTAAAATCTTTCAAGTATAGTCTATGTCAATATAGGCTTAGTTAGTACTTTGCTTTTCTGAAATGTTAGATGTTTAGAGATTCATTAGTGTTAAAGCAACATGTTCAAGTAATGTGCATATATATACACACATCCATATATAAAAATAAATCTGAGATTTAGCAACATGAGTTTGCATATTTCAAATTGATATTAGGTAATTATTATAAATGACATGGTTAAAATGTAACAATGTAACAATTATTATTCAGTTTTTAGTCTAAATTTCATATTACATTATCTATTTCAAAACCACCAGCTCTAACTTTAGTACTGTGATGAAAGGACACAAGGACCTTTTCCTAAAATGAATGGAGTACGTGAGGGCAACCTGGGGTCTGGGCACAGCTGGGCCCGAGGGAGGGCAGCTTCTGTGCCTGGAGGGTCTCGGGTCTTCCCCGCGGTAGGGCTGAGCTTTGTCCTCATTTCACCATCTTTGTGTCCTGCTGAGGCTCCCTGCCAGGACACCAGCTGACAGTGGGGACCATCACCCAGCTCTTATTACATGAAACTCTTTGCCCCCTGCCGCAGGGATAAGTTTAGATAACTTATCTAGTGTAAGGAAAGGATCCATTGCTACTGTTATTTTAGCTGCCCCCCCCCCTTAAATAAGTCACTGTGGAAACACAAACTGGCTAGACTGTGAAGAGAAGAATCCCAAAGAGGGCTCACCTGGACCGCAGATGGTGAACTGTGGGCTGCTGGGGGAGAAGCTGCTGTGTCTCTGGACCCGACGGCTCACCCGTTTTCCAGGCCACTGAATGGACAGGACCTCAGGCTTGGTGGGTCCTTGTCTAGAATAAGAGAGACAACGTCAGCCTCAGTGTTGGCCCTGTCTAGCCTCAGGAAAAGACCTCCTAGCATCACAAAGACTTCCCAGGACCTGGACGGAGCAGGAGGGTTCCTGCCCCAGGCCTTGGGGACCAACATGTCTGCAGGGAACGGGTTCCCGGTCTGTGCTCTCACCCTGCAAACTCAGGTCCTTGTCCAGATATTTGCTTCTGTGATCATTTCTCTCCTTCGTTCTTTTCCTGGACCCACTACTTTTCAAATATTGGACCTCCTTGACTTACCTGATAGTTTTATTTCTTTCCTACTTTTCATCACTTTGTGGAAATGCCATCACATTTTATCTCCAAATATCCCTCAGATGCTTTCATTTCTGCAACATCATTTCCCAGAGCTCCTTTGTGTGCTCTGAATAGTCTTAGAAAACCAGCATCCTGTCCTTAGTGCACACATGCAGCTTGCTTTCACTTCAGAGAGAAGATGACGGTGTTTTTCTCCTGGAAGCTTTCTCTCTCTGTGTTATTTCTGTCTCCCCAGGTTGTTCATTATGTCTGAGTTCTTGTCTTGCTTGTCCTGCATTTCAGAGGAATGAGCTACGAGGGGACTGAAATCTCCATGAGTAGTGAAGACTGCAATGGGCAGAGTGGCCAGGGGAGGGGACATGGTCTTCTTGGACCATGCGGTCACTCAGAGACTCACCCCCAACGGAGAGTCTGACTGGGTGTCAGTGCTGGGAGCACAGCCAGTGGAGGGGGCTTCAGCCTCAGGGTTCAGCATGAAGACCCACTCGCCTCATATCTCAGTGCTGCCTGGACCCCAGGTGCACACCTTCTCCAGAAAGCAGAGCTCCAGCGTGGCTTCCCCGGGACAGGGGCAGCCACTTAAAAAGCCCCATTGCCTCCACCCTGCTGCATACAGTAAAGCTAGTTCCTGAACTCTCTGAGGTCTGGAAGGATCCTGCCCCTCGTGCAGCCCGGGTCCCTTCTAGCTCTCCCTGAGCCCTGGTCAGTCTCACCAGGTCACTCACCTTCTCGCCATATCTTAGTGTCTGTCCCTTTGACTCTTCCTCTGTCCCTTTATCTCTGTGCATTTAGGACCTTTTCTATTCAGGCATTTTCATGCCATTTTTTCAAAGGTTTAGGGAGGGAGCAAAAGAAATCATGTATGTTTACTCTCTAACCTTTCACTAGAGCTTCTGACAGATTTTCCTATGATATAAATAAAATCAACTTTCTGGCAGCTTTGGGTGGTCACAGGAGCAGGGAATTACAGCAGTCCTTCTT
This sequence comes from Saccopteryx bilineata, assembly GCF_036850765.1. NCBI lineage: Eukaryota > Metazoa > Chordata > Mammalia > Chiroptera > Emballonuridae > Saccopteryx > Saccopteryx bilineata. Next base: position 83,094,218 of record NC_089492.1, on the reverse strand, counting down.
GAAGTTCAAGCTAAGGGAATATAAACTGTCTGACTTTTATAATCACCTGTAGGTGAAATTAAAGCCTTTCCCTGATTATAAAACAGACATCCATCAAAAGGAGAAAAATAACATCCAAGCTAAAAAGAAATTAGTTATCTCTCTGGATAAAGAAGGACTTTGGAAAACACAACAAATTTTAGATGCTATTATAGAAAAAGAAATGTACCCCAATTGAACTGTGCTCTCAGAATTCCAGCTTGTGAGGACGGAGGTTTGCATAAGAGGACAGGGGACACTTCAGAAACGAGATAGTTGTTCCTGTCACTGTCTATCAGGCACTTTCCAAGGACACTGAATCACAGTGGGTCCCATTACCCAGACATGAGTGCCACAGAATGCCACCTGAAACCTTGTCCCTTCTCTGAGAAACTGCTGTCCCACATGAACAGACACAGACTGTGCCCAACACAGCATCTGTGACTCATCGCTGTGAGTGGCCTATGTGAGTCCTTGACAGGGCCGAGGGTGGACTAGGACTTCTCAGAACTGCCCCATTCCCAGGAGCCCTCTGTCCCTGTTCCATAAATATGAAGCCCAGTTGTGCTGATGCTGAAGGGGAAGCAAGTTATCACGTCCCTGGGGCATGAGGGTGGCGCAGTCAGAACCCTAGCGCAAACACTGACCCTCCTCCAAGCTGCCCTGTGTTTCCTCGAATGGTCACTAAGCAGGACGGTGTGACTGACCTCCTGAAAACTTCGTTTCCATTACATGTCTCCTCTGTTCACAACCACCAACGACAGCCTCTGATGAGAGTTCCACGTGTAAATGCCTCTGTCTTCACCCAAATGCCAGGCAGGTTGGTCTTGTCACTGTCCCGGGTCTTCACCCTCTGGCTCTCTTGACTTGGGCTCTCCACTCTTCAGCCAGTTTCATACATTTCATAGCCAGTGGTGCTGGCAAGGGACACAAGGCAAAGCCCTGCCACCTAGATACTCAGTGTCCAATGGGGGATAAACACGCGAGGAACAGACTGACAGCAGCTGTGAGTCAGGGGACTGAGGGAAATCTCAGTGGTGGAGGGGGACGTACAAGGTCCTGTTCTGAGAGCAGAGGAGGCTTCCAAGAGAGAGTGCTGTCCAACCAGAAGGGGTTGGACGGGAGGACGGAGACGTGCGCTCCAGGGAGGACGGTGACCCGGGAGGATGGAGACGTGCCCTCCAGGGAGGACGGTGACCCGGGAGGTGAGGAGACGTGCCCTCCAGGGAGGACGGTGACCCGGGAGGACGGAGATGTGCCCTCCAGGGAGGACGGTGGCCCGGGAGGTGAGGAGACGTGCCCTCCAGGGACGACGGTGGCCCGGGAGGTGAGGAGACGTGCGCTCCAGGGAGGACGGAGACGTGCCCTCCAGGGAGGACGGTGGCCCGGGAGGTGAGGAGACGTGCCCTCCAGGGAGGATGGTGGCCCGGGAGGTGAGGAGACGTGCGCTCCAGGGAGGACGGTGGCCCGGGAGGTGAGGAGATGTGCCCTCCAGGGACGACGGTGGCCCGGGAGGTGGGGAGACGTGCCCTCCAGGGAGGACGGTGGCCCGGGAGGTGGGGAGACGTGCCCTCCAGGGAGGACGGTGACCCGGGAGGACGGAGACGTGCCCTCCAGGGAGGACGGTGACCCGGGAGGTGAGGAGACGTGCCCTCCAGGGAGGACGGTGACCCGGGAGGACGGAGACGTGCCCTCCAGGGAGGACGGTGACCCGGGAGGTGAGGAGACGTGCCCTCCAGGGAGGACGGTGACCCGGGAGGTGAGGAGACGTGCCCTCCAGGGAGGACGGTGACCCGGGAGGTGAGGAGACGTGCGCTCCAGGGAGGACGGAGACCCGGGAGGACGGAGATGTGCCCTCCAGGGAGGACGGTGGCCCGGGAGGTGAGGAGACGTGCGCTCCAGGGAGGACGGTGACCCGGGAGGTGGGGAGACGTGCCCTCCAGGGAGGACGGTGACCCGGGAGGACGGAGACGTGCCCTCCAGGGAGGACGGAGACCCGGGAGGATGGAGACGTGCGCTCCAGGGAGGACGGAGACCCGGGAGGACGGAGACGTGCCCTCCAGGGAGGACGGTGACCCGGGAGGTGAGGAGACGTGCGCTCCAGGGAGGACGGTGACCCGGGAGGTGAGGAGACGTGCGCTCCAGGGAGGACGCAGACCCGGGAGGACGGAGATGTGCCCTCCAGGGAGATGCTCAGTCCAGTCTTCCCCCCGAGGAGGCTCCCTCCCTCCCGGTGTCTTGTTTGAGATCAGGAGAAAGGGACGTGATCTTCCCTACATCCGTCTCTGCACATGAGGCCCTGGCGCTGGCCTCCCTGTGGTGTCTGGTGTCAGGTCATAGGACACAGGACCTGGGGGACACAGACCCTCTGGCCAGGGCCTAATTCACATGCAGTCAGGGTCACCAGGGACCACAGTAGATATTACTGAGACAGAAGAGTAAAAAAACCAGGACATTTCTTGGCAAGTAGAATGGGGAAACAGAGCTGGACACACTGGCCAAGCAGTTTACAGGCAGATGCAGACGGTCACCAGGGCAGACACTGCTAGGTGCCTAGCAATGGGCAAATTGGCACTGGACCTCACCCTAAGGGTGGCCTTCCTCCCCTGGCAGATCGCTGGCTGTGTGGTTCAGATTCCCTGGCCATCCTTCCCAGAGATGACATACAGGCTTCAGCTGTGTTTCAACGCCAGGCCCAGAACAGTAGCAAGAAAAAAACAGGTAAAAAATGCTACGGCTGACCTCAGGATCTCAGGTGATGCCTCAGCTGCAATGACTAATGACCCCTTGCCCTGGTGCTGACCAATCAGTGAAGAGCACACCCTGAAAGTAACACCTGGAAAACTGATGATTCAATTGAGATCCCCCTAACACCTCCCCTAAACTCCCAGCCTTTAAAAGCCCTCACAAGAAAGGACTCAGTGTAGTCCCTCACTCCCTGGAGCACGCCTGTGCCTTTCCCACCCCTTTTCTTCCCCACAGGCCGTCTCTCCTAAACTCTAAGGTCCCCAGAGACTTGCAACCAGGGGAGCACTGGACAGTGGCAGCTCATCCCGGGCTGACCCCCTGGACCTGCCTGTAAAGCCCCCTCTTCTCTGACTTCCCAGTGAGTCAGAAAACAGTCCTCGCTCTCCTGTTGCTTCTTCTGTCCTTGGTCCTTCCTTGTTGCATGGTCCCCAGATTTAATAAACATACTTTCAAAATCACCTGGCCTAACCAGGTGGTGGTGCAGTGGATAGAGTGTCGACCTGGAATGCTGAGGACCCAGGTTCAAAACCTGGTCGCCAGCTTGAGTGCAGGATCATAGATATGATCCCATGGTTGCTGGCTTGAGCCCAAAGGTCACTGGCTTGAGGCCCAAGGTTTCTGGCTTGAGGCTGAGGTTGCTGGCTTGAGCAAGGGGTCACTCACTCTGCTGTAGCCCACCCCTGGTCAAGGCACATATGAGAAAGCCATCAATGAACAACTAAGGTGCCACAATGAAGAACTGATGCTTAGTCAAGAACCCTCACACTGCCTGAGGCCCCAGGCAAACCCAAGGGCAGGTCTCCCTTCAGGTAACATATGGCCACAAACCTATATGACACCTCACTTACTGTTTGCTTTTTGTGTGTCCCTTCCCCCCAGAAACCTTCCTGGGAGGAGGAAGGTTGATTTGGGGTGGGATATGGGCACCCCTGGGCTCCTTAGGACAGCACTCCCCTAATGCTGACATCAGACCTGTAATATGTCCCATTCTTCCCAGATGTTTTTCAGCTAGAAACCTAAAAATAAAAGATTCGTTAGTTCTCTACTGTGTTGCACATTTCCTAAACTCTGTTCTCAGGTTCCTTCTCATTCAACACACTGCTCAAAGCAGTCAAGAGTCCGAGGCTCCCTCACTGAGCAGTGGAGACGTAGGACGTAACCCCAAAAAACCCCTGGGGCGGGGGAACAGGGAGCAGGGCCTTCTCAAACCCCTTATCAGGTGGCAAATAACTGATTCTAAAAACAGAGAATCCATTTTATGTCTAAAAATGTCCAAACAACTGAAACACCTCAGGCCCCGCTTTCTCCTCAGGACCAGGAGACCAAAGCCGCTACAGTGCTCAGCTGTCCCTGCTCAGCCATGTGACGAAGAATCACCCGGTGCACTGAAGTGGGGCGTTTGTAATGGGAAAACACTGCTGGGATCATCCAGGAGTGGGCACCATGTTCATTAGGTCTGAGACCAGGCTCTTCCCTGAGAACTGGGTGGTGCTGACTCATTTACAACATTGGAAACACTTAGTTGAACATTCCCTGCTTTTTTGAGATGTCCTAATAATCACGTGTGCATCAATCTGTTTAGAGATATCAGCCATCGAGAGCAGTCTATTATTAGCCTGTCCCAAAAACTTCCTACAGGTTCTCCCTACTTTAAAATGCTGAAGTTAGGTAAGTCGTATCTGTAGGTGTGAGTCACACACGCAGAAAGAGGTCGCCAAGCTCTTCTCTAAAGGGTAACTAACTCAAAGCGCCTACCGTGCGATGAATTACTCTGATGTCTGCTTCCTCCATTTCTAACTCAGGTTTCTCTTCACCGTCAGTATCTTTGTTTACATGACTGTAAACACCATCACAACTACCTGTCTTCTCCATGATAGCCGTTGCGGGTCCTGGTTTCGAAAGCTTTCCCCTTTTCCGTTGTCAGGCTTATTAGATCTGGAAGTCCCCAGGAGGCCCAGTTCACCTTGCCGGTAAGGTAAGGCTCTTTCCTCTCGCTTTCACATTTTAGTAACCATTCCCACTAGCGAGCTGAGCTCCCCGTCCTCAGGAAGATCCGCTATCCATGTTTACCCCTTTACCTGCTGCAATCCCTCGGCATTCACTCGCCCCTCTCTGGAGCGTTTGTCACCTTGTACGCTGCATGACACTGTCCAGGGCAGGGAACAGACTTTAGCCTCTGAGGGACTGAGACCGGGTAACAGGCATCTCTGCATTGTCACTGCCTTTTAAAGCCTTCCCCATCCACCACGGGCTCAGTTAAAATTTGCTGAATGACTGATGGACGGTAAAAGGAAAAAGCAAAATGGTCCTTTAGAGCAAAATATAAGGCAAGTACCCAGGGTGGTCCCTGCTGTTTGTTCAAACCTATTCTCAGGATTAGTTTTCCCCAGTTTAAGTGTGACGCTCCTCAACCAGACTTCCCTCAACATGGAGTCGGGGCATGAAGAGTGTAACTTACCTTTCCTGACGGGTCTGTTCCTCGGTAGTTTCCATGGCGCACTCTAGAGAGTTCTGGAGGGACTGGAGCTGGTTCAGAGTCTCCTTCAGTAAAAATCGAGTCACAAACTGCTCCAAATTGGAGGCCTCTTGGTAGTCCTGCGGGTGACAAACTCGCAGTTAGCCATACGGCAGGAACAAGGACAAGGATGATCCTTCCACACACCACTGATCTCATATCATCCCAGGGAAGGAGGGAGACGGACGAGACAGTGGGAGTGGGAGCAGGGGCGGGGCAGGACCTGCCTACCCACCAGACGGCTGGACAAAAGGCTACGAAAAGACTGGGCACTTCATTTCCCCAGGCCCTGGACACAACATCAGGAAAAAGGACAAACCCAGGAGAATTATGGGATATAAATCTGCAGGGAAAATGTGTTATCTGGGAAACAGGCTGGAATGTGACTCGGGGTTAGTACTGGGTCCTGTGAGTGGCTCCCAGCCCCGCGGATTTCTCCATTGTTAACCGGGCATTTCACACCAGCGACTGGCACGTTTCCCTCTTGTGGTGTTTATTATGCCTGGTCCGTAGTGTACTGAAGCCAAGGAAATTATGTGCAGTTATCTCAACATCCAGACAGTGTGAGGCCTGGAATATTTAACCAGTTTTCTGAATCTGTGGATGGTCCTCCTGAGGAACGTCACCTGGAACTCATTTGCATCTGACATCTCACACAGCAAGCACCTCCGTCACAAAGGCACCGTTCACCCAGCAGTGCTAGGCCCACACGAGAGCTTCACTCACGTTAGAGCTACCCCTGCCTGTTCCTCCAGGTAGACAGACAGGTGGGTTGTGAGTGGTGCCACCTCGGCTCTTGTCCTCTAGAGTCTCAGGGACACAAAGAAGAGAACCAGGTGGTCCAGAACAGAACAGTGGCAGAACCCCCCCTCAAGGTCATGAGACTAGTCAGCTAAGCCGGACTTGGAGAGCCTCGGATGGGCACAGGACATGCAAGCTCAGCCAAGGAAAGGGTTTGCATTGTCTGGCTTAGTGCCTAAACAAAGGAATTATTTCATGGTTGAAAATACAAAACTAAAAGGACTGCTGGAGACGAGAAGCAGGAGACAGTGTGCGGGGTGTCCTGGGCACGGCTATGAGCCCAAACAGGGCTCATTTCATCTTTCCGGGTCTCAACTTTCCCACTCACAAATCAGAATAAGCAACTCCGGCATGTTTCAACTAAAATTTTTTCTGTGCTTCTATCTATCATATATCAGGAAATACTGAACTTGTGCCCTTCAAACAGAAATTACTTAGGGATTTTTTTCTTCTGTTAGCAGGACAACCTAATGTCATAGAAAACCCAATTTCTTTCCTAATTTGAAATACTAAAAAGGTTTCGATTATCTCTTAAATCCAGTCCTTTCTGTATGTGAACAACACAGAAAATTTTCCGATTAGCCCTATTTAATGGTCTTATTTAAAAATAAAAAAATTTAACACCTTTATATTCCACTTAAGAAACTAATGATAAAACAAAAACAAAAGCAAAACACAACATTGCATGCTTATAATAAAAAATGTTAATGAGTGAATTTAAGCTAAAAAATATACAAAGTTTTTAATCTGAGCTTTATCTGAAAAGCTTGCTATTCAGTAGCAATAAAAGTTTCAAAAGTTATTATTAGTAGTATTTTTTAGTGCACATGTGAGAAGAAGAAGAAGAGAGAGAGACAGACAGATAGGCAGAAAGAGGGATGAGAAGCACCAACCCATAGTGGTATCACTTTAGTTGTTCATTGATTGCTTCTCATACATGCCTTGACTGAGGGGTTCCAGATGAGCCAGTCACCCCTTGCTCAAGCCAGTGACCATGCGATCATCTCTATGATCCCACGCTCAAGCTGGTGAGCCCGTACTCAAGCCGGAGACTTCAGAGCTTCGAATCTGGGTCCTCAGCATCCCAAGTCAATGCTCTATCCACTGCAGCACCACCAGGTCAGGCCAAAATTATTTCTTAATGTGTTTTGAAAAGCTGAGTAAAAGCTTTCCTTTGAGATGAAAATATGAGAGAAAAAGGTATGCTTGATTCCATGGTCATTTCCGTTTCCCAAAGCACGTTTTTAAATAAAATTTGTTATAATGACAAAAAGACGTAATTGTGGTCAGAGGTCACGCCAATTCCATTTGCATCTCATGACTGGTCTGAAGCAAAGAAGGTGGCAGCTCCCAAGCTGGCGACATCACATGTTGCATATTTGTCATGCCAGAACTATGGAAATGAGATTTTTTTTTCTCAGTTACCCAGTTGAAACACTCAAGCCCTTGCAATTGGATTTTAGCTGCTCAGACATGAAGGTCCTGCCTTGTTGGTAGATAATCTCTGGGCACTGATTGCTTGCTAATGTCATTTTACAGACACAGACCTTGGGGACTTGAGAGCAGATACTTAAGGACAGTTAAAATTACTCACTGTCCCCTCTTAGCAAACTAAGACACTGTCATTAGGTGAAGAGCCCATCTCACTCTGAAGTTTGCAGTCACTGGTGACGTGAGAGATGGCACAACCAGCCAGCATGTTAGACGGAGACGTTGGTGACTTCACATTGAGGGGGTGGTGGTGGGGTCCAGTTTGAGCCAGTTACAAAGATTTACTATCATGTGCTGCCATGGATGACAAGGGAGGGAAGATACTGTTTTCTCAAATTCCTTCAGATCTTCCAAACTCAGCTCAGCGTCGTCCTGTGTGGCCCCTCCTCCCCTCAAGCCACCTACCGTCCTTCACACGATAGGCACCTCCCCCCAGCTTGTCCCTGTGACACCAGTTCCCTCCCTGGGTTACAGGGTTCACCATGTCCTGCGGTGGTCTGTGTTTACTTGTCCACTTCCCCCACCTTCAGTGAAGTGAGCTCCTTAAAGGCAGGGTTTTGTCTTAACCACCCACCTTCAGAACGCCCGAATGAAGCCTTCCTCGCAGCGGTTTCCCCCAAAATGCCTGAAAAGCAGTGAGAAATGGGACCCGGAGCTCTGGACGCTCTGGCCCTCTGTGTCCAGCTCTTGCTGGCAGGCATGGCTGCTGTCCAGCCCCCAGTCAGGGGCGCAGCAATGAAGGGAAACGTGGCTTTGTTCTCAATGGACTGTTTGTCCTTATTCTGTTCTCTGAGTCACTATGAGCCCCTTCCCTTCCCACTGTGAGCCCCAAATCCTGGATCCCTGGTTTTGGAAGCAGACCTGGTGGCGTGGTACAGTCTTCCCTCTCGCAGAGACGCAGACGTCCTCTGGAAGGCGATGGTGAAGGAGCAGATGGGAAGTTAGCTAGACAACAAGTTGGACATGTCAAAGCCTGGCCCTCCTGTTCTGAACAGGTTGTGAAGGTGCAGGAGGGTCTGTGAGAGCTCGCAGAGACTGGCGTCAGTGGGCATAGCGCACATGCCCCTTTGAGCAGAAGTTGGGATCTGAGAGTGGCAGAAGAGCTGCGGCTCTGAGACAGCGGTGAAGAGCAGACGATGGCCTAGAGCCCAGATTCTGCCCCTTTCTCACACACAGCTTAGTCCTCCTCTGTGTCGGAAAGATCCAAGCAGATGGAGGGAATGGTGTGGTTCTCAGGTCCCAGTCACGTTCCACTAAGTCTCTGATAATCGTCAGTTACATTAATCACCAACTGCACTTTTCTAACAAGCAGCACAAACATTTCCATTTGTGCTTTGGAAAACCAGAGTGTAGACATCTCAGCCTCTGTGTTCCTCTGTGTGGTGTGGGAACAGGGCAGGATTGTCACAGTGACCTCCTGGCGCTGGAGCGCTTTGACGGTCAGGGTTCCTAGGGGCTGCCTGAGGGTCTGCATTGCCTACCGCCCCTCAGAGAGCGGCGCCAGCCCCCCTGGGTGACAGGGGAGCAGAGTTCTCAGCGTCAACGCCCCTGAATCATCCGCTTAATTAGGAAATCAGAGCACTAGCCTTCCCTGTTTCTAGTTGCCCGATTTGGACATTAATCAGGTCAGTGGCCTCCGGCTTGGGGGCTGCTGGTTTGAGATCAGACACAGCCTCGCTGGGCACGGGGTCCTGCTGCCTTCTCACAGGAGCACCTGCCGCTCTGTCTGCCCCACACTGCCTCTGTCACGGGGAAGTGCACCTTCACAGAGACCAGGCTGTCTCTCTCTCTGTTTCTATTCTCCCCCAAACTGTTGCTTTTTAAAAATAGTGACTCACACTATATTATCTATGTCTTATTTCTTTAAACATTCTTAACCTTTCATTTTAAATGACATTTTTTTTTAAACTGGGAGAAAAGTGTATCAAATATATGCCTTAAAAATTTAAAAATAAAGAGCCTGTTTTTAATTCTTTTTAAAAGTATTACAAATTGACTGAGGTTAATTCTAGATAGGTTTTTGGAAATCTTAGAGGACAAAATAAGAGATTCAAATACAGTGTGTCCATAAAGTCATGGTGCACTTTTGACCGGTCACAGGAAAGCAACAAAAGACAATAGAAATGTCAAATCTGCACCAAATAAAAGGAAAACTCTAAAACTCTCCCAGTTTCATACCTATTCAGTGCAGTTCAATGTGGGCTCACACACAGATTTTTTAGGGCTCCTTAGGTAGCTATCCTGTATAGCCTCTACAGACTCATCACTGACTGATGGCCTACCAGAACGGGGTTTCTCCACCAAACTACCTGTTTCCTTCAACAGCTTATCCCACCGAGTAATGTTATTCCTATGTGGTGGCACTTCATTATAAACGTGCTGATATTCACGTTGCACTTTGGTCATGGATTCGAATTAAGCGAATCACAGAACACACTGAACTCTCCAAACTCTCCTCTGTACTGTCCACATCTCGACTGGCATGGCCGTGGGCTGCTCTGCTGTATACACGGTGTTACGGCATCATCTGCGCATGTGTACATGCTGCCACATCATCCTACAGAAACTGGGAGGATTTTCCTTTTATTTGGTGCAGATTTCACATTTCTATCGTCTTTTGTTGCTTTCCTATGACCGGTCAAAAGTGCACTATGACTTTACAGACACACTGTATTTTCAAACTGCAGATCCCCATGGATTTAAGGAATTTACAGATTTGCAGGTTAGTAAAAGAGAAAAAAAGCTCTAATTTTGGAATAAAATAACAAATAAATTTAAATAATTTCTAAGCCTTATGTTACTTAAGTACTGTGTAGTTTGAAATCAGAAAGTACCTTAGAGATGAGTTATTTCACTGAAGACCTTTACATGACAGTCACCAATATAAGGGCTCATCCTGGAGCGAGCCAAGATTTCTTCATGCAAGTGTCTCCCTCTGGCTCCTTCTGCTGCTGTCCCACACCAGGAGGCCCTCATAAGAACAGGAGGCCCTCACAAGAACAGGAGGCCCCTGAACAACTTTGCCCAAAGAGTAATCCCCTTCTGCTGTGAAGTAATCTTCCTCAAACAGGTGAAATTTCAGGAAATTGTACATGGGCATAAAGATGGGCATGGAGAGAGTCGGCCTAGATTGGAAGACTGACAGCTAATGGATGGACTCGGGTCACATTTACACTTACGGAGTGACAGGTGGAAGCCAGGGATGTAGATCTAAAGAAAGTTCTGCTTAAGTTCCAATCAGTGCATCTGCCTATCAGCAGCACAAATGTGGAAGAGGGGTCATCCTTCCTTGCTATAGGTAAGAACACTACCGCTCTCTGACATGCGTTGTGAGGATGAAAGGAAACAGCATGTGAGTTGCATGGTATGGGACTGGCATACAGCTTTGGATCAGCATCCATCACAGCAGTCTGTCCATGGGGCAAGGACAGCACCCCGTGTATTGGTTTCAAACTGGCAAAGCCTGATTTGAATGCTGAGATAACACCCTCTCCAGAATTACAGCGAGGACTGACCCATGTGGGTGCTTGCTAAGTAGCAGACTCACCACACTCTAATTTTCTGAGCTCTTTCCACATCCATTTCTTGCCACAGTCTGCTACCTGGCTTGCTCAGAAATGTGTAACTTTTACATATATATTTGTTACCGCATTGAATCTGTGACCCACACAAGGCAGTATTTGAGGAGTGTCAAGTTAGACATGTATAGTGCAACTGTAAAATTAATGGAAAAGTATTCCTACCCCTGACTTGTTTCTCATCAAGGCAGCACAGGGAGCCAGTCTGCAGGTCTAGCCACCTCTCAAACTCCCCTGGGCCTCTCTGAATCATCACTCTGTCCTCTTCAGAGCACTTGTTTTCCAGAATCTCTTCAAAATTCTCCCTCACTCTCTGGTCTGATTTTACTCCCCTTTCTTCCTCTCTCCCTGACCTTTATGCACTCGCTGGCTGAGATTTCTCCCCTCCTTGGCCACCGTGAGTCTGGTCCTATTCATCCAGGCCCATTCCCTTATCCTGCTTCACAAATGTGTAAAAACCAGAAAAATAATGATGGGGATTTGCAGAAATTGACCATATTGGTGGCATAGGTTTTGAAATTCCTGAAATCTTCACATAAAAACAGACAGAACAACTTGATAAAAACAACAACAAAAACCCCATAGACAACAAATACAACAAAACTAGATTTCAAGGTACATATTATTATGAACCTAAAACAGTGGTAGTCAACTTGGTTCCTACCACCCACTAGGGGGCGCTCCAGCTTTCATGGTGGGTGGTAGCAGAGCAACCAAAGTATAAATAAAAAGATAGATTTAACTATAGTAAGTTGTTTTATAAAGATTTAATCTGCCAAACTTAGCGAAAATCCAACATAAAGTACTTGATAAGTAATTGTTATTGTATGCTTTAACTTGCTATAACTCTGCTTTATAAATTTTATAAAGTAAAGTTACTTCCCTACTTTATAAATCACCATTCCTGTGGAACTGGTGGGCGGTTAGAAAATTTTACTACTAACAGAGATACAAAAGTGGGCGGTAGGTATAAAAAGGTTGACTACCCCTGGCCTAAAATGACAAGTGGGTAAGCACAGAATCTCAGACAGCTACCAGCTCTGTGCTATGTGGTACCACAGCACACGCAGGAGAAAGAAAGGGACCACTGGGACACAGGACAGACCTGAGCACAGGAGAACTCCAAGACAGCCACACAGGTTCATTAGACAGCACAATGGCTAACATGAAGTTCTCAGCTAAAACCGGGAGGAGTGTTATTCCGAATGGATGAGCATAACCATCTCAATACAGCTTGTTGGGCTGGAGCCCTGGAGCTTCTGTGAACTCTTGAAATCACCTCCTTCAGACAGTACGTTTGGGGCCTGCCCTGTGGAGGACCTCCTGGGGCAAGACGGGTCTCAGAGACAAAGAAGCTTCAGACAAGAGTAGGGCCAGGAATCCATATTCTTCAATACTACAGGACAACCTCCTACGAGGGAGCTCTGTGAAGTTAGAAAAACTCTTCTGAACACAGCCTTCTTTGCAAATTCAGGAAAATCAGTATTTTAAAAAGTGAGAAAGAGTAAACCATAAGGTCAGAGTCTATATAATGTTATGAGAGAATAACATTCCTGCAGATAAGAATAGTATAACAGAAAGACAAGCCTATAAAACAGATCAATAATATAACCAAGTATTCAGAAGTGAGCTAAAAAACATTAAGAAAAACTTGAAGAAATAAAAAATGACATAAATCAGAGTGAGATTAACTCAGAAACAAGCTTATACAATTCAGAAATCAATTAGAAATAGAAAAAATATTTTGGAAATAAAGTCTAAATTAGAAAAAAACACAAGAACAAATAACAAGTAATGCCTTAATAAATAAAAATGCAAAGGCTATAATCTTTAAATCTCAAAAGGAAATAAAGAAAAAATATCAAAACGGATCTGAGAGGAAGTAAAAAACAAACATCCAGTGTACTCATTAGAGAGTTCCTGAAGAAGTGTAGAAACCAGCGAAGAAACAGAACAAATAGTCTATTATCCAAGAAAGCTTTTCTGAGATAAAATTATTGAAAATTAGGTATTGAAAGCATAACACATATCAAAGAATGCTAACTCTGAACAAACACATCAAGACATATTTCAGTAAAATTACCAGACTTTAAAAGACAAAGCAAAATGTCTTTGTGCACTTAGATATAAAGAAAAAATGACTTATAGGGTGTAAAATCAGTCTCAAAACTATTATAATAATGAGACTTTCCAAAAGCAACACTTTTGGAAAGCACAATGCCAGAATAAAGCAGAGGAACATATGTTAGATATTCAAAATAAGAAAATAGTGCCAAGAATTTAAATCAGGATATTGGCTTATAGTTTTTTTTTTCTTGTGATATTTTTCTCTGGCTGACTTCATGAAATGAGTTTTGGGAGTGTTCATGCCTCCTCAATGTTTTTTGGAAGAGTTTAAGAAGGCTTGGTGGTGTTAATTCTTTTTTTTTTTTTTTAGGTGTTTGGTAGAATTCACCAGTGAAGCCAATATCCCTGTTGAATGTGAATGCAAAAATCACCAACAAAATACTGGAAAATTAAATCCAACAGCACATTAAAAGGATCACACACTGTGACCAAGTGGGATTGATTACCGATGGCAAGGATGATTCAGATATGAAAGTTAACTAATGTGATATACATCACATTAACAGAATAAAAAATACAAAGCACATGATCATCTCAATAGATGCAAAAAGAGTGTTTGAAAAAATTCAATGCCTTTTCATGATAAAAACTCTCAACCAACTAGGAATAGAAGGAAAGCACTTCAACCTAACAAAGTCCACAGCTGCCATCACACTCAGCGCAGAGACACTGACTGCTCTTCTCCTCCATCAGGAGCAAACAAGAATGCCCACTCTTGCCACTCCTACTTGACACAGTACTGAAAGTCCCAGCCAGAGTAATTAAGCAAGAAAAAGAAACAAAGGATATCAAAATAAGAAAGGAGGGAGTAATAATGTACCTGCTTGAAGGCATGGTCTTATAAATAGAAAACACTGAACCTTCATTTAAAAAACTATTAGAACTAACGAGCAAATTAAGTAAAATTGCAGGATACAAAATCAACATACAAAAATCATATGTATACACTAAGAGCAAATTATCTCAAAGGAAATTAAGAAAACAATCCCTTAATTAAAAGAGCATTGAAGAGAATAAAATATTTAGGGATAAATTTAACCAAGAAGATGAAAGGCTTATACAATGAAACTTATAAAACACTGATTAAAGAAATCAAAACAGATTCCAATAAGTGGAAAGGTGCCTCTGGTTCATAGTTTAGAACAATTAATATTATTAAAATTTTATATTATCTGAAGTAATTGAAAAATTGATTGCAATTTGGATCAAAATCTCAATGGCATTTTTTTAACACATTGTATAATCATATGAAATCTTAAAAGATCCCAAATAGCCAAAGAAATGTTGAGTAAGAACAAAATTGAATACATCACACCTTGTAATTTCAAAATATATTTAAATACTATAGTAATGAAAACGGTATGGTACTAGCATAAGACTGACATTCACTCTAATGGAACAGAATAGAGTCCAGAAATAAATCCATGTATATATGTGCAGCTGATCTTTGACAAGGGTGTCAAGAATACACAATGGGAAAAGAATAGTCTCAACAAATAGTGTTGAGAAAACTGGAGATCTCTAATTAAATAAATAATTTGTACCCTGATTTTAGGCCACACACAGAAACCAATTCAAAATAGATTTAAGTCTTAAAAGTAAGGCTTGAGGCTCCGGCCGGTTGGCTCAGTGGTAGAGTGTCGGCCTGGCGTGAGGAAGTTCCGGGTTCGATTCCTGGCCAAGGCACACAGGAGAAGCACCCATCTGCTTCTCCACCCCTCCCCCTCTCCTTCCTCTCTGTCTCTCTCTTCCCCTCCCGCAGCCAAGGCTCCATTGGAGCAAAAGATGGCCCGGGTGCTGGGGATGGCTCCTTGGCCTCTGCCCCAGGCGCTAGACTGGCTCTGGTTGCGACAGAGTGACACCCTGGATGGGCAGAGCATTGCCCCCTGGTGGGCGTGCTGGGTGGATCCCGGTCGGGCGCATGCAGGAGTCTGTCTGACTGCCTCCCCGTTTCCAGCTTCAGAAAAATACAAAAAAAAAAAAAAAAAAAAAAAGCAAGGCTTGAAACTATGAAACTCCCAGAAGAAAACACAGAAGAAAAGTTTCATAAGATGAGTCTTAGCAAAGACTTTTTTGGATATGACACCAAAAGTACAGGCAAGAAAAGCAAAAATGGACAAGTGGAGCCACACCAATGAAAGGGCTTCTGCACAGCACTAGAAACCATCGGTGGAAGGGAGAAAATACAGTGTGTCCGTAAAGTCATGGTGCACTTTTGACCGGTCACAGGAAAGCAACAAAATATGATAGAAATGTGAAATCTGCACCAAATAAAAGGAAAGCCCTCCCAGTTTCTGTAGGATGATGTGGTAGCATGTGCGCATGCGCAGATGATGACGTAACACCGTATATACAGCAGAGCAGCCCACGGCCATGCCAGTAGAGATGTGGACGGTACAGAGGAAAGTTCAGTGTGTTCTGTGGCTCTCTTAATTCGAATCCGTGACCAAAGTGCAACGTGAATATCGGCGCATTTGTAACAAGTGCCACCGCATAGGAATAACATTACTCTGTGGGATAAGATGTTGAAGGAAACCGGCAGTTTGGTGGAGAAACCCCGTTCTGGTAGGCCATCAGTCAGTGACGAGTCTGTAGAGGCTATGCAAGATAGCTACCTAAGGAGCCCTAAAAAATCTGTGTGTGAGCCCACATTGAACTGCACTGAATAGGTATGAAACTGGGAGAGTTTTCCTTTTATTTGGTGCAGATTTGACATTTCTATCGTCTTTTGTTGCTTTCCTGTGACGGGTCAAAAAGTGCACCAAGACTTTACGGACACACTGTATATTTGATAAAGGATTACTCTCCAAAATATAGAAGGACTGTTTACATCAACACAAGAAACTAATATCCTGGTTTAAAAATGGGCTAAGGACTTAAAAACATATTTCTCCAAAGACAACGCATGAATGCTAACAGGTGTATGAAAAACATGCTCACCTAATCATCAGGGAACCGCAAATCAAAACCACACAAGACAGCACTCGAGATGGCTCTCATCAAAGGAAAACAAAACAAAGCAAGCATTGGCAAGGCTGTGGAGGGACTGGACCTTTGTACATTGTTGGTGGGATGCAGAATGAGGCCATTAGGGAAACTAGCATGGTGATGTCTCAAAAAAATTAAGAACAAAACTATCATGTACTTCAGTGATGTGACTTCTGAGCACTTAGAAAAGATTTAGAATCATGACCTCAAGAAGATATTAGCACCCCTGTTTACTACTGCAGTACTATCCACAGCAGCCAAGATGCATGAACAGCCTGGAAATCCACAGACAGACGATGAGTGAAGAAAATGGCATGTGTGTGTGTATACACATACATATAGATGTACACACAATGGAATATTATTCGGTTTTAAAAAACAGAGCAAAGTCTGCAATATGTGAAAGTATGAATGAACCGTGAAGACATTATAAGTGTAATGAACAAGTCCAGGAGAGATGAAGACTGCATGATTCAGTCTATATGAATCATCTAAAATAGTGAAATTCAAAGAATCAAGGGGGCTGGAGGGCTAAATGTTGAGTTACTTAAGGGTTTAACATCTCTGCTAAGCAAGTCAGGTGAGCTCCAGAGCTCTGCTGGACAGCATTGTGCTTACAGTCAGTGACAGCGTATTTTAGACATTGAGGAGGACTGATCTCCCATTAAGTGTTCTTACCACAGTAAAATACATAACCTCATAAATAAGTAAAAAGTAAAAATAATAAAGATTGAGAAATATAAAAAAAGGGAAACATCCCAAATCTCTATTTTTAAATGACTCTCACCACACTAGTGACATTTTTTTCTAACAAAGCCTTTACTTTTAAGTTTAATGACTAATCTTTACTTTGTAAAAAGGAGAGAAGACAATAAGATATATACATATTAGTACTTCTCTTATTTACTGAACATCATTTTGTAAATATAACTGTGTAAGTCACCTTAAAGAAGGAAATAAAACTGCCTGCTCTGTGAGTATAGAGATTAAAATGCATTCATTCAACAAACACTCATATTAATTAATTCACACACAAAACATCAAGAGAGTGCACATAGGTTTTAGCCAAACACTAAATACACATAGTATTTACTAACTTGGGAACATTCTCAATCCTCCATTCCATGTCTATGATTACTAAAAAGTTTCATTTGGCACAAGACATTTAATTAATAACAATAACAGTGTATCTATACTCTATTGACTTCATAGGCAATGAGCTCCTTGCCCAAAGACAGCATGATAGCACTGAAAGGAACCACTGAGTCCAATTCCTCGTTTCCAAAACGTAGCCCAGACTGATTCCGGCTCCTTGCTCAGGATCATATATCTCTCCTAGACTAATCGACAGCTGCTCTTTTCCTGCTGCCTCCTATGAAAAGGGTTTAAACTCAGAACCAGTTTAAACTACCAATCCTTTCTGGGTCAGTGACAAGTCTGCCTGGAGAGAACCGGGCTGCAGCTGCAGGAAGCTGAGGGGAGAGGCTCCGGATGAAAGGACACCCTGAAGGCACCGCTGGTAGGAAAGTTTCAGGGCAGAAAGTGGGCAACTAGAAAGGAGGGTCATTAGAAAGGAGGGATGACTACATCATCCAATTTGTCGCTGCATTTCTGTTTTAGCTGATAGTGGCACAAAGGCAACACAATCTCTAAATCCTACTTTTCTTGTCCAGACAGACTTACATCCCATCAGCCTCAAGGATTTTTCTCAGAAACATTTGTAGCCTTCGGGTATAGATTTATCAAAACCAACACTGGAATTCCTATCTCCAGGCTGCCCGTTACTTCATTTAGAAGTTTCTCTTCTTCTTTCCTATCTGAGATAGATTTTCTACATTCTATATTGAATCAAACACTCAAAACCCTTCATATTTAGAGGTAAAATTTCATTCTAGAAGAAACAAATATAAGTCATAACCTCACTATCCAGCAATCTATTTTTCATAACTGAAACCGAAACATTCAGATAATCCGAATGATTAAAGCACATTTATGTTACTGAAAAAGAAGTCAAGAAACTGATGGAACAAAAAGAATTCAGTTATTATATAAATGACAAAAAGCAAATTTCAAGGAGGCACCCTCAGCTCCAGTCTCGAGGAATCTATAGGAAATGGAAAGACTCAGGTGTTAAGGGAGCACTTTAATAGGAATCCTGATTATTTCTCACAAAAGGGTTCGTTTTAATCAGAGGCTTAGATTTGGCTCATTTGCCATGGCAACGGCTGTGGAATCCCATATCGGGAAGTTATAGTGACATTCTCCATTATGTTTAGAAGTGGCTCTTTGTTCATGGTTTAGTAATTGAACAGAGAGCAACTAATTTGAGTATTTCTACCTAATTCTGAATAAAATCTTTTGATCTTCATGGAAGATGTGAGTCTATGCTGGGTGACAGGGTTGGCCATAGGTTCAGTGTGACTTCAGGCAAGTCCATGAACTCAAGTGAGAACACTGGTCTCTCTCATCCCACAACTGACCCTGTAACAACCAATTAATCTCATTCTTCAACAAGAGTAAATATAGAAATAAATTATTCTTTAAACCAACTGATTATGCTCAAAGCCATCTAAATCATGTCAGCAGTGACTCCTAGGAGGCGGCTCCAGGTTACTATTGGTAAACTGAGCCCACCAAGAAAAGCATTCGTGACTCAGTCCATGTACTCACCACAAACAACCAGTCCAATCTCAGAGGGTCACTTCTGAAAGGTCAGTGAGTCCATCCACAGTCTCTCCAGAGCACCATGCATGTTTTCTCTGTCTGTGACCAGTGTTCTCTGTTGATCTTTGAAATGTAATGAGCATCTCAAAGAACTGGTAAGTGCCTTTCTTTTTAGCATAAGATTACATGTTTCAGCAATATATATAACTTTTTTAATGACAGAGACAGAAAAAGAAACAGACAGGAAGGAAGAGAGATGAGAAGCATCAGTTCTTTGTTGCAGCACCTTAGTTGTTCATCGATTGTTTTCTCATATGTGTCTTGATCGGGTGACTACAGCAGAGTGAGTGACTCCTTGCTCAAGCCAGTGACCCAGTGACCTTGGGCTCAAGTCAGCAACCATAGGGTCATGTCTATGATCCCAAGCTCAAGCCAGCCACCCCACGCTCAAGCTGGTGAGCCCATGCTCAAGCCAGATGAGCCTGTGCTCAAGCTGGCAACCTTGGAGTTTTGAACCTGGATCCTCTGCATGCCAGTCTGAAGCTCTATTCACTGTACCACTGCCTAGTCAGGCTGTTTTGGCACTGTTGAAATGCAACAATAATTACAAGGTTGATTACCACACTTCGTGGAACGATCTAGATCTAGCCATATTAAATCAATCTTTTACAGATTGAGCTAGCTAGGGCTGGCTCTGTCTCAAAAAGCTGAGTTTTTCAGAATCTAGACAGGCACCCACAGAATGGTTGTGGGCAGCTCCTGTACTGACCTCACTGGTATTTTTGCAGCACAATCCAGAATATTAAAATAGATTTTGCTTCCACACTGATTGATGTTGGTGCTAAGCTTACCCAACAATTAAACCAAAGCACATGGTGTTCAGTGCTGTGGATTCTGGAGTTGCGGGTAAATTGCAGAGGTAGACCAGCAGTGGATTAGCATCCTAACTCCTCAAATAATCCTAGGGTTGTGGGAACTGAAGAGAAAGAGTTGCCAAGAATTGGGCTTGAAATTGAAATAGGGACTTTCATTGCTGCTCTCTTTCTGCTGAGTCTGTGAGCCCCTCAGGCTGGCAACACAAGGACTCCATGCTTCAGGCTTTGTCTGCAATGAGTAATTCATTGAACTCCTTGTGCCTCTGGTTTACACGAGGAAGTACAAATGGGATACAGAGCAGACACTAAGGGAAGAACACTGACCATAGGCCCCTTCCTCACAGCTGTTGCCTCCTTTTCTGTCTATTTGTCTGTGTGACTCGTGTTTTCTTTTCTTTTCTTTTTTTATTTAGACAGATCCCTGCATGCACCCCGACCAGGATCCACCCAGGAAGCTCACTAGAGTGTAATGCTCTACCCATCTGGGGTGTTGCTTCATTGCTCAGCAACCAAGCTCTTCTTAGTGCCTGAGGAAGAGGCCATGAAGCCATCCTCAGTGCCTAGGGCCAACTTGCTTTAATGGAGCTATGGCTGTATGAGATATGAGGGGAAGAGAGAGAAAGATAGAGAGAAAGAAGGGTGAGGAGGAGGGGTGGAGAATTAGATGGGCATCATTCCTGTGTGCTCTGACTGGAAATTGAACCCAGGACATCCACATGCTGGGCCAGTGCTCTACCACTGAGCCAGCTGGCCAGGGTCATGTCTTGCTTTTTCATTCAGCTGAAAAACCACAGCACAGTGATCAGGCTGGGAGCAGCCAAAAATAAACAGTGTTTCCTGTCACCTCACTCCTTGTTCCTTACGCTGTTCCTCTTGGTGCCTAACACCTGGCAGCACCCTGGATGGGCGGGTGGAAAGTACACCACACCACTCCACCCCTTTTCTCTGCTTCCCTCCAGTATTCAGAGGCCTGGGTTCTGCCCGGGGTACTTGTCCCTGTGGGTGGGCAGGTCCCACACCCTGCCCTGTGCCTCCCAGGGCTGCAGAATGTTCTGTGGCTGCAGACCATGGGTTTTGATCACACTAATGAGGAGGTGGCTGACTGGCAGCTTTGTTTTCAGATGTTCCCTCTTCCGTAAAGAATTGATTTCTATTGGGTTTTGATGATTGTCATCAGCAGACATCTGTCTATAGTCGCAGCCCAGCAGTTGGCAGGAACATGCAAGCATCTCTGCGTTCACCAGACTCAGCTCTCCCGGAACAAGCCATCTGCTGCCATTCCTGACAGGTGCACCGAATGTGTGTCCCACACTGAGGGAAGTGTTCACACAGCCCTCAGTTACTATCCATCTACAAAGAACCAGGATGGGAACTTCTGATTGAAGTTTTCCTCTGGAGAATTAATGTTCCAAACTTTTATGAGATTATTAGTTAGCTGCTTTGTTGAATTCTCTTTCTTCCTTATAGAAACAGAATGTTTTGACTGGTCTAAGAAATAATCCATCATATCAGTATTGCTAAGCTCCAAACTCCATGCTTAGCATTTCCCCCCCCCAAAACAACAGCTGAAGCTTGAGAATGACCCCAGAAACTAAAAGGAAGTCTCTCTCTCAAAAAAAAGGGGGGGAGTCTCTCTCGACTCCCTATTATGGGTCACACACAGTGCTAGACACTTGCACACATATCTCATCTCACCTTTGCAACACCCTCGGGAAGAGGTATAGTTACTCACACCAAGTTACTCCAATGAAGATGTGATACACAGAGGCTACCTGGGCTGCACCCTCACTCACACAGACTCAAATCAAGCTTCACCCATATCTGAAGTTGCCCTTCCCAGAGACAGCACTGTGTGTGTCCATATTTGGGGATTTGGGGCAGGACGGGTCCCCGTGTATTAGGGTAAGGAGTGACCTGTGCAGAACTCAAAGGTAGAATTGACAAGGAAATGAAAGGCTTCTATCTGTTCTAGTATCCTGTATTTCCTCACAGGTAAGAGAATCTGGTTGTGTTTATCATCATTATTACTAAAAGTATTTACACGAGGAACTAGCATTTGGACTGTTAAGAACAGATAACAACATATGTTAGCAGCCCATGTCACATGATACTTAGGCTAAGTGTCTCTTTTCCTTTTCTCTCTTGTATTATTGTCATGAAAATGAGGTTTCTGTGTCCAAAACCTAAAAGTATTTCTCACCTGCACCTACGTGTTCTGCCACATTATAATTTTGGTTACAGCTCTCAAATGTCAGAACAGAAAATCGTGAACCGAAGATGTGTCACCGACAAAACCATTTAAAAGACAAGTCTCAGCACAACAGACTAAGGAGACATCCCACTGTAGGACACTGGATGTTAACCTACAGTTTTTAAAAAAACAGCTTCCTTTACAAAACACAGAACTAAACGGGCACCATGATGAAGTGGCCAATCCCTTTCCTTTCCAGTCCTCCCAGGGGGCCTTGCCAGGGACTCTGCCTGCCTCGGCACTGCCAGGACCAGGAGAGGAACATTCAGAAAGTACCAAACTGCAGAAATAGCCTTTGGTGGAAAATCCATGAATGTGCTTCCTCCTCAACTCCTCCTAGCTCCTTGGAGTGCAGGTCCCTTTGGAAACACCCCCCCACCCCCGCTCACCGGAAGTAGAGTGCAGTCCCCTACCCCGCTCTCTATCTCTGCAGCTGATGAGTGTTCAAAGTCTTACCTCAAAGTCTTACCAAAGGCCCTGCCCGCTCTGGTGGAAGACAGCCCCAGCCAGTTGGGGTGACTGACAGGTATAAAATGATAGCAGCAATCACAATGCATTGCTTCTCACACATTGCTCACACTACCTCTTTTTCTTAAAGTGACCTCCATTCCCACCACATCCCTGTAACCTCCGCCTCAGACCTCCTTTCCATCCTTTGAAGTTCAATGTCCAGGCTGTCTACTCCCTGATAACTTCCAGAGTAACGGGACAAAGCGATGCTTCTCCAGTTTCTGTTCCTATCAAATCTATTTGCAGCCTCGCACTGCAGACTGGGCTGCATCACCCGTCTGCTACAGGGAGCGTCCGAGAGGCCGCAGAGTCGCACTGCACAGCCTGGCTGCCTTCCTTTCCCAGCCGGGCCTCTCTGCTCAACCAGACATGGAATGGATTTTCAGTCACTAACAAACCGGAACTCTCGGAAGGCTGGTACCTTTGATGTACTTCTTTAAAAGCTTGTTTTAGAATAGCCATCTTTAATATTAACTGAAATGGAGAAAAATGTATTTTCTTTCTTGTTATATATGCTTTAGCTTTATTGACACCTACTATCTCATTATATATACATTTATATGTGAGATTCAAGGCATCGTTCTGAAGATAAAACACAACTGGTCCTTACTATTTTAGCATTATTAGTACTCAATTAAGACAAAGGGTGAACATGCACATAATGTCACAGTATTAAAAATCAAATTGGCTTCTTTAAAAGGAGACAGATATTAATAGAGAAAAAGCAGATAAAGATTCCTTTTCCTCACTCCATCACCACACACAGAGTTAAAAGTTGACTACGATGGTGGTTTTAAAGATACGTACACGTAGTCTTTGATACTCTTTCTTTGAATAAGTGGTGAGTAATTCTTCTCCCTTGAGTGTGGGCTAGACTGATGGACACGCCTGTAACAAACAGGATATTGTTGAATGGTACTGTAGAAGGGATGGGATGTTATTGACAAGTTTATATTCTAGTCTTAGTCTCTCTCTGTCTCTGTATTCTTTACAATCACTTGCTTTGAAGAAAGCCAGAAGTCCTGTCATATGAGCAGCCCTATGGAGAGTTCTGTTTATGACCAACTGCCTCAGTTCCCTCTGAGAGTGAAGCAATTTCTCAAGGACCTTCAAGTGACTGCAAACCCTCCTCAAAACTTGACTGCAATTTCATGACAATCTCTGAGTCAGATTCACTCAGTTAAATAACTTCTGGGTTCCTGTCTCTCAAAAACTGGTAAAATAACTGCCAATTTGGGAATAGACTTATTGCCCTGCAGGAGGTAACTGTTATAACGCACAATTCCCAAAATACTTTCTCTTTTCTCTCCCTCTAACCAGAAGTGTTACCTTTGCAATAAATTGACTAGAAACCACAGTAGCTTCAAGCCAAGGAGAGCCAGGAAGAAATTCACAGGGTGAGGGGTAGAGATTTTTGTCCACATCTTAGCTGTGATCTTGAATGACTTAACTAAGTTTTTTGTTTCGTCTTTTTTTAATCTCAGTTTCTTTAGACACTTGCAAGAACAAAGCAGAACCTACCAAATAAAGTACTAGAATTAAATAAGATACCAAACCCTTAGAATAGTCTGCTAAGTGGTAATTGCTTAATAAATAGCCACATTAAGGCATTATTATTGTTGTTCAAAAACAAAAGCTAAGAGTTTGCTGGGGAAGACACTCAAGCTCACAGAGTACAACAGTCCGACACCTCTGTGCATAACTAACCCACTGCCTCCTCCAACATCAGAAGTCAGGCACCTGAAGGCACTAGAAAGTCTTGGGGAGTGAATGTGACCTATATAGAAAGTCAAACTGCATTCTGCTCCAGACCAAAGAAACCCCAGGAATACATTCCTCTGAACCACCCAGAGCTCCAGATCACTCTGTAACCCACAGGCCATGTGCTTGGGCACAGCGGTAGGCCACAGGATAAAGTCTTTCCAAAAGAAACACCACACAGCACCATGTGGCCATGGGCTGTCTTGTCCTGAACGCTCGCTCGTGCCCACACAGGAGCAACAAACCACATACTAATTTTGCATTTGAATATGCTATTCAAATAAGGACTTGGGCAAACTAGATAATCTTTAAATAATATTTAAGGATATTTTTTGTTTGCAGTGAAAAATCAAGAAAAGGAAAAAACAACATTAACCTGATAGTGATTGATGCATGTCAGGTCTGAGAAACACAACACAGACCAATTTTTAGTCTCTGTGCTTCTCCACTTCAGGCTAAAGGAATGAGTCATGTCGAATCTGATTCTCATGACAGGAGTTACATGCTGGGCTGTGTGTCCCCTAGAAGTCTTTGCATTGACTTCTCTTTCCCTTAGGAGCTTTTAACTTGCCAAGGATCAGTTCCCCCAAAACAGGGCTTTAACTTCACAAAGGCAGTCAGCTGTATTCAGAATGCTATCCTTGGGCAAAACAAACCAGCTTTTCTGTTTAAATAAAATGTGTGCTTTGTACTCATCATTTCATTAGGCAGAAAATTAACTCCAAATTTCCATTCAGAACATAATAAGTATTCTGGATGGCAACTGAAGGAAGATAAATCAAAGAAAGAAAGGAGAAAACAGCTGTTCAAGACCATAGGTACCTGACACCAAACACAACTTCTCACCACATCTTATTTCTAGTTGGGTGGGGGTGGAGGGACTAGGGTTGGGAGGATTGCCTGAAAATCGTGATTACCAAAACAGTGATTATGATTATTTATAGAATCCCTGTGGATTTGGGGTGCACCAGAGGTCACCTGAGGCCTCTCACTGTCACAGCCCTAGGAATTTTTTCTAAGTCCTTGCAACTCAAGATTATTTGCAAAATCACTGTTCGGTATTTACACTCATTCAAGAAACAATAAATAAGGTGAAATGTGGCAAACCTGACCCTGCCCAACAGGAAGCCATAGCCTCTCTGGTCATAAAGAGTGACTCTGGCAGAACCAGCCCCAAACTACCCGCTTTGAAAGGCCAGAGGGTCCGTAGCTGCAGACTCTTCTATCACGTTTCTCTGTTAAAATCTGGCCCATTGTTTGATGTTTCACCTGACTACTCAGTTAACACTGATCTTTCTTTCTTCAACATCAAGTCTATTCATAGCCTATATCATATAATGTACTGGCAATTAATTAAATAAATTAAGTGTTCACTGTTTTATTATTTCTGCATTTTTTTAATCTTCTGATAAAAAATATAAGGAATCTATTAATGTTTTACAAGTTTGTATTTATAGTATTTTGTGACATCATTTTAAAAGTTATATCTGTTATTGTGAAAAATTATCATGTTCCTCTGACAAATAGAATTTAAAGTGTAGAGTCATTGCTTACTGTGGTACAGAAGTAAAATTTGGAACCTTATGTAACAACAATAGGCACGAAGTCTAGCTTCAAAGTTCAGATGAGAAAAATGGGAAAAGTGAGTCAGAAAGCCAGACCTTGCAGAAACTGGTTATGTTTTCTGGAAGAGAGAGGGGAGGGGTTGGTACCTCCCATAAATGGCAAATGGATCTTGGTGTTTGAGCCTGCAATATCGGCAGAGGAATATGAATGGAATGTCACAGATAGAGCAGCTACTCAAGATGGTAACCATAACCTAGTTACCAGATACACATACAGAATCACTTTCTAACGTACCACAGATACTAAATTAGAAACACGAACAGGCAGACCATCTATAAAAGCAACAAAAATGTAAAATCATTTATATACTGATTTACTGAGACAGAAAAGGAATCTTGCCTAAATGGCAAAATATGTATACTGTTGCATAGGAAGGCTGAATATTACCAAGGTGATAATTCTCCCAAAATCACTTATAAGTTTTATACAAATCCAATAAAAATTCCAGTGGAATTTTTCCTTAGAATAAAAAAAAAACAATTATAACTCATAAAACTATGTAAAAAAAAAAAGGTCAAACAACAACAACAAAAAACCTGTTTGGGAAAGAAGAATACCATGGCACGCTGGTCCTTCACATTTCCAATCCACCGAGCTCTCAGGGAGCAGGGGCATGACACTGAAGACGATGTCACCAGGGGGAGGACATGAGCTCACAAGTCTGAACATAAGTATTTAATAAGGATACATGTGTTGAGAAAGCACATAAAGAATGAAAAAATGATGTTGAAACAGCAAACTATTTGGGGAAAACACAGCTGAACTCCTATTTGGGTGTTTTGGGGTCCTTTACACATCTACCCAAGACTCAGGAGACCACCTTCCTGTCTGTGCTGTGGTCTCAAGTATGTTAGCTTATCTTGGGGTACATTTCACTCTCTTGGTAAATAAAAGCTCAATATCCCTGTGTGACACGGCCTGTGTCTTCCCCTACTTTCTAAGTAAAGACCCACTTAGTTCTCAGATGATGATAGAGTGTATGTAAGAATGTGTGTGGCAAGATTCACTAAGAAAAAAAGAGAAAGGACTCATATAAACAAAATCCAAAATGAAAGAAGAAAAATCACAACAGATATCATAGATATACAAAGAATTATTGTACAATAAATACTATGAAAAACTATATGCCACCAAATTTAACAATATAGAAGAAATGGATAAATTCCTAGAACAATACGATCTTCCTAGACTGGGTCATGAAGAAGTAGAAAGCCTAAACAGACCCATAAGCAGGAAGGAAATAGAAACAACTATTAAAAACCTCCCCAAAAGTAGAAGTCCAGGGCCAGACGGCTATACTAGTGAATTCTATCAAACATTCAAAGAAGACTTGGTTCCTATTCTACTTAAAGTCTTCCAAAAAATTGAAGAAGAAGCAATACTGTCAAACACATTTTATGAGGCCAACATAACCCTCATACCAAAATCTGGCAAGGACAACACAAAAAAAGAAAACTACAGACCAATATCTCTAATGAATACGGATGCTCAAATACTAAACAAAATACTAGCAAATCGAATACAACACATTAAAAAATAATACATCATGATCAAGTGGGATTCATCCCAGAATCACAAGGATGATTCAACATACGTAAAAAGGTTAACGTAATACACTATATCAACAAAACAAAGAACAAAAACCACATGATCTCATCAACAGATGCAGAAAAGGCATTTGATAAAATACAACATCATTTTATGTTTAAAACACTCAACAAAATGAGTATAGAAGGAAAATATCTCAACATAATAAAGGCCATTTATGATAAACCATCAGCTAACATTATATTAAATGGCATAAAAATGAGGACTTTTCCCCTAAAATCAGGGACAAGACAAGGTTGTTCACTCTCTCCACTCTTATTCAACGTAGTGCTGGAAGTTCTAGCCAGAGCAATCAGACAAAAAAAAAGAAATAAAAGGCATTCATATTGGGAAGGAAGAAGTAAAGGTTTTACTTTTTGCAGATGATATGATCCTATACATCGAAAACCCCAAAGACTCCACAAAAAGACTACTAGAAACAATAAACCAATACAGTAAGGTCACAGGATACAAAACTAATATACAAATCTGTTGCCTGCCTATATGCCAACAATGAAACATCAGAAAACGAGCTCAAAAAAATAATCCCCTTTATGATTGCAACAAAAGAAAATAAAATACCCAGGAATAAACATAACAAGAATGTAAAGGATGTATATAATGAAAACTTCAAAGCATTGTTAAGGGAAATCGAAAAAGATATAATGAAATGAAAAAATATTCTTTGTTCTTAGATAGGAAGAATAAATATAGTCAATATGACTATATTATCCAAAGCGATATACAAATTTAATGCAATTCCCATCAAAATTCCAATGTCATTTTTTAAAGAAATGAAACAAAAAATTCACCAGGTTTATATGGAACTATAAAAAATCCCAAATAGCCAAAGAAATCCTAAGGAAAAAGAACAAAGCTGGGGGCATTACAATACCTGACTTCAAATTATATTATAGAGCCACAACAATCAAAACAGCATGATATTGGCAGAAAAATAGACACTCAGACCAATGGAACAGAATAGAAAGCCCAGAAATAAAACCACATATATCAGTGGTCAAATAATTTTTGATAAAGGGTTCAACAACACACAATGGAGAAAAGAAAGGCTCTTCAACAAATGGTGCTGGGAAAACTGGAAAGCCACATGCAAAAGAATGAAACTCGATTACAGTTTGTCCCCTTGTACTAAAATTAATTCAAAATGGATCAAAGACCTAAATATAAGACCTGAAACAATAAATTACATAGAAGAAAACTTAGGTACTAAACTCATAGAACTTGGTTATAAAGAGCACTTCATGAATTTGACTCCAAACGCAAGGGAAGTGAATACAAAGATAAATCAATGGGAGTACAACAGACTAAGGAGCTTTTGCACAGCAAGAGAAACTGACAACAGTCCTGGCCGGTTGGCTCAGCGGTAGAGCGTCGGCCTAGCGTGCAGAGGACCTGGGTTCAATATCCGGCCAGGGCACACAGGAGAAGCGCCCATTTGCTTCTCCACCCCTCCGCCGCACCTTCCTCTCTGTCTCTCTCTTCCCCTCCCGCAGCCAAGGCTCCATTGGAGCGGGGATGGCCCGGGCGGGTGCTGGGGATGGCTCCTTGGCCTCTGCCCCAGGCACTAGAGTGGCTCTGGTTGCAACATGGCGACCCCCAGGAGGGGCAGAGCATCGCCCCCTGGTGGGCAGAGCGTCGCCCCCTGGTGGGCGTGCCGGGTGGATCCCGGTCGGGTGCATGCGGGAGTCTGTCTGACTGTCTCTCCCTGTTTCCAGCTTCAGAAAAATGCAAAAAAAAAAAAGAAAAAAAAAAAAGAGAAACTGACAACAAAACAAACACAGCCAACTAAATGGGAGATGATATTTTTAAACAACAGTTTAGATAAGGGCCTAATATCCAAAATATATGTACAAAGAACTCATAAAACTCAACAATAAACAATCCAATAAAAAAATGAGAAGAGGACATGAGCAGACACTTCTCCCAGGAAGAAATACAAATGGCCAACAGATATATGAAAAGATGCTCATCTTCATTAGCTATTAGAGAAATGCAAATCAAACCTACAATGAGATACTACCTTACGCCTGTTGGATTAGCTATTATCAACAAGACAGGTAATAGCAAGTGTTGGAGAGGCTGTGGAGAAAAAGGAACCCTCATCCACTGTTGGTGGGAATGTAAAGTAGTACAACCATTATGGAAGAAAGTACGATGGGTCCTCAAAAAATTAAAAATAGAACTACCATATTACCCAGCAATCCTTCTACTGGGTATATACCCCCAAGACTCAAACACACTGGTACATAAAGACACATGCAGCCCCATGTTTACTGCGGCATTGTTCACAGTGGCCAAAACATGGAAACAACCAAAAAGCCCTTCAATAGATGACTGGATAAAGAAGATGTGGTACATACATACTATGGAATACTACTCAGCTGTAAGAAATGATGACATCGGATCATTTACAACAACATGGATGGACCTTGAGTGAAATAAGTAAATAAAAAAAAAACTAAGAACTATATGATTCCATACATAGGTGGGACATAAAAATGTGAAGGTGGATACGCATCCTTGGGGATGCACAGCTGGATTCTGAAGAGTTTGTTTCTAAAGACCTATAGTACTAGACACTGCAGTGTTTTGCTCCATGATACAATTTAGAATAATTTTTCTTTTTCTTTTTAGCAAATACTTCAAAGGATTAGGACAAAACTATAATGCAGAGCTTGACCAGATGGTGGTGCAGTAGATGGAGAAACAGGATGGGATGCTGAGGACCCAGGTTCGAAACCCCAAGGTCACCAGCTTGAGCACGGGTTCATCCAGATTGAGCACAGTGTTGCCAGCTTGAGTATGGAATCATAGACATGACCCTAAGGTCACTGGCTTGAGCAAGGGGTCACTGGCTTGGCTGGAGCCCCCCAATCAAGGCACGTATGAAAAACAATCAATGAACAACTAAAGTGCCACAACTATGAGTTGATGCTTCTTATCTCCCTCCCTCCCTCCCTCCCTCCTCTCCCTCCCTCCCTCCCTCCCTCCCTCCCTCCCTCCCTCCCTTCCTTCCTTCCTTCCTTCCTTCCTTCCTTCCTTCCTTCCTTCCTTCCTTCCTTCCTTCCTTCCTTCCTTCCTTCCTTCCTTCCAGTGGGCGAACTAGTTTGGTTGCGCGGTAGAAGAATACACAGTAATGAGGCATATGAGTGAGGGAGTTGGCACCCCCCAGTACGCTTACCTATGCCATTTTGGACTGTTAAAAGCGCAAGTGTTTTGTTTGTGTTAGGCTAAAGTGTGTTTTGACTTACACCAAAATTTGGGTTACATCGCTTCAAAGGAACGGAACTGTGTCGTAACTCGAGGACACCCGTGTGGACATTTTTTGAGCTCATACAGCTGGATGACCATCACACCCCAAGCAGCGGTGTGCTTTAGCTTATGACAACCCCCTTCCCTTTCCAACTGCTATGTTTGTGCACATGACACACCAGGGACATGAGCCTGGGCATCAGAACTACACATCCACCTGGAGGTGGCAAGCATGTCACAGACTAAGAATGTAGGATAAGTCAACTTCTTACCCTTGTAGAAAGTTAACCCTTTTCTTTGTAAAATTCCCAAGTCAGAAATTCAGGGCTTTCTAATGGCCCCTTGGCATTTGACTTGTGGTGTTTGCTTTAGCAAAGTGCACTAATCCAGGTAACCTTGGGGACCGCCTATAGGGTGTGGTACAGGGGGAGGAAGATCGTGTTCAGGAGGACACACTGCCCTGAGGGTCCTCCTGCAGCCCCTGCTGAGCATTTGGAACCCACGCCACCTGTTCTCTGAAGCAGTGGACAGACAGACAGCAAGGGAAGACAGACCACTGATGGCTGGCAGCCCTTCCTATTGAGACCAGACTTTCATCTGGGCAGAAAGAAATGCTGGACTTCTCACACACAAGGGTCACCGTGCTGCAGGTGTCGCTTCCACGGTGGCTTGAAAACTGTCAGACTCTGCGTTCCCTGCGTCTTTGAGATTTCACACAAAGAACTTTTCTAACTTTATTTTTGACCATTTCTTCTTTCCTTTCTTTTTTAAAATCAAAAGCCTTTGATTGAGCAGTATGATTGTATAGTTCAAATGCATTATTTAAAAGTCAGTGCTAAGAAAAACATTTCGTATGTAAGAAGCCTCAGCAACTGCTCTGCTTGACCTCAATTTACGTCCCACAAAGACTCACAGTATTAATACCGAGAAAAGAACATGCTTTCCATGTAACTGGTGAGAAAATAAAGATTACAGACTTGCTTTTCCTTCTTATTAAAGAAATATGAAAGCTTCTTAAATAGACAGTGCAATTTTTCTTTCAGGAGCAAAAGTATTAGGCTTTTAGAGCTATGTGAACCTCCATTAACCAATTTATCTAATCCATCAGCATGTTTTTATTGGGTGCAATTTAATTGTCAGGTCTGTTGTAATTGCAAGGCTCCGGTAATTAAAAAACAACACTGCCATTCTTCCTCCTTACAGAACAAAACCTAAAAGAGAAGCATAGTTACTAATTCTGGCCATTGCCAGCAAGGAGCAGAGGGGTCCTCTAATGAAGACAACCTGCTCCAGGGAGGCAGTCAGAGGAGACCTTTCCGAGGGCCTAGGACTCAGCTGAGACCCAAGGAATGGGGGAGAGAGGCCAGCCGCCCAGCAGGAGCCTTGAAAATGACTGTTTCTGGAAAGAAGGTCCCAAGGGATGAAATTTTATGTCATTTCCAAACACTCCTGATGAGGTCAAGAGAAAATGCACGCAGACTCAATTTTCTCTGTGGGGAACTGGCTGCTTAGATAGAGGCCCTCTGGAGCTGATGCTTCAATTTTCTCACACTTTCTTTCTAAACACATTCTAAACTTTATTTTCCATAAATCTGGTAAACCTTTATATCTGCTCTGTAGTTTAAATTTCCAAGAGCTCCTTAATATTTTTTTGTTGTCCACTGTTTGCTCATCCTGTTCTTGCTTCACAGGTGAACTCTCTGCCCTGAACCCCCCTCCCCCCTCCCATGTTGGTTGGTTTGGTCTCTGCCTTTCCTGTGAGAAGCCTGGAGATGCTTGGCTGACTGCCTATGTGAGTGTGAGTGTGTGTGTGTGGAGGGGTCTGTGAACAAGCCTATTATTGTCGAGGGGAAGGTAGTCTGGCCAAGCCCTGTTGTGGAGAGCTGCAGCCCTTCCTGTCCTGGCTGGAGGTCTCGGACGGCCTTGATGTCCACCTGACGGACAGCAGCTGGGAAGACTCTGCTGTCTATACACGGACGATGCCAACCTTTATGTAATCCCGGCACTGTGCTGGCCCGTGCAGGGCAGACTCTCTTATCTTTTCAGAGGGCAAATCTATATTTTCCTACCTGGTGGGTAGAGTGGCTGTGGCCCCCCTCCACCCCCATCCCTGGGTTGGAAAGAGCAGGGATCCAGGGAACTAACTGCCTTACACATTTCCAACAGGTCAGATTCTCCTCCTTCTCTGGTGGCCGCTAGTGCCACCAGCTCCTGAGCCACCTTACCAGCTGCGCTGTGGGCTTTCTGCCTTTTCTTACTGCAGGCCAAGCAGTCGAATGTCTGGGGTCTCCTGTCAGCTGCCGCCTGTCTATTGCTTTTCAATTTCCAAGTTGCGTTGCCATAGATCTCCCCATCAAAATAAAAGTCTCATTTTATTCATTATCACGGGGCTTCAGGAACAAGCAGATATGCTTCAAAATTTTACTTACCATGTACCTTATAAGCTCAGATATCTTTTTTTCCCGACAATGGAAAATTTAATTCTTATCCCTTGATCTCTCCATACTTGTCAAGAGTATTGCCCACTCCCTCCTTCATGAAATGGCCTCTCCCTCCGCCTCTGGACACCTCATTCTCCCTCCTCCTCCTGCTCTGACCGATTCTCCTCAGACTCTCTCCCACCATCAGAGCGAAGTCCTTGAGCTCAGCTTTAGGAACGCCTCCAACCCACATGATGCCGTTTGCCTTCTTTGCCTTTGTCTGACTGTCACAGATGTCCAGCTCCAGACTGACTTCACCTCTCAGACCTAGAACTACGGACCCAGAGGCTCACGAGGATGTCCTTTGATGTCTAAAGGCAGCTTCAAGTTAACATGTCTGAAAGAGCACTTATGATCTGACCTGCTCAAACCAGGCCCGCCTTCAGCACTGTCAGGTGGTACACCACCCAGGTACACAAGCGAAAAACTGGTGTTCATCCGGGACACTTCCTTCTCACTTCCCCATAGTCAGTCCTCCAGGTTCTGTGGATAGGACTTCAGCTCTACCTGCACTTAGTCACTTGTCTCCGTTTCTCCTGCCACTGCTTCCCAACATGGCCCCATGAACTAGCCTCTGCACTCGTCCTCTGACTCTAACTGGCCATGTTCTCCACCCTAATTCCAAGCTAATTCTTGTATTTTTTTTAATGACTGCAAGAGTTTTCATAGCTCTGCTTAAAATCGTGGCCGATTAATTTGCATTTGGATACAGCCTAAATCTTCATGTTTGTCGACAGTATCATGGAAGGCACATTCCCTCCCTAACGCACCCGTTCCACCCTACATCATGTCATTCTAGGGTTTTCTGTACTTTAGCCTCATTGACCACCTTTATTTCCTTGAATGCCTTGTGCCCCTCCTGACCCAGGGCCTTTGCACATGCTTTTCCAAGTGCCTGGCTCTTGCTTTGTTGTGACTGCTTAACCTCTAATCACTCAGGGGCATTTTCTCCAGCGAATCAGGAACCCATCCATGCTTCTCAGCCATGCATTGCACTGTGGTCGCTGCTCACAACCTGTTTCCTCACCAGGTAAGAGCTGCTTCTGACCTTTGTATCTTCAATGTAAGCCTAGTATCTGACACCTTGTAAGCATTCTGTCATTGTACTGTGAATGAATAAAACCTTATTGAATAGGAAGAAAAAGAAATGATCAGTGATAAGAATGTATACGTTTGATACATTCGAAAACAGGTATTTTCAAAAAAATGTTTTTCAAACGAGAGATTTCATAGACAACACATGTCAACGTGTCCTTACCTTCTTTGTTTTGCCCATTGCCTTCAGGATGGAGAGATTTAAGTCTTCGAGCACCACCAGGACATTTTCGTACTCGCCCAAGTGCTGAGAAAAGTATTCTGAAAAGTAAAGATAGTCATGTAAATTCAAGTTTGCTTTTAGGTAATCACAAAACAAACAAAAATACACCTATAAAACAATTAAAATATCAGCTATAAATGAAAACTGGAAGGTTTTCAAATAAGACTAGTTTCCCTATGCTCATTTCATTTAAAAATAACCTGGATGGTCACCATT
Source organism: Saccopteryx bilineata (assembly GCF_036850765.1). Taxonomy (NCBI): domain Eukaryota; kingdom Metazoa; phylum Chordata; class Mammalia; order Chiroptera; family Emballonuridae; genus Saccopteryx; species Saccopteryx bilineata. The sequence goes on along the minus strand of NC_089492.1, from coordinate 83,059,391 downwards.
ATTTATGAAGAAATATTCTTTTCTGCAAAAAAAGAAAATATGAATTTGGATCTATGGACAAGCCAAAACTACCGTATTTTTCGCTCCATAAGACGCACCTAGGGTTTTAAGGAGGAAAATAAGAAAAAAAATATTCTGAACCAAATGGTGTGTTAAAATCTTTAATAAAATATCGAATTTTTCGCTCCATAAGATGCATGGGTGTTTTCCCCTCCACTTTGGGGGGGGGCAAAAAGTGAGTTTTATGGAGCAAAACATATGGTAATATAAATACCTACAAATTTATGTACTGAAAAGACCAAGAACTTTGTCCCTGGAAAATCAGCAGCTTTCACTGTCCCCATGAACTCGTCATTGTCATTTATTACTGTCTCTCACTGGTGCTGTAAGCATCTATGGAATTAAACTGATCGCACACAAGCTGCCTGTGATCACTGGGATAAATTTCAGCACGTTTGACAAAAAATTCCTTGAATAATTTACTTAACATTCCAGGTAGAATTATTTATTGACATTGGCATTAATAACAAATGAGAAATACCACTGACTCACTTATTAGTAAATGTGCAGACTTCTGAGAAGAAAACGCAGGTGTATAATAAATCAATTCTAGATATTTTTGTCACAATACAGTAAACACATAGATGAAAAAGAAATGACATGTTTTTGACAAAAAGCAAATGCATTCCTGATTATACATTTGGTAAAAAACAGTGTGATGCAAACCATCTCATAGAAAGGTTCTTTCAGGAAGAGATTTGTGGAAGATAAGGAAGCAGATACTCAACTGCCTGGTTCAAAGTAACACCAGTAACACTGGTTATAATGTTGACTTTGACAGTGTTGACAAAGATGCCTAACCTGCTTCTGCAATTATTGGTAATAGACAAAACTCAACATAAATTACAAATCAAGTTAATGTGATTTTACAAAATATTCTTAAGTTGGCAAGTAATCATTATCAGAATAGATAAATTAAACAAGCAAAAAGTGTGAAGAAAAATGCAAAAAGGTGAAGCTGTTAGCACATTTTAACTTTAATATAGACCAAGAATCAAGGAAGAATCTAATGGGGGTTTTCAAAGCAAGCGGCAGACATACATGGAGAACAAAATTCAGTACTTAAAATGCAGGGTTATGAAAAGAAAACACAAAGGAGAGCTACCTTTAAAAATAAATATTTTCATAGACAAGATTTTTGCCTCAATCAGTGAACGTCCCAGGATGGAATATGAATTGTCTACGCACTTATGCACCAAGGGACACGCTACAGGACCAGGGGCCCCAGGGAACTCTGACAAGTCAGATGAGAGAGCCGGAGACATTGCACATGAACAGAGGAGATGACTCCTCCACCCTGTCATTCCGAGGGCTCATCTTCTCACCCCCCCCACCTTAGCACACACTTACTTAGTGCCCTCGGTGTGCCAGGTGCTGTGCCAGGTGCTGTGCTAGGAGCTTGGAACTCAGAGATGAGCCAACTAGGTCTCTGTTGTTAGGGAGCCTACGGTCAGACAGAGGAGACATACATCCCAACCAGCCCCTGCCACACTTGTGATCTCTGTCCAAGAGCCAGGTACAGAGGGAGTGCCAGGACAGGGTGGAGCGGGAACCCCAGGGTCGCCTGCTCCCTAGCCAGCATGGCCTGTGCTCACAGGTTCAACAACATAGCTGCAGAGAAACAGTTCTCCCCTGCCTGTCCCCCAGCGCTCACTGCAGAAGCAGACAGCTGGATGGACCCTGATGGCTTTACGCTAAGTTAAACAAGTCAGAGAAAGACAAATACTGTGTGGTTTTACTTATTTGTAGAATTAAGAAAACTAAGGAAGACATGCAGATGGCCAACAGATATATGAAAAAATATTCAACAGCATTAGTTACAAAGGCAATGCAAATTGAAACCACAATGAGATACCACCTCACTCCTGTCAGAATGGCTATTATCAATAAGACATGAAATAAACGTTGGGGAGGATGTGAAGACAAGGAAACCCTTTCATGGTGTTGGTGGGAATATGAATTGGTGCAGACACTGTGGAAAACAGTATAGAGCTTCCTAGAAAGATTAAGAATAGAGTTACCATATGACCCAGCAATCCCTCTGTGGGTATCTACCTGAAAAATTTGAAAACACACACATAGGGTATCTGCACTCGCATGTTCATGGCAGCATTTTTCACAGTGGCCAAGACAAGGAAACAACCTAAGTGTCCTTTGATGGCTGATTGGGTAAAATGGAATATTACTTGGCCATAAAAAGAATAAATTTTACCATTTGCCACAACATGGATGAACCTAGAGCATATTGTGCCAAGTATGTCAAACAGAGACAAATACCTTATCATTTCACTCATATGTAGAATATAAAACAAAATGCAATAATGAACAAACAGAACACAAACTCATAGTCACAGACAACAGAATGGTGGTTGCCAGAGGGGGTGGGGTTAGGGGAAGATGAGGGTAAATGGGGTCAAATACATGCTGATGGAAGGAGATCAGGCTTCAGCAGGTGAGCACACAATAGACCACACAGCTGCCGCATTATAAAGCTGTACACCTGAAATTTATATAATGTTATCAACCAATGTTACCCCAATATATTTAATTTAAAAAATAAAAAATAAATTGGTGGCTTGATCATAATAAGAGTTATCACCAGAAAAAACTTTTTATGACCCATCTACAGAGCAGGGCAGACTTCCATTACCGAATTCCTGCTCTTCCTATTGTCCTGTAGTGACCTCCTCCCTTCTGAAGCCCCAGGTTCCTGACCTCCCGCTGACGACCTCATGATGAATAATAAAGCGTCTGTGGGATAAACCTGACCAGCACAGTGACCAAAAGTCACTGCCCAGGATGGTCTGGTCTGATCCCAGATTCCTAACTGCGCAGGGCCTGGTGGGAAGTCACCTCCAGGCCCACAGCGTCCTTAGCAAGGGCCATTCTTTACCTATGAGCCCTGTCCGCTGTTCCTATGCCTCTAGGATAGCACACCTTTGACATGTCAGAGTAACTTTCTTCCTCCACTCCTCGAAGGCATAGCCACAGGAACCAGAGCAGGAGGCCACAGAACCTTAGCTGTTATCTTGTTCCCCAAAGACAATCTCTATGTGCTGTGAGTGCTCATGGTGAGCTATCCTGTACCTCCAGTGTAAAAAAAATGTTTCTCCATGTAGGCTTTCATCCAGCCCTAGAGATCTCCCTACTTTGCTTTCTCCTACCTCCTGAATCAGCAGCCAAAGGATTTCATGCACCTGCCTTAAGTCTTCTCTTTGAATTCTAAAGTATAGAATAAGCTGCAAAATTGCCATTCTCTGGAGCATTTTCTTAATCTGTTGAGAGATTTTGATTCTGGGCATGTCCACAAAATTTGTCTTAAATATACTTTTATAGAATTTTTCTATAGGCTAGACTTTCTCTTGTCAATACTTAGCTCAGAATGTCTTATACACCTCATTTTCCCTTTCTGTCTCTTACTCTCTTATGTACACTGCTCACGAAAACTAGGGGATATTTTATTGCTTCATATTCATTTTGAGATATCCTCTAATTTTTGTGAATAGTATATATGGGGTTTCCATATGTAGGTATGTAGTTAAATTTGCTTATTTTCTCTTGTTAATTTACCCCATGTAGATTTGATTATTAGACCACATAAAAAATTATAGAGGTAGAAAACATTTTGTTCCTCCCCACAAGGCCAAACTTGGACAACGCTATTACTGTATATATAATATTTACAACTTAAAGCATAAAACTTAAACCTTCTAGTTTTCAGAGAAATACAGCTGTTTCAAATTGAATAGTCTCACAATTCTTCATAATTTATTCATAGCAAAGAATCCTAAAACTATTTGCCTTTCCACATTCCTAGCCCTTGACTTTTGTTTCCACAAATATGAAGAAAATAAATGAAGAAGCCATTACATCAGAAATTTGTAAAGATTTCACTCCTCATTGAATCACTTGTTTTGCAAGTGACATGGAAACTCCAGAGTGGTTTAGGCAGGTGTTGAACAAAGTCGGTTTTACATGTCAAGAGGTCAGTTTCGCAAAACAGTAACAAAAATATCTCCCCAATATATTTGAAGAGAATAATAAATTTGTATTAAACACCAATTTAAAAATACATTCAGCCCTGTCTGGATGGCTCACTGAAGTCACAGATTCAATCCCTAGTTAGGGCACATACAAGAAGCACCAATGAGTACACAACTAAGTGGAACAACAAGTTAATGTTTCTGTCTCTCTCAAATCAATGGAAAAATTATAATAAAAATACAATCAAACTGCTGGAGAACTTGCTCTTGTGAAACTAATTGTCCCAATTTTAATAACATTTTTTTCTTTAGTTAACAAATTATGAGGACCGAGTCTTTCCACAGTGAAATACATGATGGAGCAAAATTCGTTGATAAAGACATCCCCAGAGATCGTGAAGATCTGTGATTTGATTCCAGGACCTTGACTATGACATTAACTCAGGACATGCAGAAATTCATGACAGTGTTCTTTTTCATTCTCAAACAGGTCATGGGTCAACTGGTCTCAAACTTACCACATAATTCCTCTGTGTCAAGATTGCTGAAAAGATGAAAAAAAAAGTATTACTTTGGTAATATTTTTAAAGTTTGAGATGGCTAAATACAGTTATCTCCCAATCTACATTATGTTAATAGATGGTATATAGTTATGATATTTTTCTTATAAGTTCCATTGTTTAAATAGTCAATCATAAGTCACTTATTCCAGGTAACAAATCAATGTAACTTCTTATATCGTAGCCTAAAGAAGGAAATCCATCATATTAACAAAAAACTAAAGGGGAATTAATAAAATTCACCAGTTATTTCTAATTTAAAAACAGTAAATGCCATTGGAATCAAAAGAAGTAAACCTCCTCAAAGTCAAGGGGAAGGGAGTCCCAGGAGCTCTCTCCACTGGGGGCCGACAGGAATGAAGGACCAAATTCATGTTCAGTGTTTTTGGCAACTTGTGGCGATGTTTTAGTCCTTCCCTGAAATTGGGAGCCCAGGAAGAGCAGGCAGACATAACCACAACTTTGGAGAGATGGCAGGAAAGCAAGAAAAAGGCCAGACCAAGCGGATAGGGAGACACATGCAAATGAAGGAAGGGAAGAGTTCTTGTTACAGCCAGACAAGAGGCTGAGAGGGGCGGAGTCGACAGGTGGGGAGATGTCAAGCGGGGGTAGGTGGGGAGGGTCTGGAGCACAGTGGGAACCTTGGATAGGGAAGCATATTTTTTTATGCAAGCCTAAAATTAAAAAAGAAAAAAGGCAGAAATCTAATTGGTTTATACCCATGTCTGTTTTCCACTTCAGAGGTTTCTAAATCTGGCTGAGCCCCTGAACTACCTGGAGAATTCTTCAGACTGCAGATTTCCAGGCATGACCGTTAGACACTGAGCTTCAGAAATTCAAGATGTGGCTCATGAATTTCTTGTGAAAAGCTGCCCCAGCATTTATAGTAAATAGCCTCTACCTCTCACACTTGACCTCTCACACCAACAAATCAAATAAAGTATTCCTTAGCAATGAAACAGTCATTGCTGTGCAGAACACCTGCTGTGTTGTAAGTGGAAGATTATGTTATTATAATCATATATGCATGATAAATGGCACACACCCAGAATGCCCCGTCACTCACTTCTCTGTCCCGTCCAGGGCATAGACTGCTCATCCAGGGCACAGACTGCTCACAGAGGCCAGCCCCCGAGGGTGTGGACTTCTCCCTGTAAGGCTGGCATGGAGCCTCAGCTTCAGGAACACTGTCCGGAGCCAGGCAAGGGCTGCTGGCTCCCAGAGCTCACACTACACAGCTTTCTCTACCAGCCACTAACACTGCACGGACTGCTCTGGCTCCAGGCCACTCTACTCAAACTCCAGTTCCATTTCTGAAACCACCTCCTGGGTGTTTCTCCTGGGGAATCTGCTGTTGTTTATACCCAGGCTGCATGGCACAGGGGCTCAGGACCCACCTGGAGACCCAATCCCTCATACTCAGATTCCCAACCCCCAATCACCCCATCACCCATCACTGTGTGGGGCCGTGACTTCCCAGTCAGCTGCTGGTTCCAGGACCACAATTTAGTAACACAACTGACACCACACAGGTCCACCTGAGCACAGCCTCAGGGTTCCTCTGCCCTGACACCAGGAACCATTACACCATCCTCAGCCTGACTGGCTCATACCCCAGGGACAGATTTCTCTAATTACCTTGGGCATTTGTGACTCCAGTCCCACCACCAAGGACTCATCCAAAATGTCCAGTCAGTCTCTCTAAGTCTCTGATTTGGAAAAAATTTCTAACACAGATAATGCTAAAATGCCATCTGGAGTGTTGTGTCAGGCATAGCATTGTGCATGGAGCTAAGAGAATAGATTTGTCTTTCACAGTGATTTTTTTTATTGATGATATTTTATATTTAGAAAATAGCCCATATTTTTATTTAAATTTTAAGCTTGGACAAAGAAACATGTCCTTCTCAAGGCCACACATGTGCTTCAGGTCCCCTCAGGCTACTGTACATCTTGACACTGAATCACTGTTGAAATTTGTCCCATGCTGCATATCTGCAACGGCCGATAGTCAGGAAACTGCACCTTAGGCTAGTCCCTTACATTTCTAAGCTACAGTCCCTCCTGCATAAATTAGGGATAATCATAATTACACCTTTTCCAAAAGATTACTTGTAAAGACATAATAATATGTCATGCAATTAGCCCAGTGCTCAATGTATAATTAGTATCCCCTGAAGTAGCAGCTGTCACTTCAAGGGACATGTAGCTAGTGACGCCCCAGCAAGATAGAGCAGGGCTTCTCTGTCTCACACATATGACAGCATTTCCATCACCCTTAACCATATAACTGATGACCTTTCACGGGTGAGGACAAGAAGAAGGCCTGGGCCATTCTATTGCCAGGTGAGATTTATGTTAGCACAAGGCACAGACAGTAAACACATTAGAAAACCAAGGCGTTCGTAGAAGCTCCCTCATGCTGATGTCTTCTGAGGGTCACGACCCTTGTACTTGCAGTCTTACAACAGGAATCTGCTAATTAGTGAGGGAAGAAAAGAACCATTCTGACATGACAAACATTCTCCAAAGGGACCCCGGTGAGCTCTCTCACATCATCTACCCTCTCGCTGGCCACCATGTTTCCCCCATAACTGCCCCTTCTCTGCCCTGAACCCGGAAAGACCCCCTTCTCTCCCTCTCATGTCATCACGTGGGCCCCTGCACACCTGCCCTGGCCCACCTTCATCACGATGCTGGTTCTGACTCTTCCAACCCATCCTCAGCTTTCCCTCTCTGGAGCCGCAGCTGTGGTTCTGGTCCTGCTCCCAACCCTACTGATCACTGTTAGATTCAGGGAGTACTGGGGCTGCCAAAGAGTGTAACTATTGAAGGAACAGGGAGTGCTGCAAAGAGTGTAACTATTGAAGGAACAGGGAGTGCTGCAAAGAGTGTAACTATTGAAGGAACAGTAAGTGCTGATATGGCTCCTGTGAGGCTGGGAACAAAGAAGGTCAGAGACCCTTATCAGAAGTTTAGGTTTGAAATTCGCCACTAAGCTAAAACCGGCCCCTGTTGCTATGCCGGCCCCTGTTGCTATGCTGCGTGTGACCTCCCTAGCCAATAGCTAAATTGCCACATCTGCTTCTGTCTATGCTTGCTCACTTAGGATATATAAGGGCTTGGCTGTAAGCTCCAGGTGCGGCTTCTGTTTGCAGCTCCTTGTGGGCACGGTGTCTCCAGACATCTTGGGAGTTTGCCCCTGCGCAGGTTAAACTGGCCAATAAAGTAACATCTTAACTCCTGAAAGTCTCCGACGTTTGTTCTCATACCCGGTGGATGCTACAATCACCTCTATCCATTTACCTATCCAGGAAGTGCGTACACTCACTTACACAAACTGGTTTGGGGATTTTAGAACCTCCTAAACATATTCTTGAAACACAGTGTTTTCTCCAAATCAGCCAGCTTGGTCCTGCCTGGTGTTGCTAGTGAGCTAATAAGCCTAATACACCTGTCACCTCACTCCTAGGTGAGTCAGTTCTTGAGAACTCGGGTGATTGATTTCTCAACTTACTCATATCATTCTCAGTGTTCTGGAAATACCACTTGCACAGGGATGCCTGTCAGGACATTGTGCAGGGATCCTCAGTCTAGCTGCCTATTAGAATCACCTAGAAAGCTTAAAAGACAGATGTCATGGTCCTGCCCCCAGACTTCTTACTTAGTTGGTCTTGGGAACAGCCTTGGCCCAATCATTTCTTAAAAGTTCCCAGGTAATTCTCATAAATAAGCAAAGGAAGGAACCACCAGGGGGTACTTGACAGCAAAACTTCCCACATCAGACTGACTAGATTTGAACTCTCCCCTTTTCAAGCTACATCATCTTCCCCCAGTTCCTTGTGCTCTGAGGCAGAGCTTCCTCATGTGTGAGAATAATGGTACATGCAGCCTTACAGGTTGTCCTGGGGGTTATGGAAGGCAAATCTTGAAACAAAGTCTCAGGCAGAGAGCAAACACTCAATTACTGCTACTGTTATTTAAATCAAAACCCTGGCACAGATAACACAACATACACATCAGAACCAAGGCCTAAGTGTCCTGCCTTCTTAGAAACACCTTGATGCTTCTCAGGTGATAGTTAGTGACCTCCTCTCGTCATTATTCCCAGGGACCTGTCTCCACGGTGTGGCTGTGGCTCAACTGCCACTGATGACCTGTTTCTGGGGGTGGCAGCAGGAACAGCAGAGAAAACTCCAACAGGAATGGTGAGGGAACATGAGGCAGGTTCGCAGCAGGTGGAGCAAGGGAACTGAGACAAACAGTTGAGCAGATGTCCAGACTGCTGAGCAGATGTCCAGACCGCTGAGCAGTCCACAGCCAGCTAAGGAATCCTGAGACTCTGTCCTCCCCAACCAGAGACATGTACGATCAGGCAGTCTAAATCTAGCTGAATAAAAATTAATAATACTGAAAAAACTGTAAATAAAATCTTGTTTTTAAATAGCTCTTGCTAGAAAAAATGAGCAAATCTAAAGACTTTTATTACTTTAAACTATAGGTCAATTCTACTCTAGGGAGTTTAGCATATAGTAAGAACTCAATAAATAATTATAGAATAAGTAAATAAGAAAATAGTATAAACGTCCTGGCCGGTTGGCTCAGTGGTAGAGCGTTGGCCTGGCGTGCAGAAGTCCCGGGTTCGATTCCCGGCCAGGGAACACAGGAGAAGCACCCATCTGCTTCTCCACCCCTCTCCCTCTCCTTCCTCTCTGTCTCTCTCTTCCCCTCCCGCAGCCGAGGCTCCATTGGAGCAAAGATGGCCCGGGCACTGGGGATGGCTCCTTGGCCTCTGCCCCAGGCGCTAGAGTGGCTCTAGTCGCAACAGAGTGACGCCCCAGAGGGGCAGAGCATCGCCCCCTGGTGGGCAGAGTGTCGCCCCCTGGTGGGTGTGCCGGGTGGATCCCGGTCGGGCGCATGTGGGAGTCTGTCTGTCTCTCCCCATTTCCAGCTTCAGGAAAAAAAAAAAAAAAAAAAAAAAAAAAAAAAAAAAAAAAAAATATATATATATATATATATATATATATATATATATATATATATATAAAGAAAATAGCATAAACTTAAAAGAATGCTTGACTTTTTGATTGGTGCAGTCTCACTGCTGAAGGTACTTAAAGCTATATTTTTTGTCTTAAACCTTTTGCTGTAAGACTAAAGCCAGTCACAGCTAATCTCTTACAGTAAGAACACTCTAAACTTGTGACCGAGCTGGTGTCTGAGGCTTCTAGAACTATTGCAGTTCCATCTAATAGAAATCAAGCAGAGTGCATAGATTAGATCCTGTTACGGCAATTACTGTACTTTCCATTCTGATAACAATAAAAATGTCTGTGATTTTCTTGCTTTTTGAAGGATCAAGAACAAATTTAAGCACACAGTGAAATAATTGCTCCTGCAATTCCATTGTTAAACCGAAAGCTATCCTGTGCTAATAACAAGCCTAGGAAAGCATTAGATGGCAGTGGCCAAACATGGTCACCCACGATGACAACACACATACCCAGGAAATACCTGTTACAATGCAAGCTGCAAACTGGTGGGACCATCCCAGTTCTGAAAGGCTATCTTGTGTAAGTCACATTACAACCAAAAACCATCTTGGCTACTGTTTTGTTACATTAAAGCTGCATGAAGGTAATTAGCTATTGTTCAGCGGTAATTAAGGATGTGCCACTTTTTTCTTTTTTGTCCACTTAGCCCAACTTGATCTCTGTTCCTCAGTACCAGGGGGCACTGAGTTGCTTCTCTCTCTCTTCCTTCTTCTCTCTCAAAAATAATTTTTTTTTCTTTCAACACCAAGTTTGGTGATAGAGTGGCAGCAAGAATCCAGGATGACACGGGGACTCAGAGACAGATACAATTCTATTATTTCTACTTATACTTTAGAACTAAAGACCAAATGGTAATTCTTCCTGTTTGACCCTTGATGAGTCCACAGATCAATTAGTTTTCCAGTAGTGGACTTTGATTTACCCTGTCTGTATTATTTCCTTAAATAATTGACCTTGAGCCACAGTGACACATGTAACTTCCATTAACACATACCCCAGGACTCTCTGGTGTTTTGATACTATTTTTATAAAATAGTCTTCTACTAATAACTTCCAGGCAACCTACTTTTTGTTAGAAGATAAGGTTGTTCAAACAGTAACATAAACATGTTAAATTGCATTTTGCCACCGAGAATTAACTACTGCAGAGACTCTAGGTTAAATTCAGGCCTAGAAGCCGAAAAGCTGCCAGACAAGCCCTCTCACATCCCCTGGCACATTCGTGGGGACCACGGACTCCACTTTGGCAGGAAGTCAGTCAACCATGAGGTATTTGCATAAGTATGCCGGCTTCCCATAAATAGGAAGCAATCTTCATTCATTTACACATAATACATAGGACAGGAATAAGTCGGTAATAAATGCCTCATTTCTTGGAAGCTGCATTCTCAACTGGAATAACAGTTGTCAGGTTTGACATTCTGAATTTCCATTTGGAAATATTCACAAGGGGGAAAAAAAAGGAATGAGAGAAAGAAAGAACCTCTCTGTGCCAGTTTAACATCTAACAGTGGTGAGGATGGGACGATGGGGAAATTATTTATGCAAATTATCAAAACCCTGTGTCCCTCGCTAGCAGACTTCTCATTATCATTTCTATTAATCTAAAGTTGCTTAAAAATATAGAGTCCCAGACCCTGGCCAGTGGCTCAGTGGATAGAACATTGGCCCAGCATATGGATGTTCCAGGTTCAATTCCCTGTCAGAGCACACAGGAGAAGCGACCATCTTCTTCTTACCCCCTTCATGTCCCCCTTTCTCTCCCTCTTCTCCCACAGCCAGTGGCTCAATTGGTTCAAGTGTAGCCCAGGGCATTGAGGATAGTTCTCTTGGAGCACAACAGACTCAGTCACTAAAAATAGCTCAGTACTTGAACATCAGCCCCAGACAGGGCTGCTGGGTGGATCCCAGTTGGGGCACATACGAGGGTCTGCCTCACTATCTCCCCTCCTCTCACCTAGAGAGAGGGAGAGAGAGAGAGAGACACTCCCAGATAAATTTAAAAATAAAATTAAATCATTAAACCTGTCCATAAACAAGTCAAGGTCAGCAATGTTCTGCTGATATGAGGTTCAGCTGTCTTCCTAGTACAGTTTGCTTTTGTTGCTGAAAACTCTGCTATTTAATCTATTTTTCCTCCACCAAGAACCTTTATGATCAGAAAAAATAATGTAGTATTTTATACAGTAGAAGACCCTTTTCAAGCATTAGAAACTTGTTTTACATGTAAATTCAAAACCATTATATGTGTTGGGACAAAAAGTTCTTAATTTGCACATTTTTTGAGTCTGTCAAAAGAAGGAATTTGTCCATATTTACATCTTAACATTACATTTCATGGCTTTTAATTCTCAGCAGTAGAGAACTATTTTAAAAGAGGAACAGCCTGCCTGACTAGGCAGTGACGCAGTGGATAGAACTTTGAACTGGGACATGGAGAACCCAGGTTCAAAACCCTGAGGTTGCCAGCTTGAGCGCGGATTCATCTGGTTTGAGCATGGGCTCACTAGCTTGAGCATGGGATCGCTGGCTTGAGCTTGGGATCATAGACACGACCGTATGGTCACTGGCTTGAGCACAAAAGTCACTGGCTTGAGCCCAAGGTTGCTAGCTTGAGCAAAGGGTCACTCACACTGCTGTAGTCCCCCAGTCAAGGCACAAATGAGAGAGCAGTCAATGAAAAACTAAGGTGCCACAACGAAGAATTGATGCCTCTCATCTCTCTCCCTTCCTGTTGGTCCGTCCCTATCTGTCCCTCTCTCTGTCTCTATCACACACACAAAAAAAATAGAGGAAGTCTTTAAAACTGTTCAGTTGAGTCCAAAACTAAGTTCATCAGTCAGTCTTTCTCAGTGGGCAGGCTCAATTCTTCCTTCCATGGGCAGAGCTCTCAGGAGCAACTCCCTTTCTGCCCTCAATGAGCAGGTCCACACTCCCAGGTCACAGGCCTTTCTTATGTCTAATCAAGGCATCCCATTATTGGAGTAACCAACCAGCTCCACAAGTGCTGCTGAGGACGGCAGCCCCAGCTAGATGGAGTGAGGCCAACGTCCTGCTCAAAGGTGTCTACAGTTCAGCTCTGAAGACAAGATGAATATGCAAGTGAGACAATCAACCAAAAATAATAGATGAGATTGTATAATTATGAGATACCTTATGAAAGCATACACTGCAATTATAGAGATTTGGAGAAAGAAGATCAAGAAAGAAGGAACAGTTAGCAGATATCTCCTCTTAACAATAATCCCTATTACTATTTTGTGTTTACATTATTGCTAAATGCTGCAAAATGGGTTTTTATACTGCCTCCGCTTCATAAAGAGCAGTGGCCCCTGCAGTCCTCACAGCTAGATGAGGGGATTGTAGCTCAACATCAGCCACTCTCTGAGCCTCCACATGGCAGCCCTGCTGGTGCTTGGGCAGCCTCACTAGGCAGAGGGAGGGGCGGGATTCTCAGGCAAAGTGCAGGGTGGGACGTGGGGAAGCAGGGTTTGCTGTCACCAAGCTGCCGCACATCTGGATACTCACTGGGCCCTGGGAATTGACAGGAAGCAACACAGTCATGATCATGAGGCCAGGGCAGGTGTTGAACACCCAGGAAAGCAACACAGATCAAACACAAAACTGAAGCTGCTGTCCATGTGCAGGGGAGAGACACACGCAGAATGGGGGGCTTCCTCGGGCCAGGAGGTCAGGGAAGGCATCCAGGAGACAGACAGACATGTGTATAACTGATAAGGCTGGAGGACAAGATGCTGAAGACCACACCTGAAGTGGAGGCGAGGACTGGTGATGAGGCGTGAGCAGGTGGACTGCGGGGAGTGGAGAAGGAAGTTTCTCCGGGCAGGGTTCCCTGAGACTGAAGCTGAACGTACACACCCAGCACAATAACCAAACTCACGGCGCTCGTCTCAAGGGGGAGGAATTTCAGGCAGCTTATGCTGAGTTTTTTTTTTTTTATGATTTCAGTTTTGTTTAAAATATTTTTTACAATAAGTATGAATTGTTCATACAATTTTTATTGAGGGTAAAATATTTTCCTTAAAAAATTGCTTTTGAAAAACATTCATTTCAAAAATGAGTGATGACTTTCAGGTTGTTTTTAATCTACATTTATTTCAAGAGTTCTGAAATATTGAGGCATCACAGAAGAAAGCAATTGTGACTGTCCTACTGCTTGTGCTTAGGCGGTGGTGGTGACGGTAAAGAGCATTAGCAGGGCGGGTAGGGTAAACGAGCCAGGGACCAAGCACAGAACTGCTGGTACATGGACCTGGGAGGTGGGGCTGAGGGAGCTGCCCCAGAATTGAGCATGTGTGTTTTAAAAAGTTAGGGTTAACATTTTACTGAGTGGACTTCATCTACTTGGCAGATACAGGTGAGGCAAGAAAGCACACCGCATCTCCATGAATAAATAATTCACTCAGTTTCCTTGGCGGACAATCTTTATTTTGAACACTAATTGACATTGATTTGCCATTTGCATGAGTAGTACAGTTGATGGGAAGAGAGGGTTCAGTTACGATGAATAGAGAACCCAAATTCTTTACTGAAGGAAAGAGATAACAGCCAGAAAATAGCCCTCTAGATAAGAGTAAAGTTGTAAGGAGATCTGAAAAAGTTTGAAATCAGAGGCTTTGACACAAATGAGGAGAGGAAACGGTGTAACTGCGTGTGCCCTGGGGGACAATGGAGAAAACGAGGTGAACACAAATTGGTGGGACAGAGGGCGGGCAGGGGACCGAGTCCAAGAGTCGGAGAAGAACTCCTGATGGAAAGGCAGGCTGCACGGCGGGCAGTGTGCAGAGAATGAAAATCATGTCCACGGAGGGAAATAATAGCGTTTCTACATGGTAGCAACTCCCACACTGTAAAAGTCCTATAGAGTGGATATAAAAATAGAAGACATAAAGGCAGCAATTAAAGCAATTACTGCTGTGCTCTACATCCAGATACATTCCCCTGCTGGAGAGAATTAACCACTCTTCATCAAGAACAATATACTTGCAAGTGATTTTAAAACCTTGGAATATTTCAATTTTTAAAAAAGTTTTTTAAAAGACTTTATTCATTTTAGATAGAAGGGAAAGAGAGAGAGAAAGAGAGAGAGAAAGAGAGAGAGAGAGAGAGAGAGAGAGAGAGAAGGGGGGAGGAGCAGGAAGCATCAACTCCCATATGTGCCTTGACCAGCATTTCAAACCAGCAACCTCAGCGTTCTAGATCAACATTTTATCCACTGTGCCATCACAGGTCAGGCTCGATTTCTGATATACAAGTAAAGAGCTGAAAATGTGAAAGTCACTGAGACGGCATGACAATGCAGAATGTGTATTCCAGGTGGCCCTGAAACAATCCCAGCCCTGACACGCAGAACTGGCCTGTCTACCATCTCTGTCAGACAAAATTGAAACTTTTAAAAAAAATTATAACTAAGGAGAAATCACTTGAAAAAAATTCTCTTAACCTCTCTCCTTTATAAGTCCCTAAACTCTGCTCATCTTCCTAATTATAATGCAAGTTTTTGTTTGTTGATGCCTCTCTCTGTCTCCAGGGAAGTATGCTCAGCCTGACCCTGAGGGGGCTGCCTTCCCAGGACAGAGGAGACACCTGAAAGGAGCTCCCAGGAAATAGCCTGTGTTCCCCTCACCATGTGAGCTAGACATGCTCAAAGAAAGAAAATGGGTCTCAGAAATCACTGATGTGAAAGGCACATCTGCAAAGTGAGTGAGTGATAAGGAAGTTTGACAGCCATGGGTTAGCTCTACTTGCCAAATAGAATTAGTAATTGAAGACCTGGCTATGAATTAGAGTAAGTTCTGGCAAGACGGTAATACTTCTCTATTCTTAGTCTGTAAAAATTGGCAAAAAATATATCTTTACTAATCACATAGTGTTTCTCTTAATCATGTACACAGATAGTCTTTCTAATTTTTAAATCCTTAATAAATAAGGATAATGTGACAGGTAAGTATCTAAGCTAGATGAGTGTTCTGGAGAAAGACTAAGAAAATAAGGACCAGGTGTCACTAAGTCTACATAAGTCTGGTCAGTCCCTGAAGGTAGACATCTGGCTGGACCACATGGAGTGGTGGTATGGGCATAATCCTACCCACTAGGGGGAAAACAGGGACGTGGGGACAGATGTGACCAGGATGAAAGCGGGGCAGGGTACTAGGACCATGGACAGCTCAGTGGACCCAGGATGCCTGATCCTACACAGATTTCTCTGGGTGTCCGTCTTTTTCATGCTGGAGCCCTCAGCTTTTCTGATTGGCCCCACCCTCTGGAGCTCAGAAGGAACTCTGGGTTCCAACAAGCTCCACGTCCTCTTGGGGAAGCTGGTCATCTTCCTCTAAAGCAGGAGGTGGCAAAGGGAAGTCTCTGAGGCCATGGACGCTGTTACCTGATCTGCCAGGGACTCAGGTTTCGCTTGCCCAGCAAATGTTTTCCCTTATTCTGATAACAGCAGCCTGGCTCCCTTCACATACGTTTTCCGGAAAACAGAGACTCTTCAACAATGTGCATGAGATGTAAGCTAAACATCATTCAAGACCAAAATTTTTCTGGGACCATTAGGAAAGAAAAGCAGTCTCTCTGAGAGTTTGATAGGCCAGCGACAAGTTGAACCTTGACCTTCCAGGAAGCACCTTGCCCTCAGCAGGAGGGCCAAGAGAAGCTGAGGAAAACCTGTGGAAAGGGTGCTACTCTCTCCTCCTCAGCATGGGGGCCTTCCAACTCTGTCTCATCTGGGAAAAGCATTCTGAACTGAAGTCCCTGGCCACAGGTGTCCACTGAGTCGAGCCTTTCTCTGGAAGAGAACACACCTGGGGCCTCGGCTGCATCTCCAAGGAGGCCACTCAACCATGGACAGAGATTAGCCCATGGCCTCCTCCTTCCCACTGCATCCTGACACAGAGCTGTCTGCTCCCTCTGGACTCCCGTCCTGCTGACTTACTTGTGGCCACTGTGGGCCTTGTCTGGGTGCTCCGAGAATTCTTCTGCTGGGCTCCTCCTTTGTGCAGCTTACACTGCTAACCTCAGCCCTGGTACCCCAACCTACACACTCCCTGTTAGCCTCAGTTGTGCCAACTTGCTGACCTGGTCCTGGGTTGTGGCCTGGCCTGTCCTCCAGGCACTGAGGTCTTGGGGCTTTCTATAGTGTCTTCTCTTCTACTGAAGATGGCACAGACCGTTTTCACAGGGAGAGCTCTTGCCCACTACTGGAATTACAACAAACTTGTAGTCACAACGCAGAGCAGGCTGTGTGATAAACTCTTTCGACCAACCTACTCTGATCCCCTGGGCACTGATCCCACCTCCTCCTCCTCTGCCCACAAATGTGTCCACTTCAGCAGAGTGACAGGGAACCCAAGGAGAAAGTGGCTTCATCAGCAACTCCTCATGCTTCAGGATTTAACTGCCAGCCACAAATAAAGGATGAACAACTTTTTCTATCTCAGAAGGAACAAAATTCTGCCTCTGGAAACAAACATTTGATATCACTACCCTTTGTTTTTATGAGACTTTATCTCATCATTGGTGTATAAGGACCATCTTCAATTATTAGATTTTTCATAAAAATATTCACAATCTAAAGACTAAAATATTCTAAAGAATATTCTAAAGAATAGATTTTTTAAAATAAATGAAAGGTTACAGAAAAATTTCAGTTTAAGGAAAAGCCTTTGGAGTGTTCAAGAGGGACTGTGCTCCATGAGTTAGCAGTGACATTTTTGTCACTTTGGTGTGATTCAGTGATTTAACAAGTACTGGGTCAAAGTCCCAGAGCTCAAACATCATTTTAGCCTGGAAAGAGGAACGCTTGCCCTGAAGACATCAGTCATCTGTCTCACTCACGGTCCCCATGTGCCCAGGAACCTCCGTGTTCACACTCATCTGGGCTACCATCTGGGCATCATCTGGCATCCGACAATCTGGGATGCAGGGAACCCTGCATGGGAGAATCACGTGGTCTTCAGGGATCCTTCCTTGCCTGGGTGTTGCTACACCACAGGATTCATGCTGACGTACTCATGTTTCCCTGCTGACTGACTGAGGAGCGTAGAAGAGCTGGCTTTCTGAGGAGCAGGGCACTTTTGCTAGAACACAGGAGCCCCTCGGGACCTCATGCTCTGCCTCCCACTGAGTCGTGTTGCCTGGTTGTGTGATGGTTTCAACGTTTAAGCTACCAAAGCTTTAGATTAAGTGCTGTTTTTTCTTTCAAACTTAAGGACTTTTAAGTATTCTTTTACAAGAATAGCTGTGCCTCTTTACCCAAGTGACTACTTTTACAAAATGTGAGAGAAAAAAATGTGTTTAAAAACCTTTCATAAAGCTGGAAGGATGCAATAAGGCTAATTAAAATAGCTAAGATATTTACAGTTTCTTTAAGTAAAAGAAAGGTTAGGTGTATCTGACCCAGAAAGAAGAAACCTAATTCTACAACTACAACTGCCATGTTGTTCCAAACCCAGAGACTCTTGACCTTTAATGATCATGATAGTGAGGAAGGAGCGCACAGCTTGCCAGAGGGAGGAGCAGCCTCCTCCCCCGAGTACTGCTCCTCTGGACCAGTGGCTCTCCTTCTTCCTCACAAGCACTGTTCCCCACAGTGATGTAGGTATTCAGCTAACCCCTCACCTTCCTCACTTCCCTGCAAGCTTATCCTGGAGCAGAGCTCCGTGATGCACAAAGATGCTGCCTGGGGGGGGGGCTGCCTTCTCAAGGGCTCCCCTGGACTGTAGGTTAGGCTGAAGCACTCTGTAAGCTTGGGATAGCACCTTCCTTTCAGACCTGTCCCCCTTCCAGCGGACATTGTGGTGATACTGTCATTCCCTCTGACCTGAGCCTCCAGGTGTTATGTTTTCCCCTCCGATAGGAATGTTCCCCCAGGTCTTCTTTACCCAACTGATTTCTATTCCCCCATTAAGAATCAGCATCTAAAGGGGTTAATATACAAAGTAGATAAAGAACTCACAAAGTTCAACAACAAACAACTAGCAAACAATCCAATTAAAAAATGAGGCCTGACCCAGTGGTGGCACAGAGGATAGAGCATTGAACTGGGATGCAGAGGACCCAGGTTCAAAGCCCCGAGGTCGCCGACTTGAGCATGGGCTCATCTGGCTCGAGCAGAGGCTCACCAGCTTGAGAGAGGGGTCATCATAGGATCATAGACATGACCCCATGGTCACCGGCTTGAGCCCAAAGGTTGCTGGCTTGAAGCCCAAGGTCACTGGCTTAAGCAAAGGGTCACTTGGTCTGCTGTACCACCCCCCCTCCAGTCAAGGCACATATGAGAAAGCAATCACTCAACAACTAAGGAGCTGCAACAAAGAATTGATGCTTCTCATCTCTCTCTCTTCCTCTCTGTCTGTCCCTATCTGTCCCTCTCTCTGATTCTCTCTCTGTGTCTGTCAAAAAAAAAAGAAATGGGGAGAGAACCTGAACAGATACTTCTCCCAAGAAGACATATAAATAGCCTATAACAGATATATGAAAAGATGCTCATCTTCATTAGCTATTAGAGAGATACAAATCAAAACTACAATGAGATACCACCTTACACCTGTTAGATTGGCTGATATCAACAAGACAGGTAATAACAAGTGTTGGAGAGGCTGTGGAGAAAAAGGAAACCTCATTCACTGCTGGTGGGAATGTAAACTGGTAAAGTCATTATGGAAGACAGTATGGTAGTTTTTCAAAAAATTAAAAATAGAACTACCATATGATCCAGCAATTCCTCTACTGGGTATCTACTCAAAAAAACTTGAAAATATTCGTACACAAAGACACATACACTCCCATGAGAAAGAGAAAGAAAAAAAGAATCAGCTCCTCCATGCACATCCAATCCCAGCATTTACGATGTTATTTTGAAGTGACCAGGCTGTGGTCTGCTGCTCCATATACGATGGGTGGTCCTGTGTTATTCCATCAGTGCCAACCAGGGACTTGCTGTGCACAGACTTTACCCGAATAGAACCTCTCTCTCTGACACACTTGTCTGCTACACAAAACCTGAAGTTACTTCACAGGAGACTTGATGCCCCAACAGAAGTCGATTACAAACTAATTGTTTTTTAAAATATCCATCTGCTTGAATAACACAAACTTAATCTTTTCCCTTTTCTTATTAGTGTCCTGCCAGAAATGTCTGAGTTGACGCAGCCCGAGAGTGCTCTGCCGGGGCGCTGGCTTGCTGCCTGGGGACAAGGCCGCGCTGTGCTGGGCTCCGCGGCGGCTGGTGGAACAGCGGACTCAAGGCTGGGCGCCGGGCAGAAACGGTAGGTGTCTATGTTGCAGTTCTGTAATCACGACTGTCACAGATAATGTGGTTTGGTTCATTTTCCAAATCAATTTTGCAGACATGCTAAGGTACTCAGTATTTATATTAAGTATAGAAAGAATATAAACAGAAACTGACATCTGCTATGCTAATGCAAAAGAGGGGGTCTATGCTGGTAAGTGAACAGAGCAGATAGACTGCTGCTCACGTTGCTAACCCAGAGAGAAGCCTACATCCTGCGTCCTTGCCCCTCGGGTAGCAGTGACTTGGAGCTCCGCACACCTGAGCTGTCCACAGATGGCCTCTAATTCCCTCTTCACAGAGGACAATTTTAAATGAAGCAAACTGAGAGGAAGCATAAAAAGCAAGGTACAATTTGACTAATAATGGAATTACTTACAATGCATGGTTTGTTTTATATTCTGCACACTCTAACACTACGCAAGGAAAGCACCCTACAGAAGATGGCTGTTTTCAATTCAATATTCAGGTTTGCAGAGCACTTCAGGTATTGCAGAGGGGCCACCCCAGAGCTGCAGGGTGAGCACAAGGGAGCGTCCTGACCCATCAGTGGCACCACCCGCTCTCTCCCTTGCACGCAGAGATGACGAGGAGAAGCCCCTTACTTGGTGTGATGTGTGTCGATGGTGTGGAAGAGCTCACGCAGTTCTTCTCCACTCAGAACACCGTCTGCAAAATATGCTTTAAATTCTTCAAAGGACAGTTTCCCATCATCTAAAACCATGAGAACAAACAGAAGAGAAGCAAGCCATTTTAACTTTGCACATTGTTCTAGCTTTCCATTTTTAGAACATTGCTCAAAATCTTGTGGATGTTTATTTGTGCCGGCACACACATATATTCAAAAAAGAAAACCAATTCTAGGTGTGAGAAAAAACAATTGTCTGTTACTGCATAGACTGCAGAAGTCTACACGCTGATGAAACATGTCTACATGGCTATGGGTATTTTTGATTAATTTATTCATACAGCAAACAGTTAATGGTTGACAAGCAATTTAACCAGCTTTACCCACAAGATATCCACACAACCATGCAAAAGCCCGAGACAGAGTCAACTATTTACGTCGCCCTCACACATGGGACCTAGCAGGCTGAGAATAAGTAGATGTTTGATGACTTTTTAGGATGAATCGGTGCTAATAGGCGGCTATCAAAATCATTATTATAGTCCAACAAATGGTTCGTTCTTTTACCTTTTAAATAAATGAACATGTCGTGAGGCAAGCACACTTCCCTGCTGTGGGACACGAGCATATATAACAGAGGCAGGTGTCTGATAAAAGAGATGTGCAGACATGGTCCAGCCCAGCAGGAGTAGAGGGGGACACAGGCCACGCAGAGGACCCCAGGGAGTAAGAGGGGTTTTGTTTGGGGATGAGGGGTTTCATTAACATCTGCGTTCGACTTTGAATGACAGGTAGCGTAGTAAGCAGAGATTGAAGGAACACATTAACAACAATGGGAGATGTTCTGCAGTAGACACAGCGCAGGGGGCCCAGGGGAGGAGAGCCCTCTTCTCTGTGTGGAGCAGGCTCACCTGTCACTTCAGATACATCTCCAAATGACAGTGGGGACACACTCTTCCATGTTTACTAAGAGGCCACTGAGGGCTGAGGACAAGGGGACTGGCCCAGGGTCACTCTCCTGTGGCACGGCCCCGGCAACAACATGCTCTGAGCCAAGTAGAACTTGTGTTTGAGAAGATGATATGATGCAACAGGGTTGGATCTTCCAGGTTTACTTAGAGTATTTATTTTTCTCCAAATATGGTTCATAGACCATCTGGAGTTCTCTTTTTTTATTTTCAAGTACAGCTCACATTCAGTATTATTTTGTATTAGTTTCAGGTATAGTGACTAGGCACTTATATAACTTATGAAGTGTTCCCCCATAAGTCCAGGACCCACCTGGTACCACATATAGTTATTACAGTATTATTGACTATATTCCCTATGCTGCACTTGACATCCCCGTGACGGTTCTGTAACAACCAGTTTGTACTGTTTGTACTTCTTTATATTTTCTTCCAGTTTGTACTTCTTAATCTCTTCATCTTTTATATCCATCCTCTCAACACCCCTCCCATCTGGCAACAATCATTTTGTTCTCTGTGCCCATGAGTCTGTTTTTCTTTGTTTGTTCATTTATTTTATTCTTTAGATTCTGTATATAGCGAAATCAAAGCCATATGGAAGTTCCTCAAAAAATTAAAAATAGAACTACCTTATGACCCAGAAATCCCATTTTTGGGTATTTATTTGAAGAAATCCAAAACACTAATTCAAAAAGATATATGCACCCCCATGTTCACTGCAGTGTTATTTACAATAGCCAATATCTGGAAGTATCCCAAGTTTCCATCAATAGACCAGTGGATAAAGAAGAAGTGATACATATATAGAGTAGAATATTATTTGGCCATTAAAAAGAATGAAATCTTCCCATTTGAGACAACATGGATGGACCTAAAGGGTATTGGGCTCAGTGAAATAAGTCTGACAGAGACAGACAAGTACCACCTGGAGTTCTGTTAAAATGCAGGTTCCTGGACCCAACCAGGGAGTAAAAAAACCCACAGAAGGCACGGAGGGTGGGCAGACAAGAGTCAAGGTTTTAAACAGCCTGTTTGATTCCTCTGTACACTAATGCTTGAGAGGTATCATGGCAAAGGACATAGCAGGCCTAATCACAAAGTTACTTAATATTTCAGACAGGGACGTAAAGCCTGTAATAATTTATTTTTCTGTGTGAGAGGAGAGGAGATAGTGAAACAGACTCCTGCATGCATCCCAAACTGAGATCTGCCAGCAACCTTGTCTGAGGCCAATGCTCGAATCAACAGAGCTATTTTTAGCTTCTGAGGCTGACCTGCTGGGACCAATTGAGCCATCCTCAGCACTTGGGGCCAATGCTTGAACCAACTGAGCCACTGGCTGTGTGAGGGGAAGAGAGAAAAAAGGGGAGGTGGAGGGGGAGAGAAGCAGATGGTCACTTCTCTTGTGTGCCCTGACTGGGAATCAAACCTGGGATGTCCATACATACACCAAGCCAACACTCTATCTACTGAGCCAACTGCCAGGACCTATAACATTTTTAAAAAGTCCTTGTTTTCAAAATAAAAATACTGTATAAAGGCCTTGAGAATTTTTAGATTGCCTGACCAGGCAGTGGCACAGTGGATAAAGAGTTGGACTGGGATGCAGAGGACCAAGGTTTGAAACCCCGAGGTCGCCAGCTTGAGTGCAGGCTCACCAGGTTGAGCACAGGGTTGCTGGCTTGAGTGTGGGATCATAGACATGACCCCATGGTCACTTGCTTGAGCCCAAAGGTTGCTGGCTTGAAGCCCAAAGTTGCTGCTTGAGCCCAAGGTCACTGTCTTGAGCAAGGGGTCACTCGCTCTGCTATAGCTGCCCCCCTCCATCAAGGCACATATGAGAAAGCAATCAATGAACAACTAGGGTGCTGCAACAAAGACTTGATGCTTCTCGTCTCTCTCACTTTCTGTCTGTTTGTCCCTCTCTCTGTCCCTCTGTCTCTGTTGCAAAAAAAAAATAGTTTTTTAGATTGCTTTTTGCTTTTTAACTTCATAGTTGTATTAAACCAATCTTCTAGTCAATTTTTGCTAACCAATCAGACATCACCTCAGGCTGTGCAGATCCTGATCTGTATAGAGTCTGGGGGCCCTCTAGAACCCAGCTCAGCCAGTCAAACCTACGGCAGCCATGAGAAAGCAAAGCACAATCCACCAGGCTCATCAACTGCCTAATTTTCTGTTGCTGATTTTGGATGGGCTATTTTTAATGTTATGTCTCTAAAGTCTACTTTCAACATGAGTCTCATGTAACCTAATGTTTATCCCGGACCAGACTTATTTAGTACAATATTTCCACTGTGCACCTCCTTACTGCAATGAGAACGAAGTTGCCACCTTGGGGAATTGGATGCAGAGTAAGTCAAAGAAAGAAAAGACCGTTCTATCTATTTTAAAAAAGGATGAAAGAAGAAAAACAGAAACCCACCATTTCCAACTACAGCATGGCGAGGCGTAACAAACGTAACAAATACATACTCATGGTGGAGTATGATTTCCTCAGTGAGTATTTAACGGCTTGGAGCTGCCCGGGCTCACAAGACTGGCTGTGTGAGAAGCCTGTGGACAGGCGGTTGCGTAACTGATTTATAATTCATGCAGGGCAGTGAGCTCAGGTAAGAAAGCTCTGTGTAACAAAGCCTGTGAGGCTTCCGTGGGAGCTGAAAACCTTTCTCTCTAATTTGTATTGGAAAAAATATAAAAATAAAAATGAGGTATTGAATTGCAATCCTGACTTGAAGAATGGAAAGTATGTTTTAAAAGCTGTCTTTACCACATGCAGGGCTCCCAGAGCCTTCAATTCCGACTGTTGCACATTTAAGTGAGCAACGGCAGAGATATCCTGGAATAGTTCTAGACATTACAGTGCATTAATGTTAAACAAAGTATTAAAATTTTTAAAGGGAAACAGAGAAAAAATATCCCCTTCTAGTGTGGTTCTGCATTAACAAAGCAATTCTATGTTTTCATTAAAATGGTTTATTTCAACTTCAATTCTCCTGCTGATCTTTTCTTTCAAAATGGAACAACATAGTTAAACCTGGATTTACCCTGGGCTGGCTCACAGCATGGCCAAAGCTTGTGACGGCTGACGTCCTCTAACAATAACTCTTAACTTTTACCACAAAGGGCACAGGCTTTTCAGTTTTGTGTGTTAGAATTTCGTACTTTGCCTGAATCTGTCCAGAGCATGGCTGCTCCTGTCTGATGGATTTTCAAATTGTTCTGGCCTTGAACTCTAAGCTCCATTGATTTTTGAGATGGAGGCAGCTGAGTGCCATGGTGCAGAGCCATTGCAGAACAGAGAAAACCCAGGGTTTTAAACATGGATTCGCCATTTACTAGTATGGCATTTCACCCATTCTCTTGTCAGATATTTATCAAGATCTTACTATATGCCAACCACTGTTTTGTGCTAAGGATATAAGTAGACAAGCTCCATGGATATTTTAATTGTGATGCAGGACCCAGAAAACAGCTAAATGTGTGTGATGAGGGCAATTCTAAGGATACAGGGTGACGCAGGGAGAAAAACAAACCAGTCCAGATATAAGGACACACAAGAGCTTCCTAGAAGAAGTTACGTTTCAGTTGAGAAACAAATGAAAAATAGGGTTAGTGGGAGCAGACCTGTGAAAAGGAAGGTACCCGGGGTGCCAACCATGAAGCCAGAAGGCAACAACTAATATGGGCTGGAAATTGAGAAGCGAGATCAGGGCACTCAGTCAAAGAGTTCACATACTGGAACCCATAGCCGATGGTGACCAGAGGCTGGGGGGCGGGCGGATATGAGATGTTGGTCCAGGGTACAGTCTCAGTCATGCAGTGTGAGTGGTCTGGAGAGCTGATGTGCAGCCATGTGATGGCATCTAACAGCAGTGTACACACATGTGCTCAGAGGCAAAGGAAGCTGTGCAGAACACTATGCTGGAGTTGGTAACACTGCTCCCAAGGCTACAAGTTAAACATTTGAATACCACACATGTGCACTGGGATTGAACAGTCTGTACATGATGGAGAGTGACAGGTTACTGATAAACTAGGGAGGAGGGAGAATAATCCATGTGGTAACGGTTCAGATTCTGCGCCATCAGTATGAACACAGCTGCTAAGACAGGAGGCAGGCGCGTGCGGACAGACGGACTACCCTGCTGTGCTTTCGGAGCTGAGTGTCAGCGTGAGGCTGGGGTTTAGCATAACATAGGAACATGTGGTACAAACACAAACTGTGATAGAACTGTGCAGATATGTGGAGCAGTACGTACTATTCATTCCCTGCTTTGTCACCTGAGGGACGTTAGACACAACAGTGACATCCCAGTGACAATGAGCACACCTGCCACCCAGATCTTGGCTTCTAATATCATTCTCCAACAAAGAGAGCCAGGGCTCCTTGGGAAGTATCTGATTGTAGGAAGGGGCACGGATTATAAAGGATGAGTGTGATGTAAGGAAGTGCTAAACAGCTCTCACTACTGTAAAATGTCAATAATAAGGGAAACTGGATGGGAGGTGTATGAGAATGTTCTGTATAAGTTATACAGTTTTTCTGCAAATATAAAAGGGTTCTAAGATAAAAGTTTAAAGATATATATTTATATAATAAAATAAGAAAATTATATAGAATTACATAAAATACTTTAACATATTAAAAATTAACTCAACATGTTATCAACCTGGTAAAATGAAGTTAAGTTTATTCATGTTAGACCTTGAACTCTAACACACTTAACTCAATAGTCAACTCAAATAAATTCATTTCCTTAACACTAGTCTATCTAGCTCTCGTGTTTTCTACAGGTGGTTTGGGAGAATAGGGTTTGTGTTATGCATCAGTGCTCATATAACTAAAAATATGTTGACCTGTTACTTTCCGAAGAATTTTTTCCTCTAAATTGTATTGAATATATTTATTAAAATAATTTAATTAAGTGGTTACATATTCTTACTTTTCTTTTAAGCAGTGAAAAAATACCCTGAAATTGGTGGAATTTAATGAACAAAATAAACTGACAGAACAGAAACAAGCTCGTAGCTATGGAGACGAGACTGACAGCCACCGTGGGGGATGAGGCTGGGGAGCTGGGTGACAAAGGCGAAAGGACTAAGCAACTTAACAAACACTCGCAGACACAGACAACAGTGTGTGGGTTACAAGAGGGAAGAGGGTGGGGCAGGAAGAAGAGGGTAAGGGGGATCAGTGGTGATGGAAGGAGACGTGACTTGGGCTGGTGAGCACACAGTAATACAGTATACAGATGATGTAGTGTAGTTTGTACACCTAAAGCTATATAATTTTATTAACCAATGTCACCCCAAAATATTCAACCAAAAATTTTAAAATCCTAAAATACAACAAGGTTCAATAATTCAAATGCAATCCCTGAAAACACGTCTTCTGAGACACAGTTTTGGAAGCTGATCATTAAATCTGTGGCCAGTTTAAAATCCACCAAGTGCCCAGAAACCAGGGACTCGGGAGACATTCCTAAGCTGCGCACAGCTGCTAAGGCAGGAGGCAGGAGCGTCTGGACAGACAGACTACCCTGCTGTGCTTCTGGAGCTGGGTGTGTCAGCATGAGGCCGGGAACCGGGATGAGGAGGCAGTGACGGCATTACTACATCTGTCCTACAAACCAATCAAGTGGTTCAGGAGAAAATGAAAGCCCCTGTGACCTGATAATAAATTAATCACTGCACCTAGTTTGAGAAACAGCCTGATGGGCAGAGAGTTACGTAAATATTAGTAGGAATTGCGACACTGTTTTGTTGCTCCTCGGATTTCTGCGTTTCCTGCACATGGAGAGGTAAACATCAGTCAAGCATTTCTTCACCAAGCTGCTAACTGGCGACCAGACTACAATGTACACCTTTCATCTGTGTGGCCTGGAGCTCCCTGTAATCTCCCCTCATCAGTAAGAAACTGAGTTCCAGGGACAGGAAAGGACCTTGCATCCTGAGTTTGTCTAGAAACTCCTGTCGGGGACGTGGCTGCAAGGTGCATCACACCACTGCAGCAGGTGAACTCTACATGCCCTGGTCTGCAGTCTGCAGATACATGTGGTAGTGGGGCAAAGGAGCTGAGATGCTGCTCAGGACTTGTGTGGGCACCACACACACTGCGGCTCCTGACAGAGCCATTTGCTCTTCTCTGCCTCTGCAGAGCCAGGGGTGGGGAGAAGTTCGGGATGCATGCCTGCAGGGGCCACCTCAGAGGATGCAGAATAGGACTTTGGGGCCACAAAGACCTGGTCCAAATCTCAGCTCTGTGTCTTATTAACTCGAAGACATAATGCACACAAATGCTTGTCCCATAGAAGACACTCAACAAAATTAATTTAAAGTGATAAAGGGAAAAACCAGAGCTAGAATGCTTCCTATCTCCAAAAGCATAAATTCTATCTTCCTGTCAAATTTTGGCTTCTCCTGAGTACCTGGAGCCATGAACTTCCTGGGACAAGAAGCTGACATTTTATGTGTCAATTTCTTGAGTTATCCTTTTCCCCCCTTATTATTCTTTATAAGGTAATATAGAAGGTAAGAGGGTAATAAACAGAGATTGTAGGTTTTTGGTCTTACCATTTTTGTCTGCTCTCCTCAGTATCTGGAAAAGAAAAAGAAAACATTTTATCACCATTTTTAAAAGTATTGCAGTAAACATTATATACAGACATAATTCACCAATTATCAAATAAAAAAATTTCAATTTTAAATAAAGGTTTCCCAGTTGATATCTGTCTTCATAATAGTCAAACACTGAAAACGCCCCAAATGTCCCCAGCCTAGTGACTGAAAACAAGCATGAATCCACAGCACAGACACAGGACATGGACGGGACACAAAGTAATTATCCTGAGTGAGGGACTAAACACAAAAGATTACCTACTGTGTGATTCCATTTCCATACAGTTCTAGAAAATGCAAACAAATTCACAGTGACCAGAGAGCAGACTACAGCTGTGTAGGGCACAGGAAACTTTCTGGGGGCTAGATCCACTTCTGATCTTGATGTGGTGATGGTTTCGTGGGAGTATACATATGTAAAAACTCATCCACTTTTACTTTAAATATCTGCGATTTAATGTCAGCCCATCACATCTCACTAAAACTGGGAATAAACAGAAACAAAAGAGAGAAAGAGAAGTTGTGGGCGCACAGCAGTCAGGTGTTTGGACCATATGTTACTTTACTTCTGTGCCTTAATTACAATTATCTTGAACCTATTTTAAATGGCCTCTGATGGATATAAGCTTCTTGGTTATCAGTATCTTTGATAATACAGTAATGTCTAATTTTCTTCTGAGAAACTACTCTCTCTGCCTTTCTTGGCCCAGGGCCCCAGGGTTGGGCAGGGCTCTATGGCAGGGAAAACAGGCGGCACCTCTCCTGGGCACAGTGTCTACTCAGTGAGTCCAGTACTACCAGAGACAGACTGGCCATTGTCTTGCTTGAGTTGTCAAGAGAGAGACAATTTCTCTTCTGCTAACTTTTTTTTTTCTTCTAACTTGGAATCTGGGAAAACATCGCTAAGGAATTGAGGTCACCCTGTTGCTATCATGGGCTGAACTATGTCACCTAAAAACAAATATTGAGAGAAGATGGCAATGGAGTAAATGGATGTTACACCTCCCACCTCCCAGAACCAGAGTGGATTACAACTTAACTTGGGAACAATCATCTTGAAAAACCAACTTTGGACTAAACTAAGAGGAATCTATAACCAAGCATCACCGAAGAAACCACACTTAGACTGGTAGGAAAGGCGGAGACACGGAAAGGGCTTTCCCATTCCCAGGAGAGAGTGGCGGCCTGGAGGGACTCTCACAGCAGGGTGGGTTGCACGGAGAGTTTTGGGTCCTCAGCCTCAGGACCGGAACCGCAGCCTAGAGCCCCAGAGACTAGGGGAGGCATGCGGACAGTGTTTAGCTGAGAAAAGAGCCAGGTTACTGTTTGTGAGAGGGAGACAGAACTCTCAGACCGAGGCTCCATCTTAAAGGGACTGAGCAGAAAACCTTGTTCACAGCCACTTACCCAGTGCTCTGGGAGCAGGGAGCCCTGAGAGGGCTGGAGTTGCGAGAGGAGGGTGTAATCTCAGAGGCACAGGGAGAGACTGTGGGAGACAGCCACCCTAAAGCCTGGTTTGAGTTGCTCCCCAAACCTAAAGTGGTCATTTTTCCTGGGAGAAGCAAAACCAGCAAAGGCAAGCAACTACCTCATCCACCAGGGGCTCTCCTGCTCCAGTCAGAGTAAAGAGTTGCTTAGAAGCAGGAGGTGCATCAAGGACACAGGTTATGAATGCTGAGGTCTGGTCTACACTGCTCTGCCATACTGCTGAGTAACTTCCAAAGGGTGGGTAGCCCGCCTGTGGCAGCAGTGGCCTTGAAGCTCACAGTAGCTGGGTCAGCACCCAGTGAGGTGGCCCACGTGGTGGTGGGGGCAGAGACCAGCAAGAACCATGCACCAGTGGGGGGTGGAGCTTGGCGAGGTGGCCCGCGCACCCACGGTGGTGGCACCTGGCGAGGCGGCCTGTGCAGAGGCCTGTATGGTGGCCCGCGAGCCTGCACAACATGCTCAGTGGTGCAGTGTCCGAGCACCTGAGGAGGTGGTGGCGGCAGTGGGCCAGCAGACAGACCATACCCCAGGAATAGAGAGGCCACACCCACTGGCCAAGAGTAGATAAAAGCCAGCCTAGGAGTGCAGCTGATATTTACAACTGCATCTGGGCCCAGCAGAGGCAGTCACAAATTCTGGATCACCTGTGGCTCCAAGAAGGTTGCTAAGGGCCAGTAATAAGCAGTGACCCCACTGGTCTGTGCCAAGTTCCGGCCAGAGATGTTCATGGCTGACAAATCCAGTGGCCAGATATGGAGAGGAACAGTTCAGGACCTAACAACTGTAGTTAGTGTGGTATCTTAAGGAAGGGCTTCTCACACCTGACCCAGCTAAGGCATAGAAAATGTCGACACAAATAGCAAAAAGAGCAGTAGCAACAGACAAGTAGCCCATAGCAGATTATAAGCAACAGCTGAGGCCAGCCCAAGAAGATCTAGAAACAACACAACTGGAAGCTGGAGGCAGACAACAGCAACCCTATAGTCAGCTAGCTATATAAACAGCACACTCAAAAAAGCAGTGTATACACAGACAAAATGGGAAGACAGAGAAATGCAATCCAAATGAATTAACAAGAGAAATCCCCAGAAAAAGAACTGAAGGAGATGCAAATAACCAAGATACCAGATACAGAGTTTAAAATAATGGTTGTTAGGATGCTCAAGGATCTTAGAGCAACAATGAATGGACATAATGAGCACCTAAATAAAGAGATAGCAAGCATCAAAAAGGACATTGAAATTTTAAAAAAGATTCAGTCAGAAATGACAAATACAATATCAGAAATAAAGACTACACTAGAAGGAATTAAAAGCAGGCTTGATAAAGCAGAGGATCGAATCAATGATTTAGAGGACAAGATAAATGAAAGCATGGAAGCAGTACAGCAAAAAGAAAAGAATATCAAAAAGTTTAATGAAACCCTAAGAGAGCTCTGTGACAACATGAAGAAAAACCACATCCGCATCATAGGGGTTCCTGAAGGAAAAGAGAAAAAAACAATGGATAGAGAACCTGATTGAAGAAATCATAGCTGAAAACGTCTATAAACTGATGAAGTAAAAAGTTACACAAGTTCAAGAAGCACAGAGAATCCCATTAAAGAGGAACCCAAAGAGACCTACACCAAGACATATGATAATTAAAATACCAAAGTTAAGAGATAAAGAAAGAATACTAAAAGCTGCAAGAGAAAAGCAGTCAATCACCTATGAAGGAGCCTCCATGGGATGACATCCGACTTTTCAACAGAAACACTTGAGGCCAGAAGGGAATGAAGTAACGCAAAACAAGAGCCTACAACCAAGACTTCTTTATCCAGCAAGGCTATTGTTTAAAATTGAAGGGGAAATAAAAAGCTTCCCAGACAAAAAAAACTCAAGGAATTCATTACAACCAAACCAATGCTACAAGAAATGTTAAGGGTCCTGTTGTAAACAGAACAAAAGAAAAAGAATCTAGAAAAAGAGGAATGTAGATTTAAAGAATAAAATGGTAATAAACTACATATCAATAATAACCTTAAATATAAATGGATTAAATGCTCCAATCAAAAGACATGGAGTAGCTGTGTGGATAAGAAAACAGTACTCATACATATGCTGTCTACAAGAGATCCACTTCAAAACAAAAGATACAGATAGACTGAAAGTGAAGAATGGAAAAAAAAAATTTCATGCAAATGGAAATGAAAAAAAAGTAGGGTAGCAATACGTTTATCTAACAAAATAAACTTTAAAACAAAGGCTATAGTAAGGGATAAAGAAAGTCACTATATAATGATAAAGGAAGCAATCCAACAGGAAGAGATAACCATTATAAATGTCTATGCACCTAATATAGGAGCACCTAAATATATAAAGCAGATTTTGATGGATATAAAGGGCAAGATCAACAGCAATACTATAATAGTAGGGGATTTCAGTACCCCACTAACATCACTGGATAGATCCTCAAGAAAGAAAATTAACAAAGAAACAGCAGCCTTAAAGGACACACTATATCAACTGGATTTAATAGATGTCTTTAGAACCTTTTACCCTAAAGCAGCAGAATATACATTCTTTTCAAGTGCTCATGGTACATTCTCTAGGATAGACCACATGTTAGGACACAAAACTAGTCTCAATAAATTTAAAAAGATTGAAATCCTATCAAGCATCTTCTCTGACCACAGTGGCACGAAACTACAAATCAACAATAGAAAAACTGAAAAACATTCAAACATTTGGAAACTAAATAGCATGTTATTAAATAATGAATAGGTTAACAATGAGATCAAAGAAGAAATAAAAAGTTTCCTTGAAACAAATGAAAATGAATATACAATAGCTCAAAATTTATGAGACACAGCAAAAGCAGTCCTGAGAGGGAAGTTTATAGCATTACAGGCATACCTTAAGAAGCGAGAAAAAGCTCAGATAAACAAATTAATCCTGCATCTAAAAGAACTAGAAAAAGAACAGCAAGTAAAGCCCAGAGGAAGTAGAAGGAAGGAAATAATAAAGATCAGAGTGGGAATAAATGACATAGAGGCTAAAAAAAAATACAAAAGATCATTGAAACCAAGAGCTGCATTCACTGTTGGTGGGACTGTAAAGTAGTACAACCATTATGGAGGAAAGTATGGTGGTTCCTCAAAAAACTACAAATAGAACTACCTTATGACCCAGCAATCCCTCTACTGGGTATATACCCCAAAACCTCAGAAACATTGATACGTGAAGACACATGTAGCCCCATGTTCATTGCAGCACTGTTCACAGTGGCCAAGACATGGAAACAACCAAAAAGCCCTTCAATAGAAGACTGGATAAAGAAGATGTGGCACATATACACTATGGAATACTACTCAGCCATAAGAAATGATGACATCGGATCATTTACAGCAAAATGGTGGGATCTTGATAACATTATAAGGAGTGAAATAAGTAAATCAGAAAAAAACAAGAATTACATGATTCCATACATTGGTGGAACATAAAAATGAGACTAAGAGACATGGACAAGAGTGTGGTGATTACCAAGGGTGGGGGGGGGAGGGAGGACATGGGAGGGAGGGAGGGAGAGAGTTAGGGGGAGGGGGAGGGGCACAGAGAACTAGATAGAGGGTGACGGAGGATAATCTGACTTTGGGCAAGGGGTTTGCAAAATAATTTAATGACAAAATAACCTAGACATGTTTTCTTTGAATATATGTACCCTGATTTATTAATGTCATCCCATTACCATTAATAAAAAATTATTAAAAAAACAAAACAAAAAAAAACAAAAAACCAAGAGCTGTTTCCTTGAAAAGGTAAACAAGATTGATGAACCTTTAACCATACTCACCAAGAAAATCAGAGAGATGCCTGACCTGTGGTGGCGCAGTGGATAAAGCGTCGACCTGGAAATGCCGAGGTCGCCGGTTCGAAACCCTGGGCTTGCCTGGTCAAGGCACATATGGGAGTTGATGCTTCCAGCTCCTCCCCCCCCTCCCCTCTCTCTCCCTCTCTGTCTCTCTCCTCTCTAAAAATGAATAAATTTAAAAAAAATTTAAAAAGAAAAAGAAAATCAGAGAGGACTCAAATAAATAAAATTAGAAATGAGAGTGGAGAAGTAACAACTGACACAGCAGAAACACAAAGAATTGTAAGAAAATACTATAAAGAACTGTATGCCAAAAAATTAGACAACCTAGGTGAAATGGACAAATTCCTTGAAACATATAATCTTTCAAAACTCAATCTGGAAGAATCAGAAAACCTAAACAGACTGTTTACAACAAATGATATTGAAACAGTTATCAAAAAACTCCCAACAAACAAAAGCCCTGGGCCAAACAACTTCACAGGTGAATTCTACCAAATATTCAAAGAAGAACTAACTCCTACCCTTCTCAAGCAATTTCAAAAAATTCAAAGGAGGGAAGACTTCCAAGCACCTTTTATAAGGTGAGCATAATCCTCATTCCAAAACCAGGCAAAGACAATACAAAGAAAGAAAACTATCCAGGGGTCCCCAAACTTCTTACACAGGGGGCCAGTTCACTGCCCCTCAGACCGTTGGAGGGCCGCCACATACAGTGCTCCTCTCACTGACCACCAATGAAAGAGGTGCCCCTTCTGGAAGTGCGGAGGGGGGCCGGATAAATGGCCTCAGGGGGCCGCATGCGGCCCGCGGGCCGTAGTTTGGGGACACCTGCAGTATAGGCCAATATCCCTGATGAATTTAAACGCTAAAATTCTCAACAAAATATTAGCAAACCAGATTCAGCAATACATGAAAAAAATTATATATCATGATCAAGTGGGATTTATTCTTGGGAGGCAAGGCTGGTGCAATATTCGCAAATCAATCAATGTGATTCATCACATAAACAGAAGGAAGGAGAAAAATCACATAATAATATCAATAGATGCAGAAAAAGCATTTGATAAAATCCAGCACCCATTTATGATCAAAACTCTCAGCAAAGTGGGAATATAGGGATCATACCTCAACATGATAAAGGCCATCTATGACAAACCCAGAGCCAACATCATAAACAATGGGAAAAAATTAAAAGCAATCCCCTTAAGATCAGGAACAAGGCAGGGGTGCCCCCTTTCACCACTCTTATTCAACATAGTTCTGGAATCTAGCCAGAGCAATCAGACAAGAAGAAGAGATAAAAGGTATCCAAATTAGAAAATAAGTAAAACTATCATTATTTGCTGATGATATGATACTGTACATAGAAAACCCTAAAGTCTCAGTCAAAAAACTACTGGACCTGATAAATCAATTCAGTGGGTGGCAGGATATAAAATTAATATTTAGAATTCAGAGGCATTTTTATACACCAACAATGAACTATCTGAAAGAGAAATTAAGTAAACAATACCTTTCACTATTGCAAAAAATAAAGTAGCTAGGAGTAAATTTAACCAAGGAGGTTAAAGGCTTATACTTGAAAAATTATAAAACATTGATAAAAGAAATCAAGGAAGATACAAACAAGTGGAAGCATACACTGTGTTTATGGATAGAAAGAATAAACATCATTAAGATGTCTATATTACCCAAAGCAATTTAAAAATTCAATGCAATTCCTATTAAAATACCAATGGCATACTTCAAAGATATAAAACAAATATTCCAAAAATTCATATGGAGCCAAAAAAGAACACGAAGAGCCTCACCAATCTTAAAAAAGAAGAATAAAATGGGTGGTATCACACTTCCTGATATCAAGTTATACTACAAGGCTATTTATTGTACTCAAAACAGCTTGGTATTGGCATCAGAATAGGCATATAGATCAATGGAACAGAACAGAGAACCCAGAAATAAACCCACACCTTTATGGACAATTGATATTTGACAAAGGAGGTAAGAGCATACAATGGAGTAAAGACAGTCCTTTTAACAAATGGTGTTGGGAAAATTGGACAGGTACTTACAAAAAAAAATGAAACTAAACCACCAACTTACACCATTCACAAAAATAAACTCAAAATGGATAAAAGACTTAAATGTAAGTTGTGAAACCATAATCAATTTGGAAAAAAAACATAGGCAGTAAGCTCTCCAACATCTCTCCCAGCAATATATTTGCTGATTTATCTCCACGGGCAAGTGAAATAAAGGATAGGATGAACAAATGGAACTATATCAAACTAAAAAGCTTTTATACAGCTAAAGACAATATGAACAAAATAAAAAGACAAACCACACAATGGGAGAAAATATTTGACAATATCTGATAAGGGGTTAATAACCAAAATTTATAAAGAATTTGTAAAACTCAACACCAGGAAGGTAAACAATCCAATCAAAAATGGGCAAAAGAAATGAATAGACACTTCTCCAAAGAGGACATACAGATGGCCAATAGACATATGAAAAAATGCTCACCATCACTAATCATTAGAGAAATGCAAATTAAAACCACAATGAGATACCACCTCACTCCTGTCAGAATGGCGCTCATTAACAAAACAACACAGAGTAAGTGTTGGCGAGGATGTGGAAAAAAGGGAACCCTCCTGCACTGCTGGTGGGAATGCAGACTGGAACAGCCACTGTGGAAAACAGTATGGAGATTCCTCCCAAAATTAAAAATGGAACTGCCTTTTGACCCAGCCATCCCACTTTTAGGAATATATCATAAGAATATCAAATCACTGATTCAAAAAAGAAATGCACCCTCATGTTTATTGCAGCTTTGTTTACAATAGCCATGATCTGGAAACAGCCCAAGTGTCTTTCAGTGGACGAGTGGATTAAAAAGCATTGGTACATATACACAATGGAATACTACGTGGCCGTGAAAAAGAAGGAAACCTTACCTTTGTGACAACATGGTGGACCTGGAGACTATTATGCTAAGTGAAATAAGCCAGGCAGAGAAAGAAAAATATCATATGACCTCACTCATATGAGGAATCTAATGAACAATGTGAACTAAGGAACAGAATAGAGGCAAAGGCAGGGTCACAGAGACCAGAGGGAAAGTGGTCAGAGGGAAAAGGGATGAGAGGATGGGGTCAGAGAAGGGAAAGGGATTAGTGAAATTATATATATATAACACAGAGATAAAGAGAGCAGGACAGCAAATCCTGGAGGCAAGGGGGGAAGGAGTTGGGGGGAGGGGGAAAAGGGGGTATCAAAGGGAACTAGGGTGGGGGGAGGGAGATGTATTTGATGGAACACTTGAATCTATGTAAACACAATAGATTAAAAATATGCTGAAGGAAAAAAGCAAGTTGTTTAACCTATGACAAGTAGAATACTATTTATGTAAAATTTAAAGCCTAAAATAATTATATATGTTGTGGAGATATATATATATATATATATATATATATATATATATATATATATATATATAAAATCATACATGGTAACAGTATGCACCAACTTCAGAATAGTGCTTGCTTCTAGAGAGGAAGAAAAAGTAAAGGAATGGGAAAGAGGTTTTCACTATATCAATATTTATTTCTTAGGAAGAGAAAAAGAAAAATTTAGCAAACTCCACCAAATACTAATATCCCAGTGCTTGATATACAGATGTCTGTTAAAGGTATTTTCTGCTAAAGGTATTTTCTGCACACCTGAAAAGAAACCCTGGCCTTTGCTCAACTCTGTGTCTTTGTGGACTTCTACCATATTAGCTGGTGTACACTGAAGACCTTCAGAAGACAGATCCTCAGAGTGCAGTGTTAACTCAGCAGAGAACTCCTGGGATCCATCCCTGTAGTCCACAGATCCTGATAACATTCCACTTAATCAAAACATATCCTTTATAACAAACTAGATAACAAAGCAATAAAATAGTTCTGAGATCTTTAATAAATAATCACTTACACAGAGGGAAAAAAAATGCAACTTCCTAACTCATTAAGTGATTAGAATTGTTCCAGTTTTCAGGTTGTTTTGCTGTGAGTGTTCAATGAACAGATACTATGTGCAGGACATGTTGTGGCATTAGTGCCACAGAGATGGAAGACAGGTAAGCCCTCTCCCTTTATGGAGCATCCATTCTGGGAAAGAAGGCAGCAAAAAGAAAAAGAAAACAAGAAGTACATCTACTATGAGGCAGGCATTATTCTCAGCACTGGGACTGAGCTGTGGAAAAGACATACAAGGTCACGCAGTATTTAAGAAGATTGCATTCAAGTTGAGGGCCGGGAGACAGAAATAAATGTATAAAAAGAAAAAAAACACCAAATATTGATGTCTTATCCCCCAATCACTGTGAAGGTGGCCTTGTTTGGAAGTAGTCTTTACTGATGTCACAAAATGAAGTTAAGGTCTTACTGACTTGGGGTGGGCCCTAAATCCAGAGAAACTATTAATTTTATCTTAAAATATTTGGGTTGGTTTTCTATTAGAAACAATCAATTAGCCCTAGCTAGTACCATACACTAGAAAAAGTCTGGATAACATGATACACAGCTATACTGCATGCAGTCCCACAGGAAATGTCCCTTTATCATACTGCAAAGACAACTGAGTCCCCTGCAAGCAGCCCCTGATGACCACGTCTCTTGAATATATTTACTCCTCCCTTCTTCGTGCTCAGCTTGAAACTTAGCAATGGTTCTGTCACCAAGGTTTCCCATGCCGCTGTGTTCTACTGTAGAACCATCTTCCTCCTTTCCTTCTGTTGACTTCATGATAAAGATGGATAAATCTAATCATCATTACCATGTGTTCTTATCATAAAATAATATTATTATTACTAAATATCCCACTTATGAAAAATTTCTAACAACAGATATGAATCAATTGTGCATAGGAAGTTTGTCCCCCTTTTTATATTAAATTTGTTTAATTATTGCAAGAGGGCTGCTTCCAGTACTGAGAGTTTCTATGCTTAGATTCAAAGGACATTTCCAAAGATTTGGGGGACCCACCTTTCCATCACAAGTGGCTTCTTCCTCCCCTCTGAAAGCCCTAGCTGAGGGTCTGAGAACACAAACGCAGTCTCTCTCTCCTCTGACAGGCCTGACGATTCTATTTCCAGCTCAATTGAGTCCTGAGTTAGAAGTGACTGGAGTAGGAATAACCACACACGAGGGACTGGACCAGGACTTCCATCATTTCGTTCTGCCTCTCAGATAAAATTGAGACAGTAGTTCTTGTTATTAAGATAGTTCTCTGTAATTCAATATGAACAGAGCTGTGTCTGCTCCAATTTTGCTTCTGAGCCCACAAAGCACAGAAATACTGCAATGAGAAATGTGTTTCATGTCCGCTACCATAGTAATCTGGACCGGCTCCTCTTCTGGTTGCTATCACAGAGAGATAGTAAGTGAATAAAACTACTATGGTCAGAATTGAAATTCAAAGGAGGGTGATGCTGTGTTTTTATAACAATTTAAGGATTATCAAATAGCATCCTTTGCCCCAAAAGATATTCTTGGAATGGCCTTGATTGAAATTCTTCATTATTTCTTCTCTTTCTCCTTCTTCTTCTCCTTCTTCTTCTTTAGAGAGAAAGAAGAAGGAAGGGAGATGAGAGGCATCAATTCATAGTTGTGGCACTTTAATTGTTCACTGATTGCTTCTCATATGTGTCTTGACGGGGGTAGGGGGAGGCTCAAGCCAAGCCACCGACCCCTTGCTCAAGCCAGTGGTTTTGAGCTTCAAACTAGTGACCTTTAAGCTCAAGCCAGCTACCATGGGGTGATGTTGATGATTCTATGCTCAAGCCAGCAACCCCACACCCCAGCAGGTGAGCTCATCCACACCTCAGGTTGGATGAGCCCATGCTCAAGTCTGCGACCTCGAAGTTTCAAACCTGGGACCTCAGCATCTCAGGTTGACACTTTATTCACTGTGCCACCACTGGTCAGGCTGAAATTCCTCATTTCTCATTTGAAGTTATTGAAAACATTAAAATGTAAATGCTACCTTGGAGGCCTAAAAAATGGACACATTCACCATTTACTAAACCAGTATTTGCACAAGGACCCATCATGTACCACCAGGTAAAACTCAGGTGATGACATGAACTCATTGATCACTTAGTAGACTCCTGAGACTCGGGATAGAGGGCAAGGACACAGAGCTCATGAGCTCATGCGGAGTGTGGGGACCATCGGGGAAGGAAGACCCAGTAGGAAAGTTGGGTGTGTGGGCCTCGGCATCCCCAAGTGGTTCTCCATTAGGCCACTGGTCACCTTGAGGTAGGACACAGAGACACTGGCACAGAGGAATGACGGAAAACAGGCAACAGTCCATTTCTCATATTCTCAGTTCTGCCTTCTTTGGGAAGCGATTTTCACTGCACAATGGTAAGACTAAGTCTTCCTGATTTCTGCTAGTCCTGAGACTAGTAGAGTGAGTGACACCTGCCTAGCCAATAGGGTAGACAAGGATGGGGGTAATGGCCATTCTCCCAACTGAATAATCTCACTCAAATCATCAACCATGCACCAGGCAAGACAGGGGGTGTACGGCTGTGACAGAATTCAGTCACAGAACTGCTCTGCCAGGAAAACTTTCTGCTCTGCCTGTGCCCTGCCCATCTCTCTCTCCCAGAGGTAGGGGTTGTACAGGGGCAGGTGTCTCTGAAGGAGGAAGCACGGCTCATTCCACCAGGTCCCTGGTCACCAGGCACTGAGCCTCTGGATCAGGGTGTATATGGTGTGTGTGTTAGTTCGGGAAGAAAGGGATACAGACATTGATGTCATCTCTCTCATTTGCCTCACCACTTCCCTTCCAGGGAAAAAATAAGGGAAAGCTCTTTGGGAGAAGACCGGGGCACCCAGTGGGTGAAGCTGCAGCTAACTCCATCTGGGGTCCATCTTGCTTTCGGGATGAGGTACAGGTTTATTTTTCTCCCTTGCTCAAAAGTAGAGTTCATGAGTGGAACAAAAGAGACTCAGATAGGATATGAAAAAACTTTTTAAATTGTAGTTTATTTTCTGTCACCTGGAATGCAGCAACCTGGTAAAGGATAAGGTTCTGGAAAATGGGGGAAAATATTATCATCTCCTGATCCTTCCATTTTGCTGCACACAGGACTGTGCAGCCTTTCTAATGGGTTGGCAGGTGTGCCTGGCAAATACAGCCTCAGGCCGTGAACACGGTGTGTGACCAGCACTAGAATCTAGTGGGTTCCTACCCCACTAGATTATCATGAGTCCTTACGGTGAACTGATACTTAATGCTGTCAGTTTCTAGAAAGAAAGTCATATAGATTAGATTTATATATAGTCCCTGCATTTGTTTGTGGACTTGGCTACTGTTACTCATGCATTCAACCTGTTGTAACAATAACAGTTCACATTATAAAGCACAGTTCCTTTTTTCCTCGGTGTTCCATCCTAAGCACTCTTATCCCGTATGGTAACCTTCAAACTAAGTATTAGATTCACCATCATTGCTGACTTGGAGATAGGGAACACGTAGCAAAACCAACCGTTGAGGTAAATCCTGTCTGGTGTTCTGGTCTAGAGCTCCTCTCCAACCAGCTGGACAGGTCTAACTATATTATTAACAGTATCCTCAAGAGCAGCTTAAATCCTTTCCTAGAGCATTGACTATTCTGGGGCCCTGGAATAGGGACACTGGAAATCAAACTTTGCCTCAGATCCGGAAATCAGCCTCTGTGACGGAGAAGCCTCTAATAGGTTTCATTTCTGTTCCTCTTTGGAATACAGAATTTCTATCAACTCCTTATTATAACCTGAGTGGAATTCAAAAACAGTCTTTCTTAGCAGTGCTACTAGAATACATTACATCTAATTAAATAAAATGATGTATTTTTATTTCACAGTTTATCTTTTGCTAGGAGCAATGTGATCAGAGATGAATAATTCAGAGAGCCCTCAGGGCCGAGTCCTTTTGTATGTCATAGTGTATTTCACCAGAGCAACAGATTTTTCACAAAACAACTCGAAGAACACTGCAAACAAAATCTCTTCTATTCGAGAAAAATCCAGTGGCAGTTTTTTGTTGTTGTTGTTGTTTGTTTTTAAGACTCATGTTTTACTGGAAAACAAGCATGTCAACACCTCTCATGTAAAATCAAGCATAATTCAGAGGTAGATGTAGGAAGACAAAGCTGTCCTGTGCATGGACCACAAATCCCTTCAGGACAAGAACCTGATGCTGTTTATTTATGGAAACAGGGGACTGTCATGCATGTATATTCATGAATGTGATTTTAATTTCCCCTTTTTCCTTTTTATTTTTTTAAGTAGCAGTTTGAACTCCTGGGCCAATGCTGGTGTGTGTGTCAGGGGGCACAACCCCATTCATCTCCACAGCGTTGGCAGGACCTGCTACCTGCTTTAAAAGAGTCACAGGGAAGCACCTGGGATCCTTGGAAGACAGAGTGAAAATGGTCAGAAGGGGTGCAGGGCCCTCTTGCCCTCTCTGAATCGACTTCACAGCAGCTTAGTCATGGACCAAATAACCCATGTGATTTGCAGACACCCTGACCTTGAGGGTATCCTTCTCAGATGGGCTGTGTGCCCTCTCCTTTAACCAGCTCAGTTCCTCAGGGGTCTTTTTGCTAGAACAGCAGGACTTCAAAGGCACAATATCAGCCAGTGAACCATTAGCACCAATAACAGCATCTGACTGAGCCAAGCTCCCCAGGGACAAGTGCTGGTGAGGAGTGAAGTCCTTCCGTCCTGAGGGAAGGATGAGAACCAGACGCTCATGTTGTGGTGGGAAGAGGAAGCCACCCAGGATGCCTGGGCCCCAGCTAGGACTGCTGCTGAGGAGAGGAGATGCCTGCCCAGGGACCAGCTGAACCCCATCTATGTCA
The DNA here is from genome assembly GCF_036850765.1 of Saccopteryx bilineata. Classification (NCBI taxonomy): domain Eukaryota; kingdom Metazoa; phylum Chordata; class Mammalia; order Chiroptera; family Emballonuridae; genus Saccopteryx; species Saccopteryx bilineata. The sequence goes on along the minus strand of NC_089492.1, from coordinate 83,016,963 downwards.
TCTGCCTCAGACCAGATTCATTATTCACAGGGTCCAATTAAAAAATTCCAACTGACCCATTCAAAATACACTTGGAGGACTCCCCCTCTTTTAGCTTCATTATCTCTGTCTCTTCTGTGACACTAACTATTCCGTATCTTCCTATTTCCATCTCCGCACAAATAAGTGTAATTGGCCTCTGACCGCGCCCCCTCCTCCCAACCCATGTTAACAAGAAATAACTCAGAAGAGGGTAGAGGATAGCACGCATACCGCCCAGTACTCTTCCATCAGCCTGAAGATGAGGCAGCCAGAACTGTCCCCGCTGCGCCCGACAGCACTGGGGGTCAGCGTGACTGTGACCACCAGGGACTAGAAACCAGGGGCCCAGGCAGAGCAAGGAACAGGACTCCCGGCGTGGAGAATAAAGGACAGGAACAGCGGGGAAGGTGGAGCAGGACTGAGAATAAACGAGAAAAATCCTGTAGGGACAGACACCACGGCGCGAGCGCAGAAAGGGGCAGAGGACAGAAAGGAAACCGAAGAAAGAGTGATCGTGTTGGAGAACTCGGGACGAGGGCTAGGGCCGGGGTGCCAAGTGGTCTAGAGTTCGGCAGCCGCTCCTGAAGTCCCACCCTCCGGGAGAGGAAGGACCCAGGAAGGGGGACAGGAAAGAAACCGGGAAATAGGAGGTGGCACCGAAAAGACTCCTCACGAGAGGCTGGCCCGCGCAGTAAAAAGAGAATCAAATGCTGTTTCCAAAGCAGTTGTTTCTAAACCAGCTGTTTCCCGAGGCGGCGGGGGGGGGGGGGGGGGGCGGGGGGGGGAGGCATCGCCGCCTGCACCTGCCGGTCACCTTAGGGCGCGAGGAGGCGGGGGCTGCGGACCCGGCGCCGGGAGTCCTGTCCCCGCCCAGCCCAGGCTGGGGAAACCCCGTTCCCCGCGCAGAGCCTGGGACCAGCACCGTGGGCTGGAGCCCCCGACCCTCCGCCCTCCTGCCGCACTTACGTCCAAGAAGATAGACATGCCCTTGGACAGCTGCAGGGTGGAGCTGAGCTCCTCTGAGGAGTTGCTGGAGGACGGCGGGGTCCCCTGGGCATCGTCCGTGGTCCCTCGGGCGCCCTCCATCCTAGGAGCCCTGACGGCCCGCAAGCCAGTCTTCTTCCTCAGTGCGTTCGCTCCCGCCTCGCTGGCGTCTCTCTGCACAGTGTCCCCGCCCCGCCCGGCCCCCGCGCCGCGCTCCGTCTGTGCCCCCCCTTCTCTTTCCGCTGGTCGCCCTCCCTGTCCCTCTGGCTCTGGCTCCTTGTCCCCTCCCTATCTCTCTCTGGCTGCCCCCACCCACCCACCGTCTCTCTCTGGCTCTGTGTCTCCATCCCTGTCTCCGGCTCCCACTCACTCTGTCTCTCAGTCTCATCCCAGCTCTGTGCCCCTTGCCCCTGGGCCCCTGGTGGGAGCGGCAGGACCCACATCACCAGCTCCATATCACCTTGCGGCTTAACACCTAGGATGGCCCCATGTGTCACGAGGGAGGCAGAGGTCCAGACAGAGGGTGACAGATGGAAGAGGGGTTGTCCTGAGCAACCAAAGCACCAAGTAAGGTGCCCCCAGCTTGCCCCATGCTGGAAATCATATAAAATTAGACAGATTCCAAGAAGTTTTGCCAATTTGGCTTTTCATGCAGGGGACCAGACTGCCCTATTCTCCCCAAAGGGTGTTGGTTGATGGATACTGTTAGTTAACAGGGTCTGGATTACTGTAGGACCCTTGTAGGTCTGGATTTCAAACCTACCCTAGTTACTTTATTGTTTTGTAATCCAGCAATTCACTAAATCTTTGAGGCTCACTTTCCTCATCAGCAAAATGGTTGCAATGTAGTGCTTATCTCAAAGCGTTCTGGGGCTTCAGCATGATGGTGCCATCCACCAGGTCACACTTGGAGTCTGCAGAGTTAAGGCCCACATCTTTAGGGCAGGGAGGTCTGTCAGGTCATGTTGTAGCACAAGTTTTGCAAAGTTGAAGCTACAATAAGAGACGCAGCCCCCCCCCTGTGCTTAAGGATTGAACCAGAGTTATTATTTCATATTTGAGGGCTTCTGTGGGGCTGGAAAAGTAACCGCCCCTTTCATCAAGAAATAGCCACTGTTTACTGAGGGTATGAAATGTGCAAGTGCATGCGTAGCTGTGTGGTCTGCACAGGCGAAGTCTCTGGGAGCCAGAGGAGTAAGAGGGAATTGTGCCTACCAACCTGACTGCTGTGGGGATGGGTGAGGTGGGCCCATGTCTCCCAAGAGGAGAGAACATGTGCTTTCTACAAGACAGGTCCACAGATAGAGATTGTACCAGAGAAGATGTGAGTGCCTTGGAGCCTATACAAAGAGCAAAGTGGGTCTCTTAGGAGGCACAGTTTTCGATCTGACTGATGACCAAGAAAGGCTTGATTCAAGAGGTGGTATTTGAAATGGATCCTAAAATTGGTAGATATTCCACAGCCAATAAATGGAAAAAACAGTCCAGCAGAGGGAACAGCATGAGCAGAGGCACCAGGAAAGCACGTGGGATTCACAGTCCACAGGGTGTTTTTGTAATCACAAAATCTCAGTCTCCACTCTGGATTAGTAAATGAGAGAGAGTATCAGCTAGTGGAACCCCGGGTTGAGGCTCCTGCCACCTGGGACTCAGTGCAGGACATACCTGGCCTCTGGAGCAGGCCAGGATGAGGGTGCAAAATGTACGGAGGTGCTACCCTGTACTTGGACATACAGAAAGTGACTGCCTTCTTATATTTTGCCCCTGACCTGTCTCCCCGCCACCAAGATCCAGCCCTGAGCTGCAGGTGAGTGTTTGCAAGAAAAGAATCCAGAGGTTATTGGCTCTCTGTGTGTATTGGAATCACCAGAGTGGTGTGGCAATGCCACGTGCCTCCTCAGACTAGCTATGCACAAGGTCTCGTAATCCCACTTTTTCCTGTGGAGCATTACTCCTGGAGGCCTGGGATCTTTATGGGAAATCTGATAACCTTAAGGCACCATGCTGTGAGGAGCCCAGGGTGCATGGAGAAGCACGTGTAGTAGGCACCTGACTGATACTGAGCCCACCCTGAATCATCCAGCCTCAGCAGCAGAAACATGAGTAATCTTCTAATTCTCCAGGTGATCCTGGCACCTGCCTGTCTGAGACACACCTAATTATCTGTGTTGCCTCAGCCAAGACCTTGAACCACAGAGATAGCAACAGAACTGTCCCCTAGTGAATACTGGTTGCACAGAACTTGTGCTTTGTTTTATAGCAATTGATGACCAAAAGAAGAGGCTGGCAGTCAGCACGCAGTGGGCCCTGGGCATCGGTGTTGTGTTAGAAATCTCTCAGGTGCCTGACCAGGGGGTGGCACAGTGGATAGAGCATTGGACTGGGATGTGGAAGACCCAGGTTCAAAATCCCAAGGTTACCAGCTTGAGCACAAGCTCATCTGGTTTGAGCAAGGCTCATCAGCTTGAGCCCAAGGTTATTGGCTCGAGCAAGGGGTCACTCAGTCTGCTGTAGCCCCCCCCCCATCAAGGCACATATGATAAAGCAATCAATAAACAACTAAGGGGCCCTGGCCGGTTGGCTCAGTGGTAGAGTGTCGGCCTGGCGTGTGGGAGTCCTGGGTTCGATTCCTGGCCAGGGCACACAGGAGAAGCGCCCATCTGCTTCTCCACCCCTCCCCCTCTCCTTCCTCTCTGTCTCTCTATTCCCCTCCTGCAGCCGAGGCTCCATTGGAGCAAAGATGGCCCGGGCACTGGGGACAGCTCCGTGGCCTCTGCCTCAGGCGCTAGAATGGCTCTGGTTGCAACAGAACGGTGCCCCAGATGGGCAGAGCATCGCCCCCTGGTGGGCATGCCAGGTGGATCCTGGTCGGGCGCATGCGGGAGTCTGTCTGACTGCTTCCCTGTTTCCAACTTCAGAAAAATACAAAAAAAGAAAAAGAAATAAACAACTAAGGTGCTACAGTGAAGAATTGATTTTTCTCATCTCTCTCTTCCTGTCTGTCCCTCTCCCTGTCTCTCTCTGTCTCTGTCACAAGAAAAAAAAAAAATCTCCTCAGGTAATTGTGATGGGCAGCCGGGATGAGGAACCTGGACTGATCTGTATTGTCCATGCAGGGAAACGACAGCATAACTATCAAAAGACAGCAGAGACCCCCGAGGAGAACCCCTAAAGTCCAGGGCAGAGCTCTGACTTGTCTAGGGAGTGGGGAGTAGAGACATCAGACTCACTTAAGGTGGATACTGAGTGCACTTTAGAAATACCAGTCTGCCAGCTTGTGTGCTTTTACCTAATTAATGGCAAATCTCATCATCTGAACAGCGGGAATAGGCCCTTCTCTTGAACAATTGCTCATTAAAGTACAAAATTATTAAAAATCAGACCCAACTCATTAAACAGATGCTGGTCATTCAGCCACTGAAGATGAAAAACCCTAAAGAAGAGGATCCTGAAACCAAGTTACCAAGTGAGGAATTACAGTATTACCTGTTCTTGCCATTGGATAGTGGACAGAAGAGATTTTTCTACAAGCGCCAGGGGAGTCTGGCCCCTGGAATCCCGACTGGTAATATTTATAAGCCAGGACCACAGTAACAAGATCAGGTGATTATTATAAAGGAGGAACAGCAGAGTAACCAGCAGCCACAGTTCAAACCAGGTAGCTCTTTGTAACATTTGAATCAAAATGTTCCCTCTATCTTTGCCAGCTCGCATTTGCGTATTGCCTCTGATGGTCTGTCAGGAGGAAATATCAGCTATTAAACAACCACCTAGTCATGTCTTTTTTTCACGATTTCAGCATGCACACCATGATGCTGTAGCTGACATCTCCGTGTAACACAACGAACGTGCTGTGTGTAGAAGCTCTGGCAGAAATTAATGGCAGGTACCTGTGCACGAAGTCAATTGGCTCTACGAAGTGGAAAACAAACACAGTTTGGGCTTTCTCCTTAGGCATTTTAAAACATGGTTTTCATACGTCATTTTCCTGAAACCCTGACTCCTCACTGCTGAACATATCATCGGTCACATTCAGGAGACAGCTGACCAGGGAGAAAGTGCGTCTTCTTCCCAAGATCCCAGAGAAAGATAGAGAAATATAATTACAGATTCCAGCTCTCAGGTTTCTGATGATGAGGCTTCCACACAAAGGCATTTCTAGCAATTCAGGGGATGATAGCTGTGCGGGAATAATAATGCATTCCAATCCGTCTTTGCTGCATGGAGGAGCTATTTCAGACAGTCAGAGCCTGTCTTATTTATACTTTAAATATTCTATAGAAGGCTGCCTGTTGGAGCCACAATTCAGAGTCCTTTCAGTCAGTTTAGACTTTTTTGTTGTCTTGGCAACCTAAGATCTAAACCTTCACCTGTCCCTTGATGGGGGAGAGAAGCTGTCCCTTATCCCTGTCCCCCACAGGGAGCAAAGACTAATCCTCTCGCTGGCTGGCGGTGTGAGATCTAAGTCCAGGTACGTGAGGGGATGTTTATTCATGGCAGAGGAGAAGCACAGCTGTACAGAGCGGCCACAGCACCCTGACGATGACAGAACCACAAGAGAACTTAACCCCCAGCCTTCCTACCCACTTCCCGAGCTGGCAGCCACAATTTCTCTGTTTTACCTTAGTGTGCGTGGTGTGTGAAGATTTAAGTTCTAGTCTCTTAGACCATTTCAGTTGTGTTCACAGTGTTGTCAACTGTAGTATGATGTAACGTTTTACATCCCCCCCGACTTTATTCATCCGCAGCTGAAGGTCCGTGCAGCTCCTAACCTCTCCCTGTTTCCCTACCCTCACCCTTGGAAACCACTTTTCTGTTTTCTGTTTCCATGAGCTCAACATTAAAACAAGAAAATTTGTCTGACCTGTGGTGGTGCAGTGGATAAAGTGTCGACCCGGAATGCTGAGGTTGCTGGTTCAAAACCCTGGACTTGCCTGGTCAAGGCACATGTGGAAGTTAATGCTTCCTGCTCCTCCCTCTTTCTCTCTCTCTCCTCCTCTATATTCTTTCTAAAATGAATAAATAAAATCTTTTTTAAAAAAGATTCCACGTGTGATGCTGTGCAGAATGTGTCCTTCTGTCCGTATTATTTCACTCAGCATAACATCCTCCAGATGTCAGCACAAGGGTGGGATTTCCTTCTTTCCCGTGGTGAATACTGTTCTATGTTCTGTGCATTATCACATCTCCTTTATCCAGTCATCTGGGATGGACACTTAGGCGGTTTCTGTGTCTTGGCTACTGTAAGTAAGGCTGTAGTGCATATGGGGGTGCAGGTATCTCTTCAGTATCCTGTTTGCAGCCACATGGCCAGGACCAGAAGGACATCACATAAAGGGCACGTACGTACGTGTCTGGCACATAGGGGTCGGTGAGCCATGCTGGTCACTTACTCTGAGGCTATTCCCTGTGGCCCTGGATACCACGAACCACACCCCCTTCTTGAAACTGTTATCCTGGCTTTCCAATCTGTTCCTGCTCCTCTATCAGGTCTTTTTCACAAGAACTTCTAGAGGCCGGTGTTCCCCTAAGCGTGTCCCTTCCTCTCTTCCCTTTTCTCCTCCACAGGCTGAGATATCCGACCTGGTGGCGTCCACTGGTCTCTAGGCTGGCGACCCCCAACCTCTCCCCTCACCTGGAGGTTCAGGCTCCAGCCTGGAGAACCACACCTCCTATGGACATTGCTTAGGTATTTTGGATGGAATGAGCCTAAAAGTGAATTTACAGTTTTCTCCTTATTACTTTCTCTTCCGTATTTTATTGAAGAACATTGTGGTTCATCAATTCGTCCAAAAGAGAAACTGGGTTATAGCTTTAGACTCCTCCCCTCACTGCCTCCACCTTATCCTCACCCCGTCCAGTCTGTTGCAAAGGTTCCCCAGCGTCCCCTCTTCCCTCCAGCCTTATGGCCCCCACACGACGCCAGGAAACCTTGACCATCACTGAAGCGAGGCCCCAGCCAGCTGCCTGGCTGCCTTGCCTCCCCTCTGGCTTCCCTCTGATCCCTGCTTCCCACCTGGCACAAGTGAGCCTGCTAAGTGCCCAGACCACTTACAATCCCTCAGAGGCACAGTGGTGCCTCTGAGACACAGTTACCTTTGCTGTGTCACCTCTGCCTTTCTCCCCACTCCTCCCCAGCCTCCACCTTCTAGCCACAAAGATGCTGGTTTGGAATGAAGCACTTCAGTAGACAAGTGCTGATCCCCACAGACCTGAGCTCAAGTCCCAGCTTAGTGGCTTCTCGCCTTTGAACAATATTAAGGCGTGTTTGGTAGCCTCCATTGTTCTCAAATTAGATGAGGATTCAGGTAAGCAATGGGTGTTAACATTCAGCATGGCACATGGCACAAACAATGGCACAGAGGCGTGGCTACTTGTGGTCACCCGTGTTGCTGTCCTGAGCCCCTGGGCTGCTGCCCTCAGCATTGTCTGCCTGAAATACCTGACTTCCTTAACCTGCCTGCCATCACTGCTGGGTTTTAACACTCAGCCCAGAGCTCTTGTCCTCCTTCTCCTCCCCCATCACTTCTTTCTGCATTTCCATGGCACTCTCTACACCCTCCCCTGTCCCTTATCACATTTTCTACAAATAACGTGTTGGTGTCCTCTCTGCAGTGCCCAATTTTGAGGTGCTGGAGGTGAGACCTGGACCTTCCTCTGCATCTCGCTGGAGGTGAGACCTGGACCTTCCTCTGCGTCTCACTGGAGGTGAGACCTGGACCTTCCTCTGCGTCTCGCTGGAGGTGAGACCTGGACCTTCCTCTGCGTCTCACTGGAGGTGAGACCTGGACCTTCCTCTGCGTCTCGCTGGAGGTGAGACCTGGACCTTCCTCTGCGTCTCGCTGGAGGTGAGACCTGGACCTTCCTCTGCATCTCGCTGGAGGTGAGACCTGGACCTTCCTCTGTGTCTCGCTGGAGGTGAGACCTGGACCTTCCTCTGCGTCTCGCTGGAGGTGAGACCTGGACCTTCCTCTGCGTCTCGCTGGAGGTGAGACCTGGACCTTCCTCTGCGTCTCGTGTCTGGCGACTGGCAGACTCCTGGTGGGTACTCAGTGACACAGAGTGAATGACCACAGATAGGAAAGATGAATGAAGCTCATGCAGAATACAGTATAGGACTCAGAGCAGAGAAGACGGGTGCAGCTCTCTTCCTGTTACAACATACAGTGAGGTGAGCTGAGGACAGGAAAACTTGGGACAAAGCTGAGGGGTCTGGAGGAAGGGCTGGAGCCAGACTGTGCCCTGCCTGGGGAGCCACAGGGAGCCACCTGCCCCCCAGAGAGAGGGTCAGCTCTGATTGAGTTAGACCCCAGTTCACACGCATTAAATATAGGAAACAGTTATTAAAATTTAAGTAAGCATCTACATTTTTAAACATCAGGCTTTCAGGGAGGTGGGAGAGGGAACCTGACAACTCTGTAAATAACCAGGGCTGGGAGTGTTCTTCTTCAGCCGAGAAACAAGCTGTATTCCTTTCTGACTGGCCTCTTCCTTCAAATCTGGACATTTGGGTTGACTTCTCGGGACTGGGCCACCCAACCGTGGGACACTCAGGGTGGGACTAGGGATATGAAGTCACTGCACCCGCAGACTGTTGTGGGGTTCATGGGAATGGGCATAAACTTGTGGGCAGGTCTTGAATGTTTTGTCCACCATGGCATCCCTCGAGTCCTGCCCTCAGTGGCACTGGTTGAACAAGTCAGTCATCAAAGTGCATCATTCACCTTCCCACATACACACACAACCCAGAGGTGGAGGGCGACAGGGTGGATGCTGCGTCCTAGCGAGCTAGCCTCTAAGGACTTCCCTCCATGTCGCGGTCACACAGAGGGTGCTCAGTGCCCAGCAGTGCCCTGCTTACACCCCCCTGTGCTGCTCCTTCACACATGAAAATATGTCCACCATACACCTGATGTTTCCTCTACAAGGTCAAGGACCCCTCCACTTAGAGAGGTAGGTAAGAATAGACAATTACTCAACAATTTCTCCAGAACTGAGCACCAATTCTGAAATATGCTACCTAGTTTGTGGGTGAGCCGGTGATTGGAATCACCTTTTCAAAGTGATTTTTGTTAGATTTATTAAGCTTCTTCTCACTGAAGAAGAATTGGGAACCATACTCTTGTCACACTGCTGTCTAGTTCATGGTTCAGAATCCCTGACACAAATCCCTTATAGTATTTTTTTAAATGAAGAAAATGAGTCCTCCTGGACCACAGAACATCCCTGAGGTGAGCAGATTTGGCCCTACTAAACGCCAGATAAAATACACCATTTTATTTATGTCCTTGGGAAAGTCTTCAAAAGATTCTAATTTACTAAAGCATTTTACAGACTAAATTACAATTGAAAAAATTCTCAGAGCCTAACAATGACATCAACTTCCTTTTTCCAATTTCCTTCCCAGCCTCAAATTTGTCTGCTAGCAAAAAATGGAAGAGGAGCTTTGGTTTAAAAGGATAACACTTCAAAAATTGGCAATAACGATCATATTTCAAAAAGGAAAATTATCCCAAACTAATAAGTAATTGTAAAGTTCTGTCCTGTGGACTTAACTGACATCAAATTTCTAAGAAATTGAGCTATAAAAGTCTTTTGAACGAACTGCCCATCTTCCAATGGGCAAAACTGCTTTAGGTTAAAAAATTTTTTTTCTAACTTCACTGGGTTCTCTTTCGTTTCTGCTAACATAAGTCATGGCAATGTGGGCTTTTGAAGGGAGGGGCACCGGCTCTTCCCCTCTGACCTATGTGACTTCACAAATTATTTGGCCTGTTTGTGCTTCAGTGTGAATGATAACAGCACTCACCCCTGAAGGGTTGTGAAGACTAAACGAAACGTTCCATGCCTGGTTCAATAAGAGCAGTCATCATTATTTTATATAACAAGCAGTTATGTAAATCACAGCTCTTTGTGAATATGAGCAAAAGAACAGAACAAGCTTTAATGAAAAATTTAAATCTTTTTAAAGAAGAGTGGGAGTCCTCCTTGCCTCCTGTCACCCATCACAAGCCAGTCATCACCAGCTCCTGTGAATTCTGACGTGAACAGTCTGGGACCCAGAGGTTCCAAGCTGGCATTTCTGCCCCAACTCGCCCCAGAGCACATCACCCCCAAAAACCGTGACTCTTCCCAGAACTCCTGCCTGTCCCACGCACTTCCTGTTCACGCTACAGCCGTAGTAAAGCACCGGGTCCTCCTCTCTCCCCTACTCACAAATGGTCAGTGGCCACCACAACCATACGATTCAGTCCAAATAAACCCGTGTCCTTGTGTGGCTGTCAACACCCTGCAAAGTCAATTTGATATCACACACATGCACGCTCACACCCTCCTACACATTTACACACTCTTCTACATGTGTATACAATACACACTCACATGTACATATGCTCCTACACATGCTCACATGTACTCACACTCATACCCATGCACACAGTGCTCACATGCACACACTCGTACATGTGCACACACATGCTCACATGTATACACATTTGTAAACCTGGACACATATATGTGGTTCACAACTACACACATGTTCACACTCCTACATGTATACACACATACATATGCTCACATGTACACACTCCCATGTGTGAGCTCATGCTCACATATATGCACAGTCATGTATGTGCATGCATATTCTTGTGTACACAAACTCCTACAAATGTATGTGCATGCACATATCTGTGCACATGTGTCTCCTGGCTTCTCCCCAACTCCTGTTCATTCCTAGGTTTCTTTAGAACCCCCTCACGGACTCCATACTTTTCTTGTCAAAACACTCACGCTGTCCAAAGTGCCTGCTGTCAGGTGTGACTGCAAACTCAGACAGAGGCTGGTGTGAGTTAAGCACCGACAGCATGGCAGTGACTTAGCAAGTATTGTTGAATAGAAATCTGCTATCCATACCTCACATAAAAAGTGTTTATGATTTAATGTATACAATTATGAAAAGAGTATAAGTGTGTGTGTGTGTGTGTGTGTGTATGCACGTGCGTAAGCCCAGAGATACTGAGAAGAAAGATTACTAAGATACAAAATGTTCTACATCATTTTATCTGGATGGGAATATTTCAAGTGACTTTTTAGGTTTTTTTTCTTATACTTTTCTTGTATTTTAAAAAGTTTGCTAATTGTATGTTATTTTATAATGAGAAATATTTCAGAGTGATTTATAACTACACAGTTCACATTAAAAGCGACGTCTGAGTGCTGATGCTGTGGCACTCACTGTGAACAACAATGCAGGTGTCCACGTGACCCCACCCATAACATCGCCTATGGCAATGTTAACACGCATGGCTTTAGTTAATGGCGATTTAACTCTAAAGCCCACAGTGCACGAATGTGTATAGATGTCTCCATACTACCTCTATAGCCGTTTCCAGGTGGACAGTAGGTTTTGTCACAGCAAGCCTGTCATCCCTTCTCCAGCAACCCCCCACTCTGGGAAACCTGAGCTTATCCTTCCAGCCAGCCAGGGGCTACCTCTTCCTGTTAACTGCTCAGATCAATGAGCTCACATTGCAATTTATTGTCATTCTTAAAATTCTTCATCAACATCTCAAAAAAAAAATCAAAATATTAAATATTGCCAGTACTCTCAAAGAAAAAAGAAATTGAATTTGCTTACACAAAGCATGAATACCTTGATTTGCAGTTCCAAATGTACAAATTTATCATTTCATATGGTAGGAACAACCTCCGCCCCTCCCACTTGAAAATGATACTCCGTTTCAGAATGAGACAGTGATGTAATAAATGTATTCTAAAGCACTGAAGTTCAATAAATGTAACAACATAGCAGCTTTGAAGATTCCCACAATTTCAGACTGGCGCTAGCTTCCTAATGCTGTTAGTTACAGAGCACAGAGACCCCCCGCACAGCTCACACCTCCCACTGGCGAGGTCCATTTTCTGCCAACACGTGAGCAGAGTGCTGGGAAGAGGACAGGGCTGAGGTGTGAAAGAAAGTGCAAGCCAAGATGACAAGCTCCATGGTACCAGAGGGGACCAATGTACAGAAGGACTGGGTGCGAGAACACTGTTTCCAACATGAGGGAGTAAAGCAGGTAGAAGTCCAGGAAGAGGCACTGCTCAGAGGTCCACATACCCAACACACCTCCAAGAACTCCCAGGACTGATGAGAACAATAGTTTATATTGTCCAAGAGGTCACTGTGGGGCCCTATTCAAAGCCAGTGTACATCTCATAACTCACTGAACGGTGACACATATAAAGTTAGTATTATCATTGTCCCCCGTTCATTCCCAAGGAAAGTGAGCCTCGAAAGTTAAGTCATTACAAATTCACCTTGCAGGAGGCTTCACTGAAGACAACTAACCCTAGAGCTCTGGTTCTGTCCTCCCCCACCCATCCCTGAATGTGGATACTGTGAATATCTTTGTTTACTATGCAGGCTGAGAGCAGAAGTCATACTACAAACTGGGTGGATGGGAGGACTTGCCTATCAGCCCCATCCTTGTCCCTCCTGGGCTTATGCAATGGCCTGTCAACAGAGTGGTCATGGTCGCCAACAGGGAGGCTACACACCAGCCAGAAAGCACAGGCACTGTGTCTCCTGGGCTGACCTGGCTATGCCCGGCTGAGGGTGGGAGGGAACTAGTGCTAGAAGAGCAAGGTGACCGTGAGTTTCAGTTGCCTCTTCAGACAACAGCAATATCATGGCTGAAGCTTTTCTCACTAAGCCTCTTGTAGGTTTATCCAGAGACTGTGACTAAACAGAAGCCAGAGTAGCTGAGCATGTTAAGAAAACTCAATGCAAGAAGCAGGCAGGTTTGAATGGTGCAGGGTGGCCTGTAGCAGGTTCTTAGGACCAGACTGTGTACTGGTGTGGCTGCTGACAAACTTTCCCTGCAAGGCTGAGGGGAACTCCTTCACATAGAGACATCTGTTAGAGACCTGGTCTCTCTGTGAGGGTCACTCATATCCAGTGAGTGACTTATGTGGACTCAGGCCGGCTGAACCCTCTTACCCTCTCGCACTCCTGTGGTCAGGTGATCAGTCTGAGACCACAGTTCGCCCTGAGCCAGAGTTCCAACCCCTGTGCTGCCCTGAATCCTTCACTCCCTGACTGCTTCCTCCTGACAGCTTCTTCCCTATAAATCATCTGGACAAGTGCTCGCTAGAGACACTGTTTCCAGGGAAACTTGCCTAACACAATACACAAGCCTCGTTTTCAGAAAGTGTTATGAGACTAACAGTCGGTGCTAGACTCACAAACACTGAACGCTGGACCTCAGATTTCTGGGCCGGGAGCTCAGCTCAGACTGTGGTCGAGAGAGGTGCTGGGGATGAAGACATCTGGGAACAAAGAGCAGGTGTGGTGTGGGAAGTGTGGCAGCTGTGCTGAGCCATTCTGGGGGTGCCCTCCAAGGTCAAGCGGTTCACATTCTGCAGCCAAGCCAGAGGTTAACTCTGCAGGTTGGAAATGTGAACAGAAAGAAAAAGCCTCTGAACTTGAGTGGACAGCCCTCAGGAGACCAAGTCTCTGTTTGGGAGGTCAAGAAGGATGTGTTGTCCTTTCTAAAAAGAACACCCCACACCCTCTAATCTCAGTGCATTCCACCAGTTCATGTTTCACCTCAAGGGACATCGGCCACAGTTACAGATTCCCAGTGAGGACACTAAGTAAGCATCCACATAGTGAACAGAGGTGTCCAGCACCAGATGTTGGCTCATGCGCATCAGCAGAGCCTGACGTTCTGAGTCTCAGACAGCGGCTCTTTGCAGAGAGAGAACAGTCCTCTCTTTCTAAAGGTTTTGGTGAGGATTAATTAGTTAATTTCCTAGAATGCTTCAGGGATAAAAATTGCTCTACAAGAACTAATTAAGAATATCATACTTCATGCAGGCCATTAATTCATAGCTCTGGAATTGAGTGGAGCTTCTATTCTCATTGTTCTAGAATAGTTACTGGAACTGATGTCTCGTTCCTTTCCTGCACTACGCGAGAGTGCAGTCACCACTGCAGGCTCTGTGCCCCGCACCACGGAGTCAGCCAGGCTGGTCTTTAGCCCTGCTCTCAGCACTCTGCTGCCCGTGTGGGACTCACACAGGACTGCAGACGCATCGAATGTAGCCGAGTTCACAGTCTTACTCCATTTTACACCAGATAGGAGACTTGGGAAAATCAGTAAAGCTCTGGGCTACAGTTTTCTTGACTGTCATATAAGAGAATGTATCCTAGGAAAGTGACTGATACAACTCAGGGACAGACCTGGAGTGCGGGCAGACACTTCATTAGAGCTCGGTCACTGCTGGTGTAACCTCTAAGGTGAACCGCCTCAACTCCTAAGTGTGTAACCAGAATATTTTATCTGTGCCTCTTGTTATCCCCTTCCAACACGTGTGTGCAGAGAAGCATGAGTCTCCCTTTTACTGCACAGAACTCTTGGAAGGCCTGCAATTTTCTGCTTATTCTTGGTTCACGCCTGTCACAACACAGCCTCCATCTGGCAAAACTCCGTTTCTGAAATGACAGCACGAGCACGCTGCAGCTGGGCTGCCTACTTGTGCACATGGAGCGGGCCTTCCAGCCACGAAACCAGGTTGTCCAGGCTTTGGCCTCGGTCTTTGAGGCCTGTGTTGGCTAAACAAGTGTTTTTTATGTTTGCTCACTTGGGTGGGGGCACCGCCACGTGAGTACAGTGTATGGAAGGCTGCAGGTGCTTGCCCTCAGTATTGCAGGAATCAGAGGAGGACAAAAACGCCCAGACAACTTGATCCTTGAAGGAAGTAGGATTTATTTAGCCGGCAGAGCAGGGTGACCCCAAAAGAGGCAACCAAACATGTGCTCCCTGAAGTTAGATGTCTTATATCTTATATACTTGTACAGAACACAGGTTTTCACACAAGGGGCTTGTGACCCCTTTGTCTGTATACATCACGCTCATGACTTCAGGATGGAGGGTAGGTTTAGGTGGGTTCAGAGGATACGTGTTGGAATTTTTAAATTAAGGTATGTAAACATTGTTTCTTAAAAGCTTTCAAGAAAAGACAAGGGGAAGAGGTTTTCAGAGAAGTTTTATCTTCTTTGCTCTGTGTAGCAAGTGGCCCCAGTCACTCTTTCAGAGAACTATAAGAAGTAGTTAATCTCTAACTGGCTGACTCAGTTGCCCCTGCAGGCTCCCTTACCTTGCATTCTGCTTGTTTCTTCTTCCTCAGGGATGAGGGGTAGAGGGCCTGTCTTCTTCTTCCTTATCAGGGCGGCAGATTGCCAATTGTTGACTGCCTGCCAAGGGGAGAGGGGCAATTGTTTGCTAATATTTGCTGGGAAAGGGTTTTTTCCCCCCGGCTTGTTTTGTTTGGGACAGAGTAGGGGTTGGGAGCCCTGCTGAAGCTGGTGGGGAACTAGGAGTCTGGAGGGTGAGTCCAGAGAATGAGTCTGGGGTGTGGAACCAGAGGCCAAGTTGGGGCTTGGGAGCCCTGAGAGTAAGGGAAGCAGTTTTCCCTGCCTGTTTGCTTGTCTGCCATTACGAGACTCTAATAAACAAAATAGCCTACAATTTTCTGATTTCACAGTTCCTTTACAATCAGCCCAAATCCAATGTGAACCTGTATGGCCACGGCAGCAGCCACTGGCCTTACAGCCTGGAAAATGTCTCCCACTGTAGGAAGCTTGTTACTGAGGCCTAGAATCCGGCCCTGCAGTCATGGGGAATGAGGCCCTCCCTGCCCTTTTCTTCAGGTATGAGGTATAACACCTGGCCCATGTGCCAAGTGCCGCCCTTGGTGTGCACACGAACCCTTCAGGTGTGGAAAGCTGTGTGCAGTCCTGGGTCATGCCCTCTGCAAATGCAGCAGCTGGTGATGGAGACAGAACCTGCATTTAGTCACAGATGCTATTACGTGAGTAAACCAAGCAGAATTCCAGTCGTTCAGAGCCCACTTGCTTAGCAAATTCTTGCACAGCTAGCTATACTAGGTGTGTGCTGGCCATGAGCAGACAGAGCCTGTGGCTATGACTCCAAGCTGCTGCTGCCCTTGGGACCTCCACGGTCTCCTCACCATGCTGCCGGGGACATCATCTCTGCACCAAGTTTCCATGTCCATCTCCCTCTCCCCTAGGTGTGCCCACTTATGCTGCCCTGTCTCAACACTGCACAATAAGCCTGTTGTATGTCCCTGCCTTTCACGAGCTTATCATTTTCCTGGGTCAGTCTCAAAGCCCGTGAACCGCCACCGCCACAGTGCAGGGCACAGAGCCTGCGGTGGTGACTGAAAAACACTCTCACATAGTGCAGGAAAGGGATGAGCTGTCGACTCTAATAACAACTATTCTAGAGAAACAAGAAAACAAGCTCCATTCAACTCCAGAGCTATGAATTAATGACTGTCACTCTAACAACACATTGAGGCTGGTCTGCCAGGCTTGGAATTTGCACCTGTGGATGGAACTTGTCACTTCACTTAACACTCCACACATGGAATGTCAACTTCAAGCACAGAACCTGCTTATATATGCAGCGGACTGGCACTTGGTATAAAAAGTCGGTACTTTCAGGGTAGATTTAGGTCTTGTAGATGTGAAGTATGCCTTTTCAGAGATAAAGCCCGTTCCCCTGTGGGAGACCCAGCCTCTAGGGCATAGAGCCCAGCCTCTGGGCATGCACATGACCTCCAGGTGGTCAACACACTGGCGATACTTGTTAGATTGGATGGTTACATTGGAGTGGTATTCACTTTAATTTTGTCTTCCTGAACTTGAGTTACATTTTTCTGTAGTAATCATGTAACTTAAAAAGAGACATTTTTGGACCTGGTTGGTTGGCTCAGTGGTAGAGCGTTGGCCCAATGTGTGGAAGTCCCAGGTTCGATTCCCAGTCAGGGCACACAGAAGAAGCACCCATCTGCTTCTCTACCCTTCCCCTTCTACTTCCTCTCTCTTCCTCTCCCACAGCCAAGGCTCCATTGAAGTAAAGTTGGCCCAGGCGTTGAGGATGGATCTGTGGCCTCCGTCCACATCAGGTGCTAGAATGGCTCCGGCCACAACGAAGCAACACCCCAGATGGGCAGAGCATCGCCTCCTGGTGGGCCTGCCCGATGGATCCCAGTTTCATGTAGGATTCTGTCTAACTGCCTCCCCGGCTTCTAAGTTTGGAAAAATACAACAACGAAAGACATTTTCACAGGCAAAGTGTGAAGCCAGTGGTCATGGCCATGCATGTTCAGGTTGGATTAGGGCAGACGGTAAAAGAGCTGTGGAGCCAAAAAATGGTGAGCCATTCTGTTTATTAGAGTCTCCTAATAGTAAACGAGCAAACAGGCAGGGAAGACCACTTCCCTTTTTCTTTCCAGACTCACCCAGACTCAGAGGCCCCCACCATCAAAACAGCACTACCCAGCCAAACAGGCTGGGCAGACAGGGCTCCCAAGCCCCTCAGCACTCCCCCTTTCTCTGTCTTTCTCGCTTTCAAAACAGGCTGGGGCAAAAAAAAAAAAAAAGAAAAGCCCAAAATAATCTTTTCCAGCAAACAATAGTGTAATGCTGGTGGCCGAGGCCAGGCAGGTTCACAATGGATTCAGGAAGATGGTAGAAAAACTGCAGAGCTGAAAAGGGTTGGGCCATTACGTTTAATAAAGTCTCACAACTGCAGACTAGCATACAGGCAGGGGAAACCCGCCTCTCAGGCAAACAAACAGCAAATGGCCCCTCACAGTGGTGGGCAGGCAACCTGCACATCCGCAATCCCCCTGAGTGCAAGCACCTACTGCCTTACAGAGGCCATACACACGTGCACTGCCATGTGCTCATGCACTAATGCAAAGGGCTTACAGCCGGTAAACCAGTGAGCAAGCCTAACACAGCTGCCCCACAAATAGCAAACAATGGTCCCTCCCAAGCAGGAAGGCAATCGCAATTTGCAATCTGCCACCCTGAGTGAGGGCAAGCACCTACAGCCTTTCATAGACTATATACACATGACACTGCCCCGCACCAACGCAAAATACAAGCGAGCAAACCTAAACACACTTGTTTCACACTTGAAACACATTGGTTTGCCAAACAGAAAGGAATGCTTCCTTTTATCAGGAAGAAAGAATTACATAATGCACACTGGCTTCCAATGCAGTCTTTCAAGGAAGAGAGTGGTCCATTGTGTCATCTTTCATTGCTGATGCTTTCACGCCACCTTCTGGCCTAAATGTGATCCAGCTATTAGGAAATGTCTAACATCAGTGGTTAGGATCTTAATGTTACTCAGAAACATTATACAACCTGGTTATGATTCAAATCTCTATAAAAATTTAAGTCAGCAATCTAAAAATTTATGATCAGTTAGAGCAAGTTTAATGTAGCAGGAAGACAGCATTGGAAAAGCTTCCCAGAAAGTAACTTTGGAGATGGATTGTAATAATTATTAGGTTCAGACTAGGGTCCCTTATCAAAAACTCAGTTGGCCAGGAAAAACTTTAAATGATTTGGTTCCAGGGCAGTTCCTATAGCTCTTTTCCTCTCACTTATCTAAACATTCTGTAGCTTAATAATTAACCATCACCCCACCACAGGGTTCCCTTCAAGGCTAGCCACCTGGGTAACACTGTTTAGTAACCCTGTACAGGCTTGAATCCCCAGACCCTAGGTCAGGGGTCGCCGAACAATTTTGTGCGGCCCGCAGACTGTTTTCAACTACAGTGAGAAAAGTGTTGCGGAACAGTTGCCTTTTGTAGACCTAGTGCGGCCCGCCGAACGGCTGTGATCTTGCTCTGCGGCCCACATGCTGAGTTGAGTTTGAGACCCCTGCCCTAGGTGTTGATGCCACTAGGGTCTCAGCCCTTGTGTTTACAGATGCATACATAAATTTCTGATAAAACTCACCAGGTCTTGTGCATCCTTCATTTGTCAACCTAACAATATGTTCTTAAATAAATCTACATCAACCTAAAATACGGTATTACTGCTATCTAAACACTGATTTTGACATCATACAAAAAGCACAATGTTTGGAATTTTTAAAAGCTGGGTTTGCACACCTGTGCCATTGATGCACTGATGTACTATTGCAATCATTGTACACTCACCCAACTTCTCATTTACCTCATTCATCCTGTGATAAGCTGCCAAGGAATTGCAAAAATTGTTAACATTGGTGTTTTGAAAGGAAGAGTCAGGCCCCCTTACCACTCCTTTCTGGGGGGGGGGAACTCCCAAGAGATTAAAGGGGCAAAAGTTAGTTAGCAGTTAATCATAGTTTAACTATAGTTCTCTGGAAGAACTGAGGCCACTTGCTAGACAGAGCAAAAAAGGTAGAACTTATCTGAAAAGTTCCTCTTCCGCTTCCTTAAGAGCCTTTAGGAGACAATGTTTACATATCTTAATTCAAAATTCCTATACTGGTCCTAACTCTTCCACCCCTCCTGGAGTCATGAAAGTGACATATACCTCTAGAGCAGTGGTAGTCAACCTGGTCCCTACTGCCCACTAGTGGGCATTTCAGCTTTCATGGTGGGCGGTAGCGGAGCAACCAAAGTATAAATAAAAAGATAAATTTAACTATAGTAAGTTGTTTTATAAAGATTTATTCTGCCAAATTTAGCGAAAATCTGACATAAAGTACTTGGTAAGTAATTATTATTATATGCTTTAACTTGCTGTAACTCTGCTTTATAAATTTTATAAAGTAAAGTTACTTCCCTACTTTATAAATCACCATTACTATGGAACCGAGGGCGGTTAGAAAATTTTACTACTAACAGAAATACGAAAGTGGGCAGTAGGTATAAAAAGGTTGACTACCCCTGATCTAGACAAAGGGATCCGGAGCCCACTCCCCCTTGCTTGAAACACCTGCATTTCGTAACATTTTATATGCTTTCTAACAATCATTTCTTTTGAAATTCTTTTTTTTTAACTTTTTTTTTTCTTTATAGAGACAGAAAGAGAGAGTCAGAGAGAGGGATAGACAGGGACAAACAGACAGGAACGGAGAGATGACAAGCATCAATCATTAGTTTTTCATTGAGTGTTGCAACACCTTAGTTGTTTATTGATTGCTTTCTTTTTTATTTATTTATTAAATTTAATGCAGTGACATTGATAAATCAGGGTACATATGTTGAGAGAAAACATCTCTAGATTATTTTGACATTTGATTGTGCTGTATACCCCTCCCCCAAAGTTAAATTGTCTTCTGTCACCTTCTATCTGGTTTTCTTTGTGCCCCTCCCCTCCCCCAACCCCTCTCTCCTTCTTCACCCCATCCCCCCTCCCCCAACCCCGCACCCCTGTTGCCATCACATTCTTGTTCATGTCTCTGAGTCTCATGATTGCTTTCTCATATGTGCCTTGACCGCGGGCCTTCAGCAGACCGAATAACCTCTTGCTTGAGCCAGGGACCTTGGGTCCAAGCTGGTGAGATTTTGCTCAAACCAGATGAGCCCGCGCTCAAGCTGGCAACCTTGGGGTCTCGAACCTGGGTCTTCCGCATCCCAGTCCAATGCTCTATCCACTGTGCCACTGCCTGGTCAGGCTGAAATTCTTTATATATATAAAACTTGTAAACTAAGCAAGCGGGGACTAGCTTATTAGGTTTCCTTATTAGGTTAACAAATGTTTCTAGGTTTGGTGCTTGTATGGGGCAGCGCCATGTGTGTACTATCTATGGAAGGTTTCCTAATTTGTTCCTTCGGGTGGTAGACCTAAAGATTTGGGAATGTCTTTGCTAGGTATGTAAAACATTTATCTCTACTGTGTTATCTTGTGGTCTTGATGTACGCGAATGTTTTTTCCTTCTAATAGATCCTATAGATAAATGTTGTAAGCTTGTAGGTAAATTACTTTTGTACCATGCTCCCCCTCCTTACCCACCCCATCCAGTACTTGATTTTGTATAAAGGCAGGCCAGAACTGTATGAGGGCCACATGATTTGGGACTGTGCCCCATGTAGCTAGCCAGTTAATTAATAAACTCCTCAAAATTTCTTCTGTAACCTGCTTTGGTGTCTCTATGTAACCTGTGGATTATAGTACTTTATAACAATCCCTATGACACAAAACAACATCTGCCTTTCTCACCTGCTTCTAACCTTCTCCCCTATTTTTACTGTAGGGTGTAACTACTGGCACCAGGGCCACACTGGCTGGATGGCGCAGACACCTGTGCAGTGAAGTCAAGGACCACACGTGAGGGTCAGACTCCAGGGTGAGCGAGGACAGGAAGTGCTACCCGGGAGATGGAGAACCTGTTTGGGCAGAAGATGGGAGGGGCTCTGCAGGGAGGAGTGGCCAAAGAAGACAGGAGGCCAAAGAGTTTTATCTTCACTGAACTCTTTGCTTTGTTTGTCCCTTTCTAATTTTTAGTCTTTAATGTCACAGTTTACATTCTATTAAAAAGACAACAACAAATAAAAAGGTGCCATATTTACCTGAATGGGATGATGATTTTTAAAACAGTTGAAATGACCATAATGAGAGCTATATTTTCTGAACCTTTCAGGTTTGTAGCATACTTTTCTTGATGAAAATCACAATGTTATCATAATAGGATTTTAAAACTCAGCCACTGCTGTGGAGAATGACAGTAACGTCTTAATACTTCAAGTGATCAGGGAGTAGGAGCAGCAGGCACTGCCAAGGTCAGGTGCTCATACAGTTCAATATGTTTCCAGTGCCTCTTATTTTTTAAGTTACTTTTATTCTGTATTGGTTGCAGGTATGCAGCACAGTGGTTAGACAATCATATACTTCACAAAGTGCTTTCCTAACACATAGTTACTACAATATCATCGACTATATTCTCAACACTGTACTTTACATCCCCATGACTATTCTGTAACCACCAATTTGTACTTCTAAACTCCTTCACCTTTGTTATCCAACCCCTCAAATATCCTCTCTTTGGCTGCAGTGCCTTTAAAATCAGAGCTGTAAAGGAGAGACATGGGTGTACAGATGTGTAGGGCCAGTGGCCGCTGCCATGGCCATGCAGGTTCAGGTTCTCATTGGATAGTAAAGGAACTGTGGAACCAGAAAATGGTGGGCCTTTTCATTTATTAGAGTCTCGTAGTGGCGGATGAGCAAACAGACAGGGAAAACTGCTTCTTTTCTCTCAGGGCTCCCAAACCCCAACTCGGTCTCTGTTCCACAACCCGGACTCATTATCTGGACTTGGACTCACCCTCTGAACTCACAGGCCCCCACCAACCTCAGCACGGCTCCCAAATCCCTCAGCGCGCTCTCTCTCTCTCTCTCTCTCTCTCTCTCTCTCTCTCTCTTTCTCTCTGTACTCTCCAGCCAGAACAAGCTGGGGGGGAAAATCCCTTCTCCAGCAAATAATAGCAAACAATCGCTCCTCCCCACTTGCAGGCAGTTCGCAATTTGCAATCTGCCACCCCGACTGCAAGCACCCGCAGCCTGCCATAGATTGTACACACATGGCGCTGCCCCCACACAAGCACCAAACCTAGAAACATTTGTTAACCTAACAAGATGCCACCAAGGTAAGCCAAGTCATTCAAGATGTTTAAAGCCAGAATCTCTTACCTCTTACTTGCCTGAGATCTTTGAGCTTCTAAACTGTTATCCAATGAGCTATTGCTTTAGACCAGTGCACTGTTCATTCTCAGGGGACAGAGCTCAGCATGGAGGTGAATTAACAGCGTGGGCTCAGGAGGAAGCTTGCCCAGGTCCTAATCCTGGCAGCACTGTCTGTATCCTGTCCAGCTCTGTAACCTTGGAGAAGAGTCTCATCCGTCCTCCCAGGGGCTGAGTTCCCTCATCTGTAACAGTCAAGACCTAGCAGATTTATTAGGAGGGTTAGCGGTAACAACTAAAAGAACTTAAAATATTACATTGTAAGCATTTACTATATTTCAGCTGCACCCAAATTTGTCTGCAAGGGTATGCCCATCCTCCTCCCGGCAAGCAGACCAGAAGTTACAGAGAGAAAAGGTAATCTGCTATTTGATTGCATTCTGATAGGACAACCACCCAATGGATGACATCTGTGGCCAAGAAAATTCTAGTGTCACCAGTTTCTACAGAACTGATGTGGATTTTTCTTCTTTCACAAATATTCCTTCTGAGTCTCCAGGGAATTCTGCTTACATTAATTCTGTGATGAGATAAACAGTTCAGAGCTATGGTATAATTGTTGTTGGCACACAGGAAAAGTTAGCATTTTGCAGGTTACCCAGTTTTACTCATTGTTAGGTTTGGAGCCAAGGTCTTCTGTGGCTGTCTACATTCTCAATAGCAGAGACACAGCTTGGGCATTATTTTGTCCAATAATATTTATACTCCTCGATCTCCGTCTTTTATTTCCGGAGCTCCTACTCTACGAATGTTAGAACTCTCTGTTTTTAAATCCAGACAGTCATTTTTTTTTCTGGAATTTCCATTTGTCTCTTTTTAATAGATTTCATTTACTTTTCCTGCTTAAATTTAAAAGGGGTTACTCTATTATAAACATATTTCCCTTAATGTCCTTGAATATGGATAAAATGGCCACTTTAAAATCCTTGTCTACCAGTTTTGATACCTGGGCCATTTTAGGTCAGAATACATTTATTCTGTTTCCTCTTGAATATGAATCACATTTTCCTGTTTCTTCATGTACTTAATTTTAGATTGTGTTCTGGGAATAGCAATCTGAAGGGACTTGGGATTTTGTTTTATTCCTGTGAAGAGTATACATGGTATGGTGGTTTCAACAGGTCGCTCACTTGGCTGAGCCCCAAACTCAGCTCCTGCACGAGAAGCAACCAAAACCCCCGTTTTTGTGCAGAGTTCAGGGGTCAACAAATCTTTTTTTTAAAGGCCTCATAGTGAAAATATTTAAGCTCTGTGGCCCTAAGGTCTCTGTTACAAACATTAAGCCGCATGTTCAATGATTATGCAGCTGTGATGAGTCCTAAACAAACAGACACAGCCCTATTTAACGCAACTGTTTATAGAAACAGACCACAGGCTCAGTTCAGCCTGTGAGCCATACTTGGCTGACCCCACATCATCAGTTACCGTGTTTTGCTACGTGTTTTTCTGCATTTTTTCTATAAACTGTTGAATTTATTTAAAATGAAAAGAGATCATTCTCTAATGCCTCTTAAATAAAACCATGCCCACCTCCAAGCTTATTAAAACCTACATAGCCATTATCAGCATAATGCTGGCCTTATACAGTTGAATTTGGGACTATTGCCTCTTCCTCAATTTTTTGGAAGAGTTTAAGAATGATGGATATTAATTCTTTAAGTGTTCGATAAATTCACCCCTGAAACTACCTGGTGCTGGGCTTTTTCTCTATTGTGAAGTTTCTGATGACTGATTCAATCTCCTTAATCATTACTGATCTGGTCAGATTTTCTGTTTCTTTTTTACTCAGTCTTGGTGAGCTATATGTTTGTAGGATGTCCCATTTCTGGTTTATAATTAATCATAGTAGTCTCTTACAATCCTTTGTATTTCTGGGGTGTCAGTTGTAACATCTCTTGTATTTCTGATTTTGAGTTTCATTCCTTTCTTGGTGAGTCCAGCTAAAGGTTTCCAAACAACCAGCTCCTGGAAGATGTCTCTCCCCTAGACCGGGCTGCCGAGGCTTGCGGGAGGGTGGTGGGGATGACGTGACTCTATCTTTTCTACCCTCCTCAGTGTCTCTTTTCATATTTCTGTGCTACACACAGGTGATGTAATCCCTTACCTTGAACCCTTGGCTCTTGTGAAGGTACTTTTTCTGTGGATAGCTATTCAAAATGATGTTTGATGGGAGAGGTGAGAAATTCCTATACCACCATTTTGCTGACGTCCTTGTCCAACATTTCACTTTGATTTTATACCGGTGAGAAGGTCCTTCGTGAAGGTGTCTAAGTGCACAAATTTGCTGTGCCACAGGGGAAACACAGAGGAGAAACCTGACTCTATAAAGAAGTCACCACTGCAGTCCAAAGGAGAATTTTTTTTAATATAAGAACTCCTGGAAAATATGGTTCTACAACTATGAGATATCTATCCTGCCAACATTTGGAAGCGAGGACCATAAGCATTTCCTTATTAGCTATATTCCCAGTATGGTATAGATGCTTATTAGTGATTTCTGAAGAAGGGAGTAAATGACAATTTAATTGAATTTTTTATAGTGCTATCTAGCTAGATAGGCAGTAATATACTCAACTGGTAATATTATATGGGCTGAAAGTCTTTATACAGGTTAAAATAATAAGAAGTCCTTCACAAGGCACCAGAACAATAAATTCTTGGCAGTACTTCTCAAGTTTTCATAGTGCATATAAATCACTTCAAGATCTTGTTGAATTGCAAATTCTGATTCAGTTGATATGGAGGGAGACCAGATAGTTTTCAAGAGATGAAGATACTGTTGGTCTGTGGGCCACACAGTGAGGAGCAAGATTCTGGGCCACCTGGACCTAGGTAACTTCAGTAGAGTTCTTCACTGAGATATCAGGCGAAAATGTCAAGAACCAAGTGCCAGGCGGGCTACCATACAGATTTAGTTTACGGTTCATCGTGTTTTATATAACTAGCTGGATGTCTAAGTAACATCGCCCTGTGACCGAAACTTAACCTTCCCAGTCCTCCTCATCATAGCCTTTCTGTCACCTTCTGCCCAGAGCTCACGCACCACTGAGTTTCACTACTCTGGGTTCATTATTGAGGGATCATTATTGCAGGACAAGTCCTTCCACACTTACCTGCGAATTACTTGTGACTTTTGCTTTGTATTTGTTCTCATTCTTGTTGTCTTGGCAGATTCTGAATAACAGCATGTTATTAGCAGGTGTTGTAGCAGGTGTTAGCAGTACACGTGTTGCCTAAATAAGAAGTAGCTCCTCTCTGTGTGTGAAAAGGGAGGGATAGTATTTGCTCTGATTGTGCAGAGGGAAGACTAGCTTCTGAGAACGTGAAATCATCATTGGGAAATCATCACCCCTAAAACCCAAGTACTGTGCATGCTGCTCTCACAGGCTAGCCTCGTTTCTACTTTTAGGTAATCCAGTGAAATCAAACTGTGTCTTAGAACAGAGCTGTCTGTGGGGAGTTGGCAGGGGTCCCTGGGCTTAAGCCTCCACGGATTAAACATTTCTTTGCCATCTTTCCTGTTCATTTTCATAATGCGTTTATCCTCAAGACAACATCTAAGAACTGAGCAGGGAGGGGAGGCACTTTTCTTTGGCATTCACACAACACAATGTGGTTCACACTGAGCACCCTTCCTGCTTTGTGCCAAAGTTTCCTGCTGCCCATGTTTCCCCAACGTACCACACCATATTAGACTGCACCCCACTAAGGGCAGGGGCAATTATTTACCTCTGGGTGTGCGGTTCATGGGCACTGTATAATTTTCAGTGGAACAAGTGGTATGATCTGACTGGACCTGGTCCCGAGTACACTTTGAAAGCATCAGAGGAGTAATTGGGAACATCAGGAACGTGCTTTAATCTTGTGGACTATTTCTCAGTCAGAAATGGAATGCACACCCACAATGGCACATAGCCCATCAGAAAGTTACCCTGTGCTCTGACCACTCGCCCGTGGCCCTTCTCCCAGACTTCCTTCTACCACTTGTCAACTGTTTGATCTCAATGGGCTGTGTGCTCCTTCCTGGTTTTTTTTACCTGGTGGGTGCCACCTGCCCATGCTCACCTGGATGTGGCTGGTCTCCTCAAATGCCCCCGCCCTGCATGTCCAGATCTGCTCTGAGAGCTTTGCCTGTTTATCTTCCTGCTGGCTCAAGGGACCCCCCCACTCAACACCCCACACCTGTCACGGATGAAACATTGGAAACTTGACAAAGCAAGCGCTGTCACCATCTCTGGGTGACAAGTCTGGAGACACTGTAAATATGCCACCAGTTATCAAGTCATACTGATTAGATTTTAGGTATTTTTTTAACTTTTTTTTTATTATTCATTTTAGAGAGGAGAGGGAGAGGAGAGGGAGAGACAGAGAGAGAGAAAGAGGAGAGACAGAGAGGGAGAAGGGGGGGAGGAGCTGGAAGCATCAACTCCCATATGTGCCTTGACCAGGCAAGCCCAGGGTTTCGAACCGGCGACCTCAGCATTTCCAGGTTGACGCTTTATCCACTGCACCACCACAGGTCAGGCCTAGATTTTGAGTATTTTTAAATCTATCATTTTCCTTTATACCCACTACACCTGTTTTAATGCAGATGCACAATTTCTTCCCTGCACTTCTGCAGTGTCTGCTACTGTTCTCCCAGCACTCGGGTTGACCCTCTGATCCATCATTGCCCCACAGTCCTCCTTCCCAGTCACAACCTGAGTCCTCACCTCCTGGCTTAAATCACTGAACAGCTCCTCACCAGCGATATGGTGGCATGCAAACGCCTTTGTCCTCTATGGCTTTATCCCATTTCTTTCCCATTTGCATTTCTTCCTCTAACTCTACGTATTGCTAGATCTCCTCCATTTCTACACATATGTGTGCCTTCTGTCTCCCTCATTCCTCCCCTAATCCCTGAGCAATAAGCTAATTCTGTGCAGGAAAAGCTGGGCCTCTGCCTCCTCATCACCACCCTTCCCGAGATGCTCTGCTGTCTCTCACATGGTGCTGTGTTCAACTGCCAGGCACAGCACACCTGCTCTACAAATACCTAACAGTTACTCCTGGGACTGTTTGCCCATGGCAGCAACTTACTATGTGTAGTATGTCTTATCATTCTTGGTCAGAAATAAATCAGTCTCATGCCACTTGCGCATCTATTCAGATAGCACCTGGGTAAGGATCAGAGCAGGATTTTCGCTCAGATATAAGCACCAAGAACAGCTGTGCATTTTCTAAACAATTGGTCTCTTTGTGAACAGACAAACAATTATTTGTAGAACTGTAAGACTTGAAACTGACTGTTTCCCTCTTTGCTTTGGTATTAAAAAAATTATTTTCAGAGTCAAATATGTAACTTACCTCTAAAAATGGTGTCAAAAATTTATGAAAGTTTTCTTTATACTAATCTTAGCTCTAGTCCATTTTTACCATTTATTCTTTGATTGGAAGGTCTCACCATTATATGTTTTCTCTGCTTATGTGATTTTACAAGAGATAGTAATGTTTAAAGTGCATTAAGTTAAATAATATTGAATTATTCCTCTCAAATTAAAATGTTCCGTTTTTTTTAATGATCCATTTTTTTTTTTTATATTCAAAGCACTTATCCTGGTTCTGGTGGGAAAGTGATACAAAGAATATAATCAATTGTCTACTTCTTGAATTGTCCATGATGTGTGCTTACTTTAAACCTGGATCGGTGAACTAGCTTCAGTATATTCTTGTTTTGAACCAGTTAACTCTACTTTAGAATACATCCCTTGAGATAAATGTATCATTCTACATAAGTATCACTTACAACCTTTAGTTTCTACTGTGCCTGTAAGTTTAAGATTGTTACAGTCTATAACTATCGTTGTTATAAATATCAATACACTTTCTAGACCCAGGTAATTTCATTAAAATGAAAAATTATGACCTAAATGGCAGTCACAGTAAATATTCAGTTTACAATAAAATGAGTTAAGTTGTACCTTTATTTTATGTGATTTTTCTCTAAATGAATTATATTTCACAACTTAAGAAGCTTTTCAGAACTAGTATTAATGAAAACCTGAGAGGGTACCAAGATAACTATAGGTTTAACCTTAGGGAGTTATATAAAAAAAGATTGGACAAAATATGGTTTTTAAAAATATGAACAGCTCTAGCCAGTTGGCTCAGTGGTAGAGCATCAGCCAGATGTGTAGCTGTTGCTGGTTTGATTCCCAGTCAAGGCACACAGGAGAAGCAACCATCTGTTTCTCCACCCCTCCCCCTCTCACTTCTCTCTCTCTCTCTCTCTCTCTCTCTCTCTCTCTCTCTCTTCTTCTCCTCTCCTGCAGCCATGGCTCAGCTGGAGCAAGTTGGCCCCAGGTGCTGAGGATAGCTCCAAGGCCTCCACCTCAGGTGCTAAAAAATGGCTCCGGTTTCAACGGAGCAAAGGCCTTAATGGGCAGAGCATAGCTCCCTAGTGGGCTTTCCAGGTGGATCCCAGTTGGGGGGCATGCGGGAGTCTCTCCCTGCCTCCCCTCCTCTCTTTTTAATATTAAAAAAATATTTATTTAAAATATTTATATATATTTTAACATTTAAAATATTTTAATATTATATATACATATCTGCCTTGTAGCACTATAAAGGCAGAGACAAACTCTTGCACCAAAACCAGGAGGAGAAGAAAATTCAGCGGGACAAGCCTGGAATTGGACCCATTTTCCTTCAGGGACTTGAGTTAATTCTATCAGAGATAGGTCAGAGTTGTGACACTATCAGCTTTCCACAGACTTGTGAATTTAGGACAATAAATGTGGAAACATAAGGCCTTCCAAGGAGGAGAGAGCCCTGGCAAGTCTCCAGGCTTCAGGTAGGACCCTGAGGGCTGCCCTTCTCCAAGAGAAAGGGTAAAGGAAACGGTCAGCATCACGAGGACAGGCTCAGAGGAAACCTCCTCCATCAGGACTGGATGAAGGAGGTCTGGCACTGCTCTGTCCAAGCTGAGCAACAATAAGGTGAGTCTATTTGAGGTGAAGGTAGCTCTCAGGCATCAGATCACCTCTGTAAGCTCTCCAATGGCACTGGCAGTGAACAGCAAAGACCAGGCACCAAGAGACAAGCTGTGGGGTTGAAACCAAGGGAAACAAAGACGATGTGATGGGCACAGGTCATCTAGAGAGAGAAATTTCAGACACATGAGTTAACTGTGTAAAGTACAAATAACAACAACGTATTTGGGGATTTATATCACATGTAAAAGTAAAATATATGACAATATAGCAGAGAGTATAATAAGGGTATAAATTGATACATTCTTTAGAAGGGTCTATCTAATGTTATAGAAAACAACCATAATATTATTTTAAAACTGACTGAAATAAATTAAGAATACATATTATAATTACTGCTTTAGCTTCTAAAAATAAAGGAGTTATATATAAAAATCTTTAAAGGAGAATGAATAAAAGGAAAACTAAAAAAAAATGTATCTGTCAAAAAGAAGATAAAGAAATAATAGTGCCTTAAAACAGGACATATAGAAGGAAGATGACTTCCTTAAATCCAACAATAATTATACTAAAGGTAAATGAACAAGACACTACAATTAAAAATAGAGATAATTAGGGTGGGGAAAAAGAGGTCTCCAGGGAATACTTTATGAATGACAGGAGTCTAGTTTCATATGAAGTAAATCAGATATGAGTAAATGATCATTATTTTAGGGCTTTCAGAGAGACAGCAGGATAAAGTACACTTCATAGGTACGGCTTTAGTTTCCAGTCTCTTAAAACATGTGATCTCTTAATATGAATGGTGCTCATGTTTTGAAGCATAATTTAAAATTGTCTTGCATGTACAAAGAAGGGAAGTTGTAGAATTTGTTCGTTATACTTCCCAATTATGCTCACTGTAGAATTTAATCAGGTGGTAGAAAGTTTGACTATCCATAGAAAACCCCACTTTCAGAAGCAGGTTCTGGGAGGGATTGAGCCCCAGTGCACTGTGGGGTGGGCTATCTCTAAGGACGAAAGCAGCAACAGTGACTGGCAGCCTCAGACCCCCAAGATGTGCCTGTGCTGTCTACCAACATCCCGATCCCCTAGGTCCCTAGGATTATGCCCTTTGGAGACAGCTGAGCCTAAACAAGGGTAAGGCCTTTAGGTGAGAAGTGACAGAAATCAGGATCATCCATGCACCAGGAGCTTTGGGGTCCTCTTAAGGAAGACAATGGAGATGTGAATGTCAGCTCATTTGTAATGACATATCTCTGAATTTTAAAAGCAAGTCCATTGATCATTGCCCTGCTAACACTATCCACACTGGAGAGTATTAATGTCTGAGCTTGGGCACTGATTAGTTTGTGCAGGTGTTTGCATTTCCCACAGCTACCTGTAAGATCCCATCCTACCTAGACCTACACTTGTGACATGAACTTGTCACAGCCCCACCAACAGGTGATCCCACTTCAGCAGCTCCTGCCTGGGCAGGTCCTGCCACTGCTTGACTAACAGAACATGGCAGCCGTGAGTGCATGTGCTCAGACCATGATACATGTGGCCATGGAGGAGGAGACTGTGTGGAGAATGAGAGGTCGGGAGACCAAGGAGCAGGCCACATGAAGAAACCAAGTGTCCCCTCCAGTCCCGGCTGCCTGGGGGATACCACACGAATGAGACACATAACCTCAGCAGGCTCTTCCTGAATTCCTGACCCCAAAGTGTGTCACGGTTAGGGTTACTGAGTTATGCAGCACTGATTACCAAAACAGCATATGAGCCCAGGAGATCTAGGAAACTCCTTGAGCCCCGCACGACCGCCAAGACAGTGAGACTTGGACCTGTACAACCATCACCACACTATCATCACTGTGCTTCTTAAAAGATGGACATTGAATTAGAGTGCATGTCTGTAGACATACTTTTGCGGTTGTTGTGTTGTAAAGTACCGTACCCCAGATGCTGAAAAGTACTGTACCTCACTTCCGCGGGTTTACGTAGAAACACCAAATCCAGATGAATTTTGAAGGGTTTTATTTAAGGAGGAGATTTATTAAATATGCCAGCTGCATATGGCTGACATGGGACATTTGCAGACCCAAATCATGTGCCCCAAATACATCTCAGGGGCTGGTTATATACCCTTGATCACACACGGGCTGGGAGAGCATGACATCATGGCACAGGCTTACAACATTTGTTTAGGGGATACACAAGAACATTAAGACTTTCAAGGCAACACAATCAAAGATATTTACAATCTTTCAGGGTTCATCTTCCTTCCTTTGCCTAGAGGTATGTTACTCTCAGGATTCCATGAAGGGGGGAGGAACTACAATCAATGCAAGGTGGTATATAAATTCTGTCTCCCATTAAAAGAGAAAAAGTTTCTCAGTTAACCTTTACTTTAGATTTAAAACTAACTGACCCATTGTCCTTGCAAGCCAGAAACTTCTACATTCTTCTCCCTCCCCTCCCCAAAGTAAGGACAGGACAGGAAAGCCTGACCTTTCCTCCCAGAATATCAATATTAATTTTGTACCTTACTACAGTAGGAGGTGAATTTAGAATTTTGTGCTTAAATCCTTATTTGGCCACCGACTGTGCAACACTGCAAGACATAAAATTTCTCTGACTCAGTATACCCGTCTGTAAAATAGGGAGAATCTGATATCTACTTCCAGGGCTGTGATGAGGATTTTTTTTAATGACTTTTTTTGTGTGATAAGAACACAACATGAGATCAACTCTCTAAGCACACTTTGAAGCATATGCTGCATCATGGCTGACCACATGTGTACAGCTCATTGGAGATGGACTGTTCATCAACAAGAGGTTTCAGGCATGAGTGATAATGGTTTGATGAGGTAACACACACTGTGTTGTATTATGTTTTGACACCTTAAGAAACATTTCTGGTGGGGGACTGACTGCCCCTCACTGGGCTTGCTGGTTCCTAGAGATGTGAGGGGACCAGCCAGCATCCTGTCCCCATTATGTGGACTCACCAACCAGCACCCTCCCTCTTCTACTGGCTGTTTGCCCAGGAGGCCATGTGCCTCCACCTTATTCACCCCAGGATTGGGGGACCAGAATGGTAGAGACCCCCTCTTAGTGTAGAGCCTGTCAGAAGAATTTGACCAGCCAGCTCCAAACCAATGACCCTGCCCTGTCTGTCCTTTAAAACATTTATTTCTCCTATACATCATGGGACTCAAACACTTTTATAGCAGCTTTAATGGCTGTGTCCTAATGATGACCAAACATTCTCTGAGCTCCAAATGTTACCTCTGTGCAAGTCCAGTGGACGAGGGGCAGAGAGGCCCAAACTGGAGCTGAGAGCCTAGGCCAGCACCCTCTACTGGCTGGCCAGGGCACACCACTCCAGGAGCCCACGCCACGTCAGGAGCCAACTATACTGCCAGACCCATACTTCACCCAGCCCAAAGGGGTGAGGATGCTGGAGTAGGAATTTATGTTTTACCACCTTCTTATTTCTCATGTAAGATCTTTTGTGGCAAGCACAGCTATTTGAATCCTCACCCTGTACCAGTCAGCATTCATTAGGTAATTCTGCCGTAGCAAACAACTTCCAACACTTAGCGCTCACAACCATCTCCTCCTTGTTTAGGTAACAGCATAGCTAGGGATGGCCACTGGGTCTGCTCCTAAGGTCTCCTCATTCCAGAATGAGCAGAGCCTTTTTGTTATGAGCCATTCATGACCAGAGGGAGAACAGAGGTGAGTCAACACCATGAGACAGCTCTGAAACTGCTGCTCAGATGCCTCAGAGCAGCCACATGCTGGAGCACAACACAAACACAAAGGAGACATCCTCCACAGAGAAGGCGCCCCCCACGCTCCGGAGCAACACACGGGATTCCAACCTTCCTACAGGGAGACAGCAAAACTCGGACTACAGTGCATAATCTATTCTTTATGTGTCTAAAAACATGTATTTCTGACTTCTTAAACTGTCATCTCATCAGGACCAGGGACTCCCTCTGGGCTCGGACAGCTTGAAATGCATGAAAGTCACCGGACCACAGGCTGGGTCTTCCAGGGGTTACAGAGCCTCAGAGCCCTGCTGGCCTGGCTCAATGTGATCTCTGTCTCAACATCAGGTCCTGTGTGTTCCTAAAATTACAATCCTAAGTAGAACATTGTGCTTTGCTTTTTATCATTTTCAAACACTTTTATGGCCCAGATAAATGGTACAACTCATGATGATAAAGTCAAAATCCTGTTCCCATACTCAGCCCTGCACCCTCCCCCCAGAGGAGAAGATAAGCTGAATGGCTGATGACTTCTAAGCTAATGGCTCTTGCTCAGATCATCCTGGGAACTCTGTTTCACAGGGAGACAGAGCCACCTTATTAGACACAGGTGAAATCATCAATGTCACCACAGTGCAGGTATGAGATAAAGAGTTTATACAACTTTTTTTTTCTTCTTTTGCTCTTATGTATTCAAAAAAACATTTATTAGACAACTTCTATGTGCCTGTCACTGGGTGATCCCTTCCTCTTTGCTCCTAAGCCTCTTGCACTGGCTGCCTGGGGGCCCACAGAGAGGCCCTCTGGGTGGCCTGGGAGGGGCCGCTGGGGTAGGTCGGTGGGGGCGGGCTGCTTGCTTCCCAGCAGTTTACTGATGTAGGCTGCACGCACACAGAGAAAGCACCTGAGGTCACTGCCCTGCAGTGAGGTCTTCCAGCACCCAAAATGACCTGTGACTGCAGACATCAGCCAGGAGACAGGATGTGTGTCACAGGATTACGTATGCTTCCGAAGGGCTCATTAAACCTTCATAAGGTTTTAAAATCTACTTTCTAAAAAGGTAATGTATGTACACAGCACAAAAATCAAAAGACACAGGGGGTTTTATAGTGAAAACTGAGTCTTCTGTTCTCAGCTGCCCGGGCCCCTCCCAGAAGGAACCGCAGTCGTCCCTTGTCCTGTGTCCTTCCAGAGGTGCTGTGTGCACACTCACCTGCGCTTTCTGTAGCTACTGACTTCCTCCCTTCTTCCCTCCCTCCTTTGCTCCTTTCCTCCCTGAAATATAGAAAAGAAAGGTTTTCTTAGCAAATAGGTAATTTAAAGGCTCTTAGCAAAAGTAACTTCATTTAGCTTCTCTCCTTATCTTAAACTAAACACTTCCTACTATTGTGGTGTCAGGGATAGGTTGTAAATCCTAGAATGTTTAGGAATATTTTTTGTTAGATAAGTGAAACCTTTATCACTACTATAGTCTTAGTGTGTAGAAATGTTTTTTTTTCCTTTTAATGGATCTTATAGATAAACATTGTAACAAGACAGTAAAATTCAATGAGCTTGTTAGTGAGATTAATGACTTTGTACCATGCTTTCCCTCCTTTCCACCCCAACCAGTATGTGATTTTGTCTTTAAAAGCAGGCCCCAAACTGTGTTCATGGCCGCATGGTTTGAAGACTTGTTTCCGAGCAGCCGATGGCTTTAAAATAAAGACTCCTTAATTTGGCTACTTAATTGGTGTGGCAAAACATCTATTTCTTGCTGTTCTGATACAACACTCCCATCCTTCCTTCCTTCCTTCTTTACTGTCTTCTATCCTTCTTCCTTCCCTCCTTCCCTCCCTCCCTCCCTCCTTTCTTCCCTCCCTTCTTTCTTTCTTTCCTTTCTCCCATCCTTCCTTCCTCCCTTCTGTTAGTGATGGGATCAAGCAAGACTCATGGAGACAAAATACCTTGGCAAGGCAACTTTAATAACTTCTGCAGAAGGCTGTGCTGCCATTATTGAAAGCCAGCCAGCAGGTGCACAGGCAGAGGGAAAATTCTGTTTTTACCCCTAACACAGGCCCTAGGATGCAGGGTCTTGCTCCATTGGCTGGAGTGTTGACCATAGAATCTTATTCTTTCTCAATTGGCTAGTTTAAATGGCCACACCAAGGTGGAAGGGAGAGGTGGAGATATCATTAACTAGGTAAGGGGGTTGAGGAATGGTCAGAAACAACTGAATGGCAGGACAAAGGGTGCTGGGGGATTGGTAAACAAGTTAGTTATTTCTTATTCTACTCCCTGGTCAGAGGAATCCAAATGAAGGTGTTGGGAATTAGTTGAAGAAAAGAACATGAGTTAAACATTTTCCTTCCTTCTTTCCTTCCTTCCTTCCTTCCTTCCTTCCTTCCTTCCTTCCTTCCTTCCTTCCTTCCTTCCTTCCTTCCTTCCTTTTCTCCCTCCCTCCCTCCCTCCCTCCCTCCATCCTCCCTCCCTCCCTCCCTCCCTCCCTCCCTCCCTCCCTCCCTCCCTCCCTTCCTTCCTTCCTTCCTTCCTTCCTTCCTTCCTTCCTTCCTTCCTCCCTTCTCTTCAGAACCGGTACCAATCTGCACTTCGTATCTTGGAGAGCACCCCTTTCTGCCACATACGGAGCCTCTGAGTCATTCTGTCAGAAAGACTAGTGTGAAGTGTGGACACCAAGCACCAAACCAGCCAGGTTCAAATCCCAGCTCCATCACTTAGTAGCTCTGAAACTTTGGGAAAATTATTTAACCTTTCGTTCTTCAGTTCCTTCACAGGGTGCTATGAAAACTAAGCAATGTAATGTATAAACAAAGCACTTCCAGTCATCTCTAGCACACAGTCAGTGCTCAAAAGGTTATTTATTGCCATTATTAACTACTATACATTCCAGTATATAGAAGTACCATATCTATTTAATCAGCTCCCCATGGATAGATACATGGTTGTTTTTAATCTGTAAATATTACACCTGCTGTTTGAGGAAGGTCTATGTTTACAAAGCCCTTCAAATAGACCCCTCAGGAGACTTGAGTTCCATGGACAAACACAGAAAGTGAGAAACAAAACACTGATTTACAGTCACGTGACACTCCATTCTTGAATAACGTTTATTCGTGTTATCTCATGTGAAACTGACATCTACACAGTGAGCTCACTCACCTGCATCTTTCCACCTTCACCACCTTCATCGCCTTCCAAGGTGCTCAGTGCTCCCTCCTACATAGCACAAGGCAGCAGATGGGTCAACTCTTAATTACTGAGGCTTGTGGGTGGGGAGTGCTCTGCAAGATCTCATGTCTGCACCTTTGACACCATCTCCCAGTAACACTTCTCTGCTTGTTTGCACAACTCGAGTGCAGGGCCGCTCACAGAGACCATCAGCAGAAGAGAAGGTCTCTTCTTGCTCACCCAGCTATTGTTGAGAGTGACAGGACAATATAACATCTTTACACAATTCCCTTTAAAGAAAACTTCCCCATGAATAGCCTATATCTGTGTGTGTTACAGGGACAACTCTTTTAATTCAAACAACTCAATTATCTTTTCTTTATATGTGATGCTCTACTGAGGGAAGAACAGATAGTGAAAAGAAACGTCTATAACTGAGACCCGGAACATGGCTGTCAAGGTCATTATTCAACAGTAGATACGAAAGCTTGTCATTCGTATTTAAGAAAAGGCTTACAGACCATCCACACAGTGAGTAGCTTCTGAAAGCTACTTAGGCTGTCAGAGTATCTTGTGGAATGTCCACAACACAAACAATAGCATGGCCCGAACAATGTGGAAGAACCCAGGTACTGCTGTTCACTCACTGCCTCACCTCCCGGTGTAAGTAGAGCACCTACACCGAGAGGTGGACTTAATGGCAGGCGTGCCAGGCATGCGCCGTGGGCCCCGACTTCTGAAGGGCCCTGCAAAACCCCAACTTTACACTTTTTGCTAATGACACCAAGTTTGGTTTCATATGTGCAATTTTAACATTAATGGTATATAATATTTTTTATTTATTTAAAAGTAAGGTTAGCATGTATTTTTATTTTCCCTATCTCTCTCTCTCTCTTTTTTTTAAGGAGCCCAATACTTTCTTCTGTTCCCGGGGCCTCAACTGATCTTAATTCACCCCTTCCTACACCCACTCACCACCTGATAGCTTTGCACCTAGGGGGGCTGGGCCAAGTGGAGATTCTCTGTGATTTCGCTACTCCAGGGAAACTCATCGAAACTCAGCTCCTCAAGATGCTACAACATGTGCACATGCTCTGGCATTTCTCAAGTGCCACATACAGACTACCTGTGTCAGAATCCCCTAGACAAGTGCTTCCCAAGGCAGAGCCTGGTCCCTTTCTACTAAAATAAAAATACCAGAAGGTGGGACCTGGGAATTTGGGTTTAATTAGTAGCCTGAGTGGTTGCTATGCACACAACAACTTGAGAATGACAACTCTGATTTAAGCCAATTACCCCCAAACAGTTATGAGTTATAAACAGACCCACTTTTCCAGAAAAAGCTTTGAACTTCCATTTGAACTCTGCAACGTGATCCCTGAATCCCAAAAACTTACAGGAAGTT
This sequence comes from Saccopteryx bilineata, assembly GCF_036850765.1. Lineage (NCBI taxonomy): Eukaryota > Metazoa > Chordata > Mammalia > Chiroptera > Emballonuridae > Saccopteryx > Saccopteryx bilineata. The sequence goes on along the minus strand of NC_089492.1, from coordinate 82,979,091 downwards.
GCTATTGCCTAGCAGAATTTTTTGTTCATTAGAGTAATTTTTTGGTCTAATTTTAGTTCCCAAAAGAGCAGAAGAAAAAAGCCAGAATCAGTCTCATAAAGGAAATTGGTTGCATTGTTATCTTCTCAACAGAGGGTAAAGTGCTTATTAAGTAGAATTTAGAAAACTAGTAGCCAACCACAGGCAAAGTAACAATCAAGATTAATGTTTACAATAAACACAGGAATCATGTTGATAGTTAAAATACACATTAGGCAGATTCTAAATGTATCCACAGGGCAGGAGATAAAGGGAACCAGATATCAGGATCATGTTGGCGAATACTGAGGGCTCCCTGTGTGCCTCTCCTCACCTGCTCTCCTTGGATTTCTCTCCAAGGCTTTGTTATCAATTGTCTGGTGAACTAAGAATAATGATAGTTTTAATACAAATACCACAGTGGATTACAACAAGCAGGGCACAAATGTGCTGAGCAGGACCCATTTCTTCCCCCCGCCCCCAAGTGAGAAGTGGGGAGGCAGTCAGACAGACTCCCGCATGCGCCCTACTAGGATCCACCCAGCATGCCCACCAGGGGGCGATGCTCTGCCCATCTGGGGCATTGCTCTGATGCAACCAGAGTCATTTCAGCGCCTGAGGAGGAGGACATGGAACCATCCTCAGCGCCTGGGCCAATTTTGCTTCAATAGAGGGTTGGCTGCGGGAGAGGAAGAGAGAGACAGAGAGGAAGGAGAGAGGGAGGGGTGGAGAAGCAGATGGGCACTTCTCCTGTGTGCCCTGGTCGGGAATCGAACCTGGGACTCCCACACGCCAGGCTGATGCTCTACCACTGAGCCCAATGGACAGGGCCAGGACCCATTTCTGAACTGCTGGAGATAACAACAGAGTGGGCACCGAAGTGACTGCACCTGGCCAGCACTCAGCCACGTTCCCCACAGACGAGGTCAGGCTTCCCTATGTTGTCAGGTGGACCGGGTCTAGTTTAGTGCTCCGTGGACAGACTGTGGTGCTCTCAGCCCCTCAACCCCACTCCTGGCTCAAGTCTCAGCTCCTAGGGGAGGTCTGGGCTCAGCCTGCAGTGGCCCAGAACATGCGTGGGGCCTGCCCATCCTGGCTGCAGCTTCACCACTGGACTATGACCACAAATGCCTGTTAGAGCAGAATACTGCTGCTCACAGAGCAGAACAGAAAGCACAGTCCTACCGCATCTGACAGGACCGAGAAACTGAGGCACCGAGGAGCCAGATGCTTCTCTGTGACTGCACTTTCCAGCTCCTACACTGGTCTTTTGTTATGTTCACCATAACCATCCATGTCACCCTTTCCCTGAGTTCAGATGATTCCTTATTGCTTCTTGCACAGACAACCTACCCAAATGAGAGGCATATTCAGTCAGGCTCGTGCGACTTTCAATTCAAAGGCATGTTTAGCTCCATTTTTCTATTTCTTTCATTACTTTTCCATGTTATCCTTTATATACAGAATCATTTCCTCTCATACTTTTTAAGCCAGTCTTTCTATGCTTATTCAAAACTCAAAATTTCAGGAAATATATGGGCATTTCCTCAGGAAGTCTCTTGTGAATAACTCAGCTAAGAAGCTAAGAGAAAGAGAAAGATAAACTATGTCCTTCCTGAGCTCGACTCATGTACAATGGGCCCACTCAAGGGCCCCCTATCTGCTTTATTCTTGCATTCTCCATTCACTCACTCATTTATGAAATATTTACTGACTTTATCCCAAACACTAAGGGCAAAAATTTATAGCAACATGATTAAAATCATGGGCTTTGGTATGGATCCTGACTCTGCCATTCACAAAATAGTGACAACTCTGGCAGTTTACTCAGCCTGCCGTGCCTCAGTTTCCACATCTGTAAAACTGAAATAAGAGCGCCCTAAGGTGGTTGTGAGGATTAAGAAAGATGAGCTACGTAAAATGCTTTCGCTCATCAGCTACTTTTAATGACTTAGAAATAATGTTGCATTGTCAGCATGAACTGGACATAATATTGTTTTAATTTCTATGCTTAAGGTTAACTTTCTCTTTCAGAGTAAGGGCAGCCAAGAGGTCCCCGCCTGCTTCTTTGACCGAGTCTGAGCAAAACTTAAGCCATTGAGAAATACTCTCAGTCTTCTGAGAGAAGCATGTCCTTCTAGAAGCAGATCCTGCTTGGATGGAAAGAACCCCATGCCCAGGGACTGGGGTCAGGATGGGGTGAAGAAGCACTTCAATACTTGAGAGGTTCCCGCCACAGTCATCAGAAGACTCTATGTATACTGTTATTTAAAATCCATTTATAAACAGGATTGATTCCTTAGCATCTCTATATCCCTTTGTCTTCTTTTTTTTTTTCAGAGACAAAGAGAGAATCAGAGTGGGATAGATAGGAACAGACAGATGGGGGGGGGGCGCTACAGCAGAGTGAGTGACCTTTTGCTCAAGACAGCAACCTTCGGGTTCAAGCCAGAGACCATGGTGTCAGGTCTATGATCCCAAGCTAAAGCCAGTGACCCCGCGCTCAAGTTGATGAGCCTGTGCTCAAGCCAGCAACCTCAAGGTCTCGCTCCTGGGTTCTCCTTGTCCCAGTCCAACGCCCCATCCACTGTGCCACCGCCTGGTCAAGCTTTTTATTTCCCCTTCATCTTCTTTCTTCAGGGTAATAAGTCATGGATATTTTGCCTAGTTTTTTTTTGTTTTGTTTTGTTTTTTTTTGTATTTTTCTGAAGTTGGAAACGGGGAGGCAGACAGACTCCTGCATGCGCCCAACCGGGATCCACCAGCATGCCCACCAGGGGGCAATGCTCTGCCCATCCAGGGAGTCGCTCTGCTGCTACCAGAGCCATTCTAGCACCTGAGGCAGAGGCCATGGAGCCATCCTCAGCATCCGAGCCAACTTTGCTCCAATGGAGCCTTGGCTGCAGGAGGGGAAGAGAGAGACAGAGAGGAAGGAGAGGGGGAAGGGTGGAGAAGCAGATGGGTACTACTTCTCCTGTGTGCCCTGGCCGGGAATCAAACCCAGGATTCCTGCACACCAGGCCGACGCTCTACCACTGAGCCAACCAGCCAGGGCCTATTTTGTCTAGTTTTAATGGCAAAAGGGCTTCAGCATTAAAAGATATTATTAAAGGAAAAAATATTGATACATTATATATTTCAAAATATTACCCTCAGTATACGTCCATCCATGTTGCCATAAATGGCACTATGTCATCATTTCTTATGACTGAGTAGTATTCCATTGTATATATGTACCACATCTTCTTTATCCAGTCCTCTATCGAGAAACACTTTGGTTGTTTCCATGTCTTGGCTACCGTGAATAATGCTGTGATGAACATAGGGGTACATGTGTCAATATATTTTTTTTCATGTGTCAATATTTTCAAGCTTTTTTTTTTTTTTTTTTTTGGTAGAAATCCAGTAAAGGGATTGCTGGATCATATGATAGTTCTGTTCTTAATTTTTTGAGGAACCACCACACTGTCGTCTTCCATAATGGCTGTACCAGTTTACATTCCCACCACCCACCAGCAGTGAATGAGGGTTCCTTTTTCTCCACAGCCTCTCCAACACTTGTCATTACCTGTTTTGTTGATAACAGTCAATCTAAAAGGTGTGAGGTTTTCTCATTATAGTTTTTATTTGCATTTCTTGAATAGCTATTGAAGATGAGCATTTTTTCATATACCTTTTGGCCATTTGTATGTCTTCTTGGGAGAACTGTCTGTTCAGGTCCTCTCTCCATTTTTTAATTGTATTGTTTGCTTGTTTGTTGCTGAGCTTTGTGAGTTCTTTATATATTTTAGATATTAATGCCTTATCAGAACTGTTGTATAATATATAAATATCATCTCCCATTTGGTTGGCTGCCTTTTGTTCTATTGGTTTCTTTTGCTGTGTGGAAGCTTTTTAGTTTAATAAAGTCCCATTCATTTATTTTATTTTTGCCTTTATTTCCCTTGCCTCTGGGGTCAAATTCATAAAATGTTCTCTATGGTCAAGGCCCATGAGTTTAGTACCTATATTTTCTTCTATGTAATTTATTGTTTCAGATCTTATATTTAAGTCTTTTATCCATTTTGAATTAACTTTGTGCATGAGGACAAATTGTAGTCAAGTTTCATTCTTCTGCATGTGGCTTTCCAATTTTCCCAGCACCATTTATTGAAGAGGCTCTCTTTTCTCCATTGTGTGTTTTGGCTCCTTTGTCAAAGAGTATTTGTCCATCTATATGTGGTTTTATTTCTGGGTTCTCAATTCTGTTCCAGTGGTCTGTATGTCTGTTTTTCTGTCAATACCATGCTATTTTGATTATTATGTCTATACAGTATAATTTGAAGTCAGGTGTTATGATACCTCCAGCTTCATTCTTTTTATTCCAGCTTAATGATTCCATACAAATTTGATTTTTTTAATTCTAGTTCTTTAAAAAACGACATTGGGATTTTAATGGGGATTGCATTAAATCTTTATATTGCTTTGGGTAATATGGCCGTTTTAACTATACATAATCTTTCGAGTTCAGTTCTCTTTTCTTTATTTCTGGGATGAAAGAGCTCAAATGAGAACATGTGAACCATTCTCTCCAGCACTACCATCCATAACAGGGGTTGGGAACCTATGGCTCGCAAGCCAGATGTAGCTCTTTTGATGGCTGCATCTGGCTCACAGACAAATCTTTAATAAAAAAAAAAATTATAACGTAAAAAATATAAAACATTCTCATGTATTATAATCCATTCATTTCCTACCGCTTATGTTCATGGTTGTAGGTGGCTGGAGCCAATCACAGCTGTCCTCTGAGACAACATCAAATTTTTATTGGATAATGCATAATGTATATGGGTCATTGTATGGCTCTCATGGAATTACATTTTAAAATATGTGGCATTCATGGCTCTCCCAGCCAAAAAGGTTCCCGACCCCTGATCTATAATCATATTCATTTATTTATTTATTTTTGTATTTTTCTGAAGTGAGAAACAGGGAGGCAGAGACACAGACTCCCACATGTGCCTGACCAGGATCCACCTGGCATGCTCATTAGGGGGTGATGCTCTGCCCATCTGGGTATTACTCTGTTGCAACTGGAGCCATTAGGAGGAAGCCATGGAGCCATCCTCAGTGCCTGGGCTTACTTTGCTTTTATGGAGCCTTGGCTGTGAAAGGTGAAGAGAGAGATAGAGATAGAGATTGGGAGAGGTAGAGAAGCAGATGGGTGCTTCTCCTGTGTGCCCTGGCTGGGAATCAAACCCAGGACTTCCACATGTCAGGCCAACGCTCAACTGCTGAGCAAACTGCCCAGGGCCTATAATCATATTCTTTAATAAAATATAATTTACAAATTTTCAAGTCTATCTTCCTCCAAAAAAAGGAAACAAGTTTTAACTTTTCCTAGTAATTTATCCAGTAAAGCCCTCAACTCTTACACTCTCCTAGTCTATAAAGGTGTTTTCACTACCTTTAAAAAAAGGTGTATAAATAAAGGTGCCAATGTGAGGGGTGGATTCTGAGAACAGACAGATGGGTATAAGCTAAGTAAAATTTCCATCTTTTCTGGCCCTGGCCGGTTGGCATGCAGAAGTCCCAGGTTCAATTCCCGGCCAGGGCACACAGGAGAAGCACCCATCTGCTTCTCCACCCCTCCCCCTCTCCTTCCTCTCTGTCTTTCTCTTCCCCTCCCGCAGCGAGGCTCCATTGGAGCAAAGATGGCCCGGGCGCTGGGGATGGCTCCTTGGCCTCTGCCCCAGGCGCTAGAGTGGCTCTGGTCTCAACAGAGCGATGCCCCAGAGGGGCAGAGCATCGCCCCTGGTGGGCGTGCCGGGTGGATCCCAGTCGGGCGCATGCGGGAGTCTGTCTGTTTCTCCCCGTTTCCAGCTTCAGAAAAATACAAAAAAAAATCCATCTTTTCTGTTTAACGATCTGGAATTATATGGGATTTATTGTTTGTTTGGTTTTGTTTTACATTCTCCATCAGAGGCCTTTCTTTCTAAATGGCTGGAATATTCCAGAATGTTTTTTTTTTATCAAGAGTACAGCCTGAGATGACATAAGGAAGAACAAAAGAAGCCCTGGAAATAACAAAGGGGGAAACTGAAAAACACAACACAAGGGGCCCTGAGTATAACTGGAGGCTCTGCACACATCTCTGCTGTGATGAGCACATTTTGGAAGAATGGGAAGGGGACAGTTCTCAGATTGCACTGGCTAGATATCTATAAGAGAAGGGACCTTTAAAGCTTCAGCACAATGACTTTCCAGAGTTAGATACACTATTCTAATAAATACACATGCAACATTGTAAGAAATTTCTTCTCTCCTGCTGAATATAAGGTATTACTTTAGCCTCTCTCCCACCAGACAGCAACTCTGCCAGCACCTGGATCTCGGACTTCCAGCATCAGAGCTGTGAAGAATAACTCTGTGGTCCACAAGCCTCCAGCCAGTGGGGTTCTCTCCTGGACACCTGGGCGGACTGACACACAGGGTGGTGCTGGCAGGGCCTGCTTTTTGATTGTCCACTGGCCCCCAGGAGAGCTGACCCCTTCCAGGTTAGACTCAGAGACAGTTACTTTCCTGGCCTCCCTCCCTCTCCTTCTCACTTGACTGGCTCTTTGGTTCCACAAACTCTCGAGAGAAATCACATTATACTTGCTGTTCTCTGATTTCACTTCTGGCCCAGCCTCCGCTGTCTTCTCCATTGCCCAAAGACACATCACCGTCAGCTCCCTGAACTCTGGTCTCTCTGCCTGAGCAGGCAGAGAAGCTCCCACTAGAGCTATACAGTCATGCTGCAACCCCCCACCTGTGACATTCGAATAAAAACTATAAAATACATTAATAGGCTTGAGAAAATAACTTAAAAGGAACTAGTCCAGTAAGTACAGCACATTCCCGGAATAGATGAGACCAGACTCCCAGGATGAATAAGACAGATGAGTCCTAGAGATAGGGAAGTCGTTAGACTCCCAGGATGACTAGGAGCTGATGAGTCCTTGAGATAAGGAAGTCGTAAAAACTCCTAAGATAGTTAATGTGACCACATCCTAGGGGATAGATAGGGACATTTCCAGCTGGGGGCTTTCAACTGCATAACTGGTTACTAAGGCACATGACTAAAAATTTAATTTGAAGAAGCCAATTGCTAAACGCTAAATCCGCTTCTGTATGAACTGCTTGCTTGCTACGCTATAAAAACCCCTAGACTGTAGGCGCTAAGTGTGGCTCTTGTTACTACCACTTGAGTCCACCCCTGCGCAGATTTTATTTCCCTTTGTTTTGTTCTCTAATTCTTTTGGCCTTAAAGATTTGTCTTAAACTCTCCAAGCGTCTCCAGTGTCTGTTTTACCCGACGAGTGCTACACCCCCCCCCCACTGCAGGACCACAGGTGTCCTCTGAGAAACCTGCCAGCCATGCAGCTGCGCCTGTACTGGTGTCCTCGGCTGGTCCTCAGGGCTCTCGGCTCTCCCATCAGGTCCCCATGACAGCTCTCCAACCACCTCCTCGCCCTCCATTTTGCTCTGTCCCTGTCTGCTCTCCACCGCCCTCAGCCTCACAGACAGCTTTACTTTCAGACACACACACACAAGACCACACATGAAACTCCTGGGTAGAGGAGACAGAGTTTCATTTGAAACAATGCCTGCACACAGAACACAGTCTTACTTTGGACTGAGAAGACCTGGCTGGTTTGGGGTAGTGGGTAGTATCTGTTTCAGAATTACGCTCGGGGCGGGGAATCTCCAGGCTGCTCTCTGCTGTACCTCAGGTGCTGCCCGAGTTCCCACCATTAGGAAGGGCTTCGGGATCTAAAGGAGTCGCTCTACTTTGTATCAGACGTAAAGGTTAGAGGGAGAGGACTGACTATGCGAGAAAAAGGAAACCACTTTCTGTCCATTGTAGGAGCTCTTAGAGGACATCTTCATCTGCTCTGGCTCCCTGGTGCCCCATCTTCGTGCCAATCAGAAGGCACTCTTCTTCCGGCAATGCTGGCATTTTCTTTCTTCCAGCACGTTGATGCACTAATATCAGAAGCTCTCCCTTCTGGGAGCTGTCCAGCTTTACATACAGTTAGAAGCCTCATGGGACCAAGCAGCTGCAGGGCCTCTGAGCAGCTCGCAACAGGAACCCTCCTTGGCAGGAGCTCAGTGTGGAAGCACAAACCTGAAATGCTGGCCAGGGTTCCATCTGATTAACTGGAATCCAGACACGTGTTTTGCTGACATGCTCCCCGGAGTCAGCAGCTGTGCTTGAGGGCCCCACTAGGGCGGCTGAGCTCACTCCAGACAAAGGCCTGTCAGGAGTTTGGCAGGGCAGGAGTGTTCTGGATTCTGAGAGCCAGGCAGGAGAAAATCTTTGATCGTTTGAATTTGCTAGTTTCCACTCATACGTTTATTACTTCGCCACTGATAAAAGGGGCAGCTTGTACTCAATATTCACAAATGGCCCCAAAAGTCTGAACCACTGTCCAGGGTTCAGATGCCTTGGGATACGGCGATGTCTCCGAACAGTTTCCTGCTTCTCCCCACTCATTTCCAGAGTGGAATTGTAGGAAGGCTGATCTGTTCACAGTGTTCAGCTGCTCACAACTTTTAAATGGTTTCCATCCTACCTAAAATACAATCCGAACTCATGTCCTGACTTCCAAGGGCCTGCGTCTGTCCCAGCTCACTGCCCATCACTGCGCCTCACCCACACACGGGGGACAGGGCTCTACCTGCCCTGGCCACGCCCCTGCTGTGCGGCTGCTCCCTAGGCCTGGGAGCCCAGGAGAATGCTCACATTTAAACTTTCCTAATGTAAGCGGAAACTATTGGTGCACAGAAACAGACTCCTTTAGACCCAGCCATCGTTCTGGTAGTCAGGAATACAGTCACGGAGCTGTCTGTTACACCCCTCATGCTTGGAACCTTGATAATATGGCCACAGCTGTCACATTCTTTTATATCAGAAGTTATGCCAGTCATTTCTCCTTGAAACAACAGTATCTATACCCCAGAGGTCTAGTTCATAGCTAAAGACTTTGGTAGCTCAAATTTCTTCTACCTCCTGCATCTTACAATATTGACATTTAAGCCCTAAACAACTTGATCGTGGCTTTTAAGGTAAAGGCTAAACTTTACAAGAAAGAGCCCTCAAGGTGCCCGCTTTCTCTCTCTCTAACACGCTGACACCTCCCCCACTTCTTTCCTGAGACATGTATCCTTTGCTTTCTCTCTCCTGAGCTCCAGAGGCCCTTCTTCTGCCTCCTGAGTCCACACAGTTCAGCTGGCTCCTTTCTTCAGTCTTTCTTCCAAAAAAGCTAAATAAACTTTTTGTACTAGAAAAATCAACAACAACGAAGAAAAAGAAAGAGCCCTCTATACACAATGGCTTAGCGAGACAAGTGTTTATTCCATGAAATCATCCTGGGCAGCCTAGGTAGCCAAGTCTGCTCTACAAGGACATTTAGCAGCTCAGATTCCCTCCATACTGACCCCTGGTGACCACTGGGGCCCACTCTTTCTCCGCACAGTGAACCTGGCTCACAGCCAAGTCCAGTACTCAGAAAGGAGAGAGGGAAAGTAATTTTCTCTTTAGCAAGTGAGGTGGATGGTGCACTCAGCACTTCTGGTCACTTTCCACCGTGGTTTCAAGCCCTATGGCCATGTCTAGCTGCACGAGGGCTGGGTGTCCACGACTCACTGCAATGCATGAGAGACTGGGGGAGCTGCTGGCGTCTGCCGTCTCACCTGGTCAGTGCTTTGCCTGGTGAGTAAATGGATTAATTGGCACAGAAATAACACTCTTCTCTTCCACCTAATATTGATCCACTTGAGAAATGACAGCTAGGAATAACAGAGACCAAAGTACCATCTTTATGACTCCCAGAGGCCAGGCTGGTGGCACGGCTATATGTCTGTTAGCCACAGGCGCTGTACAATGGCGCACCTCAGAACAAGGCTGGCACAATCAAGTTCAAGACAGTATTGGACCAAGACAGATCTTCTGTATATGGGGGGGAACAAGCAGGAAGATAGATCTCTCTACAGGCAGACTGCCCCCCAAATTAAAAGTGGCTGGAGTTCAGCCAGGGGTCAAATAAACACAATACAGCATCAGACCCACCGTCCCTGAGCTGGTGTGAGGGACAGCAGGGACACAGCTGGATGGACATCCATCCTAAGAGCAGAATAAGGGAATCACACATCTGACGGTTATCCAGCCAAACTGGGTATCAACGTACTTCTAAAATCCTTAATTTTCTGCTAGCCCCACCCCCTTCAGTCTAATCCTAATCCTGCCACTGACCCTTACGCTCATACTATCAATAATTTCTGTGGCACCAGTTTATCCCTCTTGCTTATCTTTCCCCCACTGATTTCCCCTCCACAAATACCTGCGCTTGTATCTTCCCCAATCTTAGAGAAAATCTCCCCTTGGCCCTTAAACACTCCTCCTGAACTCACCGCTTCATTCCACCCATGGGAACCTGGCTTCTGCCGCCACTGCTGACTGAAACTGTTCTTCTAATTCCCAGATTTGGCCAATGTTGGTCTTTATCTCAATTAACCCTACCCAGTGACTAATACTCTTGAGCACTCTGTTTTCTGAAAATCTTTCCTTCCTAAGGTTTCCATGACATTCCTGTTCCTTTCCTTAATAAGTGTCCTCCAGTGTATAAATATTGGTTCTCTTCTGGAATTCACCCTTGATCCCCTCTTTCTTCATGATACTGTCTTTGGATGAACCTCTAAATCTCAGTCAGCAATGCACCACATCACCGTACTCAGTGATGCCTGAGTCACCACGGTGTCCGCTATCTCTTTCCTGAGCATCACATCTATGTGTTCAACTACCTATCAGGTATCTTCCTACGGGGGGGGGGGGGCTGCAAATTCAGCATGTCCAAAGATAAACTTACCACTTTCCACCTCAAGCCTGGGCATTGGCATCCCCAGTCACTGGGTCAGGAAGCTGGGAGGCAGCTCCCCTTTCTAACCTGCTTCAAGCCTCTGGTTCAATTTCATAAGGAAATCACACTCAAGTCAACCCTCCTCACCTCTGCTGTTGTTCCTGGCAGGTCCAGAGCTGAGACATGTGCACCTGAGCCACGGCGGTCAGGCCCAGGAGTTTTCACGCCACGGCCGGAGTGACTGTTCTAAAACATGATTTAAGGGCTCACTTTTAATAAAAACCATAAACAGTGCTCTTTCCAATACCTTTGTCTCTGGCACCTCTAGCTGTGTCTTTGCAGTGAAATCCCAACCTTCTGAAGATCACCTGCTGGGGTCTATTTTGCTGAGATTCCTGAAAGTTGCTCTCTGTTCCCTCCTCAGCCCTTCCCCTCAGCCCACTGGGGACTTCTCACAGTTTCTTTGGAATCCTGATACAATCACTTATCATCTCACCCTTGGCAAGTAACACGGCCTCCTTCAGACAGGAGAGGGTGGGGTGCAGAGAGGCTGTCTGCCCAACCGAGATTTGGTTTCAGAGTAGGTAATGCTCACATGGATGTGCAGGACAATTTGGCAGCAGGCACTCTGTCTAAAGCTCTACTGGGACGTGACATCAGGACAGGGAACCTGTTATCTTCGCAATCAAGTCTGAGTCCCTTTGGGATTCTTCTCCTGCCCTGACCCTGGCTGCCCGGGTTCTTCCTACCTGTACCCCCACCACTGCTTCCTCCACACGAATGACCAGGACAATATTTTTCACAGACTCTTCGCTCAGTGGAACCTAGATAATGGAGTGATGCCTTTGAACCATCCCAAGCTTCACCTAATTTTACATCAAAAGTGACCATCATGATCAGTCCAGCAGCTCTGACTGCAGCATCAATCTTAATTTTGTTCCTTTTTGTTTCATATAGACTATGTCATTTCATGGGATTTTTGTATTAAAATGCCCTCCAATGTGCACGAGCACACACACGCATGCACACACTCCAATGCTGAGCGGGCCATGACAGAGGAACTCGGGTATCATCAGTTCTAAGCATAAAGGAGAAAGACTCTTATTATATCCTTGGTGCTATTTTTCTTAAACTGCCTCCCTCCCTTCTTACTGCTGAGGGAGGAACACTGAAAGTGGAAGTCAGGGGCAGGTCCAGGGCAAAGCAGTGGGAGGTCTCTCTGCTTTCCTCTCCAGTCAGCTATAGGCCAGCGGTACAGTAGTCCTGCAGAACCACGCACCTCAGCCTGGCTCACCAGGGCTTGGGTTAGTGCCAGACGCCTCATAAAGAGTGTGTGTGCTTGGACTTTTCCACTGGTCCCCAGGGATTCAGAAGACAGAGGATTTGTTTCTCAGTGACTTGGTTCCCAAAAAGCCACTTTTTATCAGAGATCTATTTAACAGAAAACAAGAAGACAACAATAGGTTGCTTTCTTTAGGAAATAAACTAATAAACCTGAAATATTTGAACTGCTGCTTAGGTGCATGGGCACTCTTCATGGCATTTAGGGAGGTGGATTGATTGTGCTGCTAAGACCACAGGGTATTGAGTAAGCTGCTTTTCTAGGGTCAAAGATTTTCAAGGGGCTACACTTCACTCCAGGCCTCTTTTTGCTTCCCATTGGCTGATGGGCAGGACAGGACATGCGGGTAGGGGCTGCTCTCCCTGCTCACATCTGGAGCACAAGGACAAGTTCACTGGAGAAACACACAGTACAGCTGTTGTAAAGTACCCGTACCTCAATTCCATGGGTTTACATAGAGACACCAAGTCCAGATGAATTTTGAAGAGTTTTATTAGAGGAGGAGATTTATTAAATATGCCGGCCACATATGGCTGACATGGGCAGTTGCAAACCCAAATCATGTGTGCCAAACACCTTTCAGGGGCTGGTTATATACCCTTGATCACACACGGGCTGGGGAGAGCATGACATCATGGCACAAGCTTACAACATTTGTTTAGGAAATACACAGAAACATTAAGACTTTCAAGGTAACACAATCAAAGATGTTTACAGATCTTTTAGGGTTCATCTTCCCTCCTTTTCCTAGAGGTATGTTACTCTCAAGATTCCAGGAAGGGGGAGGAACTACAATCAATGTAAGGTGGTATGTAAATTCTGTCTCCCATTGAAAGAGAAGAAGTTTCTTTGTTAACCTTTATTTTAGATTTAAAACTAACTGACCCATTGTTCTTGCAAGCCAGAAACTTCTACATTCTTCTCCCTCCCCTCCCCAAAGGAAGGACAGGACAGGAAAGCCTGACCTTTCTTCCTAGAATATCAATATTAATTTTTCAGCTTTTTGGTACCTTACTACGCAGCTAACAGGGCCCTCTCCATTCCCATCAGTGCCTACTGGTGTTCTAGGGCTGCTTTTAAAGGGAGCCTGCCAAGAGAGAGCAATTCTACAGCTTGCTTCAGCCTGAGGCCATTCAATCCAAAGAGATCAAGAGAAAGAAGCTTTTCTGTGTGCAGCCCAGCTCACTGGAGCTTTGTGCTGTGGCTTGAAGCCAAATTCCAAACTAATAAAATTTTCCTACTGTTGTTGTTTGGTTATTTTTGCCTTTAAATTTTGCTTTATGAGAATATACCTGTAAGGCCGGTGGTAGTACACCTGTATGACCACCGCATTGAATTTGGGCAGATGGTAAAGGAATTGTGGAGCCAGAGGAGGATGGTGGGCCATTCCAATTTATTGGAGGTTCACAAAGACAGGCAAGTGAAAAGAAGAAAGAAAGGGAAAAAAATACAAAGGAAAAAAAACCCCTAATTTTAGCAGTGGAGGGCAAGGCATTAGAAAACCAACCACACCTCTCAGTGGTGGGGAGATCTCCTCCCATGCCCGCCCCCCAGGGGGAGCACTTATATCCTTACAATAGTGCTGTCACGTGCTCCTGCACTAATTGCACAAAGGGTTTACAGTAAATCTGTGAGCAAGCCTAACACAGCCATTTTCCCCCACAATACCTCTCTGAAGTATCAGGGAAGAGATAATTCATTGAGGCAAATCCTTGGCACCCTGGCAAAACACCATTAAACAATACCCCAGTCTCACTCAAATCTCTAACAAATGTAAGCATGAAAAACTGATTTAAAACTAAAAGGCCATTTTTGTTTGCAGAACCTTTTTCACTGATATTATTGTCAGTAAAAGCACCGACAGCATAAGATATTTATGAACCAGCCGTGTTGTTTGACTGAATCTGCAGTGAACCCAAGACCGCCCACACTGAATGAACCCACACTGCCTTGCTCTGTCTCTGCTGCTCATGGCTGTGCCTCTGCCTTGCTAGGTTTGGAACTAGAGAACTATTAGACATTGAGACGCCAGCAGATGATTTGAATGCTGGTAATAAATCTCTCTGCTGGGAGTCACATTGCCTTGCAGTTTAAACTGTGTAATGACTAGAACTACTAATCACAGCAATATATCTGCTAGGATTTCCAGAAGTAAATGCTAAGGATTGCCCAAAGCACATGGTTAGAAATAGGTATGCTACAGCCCTGGCAGGTTGGTTCAGTAGATAGAGTGTCAGCCCAGCATGCGGACATCTCAGGTTTGATCCCTGGTCAGGGTACACATAAGAAGTGACCATCTGCTTCTCTTCCCCTCCTTCTCCCTCTCTTCACCTCTTGCAACCAGTGGCTCAGTTGGTGCAAGTGTTGGCCTTAGGTGCTGAGGATAGCTCATTGATTTGAGCATTGACCTCAGATGGAGGTTTCCAGGTGGATCCTGGTAGGGGTGTGTTATAAAGTGGTGTAGTCTGCGGGTTACATAGAGACACCAAGGCAGGTTACAGAAGAAATTTTAGGAGGAGCTTTTATTAATATTAATATTAATCCGACAAGGCATACATGAGGTATAGCTCACCCAAATCGTGCAGCCCAGATTATAGTCCTGAGGCTGGTTATATAGACATGATCACATACTGGTTAACGGAAAAAGGAGGGGGAGCATGGTACAAAAGACATTTACTGATAAGCTTACAACATTTATCTATAGGATCTATTAAAAGGAAAAACATTCCTACACATCAAGACCACAAGATAACACGGTAGTGATAAATGTTTTACATACCTGACACAGTAGTGGTAAATATTGTTTTATATTTCAACACAGTTGTGACAAATGTTTTACATATCAAAGATGGTCCCAAATTTTTAAGGATCTTCAACCTATCCCTGTTGCCACAATAGTGGGAAATGAAATGTTTAGCTTAGGATAAGGAGAGAAACTAAATGAAATTACCTTTGCTAAGTGTTGGGGCTAGCTTATTAGGAAGTCTAATAAGCTAGTTCCTGCTTGCTTAGTTTACAAGTTTTATACATACAAAGAATTTCAAAAGGGGTGATTATTAGAAAGTATATAAAATATTACAGAATACAGGTTTTTCAAGCAAGGGAAGTGGGCTCATGATCCCTTTGTCTAGAGGTATATGTCACTCTCATGACTCCAGGAAGGGAGGAAGAGTTAGAATCAGTATAGAAATTTTAAATTAAAATATGTAAAACATTGTCTCCTAAAGGCTTTTAAGGAAGGGGAAGAGGAAGTTTTCAGATAAGTTCTACCTTCTTTGCTCTGTCTAGCAAGTGGCCTCAGTCCTTCCAGAGAATATAGTTAAACTATGCTTAACTACTAACTTTTGCCCCTTTAATCTCTTTCTCTTGGGTTTTTTTTTCTCCTCAGAAAGGCGTGGTAAGGGGATCCTGGCTCTTCCTTTTGAAATACTAGTATCAACAGTTTTGCAGTTCCCTGACACGCTATCAAAGGTGCATGTGGGAGTCTATCTCCTCCACTCTCATTTAAAAAGAAAAAGAAATAGGTATAACTTCTAGCAAGAGCATCAGGTAAACTTTGACTTTTATCTACTGTTGGGTAAACAAATGTTTTTTAAGTTTGCTCACTTGTATTAGGGCTAGTGCCATGTGTGTATGTATAGTCTATAGAAGGTTGCTGGTTCTTGCCTTCCGGGAGGCAGATTGCAAATTGTGGATTGCCTTCCTGCTTGGGAGGGGCGATTGCTTGCTATTGTTTGCTAGAGAAGGAGATTTCCCCCCAGCCTGTTTTTGGCTGGAAAGCTGAGAGAGAGCTTGGGAGCCCTGATTTGCACTGGATCTGTTTGGCTGGTGAGCCCTGCAGAGGCCTATGATTCGGTTGAGTTCAGAGTGCTGAGGGACTAGGGAGCCCTCCAAAAAGGGAAGTGGTCTTCCCTGCCTGTTTGCTCATCCGCTGTTTACAAGACTTTAATAAACAGAATGGCTCACCATTTTCTGGCTCCACTATTCCTTTACCATCTGCCCAAATCCAATGAGAACCTGCATGTGCATGGCCATGCCTAAGGCCACTGGCCTTACATAGACTCTCAAAGATCTCTACCTACTGTATTTCCCCATGTATAAGACACAACTTAATTTTGGAGTCCAAAATTTGGGGGAAAAATGTATTACATAAAGTTATTAACTTGAGTTTTATTCATCATAAAATTTATACAAATCCACATCACTGTCAAAACTCCTATCCATTAGCTTGTCCTCATTCGTGTCTGATGACGAATCACTGTCTTCATATGTTACTTCGTTCTCAGTTCCATCTATGGCATTTGAAATGCCACACTTCTTAAATGATTTGACAACAATCTCAATAATTATATTATCCCACGATCTTTTCACCCAGGTACAAACTTCTCCTATAGTTGGTTTCCTCACTCTTCTTGCTGGTGTCAAATTACCCCCAGAAGACTTCATCCATTGGTTCCATTCATATCTCGTGGCAGCTTTGAAGGGTTTGTTAATGCTGACATCAAGTGGTTGAGGCTGGGATGTCAAACCTCCGGTACGATGGCAAGTTTTGTTTTTTTTGCTCTGCAGCAATCTTCTTTGTGTTTTTTGTTATGTGTGTTCTTAATTGATCAAGCACCAATAGGACAGGTTTGTGTAAGAGCACACCTGGTCTCCTTCTCCAAACTTTCTCAAACCAGATCTTCATCCCATCTTGATCTATCCAACCCTTGTCATGAACATGGACAATCACTCCTCGAGGAATGTCTTCCTTTGGCATTGTTTTGTGTTTGAAAATCAGCATAGGAGGCAGCTTGGTTCCATCAGCACAACAAGCTAGAACAACTGTATAATGGCTCTTTTCATGTCCACTTGTCTTCACAGTTACAGTTTTCACCCCCTTCTTATCAAGAGTTCTGATACTTGGGACATCAAATTGAAGGAGAACTTTGTCTATATTTGCAATCTGTCCTAACTCAAACTGATGTGTCTTCCGACATTGAATGACAAAACAATGAAATTCAAGGACCTTCTGCTCATAGCTTTCAGGCATCTTTTGGGCAAGGTTGGTGCATGTACGCATGCTTAGTCCATTCCATTTCATGAACCTGAAGCACCAATTGTGTCCTCCTTTGAAATCAGTAACTTCTTTTTCATCAGCAATTTTCTTGCCTCAGGCTGAACCATCTTTGTGGACACAGGAATTCCAATTGCCCTTTGCTCTTCAATCCATATCTCCAATTCCCTCTCTAAATAGGCCATTTTGCTGACTTGCTTCTCATGGCCTTCTTCTGCCGTGGTGTTTTCAGTAGGGTTTCTTCTTCCCGTAGCCAGTCTCAGATTGATTTCTCAGTTGGAGGAGGATCAAACTTACATTCAGCAGCATGATTTCCATTCACTTTTGCAAACTGAATCACTTTTAACTTGAATTCAGCAATGTATGAAAATCTTTTCTGAGCCATTTCTGGGCAGAATGTGGCAAAAGGTAACCTACTGTAATATACCAGTAACAAGTATGAAACAATGAGTGAAAAGACAACAAGCATGAAAAAGTGAGAAATACAAGTAAAAAAAATCTACAACGAGTGCAAAAACAAGCGCAAAAAAAAGCGGGATATGCAAGTAAAATATTTACAAAGACTGTATAAAACCCAGTTTCTAGACCCAAAATTTTTTGAAAAACGGTGCATCTTATACATGGGGAAATATGGTAACTGGCTTACTGTCTGTTCCTGGCAACCCTGTGAGGTGGTGGGAAGCTCCCACACTCAGCTGGCTGCTCGTATTAGTTATGAGTGGCTTGCATGTAGGGTCTGAAGATGTACATTCACTTTTATAGTAATATGAAAATGAGGCAAAAGTGTTAGTTTTATCATACAGACCACAGGAACTAGAGCTGTAACAAGGAATTGTGAGGCTATGATTCTCAGTGAAGACAAGGGGAAGGTGTTGTGTCTACTCACAAAGGGCTGGGTTTTAGACAACTGTTCTCCTTTTTCCTAGATGAACCATCCACTGTCACAGTGTTACTAATCATTAAATACTGGCACCATCCACATTTTGCATCTTCAGGCTGGACTGAAGTTGCTTCCTGAACAACTCTTTGGGGAAAAGGGAAGCTTTGATTTCTTAAGGCATGAATGAAGCTGGTTCCTTCAGGCTGAGGGTCTTCACAAAGACAAGAACCACGGCAGCAAGAACAGATGGTCTTTAACCCACCTGACCTACTAACACTGCTGTAGTCTACTCTTTATGAACACACTTTCTCTATTTGTGATAAGTAATATGGATTGTTTTTTATCCCAAATTATTTTTATTCTTTACAAGCCCCTAGAACTCAGTCAGATAAACACACCATTAGGCCACAAAAAGAAGACTTCAACCAAGCACAGTTTACCTGTGGGCTGTTCCATGACAGACAGTAGTTGACACAGATAAAATATCTGTGGATATTACCAAGACACAAGACTTGGTTATGTTGGGTTATACTAACATGCAAAATGCTCAGGCCCTGCAGAGCAGGTCTGCAAAAGCAAACAGGGTAACTGATAGTTAACAGATGAAATAATGACCATCCCTTCTTAGAAAACTCTGTTTCAAAAATTAATCAACAGAAAAGCTAAACATGAAAATAGAAACTCCTGATTAAAATAATTAAGAAGTCATACAGACCTTTCTATGAGATGTCAGCAATCATTACAAAACCTATTCCAGCCAGAAATGTCTGAGTGCCTGACTCCTGCTGACCTCCATAGACAACACATTTGTGTAAACAAAGCTGAGATAGTTACATGCACAGAAGAGTTTGTCAGGGTTATTTCTAAGCATATTTGCACAATGCAGTTATTCTTCAGTATTTGCTTAAGTTTGCCCTTATTTCTTATTTGATTAAACTACTTATCATACCATAGCAAACATGATTTTACCAGGGGAACATTTTCTATTTGTCTTAGAATATAAGTGTTTTTATAAGTGAATGTTACAAGTCTTAAAAACACATGGCAGAAGACAAGATGGCGCTGGAGTAGGCGGATGTACTAACATCCACCTCCCCAAACCAAAGTGGATTACAAACTAATTTTAAGAACTATCACCTGGAAAAAACAACTTTGGACTAAACTAAGAGGACTCTTCAACCAAGGAACACTGAAGAAGCCACACCGAGACTAGTAGAAAAAGCGGAAACGCAGAGAAGGCTGCCCAGCTCCCCAGAGCGAATGGCAGCCGGGAGAGACTGGCATGGTGGGAAGTGAGTTTAGTAGAGAGGGGAGGGTCCTGAGTCCCAGGAACAAAGCCCCAGCCTGCAGTCCCAGAGCCCAGAAGAGGCGTAAGGACAGTATTTAGCTGGAAACAAGTCAGGATACTGTTTGTGAGAAAGAGTCTGATTTCTCAGACCCAGGATTCTTCTTAAAGGGACTGCGCAGAACACCTCTCTCACAACTACTCACCCGGGGCTCCAGGGGACGGGGAGAGAGGAGAGTACCAGAGTGGCAGGAAGAGAGTGTAATCTAGGAGTGTAATTTTGGGAGACAGCCACCCTAACCCCTGGGACAAGTCACTCCCCAAATCTGAAGTGAATATTTCCCCCGGAAACAGCAATACCAGCAAAGGGAACCAGGAGAGCAGCCAAACAAGCTCCCCCACGGCACTCAGAGCAGAGTTGCTTAGAAGGAGGGAGATTTCGGGTTGACAGTAGTGAGTGTTAGGGTTTGAGCTGCAGTGCCCCCATCCACACAGCTGAGGGCTCGCTGGAGTGTGGGCAGCAGCGGGAGGTGGAAGCGTGGTTCTGTCGGCAAGGGCGGGAGCCTGCTGGCCGCCACTGGGCTCACATGTGAGCTCAGTCTTGCCTGGCTGGGGAGGAGTAGGTGGGCAAAAGCGGTCAAGCCCAGCTGCCGGCAGCCTGTAATCCAGCCTGCGGGAGAAGGGCGGGAACCCCAGAAGGGGTGGAGACGAGCCCTTGAGCAGGGTGCAGCAGCACAGCCTTGCCCCGCCCACGGAACCCAGGCTTGTGGCCTGACTTGGAAGCCAGCTCCTCCCATGGGGGTGGAGCCAAAGGCCCAGAACACGTGGAGTTCCACTACTGAGCTGAGCTTGGGTACGCAGTCCAGCCTGGCCGGTAGAGCCAAGGCTAGCAGCCATTCCACCAGCGGGCTCCTCCAGCAAGGGCAGGGCAAAAGCCCGGAAACAGGCGGAGACCCACAGCTGAGTAAAGGTGCTCACCAGTGCCCTCAGGACTGAGCATAATGCCACCCACGGGGGCGGGGCAAAGGCCAAGGCCACCAAGGCTTGAGCACCCGAGCACATGATCACAGCCACTCCCGTGAAGATAAAATGCAGAGGCAAAGAAATGCAACACAAATGAACCAAGAGAAATCCCCAGAAAAGGACCTAAATGAATCAGATATAACCAAATTACCAGATGCAGAGTTTAAAATAACGATTGTTAGGATGCTCAAAGAAATTAGAACAATAGATGGTCATTACGAATACCTAAATAAAGAGATAGCAAATATAAAAAAGGACATTGAAATAATAAAAAAGAATCAGTCAGAAATGACAAACACAATATCTGAAATAAAGAACACAATGGAAGGAATTAAAAGCAGGATGGATGAAGTGGAGAATCGAATCAGCGAGTTAGAGGACACGATAAATAAAGGCACAGAAGCAGAGCAGAAAAAGGAAAAGAAACTCAAAAAGTCTGAGGAAACTCTATGAGAGCTCTGTGACAACATGAAGAGAAATAACATCCGCATCATAGGGGTTCCTGAAGAAGAAGAGAAAGAACAAAGGATA
This sequence comes from Saccopteryx bilineata, assembly GCF_036850765.1. NCBI lineage: Eukaryota > Metazoa > Chordata > Mammalia > Chiroptera > Emballonuridae > Saccopteryx > Saccopteryx bilineata. The sequence continues at coordinate 82,958,076 of NC_089492.1, read as the reverse complement.
GAGACTGTGTTCAAACATATCATAGCTGAAAACTTCCCTCAATTAAGGCAGGAAAACATCTCACATGTTTAGGAAGCACAGAGAACTCCATTAAGGAGAAACCCAAAGAAATCAACACCAAGACACATCATAATTAAAATACCAAAGCTAAGTGATAAAGAGAAAATATTAAAAGCTGCTAGAGAAAAAAAGACTATCACCTACAAAGGAGCCCCCATAAAGAAAAGTCCTGGGCCAGATGGCTTTAAAAGTGAATTCTACCAAATATTCAAAGAAGAGCTAACTCCTATCCTTCTCAAGCTATTTCAAAAAATTCAAGAGGAAGGAAGACTTGCAAGCTCCTCTTATGAGGCGAGCATAATTCTGATTCCAAAACCAGGCAAAGACAACACAAAGAAAGAAAATTATAGGCCAATATCCCTGATGAATTTAGATGCAAAAATCCTCAACAAAATATTAGCAAACCAGATCCAGCAATATATGAAAAACATCATACACCATGATCAAGTGGGATTTATTCTTGGGAGGCAAGGCTGGTATAATATTCACAAATCAGTCAATGTGATTCATCACATAAACAAAAGGAAGGAGAAAAACCACATGATAATTTCAATAGATGCAGAAAAAACATTTGATAAAATCCAGCACCCATTCATGATCAAAACTCTCAGCAAAGTGGGAATACAGGGAACATACCTCAACATGATAAAGGCCATCTATGACAAACCCACAGCCAATATCGTACTCAATGGGCAAAAATTAAAAGCAATACCCTTAAGATCAGGAACAAGGCAGGGGGTGCCCCCTTTCACCACTCTTATTCAACATAGTTCTGGAAGTCCTAGCCATAGCAATCAGACAACAAGAAGATATAAAAGGCATCCAAATTGGAAAAGAAGAAGTAAAACTACCATTATTTGCAGATGATATGATATTGTATATAAAAAACCCTAAAGTCTCAGTCAAAAAACTACTAGACCTGATAAATGAATTTAGCAAGATGGCAGGATATTAAAATCAATACTCAGAAATCAGAGGCATTTTTATACACTAACAATAAACTGTCAGAAAGAGAAATTAAGGAAGCAATCCCCTTTACCATTGCAACCAAAAAAATAAAGTACCTAGGAATAAATTTAAACAGGGAGATTAAAGACTTGTACTTGGGCCCTGGCCGGTTGGCTCAGCGGTAGAGCGTCGGCCTAGCGTGCGGAGGACCCGGGTTCGATTCCCGGCCAGGGCACATAGGAGAAGCGCCCGTTTGCTTCTCCACCCCTCCGCCGCGCTTTCCTCTCTGTCTCTCTCTTCCCCTCCCGCAGCCAAGGCTCCATTGGAGCAAAGATGGCCCGGGCGCTGGGCATGGCTCTGTGGCCTCTGCCTCAGGCGCTAGAGTGGCTCTGGTCGCAATATGGCGACGCCCAGGATGGGCAGAGCATCGCCCCCTGGGGGGCAGAGCACCGCCCCTGGTGGGCGAGCCGGGTGGATCCCGGTCGGGCGCATGCGGGAGTCTGTCTGACTGTCTCTCCCTGTTTCCAGCTTCAGAAAAATGAAAAAAAAAAAAAAAGAAAAAAAAAAAAAAAAAGGAAAAAAAAAAAAAAAGACTTGTACTTGGAAAATTATAAAATATTGATTAAAAGAAATCAGGGAAGATACGAACAAGTGGAGGCATATACCGTGCTCATGGTTAGGAAGAATAAACATCATTAAAATGTCTATATTACCCAAAGCAATTTATAAATTCAATGCAATACCGATTAAAATACCGATGACTTACTTCAAAGATATAGAACACATATTCCAAAATTTTATATGGAACCAAAAGAGAACACGAATAGCCTCACCAATCTTGAAAAGGAAGAATAAAGGGGGAGGTATCAGATTTCTGGATATCAAGTTATATTATAAGGCCATTGTACTCAAAACAGCCTGGTACTGGCAGAAGAACAGGCATATAGATCAATGGAACAGAACTGAGAACCCAGAAATAAACCCACACTTTTATGGACAACTGATATTTGACAAAGGAGGTAAGAGCATACATTGGAGTAAAGACAGCCTTTTCAACAAATGGTGTTGGGAAAATTGGACAGCTACCTGCAAAAAAATGAAACTAGACCACCAACTTACACCATTCACAAAAATAAACTCAAAATGGATAAAAGACTTAAATGTAGGCCGTGAAACCATAAGCATCTTAGAAGAAAACATAGGCAGTAAACTCTCTGACATCTCTCACAGCAATATATTTGCTGACTTGTCTCCATGGGCAAGTGAAATAAAAGATAGGATAACCAAATGGGACTTTATCAAACTAAAAAGCTTCTGCACAGTTAAAGACAATAAGAGCAGAATAAAAAGACAAACTACACAATGGGAGAATATATTTGACAATGCATCTGATAAGGGGTTAATAACCAAAATTTATGAAGAACTTGTAAAACTTAATTCCAGGAAGACAAACAATCCAATCCAAAAATGGGCAAAAGAAATGAATAGACACTTCTCCAAAAGAGGACACACAGATGGCCAATTGGCATATGAAAAATGCTCAACATCACTAATCATTAGAAAAATGCAAATTAAAACCACAATGAGATATCACCTCACACCAGTCAGAATGGTGCTCATCAATAAAGCAACACAGACTAAGTGCTGGTGAGGATGTGGAGAAAAGGGAACCCTCCTGCACTGTTGGTGGGAATGCAGACTGGTGCAGCCACTGTGGAAAACAGTATGCAGATTCCTCAAGAAATTAAAAATCAAACTGCCTTTTGACCCAGCTATACCACTGTTAGGAATATATCCCAAGAACACCATAGCACTGTTTGAAAAGAAGAAGTGCACCCCCATGTTTATGGCAGCATTGTTTACAATAGAAAAGATCTGGAAACAGCCCAAGTGTCCATTAGAGGATGAGTGGATTAAAAAGCTTTGGTACATATATACTATAGAATACTACTCAGCCATAAGAAATGATGACATCGGATCTTTTATAACAACATGGATGGAACTTGATAACATTATACTGAGCTAAATAAGTAAATCAGAAAAAACTAAGAACAATATGATTCCATACATAGGTGGGACATAAAAATGAGACTCAGAGACATGGACAACAGTGTTGGGGTTACAGGGTGGGGGGGAGGGGGAGGGGGTTGGGTGAGGGGAGGGGCACAAAGAAAACCAGTTAGAAGGTGATGGAAGACAATTTTATCAATGTCACCCCATCAAATTTAAAAAAAAAAAAAAAAAAAAAAGAATGTGTTTCACGGCTAATTCAGGCAGTTAGAAGAATAGTATAAGAATGCTAATTCTGCTTCTCAGGCCACATCCTGCAAAAGGGGTCCCAAGCAAATTGGTGATCTGGCTCCTCTGATTTTGCCAATTGGATTTAAAAAAAATAGGTCAGGAATGCCCTGAAATGGAACTAACAATACATGAGCATAAATTTAAAGGACTTTTAGATACTGGAGCTGATGTATCTGTTATTGCTAAGCTACATTGACCTCCTTCCTGGCCCACTTATGCAGCAGCCACAGAATTACAAGGTATAGAGCAGAGTAAATCCCCTCAACAAAGTTCTAGTTTTTTACATAGGGAAGATTAAGAAGGTCATTCTGGATTTTTTAAGCCTTATGTGCTCCCTGGATGGCCAGTTAATTTGTGGGGTAGAGATGTTTTGAAAAATACAGGAGCATTGCCTGTCAGTCCTTATGGTTTCTACTCAGATGCTTGATTGGGGATTTTGCCCACCAAGGGACTAGGGAAAGAACAGCAAGGAATTCTCACCCCCATAGAAGTGGCACCCAATACCAGAAGGTGTGGATTAGGATATCAAAATTTAGCATAAGGGCCTTGGTAGCTCCTGCTACCTCAATAATGCATTGTGCAGACCCAATTACTTGGAAATCAGATAATCCTGTATGGGTAGACCAATGGCCCCTTTCTCAGGAGAAACTTAGGGCAACTGCCCAATTGGTACAAGAGCAGCTACAGCTTGGGCACATTGAACCATCTAATAGCCCATGGAATACACTTCCATATTCTGATCTTGTTGCCTCCTGGATTATCAAGGGGCATAGGCGATCCTTACAGCTTATATTGAACCTCAAAATTATTGTTGTTCCTTTTTTCAAAGGATCAACAACAATGGCTCTGGGAAACTTCCACTAAATGGCAAATCGCTCTTGCAAATCAATGGACAACTTTATACTGAAACAATCAACATAAAATCAGCTCAAAGTCTAGAATTATATGCCATTATCATGGCTTTTCAGCATTTGCCATATTCCCCCTTTAATCTATATACAGACAGCAAATATTTACTTATGATGTTTCCACTATAAAGACTGCTGTCTTAGGGACAAATAAATGCTGATGAACTATTTCAGCAGTTCCTCCTCCTTCAAAGACCTGTATGTCAACATAGAGCTCCATGTTTTATAGGACATACTTGAGCTTGCTCCACGCTCCCTGGAGCTTTAGCACAAGGGAATGCCCCCCTCTTTTTTTTGTATTTTTCTGAAGTTGGAAATGGGGAGGCAGTTGGACAGACTCCCGCATGTGCCCGACCGGGATCCACCCGGCACGCCTACCAGGGGGGGGTGCTCTGCCCATCTGGGGTGTTGCTCTGTTGTGACCAGAGCCATTCCGGTGCCTAGGGCAGAGGCCACGGGGCCATCCTTAGCGCCGGGCCGGCTTTGCTCCGGTGGAGCCTTGGCTGCTGGAGGGGAGGAGAAGAGACAGATAGAAAGGGGAGGGGGAGGGGTGGAGAGGCAGATGGGCACTTCTTCTGTGTGGTCTGGACAGGAATCAAACCCTGGAATCCTGCACGCCAGGCCGATGCTCTACTGCTGAGCCAACCGGCCAGGGCCTAGGAATGCCCTTGTCGATCAAGCTACCCAAAAGAAAATTATTTGGAGCAACCATGACAGATCAAGCCATTCAGTCTCATACTATTCATCACCAGAACGCTGCAGCCCTGTGTAAACAGTTTCAACTTTCTCGGGAAGCAGCACAGCAGATTGGGAAATCCTGTCCAAGGGGTCCTATATTACAATCTGCCCCTTCATTTGGAGTTAACCCTCAAGGACCCCTACCAGGACAGCTTTGGCAAATGGATGTTACTCATATACCTTCATTTGGCAAACAGTCCTATGTCCACGTTACAGTGGATACATATTCTGGATTTATAGTAACCTCTGTCAGAACAGGAAAGGCTGCTAAGCATGTTATAGCTCATTGTCTGTATGCATTGTTCTATTATTGGATTTCCTAAACTGGTTAAACTGAAAATGCTCCTACATATGGAACAAAAGCATTTACTGTATTTTGTCATTCTTACAATCTTTAAAGTTAAGGTATTATTAAAGTGTACCCAGCAAATATTTTAAGGTCAATTAAAAAAAATTTTTAAGGGGGGGAGTCATATCCTGGAACTCCTATGGGTCTACCATATCATGCTTTTTACTTAAAATTTTTTTTTTAATTTCTTTTGAATGCTGATGAACAGGAGACGCCAAATCTTTTTCTCCTGCAAACTACTACCTTATTTATTTGATCCAGCTAATAACACTGTTTTGTCTTTTTCCAAAAAGCTCCAGATATATGGAAAAGATTTATATAGGCAGATGGGGATCCTCAAACCCCTCAGCGAGATCTTCTGAGCATGGCTTTTAAGATACCAAGAGGCAGAAAAAGCCCAATAGAGATCAGGGGAACTACCAGCTTTTAGGATACGCCCTTAAAGGCTCCAACGCCCCAAAGGGGTCTCATAGGATGCCATCTGGGTCCTGCTTCAATAGTGGAAAGGAAGGTCATTGAGCTAAAGCCTGCCAGACTTACATGCCTCTGCTGTGAGGAAACAGGGACACTGGAAGGTAGGCTTCTCCCTCGCTCCTCTAAGGGAGGGTTCAGTCTCTTCCAGCCCTGCTCCAGCCACCTATGACCTAACCTTGCCCAGAATGCTGGGGTTTGCCACTGAAGGCTGAAGGTGCCCTGGGCCATCAGCCCCATCTACGACACTGTGGACGAGCCTAGGGTATTTCTTCCAAGAAGCAGGTAAACTGATCTCATTTGCACAAGGGCCACTTAACTACGTCTTGCCTGAATAGTCAGGTTTTTTATTCTTCCCTCGAAGATCTCTGTTGTGGGTGTTGATAGTCCTATTTTCTGCTGCTTTGTTTAATATATAGTGTCTCCTTTATTCCTCCTACCTCAATGCCCCACTCATATTTCAGGCTGGGACCTACTCTTAATTTAGAGCTCTCTTTCCCCCTTTTGCCAACTTCTATTATGAATCTACCTTTGCCACCAAGCTTAGTGTATCCCAAGGTTCTCTTTATCAAGCTACAGTTGCAGAGCTCCAGGGAAAAGCAACCTGGTCTTATCTCTCCAGGCAGAGGAGAACAGACGCTCCATCTCCACACATGCTGCAAATGGCTTTTCCAGTCCACCTGAATCATTACCAGCTAGAAGTAGCAGTCATTGGGACTTGGACATGAGCTGCAAAGTATAGAATTATGACAACAATTCCAGTGCCATGCGGACTTTTCCTGGATGTGAACTTTTCCTGGACTCCTGCTCCTTGTGACAGCTCCTAACAGACTGAACTGAGGTTGGTTTGCATTTTTCAGGGATTTGGCATGGTGTTGGGGCCAACTTGGACTTGGTGAACATGTTAAGGACACTACTCTTTTATTGATTCTTGCTGTATTGGCCAAGAGTTTGCTTAAAGGTTTTAATCACTGTAAAAAAAATAGAGGACTAGATAAAGAAGAGGTGGCACATATACACCATGGTATACTATTCAGCCATAAGAAATGATGACATTGGATCACTTACAACAAAATGGAGGGATCTTGATAACATTATACGGAGTGAAATAAGTGAATCAGAAAAAAACAAGAACTGCAGGATTCCATACATTGGTGGGACATAAAAATGAGGCTAAGAGACAATGGACAAGAGTGTGGTGGTTACGGGGGGTGGGGGGAGGGAAGGAAGGAGAGGGGGAAGGGGTGGTGGAGGGGCACAAAGAAAACTAGATAGAAGTTGACGGAGGACAATCTGACTTTGGGTGATAGCAACATATTTGAATGACAAGATAACCTGGACATGTTTTCTTTGAATATATGTAAATATATGTACCCTGATTTATTGATGTCCCCCCATTAAAATAAAAATTTATTTATAAAAAAAAAAACAAAAAAAACCCCACAGGGCAACTTTATTCTTTGTTCCATTTTTTTCATGTGCGTGTGTGTGTTTTGAAAAAGGTTGGAACTGAACACCCGAAAAGCAATATTACTGGTTTTATATTTCTCCACTTATATCGTTTATTTGAAAACATCCATCCATATGAAAGCTTAGCTGAAAAAAATATGAAGAAATATTGACTCTAAGAAGCAAAATGGCTTTTAGCCCAACAAAAAACTTATCTAGGCAGAGTGAAAACCAGCAACATCAACAGAAAACTGATTGTTGTTCTCTTCACCTGAATAGTGTTTAAAATAAAAAAGCACTCCTCGCTGCTGTGATTTCATAAAACAGTGGTTTTTTGTTTGTTGTTTTTGTGACAGAGACAGAGAGAGGGATAGATAAGGACAGACAGACAGGAAAAGAGAGAGCTGAGAAGCATCAACTCTGTGTTGCATGTTCATTGATTGCTTTCTTGTATGTGCCTTGATGGGGGGGGGGGCTACAGCAGAGCGAGTGACCCCTTGCTCAAGCAAGCGACCTTGGGCTCAAGCCAGTGACCCCGCAGTCAAGCTGGTGAGCCCGTGCTCAAGCCAGTGACCTCTGCGTTTCGAACCTGGGTCCTCTGTGTTCCAGTCCAACACCCTATTAGCTGCGCCACGACCTGGTCAGGCAAACAGTGAGTTTTAAGTTACCCTTTCCAATGAGGTTAAAAATTTATCAAACTGTAATCTACCAAAAACCAATACCACTAAGATAAGCTATTCATAGAATTTAATGGAAAAAAAAGGGCAATTCATTAAAAGGCCACATATCTACAAATGTACTTAAATACGTGCCAAGTCTGTATCTAAGAAATTAGTAGTTACCATATGCCATTTTAAGATCACAGTAAATATCTAGGCACTTAAATAAAAATTTCATCACCTTTTTAAAAAAAAAACATGTTAAAATTGAGTACAACAGTAATGCCATTTGCTTTTTTTCCCTATTGGGATTATAATTTCTTAACATGATTGCAAATATTTTTTAAAATGAATTTGGGTTGAATAAAATGTTAAAACGCTGTTTTCTTTTCACCTGCATGCCTCATGGATTGGTAAGGATGATGACCCTTCAGCAGACTTTTGCCTACAAGCAGGTCTAGGTGAGATTACTCAGGAGGAATCCTGGGATACCCCCACCTCCTCCACCTGATCCCAGGAAGCAGCTGCTGCCAGGTGTCCACACTTGAAATGTGTGACAGACCCCACTGCATTCTCCTCCCATGGTCTCTACTCATAGGAAATTAATGGGAGAATCTTGGATTGCTCATGCCAAAGTTGAAATGCAGCCCAAGGAATATAGCTCAATGCTTGCTTTCTATTGATCACAGGACCAATTTTTTTGTTTGTTTATTTTAACCTGAGGGATGGCTCCAGTAAAAATGCAATTTTGAAATAGATCCCTTATTTATGAATTGCCAAATATAAAAAAAGTGTATAAACTGGGATCTGATGAGGAATTATGAACAATTCCTTTTACTCTAGAAAGATTATCTTTATTAAATAGACTTTAAAATATTATTCTAAACTGGTGACTTTCAGTGGTTAGAAGAGTATGTTATTCTACTTACTTATAAGGTAATAAAGATACAAAACAGGAGTCCAGATTCATAATGCTTATAATTTCTATTCACATGTATTAAATTTAAAAAGGAGTTGGGTCATTTTATTTTATTTGTAAACCAAGGGAAAAAATTTAACCATAGTCTTTCTTTCTTTCTATTTATTTATTTATTTATTCATTTATTTATTTTGTGACAGAAAGAGAGAGAGGACAGATAGGGACCAACAGACAGGAAGGGAGAGAGATGAGAAGCATCAGTTCTTTGTTGCGGCACCTTAGTTGTTCATTGATTGTTTTTCTCATATGTGCCTTGACCAGGGGGCTACAGCAGACTGAGTGACCCCTTGCTCAACCCAGAGACCTTGGGTTCAAGCTGATGAGCTGTACTCAAACCAGATGAGCTGCACTCAAGCTGGCGACCTTGGGCTTTTGAACCTGGGTAGTCTTTCTTTTTAAATACTAAAGTACATTTGAGCCCTGGCTGATGAGCTCAGTGGATAGTGTTGGCCTGGCATATGGATGTCCCAGGTTGATTCCTGGTCAGGACACACATGAGAAGTGACCATCTGCTTCTCTCCCTCCCTCTCCCCCTTCTCTCCCTCTTCCCCTCCTGCAGCCAGTGGCTCCACTGGTTCCAGCATGGCCCTGGGCACTGAGGATGGCTTGGTTGGTCCAGCTCCAGCACATCTACCGCAGTTGCTAAAAATAGCTTGGGTGATTGAGCATCAGCCTCAGATGCAGTTGCCGGGTAGATACCGGTTAGGGTACACGCGGGAGTCTATCTCCCCTCCTTTCACTTAATAGAAATAAAATAAACTAGATTTGTTATAAACAGCAGTATTAGTTCCTGCAATTATTGATGTTCATTAAGTAATTCAAGCCATATTTCCCTTTATTTTGCTAATTTTTATGAAAATGTTTGTCCAAAGAACACAAAGGAATGAACAAAAATCGTATTGAGAGTGTTCACATGATCTCTTGATACAGTTAGTACAATAGATAGTTCTAAAACATACATAAAATGTCTTCCCCTTTAAGTCCTTTTCTTTTAGACATTAAAAATTATTCCATTTTAAGTCAACATTAGAGGTAATGTTTCCTAATATAAAACTTTCAGATTCTTCTCTTTGTAGCATATTTCTCAAGCCGTCTATTATTAAACATTTAACTAAATCAGTTGACACTTTATTTAAAGAAATTCTTTTATAAAGTACATTGCCTTAGAAATACAGGGACCCTTTTTAAAATAACAGTTTTATTATATTGCCCAGACAAAATTATCACTATGGGACGAACTGCATACCTGCTGCTCTCAGATGGTCAAACTTATTTGTCCAGCAATTCAGTGAATTCCTCATTGCCAAGTAGCCTATAGTTCTGAAGTTTCCTTTATGTGTTTCTTCCATAACTGCATCAGTGTTGTCTATGGACAGGTATCCTTTCCCTGGGATCTGGGTTTCCTGAAGCCTAGGACTGTGCCTCTCTCGTTTTTAATATGACCGCCCCTTCCAGTGTCTGGCACAGTTCAGGTGATCAGAACTGCCTTAGAAATGAAGAATGAGCCAGTTTCGTGTTAGCACTCCATGCTACTGTCAGTATTTCATAACAAGACAAGGAGGGATTCCTACTATTTCTCCATGTCCAGTTTCCTTATCTTCCCTAACCACTTTTATTAAGTGGCTGTATTATTTCCAGCTGCCAAAACAAATTGCCACAAACCAGGTGGCTTAACAACAGATGTCTATTCTCAAACAGTCTTGGAGTCCAGAAGTCAGAACTCAAGGCATAGGTGGGCCGCACCCCCAGAGACTATCACCCGTCTCACCAGAAGCAAGAGAGGTCCAGAGAGAACGCCCACCCACCTCTTCAGCTCCTGGTGGCTCCAGGACTTCCTGGGCTCAGGCCCTGCCTGTCTTCATGTGGCCCCTCCCACTCTCTGTGCTTTCTGTTCCTGTCCCTTGATTCAGGGCTCACACAGTGAACCCAGGATGATCTCATCTCTAGACCCTCAAGTAGAGATTCAAAGACCTATTTTCCACACAAGTTCACTGTAGGGCCAGTGGCCATTGCCATGGCCATGCAAGTTATCACTGAATTCAGGCAGATGGTAAAGGAACCGTGGAGCCAGAAAATGGTGGGCCGTTCTGTTTATTAAAGTCTTGTAACGGCGGACGAGCAAATAGGCAGGGAAGACTGCTTCCCTTTCTTCTCACGGGCCCCCACCAGTCTCAGGACTCCCCAGCAATCCAGGCTGGGTGGAAATCTCAGGGCTCCTAAGCCCCTCACACTCCCTCCCCCTCTCTAGACTCTCTAGCAAAACAGGCTGGGGGAAAAAAACCTTCTTCAGCAAACAATGGCCCCTCACAAGCAGGAAGGCAATCTACAATTTGTAATATGCTGCCCTGAGGGCAAGCACCCACAGCCTTCCATAGACCATACACACGTGGTGCTGCCCCAATACAACGCAAAATACAAGCAAGAAACCTAAACATACTTGTTTCACAATTGAAACACATTGGTTTGCCCAACATTCCACCCCTTTAGGATTGTTTGCTTCACAGTCTACACCAGTGGTCCCCAACCTTTTTTGGGCCACAGACCAGCCTTTAGGGTGGGACGGATAAATATATCACATGACCAAGACAAGCGTCAAGAGTGAGTCTTAGACGAATGTAACAGAGAGAATCTGGTCATTTTTTAAAAATAAAACATCGTTCAAACTTAAATATAAATAAAACAGAAATAATGTAAGTTATTTATTCTTTCTCTGCGGACCGGTACTAAATGGCCCACGGACCGGTACCGGTCCGCAGCCTGTGGGTTGGGGACCACTGGTCTATACCACAGGTATCCCTGTGTGAGGAATGAAGTACATTACATAAACAAACAAACTACAGCAACAACACAAATTATACAAGTACAATAATTACAAAGGCGCCCTCCACAATGTCTCCCTGAGCACTCTGCCCAACGTGCTAATGGAAGCCCATCTCTAGCCCTCTAGTCCACGGTAGGATGGAGGGCCTGTTTAGTCCAGGGTTTTGTACATGGAAACAAAGTGTCTTTGGTACGTCTCTACAACTGGACAAGAGCAGTTTTCTGGTGCAGGAGGGCCTCCATCAGAGCTGGCCACCCCCATCAGGATGTCTCATACTGTCCAAAAGCAGCATGTCCATCCAACAAGGAAGCCAGTGCCACCCCTGGTTGCAGTCCAAGAGTCAGTCCACAATAGAGAGCTCAGCTGTCTGTGCAAGTCACCAAGATAAAGGTCCATTACAGGCAACTAGGTTCACATAGGGCCTCTGGCTGCCCGACTCATCCCTGCAGCCATGGCAGCTCTGAAGACACTGCCCCAAGGAGGACCACGTGGCAACAGTGGCCAACCTCTCCATCTCTGCTCCAGAGAGCATGATGCCATCCATCCCTATACCTCACAATCGCAGCAAGCCTACCAGGGGCTCAGTAAGTACTCTTTGATGCTGGGTTTTTACCTTCTGGAGCCTGCGGATGGCAGCTTCAGCCTCAGTCTCCTCATCCTCAGAAGAGGAGCTAGAAATGCCTGCTCCCACTGACTCAGAGCCACTCCATCGGCACAGCCCCATCTTTGGCTCCTGCGGCTGCAAGGTCTCGGCCTGAAGCTAAACCTACAGTTGTTTCTCCAATAACTGCCGCTGCCAATATTCAACTTCCAGGGCAAAGGGCAACTCACGAACCTGTAGCTTGCTCCAGTTCCAGACACTGTTGGTGCTTAGCAGCTCTTGAACCCGGTTGGCCTCTTTTCACAGTTCTCACTCCAGTTCAAGCCATTGCTAGTTCTCAGCCCTCAGCCTGACCCACAGTTCTTGGATCTGAAGCTCTTTCTCCAGTGACTGTCCCAGCTCATGCCTTTGCTGCCACTCAGTTTGTAGCTCATTCTGGAGCTCTCTTCCTTGGGTAGCCTCTGGCAGGGCTGTAGAAAACAGCCATCCCACGGTCTCCAAAAGGTGTGCCATGGGGAACCATACACTGGGGAGCAACAACCACTCTCTCCCCTACCTCACTCTTAAAGGGTGTCTGCAGCTCCATACCAATCTGATCCGAATCCTGCCAGCTACGCCAGATATAAGGCCAGTGGCTGTTGCCATGGCCATGCAGGTTCTCACTGAATTCAAGCAGACAGTAAAGGAACTGTGGAGCCATAAAATGGCATTGGGGAAAAGAGTTTGTAAAATTTGTGTTTTTTGAGTTTGCTCACTTTTATTGTTAAAAATGGCGCAGGGCAGCCACATGTGTGCTTGCTCTCAGAGCAGGGCAGTTGATTGCAAATTGCGAATTACCTTCCTGCTTGGGAAGGGTCATTGTTATGCTAATGTTTGCTGGAGGAGGGGTTTCCCGCCAAAATGTTTTAAAAAGAGAAGAAGGAAGAGGAAGCCAAGATGGCAGGTTGCTGAAGCAGAAGTCAGTTTGTGCAGAGAGGAGAAGGGAGAAGGTGTGCAGGTGGGGAACCAGAGGTTACTGAGACTTTGATTCTAGGAAAAACCAGAGAAGATTCTCCTGGTTGTGGAATCAGAGAATGTGTAAGTGGCTTTGGGAGCCCTGTGTGTGTGTTTACTTGCTGGCCAGTGTGAGGCTAGAATAAAGGAATGGCCCACCAGATTTTGGCTCCACTGTTTCTTTTTTTCCCCCCACTGTTTATTTACTGCCTGCCTGAATCCAATGAGAACCTGTATGTGAATGACCATGACGATGGCGGCCACTGGCCTTACAGTGGGCTATTCTGTTTATTAAAGTCTCATAATGGCGGATGAGCAAACAGGCAGGGAAAACCACTTCCCTTTCTCCTCACAGGCCCCCACCAGTCTCAGCACTCCCCAGCAATACAGGCTGGGTGAAATTCTCAGGGCTCCCAAGCCCCGCACACTCCATCTCTCTCTCTAGACCAGGGGTCCCCAAACTACCGCCTGTGGGCCGCATATGGACCCTGAGGCCATTTATCTGGCCCCTGCCGCACTTCCAGAAGGAGCACCTCTTTCATTGGTGGTCAGTGAGAGGAGCATAGTTCCCATCGAAATACTGGTCAGTTTGTTGATTTAAATTTACTTGTTCTTTATTTTAAATATTGTATTTGTTCCTGTTTTGTTTTTTTACTTTAAAATAAGATATGTGCAGTGTGCATAGGGATTTGTTCATAGCTTTTTTTTATAGTCCAGCTCTCCAACCATCTGAGGGACAGTGAACTGGCCCCCTGTGTAAAAAGTTTGGGGACCCCTGCTCTAGACTCTCTAGCAAAACTGGCTGGGGGGAAATAAAACCTTTTCCAGCAAACAATTGCAAACAATCACCCCTCCCAAGCAGAAAGGCAATCCACAATTTGCAATCTGCCGCCCTGAGGGCAAGCACCCACAGCCTTCCATAAACTATCCAGTGGTAGTCAACCTGGTCCCTACTGCCCACTAGTGGGCATTCCAGCTTTCATGGTGGGCGGTAGTGGAGCAACTAAAGTATAAATAAAAAGATAGATTTAACTATAGTAAGTTGTTTTATAAAGATTTATTCTGCCAAACAGCGAAAATCCAACATAAAGTACTTGGTAAGTAATTATTATTATATGCTTTAACTTGCTGTAACTCTGCTTTATAAATTTTATAAAGTAAAGTTACTTCCCTACTTTATAAATCACCATTACTGTGGAACCAGTGGGCGGTTAGAAAATTTTACTAACAGAGATACAAAAGTGGGCAGTAGGTATAAAAAGGTTGACTACCCCTGAACTATACATACATGGTGCTGCCCCAATAGAATGCAAAATACAAGTGAGCAAACCTAAACACACTTGTTTCACACTTGAAACACATTGGTTTGCCCAACACTCACTTTCACAGGTTCTGGGTAGATGTATCTTCCAGGGGCTTATATTCAATAAGAGCTAATTATACAGATTTCTTTCTGTTGAATATTTTAACAAGTATCTTTAAAAATAGGCATAAATATTTGTCCTTGTTAGTATAAATGTTAAGCTGATTAAAAAAATAGCAAAAAGTTATTGTGACCTAAATAAGGTCGAAGCTCATTTCTCTACCATCTTCAGTCTGGCCAGGTGTGGCTGAAAGGACAGGTCTGTTCCATTAGGTCACTAAGGTCTCTGGCACCATGGGTCTCTGCCGTGTTAGCCCAGGAAGGGGGAGAAGAGTGAGCAGCAAGGCTGGAGTGCCCACCTCACTTCTACTCTGCCATCCACTGGTGAGAACGTCTTCACGTGGTGACCCCTGCTGAGACGAACCTGGGCAGTGGCCTCTCTAGCTGTTGGCCATGTGTCCTCTATGGAGGACGGAGGAATGCAGTAAGGAGTCAATAGTATGTATCAGTGTTTAAAAACTTTTAATTCTCCTAATTATATATTTTAAAAACGAACAGCTCACTGGTGGAACCAACAAGTCACGCATCTAATTATAGCAATCATCATCTTCATTCATAGACTGGAAAATAAATATTAACTTTCCTGACTTTTTAAAAATTCCTAATTGTACTTAACATAATTATCTTAAAGGGATGAGTTATTTTTCTAGCTTTTAAGTCATTGCTAAACATTGTTATTTTCTTACAATGCTATTTAAAATTGTATTATACAATATATCTGTCTTCAACAACTAAGCTGCAGATTTCTATGAAGAAGCATTTATTCCTCCACATGGTGATGGAATAAATCACCTGGTAAGGCGGATGACAGCCAGGGCTAAGGCAGTGTGCCTGCCGAGCCGACTCTGTTCAGACGGCTAGACCAGCAGCAGGCAGCATTCTGACTCTCATTCTAAGACATTCTCCATCTACCCTATCAGCAACAAAATCTGATCATTTTCCTGACTCCCATGTCTCCTTCATTTAGTTCAGGATTTAGGTGGTGAGGAGGAAGAGTTATTTATTAATCCCCTCTAACTGCCCTAGTGACCAAGTATATTATGCAACTTTTGTTTCTCATATGATTTGTAAGCTTAACCCAGTGCATCAGAAAAGTTTCTAAAAAGCTGCAGCCAAAGCTTATGATTAATGGATAAAGAAGTGGTAAAATTTCTGTCTGGGGGGAATTTGTTGTTTATTTACTTTTATTTTTTCATCTTTTTTCAATGATGAGAGGGGGAGAGACAGAAAAGAGAAAGGGTGGAAGGAGAGAGGGAGAGAGAGAGAAGCATCAACTTATTGTTCCATTTATTATTTTTTATATTTTATTTATTTATTTTTTAGTTGTTCCATTTAGTATGTACTCATTGGCAGCTTCTTGAATGTGCACAGACCAGAGATTGAACCTGCAACCTCAGCATGCCAGGATGACGCTTTCTCCATTGAGCCACCCAGCCAGAGCTTCTTTTCAGTTCAAACCCAAACTGAAAGTTACTCTTCTGGTCAAAAGGAGCAAAGTAATTTACTTACTAATCCTGACGCCATCCCCTCCCTGATACCCGGGGGGCAGGACACAGAGGCTGCAGCCCAGTGCCTGAGTTACAGGAGGGTAAGGGGCTCCCAAAACAGCAGAAGCTAGTGCCTCGTACATACTTAGCAATGAGGATCAGAGAAAGCAACCTTCTTAGAAATGCCACTGGCAGAGATTATACTGATGGAAAAAATTCAAAAACTGCGAAAACAATAAAGGGTTTGTACAAGGAGATATACAAGGGTTTGTACATCTCAACAGCCCTGCCAGAGAAAGAAACAGCACAAAAGGTTGGAAGAGGGTCAGTAGAACCCTTAAGAGGAACACTGTTCAAAAAGAGAACAAAACAGACAGCTCCCGAGGCACACTTCACTGGCAAAACTGGAAGTTAAAATAAAAACCTCACTGTATATTATTCAGTATAATTAGGATCATGTGACTCAAATAGACATCACTTTTCATTCTGTGGTATCCGCCCCGTCAGTTTACCCTTCATAGTGTTATCTATAAAGTGCTATATATTGGAGGGATCTCCTACAGTGATTGTAATGAGGCTGAAAAGACCACCAGTGACACTCACAGCTAAGGTTCTGATACTCAGAGAGGGCATAGTGGGTAAATGGCACTCCTACAAGACGCTTCCTCAAGAAGCCTTGATCTTACCTCAGTGGGCTTCATGTCACACATCTCTGAGGTGTGGCTATCAAATGACCATGGCAAAACCATGTCTCTTTCTTTATCCATTAAAGGTGTAAAGGCCTAACCTATGACACTGGCAAGAAAATAATCCGAAACTTTGTGAGATTTGTTGGAACCCATTTTTAAGATTTTGGTGCATAAGATTTTTTGAAAACATAAATATTACAGTATTTCATTTATATCATTAAATGTAATTTTGACATGTGAGATTCCTTGTTTCCTGCATTCCCAATTTAATTGTTCCAAATAATCTTCATCAAGTCTCTGCCAGGGGTCCCCAAACTTTTTACACAGGGGGCCAGTTCACTGTCCCTCAGACCGTTGGAGGGCCGCCACATACAGTGCTCCTCTCACTGACCACCAATGAAAGAGGTACCCCTTCCAGAAGTGCGGCGGAGGGCTGGATAAATGGCCGGGCTGTAGTTTGGGGACGCTAGACATTCTCAAGTCCATGTCACCTTTCCACAAATGGGTTGAGGCCCACTGGCTTCCTCTTTTGGGTATGTGAGGTATCTAGCAAGTGTTTCCCCCATTCTCCTTACAGCTCTCAGAAAACTTTCTAAATCCAAATCTGATTCTTTCTCAAGCGATAAAAATTCCAGGTACTCCCCACTGAGTACAGCAGCAATTCTCAATTGGTGTGCCACAAGAATTTTTAACACATGCAATACCTGAGTATTTAGTCACTGACCTCTTTCCCCTTAAATTGTTAAATAAAAAAATGACAACAGCCAACACAACAGTAGCCGTCTTGTGTGAATGAATCAAAACAAGACCTTTTTTTTTTTTGTCAGATTAGAGAAAAATAGATTTCTTGGTGTGCTACAGAATTTCAGTAATTAGTTTATGTGTGCCATGAGATGAAAAAGGTTGAAAATCACTAGACTGAAGGATAAAATCCAAATTCTAGGAAAGTGGTTCTGAAGTGTGGTCCCAAGATCAGCCACGTCAGCATCTCTGAGGGAACTTGTGACACTGCACAAATTCTGGCCTCCCCTACCCCAGACCAAAAGGACCCAATCTCTGGGGATGGGCCCAGTGACTGTGCTTCTAAAGCCTCTCTCCTCCCCCCCAGCAATTCCTGTGCTCTCAGGTTTGAGACCCGCAGCTGGAGTATAACAGCACGGTCATGCACTCTGCCTCGCATCAGCTCTCAGAGCTTGTGGCCACCTCCCAAGCACATTGTGTCCTCGGGCCTGTGCTTTGTCACATCCCATGTCTGAAATGGTATCCTGCTCTTCCACAGTCTGCTCAACTCTAACAAAGCACTTTAAATCCTCTGGAATGAGCAGGATATAAATAAGTGCACACTCATCTTTCAACATCCAGCTCAGATATCGCCACTGCTGCAAAACTTAAAACCTTCTCTGACTCCCAGATAGTCAGTGATTCCTTCCTCTGTGCTGTCAGAGCATGCCGCAGGCGTGCTACGCTGCTCATGCCTCATACAGCAACATGGATCCTTGAGGCACAGTCTCCCCTTAGTGTGTGCCCTTTGCACTGCTAGGATCATGGATGTACTCAGTGATTATGGAGTAGGTAACAGTCTTATTTTGTGGCTGAGGAAACAAGCCTGTCTACTCCTCCTGTTCTTTTTCTTTTTTTAACTCCTTTCTATTAACTGAAGATGAATCCTTTTTCCTGGGGAGGTGCCTCTCTTTTTCCTAATTAACCAAGAACACAGATCTGAGCAGGAACAGCATGAGCGGTGAGGGGAAAATGTCAGTAAGAGGAGTCCTATAAGCCTGGGATCAGCATGGAGTGTGCCTTTCTCCCTAACACCCAGTGAATGATACAAGCAGTCTTGACATAAATCCAAATTTTAAAAAAATGTTCTCTAATCATATACTTTCTTTTAGTCTTAGTTTATGAGAACAGTTGAAAAGCCGTAAGTACATTCTTAAGAATGTTGAACAGCCCTGGCCGGTTGGCTCGGCGGTAGAGCGTCGGCCTAGCGTGCGGAGGACCCGGGTTCGATTCCCGGCCAGGGCACACAGGAGAAGCGCCCATTTGCTTCTCCACCCCTCCGCCGCGCTTTCCTCTCTGTCTCTCTCGTCCCCTCCCGCAGCCAAGGCTCCATTGGAGCAAGGATGGCCCGGGCGCTGGGGATGGCTCTGTGGCCTCTGCCCCAGGCGCTAGAGTGGCTCTGGTCGCAACATGGCGATGCCCAGGATGGGCAGAGCATCGCCCCCTGGTGGGCAGAGCGTCGCCCCTGGTGGGCGTGCCGGGTGGATCCCGGTCGGGCGCATGCGGGAGTCTGTCTGTCTCTCCCTGTTTCCAGCTTCGGAGAAATGAAAAAAAAAAAAAAAAAAAAGAATGTTGAACAACAAAATTCTGTATACATGTGCCTAAAAAGAAGGGATTTGTTCTGCAGAAATAATAGTATCAGTTTGTCATTGGCATAGAATAGGTGAATTTTACTTTTTCTTACTTTCTAAACAGAAATTTAAGGGAGGCATCCTATACTAATTTTTCTGCTAATATCCTGTATGGTGTTAACTGGTGTGGCAGCTAGACTGAGCACACCAACCTATGCAGTAACAGAATTACAATCACAGCAATGTCTGGAATGTTCATCCACTATCAGTTTTCTAACTGAACCCTGAAATACTATTTTCTATAGAACTGAAACTACTGGAAACACAAATCTTTTGACAATTCTGACCTGGAAATTCTATTTGTAGTCAGGCTATAATTTTCCATAATGAGCTAAACAATTACTTAGCTGATAACAGTGGTGCCTCTTGTTTCCTCTAGTCCTTAAATGCTACCTCCATCAAGACCAACTTCTTCTGGGTCAAAGATGTAGAGAAGAGCAGTGAATGAGGAGAGGAAGGTTAGAGATGTGTCCAGGAAGGTGTGTGCTTAGAAAGGATAGATAGGCAGGCACGTGAGCACAATGATGGCAGGCCAAGGCTGCATGAGATTAGAGCACTTCACCCCACAACCAACGCTGGGCAGAAAGGGCTGCAGGAGCTTGGCTGGATTCATGATTAGCTCAGGGTATTGAGAAAGATTTCAGTTCTATGTGTCTAGTTTCATACAATCCAGGGACAGAACTAAGAGCACGTTCTGGAAATGGCCTCCCCGTAGGAATCATTTATCATGTAAGCCCCTGTCATCAAATCTCTTGGTACCACTCTGATGCACCCATCACATGTGCTTTGTAATGAAGTAATCGTTTCCTTCTCCACAACTGATTATCACTTCCATTTGTAAAATGTAACTCACAATTCTGTAAAAAATAAATTGTAATGAGACAAGATTGGAAAGGTCCCACTACAATTTGTGTTGCCCTGACCAGAGCTCCCAGTTCAGGAGAGTGAGATGGTGTCTTGTGCAGGGGTGGCTCCATTTGGATCAGGGTGAGCACCTGACATAGGAACAAAGGGGCGGCTTGGGAGCCCAGATAGAGCAAAAGGCTCCTGCAACTGAACTGTCCTACCAAATGTGGATGAGAGGGTAAAAAGAGGATTAATTATCAGTAGGTAGTATGAGAACAGACCAGAGAGGTAAAGAACAGAGATACAATGGGGAAAAACATGAGAATAACTTGCCTTTTGAGGTGCCAAGGTTCCCAAGAGCTACTCATATTCCCATGAATACTCCTGCTGTACCCATTACCCAAGGTGATTTCTGGGTCTCTCTTGCATGCAAAATAGTCTCATGAGCACACTGGTCCCCAAATCTTTATCCTTCTCTTATTCACATCAGTCAGAAGTGACAAAGATCTGCTCTGGTGACAAACCCTCACATCTCAGTTGCTTGAAACAGCCAAGTTTTACTTCTCACTCACTTTAAAGATGGAGGGGACTCATTCAGCATCATCCCCCCTCCAAGACCCAGCCTGATAAGGCATTGCTGTGATGAAGAGTGTGTTCTGGAAGGTCGTGCAGCAGCAACTGACAGCTGTGCTCACAATTCATGGTCAGAGCATGTCCACCGGAGGCCCTCTACACCTGACTTAGAACAGGACATGGCTGGCACACCTACCACCAGGACTTCCACTGCTGCCTCCACACCAGTGTCACACTCCCCAGGACATGCCGCACGCTCACTCCTATCCACATTTAAAACACGTACTAAAATGCTGTTGGGGACCTCACTGGACAGTTCACGGCTCACATGAAGTGAACTCTGCACCTGTCCCATAAACTGTGTCCCCAGTACCTACCTGGAATAAGAAAGCCAGGTGTTATGTTTTCTTTTTTTATTAAATGTATTGGGGCGACACTGGTTAGTAAAATTACATACATTTCAGATGTACAAGTCTATAATACATCATCTGTATGTTGTATGGTGTGTTCACCACTTAAGTGTCCCTCCATCACCATCTTACCCCTCATACCCTCTTCTACCTCCCCCACCCCCCTTTTCCTCTGATAGTCACATGCTGTTGTGTCCACGAGTTTTTCTGTAACCCCATCACCTTTTTATAAGCAGCCCGGCACCCATTCCCTCTGACCAGGTGTGACGTCTGCCTCCTGGCCCCTCCCTCCCTATGTCCTATCAGTCGCCCCCGGCAGATGCTCTGTCTTCTTGGTTTGTAGCTTCTTGGTCTCCCTTGTGGTCCTCCCGCCTGCGTGACGACCCTAGGAACTATGATGCTTCATTCGCGCAACACACGGCGTCTCCGCGGTGCGGCCCTGACTAGCGCTGTACTTACAGCGCCCCGCCGGACTTCGGGTTGGAAGGTCAAGGGGAGCGCAGAGGCCCGTGTCTCAGTGCCGGACTCCGCAGGCTCGAGGGTCGGTAGGTCACCGCCCAGGTGGCAGTGACCTGAAACCCGCGCGGGACCTCGCCATCTGGGCAGCTAAGCGCCTAGTGAGTTCTCTTCGCAGCACACCGCGTGTCCCAGAGAGAGATGTGACCGCGGGGTCACGCAGTGACACCCACAGTGACTAGAGCCGGTCCCCAGACCTGCGCCCTGCGGCACGGCGACGCTTTGCGCCACGAGGGGCGGTGCCGTGCGTCACATAGGCGGTGCTGTGCGCCACAAGGGGTGGGGCTAGAGAGCAGCTCTAGCACCGAGCGCCCGATGGCCCGCCCCTGCCCGGAAATGGGCGGGCTCGCCCCTCAGGGTCTGGAGTTTTTCACTCTCGGCGGGACAGCCCCCTCGCTTGACCTTCGTCCGTCGCCGGGTCCCTCCGGGGTCTGCCCGACCTAAGCGGACGCGCGTCATGGGGGGTCGCCGCCTCACGGGCTCCGCGGCGGCGAGACTAGCCGGCTGAGGGCCGCGCGCGCGGACTCAGAACTGCCGGGCCCTGCGGAGGGCGGGCGCGGGGACCCCGGGGCCGCCTCCCTCTCGGCGCCGGTCTGGGCGCCCGGCCCGCCCGCGGCCCCAGAACTGCCGGCTGAGGGCGCGGCCCCCGCGGGCGGCTCGGGGGCGGCGGCGCGGCGGGCAGCGTGGCCGAGTTGGGGCGCGCGCGCTGCGGCTGCCGGGGCCTGGCGCTGGGCTGCGTACTTGCCGCGCTGGGCCTGGCCTCGCTGGCGCTGGCTCGCCGCTGGCTGCAGCACCTGCTGCTCTGGGCCGAGGGCCTGCCACCGCCGCTGGGCCTGCTGCTCTTTGTGCTGGGCTTCGTGGCAGTGTCGTTCCCCTGCGCCTGGGGCTACATGGTGCTCAGCGTGGCTGCCGGCTACCTGTACGGCTTCGTGCTGGGAATGGCGCTCGTGGCGGCAGGCGTCCTGTTCGGCACCGGCGTCGCGCACGTGGTGTGCCGGCGGCTTCTGGCGGCGCGCGTGGCCGACCGGGTGCGGGGCAGCGAGCGGCTGAGCGCGGTTGTCCGCGTGGTGGAGGGCGCCGGCGGCCTCAAAGTGGTGGCGCTGGCCAGGCTAACCCCCATCCCTTTCGGGCTGCAGAACGCGGTGTTCTCGGTGAGTGGCGTCCCCGGCCCCGCTCCGTCACTGTGCCGAGCGGTGGGACGGCCGGCAAGGTGCTGCTGCCTGTGGCCAATGCCTGCGAGAGGCAACCGCGGCAGGAGTTACAGGGACACCCTGTCGGCCTGGGCCGGGTCGGGCCTCCGTGGGAGGTCTGGCAGAGCAAGAATGCCCCCCTTCGCATGAGTCTGGTTCATACAGAACAGCCCCTGTCACTGTGAGTGCAGATGAATGGAAATGTTCCTTTGACATCGCTAGTAGAGTCGCGACAGCTGGGGAGGAACAGCTGCATTCTTAAGTCGTCTCTGTCGCCGACATCAGTTTGAGTCCAGTGTTTAATAACAGTGGGACCGTCAGCTGCACACTCCATAATCTTAAGTTTCCTACTTGAAACAGCCCTTTTCTTCATCCCGCAATTTGTTTTAATACAGTGTAGAGATGAACACCCTCCTGCTTATCTTTCTTTGAAGGAGCTTGATTTTGAAATTATCGAGTGACTGGACTGGGCCCCCAGTGAGCATGTTTTTTCCCTGTGCACACCCCCAGGCTTTTTGCCCTGGACGTGCTGCTGTTGCACTTAGATTCCTGCAGCTAGCCTGCACCTTCCTGCAGCTAAATGGTTGTAGAAACCCGACTCCTGAGAAGACGTTCCAGGGCCAGAAAGGACTACTCTGCACACACCTGGTGACTTGGGAACACATTACTAAGCTATCTGCCGGTGGTTTCCTTTTGCTCAAGTGAAGGGGTTGAACTAGATTACCGAGTTCCCCAAATTAAGTGATTCTACAGAGTTCCTAGAGATTTTTGGGCCCTCAGCCCTGCAGCTAGACTTAAGAAACTATGGAAGTAAAGAGACAGCATTCAAAACCAAATGCATGCATGCATTTTATATTGTTAGTGATTCTGACACACTTGTTTAGAAAAATAACTCATTTTTAGTCTAGAAACTTTCTTGTTTTGTATTGAGTAATTCTAAACAGCTTACCTCTTTGGGACAAAATGAAGATAACTTACTTCCTTTTTTTTTGAAAACCCTTTGCAAATCTTGTTGCTGATAACCAGCAGCCTCAATGATTGTAGACTGAGTTTTGGTGGAGGCCTGGAGGTAGACAAGGGGTTATCTCTAGCATCTCAGCCTTAAATTTTCCCCTTTCGCAACCTCCTACAGTAGAAAGTATAAATATGAACTTTCATCATGCTCTGGTAATAACAGATCAAGTGTCCTAAGACTTTGAACCACAATTGGGACTGAGGAAGCTGAATAGTTTCATTGTTTGCTGAGTGCTCCTGTAGTTGTATCTTTGTCATCTTTGTAACTTTCTTGTCTACCTACTATGTGCCTGCTGTCCTGGGTTCTTTCATTGACTGCTCTAACCTTTACACCAGCCGTGCAGAAAGTGATTAAACGTATCCTGTAACATGTATCCTGTTGTCTGACCATGAGAAGCACAGGGCTGGTGTCCTGAGTGCTGCACTCAGATTGTTGACCTTGGTCAAGCTGCTTATGCTTTCTGTAGTCCAGTTTCTTGTTTGTAAAGTGGGGAAAGTAGTGGTACCTATTCCATAGGATTACTGAGAAGATTACATCAGGTAAGTGCATGCAACAGAGCCTGGCTTAACAAACATGCACATCTGGGCCTTAGTCACCATTACTGTTGTTACCCAAGGTCACCTAGCTAGTAAATAAGTGATGGCTTCAAACTTTGTACTATATAGTCTGATGATAGGATCTCAACCATGGTTCTGTTTCTTCATTCTGGGCATATAGTAAGGAATAATTACTCATTACATATTTATTAATTAAAAATAAGGGATTTTTGATAATGTCTCTTTAACATAAGTGAATAAGATGTACTTTGTGAAAATTAAGGCAGTTATGTAGTTGAAACTGAGCTTGACCAGGGACAACTCTCAATTTGGTGTTGTGAGGTCAAGAAAAAAAAGAAAGAAAAATGTTTTGAAATAGGTATTATTGGCACAATTTTACAGAGGAAGAAATGGAGGCTCAGTTGTGCAGGAGCTTGTTCAGGGTAAGCCACCTCCCCTGTAGCAGAGCTGAGGTGTGAGCCCACGATTGGCTAGTTAGGTGCATCAGACTGTAAAATTCTTCCTCGGCACAGAGAGCGTTGTGGAGCCATTGGATGTGGTCTGCGTCTTGCCCATGTCCCTTATTCAACCTGACGGTTTACTGAATTCACCCAGGGTCTGAGAGTAAAAACTGCAATTTCCCTTCTGACTTGAGACCTTTACTCCACCCCCTACCCTGTCCTCTCCTACTCTTGTGTCTGCCCACCGTGTCCTCCTTTCCAGGCATATTGCTCGTTGTCTTCCCTTCTTCCTGTGTTTTAAATTATCCTGCCCCCCCCCCCCATTCTACTTAAAACTCATTTTCTCAATGCCCACGAATAAGGAAATGTATCTGGGCTTACCTCAAGGAGGACTGAAGTATAGTGGTCTGAGAGGCATAGGCTGGACACAGACAGCCCTGGTGATGTCCACTGAGTGAGGGTTAGCAAGGACAGCCAAGGTGAAGGTGGTGTCTTCCCTGGCACTGGTCAGCACTGATAACTCAGCAGTCCTGTTACCAGTGGTGGCACTGGTGGCCTCACACTGACAGCCACTTGGGAAACTAAATAGAAAATAACTATGTAACACTTCAGGGAATCCGTTTTGAGATCATAAGAAATATAACTTCCCATGTTCGTATTTAAAATTTTTCCCTCTTAGTCATGCACCCATTCGTCTACTGGGAAATAGTTGAAGCTTTCCACCTTTGTTTTCTAGGAGCCTTGTTTCTGTAGGGATTACTGTCCCCAGGTGTGATCTTGGTACTCCCCTGCAGGAACCCTGACGTGGGTTTTCTTGTCCCCTCAGGACAAAATCCAAACCTTTATAGTTTACTTTCCAGCCTCCCAGCCATTCCAAAACAAAAAGTGCCCTTGGATGTATTTAATCCTCTGCACTCCAAAAGGTAAACAAGGCAATTCTGAATCAATTGAACATGCCTAGTCCATACCCTTGCCACTTCAGATTCCCCTCTGTATCATTTGCTGGAAAAGGAAACTGGTTCAATAAGAAAGGAGAGTTGGTGGGATATAGGAGCTTATGGAATCATAAAAGAATCAAGTTCTGTAGAAGGAAATTGTTGATAAAGTAGGAAATTGGAAACATTCACAAGAATAACGTCTCAATCTGTATTTAGTAAGCATTAAATTATTCTTGTAAGGTCTCCTTTAAGATGTCCTCTTGGAGACATCTGGACTTTGACAGTTTAAAGTTATCACCTGTGAAATGTCACCTTTAATTCAAAAAATATTACACGATCATTTGTTGCTGTAGGTAACAGTATTTACATCAGTGCTTGCGGCTTCCAGAAGGGTTTGATTTTGTTGTTCTCATTCCCCACGAGATCCTAAACATCATTCTGTCTCTTTTTCACGTTGGTTTTAGAAAAACTTAAACGTCAAGACGTTGGTAGATTCTAGCCCTTAAATCCACATAGAAAATTTTGTTTTAATTATTGTTAAATCTTTGAAACCTAAAATAAATTCAAATTAAAAACATAGACCATAGTATAAGAGAGCCCGTTATTTTTGTGTATACTGTGTCACAGTTTGCAGAACTGAAATTTCGTACATGAAATCCCTTCATCAGCTTCAGCAATCCTTCAAGGGGGTGCCAGTGAAGGGGAGGCGAGTTCTGTAGGGGACATGTCACACAGTTGAAATCAGGCTTGGTTCTAACATTTACTGTGACATCTTAAGTTATTTATAGTTACGCTTTTGAGCCAAGGTTTCTGTTGTAAAACATGGTCTAATACCTGTGTGTAGCTCTGATGAAATACAGAGTTTGCTCATCAAAGACTATTATCTTCATCATGTGCATTCCCAAACGGGAACATTGACACTCAGAGGCTTTTTTAAAAATTTAACAAATATTTATAGTGCACTTACTAAGTGCTAGCCCCTGTTCTTCTAACATGCATGTTATTTAACGCTCACATCAACGCTAATCCTCACGAACAGCTAAGGCAGTCGAGGCACAGAGTGTGTATTAAGTAGCTGGAGAGCCCAAGGCTGGTAGATGGGACAGTCGTGAACTCCCCGGGCCTGCTGGTCTGAGAGCTGGGTTTTGCAGAGACCTGGTTCCATTGTCATGTGGGCTTACAGTTCATAAACCTGTGTCTCTAGCCTGTTATATTGTACAATAGTAACACATATATGGATGTCTCACTACACTTCCTAGATTTAAAAGGAAAGTCTTTAAAAGCAGAGAGGTCTTTTTAAAATTTTAACAGTGTTTTGTTTTTTCTATCTACAAAGTCTTCATTTTGAAAAGTATAAGTTATCTTTACTTGAAGAGAACAGTCATTAGCACTAGCATTTATTTTTCTAGTCTTTGCATTTATTAATTGCTTTTCTTATATAATGTTATGAGTAAATGTTATAAATGACCTTTGTGACCTCCCGTAGTGAGCATGTTGTCATTAGGTGCGCTGCAAGACTCAGCTCACACAGAGCCCTGGCTTTCAGTCTTTGTGTCTGTCTGCATAGATGGGGCCATCTGCACAGATGGCATTGATTTTTGTTGAATGAGTAAAAATTATAAACCTATAATTTGTCATACTCTACAAAGAAGATCTTTTTAACTATTCAGAGAAATTTCATTACATTTAGACCCGTGTGTTCCAACTCTGTAATCTTTGTACAACAACAGGGTGTAAAGTTAACTCACACGGACCGGCAGTTGCTAACCACTGATTTAGACTATGGACTGATTCTTTGCATTCTGACATTTTGTCACTTAAATATTTACTTTAAAGATAACTTCCAATCATGTAATGTTTTATTACTAACTGTAATATAATATTATGAGATTCATTTTTGTGTATTTTATATATTTGACATGTTTATTCTAAAGAAAGATCTTTATTCCTGTAAGTGCTCTAGACTGACAGGAACCTTCCTAACAGCCCCATTCACGCCATTCCTAAACTAGATCCCCGCCAGTGTCACCCTGAGGCCCCCCAGGCTCATCCACGTAGCTGTCTGGTCTTTGTTGTAGAGGAACCTGTGCACGTGCTCTAGAAACAGCCCAGACCACACGCCAGTGTCCACTATGGCCTGTGCTTTCCTGCCCGGTGTCCTCTTCCTGTTCATTCTCTTCCTAGAGATGCCACCTTCCTCGTGCCTGCCTGGCAGATCAGATGTAGCTTTCAGAGTTGTCCCAATGCCTTGTCCACAAGGTTGCCCCTGGTCCCGTTCCTGCAGCCAGTATTAGTCCTGTTCACTTTTTGGTGCTCTGCACACCCAGCGCCCCCTCTGGTTTCTGAGTGCACTGATATGTGTCATGTCTGACCCATCAGGGCAGGTGAGCTGTATCTCACTTCCTGTCTCCGTAGGTGCCTACTGAGATCTTGGTGGAACAGAAGCCAGGTCAGGAATTGTTCAGGGGGCTGTGAACTTCCTTCCAAACCTGCATGCTGCCTCTAGTTAATCATCAGTGAGCGCGGATGAATGTAGCTGTGCTGAAAGAATGACTGTAGTGCAAGGGGAACTATAGGTTACTCTGTCAAAGTACTGGGCCTTCCACTTACTAGTGATACCGGGGTGGATGAAAGAGTTATTCTCAAAGTTAACAGCATTAGCAACAACCATATAAAATGCTTAGAAATCAGTGAACAACATGCATGGTATATATGAATAAAACTAAACTTCAGTAAAAGGTTCTGAGAAAGTATGGAAATACTTTGGATAAGAATGCTGAATATTCTGGAGATTTCAGCTCTATCCAGACTAATTTATAAATTTACTTCAATCTCATATAAAATTGATTTTTTTTGAATGACGGAGTATTCCTAAAATTTATCTGTGAGAATAAACAGGAAAGCATAGCTATGAAAATTTTAAAAAGAAATAAAGAGGTTTGGAAGATGGTAAATTATTAAATATTAACTGATAGTCTGTACAATACAAGATTTAAGATATCAGTGGACCATATTAGATCCCAAATAGACCCTTTATATCCAGTTATTCATTTTGAATATTAATAGGTTATATTATTAGAATTTATTAATAGCATTACTTGTGGAATATTAATATTAATTATTATTAATATCAATGTGGAATATTAATATTAATATTCCACAAGTAATGCTAGGAATATTAGTTACTGGGGAAGGGGAGGAATAGACTATATCCTCTCCTGTATATTTTCATGTTTAAGCCAAAAAAATTAATAGAATAAGTGGTAAATGTTACAAAGGAAAATACAATCATAAAAGAAATATAGTAAAGACACTGGGATCTAAAGAGACTTTCAGAGGCTAGAAGCAGTGGAAACACCAGAGGGAAAGATTGAAGACATTTGATTACAGAAAGATGTAGGAACAACTTGTATGTCAAAACATGGATTTATAACATGATGCTACAGAGGAATATACTGGCCACATTTAACAGTCAAAAGGTTGCAAATGAATATCACTATAAATTAAAATAGTACAGATTAAACAATGATGAAATATTTTTAGTCCTGTCAAACTTGGAAAGGTTGAAATTTCATACTTATAGAGTTGATCTGATATATGGACACTAATATAACTGCTAGGATTGTAAATCACTGTAGACGTTTTGGGGAAGAATTTTTACAGTTAATCCAGTAATGCCACTCTTAGTGATTTATCTTTAAAAAAAAAAGGAAATGTACTGTGTATGAGTCACTTATTGTTGTGTAACAGATTCCTCCAAACCTGGGTGGCTTCCAGGGTAAACATCATCTCAGAGTTCTTGTGAGTCGAGCATCTCTGTGCTGTATGAATGGTGACTCTGACTAGGTCAGGGTAGTGCCCAGGGCTGCCATCATCTAGGTCAGTGGTCCCCAACCCCCGGGCCGCGGACCGGTATGGTTCCATGGGCCATTTGGTACTGGTCTGCAGAGAAAGAATAAATAGCTTACATTATTTCCATTTTATTTATATTTAAGCCTGAACGATGTTTTATTTTTTAAAAAATGACCAGATTCCTTCTGTTATATCCGTCTAAGACTCACTCTTGACGCTTGTCTCGGTCACGTGATACATTTATCCGTCCCACCCTAAAGGCCAGTTCGTGAAAATATTTTCTGACATTAAACCGGTCCGTGGCCCAAAAAAGGTTGGGGACCACTGATCTAGCTTGACCAAGGCAGAGTTTGCCTCTGGGCAAGCCTCAGGTCTCTGCCCCTGCCAGCTGAAGACATCAGTTCCTGGCCTGTGGGCCTCCCCAAGGAGCAACTGATTACAGGGTAGCTTGCCTACTACAGGGAGAGTGAGAAGTTCTAGTTTTTTGTAACCCAATCTTGAAAGTGATGTTTTGTCACTTCTGTTGTGATCTGTGCTCAGAGTAAGTGCAGGGAAGAATCACACGGGTGTGAGGACTGCGAGGTGGGTTTTGCGGAATAGTTGAGACACTGCCTCCTCTTCTGGTTAGTGTAGTGAAGTTACTGTACACAGGTTTCAATTATTGTTTCTTAAAATTTATAATGGCAAAAAAGACAAAGTAGTCATTCAAATGTTTCACAACAGAATGGTTAAACTGAGCTGCATCTGCACAGTGGCAGTGTGATTGCATAATGATAATTTCTGCCTTTTCTGCATGTCAGTCATGTGCTAGGCATTTGCTAGATACTGTACAGATAATTTCTGATCATAAGCCCTCTAGGGTGGTGGTTATTACCCTCATTTTACAGACGAAACACTGATGCCCACTGATACTCAAGAGACAGGGCACTGATGGGTCAGCACTGGAGGCCATTCCAGGGTCCGCAAGGGCCTTAAGTGTGCTTGTTAGGGCTGGTGACACAAGGAAGACTTTACAGAGTGGTCCATGTGTGCACATTTATGTACATGTAAGAAAAGACAGTCATGAGTGTTATCTTTCAATGGTAGAGTGATAGGATATTAAAAATTTTTAACTTTATTTCATTCTAAATCTACATGGTGTACATGTATTCCCTTCATAATTGTCTTTAAAAATCAGGTCCTTGTAAAATATTTCAGCTCCCTCCTCTCCAGAGGAAAAATCACTACCAAGACTTGTGCACACAGGTTTATGTGAAATTGGAAGTTTCCTCAGTACTGAGTCGTTCTACTCTCTCTCCTCTGGTCTAGATGACAGATCTGTCCCTACCCAACTATCTGATGGCATCTTCGGTCGGGCTACTCCCGACCCAGCTCCTGAATTCTTACCTGGGTACCACTCTGCGGACAATGGAAGATGTCATCGCAGAACAGACTGTTAGTGGATATTTTGTGTTTTGTTTACAGGTGAGTTTAAAGCCAGTGGTTGTCTTTTTTTTCTCTCTTATGGCATTGCTGATTCAAATCTAACATTTTACTGAAAATAAGAGGATTTTTCTTTTTGCATCTTTTTAAAAAAATTATACTTAATACTTTATTTTGACAACACTTGCATTTCTCATTCCTGAGACTCACTGAAATATAAAATCGCCGTCAGTTTTGATAAGTAAGTGAGGACAATGAGGATGAAGACAGCAGTGGACTTTTACCTAGTCTTCACGTGCCACGTGTTTAAGCTCACGTGACTTCCCCAGAACCCTGGGAAGTCTGCACCTCTGTCATCTCAGGCCCACCGTGGACGTCTCTTCCCAACTCCTCCCCCTGTGACGTCACATGGGCAGCTTGAAATTAGCCATGGCAGAAACACTGGCTCCAAGGGAAACTCAGGGCACATGCTGATCCCCAGTGAGCAGCCCCGTAGGTCCTACTTTGTGTCAGGCATAGCTGCAGGGGGGGCAGGGCCAGAGCACAGGCCATCTGTGCTCATGCCCACTGCACTTTAGTCTGCTGAGCAGGAAATACTAGCAACACGACCGGCTAAGTTGTTGGTCCTGTGCTTATTTAATTCACACTGCTCTTGACCATGTGGTATCCTGTTCGTGGCATTGTTCTCGAGCGTGTGAGGTGCTGTGGGTCGTACCGGTGGCTCACTGAGAGATAAAGCTGGAGAGACCTGTGTGCTCATGCCACGCAGGCTCAGGGAGCAGCAGGCTCAGCAGTGTTCCCAGTGAACCAGAAAGAGTTCTCGGTAAAAGATGAGTCACAAAAAACTAATGTTTTTGATATTTGTGGAGTCAGGTGTTTTTCCTTTACTATTTTTTCTTCAGAGTTCTCTATATGTATTTTAGATAACCTGAATCTTGGTTTATAGTTTTTATTATGGTTGATTTTTATTAATGCTAATCAATTATTACATTTTCTGTGCACTATATCTATAGTTTATTTAGAGGTACTATAAGATTTGCATGTACACCTCATTCTCAGATTTTTTTGGGGGGGTATAAATTTAAGCACATTTTGTTTTTCTAGTTTCTTGAAAATGAGTAGTCCATTTGAGACCTCTTCTCTTCCTTACATATGTCTGAGTGGTTAGACGTCCTCGCGTGAGCAGCGCTCAGAGGTTTTCAATGTCTGGCTCTTCTTGTTCTGCGCATCTCAGTAACGACCTGCTGTGGTGGCTGTGGTCCCAGCAGGACAGGGCTCATGTGTCGCCAGTGGTGTCTTATCTCTGGGATCTGCTTTCCCGCTGATCTCTCACCTCTTTGCGTGAGCTGGCAAATTTAACCTTAGTATACAAAAGAGAGTGGGGAGGGGGCAAATATTTCTTAATCCAGGCATTGCTGAAAATCAGCCGCCACCACAACCAAAAAAAAGTGAAGACATATTTATGCCTGGATCTGACCTATTAATGTCACATCAGCTGAACTTGTTTCTGAAAGGACAGGTTTAGCTTACAGAAGATGCGTGGAGAGATGGAAAGAGGCAAAAGAAGTCACCGTGAAGGGACACCAGCACGGGAGACGAAGGGAGATCAGGTCACCGCTGGTGGAGTCGGGGTCCTCATGACTTCCTCACATTTGCTAGAAATGAGCCACAAATCTGCATTGGTTGGGAGCTTCCTTCAGAGTCCAGTGTCCATGAATTTGGACAGCAGCCCCCACAGCTTAAAGGGGCGCCAGCTGGGATCCCACATTGGGCCATTCAGTCACTTGTCCGTGCCCTGTGTGTCTGCACCTGCCAGCCAGAGCCCCGACCCGGCAGGAGTCTCATCTCTGCTTTGCCCCTGCCCCTCTGGGGAAGTCGTATGGCCAACCGATGGGGGCGTCAGCTGGTCCTCACACCGCCATATTCCAGCGTTTCCTCAGCGACCCCTTCCCACCATCTCTACGTCTACCCTGCTTCCCTCCACTCTCCACATTCTTCTCAGTTAACAGAAAAGTCGGATCTTCACGTGGAAACCCCTCCATCTCCATCTGAGAAATCTGCTAACCTCTGTGTTTTGCTCACTTTCCAGTTGGTGGTGAAGAGATCCTGTCTTTCTGTGTAAGACTGGTCCTGCCACCTGTGTTAAAGGCTTTTGTTTTCATATAGAAACTTTTAGAAGTAGTTTTTTCTATACTGCACTGGGCTCAAAGCCACATGTGGAGAGTTAGGACAGACCGCCAGGGTCCAGAGGGCACGTGGGGAGAATCCCACGTGGACGGAGCAGCTCACCAGGCTGGGGACTGAAAGGTTTGCCTGTGGGTCAAGAGCTGCCTTCCTGTGGCCTCGCCACATGCTCCCAGAAGCTGTCACACTCCTGTCTCAGTCAGACTGTGGAACCAGGGCACCTTCCTTTAGCATCACTTCCCAGCCCATTGTCCAGAACCGTCCTCTCTGTCCCTAAACCTGTGTCCTCAGGCCTGTATCTGCCTGTCTGCTCTCACTGTGAGCTCTCTGTCCTGCCACATGGCACTGTGTGGCTGCTGTGCAGGTGTATGAGCCCTCACTGCACATTTCAGACCAGCTTCCTGCGCGCACATCCAGTGCACCCCCAACAGGGCTCAGCCCCTCACCCTGTAGACGTCCCTCCCCATTGCTTGCTTGCTTTATTTACTTATTTATTTGTTTGTTTATTTTTAAGTGAGAGGAGAGGAGATAGACTCTCAAACATGCCTCAACCAGGACCCCCATCTGGGGCCAATGTTGAATCAACCAAGCTATCCTCAGCGCCTGGGGCTGATGCTTGAATCAGTCAAGCCACTGGTTGCAGGAGGAGAAGAAGGGGAGAGGGAGAGGAGGAGGAGCAGTTGGTCTCTTCTCACTTGTGTCCTGACTGGGAATCGAAACCCATATATCCGCACGCTGGGCCTGTTGTTCTGACAGCGGCTCCAGCTCCAGATGCAACCGCTCGGCACTGCCAAGGATCAGACTGAAGGTTTTCAATCATATGTCTTATGTTTTTAAGAATTAACATGTTAGAGGACAAACACAAGACTCAGAGGCTCACCTTTGAAATAATGTGCTTAGAATTGCATTGAGTGATGGTATTATTTCATGATTGGGAGATTGACCAAATTCCAAGTCTCCCCAACCTGCCTCACCCCCAGCAGCCACCTGCCTCCACCCCTCCACCACCACTTTCAATGATTGGAGTTAGGACACTCTCCCCATAAAACGGGTATAATTAGGGTAGGCTTGATATAGCAGTGGTATGGCATAGGGTCATCTGTGGTTCAAGCAGCCTTGGACACATTACACAGCACCTGCTTCCCTCGTTTCTCTCAGAACATTTGCTGCAAGCTCCAGAGAACCAACTCACAAATGATTTCTCTAAACACCACTGAGAAGAGGCTGTTACGACATTCTGATGATGTGGGTGCTGACTTGTAGCACGGGGACCACAGCTTCCTGTTGAACAGAGAAACCAAAGCCACATGACTGAAGGGACTTCACGGAGATCACATCACTGCTGAGGGGCTAAACCAAACCAGTTCTGGGACCCAACTTCCCCTGTGACACTCCCTTGAGGATTCCTTTAACTGGTGTTTCCAACCCCATTGTGTTGTGTCTTTGTTCCTAAGTATAGACCAGGGACCCCCAAACTACGGCCCGCGGGCCACATGCAGCCCCCTGAGGCCATTTACCCGGCCCCCACCACACTTCTGGAAGGGGCACCTCTTTCATTGGTGGTCAGTGAGAGGAGTATAGTTCCCATTGAAATACTGGTCAGTTTGTTGATTTAAATTTGTTCTTTATTTTAAATATTGTATTTGTTCCCATTTTGTTTTTTTACTTAAAATAAGATATGTGAAGTATGCATAGGGATTTGTTCATAGTTTTTTTTATAGTCCGGCCCTCCAATGGTCTGAGGGACAGTGAACTGGCCCCCTGTGTAAAAAGTTTGGGGACTCCTGGTATAGACAATTCCATATTCACAATCTTGTTAATTTTTGTAGTTCATTGGTATTTCAGTTTTCAAGTGGTTCTCAACATTTCTAATCTTGGCTACTAGGTATTTCATTTGCAGATGTTGGTGCTTCTGCGTGGCCCAGGAATACCTGTGGACTTTGTAGCTGTGCAGAGATGTAAGCTGTGTTATTGTCATCAGTGGAGTTCATCCAGCTGTTACTTCTGTTGTGCAAATTGTATTCTTTGAAGGATGCTTTTTAGTCCAAAGAGGCTTGACTGTTGTGGAACAGACATGATTTATGTGGACTGGAAGGAGTGTATAACTGCCTTGTGTTCATCTGACACCATGTGATGTCTAGATTTTTACCCATACTCCCTTTAGAGATAGCCGAGGACAAAATAAATGACAACTCTCTGAACTACTTAAAAATCTTCCTGGAGCGTATTTGAGAAACATCCTTTTTGAAACATTTCTAAGTCAATATTTATTGGAGCTATTCCCCCCCTTTTTTTCTCTGTTAAATATTAACTGGCATGTTTTATTTTGTTCACAGATTATTATAAGCATAGGCCTCATGTTTTATGTCATCCATCGAGCACAGGTGGAATTGAATGCGACCATTGTTGCCTGTGAAATGGGACTGAAAACCTCACTGGTGACAGGCATCCAGCCAAATACCAGTGGGTCGCCATACAACAAGCGGACCTTGGTGTTCCCTGGAGACGGAATCAACGTGGTGTGACCCCAGGGAAGTGTGTGGTCATCAAGAGCCCAGGGTGCCGTTTGAGGCGTGGCGTCCCTGTCTTGTCGTCCTCCTCCCCCACAGGGCAGAGACAGTCCTGACTATACTACAGCACACACAGCTGACTGGTTTTTAAATTGCACAGCTTTTTCAAGAGGAGAATCACTTTCCGGAGTGTGAGTGTCCATGCAAACGCAATTTCAACTGCACCCTTAAAGGTCTGTTGGTCTGCACTTTAGTTTTGTTTTGTTTCTGGGTACTTATGAACAGAGAAATGGCCCAAGAATTTTTCTGGTTAGTCTTTATTTATAAAGCTACTTATAAAGAGCAGTGAAAGTGTGTGGTGTTAAGTGTGTAATGTTACTGGGTGCCCTTGCTTTGGTCGTCTGTCCAGAAGGGATGAAGAGAGATTTCAGGTTTTGTTTTACTATGTTAGTGGGACCACTTTGCTTCCCTGTCTGTTTCTGGTTAAGAGACAGGCGTAGACCTTAGGTGGAGTGTAGTTCTTCAAGCTTCACATTGTTGCTGGCTGTGTATGCGATCACACAAGCTGGCATCCTGGTCATGGGACTAAAGTGCTCTTAGGACCCCTGTGTGTCCACCGAGCAGCGCACAGGTGGAGAAATGATCCCACCACATCTCTTCACCCCCGTAGGTCCATCATCAGGACTGTCCCACACAGTCCCACGCAAGCATGTCATTAAAGCACACTTTTTCCTTTTATAGTCACCATTAGGTTTTGACATTTTCCTTTAAGATGGTGGGCTTACCATCATTGAAAATGCCTTATTTGGTCAAGACGCCTTTTATACAAAACAAGCTTTAAAATCATATTTATAATTCCATTGAACTTCGTATGCATTTGTCCCTGTCATCTGCAGCTTTAAAACTATAAACAGGACGTTAACTTAATGCCTGACTCCCGATTAGGTTTGTGTGTTTTCAGTACTTGTTTTTCTCTGATGAGACTCAGGAATTCTGAAATGTCAGCTGTATTTTTTTGTAGCACTTATGGGTACAGCATCCAGTAATTTGGCACAGGACTTATATGACATATATCCATTTATCAACTTTATGTTTTTAATATAGTTTTGAATCTAAAGGTTAGTGGGTTTTTGTTTTTTACAACTGACATAGACATAAATGAAAGTTTAATCTTGTTTTTGGCAAGAAGATTTTAACTTAGCAACTTCCTGTTGCCTTTTCACAAGGGTGAAACCTTCGCCCCGATTTGCTAACATGCAAATTAATTCTTCGGAGGCATATTCTCCCAGTCTTAGGCTGAGGTGCGTGTGATTTCAGTGTGTTAAGTCTTTGCTCTAGCAGCTGTGATATTTTCCTCCCCTTCACGATGCATCCCGTTTTCTCACCTTCGAGCGACAGTGAGGTTCGCTCATGCCCACAGCCAGAACCTTGGCACAGGCTGCCCGCTCTGCTGTGCACGTCAGCCTCTGAAGCTGCCTTCTTCACTGGTAGGAAAGCATAGCATTGGAATACTCTTATTCTTTATTGAATCTTAATTACTTGTTTAGTTCTTTTGGTTGTTTATTTGTTTTACAATGAACAGTACATTTGATTTATTCTTTTCTAACTCAACGATTTTTCCTGTGTTCCTTGTTTGTTGGTTAGTTTGTTAAAGGAACCATTGATTTAAGATCACTACTTCCCTACTTGTGTTCCACTTAATGTATTTTGAAGTGCATTATTTACTTAACATTTTGTAACTTGGATAATTTCACCAAACAGATAGATACCTTTTGGTAGTTTATAATGAGCTCTTCCAGTTGTTGCTTGTTACTTTAAATAAATATGTAAGGTAAAAGATAAGCAATTTTTCTGTATTCTGCCAATTATCATTTTATAAATAAAATCATCAGTTTTTACTTAAAGTAGTATGGATTTACTGTTTCTGAAATACAAAGGTAAAGCCACAGTGTTCCCTTCTCATGTCAGCCTCAGAGTGAAGAGGTCCCTGCAGAGGTACCTTTTCTGGCTGGCCGTGCCGCTGGTCTTGGGTGGTCTTGGGGGTCCTATGCCTGGCACAGAGCATTGCCCTGCCCAGCGGCTCCCACCTATGGCAGCAACACGTTTCTACAGGATTTTTCCCTGTTCCACACTGCCTCTGGTTACAGTTTAAAAATGCTTTAGATTTCTCGGACTATTCAAGTACAGTACAAAGTTGTTTTATGCACATTTTAAAAGCATACAATATACCTAATTTCTAAATCTGATAAAAAGTAAGTTCTGTTTTTAATCTGCTGGGCCTTTTCATAAGTTTTTCAGACTTCCTGATTTACTGTTACTCATTCTGTTTAGTCTGACAGTTGTGTTATGTGAGTTATTTCTGATGCACCTTTATAAAAACAGGTATACAATCATTGAAAGCGCAAAGTGCTTTCAATGTCTACTTTCATTGGATCATCTGATTTGTGAAATAACTTGAAAGCTGTACTTTTGGTTTGTGAGAATAATAGAACCAAATCTGTCATTGGAAGGTGCATGTTGAGTTTATGTTTAGAAGTGACTGGGTTTCTTCAGAGCCATCGTCACCTCGTTTTATGTCTTTGTAACCAACTGCAAACCTTTCTCAGATGATTCCCCTGCAAGGGTCAAGTGTGAGGCTCAGAACATGGTTTCAGACCGGCTCTCCCCACATCAGAATGATGCACACTATAACACAAGCTGGTGTTCAGACTGAACACTGGATTTCTGCACAGCGAATGTTTTAGGGTACAGTTTTCTTAGAGGTCATCTCTAGGCTGGGACAGTCTCCCTTGGAGGAGTCACCTGCCCCACAGGACATTTACATCAGAAGTCCCAACAACCTCTCCCATTGGACATAAACCATCAGCTTGACCCCACAAACAATTTATAACTTGATTCTCCGGAATTGCAAATAATTCAAATGGCTGCAAACTATTCTCTAAGGATGCTGTGATTTAACACATGGTTCTAAAGGTGACTCAGTTGAAGCTCAGGCTCATTGGAATTCCAGACCACCTGTGTGCCTGAGAAAATACAGTGTGTCCATAAAGTCATGGTGCACTTTTGACTGGTCACAGGAAACCAACAAAAGACAATAGAAATGTGAAATCTGCACCAAATAAAAGGAAAACTCTCCCAGTTTCATACCTCTTCAGTGCAGTTTGATGTGTGCTCACGCACAGATTTTTCTAGGGCTCCTTAGGTAGCTATCCCGTATAGCCTCTACAGACTCGTCACTGACTGATGGCCTACCAGAACGGGGTTTCTCCACCAAAATGCCGGTTTCCTTCAACTGCTTATCCCACCGAGTAATGTTATTCCTATGTGGTGGTGCTTCGTTAAAAACGCACCGAAATTTACATTGCACCTTGGTCACGGATTTGAATTTAGCGAGCCACAGAACACACTGAACTTTCCTCTGTACCGTCCACATCTCGACTGGCATGGCCATGGGCTGCTCCGCTGTATACACGGTGTTACGTCATCATCTGCACATACGCACATGCTGCCACATCATCCTACAGAAACTGGGAGGGTTTTCCTTTTTGGTGCAGATTTCACATTTCTATCGTCTTGTTACTTTCCTGTGACCGGTCAAAAGTGCACCATGACTTTACGGACACATTGTAGGTCATGTGTCCTTTCCCTTCTCTTTCCCCTTTCTGTCCTGTAAAGTGATGGAGAGAGGAACATGCCCCAGGGAAGGAAGGGAGCATGCTGACAACCAGCCCTTGAGGGTCTCGGTGACGGCAGGGACTCTGGACAGACGACTGTCTTATGCTCTCACGTGGGCTCCCAATCTTCAGCTTGTTTTGGAGAGTCATCCCCCCTTATCTGCGGGGACAAGTTCCATGCGGATGCCTGAAACTGCTACAGTACTAAGCTCTCTGCAGCAGGTTTTCTGCTGCACTCACACACCTGTGATACAGGTGATTTATACAGCAGGCACAGGCAGAGACTAACAATGACTAGTAATAAAATAGAGCAGGTATAACAGTATGCTGCCATAGAAGTTATATGAATGGCTTTGGGGTCATTAAGTAAAAGAAGGGTGACTTGAACGGTGACACCACAGTAGTTCACTTGATGAGCTGTTGGTTAAGTGACCAATGGGGGAGCGTCTCCCATGCGGGCTCACTGGACAGAGGGACGATTCACATCCAGGGTGGGACAGCACAGGACAGCCCAAGATTTCATCACCCTACTCAGAACAGTGTGCAATTTAAAACTCGGGAACTGTTGATTTCTGAATTTTCTATTTAGTGTTTTTGGACCATGGTTAACCTCAGATAAGTGAAACCATGGGAAAGGAAACCATGGATAAGGGGGCACAATAGTCCCCTGAGCCATGAAATGCTACCTGCCAGTCAGACAGTCAGCAGTCATGTGTCCCAGGGTGCCTCTGGTGAGTGAAAACGTGGCCCGTCTCATTTTGTGTGGATCTGCTCCCACGCTGTTTCTTTGACAGATATTCCAGCTGCCACAACCCTTTACCAAGGTAACCCTTGTCCTATTTCTTCCTAGCACATCTAATACTAATACTGCCATGTGTTTGCCTTGTGTAGCCATTTTCAGCCAAAATTGCTCCTTAGAACACCAGGTAGAAAGGCCAAAGGGGAGATCCATGCCACAGATGGCTGTCGGCTGGGCTGGGGCAGAGGACCCATGATGACTCGCTGCCCGCTGCCCCCATGCTTTCTACTCTGCCCGCCCCTCACCATGGTCACGGGGCCTGGGGAAACATATGCTCATAGTATATTGTTTTATGAGATTAATATTGGGCATGTTTTGCAATATGATATAAACAGTGGTGTTAAAACAGGGTATGTGTATGGTAAAATTACATTTAATCATTCTGCCATGTTTCCCCAGAGTTCATTATCCAGATTGAGTAATTACTGATATTTCTGTCTTTTTTTTTTTTTTTTTTGTATTTTTTTGAAGTTGGAAACAGGGAGGCAATCAGATTCCTGCATGCGCCTGACCGGGATGGGATCCACCCGGCATGCCCAACAGGGGGTGATGCTCTGCCCATCCAGGGTGTTGCTCTGTTGCAACCAGAGCCATTCTAGCGCCTGAGGCAGAGGCCATAGAGCCATCCTCAGCACCCGGGCCAACTTTGCTCCAATGGAGCCCTGGCTGCGGGAGGGGAAGAGAGAGACAGAGAGGAAGGAGAAGGGGAGGGATGGAGAAGCAGATGGGTGCCTCTCCTGTGTGCCCTGGCCGGGAATCGAACCTGGAACTCCTGCACACCGGGCCGACGCTCTACCACTGAGCAAACCTGCCAGGGCCCTGATATTTCTGTCTTGAAGTGACTATTGTTCTATAGCGTAAATGAGAGTAGAATATGTATTGAACCACAGAGGAATAGTTAGAAAATGACACAATTCCCAAGGTGGGTACACCATGAGCGTGTGATCTGAGGTAAGGCGGTGTTCCCGGGTGCACATGGAATAGAAGCCCAGAGGAGTCTTTGCTAGGTAACCGGCCACATTCTGCAGGATGAAGGTGGAGCATGGCCTGTCTCGGGCTCCTTGCCTCTCATGTCCTGCACCAATATTGGGCATGTTTTGCAAATATTTGGAATGTCTGTCAAAGAAACAGCGTGGGAGCAGATCCACATAAAATGAGACGGGCCACGTTTTCACTCACCAGGGGCACCCTGGGACACATGCCTGCTGACTGTCTGACTGGCAGACTATTGTGCCCCCTTATCTGTGGTTTCCTTTCCCCTGGTTTCACTTATCTGGTTTCACCTGGCCTCAGCTAGGGCAGACGATTGAGTGGTTTTCACTGAGTTTAGTTTATTGCTCGGATTTTCAGCTAATTAACTGGTTTTATGCTGTCACATTTCTATGTTAAGTACTTGCTACAACAGGCTCATTGGAAAATACTTGGAACTGCATTGTAGGCAGGGGTCACAGCAGTGTCTTATGTCATCAGGTGGCCTTGGAAGGCTCTGGGGGTGCTGGACTGCTGGGTGCAGGAAAGGCCTGGGTCTGGTGGGCTCGTAGCAGAGCACGGGCAGGAGCTTCTGTTACCTGGTCTGGGAGCTTGGATCTGGGGAGCAGAGCCCTGAACTCCGTGGGCTTCTGAACAGAGGTTGATGTCGGCCCCAGGCCCCTACCTCCAGGAGGCTGGGAGGGGGCCCAGTGGCCTGAGTGCCCCCACAGGCCCAGGAGGAGATGAGTTAGGACTGTGAGCAGAGGACGTCCTGAGAACTCCTCGGGGAACCCCAGCCTGTGGCCTCACAGGCCCGCTCAGCGTTGCTGACACCTCACTCACTGGCACTGTCCTGGTGTCAAACAGTTGGAGACAGTGAACACCGTTTGCATGGGGGCCACACCACCAGGAACAGAGCCACTCCACAGAGAAGGGATCAGACACGGATCAGCACGCCTGAGGCATTTCCACAGGTACTGTTTTGTGAAAGAAACAAGATGCAGAAACCAAGTAAAAATACCCATTTTTGAGAAAACATCCTGTCTCCCTTTCCTATGGTGAGTTTCTGTGAGTCTGTGCACATGGGAATATCCACGCCTCCTGGAGGGATAAGTTTGAGGAGAATGGGGAAGGAACCCAATGGGGAAGGAACCCGATGGGTAAGGAGCTGGCCGGGGCCAAGGGCTGAATGAAGATGAGAACGAAGTCACAAAGCTGAAAAGGAAGGGAGAGAAGCTGTACTCGTTTCTTGCCTCTCACTAAAACAGCCCAATTGATAGTCAACAGATAGTCAGTCACAGAGGCAATGAGCATCTACATGTATCAGTGTGTTGCCACATGCTGGTACGAGATGCCCTGAGCTCCCATCAAGGTACTGATGTGGAAGTAGGAGGTCATTGGTCTTCAGGTTAAGAGACATAATGTTTTGTTTCTGGTGGTTGCTGGTTTGCTACATGATTCTGTACGAGTCAAAACTAGCCCACGTCTATCAGCATGGAGCAGCAGTCCTCTAAGGTAGTGGTCCCCAACCTTTTTGGGCCATGGACCGGTTTAATGTCAGAGAATATTTTCATGGACTGGCCTTTAGGGTGGGACAGATAAATGTATCACGTGACCGAGACAAGCGTCAAGAGTGAGTCTTAGACGGATGTAACAGAGGGAAGCTGGTCATTTTTAAAAAATAAAACATCGT
Organism: Saccopteryx bilineata; assembly: GCF_036850765.1. Lineage (NCBI taxonomy): Eukaryota > Metazoa > Chordata > Mammalia > Chiroptera > Emballonuridae > Saccopteryx > Saccopteryx bilineata. Next base: position 82,915,201 of record NC_089492.1, on the reverse strand, counting down.
TCAGACTTAAATATAAATAAAATGGAAATAATGTAAGTTATTTATTCTTTCTCTGTGGACCGGTACCAAATGGCTCACAGACCGGTACCGGTCCGCAGGCTGGGGGTTGGGGACCACTGCTCTAAGGGCCATGTCGGCTTCAAGTCCTTTTTAGTTTTCATCTACTTCTTAAGCAGATTTCTGGCTTCCTGGAATAAATATCTAATTTGTACCATCTCTGATTAATTTTAGGATGATTCTTTAACTTTTCCCCTTTTTCTGTCTCTGAGATTAGACTATTGGAAGGTTTGCAGGAGATACACATCCCAAGAGACCCAAGGGGCTTAGGGAAAATGCATACTGTGTTCCCAGCCCTGAGTATGCGCACTCCAGGTAAATGTGTTTTAAAATTACTTTGTTCACTTTGGGAAAAACGTATTTCAAGGCTGAAAGGAATGGAGACCTACCTAGCTTAGCTTTCTTCTGTTGAAAGAGGAGGACATTTCCTCAGGGTCAGAGAATCACACAGACCCTCACTCTGTGCCCTGTCCTCTGTCCCAGGCAGCTTAATGGCCACAGGACCACCATACACATGAACAGTGACCCAAAACATCCAGCTGATGTTGTCCTGGGGACAAGAGCTGTTGCAGGAAGCAGCACCAGGACCATCGCCTGCCTTTGTGAAAGCTCTACTCCACATTCACTTAACCTGATAGGATTTGATCAAGGCCAACATTTAAACTCACTTTGAAAATATTGAGTCCTAGAAAGTTGCCTCTATAATGATAACAAATAAATGGTTTATGACATATGGGAAATATATATATATATATATATATATATATATATATATATATATATATTCCAGTCTCTTAGTTTCAAATCTTTGCCACTGAGATCAAGAACAATGAATTTTAGGGCACTGTAGGTTAGATAGTGACATTCAGAAAAAAGTGATTTACATGTTAAAGTAGATACAATTTCCATCCAGTGAAGGAAGCTGAATCTTTTTTAGAAATACAGAGAAATTTACAAGAAGTAATAGGAAGGAATAGGAAAATTGTTCCTAAGCAGTAGCTGGAATTCCTGGCAGTATAAGTTGTTAGGGCTGTGTGATTCAGTTATAGTTTCTGCTCCAGCATTAATCTTACGGTCTCTAGAGATGTATGTGATCACAATGTACTTTGGGGGTCGCATCTGTGCATAAAACATCCAGGAGCAGATGTGTTGACCCGAGCCTTACAGACTCAGTGATAGACCCTCAGTACTTATTGCTGTGATAGGATTAGAACTAAGACAGGATTTCCTGAGGTGGGATATACTACTGGTGAAGAAGCTGAAATGATAACAAAGGATTTAGAGCCATGATGGCGAACCTTTTTATAAAAACCGCCCACTTTTGCAATGCTGGTCAACCTGGTCCCTCCCGCCCACTAGTGGGTGTTCCAGATTTCATGGTGGGCAGTAGTGGAGCAACCAAACGGCGCTGCGATTGGCCCACCATGAAAGCTGGGATGCCCACTAGTGGGAGGGAGGGACCAGGTTGACCAGCACTGCAAAAGTAGGCGGTTTTTATAAAAGGTTCGCCATCACAGATTTAGAGACTATCGCATAAACTTAGTTGGTGAGGTAGTGGCAGGGTTTGAGAGGATTTATGCCGACTTTTAAAGAAGTTCTACTGCAGATAAAATGCTATCAGACAGCATCACATGCTACAGAGAAACTGCTCTTGCGAGGAAAAATCAACAGATGCGGCAAACTTCAGTGTTGTCATATTTTAAGAAGTTGCCACAGCCACCCGCCGTCAACAACCACTACCAGCAGCCTTCAACATAGAGGCAAAAACTCTCCATTAGCAAAAAGATTAGGACTCACTGAAGACTCAGATGATGGTCAGCATTTTTTAGCAATAAAGAATTTTTAAATTAAGGTATATACATTGATTTTCAGACATTGTGCACTTAATACACATAGCAAGCATAAACATAACTTTTATAGGCACCAGGAAAGCAAATGTGTGAGACTCACTTTATTGCAATACTCACTTTATTGTGGTGACCTGTAGCCGAGTCCCCAGTACCTCTGAGGCATGTCTGCGTGTACCTGGAGTTACTCTTTGGAAATACATGCTGCAGTCTAGGTTAGCTGTGACCCTGCTTAGGAGCAGAGCAGGAGATTTCCTTAATAACAGTGTGGCATTTTCTGCAGGGACACATCTCTCCTCTCCTGGGAAGCTCTGTCTTCCCTGTGGTCTACTTACATTGGACAGCCCCAGGGTTTGAGCACTAGGTAACAGTTCACTGCTTCTGAGCTCCTACTGCGCGTCAGGATAAGTGCAAACCCTTGACAGGATGACTGAATCCTGTGGGGCAGAATTTATGAGCAGAACTCATGGCCAGTGAGCACAGTTTGATTCCAGCGCTGAGCTAGGACCTGAGCACTATGCTGCCTACAGAAATGTCTGGGTTATAAGGATGCCCAGACCCTGGTGCCCACCCCTGCCTCTGTCCCCCTGACTTTGCCTGCTCTGGGAGCCTCATGTAAGTGGAATCATACATTTGTCCATATGCATCTGGCTAAGATTTTATTTTTTATTCACAAAAATTAAATCCAGATGTTTCAGTCATTGGTACTAGGATTCCTGTCCTACCTGGGCCCCAATCTGGGCTTAAGTCCCCCTGGCGTCCTAGTGGGATTTGGTGGTTCTAGGCCGCACCTCTCAGGAGACAAGCTTTGGTTTGCCTGGCTCAGGTGGCCAGGCTGTTTCCACAAGCATCACAGAAGTGGGATTTTAGGGATTGTGAGATGACATGTTCTGACAGGGAGCTTGTCCACTGGACGCGGGTGTAGGTTTTCGGCCTGAGCACTGCCGATTTATGTTAGCCTCGCAACCGCTCCCCAACATGACCATAGACTGTGCAGTCAACAAGCAGAATGGATGGGAAAGAGGCGTAAATGCAAGGTGGGTTAATGATGATAAATCGTACAATAATTAATAAGAAAATGATAGTACAAGAATCAATTGTTTCGTATGCTCACGGCTGTAAACCTACTTTTGCCCACTCCTGTCATTATTGTTAAACACCAGGAAGGCCTCACCTCAGGAAAAGTTCTATTTTAAAAGTTTCTCTCACAGGGGTGTGGCAGTTACACACCTGTTTCTTTTTATCATGCAGAAGAGCTAGGTGAGCTGTGGCCCTTCCTGGCCAGCCTGCATTCCTTCAGCTCCTGAGCAAAGAGCAAGAACTGTTACATCTGTCACCATCAACAACCAAGACATGGTTTCTGTACCAACAAATCGCCCACAGGAATCTCTTAGTTCTTTTACCTCTTTACTCCGGTGACTCTTCACTGCAAATGCAGTGACATCAGTCACCTGACCGTTCCTAAACCTGATGCTCTAAGACCAGGGGCAGGCTGCTCCTCCACAGCTCAGCCCAGTGCCCATCATCATGACGCCTGTGACCCAGATGACAATGACTGTTACAACAGAAAACCAACGCCATCAAATTTAAAAATGGGCAAAAAACCTGAGTAGACACTTCTCCAAAAAGGATATGCAGATGGCAATAAGCATATGAAAAGATGGCCAATAAGCATATGAAAAGATGCCCAATAAGCATATGAAAAGATGCCCAACATCACTACTCATCAGAGAAATGCAAATTAAAACCACAATGAGATATCACTTCACACCAGTCAGAATGGCTGCCATTAATAAATCAACAAACAACAAAAGCTGGCGAGAATGTGGAGAAAAGGGAACCCTCATGTACTGTTGGTGGGAATGCAGAGTGGTGTGGCCACTATGGAAAGCAGAATAGAGTTATCTTAAATAATTAAAAACGGACTGTATTATGACTTGGCAATCCTACTTCTGGGAATACATCTAAAGAAACCAGAAACACTAATTCCAAAGAATATATGCACCCTGATGTTCATTGCAGCATTATTTACAATAGACAATATCTAAAACAGCCAAAGTGTCCATCAATAGATGAAATGGATAAAAGAGCTGTGGTGCATTTACACAATGGAATACTGCATGAAGGTAAGAAAGGAAATTTTACCCTTTGCAACAATATGGATGGACCTAGAGAGCGTTATGCTAAGTGAAATAAGCCAGTCAGAGAAAGACAAGCACCATATGATGTCACTCATATGTGGAATCTAATGAACAAAATAAACTAACAAAATAGAGACAGACTCATAGATACAGAGAGCAGACTGATGGCTGCCAGAGGGGACGAGTGGGGTAATGGGAATAAAAGGAAAGTATTGTTACTAAAAATATGTGTGCCTAGAAACAGCAGAACAAATGCCATCTCTGACTACAATCACTGTTTCTTTACGTAATCTTGGGCAAGTGATTTATTTTCTGTGAGCCTTGGTTGTCTCATCTGCACAACGGGGGGGGGGGGGGGGGAAGACAGCTTAGGAAATGCTTAGCAGGTGTGCGGCATGCCGTGATCTAGAGAGACTCATGTGAGTGCGTGTTGTGCCCTTACAGACCCCCATTCCCTTAAGACGACTTCCCATTTCTTGCCCAACAACTTCAGTATTTGGGAATAAACCTCCTCCTCATGGGTTCTTCCTGGGAGCAGGACCCTGACCAGCACCAGCGAAGGCGCTGCAGGACTGTCACCTCATCCTGGGCTCTCAGGGCTCTGCCTGCTGCTTCCACAGCCTCTATTTCTGGCTCTTATTCCAAATGAAATGGAATCGATTCAGACTGACCTGGGAAGAGACCCTGACACCTGAAAGGTAGAGTCCCTGGGAGAACAGAAGCAAACAGGTGTACATTTCATGGTTCCAGCTCTGTTGGGAAACATGATGCCATGTTCGAGGTAAACTCCTGCTCTTTGGACAAGAGAGCCCCGGTGCCTGGCTGTGCTGAGTCCCCACGTGTTCTCGTCAGTGGGTCTGCTCGCAAACCCAGCAGGAAGGTGCACCCACCCCCAGCCCACAGACGGGTACACAGGTGCACGAAAGGCCACCCAGACCCCACGGCCGGGCCCCTGCACCCAGTGTCAGGGCTGCACCCCTGCTCTGGACAGGCACTCCAAGACACCCCTCCATGTCAGAACGCCTATGAGGGGCTGTATGCTGGTCCTTTTCAGTGCACCTTCCCCCTAACCCTCCTTGTTTTTCTTGTACTGAAGTCCTTAGGTTTAATTTTGTAATACAGTATATTGAAGTCCACCGTTCTCTGCTCCCAGCAGTAAGGAACAGGAGGCTCAAGGGGCCACATGACTGTGCAGGTTAAATCCCCACCAGTTTCGTGGCCAAGGACAGGCCAAGTCCTTTCAGGAGTGAACGCTGGCCTCAGTGCTGCCTGGGGTTGAAATTTCTCCTTCATGATTAAGCAGCAAGATTTGACTGATTTTCTGTGAAGGTGTGCCTGTAAGTTACAAATGAGAAATGCTCCCTACACAATATTTTATTTCTTCAGGCAAGAAGTATGTAGCCCCATATGTGAAATATTGTTTGTAGGAAGAAAATAGGACTCTGTCATAATTGTAGACTAAAACAGGCTGGGCTAGATTTACACATTAATGAGCTTCCTTATCTTGTCACAAAGATATGACGATTATCTGGCTTCTTTGAGGAGTGAGGTCACATAGTAACTTTTTTGTGTGTGTGTGACAGAGACAGAGAGAGGGACGGATAGGGACAGACAGGCAGGAAGGGAGAGAGATGAGAAGCATCAATTCTTCGTTATGGCTCCTTCGTCTCCATAGTTGTTCATTGATTGCTTTCATTGATGTGCCTTGACCAGGGGGCTACAGCAGAGCAAATGACCCCTTGCTCAAGCCAGCAACCTTGGGCTCAAGCCAGCGACCATGGATAAAGTTATGTCTATGATCCCACGCTCAAGCCAGCAATCCTGTGCTCAAGCTGGTGAGCCTGCTCTCAAGCCGGTGACCTTGAGGTTTCAAACTGGTGTCCCAGTCCGATGATCTAACTACTGCGCCACTGCAAATCACCAAACATTTCTGTGTGGCTGCTGAGTTCAGGGTCACATTTGGAAAGGCTGTTTCCTCATCAAGATTGCAATAGTATTTACTTATATCTTTTCTGCTACAGTTATACATACATTTTTATATAAAGATATACGTATATATTATGCCTTACTATAATATATTGAATTTAGATATTTAATTTGTGTGGCATTTATCTTTCTAAATGTTTGGGGTAGGAAGCCACCTGTTTGTTCTCAGATGGTCTAGTTGTCCAAATAAAGACTGGAGCTCGGTTCTGAATGCCTCCTTCACTCTACACCAGTGGTCCCCGACATTTCTTGGCCCATGGACTGGTTTAATGTCAGAAAATATTTTCACGGACCGGCCTTTAGGGTGGAACGGATAAATGTATCATGTGACGGAGACAAGCATCAAGAGTGAGTCTTGGATATAACAGAAGGAATCTGGTCATTTTTTAAAAATAAAACATCATTTAGACTTAAATATAAATAAAACAGAAATAATGTAAGTTATTTATTCTTTCTCTGTGGACCAGTACCAAATGGCCCAAGGACCGGTACCGGTCCGTGGCCCGGAGGTTGGGGACCACTGCTCTACATGACTTCCCATACACATCTGCGGTGACTTTGGCCTCTCTCATGTGCCATCGTCATTTTTATCTATTCCAGCAGCAGCACCAGATTTTCAGTGTCTGTAGCATTGCACAATATTCTCAATTCCAGTATGACACGCCTTTTCTTCTTACTCTTCTTTAAAAATGTCTTGACCATTCTGGAGTACTTAATCTGTAGCTAAACTTTTAAATCAATTTGACATTATCTAATTCAGTAATATATTATATAGTACCATTAATCCAAGACTTCGACAATGGTATTTGAAAAAAGATTTAAAGTTTATTCCTAGATATTTACAATCAAAGTTGCTGGTGAGTGAAATATTTTTCATGACTCATTTTATTACTTGGAGACAGTTGTTATATAGGAAAGCTATCATCATTTATAACATCTTTGGGGACTACCTTATCTAACGTTACTTCCAAGCAAACAGTGCCCTGTCTAGTGGGTGCCCCAAGCATTTGCTCACAGTGGCTGTGGTTCCTGTGACCTACGAGAGGGAACTAAGGTGCACTCCCCTGACCCTGGAAAGGCCCAGGACCAGGCAGGTTGATAACATACATTTTAATGCAATTTAGCTACTAAATGAAAATAAATTAGGATGTTGGCATTGCATCCCCAAAGGGACAGCGGCACTCAATTTAAAGTTATGAAGAAAACCATTAGGAGTGACTATTCTAAGAAGCAGTGGTTTGAACAGCTTGCGGTGTTCAGCACTTTAATGAGGTGGAATTCTATAAAATTAATTGACCACCAATGTGAACCAATAAACATGTTTTATATTTATCAGGGGATTACACTGAAAGGATGAAAACATCACACTCATTTATACGTGAATTCTGACAAATATTTCTTGTAGCCGTGGTAACCATTTAAGTTTTACAGAGCTGCCCAATTTACATGGTTCTTGTACATATTCGAGGTCACTTAATCCCCATAAAAACCCTATGAGGGAGGGTTATCCTTTCTTTCTCACTGAGGAGACTGAGGTGTATGAGGTTCCATGGCCTTGACGTGGAAAAGTTGGGTTCCGTGGCCAGTCCCCTGAGGCGATGCCCAGGGCACTGTGACCACTGGGCTTCCCCCCCGACCCGAAAGCCAGCACCTGGTCATGAGGTGGGACATCAAAGTGTCTCTGCCCCTTGTCTGTGTGGCAGTCACCTGTCTGACATCAGCAGTGCCTGGGCTCATACACAAACTCACCGCACATTCTGAATGCTGCTCTTGTGCTCTGGCCAGAGAACAAGGTCGTCACGTCTTCCAGTGCACAGGGATATTTGTGATATCTACTGACTGTTTGAACAGCTGTGTCTCATATCACAGCTAAGTGCAGCAAATGTATGACCCTAGTTTCAGGTTCTCTGCCTCTATGGGTATGACAGCTGGATGGTCATAAAAATGTGACCTGTTTTGTGAGTTTTAGAAACTAAAATATTTTAAAAAGCATTTCTCAACATTCAATAACAATCATTTTTTTAATTGTGAGAACTCCTTGAATATTATTTTTTTCTATTCCACATGCCCCTTTATTGGCTGGAGAGGGATTAGGATAGAAGAGGGATCTTAATGGACTAATTGTGTCTAAAATAGTCTTTTTTTTTTTTTTTTTTTAAGGAACTCCAGTGCAAATCTTAAGGCTGGCTGGCCCAAAGAAATCTTTCCTTATTCTTTATTTTTTTAATAATTTTATTTAGACAATTATTTTTAACAGGGTGATATTGATCAATTACAGCACATAGATTTAGAGAAAACATCTCCAGATCATTTTAACATTTGATTATGTTGTATGTCCATCACCCAAAGTCAAATCATCCTCCGTCACCTTTTATTTGGTTTTCTTTATGCCCCTCACCTCTCCCACCCCCTCCCTCTCCTCCCTTCCCCTCCCCTCTGGTAACCACTGCACTCTTATCTATGTCCATGAGTCTCAATTTTGTGTCCCACCTATATATGGAATCATACAGTTCTTAGTTTTTTCTGATTTACTTATTTCACTCAGTATAATGTTATCAAGGTCCATCCATGTTGTTGTAAATGATCCGATGTCATCATTTCTTATGGCTGAGTAGTATTCCATAGTATATATGTACCACATCTTCTTTATCCAGTCATCTATTGAAGAGCTTTTTGGTTGTTTCCATATCTTGGCCACTGTGAACAATGCTGCGATGAACATGGGGCTGCATGTGTCTTCACGTACCAATGTTTTTGAATTTTGGGTGTATATACCCAATAGAGGGATTGCTGGGTCATATGGTAGTTCTATTCTTAATTTTTTGAGGAATCATCATACTTTCTTCCATAATGGTTGTACTACTTTGCATTCCCACCAACAATGGATAAGGGTTTCATTTTCTCTACAGCCTCCATTTTCTCTACAGCCAACACTTGTTATTACCTGTCTTATTGATAATAGCTAATCTCATAGGTGTGAGGTGGTATCTCATTGTAGTTTTGATTTGCATTTCTCTAATAGCTAATGAAAATGAGCATCTTTTCATATATCTTGTTGGCCATTTGTATTTCTTCCTGGGAGAAGTGTCTGTTCATGTCCTCTTCTCATTTTTTTTATTGGATTGTTTGCTTGTTTTTTGTTGAGTTTTGTGAGTTCTTTGTATATTTTGGATATTAGGCTCTTATCTAAGCTGCTGTTTGAAAATATCATCTCCCATTTAGTTGGCTGTCTGTTTGTTTTGTTGTCAGTTTCTTTTACTGTAATTTATTTTTCTTCTATGTAATTTATTGTTTCAGATCTTATATTTAGGTCCTTGATCCATTTTGAATTAATTCTGATACAAGGAGACAAACAGTAGTCGAGTTTCGTAAATTGAAGTCAGATATTGTAATACCCCCAGCTTTGATTTTTTTCTTTAGGATTACTTTGGCTATTCAGGATTTCTTATGATTCCATATAAACATGATGAGTTTTTGTTCCTTTTCTTTAAAAAATGACATTGGAATTTTGACAGGAATTGCATTAAGTTTGTATATTGCTTTGGGTAATATGGTCATTTTAAATATATTTATTTTTCCTATTCAAGAAAAAGGAATATTTTTCCATTTCATTGTGTCTTTTTCGATTTCCTTTAACAATGCTTTGTAGTTGTCATTATATAGGTTCTTTACATTTTTTGTTATGTTTATTCCTAGGTGTTTTATTTTTTTTGTTGCAACCATAAAAGGGATTATTTTTTTGAGTTCATTTTCTGAAGTTTCATTGTTGGCATATATGAAAGCAATAGACTTCTGTATATTAATTTTATATCCTGCAACCTTACTGTATTGGTTTATTATTTCTAATAGCCTTTCTGTGGAGTTTTTGGGACTTTCTATATACAGGATCATATCATCTGCAAAAAGTGAAACCTTTACTTCTTCTTTTCCAATATGAGTGCCTTTTATTTCTATTTCTTTCTTTCTCTTGTCTGATTGCTCTGGCTAGAACTTCCAGCACTATGTTAAATAGGAGTGGAGAGAGTGGGCAACCTTGTCTTGTTCCTGATTTTAAAGGAAAAGTTTTCAGTTTTTTGCCATTTAATATGATGTTAGCTGACAGTTTGTCATAAATGGCCTTTATAGTGTTGAGATATTTTCCTTCTATACCCATTTTGTTGAGTGTTTTAAACATAAAGTGATGTTGTATTTTATCGAAAGCCTCTTGTGCATCTTTTGATAGGATCGTGTGGTTTTTATTCTTTGTTTCATTGATCTGGTGTATTATGTTATTTGTTTTACGTATGTAAAACCATCTTTGTGATTCAGGGATAAATCTCATTTAATCATGGTAAATTATTTTTTTAATGTGTTGTTGTATTTGATTTGCTAGTATTTTGTTTATGATTTTTGCATCTGTATTCATTAGCGATATTGGTGTGTAGTTTTCTTTTTTTGTGTTGTCCTTGACAGGTTTTGGTATGAGGGTTAAAGGTAGCCTCATAAAATATGTTTGGAAGTTTGCTTCTTCTTCAATTTTTTGGAAGACTTTGAGTAGAATAGGAACCAAATCTTCTTTGAATGTTTGATAGTTGTTTCTATTTCCTCCCTGCTTATGGATCTGTTTAGGCTTTCTGCATCTTCATAATTCAGTCTAGGAAGACTGAATTTTTCTAGGAATTTATCCATTTCTTCTATATTGTTAAATTTGGAGGCATATAGTTTTTCATAGTATTGTACAATAATCCTTTGTATATCTATGATATCTGTGGTAATTTCTCCTCTTTCATTTTGGATTTTGCTTATATGAGTTCTTTCTCTTTTTTCCTTCGTGAATCTTGCCAGGGGTTTGTCAATTTTGTTGATCTTTTCAAAGAACCGGTTTCTTGTTTTACTGATTTTATTTGTTTGTTTAATTTATTTTTTACAGAGACAGAGAGTGAGTTAGAGAGAGGGATAGACAGGGACAGACAGACAGGAACAGAGAGAGATGAGAAGCATCACTCATTAGTTTTACATTGTGTGTTGCAACACCTTAGTTGTTCATTGATTGCTTTCTCATATGTGCCTTGACCACGGGCCTTCAGCAGACAGAGAAACCCTTTGCTGGAGCCAGCGACCTTGGGTTCAAGCTAGTGGTCTTTTTGCTCAAACCAGATGAGCCCACGCTCAAGCTGGTGACCTCGGGGCCTTGAACCTGGGTCCTTTGCATCCCAGTCTGATGCTCTATTCACTGTGCCACTGCCTGGTCAGGCTTGTTTTACTGATTTTTTCTATAGTTTTTCTGTTCTCTATTTCATTTATTTCTGCTCTGATTTTTATTATTTCCTTTCTTCTGCTGATTTGGGTTGCCTTTGTTCTTCTTTTTCTAGTTTCTTAAGATGTGATGTTAAGTTGTTTACTTGGGTTCTCTCTTGTTCATATAAGCCTGTAGTGATATAAACTTCCCTCTTATTACTGCTTTTGCTACATTCTGGAGTTCTGAATGTCATGTTGTCACTTTCATTTGTCTGTATAAATCTTTTGATCTCTGCTTTTATTTCTTCTTTGACCTACTCATTTTTTAGAAGTATGTTGTTTAATTTTCACATTTTTGTGAGTTTGTTTACTTCTTTTTTGCAATTAAATTCTAGTTTCAAAGATTTATGGTCATGATTTATGCTTGGTATGATTTCAATCTTTCTGAATTTGTTGGTGTTAGTTTTGTGGCCCAACATATGGTCAATTCTTGAGAATGATCCATGTACAGTGGAGAAAAATGTATACTCTGATGTTTTGGGATAAAATATTCTGTAGATGTCTATCATATCCAATTGTTCTAGTGTTTTGTTTAAGGCCAATACTTCTTTATTGATTTCTGTTTGGATGAATAATCTAGAGCCATCAGCGGTGTATTGAGATCTCCAAGTATGATTGTATTTTTGTCAGTTTTTACTTTTAGATCAGTTAGTAGATGTCTTATATACTTTGGTGCTCCTTGGTTTGGTGCATATACATTAAGAAGTGTTATGTCTTCTTAATTCAATGTCCCCTTTATCATTATGAGATGACCATATTTGTCTCTGATTACCTTTGCTATCTTGTAGTCAGCATTGTTAGATATGAGTATGGCTACACATCCTTTTCTTTGGATATTATTTGCTTGAAGAATTGTTTTCCAGCCTTTCACTTTGAGTCTATTTTTATCCTTGGAGCTTAGATGTGTTTCTTGAAGGCAGCATACAGTTGGATTTTCTTTTTTGATTCACTCTATTATTCTATGTCTTATTATTGGTGAGTTCAATCCATTTACATATAATGTAATTATTGAAACTTGAGGGTTTCCTATTGCCATTTTATATGTTGCTTTCTAATAGCTCTGTTTCTTGTTTGGTTCTTGTCTTTTGTTTTTCTGTCATTTGTTTTTGTTTGGTTGTATTCTATTCTTCTTTCCTTTGTTTCTTCTTTTTTTAAGCCATATGTTTCAGTAGTGGTATTTTAAGAGTGGTTACCATTAGGTAATTAAAAGAATATATATCATATTCATTGTAGTCCATTATCTCATGAGTGCTTCTGCACTCCATCCTTCTTTGCTACTGCTAATCTTTGTCTTCTCCCCTTTTTTGTTTTTGTTGTCACAGATTATTCTTGTTTTTATTGTGATCTTGTTGGAGTTTTTACTTTTGATTTTGTTTTGTTTTGTTCTTTGTATTTGGTCGGATAACCTCCTTTAGTAATTCCTGAAGTGAGGGTTTTCTAGTGATAAATTCCCTCATCTTCTCTGTATCTGTGAATGTTTTTATTTCCCTTTCATATTTGAAGGGTAGCTTTGATGGATATTGTATTCTTGGCTGGAAGTTTCTCTCTTTCAGTACTTTAAATATTGTAGTCCACTCTTTTCTGGCTTGTAGAGTTTATGCTGAGATATCTGATGATAGCCTAATGGGCCTTCCTTTATATGTTGTACTCTTCTTTTCCCTGGCTGCCTTGAGGGTTTTTTCTTTGTCATTGATTTGTGATCATTTCATTATGATGTGCCTTGGAGTGGTTCTGTTTGGGTTAAGATAACTCGGTGTTCTGTTTATTTCTTGAATTCGAGGCTCTAATTCTTTTCACAGGCTTGGGAAGTTCTCATCGATTATTTGTTTGAATATGTTTTCCATTCTGTTTTCTCTCTTCTCCTTCTGATACACCCATTATTCTTATGTTGCTCTTTCTGATGGAGTCAGACAATTCTTGTAGGGATTTCTCATTCTTTTAAATTTATGAGTCTCTCTTCTCTTCTCTCTATAGTATCTCTAGTTGCCTGTCTTCTGTCACTAATTCTCTCCTCTATCTGGAGAGATAAGCTAAGTTTATCTATTAGCTAAGTTCTATTAGCTAAGCTTCTTAACTCATTTTTCAGTTCATGTATTGAAATTTTCATCTTTGTTTGGTTCCTTTTTATAGTTTCAATTTCCTTGGTGAAATATTCTTTTTGTTCATTAAATTGTTTATTGAGCTCTCTAAATTGCCTTTTGGAGCTTTCTTGCATTTCACTGAGTATTTTTAAGACTTCAATTTTGAATTTTCTGGCATTTAACTCCAAGGTTTCCAAGAATTGAACATTTTTTCTAAAGATTTTCTGTCATCTATCTGAGCTATGTCTCTGTCTTTTGTATTCATATTTGATTTCCTTTCTCTTAATGGCATTTGAGAGTGGTATTGTTAATGGCACTAACAAGATGTAATTAAAAAATAAAAATAGAAAAAATACAGTAAAAAAATGAAAATTCTCTAATGATAAGTGGAACAAAAACTACAGAGAACAAGGAGCAAGAACTGAGGAAAAATGACAAAAGAGTGAAAAACTGAAGTCAAAAACAAGCAGAATACCACAAAGAAAAATATAAGTCCAAAATATAATAATTTGATGATAAATGATGATTGGATGAGAAAAAAATGATAAAGAAGAAGAAGCGGGAAAAGAGAAGAAAGAGAAAAAAAAGGAACAAAAATAAAAAAACAAACAAAAAAATGAATTAAAGGTTTCTGAAATGAACCCCTCACAAAAAAAACAAAAATAAAAAATGTAACAATTATGGATAATGAAGTTCAAAAGGAAAACAAAGAAAGAAAAAAGAAGGAAAAAAAATGACAAAAAGCATTATAAATATGTAATTTTTTCCTGGTTTTGAGAAGTAACTTTTTCCTTTTTTTTTGGCAAGTGGTGCTGTATTACAAGTTTTGCCCCTGTGGGGCTCTCAGGCGGAGGTCTGCTGGTGTGTTGCTGTGGCAATGACGAAGGTTGGGCCTCAGTCCTATTAGTAGGCAGGGCTTGTTAAAGTTTTGAAATTTTATGGATCTAGCAATGGCAGTCTCAGTTTTCCAAGTGCCTCTCCCCACGTCCCTCCTGTAGGAGCTAGAAGCCTGGGGACTTGGCTGTGAGGTTCGCCTCAGCCACTGTCTGCTGAGCAAGATGATCTATGCCCAGTGAGATCCTTCCTTTAGTACTATTGAAAGCACAGTTCTGGGCAAGGCAGTGGTGATGAGAGCCACCAGCGAGAGCAGGCAGGGCTGGGAGCAGATCAATCATCTTTTGCTACACACAGGCAAAATTCTTTGGGCCCCCGAGCAGGTCTAGCATGCCTCAGCACACAGTGGGGCTAATCTCCATGGGCTTCTCCCTCTTGCACTGTTTGGTAGTCCACAGTAAGCCATGTGTGTGTCCAGCTCCCACGACTCCAGCAATGCATACAGAGGCCTGCACCCACCCACTCGGGTGCCCAGCACCTATGATCTCAGAACCAGGAATGCACTCAGATGCTTGTATCAGCTCATGGAAGTTCCCAGCGTGGGCAGTCTCAGGCTAAAGATTTTGGCCCATGCACGTACCCCGCACTGGTGATCGTGGAGCCAAGAATGCCCAAAGACACTGGCAACAACCTATGCAGGTGTCTAGCAATGATAATCTCAGGCTAAGCCCTCCAACCCATGTGCCCAGCACCAGTGATGCTACGTGGAGCCACTTGCACAGCGCTGGTGATTGTGGAGTTGGGAATGCACAAAGATGCTGGCACCAGCCGATGCGGGCTCCCGGCACTAGTAATTTTAGTTGGAGCCCATTGTTCATTGGGCACACCCTGTGTCCGCGATCTCAGGCAGAGCCAGTGTGTTCTTTCTTTTGTTTGAGCAACTACCCTAACTCAGCTCCTTCCCCTCCATCTCAGTCTTTTGACTTTGCTCTACTCCAAACAAAAGCACCCTTTCCTCAGATCAGTGATGAAAGCAAAATACCCCATTATCCATCTTATTTCCTTCAGAGTGGATTATATATTCAGCCACATTTTCACCCAATCATATCTTTGTCTGATGTGTAAATATTTCAGGTGCTCCTGAGATGTTTTTCTCTATGTTTAGTTGTTGAATTTGTTGAAATTTCAAGGGAAGAGATCGGGAGTATCCCTCACAGCACCATTTTTCTGACCTCTTTCCTTATTCTTAAAATTAAATTCTCTGAGTAAAGCCTGACCAGGCAGTGGCACAGTGGATAAAGCATCTGCCTGAGACACTGAGGACCCAGGTTCAAAACCCCGAGGTCACCTGCTTGAACCCAAGGTTGTTGGCTTGAGCAAGCGGTCACTGGGTCAGCTGAAGCTCTCCAGTCAAGATACATATGAGCCTGATTAGATGGTGGTGCAGTGGATAGAGCATCAGACTGGGATCAGAGGACCCAGGTTCGAAACTCCAAGATCACCAGCTTGAATATGGTCTCATCAGCTTGAGTGCAGGCTCACCAGCTTGAGCACGGGATTGCTGGCTTGAACATGGGATCATAGACATGACCACAAGGTTGCTGGCTTGACACCCAAGGTTCCGGCCTGAGCTCAAGGTCACTGGCTTGAGCAAGAGGTTACTCGCTCTACTGTAGCCCCTGCCCTGTCAAGGCACATATGAGAAAGCAGTCAATGAACAACTAAGGTGCCGTAACAAAGAATTGATGCTTCTCATCTCTCTCCTTTCCTGTCTGTCTATCTCTCTCACAAAAAACAAACAAACAAAAGACCTTCTGAGTAGAAGAGTGCCATCTTTCCCTGTATGCATCTATTTATAAATATTTAGTTAATTATATACTGAACATTTCAAAATTTTTTTGAGATCTTATTTTAAAATCCTCATTTTCTCTCTACTTTTCAACTCTTATTTTGCCCAAACCTTGTCATATTACAACTTTTTCCCAAACTCTTCACCACACCCATGGGACTAACCCATTCACTCTTAGCCATCTCTACAGAGCAAAGCACCAAGAACAGGTAAGGAAGAACAGAGGGGGTCAGACATTTCAAGCTGTGGGGCAGTACAGATGATAAAGCACACCTTGTCAAGGGTTAACTCTGGGTTCCACTTGTGCAGGCTCTTGTCAAGTTTCAATAATTTCAGCTTTGAATAAAGAAAACACATGACCTAATAATTTGTAATAAAAATGAAGGGATTGAAACACCTTTTGGTGAAGCTCTTGGTAGGTCCTGGTGAAACAAGGAAAAGTCAGTATACCACCTACTGCATTCATTCCTCACCCTTTTCAGACCACATGCTGGGTGTCACACAGCAATCGGTCGATCAGAGCACGGCTTGATGAACAGATACCGCCCCCACCATTCAGAGTCTCTTAACTGGCCATTGTGTTGTGCTCTGAGTTTCTGACACAGCGGGCATCGTGTCTCCAAGCCCCTCAGGGGAAATCTTGTTTTAATGCAGTGATTTTCAACTGTGTGCCGCAAGAATTTTTAACACATGCAGCGTCAGGCTCTTTAGTCAGGGGCACTGACCTCTTTCCCCTTAGATTGTCTGATTAAAAACATGACAGCCGCCAACCCAATAGCCATCTGGTGGGAATGGATCAAAACTATATCTTTTTTTTGTCAAATCAGCAAAAAATGTAATATAATTTTTGGTGTGCCACAGAATGTTAGTGATTAGTTTATGTGTGTTACGAGATGAAAAGGGTTGAATGAAAATCACTGGCTTAATGTAAGAAGTTGCTTATGCAGAAATATGTGAACAAGACTCCATGTGATATTCTAGCATTTGTGCCATTTTCTCATTTATGTGAGTCGTTTACTTCCGTTTGGTTAAGGAGTATGCTATTGCCATCATGGGCCAGAGCAGCATATTCCCCTATAACCAAGGGAGAATCCTCGGAGATCTGATTTTCTAGCATAATTTTTTTACCCTGTAATTAGTGTTAAGAACAGGTCAGGTGGCTTGAGTGTGCATGATGTTAGCAATGTACTGTGAAAGGTTTCCATTAAACATTACTTCTGATTAGAACATGTACCCTCTATATTTCTCCACCAATAAAATATGGTGAAAAGCCTCTGTGTCGATTAGCGTGAAGTTACAAGCTTTTCATTATTTGAGAAAAAAGAAACTTGCTCAGAATAACTTCTGAAATATATTGGCCTTGACTACATAGCTGGAGTGATGCTAAAAGTCTAACTGGATAAACCACCTTATTTATATCTGAGGTTGTATAAGGTCACAGCACTGATATCTGGTGAGGACAGATAGGACTCAGAGCCTGAAGGTTCAACTAGACCTGTAGCCACAGGGGCAGAGAGAATGTGGGGTTCCCCCTAAGTGAGTTCTTCAAAAGATGAACCTTTTTAACAAGATGGCTAGAATATTATGTTGATACGATGTTTGTTATGACTATGTTTGGGGCAGCAGTATGAGAATAATATCAGAATCTGAGATGTTGACAGTCTAACCTCCAGTAATCTCAGCACATGACCTTACTTGGAACCAGAGCCATTGCAGGTATAATCAGTTAAGACTGGGTCACCCTGGAGTGAGGCACGCTCCTGACCCAACACAGCTGGCATCCTTATGACAAGAAGTCTGGACAGAGAAACAGGCACACAGGGGAGTACCGCACGAACATGAAGGCAGACAGGGAGGCTGCGTGTGAACCCAGCAAACCACCGGACTCTGGAGAAGCCCACAGACTTTTCCAGAGACTTGGGGGTGAGTCCTCTTGCCGACAGCTGGGTGCTGGACTGCTCACAACACGTCTCTGTTGTTCAAGCGACTGGGTTGGTGGTACATTGTGAAGGCGGCCCTGGCACACTAACACACAGCCCTCCTCAGACAGATCATTACTGATTGAGGATTAAAAATATTCCTCTGCTTTTATAGTATTGGCATGAAAAATGTTCTGTTTAAATGATCTTTCACATCTTATCAATTTACTGTTAAAGATACTGAGAAGCCATGACAAAGGCCAGTATAATAAATTCTCATGTGAGTTTAGCTACAAAGCAAAGTTTTGTCTTGGTAGTTAACATACATGCGTCCATGTTAACCTGTGTCTTTTCTTAAGTGAGAGAAGGGGAGATAGTGAGACAGACTCCCCACATGCACCTTGACCAGGATCCACCCGGCAACCCCATCTGGGGCTGATGCTCAAATCAACGAGATCTTTTTAGTGCCTGAGGCTGATGCTCAGACCAACCAAGTCACTGGCTGAGGGAAGGGAAGAGAAAGCGAAATGAAAGAGGGAGGAGAAGAGAAGCAGATGGTCACTTCTCAAGTGTGCCTTGACCGGAGATGGAACCCAAGATGTCCATGTGCCGGGCCGACGCTCTATCCACTGAACCACTGCCAGGGCCTGAAGTGTGTCAAGTGTGTCTTCATGTTCTTTCTCCCTCCCTCCCTCTCTCCCTCCCTCTCTCCCTCCCTCTCTCCCTCCTTCCTTCTTCTTTTCTTTCTTTCTTTCCTTCCTTCCTTCCTTCCTTCCTTCCTTCCTTCCTTCCTTCCTTCCTTCCTTCCTTCCTTCCTTCCTTCCTTCCTTCTTTCTTTCTTTCTTTCTTTCTTTCTTTCTTTCTTTCTCTCAACACCCAGAGTTATAATCCGAGTGTATTGTTCAAAACTCTACCTGAAAATCTGCTATCTGCATCCTTTAAATCAGTGGTCCCCAATGTTTTTTGGGCCATGGACCAGTTTAATGTCAGAAAATATTTTCAAGGACTAGGTGGGACGGATAAATGTATCACATGTCCGAGACAAGCGTCAAGAGTGAGTCTTAGACGGATATAACAGGGGGAATCTGGTCATTTTAAAAACTAAAACATCATTCAGACTTAAATATAAATAAAATGGAAATAATGTAAGTTATTTATTCTTGCTCTGCGGACCGGTACCAAATGGCCCACGGACCGGTACCGGTCCACGGCCGGGGGGGTTGGGGACACTGCTTTAGATGACTTGTCCTGTTGTGTCCTTATCTGCTTCGCCTTGATCTAACTCATAAGTAGTTTCAAAGCCTTTCAGAAATGAATGGCAATTTCAGTTTTTAGACAAACCAGTGACAGACAGTGCCGGCCCTCTTAAAGTCGGCCGTGACTCACGACATCTGGAGAGGAGAGCCCCTGGCTCAGGGAGGTGGAGCCGGGCGTCCAGGGTGAGGGGAGGATTCCTTCTGCCTGCGGGGTCCAGGGAATTCTTGTGCACTCGCCAAGAAAGCGCCAGAGGCTCAGGTTCTCCACGTGGTGTCTGGTCGGCGCACCAGCGGCGCTCCTGCGACTGGTCGCAGCCTCTGTAAAGGGCCCGCTCTGTGGACACTGAAATGAGAGATCGCAGGGCAGGACTAAGGTCTCTAGGACAAAATGAGAAACAAGCTGTCAGAAGAGGAGGACTTATGGTGACAGAGACGTGAGGGAGGATGGTCACTGGTGATGGTGGCAGCAGCACCTCAATGTCAGAGCGTCAATGTAGCCAGTCAGAGCGTCAATACCAAGTGTCAACAAGATCTTCGGTCCTCCGATACACAGTGCTGCTTGCAGCCCCAGCCCAGACACACAAGAGTTAGACGTACAGAGTTGCCATGGCGATGTCCCAGATGGAGGTGCAAAGATGGTGGTCTGGGGTTCAAGTTCATCGGAACCTCGCTGATGCCAGGGGACACTGTACTGAGCACATCAGCCAGTGAGTCTCAAAGGCGAAGCCACTTCCCAGAGCCATGTGCCTGTGTCTGTGTCAGGGCCCGTGTCACTTTCCCTGCCGCCCCCGCGCCTGCATGGGCAGCCACGTGCTACAGGCACCTGGGTGGTAGCCAACGCACATACCCTCACGTGACCCTGGCTGGGCAGGTTAAGTACTTTATGCACAGTGACCAGCGGCAAGAGCAGAGAGGAGCTTAGACTTCAGTCTCTTGGAACAAGAAGGGCTCCTGCCTGGGCTTCTCCGGGGAGAATCATCCTACCCATCTTCCACTCAGTGGTTGCCGCTCTCCAGTTGGGGATCCCCAATTCAGCATCATCGGTGCTCTCTCTTCTTCAGGAGTACCGTGTGTTCAGCTCTCCATAAATGCCCCACGCCCTCTCCAGCCATCTGTCACTCTGTTAATGCCACTTACTCTTTCTCTCCTCTGTGGACAGCAGCCCAGCTTTGGGTGCAGGCTTCCAGGAGGTGGTGGCAGCCAGCTGTCTGGCCCTTTTGCAGAGCTAAGATCTGGAGTCACAGCTCCTCGGGCCTGAGGTTGTTTCTTGCGGGAACTTTAGCAGCTCTGGATTCGCACAGTGGACCAGACCAAGAGGAGTCTTGTGTTTATGGGACCTGGGTATCTGGCCACCACACTGAATGTTTAAGTCAAGGAACCACATGGACACTCATGGTAGCCACCTGAATAATGACCACTTACACCCCAACCCTCTGCTCTACAGCTATGAATGGCTCCTTAGATGGCAAAAAGGATTTGGCTGTTGTGATGAAGGTGGGATTTTGAAATGAGGAGATGATCCTGGATTGTCTGGGTGTCACAAGATATAACTGCAAATGTCCTTGGAAGAAGGGATGGAGGACTGAGGAGGGAAGAGGGATATGAAGAGGGAGAGAGATGGACGACCTGTGCTGGCGTTGAGGGGGGTCAAAGGGCCAGGCATACAGCTCTGGCACCTGGAAAAGCTCCCAGGGTGGTGGTGGTGGTGGGGGGGGAGCTGCAGCCTCATCCATGGCTGATTTCAGCCCAGACAGCTGACCTGGGGATCATGAGAAGGGATGTGCCATTCCTGTGAATTTGTGACAGCAGCTGCAGGCCACAGGCCACGAAGGTTCTGAACTTCAAATAGGATGGGATCCAAATATTTGAAATGACACCATCTTTTTTCATCAAGAGCCTTTGAGAACAAAAGTAGTGCCCTTTTAGAGCACTCCACCCAGTTTTACTAATAAGAGGCTGGAAGCCTGGTAATGGAACTTAAAATAAATGCAGCTCTTTTTTCAGGAAATGTGTTAGTTAATGTGGGTCAGACACTTTGCCTTTCTACAGCTTTTGTCCAGTTGGTGTAATACAGCTTAGCGCCCTGTGTTGGCAGGAAACAGTGGGGAGAGGTCTGCCCCCCCGCCCCATCCCCACCTCCCTGCGTCTCAGTGCTGGGTCCAGGTTGCAGACTGAGGCTGGTCCTCTGGGCTTCATCCGTACCAGCTGCTCATCTTGGTGTCAGTGAAACGACAGGTCTGCACACGGGCTAACCAGTCGTCCACCCCGGAGATGCCACAGTGTTTGTACACTGAATGTAAATGTCCCTCTGACTCAGAAAGGGCAGAAAGACAGAGGGAGTGCTGGTGCCACACCTAGTCCCTCGTGAGCTCGGTAGATTTCTTTATTAGGAACACGGAGTAAGCTTGGTGCTTTGTCTGGGAACCAGTATTTCCTAATTCTTTTGATATTTTTTGTCCAAACACTGGAGACTGTTTGGAAACATGTTACTGATTTTCAGATTAGACAAGTTAATTGTTAACTTGATACTGAATCTACTGACCCAATAAGTATGTACCTGAGCTGACCAGGGAACCTTGCCCCACACAGATCAGCTTCCCGATCTAAGAGCATCTGAGATCTTATCATTTTGCTAAACGCAAACAGACTGGCTATTTCTGGAAGGTCTGGGAGCACAGGGCTGAGACCTGCAGACAGTCCTGGACTGATATGAGTGCCAGGGGGTGAAAATCCAAAAGTTATTTAGTCACTCAAAAGCAGCAACGAAGAAATACCTTGAGGAACCTGATTTCAACAACAACAACAAAAAACCGAGGACCCCCCTGTCCTTCCCGTTAGATGGGGAATTTGGAGATTTTATGAGCACAACATTCTCCCATGAACTGTAAGGAACACCACGTCACAGCATCGGCGCTATTGGTGAGATGGCATGTACCCCACAGGGGCTCACAGTTGTCATGAGCATCCTGGTGTGTGGACAAGTCAGACCACGGGGAGGGGCATGCAGCCAGGAGGTAGGAAGTCAGCGTTTGCTCTATTAGCACAGGTGCCGTGGAATTTGATATTTCCTTATACTCACTTGGTATTTCCTGTGAAACCAAATCAAAGGCACGATGTTTCCACATTCCAAGAAAACAGTCAGAGTTGCCACACAAGGGGCGGGAGCCTGCTGTGAACGATGACTGTTCTCCTGAAGCCTGGCCAGGGGCAAGCACTTTCTCAAGGGGGTTGGCGCGGCCCTCCATGTTCTCTGTGCTTTTCAGAAACGTCCCAGGGTGGATGCCAGGGAAAGAAAAGCTGGCTGAGGGGGCAATGGGAGCTGACCCTCAGGAGCTTTGCTTGGCTGTGTCTGACATACCTCACCACGTCCTGCCACCCAGGGTCACTGATAAGCAGTGTGGCCACAAGACGCCTATAAACTCCAGGCCTCTGTAGCTCACAATCCAGTTTAAAGCACAGACCCTGTAACCCTTGTTCTCATGGAGGAATTGGCCTTGAACATCAATGTTTACTCTAAACATACATTTGGCCAGCTTTGCACAGCAGATCAGAGATGGGTGATAGTAGCCCAACTCGATTTATTTATTTCAGGATGAAATAAATTTGTAAACCTTTAGAAGGCTCCCTCTGCCATGAATCCGTTTGAGAGCTGCTTCGTTCTTGACCCTAACAGCATTTCCCATACCGTGACCCTGGCCTGGAAATGCCACCGACGGCGCTGCAGTACTGCGTCTCACCACATGGCGACAGCAGGCCGACACTTCTGAACCGCGCCTTCTCCGCGGTCCCTCCAGGGCTGCGGGGCTGCAGGGCTGCAGGGCTGCAGGGCTGAGGGGCTGAGGGGCTGAGGGGCTGCGGGGCTGAGAGGCTGCCAGGCGGACCTCTCCCTTCTCCCTCTGTCCCTCCCTCTCCCCTCTCTCTCTTTCCGTGTGTGTGTGTGTGTGTGTGTGTGTGTGTGTGTGTGTGTGGTCATTAGTGGTGGGTGTGGCTGCACCCTGAGGTCAGGGAGTAGAAGCAACAGCTCTGTCCACTGGTTCCGATTCTAGTGCTGCCCCAGGAAGACGTGGGAATGTCCCCGCTTTCATTCTACCTACTGAGCTGATGGAGAATCAGAAAGCAGGACATTTAGAATTTGGAAATAGGTATCTGAGAGGCGGGGGTCTTCCCACAGCTCAGGGTGAGAATGCTTTGAGAAGTTTTAATTTAAATAATTTAAATAGGACATTAGAAACTCTGGGTTAAATTAGCATCCATATGGATGAGTCTTTGTGACTATTTCATTTCGGTTAGAATTTTTGCATTTTTCTTGTTTTTTGTACTTGGCACTGATTAGGTAAGCACTGTTAGGTTGAAGCTGTGTGTGGCAGGTCCCCTGGGGAAGGGAAAAGCCTCCTTTCAGCTTCTCTTGGCAACTGACAGGTCGGTATAAACCCCCGAGTGGGTCTGACCTGGAGAGAACTCCAAGTCTGGACTGCCTTAACCAGTGTGAGATAGCTGACAGGCTGAAGCCCCTCCTGGGCACCAGGGAGAGCCGACTGAAAACACAGGACTGGTGTATTCCACAAGGATTGTTTATTTAAAAAGCTTAGGTGTAAGCATGCTGAGATGGACCCAAACCCAAATGCCATGTCGACCCCGGGGAGGGTTGGAGAAATGTATTTATAGTTTAGTCAGGGGTCTTGGAAAAAGTAGCTGATGTCACTGCTTCTATAGGTACAAAGTAATTTTTTCATATGTGGATTGGAGAGGCACCACAGTTTCTCCAAATTGTTCATCTCCCAGCTCAACTGTCTAAAGGAAGCCTGTGCTGTTCCAAAGGTCCCAGGCAGGCCGGGCAGGCCTAGACTTCAAGCAAGCCAGTCCCCCTCCTCCCACAGCTTTCTACCGCCCTTGGATGAGTAGGGGACCTGGTCCTTTAGAAGGCTGCTATCAGAAGGCGGAGCTTCTGGGCCTGTAGCCTGGCTTTTACAAACTTATTGTGATTTAAAACTCCTCTAATTGTCAGGTCCCTTTCCCTGACTGAAGAGAAATTTTTGCTGTATTTCAAAGTGAAGGCCAGGAAGCCATCAAGCAGGAGAATAGCAAGCCAATTAGCTACCACCTCACAGTGAAGGAAGAAAATGTGCTGCTTTGAACCTGTGTAAGAAATTGGGTGAGGAGAATTTTAGTTTTAAAGGGGGCGCTGGTTTTAAAGATGCTCTGAACCCAAACCTTACAAGCACTAATTATGATTAAATAACTGGAAAGGAAGTTCAGTTTAGAAAATTTGAAAGAAATACTGGTGTGAAAACCTAAATTAAGTGGACTTTTTGTCATTTGATTTCTTCCTAAAGTCATACTATAAAGTTTTATTTTAAATTTGCTTGTTTCTATTTAGTGGGGTTTTTTTTCTTCTTTTTCCTAGTGAGAAGAAACGAGGTAGAGAGAGACTCCCATATGTGCCCAAGCTGGGATATGTGCCCAAGCTGGGGTCTACCTAGCAACCCTATCTGGGGCCAATGCTCTGCCCATCTGGGACCATGTTTCACAACTGAGCTATTTTTAGCACCTGAGACAAAGCTCCATAGAGCCATCCTCAGCACTCAGGGCTAATGCACTTGAACCAATTGAGCCATGGCTGCAGGTTGGGAAGAGAGAGAGAAAGAGAGAAAGAGAAGGGAGGGTGGGGTGGAGAAGCAGATGGTTGCTTCTCCTGTGTGCTCTGACCAAGAATCAAACCCAGGACTTCCACATGTCAGGCTAATGTTCTACCCCTGAGCCAACCAGCCAAGGTCTCTATTTAGTGTTTTTTAAATACTAAATAAATAAATGTCAGCTTTCAAGGATTTACATAGTTTATTTTCTCTTTGAAAGCCACACATACACAAAACCAATGCATGTTGTGGGTTCTTAAGTCACCCTGGTTTGGGAGTTTCCACGCTGGCCACTTGGTCCTCAAATTGCAGCTCTTGCTGCTGCCATGCTCCAGGTTTCAGGTTCCTGGGGCCTCCCAGTCACCAGAATGCACTCCCCAACACAGCTGATCTGTCTCCTCTTATTCAGGTCACTGTCCCTTTTGAACGACCCCCCCCCACCACCACCAAAAGCCAACTGAGAGAAACATTCACTCCAGGCGTGACCACCGGAAAGCAACTAAAGGTTTTCTCCTCCATCTGGACTGTGAACCAGGAGTCAGAGCCCAAACCAGGGTCAGGGGAGCGGGGTGGGGGGCTACAGGCCAGGGGTCAGGGGCACAGGACCAGCTGTCCAGCTGCGTGCACTGACCACAAAACACTGAATGAGCAACAATGCCGCTTCCTCTAAAAGCAACATAAGCTGGAAGCAGACACACTCCTAATGCTTCCTGCCGGTCCCCTCACAGGAGGAGTGCTCTTGAACAGAGGGAACAGGGACATGGGTTTTGCATCTTTCCTTCATATCTTGGTTCCTTCACCAGAGAAATCTTCAAAACATTTTCAGAAAAAGGCAAGTTATCTGTGAAGAAAGAATTTTTAAAATGAAAGACCCAGACAGAAACCATGGTGGAGGGACAAGAAGAGACCAACAGTGGGAGAAAATGGAAGATTTAACTTGGAAAGCGAAGCAAAAAATAGACCAAATACAAGAAAAGGTGAGAACAAAGAAATTGTCCTCCCTTTGCAGAGACGAATGAAGTGCAAACGCGGATGTTGCAGGAAGACACGAAAGGGAAAAAGGGTTAGGAAAGTCTTAGGAACAAAAAGGGATCAAAATAATATTGAGCTGTAAGTATTCTGTATTTCTATTTTGTTAATTTTAATTTTTTTAAAATACCTTTATTTTTTTATCAACTTTTTTTAGATTTTATTTATTCACTTCAGAGAGAGGAGGATGGGGGGAGAAAGAGAGAGAGAGGGAGAGAGAGAGAGAGAGAGAGAGAGAGAGAAAGGGAAAGGAACAGAAAGCATCAACTCCCATATGTGCCTTGACCACTCAGGCCCAGGGTTTTGAACCGGCAACCTCAGCATTCCAGGTAGACGCTTTACCCATTGTGCCACCACAGGTCAGGCCATTAATTTTTATTCTTAAAAATATATGATTCCATACATGAGATTTGACTGTACTTCCTGCATTCTTTTAAATTTCTGTTGAAAAGTTGAGCCTATCCCCGATGCAGAAACTCCTCACAGGGAGACAGCAGCCCCAGAGAGACCAGAAGGGAGGCAGAGAGTGGGCGTGGGGAAAAGCAGAAGGACCATGAGCCCATAGCTAAGAGGCTCGCTCGCAGTCCTGGGGAGGAGGGGCTGGGTGGTAGCTGACAGTTTGGTAGTTAGATGGACCTGGATTTCAGTCCAGATTCTGGAGCCCGATGCAGGGTAGCCTGTGGCCAATTTTCTTAATCTTGTCCGAGTTGATGTCAAACCCTTGTACCCAGAACAATGCCTGGCTCACAAAAGGATGAGATGGGTGCTTGCAGAATGAACGAGGCTCCCACAACACACTATCCTTACCTCATGGGGTGTGGTAGGCATCTGGATAGTCAGCCCCAGCAGATTGTCATGGTCAGCACGGAGCCTGAATTGAAGGTGGAACAACTCTTGGGCCTTGTGGAGTTCCCTGTGGGAGGATGAGCTTCTCACAAGGTGTCGACATATAATCTAAGATCCAAGTTACACTCAGGCCTTTGGGTCCCCAGAGCTTCTGCTGTGTCACCCACTCTCGGTGGGTCAGTTGCATCCCACAACCTGTAGCACCCTGAGCTGTGAATGTTGTGTGGCCAGACCCACAGCACAAGATACAGATAAACAGGTGCTTGGTGAGTGGTTACTGAGGGGCCTCAACCCCCTGCGTCTCAGACTCCCATCACAGTCATATCATTCTCTTCCTGCGCGGCCAGTGGAGGTGACAGGCTCACAGAACCCTTTGTCCCCACACTGAGGTCAGGGTCTATTACTAGCTCCTGAGGTAAAACCAAAGACAGAAGATGTGGGGTGTGGATGAGTAGGAATATGAATTAAGGAAGTCTGTAATTAAAAACCACCTAGTACAGTAAAGAGAGTTGAGATGAGGGCACAGGCGTTAGAACGCAGGGACGCATCGCAACAGGGAGGAGTCTGACAGGCAAGGGGGCACCACGCGGCCTGAGTGGACAGCGCCGCCCGCACCCCTGCCTGTCCAGGTTTACACATAAAGAAACACGGGATAAAATATCTACTAAATATCCCATCAGGGAAGTGGCCAAGGAAGACAAGGACTAATTAGGACTACGGCTGTGAGCTGTTCTCCCAGCACCAGGAGGGGCAAGACGTCAGTGAGTCCTGGCAGCCTGCCTCTGTCCACCAGCGGCAGTGCGTGGGCAGAGATGGACACTGGGTCACTGGCACCCACAACACGAATGAACACCAGGACTGAAGGTGGGATGTGAATTCCTGCTGCCAACACAGGGCAGATGGGGCAACAGCAATATTAACACTGGGATGGAACTCATGAAACTCAGAACAATGTTTTGACAGAGGCGAAGTTAACCTGCCCTTGGCAGAGACCCCTCTATCCCCACAGCCCAGAGCAAAGGACTCTTTTCTACAGGTTCCACCCAAAACAACCTGTCACATATAGTAAACCGCACAAGAAACTCACCAACATCGTCTCGGGATGTGGAACAACTGTGACAGCCCAGGGCAGGATCTACGTTGTGGGATGGCTGCACCATCCCCCGCATGGCCTCACGGGACCAGCAGCAGCCCGTTCTTACCCTGACCTGACCTGGATGATGCTATGTGGCCACGGCTGCATTTTCCCTTCCTCCTCAAGGCTGACCTGAGCTGTGTCTGATTAAAATATACATCTTCCACCCCAGCGGCCATGCCCTTCAGACAGCAGTAGTCACCGCGATAAATGCTGACGCTCCACTTAAAAATACTTTAACACAGTTAAAATTTGAAGTTCTAAAAATTATAAGAATATGTTGTGAAGGAATTTCAGTGTGCCTGACCAGACAAGGTTTATCCTCTGCACCGATGTCGGCAGAACTCGGAGACGCACTGAGCAGTCAGGTTCCCTGTACGGCAGACTTCCGCCTGTGCTCTCCAGCTGGCCCTTCCCACACACCATGTCCTTTACCCCTTCCCCACATCCCCACGTGGAGGGGAAGGGGATGAGGCTCTGATTGGCTCGCACATAGGAAGGTCAAGCCACAGGAAGAGCAGGCCCTTCACTCTACCAGGTGCCGACGTGTGTGCAGGTGACCAGGACTGATGCTTACACACAACACGAATGCTGTGAAGACTTACTGTGATTACTTCCCCCCCGAAACAGCAGTAACTGGACAGAACAGGGAAATGACCCTACAGGTGAGAGACAGCTGGTCTCTAGTGGCGGGAGCACATGTGTGAGCCCCACGGTCACCCTGACCTTCTGCCCAGAAGTGCCAGCAGGGCACAGAGGTTTGTGGAGCTGATGTGGTGGAGAATGGGGTTCAGAAAGGGAGAACTCAGCATCCGACTGAGGGTTGGGATGACTGTGGCCTCCCGGTTCACAACAGAGGACAGCAATGGCTGTCAGGTAGGCCTGTGTGAGTTCACCTGCCCTTCCTAGCATTGTCCCCCGAGAGGCCCTTTCACAATCAGTAGAGCCAGACCCAAGTCCTGGCTTCCCAGAACCACCTTCCTCCAAAGGAGCTCTGACCCTCAGAGGAGCTGTGCATCTCAACGCCAGGTCAGGGACAGCACAAAGTAGTGACCTCACAGTGCCCGGAAGTAAGAGCATGCTCAGGGAATATTGGGACATGTCAATGCAAAAGCTCCGACTGGCCAAGGATAACTTCAGTGTGAAAATAAATTTCCTAGTAACAGATTCTAACTTGTGAATAAAATAAGAAAACATGAGGGCAAAAAGATATAAATAAGTGAATGGATACATTAAATTGATGAACAGGATACTTATAAAGTTGCCAAGTAGCTTCTCAGGAAATATTTATGCATTATGAATGGAACAAGAGTAATGTCATAGGGAAACCCTGGCAGACGAGACCCTAACGACATGAGCTTAGGAAGGACTCACGTGCTATGACGAGGAGCAGTGACCCCGGTGGAAGGGGGGGGGGAGCCCAAGACACCCCACCCATGTGGATCTAAGGGACACAATTCCAAGTCATGGGTCAGTCTACAAAGCAGGCCTCCTGTTCACGTCCAGTGCCAAGGTCATGAAAGTCAAGGAAATGGGGAGGAACTGCCGAGGCTAAAGGAGACCCGAGAACAATGACTATGTCACCGAGGTTAGAAATGACACCAATTCTTATAGTCACTGCAGCCAAGCACAGAACATTTGGATATTATGTACTTCATCATCCAATGAGGGTGACACCCAAGAGATAAACTATTTATAGACATAAAGGCAAGATTGAGTCATTTACTTTAAGATTTATCTCCATGGAATGAGAGACATGTAGGATCATCTGACTTAACTGCCTACGATCTCTGCGTTTTCCCACCAGCCTGGGTCCAGGAGTAACCCCTTACCGCTTCCTGCCTGCAGCCAGACTCGAACCCACATCTGAGGTCCCGCTCAGAAGAGTCTCGCTGGCTCTGTCCTCCACACAAATGCTCCTCCATCAGCCTCTGCCTCTTGGCTTTTCAGTCCTCAGCTTCAGTGTCCCCGGGAGGACACTCTTTGTGACTATCCCTGCCACATGGTTCTGTTACTCTATTCACTGCCTTTTCGTCAGCACACTCTGTCTGGGATTTTGAATTATCATTTGTTCAATTGTTTTCTGCACCACTGGAATCTACTGGGGACAGGGTTCTTCCGTCTCCTGTTCACTGACCCGCCCAGGATCAGTGGAGCTTGGAGTCATGTGCTGAACATGCAGTGAGAATGCCAAAGTCCCAGGGGCCACAAGCTTCATGCTGTCGAATCTTGTATGGACCATTTCTGTTCTGTACATATCACTAATGTCATAGGGTGTTGGATCACATTTTTAGCATGAGATTCGAGACTAACTGTGACCTTGTCCCCACCTTCCCATCCTCCTCACTTCTCAACAACGCACCACCCTCCCAGCCTGGTCCTGGCTGCCAGCCACATGCACATGGACTCTCGTCCCTCCAAAATGACCTGCGCTTCCTGGTTAGGACCCCTCATAGCTGTCCTTTTTCCAGAAACACTTCTTAGCATCTCAAGTGTCATCTCCAAGGATTGTCCCTCATGTGACCCTTCCCCTGACGGGCTGGCTGTGAGTCTGACACTGTGACCCATGTCCCTGTGTCACAGTGAACACAGCCTTCTGTGCCAGCCCTTCTCACACAGCCAGGGACAGTGCTGGGACACAATGGCCAGCCCCTCCCTCCAAGGTGGGTCTTCCTGGCACCTGGCTCCACACCACTTCCTCGCCCATGGCTACCTTTCTGTTTCTCTCTTTCTTCCCAGTGACCCCTTCGTGTCCTGGCACACCATTTCCCCACAGAGCTGGGCAGTAGGTCTGCTTCTCAGGGAAAGTAAAGCAAAAGATCACCCTCAGCCCATCAGGAAATGTCCTCAATGACTGCCCAAGGAAGCAATGCCTGTTTATCTCCTCTGGTACAGACCAAAGCTGCGTCCTGTGCAGAGTCACCTGTGCCCCTCAGGGAACCTGTCCAACCTTGGGGAGATGTCACCCACCTTCCTTTTCTCTACTACCTGAAATCTGATTAGTCCACAAGTTTATGATGATAGTGTTGTATCAGAACAGTGAGAAACAGATGTTTTTGCCACACAATTAAGTAGCCAAATTAAGGAGTCATTGTTTAAAGCCAGTGACCACACAGAGACTTAAGTCGTCCAAATCATGCGGCCCCAACCACAGTTTGGGGCTAGCTTTTTTTTTTTGTATTTTTCTGCAGTTGGAAACAGGGAGGCAGTCAGAATGGGATCCACCAGGCATGCCTACCAGGGGGCGATGCTCCGCCCATCTGGGGCGTTGCTCTGTTGCAACCAGAGCCATTCTAGCACCTGAGGCAGAGGCCATAGAGCCATCCTCAGCGCCTGGGCCAACTTTGCTCCAATGGAACCTTGGCTGTGGGAGGGGAAGAGAGAGACAGAGAAGAAGGAGAGAGGAAGGGGTGGAGAAGCAGATGGGCACTTCTCCTGTGTGCCCTGGCCAGGAATCGAACCTGGGACTCCTGCACACCAGGCCGACGCTCTACCACTGAGCCAACCTGCCAGGGTGGGGCTAGCTTTTAAAGAAAAGATTACATACTGATTGGGGAATGGGGAGGAGGAGAAGCATAACCGTAAAACAAAGCAGTGAAACAAGCTCTCTTACAATGTTTAGCTGTAAGATTAATTCAGGGAGAAACATTCCGGGAACATCTGCAACCTTGTGGAACTATCCAAGGCCACAGCCGGGGAAACCGACCTCAAGGCCAGGGGTAGGGAGTCTTTTTAGAAAAAGTAAGTTCTGCCAAAAGTCTCTTGATTTTAGAGAAAGTAAGTTCTGCCAAAAGTTACTCATGCTGAGTCTTTATTTTCTATATTTCAATAGTATGAAGTTTATTTGAAACTCCCAAATAAAATGTCTCTTTTCTATTCCTAACTCTACATTAGACTTTGCCATTGCTGTTCAGGAGAGAAAGAAACCCTTATTCTGCTGATGTGGGATTTGAGGGTGACCCTTTACATGGGCCAGAGCTTGTCATGGGCTCCAGGGTGGGGGTGGGCACAGCCACAGAGTGCAAGCAGGTGGGGCCAGGTGGCTGTGCCTTGGACCTGGATCCCAGAGTGGAGACGCAGGAAGTGGCCTGAACAGTCTTCAGCCTGTGGGGAAGCCGGGGGGAGCAGGCTGGCCACCGGACCTAGATGTCAGCTTCTGGCTTCCTCAGTGAGGGTTGAAAATGTTCACCTAGGAGCTCAGTTCTTCATAGAACAGGTGTGCAGTGACTGCTGGTCTGAGTGGCGGTCTGTGCCCACCCACAGCCCGTCTGCTGGCCAGTTGGAATGAGGATGATCACATGAACCAGGGAGGACACGGAGGGACGTTTGGTGGCCTGCCACTCAGATCTTGATTCTGCTCAAGCTAATTCAGACCACTGGTCACCATTACAGCATCCAGCAAAGGGGCCAGTGATGTTTACAGCTGCTCAAAGAAAGGGCATGAAACATGTTTGGTTACGAAATATTTGCACATCTTACCAAGCAACTGGAGTCTGCAATAGGCTTCTTTCTCCCTGGAAGGCAGCTCTCTGTCTGTTTCAGGCCTTACTTACTGCTGGTGTCATCATGGAAACAACCCTTTGTCCACTACCTCACCAAGATCAAACATTTCTGGCAAAGGGCTTCCTAGTGGGATTCTAACATCCCTGAGACCCTGTTGACTGTAACAGGAAAGTGCTCAGGAGACTTACTCCCTGGCAGGGGTTAGCTCTGCTGGCCAGACCCTCCCTCCACCTGCTCTATTTTCGGAGCCTAACTGACAGGTGACATTATATTAGTTTCAGGTGTTCAACATAAAGGTGCAATATTTGTATAGCTTGCAGGATGCTCACCACATTACATCAAGTTCACACCCACCCTTTGTCTATTCTGTAAATTAAGTTTTATTGGAATGTGGCCATGCCAACTAGTCTATGCATTGCCTCCAGACCGCCTGGGCTGGGAAAGCTCAGCTCGTTTCCATGTGGCTTTCATAGACAAGTGGTGCGGACAGCGCCAGCAGCTCCATTGTGATGTGACAGGCTAGGATTTGGCTCCTGAACTCTGACTGAGTTGGGCATAATCTCCACCCTCCTGAATGAGATCTAAGTTGCTAAGTAGTTAGAGATAAAATAACACATCACATTTGAAAGCCCCCCTCCATCAGATTTAAATACTTTTGCTGGGTTGTTCATTCATTCCTCTAACAAGCCTGCAAGGGCCAGGCCGTTTTCTTTATTTGTGAGGATTTTGATGGGGAACGTGCTCAGGTGCAAAGAGAAGCATCTGTGTATGCTGGGTGGCATAAAGACCCGAAACATTTGAACAATAGTGAGTCTCTGATGGAACCTTCAGACATTATGGGCGTCCCTTTAAATGCACTGCAAATGAGGACACACAGGGAGGGAACAGGAAGTGAGAAAATGAAATTTCTTTCTTTTTTTAAAAAATTTTTTTTACAGAGACAGAGAGAGAGTCAGAGAGAGGGATAGATAGGGACAGACAGACAGGAAGGGAGAGAGATGAGAAGCATCAATCATCAGTTTTTCATTGCAACACCTTAGTTGTTCATTGATTGCTTTCTCATATGTGCCTTGACCGCGGGCCTTCAGCAGACCGAGTAACCCCTTGCTCAAGCCAGCGACCTTGGGTCCAAGCTGGTGAGCTTTGCTCAAACCAGATGAACCCATGCTCAAGCTGGCGACCTTGGGGTCTCGAACCTGGGTCCTCCACATCCCAGTCCGACGTTCTATCCACTGTGCCACCGCCTGTTCAGGCAAAAATAAAATTTCTTTATAAAAAGTTCTACAATGCATTCTGTTTTTTTTTTTCTTTTGGCATTACTCCCTGAACTCTGAAATTTTTTCTCCATAGAGGCTGACTGTAATGAGTTTCTACACTGACAGATGTCTTCTGTCTCTGAATTGAAGCATGTGTCAGTCGTTGTAGTCAGAATTGTTCAGTTTCTCAGTCTGCAAGAAGGTTAGGTGGTTTTTGATGCATGTGTCCTCGTGTTTGTGAGATGCTGTCGGTCTCTGTGACAATTACAGTGACTCCCACCTGCCGGTCCTGCACAGCCACAGCTGGGTGGTCCTAGCTTCTGTGCTAAACTTTTCATACTCTGTGATTTTTAGTGCCTATTCCGCCTTATTCATGCAAATCAGTGTTATTTATAAGTAAGTAAATACTTGCTTCAAAGACATCTGCAGCTCGGCCTGGTTGTCAGGCACCTGCATCTGCGTGCTCTGAAGGGGAGGCACGCAGGCTGGAATCAGACCGCAGCTCCAAACACATCCCCGCTGTGTGGGTGCTTATTGAGCTGAATCTTTCATTCAAGACTTTTCTTTATTGGTGATTGCCCATAGATGTGCCTTTTATTTCTCAACATGTTTAGATCCTCCAAATATAAAAGTTGATGGAATAAGAGCTAAAGAAAGATTTAAACTTTAATTCTGGACTCCTGGTCACTTATCCATTACGCAGCCTGTGACATGTGATGGTTCCTTGGTTACTTTCCCGCTGCGTCTGTGTAGTGGGGATCACAGCGCCTCTGTGGGATGTTCTGAGGGTTGAACGAGAAAACGCACATGAGCATCACACCACTGCCCGCTGCCTGAGTGATGATATTCACGGCTCTCTGTGCCTGCATCTCCCCGCCCTGAGCATAACTGCCTCCCTTCAACCCCAAGTGCCAGCAAAGCCCTGCAGAGCTGTCTGGACCCAAGACAGCCCAGGAGGTTTTATGCTTCGCCTGGACGACTGTAAGTTTCTATTGGGAAACAACACAGATAAAGGAAAAGAAGCCAGAAGGAGGCAGCAGTCACACTGTATCAGTCCCCAAGTGCCTGTCAGGTCAAGGACGGGGCTGGGGAAAGATTTCTTCTGAGATCACTGACCCTGCAAACAGAGAGGCCTCAGCAGTGTGACCACATCAAAGGGTTCTGTGGAGGAGCATGGCACAAGTCAGAGGTTATGTGGACGTTTGTCTTATCTCATGCACTAATACTTCTGCCTACCAATCATGTCCGCACATGTGTTGTTCACGGGAAACTGGCTTAAAGCTGAGTCCATCAGATATGACAGGTGATCTCAGTTCCGTATCTTTATTAACTTTGTCACCTATCCTGATGCCTTGAAGAGCAGTAGCCAGTTAGAGCAAGGGTCCCTGCTGTGTCCCTGAATGTGCTGTGGCTCCCCCTCCACCCACGCTGATCAACGCTCTGTTCCCTCGGGCAGGCCTCCATCCAGCGGGGAAGCACCTGTGGACACAGAGCAGGAGGCAGGTTCTCACCTTTTCTCTGCCACCACGTGGTCCCCAAGCTGAACTCTCAACCTCCAGCTTCCAACCCCTCTCTTGGTGACCCTTAGGGGCTCAGAATTGTGCACCGAAAGTCAGGAGATGGGGAAGCTAGCTTTGTGTGGACCCCGGGCAAGTTAATTAATCCTGCTGGGAGTCAGATCCCTCATCTGCAAAGTTTCCTGCAAGAATTTTCCAGTGACTGGCACTAAGGACTCGGTCTATGGATGGGCCTGAGCAACGACATTTCCTCAGTGTCACAAGTGACACGTCACTTGATCTGCCCACTCTGGGCATCTTTGGCAACATCCTGATCATTCTTTATAATGACAACATAAGAATTCAAGAATAGTGCAACCACACTCTGAAATGAGAATTACATGCAGTTGCTATGCAGGGAGCAAAACCTGAATATCTGAGCAAGGATTACAAGTCAACTTGAGCTTCTGTTAGACACTTCATTACCTCCTCCCTCCATCAGGGAAAACTCTCAGCAGGAGCGGTGGGTCCTGTTTGCCATGGGCCTGGGCTGTCTCCTGCAGACTTCGTTCCCTGATCCATTTGCCCCTCAGCCCCAGGGACCTTCCCTAACGTTCAGGTTGTAGCAGCTTCCTCACGCACTAAACTTCTACACATCAATTGTTGAGGGTTCTTGTTTTCGCCAGTTGCACCGGTTAGACATTAGTAAGAGAGTGCTTACTGAATGACTCAGTAAAGATGTATGCTTTCGCCTCTGTGTTGTAAAAATTGTATTTCTGAGAACCATGGCTGACGCTCTCTGCTCTGCCTTGTGCATTTCTAATAATTTGCAGGTTTGGGGGAAACACTAGCACTACCCCCTTCATTTGATCGCAAGACACCTAAC
Organism: Saccopteryx bilineata; assembly: GCF_036850765.1. Classification (NCBI taxonomy): domain Eukaryota; kingdom Metazoa; phylum Chordata; class Mammalia; order Chiroptera; family Emballonuridae; genus Saccopteryx; species Saccopteryx bilineata. The sequence continues at coordinate 82,879,170 of NC_089492.1, read as the reverse complement.
CTGCCATTTTCCTCCCTTGGGACAGTTGTGACCCTGGTCACCGTGAAGACACAGCCCTCCTGACTGTAGCAGCCTGAGGCACTATGCTGGCCAATTCACAGGGTGTGACTGAGTTTTATAAATGTTGCATAGTTCCTTTTCCTTGGGCAGCTGATAGGGGCATACCCCTAGGTACCTCCCACATGGTCCTTATACACCTGCCAACTTACTTATACCTGTCACCACACACTTAATGACCCATGAGCCAGTCACCCAGGGAGAAACCTCTGTGCCCCAGATCCCACTAAAACCAGCCAGCCAGCCCATCCTAAACCTGCTCACCCTGCCCGGCTCATGTTTCCCGTGGAAGCCACAACAAAGGCAGGTGCACCTGTTCCTTTCTCCCGCACCCTCCCGACCAGCCTGGTGTTTCCCGAATGGCCAGGACCACATGATGTTCTCCCAGAGGAAACTGAGTCTAACTAAGACCTGATCCTGGCTTCTCTCCCCTGACGTGTCTGGTCTCACCATATCTCATCCATGGTAACATGGTTAAAACAGTAGGTCACCTATATGTCGAGCTTTTCTCAAAGATTTCACATCTTGTCCATAATTTCAGTAAATGCAAAGAAAGGAAAAAAAGGAAGTAACACCATAGCAAACAAATCTGCCATTTCTTAACAGATCCTCAAGTATTTTAAGGTAAATATCTGAAACTACTTTGTGTAAATACAATACATGTTGGAGCAGGTGATTGGAGATTACGTTGGGATTACTGGACATTTTTCAAATGGTGCATTTTTATTCCATCATTTGAAGCATTTGAAGATTCAGCCTTGTTGTCAATGCTTAAGGTCCTGAAACTTATTGAATACCAACCACTCTTCTGAAAAACCACAGCAAGGTACAAAATATCTAAACCATCAATAAAGTCCAGAGATGAAGTCGTTCGTTTTGGTCACTCTGATGTCCCCAACTTGGGACCTGTGGCTGATTCTGTAACTTGCTTCAGACAAATGACAAATTTATTCCATCCCTGCTGTTTGTTTAGTCTTTCTGGGGCCCAATTATTTTCTTTAGGGTATGGTAATTTGTAATAGAATTAGGCACATTTTTCTGTAAACACGGTCACATGCACGAGGTATTCCTGAATTTAAGAGGAAGCAAAGTTGGGGAAAATAAAAAGAAAAAAAAGTCAGGGAAGGGGAGATGGGGGGACTGAAGAGGGTATAGGGGAGATAAATGGTGATGGACCAAGACTGACGTGGAGGGTGGACACCTACTACAGGGTACAGAGATGTGTAGTGGGATTGAGCACCTGAAACCTGTATAGTTTTGTTAACCAGTGTCACCCCAATAAGTTCAGCAAAAAGAAAACAAAAAAAGAAGAAAAGGGGGGAAATAAATAGGAAGAAGGAGTTCTCGTCTGTTGCAGTATTTCTAATAATGATACTAGTGTCGCCGGGCTCTGTGCTGCTCACATTCATAAACAGGGCCTTTAATTTGTCTTGAGCCGTCTACACACATACTCTAAATAAAATTATAAGTTAAAATAGATTCTCTGACTTACTACTTCATCCTGCTCTCCCTTCCCCCATGTTTTTCCAAGAAATTTGGCTTATTTCCCACTTTCTCCATTTAGATATGTAGCAACTGCTATCTATATATTTTTTAAACAAAAAGAGACAAATGACCATTTTTTGAAGGATGAAGTGTGAAACTAAAGTAACTACTAATCAGTATTTCAGGGAACAGTTAAGAAAAACTATCCTCCCATCCTCCAACCCCCCACAAGAAAAACACTGCTCCAGAATCTCATTGGCGACACAGCCCACGATTTAGAGCCATGGTAAGCAAAGCGCCTTTGAACATACCAAAGGCAAGCCTTGTCACTGTGGCGTTAGGGTGCCTGGTGGGCTAGTCGTCAATACTTAACCCAAGAACAGCTTCCCAGTTGATGAAACAAGACTGGATTTTCCTTTCTCCTCAGCACACCATGGAAACAGGTTTTCCTGCCCCCCTGTACATGCAGAATGTGCATAAAGGGAGCTGATGAAAATTGCTCTGAAGGCTCCCCATACTGAATGGCGGTGATTGGACGTGATCCAGGGCCTGGGCGTCCGATGAAGGCTTTCTGTGCCTGAAGAGCAGGATTCTGTGTCCGAAGCTGGTGACATACTGCGTTCTCACAACTCAGATCTTGTTTCACACAGCAGATTATATTTGCAAGAACAAGAAAGACCATTCATTTATTCACAGATCCAATGATTGGTGTTTTTACTTTCTTGGACTCTTCCAGTCAGCAGACCCTGTGTGGGCCCCCGAGTAGGGATGTGCGGGGGACTCTCAGGAGCCAGGCCTGAGGTGGGGTGCCCCTGTGGAACAAGCCCCTAAGACTCCTCTGACCCCAGTGCCCTTCCAAAAGCTGCAGATGAATAACTAAATGTTGTTAAAAGGGAAAAAATACCCTCTTTAAATTGTATTAAATTGCCTGACCTGTGGTGGCGCAGTGGATAAAGCATCGACCTGGAATGCTGAGGTCACCGGTTCGAAACCCTGGGCTTGCCTGGTCAAGGCACATATGGAAGTTGATGCTTCCAGCTCCTCCCCCCTTCTCTCTCTCTCTCTCTCTCTTTCTCTCTTTCTCCCTCTCTCTCTCCTCTCTAAAAAAAATGAATAAATAAATAAAAAAATAAATTGTATTAAATTTATTGTGGCTTATAATTAGAACACTGTTTAGTTTTTTGGCTAAAATTTATCAAACACTGAAAAATACGTACTTTGTTTGTGACTGTCTGCTAGGGCAGAGGTCTTGCACAAACTGCTCCTGTGATCTGGGCACATCAACATGCACGAGATGCGTGTTCTTGCAGCACACATGTGTGCGTGTATATGCAGTAAGGACAGCCCCACTTGGCAGAATGAGGCAGGTCAGATGAGAGACAATGGGTGGGTGACAACTCTCCAGGGAGGTGACAGTGGAGCTGGTCCTCAAAATAATTTTTTTTTTTTTAGGTGAGAGTAGATAGTGAGGCAGACTCCCATATGTGCCCCAACTGGATCTACCTGGCAATCCCATCTGGGGCGATGCTCGAGTATCAAACTGTTTTTAGCAGCTGAAGCTGATGCGCTCCAACTGCGCTATCCTCAGCACCTACGGCTGACACTCAAACTAATCAAGCCACTGGCTGCAGGAGGGGAAGAAGGTGAAGGGGGAGAGAAGCAAATGGTTGCTTCTCCTGTGTGTCCTGACCAGAGCTGAACCCGAGACATACACATGCCAGGCGGACACTTTATCCACTGAGTCACTGGACAGGGCCATGAAATGAATTTTAAAAAGTGTTACTGAGACATAACTCACATCTCCAAACTCCACTCCTCTCCAGTGTCTAATTTGCTGGTTCTTTGTAAGTGTCTGAGTGTGCCACAGGCCCTGTGCCCACCAAAAATCACCCCTTCCACCCCACCCCAAGCCAACTCCATCCTGTCTGTCTGCGATGCCCACACAAGTAGAGTGACACAACACGAGGCTTCAGGGTGTGGTGTCCGTCACTCAGCACGGGTCTGAGAATGTTCCCGGCACTGCTGAGAGCACATGCTCCACAGCACAGCCACCCACTGTGTGTCTTTCAGCAGCTGGGGGACTCTGGGGCTGATTATTATGACATTTGTGCAAAAACCTGCATGTGGACACAGCAGAGGTGTGAGAGTTGGCCCAGCCACACTTCCTGCAAGTCTGGGCAGGTCTCACAGATGAGGAATGTGGGTCTAAGAGAAAGAGATAGGCATTCATCTAAAAAACACCCTATTTCCAATATGTTTTGGATTAAAAACAAATTCCATCTTTGTCAAACCATCTTCTCACACTGTGGGAGGACAGTTCCCCTGGTGGGGCTCAGAAGAGACAGGGTGTTGGTGAGGCTGTTATAGTTTAGGGGGACGTGGGATTGTAGAGAATCCTATTAAGTGTGCTACATCATACAGAGCAGGTGACACCTGTGAAGTCAGCTGTAAACACCTTCCGGCCTCTGGGGGCCATTCAGCAGGATAACGCTAAAACGAGAGTGTTCATCAGGGATGCCCCTTTGCATAGCGAAACCAGGTGCGCTTCTTCCCGTGGTCGGCGCACAGTCCTGAGAGCAGCCAGTTTTCTTGATCACGTTTTATCTTAAAACTAACTTGCATAGGCCAGGCGTTCCAATGCCCGAATCACGAATTCTTCAGGTAACACGTGGGGGCTCTAGGGATATTTGAGAACCCCCAGGAAAACCTTTAGGGCTGTTTACAGGTTTGGGGGATACATACTTTCGTACCCTGTGCTGTCACTCAGGTTGGGACATTTGAGAAGGTCCCTGACAGGCCTCTGTCCCTTTGCCCGTCATCAACTCCAGGGGACACATCTGCTCTCCCTCCTCCCGCAGGCCAGAAAAGCATAATCATCACAGCACAAAACAGCAGCCTGTGACCTAAGCAGTGTAAGTCAATGGCCTCTAATTCCAAAGCATCAGAGTTGGCAGAGAAGTTCGCTGCCCTCGTACCTGGGAGCTGTCCCTGTAGCAGTATGAGGATGGCTGGGCCTTCATCCACAGCTTCCGGCTGTGCCCAGGATGCACCAGTGACTGTGCTGAGCCTGCAGCACCTAAAATAAGACAGAGAAGGTGTCACAGGTCACAGTGGGATGCTGGGAACCAGAGAGCTCACAGCGTACCCCACTGTCCCTCTGCATCCTCCACACACACAACCCCTGAGAGTCACCTCTGTGACCTGGCCACTCTGAGGGGAGTGAGCATCCACTACACTCATGTCCTGCGAGGTTGAAACTCTAATAATATTTTATATCCGTCATTTGATTGTGACAGGTTTATTGAGTGTGCTCCTTGTGCCCAGCACTGTGTTCAGCCCTAGAAATGTAGGTTGTTGCCATCCCAGCAATAACTGAGATGTCATGTGACTCGCATGGAAGGGCCACTGGCCCCAAAAGGGCAGCTCAGCAATGGGAAGTGCTCCAGCCGCAGGTTGGATGGAGCAGGTTGGGCTGCCGATAAGCATTTCCAGTGAGCTGGACATGAAAGTCAGAGGTCCCACAGCAGCCAGACCACAACATTAGAACAGGGGGACAGTCTGTGACTCCCCAAGCCCAGGGTTATGAAGACTTAGGCCTATGTTCAGTCTTTAGAGAAAGAGGGAGCAAACTCATGGAAAACGCAGGAAAGAATCTGATGAAAGTCAGAGATAGAGGGACTAGGTTTGACATGGGAGGAGGAAGCACCTGGTGTAAAGATGGCACCATGTGTCCTGCATGGGACAACTGGACAATGCAGAGCAGGGACACAGGTCTCAGGGGCAAGGAGTCCAGGCAAAGATTCAGACACGCAGGTTCTGCTCCTGTGCTGTTCCATGCTGGGAGGCACAGGTTTTGTGCAAGTGGTATACATGGGGAATTAAGACAAAGATAAACAGATAAATGAACAAACAGCAAGTCTGTGACAGACGTAGTATCTAACGTCTCTGGGCTTTGATGTTCTCGTCTATGGAACAAGCAGTGAGACTGATGTTTAAGAGTCTGTACAATTCCAGAATGCCAATCAATGGGAGAATAAAAAGGTATCATGTGTAAGAGATCAAGAAACCATTTCCCCTGTGACATGGGAGATTCCCTGTCTCAGAAGGTTAATATGAAGAGCAAATAATACAACACACGCGGCCCCAACTTGATAAAATGAGCCTCTGTGAGTGTTACATTTTATGATGGATTATCCTTGTTATAATTCTTCCTGCCCAGTAGGTTTGCCTATTTAGGTTACAAATGAGTTGTTGGAGTTAATGTGTTTTGGTAAGTGCAAGTAACAAGGATGTAAATAATAGATAGTTGTTAATACAATTAAGAATTATTCTGCTATTGCTCAAGTTTACAAGCACCTATTCCAGGGAAATTATAAACACATTATTTAACAACAATTAACCTTAACAGACAGCCCTGCCTATTGTCCCCAGAATGACAGAAAATTGCCTGAACGTGTTAATATTTGGACATTCTTCACACCAACAAAGTTGGTTGTGAATGCTATTCGATTTGCTGAAACTTCCCTAGAACAAAAGATGATTGTTTATCAGATGGGAAGGAAAAAGTGATATGAGAAGGCATCAAAAACCCAAAACAACATTTTCTTTATCCTGTGTTTACCCATACGGCTGTTGGTGACAGAGGTGCCCTCTGCCTACCCACCTCCACCCACCTGTCCCTGTCTGACTGTTTCTGTTCCTATAATTTCTCTCTCTTTCTCAGGGAAATCTCTGAAAGACCCTCAACATTCTCAATTCCCTCCTCTAGCCCCACAACCAAGGTCACTTGTTCTCGTTTGCATGACACGTAGAGAACGCAGAGCTGACCCGGGCACAGGCATGCTGTTTCACCAGTGGTCCGTGCCATCCCTGCCGTCTGGAGCGAGGTCACCCTGTACTCTCAGTCTGCAGGCACTTGGTAGGAACAAAAGGGGAGAAGAGCGTGGAGTGAGGGACGAGAGGGACAGCCCGGCAAGCTCGCTCATACTGAAGGCAGCAAATAAACGAATGTAAAAGGACAAGAGTTCATTGTCAGCTGCCAGATGCCATCTAGAGGGAAGGAAGCGTGACAAGCTCTGTGCGTCTCAGGTCCCTGTCAATTTCATGCGCAGAGAACACGATTGATTCTTCCAACAAAAAGTTACTGTCTGAGCGTTCTTTAATAGTTTTGCTTGCAAAACCCTCAGGTATGGTTTGTTTTGTTTTCGTGTTGCTCTGTGTCAGGTTCTTAAAATGAACAGCACAAACTCTGCTCCACAAGAGGTCAAGGTCAAATGAAAAATAATCACAGATTACAGCGGAAGCACCAAGGGCTCATGAACATCGTCTACCTGCATCGGACGCATGCATGTGCTTAATTTGTGATCTCCCACTAGTGGAGCTTTCTAAAGGCAGAGATGTGGTTGTTCTGCCCATTTTTATTTTGTCAGTGCCCAGGACCACGCGTGGCACACCCAGAATGGATGGACAAACCTTGGAGCTTGGCACTGGACGTTGGGTGGGTTATCATTGGGAATAAAATAGACACAACCTTTGCCTTCAGGGAGCCTGCAGTTTATCCATATAAAAAGATATTAAATCAATACATGTACAACTATATCATTAAAGCAGCATGATAGCAAGGACTGTACAATTAATTATGCTTGAACATGGTGACAGCCCGCTCAGAAAGACAAAGAAGAGAGGCCATCTGAGCTGTCTGGAAAGGTGACCAGGGATGATTCAGGCAAAGGTGAAATTTCTCCTATTTGGAAAACGATTTTATTACAGAGAACAAGCAGCATTTACAAAGCTTATTAAGTATCCTGATGTGTTCAGGAAATGACAAGACGTCTGAGTCGGGTAAGGACTCACAGAGGAGAGACTCAGCTGGACACGGGAGTGGGCAGAGTTGCGGGACGGACAAGGCCAGACCAAATCCAGCTCCAGTCTTATGGTCATGGGTGTGGACTTCTCCCAAGTAAGGGGACCCCCGTGAGGACTTTTTTTTTTGGTATTTTTCTGAAGTGAAAAGCGGGGAGACATGCGCCCAACTGGGATCCACCTGGCGTGCCCACCAGGGGGCGATGCTCTGCCCATCTGGGGCGTTTGAGTCATTCTAGCACCTGAGGTGGAGGTCACAGAGCAGTCAGTCCTCAGCACCCGGGCCAACTTTGCTCCAGTGGAGCCTTGGCTGAGGGAAGAGAAGACAGAGATAGAGAGAAAGGAGAGGGAGAAGGATGGAGAAGCAGATGAGTGCTTCACCTACGTGCCCTGGCCGGGAATCGAACCTGGGATTTCCATACACCAGGTCGATGCTCTACCACTGAGCTAGCTGGCCAGAGCCCCCAGTGAGGACTTTTAAATGGAGTTTTAGAAAGAGCTCTTCCTCTATATTTACATGTAAAATACAAATAAAGGAGCACTGTATGAGCCAGGTGTGGAGAGTCTGAACCCAAAACGTAGAGGAAGAATGACAAGCGCACCTGGATGTAAAGTGGTTCAGACAAAACAGGAAACACAAGGTGTCCAGCTCTCACAAAGAGGAGACTTTGTGGCACCAGCTTCACTGAAAATGTATTAAACTAGGTTTCATTTTAACTTTTTATGAAGAGTTGTGAATTTTTATGACAGAGGATGACCCTGAAATGGTGGTTTTCAAACAATATTCTGTAGAACCCCAGCCCCTGGTGGTGTCTCAGGGGTCCCTGGAGGGGTCGCATGAGAAGGAGTCCAGCACCATCTGTAGGGTGTCCCCCCAGTCGGAGAAGTCTGCCCCACTTTGTGATGTGTGTGCCCTTGTGCTTTATCACTTGAGAGCTCTGTGCCAGGAGCCAGGGGCATACATATCCTATTATCTCTGTCTGTTTGTCTATCTCTTTATATACACATATATATCCATATATGAGACAATATTAAAACTGTTCAAGATATCGATTTATAATGTCAGAAAATATTAACAGTGGTTTGTGTGAGAAAGGATAACAACATAATCAAACTAGAAGTTATTCATTATTTTGAGGAAAAACAACCTCTGAAAGAAAAGTTGAAGTTGCTTAAACTTCCGCTGTGAAAGCGACGACCACTGAAGAGGAAGAACGAAGCCGTCTGTCACAGGCGGAGAGGTGAGGGGAGTGGAAGGCAGTGTACACATCATTGACAGGTCTGCCAAGTCCCCAACAAGTGGGACCGGGAGCTGTCAATGGGTGGAGGGCACAGGGATGCACTCGCAAGGGGCCCCACATGGGGTGCCAGGAAGGGACGATGGAGGTCGCAGGAGTGAGAGGTGCACAGGGAGGGGACTCATGGGGCTAAGCCAGTTAGATGGCAAAAGGGCTCATGCACTGTGTCCTTTAACTGTGGAAATAGACTGGCATACTGAAGCTTGCTGACACCTCTGGGCGCTGCTGCTGCCCCTGCCTGTTGCCATGGTCACTTTTATTCCATAAAACAGATGTTTCCATCGAACAGGATAACAACAAAGCTGCTGACGTGTGCATGCAAATAAGCTGATACGATGAAGGAAGAAATGGATCTTCTCAGCTCAGGTGACATGTGTGACATTTTCAGGGGGCCAGCCAGGAGGTGATGCTGTGATGGCTCATTAAGCCCAGGGCACAGGACTGCTTGTACAGAAGTTCTAAAGCTGCCCAGCTAAGGGTGGGTTGGAAAGACAATGCACATAATATTGAACTAAATAGTATTGATCAAACATTTGACCCAAGTTTGGAAAGAGGTAAGAAGTTTAACAGCTGAGGAAACCTATTGACTGAAAACCTGATGTGATTGTTTATTGACACATTTTGCTGTAAAAAAAAAAAAATGTAGCCACAACCACAGCAAACACAACACATATTAAACATGCTGTGGCTTACCCTGTTTTCAGACCTCTCTGTTCAAAGTGGCCTCCTGCCCTGAGTCACACAGTTTATGTCGTATCAAAATCCAAAACACAGCAGCTTCACTGAAGAGCCTACTTTCTTGGCAATGAGCTAGTTATTCGACAAGGCTCACACACTTTCCTGTTTAACTGGAGGATGCACACAAGCAGTCACAATGGTCCCGGTCGTGGTGACAGTAACAGAAACAGTGGTAATGACTGTAGTCTCAGCAGCACCATGAACCCGCAGAGAAAGAGGGGCTGCAGTTGGGCGAGGCGCTCTGTAGTCTGGACGTTACTGAGAGTTGGGTTTAGTCCTTAGTTATAGAGTTTTCCATTGAAACCCACTGGAAAGAAGTTCTTTAATAAATTCATTTGGGAAACATGGATAGAACAAGATGCTCTATCATATCCCCTGCCCCTGACAACCTGGACCCCAAATGTCTGTCTGTCATACTGCCTTTGAAACCCTTCAGCATCTTTCACATTACCTGTAAGGTTCTTCAGGGCAAGGACATGAGTCACACCCAACAAATTGAATGTGTCTTGAACAAGGAGATGAGGGTGAGTTGAGTATTAAAAACCCATTTTCAATTTTAATTTAGAGAAGGATTTGACTCTTAAGAATTGGACAGATGGTGCTCTCACTCAAACCCAGTGAACAGCGCTGATAAAACCAAAGTGGTAACAACAGACTTGAGGGTCTAATCAGCCAGAGGGCTTTCACTCACCCCTAATACGTGTGAGTGATAACCTTGCACTTAAGTGTTATCCAGCAAAGGACATAAAACCCCAAGTCCACCGCTTGTCACAATCCAGACAAGCACATATACTGTGTTGAAGCCCAGAGCCGGCCTCCTCCTCACAGCTGAGCTCTCTGATATGAGGATGCTTGAACACTCTCACTCAGCTCCTGGGACTTACATGACATAGAGCAGGAGCCCAGGGGACAAACATCACGAACAACATACACTTCTCCCCTCCTCGTACTCGACCAGGGCCACTGAGCCCCAAACACACTGCAGGAAGCAGCAGCAGCATCAGAAAAGTGATGACGGCAATCTGAGGACACAAGTCCCAGCCTGGCGTGGGCCATTAAATCTCTGCGTGACCTCAAGTAGTCCCATGTGATCAGATTGATATTCAAATAGCTCACCACTAACGGGACTGGGCTCATCCAATCAGTGCAGACAGCTTGGACACCAGGTCTGCTCATGGCCTGGAGATAGCTGGGGTCTCAGCACCACTGATGTCAGAGGGATAACTCCTTGTTGTGAGGCTGTCCCCCTCATCCTTAGCTCTCATGGCCAAAAATGTCTGTATACACTGCCAAATGCCCCCACCTAGGGGAGCCTCCATTGATAATCACTGGAAATCATTGAATTAAGTTCAATTACTCAATGAATTGGTTCATTGAAAATCCCTCCTTTCCTTCCCTTGTAATCCTTCTCCATTCCCTTAAATCTGAGTTGAATTGAGCACAGGCTCACCAGGTTGAGCATGGGGTTGTTGGTTGAGCCCAAGGTCTCTGGCTTGAGCAAGGGGTCACTGGCTTGGCTGGAGCCCCTGGTTCAAGGCACATACAAGAAAGTAATCAATGAACAATTAAAGTGATATATAACTATGAATTGATTCTTCTCACCTCTCTCCCTTTCTGTTTGTCTCTCTGTGTCTCTCTTGCAAAAAAAAAAAGGTGGTTCTGGATATAAATGTTTTCCCTTCAGTACATAAATCATGTCACTCAACAAACACTCTTCCCTGACCAGCAGAAGACACCTGAACAGATGTCAGAGGGAATGAAATGTAAACAAAACAGTCTCTGACCTTAAGATGTGTATTCCTTCTCTGCTCAGAGATAAAAGCAGATAGAGCTCCCTAGTGGAAAGGGAGGCTCTCATCAAACAGTGTTGGGGGGGGGGGCACAGGGTGATTCAAATACAGAATTAATTCATAATTGATAAAAATTGCAAATAGAACTGGATCCTAAAAAGTAAACCTCCACTAAGATCAAGAAACCAACACTTCTCTTGATTTAAGGTGAATCTACTTCATTTTTCCTGGCCTTGTCATATAACCGGATCATTTACATGTGGGCTTATCTGTAAATGTGCACATGTGAACCCAGCACTGTAGTCACTCTAAAGGACACTTGAGAACCAACACCACTGTAGAGGAGCCGAGACTATTGGTAAGAAAATGTAGATGGAAGGGTTCAATGCACGCCAGTCTCACAATGGGAGTGTAGATTATTAATGCTGAGTGTGCCCTCGGGAACCCAGACTCCAGGAGCCCCAGGGAGCAACCTGTGCATCCCTCACAGCCACGTGTCCACACGCTCTCCTGTGCAGGTCTGTTGCTCATCCGGGGGCCTGTTCTCCATGACTGTCACCCCATCTGGCCACATTGTTCTCTGATCACCTTCCTGAACCCTTGTTTAGCCTCCAGGGACTCCTGGTGGCAAACATCATCTCCTAAATCTGCATGGACCTTTGTCACTTGGATGCAGAGGTCAGCTCCTCAGAGCAGATCTGGTCTCGGGGAGCTTGGGACTGATCTCCATCTATCCCCAGCACCCAGACCCCCTCACCTGCTGTCTCGGCAGGTAAGCACCATGCCCCAAATCTTTTCCCTCTTTGTTCCAAACCAAGGACACCACACAAACATATTTCTTCTGATCAGGGAGGGGAGTCAGGAACCCATAGTCCATTGTCCCCACTGAGTCGGGCAAGACACCCTGCCAAGGACGGCTGACCAGGCTCACTGTGCAGAGCCAGGAAACGTCATAATGTTGAGATAGAGTGACAAGGTCCAACCTGTTGCCAATATGACTGTGTGGAAGGAAAGACAAAAGGGAAGGGTGAGTAGAGCTGTGAGCACCCCAAGCCTACGTGAGGAAGGGGCTGAATCAGGGAAGCAGGAGTCGGGGGGGAGTAGGGGGAGATTGCTGAGAAGCTCCACTCAGTTGAGAGTTGGGTTTGTGGAGTTTGGGGCCAGCAATATTCAAAACACAGACACCTGCACAAAGTTGGAAAGGAGACTTGAGCGTCAGAAAGCATTTCTAGCTAGTGTTTAAATTTTTCAACAATTTTTCAGATTTGTTTTTAATGTTTATTTTATTGTTTTTAGAGAAAATAAGGGAGAGAGAGAGAAAGAGAGACAAGAACATTGATCTGTTCCTGTATGTGCCTTGACCAGGGATTGAACTGGCAACCTCTGTGCTTCAGGATGGTGCTGTAACCAACTGAGAAATCTAGCAAGGGCCAGATTTGTTTTGATGTTTAGAAAGGGGATGAGATCCTGGGATGGGGGGAGAGGACACCTGGACTCCACTGTGCTTCCAGGGCATGGACTCCTCATTGGCTCTCAGTCCCTATAATCCTTGACACTAGTCTGTGGACACAGGGTTTTTGGCCCCTGGAGAAAGGTACCAATGTATAAGAGCAATACCAGTTAACAGAAAAATACAATTGCTACTTCCATCTCAGTTTATTGTTAAGCCTAATCTGGAGGGACCCAAAACATTGAAGACACGAACAAAGTCCGACGATTACACATCAAAGCTTTATTGTCTAGCTTGGCCAAGCGGCCGCAACTCCAACAGAGGTCTGAGGGAGAGCGTGTGCCGGCCCTTTGTTCTACTTAGTTTTTATAGTTTTGTAAGTGGGAAGTACAGAAGCAAAAATTGTAATTAGGAACCCCTTACCACTATTGGTTATAGTCATATGTCCTTTAACATGATAGGACCACGTTCAATTTGCAATCCATACATTATTTTGGAGAAAACAAAATTTACAAGTCAACACAATGGTAGAAAGATGTCTTTTACATATTAAAAGGCATTCCTATATTATCTAGTGTTTATCTGCTATCTCTCTGTCCAGAGTCACACATGTTAACCACACGCATTTACATAGGAAAGGTAGTTTCTGTGGGGACAAATGCCCTCAAATGGCTCATTGCTAAAGAAAAGGTTTATTTTGGCTTTTCTCTCCCTGCACCTGGCTAGCCATTCACCCCTTTCCCCACAGGCATGGTAGAATGTCTGGGAATCCATGTTTTCCTCCCCTTTGCATTTACAATATAATGCCAAGGGCCATCCTGGTCATGCCAATCACACAGTATAGAGACTATTTCTCACAATTTCTCTGCACACCTTAACCCAAATTAATAAAATGTTCTTCAAGTCTCCCAAATTATTAATATTAATTCTGTAGCTTTCGGTACTTTATAACACCTGTGGGTGAGGTGGCGCAGTGGCTCCTCATTTATAAGTGAAAAATGTAGTCATATACAGTGTGGTTTTTATTCTACATGTATCACCGAGAAAGAATGAATTCTGTCTCTTTATTGTGCATTTTAGTTAAATATTTCTGATTATGGTGGACTCATGTTACAATATAGCAAATATTAATGCTTTCTGACTCTGCACGCATAGAACCAGCTCCCCCCACATTCAGTCAGTGATCACCTGAGTCTCCAACATCCATCAAGTTGCCAGATGGTGCAAATCAAGTGCTCAATAAATATTTACTGACTGTTGGGTAGATAAAATATATTATGCTCACTTTGTTAAAGATGGCGCTGCCCAAGTGGAAGGGGTCGCCCAGGTGATATTGTGTGTTAAGGGGCGGGCTGTGGGCAGGCAGGATCCTTGTAGCCTGGGGTTTGGTTTTAGGATTAAGCCTTTCTCACCCTTTTTGATGTTGGGTGGTGCGATCCCATCATGCCTCAGAGAAGTAACTTTGTATTAGAGACTTCCCTATTTTGTATATTGGATTAAAGGTTTTGATTTCTACACGATAAAATGGGGGCAGAATGGGAGCTTGCTCTCTTGGTTCCTGCGATTAATATGAGGAGAGAGTAGAGAGGAGAGCAGAAAGGCCATGTGGAGGAGGCCAGGAGAAGCAGCCAAGATGGCAGAGTGCTGAGTGAGAAACCAGTTTTGTGCAGAGTTTATGCAGGGAGAAGGAAGGAGATGGGGAACAGAGGTGAATAAGTTTGGTGAGCTAGAAACTGTTGGAATCCATGGGAGTCCAAAAGACCAGAGTAACAGGCTTTATTGAGAGGAAGAAAGGAACCCTGCTGGGCACTTCTCCAGGGAGAAGAGCACCGGTTACAGACTAGGGGCGGGTTATATAGTGTTTGGGAGAGCCTGAGGGGATACTGAAGCAAAAGTCCTGGTATGTCTGGAGCCCCTCCTTGGGGCAGCTTCTCAGTTTTTTGGAATTCCTTTGTCTCAGGGGTGATAGTCCAGTAAGGGTGAGGTCTGACAGATAAGCGGAACATCAAGAGGGCAGTTTGGAATTTACATATCTATCAGAAACCTTTTATTAAAATCCTGGATAAGTCAGTAGCTTTGTGAGCACTGAATGTGAGTGGGTTTTGGAGCCCAGTGTGTGTTTTACTTGCCCGCTGGGTGCAAGCTAGGATTAAAGTTGATGGCCCACCAGTTCTTGGCTCCGTTGTTTCTTTACCGACTGTCCGAATCCAATGTGAACCTGCATGGGCCAGGCTGCTGTGATGGTAGCGCTGGCTACTGGCTTTACAGTGACTCTGTGAATTAATTAGAAAAACACTCTATTGTTATAAAGTACCACACCCCAGATTCTGAAAGGCACTGTACCTCATTTCATCGAGTTCACGTAGAGACACCCAGTCCAGATGAACTTTATTAGAAGAGTTTTATTAGAGGAGGAGATTTATTAAATATGCCGGCCACATATGGCTGACACGGGGCATCAGGCTCAAATCGTGCAGTCCCAAAAATAGTTCAGGGGCTGCTTATATACTCTTTGTTGGGCCGTTGCCCAGGTGATATTAATGTGTGTCTCTCTGGGCAGGCAGAATCCTTGTAGCCTGGGGCTTGGTTTTGGGATTAAGCCTTTCCCACCCTTTTTGATGTGGGGTAGTACAATCCAATCATGCCTCAGAGAAGTGACTTTGTATTAGAGACTTCCCTATTTTGTATATTGGATTAAAGGTTGTGAAGCTACACTATAAAATGGGGGCAGAACGAGAGCTTGCCCTCTTGGTTCCTGGGATGACTAGCATGAGAGAACAGAGGGAGCAGAGAGGAGAGCAGAAAGAGGCCATGTGGCCAGGAGAAGCAGCCAAGATGGCGGAGTGCTGAGCGAGATGCCAGTTTGTGCAGAGTTTGTATCTGGGATAAGGAAGGAGATGGGAAACTGAGGAGAATAAGGCTGGTGAGCTAGAAACCTTTGATTCTAGGAAACTCGGATAAGTCAGTGGCTTTGAGAGCACTGAATGTGAGTGGGTTTTGGAGCCCAGTGTGTATTTTTTACTTGCCCGCCGGGTGCAAGCTAGGATTAAAGACTATGGCCCACCAGTTTGTGGCTCCGTTGTTTCTTTACCGACTGTTCGAATCCAAAGCGAACCTGCATGGGCCAGGCTGCTGTGATAGTTGCCCTGGCCTTAGATACTGGCTTTACACTCTTGATCACACATGGGCTGGGGAGAGCATGAAGTCATGGCACAGGCTGACAACATTTGTTTAGGGCAGTGGTCCCCAACCCCCGGGCCATGGACCAATAATGGTCCGTGGGCCATTTGGTACCAGTCCGCAGAGAAAGAATAAATAATTTACATTATTTCCGTTTTATTTATATTTAAGTCTGAATGATGTTTTATTTTTTAAAAATGACCAGATTCCCTCTGTTATATCCGTCTAAGACTCACTCTTGATGCTTGTCTCGGTCATGTGATACATTTATCCGTCCCACCCTAAAGGCCGGTCTGTGAAAATATTTTCTGACATTAAACCAGTCCGTGACCCAAAAAAGGTTGGGGCCACTGGTAGGGGATACACAGAAACTTGAAGACTTTCAAGGTAACACAATCAAAGACTTTTACAAATCTTTTAGGGTTCATCTTCCCTCATTAGCCTTTTTGCTTTCAAGAGTTCAGGAAGGGGGAAGAACTACAATCAATGCAAGATGGTATGTAAATTCTGCCTCCTATGGAAAGAGAAGTTTCTCAATTAACCTTTATTTTAGATTTAAAACTAAATGACCCATTGTTCTTGCAAGACAGAAACTTCCACATTCTTCTTCCTCCCCTCCCTAAAGGAAGGACGGGACAGGAAAGCCTGATAGGGAAGCCTGACCTTTCCTTTCAGAATATTAATATCAATTTTCAGCTTTTTGGTACCTTACAAAATTATGTAATTCCCAAGTATGAAACAATTAAAAAGCATCCCCTCCCCCCCAAAAACCCAAAAAACCCCTAAAATCCTGGAGGTTTGGCATATAGTAATATTTCAAAACCATAATGCAGTCTTTCACTTTGAAATAAAAAGAAACACTGTATCTTTACAATAGATTTTTTAAGCTTTTAAAAGCCCCAAAGCATATTTATTTTCAAAAATGAACCTGCAAACATCTGGCAGGAAGATACAAACTATTTTCTTTGGAGAGTATTCCTTAGTCTAAGATTTCTCCTCTATCGTTGCCATGACTACCAACCACCAAGTATTGCTGTGTAATTCATTCTCGCCATTGCACTGAATCTGAAACCAGCAGACTCCTGGTAATTAGAGGAGACAGCCTCAAAGGTGAACTTGACAGAATCTTCAAACACTGTGTCAAAGTCTGCTCTTGGGGGTGAGGCTCCGGGCTGTTGATGAAAAACTCTGTGAGCCTGGCTGAGATAATGGGGAAGTAGCTGGAGATCTGGCGGGGAGAAATACCTCACCACATTTAAATATGTCGAGTTCCCTCAAAAAAAATAGGCCTTTGATTAACTGCACATGCAGGTGACATGTTATCTGTTAGATAACAGCTGTCCTCTGCCCCTCTCAATTAGTTAGTGGTTCCTGACCTCAGGCATGCTCATGACTAGCTGGAGGGGGAGGGATCACACTTGTTCTTCCAAAACCTAAAAGGACCCTCTAGGGTGTGCTTATACCTATGACGCCTCCGATCTTAACTTTCTCATTAGCGCTGGGTGACTTACCCTGCTTTTAGGTAAGACAGCACAGCCTGTGAGTCATGCAGGGGAGAACAGGTCTTGTTTCCCAGCCATGGCCTCACATGATTGCATTCTCCCTGAGTGCAGGCAGGTGGCTGCCTCTACCTGTGTGAGGAAGGACCGGCAGAGCCGGCTGCCTCTAAGATGGATGCTTAGTTGCTCTCCTTGACTGGCAGGTCATGCATTTTTTTTTTTTTTTAAATTGAGGCCAAGAGCCACACATACATCCTCCAATGTCAGGTGTGTCTTTAGTTTCCAGAAAGACTGGAGTCATATCGCTGCATTTTAGCCTGAAAGCAGCCTCCACAAGTGTTCTTGTTGAGCTTCTGCATCTCCTGAGATGGTGGGTACGTTACAGAGAACATGAGGGAGTAATCCCTGCCCATCTTCACGGTGTTCCCGCAGGGGCAGTGGAGGAGACAGACCCTAGAAAAAAAGAAAAGAAAAATAACAAGAAAGGGTGGGAGGGGGAGAGAGGGAGAGCAGCAAACAAGCTGCTAAATGTTCTGAATGACTTGGAGTCTGATCTTGCATCCTGCATTCAATCACATATTAGCTCAGTCAGCACAGTGTCCAGCCCCGTCAGTCACTGTGCTGTGTGCTGGGCCTCCTCAGAGAAGAAAGGCTGACTGAGAACGAGGGTCCTCCGTCACCCCTGCTGACCATGCGTTTCCTCTGTTCTGAACATCATGACATAGCTGACTACACATTATTCATTTTAAAATAAAGTATGCCATTTTAATGGTGGAATAAAGATCTGGCAAGGGAGAGGGATCCTTTGTGAGCCACAGGGCACACAGCATGAGGTTCCAGATGTCAGAGAGCACAGCCCAGAAGAAAGCTTCCCAACCAGGCTGGACCTCCCAGAGGCACTCCTTGCGTAGATGAGAGCTGCAGTAAAGTGACCCGAGCCAAGGATGCTCAGACGCCACATTGCCTGTCCTCTCTTGTTTCCCAGACCTCTATTCCCTGCATCTCACATCGACACATGTGTGGGGGAGGGGGCAGTATGCTGGGAAGAAGGACTTGGCTCACATCTTTTGCTGACAAGTGGGAAAGAGCGCTGACCTTGTCACCAGCCCCGCTGACACAGAAGAGGAGGAGCCAGGAAAGCCACGTGTCCTGAACTTAACGGTAGGAGCGACCGCAGGAGAGCTCCCTTGCCCCCTCCCGCCACTGGAGTGAATAAAGTCCTTGTTCTTGTCTCAGTCTTTCTTTAAGAAAAAGTGAGAACAGAAGCATAAACTGTCCTTGCCTGTAACCATGATGATTGACCTTTTTGCCAAGGTCATTATCAAAGGTCCCTGTGCCTCCTATCCCTGAATTGCCCTTCAGTGCTGTGACCCCAACCCCATGACCGCCCCCCATGTCCCACACCCTCTCATCTGTTAGGAAAACAGTCTACAGCCTCCACTCAGTAATGACTCGACAAGAAAGAAGGACCTAAGGAGAAAAATATGCCAGTTATACTGATTCCTTTACCAACGACTGATAAGAGAGGACACCTTTTTGCTGAAGTTGTTAAGCTTTGGTTTCCGGGCGTGATACATCACCCCGTCAGCCCGACTCCATATTTTATGGCGAAGCAGGACCTTCAGGAGTCTGCAAGCCTGGGGCAATGCTGTCTTCCCTGGGGGAGGACTGAACCAGCACGGTTCCTGATAACAGCGTTCGGCTGGAGCCAGGCTACCACATTAGGCTGGATGAGCACAAAGGGATCATCAGATGTCCCTTTTCCACCATCCGTCCAGGTGTCTGTGATGGGAAAAGTGTTCAGTAGCAGCAATTATATCATAATAAAACTCAGCAGAACGTGTTCATAGGAGAGACTAACACCTACTGGCAGTGGTGGGATTCAGCTGGTTCACACTCTTTTGGCAGAACCGATACCTAATTTTTTATTTAGTCCTGTGAACTGGTTGTTAAAATGTCACTTGTAATCAGAGTTCTATCCAATGTGGAAATCACAAATTTATATTCCTTACTCTTTTTTAACATTCATCTGTGCAACAGTGTAGGGCAGAGAACTGGCTGTTAAATTATTTGAATCTTACCACTGCCTATAAGCAGATAGCTGCTGCAGGCTCTGTGGCTCAGGACACTCAGAGACTGGATCCTAGAAACCTCCCCATAGGAAGAGCTCAGTGATGGAGAGCCCTCCACCTTCCCCCACTGTCTTCTAAGCTCAGGAAGAAGACACTGAGGTGACCCAACACAACTACTTGTGTTTGCTTTACCATTGTTTTACTTTCATATTTGAATAAAGGTATTCAAATAGAGGCAACATTTTCAGATAGTCATCCTTTAAATATGACATTTACATAATAAAATCCAAGTGGCATATTTGTATATCTTTGTACTCGAGTCCTGATCCCCCTCCCCCTGGGAGCAGACTGTGTTGCTACTGAAATTGCTTATAAATTGTGGAGTAAAACAAAACCAACCTTTATCTCCAAACCTTGTAGGTCATACTTTTATTGAGTAAGAAACCATTATTTTAGCTTAAAAGGTATGCTTGTCTAGCTCATGTCAAGCTATGAAAAACCCTGCCTTTATAAACAGATAATAGGTAAAGTAGACTAGATATAATATTTGAAAGTTAACTCGACTAGAAATGCATATTATCAAATATCCAAAAAGGGAATAGTTGGTCAAATATAAGAATAGCTTGCACACTTAAAAAGAAGAAATATATCTTAGAATATGAAAGAAGAAGCAACTGAGTTCCTAATATGCCAACCAGAGCAACTGAGAAAGCTCGGTCTGGAGACACAACGATGAGAGGTGGTGATGACCATGAGTACTAAGGAGCCGAAGCTGGCGATCTCAGCACCCTGGGGCACTTAGCACAGCTGCCCAGATGAGACTGTTTGTCCCTTCTCTCACAGGCCTTCACTGTCATTGTTTTTTAAATGAGATGCAATTGGCATGTAACATTATGCGTGTTTCATGTGTACGACATCGTGATTTGCTGTAAGTATATTGTGACAGTTACCACAATAAGAGCGGTTACCATTCATCACACACACAGTTATCATTTTTCTTGTGATGAGATCTTTTAAGGTCTACTCTTAGCAACCCATGAATCAACAGGGCGTTTTATCAGAATTTCTGGGATGTCACAGCAAAGTGTGCTAGAAAATCTCAATAGAATATAAGAAAATGTAAAAATGTATTCCGAATTTCCAGAAAAAATGTCCCAGGAAGTTTACATATTTAAGACACTCCTCAAATCAAATAATGCAATCCTAGAATGTGACTATCTTTTACTAGAGATAAAGGTACGTTCCCTGTAAATTTTTCCTCTCTCAATTCATATTTAAGAATACATGAGACAGAAAACTGTTAAAAAGAATGATGTTTGAGGACAGAAGAGTACTGAGCTAGGAATCATGTCACTAAAACCTGGGGCTAGCTCTGCCACTTACAGTCCCGGGATATGTCCCCCAAACTCTCTGTATACTTGCACCCTTGTCTGTACAGTGGAAACATTCATGCCTGGCCTGTCTACTAGTGATTTTTGAGAAGAGAGTGGTAAGGGCCCTTTGAAACAATGTGTGCAAAGATGCTTTGGAAATAATTAGATACTTACACATACAAGTTATTGTTACTATGTTTAGGGTTTGTTACAAATGAGCTGTTTTTATGTAGCACAGAATAGGGAGGGGTGTGGCAAACCAACTAGGATTTAAGAATGAGGCTACACTAAAATAAAAAAAAATAGTATCAAGCTGGAGATACCATTTTGTCTCTCATAATGGTTTGTTTCTACAACTTTAAAATCTGACTGGGCATTTAGAACCAAAGCAGAAGTAAGACTTAGCAAGAGAGTTTTCAGGCCTGAAGGACTGAAATGCTCTGCTAACGCTGGGGGCTGTAGGCTGGGTCCAGGAGCAAAAGGAGAACTGGCCATGAGGGGTCTGAGGAGGCCAGCGCCCAAGGCATGTCTGGGTTGTTCTGGGAACGGTGTTCTCGGGTGGCTGCGTCAGGTGTCATGTCCCCAATAGCCACAGCAGCTGCTCACTGGAACCTCTGGCATCTTCGGGAGAAATGGCCCTGCCGTGACTAGGAGGGGCGGATTTGCTGGTTGCTAGCCCTGCTGGCTGCCCTGCCAAGTCTGTCTGGAGTCTGGAGCCAGCTGACCCTCAGTTTGAGCCAACCCCACTGTCTGTGTGTGAGCTCTGGACAGTAGAGGACAATACTTTTGCTCATGATACCAGGGTGACAGCACACTCAGCTTGCCTTCCCTGATGACACACATCTGGGGACCGGAGTGCTGTGTCTGATGGCCTACAGCTCTTATTGGGAGAGGAAGTCAAGGACATGGATTCCAGCAGCACTTCTTTTATGATTTCAGGAGAAAAATCGATGAATCCTTCTGACTATGACTCAATGTAATGTACAGATTATGGTGAAAACTAATTCTCCCTTTCAGGACTATGAGCTAAATTTACACCTTTCAGTAATAACAACTTCAATTACATTTTTCAAGTTCTCCCTGAGGATTTGTTATCATAAGCCTAACTCTCAAAATCCCCTTCTCCTCTGACCACTGAGCTCAGGCTTCAGAAGATACAATGATGCATCCTGCTTGTCCCCGGCTCTATGGTGACATAAACCATCTGAAATATTCTAATGCAAAGCAAATGACAAGATAGTCAGGAAAACAATAGTGATGAGGATCACTTAACAATATCAAGTCATTGGGATAAACTTCTTCCAAGAAAACTATGAATGTATTCAACAATACTGAAGACAACTTCATGGAACACTAGTGGATTCCTGTGGTGAAATCTGGTACATCAAAGCCAGTGCTGGGCTCTCCCTGCATATTAACCCCCTGATTGTTGTCATTTTTAAGTCTCTCGAGCATTGATTTTTATATACAAATAAATCTGGGTTCTGAAAAACACAAAACTGAAAACCACTCTTAGTGGAAAGAGCTGGGTTCCCACACTGAAGTGCTCAGAGTTTGGGGAGGGGACCAGGTGGCCCTGAAGATGGGTGTCCCTATGTTCCCTGGTCCCCCCGACCCACACCACTGATGGCTGCCACCAGGGCCCACCCAGAGCTGTCGCACCCCAGATGCAGAGAGCTATAGTCCCTGAGAGTTGTCCTCAACCAGCGGGGGACTCAAAGACTGGAATGAACTCCGCATGGCTCCTCAGTGTATCCTCCAGGGAGGAGGTGTTATATCGGAACAACAAGAAACAAGCGTCTTGCCACACACACAATTAATTAGCCAAATTAAGAAGTCTTTAATGCCAGCACGCATACCACATGGAGACCAAAGCCTTTCAAATCAATGTGGTTCCGACTGCAGTTTGGAATTAGATTTTATAGGTAGAATTACATACTGATTGAGAATGGGGAGGGAGAAAGCATAGCAGTAAAACAAAGCAGTGAAACAAGCTTTCTTACAATGTTTATCTAGGGTTAATTCAGGGAGAAACATTCTGAGAACACCTGCAACCTTGCAAAGCTAGCCCAAGGCCACAGTCTGGGAGACCAGCCTCAAGGCCAGGAATAGGGAGCCTTTTTCAGAAAAAGAAAGTTCTGCTAAAAGTCTCTTTGTTTTAGAGAAAGTAAGTTTTGCCAAAAATTATTCATGTTAGGAGCCTTTCTTTTCCACACTTTAGAGGCACATAGTGCTACTCTCTCCTGCTAGTTGTCACTCTCCCTGTCCCTTGCCACCTCTCCCCACATAACCCAGCTGCACTGAGCCCCCATCCTAGGAAACTGAGAAAGAACGGGCTGTGGGGCAGAGGAGCCAGACCTTGTGTATGGTCTGTGAACAAATGGTACATTAGAATTAGCATCTCAAGCACTAGCACATTAATCCTATGTTTTCATACGATGCTGACAGTTTATTACTACTGTGTGCAGTGAAAGTTACTTGATTTTAGAATTGTGCAAGGACTTTATAAACACTCAGGAAGTCACTGGTTGCCATAGCAATACTTGCCTGTCCTGACCTAACGCAAGGATCCATGAAGCAAAATATATACATCATCACTATGTTACATACATTAAAGTATTTGTTTCTGAGGAAAATTCTAGGTTTTTTTGTTTAACAGGAAAAATGTAAACTTCAATGCTAGCTAAAAATGCTAATTTAACAGGGAATCAACGAAAGAATTCCTTTCTTAGAATCAAATCACTTGCTGGGAGGTAATCAGCTATTGCAATTGTACTGCGGATGACCAGTCAAGTCTCTGCATGAACTCTACCCTCACCTTTCATTCTGTTTTCATACATGATCATTCTCAGTGATTCGGGCAGCAGAGGACAGCCCCTGACCCTCATGCCCAACATGGCTTCAGCACAAAGGCATTAGGGAAAATAGAGCTTATAACACTTATCGTGCCTCAGGCACTATGCTGAACACTCAACGAATAATCTTATTTACTTTCCACAGCCTGCTAATGAGGAAGAGACTATTTTTAGCATCACCATTTTAAAACGAGGGAGCTGAGGTGCAAAGCAGCAAAGAAGTGGTCAGGTGGCCGGAGCACAGTGTGTCTGCCTCCAAAGCCCATGGCCCCCATTTTGGTGCTGGGCTGAGTTTTCTCTGCACCAAATTTCCCTGGCTTCTTTCGCTGCCCAGGAAACAACCCCACCAGGGGACAGCAGGCTGGATAATCTGCCTGTTGCTCACCTGACACTGTATCACACCCCTGATGCCTGACCTGCATTTCACCAAGTTAAACACATCGGATGCCAAGTTTTCTTTACCACACCAAAAGGCTTTTATGCGATTATATCACATCTACGCCCCAGATGGTGGCAATGTGAAGATGCCCCGGTTTCAAGATGTGTCCTGACTACACTGTGGTTACATTTTTTTTTTTTAAGAATGAAATCTTACCCTTGTAACAATGTGAATGGACCTAGCAGGCATTATGGTAAGTTAAGCAATTCAGAGAATGAAAGACAAATTCTGTGTGATCTCACTTATAGGTGGAATCTAAAAAACAAACAAAACAGAAACAGACTCATAGACACAGAGAGCAGACTGAGGGCTACCGGAGGGGGGGAGAGACTGGGCGACAAGGTGCAGGGGAAACAGACACACACTTCCCATTATGAAATAAGTCGGGGGTGTAAAGTGCAGGCCAGGGAATATACGGTCAACAAAGGCACAATGACTTTGCACGGTGACAGACAGTTGTCAGAGTCCATATGGCGATCGCATCGCAAGGTATACAAATGTCCAATCACTATACTGTACACCTAAAATTAACACACTATTGTATGCCAGCTATACTTTAATGAAAAAAACTGTTTTAAACTTTTAAAACCAGTGAAGTAGTATAATCTGTATTGATTAATGCTGACTGTCAAAAACCCTTTATATGTAGTTTGGGGCCTTACTCAGCAATCTGACTTTGATTTCTGTGCCATGAGCATATTGTCCAAGAGAAAAATCATCGAATTCTAAAGTAGTCTAGGCATGTGTCATGTCCCTGACTCAGGTGTGACTCCCACTCAAGCAAGCTACATTATAGTCACCATGAAGTCCCTTTCTAGACTTAAAAAAAATTACGATGACTGTGGATTTAGTCACTGGTGACCGGTTTCCTGCCAAGTGTTGGAAATCCTGCTGGAAATATTTTGTATCTTTCAGTGTTTGTAGCATCACAGAATGTGAGTCAGAAGAAAGCTTTTTGTGGCTGCTGGTCCAATCTCCTGTCTGGTAGGAATCACCGGGTCTGTGAGAGTGACACACCGCAGAGCAATGAAGTCACCGTGGACCACTTAAACCAGGTCAAACTATTATGTGTGTTATTTGGCAAAATACAAGATTGAAAATAGTGAGTCCAAAATTATGTTGCAGAATCCTCATGAATGTCCTCATTGCCCGCTACCTGTGGTGGTGACAGCCAGGGCACCTCCCTGATGGTGGGACCCAGGGGCCACCACTCTGGTTGTAGGCTGGTGAGCAGCACCTGTCCCTTACTTTGCATCCACGCAACAGCAAGCCACTGTTGTCCCTTCTCAGCTCCCCAAACGGCAGCCTTTCAAATGTCCTCCTGACAAAGCCTCTTCCTGTCACGTTGTGTCCTGGCTGCTAGCGTGTCTCTTGTTCAACACACACCGTTGTTGGTTAAGTACATTGGCTCAGATGGCAATGTCAGCAAAAATACCAATTAAATAATTGTATGACATCTTGATTGTTATGACTAACTAGTTAATAGTCATGAAGGATAACAATAGCTCCATTGTTACTGAGCATCCCACACCAAGGGATGCTCCCTGTTACAGAGAAGGCCAGCGAGAAGGGCTGGACGTCGGCTCAGCAGTCCCTGCAGGCCATGGGGGTGAAGGGAACCACAGGAAGCAGCTATGGTCAGAATGTTGGGCTGGATGCAGATGCTGCTCAGTGCCTGCCACTTAAACCAGCATCAGACCACAAGCTGGTGTTAGGAATAAATGGTCACAAAGCACAGAGAGCCGTCATTTGCTTTTCAGTGACAAATACTTCAAATGCGTGGTTTCCTAAAGTGATTGCTTATCTTTCACTAACATTTTGATGAATTAAAACTGGGAGATGGGAGAGCTTTTTTGAAACTGAGAACTCAACACCATAAACCCGCACGTGTGTTCCTGACCCCTGCAGGAAACTGTCCGTGCAGTGTCGTGTCTCACGCGGCACAAAGCAGAATTCAACACCATAAACCCGCGCATGTGTTCCTGACCCCTGCAGGAGACTGTCCGTGCAGTGTCGTGTCTCACGTGGCACAAAGTAGAGGCCTCCCTCTCACTCCCGCTTTGTGTCATGAGCTCTTGGTGGGTGCTCACCAGCCTGTACCCCTGATGCACTCCAGAACACGTGGCCAAGAGCACAGTCAATTGACAGAGCAGTCTCGAGTGCAGACACAGTGAGCAGACTGCCCCCACTCAGAGCTGGGCAGCCAGGCACACATGCATGGTCTGAATCCACACCGTTCAGCAAGTTTTCTTAAGATGCAAAGCAAGGTCTGACTTGCTCTTGTTAAAATGAAATTCCAGTAATTTATTTGGCAACATGTTCACATCCTCAGAGGACCTCAGTCTCTAATGGCACCTGTTCCAAAGGTTGGAACGAGACTTCTCAGTGACCAAGACATGCGGTGAATAATGACTTCGGTGACCAGAAAAATAAGCTTTGATGAAAAGATTTCTAAAGTGTTTGACGTTTGGCCAACAATGGGCTTCAAATTTAAAATGGTGACAGTGACTACATATGAGTATTTGCTAAAAAGAAAAAAAAAGGCTTTACTTTAATGAACCTTAATGCATTCAAAGATATTCAAAGCTATTAGAAGAATGAATTCCAATGAGGCAAGTTGGAATAATTTAAAATATTGCTCAACAATTCAATTAACCTTTCAAAATTGCAGAGGAAACAAAGTAACATACTGTGCTTGTGTTACCTTGATAAAATACCAAATACAGAGATGGCACTCAAATACATGATTGGCAGTACTTTCCAGGGAAAATTCTAACCTTCCTGCCTCTCAGCAGTGATGGACATGATATAGAATTAGTAAAGGTTCAGGATAAACTCACTTGCTCCATAATCTGGAGTGTTTTACCATAGACACCTCAGTTCTAATTCTGTGTTAGTTTATTTATTTTGTAAGGGAAAAGAGAAAATCACACAAACACTGTTTGAACTGCTCCAGTTAAGCTAATTTTATGAACAATGCACTTGATCCGTGGCTAAACGAGGATGCCTGGTTTATAGGTTGGAGTGTACACACCTGCAGCATAGGAGACCATGCAGCTTAACCTTTGAAACCATTTCTCCTTGAGATCCAAACCCTTCTTCCCTTTCTCTGGTCAGGGGAGAGGGTTCATGGGGTTCCAGCTCAGAGCTGTGCTACCTTCCCTAGGAGAAAACCATTAGAGATAGATAACCAGTGCCGTCTCATGGAAGTTAGAACTGGCCACCAGCATCCTGGAGTAGGACACAGGCTTAGTGAAGAAATGAAGAAAATTTCCACCTGTATCCACAAACATTGATTTTTTTTTTTGAAAAGGAAGTAAAGTAACATAAATGAGTGTGAACCAGACATTGACACAATTTATGTGCTGTAGAGTGGTGACTTGAGGCTTGGAGGAGTCACATGACCTGTCCAGGGACACACCCTAAATATCACGCACAGCTGGAGTGTGACCTCAGGATGGTCCATCGAGAGCAAACCTCAAGTCCCCCAACCCTGCTGCACTGAGTTCATGCACCATGGAAATCTCGTCCCTCCCGACCTCTGAGACTCTGAGACTCCTCTGAAGGGCACTGTGCAGTTTAGAGACAGTCATGAGCTACATACTCTTTCCTTGTAATGTTTCTAACGCACTATGTCCTCCTCACTCTGACAGCAAAGGACAAAGCGAACACATCTCCCAAACACTGATTCTCAGGGCAGACAGCCTGGGAAGACAGCTCCTGATTTGCATCCATTTACTACCATCACCAGCTACGGCTGCTCTTTTATCTTTTCTCCCGGCTCCTGGATAGGATTGCACCTCTTTCCAAAATCAAAGACTCTCATTTTACAACTTTACATCATCAAAGAAGAAGAGACATTTGCAGCCCCAACATAAAGAACATGTAAGAGAGACAGAATGCAGGAAAGCGGGATAGTGCTTTACCCATTTATTTACAGAACCAAGATGGAGGGGTGATGAGAACAGGTGGTTCATCAGTGGATATGGACATGTGCCTGCCAAGTAATCACACCGCATGCTGATGCATGCTGTGATGAATATACACAATTTACTGTGCACACTTAGAGGCTGCCAAATTAATTTTGCCTGTGAGGGTCAAAAGAGTCTTTGGGAAGCAATAGACTAAGCTGTGCGTTGGAAAGCAGGTGTTTCAGCACCCAGAGGAGCAGGTGCGCAGCCTCTTCCGGCAGCTGGGATAGCGTGAGAACCTAGGAACAGGGAACCAGTACCCTCAGCTGGCTCCGAGTCCTGGCCAGGGAGTGGGTAACTTCACAGTGTCTGTCCCCCCAGCCTGCCTTGCTCCTGTAACTGTGCCTGGGGTCCTCTGAAGGATTCGGCCCTGCTCACATTGGGTCTCCTTCCAGCTGCTTCTACTCCCAGCCCCACTGCTATGGAAATGCTGCGCTGTTCTCTGTGTCCAGAGAAATGTCCTTCTGTCCTCGGAAGTGTGGGCTATTCCTGCAGCCTGGAGCATATGCAGCACCGGGATGGACGTCTCTTTACGTATGGGACCACCTCGAGCAGAACGGGTCTCTCAATGGCCATCTCAGATGTGGGAAGTAGCTGTAGTAGCTCCAGGCCACCCCACAAGACACTGCTGTTGGGGAGAAGCAGTTCCCAAGTCTACACAGCATATCTCCTCATGCCCTATGGAGATCAGTCCCCAAGCCTGCCCTGCCCTCAGCACTCCTGAGCCTGGGCGGGTCTCCCAGGACACCTACATGCCAAGGACCCCGGCACTGTGCGTCGTAGGAGGTAGTGACTCGAGGCAGCAAGACCTGAAGTTCAATTCTGATTCTACTGAGTTCTGCCTTGGGCGCCTTAACTTCCTATAAGAAGTCTGCCAAGTGGAGGCAATGCTATTTGCTGTGAGGGTTCTTATGACAATCAGACTAATCATAGAAACAATAGGTCATCAATCCAAGGTCCCTCCAAGAGGTTTAATTTCCTTCCTTTCAGCACATAGAACATTCCTCCCTCTTATGGAGAATCAGGCAAAAGGCAGAAGTTTAGCACATTATACTTGCTAATTGCAACAGGGACCAGGCCTATTTTCTATGCTTTCCTGAGATTTCGTGAAAGCAGATGGTGTTACTGCACAATCCTCGCTCTGAGTCACTCGCTGAGAACGGGGGTGTTGCTATGTAATAACACAGAATCGCCATCATCTGGTCGGAAGCTGAGAGATGTATACGCCTTCTTGAAGCCAGCACAGAGCTCATAATTTTCAATTTCCTCCAAGGATTTCTCTTTTATTTAATCTGGTTACAAAGCAGAATGTTTCCAGCACTAGATCATTTCACATGCATTTACTGGCATCCACGAGGCTCTTTGACAAAAGCCAAAGTTTGTCTCCTTACTTTTAATTGGCGACACTGAGATCTGCCCGGACAGACAGCTGGTGTCTCCTGGTCCCAGGGTAAAGGAGACATGATTCTGGCAGAGGTCATGGTCAGTGCTTTGTGTACTCCCCTCACAATTCTACACTGGGGCATGGGCTCAATGTATATTTGTTAGTAAGTTCAAAATGTGAGACCACTGTGCAGAAAAACATCTGGGTACCTGCCTGGGGGTGGCTGCCTGCCCTCCTATTTGTGACTTTGTTTGACAGGAGCTCCTGGCTGGGACTCTCTCGAGGATTAGTGTCACACAGGCTGATAAAAAAAAACAAGAGCAGAAAAAAAAAGGCATGACTTGTGCGTCTTGCACACCTGTGTTGTTTCCTGGGATGCCATGCTGATATTGCCCCCTGGGCTGTGCAGGGGTGGACATAGGGGACCGAGAAGGACCACACGCAGGCAGGCTCAGTGATGACCAGGGCGCAGAGGCAAGGTGTCCTCCCTTGGGCTCCTCATGTCCCTGATACAATATGGTGGCCTCGTTTCAACTCCGTCCTGTACCTGTCCAGGAACGAAAGCAGACCACGGGGACTAGAACCCACAGCCCGATCCTCACCTGCTCTTGTCAGACTCAGCATAATCTTGGAAGCACCCAGTTTCTAAAGGGCAGGCTCCTTCAGAAAAATCACATGAAATTACAAGTACTACACAAGTAGAAAAGGAATTACTCGTTAACCATAAGAAAAAACATAAAAGTTACAAACTTTAGAAAGCTAACAAAAATAACAAACATCAGATGATCCAGAAAAGTAACATTTTTCTAATTAACCAGCAACAACTTGCATAGAAATAATTGCAGATTGAGCAAATGCATTCCACATAAGGGGAACCAGTAAGGGTGACATCTAGTTTTTTTGTTTTTGTTTTTTAGTTTGGTTCTATTTCGGTGGATTGAAAAAAAATAAAAAAAGTTCTTCTAGAACAAAAAGAAAAAACAAAAAGAAAAAAATTCTACAGCCAGACTGTGTCTGGCCACATTAGGAAGCATGTTGTCTCATGGTGAGGTTGACTATAGGGAGGTGAGTCTGAGCAGGTGGGCGCCATGCTGAGAAGAGGGCCTGGCTCATGGCAGGTGCATGCAGTCTTCACTCAAGCTCACAGAGTCTCATATCTGCCATTCCCTAAGTTATATTGTGCAGTTTTGGTTATTCCCGTGTGACTACGTGATTCTGTAAGACCAGTGGCCACCGCCATGGCCATGCAGGTTCCCATTGGATTTGGAAAGACGGTAATAGAACTGTGGAGCCAGAAAATGGTGAGTCATTCTGTTTATTAAGTCTTGTAATGCTGATGAGCAAACAGACAGGGAAGATCGCTTCTCTTTCTCTCAGGGCTCCCCAGCTCTGACTCAGTCTCCGGTTCCACAACACGGACTCTTTCTCCAGGGCTCTCAAAGCCCCTCCACACTCTCTCAGCACTCCCCCTCTCTCCAGACTCTCCAGCAAAACGAGCAGGGGCAAAAAACCCTTTCTCCAGAAAACAATGGCTTCTCCCAAGCAGGAAGGCAATCCGCAACTTGCAATATGCTGCCCTGAGGGCAAGCACCTGCAGCCTTTCATAGACTATACACTCACAGCCTACCCCAATACAAGTGAACAAACCTAAAAAAACCCACTTATTAAAAACTTGTTTGGCCAACATTGCACCCCTTTTTCTTGCTTTACAATCTACACCACAGGTATCCCTGTGTGAGGAATGAAGTACAGTACATAAACAAACAAACTACAGCAACAGCACAAGTTATACAAGTGCAACAATTACAAAGGTGCCCTCCACAATCTCCCTGAGCACTCTGCCCAACGTGCTAACTGGAGGCCCATCTCTAGCCCCCTATTCCATGGTAGGTAAAAGGGCCTCAGGGCTGTGTCCATAGAAACCTTAAAATGTCCTTGGTGTATCTCTGTCATACTATCCAAAAGCGGCATGTCCATTCAACAAGGGAGCTGGTGCCCCCCTCTGGTTGCATGCAGTCCATGATGGACAGCCCAGCTATCTGTGCAAATCACCAAGGTAAAGGTCCATTACAAGCAACTAGGTTCACATAGGGCCTCAGGCCTCCCTCCTCATCCCTGCCATCATGGCAGTTCTGAAGTCACTGCCCCAAAGAGGAGTGCATAGCAACAGTAGCCAACTGCTCCATCTCTGCTCCAGAGAGCATGATGCCATCAACCCTTATGTCCCACAATCACAGCAACCAGACTACCAGTGCCCTCAACTCGATCAGCTCTACCTGGGTATAGGGCTGGACCCCAGAGTGCTCCACTATCTGGGGAGGCTGTGGTTGTCCCTGAGGGACTTTTTGCTGCTGGGTTTTTACCTTCTGGATGACCACTGGCCAGGCTCTGAGTGTGCAGTTGCCAGTTTCAATCCAGGCCTCTTCATCCTCAGAAGAGGAGCTGGAAATGCCTGCTCCCACCGACTCAAAGCCACTCTGCTGCTGGCACAGCTCCATCTTCAGCTCCTGCAGCTGCTGGTTCTCGGCCTGAAGCTGAACCCACAGTTGTCTCCAACAACTGCCACTGCCAACATTCAACTTCCAGAGAAAACTGCAAGTCACAAACCTGTAGATCACTCCAGTTCCAGGTGCCATAGGTGCTCAGTATCTCTCAAACCTGGTCGACCTCCTTTTCCAGCTCTCACTCCAATTCAAGCCATTGCTGGTTCTTAGCCATTAGCCTGACCTGAAGTTCTCAGATCTGCAGCTCTTTCTGGAGGTCTTGACCTCAGGCAACCTCTCACAGGGCTGTAAAACACAGCCAGCCACAGTCCCCAAAAGGACAGCCATGGGAATCATAACAATGACCAGTCCTCTACCCCATTCCTCAAGGTGGCTCCATACCAATCTGATCTGAGTCCTGCCAGCTGTGCCAGATGTAAAGCCAAGGGCCTCAGCTTAGTCTCTGGTTCCACAACCCGGACTCATTCTCTGGACTCACCCTCAGGATTCTCTCTCTGCACTCTTCAGCAAAACAGGCCCGGAAGAAAAAAAACCCTTCTTCAGCAAATAATAGCAAATAATGGTATCTTTCAAGCAGGAAAGCAATCCATAATTTGTAATCTTCCACCCTGAGGGCAAGCACCCACAACCTTCCATAGACTATACACACATGGTGCTGCCTCAATACAGGTGAGCAATCCTAAAAAACACTTATTACCAACTTGTTTGCCCAACAGATTCCATGCCAGTCTCCAAGATGGAGATATCTGAACTTATCACTTGAATTCTATAGTCTTCTTGACTCCTCAAGAGAAAACCAATCAGAAGTAGAGATGCTCCCTAGAGCTGGGTTCCTGCCCCTTCATCCTGCTGTCAGTGACATTAGACATTGAGTTTAAAATCTTGATTTTAATTTTCAGGTAATTAAAACTTGTACTCCCAGCCGCCTGGGAGTGGGGCACTTCTAGCTTCCCATCAGTGTGCTCTGACCTCTGTGAGAGCAGGGGAGCTGTGACCTGCTGTGTAAACAGTCACCCTCAGCCATTATGCCCACTTCTGCCCTGACTTCAGAATGGCAGAGCAAGCCTCCTGTGTGACTTGTGCTCAGCACATAACCCAGGTGTTTCCCTAGGGGTGATCCGGGTCTGGCAGCAGGTATGACTTACCTGTCACTTGAAGCATCACAAGTCCAAGATAACAAGCTAATGGGAGTAACATACATGTTCATCATTTTACCTTACTGATACACTTTTAGTTGGAAAAATATACGAATACCTTACTTTTCTCATGTAAATCTTGATGGATGCTCAGCAACAACCAATCATAAGTCAAAAATCAGAGAAAACAATGAAAATAAATGGGAGATTCTGCACCTAGGAACTTGAAGTAATAGGGTGACAACTACAAAGAAAATTAAATTAGTTTATAATTATTAAAAGATTAAGAAGAATTAAAACCTTAGAGAATGAAACCAAGGAGAACTTTTAAAAAAAATGAATGTAGTTGATATTTAAGATGTAACAATGGTTTAACCAGCAGACTGGCATTCGGTAAACTGAAAGGCAGTTTGGAAGAAATCTGCCCTGACATAGGACAGAGAAAGGGAAAGGCTGCGAAGGTGAGTAAAGTAAAAAATAGGGGACGGAAGAAAAAAGGGCAATATTTATATAATGATTGTCCTTGAAAAAGAAAACTATTATTTAAAGATAAAATAGCCCTGGCTAGTTGGTTCAGTAGATAGAGCATTGGCCCAGCATGTGGACATCCTGGGTTGATACCTATTGCATTCACCAAGTGCGAGAACAAATCTCGGAGAATTTCAGGGGTTTAGATCTTACTTTATTGGCCAAGTTTAACCTGTGCAGGGACGAACTCTCAAGGTGTCTGGAGACACTGTACCCACAAGAGGCTGCAAACGAGAGTCATGCCTGGCGTTTACAACTAGGTCCTTAAATATCCTAAGTGAGCAAGCATTATACAGAAGCAGATGTGGCAGTTCGCTATTTGCTAGGGAGGTCGCGTGCAGCATAGCAACAGGAGAAGGGTTTAGCTTAGTGTAGAATTTCAAACATAAACTTCTGATAAGGGTCTCTAACCAATAGAATGCAGGATGTTTGCCCAGCTTTGTGCTGATCTCTTTGTTCTCAGCCTCACAGGGACCCTATCAGCCCTTCCCTGTTCCTGCTCCTTCAAGAGTTAAACTCTGGCAGCCACTGCACACCTCCCCAAACCTAACAATACCCATCAGACACACATGAGAAGTGACCATCTGATTTTCTTCCCCTCCCACTCCCCCTTCTCTCTCTTCTCCTTTCACATCCAGTGGCTCAGTTGGTTCGGGTTCTCCCCAGGCACTGAGAATACGTTGGTTGATTCGAGCATCGACCCCAGACAGGAATTTCCAGGTGAATCCCAGTTGGGGTGCATGCAGGAGTCTATCTATCTTCTCTCTTCTCATTTAAAAATATAAAATAAAATAAGTAAAGATAAACTAGCCATAAATTTGATGAAACTCACAAATCTTAAGGTTGAAAAATGATATGAAGCCCCAAGCAATAAATTTTTTCAAAAAATCCAAAACAAGTGATTCCATTGAGAAGCTTTAGAACATCAAAGGAAAAGGGATGTCTTAAAAGCAAGTTAAACAAGGCACAATTGCACAAAAGCATCTATTATTGGAACACATTTTCAACAACAATAAAAGAAACAAGAAGACAAAGTAGTGTTTCCTCTAAGTATTTGAGATTTCTTTTTTTTTTTTGCTGTTAAATCTGCATAATTTATTTATTTTTCTTTTTTAAAATTAATTTTAATGGGGTGACCTTAATCAATCAGGGTACATAGGTTCAGAGAAAATATCTCCAGGTTATTTTGACATTTGATTATGTTGTATACCCATCACCCAAAGTCATATACTCTTCCATCACCTTCTGTCTGGTTTTCTTTGTGCCCCTCCTTTACCCCCACCCCCTCTCTTCCCCCCCACTCCCGGTAACCACCACACTCTTGTCCATGTCCCTGAGTCTCATTTTTATGTCCCACCTATGTATGGAATCATATGGTTCTTAGTATTTTTCTGATTTAGTTATTTCACGCAGTATAATGTTATCAAGGTCCATTCGTGTTGTAAATGATCCGATGTCATCATTTCTTATGGCTGAGTAGTATTCCATAGTATATATGTACCACATCTTCTTTATCCAATCATCTGTTGAAGGGCTTTTTGGTGTATCTATGTCTTGGCCACTGTGAACAATGCTGCAATGAACATAGGGCTGCATGTGTCTTTACATACCAGTGTTTTTTACTTATAGGGGTATATTCCCAATAGAAGGATTGCTGGGTCATATGGTAGTTCTATTTTTAATTTTTTTAAGGAACCACCATACCTTCTTCCATAGTGGTTGTATTACTTTACATTCCCACCAGCAGTGAATGAGGGTATCTTTTTCTCCACAGCCTTTCCAACACTTGTTATTACCTGTCTTGTTGATAATAGCTAATCTAACAGGCATGAGGTGGTATCTCATTGTAGTTTTGATTTGCATTTCTCTAATAGCTAATGAAGATGAGCATCTTTTCATATATCTGTTGGCCATTTGTATTTCTTTCTGGGAGAAGTGTCTGTTCATGTCCTCTTCCCATTTTTTTATTGGATTGTTTGCTTGTTTGTTGTTGAGTTTTATGAGTTCTTTGTATATTTTGGATATTAAGCCATTATCTGTGCTGTTTGAAAATATCATCTCCCATTTAGTTGGCTGTCTGTTTTGTTGTCAGTTTCTCTTGCTGTGCAAAAGCTTCTTCGTCTAATGTGGTTGGTCTCATTCATTAATCTTTGCCTTCACTTCCCTTGCCTTTGGAGTCAAATTTATAAAGTGCTCTTTGTAGCCAAGGTCCATGAGTTTAGTACCTATGTTTTCTTCTATGTAATTTATTGTTTCAGGTCTTATATTTAGGTCTTTGATCCATTTTGAATTAATTTTAGTACAAGGGGACAAAATGTAGTCAAGTTTTATACTTTTGCATGTGGCTTTCCAGTTTTCCCAGCACCATTTGTTGAAGAGGCTTTCTTTTCTCCATTGTGTGTTGTTGGCCCCTTTATCAAAAATTATTTGATCATTGATACATGTAGTTTTATTTCTGGGCTTTCTATTCTGTTCCATTGGTCTGAGTGTCTATTTTTCTGCCAATACCATGCTGTTTTGATTGTCATGGCTCTATAATATAATTTGAAGTCAGGTATTGTAACACCCTCAGCTTTGTTCTTTTTCCTTAGGATTGCTCTGGTGCTTTCGGTATTTTTATAGTTCCATATAAATCTTATGATTTTTTTTGTTTCATTTCTTTAAAAAATGACATTGGAATTTTGACGGGAATTGCACTAGATTTGTATATCACTTTCGGTATTATAGCCATTTTGACTATACTTTTCTTCCTATCCAAGAATGAGGAATATTCTTCCATTTCATTATATCTTTTCCGATTTCCCTTAACAATGCTTTGAAGTTTTCATTATATAAGTCCTTTACATTCTTTGTTATGTTTATTCCTAGGTATTTTTGTTGTTGTTGTTGTTGCAACCATGAAGGGGATTGTTTTTTTGAGCTTGTTTTCTGATGTTTCATTGTTGGCATATAGGAAGGCAATGGACTTTTGTATATTAATTTTGTATCCTGCAACCTTACTGTATTGGTTTATTGTTTCTAGTAATCTTTTTGTGGAGTTGTTGCAGTTTTCAATGTATAAGATTATATCATCTGCAAAAAGTGAAACCTTTACTTCTTCTTTCCCAATATGAATGCCTTTTATTTCTTTCCCTTGTCTGATTGCTCTGGCTAGAACTTTCAGCACTACATTGAATAAGAATGGAGAGAGTGGAAAACCTTGTCTTGTTCCTGATTTTAGGGGAAAAGTCTTCAGTTTTCTGCCATTTAATATAATGTTAGCTGATGGTTTATCATAGATGGCCTTTATTATATTGAGATATTTTCCTTCTATACCCATTTTTTTAAGTGTTTTAAACATAAAGTGATGTTGTATTTTATCGAAGATTTTTCTGCATCTATTGATAAAATCATGTGGTTTTTGTTCTTTGTTTTGTTTATATGGTGTATTACATTAACTGTTTTACAGTATGTTGAACCATCCTTGTGATTCTGGGATGAATCCCACTTGATCATGATGAATTATTTTTTTAATGTGTTGTTGTATTCGATTTGCTAGTATTTTGTTTAGTATTTTAGCATCTGTATTCACTAGAGATATTGGTCTGTAGTTTTCTTTTTTTGTGTTGTCCTTACCAGGTTTGGTATGAGGGTTATGTTGGCCTCATAAAATGTATTTGACAGTATTGCTTCTTCTTCATTTTTTGGGAAGGCTTTGAGTAGAACAGGAACTAAGTATTCTTTGAATGTTTGATAGAATTCACTAGTATAGCTGTCTGGCCCTGGACTTCTATTTTGGGGGAGGTTTTTAATAGTTTTTTTTTATTTCCTCTCTGCTTATGGGTCTGTTTATGCTTTCTGCTTCTTCATGAGTCAGTCTAAGAAGATTGTATTGTTCTAGGAATTTATCCATTTCTTCTATATTGTTAAATTTGGTGGCATATAGTTTTTCATAGTATTGTACAATAATTCTTTGTAAATCTATGATATCTGTTGTGATTTCTCCTCTCTTTCATTTTGGATTTTGTTTATATGAGTCCTTTCTCTTTTTTCCTTGGTGAGTCTTGTCAAGGGTTTGTCAGTTTTGTTGATCTTTTCAAAGAACCAGTTCCTTGTTTTATTAATTTTTTCTATAGTTTTTCTGTTCTTTATTTCATTTATTTCTGCCCTGATTTTTATTATTTTCTTTCTTCTACTGGTTTTGGGTTGCCTTTGTTATTTTTCTAGTTCCTTAAGATGTGAAGTTAAGTGGTTTACTTGGGCTCTCTCTTATTTGTTCATATAGGCCTGTAGTGATATGAATTTCCTTTTTATTACTGCCTTTGCTGCATCCCAGAGATTCTGATATGTTGTATTGTTATTTTCGTTTGCCTGTATGTATCTTTTGATCTCTGCTTTTATTTCTTCTTTGAGCCACTCATTTTTTAAAAGTATGTTGTTTAGTTTCCACATTTTTGTGGGTTTGTTTACCTCTTTTTTGCAGTTGTATTCTAGTTTCAAGGCTTTATGATCAGAAAATATGCTTGGTATAATTTCAGTCTTTCTGAATTTGTTGATGTTAGTTTGTGGCCCAACAGATGGTCAATTCTTGAGAATGTTCCATGTACACTAGAGAAAAATGTATACTCTGGCACTTTTGGATGAAATGTCCTGTAGATGTCTATCACAGGGGTCCCCAAACTACAGCCTGGAGCCGCATGTGGCCCCCTGAGGCCATTTATCCAACCCCTGCTGCACTTCCGGAAGGGGCACCTCTTGCATTGGTGGTCAGTGAGAGGAGCACAGGATGCATCCTGTGCTCCTGGAGTACTGTATGTGGCAGCACTGCAAAGCACGGCATCGCTCACGTACAGTACTACTTCCGGTGATGCAGGACGCACGCATCACGGCTCTGGAAGCACATCATATCACTTGTTACAGCTAGCAGTGATAAATATGGAACCGAACATTGATCATCTCATTAGCCAAAAGCAGACCCATAATTCACATTGAAATATTGGTCAGTTTATTGATTTAAATTTACTTGTTCTTGGCCCTGGCTGGTTGGCTCAGTGGTGGAGCATCGGCCTGGCGTGCAGAAGTCCCGGGTTCGATTCCCAGCCAGGACACACAGGAGAAGCGCCCATCTGCTTCTCCACCCCTCCCCCTCTCCTTCCTCTCTGTCTCTCTCTTCCCCTCCCACAGCTGAGGCTCCATTGGAGTGGAGATGGCCCAGGCACTGGAGATGGCTCCTTGGCCTCTGCCCCAGGCCCTGGAGTGGCTCTGGTCGTAACAGGGCGACGCCCTGGAGGGGCAGAGCATTGCCCCCTGGTGGGCAGAGCGTCGCCCCCTGGTGGGCGTGCCGGGTGGATCTGGGTCGGGCGCATGCGGGAGTCTGTCTGACTGTCTCTCCCTGTTTCCAGCTTCAGAAAAAAAAATTTACTTGTTCTTCATTTTAAATATTGTATTCGTTCCCATTTTGTTTTTTTACTTTAAAATAAGATATGTGCAGTGTGCATAGGGATTTGTTCATAGTTTTTTTTATAGTCCAGCCCTCCAATGGTTTGAGGGACAGTGAACTGGCCCCCTGTGTAAAAAGTTTGGGGAACCTTGGTCTATCATATCCAATTATTCTAGTGTTTCATTTAAGTTCAATATTTCTTTATTGATTTTCTATTTGGATGAATGATCTAGAGCCATCAATGGTGTATTGAGGTCTCCAAGTATGATTGTATTTTTGTTTTTAGGTCAGTCAGTAACTGTCTTATATATTTTGGTGTTCCTTGGTTTGGTGTATATATATTAAGAAGTGAATCAAGTCTTCTTGATTCAATGTCCCCTTTATCATTATGAATCATTATGAAACGACCATTTTTGTCTCTGATTACCTTTGCTGTATTGTAGTCAGCATTGTTAGATATGAGTATTGCTATACCTACTTTTTTTTGGATGTATTTGCTTAGAGTATTGTTTTCCAACCTTTCACTTTGAATTTGTTTTTATCCTTATAGCTTAGATGTGTTTCTTTTAGGCAGCATACAGTTGGATTTTCTTTTTTAATTTATTCTGCTGCTCTGTCTCTTTATTGGTGAGTTCAATCCATTTACATTTAGTGTAATTATTGACATTTGAGGGTTTCTTATTGCCATTTTGTATATTGCTTTCTGTTAGTTTTGTATCTCGTTTGGTTCTTCTCTTTTATTTTTATATCACTTGGTTTTGTTTGGTTGTAATCCGTATTTCTTATCTCTGTTACTTCTTTTTTTAAGCCATGTACTTCTGTGTTGGTTTTTTCAAGGATGGTTATTATTAAGTAATGAAAAGCATACATATCATGTTCACTGTAGTACATTATGTCGTAAGTGCTTCTGCGCTCCATCCTCCTTTGCTACTGTTAATCTTTGTCCTCTCCCCTTTTTTGTTTTTGTTGTCACAGATTAATCTTGTTTTTATTGTGATCTTGACGGAGCTTTTACTTGTAGTTTTGTTTTGTTCTTTGTGTCTGGTCGGAAAACCTCCTTTAGTATTTCCTGAAGTGTGGGTTTTCTAGTGATAAATTTTCT
The DNA here is from genome assembly GCF_036850765.1 of Saccopteryx bilineata. Lineage (NCBI taxonomy): Eukaryota > Metazoa > Chordata > Mammalia > Chiroptera > Emballonuridae > Saccopteryx > Saccopteryx bilineata. The sequence goes on along the minus strand of NC_089492.1, from coordinate 82,839,028 downwards.
CATCTTTTCTGTATCTGTGAATGTTTTTAGTTCTCCTTTGTATATTTGAAGGATAGCTTTGATGGGTATAGTGTTCTTGGCTGGAAGTTCCTCTCTTTCAGAACTTTAAATATTGTGGTCCACTCTCTTCTCACTTGTAGAGTTTCTGCTGAGAAAACTGTTGATAATCTAATGGGATGTCCTTTATATGTTGTATTTTTTTCCCTGGCTGCCTTGAGAATTTTTTCTTTGTCATTGGTTTGTGCCAATTTCATTATGATGTGCCTTAGAGTAGGTTTGTTAGGGTTTAGATAACTCGGTGTTCTGCTTGCTTCTTGAATTTGAGGCTTTAGTTCTTTCACAGGCTTGAGAAGTTCTCATCTATTATTTGTTTGAATATATTCTCCATTCCATTTTCTCTCTCTTCTCCTTCTGATATGCTCATTATTCTTATGTTGCTCTTTCTAATAAAGTCAGACAATTCCTTTAGGGCTATCTCATTTTTTTAAATTTGTGAGTGTCTCTCCTCTTCTCTTTGTAGTACCTCTAGTTGCCTGCCTTCTATGTCACTAATTCTCTCTTCTATCTGGCCTGTTTTATTGGCTAAGCTTGTTACCTCGTTTTTCAGTTCATGAATTGAGTTTTTCATCTGTGATTCATTTTCATAGTTTCAATTTCCTTGGTGAAATATTTTTTCTCTTCATTGAATTGTGTTTTGAGCTCCCTAAATTGCCTTTCTGTGCTTTCTTGTATATCCCTGAGTATTTTTAGAACTTCAATTTTAAATTCTCTGTCATTTAACTCCAAGATTTCTAAGCTATTGAAATTTTTTCTGTAGATTTTTCCTCATCTATTTGTCTTTTGTATCCATGATATTCAATTTCTTTTTCTTTAATGGCATTTGAGAGTGGTATTTTTAATAATACTAATAAGAGTTGATAAAAAATTTTTTTTGAGATAATGCAGTGAAAAACTGAAAATTCCATTGTGCTATGTGGAACAAAAATACATAGAACGGAGGGCCTGGATTGAGGGGGAGTGACAAAGAGGCAAAAAAATGAGGCAAGAACCCACAAAATGCCACAAGGAAAAAATTTGGATCAAGAATAAAATACTTTATTTGTAAATGATGATCAAATGAGAGAAATAGTGTAAGGGAAAAGAAAAAGAAGAAAAAGATAAAAAAGAAAAAAATACATTGATAAATGAAAATTCTATTGTATTAAGTGGCACAAAAACTAGAATGGATAGCTGGAGTTGGGGGACATGCTAAAGAGATGAAGAGCAAAGTAAAAAGCACACAAAATGCCACAAAGAAAAAATTTGACTCCAGAATAAAATAATTTGTTTGTGGGTGAGATTCAAATGAGAGAAAAAGTGAAAGAGAAAAAAAGAAACAAAAAGAGAGAGAAAAAAATTGAGTTAAGTTTTTTGGAATGTTACACTCATAGAAGAACAAAGAATGGAAAATGTAACACTTATGGGTAATAACGTTCAAAATGAAAAGAAAAGAATAAAATGGAAAGAGGATAAAATGACCAAGGTGGAAAAAAAAAAGATAAAAAATACAAGAAAAAGATGGAAAAAGTTAAAAAGACTGTGGATTTTTTTCTGGTTTTGAGAAGTTATCTTCTTCCTTTTTCTTTCTTCCCTCTCTTTTTGGCTAGTGGTGCTGTACCCCAAGTTCTGTCCCTGTGGCACTCTCAGGCAGAGATTTGCTGTTGTGTCACTATGGTGATGACATAAACTAGGCCTCAGTCCCGTTGGTAGGTGGGGCTTGTTAGCATTTGCAGGCTCTGACAATGGGAGAGTCCGAAGCCTCTCCCCAAATCTCTCCTTCCTGAACCAGCAGCCTGGGACCCAGCTGTGAAGTTGCCCTAGCCACTGCCTGGAGAGCAAGAGGCTCTAAGAGCTGTGGAATCCCTCCCTATCCCCACTCAACACAGGGTTCTGGGTAAGGCTTTGTTAGCCAGAGCTGCCAGTGTAATCAGGCAGGGCTGGGAGCCTATTGCCTTTCAGTTGTCTTTCTATGAGTCTCTGGGCATGTCTAGTATGCCTCAGCACTCCAAAGGTCTGTTCTCCAGAGGCTGTCTGCAAGCTGCCTGTGCACCCTTCCCCCCACCACTTCCACAGTTCTCTTCCCAAGGAGTGTGCTTTGTTAGCCTGTATGGCTGGCGGAAGCGCCGTACCCAGACAGGTCAGGGGAAACCGGCTTTTGTGCACTTCCTTCGTGCTGTTGTTTGGGAAGCTGGGATTATTCAGAAACTCTGGTCACAGCCCACACAGAGGGTCACTACTGACAGTCTCCAACTCAGCCCCTCCATCCAAGAACACGGGCACCCACACCCGAAGAGCCAAGTGGATCCACTTGTACACTGCCCGCGCTTGCCTACCGGGATACCGGGAGTAAACAAGGCAACTGCTGGCCCACCTCTTCTGGAGTCTGATGCTGGTATTAGCTCCACATGGGCTGAGCCACAGGCACACTCTCTCCTCAGCTTGAATGTCTCTGCCCTAGCCCAGCTTTTTCCGTGCCCCCAGTTCTCACTTTCTTTCAGTTTCAAGTGAAAGCAGCCCTTGCTCAGGTCAGTGAGGAAAGCAGAATACTCCATTTTCCATCTTATTTCCTTCAGAGTGGATTATATATTCTGCCACCTTTTTGCCCAATCATACCTTTGTTTGATGTATGTGTATTGTAGATGCTCCTGAGATTGTTTTCCTATCTCTAGCTGTTGAATTTGTTGACGTTTCAGGGAGAAGTATTGGGAGCACTTCTTACGGCGCCATTTCTCTGACATCATTCCCAGGACTTCAATTTAGAATGTTAAATCTAGCTAAATTATCACTCAAAAGTGAGAAAGAAGAAAAGGTATTTCTTAAACAAGTATAGAGAAGAGTTTGCACTAAGGAGTAGACTGAAGGATTCATCTCAAGCAGGAGGAAGGTGAACCCGGTTGGCAGGAGGGGGATTCTAGAGACAGAGCTGAAAATAGCATCAAATGAGTGCATTCCCAGATCAATCTAAATGAGGGTCAATCCAGATAAAGAAAAGGAATTGCTAATGTGATAGAGTAGATATAAATTAGATAGAACCAAAATAGTGAAAATAACTTAAATGTGGAGGGTTAGTGATCAGAGGAAAAGAATCCTAGGGTCCTTGTATTATTGGTGAAGAGGATGGGGTTTCTAATAAATTTCAGATAGTGTCAAGTTACATATTCATGTTAAGTTTTCAAGGATGAATATTAAAAAAATAGAACTGGACCATGTAACTTCCAAACTAATATAAGGCAAACAAGAGTCATAAAAACGTGTTCTGGCCTGACCTGTGGTGGCACAGTGGATAAAGCGTCGACCTGGAAATGCTGAGGTTGCCGGTTCGAAACCCTGGGCTTGCCTGGTCAAGGCACATATGGGAGTTGATGCTTCCAGCTCCTCCCCCCTTCTCTCTCTCTCTCTCCTCTCTCTCTCTCCTCTCTAAAATGAATAAATAAAATAAAATAAAAAATTTAAAACAACAACAACAACAAAAAAAACGTGTTCTGTTCCTGGAACGTAAGAGAGGATAAGAAAATAAAAAACTAATGATAAGTCACGGAAGAATAAGCCAGAATAAATTCAAATGTATAATCTCTACTAATGCAAACAGACCAGGAGCAGCAGTTAAAAGAAAGAGCTTCTCAAGTTTTAAAAAATTAAGCCAGCTATAGTAATATGTCTAGAGCAAATGACACAGAAAGCATATGGACAATCTAACAGAAAATGATATAACAAAAACCAAAGACATTATAAGGGATAAAGACAGCTATTACATAATTTGAAAATGAACATTCACCATAAAAACAAAATAACCTTGGATTTGTAAGCTCTCAACAACAGAGCATCAAAATAGATGTAAGTAAAAAATGGGAGAGTTGCAAAGAAAAACTGAAGCAGGACTTTCAGATCCAGTATTTAATAGTAGGAATTACAACGAGCCTTTCAGCCAAACGAAGGTTTCCGCAAGCACTCAGACAGGGGGAGATGGGCTACTGGCAACTCCTCACCCACTAATCCACATGAATAAAGAAAGAATACTGGTAAAGGTGACTAAATAACGACTATAAAAAACCATATAAATGAATTTTTTGCATGTAACTTTTCTCCCCTCTATGATTTAAAAGGCAACAGCTAAAACCAATAATTTAAAACACTTCTGTAAAAATTATAACAGAAATGGGGAGGGAGGTGAAGGCAATCATATTGAACAAAGCTTTTATACAGTATTGAGTTAAGTTGATATAATCCAAGCTATATTATTTTAACTTAAAACATATTGCTCACAAAAATTAGGGGATCAAGGAACATGCAGATACTCCAGTACTCTCAGCCTTTTGTATAGTGCATTTTCACCAGTGAAATAAAAGTTGGTTTTGCATCTCATTTGCATAATTAAACTTTCTTTGATTTCTCGTTTGCTTTTCTGACATTCTTGTTTAATAAAAAAATTCAAATGCTTCCTTTTTTATCGCTTCATATTCATTTTGAAGTATCCCCTAATTTTTATGAGCAGTATATTAGCATTTCCAGTTCAACCACTAAGAAAATAAGTTAAAATACTAGCAAAAAAGAACAAAAAGGCAAGCAAAATGCCTGCTAGATTAATGGAATGCCGTTTGTTTATCTTTGCTTTTGCTTTCCTTGCTCAAGGGGACAGACTCGAAAAGATACTGCTAAGACCAATGTCCAATATCTTTACTAAAATGTTTTCTTCAGAGGTTTTATGGGTTCAGGTCTACATTTAAGTCTTTAATCCATTTTGAGTTTATTTTTGTATATGCTGTTAAGAAAATGGTCCAGTTTCACTTTTTTGCGTGTATCTGTCCAGATTTCAAACACCAGTTGTTGAAGAGACTGTCATTTCTCCATTGTATATTCTCAGCCTCCCAGAGGCAGATTAGGGTTGGTTGAGGCACCGGGCACAGGAAAAAATATTGGGCCCCTTAAAAAAAATAGAGAGAGGCCTGACCTGTGGTGGCGCAGTGGATAAAGCGACAACCTGGAATGCTGAGGTCGCTGGTTCAAAACCCTGGGCTTGCCTGGTCAAGGCACATATGGGAGTTGATGCTTCCTGCTCCTCCCCTTGTTCTCTCTCTCTCTCTCTCTCCTCTCTCTCTAATAAAAATGAATAAATAAAATCTAAAAAAGTAAATAAATAAATAAATTTAAAAAAAAATAGAGAGAGACAGGGAAAGTAAAAATACTTGTTAATCATATTTTTAAATAAATAAAAAATATTATGTACTATTAACGTTAAAATTGCACACATGAACCAAACTTGGTGTCATTAGAAAAAAGTGTGAAGTTGGGGTTTTGTGGGGCCCTTCCGAAGTCGGGGCCCAGGGCATGCGTCCAGTGCACCCGCAGTTAAAGCTGCCTTTGCTGCCTCTTTTGATTAATGGACCAGATAAGCACAGGCTTGTTCCTGGGCTATCTAGTTTGTCCTATCAATCAATGCACCTTGTTATGTTCCAGTACCATGCTGTTTTGATTATCATAGCTTTTTAAAAACAAAAATAAACAAATAGGACTTCATCAAACTAAAAAGCCTCTGCACAGAGGAGAGTACCATCAACAGAATGGGAGAAAATATTTGAAAATGACACACCCGATGAGGGGTCGATATCCAAACACAAAAAGAACTCTTACAATTCAACAACAAAAAATAAAGCTGATCAAAAAATGGGCAGAGAACATGAACAGACACTTCTCCAGAAAGGACATTCAGATGGCCAAAAAACATATGAAAAGAGGCTCAATATCATTAACCATCGGAGAAATTCAAATTAAAATACAAAGTATCACCTCACACCAGTCAGAATGGCTTCTATTGAGAAAGGGAACCCTCGTGCTCTGCTGGTGGGAGTGCGGACTGGTGCAGCCACTGTGGAGTCAGTATGGAGGTTCCTTGAAAAGTTAAAAATAGAATGACTGAGTGATCCAGCAATTCCACTTCCGGGTATTTATCCAAAGAACTCAAAAACACTAATTCAAAAAAGTATATGCTACCCTATGTTCATTGCAGAGTTATTTACAATAGCCAAGATATCAAAACAAGCTAAGTGTCTACTGATGAATGAATGGATATAAAAACTGTAGTGTATATATATATACATACACTGTAGTATACACACACACACACACACACACACATATACACACTGGAATATTGCTCAGCCATAAAAAAGAATAAAATCTGACCATTTGCAAGAACATGGATGGACCTGGAGGGTATTATTCTAAGTCAAATACAGGGAGTCCTCAGGTTACAACCCAGTTCTGTTCCTACGACAGTAACAGAACCCTACACCTGAATTTTGGTGTAAGCCAAAACACACCCTAACCTAAGGCATGTATCCTAACGTAGTTTCAAAATCAGAATCTAGAACATAAAAACACAACTAAGCCACAGAAAAAGGAAAAGGACATGAATATAACGTACTGTAGACTGTACTGTAGTAACAAAAAATTAGTAAGCGGACGTCCCAGTAGAGCCAGAGCTCTAGTAGATCAGGCATCCCAATTTGACTTCCGTGCACAGTGGGACACACCTCCTTAACAGCAGCCTGGCAGCCTCTTCGAGACTACTTGAAGCAGCTATGAGGATTCTACTTATCAGTACCAAGACCCAGTGCCCCTGGAGGAAAGGCATGACCGACCACACACAAGTTAGTTGCAAGAATCACTCAGGCAGTTCACTACTCACAAATCCTTTTGGCGTGCCTGGGTACAGTTTAAGGGGGCCCCATCAGTGTGCTCCTCTCGGCTGTCCCTGGTCAGAGCTGAGTGGAGAGAGAGTCCACGTTCAACGCTGGAGTCTGGGCAACTACCACAGCAGCGGGCAGAGGGCCCTCAGCCTTAGCGCCTTTTCTGGCCAATGCCTTCTAAAAGGTGTCAACCTACATCAAACCACCTTTTGGGGAATTCCTCTCAGGGAGCCCTTTTTATGTTAATCTACAGAAATGTCACATCAAGCCACTTCTAAGGTGTTCCTAGGGAAGCTTCTTGTTTATGTTAACCTACAGAGTTATCACATCAAGCCTCTTTTTATCTATATGTAACTTTACAGACACACTAACTGGGCCCTACGTGAAAGGCAGAGTCTGCCTATCCTATCTGTACACACTAGATTTATTCCTACTCAGACAGCATAGCCTTATTCACTTGCCTTAATGGCTTTTAATATTATATCCTAACTTATTTCTATATATATTCCATATTTTTAAATTTCTATATATTTAATTACTATGACGTTATATTACTGTAACAGCCGAAACACTGTCTCAGTTTTTTAAGGTTTTTATGGGAGTGAGCATCGAAACGTCCTATGTTGAGACTGCCATAACCCGAAGACCCCCTGTAAGTCAGACAAAGAAAGACAAGCACTGCATAATTTCACTCTAAAGTGGAATATTAAAAAATCAAAACAAACAAGCACAACAAAACAAAAACAGAGATTCGTAGCCACAGAGAACTGATGGGTTCCAGAGGGGAGGGTGGCAGGGTGGGGTGAGAAAGGGGAATGTAGCTGATGACAGTGTGGTAATAATTACACAGGACCAGGGACCAGACTTGGTGTAATGACCGCACTGTAAAATCAACAAATGTCAAATCTTTGTGTTGTATACCCCAAGATAAATATTTGTATGTTAACTATACTTTTTTTTCTTGCTATTGTACAAAAACAAAGCTGCAGAGGCAAGAAATTGACAGCATGTTATTCAGTGGGCTCCTAGCAGAAAGGTGAGGTCGTGAGGAAGGTGCACGCTGGGTCTGGGATTGTCTCAGGTTGCTCGCTACTGATGCCGGGGGAGCAGGCCACGTGCCCGGGTCCTCGCCTGGCCCACTGTTGCTCAGGGCCCGGCTCACAGCTCTGTCCTGCTTCCCACCCCATGGTGGCCGAACCTGTGGATGGCCAGCTCCCTCCCTGTGTGTAAGGGGTGCAAGTGTACAGTGATCTCTGAGGTCCCCTCAGAGAAGGCTCCCCGTGTGAATTAAAGTCTGGCAATGCCATATGCTCTGGCGGGGTTTTGATTTAAAACTCAGTTCTGTGTGAAGAGAGACTGGCACGGAGCATCCCTTGAGCGAGTGGCCCTCTTGGGGAGCCTGGACCCAACGTGGGCATCAGGCCTGCCCATTGGAACTGCCAGATCTTCATGGAGGCAGCAGAGTATCAGCCCACCACGTGCTGGGGTTAGATCCTGGAACCTTGGCTGGCTAGAGTCTGTCTCTTCAGGCTGCCCAATGAGTCTGTGTTATTTGTGCCTGTTAATACACCCATCTCAGCTTAAACAGGCTGCGGTAAGTCCACGGTCTACAACTAAGGGCCTCACTTCTCACCAAACAAGTCCCCAGCATGCGCAAAGCTGCTCCTGTGCTTGAAGGCAGAGGACTGTGACTGCAACCAGAGCTGTCCTGTGCTTGGTGCTGTCATCATGCCATCATCCTTTCTGTACTGATGACAACTGTGTCAACAACATTTAGATTACGGAACATGCTGTAAGGGCTTCCAGTGAACGAGAACACCCAGCACCTCGGGTATGAGCACGACTACCTTCACACAGCTACCAGCAGTCCTGTGTGTGTTACTTCGCCTTTCCCAGGAAGGACGAGGGTACCAATGCAGTCTCCCAGCCCCAGAGTTTTTCAGAGCCTGAATAATAATCTAATAAGGGCAGCCTGACCAAGCAGTGGCACAGTGGATAGAGCATTGGACTGGGATGCAGAGGACCCAGGTTCGAGACCCGGAGGTCGCCAGCTTGAGCACGGGCTCATCTGGTTTGAGCAAAGCTCACCAGCTTGGACCCAAGGTCGCTGGCTTCATCAGGGGGTTACTCAGTCTGCTAAAGGCCCACGGTCAAGGCACATATGAGAAATCAATCAATGAACAACTAAGATGTCGCAACGAAAAACTGATGACTGATGCTTCTCATCTCTCTCCGTTGCTTTCTGTCTGTCCCTATCTCTCCCTCTCTCTGACTCTCTATCTCTGTTAAAAAAAAAAAATCTAACAAGGGCATTGCATGAGGTTCCTGCAGTGCAGTGGACTTTGATGAAATTATACTCAAAGAATCTTCTTTCACTGATAGAGGGACCCATACCTCTGCCCATGCATCCCCATCAAAGGAAGACACAACGCTGTGTACAGGGACTGTCTCCGGGATGCTCATTGTCCTGGATACAGGTATTTGGAGCCAGTGTGTGGCTTGTTTCAGTCAACAGAGGTTGCATGAAGGGTTCCTTCACCCCCTTGTTCCCAATGACTGCTGCCCCGGCATGACCTCCCTTTCCTGGCCAGCAGCCTCTCCTGGTGCAGCTGCCACCTGGCCACACCAGGGATGGAAGAAGAGTAGTCAGCAGCCATGCCCTGTGCCACTGGTCCTCACTGAACACTCTCAGCTCTGTGTTTTGTTTCCTCCCGGTGGCTGAACCTGTCCTCACTTGTACTGATAACAGCAGTGTCCAGGGAAGAGAAACCGCCGGTGTTGTGAAATCCCCTCTTACTCCAAACTCCTTGCACACCGTGTCCTTAGGTACAGCCCCTCTGACTGTGTTGTAATCACAGTCTGTGTTGTAATTTGGTGTGTCTCCCTTTGGAAGAAAAATGATTGCAGCAAAGTCACAAGCTTATGCTCCCAACATATATATGAAATCAGTGTCTTTAATCCCAGGTAGTGACGGTTTGAGCATCTCAATGTCTAGAGATCACAAAAGGAACAGAAAGCTGAGTGAAGTATTTCTGGTGCTCTGTGGATGTCTCTCTGTCAGATGGGCCATTTACAGAATTATCAGGGTCATTGTGAAGGTCCCTTCTCTCTGAGTCACTGCCTACATGAAAGACTCAGAGCTGGTCCCCTTGACAGGCACCCAGCATGGAAATGTGCCCCCAAAGCTGATTCCACAGAAGGAGCATGAAGACACTGATCTGCTAGGACCTAGAAGCTCCCGGTATATGAAGTCAGGCACCCTCCAGCTCCATTTACGTTTGGTTTTCATCAGAGTCTGTGAGTGGGGAATTCTGAGTGTTGATAAGCTTGTGTTCTCTGAGCCAATTAGCACCTAATTAGGTGTTGATTGACCAGGACAGTGAAGGTGGAGCTGGTGGCAAGCAAGTGGAGGTGTGATGCCTATGTGTGCAGGGCAGCCGGACATGTTAAGGACAAAACTGAATCTCTATAATGCAGTAATTTCTCACGGGTCATTAGCAGGTGCAGCCCCAGCCCTCTGCAGATTGTCATTCTCCATGAACCATGCTTTCATTCCGCAAAATAATTCTCCACCAGTTACCGATCAGAGTAGAGGTTGGGAACCTACGGCTCATGAGCCAGATGTGGCTCTTTTGATGGCTGCATCTGGCTCGCAGACAAATCTTTAATAAAAAAAATAACGTTAAAAATATAAAACATTCTCATGTATTACAATCCATTCATTTCCTACCGCTCATGTTCATGGTTGTGGGTGGCTGGACCAATCACAGCTATCCTCTGGGACAACACCAAATTTTTATTGGATAATGTGTAATGTACACAGGTCATTGTGTGGCTCTCACGGAATTACATTTTAAAATATGTGGCGTTCATGGCTCTCTCAGACAAAAAGGTTCCCGACCCCTTGATCAGAGGAACAAAACCATTGTCTCTTCTTCCTTTCAAAGTCATGTCCTTTCTTCATAAATAAGGGATGTATCTAATATTGTAGAAGGTGATCAGGAAAGTTTGAGTGAGTTGGGGGATCAACAGACCCTGGAATGTTGAGGGAGGGGTGCAGATTTTAAGAGCAGTCCTGGCAGACCTCCCTGAGAATGTGAGATTTGAGCTGAGACTCGAGGAGCTACATAGTGAAAAACGTGGGGACATGACACAGGAATTGACACATAGCAATTTCCTGTGTCCAAGATGACAAGATTCAGGAAGAAGCCACAGGAGTGAAAAAAAATTGTGCCCTTTTTATTTCTGTTCCTTTCACATGTGTTGTTTTGGAAAGTCTGTGTTAGGGGAAGCACTTTGGGGCAGAGGCTCTTTACTGCTCTCTATGCTTTTTTTTGTGTTGTTTTTTTTTTTGTAGTTTTCTGAAGTTGGAAACGGGGAGGCAGTCAGACAGACTCCCGCATGCCCACCAGGGGGCGATACTTTGCCCATCTGGGGCATCGCTCCGTTGCAACCAGAGCCATTCTAGTGCCTGAGGCAGAGGCCATGGAGCCATCCTAAGCGCCTGGGCCAACTCTGCTCCAATGGAGCCTCAGCTGCGGGAGGGGAAGAGAGAGACAGAGAGGAAGGAGAGGGGGAGGGGTGGAGAAGCAGATGGGCGCTTCTCCTGTGTGCCCTGGCCGGGAACTGAATCCGGGACTCCTGCACGCCAGGCCAATGCTCTACCACTGAGCCAACCGGCCAGGGCTCTCTATGCTTTTAAGTAAGATTTTAAAAAGAAGGCCAGGTTGTTAGAGGAGCAGGGATAAGACCAGCGAGACACATCCTTCCCAATGGACACAATCCTGGGTCAAGGTGTACAGCTATGGAACGTTCCCTTTGAGCTGCACCATCCCTGTTGGGGAGGTTGGACCCTGACTAGAGCCCTTTGGTGATCCCTTCCTCACTATTTCTCCTGGTGACACATCTCCTAAACTTCCATGATCAGGAAGATACTTTTCAGGATATCTTGACTTCCTCGTACTGTCCTTGAGAGATCCTTTAAGTGAAAATATCCACTTAGAGTACAAAATACTTAAAAATATAAGATGTTATTTTACTATTCATCTCTGATGTTAAAAAGAAAAAAAAAACTAAATGCATAGTCAATATGGTTGCTCTTTTTTCTCCGGAAAAAAAGAAACCAATAATTTGATTTTTGAGTTTCCCGGATGAGTTTTTATAGTTATCAATAGCTCTAAAACATTAAGGTAAGCTCCAAATGAAGAAGTTCCGATATTTTGAGTCTGTTGTCAACCAGAAGGATGGAGGGAGGCATTGGCCCCAGGTCTCCAGGAGCCTCAGGCAGTGACCAGAACAAAATCTGACCTCATCACAGGTTCCCTGCACATTCCTGCCTCCTAACTGCATTCGTGTGTCCCAAGGACGCATGCCCAGGGGTGCCGTGCCACACCCCAAAACTGAGCACCAACAGCTACCGCCCTGCCATCAGTCACAGATGCTCAGCGGAAGCGGGCAGGTGCCGGCAAAGAGTGTTTATGGTTTGGTTTTGATTTTAATTTTTCTTCAAGAGTGCTTCCTACCACCTCTAGTTATGCCAGGAGCTCTAACTGGAAACACAGTGCCAGGGACATCAGAGACCCGAACTACCTGCCACGCTTGGTTCTTGCTATAAATGGAGCTGCTTCTCAGACATACCCACTGGTGTGACCTGTCCACTCCGACTTGCTCTTCCTGCAAATTTGCTGACTTCCCTCAACCGTCACAGTTCACTGCAGGTGCCCATTTAGTTTCTGAGCAGAGGACTTCAGTTTTAATGCTGTCCTGTGTATATGAAGGTGACCAGCCTTGGGGCAGCAGTTTGACTTTTTCCTCCAGTAATGCACTCTTACACCCTCCCCAGGCAACACTAAGGCCACCAATCAGTGAGGCTGACCAGCCACCATGGGACGCTGGCCACACTCCACACGATCCTGTGACAGTGAGTGCCATAGCTGATTTGCTACATTATTGGTTTAACACACAGGTCAGAGCTGACCTTTCTGAAGCAGACCAAACACTGTCCTCAGCACCAGACACAAGCCATTCTCTGGGCCCTAACAACATGAAAACATAGACCGTCTTTATCTATATTTGGAGTCAGAAAATAGATGTTTAAGGGACTAGGAAACTTTTCTGAGATGACCATGAGAGTTAGTAGCGGACAGGGATATGCATCTAGTTTCACTACAGAACTCTCCAGGTCCCTCCCTCTGTACTGAGCTATCTCTCTTACAGCATACGTAACCCTAGCCCAGGTTCCGTGCCCCAGCCCTGTAAGAATCAGAAACATGGTGAGGTGTCTACACCAGGACCGAAATGTAGGATCCTCTTGGTCAAGTCGAGGGGTCTATCCTTGATCAACAGAACCCTCAAAGCTCAAGTAGAACTTCCTCCTAAGAGATGACAAAGAGAATCCAGTGCACTGCATAGTAAATTGTCCTGATATGTAAGATAGTTTCTGTAAAAACCCTCATTAGAAAGCTGATGTGCCCATGGCCATGAGGGCACATACCATGGACTAGTGCATCAGGGAGCTGACCGATTAGGACTCAGGGTTTTATGAGTCCATTAAATACTAGTTCACAGTGTGTAGCCAAAACAAGCAAAATGACCTCAATTTCAAAGGTGAGCTTGTTAGAACTAGGACAACTCAGGGAGACTTTTCTACCGATGTTCAAAAAATAAAGCATGCTTTATCTCAAACATTCAAAGATATTCCTTGCAATTTAAGGGAAATGGTTTTCTCCAATTAAAAGAATTGGAGAGGTACATAGAGACCATAATATTAGAAGGACCAAAATTTAAAAATACTGACAATAACAAATGCTGGGGGGTGGGGGGGGCAGCAGGAACTCATTCATTGCTGGCGGGAATTCAACATGGCACAGCCTCTGTTGTTATTTGACAATTTCTTATAGAGGCAGACACAACATGCAATCCAGCAATTAGACTCCTAGGTATTTATCCAAATGAGTTGGAAACCTGTCCACATCAAAACCTAGACACAAATGTGTATAACAGCTTTGCCCCAAATCAGAAGCAACCCAGATGTTCCTAAAAAGATGGTTGCATACACAGGCTGAGGCGTATCCGTATGCGGTATATTCTTCAGCGATGAAGGAAATGGCTACACGCTTTTGTTTCAGGAAGTGAACCTTACATGCACATCGCTGAGTAAAGGAAGCCAGTCTGAAAAAGCTGCATACTCTATGAGTCTGTTAATATGGTATGTTGGAAAAGGCCAAACTACAGAGACAGTGCAAAGACCCATGATCGCCACGGGTTTGTGGGGATAGATGGGAGACAAATGGGGATGCCCAGGTGTCGGGAGCCGATCCACTAATGCTAGCTAACAAAGTCACAGCAGAAGAAGACCAATGACTGCTGGTTGATAAAGTCACCGCAGTGAAGACTAATAGCTGTGGGTTGACAAAGTCACCACAGAGGAAAGGCACAACGATACTTCCCCCTTTGACCTTTTGAATTAATCTGGCCTTATATCCCCCCTTGCCTGGGTGTGTGCTATTATTTATGGCACAGGGATAATAGTACCGTGCTTTCCCTGTAGACTCGTAGTAATTTCTTTGGAAATGAGACAGAAGGTGTAAGTTCCACAGAAAAGCCTGTAAGCCCCTTGAACTGGGCTCATAAACATAAGAGGCTGGCCATGATATCCCTCATAAAGGGTTAAGTTTGTAGGAGAATTTCTTCTTATTAATCATGTTATAAAGAATAAAGTTAGAACTTAACTAGTGTATGAATATAGTAAATGAATAAAGTTTAACTAGACATTAGAATCTTAGGTAAGGTGTAGTGGAGTGGCCTGTTGCGTGGCCTTGGATGGGAGCACAGCTGGCAAGTAAAGAATGTTTTGTTAAAAGACTTGTTTTGTCACTGAAGGCAGTTGCTGGGCTTTTCTCAGTAAAACATTCTCATGAGATTTTTGTATTTTCCAAGAATAAGGAGAGGAATGTGGTAGGATTCATAGCAGCAATAGCAATTAATGCCTTCTGATATTATGTTGCTACTAGCTATCTTACAGGTGCACTCTATGTATCTTTAAGTAAAAGTTACTCTTAATGCTGTGTCAGTTTCTTAAATAGCAAGCCTTTTGTAGTCTCCTGAAAAAAGAATTAGGACACTACATGAACTCAAGGCTATTTGCCTGAGCAAGCGGTGGTCCTTTGCTAGTCCTTGATGATTTCGTCTGCTATCTCTCTCTGCGCCCTTGACTCACAACAACAGTAAAATAGAGTTATTAATTAGTACTAATCTTTTAGAAGTTTGTACCGATATTGTTATTACTATTCAAGTTATTGTATAACTGTACTTTGAATGACTTACCACCTGATTTGTAGCTTATAGATATGAATTAACTGTTATCTGGAAATATGTAACCATAGTGAAACTAAAACAATGATGTATTCAAAATACCATGTGATTGTAACTTAGTGTGTGTGCATAAAAAGTAAAATTAGACCAGCCATTGGCAGAGATGCCTGGCAGTAAATGCTAACTAGAGAATAAAGAGAAAGAAAAGTATTCGGCTCTCTCACTCGATTTCGCTGACGCCGTCTCTTCCTGTGGGACCCCTGGATCCCCCCCCGGGGCTGGACCCTGGTACCCAGGGGTCTTGCAGGGCAGTGAGTTCTGTGTAAAACTGTCGTGCATTCTTCAAAAATCCTTGGAGCATCTTGTAAATCATCACAAATGTGCTTCTGTAGTGCAAGATGCTAACAATGAGAAGCCATGCAGAATGTGGGGAGTGAACACACGGGACTTCCTGTCCATGAATCTGTCTGAAACAGAGTCTAAACATTCCACCCACAGGCCATTTCTCAGAGGGGAGGGGGAAGATGTCACCTATGGGTGCATTGCCTGGACTGTGTCCAGGAGCAAGGATGTCGAAACAGTGACACCCCTTGAAGGAGGACTAGGAAGCAGTGACAGATGGGCAAGAAGGCACTTTTCAGGGCCAGTTCCTTTTTGCCAGTTTGTTTGTTTGTTTGTTTGTTTGTTTATATTTTTTTAGTGAAAGGAAGGGAGGCAGAGACAGATTCTTGCATGCACCTGACCAGGATCCACCAGCAAACCCAGGAGGTGATGCTCTGCCCATTGGGGGTCCTTGCTTCATTGCAACCAGAGCTATTTTTTAGCACCTGAGATGGAGGCCATGGAACCATCCTCAGCACTCAGGGGCAACTTGCTCTAATTGAGCCATCGCTGCAGGAGAGGAGGAGAAGAGAGAGTGAGAGTGGGGGAGGGGGAGAAGCAGATGGGCACTTCCCCTGTGTGCCTTGACTGGGAATCAAACCTGGTACTTCCACATGCTGGGCCAATGCTCTACCACTGATCCAACTGGCCAGGGCCTGCCATTTTAATTTTTGAAAAAAATAAAATGTCTGTCAATCGTTCAATACATAAAAAATGGAAACCTGTCAGGGTCTGCTCCTTCCAGTGGGTTGACCAAAAACTGTTCTGAGGTCGTGGAGGGGGGGGGTTGAAACTAAGGGAAATTAGGAGAGGAGAGCAGTGTGACCTGCAGGACATGGCAGAGGTTGGTGGCCCATCCAGGAGGCTGGTCACTGTCCCCAGCCAGTGCTGTCCCGTTGCAGTGGGCACACTGACACTGGCACTGTGAGACCCTGCCATGGCTAGGTGCCTCCTTCCTCCGACACGGGCACTGGCACTAAGCACTGGGTGCTCAGCACACTCTCAGCCGGCTGGGGCTCCGGAAAAACCTGTTGACTATCTTGGAAATGATTGCAAGTCATCATCCAACCCAAGCCTGCAGAGCTTTTGAGATGCAGAACAAAAAAAATGAATGAATCACAAATGATGAATGCCTGCGAAGCTTCCTGGCTCAAGAGAAGGCTCAGGGCCAAGCTGATTGAAGACAGATGACTCAGTGTCTATTTTAGATGCGGTCTTGGGCGCCCTGTGTTTGATCCGTGTGCTCAGGGCGAGAGCGCAGGACTAGATGAAAGACAGTCTCCTTGGTTCTGGAAAACATTGCTCTGTGAAAGGACACTGTGCTCCCTGACAGTCCACACTCCCTGGTCTCGTACTGTGAATTGTCCTTCATAAGCATCTTCTTCACCAAAGTTCATCATCGGTGCTGGACTCTGGTGGGTTTTCACTTGCTCTTGTTATTTTAATACCTTCTATCTCTGGTGTGTCACGTTGAATACTGTTATTAACATCCTAACATTTTCCCACTTAAAAATGTTATTTCTTCCAATCATAAAACACAGTATGGCCTAATACTTCCTGCACAGATTTTTATTACTCTTTAATTAATAGAATGACCTGTAAGCATCTTAAAAATCCATAATCGAGACTTCTAATTCTCCAGATCAAAGTCGTGATCTATTACATATTATTACAATTTCAATACACAACAGGATATTCTGAGGGCATATTTATCCATAAGACAAATACTATTGAAATGATGTTTCAATAGAATAAATTGATGTACATGTATCTGATTTATTAGACATATTTTGTAAAGATGTGAGGTCTTCCTCCTTGCAGTCACAAGTAACATCAAGTTTTCTTGGGGCGTTTTTTTTGGGGGGGTTGGTATTTTTCTGAAGTTGGAAACAGGGAGGCAGTCAGACAGACTCCTGCATGTGCCCAACCGGATCTACCCGGCATGCCCACCAGGGGGCGATGCTCTGTCCATCTGGGGCGTTGCTCTGTTGCGACCAGAGCCATTCTAGCGCCTGAGGCAGAGGCCATGGAGCCATCCTCAGCGCCCGGGCCAACTTTGCTCTGGTGGAGCCTTGGCTGCGGGAGGGGAAGAAAGAGACAGAGGAATGAGAGGGGGTGGAGAAGCAGATGGGCACCTCTCCTGTGTGCCCTCGCCAGGAATTGAACCCGGGACTCCTGCACGCCAGGCCGACGCTCTACCACTGAGCCAACAGGCCAGGGCAAGTTTTCTTGGGTTTTTAAACATTTTTTTACTGATTGATTTTAAAGAGAGGAAAACAGAGGGAGAGACAGAGAGAAACATGATTTGTTGTTCCACTTATTTATGCCTTCATTGGTTGATTCCTGTGTGTGCCCTGACTAAGGATTGGACCCACAACCTTGGTGTATTGTGAGGATACCCTAACCAACTGAGCTACCTGACCAGGGCCTTCTCAGGGTTTTCTTGAGGGTGTGAAAGATCCCCTTCCTGATACTTCCTTGTACTTTACATGCCATTCTGCCTTCCTTCTGCCATTTGTTCAAAGGACCGTGGCCCAGATTTCTCCCTGCCAAGTTCACTCCCTTACTGTGGATTTTATTCCAGTTATTTCCCTGCTGGCTGGTTGCCAGCTTGACCAGATAGCGTTTTCAGACACAGGTTGGCCCCCAGAGAAGCGGCCCACCAGCAGGTGCTCTGCTCACAGGGGCAGCCACAGGGCTGGCGGGGGCACAGCTCTGATGCCCCTTTCTTCTCCACACCCCCCTTGGGATCTGCTGGTGACCTAGTTTAAATGACCCGTTTCATTTTATACTGTGAGCCAGCACATGGTTGTTTAGCAAGTAACACTCCTCTGGGGACAAACCTGGCTTTAAGAATGTTTTCAATATTTGTAGAGCTTCTGCCCAGAACCCAAATCTCCCCTGCAAGACCTGCACTCCCCCCCCCCCCCCGGGAAGCTCAGCTGGGGGCCCATAGCCGCCTCCTCAGATGTCCCTCTGGTGAAGCACGTGGCCTCCCACAGTCGAAACTCTATTTGCTGAGATAGAAGTCCCTCTGCTGTACTTGGTTCTCCCTGTGGCCTTCAGGCTGGACCCCTGAGGTCAGGGGAAGGCCTATGTCCCCTTCCAAAGTAGCTGAATAGTCTTACACAGTCTTCCCCCAGCCTGTCATACATCTCATGCAAACTCAACTTCTATGATAAATTAATGACCAATTTACTTGATTATCAACTCTGAGGACAGGAAGAACGGTAACAGGGGAACTCTGAGTGAGACTCCCCTGCTGAAAATCTCTAAATGTCATGCCTGCTGTGCTGGCTCCGTGAGCTTCACCAGGCAAAACCACGGTGAGGGAGCAGGTCGGAGCTAACTTGCAAACATATGACTTTTAATACAGTTTTGACAGAAGAACTTTCATGTCCTATCATAGTTCACAGAAGTCACACATTAAAATAAGAAGCATCCCAGATCTTAAAACAGGTCTCTGCCGCCTATAAAGTAGCTCGTGCAGGCAGATTTAAGTATAAACCTTTAAAAATTTCAGCTTCAATTGGTGTTTGCACAGGAGAATTTTGTTACCAGAATAGGTTATAAATAAATAGTGCAAGTTGTTTCCGTTCCCCCTGATTTCAAGCTGGTGAGACGCATGTGGGACATCTGAACTAGTGTTGTATCAGCAGCGGGTTTGCTGTGATTTGATGGGTGGAAGGCTGTGCCACCAGCTTTGGAGGGTCTCTGGAGGCACATTTCCCCACTGATGGAGATTACTGCAGAGATCACCTGTGTTCCCGCACTGCCTGCTGACCAGGTGCTTAGCCCCTTACGCTCTGCCCAGATCAGCCTCTCCGGGTGCCTGGGCACCCTACTCTCTGAGAGTAGAAATCCTTGGGCTTCAGCCGTTTCCTCCTGCTCCCGCCTCCTCTGCTGGGACGGTCATTGTCCGAGACGTGGGGAGCATCTGCTTTTAAATTAAAACATTTGATGTTTATCAATTCTAAGTGACGGGGCCTTGAGAACAGAGTTCCAGGTGCTCTTCCCTCCCTGAAGCACCGTCGTGCATCTGACAGTTTATTTAACCAACTCCACTGATTTTCCACAACATGAAGCTGGTGGCACTCTGCACACCCCATCGAAGTCCTCACGAAGGACGGGTGAAGTTCATTTGTTCCAAAAGAATAGAGGTAGCCCCTGAGTTGCCACCAGCCCCAAATTACTTTATCCATATCCTCAAGAGTGGCATTAAAATGCTTCTGGGGGTGCTGAGGCCACTCGGTGGAAAAGGAATGTAACTTAAATGAGTTAAGGTTTCCAAGCAGCTGCCATGCACCTGGTGCGGCTGTGGAAAGAGCACTTTGGGAGGACATGACAAGAAGGCTCAGTCAGTAAGTGGGCAGGAGGAGGGCGAGTGGTTCTTCAAACCTCTGGAGACCACGCCTAATGCTGGCTGTGGCCGTGGAGAGGGCCCTCCCCCAGCAGAAATCTCCACCGAAATGGACAAGTCCAAAGATGCTCCATTCTTGACAGGAAATAGAGGGTTGGGGATGGCTGGCCCTTCACCCCCCCAACCGGAGAAAAAGAGTTTGATGGGAGTGGCAGTACATGGACACATAGCACAGAGTGGGACACCTAGTGGCATTTGCACCCTTGACCTCTTAGAGCAGAATCCTGAGGGTCGGTGGGGTGGGGAGGATGCTCCTCGTGAAACCTGGGGGCACCGAGGGAGGAGGCAGACCTGGCTTCAGTCCGCAGCTGGAGAGAAACAGGCCTGTCCGTCAGTCCCCACATCGTCACGGGACAAGCCTCACACTTTCACTCCCTGTGGTGGGTGAACAGAGGCCCCCAAAAGAGGTGTCCCCATCTTATACCCTGGGACCTGTGAATGGGACCTTCCTTGGGAGAAGGGTCCTTGCAGATGGATCGAAGTTAAGGATCCTGAAGTGAGACCCTCGTGAATTAGGTGAGTGGGCCCTGATCCAGTAGCAACCACCTCATGAAACAGAAGAGGAGACGCAGTTGCAGGGAGGGGACAGTCCTGTGGGGACGAGGCGGAGAGTGACGTTAATGTGGCCAAGAACCAAGGACGCTTGATCTGCCCAGAGCTCAGGGAACAAGAAGGGTGCTGCCTGGATGGTGGACTTCTTGCCCCCAGAACTTTGAGAATAAATTTCTGTTGTTTTAAGCCACCAAGCGGTGATTTGTTAAGACAGCCCTAGGAAACCAAGATGCCCTCCTTTAGTGATTAAGGGCTGAGTAATGTGGAGTCATTTGTAAGCTCTCTGTGCACCTGCAGTCAGGAGGGAAAGGTGTGTGGCAGGGGGAGGAGTAGCAGGACCTGGACCACCCACCAGGGTCAGGGACAAACACTGTGTCCATGTGGAAGTTTCTACGTCCTAGAGCTGTGTTGGGCCTGACCTGTGGTGGCGCAGTGGATAAAGCATCAACCTGGAAATGCTGAGGTCGCCGGTTTGAAACCCTGGGCTTGCCTGGTCAAGGCACATATGGGAGTTGATGCTTCCAGCTCCTCCCCCCTTCTCTCTCTCTCTCTGTCTCTCTCCTCTCTCTGTCTCTCTCCTCTCTAAAATGAATAAATAAAATAAAATTAGAGCTGTGTTGGAACCAAAAACATGACACCCACAGAAGCCACCAAGGGCCACTTCCTCCATGAGTGCAGACCCCACAGGCCATGATTACTGAGGAGACGGTCCCCTGCACCACAGAGCCCACCCCAGGGGCTGCGCAGGACCCATGAACTCGGTACCAGCAGAGCTGGACTGGAGAAATCCATACGGATTTGACCCCAAAAGCCCTGATTTTGGACTAAATTTACCCATAACCATGTTGACAAAATTGACGCTAAGAGCCCTAGAAATAAAACTAACTTCAGACCCCTGAGTTTTATAGACTGTCATCACCAAAAACATGATTCTATTTGTAACCACAAAACAATTTATTCAAATTACTTTATAGCCTATTGGTACACTTAAATAGCACGTAAATACCGTTAAGTTTTGTGAACTGTTGGGAGGGGTAATCTAGCAGCAGAAAAAGTGCCGGGCAGGGCCGGAACTCTGCTGTGAGAAGCATATGGGTAACGTGAGACAGGACACGTGCGTTTTAACTTCCCAGACAGTTCTCGTTCTGTGGATGGCAAAGACCCAGTGATTCCAAGCGTTTACCTTTCATGTCAGGGGTGTGGGCCCAAGAAAGGAGACCTGTGCTCACCCAGGCAGTGGACGGGGAAGTGTCAAAGTCAGTGATGGCTACTCGCCCACCTCCTGTGAGTCAGGTATGAATGGCCGGTGCTGCCCTGGCCAGGGTCAAAGGACAGAGGACCTGTGCAGGGAGGCCTCCGGGGGAGGACCCCTGGTAATAAACAGATGCATGGGAACCCTCCCCCTTTGCTGACCGTGTGTTGCAGCGACGGCATGTGTGTGTCGGGGACTCTCACTCATCTCCTGCCCACGAGGGACAAGAATGACCAGCAAGTGATGGCAGAGAGGAGGAGGCAGGGAAATTCTGGGGTCCTGAGAGCAGGGACTGAATTCCGGATGAGGAGCCCTGGACAATTTCTATCTCTATATGTCTTGTATTCTCTCATCCTTTGCAGCGAAGAAATCTCAACTAATTAAAAATAAGATAAAAAGATTAAATCCTGATATAAATCTCATGATGAAAACCTGAGTTGAAGGGAAAAGGATTCTCTAAAACTAATCTAATTTCATGTTAAATATGGTAAATCAATGAACGCTGGTAATTAAAAAGCAGGGTGCTGTCTGAAATGGATGGAGTGAATTCTGATCTGAGAATGTGACAAAGCAATAATATGCCTGTGAAAATCGGTGCCTGCCACAAAGTGCAATTACTTTGAATAAATCCTTACACAGGTGTCTATTACATAAGCAAGTAAAACTGCCCATTAAAAGTTTAAAGACATCTTGTGCATACATTGAATACAAATATTTCCCTGAATACTAGCACACAGCAAGCAACAGGAAAAAAGAAAATAAATTTTAATAGAAATTTGCCTGAACCAAAAACCCCCCCCAAAACAACCAGAATATTGCCATGGCTTTCGAGCCATGGATTCTCGTGGGAGAATAATGTATTTAAATGTGCAATTACAATACAAACCTAGCTTTTGGCTGCTGGTTACGATTTTAGTAAAGAAAATGATCCAGGCTGAGAAATCTCACCTCAGTGTGGATTTTCATCTCTGCCCCTGGAAACCACGTGCTTACCTCTTACCCCTCACTGCCCTTCGCAGTCAGCATGGGGCAGGTGCAGGGATATTTTCAACATTTGAGGAGAGGATTAATGTCCAAAAAAGGGAAACTTCTCAGGGCTCATGGGTGTTAGTGGGCCTGTAAATGCTTTAGGAATTGTCAAGTGAGACACAGTGTGGGTGTGGATGTGCGCACGCAATCAAACATCATATTCTACAGATTGGTTAGACTTTGAGTCATGCAGTAACTATACAAAATGTGTCAGAAGATGTGAATCTGAGTGAACAACTATGAGACAGTTGCACAGTAAAGTGGTAACGATTTAACGTTCTATATTCTCAGGAGTCGCCCAGCAGATCTTGAGCATTGTGGGCAGCTTTCTGGGCTCCCTCTTGGGCAGGCAGCCAGCCCCTAGGGAGAGACCTAGGTTCTCCACGACCTGGGTAGGTTTGCAAGTGACTCAGAAGCTCAATACATGCATCCTCCAGGAATGTCCCTGGAGAAGGAAAATGCGGTGATGGGTGCAGAATGCTGACCCCATGCCGGTCATGTCTCTTCCGCTCTGCCATCCAGCATGGCCATGCAGCACGCAGATGGTCCCACACCAGCTCCACATCAAAATTCAGTCCAGTGACACCTCAGACTCTGTGTGGCACACCAGTACTGTTACGCTGAAGTGTTCTCACAGTAAGAATGTGATGCAGAACATCTTACATGCCCTCTCCTGCATTTTCCGAACCCCTCACACAAGCTGTGGCTGCACTGAGGGTGGGGGCTATGTTGTACCACTTCTGTTTCTCTTTCCAGAGACACACGAGAACACGCTGAACAGACACTTTATTGTTGGTTTGTGTAGTGGTTAAGAATGCAAACGTGTAAGCCAGGTGTTCACCAGGTGAGCATTTAACCTGGCGCTGCTACGTGTGTCCTATCATTTGGACATACCATTAAGCTTCTCTGGGCAACAGTTTTCTCACTGCAGATCACTTGAAATAATTTATATAAAGCTCCGGCAGGAGTGAGCACTCAAAGAAGAAAGGTTACTGCATTCTGATCAGGAGGAAAGGGGTGTGCAAACAGCTTAGGGAAAAGGTACTACAGGGCTAGAAAAGACCGTCAGTGAACAAGTACTAGGCAGGGACACGGGAAGGCCATGAGGACCTTGGCTGCTTCGAAGATGATGGCATGTGTCAGTGCCCACAGAGCATTCAAGGAGGAGACAGGAAAGGTTTGGGCTAGATACAAGGCCAGACTTTCAAAGGCTGTTCCAGTATTAGAATAGACTATATACATAATGGCTGTAAAAGTTCTTGAGATTACTGGATGATAGTTTGTGGAAAAGAGTAAGGAAAAAAAAAAGATGCATGCACACATTTTTGTGGCCAAAAAAAGTCTAAAATGGAGTAAAGAAATGTGAACATAAGAAAACTGAGATTCAGCAAATAGGGTTTTAAATAGCTACAGATAGAAATGATATCGCAGCTGAGAACAAGAAATAAGACATAGTTACAGAGTTACAGTGTCAGAGGAATGGGGACAGTGTGGCTTACACGAGCGCACTGGAGCGCACTCCTCACATGGTCGCAGAGCCTGTGACTGCACCACATTTCAGTGGTGTGCCTCACACAGCCGGCTGTCTGCAGCTCTGACCCACAGGCCCTCAGGGTTGCTCAAGTTGGTCTCAAGTTTGTATTTCCCAGACTTGCCCTGGCTCCTGTTTGCACGCCTTTTTCTACACCCCTGTCTTCCGACCTGACACGGTCACTTCGGTCAAGTTGTCCACACTCAAGTTCATCTCAGGGTCTTCCTCACCTTTGGGTGAAATCAGACAATATCCTCGGTGCCCAGTACGGGACTTCTAAGCAGACCTCTGCATCTATTCACAATCCAACTTTTCTCAGTAAAGAATTTCAGCAATTTAAGCATGAGCTGTGAGCAGCGCTCCTGGTAACACATCACAATTTAGCACAAGAGTCGGTCTCGGGTCCCATTTGTCATTAAGCAAGATGATACTTTATTATCATTGTTCAAATTTGATTATAAAATATTTCATAATGCAGAATTAGTGTACAAGTGAATAATGTACCTTATTCTTTTCCATTTTATGTCTTTTCTAGAATAAAATCAGCCCCAAGGGTTTCACTCAGCATCATCCATCACGTTGCTGCTTCTAAATTAAGCCCAAGTAGGACAATTGCTGAATGAAGAACCCAAGGCAGGATATTCAAACACACAAATCCCTCCCTGTCCTCTGCCTAATAATTAGAAGCACGGGGATCCTCCAGGTGTGTGGTTCGACAACCTGATGCCTGTGTTTCTCATGTTAACCACACGCGGTTCTACATTAATCGTGACATGTTCCCATCACTCATCAATTATTGCTGCTCACGTTGAACTCAGTGTAGAATGTTTGTTTGCTCGGGCCTTCCACTCGTACACAATAAGCAGGTAAGAACCGGAACCCACAAAGGAGCGTGGTCTTGCAGTAGGACCTCAGGGGCACCCTGCCCACCACGCTAGCTACAGCGCTGTCATAGCTCATGCCTTGCCCGTCTACTGACTGGGGCTTCAGCGTCTCCCCACAGACATTTCTGGGAAACAAAGAGCTTGGTATACTTCCCCTTCTGCACACAAGGGATTAGAGCACAGCAAACTGGAGTTAGGTGACATCTGGGGGCAGAGGCAGGAGTGGGGCCCAGGTAAGGGTGATTGTTACTCCTTTTACTTGTGCTTTGGGCACAGGGCATTGTTGTGGGTTCAGGGACCCTGTGGGACTCTTCCCAGCCTGGCAATCTCTGCAACTGCTCTCCTGGTATGTCCCCTGGCATTCTCTGAGCTCCTCTGTGTCCTCTGGCACTCTCTGTTCCCCTCAGCTCTCAGACAGGTACCGGCCACAGATGAATCCGAGTCACAGATGTGGGAGAGGCAAAGGCGAGGGACTGTGGGGCAGCCCGCCTGCCACCTGCCAGTGCTGGCTGTATGCTCAGCCTGAGTCAGAGCCCACATGTGGGCGACATGCTCCCTGGCTGCGCAGAGGGAGAAAGAGAGGAGAGTGGTGAATACCAGGAGGGATGAGTCACCATCTCTCAGGAGCCTCATCAGCCCACCCGGAGGTCAGAGCCAGTGCTTGTCTGGTAAACAGCTGCGCTGCCGCCACTCGTCACCGTTTCCCCTCCCCCACCGCTTCCCCTCCCCCACCGCTTCCCCTTCATGTCTTACATCTTGGTAGAGGAGGAAGATTCACGAGCTGACTCTAAGGGACCACCTGCCGATCTCAGGTGCACTGGCCCCAGGGGCCACGTCCACCCCAGGGGTGCACACAGGACCTTGGATGTGGAGCCCTTACCAGCTCTCCAAGGTGCGCAATTCAGTGAGCATCTTCCATTCGTGAGCTGGTCTCATTAATAAGTCACATTTCCCCAGTTAAAATGTTACAGCATAACTTTAACTTGGGTTATCTTTGTTTTAGCTAGTAATTTTGAAAGACTTGATTTTTTTTAAAAAAAGAATACCCATATTACTCAGTCTATGAGTTTATCCTTTGCATCCAGTGAATGAGAAAAGACAACTGAAACCCAACAGACTCTGTCCAGGACGGTCAGTGGCAGCTATACTTTCCTATAACCAACCAGGGTCGGTGCATTTACAGATGCCCATCCAGTCCCACAGACCACACACCCCACAGCACAACACCCTGCGGGACTTCAACATAAGAAATCATTACATCGCAATAGAAGTGTGTACAAGACAGGGAAGAAGGGAGAAGTGTGTGGTGGGCCACTGGGTGGTAGTGTGAGAGGGGAGGAGGGTGGGGAGGAGTGTGAGCAAACCCTTCCTTGCCGCTCCAGACGCCGGTGCTTGGTTACCCCCCAGCTCCCCACTCCTTGACTTGGGAGCAGAGAAGATGGTGTGATTATTCTGTTGCTAGGCAACCTTGCTCATGTAGAGGGGACCCCCTGGTAAGTTACATCGAGGCTGCAAGACAAGAAACGGACATCACACATGCCTGACGGGGCACAGGGAGTGGAGCCTTCCTGAGAGCAGTGGCCGGGAAGCTGTCCTCTGTTTTACAGGGGATGCCAGGGTGTGACCAGCGCTTCTGACAGCAAGGTGAGCACCTGACAGCGAGCTTTCAAACTGCCAAGACAGCCACTTCAAACACACTGCCAGCTACTCTGCCAGGCCACCCCACGAAGGCCCTTTTCAGAGAGCCGTGGGGACCTCAATAAGTGTCCGTGGGAGGGACCCTGCTGCTCTCTCTTTATGCTTCAGTTCTGATTCTCATGTTTTAAATCCGTCAATAAAGACTGAAACCCAAGATGACCCAACCCCAAGACAGGCATCCCCGTGCACGGCCGCAGCATGCCAGGCACCCTCAGGACTGTGAGTAATGGACCTGGTGTTTTCAGAGTTCCCTGACGGTTGCTGCTGAAGTGTGTCCTGTTACAATAACAACCACGGGGCCAGTCCAGCCCCCACTGGGTCTGCTGGGAGGTCTGCGGGTGCAGCCACAGCACAGCAGGCCTGGGAGAGCCTGGGATGGCTTGCCGATGGCACCGCTATCCACGGTTGACACCAACTCAAACGCAGTCTCACAGAGAGAAAGGGAGGACCCATGGAGTTGCCTAGAGGGGATAATGGGGGAGATGAGGGGGATGGGCAAGGCCAGCTCAGAGCCTCAGGCGCTGTGCCATCATTGGGGAGACAATGACAGATCCTGAGAAAGATAGTGACGTAGTCTGCATTTCCGAGGGACCACCCTGGACACAGCGTGAGGATGGACAGAGGTGGGAAGACCACAGCAGACACTATTGCAGGGGTCCAGGTAAGACCTGCTCTAGGGTTAGAGGAGTGGATTGGAAAAAGAAAACCAATTCGAGAGCTACTTTGGAGAGATGCGCAGAGCAATAGATAGGTGGAGGAGGAAGGAGCAGAAAGAGTTGGCAGCTCTGAGACACGGTGTGGGTGACATTTTGAGGAACAGTCACAAGCCTGTCATCCCAAACTGAATTCTTTTACAATACAACACTAAACAATAACCTCAGCTTTTCTATTTATAGTTATGTTTAGGGCATTTTATTTCAGAGAAGTGTGTAAATCCTGCTCTCTTGCTGTTTCCTGATTAATAAAAGGCTATTCATTTCATTTTATTTGTGCAGGTAACAGTCCACTGCTGGGGCCAACCAGAACAATCTTTCCTTTTCTCTTCATGAAAGTTCTTCAAACCCACTCTAGCTAACTCCCTTCTGATTTCTCTCCCTGTCTCTAGCAGGAACCTGGCAGATCCCAGTTCCAGGCCCTCGAACAATCCTGTCCAGGAATGGATGGATGGTGTCAGATCTGAACCAGAGCCTGAGTCCCACCCCGTGGAGGTCCCCCTGCCCGCCCCTCCTCCCAACAGCGGCAGTGCTGCCTCGGGCCACTCAGCATGGGGCAGAGGACAGAGGGGACCCCCACATGGTTAGGGTCACTGCTCTTTGGAGAACCCTGTCTGGGTGGCAGCTGGGCCTTTCTGGGACCCCACAGGAACCCAGCCCACCCTGATGCCTGCCCCATGTGGGGCCTCTCCCTGGGTCCTCAGCCACTGCCCCAAAGGCACAGCCATGAAGGCTCTGCTTCTGTGGTCACTTCCTGTGCAAATAGATCTCTGCACAGCACACTCCCAAATGGCTCAAGCCAGCAACTGCCCACTCGGCCACCGGGAAGCAAAGCCTGTTCCTGCCTTTCCCATCCCGACTCCCCCTGCCTCTACCCTGGCTTTACCCAGCGCCCACCTGTAGTCAGAGTCGAGCACCACAGTCTCCAGGACACACCACCACACACACAGCAGACAGGCATCCAGTTTTCCTGAGAATTCCCTTTCATCTGCCCCGTTGATTATTCCTAAACCTTCAGTTCTTAGGCAGATGGAGGAGGTATCACAGATGTAGTTTACTTCTTACTAAGTCAAGACACTGAGGCTCTTGCTTCTCCCTATAAAACTCATCACCATTTCACACCTCTGTCCAACTTTGGGGTCTCAGCTAAACACTTAGAACAGGGAGGGTAGCACTTACCATCCCGTTCCAGAATTAATTACATGCCAGTGCGAGTAAGCCAAACATGTCTGCACGAACCACAGAGTATGAGGACAGCACGAGGGATGGAGACGGGGGTCCATCCACGCAGGGAGGGCAGCTCTCTGTGCCCGTGTTCCTGTGTTTACCTGGGTGGAGGACACAGTGTCCACTCGTGTGCGGCCTGGCACTTGGATGACCTGCCGGGAAGGCAGGTTAGAGTTCTCTGTGAATGAGTGTTTAAGGCCTTCTATTTCTTCAGAATAACTAGCAAAACAACAGCAAAAACCAACTGTGCTGTTCACATGGAGTGAAGATCACCCTCACTAATGTAGAATTTTAAGTATGCTTTTTGCTTTAGAAAATCATCAATTAAATTTTCTGACAGGCAGTCAGTAAGTAGAATAACAATCTGTCTCCCAAAGCACTTAATTCTGAATCTGGGGTATCTGTTCACAATTTTGGAACTTTCTTGCAAAGCTTATTCAGTTTGGACACCAGTTCAAAAGGCTGACTAAGGGCATGGATGCTGGAAGAACTGGGGTGGGGATGGGGCCCATAAACAGTTTGCTTTGCTTTTAGACAAGTAATTGGTTCTACATTTGATAAAACCATTGAACTGAGCCTTGAAACAGCTTTTGTGCAATAGATTTCATACTTTAAATGCTTTGAAAGCCTGCTATTTAAGTGATGCTACTCTGAATTCTCTTGCAACAGAAAGATTTTATTTTCATTTTGTGAAATAATTGAGAAGGAGAGATTGATTTATTTAAAGAAAGACCTGCCTATATAACCAGTTTGTAAGCCATCTTCTGAAAAAACAATGTAGATGTTTGACTTATTTTAATTTTCTTAATTTTAATTTATTAAGATGTTAACATGGATTCAAATGTCCCACTCAATATAACACCCTCATCCTCAACCACGTGCCCCCATTATACCTCCTTTAACCCCATTACACCTCCTCCCCTAACTTCCCCTCCCCCACTTCCCTCTGGGATTTGCTGTCCTGTTATCTGTATCTCTGTATTATGTATATATAATTTCATTAATCCCTTCACCTTCTCTGATCCTGTCCCCTCATCCTCCTTCCCTCTGATAGCTGTCCCTCTGCTCCCTGTGACCCCGCCTCAGCCTTTATTCTGTTCCTCAGTTCTTTTTTCATGGCTGTGTAGTATTCCATTGTGTATATGTACCACAGCTTTTTAATACATTAGTCCAGTGATGGACACTTGGGCTGTTTCCAGATCTTGGCTATTGTAAACAATGCTGCAATAAATATGGGGTGCATATCTTCTTTTGAATCAATGATTTGGTATTTTTATGATATATTCCTAAAAGTGGGATAGATGGATCAAAAGGCAGTTTCACTTTTAATTTTTGAGGAAACTCCATACTATTCTTCACAGTGGCTGCACAAGTCTGCAGTCCCACCAGCAGTGCAGGAGGGTTTCCTTTTTTCCACACCCTCACTAGCATTTGTTGTATGTTGATTTGTTAACAAGCGCCATTCTGACAGGGGTGAGGTTAGTATCTCATTGTGGTTTTAATTTGCATTTCTCTGATGACTAGTGAAGTTGAACATTTTTTCATATGCTTATTGGCCATCTGTATGTCCTCTTTGGAGAAGTGTCTATTCAGTTCCTTTGCCCATTTTTTAATTGGATTGTTTACCTTCCTGGTGTTGAGTTTTAGAAGTTCTGTATAAATTTTGGTTATTAACCCTTATCAGACTTATTGGCAAATATGTTCTCCCATTATGTGGGTTGTCTTTTTATTTTATTAATGATGTCTTTTGCTGTGCAAAATATTTTTAGTTTGATATAGTCCCATTTGTTTATTTTGTCCTTTACTTTACTCGCCTGTGGAGATATATCAGCAAAAATATTGCTACAAGAGATATCAGAGAGTCTACTGCCTATGTTTTCTTCTAAGATGTTTATGGTTTTGTGACTTACATTTAAGTCTTTTATCCATTTTGAGTTTATTTTTGTGAATGATATAAATTGGTGGTCTAGTTTCATTTTTTGCATGTACCTGTCCAATTTTCCCAACACTATTTATTAAAGAGACTGTCTTTACTCCATTGTATGGTCTTACCTCCTTTGTCAAATATCAATTGACCATAAAAGCATGGGTTTATTTCTGAGTTCTCTGTTCTGTTCCATTGATCTGTATACCTGTTCTTATCCCGGTACCAAGCTGTTTTGACTAGAATGGCTGCAATTTGGGTGCTTTTCTTGGTTCCATATAAATATTTGGAATATTTGTTCTATATTTTTGAAGTATGCCATTGGTATTTTAATAGGAATTGCATTGAATCTATAAATTGCTTTGGGTAATATAGACATTTTAATTATGTTCATTATTCCTAATCATGAACACAGTATATGCTTCCACTTATTTGTATCTTCCTTGTTTTGTTTTGTTTTTTCAATGTTTTATAATTTTTCGAGTACTGTACAAGTCTTTTACCTCCTTGGGTAAATTTATTCCAAGGTTCTCTATATTTTCTGTTGCAATAGCAAAAGGGATTGTTTCCTTAATTTCTCTTTCAGACAGTTTATTGTCGGTGTATAAAAATGGCACTGATTTCTAGTATATTAATTTTATATCCTGCCACCTTGCTGAATTCATTTATCAAGTCTGGTAGTTTCTTGACTGAGACTTTAGGATTTTCTATGTGCAGTATCATATCATCAGCAAATAATGATAGTTTTACTTCTTCTTTTCCAGTTTGGATGCCTTTTATTTTTTCTTCTTGTCTGATTGCTGTGGCTAGGACTCCCAGAACTATGTTGAATAAGAGTGGTGAAAGGGGGCACCCCTGCTTTGTTTCTGATCTTAAAGGGATTGCTTATCATTTTTGCCCATTGAGTATGATGTTGGCTGTGGGCCCGTCATAGATGGCCTTTATTATGTTGAGAGTTTTGATCGTAAATGGGTGCTGGATTTTATCAAATACTTTTTCTACATCTATTGATAAAAATGTGATTTTTATATTTCCTTTTGTGTATGTGATGAATCACATGTATTGATTTGTGTATATTGTTCCAGCCTTGCCTCCCTGGAATAAATCCCACCTGATCTTTCTGATGTATTGCTGGATCCGGTTTGCTAATATTTTGTTGAGAATTTTAGCATCTATGTTCATCAGGGATATTGGCTTATAGTTTTCTTTCTTCGTAGTGTTTTTACCTGGTTTTGGAATGAGGATTATGCTTGCCTCATAAAAGGAGCTTGGAAGTCTTCCCTCCTCTGGAATTTTTTGTAATAGCTTGAGAAGGATAGGTCTTAGTTTTTCTTTGAATGTTTGGTAAAATTTGCCTGTGGAGCCATCTGGTCCAGGATGTTTGTTTGCTGGGAGTTTTTTGATAACTGTTTCAATATCATTTGTTGTAAAGTCTGTTTAAGTTTTCTGATTCTTCCAGATTGAGTTTTGGAAGATTGTATGTTTATAGGAACTTATCCATTTTGCCTGGGTTGTCCAATTTTTTGGCATATACATCTTCACAGTATTTTTCTACAATTCTTTGTATTTCTAAGGTGTCAGTTGTTATTTCTTCACTTTCATTTCTAATTTTATTTATTTGAGTCCTCTCTCTTTTTTTCTTGATGAGTCTTGTTAAAGGTTTGTCAATCTTGTTTACCTTTTCAAAGAACCAGCTCTTGGTTTGACCAAATTTTGTATTGTTCTTTTAGCCTCTATGTCATTTATGTCTGCTCTAATCTTTATTATTTCCTTCCTTCTACTTCCTCTGCATTTTATTTGTTGTTCTTTTTCTAGTTCTTTTAGGTACATGGCTTGGGTTTTTTATTTGAGGGTTTATTTGCTTCTTAGGGTATGTCTATAATGCTGTGAACTTCCCTCTCAGGACTGCTTTTCCTGTGTCCCATAGATTTGAGGTCATTGTATGTTCATTTTCATTTGTTTGAAGAAAATTTTTTATTTCTTCCTTGATCTCATTGTTAACCCATTTGTTATTTAATAACATGCTATTTCACCTCCAAGTGTTTGAATGCTTTTCAGTTTTTCTATTATAGTTGATTTCTAGTTTCATGCCATTGTGATCACAGAAGATGCTTGATATGATTTCTATCTTTTTAACTTTATTGAGACTTGTCTTGTGTCCTAACATGTGCTATGTCTTATAGAATGTACCATGAGCATTTGAAAAGAATGTATATTCTGCTGTTTTGGGGTGAAACGTTCTGAAGATATCAATTAAATCCAATTGATCTAGTGTGTCATTTAAGGCTGCTGTTTCTTTGTTAATTTACTATCTTAAAGATCTATCTATTGGTGTTAGTGGGCTATTAAAATCCCCTACTATTATAGTATTGCTGTTGATCTCACCCTTTATGTCCATTAACATCTGTTTTATATATTAGGTTCTCCTATATTAGGCAAATCTATATTTACAATGGTTATATCATTCTTTTGGATTGCTCCCTTTATCATTAAGTAATGACCTTCTTTATCCCTTACTATAGCCTTGTTTTAAAGGCTATTTTGTCAAACAAAATATTGCCACTCCAGGCTTTTTTCATTTCCATTTGCATGAAATGCTTTTTTTTCATCCCTTCATTTTCAGTCTATGTGTATCTTTTGTTCTGAGGTGGGTCTCTTGTAGACAGCATATGTACAGGTCCTGTTTTCTTATCCACACAGCTACCCTATTCTTTTGATTGGAGCATTTAATCCATTTACATTTAAGGATATTATTGATATGTTGACTTATTTTTAAAGCAGGCAAGCAACAGAGTCACAGAAGCTCTGAGGGCCAAGCTTTGTGACAACAATCTCCCTCAAACCCTATGAGGAAGCCCATACCCCACTGTGCATTGGAGAGTTCTTATCACCTTTCTGCTTCCATCTGAGCACCTCACACTGGTGCAGAGAGAGGGAATCAGTGAGATCACTACTTTGTTCCCTAACAGCAGGTACGAAAATGCCTGAAGAGTTGGAAACATTACAGTAGATGCAGAGCAAATGTTTTGTTTTGTTCTGAGGTGGGTCTCTTGCAACAGCTGTTATTTACATTTGACAGACGAGGAAACTAAGACTCTGAGAACTGAAGTGAATTCCCATGAACACTTCATTATTTAGTTGGAAGAGTTGAGATTTAGACATCAGCAGTTTGGAGTTCAGACATACCTGAGCAACTCCATCTCATTAGTGTGTGTGTATTGATGGATAGATGGATGGATGGATGGATAGATAAATGGGTGGGTGGAGGATGGGTGTATGGGTGAATGGATGGATGGTTGGATGGATGCATATATGGAAGAGTGGGTGGTTGCGTGGGTTGGTAGATGGATGAGTGGGTGGATAGATGGATGGAAGGAAGGAAGGAAGGAAAGAAGAAAGGAAGGAAGGAAAAATGGATGGAAGGAAGGATGGGTGGATAATTGAAGATATAAATATAAAGTGTTCAAGTGCTGATAAATTATGTAAAATTATAGAAATCCTTTATAACTATCACTTTTAGTGTTAAATAAAAGAGTTGTTGTCAATATAGATCTAGGACATAGTTAATTCATTTCCATTCTCGAGGAAGTCAAACATTTGTCACATTTATTACTATATAAAAGTTTACAAGAAATATGCATGGTGACCATGAAACCTAGATACTCTCATAGTCATGCTTTGGAGCAGCTGAAATTTATTTAGTTGGGACATTTTATATCAAATTATAGTATTGTAGCTTCTTTTACAAACTTGAACACTTGCCAATACTCACCCCGATTTTAATAAGGACAATGATCAGTCCGCACCAGCTATGCCCTTGGTTTCCTGTAATGCCTGACAGTCTTTCTCATGGCCTTTCTCACAGACTCACTTTACCTCTTGGCTCCTCCAGGTAAAGGAGTTTTTTTGAATCTTGGACTAAAACAAAACAAACAAGTAAACCTACAAAATCCCTCATTGTCAAAGAGTTGAACAAAAACTGTCATACATCAAATGCCTAACCTATTATGTGCAAAAAAAAATAAAAGTTTGCAATAGTCAGAAAAGACTTTCAAACAAAGTCCAGTAGAATAAATTCTTGCACATACTATTTTTCACATAGTCATTCACTTAATATTAAAACTTTGCACTGCAAGGCAGCATTTAATGTCGTGGTCCTGGCAGATTTATTTTAAGGATTCCTCACTCAGCTGATACATTTGTGTTGAGATGCAAAGTTGTGGAAGAAACATCTGGTCCCAGGAGCCCTTGCATCTGCAGGGAAGCCCTGAGAGTCCAAAGTGTTTCTGTGTGTGATCCAAATATGACCAAAGGCAGAGGAGAGAAGCATGTCTGTAGACACATGGACAGACCAGAAACCAACAAAAAGTAAGGAGTAGAAGGAAAGACAAACTTAGTTGCAATACTTTTCTAAACTCCAAACAAAGTAGACATTATCATAAAGTAACCAGGGTCTGTGAAAAACATGAGTAAGGAAACTTTATTCAAAGGGGATCCAGGAAACCTGGAAGGGAGAGCCTTTCTCGACACTTCTGGGCTCAGTTTGCACAGCTGGCAAGATAGGGGAGACTTTGCTTCCACATGGCAGTGCCTGTTGCTTGCAGCTGGTGATAAACCCCTAGGACCCTAGACTCCTTCTCCTCCAGGGGACTTTGGTTAAAATTGTCCCCTGTCCACCTCAACCCTATACAACTGGGTCTCCCTTTATCTTGTTGGACTTGCCTATGCTTCATCATACATTGTTGGTCTCGAATTGCAATTCCTCTGCTATCCCTGAAAAAACCCACTTTCACTTAAATAAAATTGCATTTTGCTTGGTGGAAGGTCAGCAGGTCCTACTAAACACACATCATAAAAATGCTGTCAGAGAATAGAAATATTAGCTGTCCTAAGCCTTCTGTCTGTTACTCGCATTCTGTCCTATCTGAAATCAGTGCCGATTGTCACAGCAGGAGATGAAGGCAATGTTTACAGCAATTACATTGCTTTGAAGGAAGGCTATAAAAACAACTGTGTGCAGCTACATTTCTTTCCACAGCCCTCAAACACCATTAATGAGGTATCACAGGCCCACAGTCAGAGCAGAAACACAAACACCCGTTCAATGCCACCGGCACACCATGGACTCTGGCTCCCACATCCAGCTCTGCTGGTGGAAAGATGCCCACAGGGCCACCAAAACAGCCTTCTCATGAAGTCACATTTTAAAGAACATGTTATAACCATCCTGAATTACAGTGAAACATTGAAAAACACAGCATTGGAAGCAAACTAAACAGCATAAGACTTGCAAAGAGGTTCGTGATCCTGGGACACCAACCACCCCGGAACGGGGAAAGAAAGCAACCCCCGAGGACCAAATATTTTATGGTAAAAACAGGAATTGTGTCTGTGAGGATGGGCAGGACCTTATGTCTAAAATGTCACTTAGTCAGATGACAAAATGCTTGATAATTTCAACTTCTACACCCAAGATGAATGCTTTTATCTGCAACATTCCCTCCTGGGCATGCCTTTGGCCAAATGAGGGCTATCAGTATTTATTAAACTTCCCTTCCATTTGCCCCAGGTGTTCACCCCACCAGGCCCCTCTCTTCTCTGCTCACTGCCTGTGACAGGTCGCCGCTGTGGTCCAGTCCTGGCCCACGCTGCCACACTAGCCTGTCATGTGAGCACAGGCTCTGTGCTGGATTTCATCCTTAAGTGCCCCGCGTGACCACAGCCTCTGGGCAGAGACTACATGTCACGTCCACAGCATGGGACATTTCCAACAGGTGGTTTCCAAACTTCTGTTCCTCCAGTACCACACAGGATTCCCTGCAACCTTGTTAGGGATCTTGTCCTCATCTAATTAGCTAAACAACTGAAAAAACTAAAACTTGAATATTCTCTACTTTGATTCTTCTAGTTATTTTGCTTATGTGGCAAAAAAATAACAGTAATGCCCAGATACATAAATCTAAATATATATAAATATTTTTTATATATGCTATAAATTTACTAGTTAGACAAAATACTGACAGTTTTGTTGATAAAGTGACAGTTTCTTACACTGTGGTGTTACCCTTCCCACCTTGAAATGTGTGTTTTCCCCACACAGGATACAGTGACTTTTCTTGCTATCCCCAGTACAGTGAAGGGTTTCTAATATTGGAAGCTTATCTATAGAAATACTGAGAAGCTTGGAATCCTCAACATTTTGCCTATTTTAGTCAGATATCTAAATATAGCGACATATCATATAAACATACATTATTTGGAGGAGATTCAGAAATTTTAAGTGTTTTGCAGACACACTGAAAGAACAGAGGGGTGATAAAGGTCACTAGCCACTGATAGGGTCAGTGAGGCAAACAGTTCTTGTTGATCAAACACCTAAATAATGGAAAACAAAAAGAAAGAAACATTTGGATGTTCAGTAGCTGGACATGTCGGTCTGCATTCTGTGATCAGTTTTCACATCACCGTGTGATAATTTATGCGATTTTCTTAAAGTTGATTTGCATGAAGAACTCACAGTGAGTTAATGAGCTTAGTCCACATGCACTTCCTGTTTTCATCCATTTCCATTAGCTGTCTGCATAACTGAACAAGTTCTCTGAACACAAGTTACCCATTCTTTCCAGAGTCCAGGTCTCCAGGCAAATGACAATTTTCAATATTCGAGTGCCAATTTCCATCTGATTATTTGCATTTGGTTGCCATGTAGCACTGGCACTTGGGTCTCTGTGGAGTAGATGGGATCAAGTGTCCAATTTCTTCTTTTACATAAATGTCTTGAATTCTAAATGAATGAAGAAATCACAGGGGAGTTCACAATACAAGCCGATCACAAGACAAGCTACTCAAATGATTTGCCGCATTCAGATCATGGGACATGTCACCAACCTGCTGGTTACAGCATCATAAGCACTGTGCACATCAGCATGATGTGTCCTGAGATGACTTCTTCTACAGCTCATGTTACATCAGGGACCTCTGAGGACAGTGCAGCTGCTCTGTGAGGGTGAATGAAGAAGGCCTATAAATGCTCTCAAAATGTTCTCCATAGCCCCCATGGCGAACCTCTGGACCCACTTCACCAGTAACAAGACTTGCTGGCACACCAGACCACATTGCATGCGGGTGTGCATGTCAGTGCAGAGCAAGTCCTGGATGGCGGGTCAGCTGTGCATCCTTGGGGAAGTCACTCAGTCTGTCTGAGCCACTACTCCATCATGTACAACCTAATGCTCGAGACTATGCTGGGACCTAATGAGATATAGTCTGTGGGAGTTCTTTGGGAGCTGTAAACCATCAATAAGGTGTAATCTGGGTGTGCTAGGTTTCTGTGGCCACCATAACAAGTTACTGGAAACTTAGCGGCTTCAACAACACAACTGCATTACTTTACAGCCTGTTGGTCAGAGGTCTAACATGGGTCTCACTGGGCTAAAACTGGAGTCAGGCTGCACTCCTTTCTGAAGACAGTGGAAAGAATCCTCGCAACCCCTGCCTTCCCTGCCAACCACCATCACCTTCAGAGCCTGCGGAACTGACTTTTCCTGACCTTCCTCCTGTCATCTCATCTCTGTCTGACTAAAGCTGAAAAACTCCCTGCTTTTAAGTGCTCAAAGGATAACCTTGGACCCACCCAGGTAAACCTGATAGTCTCCCCATCACAAATTCCTGAATGTTGACTACATCTGCAACATCCTTTTGCCTTAGTAATTGAGTTCTTTCATCACACACAAAGTCCACTCCACAGGTGCCCATGCTTGCCATTAATTCTTTGTGAGTCAGTTTTCTGAACTACACAATAGGGATAATCACTGTCAATAACTGGGTTTCTGTGAGGAAGCAGCCTTGGCGCGGTATCTGGCCTGTGCTTGTGAATGCACACCGTGAAACGACCCCCAGACCCATCCCATGAGTTTCTGGGGCTTTAGCTTACACATATTTTTACTCCCAGTGTTGCAATAACAGCCCCTCAAACTAAAAAGCACGATGGTTTTCTCATTTAATGAGAACAACATTTGGTACCTTTTCCAACTCATAATTATCCAGAGATTTGCAATTTCTATTTGTGGATTACCTGGTCCCTTTTCTCTGACTTCTTATGCCTACATTCTGACCTTGGGGCAAAGCTCTGCTTTTATCAGCGGCAATTAGGAGTGAGCCCAAGGTGGGCAGAGAGGGGGAGAAACCAAATCAGCTCATTTCCCCTTCTCCTGAACATCCATCCACTCAGCCATCACAAAGCTTTGCAATTACCAATGAACTTAACATCTCTCTATTTCTTTGGCCTCCAAGTATAAAAGATAATGGAAATTTGAGGTTTTTATCTTTTTTTTCCTCCACTCAAAGGCATAACACCTAGATATCCACAACAAAGGCCTGTCTGTGAGGCATCCTGAAACATTTAATTACAGAGTGCATATGAGAGAAGGCACTTGGCCACATCCATCGTACAGCAGGAGAGGATTTTCGGCTCTGGAGACTTCAAGTAGAAGTCATTCTGTTAAGAGGGAGCTGTTATCATGCTCTCTCAGACCCGTTTACGGTAAGGGCTCTGCAGATGAGCCCCGGAGTAAGGGCCTTCTTTCCGGAGTGTCTGCTTTTCTGCCCATCGATGTCCCAACGTGGGAGCAGCCCGGCTCACCCCATTCTCCAGGAGCAGCTATGGCTCCCAGCAGTTCATACACCAGCCATCAACACTCCCGTGTGCTCAGAAGAGGTGGCAGGACTTCACAGGGAGCACCTGAGAACCTGTGGGAGAAATCACATCTCACAGTTGACAGACAGGTCAGAGGGTAAGAGGACATGCGGATGGTGCAAACAACTAGGAAATTCACAGGTTTTAAGCCTAATTTTCACACAAAATACAAATGACTTTGTCAGAATCAAAGCAACTTAAAGAATGTTTTTGGTGAGATTCCTATAAAAATAGATCATTGGAAGGTATGAAATAATCTGTGCATTGTCGAACTGCATCCCTTTTAGGGGACAGCATCATTGTTTCTCTTGGTGGAGAAAACCATCTGTCAGTTACAGCAGGGTCCCTCAGCTGTGGCAAGACCGGGAACACCATCACACAGGGACCAACCAGCGTGTGCACTGGAGGCAGGAAATCAGCACAGACGACACTGAACTTACGGGAACAAAAAGTAGCAAAGCTCTCAGGGAATGTCACAATGGTTCCATGCCCATTGAACACCTGTTTTAGTTTTATGAAAGCACCCTGGGCATAGTTCATGACTTTTGAAGAAAGAACTCAGCTAAAAACAACTCATTCAATAAATGTCATTTGGAGGAGTGAGGGGAAAAGAGGAAGAGTGACTACCAAGGCACAGAAATCTGTCAGCCCGTGGCCACTGCTTTGGGTGGATTTTGGGTTTCAGGTAGCAAATCTGTATTTCTTAATTAAATGGAGGGAGGCAGAAGAGAAGAGAGGCCAGTGCTCAGAAAACCTCAGACGAAGCGGTCAACTTCTGAAA
This sequence comes from Saccopteryx bilineata, assembly GCF_036850765.1. Lineage (NCBI taxonomy): Eukaryota > Metazoa > Chordata > Mammalia > Chiroptera > Emballonuridae > Saccopteryx > Saccopteryx bilineata. Next base: position 82,798,903 of record NC_089492.1, on the reverse strand, counting down.
GCAAGCTCTCTTTTTGTGGAAAAAACATACAAATGATGGTAGAAGACATGAATTTCTGAATGGACTGGAACTTATATTTGATAAACTAACACTAAAGTAGAACAAGAGTGTTGAAGATAAAGACATGATAGTTCAAATTCACAGCAATCCTAAATCTCAGGTGACTGCAGACCACCCATTTAGGCTAAAAAAATAAAAATTAAAAATACATAACCTGAGTCATTGTGATCATTTTTATGTTCCTGGAAAATTAAACTAAACATGACTCACCTGCCAGGACTGAGGTCAACACGCGCAGGGAGAGAGGAGCACAGTGCCCCTGGTCTCAGCATACCAGCGGGCTCCCTCATTTCTCTCACATGTGCGCTGTGCAAACACCTCCGTCTCACCTCTGACTCACACGCAAGGAAGAAACAACGTATTTCCACCTTTTAAATATCTGATACAGAGTCATTAGCACGATCAGAGAAGAAAGCAAAAATATGGCAGGCCAATAAGCAGCTTTAAGAATATAAAGCTTTAAAATTAGAGATTCTATAAAAAATAATTTTAAAAAAATCACAATGACCATCTTTAAAGTAATATTTCCATCTGCAACCCACCCCTTCTAAAATGCAAATACCAGGATTACCTTATCTCTACAGATACTTGACAACTTCATTTTCACTTATTTATTTAACAAATCAATATTAATATCTCAAAATAAATATTGAGTATTTCTTCACACCATGCATCATGCCAGGCACATGACATAGGAAGATAAATATGACTCAATAACACAAGATGGAAATCATATTTCAATATATAAAGGTATCAACTCAACATATTGTACACCTTAAATTTACACAATGTTACATGTCAATTATATGTCCATTTAAAAAAAAAAAAGGATTTTCAAGAAGGCTGTCATCAATCAAAAAGGCACCTTGAACGGCCCAGGTTTGCTAACATTCAGCTGCACCGATGGAAGCACACGCTGTAAGTAGAGCAGGAGGTCCCCAGACAGAACGACCTTCTCACAAAACTCCAGTGACAAAAATAAGTGAAAACCCTTAACTGAAGCCAATCAGTTAATCAACTCACCAACAGGCATGCAGGAAAGAATAACGAGATTGGAAACATTGCTCATGACCAACCCGTCCTCTTCATACTGGGCCATTTGTAACATGCTCAGCGATGTGCAGTCATTGTTAATGGGCTGAAAGCTGTTCCTGCCCATCAGAGGACAGAAGGAGAGCTAATGAGCTTAAGAATTGACAGCAAGAAAGGTCGGCTTAGACGGGACAGTAAGGATAATTTTTTAGTGGGGCGGGTGTCAGAAGATTGAAATTTCTAGGGTCTGAATGGAGGGCCAGTGTCTGAGTGATGGCAGAGTGGTGGGAGCAGGACCAGAATGAGCTGTCACTGTTCTGTTTGTCTTCAGACCCGGTAATGAAATGCTATGCTTTCAGGGAAAAAGTCAGAGGGACCAAGGCTGACTTTCCACCTTTTCAAGAGTCAGCCCAGTGTGCGTACTGGCAAATTGACATATTAAGAGTCCCATTTGTCTACAATGAACAGGGTCCACTCCTTAAGATCTGGGGTGGGGGTTGGGCACAGGGGTTCATCTTAGGTAAAAGGAACATAACGTACAGAGACACAAAGCAAAAGTAAGGACACGTTAGCCAGAAGCCACAGATATTTCCATAAGACTTTGCACTAAGGTGACAGGGATGAGATGTGAGACAGCAAGTCCATGCCGGCCATCCCGCCAGTCTGGGATTTTGAACAGGACTGAGATTTGGAATTCAGTTCCTGGCTTGCATTTGACACATTTTGGGTTTCCAAGACCGAGTGTGGCTGTGAGCTGTTGTGTTAAACACTGTGGGTGACAGGACATTTCCTGTCACTTGAAGAAGCTGCTCCAGACAGAACAGAAACACCTCCACCAGTGAGCCTCCTGTATCTAGTGTGGGCCGGCACCCTGCAGCGAGTGCTCAGTGGTTACAGGATAAATGAATAAACACAGATGGTTACCTGAGCATCCACATAGAGTCTCGGCAGCCCCTCTGTGCGGTGGGGCCTTGGATGGCCAAGACCGGCCAAGGTACGGAGGTGCATTTCTCCAAGCTCATGCCATGCATGGTTTCTGAGGTGTGACAGGCACAGCCCCAGTGCTGATAGATGAGCACACTCACCTCCTCATGAAGTTTCCACGTCACCCCTCCTCCTGGTTCTCACACAGACCCTGGCTCTTTGGGGTTTCTGTCCCTCACCTCCCTGAGGGACCCTGCATCGCCATCTGAGAATACCCATGTCAACTTGAAACACACGAACCTCTTCCCACCCCCAAAGGGCATGCCATTCCAGTGGTCACACCACAGGGAAGCCACATCTGTCTGACACTTTCTGTAACTCAGCAATCTTCTCCCCAAATGCCTTTCCATAAACCTGGAGGACCTTACGAAATTGTCACCCACTCAGACAGACATAAAGAAGACATTGACCCTAGGCTCACATTGAGCATATCTGAGGGTCCCCCGCTCAGGTGCTGACTTGCACTCTGTCTAAGGCACACCTGAGTCTCGAGTCTCAAAGTCTGACACCAAAAATGGCCCAGGAGACATCAGCTCCAGAGGGTCCTGTGTTCCACATACACCACACATCTCACTGGGAGGCCAGAGCCAGACATGTGCTATGTGTGCTTCATGCTGTGTGGACTCCGTGGGCTTCATTTCTTCTACCAGTAAATTCTCTGTGCTTACTGTGTGTTGAGCTTCAGAGGAGGGAGGACAGATGACCAGGCTGTCTGGGGCTGCAGGAGTTCCCACCCTCCCTGGGCCAAGGGGGCCCCTGAGGAAGTGAGGGTTCAGAACTAAAGTGCTGTGGGATTCACTGAGCGGAGGGGGATGCTGGAGGAAGGAATGTTCCTGTGAAAAGGGGCTGGGTGGGGGTGGCGGTCAGCACAGGAGCAGAGAAAGGACAAGTCACAGTCAGACTGGAAGGACCTTGGAGGTGACTAAGGAGTAGAGATTCTTCTCAGGCAACCAGAAGCCAGTACACTTCAAACAGGGAGTAATATCCCAATATTTATGCTTTAAAAACATCTTCCTGCTCATGGGATAATAGGACATTATGTGGAAATGCAAGTATTTGCCCAGGACCTTGCCGATCAGATCTGGTCACTGATTCTCCTAGTGCTCTGGGCACACACATGCTGTTCCAGGTTGTCTGTCAACTGCCTAGTGCTCTGCACATCTGCCAGACAGCTCTGTGTGAATGTCCCTCACCCCAGGGACATGTGACAAGCTGTGTGCTGACCCCTCCCCTTCTTGTCAGGCTCAGTAGACCCTACATGGATTCTGTGGTCTAGCTGCGCAGATGTCCAATCACAGCTCAGTCACACCACACCAAATCAAGCTCCTTCCACTCTGCCTCTGCGCTGACTAACATGTGAAACTGCTGTCGGAGCCTAGTTCCATCTCTGCAGGTGACATCTGTGTGCTCGGGTTCCCAGACCTCAATGGGCAATGCTGCCCCTGTGGACACACTGGCCACAGTGGCCACTTGGGCTGCTGCTGCTCTGAGCCTTCACTGAGGAAGTTGCCATCGATAGGAGAGTCATAGGTAAAGATGAGGCTTAAAGCACTTTTATTTTTAAAATTATTCTTAACTCTGCAAAATATTTGACTATAATGCCACATCTCACCTTGACCTGCCTCTCCATAGCTGCCGTGTAGACATCTATGTCTCCTGTGTGCCAAGGGCCTCAGGGCGCTCTCCCCTCCAATCCAGAGTCTAGTTCACAGATACTATGTGGTCAGCATGGTCACTCAGGTCCTTGTCCTAATTAGGCCCTGAGCTTGGGGCTGAGAGTTTAGCAATAGCCTTCTTGAAGTGCTTAGTAATTTTAGTTTTGAATGTGTGTTTTGTGAGTGAGTCTGTGGCACAAGGGAACAAACATGGTCCCACCTCAGCCACCGGCCTCCTCCCTGGGATGGGTTCTCGGACATGCACCCCTCTTCACCTCTGCCCAGCCCTGGCTGCCACCCTCCCAAAAGAGTAGTACTTTGCTATGTTTGTTGTTGTTGTTGTTTTGACAGAGACAGAGAGTGGGACAGATAGGGACAGACAGACAGGAAGGGAGAGAGATGAGAAGCATCAATTCTTCATTGTGGCACCTTAGTTGTTCATTGATTGCTTTCTCATATGTGCCTTGATGGGGGGGGCTACAGCAGAGAGAGTGATCCCTTGCTCAAGCCAGTGACCTTGGGCTCAAGCTGGTGAGCCTTGCTCTAACCAGATGAGCCCATGCTCAAACTGGCAACCTCGGAGTCCCAGTTCAACGCTCTATCCTAGGGGTCGGGAAACTTTTTGGCTGAGAGAGCCACGAACGCCACAAAATGTAATTCCGATGTGGCACATATACACTATGGAATACTACTCAGCCATAAGAAATGATGACATCAGATCATTTACAGCAAAATGGTGGGATCTTGATAACATTATAAGGAGTGAAATAAGTAAATCAGAAAAAAACAAGAACTACATGATTCCATACATTGGTGGAACATAAAAATGAGACTAAGAGACATGGACAAGAGTGTGGTGGTTACCAGGGGTGGGGGGAGGGAGGACATGGGAGGGAGGGAGGGAGAGAGTTAGGGGGAGGGGGAGGGGCACAGAGAACTAGATAGAGGGTGGCGGAGGACAATCTGACTTTGGGCGAGGGGTACGCAACATAATTTAATGACAAAATAACCTAGACATGTTTTCTTTGAATATATGTACCCTGATTTATTAATGTCATCCCATTACCATTAATAAAAATTTATTAAAAAAAAAATGTAATTCCATGAAAGCCATACAACGACCCATGTACATTACGCATTATCCAATAAAAATTTGGTATTGTCCTGGAGGACAGCTGTGATTGGCTCCAGCCACCCGCAACCATGAACATGAGCGGTAGGAAATGAGTGGATTGTAATACATGAGAATGTTTTATATTTTTAACATTATTATTATTTTTATTAAAGATTTGTCTGTGAGCCAGATGCAGCCATCAAAAGAACTACATCTGGCTCATGAGCCATAGGTTTTCAACCCCTGCCCTATCCACTGCACCATTGCCTGGTCAGGCCATTTTGTATTTGTGTGTGTGTGTGTGTTTATATATATATAACTTCTGCAAAATAGACTTAGACTTAGATATTTCCATAGAGGGGTCTTTCATTTTAAAAAAATATATTTTTTCTATAATTTGACACCAGAAAAGCTATGACTAAGAATTGAAAGCTACTAAAATAGGGTATTGATGTATGTTACAAAAACACTTTGGAAGCTTTGAAAGAAAAAGAACATTCTTCCTAAAATAGGTTTATGAAAACACCATTCTGAATGGAAGTGACTGGTGACTTCACAGACACAGCGCAGTGTAAGCGGCTGTGCAAGGCTCTGACTTTGGGGGTCCCATTGAAACACTTCTTTGGCATTTCTCAATTGAGTAGATTGTCATTGGCAAGACAAGTGGAGGGTCATCAAGTCATGAAAATTCATCTGAACTTAACCTCACTTCTCTCTTGTGTGTGAGGTTTAAGAGGAAACCCAAGGCGGATGTGCTGAGAGAGAGAGACCTGTGTGTCTATGGTCGAGCACTGAGGTACCGGGGGCTCCCCAGCTCTGGGCACATTGGGACAGGCTCCACTAGCTTGTGGATGGGAGAGGGACCAGGAGTTCTGTCTGGGACACAGTGATGTTATGATGTCCATTATAAACCCTGGGGGTGATTCGAGTCGGAGCTTCCGGGAGAAGTTGTAAATGTGAGGAGGGTACAACATATGGATGGGACTTGAAGCCATGAGCCTGAGGAGCTCACACAGTGTCTACAAAGGAACTGGTTAGTGCTGGTACCAATGGTGCCTGAGACACAGTGTCCTTGAGTTCAAGCCCGGGCTCCCTCCCTTTCGGCCTGGCAAACCTCACTGTGCACGATGAGACAGCACCTGATCTACTGGGGTTTGTGAGAAACAGATGTGATTATTCAGGTAAATCACTCAGTACATCCCACGGCACTGAGCGTGTCCTCTGGGGTTACAGCTGAGAGACAACAAGATTCAGGGGAACACAGGATAGGACCTCCGCCCTTCCAAGGCAAGGCGGAAAGGCTGCAACAAATGAGACAGCATCTGAGGGCAGTCTTGCAGAGTAGGGACATTTCCGGAGGCAGGACAAGGGTGATAGGTGACTGACAAGTGCTGACGGCCAGAGCGGCAGGGAGGTCCGCGTGCACTGAGTGCACATGTCCCTCTGTGCCTTGCACAGAGGGACAGCCCCTTTTTGAGGAACCAGAAGTGCTGGATGAGAAATATTCTCTAAAGGCCCCCCTCTGAGCAACAACTGGCTCCCAGAAACGCCGGAGGTGTGGGACGGGCAAGTCTCAGGAACCCAACAGGAAGCTCTCACTTAGAACTCTCGATAATGTCCCAGGGCACATAGTCCCCTCAGATTAAGAGGTGGTTTTTGACTCTTTTATCATTTTTAAATACATATATATTTTTCCCATGACATTTAATAGTACATATATTTTAATAGCAGAAAGTGAGATTCTGAGCCACCTATGTGTCCAAACTCATAATTACCAAAATGACCTATTTTTCACACTTGAGCTCATTAATGGGAGCGGTTTTGCATGGGTATTACACATGCTTGTCTCTCTGGCACTTACTGACATTTAATGAAAAACAGAAATTAAACTTTTTAATTGTGAGACTCTCCTAAGGCTACTGGGCATGAAGAGTGTATCTCAAGTGTTCACTGGCTTACTTTTCTCCATAATCCAGAGAGTTGAGCTAAAAATAAACCCCTTGCCTGACCTGTGGTGGCGCAGTGGATAAAGCGTCAACCTGGAAACGCTGAGGTTGCCGGTTCAAAACCCTGGGCTTGCCTGGTCAAGGCACATATGGGAGTTGATGCTTCCTGCTCCTCTCCCTCTCTCTCTCTCTCTCTCTCTCTCTCTCTTCCCTCTCTATAATGAATAAAAAAAAAAAAAAATAAATAAATAAATAAAAATAAACCCCTGAAATGGGAGAAATGTGTGGCCATTGGAACAATGGAGATCTCCATTTCCTGGCTGACAGGGAAGGGGGCACATTTTTGGAGTGTTTTTTATGTCCCTGCTGATAAATGAGTATGTGATAAACACACAGGTGACATCACCCAGGGGTGGGAAGACCAGCTGAGGAATCATCCAGACTAGACTCACACAATGACCCTCACAGCAGGGGTCCTATAGGCCTCTCTGTTCAGACACTGCCTTCCTCACTGGCCTTGAGGGTGGTCACTGCAGACAAGTGCGTTGTCACACACGACGAGTTGAACGCGAACTTACTAACTACCTTTGGCTCCGTGATTGAACCTGGGTTCCAAAGGGCCCCCAAAGCCTGGACAATAGCAGACTGTGAAGTGGGGTCAGAGCTGGGGGGGAAAGGAGCTCCCATAGAGGGCACTGTGGGCACAGAGCCCTTCAGAGTGTCCTGGGCCCGGGAGACAGCACAGGATGCCTGTGGGAGGACCCGACTCTGCTCCGAGGTGTTACCGAGGGCAACCTTGATTGGCCAACCAGTTCTGAGCACCTTATCCGACCTCCTCATGAATATTTTTCTATCCATAATGTGGAAATGGTAAACTCTGCCTGGCCTGTGTCCTGAGAAATGTTGTGGAGATGAATGTGGTGGTATAGCCTGTGCCCTTGGAGCCCTTCTCAGAAGTATGCTCCGTGAACTCAAGGAATGAGCAGAGTTAATTATTACTGCAGAAAGATAGCCGTCAGTGGGCAGTTAATCTTCATCTTGTGTGAAGCAGCAAGGAGCTCTGATTCCCAAGGGTAACAGTAGCCTTTGGTCAGTGAGAGAACACATTTTATTTAATTCTGTGTATTAAGAGAAGCTTAAGAAAAATATGTAGATGTGTGAGTTGAGCAATGAGATAAGCAAGCTATACAGAGACATTTTGTAAGCTAAAGAGTACTGAGTATGAATAAGATTGCACTGCATAGTAGTACTTAAATTATCCTGACTATTATAGAATAACTTTTTTAAGTATACAAAAGCAAACTTTCAAACACAAAAATTAAACTACACCACTTTCCTGTTCAAGAAATGATACAAAATTAGACAAAAGTCTGTGTTTTTAAAGATTCTGTTATATGTGAATGTATTTTCAAAACATTGAGTTAAACAAATAACCTTATTTTTTGTATTTTATTTTTATTCACACTCAGAGATGGTGCACATCTGGAGTCCAGATGCATTTCACCTACTGGAAAAGCTCACTGATCCCTGAGGTCCCAGACAAGAAATCTGCAGTGAGGTGCCATCTCCCATCACCAGACAGGAATGTGGCGTCTCCTTCAGCCCCTCTAACCCAGGCAAAGCTGGTAATGCACACACAAGCTTAGAGGCAGAGCAGAACAAGCTTCCAGCCCTCTTAGAAGTCGGGCCTTTACAGAACACTCTGGCTGGGTTCTGCAGCAGGTGCTGGCCAGGGTCCAGAGACCCAGTGTCCTGCTTGCCAAGCTTCAGGCTCTACTCTGATTCATGCCAGAGTCATTTCCCACCACGGGGTCTGATAAACCTCCCTGCAGCCTGAAATCTTCCCTCAGCACAGCAAGGTGAACTTCTCAGAGCCAGAAGGATGAGCCTGGAGCTGGGGCACCTGACCTGGGCACATGGTAAGGTTGGGGGTGCTGGAGCCTCCAGGGCAGGGACCGCTGGGCAGTCGCCTCCTGTGGATATCGGCCCGGGTGCTAAGTCACTGAGAAAATGTTCAGGTGGTCTGGTCTAGCCTTACCTTGGGGACTAAACAGGGATGGAGATTTCCACCCACAGCCCAGTTCGGTCCTGGGGGTACTGTGGGGATCCCAGTGACTCAGGTGGGTGCCGGGTTCTTTAGGGTCAGGACCAACCATGAGATTTTTGAGCAGGGATGAGACACTTGATTACCACCTGGCCCCACACCTGCCTTCAGGAGCTGAGTGCCGGGACACTAAGATCCGGAAAATGGCAGAGACTCACACCCCCAGGACACTGCCCTCTGGTGGCCGGGAAGACCTAGTTCATTCTAAGGGAAGACCATGGGCATCTTAAACCTGCTGGTCCTGTTATTTGCTGCTGACAAGAAAACCTGTTTAGGATTATTTTTAATTAAAAGCTTTTATATATTAAAAAGTAACCTCTCACTCTTTTCCTCCTATTGAATAACAAAGCAAAACAGGATGAAACCAAGTGAATCAATGAAAAATGAATTGCTTTGAACTTCCCTTATGGCAGCGGTTCTCAACCTGTGGGTCGCGACTCCGGCGGGGTCGCCTAAAGCCATCGGAAAATACATAATGCATATCAGGTATTTACATTCCGAATCGTAACTGTAGCAAAATTACAGTTATGAAGTAGCCACCAAAATTATTTTTTGGTTTGGGGTCACCGCAACATGAGGAACTGTATTGTGGGGTCATGGCATTAGAAAGGTTGAGAACCACTGCCTTATGGGATCTGGTTTCCATCCTTCTAATACTTGTCAGAAAAGACAAGGATGACAGCCAAGTGTTTCTGAAACTGTCAGTGCAGCCCTTCCTAGGAGTCTGGGGGCGGGGCTTGTTAGCGAATGAAAGGCTCTAACCAGGGAGGTGTGTGCCAACTTCTGTGCAAACACCAGTAATAGAAAAACAACACAAGCCCTCAAAACAGACTAAACGGTTGTTTAACAGTGTTGTGTCATGTGACCCACAAAGGCAGGAAGCCATTTAGTGATGCTAGGATTTGCTCTCGAGGCCACACACAGAAGTAACATGGGTGGGAGGGTCCAGCGGTTGCGCCTTAAATGATTGATGAATACTTTTCACTCAGAGTGAAAAGAACAGGGTCCTAAACCCCCAGGAGGACAGAGGGGGATGAATGTCACAGGACTTGTGGGCTCTAGAGACACAGGGACATGTTTTAAAGAGTGTCTATCCCTGCAGGAACCTTAGACATTTTTTACCTGGCACATAACAGTTGAGGCAACCTGGAGATTTAAAACACCGAGAAGCATTATGTCGCCCCTGGCTGTGGTTCAGGAGCCAGACGCCAGGGAAACTGAGGTCACGGAGGACACTGTGAGGGCACAGGGAAGGGGACGTCACTGTCAGGGTGCTCAGGAAAACTCCATATGGAAAGCCCAGAACTGGGGCTGTCAAGGACCCTCCAAGCTCAGGCCACCTGTGCCCCTGCCACTCCCTGAGCCGCTGCCCTTCCCTGCGCTCCTTCACGGCTCTCTGTCTACACCAAGCGCTGTTGCCTTTCATCCGCAGCAGCATCAGCAACTGGCCACCGCTCACCACGGTTGCCAAGGAACACGGCAACGTCTGTGGGAGAAAGACATCTATGGGAATGCACACGTTTTTACAGAAAATAATTCCAATCACTTTCTGTATGATTTTTGGAAAAAAAAACAAAAAACAACAAGTTCAGATTCCTATAATTATCCATTGGAAAGACATTTTGCACACTATCCATCGGCTAGCACAAATACACGATTTCTCATGGAGTCTGTGCAGAAAACTGTGCTAAACATTATCTCACAGTGAAACCAGAAACAAGACATAGAGCAGTTTCCTAATGGGAACAGTGTCTCCTTACAGAGACCACATCTCCTGGTGGGGACCACGTCTCCTTGTGGGGACCGCACCTCTGAAGCCCAATCCTTATTAAGCCAATATGACTTCTCTTTAGTAAGTAGTGACATCAACCTTCACTGCATCTTCGTAGAATCTATCATATTGTCATAAATCAGATGCCATTTTAATGTTGCTTGTTATTCTATTTTTACACCTCTAAACCAAGATGATCATTTCTCTTATATAGGTTGATATTTTCAACAAACACGTTTTATTTGAACTTATTCCTATACTCATTACCTTTTTAAAAATCATAACACATACAGAAAACAATTAATCACTACATTTTTATCACAACAAATTTGGTGTTCATAGCACTTTTGGACTAGAATCCAGCTCCCAGGACCACCCATGGTGTTTGGCGTTTAATAGCATGGCCGCTGAGACCTCACACAATGTTCTGGAATATCAGGGCAAAACTTCTGAGGGGAAATCCAATGTAGCTCCAAGGACTGTCTCAACGTCCATCTACTTCTTTACACAGTGCAAGCCCACCATTGTCATAGCAGAACAGTGGGATTTCTTACTGCTCATAATAAATGCTGTTTGTCAGCTCAGGAGTTTGCCAAGGAGCATTCAGACCACACAGCGATGGCAGGCTCATCTAGAACCTTCCTCCTGCTACCCTCACCCTGTCCAGCCATCTCTCCATCGACACTTCCATCCCTTTCTATCTTTAAAACACATATTTTTGTTAATAATATGACCAAAAACTCAAATAGCCAGACCATGGTGCTTTAAAACCACATAAAATGACTAGAAAAACTACAACTACAATTTTACTTCAAAACAGTCTTACTTGGGTATCCTTGTATTTTATTAAAGATGTTCCTGTTTTAAAAAACTTATTTTTTAATAAGTTGGAGAGTTGGAAAGGGGGCAAAGAGACAGAGAGATAAATTTGTTGTTCCATTTATCTATGCATTCATTGGTTGATTCCTGTGTGTGTAATGACCGGGGATTGAACCCACAACCTTGGCTTACTGGGACAATGATCTAACCAACTGAGTTACCCGGCCAGGGCCTACAGATGTTTCTTATGCATCACTTGAACCTGATTATATATAGTTTTAAATTTAAGTACTAAAAGCTGAAAAGCAACCAGGGATCTTAAAATACTTTTGAAAGTTCATAGTTTTTCCTATAGAATGCTTCTAACTCAAGTTCCTCAACTTAGGGTGTTTTGTTTTGTTTTTCTTCTGTCACTCAATGTGCTAGTGCAGGAAAAGCTGTTTGTTCAGTGTCTTATATGCTATTTAATTTCACTTCCATTTTTGAAACAGTGGAAATGTGTGTGGCAATCTGAATGTGAACAACCCCAAGATCTTGGGTCTAACCATTCTCTATGTACAGTCTGGTCATTTAATTTCATTGTCTGCCCAAGATCCCAAAGTAAGCTCTATATATCTTTAAATTAGATCCCAACAGGCAGAAATTACATGAAGTCAAATCTGTACATGTACCTGAGTAAATTGCTACTCACAAGGACCTTGAAGGAGACCATACCCACTGGTGTTGAAAGAGCAACTGTGACTTTAGTCCCAAACACCAGTGATGTTACACACTGATATCATCAGCCACACAGCATCACTGAGAGCCCCTCCCTATTAGTGTCCTGGTAGCAAGGCAGGAGAAAGGATTAGCCTCAGACCTGCCCTCAGGCACCTCACTCTCCGATAAGATCAGGGGTAGTCAACTTTTTTATACCTACCGCCACTTTTGTATCTCTGTTAGTAGTAAAATTTTCTAACCACCCACCAGTTCCACAGGAATGGTGATTTATAAAGTAGGGAAGTAACTTTACTTTATAAAATTTATAAAGCAGAGTTACAGCAAGTTAAAGCATATAATAATAATTACTTACCAAGTACTTTATGTCAGATTTTTGCTAAGTTTGGCAGAATAAATCTTTATAAAACAACTTTCTATAGTTAAATCTATCTTTTTATTTATACTTTGGTTGCTCTGCTACCGCCCACCATGAAAGCTGGAACGCCCACTAGTGGGCGATAGGGACCAGGTTGACTACCACTGGATAAGATGAATAAAACAGGCACAAACCACGGGAAAAACAGGTGAATCGCAGCGAATACCGTGAGCTGATGTGTGCCAGAAAGTGGTATCACAGTGGAGTTCCTGGACCTGCAGGTTACCTTGTCTGGAAAGTTCTTCCAAGTACAAACCCTGAGAGCTGTATGTACAGTGAGTTATTATTATAAATTCTGGGTGAATCTCAGGTTCTTGTTTATTCCCTTCTCTGAAGGACACAACAAAGCAAAAGCCGCCATGCCAAGGAGCTTAGCAGGATTCACCAGCGAGTCAAGCGTCAGTGCCACTTAGGGTGCAAGGAAGCCGTAGCACAGAGGTGCCCTAAAAGCCTCTCTGTCTAGCTTCACACCTTGAATCAGAAACTGCAGTTCCCCACATCCTTCATCAGCAGTGTGACATGAAGGACAGAAAGGGACAGGAGCTGATCGTGGGGACACTATAGATCTTTCATTGATAAAACTCTCTTCTCAGCTTCTCCTGGGTAGTGATGCTGCCACCCTCCTCCTGAGTCACTCATTTCACAGCCTTATTATTCTCTAAATATGCCCTCACACTGTCACAGAGTATGAGCGCAAAAGATATTTCCTGCTGTTTTCCAAAGTGGCAGTGAGACCTCTGCCTTCTAGTTACTGCAAGCTCTTAGGACCATTGGATTTTCCTTTTTAGGGGAGAGGCAAGGATGCAGAGGGACAGACTGCCACATGCACCCTAACAAGGATCCACCCAGCAAGCCCACTGAGGGGCAATGCTCTGGGGGTTGCAGTTCTGTTGCTCAGCAACTGAGCTATTTTAGCACCTAAGGTGGAGGCCATAGAGCCATCCTCAGTGCCCAGGGCCAACTCACTCAAACTATTTGAGCCATGGCTGCAGGAGGGGGAGAGAGAGAGAGAAGGAGGAGGGATGGAGAAGCAGATGGTTGCTTTTCCTATGTGCCCTGACTGGAAATTGGACCCAGGACTTCCACATTCTGGACCAACACTCTGCTGCTGAGCCAACCAGCCAGGCCCAGACCATTGGGTTTTTAACCAAGCCCTTCTGATAGGCTGCACGATCTCTCCCTGTTGTTGTAATTGACATTTCCTTAAGGACTAATGATGTCAAACATTCATGTATTTTGTTTTTGTTTTGGGGTGGTTTTTTTTTTTAACTTTTGCCATCTATTGATCTTCTCTGATGAAAAGCCTGTTCAAAACTTTCGCCCATTTTTAAATATCAAGTTAATTGTTTTCTCACTGTTGAACTGTGATAGTTCTTCTCATCTTCCAATACCAGTACTATACTAGGGAGGCGGTTAATGAGCATTTTCTTCCAATGCTTGGTTTTCATTTTCTTAAAAGTGTCTTATCATGAAGTAAAAGATATTTGCTGTCTTGGAGTTCCTGGGTTTTATTTCCTTTTGTGACTCGGGTCTCTGTATCCTACCTAATCCACCTTTATGTCACCTTCAGAGACCGAGGCTGAGGGACAAGCTGGACCACTGAAGGAGCTGAGGCAGCACGTGACCTTGCAGGCAGGAAGCAAAGGACACCGGTGTGTGCTCCTCCCCGAGAGAGAGAGCATTTCCAGGGCATCCCAGAGCCAGACCCTGCGGGCGGGAAGCAAAGGACACCGGTGTGTGCTCCTCCCCGAGAAAGAGAGCACTTCCAGGGCATCCCAGCACCAGACCCTGCGGGCGGGAAGCAAAGGACACCGATGTGTGCTCCTCCCCGAGAGAGAGAGAGCACTTCCAGGGCATCCCAGCGCCAGCTGCAATTTGGCTGCTGAGGTTCGGAAAACACTTGCCTTAGGAACCAAAGTTCATTCAGATGAGCAGGGGCTGAGCCCGCAGCCACATCTGTCCGGGTCGGTTTCATCCTCAGGAAAGCGCGCTGCCCATCACCCGTGGGAGTTTCCCTGGCACCAAATTCAGAGGACAAGAGAGTGAAGACCATGCTTCTGAGCTAAAGCTCCTCCGCTTTTCAGAGCTGGTCACATCTGCAGGGTGTTCACTGCTGTTCTTGGTGGCTGCATCTGTGCTGCTCAAGGAGTGTAATCACTGAGAAGTTTGAGCAGTGTGCATCCAGAGGGCGGCAACTGGCCATGAATTTGGGCCAAAACCCCCTTTCTGGGGGTTTCTGTTGAGAAAGGCCTGTCTTGTCCTTCGGGGGGACTCACACTGCTTGAGAAATGTAACCTTCTTTCTGTACTGTGCATGACCTAGAAGATCCTCCACATTTATCCCTTTCAGGAGAGACGGAACACGTGGATGAAAGGTGTGGCTACAGAGTGGGAGCAGTGAACAAGATACCTCTGAAGTCCGCCGGCTCCCTGCAGCTTCGGGCCTGACCGATGGTCCTGGTTCGGGACATGAGCATCAGATGCAATTGGCTCCACCGACAGCTGCGAGGAAGAAATGCGACAGTATGGGAGCTGAGCACCCTGCCTGGCACCCACCCACCCAAATCACGAGTGAGTGTTTTTACGATAGGTATGTGTTCGTCCTAACTGTGGGCCTAGCCCAGGTCCCAGGTCTCAGTGACTATCCTCCCAAAAGTGGCCCTCACTCCACCCTTTTACCTAAACAAGCTTGAGAAATTTCATCCAGCATCTTTTCTGCAGATTTTGGGGGATGCATGGGGCTGCTTTTCCTGGGCCAACCTGAGACAGACCCTTGGTTGGGCCCGAGCCTCCCTGAGGTTGAGCTGCTCACAATGCTGCCCCTCCCACTTCACCTCCTGGGCTCTGCCCTCCAACTTCCCCCCAGAGAGCCTCATGACTTCTGCCTTGAAGAAGAAAAATCTCTTCACTGTCCACCCCTGGAAACAGCCTGAGTCTGTGGCTCATGCCAAGCAGTGAACCTTGACCATTTAAGTCTGCATCCCTTGTGGGTAAACTGCCCACAATGTCCCAAGTCTAGCCTGGATGTATGGGTGTCATGCAGCCATGTGGTCATGGGTCTCCTTGCCTCAGTTTCCCCTGATCTGATGCCTGCAAATTACATTTTCCAGCTCCATCCTTAACTGGTTTCCTGTTAGCAGGTTCCTGAAAAGACAAGTGTGGAAGGAGAGAGGCCAGGATGAGTTTTTCTCTCTGCTATAGGCAGCATTGCTAAGAAGCCTGCCTCCTCAGTGTCCCCAGTGTCCCCTGCCCACCTGGCAGGCCTTCCTTGGGGACCCAGACAGGCTAAGACTCCCTGAAGTCCGTTCCTTCCTTTACCTCCCCTTCCCCTGCTCACCCGTGGGCTCCCCCAACACCTTTGTAACAAATACCTCCTATTCAACTGCCTTGAGCCCCCTGGTCCTGCTGATTGACAGGTTCCCCTAACCCTCTGTGCTGGTATAAATTGAGTGTGCTGTCCTCTAGGCATGCTCGACATGGGGAGCCTTATGTTCATTGAGTTCAAACAGAACTGATTCCAGCACCCACCAGTCCCCAGCAGTCTGACAGTTCAGGAAATAAAGACTATCCTGTGAGGTGGAACTCAGGTCAGACGTGGCAACAATAACAGCAAAGTTATTGCAACAGTACAGTAATTGGGACCTGGACTCACAACCAAACCTCAAGACAATTTCCTCAAAAACAGATTCCCAGTTTTACTTCCAGGAAAGGTTATTATATCTCCAAGGTCTGAATTTTAATGTAAAATGTGGCATTTTTGAGAAGTGTTTAAATACAACAGTTCTCCATCAACACTGGTCTGGAAACGTTGCTAACAACTCACTTGAGCAAGCAATGGTGCTATCTCCCCTGTTGTTGATCCCCATTCACTAAAAAAGGTGGCTCCCAGGGGACCACACACGCCTTCCCGCCACAGATGTGCCTCTCTGCAAAGCCCAAGTTTACAACGAGAGATGCATTTCTCTTCAAACATGGTGTATGACTTTTGTTCTAGGCTTATCTTCATACTGTCATTTCTATACCTGTTTTGTCCCTGTAACTTTTTAAAATGTTCATTAACGAAAATGTTTATTCCATAGTTGTTGTTAACCTTCACTGCAGGAGGGGGGGCCTGGCCCTTTGATGCCCCATTTTATTAAAAGGTGATACAATTGACCTTTTCATTCTGACAGTCACAACATGGACCACTGTGTAGGTGAGGTCTCTGTCTGGGTCAAAGGCAAAGGAAAACATCTCAGTGGTTTAGCAGCAAAATTGAATTCCTTCAACCACATGCAGTGACTTCCAGCTGTGACGCATCTTTGCTGAGAGCTACATTGAAAACAACAATGTCCAAGGAAAACATTAGCGATTGTAGTAAAAGCTAAAGATTTGTGATTGTGTCCAGGCTCCTTTCACTTAGCAATACTCCCTTTGTGTGCGTAGTTAATACTTTTGTAGAGGAAATCATCCTATAGCACAGCTCTGAAACCTTAGAGCTGTTTCTGTACAGGTGAGGCAGGTGAGGAAAAGAACATCAAGAGATCCCAGGGACAGGACAAAATGGAGAAATCAGAGGAGAGGGAGTTCTGTATACAAAACTAAATAATGTCAGAAAGGAACACAACGCTGTATCTCAGGAACTCTGGTTTAAACAGAGACATGGCTCTGTGAAAGGAGCTCGGGAAATGTGGGGGAATTAGCACGTTGGTGGGAGACCAAGCTGCCTCCCCTGACCCACGGCACCGACTGTTTCTAGTGAGAAAGCATGTGATAAGAAGCAGTTTTCAACTTCAACTCCCCCCCCCCCCCCGTGCAGTGGTCAAACCTGCATTTTTATTCTATGACACGGGTACTTGGGGGACAATGGAAATATGAAAGTTTTCAACACAGACATTGGTAGTCATGCATAGAGAGAAATGCCTGAAAGACCACACTCCTGAGTGTTAACAGCAGTTTATTCCTATGTGATAAAACTTTGGGAGATTGGAGCCTGACCTGTGATGGCGCAGTGGATAAAGTGTCGACCTGGAACACTGAGGTTGCCGGTTCAAAACCCTGGGCTTGGGTGGTCAAGGCATATACAGGAAGCAACTACTGTGAGTTGATGCTCCCTGCTTCTCCCTTCCATTGTTCTCTCTCTCTCTCTCCTCTCTCTAAAAATCAATAAATAAAATTTTTAAAATATATTTTAAAAAATGTTGGGAGATTGGATAGATAGGTATCTGCATTTCCTAACTTTTCTAGGGTCTTATTGTGATACATTCACACCAAAGGATGGCTTTAAAATAGTCTATGTCTTTTGTCTTTTATTCAGATGTCATTTTAAAACTCTTCCTCACGCCTCTATGAACTAACTCTATCTTAAGTATGCTGTGTGTGAGATGCAGAAGGGCCCACACGTGTTACACAATTTGCAACCCAGACCTTGTGGCAATTTTTTATTTGGGTGTAAGCAGTTGTTGATATTGGAACACAAAACAGACCCCATCTCACACAGACTGTGCTCACGCGGGGTGGGCACATATTCTGTGCAAGTCAGAATAGGCAGCACTTTCTACACAAGGTGCAAGAAGTAGCAGTTTCCGCAGCAAAGTTGCTGGGTGACCAGTATCTGTTGGTCCCTTGAGTAGCAGCCTCAATTAAATGGGGGGCTGTGAGTAAGCGTTCCTCAGATGATAATTTTGTACTCATTAGGGAGTCACAAAAAATAAGGAAATCTTTATTTGTTAACAAGGAAATTAAGTTGATTTTTATCCTTGAAATTAAACATATCACTCTTTTTTTAGGAAAGAAAAAAGGACTGACTTCACAGTTTTAAATCAGAGACTTTTTTTTTTTGTATTTTTCTGAAGCTGGAAACGGGGAGAGACAGCCAGACAGACTTCCGCATGCGCCCGACCGGGATCCACCCGGCACGCCCACCAGGGGCGACGCTCTGCCCACCAGGGGGCGATGCTCTGACCCTCCGGGGCATTGCTCTGCCATGACCAGAGCCACTCTAGCGCCTGGGGCAGAGGCCAAGGAGCCATCCCCAGCGCCCGGGCCATCTTTGCTCCAATGGAGCCTTGGCTGCGGGAGGGGAAGAGAGAGACAGAGAGGAAGGAGGGGGTGGGGGTGGAGAAGCAAATGGGCGCTCTCCTGTGTGCCCTGGCCGGGAATCGAACCCGGGTCCCCCGCACGCCAGGCCGACGCTTTACCGCTGAGCCAACTGGCCAGGGCTAAATCAGAGACATTTTAAAAGTCAACACAAACACCCCTTTATAATACCTTGTGCAGTTGAAGCTGCCCTTTTATGAAAATGTTCAGGTAAAAATTCTCCATCAGGTAGGGAGTAACTCATCCTCATTGAGATGAGATGTTAGCATGACTGTGAAATGTCAGAAAAACACAGACCATCTCAATAATCTTTCTCCCACACTCCATATTTGTAAAGTTAAAGGTCTGGTCTTTCCAAATGAAAGGATGTTGGGCATCACCATGGATTGCTGTAACAGGGATACAGTAACTGTAGCAACTGAGTGTGGACAAGCCAGCTTCTATCAGGGATGTGTTTAAAAATTCCTACAAAGCTTTAGTAGCTCGGTAAGCCAAAGGGGAACATATTTCAAATTAACTGTTCCCATTTTATGTGATAAAAAATTCAACCAGGCAGTCTGGCCTATGGTGGCACAGTGGATAGAGTGTCAAACTGGAATGCTGAGGTTGCTAGTTCAAAGCCCTCAGCTTGTTTGGTCAAGGCACATACGACAAGCAATCAATCAGTGAACAATTGAAGTGAAGCAACTAGACGTTGATACTTCTTGCTGCCTGTCCCTCTCTCTCTTCTCTCTGTAAAACCAATAAATAAAATCTTTTAAAAAAATTTAGCCAATGCTCCTCTGTGACAATCCCAGTTCACTGTGTCAGCCCTGGAACCATACCCCAGACATAAGTGACAATTTTGTGCAGTCCTGTGTCCATGATATCAGTGTTGTCAGTGAGGGTCTTGGTGCTAATGTTCATGTGGCAGAGAGTCCATAAATGTGACAAGGTCTGTCCTGGATGCCACCTGAAAATATTGTTCTGGATTAATTTTTCATAGTTGAGTGAGTTGGTTTATATTTTTTATGTGCTACAGAATTTGATTTTTAAGTTGATCGTGTCGGGCCTTTTTTTTTTTTTTTTTTTTTTAGGGGAAAGGTTCCTGTTTTTCAGTAGTTGTTTAGGGAGAAGAATGTAATCAGGAATCAGGGTCACACTTGAGGACAAGGAATTCTACCCAGAACCTGCTCACTCTATCACCAAGGGAAACACAAAATGATTTTTGCCAAAAATGCATAAAAACCATTAAATGTGTAATATTTACAAGACAGTTTCAAAATACCTGAAGCAAGTCCTGACAGATTGAAAGGAGAAATAACAGAACCAAACAATTACTACTGAATATTTCAACATTCTTCTTTCAATAACAACAGAACCAGGAGATGACGTCAGAGTAATGGCGTGGTACGAAGTGATACCGATAAATCTCCCCCAAAACTCAACAAGATCTTCAACCAGAAATAGAAAAACCTATCCTTGGAGCCTGCAGATGTTTCACAATACACCCGAAGGTATGGTCGAGCGAAAAATTGGCTAAATATATAATCAAACCCCGAAGAAATTAGGGAGTAAGAAATACTTCACCTTCCTCACTAACCTAAATAGGGCTGCTTTCACTGGGAACTGAGAGTTTAGAAACTAAGGCGGGCAAAGGGGGTGAATAGATCCAGGCCGCGGCACAAATGGCCAAACCAGGCTGTGGCACGGAGATCCAAGCCAAGGAAAAACTGTGCCTATGGCAACCCAGGCAATACAAGCTAACACTCGCGCCAAACCCAGACAAAGAAAGACAAGTGGGGCAGCCATTTTCCCCAATCTCCTGGTCGGCGCATGCAAATAGTGGGCGAGAGATTCCTTCCAAAGCCCCGGGAGTGGGCGCCCGTGTTATCCCGCAGAGGGGCAGAGTCAGGGGCCTTTGTGTGGGCCAAAAGCAGAAACTCCGGGCCGCCCCAGCGCCCTGAAAAAGCTGCGCACGGGGAGGGAGTGAGAGAGCCAATTCCAACGCTGGAACTTTTCCGTGCGGGCAGGGGTTTAACTTAAAGTGTGAGGTGGCTGGCCTGATATCTTGGTCTGTGCCCACAGAGAGTGGGCAAGAGATTCCTCGGAGCGCCTCAGGAGAGGGTGCCCATGTTACTCCTCAGAGGGGCAGAGTCAGGGGCCTTTGTGTGGGCCAAAAGCGGAATCTCAGGCTGCCCCAGCGCCCTGAAAAAGCCGTGCACGGGGAGGGAGCGAGAGCCAATTCCAACACTGGAACTTTTCCGTGCAGGCGGGGGTTTCACTCAAAGTGTGAGGCGGCCAGCCTGATATCCTGGTCTGTGAGCGAGAGTTTCCTCCAAGCACCCCAGGAGTGAGCGCCTGCCCATGTTACTGGACAGAATGGCAGAGCCAGAGGTCTTTGAGTGGGCGGAAACCCCGCCTGATTATGCTAGCAGCTCTGACTGACTGATCTTACCCAGAGCCCTGTGCTAAGTGGGAATAGTCTGGGGAGTGGCCAGCTCTTTGAGTCTCTTACTATCCAGGCAGAGGCAGCAGCAACCCCATAGCTGGATTATCAGGCTACTAATTGAGGAAGGAAAGACTAGGAGAGAGGCTCCAGGAACACGGACTCTCTCACTGGCGGAGCCTATAAATGCTAATGAGCCTCGACTGCCAATGAGACTGAAGCATAATACATGACATCGCCATAGAGACTTATCAACTGCAAACCTCTACCTGAGTGTGCCAAAGGGGCAGAACCTGGGGTACAGAGTCACCGACCAGGAAGAGGGAGAGAAAAGAAAAAGCAAGAAGATAACCTCTCAAAATCAAGAATAATCCGCAGACTTTATAACCTATCCCATTTTATTACATTTGTTTTTTTGTTTCTCTTATCTTCATTCTTGATTTTTTTTCCCCTCCTCCAATTTGGTCATTTAACTCTCTGCCAGTCTTATTCTCTCCTCTCCTTGAACTACACTACCCATAAGTGTTACATCTCCCATTATCTTTTCTTTCCTCTGCCTTTCTCTCTATGAGGGTTGCATTCCAAAACCCTCAACTCCCTCTCTCTCTCTCTCTCCTCTTTTATCTTTTTTCTTCTTTTAGTGGTTTCCTCTTTTTTTTCTCTCTCTCTCTCTTTCTTTTCTCCCTCTATATTAGTTTCTTCCTTTCTCCTTTACGTCTCCTCTCATTCAAACCTCAATAATGAACAAACTATCTTATCTGGGACTCAAACTTATGTTTGTGGCATTTTGGGGGTTTTTTACTTCACCTTTTTAACTCACTAGCAGTGCTCCCATCCCTGGCTCTCCATTTTATCTAGTTCTTGTTCCACTAAATACAATAGTAACTTTTTAATTTGTCCCCCATTTTCCTGTTTCCCTCTTATTCCTCTCATCATAACTCTTAGTCAACCAACACCTAAAAACAAATCATTTTATTCTTGACCCAAATTTTATCCTTATTTGCTTTTTGTGAGTCCATACCCCCCCTTTTTTTGTTTCTTTTTTTTTTTTTTTGCCCCTTTATTACTTCTCCCCAATTCAGGCCCTCCATTACAGGCATTGTTTGTTCTATTTAGTACAATATAATTCACAGTTCACCACAAGATATTCTCAAGAAAGGGGGGAGAGGAGAGGAGAGGAAAAAAGGAGGGGAGGAAATAATTTACTTTTTTAATTTCAATTTAATTTTATTTTTCTTTATTTCATTATTATTTTTTAAAAAACAACTCTTTTATTTTTTATTTTTTAAACTTTTTATTCTTTATTAAATCTCATTAATACTATCAACAAAACCACCCTCAGATGCCATTAAGGAAGAGAAAATCGAATACCATGGATACAAAAGAAAGAGAGGTAACACAGATAGATGAGGAAAAATCTATGGAGAAAAAATTTAATATATTAGAAACCTTGGAGTTAAACGACAGAGAATTTAAAATAGAAATACTAAAAATACTCAGAGATATACAAGAAAACACAGAAAGGCAATTTAGGGAGCTCAGAAAACAACTCAATGAACACAAAGAATATATTTCCAAGAAAATTAAAACTACAAAAACAAATTAAACAGAGATGAAAAACTCAATTTACGAGCTGAAAAATGAAGTAAAAAGCTTAGCTAATAGAACAGGCCAGATAGAAGGTAGGATTAGTGAAATAGAAGACAAGCAACTTGAAGGACAACAGAGAGAAGAAGAAAGAGACTCAAAAATTAAAAAAAAGAGATAGTCCTACAGGAATTATCTAACTCCATCAAAAAGAATAACATAAGAATAATAGGTATATTAGAGGGAGAAGAGAGAGAAAATGGAATGGAGAACATACTCAAACAAATAATAGATGAGAACTTCCCAAGCCGGTGGAAAGAACTAAAGCCTCAAATTCAAGAAGCAAACAGAACTCCGAGTTTTCTTAACCCCAACAAACATACTCCAAGGTGCATCATAATGAAATTGGCACAAACCAACGGCAAAGAAAAAATTCTCAAGGCAGCCAGGGAAAAGAAGAATGCAATATATAAAGGAAGGCCCATTAGATTATCATCCGATTTCTCAACAGAAACTCTACAAGCTAGAAGAGAGTGGACCCCAATATTTAAAGTCCTGAAAGAGAGGAACTTTCAGCCATGAATACTATACCCATCAAAGCTATCCTTCAAATATGAAGGAGAAATAAAAACATTCACAGATACAGAAAAGATGAGGGAATTTATCATCAGAAAACCCCCACTCCAGGAATTACTAAAGGGGGTTCTCCAATCAGATACAAAGAACAAAAAAAATCAAAGCCACAAGTAAAAGCTCCAAGAAGAACACAATAAAACCAAATTTAAACTGTGACAACAACAAAAAGAAAGGGGGGAGAGGATGGAGATTAACATTAGCAAAGAACGATGGAGTGCAAAAGTACTCACAAAATAGTGCACTACAATGAACAGGGTAGAAACCCTTTTTATTACTTAAAGGTAACCACCATTTGAAAAAACCACCACAGAAGCACATGATTAAAAAAGGATAGCAACAGAGGAAAGATGTATGGAATACAACCAAATAAAAACAAAAGATAGAAAAACTAAAGAGAAGGTTCAAACAAAACACAAAACTAACAGAAAGCAAGATATAAAATGGCAATAGGGAACTCACAAGTGTCAATAATTACACTAAATGTAAATGGATAAAACTCATTAATAAAAAGGCACAGAGTAGCAGAAATGATTAAAAAAGAAAATCCAACTGTATGCTGTCTACAAGAAACTCATCTAAGTAACAAGGATAAAAACAAATTCAAAGTGAAAGGCTGGAAAACAATACTCCAAGCAAATAACATCCAAAAAAAAGCAGGCGTAGCAATACTCATTATCTGATAATGCTGACTACAAGACAGCAAAAGTACTCAGAGACAAAAATGACCATTTCATAATGGCTAAGGGGACACTGAATCAAGAAGACATAACAATTCTTAATATACATGCACCAAACCAAGGAGCACCAAAATATATAAGACAGCTATTTATTGACCTTAAAACAAAAACTGACAAAAATACAATCATACTTGGAGACCTCAATACACCACTGACGGCTCTAGATCGGTCATCCAAACAGAGAATCAACAAAGATATAGTGTCCTTAAACAAAACACTAGAGCACCTGGATATGATAGACATCTACAGGACATTTCATCCCAAAGTAACTGAGTATACATTTTTCTCCAGTGTACATGGATCATTCTCAAGAATTGACCATATGTTGGACCACAAAAACAACATCAGCAAATTCAGGAAAATCAAAGTTGTACCAAGCATATTTTCTGATCATAAAGCCTTGAAACTAGAATTCAACTGCAAAAAAAAGAGGAAAAAAATCCCACAGAAATGTGGAAACTAAACAACATACTTTAAAAAAATGAATGGGTCAAAGAAGAAATAAGTGCAGAGATCAAAAGATATATACAGACTAATGAAAATGACAATACAACATATCAGAATCTATGGGATGCAGCAAAAGCAGTAATAAGAGGGAAGTTCATATCACTTCAGGCATATATGAACAAACAAGAGAGAGCCCAAGTGAACCACTTAACTTCCCACCTTAAGGAACTAGAAAAAAAAGAACAAAGACAACCCAAAACCAGCCGAAGAAAGGAGATAATAAAAATCAGAGCAGAAATAAATGAATTAGAGAACAGAAAAACTATAGAAAAAATTAATAGAACAAGGAGCTGGTTCTTTGAAAAGATCAACAAAATTGACAAACCTTTGGCAAGACTTACCAAGGAAAAAAGAGAAAGAACTCATATAAACAAAATCCAAAATGAAAGAGGAGAAATCACCACGGACACCGTAGATATACAAAGAATTATTGTAGAATACTATGAAAAACTTTATGCCACTAAATTCAACAACCTAGAAGAAATGGATAAATTCCTAGAAAAATACAACCTTCCTAGACTGAGTCAAGAAGAAGCAGAAAGCCTAAACAGACCTATTAGTAGAGAAGAAATAGAAAAAACCATTAAAAACCTCCCCAAAAATAAAAGTCCAGGCCCTGACGGCTATACCAGCGAATTTTATCAAACATTCAAAGAAGACTTGGTTCCTATTCTACTCAAAGTCTTCCAAAAAATTGAAGAAGAAGCAATACTTCCAAACACATTTTATGAGGCCAACATAACTCTCATCCCAAAACCAGGCAAGGATGGCACAAAAAAAGAAAACTACAGACCAATATCTCTAATGAATACAGATGCTAAAATACTAAACAAAATACTAGCAAATCAAATACAACAACATATTAAAAAAATAAAACATCATGATCAAGTGGGATTCATCTCAGAATCTCAAGGATGGTTCAACATACAAGGATGGTTTCATAGTATTCATAAAACGGTTAACATAATACATCATATCAACAAAAAAAAGAACAAAAACCACATGATCCTATCAATAGATGCAGAAAAGGCTTTCAATAAAATACAACACAATTTTATGTTTAAGACTCTCAACAAAATGGGTATAGAAGGAAAATACCTCAACATCATAAAGGCCATATATGATAAACCATCAGCTAACATCCTAATAAATGGCACAAAACTGAAGGCTTTCCCCCTTAAATCAGGAACAAGACAGGGTTGTCCACTCTTATTTAATGTGGTACTAGAGGTTTTAGCCAGAGCAATCAGACAAGACAAAGAAATAAAAGGCATCCATATCAGAAAAGAAGAAATAAAGGTATTACTTTTTGCAGATGATATGATCCTATACATCGAAAACCCCAAAGAATCCACAAAAAGACTAGAAACAATAAGCCAATACAGTAAGGTCGCAGGATACAAAATTAACATACAGAAGTCAATAGCCTTTTTATATGCCAACAATGAAACATTTGAGAATGAACTCAAAAGAATAATCCCTTTCACTATTGCAACAACAACAAAAATACTTAGGAATAAACATACAAAGAATGTAAAGGACTTATATAATGAAAACTTCAAAGCATTTTTAAGGGAAATCGAAAAAGATATAATGAGATGGAAGAATATTCCTTGTTCTTGGTTAGGAAGAATAAATATAATCAAGATGGCCATATTACCCAAAGTAATATACAAATTTAATTCAATTCCCATCAAAATTCCTATGACATTTTTTAAAGAAATGGAGCAAAAAATCATCAGATTTATATGGAACTATAAAAAACCCCGAATAGCCAAAGCAATCCTAAAGAAAAAGAATGAAGCTGGGGGCATTACAATACCTGACTTCAAACTATATTATAGGGCCACGACAATCAAAACAGCATGATATTGGCAGAAAAATAGATACTCAGACCAATGGAACAGAATAGAAAGTCCAGAAATAAAACCACATATATATAGTCAAATAATTTTTGATAAAGGGGCCAACAACACACAATGGAGAAAAGAAAGCCTCTTCAATAAATGGTGCTGGGAAAACTGGAAAGCCACATGCAAAAGAATAAAACTGGACTACAGTTTGTCCCCCTGTGCTAAAATTAACTCAAAATGGATCGAAGATCTAAACATAAGACCTGAAACAATTAAGTACATAGAAGAAGACATAGGTACTCAACTCATGGACCTGGGTTTTAAAGAGCATTTTATGAATTTGACTCCAAAGGCAAGAGAAGTGAAGGCAATAATTAATGAATGAGACTACATCAGACTAAGAAGTTTTTGCTCAGTAAGAGAAACTGATAACAAAATAAACAGACAGCCAACTCAATGGGAAATGATATTTTCAAACAACAGCTCAGATAAGGGCCTAATATCCAAAATATACAAAGAACTCATAAAACTCAACAACAAACAAACAAACAATCCAATAAAAAAATGGGAAGAGGACATGAACAGACACTTCGCCCAGGAACAAATACAAATGGCCAACAGATATATGAAAAGATGCTCATCTTCTTTAGTTATTAGAGAAATGCAAATCAAAACTGCAATGAGATACCACCTCACACCTGTTAGATTA
This sequence comes from Saccopteryx bilineata, assembly GCF_036850765.1. NCBI lineage: Eukaryota > Metazoa > Chordata > Mammalia > Chiroptera > Emballonuridae > Saccopteryx > Saccopteryx bilineata. The sequence continues at coordinate 82,771,749 of NC_089492.1, read as the reverse complement.
GCTATTATTAACAAGACAGGCAATAGCAAATGTTGGAGAGGCTGTGGAGAAAAAGGAACCCTCATACACTGTTGGCGGGAATATACAACCATTATGGAAGAAAGTACGGTGGTTCCTCAAAAAACTGAAAATAGAACTACCTTATGACCCAGCAATCCCTCTACTGGGTATATACCCCCAAAACTGAGAAACATTGATACGTAAAGACACATGCAGCCCCATGTTCATTGCAGCATTGTTCACAGTGGCCAGGACATGGAAACAACCAAAAAGCCCTTTCAATAGATGACTGGATATAGAAGATGTGGCACATATACACTATGGAATACTACTTAGCCATAAGAAATGATGACATCGGATCATTTACAGCAAATTGTGGGATCTTGATAACATTATACGAAGTGAAATAAGTAAATCAGAAAAAAACAGGAACTGCATTATTCCATACATAGGTGGGACATAAAAGTGAAACTAAGAGATATTGATAATAGTGTGGTGGTTACGGGGGGAGAGGGGAGAGGGAGAGGAAAAGGGGGAGGGGGAGAGGCACAAAGAAAACTAGATAGAAGGTGACAGAGGACAATCTGACTTTGGGTGATGGGTATGCAACATAATTGAACGACAAGATAACCTGGACTTGTTATCTTTGAATATATGTATCCTGATTTATTGATGTCGCCCATTAAAAAAATAAAATTATTAAAAAAGAAAAACAGAACCAATAGACAAGTGTTCACCAAGGACTAGAAGGACCTGGACAACCAACTTTTTCAGGTTAGCACTTATACGCCTTCAATCCAACTTCCACAGAACATACTTTCCCAAGAACATGGAACTCTGACTGGGAAAGACCTTATATATCCCTCACAACGAAAAAGCTCAACAAACTTAGGACTGAAATCACGCAAGGTATGTTTTCTGATCATATTAGCATTAAACTGAAAATTAGTAAGAAAGCTAGTCCCAAAACTCTGAAATATTTAGAAGCTCAGCTAAACTGTAAATAACTCACTAGTCAATAATAAAGCTACAGAAAAAATAAAAATGTCTGTAATTGAATGAAAATGTATCCACAGTGTAACAAAATCTGGAAATATCTAAAGATACTTAGAGAAAACCACTAGCCTAGGCAATTTGATGTTGATACACTCCCAGGGTGATGATGTAAAAAGAGGACTGTTGACAGACAAGGTCAGAAAAAGCTTTCCAACCTAACACATAGGCTTAGAGAATGAGAGAGCGTACTCAGGTGCGTGTTTGTAGCAGGATTAGATTCACAGTGTGGAGTGAATAGGTGGGACCTGGGCCAGTGGTGGAGACAGTGGAACATTACAGACAGAGGCGGTGTTATTAGTAACATGTGGAACCGGAGGAAACATGACATTCCTGGGACAAACCACCCTGACTAAGTGGAGGATATATATAGGTAAAGGGAGAAATCAGGTTCGCCCCGTAAGTCAGAATCTATATTTTCTAAGCACTAAAGCCAGGAAGGGGAGCTTTGGTTTCTGTAACTTTTAGAGGGGCACTTCCAGAGGGTTAGACTTTTTAACGGACCCCACTAATATGTTTACTCAGGAATCTGAATCCAACAGGCACATGCAGGGGTGGCTTACATCCCCGTCTTAGCCCTGATGAGGTGGATTGAGGAAGGTGGCTAATGTCCATATGTTACCAGAGGTGGTGTCTGGGTAAGGACATGATCCCCAACAAACAAAGCACTTAAAACGAGGGCTGGAGGGAGGTCCCGAGTATGCTCTGGTCAGTGCATGGGGTGCAGAAGGTGTCACACTCAAGATGGTGAGACAATAGCAGACATCAGCAGGAAAGCATGGACTTGAGTGACAGCCATGGAATTGAAGAGAAGGAGGTGGTCATCAAAGAAACACCGATAGGATTGGGATGAGGAAAGAGAATATTCCAAAGCTAGTATAAGAGTTTAAATTTAAGTGATTGAGAGAATTGTTGTGCTTTGATATGGCTGGAGAACAAGGGAGGGAGAGCTGATTGGAACAGAAAGTTGGGGAATCCCTTAAGTTTGAGGGAATAAAGGACATTTATGTGGAATTAGGCAGAAATGTGAGATTGGATCTGAAGTGGTCAAGAGAAGCGGAAGTTCTTTCTGCACTAGAGAAAGCTACATAATGGTGAGTGTTAACGTCATCAAGAAGTGCAATGGAAAAGGATTCCTTCGGGAGAGACTGCAGACAGGAGGGATGGAGCCTAGGAGTGGGGGGTTGGTGGCCGTAAATACACCCAGCAAGGAAAACAGAGGAGGATTGGTCAAAGATAGATAAGGAAAACAGGGGTAGAACTATGTCACAGAAGAGAAAAGCGTGTCCAGTTCTCAGTGGCATTTGTCTCACTGTCCACATCAGAGAGAGGACGCTCGATCATGTAGCACATTTTCTTTATTTCATTCTTAATTTTTTTTCTGAAACTAACACACTTTTTCCCAATTTTAAATGCCAGTTATTTAAATTCCAGTACTTCCTAAAACATTTATCAGGATGTTTTTCTAATAGGAAACTAGTTACCTCTACATCAATAGCTAGAAAAAGTAAGTGGTTTTCATTTACACATTCTTCCTTCAACAACGCCCTCACCTGAAGTGAGCCTCAATTTCTGATCCTTCAGGGCGGAAGAGAGCCGCTGGAAGATATTAGGAGCCGGTGCAAAGAGGCATGGACAATGGAAGCCTATTTTCAATAGTGAGCACTATAATAAGACGTTGCCTACAGCTTGCTGCCAACTAGGAAAAGAGAAGGGAACCTGCACTTAAAAGTTGGCAGCTCTTAAATTAAAAAAAAAAAAAAAATTTTCAATGCAATCTTCCTGAAGTAAAATTTAGATTGGAGCAGACAAAAGACTCAAGTTTTTCAGATAGCTTGGCTTTGGTATAATGCTCCTACTGGGATCTTCTCTTTCAAATGTTGCAGTTGTCCCTCAACTAAAAAGTGACAAATAATACGATGGCGTTAAATATAAATGCACACCCCCTTCTCCATCAGTCTCTTGGTCTATTAGTTGTTCTAGCTGCAGCTTCAGACCGTTGATTCACGCTAACCAGAGATTTAACTAAAGCCCTGATGATGTTCACAGCAGCTTCGACAGAGACTGCACCAGATGCCTCTGAGTCTGAATGTGAAATTCTGCATTACATCTTTCATTCCAGCCCACACTTTTCAAATTTTTTCTGGGTTTCTGTGGTTGTTAGACATACCTGCTATCATAGTTTTCTGCTACTGAAGAAGTAATTACCATGCCAATCTATTCCATCGTTCATTCTAAAATAATTGAGCGTCTGCAGAATGTCAGGCACTCAGCTGGGTGTCAGAGGTACAGACAGAAATGAAGTGGCCTCTGCTGTCATAGCCTCCCTGCCCACCATCTAACAAGAGGGAAGGGAGAGGGAGTATTTTCACTATGATGTGATAAATATGGTAAAGGAGGCTGAACAATGGGTTGTGGGGTCAGAAGTGGTGCCTTTGGGGAACCTGGAGGGTACAGCGACTGCAAGGCCTGGTGCATCAGGACAGGTAATTCCTGAAGGAGGTGTTGTTTCTACTATTTCCCTGTTAATTGCTGTGGTACTGCTCTGACAGGGTCCTGCGACCAGTACTGGAGACTCTGCACATCAATGCTTCTCCATGTGGGCCTCAGGGACAGAGCACAGCAGCATGGGGACCTACTAGAAATGAAGATTCTCAGGCCTCTCCCAGACCAGCTGCCTCTGACACTGAGGAGGATTTGTAAAAGTGTGTTTTTATGTCTCTGCCACGGGGATCTGGGGCACTAACATGTGAGCATGGATGGTGTAGATAGTACCAATTCTTTTATAAGTATTGGTGAGTGCCACCCATGCCCAGAAGCTGGGAGAAATGGGGACACCCAAGGTGATGTCGACTGCTCTGATGGAGAAGACCAACTCTGCCATCATCTTCTGTGACTCTGGGGCAGATCTGTTGACCTTGCTGTTGAGACTCCTGACTCACATTCTTGGCCTCAGCAAGTTAAGTGAAAATGTGTTAGAACCCAGCACAGTACCCTCAGCAGCCCCCTCACCGCACACAGACAGTGACCATGTCTGGTAGAGTGATCAACTATGACAAACAGTCAGGGCCTCACAACAGCCCACAGAAGGTGGACAGAGAATGCAGAAGTGTCCCTTCTGGGTAAGGGGAGTGAGAACCATCCTCAAACACCTGAAAAGCTGGCTATTCTTGGATCCGTCTTAACAGGGGTTTTAAATTACTGCTCTAAAAATAAATAATTGACAAGAAGATTTTGATTCAGACCAAAATATCCCAACAACAGAAAAATCCAGAGGCGGAAGCATGCCATGAGGTGGGAACATCTGTGACACAGATTTCCAACGGGAGGTTCCCCTGCAGATGGGCCATCACACTCAGTGTTTGTGTTGTGAACGTGGGCACAGTGACACGCCACATCCCCAAAGTCACCATGCACTACTGTTCCAAACTCACACAGATACACCCCGTGCCTGCCTCTATGTGCACACAAACAAACTCGCTGTGCCCACATTTATCTGCTTATCTAGTCCATGCCTTAGGTGTTGCTGGAACAAGCATCATTTTAAAATAATCTATTTTCTGTTAATTTTCTTTTGCACACTAGAGTTTGCTGAAATGAGGTAAATGCCCTCCCTTTTTTTTAAACTTGAGAAAGTCCTGGTATCTATAAAGAGAGACAGGTTCCTATGAGATTAAATTTCAGTGCTCACAGAACTACATCCAAGCAATTAAAAAAGAGTGGGTTAAATATAGCCTTCCCTCGGCGGAGATGCTGTTCTTAGTAGGACATAATGCTGTATTCTCCAACCAGGTCCACTGACCCCGTTTGCTTTAATGTAGCTAAATTGGTTCATTCTCCAGAGGGGTATCCTTGGGAGGCCAAGTGCCACAGTTACCCAACGATGACACTGTGAGCGGCAAGAATGGGGCTCACTGGGGCAAGTGACCAGCAGACTAGCATACCAGCTTCAGAGACACAGTGAACATGTATGGGCTATTGAGGCCACATGAGAGTAGGCAACAACCACTGGGAAGCTGTGTGACAGGCACTATTGTCGGGCACATTCCATCGGAGACCAACGCTACACTCCCAAAATGACTGGACCAGCACCCTGCACGTTCCAGAAGTTCAACAATAGCATAAAAACGATGGTGGAGTTTTGTCCTCCTATGTGAGGTCCTTAAGAGCAGGGACTCTACCTACCCCGTTGCACCCCCAGGACTTGGCATACATTCCTTATGAAGGTCACTGCATTGCACCTCTGATAATTATGTGTCCTATGCGCTCCCTCTGCTTGACAATAACTACCAGAAGTTGCTTTTTTATGTTTTTTAACTTGCTACTTCTTTACTGTGATGTTTGTTAAAACTATAACACAGAGCTGAGAATTGTATTTTCCAAAGAAAGCCAGAATAATACATTCCATCTTGCAGGTTCTTCCCTCGGTGAAACTGACATTCCTCCCGCTGAGCAGGGGGTGGGGGGATCTATGCCCCTCTTGTTGGATCTAGACAGACTTTTGCAATAGCCTTAACCACTGGAATATGGTGGAAGTGACATCAAGTCAGCAGGTCATTACAATGCCCTGTACATCTGCCCTGCCCTATTGGTGTGCTCTCACTCTTGGAACCCAGCCACCATGCCAGAAGGAAGACCAAAAGCCATGTGGAGAGACCACTGGTAGGTCCAGCCAGTAGCCAGCATTAACTGCTACACCCAAGAGTGAAAGTGTCCTCAGATAATTCCAACTAACCCTCACCCTTCAAGCCAGCCCACAGCAAGGGACAGCAATAGCTTACCCATGCTAAACTTTGTCCAAATAATGGAGCTGTAGAAAAATAAATGACTGTACTTGTTTCGAGCCACTAAGTTTGGGAGATCTGTTATGCAGCAATAGGTAACTGAAACACACACAGAAGAATGGCATCTCTGTTTTTTCTAAATTAACCCACCTGCATAAGCATCACCCAGATCAAGAAATAGAATATTATGAGCATGCTATATGCCCACCCAGACACTTCCAAGTTGCAACACCCCAAGGTTAACCAACGACCCTGATTTCCAACACCAGAGATCAACTGGGGCCATTTCAAACGCTATGTTAATGAAATCATATCCTTAGTGATGAATTTCTCCACTATTGTTTGTGCAATTAATTCATATTGTTGCATAAGCTGTGGTTCACTCACTTCCACTGCCTTATGGTATTTTTTTTTACAAATATGTGGAACTTTCTCTGCTTGACCCTTGGTAGATATTTGAGGTTGTAACCATAATACTGCTATTAATATTCTCATGCATGTGTTCTGGTAAATATTCTCATCATTTCTCTGAATCTGATACCTAAAAGTAGAAATTCTGGGTCATAGACTATACAAATATTCATATTTTATTTAAATTATCTCCCAACGTGACTCTCCCGTCGACAGTGTTACCGACTTTTTAATTTGAGCCCTTCTGCTGGGGGATCTTCATGTGCATTTCTCTGATGTCTGATGAAGTGGACACCTGTTTATACCAGTTATGCATTTGCATATTTTCTCATAAGTGCCTTGTTCAAGCTATTGATGATGTTTTTATTGGGTGGCCTTATTTTTCTGTTATTTTGTAGGAGTTGATTATATATATATATATATATTTTTTTTTTTTTTTTTTTGTATTTTTCTGAAGCTGGAAATGGGGAGGCAGTCAGACAGACTCCCGCATGCGCCCGACCGGGATCCACCCGGCATGCCCACCAGGAGGCGATGCTCTGCCCATCCGGGGCGTCGCTCTGTTGTGACCAGAGCCACTCTAGCGCCTGAGGCAGAGACCATGGAGCCATCCCCAGCGCCCGGGCCATCTTTCGCTCCAATGGAGCCTCAGCTGCGGAGGGGAAGAAAGAGACAGAGAGGAAGGAGAGGGGGAGGGGTGGAGAAGCAGATGGGCACCTCTCCTGTATGCCCTGGCCGGGAATTGAACCCGGGACTTCCGCACGCCAGGCCGAGGCTCTACCACTGAGCCAACCGGCCAGGGCTCAGCTGCCAACTATTATAAAGACTGCTAGAATAACGTGTGGCAGTGATAGACCACAGCCAGCATGAACTGTCTGGCATCTCAGGATGGGAAATCAGGATGGTTTTCCCTGGGGTTTTCATACCTGACGTCATGTGATTTAAGGGGAATCTTTCAATACACACATCTGATTGGGGTTGGGAAAAATTCACAAGAAAGAGCTTAGGGTTGGTGTACACAACCAGACAAGGGTGAAAGTGAGCATTCCTGAATATACACATTTCGTATGAACTTTAGGACCAGTTGAGAAGCTGCTGCCCTGAGGAGGAGGGTGGTAGTCCAGGGGAGCAATCTACTGTTTGAACAAATGAGTTTCCAGGAACTTCCTGAAGCTAGCCAGGAAGTTAGTTGTTGGTTTACAGCAGTGGTAGTCAACCTGGTCCCTACCACCCACTAGTGGGCATTCCAGCTTTCATGGTGGGCGGTAGCAGAGCAACCAAAGTATAAATAAAAAGATAGATTTAACTATAGTAAGTTGTTTTATAAAGATTTATTCTGCCAAACTTAGCAAAAATCTGGCATAAAGTACTTGGTAAGTAATTATTATTATATGCTTTAACTTGTAACTTTGCTTTTTAAATTTTATAAAGTAAAGTTACTTCCCTACTTTATAAATCACCATTACTGTGGAACCGGTGGACAGTTAGAAAATTTTACTACTAACAGCGACAAAAAAGTGGCAGTAGGTATAAAAAGGTTGACTGCCCCTGGTTTACAGTCTCAGCGTTTCTCCAGCAAATGTTCTCAGGAAGAAATTTTACAGTGGTTTGTGTTCAGAGAATCAAACTATGTCAATGTGGGTGGTCTCAGAGAGGCATGTTGTAGATATTGTCACACCGCGTGCTGCTGGACTTTAGAATGACATTCTGTTTTGTCTAGGATACTTTCTCGTAAGCGCTCACTCTGGGAAACCCCTCAGTCCCAGCCAAATCAGAGTGGTTGGCCACGCGACTTGTCTTGTTGCTCTTAAAGGTGTCTTTTCATAGGCAGAAGTTCCTGGGTTTAATGTTGTCCAAATTAACAACTTTTTCTTAGAGCTGGTGCCTTTCCTTCCTTCCTTCCTTCCTTCCTTCCTTCCTTCCTTCCTTCCTTCCTTCCTTCCTTCCTTCCTTCCTTCCTTCCTTCCTTCCTTCCTTCCTTCTTTCCAACTCCTGTAAGTAATCTTTCTCTGAACAAGTTTTTTACCCATAACCTACTTTTAATTGAGAAATAATGAAACTTTTTATGAGAAATTGATTGTTCAAATTGATTTCCTGTGTTTAAAATTTCTTGTGTATATTAATTCAAAAACAGTTCTTCAGTACTGAATGCTAAAGACTTCATTAAATTGTTTCCATGCTGGCATTTGATGACTGGAAGGAGCCATTTGTCAGGAGATCAGACTAGTATGTAAACTTTGATGAATCTTGGCAAATGAGAGGGGGAGGAGTTTTGGCATTTTTATTCATTTCTTTAAATGAAGTCAGTGCCTGAAGCTACCAATGTCACAAGCTGTGAGTAACACAACTTTCTCTTAAAAAAATTTTGGTTCTTCAGCTCTGTCACTGTCCCTTGTTCCTCATCTCTGTCCTTTAGTGTGTGTCCATCCACAGCTGTTAAAAACCTTGACCTCTCAGGTTAGGTCCCCAACTTACCTGTGGCACACCCCTGCAGGACCTCTCCTCATACTATTCAGCCCCATCCATGTCTTCTGCTGATGATGGAAGACATGTTTCTTCTTCCCAAATTATGGTCTAATTATTGCCTCTTTTGTGCAGACCTCTCTAGTAGCTGCTCCTCCTGGACTGATCACAACGTAAGGTGGCTTTTCACAGATTTATAGTCTTGGCTTGGCTCTCAAGGCCTTCCTAGATTCTGCAAGAAGCTATGAAAATCCATGTTCCCTGGGCCTCACTCAGGTACGGGAACAATAAGACCCCCCACTTGGCCTCGTTACTGTGACTAAATTTCTTTTGAAATGTGGGTTTTACAGTCCCCCTGCCTCTTTCCCAAGCTAACAATCACTGACACTAGGATGTCACCGATTTCTGACCATCTGGGTTAAAACTCAATGACGTGACTAATGTTATAGTAATTGTGCACAGTGACTTATTCCCAGTGTTGGGTCTAGGGGAAGATTTCCTGTTCTTCACCATCTGTCCACAGAGGACCCAGGACCTCATCTGCCCGCAGCAGCTGTGGGAGCCTGGGAGGGCCCTCCTGAACCTTCGTTCCCTTCGCACTGCCCCTCAAGTATCATCCAAGCCCCTGAACCCATCATATCTGGATGACCCAGGGTATTCTGATCATTCTTATTCTTTCTGTGAGTCCCAAGTGGTCATTCTCTCCTTCGACATCCCTGTGTATGGCTCGATAGAAACAGAGAAGGCAAAGTCTTCATTAATTTTCAAATGATCACAGGTAGTAGTTGGAGAACTAACTAGGGCAGCAGATCTACCCCTCCTCTCTCCTGCCCCCAAGGGCTCTAATTAAAAGCCAACGAAGAAACACAGTTGAAGAAATAAATCACTTTATCATTTAAGAGTTCACACATATGGTAATAGGAGATCCTTTCACAAAGGATCTCATGCAGCTCGTATAAATTTGTGATGACAGTAAATTCTAGATTCTGCACAATTCAAATATTAGAGAATATTCCCCCATATTGATATATAATATAGTGTGATTCTTTACTTAAGTTTTCAGGTCAATAAAGTTATAAATTACTCAATGATAGGTTGCTGAAGTAGGGAGATTTTCTAGCATTTTGGTCATTTAAGTTTTACTGCACTCTTAAATAAGAAAATAAAAAGTATTTCCAGTTTTAATGATGCTACATTATTAAAAAACAATTGTGTTAGGATATTCAGTCTGTTAGCTGCTCATCATGGATAGTTTTATAAAAGTCTAAAGTAGCTTATTTTTAAAAACCCTCAGTGCAAGTTTTTTTTTCATGATTTGTTAGAGGTGATATCATTCATTTTTGTTCTTCAGATGTATCCAATCAAAACAGAGAGGAATATTGATTCGTGATGACCTGTAGAAAGGCATCTTGATGCAAAAGCAACTAACTTGGTTGGCCAACTGAAAAAATAAAAATAAGGAAGAACAAACTAACTGTGGCACAAGATTTATCTTTGTCTAGTTCATTCTAGGTCAGGGTCAGGAACCTATGGCTCGTGAGCCAGATGTGGCTCTTTGAGATGGCTGCATCTGGCTCGTAGACAAATCTTTAATAAAAAAAAAATAATGTTAAAAATATAAAACATTCTCACGTATTACAATTCATTCATTTCCTACTGCTCATGTTCATGGTTGCAGGTGGCTGGAGCCAATCACAGCTGTCCGGGACAACACCAAATTTGTATTGGATAATGTATAATGTACATGGGTTGTTGTATGGCTCTCATGGAATTACATTTTAAAATATGAGGTGTTCATGGCTCTCTCAGCCAAAAAGGTTCCCAACCCGTTCTAGGTCAAGAGCTTCTCCAGGAAGTCCTACACCAGTTATTTCTGCCCACAGATAGTGCTCTTATCATCAGTTGCACCTGGACACAGTTATTCAGAAGCACTGATATCACCAACACACCCAAGCAGCTGCTACAAGTCTTAAAAGACTGAAAATTGAAATAATTCTGCAAAAACCGTGAGGGGAAGCAGATGTAGAAGGTGGGGGGCATCCAGTAAAGGGGCCCTGGAGCACTTGCCCTGTGACGGGAGGTCCACTCGTCAGAGGCTCCCACTCAGATGAGAGGTGGGGCACCTGGCCCGTCCTGTGGTTAATCTCTGGACAGTAGGAGCAGTGGGCAGCCCCAAAGGTCCCCGGCCCATTCACACAGGATGTCATCTCATTTTCTTCAGGTCTTGTTAAATTCTTCAGTGGCATTTACGGTTGTTGGTACAACACTCTCATGTTTCTTTTGTGAGATCATTCCATAACTGTTTTATTCTTTTTGATGCTATGGTAAGTGGGATTTTCTTCTTTTTTTTCAGATTGTTGCACAATTTTGATTAAATTTTATATTTTAAAAGAATTATTGTTTAAGAATTTTTTCTCTCTTTCCATTGCTTCAGGTCTCTTTCCATTATGTAATTCTTATTGTTTTTATGTCTCGCTTTAAAAACCTAAAACAGATTTTATATTGTAATGTTTAAACACTCTCTTCTACAATGTGTGGCTCTAGAGTATCTATAATTTTCTTTTCCAGAACACTCTGGAAACTAACAGACTGATGGGTGATGATGGATTCTAGTTCATTCAACAGCACAGCTGGGGCCCAGGAGCCCAAGAGGTAAAGTAACCGTTTCAAATATGTGGGATGAACTATGAAAGGGGCAATCGACCCCCTGACTCCCCATTTAAGATTCCTCCACTTTATGAGACTGTGACTTTAATTTTAAATTCTGCCTTTGATTTTACATTCTTACAGGAGAAGATGCCAACTCACTTAACTTTGAGGGACCCCACCCCACAACCCCCAAATGCTTCAATGGGCATATTTCATCATGACAGCCACATCCATAGGACCCATGGTCCTGAGGGCAGATGGACTCCATTTCATGAAATGTGTATATTTTAAGAATTTTTCTCACTAATTTCTGCCTACGAGACTTGTGAAACTTTTTTTTTTTGTATTTTTCGGAAGCCGGAAACGGGGAAAGACAGTCAGATAGACTCCCGCATGCGCCCGACCAGGATCCACCCAGCACGCCCACCAGGGGGTGATGCTCTGCCCCTCTGGGGCGTCACTCTGTTGCGACCAGAGCCACTCTAGCGCCTGGGGCAGAGGCCAAGGAGCCATCCCCAGCGCCCGGGCCATCTTTGCTCCAATGGAGCCTCGGCTGCGGGAGGGGAAGAGAAAGACAGAGAGGAAGGAGAGGGGGAGGGGTGGAGAAGCAGATGGGCGCTTCTCCTATGTGCCCTGGCCGGGAATCAAACCCCGGGCTTCTGCACGCCAGGCCGACGCTCTACCACTGAGCCAACTGGCCAGGGCCGAAACTTTTTTTTTTTTAGTTAATAAATAATAATGTAACTGACAAAGGAGAAAACATCAGCTCAATCCTCAAAGTTTTGAGGATGGCAACATTTCGACCTGTGACCGTTTTTGGTTCCTTTGACGGCAGAGTTCAGACAGTTTTATACACCTGGTTTTGATGAAAAGAACCATCAATTACCTTTGATTTACAGACTGATGACAGTTGCAGGGATGGAACGTCATCCCAGCCATCGTCTGAGCTCACCTCCATTATTCACATGCAGGATTGCACCTCTGGGATAAATTGCTTAGGTGCCCTGCCGCAGGACTGGTCAGTACCAAATGTAATTTACCACAGGGAGGGTGCTGACTCAGACTTCTAGGGCCAATGTGGAAAGGGGACAGTGGCCTTTCCGTTAAGTTTTCAGTTAAATGTTAACTTACGTGAAGGCCAGTCCCCAAAACAGTTTCTGAGTGTGTTAAATATGGTTATTTTCCTAGTTCAGTGGACATAAGGCAAAAGTACAAAGCAGGAACACGCAAGACTGGTCCAAGTTTAGGTAACATGGTAATGCGTGACAGCAACAGACAGAGCGGCATAGCACGTGGCCTCTGTGAGCTCACGTATGCTAAGTCACTAAACAACCCAGACAGACACATGAACGCTTTTGCCTATAGACACAAGTTCTTCCCATGGGGCAATAACATCTCCACCCACCACCAACTCCCCAGAAGGCTATACCATCCATTCCCTGGATCTACTCAAAAAGTCAGGCAGGTACCAACAGTCCTGCCATTGGGAGAACAGAGGTAGGCAAACTGGGTCATTGGCTAACCATCATCAGCGAGTCTTGTCCATACTGCCAGTTTCCTACACAGGAGCATAGCCTGCACATGTGGCGAGAGCGTGTAGGAACCTAGACAGAAACTCCCCACCAGCTCCACCCAGATAGAGATGACCTCAGAGCAGACCTTCCAGGTGAGCCCAATGGGGGGCAGGTCGGCCAGAAATGTGTCACTGTTCTTATTTTACCAGCTCCCATCACTGACAATGTGTGCATGCGGCATCAGGTGAAAGCGTAAGACGTGAGTAGCTGGACCACCACCTCTTCATCGCTGGCTCAACTATGTGAAACATCAATGTATAACTTCTCTCACAGGGAGTGCTTTTGAGGTCCAAACAGAATTTTCAGAACTGGAGAGGACGCTACCTGTGGAGGACTCTAAGAGGGCAATATATATGTATAAACAAACCTACAGGAAGAGGGAGGGCAGATCATCTCAGGGAACCCGGCTACTTTCAAGCCTAGACAGACACAGCATGCTCTCTTTAAGCCCCTCCCGTGATAATAAAAACCATTTAATTGCCCTGACAGTTAATTAGCATCCAAACAAGTATGGTGATTAAACAGGTGTACCATTGACCATAAATAGTTGATAATGATATGATTGGGCATCACTGCCTTTGAGATGGTAATGATAGTACTAAGGTTATTTATTACTCTATTTGAAATGGCCACAGTTGGGGTTCTACCGTTCCTTTCACAGGTTTATAAACTTATATTACAGACAATACAGCATTCCAAACTCGAAGTGCGCCCGCTGGTGGCATGGGGTTGGATTTTGTGATGATCACTGACCACTTCTTGTCATTTAAATGCACTTTAAAATCTATTGAGCTGTGTTCCTGTGTTAGTGCACGTTCTTCCAAAGAGAGATTTCATTTCTGTGGGTGGAAATGTTAGGAAAGGGTTCTTCAACCCTGAGATTCTAGAAAGTTACCATTCTTGTTGCTGCGGAGTTGGACACATCACTCCCAGAACCGGAACCGATCCTTCCTGGCCCCCATACTGAAGGCCAGGTCACACAGGACATCAGCATCTTGGAGAGAAGCCAAGGCCAAAACAGTCATTTCTAGCCCTTGTCCTGTTTCTCATTCCAACTGCAAAACCATTGAGTCTAGGGAATGGTTTCTAATAAAAAATCCTGAGCATTTGATACCCTGAGTGTGAGCTGGCTGTAAGCAGATCATATGGAAATAGCCAGGCACTCCTCTCGTGTGTCGCCTGGGCCAGGTCCAGGGGCAGAGAGGATATGAGGATATTAATCACTCTCCTCAACACATATACATAGTTTCTCTTTTCTAGCCTAGTTTTCAAAATTTTTTGTTTGGGGCTGTGGCCAGTTAACTCAGTTGATTAAAGCATTGTCCCAAAACAATAAGGTTGTGGGTTTGATCCCTAGTCAGGGCACATACAAGAAGCAACCAATGAATGTGCCACTAGGAACAACAAATGAATGCTTCTCTTCTCTCTTTCTCTCTCTTTCCTCTCTCCTTTCCTCTCTCTGTCTCTCTAAAATCAATCACTCAATAAATAATTTTTTAGTTAGGTAAGATGGGGATATAACTTAGTTTTATTAATTTTCATTTGTGGGTGGCCACTGCCAATGCAAAGGTGGCGTTTCTGTACCTGCAAGTCAGTGCATTGCCTTGTCTAAATCACTGAACCTTGCACCTCTGAAGTTCCACATCCTTCTCCTTTCCAAATGGAGGGAAGCATTGTACAGGTCCCGCTTCTGACTCTGAGAAGAGTTTTATGCCCTGAGGAGATGGCAAAAAGGGCGTTTTCTAAAATAGCACATTCCTTCAAAGCATTAACCATCTACCATGTCAGTAATATTTGCAGAATGCTAGGAAAATAGACAGTATCACCATGCTCACTTCCCAGATGAGTAACCCAACAAAGCATAACCAGATAACTCAGCAAGGTCAGGCCAGCTGCTGGGTCCAACTCCTGGTGTTTGGACTAAGCGTCCTGGGGTCAGGTCCTCTCGCACCACTCCCTGTTTCTGGCTTCCTGGGTTTTCCATAACGTGTGCTGAACTCAAGCTGATCCTCTAAGGAGCACATTCTTGTTTACAGGTGAGACACATATGGGGGTGGAGAGTCAGGAAGCAGAAATAGAGAAGGCTGAGTGAGACAAGGCTTATCACTGAATTCTAAACCTATGTAGTCCACATAACGCAGTATTTCTAAGGCAACTCATTCTGCTCAGATGTTTAATTGGCTTGTGGAATGTGCCGAAGTGCCTTATTCCTCTTCTCCCCAAGCAAAGAAGTAATTACCTTTGGGTTCTTGTTCTGAAAACATAATGTTTCTTCCATAAGCACACAAGCAAGTGCCTCATTTTTCTCCTTCTACCTTGGAGCCATTAATGTTCCCGAAAGATATGATTTGGCTCAAAATAGCCAAAACAAGGGCTCCTAATATTTTTTTTAATTAAAATTAATTTTAAAGAAAAAGAATTCAAGCTTCTAGCCATCTAGATCAGCTTTCAAAGAGAAACCTGGTTTTAGCACAGTGTATCTGGTTCTTCTCAATTCTGCTTGAAGCTGTTTCACAAAACCCAGAACTTGGGGTGCTGCTGGGATAGGGGGAAAGCTTCCTCACGACTCTCAGAGGTGACCCAGCTACCCTGTGTTTGTGACAACTAACAATATCTGCTGATGGGCCATCTCACCACCAAGAGGTCAAGATCCCATCTCAGATGTGAATCTGAGCACTGCATTCTTACACTGCTTCTAATATATGACAATGAAATGGATCCCTTTTGTAAAAGGTAACTGGTTGGTGCAGGGTCTACATGCAGGACAGAGTGAGTCTTTAGGTGTCTGTGCAGGCACAACTGTTCCACCTCATCACTGACTGAGGGCCAACCCTCCAGGTCCCGTAGGAGAAACCTGCAGCCGAAGAGAGTTCTCCATTCATTCTGATCAGAGCAGCTTCCTTCTTATTCTGAAAGCACATTCCATGTTGTGGGTTCCTCAATTACCCATCACTCTACTGCTATCATTCCAAGAGTTCTAATTTAACAAGAAAAAAATTATGATTCCAAAAGTTAGATTTAGAAAATGCCTTGGTGAAGAGGTAGAAGTTATTCAACTGCAAAAGGAGTTATTCCAAAGAAAATTCCATTTTCTATCCAATGCAAAGGGCGTCTTTGGTTTATACTTGCTTAAAATTTTAAAAATCACTTTATTAGGCGCTAGAGTGGCTCTGGTCGCGGCAGAGCGACACCCCGGAGGGGCAGAGCATCACCCCCTGGTGGGCAGAGCGTCGCCCCTGGTGGGCATGCCGGGTGGATCCCAGTCGGGCGCATGCGGGAGTCTGTCTGACTGTCTCTCCCCGTTTCCAGCTTTGGAAAAATACAAAAAAAAAAAAAATCACTTTATTTTCACCATCATTTCCATTTATCATTTTTTCTATTTTCACTCTTAAGTGCTTTGCCCAGGCAAGTGCAGACTTTCACCAGAGTCAGCCCACTGCCCTCAGCAGCAGCAGGACAGGGCTTGAGCAACGGGTCTCCGTCCCCAGCGACAGGCTCCTTGGAGTCTCTGCTGTGCCTGCTGGGCCTGAGTGAGCATCGGGGTCCCTGAGCCTGCCTGATCCTTGCTGCTTGGCCCCTTGACGCAGAGCTGAGTTATGCCAACAAGCAGATACTCCCACTGTCACCAGGTGGCCAACGAGAGCTGACCAACAGATGTCCGGAAAGGCTCACTCAGCAACACTGAAAAAGAAGGAGAAACATTCTTGCCAAGCTTTGGGCTAGCAGTCAGGACGACACATGGTTCTGCAGAAAGGAAACCCCAGAGAGCTCCCCGGCCTTGGGAAAGGGGGCGGGGGTGGGCTTCCTGGTCTTCAAAATAAATACGAGGTTCTAGAAGGAGGGAGAAAAGTAAGTTGTGCTCTTGTGACTCATTGACTTTTGAATTTTGATAACAATCTTAATGTCACAGAACAATGGAGCTTTAAAATTAAGTGGAACCGTGTGAGTGGCTATAACCCACATGCTCCCAGCACAAACGTAACATACCTGGAGTAAGGGGATCAAGTGAGAGAGTGCAAGTTACAGGGAATTTAGAAGTCCACCAATATCCAAACCACTTTTCTCCTCTTTACTAAAATTATCCACAGATATTTATTTTTCTCCCAATTATGAAGCTTTGGAAACATGACTGTGACAATCACTTTATAGCAATGCATACCCAAAATATGAACAGTACTGCCCACTGCCTCACATTAAGAGGAAAAAAAATGCACTCTTGGGAGGGTAAGAAACTTATTCAAAGTGATACAACAAATTCGTCCTTACCTAACAGATATGTACCCAGATTCCAACGCTACCCCCACCCCCGCGCCGGCCTCCTCACCAGGTGACCAGGCTCAGTGAGCACACACTAAAGACTTCCCCGAGACACTGAATGGAGCATTTGAAGATCATTTCATTATTTTCAGAATTTATTTAAAACAACCCAGTGTTGAAATTCCCCAGCGGGCTTCCCCATGTTGGTGGACCGATTCACACAGTCCTTAGGTAGCTTCACTTTTCTGACCGATGAAGGACTAATATTTTGAGATAATCTAACAGACACTCACCATGGGACCCACCATGGAAAAAGTTGCCATAAATGAGTGTCAAACAAAAGTAACGTGTGTCACTGTGGCAAGTTTTCTGATAGAGAGTGAACTGACTTCCTGCTAAATCAGTATCTGCTGACTCCCCACCACAGCGCAGATGAGAGAACAAAGGCACAGGGGCTGTGTGGTGACTCACTGACATTTAACTCACTGTAGGCTGCGGCAGCTTGGAGAGATAACTGTCTCGGCAAGCAGCTTTGGTGATTGTGAGAGACTTGGACTCTTCCATGTGGAGAGCTATCCTTTTATTTATTTATTTATTTATTTTTTGTATTTTTTTCTGAAGTTGGAAACGGGGAGGTAGTCAGACAGACTCCCGCATACGCCCAACCGGGATCCACCCGACATGCCCACCAGGGGGTGATGCTCCGCCCATCTGGGCCGTTGCTCTGTTGCAACCAGAGCCATTCTAGCACCTGAAGCAGAGGCCATGGAGCCATCCCCAGCTCCCGGGCCAACTTTGCTCCAATAGAGCCTTGGCTGCGGGAGGGGAAGAGAGAGACAGAGAGGAAGGAGAAGGGGAGGGGTGGAGAAGCAGATGGGCACCTCTCCTGTGTGCCCTGGCCAGGAATCGAACCTGGGACTCCTGCACACCAGGCCAACGCTCTACCACTGAGCCAACCGGCCAGGGCCGAGAGCTATCCTTTTGAATCTCTCAATAAATGTGCTCTGTGTTAAAATAAAGAATAAGCTAGAGGCTTTACTACCAGACACAAAGCTGGTCATCACACTAGTCAAATCTTAGAGCCTCTCTCCTTTTGTGAATTGAAGGTTTACAGCTCTTAGGAGACCAAGAAGCCAACAGTGGGAACGAGCAAAGAATGCAAATTACAGATGAGGGGAATAGTTGTTCTTCACTGATGTAAGTTTGATTAAGAAAGTCAGTGGCTACCCCAAGCAGCATCCAGTCTTCACAATGGCATGGATGATGGAGAACATGAAATCAGGCCTTTCAATTCAGTGCAGGGTTTGAAACAACCTGAGCAACATGACATTTCAGACATGTCTCCCGGGCAACATGGAAGTCAGGTTAGAATTTTGAAGTGATACAGCAGGTTATTATTTTTTTTTCATATTTAACAACACAGATTTTTTTTAATCTCAGAAGGTATTAGGACACAAGCCATTATTCTCTAGGCTTAAAAACAAAAAGTATTCTGCCCATCTAAGCTACAAGAAATGGTACAGTGGGGTTAGCAATAACCAAGAAACTCCTATTGTGAGGTGTGGTAATGATCATAAATGATGTGTGACTAATGTCCTGAGCAGGATCAGTGTACTCATTAGTTAGCGACTTAAAGTCTATTGGAAGGAAACAGAGATCATTAGTTTAAATAGTGCCCTGTATTCTCAGAAGGATGTTTATTCTGTTTTTTAAAATGGAGGATGGAAGGTGTCAGCTTGGACATTCAAGACCCACATACAAACCCATGTTGAATTCACACTTGCGGGCATGCAACGGCACCACATGGTGATGGGAATTCGGTGTGAATGGATTGTCTTAGCTAAATTAAAAAAGAAAGGTCGGACACGGAGCTCTGTATCTCGCAGCTTCACACAGAATGTATTGAAAACAGCAGAGCTTGACAAGAGACTGACGCACCGGCCAGCCCATAGAAGTGCCCTGGAGATATCAGTGGCCTCCAGGGTTCCATAATTCCTTCCTGCCTCACTGATATCAGTGGCCTCCAGGGTTCCATAATTCCTCCCTGCCTCACTGATATCAGTGGCCTCCAGGGTTCCATAATTCCTTCCTGCCTCGCTACCTCTGTCTCCATACCTCCAAAAAGCGCTTTCTGGATATTAAACTTCTGGCATGCCCACTCCAGTTCAATAATACCTAACGGCCCACAAGAGAACCTCAGCTCCTAGTACCGGCCGCACAGGCCCCTTGTAAGCTGGGTCCTGGGGAGCTAGCGGCCCTGGGCCCTGGATCTTACACACTCAACCTCCCACTCCAGGAGGCTAAAGAGCCAAAACCTCAAGTCCACCCCGGGATGCCACTTCCTGCCACCCTAGTATCTACCTATGTCCCCTTAGCATTGAGCCTTTCTGGGGGCACCAAACTGCTGACCTTCTCTGGTGATCAGAGCCCACCAGGCCCACAGGCATGAAAGTCTGGTGTTCTGGAGAATCAGCATCTCTGGGGAGCAGCTCTCACCCACGGAATAACTGGAATTAGGAGCAGCTCCAAGTCACATTCCACATTGTTGCCCAGGGTTCTGCCAGGGGTGGGTCTCAGTTTCTTCCCGAGGCAGCCTGCTGGAAAGTACTGTCTATAGTCACTCTTACTGTCCCGTGTCACTGCTTCCCAGGTGCAGTGCCTGGATGCAGATTCTCGTCTCAGTCAGCTGTGGCAAGAGCATGGCTTCCACACGTTGTTCTCTTTTCCCTCGTGTCCTCCTGAGAACTCCTGACAGTCCAACAAGGCCAAGGTTCTCAAACAAGAGTACCCTGAAAATTCCCAGGCACAGGTTCTGACCTGGGGGCACAGG
Organism: Saccopteryx bilineata; assembly: GCF_036850765.1. NCBI lineage: Eukaryota > Metazoa > Chordata > Mammalia > Chiroptera > Emballonuridae > Saccopteryx > Saccopteryx bilineata. The sequence continues at coordinate 82,751,728 of NC_089492.1, read as the reverse complement.
GCACGCAGCAGCATCTGAGAAGAATCTGGCTTCCACACAGCAGAAAAGCCCTGGTCCCCAAATGCACCTGAGCAGCAAACACCAACACGCAACTCAAGCTCCTTCCCCTTGGGAAGTGCCCTAGAATTGGCTCATCCCTGCCCTGGTGACTAATTTATCTTTCTCTATGTGTACTGAGCTGTGTGGTAGCTCTTTGTTTACAGATATGTCCCTCCAGAGGTCTGCTCCTGTAAGACAAGGGCTGTCTTTTCTTACCAGCGTGCCCACAGGACTAGCATGTGCCTGGTGAATCACCCATCTGTGAGCTGACAGAATGAATGAACATATTGTTCCATGGCATGCTTTACCACAATATTTTTTTTAAACAGGGACAGAGAGAGAGTCAGAGAAAGGGATAGATAGAGACAGACAGACAGGAATGCAGAGATGAGAAGCATCAATCATCAGTTTTTCATTGCAACACCTTAGTTGTTCATTGATTGCTTTCTCATATGTGCCTTGACTGTGGGCCTTCAGCAGATTGAGTAATCCCTTGCTCAAGCCAGTGACCTTCGGCTCAAGCTGGTGAGCTTTGCTCAAAGCAGATGAGCCCGTGCCCAAGCTGGCAACCTCAGTGTCTCGAACCTGGGTCCTCCACATCCCAATCTGACACTCTATCCACTGCGCCACAGCCTGGTCAGACACTTCACCACAATTTTTATGTGTCCATCTGTTGTGCTCTGGAACATCCAACTGATTCAGAAGAGTGTGTTTGAAATGTGAGTTAACAGGAATTCTTCAGCTTTCTAGTTTATTTTCCACAAGAAATCATAGACTTTAGGACTTCTGAATAGTGGAACAGGTTGTAGGGTTCTTTCTCTAGGGACATTTAATAGATGCATACATCTTCCTGATGATTTAGGTCTTCCATCTACAGGGAAAGCGGTACCAATCACCAGAATCCCTTCTTATTCACACTTAAAATCAGTAACGAGTGTCGTGCAGCTGAGTCACTTGCCGGGCAGCAGGATCGGTGTCGCCGGGAGGAGGGAAGATGGGAGCAGAAATCACAGGCACAGCGCAGGAGCAGGAAAGGCGGGACCGTTCTGCTCCATCCACCTGCTATTTTATCAGTCATGCACAGATGCCGCTGTCCTCAGAATCTCGGAATTCAACTCCGGGTTTGTTCCAGCTGCTTCCTCCTTCAGAATAGTCAGTGTGCTGCCCAGAAACTCAATCTGTCGATGAATAGCCGATACCGTGTCCCTAGATAGATACCTAATGGAAATAGTATCTGATCTTCTGCTTGAAGATGCAGGAACAGAAACCAGAGTGTCTCAGCCTATCAGGTTCTGAACCAGATAACAGCCCTTATAATGCACCAAAGTGAAGGGAAATGTGACATGAAGGCAGCTCTTGTCTCATTCTGTTCGAAGTCCCTCATCATCAAACCCCTCATCGTCAAACATCCACTTGAGCCATGAGAGAGAATGGTGTTCTCATGACAGGCAAAGCAAACTGTGAGACTTTGGCGTAAAAGCATTAGCTAGACCAGAATTTAAATCCTATCTTATACTTTAGTTGCATCCATTAAATTGTAAGGTAGCTCTTACTGTCTAGGCCCATGTTTTCAATTAGGAGAGCCAAGTCCTTGAGGACAGGAATCACATTAATTCATCTTTTAATCCCAGAACATTGCCTGACCTTTGTAGATATTCAGTTAATCATTGTTGAATGAATGAACTGATGAATGAATTATGGCCACACCATAATTTTTACAACACCAGTCAGTAAATTAAAGCTTTGGTAGTCCTGAGAGCAAGGAAGGGTCAGAGTTAGTTTCTCAAATATTTGACTAGTTCCAAAGGGCATCCTTAAAATTGAAACCACAAGGAGATACTCCTGCAAACACACTAAAATGGCACTAAACATAAAACAGACAATAAATGGGGTTGTGGGAATGAGAAAGACCGGAACTCTCATTCACAACTGGTGGGAACATAACTGTTATGTCCGTTTTGGAAAACAGCGTAGCAGTTTCTTAGAAAGTTAAACATAACTTTACCAATTCCCAGGTGATTGTGCATGACTGTTCACAGCAGCCAAAAACTGGAGACAGTTCAAGTGTCTCCCAACTGCTGACAGAGAAGTAAAGTGTGGCCCGTCCACCCAACGAGATACGCCGTGGCAGTAAAAAAAAAAAAAAAAAAAAAAAAAAAAAAAAGAGCATTTACAACATTGACAAATCATCAGTCTTTCTAACAGAATTGCCACTGGTCAGTATTTCTTTTCTCACCCTGAGGATTCCCTAGAATGCTATACCCACAGTAACATCTTCCCCAACGTAAACTTGTCATTATGCATAGTTCCAGTTTACCCTTTGAAAAATGAAAATACTTATGTCTTGCAACTAATATTTAACTAAATGTAACATTACATGTTATCAGATTTGAGTTCAGCTCAGGAAGTTTTGAAGCCCATTTTCACTGTGAGATCACCATCTATGATGGCTAACTTCGTGGGTTGGCCTGGTTGGGTTAAAGAAGGCCTGGCAGCTGGTGAGACATTGTCTTGGGGAGAGTCCCTGACATGCTTCTGGAAGAGGTTAGCATTTGAACCTATAGACTAAGTAGAAAATATGACCCTCACCAATCTATTGATCTGCTGAATAGAACAAAAACCAAGAGAAAAGGCAAACTTGCCCTCTGCTTGAGTTGGGACATCCATCTTCTCCTGCTAATGAACATCAGCACTCCTAGTTCTCAGGATTCTGAACTTGAACTGAGATGTGAACCATTGGCCCTGCTGGTTCTCAGGCCTTCATGTTTTGACTGGAACCATACCATTAACTTTTCTGGTTGTCCAGCCTGCCGGTGGCAGATGGTGAGACCCCTCAGCCTCCATAATCGTGTGGACCCATCCCTTATAATGAATATCTATCTATCTATCTCCTTTGGTTCCTTTTTTCCATGAAGAATTCTGACTAATAAGCATTTTATTATGATATTAAAGCAGAAACTTTAATAGTTGTCTTATTACAGTTCTGAAGACAATTACAATCTATTAATCTTTCTTATTTTTTAAAGATTTTATTTATTGGTTTTAGTGAGAGGAAAGAGAAAAAAGAAGGTGGTGTTGTGGAGAGGAGTGGGAAACATGAACTCATAGTTGCTTCCCATGTGTGCCTTGACTGGGCAAGCCCGGGGCTTCAAATCAGCAACCTCAGCAGTCCAGGTCGATGCTTCATCCACTGCACCACCACAGGTCAGGCTATTAATCTTTTATGTGTGAGAAAGTTCTTATTTTGCCATCATGCTTGAACAAGAGTGTGATAGTTTAGCTGGGTACTATGTTTTAGATTGAATGTTATTTTTCCTCTCCACTTTGAACATATTCTATTATGTGGGACCTATTGTTGCCAATAAAAAAGTCAGTTACCACACTTTAGTAAGCATTATCTTTTTTAAAAATATTTTTGGAGGCTGACCAGGTGTGTTGCAGTGAATGGAGCATTGGACTGGGATACAGAGAATCCAGGTTCAAAGCCTTGAGATGACCAGTGGCCAGCTTGAGTGCATCTGACTTGAGTGTGGGTTCATCCAACTTGAGCATGTGATTGCTGGCTTGAGCATGGGATCATAGACCTGACCCAATGGTCACTGAATTAAAGCCCAAGGTCACTGGCTTGAGTCCAAGGTTGTCAGCTTGAGCGAGGGGTCACTCACTCTGCTGTAAACCTCTCTCCCCCAGTCAAGGCACATATGAGAAAGCAATCAATGAACAACTAAAGTGCTGCAATGAAGAATTAATACTTCTCATCTTTCTCCCTTCCCGCCTGCCTGTCCCTATCTGTCCCTCTCTCTGTCTCTCTCTCTGTGTCTGTCATACACACAAAAAAAGTTTTTGAACTCATGTTGTAAGCTGTTAGATCATGATGTGGACTTATTATTTATTTTTATTTACACACCTGGGTCCACAGCATTTCCTCTTTACCTACAAACTCATGGCTTTTCTCTAAGCCATTCTTTTCAATTATTCATTTTGGTCTTTCTATTAGAAAAACATTGGAACTTTCCTTTGACCTCCCTTTTTCTTAATTTCTCCTTGCAGAATCCTGGAAATGTCCTCTTTAGTAGCTCATTAGTGTCTCTGGACACATTAATTTATTCTTTGACTGCAGTCTACTATTTATCTCTTCAATTGCATTTTTTATTTTAACAACTAAATGCTTGTTTCACTTCCAATCTTCTGAGTCATTTTTATAACCAAGCATTCTTGTTGCCAAGTTTTGCTTTCTAACATCTTTTTTTTCTCATTGAAACAGAAGTTTGTTTTCAGTTCTTTTTTGAATACCCTAGAGGCTTACATAGTGGTTCTATAAGTTTATGTTTGTTATGAACACTCATTTATTACATGCTTTCCTTAATATCAGATGTCTCCATATACTCTGGAATTTAGTGTTTAGGCTGTTTGAGTGTGAGTTTATTTATTTCTCTGCTTCCCTCTGTGCTCACCTCTACCTGCCGAGCATGTTGCATTTGCCACCACCCAGAACACAATGCCTTAATCCAGAAGCAGGTCTCATGTTGGCAATCTGAACTTCCTGCCTTAAACAAATCAGAGACTCTACACATGTGGCCACAGGGCCAGCAGGTGGCTAGCTAAGTCCCTGTTGTTCAGCCCATGCCCCTGACTTCTCGCTTTCTTACATCTTTCAGCTTCACATGTCTTTTAGCTTGGGCATCTTTTCGCTCCAGAGTGGAGCCCTCACCCAGCTCCAAGCTTTAAATTGTGAGCCAGGCTCCCGATCTCCACCCTGCAAGGTGCACTTTTAGTTCTCTTTCCCATAGTAACCCAGCTCCCAGCCACTACTGCTTAACTTAGCCTTGGATAACAATGAGCCACAGTTGTCAACTTCTGTTACCATTTTAAATGTGTATTTCATTTCTTATCTACTGTGATTGTTCTCTTGTTTTTAAGTTCAGCTCTAAGCACAAAGCTTCAAGAATATCAGCGTTGTAAAAATACATGTAAGAATGATGGCCAAATGGGTTGTTTTTACAAGATTACTCCGAGGGTCACATGAGAAGGGCAAACAAGAGCAGAGCTCCTGAGGAACACCAACACACTGGAACCTAAGAGTTGTCCACAGAGGAAACTGAGAGAAAAAGTTCAGGTAAAAAAAATCCAACAAAGCAATACTAAGGAAGTTAAACTGAGGGAGTAGAGACTTATAAGAATGAGCAAGTACTGAAGGCACCATATTTTAAAATTGGGTGGTTTCCACTGAGCGTATGAATAAAGAAGTCATTGTTATTTTCCAGCAGAGTAGTTTCAAAAGAATGGAGAGACCAGAATTGGCAAGTGTGTGGAGAAACTGGAAACTGTAGGCATCTTGGGGGGAATGTGAAATGGGGCAGCTGCTGTAAAAACAATATGGCAATTCCTCAAAAGTTAAAAATAGAATTACCATGTAATCCAGCTATGTCACTTTTGGGTATTCACCCAAAATAACTGAATGCAGGTTCTCAAAGAGATAGTTGTCCATTCACACACGTAGCCCCAAAGGTGCCATGTTTCTGGGATGATGGACACACCAATGGAGGCACACACAATGGAGTTGCACTCATCTTTGACAACAAAGGATGTGCTGCCACACACAACAGTGGAGACAAGACTCGAGGACTTTACACCAGGTGAAATACACCAACATAGATACAAAAGGACAAGCACCGCACAATTCTGCTCACATGAGGTACTCAGAGCAGCAAAACTCGGGGAGACGCCAAGTGGAATGGAGGATGCCAGTGGGCAGGGGAGGGAAGAATGGGGGTAGACAGTAAGTCCTGCATGCTGCGGAGAGTTCTGGAGCTCCAACAACAATGTGAATGTACTAACACCACCAAATTGTGTACTTAAAAATGATTCATATGGTAAAGTACATGTGAGGTATGCTTTACCACACTGAAAATGGAAATAAGGAAGAATAAAAAAGAACGGGGGAGACTGAAGCCACAGCAGCGACTGAAGAGCAGTAATGGGAGGCGAAAAGGAGAGGCAGTGGAAAGCCTATTCTTCCAACAGCTGCCATCAAGGGAGCATTTCTAAGCACAAAAGCATTGGATGGAGAAAAACATCGAGATCCACAAATCTAAATACCTAAAATTTAGCATGTTTGAAGGTCATAACCTTGGATGAAATATAGAGGCCAATATGAAATGAAAAATATTTGTTTTGAAAGATGACTTGAAGAAGGAATAATATCTTCAGTATTTAATAACTAATAGTGATAGATAACATACATATATGGGTCATACACACTTAACACATGTTGTATAACTATGTCTCACAACTATTCAGAGATGCAGCAAGAACTCTTGTTCCCTGTGTTAGAGAGGAGAATGTATGGACCTGTCACTCTGTAACTTGCACCTTTGTGCCCCAGCAAGTGGCAGAGCCTATGTGGGGCTTAGGACATCACTGTAGACAGCCATTGATTTTAACCTCTGAGCTCTGTAAAGAAAAACAGATGCACTCCAATAAGGAAAAGACAAAGGAGTCTTACAATAGGCAATACTCTAGAAAAGAAATTGTTAAACACATAATGTTTTCAGCTCCCAAGTCACCAAAGAAATACAAGTGAACTTGGTACCAAAACTACCTTTTACATTGACAGAGATTTCTTCAGGGATGATACTCAGTAAAACAAGGGTACAAAGAGACAGGGTGTTGAAAAATTAAGGAAGGTTGGAAAACTGAGGAGGCAGAGGTTCCAAGGGAAACAGACAAAACAGAGGATGTGGGAAGAACCTGTGCAGATGGTGTTATCTCTGAGGGCTTCTCTGAGGAGGAGGTGGAATCTGACAGGAAACTTCAATGCTGAGAGGGTTCCAGCCTGGAGACACTCTACGCTCCCTGTGCCAGGAATAAGCTGGTACTGGAGGGGGGGGGGGGTCCTGAGGGACTGAAGGGAGTCAGGGAGGCTGCGATCCAGTGATGAGGGAGAGAGGAGATGATGACAACAGAGGGTGGGCATCAGTCAAGTTTAGGACCTCAGTGAGGAACCTGGACTGCATGCTAAACATGATGAGAAACTACTGAGATTGAGAAGGGGTGATACTGTCATCTTCCTAGATTTTCCCTAAATCAGTGGTAATCAATCTGGTCCCTACCACCCACTAGTGGGCATTCTAGCTTTCATGGTGGGCGGTAGTGGAGCAACCAAAGTATAAATAAAAAGATAGATTTAACTATAGTAAGTTGTTTATTAAAGATTTATTCTGCCAAATTTAGTAAAAAACCGACATAAAATACTTGGTAAGTAATTATTATTATATGCTTTAACTTGCTGTAACTCTGCTTTATAAATCTTATAAAGTAAAGTTACTTCCCTACTTTATAAATCACCATTACTGTGTAACCGGTGGACGGTTAGAAGGTTAGAAAATTTAACTACTAACAGAGATACAAAAGTGGACGGTAGGTATAAAAAGGTTGATTACCCCTGCCCTAAATCATTCCTCACCCCATCCCTGACATGGCCCCCATATCACAGTGAGGGTCATGGTCTGAGGGCATTAATCCAGGGCCCAGACAAGCCCTCCCACCCAGAAAGGTCTCTCCCAAGCATTCGCATACTGTTTTAAGTTTCAGTAATAGAAATGGAGTCATTTTACTTTCAAAAATCCCTACTTCTGTACAAATACTAGAAAATCATAATACACTATTAGCAATTAGTGTGGATTAACTCATCAGTTTGCATCACCTGAAGGAACAGAGGCATTTGGGAGTGAGAGAGGTTTGGAATGGGGGAGCTCCTTCAGAATGACAACCCTTCCCAGACTACCCCAGTGGAGGAGACACCTGGGAAGGTGAAGGTAAGCCAGGTGGGCAAACCTGGAACACTTGCACAAATGTGGTCATATGTGAGGATCATGCCTTCAGTAGGAACTACCGTGGACTAAGCAGTCGTGCAGCCCTTACCTGCAGCCCTTGCTGCCAACCACCCAGAAATTAGACTTTGAAGGAACCAGGCTCTTTTGTCTCACCTATCTGATAGGTGCAGAGGAAAAATAATCACTTTCCCATGACTGATAATTCCTAGTATGATAATTAGTCAGCTGAGTACTACCTGTTAACACCTAACTGCTAACATCAAAACCATGAAAACAGAAATCTCAGCAGGTTGAAAGTAGGGATGTTGTCCCTACATCCAGTTCCAACCTTGGGAGCCCATGTAACAATTTTTGTCTAAAGACACCCGCTAAAGGGTTCAATAGCACTAAACTCACATTGACTTAAGTATCTGAGGCATTCTCCTAAAAGGCTTAAAATAAATTCTCCCGTTTGCTCGGGTTGTCCCCCAGCTACTCCTGAAAATTCATTTCCTGTGAACTTTCCAACCTAATAAATCGGAAAACCTAAATGGTCTTTGTTGTTTTTTTTGGTTTGTTTGTTCTTAATTGGAAAGTTGGCCCTGGACTCTGATAACCACTGTGTATTTTTCATGTGTGTGGCTCCTCTCTGCCATCTCACTGTGAACCCTTCAAGGACAGGAGCTGTTTCCTTTCGCAGATCCCAAGAGTGCAGAGTGGGCACTCATTACATACTGTTTGACACCACACAAGCGCAGATCAAAATAATTGCCAACCGACCTAATGGGAAAGATTTTTAAGAGACATTGATGTTTCGCACTGCTGACATGCACCCGCTGACGTTCGTAGACAAAGTGGAATTTCTATCTTTAGGTGGCTCCACAAATCTCAAATAACATTCTACCTTTGCCATAGAAGTTTTTATTTAAAAAATGTTTCATTTGGCTTATCATGGCCAGCAAGCACTGTATTGACCTGGATAATATGTGGCCAATTTTAGACCTGACGTGGATCTGAATGAGGTTAATATTTAATGATTTTTTTCAGTATCTCAAAGGCAGACACTGGATTTACTTTGCAGACGGCTTCCTCTCTCTTCTCACGTGAATGCACAGATCCCTTTCTATGGGTTTATCTTCCTCTGGGCATCTCCGCACCACTGAAGTGCATTGTTATGAGCAAGTGTAGTGCTCTGTTGTGTGTTTCATAACCACGACAATCAGGGCTGCTTCTTCTCTGTCTATGGACCTTTTGCCCTGATGCTTCCAATTGCAGGTGATCATGATGAGGTCTTCTGTGGTCATATTTATACTCACCTGTATTGTGAAATGATGATGCTGGCTGCGGTGCCCCTTTGTTGTTCTTATTCAGTGAAGACAACAAAGCTGAGGGAAAGCGACTACAGGAAGATGCTTTCTTTGCGTGTCATCTGAGTGCCACCAAAGCCATCTCACTTCTCTCTCCAAGTGTCCTTCTACTGAAGAGGAGGAGTTTGACAAGTTCCTGCCAGGCAGCATTTCTGAGTGAGGAGCCAACACCTACAGTGAACCAGGTCATTGGAATCCTGGGACGAAACCACTGTGGGCTAGATCCAACCAGTTTCTGAAAACTTGACTTGTGCTGTCCTGGTTCTGAAGGAATCCAGTTCTTCAGAAAGCAGGAGTCAGTCTCAGATGCAGGAACTGGTTGCTGGGGCAACCTCAACTGGCAGAGAAGAGACTGCATCTACACCTCCCACAGATCTCAGAGGTGAGCAAACCATGGCTTTCCTCTTGGGGAAAAAAGTCCTTTGTCCCATGAAAGAAAATAAATGACCCCTTTGGATGGTATGAGATCCTCATGGGAACCCATGCTAATAACATCAGCTCATGGGACCGTGAGCTTCTGTCAGAAGCAAGGAGAAGTCACTAGGGAATCAGAGGACATCCCAGATCTCCTGGGCCGAGGAGAAGCCTAGAAAAATATTCAGCCCTCACTTTTGTTTGCACTGGTCAGCTTCCCAGTGGAAGTCCAACTGTGGCTGAGTGAGGGGAGCATAAGAAGCTGGGAGCAGCACCTTCTCCAACAGGCAGTGCCAGACACACAGCCGAGCAAGTGTTTCACTGTGAACAAGACAGTCTGAGTCTTGCCTGCACAGAGCTTCTGGTGATAAGAGGAATTAGTCCTGGCTCAGCCTCTTCAGACAGACTCAGGCAGGTGTGCTGGAGAAAATTGGGTTTAAGCTGGGTCCTGAAGGCTGAGAAGCTGGGCAAAGACAGGAGAGCAGGGTTCAGGACAGGGTCACAGCACATGTCAGAGGACCACAAAGTTGAAAGAAATGTAAACTTAGCAAACTACCCTGACATTGACTCTTTTTTTTTTTTTTTTTTTTTTTTTTTTTTTTTTAAACAGGATTTTTTTTTTTTTAATTTATTTATTCATTTTTAGAGAGGAGAGAGAGAGAGGGAGAGAGAGAAACAGAGAGAGAAGGGGGGAGGAGCTGGAAGCATCAACTCCCATATGTGCCTTGACCAGGCAAGCCCAGGGTTTCGAACCGACAACCTCAGCATTTCCAGGTCAACGCTTTATCCACTGCGCCACCACAGGTCAGGCCCTGACATTGACTCTTGGCAGTATTTTTTTCCCCACCACAGCCATCTAAAGTATTCTAAGCACTTAACAAAGATTAACTATTTTAAAATTCAAAGCAAATCTATGAGATAAGCGCAATCTACTATCATTTTTCAGATGGAGAAACCAAGGCACAGAGAGCATAAGCAACTTGCCCAAAGTCCCAAATCTACAACTGTAGAAGCAGGCATCCAAACTGGTGTGGTCTGCTCCTGATTTTGTGTTCCTGACCATTGTGGTGATCGATCTCTTCATCTACACCCAAGCTAAGTCAGATCAAGCCAAAACCTAGAACTCAAGATTTCATTGAGTAGGGGTTGAAAATGGTTAAGAATCATGAATAAATTATCTATTACACTTATTTTTTTAAAGGAAGTACTACCAATGACTTCATTTTTATTCTGGCTTCCAAAAGCCTAATACTATCCTCACTTTACAGATTGGAAAACTTGAGGTTCAAAGAGATTAAGAAACCTATGAATGATGATACTTGGGTAAGTAGCAGAAATGGGAAGCAAACCAGATTGTCCTCAATATTAAAATCTGCATTTCTTTTTGTTACAGTCAGTTAAAACTAACCAAAAACATCTATATGCTATTGAGACCTCTAAGAATGGCCACTCTATTGGATAAGATTCTGCAAAACAGGGATCTTTTAACACTGTCTATTAACTACCAAAGCTTGCTTACCATTTGAAGGCAAAGACACAGCAGCAAGGTCAACTTCCCACAACTCTGACTCCAACTCACAGCGGAATTCAGGCTTGTGCAGTTCAAAGTAGAGGGTGCCACTTGAGGAACTGATGCACAGTATGGAAAATCTTCCAGGGGAGTCTACAAATGGACATGGGACTCTGAACAGTGTTCTGCATGGAAGACAGGAAAGCAATTGGAAGGAGAGAAACCATGAAGGCTGAATCCATAACCTCACATCAGTTGGAAGTGCAGATGTGTGTTTAAATCCCAAGAAACAAGAAAAGGCACAATCTATGTAAAAATTTCAGGCCCTGGTAGCTTGGCTCAGTGGTAGAGCATCAGCCAAGCATGTAGAAGTCCCAGGTTTGATTCCTGATCAGGGCACACAGGAGAAGAAGCCATCTGGTTCTCTACCCCTCCCCCTTCTCCCCCCCCCCCACAGCCATGGTTCATTCAAGCAAGTTGGCTGTGGGTGGGCACCATGGCCTCACATCAGAAGCTAAAATAGCTTGGTAGCTGAACAACAGAGCAATGGCCCCAGATGGGCAGAGCATCACCTGGTAGGTGCCTTGCCAAGTGGATCCTAGTCAGGGTCCATGTGGGAGTCTGTCTCTCTGCCTCCCCTCCTCTCAGTTAGAAAGCAAAAAATTTCAGGGCCCTAGCCAGTTGGCTTAGTGGATAGAGAATCAGTCCAGCATGTGGATATCCTGGGTTCAATCTTAAATCAGGGCACATAGGAGAAGTGACCATCTGCTTTCTCCCTGTTTTCTTTCTCTCTCTCCTCTCCTTCTTTTCCTCCCACAGCCAGTGGCTCAGTTGGTTCAAGCATCAGCATCCTCAGGCACTGAGGATAGCTCAATTGATTCCAGCATTGGTCCCAGACAGGGGTTGTCAGGTAGATCTTGGGCTGGGTGCATGCAGGAGTCTGTCTCACTATCTTCCCTCCTCTCATGTAAAAAAAATTTTTTCAGGAGGTAGGTCCTACATAAACGTCATAGGAAAAACATTAAAAATAAAAATCTTGTAGAAAAAAATATTTTAGTAATTCTTTTTATTTCTAGAAATTAAAAAATTATTTTAACCTAGACAAAAGGCATGTCTAGTTTTTAAAAAGATTGTATACTTTACAAAAATGTACTCAGAATTAACAGGTTTTCTAAGGTAAGTAACCTAAGAAAAAAGAGAGGACAAAAATCTCTTATCTTCACTAGAAGAATAAAGACTCCTACTTTCAAATTGTATGTGACCTTTCAGGGTACAACATCATGAATAACAATTGAAGAATACCCATATTTTTCAAGCTACATGGACTAACTTTTTTAATTGACCTTGTACCAACTGTAAATGAAACTCAACAAATTTAAACAATTGTTATCACCAGGGAATTAGCTCTGAAAAAAAAATTGCAATTAAGCCATAAATCAAGAATCCACACATTAAACTTTTTCAAACTTGAGAAAAGCAAAATCCGACAGTGGGTTTCAAACAACAACTGATGCCAACCCAAGAAGGCCTAAAAATAACACAAGGCCTGAAAATTGGAGGTAGATAACACCAACCCTAGACTCAACCAGCTCTACAAACAACACACCCAAATAAGGAGAGTATATATAGACATAATGGGAAGACAGAGAAGTGAAATTCAAATGAATCAACAAGAGAAACCCCCAGAAAATGAATTGAGTGATATGGAAATAACCAAATTACTGGATGCAGAGTTTAAAATAATGATTATTTGAATGCTGAAAGATCTTAGAACAACAGTGGATGGACACAATGAGCACATAAATAAAGAGATTACAAGCATCAAGAAGGACATTGAAATAATAAAGAAGAACCAGTCAGAAATGACAAATACAATATCAGAAATGAAGACTACACTAGAAGCAATTAAAAGCAGGCTGGATGAAGCAGAGGATCAAATCAGTGATTTAGAAGACAAGATAAATGAAAACACAGGACAGCAGCAAAAAGAAAAGAAGCAGAAAAAAATCTGAGGAAACTCTAAGAGAGCTCTGTGACAACCTAAAGAGAAACAACATTCACATCATAGGGGTTCCTGAAGAAGAGGAAAAAGAACAACGGATAGAGACCTTGTTCAATAAAATCATAGCTGAAAACTTCCCTAAATTGATGCAGGAAAAGTTCACACAAGTTCAAGAAGCACAGAGTACTCCATTAGAGAAACCCAAAGAAATCTATACCAAGACACATCGTAATTAAAATACCAAAGCTAAGAGATAAAGAGAAAATATTAAAAGCTGCTAGAGAAAAAAATGTTATCACCTACAAAGGAGCCCCCATAAGGATGACATCCAACTTCTCAACAGAAACACTTGAGGCCAGAAGGGAATGGCAAGAAATATTTAAAGTAATGCAGAACAAAAACCTAAAACCAAGACTTCATTATCCAGCAAGGCTATCATTTAAAATTGAAGGAAAATAAAAAGCTTCGCAGACAAAAAATTCAAGGAATTCATTACAACCAAATCAATGCTGCAAGAAATGTTAAGGGGCCTGTTGTAAACAGAACAAAAAGGGAAAAGAATATAGTAAAAGAGGAATAAATCTTTAAAGAATAAAATGGCAATAAACAACTACATATTAATAATAACTTTAAATGTAAATGGATTAGATGATCCGATCAAAAGACATAGGGTGGCTGCATGGATGAGAAAACAGGACCTATACATATGCTGTCTACAAGAGACATACCTCAAAACAAAAGATACACATAGACTGAAGATAAAAGGATAGAAAATAATTTTCATGCAAATGGAAATGAAAATAAAGCTCGGATGACGTCAGAGTAATGGCGGAGTAAGAAGCGATACCGATAAATCTCCCCCAAAACTCAACAAGATCTTCAACCAGAAACAGAAAAACCTATACTTGGAGCCTCCAGATGCTTCACAATACACCCGAAGGTATGGTCGAGTGAAAAATTGGCTAAATATATAACCAAATCCTGAAGGAAATAGGGAGTAAGAAATGCTCCGCCTTCCTCACTAACCTAAACAGGGCTGCTTTCTCTGGTAACTGTGAATATAGAAACTGAGGCGGGCAAAGGGGGTGAATACATCCAGGCCGCGCACAAAAGGCCGAACCAGGCTGTGGCACGGAGATCCTAGCGGAGGAAAAACTGTTCCTGTGGCAAGCCGGGCAATACAAGCTAACACTCGCGCCAAACCCAAACAAAGAAAGACAAGCGGGGCAGCCATTTTACCCGTTCTCCTGGTTGGTGCGCAGTTAGTGGGCGAGAGATCTCTTCCTAAGCCCCAGAAGTGGGTATCCGTGTTGCCCCACAGAGAGGCAGGGTCAGAGGCCTTTCTGTGGGCCGAAAGCAGAATCTCTGGGCAGCCCCAGTGCCCTGGGAAAGCCGCGCACGGGAGGGAGCGAGAACTAATTCCAACGGTGGAAATTTTCCGTGCTGGTGAGGGTTTCACTCAGGGAAACGCGGCCAGCCTCATATCCTGGTGTGCGCGCGCAGATTGGTAGTGAGCGATTCCTCCGAGTGCCTCGGCAGGGCGCGCCCGTGTTATCGCACAGAGGGGCAGAGTCAGGGGCCTTTGTGTGGGCAAAAGCGGAATCTCGGGCCGCCCCAGCGCCTTGCAAAAGCCGCGCACGGGGACGGAGCGAGAGCAAATTCCAGCGCTGCAAATTTCCATGCGGTTGGGGGTTTCACTCAGAGCGTGAGACTACTGGCCGGATATCCTGGTCTGCGCGCGCAGATAGTGAATGAGAGTTTCCTCCAAGCACCCCGGAAGTGGGTGCCTGCCTGTGTTACCGGACAGAGTGGCAGAGCCAGAGGTCTTTGAGTGGGCGGAAAGCCCGCCTGATTATGCTAGCAGCTCTGACTGACTGAGCCTTACCCAGAGCCCTGTGCTGAGTGGAAATAGAGTGGGGAGTTGCCAGCTCTTTGAACCTCTTACTATCCAGGCAGAGGCAGCAACAACCCCATAGCTGGATTATCAGGCTACTAATTGAGGAAGGAAAGACTAGGAGAAAGGCTCCAGGAACACGAACTCTCTCACTGTCGGAGCCTATGAAAGCTAATGAGCCTTGACTCCCAACGAGACTAAAGCACAATACATGACATTGCCATAGAGACTTATCAACTGCAAACCTCTACCTGAGCGTGCCAAAGGGGCAGAACCTGGGGTACAGAGTCACCGACCAGGAAGAGGGAGAGAAAAGAAAAAACAAGAAGATAACCTCTCAAAATCAAGAATAATCTGCAGACTTTATAACCTATCCCATTTTATTATATTTGTTCATTTGTTTCTCTTATCTTCATTCTTGATACTTTTTTTCCTCCTCCAATTTGGCCGATTAACTCTCTGCCGGTCTTACTCTCTCCTCTCCTTGAACTACACTACCCATAAGTGTTACATCTCCCATTATCTTTTTTCTCCTCTTCCTTTCTCTTTATGAGGGTTGCACTCCAAAACCCTTAACTCTCTCTCTCGCCTTTCTTTTTTCTTCTTTTACTGGTTCCCTCTTTTTTTCTCTCTCTCTCTTTCTTTTCTCCCTTTATATTAGTTTCTTCCTTTCTCCTTTACATCTCCTCTCATTCAAACCTCAATAACAAACAAATTATCTTATCTGGGACTCAAACTTATGTTTGTGGCATTTTGGGGGGGTTTTACTTCACCTTTTTAACTCACTAGCAGTGCTCCCATCCCTGGCTCTCCATTTTATCTAGTTCTTGTTCCACTAAATACAATAGTATTTTTTTAATTTGTCCCCCCATTTTTCTGTTCTCTTATTCCTCTCATCATAACTCTTAGAAAACACCAACACCTAAAAGCAAATCATTTTATTCTTGACCCAAATTTTTTCCTTATTTGCTTTTTGTGGGTCTATACCGCCCCCCCCTTTTTTTTTCTCCTTTTTTTTTTCTTTTTTTTTTTTGCCCCTTTATTACTTTTCCCCAATTCAGGACCTCCATCACAGGCATTGTTTGTTATAATTCACAGTTCACCACAAAATTTTCTCAAGAAAAAGGGGAGAGGAGAGGAAAAAAGGAGGGGGGGAATAATTTCCTTTTTTAAAAAATTATTATTTTATTTTTCTTTAATTATTAATTTTTTTTAAAAAAAACAACTCTTTGATTTTTTATTTTTTTTAACTTTTTATTCTTTATTAAATCTCATTAATACTATCAACAAAACCACCCTCAGATGCCATTAAGGAAGAGAAAATCGAATATCATGCATACAAAAGAAAGAGAGGTAACACAGATAGATGAGGAAAAATCTATGGAGAAAAAATTTAATATATTGGAAACCTTGGAGCTAAATGACAGAGAATTCAAGATAGAAATACTAAAAATCCTCCGAGATATACAAGAAAACACAGAAAGGCAATTTAGGGAGCTCAGAAAACAACTCAATGAACACAAAGAATATATGTCCAAAGAAATTGAAACTATAAAAACAAATCAAACAGAGATGAAAAACTCAATTCACGAGCTGAAAAACGAAGTAACAAGCTTAGCTAATAGAACAGGTCAGATAGAAGAGAGGATTAGTGAAATAGAAGACAAGCAACTTGAGGCACAACAGAGAGAAGAAGAAAGAGACTCAAAAATTAAAAAAAACGAGATAGCCCTACAAGAATTATCTGACTCCATCAAAAAGAATAACATAAGAATAATAGGTATATCAGAGGGAGAAGAGAGAGAAAATGGAATGGAGAACATACTCAAACAAATAATAGATGAGAACTTCCCAAGCCTGTGGAAAGAACTAAAGCCTCAAATTCAAGAAGCAAACAGAACACCGAGTTTTCTTAACCCCAACAAACCTACTCCAAGGCATATCATAATGAAATTGACACAAACCAACAGCAAAGAAAAAATTCTCAAGGCAGCCAGGGAAAAGAAGAATACAACATATAAAGGAAGGCCCATTAGATTATCATCAGATTTCTCAGCAGAAACTCTACAAGCTAGAAGAGAGTGGACCCCAATATTTAAAGTCCTGAAAGAGAGAAACTTTCAGCCACGAATACTATACCCATCAAAGCTATCCTTCAAATATGAAGGAGAAATAAAAACATTCACAGATACAGAAAAGATGATGGAATTTATCATCAGAAAACCCCCACTCCAGGAATTACTAAAGGGGGTTCTCCAATCAGATACAAAGAACAAAAAAAAAACAGAGCCACAAGTAAAAGCTCCAAGAAGAACACAATAAAACCAAATTTAAACTGTGACAACAACAAAAAGAAAGAGGGGGAGAAGATGGAGATTAACAGTAGCAAAGGACGATGGAGTGCAAAAGTACTCACAAAATAGTTTGCTACAATGAACAGGGTAGGGACCTTTTTCATTACTCAAAGGTAACCACCATTGAAAAAACCACCACAGAAGCACATGAGATAAAAAAGATAGCAACAGAGGAAAGATGTATGGAATACAACCAAATAAAAACAAAAGATAGAAAAACGAAAGAGAAGGATCAAACAAGACACAAAACTAACAGAAAGCAAGATATAAAATGGCAATAGGGAACTCACAAGTATCAATAATTACACTAAATGTAAACGGATTAAACTCACCAATAAAAAGGCACAGAGTAGCAGAATGGATTAAAAAAGAAAATCCAACTATATGCTGCCTACAGGAAACTCATCTAAGTAACAAGGATAAAAACAAATTCAAAGTGAAAGGCTGGAAAACAATACTCCAAGCAAATAACATCCAAAAAAAAGCAGGAGTAGCAATACTCATATCGGATAATGCTGACTACAAGACAGGAAAAGTACTCAGAGATAAAAATGGCCATTTCATAATGGCTAAGGGGACACTGAATCAAGAAGACATAACAATTCTTAATATATATGCACCAAACCAAGGAGCACCAAAATATATAAGACAGCTACTTATTGACCTTAAAACAAAAACTGACAAAAATACAATCATACTTGGAGACCTCAATACACCGCTGACGGCTCTAGATCAGTCATCCAAACAGAGAATCAACAAAGACATAGTGGCCTTAAACAAAACACTAGAGCACCTGGATATGATAGACATCTACAGGACATTTCATCCCAAAGTGACTGAGTATACATTTTTCTCCAGTGTACATGGATCATTCTCAAGAATTGACCATATGTTGGGCCACAAAAACAACATCAGCAAATTCAGAAAAATTGAAGTTGTACCAAGCATATTTTCTGATCATAAAGCCTTAAAACTAGAATTCAACTGCAAAAAAGAGAAAAAAAATCCCACAAAAATGTGGAAACTAAACAACATACTTTTAAAAAATTAATGGGTCAAAGAAGAAATAAGTGCAGAGATCAAAAGATTTATACAGACTAATGAAAATGACAATACAACATATCAGAATCTATGGGATGCAGCAAAAGCAGTAATAAAAGGGAAGTTCATATCACTTCAGGCATGTATGAACAAACAAGAGAGAGCCCAAGTGAACCACTTAACTTCCCACCTTAAGGAACTAGAAAAGAAGAACAAAGACAACCCAAAACCAGCCGAAGAAAGGAGATAATAAAAATCAGAGCAGAAATAAATGAATTAGAGAACAGAAAAACTATAGAAAAAATTAATAGAACAAGGAGCTGGTTCTTTGAAAAGATCAATAAAATTGACAAACCCTTGGCAAGACTTACCAAGGAAAAAAGAGAAAGAACTCATATAAACAAAATCCAAAATGAAAGAGGAGAAATCACCACGGACACCGTAGATATACAAAGAATTATTGTAGAATACTATGAAAAACTTTATGCCACTAAATTCAACAACCTAGAAGAAATGGATAAATTCCTAGAAAAATACAACCTTCCTAGACTGAGTCAAGAAGAAGCAGAAAGCCTAAACAGACCTATCAGTAGAGAAGAAATAGAAAAAACCATTAAAAACCTCCCCAAAAATAAAAGTCCAGGCCCTGACGGCTATACCAGCGAATTTTATCAAACATTCAAAGAAGACTTGGTTCCTATTCTACTCAAAGTCTTCCAAAAAATTGAAGAAGAAGCAATACTTCCAAACACATTTTATGAGGCCAACATAACCCTCATACCAAAACCAGGCAAGGATGGCACAAAAAAAGAAAACTACAGACCAATATCTCTAATGAATACAGATGCTAAAATATTAAACAAAATACTAGCAAATCGAATACAACAACATATTAAAAAAATAATACATCATGATCAAGTGGGATTCATCCCAGAATCTCAAGGATGGTTCAACATACGTAAAAAGGTTAACGTAATACACCATATCAACAAAACAAAGAACAAAAACCACATGATCTTATCAATAGATGCAGAAAAGGCTTTCGATAAAATACAACACAATTTTATGTTTAAGACTCTCAACAAAATGGGTATAGAAGGAAAATATCTCAACATGATAAAGGCCATATATGATAAACCATCAGCTAACATCATATTAAATGGCACAAAACTGAAGGCTTTCCCCCTTAAATCAGGAACAAGACAGGGTTGTCCACTCTCTCCACTCTTATTTAATGTGGTACTAGAGGTTCTCGCCACAGCAATCAGACAAGACAAAGAAATAAAAGGCATCCATATCGGAAAAGAAGAAGTAAAGGTATCACTTTTTGCAGATGATATGATCCTATACATCGAAAACCCCAAAGAATCCACAAAAAGACTACTAGAAACAATAAGCCAATACAGTAAGGTCGCAGGATACAAAATTAACATTCAGAAGTCAATAGCCTTTCTATATGCCAACAATGAAACAACTGAGAAGGAACTCAAAAGAATAATCCCCTTCACGATTGCAACAAAAAAAATAAAATACTTAGGAATAAACATAACAAAGAATGTAAAGGACTTATATAATGAAAACTATAAACCATTGTTAAGGGAAATTGAAAAAGATATAATGAGATGGAAGAATATACCTTGTTCTTGGCTAGGAAGAATAAATATAATCAAGATGGCTATATTACCCAAAGCAATATACAAATTCAATGCAATTCCCATCAAACTTCCAATGACGTTTTTTAAAGAAATAGAGCAAAAAATCATCAGATTTATATGGAACTATAAAAAACCACGAATAGCCAAAGCAATCCTAAAGAAAAAGAATGAAGCTGGGGGCATTACAATACCTGACTTCAAACTCTATTATAGGGCCACGACAATCAAAACAGCATGGTATTGGCAGAAAAATAGACACTCAGACCAATGGAACAGAATAGAAAGTCCAGAAATAAAACCACATATATATAGTCAAATAATTTTTGATAAAGGGGCCAACAACACACAATGGAGAAAAGAAAGCCTCTTCAATAAATGGTGCTGGGAAAACTGGAAAGCCACATGCAAAAGAATGAAACTGGACTACAGTTTGTCCCCCTGTACTAAAATTAACTCAAAATGGATCAAAGATCTAAACATAAGACCTGAAACAATTAAGTACATAGAAGAAGACATAGGTACTCAACTCATGGACCTGGGTTTTAAAGAGCATTTTATGAATTTGACTCCAATGGCAAGAGAAGTGAAGGCAAAAATTAATGAATGGGACTACATCAGACTAAGAAGTTTTTGCTCAGCAAGAGAAACTGATAACAAAATAAACAGAAAGCCAACTAAATGGGAAATGATATTTTCAAACAACAGCTCAGATAAGGGCCTAATATCCAAAATATACAAAGAACTCATAAAACTCAACAACAAACAAACAATCCCATAAAAAAATGGGAAGAGGATATGAACAGACACTTCTCCCAGGAAGAAATACAAATGGCCAACAGATATATGAAAAGATGCTCATCTTCTTTAGCTATTAGAGAAGTGCAAATCAAAACAGCAATGAGATACCACCTCATACCTGTTCGATTAGCTATTATTAGCAAGACAGGTAATAGCAAATGTTGGAGAGGCTGTGGAGAAAAAGGAACCCTCATACACTGTTGGTGGGAATGTAAAGTAGTACAACCATTATGGAAGAAAGTATGGTGGTTCCTCAAAAAACTGAAAATAGAACTACCTTATGACCCAGCAATCCCTCTACTGGGTATATACCCCAAAAACTCAGAAACATTGAATCGTAAAGACACATGCAGCCCCATGTTTATTGCAGCATTGTTCACAGTGGCCAGGACATGGAAACAACCAAAAAGCCCATCAATAGATAACTGGATATAGAAGATGTGGCACATATACACTATGGAATACTACTCAGCCATAAGAAATGATGACATCGGAACATTTACAGCAAAATGGTGGGATCTAGATAACATGATACGAAGCGAAATAAGTAAATCAGAAAAAAACAGGAACTGCATTATTCCATACATAGGTGGGACATAAAAGTGAAACTAAGAGACATTGATAAGAGTGTGGTGGTTATGGGGGGGAGGGGGGAATGGGAGAGGGAAAGGGGGAGGGGGAGGGGCACAAAGAAAACAAGATAGAAGGTGACAGAGGACAATCTGACTTTGGATGACGGGTATGCATCATAATTGAACCACAAGATACCCTGGTCTTGTTATCTTTGAATATATGTATCCTGATTTATTGATGTCACCCCATTAAAAAAATAAAATTATTTAATAAAAAATAATAATAATAATAAATAAATAAATAAATAAATAAATTTTAAAAAAAAAGAAAATAAAGCTCGGGTAGCAATACTTATATCAGACAAAATGGACATTAAAACAAAGGCTATAAGAGATAAAGAAGGTCACTACATGATGATAAAGGGAGCAATCCAACAAGAAGATATAACCATTATAAATATCTACGCACTTAATATAGAATCACTTAAATATATAAAGCAGACTTTGATGGATATAAATGGTAAGATCAACAGCAATACTATAATACTAGAGGATTTCAAAACCCCACTAACATCACTAGATAGAACCTCAAGAAAAAAAATTAACAAAGAAACAGCAGACTTAAAGGATACAATAGATCAACTGGATTTAATAGGTATCTTCAGAACCTTTCACACTAAAGCAGCATAATATACATTCTTTTCAAGTGCTCATGGTTCATTCTCTAGAATAGACCACATGTTAGCACACAAAAGTGGTCTCAACAAATTTAAGATTGAAATCATATCAAGCATCCTCTCTGACCACAATTGCATAAAACTAGAAATCAACCACAACAGAAAAACTGAAAAATACTCAAACACTAAATAGCATGTTATTAAATAACAAATGGGTTAACAATGAGATCAAAGAAGAAATAAAAAAAATCTTAGAAACGAACGATAATGAGCAACAACTCAAAATTTATGGGAAACAGCAAAAGCAGTCTTGAGAGGGAAGTTCATAGCATTGCAGGCATACCTTAAAAAGCTAGAAAAAGCTCAAATAAACAACTTGACCCTGCATCTAAAAGAACTAGAAAAAAACAGAAAGTAAAGCCCAGACGTAGTTATAAGAAGGAAATAATAAAGATCAGAGCAAAAATAAATGACATAGAGGCTAAAGAAACAATAGAGAGAATCAATGAAACCAAGAGCTAGTTTTTTGAAAAAGTAAACAAGATCAATGACCCATTAACCAGACTCACCAAAAAAAGACAGAGGACTCAAATAAATAAAATTAGAAATGAGAGTGGAGAAATAACAACTGACACAACAGAAATACAAAATATTGTAAGAAAATACTATGAAGAACTGTATGCCTAAAAATTAGACAACCTAGATGAAATGAACAAATTCCTTGAAACATATAATCTTTCAAAAATCAATCTGGAAGAATCAGAAAACCTAAACAGACTGATTACAACAAATGCGATCGAAATAGTTATCAAAAACCTCTCAACAAACAAAAGCCCTGGGCCAAATGGTTTCACAGGGAAATTCTACCAAATATTCAAAGAAGAACTAAGTCCTGTTCTTCTCAAGCTATTTCAAAAAATTCAAGAGGAAGAAAGACTTCCAAGCTCCTACTATGAGGCAAGCATAATTCTGATTCCAAAACCAAACGAAGACAATACAAAGAAAATTATAGGCCAATATCACTGAGGAAGTTAGATGCTAAATCCTTAACAAAATATTAGGAAACCGGATCCAGCAATACATGAAAAAAATCATATATCATGATCAAGTGGGATTTATTCTGGGGAGGCAAGGCTGGTACAATATCCGCAAATCAATCAATGTGATTCATCACATAAACAAAAGAAAGGAGAAAAACCACATGATAATTTCAATAGATGCAGAAAAAGCATTTGATAATATCCAGCATCTATTTATGATCAAAACTCTCAGCAAAGTGGGGATACAGGGAACATACCTTAATATGATAAAGGCCATCTATGACAAACCCATTGCCAACATCATACTCACTGGGCAAAAATTAAAAGCAATTTCCTTAAGATCAGGAAAAAGGCAGGGGTGCCCTCTTTTGCCACTCTTATTGAACATAGTACCAAAAGTCCTAACCACAGCAATCAGACAAGAAGAAGAAATAAAAAGCATAGAAATTGGAAAATAAGAAGTAAAATTATCATTATTTGCAGATTACATGACACTGTATATAGAAAACCCTAAAGCCTCAGTCAAAAAACTACTCGACCTGATAAATGAATTCAGCAAATTGGCAGAGTATAAAATTAATACACAGAATTCAGAGGCATTTTTATACACCAACTATGAACTATCAGAAAGAGAAATTAAGGAAACAATCCCCTTCACTATTGCAACAAAAAAAATAAAGTACCTAGGAGTAAATTTAACTAAGGAGGTTAAAGACTTGTACTCGGAAAATTATAAAACATTGATAAAAGAAATCAAGGAAGATACAAACAAGTGGAAGCATATATCGTGTTCATTGTTAGGAAGAATAAACATCATTAAAATGTCTATATTACCCAAAGGAATTTGTAAATTCAATGCAATACCAATTAAAATACCAAGGACATACTTTAAAGATATAGAACAAGTATTCCAAAAATTTATATGGAACCAAAAACAAAACAAAACAAAAAAAAAACAGAATAGCCTCAGCAATCTTGAAAAAGAAGAATAAAGTGGGAGGTATCACACTTCCTGATATCAAGTTATACTACAGGCCATTGTACTCAAAACAGCTTGATACTGGCATAAGAACAGGCATATAGATCAATGGAACAGAGCAGAGAACCCAGAAATAAACCCACACCTTTATGAACAATTGATATTTGACAAAGGAGGTAAGAGCATACAATTCAATAAAGACAGTCTCTTTAACAAATAGTGTTGGGAAAATTGGACAGCTACCTGCAAAAAAGTGAAACTAGACCACCAACTTATACCATTCACAAAAATAAACTCAAAATGGATAAAAGACTTAAATGTAAGCTGTGAAACCATAAGCATCTTAGAAGAAAACATAGGCAGTAAGCTCATCAACATCTCTCGCAGCAATATATTTGCTAATTTATCTCCACAGGCAAGTGAAATAAAAGACAGGATAAACAAATGGGACTATATCAAACTAAAAAGCTTTTGTACATCTAAAGACAATATGAACAGAATAAAAAGACAACCACACAATGGGAGAACATATTTGATAATACATCTGATAAAGGTTTAATAACCAAAATTTATTTTAAAAACTTGTAAAACTCAACACTAGGAAGACAAACAATCCAATCAAAAAATGGGCAAAAGAAATGAATAGACACTTCTCCAAAGAGGACATACAGATGACCAATAGGCATATGAAAGAATGTTCAACATTACTAATCATTAGAGAAATGCAAATTATAACCACAATGAGATACCACCTCACACCAGACAGAATGGCGCTCACTAACAAAACAACACAAGATAGGTGCTGGCGAGGATGTGGAGAAAGGGGAACCCTCCTGCACTGCTGGTGAGAATGCAGACTGGTGCAGCCACTGTGGAAAACAGTATGAAGATTCCTCAAAAAATTAAAAATGGATCTGCCTTTTGACCCAGCCATTCCACTTTTAGGAATATATACCAAGAACACCATATCATCAACTGAAAAAAAGAAATGCATCCCCATGTTCATGGCAGCATTTTTCCCAATAGCGAAGATCTGGAAACAGCCCAAGTGTCCATCAGTGGACGAGTGGATTAAAAAGCTGTGGTACAGCCCTGGCCGGTTGGCTCAGCGGTAGAGCGTCGGCCTAGCGTGCAGAGGACCTGGGTTTGAGTCCCAGCCAGGGCACACAGGAGAAGCGCCCATTTGCTTCTCCACCTCTCCGCCATGCTTTCCTCTCTGTCTCTCTTTTCCCCTCCCGCAGCCAAGGCTCCATTGGAGCAAAGATGGCCCAGGCGCTGGGGATGGCTCTGTGGCCTCTGCCTCAGGTGCTAGAGTGGCTCTGGTTGCAACATGGCGATGCCCAGGATGGGCAGAGCATCGCCCCCTGGTGGGCAGAGCGTCGCCCCATGGTGGGCGTGCTGGGTGGATCCCGGTCGGGTGCATGCGGGAGTCTGTCTGACTGTCTCTCCCTGTTTCCAGCTTCAGAAAAATGAAAAAAAAAAAAAAAAAAAAAGCCGTGGTACATATATACAGTGGAATACTATGAGGCCATGAAACAGAAGGAAATCTTACCTTTTGTGACAACACAGATAGATGGACCTGGAAACTATTATGTTAAGCCAGGTTGAGAAAGAAAAATATTATATGACCTCACTCATTTGAGGAATCCAAGGAACAGTGAGAACTTAGGAACGGAATTGAGACAGAGGAGAGATCAAAGGGAACAGAGGAAAAGAGGACAGAGGGAAAGGAGATGATAGGATGGGATAAACCTGAAGGGAAGGGGGGAGGGCGTTATTGGGAAGGGGGCAAGGGAGATGTTGAGGGGAATAAGGGGGATGGGGGATGCATTTGGGGCGACACTAGAACCTATGTAAACACAATTAAATTAAAAAAGAATTAAATTTAGGAGTAAATATGTGTAAAAAAATATAGACTGAAAGTACTGATCAATTTGAGTTGGCTGGAATTCATGAAAAAAAGCAATTGTGTTAAAATTCATTGTGGAGGACCTATCTTCTCAGTTGTGAACCTCAGGAGGACCACTAAAGCTTTGTGAGCACAGCAGACTCTTGATGGTCTGGTGCTTAGTAAAGGCTACACTACAAAAATAAAAAATAAATAAAAATAAAATTTTCAAACCTAAAATCCAAGCAACTAATGAATCAAAAAAGAAATCACAATGAAAATTTTAAACTCTAGCAGAGTGACATCAGCAAGATGGCAGACAGGAAACCCTGAACTTTCTTGAGTTCCCCAAACATGTTGATACATTGTGTTCATATATCACAATCAAACTGGGTTTCTCTCAGAAAGGTGACATTAGAAAATCAATTAATGTAATTCACCATGTGAATGGACTATAGCAGAACACTATCTGACTATTTCATTGAACACAGAAACAGCCCTCTGTGAAATTCAATATCTATCTATTTTTTTTAAAAAAAAAAATCTCATTAATCACCAGGGAAAGTAAAATTAAGCTACCATGTCACTCACTGTGGCAGAGACCAGCAGGTGAGACCATGACCTGGAGCACCTGTAGACCGCCTGGTATAAAGGTGATCCTGGCATCCCCATCTGGACACTTACTGCCAGGCATATACCCTAGAGCAGCTCTAACGAAGGCACCAGCACATTTTCAGCTGTGTATTTCATAACAACAACAAGAAAGAAACCCATCTACATATTCATGCACTGCAGGATGTTAGTTTTTGCATAAGGCTACATAAACTATACAACAGAAGTAAAAAATGAATGAATTTGAGCCACATACATTAAAACAGGTCAGTCACAGGGATGTAATGCTGTACAAAAAGGCCAATAATGGAAAAATAAATACAGTGTGAGTCCACGTCTTACATTTTAAAACACACAAAATCAAACAAAACATATTGAGATACAAGTCAAAGGTGAAGGTGGAGAATGGAGGAAGAGCACGCAGAATTCAAATGTCCTTGTGGTGTTCTAGTTCTTACACTGGTTGGAGACACCTGGATATTTATTTTGTGACTGTTCTTTTTATGTTATTCAAATATTGTTAACATTTCTCTTATCTATTGGCTAGTTAAGAAGTCAATTAAAATATATCACATGGAAAAAGTGAGGATGTCAATTGTTCCCCTGACCCAAGGGGACAGAATTACAAGTCAGTCTCAGGAAGCTGACACTGAGGTTTCCTTCATAACAAATGGCTGCGTCCGGTTCTACACGACGCAGTGTGTTGGCATAAAGACAAGATGCCTGCCAAGTGTGCACAATTTATTGTCCTTTCCACCTGAATGTGCTGTTTCACCACTTAGTTAAGCAACAAGAAGACACTCGAGCGATAGTCTGCAGATTCCCAAGTGTCTTACCTGCTGTGCTCAATTTTGCTAATCTTTCTGTTTTATGTAACTTGCTCTGTACAGACATATTTCTCATCAGTTTTCTGTACTCTAGAGGCTCAAGGACATGTGGGGAAATTCCTCTTCAAATCAATATGCAATTATTAGAAAAAACAACCCTAAAAATACTGTCCATATTTTCATGTTAATGGCAGATTTTGTGCCTCCTATATTTTTGCACAGCGATGTTTATTTATAGTCTTTAATTTATTTTTTCTGTCACAGTTGACATGCAATATTATATTTGTTTCCAGTACACAGTATATTGATTGGAAATTTATATAACTTACAAAGTGATCACCCTAGTAAGTCTCGTACCCAGCTGGCACCATAAATAGTTATTAGACTATTATTGACTATATTCTTACATCCCCATGACCATACTGTAACTACCAATCTGTACTTCTTAATCCTGTCACCTTTCTCAGCCAGCCTCCCACCCCCAGAGATTACTTGTCGGCACAGAAAAATTTAGATTTGAGATGAGTGAGCCATAAAATGAGTATGGAGATGGACACAGCAGCAGCAGCCATATCCACC
Source organism: Saccopteryx bilineata (assembly GCF_036850765.1). Lineage (NCBI taxonomy): Eukaryota > Metazoa > Chordata > Mammalia > Chiroptera > Emballonuridae > Saccopteryx > Saccopteryx bilineata. The sequence continues at coordinate 82,723,666 of NC_089492.1, read as the reverse complement.
CAGCAAACCTGCTCAAATGAGCCAATCGGTGATTAACTACTGGGTTGCCTGAGCAAAGGCCATTTAATCAGAGTGATTACAATGTGAGCCAACATCTTTGGAAGAATGTGGCATCTCCCTGGGGCCTGATTCCTTCTAAATGGGAACCAACCTGCAGTTTGCTGGTAAACCGAGTGGGATTTCCTAACAGTAGCAGCACAATTTAAAGTGCCTGATGAAAGTTTGTCTCAATGACCAATGTGAAGGTTGAGGTTTTACACTCTCATACCTGCAAACTCCAGGGAGCCAATGCACGTCAATGGAACATTTTTCCTAAGTTATAAGTTGGTGTCCAGTCTGAGCTCCCACAGACCACACTTAACCAACTGCTTGTCACTCACATGTGCTAAAGCCTCTTGTGAGGTGACTGGATGAGCTCTCACACAATTCTGCACAATCACAGACCATTATACACACCTACACACCTGGAGAGCAACTCCACAGGTAGGATTTCCACAAAGGTTTACAGTTTCTACTTAAGCCCTTGAAGATGTACAAACAAGAAGCTAATAAGCTAGAAAACTTGGCTCTTGGATACTTGAGCAGTTTGAATTTTTAATGCCCCTCTTTTGGGATCCTGCTGAAGTAGGAGAACTTGGGAGCAGCAGGTAATGAACACTCTGTCTACAACACAGAATTTGAACCAAGAGTTCCTTAGTCAAGCCCAGGGTGAAGGGCTCGTCTTCACTCTGAAAGACAGCCAAGTGTCTAGTTTCAAGCAGAAACTCAGACCGTTTTACAAAGAGCAGAATCCCAAGCCCCTGGTGTGAAATGAGCCCGGTCACTGAACATAAACAAGTTCATTGCTTCATGGCAGTTTTTAAACACTACGAAGCAGGTTATTTGGGTGAAATTCCTCTTTTCCCATTGTTTATTATAGAATTCTTTTTACTTATTAGAAAAACAGAGCAAAGCAAACTAGAAGCCAGGAAAATCAGAAGTCAGTCTCAGCCCAGACACTCTGTCTCTGACCCTGAACTTGACCTTGATCTTGAGTGAGTCAGTGGCCTCTCTTCACAAGGAAGGTCCATCTCTCCCAGTCTGTTACATGTGTTCCTCCCCCTTTCCGTCAGGAATAGGGTTCAGTGACCTACTGTGACAAGTTCCTGGGAATGAAGTTTACTTTCTAGGTGTCTAGTAAAGACATTGTCTATGATATTGAACAGTCTAGGTGGTATAAATAAAAATACCACAATGATGCTATAGAGCACACATTAAAATCGAAACATGGATGAGCCAAGTTGCTACATAAGTAAGTTATATAGTATGTTATCTAGTTTTTCTAAACTTTGACCCTAAATAGACTAGTTGTTTATAATTTGATATGATGATTAAAGTCTTGGTTTTCAAATATTTAGAAAATTCTCAAGATAATGAAATACCATACTCAATATTTATTGAATCCTTAATATAGGCCAAGTACTGTTCTAAAGGCTTTATGGGTATTGACTCATTTGTTCCTCTTAACAATCTTTTTAATAACTACCATTATTAGCCCCATTTTACAGATGCCAAAACTGAAGCACAGAGGTTTAAATAATGACTCAAGTCATAAAACTAGTAAGCAGATGAATCAGAATGAAACTCTGCTTGAATTTCTAAGCACATTCAGTTCTGAGTTATTCCTAGCGGGTAATAGCTGTAAAGATTTACATTCCTTAAAATAACACTTAATTCACTGGTATTTCAGTATTGTGTGCTGAACACACCTGGTGTGTTGCAAGGCTGTTCTGGCCAGTATCTCTCCTAGATAGACTCTATTTAATTTAGCTTTTTTTTTCATCTATGTCTGGGTTTGGGACTAAATTAGTAGTTATTTTTGCAAGGGTCATGGGTCATTCTGAGAACCTCACGAATAGCACACGTGTTCACAGACATGAAAGCTCTCAGAGACCCTGGACAGAGTGACACCCAAGACTCAGAGGGAGCTCGAGTGCTTGTGAGAAAGGTCTATGTTCTCAGTATTGTGCTCTTTCCTCCACCTATGGTAGCGCTGGACTCCCTGAGATGTCCCTGTCTTGCTCTGTGTCCAATCCGCACACTAGAGGTCTAGCTGAAATGGAGAGTGTCATCTGGGGAAAAGTAAACCCTTGCCGAAGCAAATATGGAACTTTGCTGCCCAAGCAAACACTTTCCTTACCTGTGTTAGGCTCCAAGCCTCCACCCACACTCCCATGCCTTTGCTCAGAAGGCAGCCTGAGCGGCCCCACCACATGGCTGTGGGTATGAGGGACAGGACCGTCAATCAGCCCCTCCTTAGCCAGCTCAGCAAGCAGGCAGGGCTGATCCGGCCAGAGTGGCTTCTTCATGATGGTTTAGCTTCATGATCAATGATGGTGCTTCCAGTCTGAGGATAGGTGAAGCCTGGAGACTTTCTGCTTAAACTCTTCTCCTCTAGTATTACCTGAGGTCTCCCCAGCTGGTGTTTCCAAATGCCCGTTGTAATCACTACCTAAAAAATAATGGCAAATTTTAACTTCTCTATCTTCAGCAAACATCTATCAACTTCATGAGTGAGCTTGTGTGTGAACAACACTTCACTGGCTCTCAGAGGAGCATTACAACATTGCAGCAAGACCACCAGGTCCCAGGCATGACTAGCAGCTGGGTGACTTTGAACAAAGAGTGGGGTCTCTGTGAACTGCAGCTTCCTCATGTGCAGGGAGAAGCGTAACTCGCATTGCATAGAGTTATTGCAGAGATTGAATGAGAACATAAGCCCGGCACATGGTAAAGGCCCCCGACCAGAGCATTAGCTACCGCCATATTTGCATATGGCATCTCATTTGCCATCCACTTTCCTGACCAGCACAGGGGCAGAGAGTGTCACACACATCAGGGATAGTGATTCACAAAGGTTAAGTGACTGGCCGAGGTCACTCATGTGAGAGTGTCAGCTGAGTGGGGTTACTTCCTTTGTACCTGTGGGTCACAATCTTTGTGGGTCACAGACCTACTGCAAATTTTATAAAAGCTGAACACCACTTCCTCTTCCTCCCCAAAATGCATATCTAATAATGCCTATAACGTCAGGGGTTCAAGGACAATGGGAAGCCCTCCTGTGGACCCCAATTTCAGGATTCTTTGTTCTTTTCCAAGAATGTCATTGTCTTCATGTTTTCTTCAAATTTCAAAACTGCTTTCTGCCAGCAGTTCCCAGACAGGACAGCAGCTGTGCATCCCTGACCCTCCCTCTCCATGTCTGTCCTTGTTTGGGTCATTAACACCCTGACTCTATCCCTGGTCATGTCCCGCTTGTTCTCCGGTCTCCTTCTGCTGTTATAAATGAACGTGAATTCAGTGTCCCCACGGCATTCCCATCCATCCCCTCGGCCCATACCCAAATTAGAGAACATTGCCTGACCAAACATAGCAGAAGTTCAACCACCTTTTTAGGACTCTATTGGTCTATCTTTTTTAGTTTATTACCAGAAAAGTAGAGAGTATATTACATATGAACTCATTTTACACAAATCTCTGAAACTGTTGTTGTTGTTCTCTTATCCACCAGTTTGCTTCCTGAAGCATCTTTGGGGAAAGTCAGTATCACCATTAAGTTTAAATGATCTCTCTTCACTGTTTCTTCAGATGCCTGGGGAGCAAAGGGTGGGGAGAGAGAATGATCACCAGGAATTTGAGAAGCTAATCTCAGCATCTTAGTCACTCACATTAATGAGTCATTCTCCTGGAAGACAGGCAGTTATGTACATTTGCATGGCGTATGTCAACTGAATTTCATGTGATCCTAGGAACAACAGAAGTCTAATTCTGGAGTTATTGATGCTCACCCATAGGTGACCCTTTGTAATAGTTCTTTAAAAACAGTATAGCCTGACCAGGCAGTGGCGCAGTGGATGGAGCATCGGACTGGGATGCGGAAGACCCAGGTTCGAGACCCCAAGGTCGCCAGCTTGAGCACGGGCTCATCTGGCTTGAGCAAAAAGCTCACCATCTTGGACCAAGGTCGTTGGCTCAAGCAAGAGGTTACTCAGTCTGCTAAAGGCTCGCGGTCAAGGCACATGTGAGAAAGCAATCAATGAACAACTAAAGTGTCGCAACAAAAAACTGATGATTGATGCTTCTCATCTCTCTTTGTTCCTGTCTGTCTGTCCCTATCTATCCCTCTCTCTGACTTTCTCTTTCTGTCTCTGTGGAAAAAAAGAAGAAGAAGAAGAAGTACAACTACATACAGAGCTAGAACAGCATGAGCTTTGCCTGGAAACCCAAACTTCCTAGGAAGGAAAAAGTGATTGTTCAACTAAGTTAAAAAACACAGTCTGCTGACTTTCAGTCTCAACTAAGAATGTTTTCATTTTGGTAATATTACCCTGGAATTCTAAAAACTGGCATGAACAATACCTCTTGATTCATCTATTCTAAAAAAAAAACATACTTCATAAGCTAAAATAACACCTATTTTTCTATGAATTTAGGGGCCATGTAGCGATATCTCCAGGAAGAATTAAATATAAATTTTCAAACTAATGTAAAATAAATAGAAATGTCATTAGCTTCATTGTCATGGGAAAATGGGAAACTTTAATAACCCCTTTGAGCTTGCAGATGTTCTCAAGAAAGAAGGAATTTGACTGACAGGAAGCACACAGCTTCTCATGGTGCCAAACTAACTTCTGTTTCTTTTCTCCACGAATCACTTTGAGAAGAAGAGAGAGGTCTGCACTGAAGGAGTCAGGTAGCTCGGAGCTCACCCAACAGCATAAACTCTTCCCGGTCATTTCCTCTGGTTCTACAACAGGTGACAATCCCCCCACGAGTCACCCTGTGGCCAAGTAATCATTGTTTTGACAGTTACTGAGCACCCACGGGGGGAAGGGACAATGACCCCTTGCTCAAGCCAGCAAACTTGGGCTCAAGCCAGAAAAGTTTTGAGCAGAAAATGGATCTAACTCATACCAGTTTCTCTGTTGAGAGCAGACCTTAGAATGAGGATGTGACTTGGACAGGACGGTTGTTGTAGATGTGACATCACCTAATTCTGGACATGTGTTCAAGGCACAGCCTACATTGTTTTCTGACTGGTTGGTTGTTGACTCTCAGATAAAGAGAAGAATCAGAATTATGCCAAGATTTTCGGTGTGAAAACTGGAAAGATGGAATTGCCATTGGGTGAGGTGTGTAATACTGTGAGACAGACAGATTGTGGTGGGTGGGGTTGGCAAGTGTCCAGTTTTGCTCGTAATAACCTTGAACATTTATTGTGTATCCAAGGAAAGATGTCAAAGAGGCAACTGACTGTACTTCAGATGAGTGGTCTACGGTGTATATTTTTATTGTTATATTTAAAACTCTAAGAATTACCAAGTAAGCATAGACAGAGAGGCCAGGGAACTAGATTTGGAAACAATGGGTATAGCTCACTCTTTTGAGGAGTTTTGCCCTCAAAGGAAAGGGATAAACAGCTGAAAGAAAAGAGATTGTGTTGTCAAACAGGATAAATAAGAGTCACGCCAATCCTTGAGAGAGGGGAAGAGGAGAATGGGAGCAGGGGGAGGCTTAGTGTGGGAGAGAAGTAGAGACAGGTGAGCCAGTCATCCTGCACCCTGGGGGCTGATGCAGGAGGGTGGGTTACACAGTGTCACACTTGTGGACATCCCCTACTGTCTGTGTATATTTTTTGGACAAAACAGGAAGTAGAGTTGCAAGTTGCAAGAGAGAAAGTGCAAGAAAACCTCGGAGGTGGGAGAAGCATGGGGAAGCATGGAGAAGGTGAGTAACACCAGGATTGCGAGAGGGAGAAAGTGGACCAGGCACACCTGCTGAGTAGCAGAAGGGTTCACTTGACCTCAGTGACCCTGTGGGTGAGCTCTGTGTCTCATGCCGTGTCTCATGCCAGCATCCTCCACTGCGCTGACCCAGACACAGATCAGAGAGACGGCTGAATTCCACCTGGTCGAGGAATTCAGCAGGGGAGATGAGGGACGATGGAAAGATAGTGAAATCAATGGATTGAAGGTCTCAATCAAAGGCTAGCTAGCATTTCAAAGATGCTATATTCCCTGCATCTTTGAAAGTTCTCTTAAATAAATCCCCCTTATAATTGAGCATATTATTTTTAAAAAACTAATAAAAATCATAGTCATTGTGAAGGCACCTGTCTGCAGGTAGGAGCCCCTCATGTCTTTCCTCCAGCCTTTCAGGTGGCGTACATAGAATCTGTCACCGTTAGGTGTGAGATGTCAACCATATTAAACTTTGAGATTCTTAGGGATATACACCATTTTAAAATTTTTCTTAATATCTCTAGAATTAGTAGAATGCAAGAAGAAGGGTTTTTCACTTAATACTCATGCATATATGCTCATGGAGAGATGAAAATGGGTCTCTCTGTGTGCACAGCACTGTGGTAACCATGACAGCTCTGCTAGGCTCTAAGCTGTCTTCCCACTCATTCATTGTGAATGTTTGACAGCTTAACCTCACATGGATGTAGTAGTAAATTGGCAATAATATTACTACTACTACTACTAATAGGGCTGTTGCAAGGATAAAATAAGTTTTAGGTACACAGAGCCCCTAGAAAAGTAACTATCCAAGAAGTATTCCATAAAGGTTCAGTCTCTGTGTGACGGTGTCCACTCTTCCCCTCCGCCCTCCTTCTCAACCTGGGAGAAGACCTCCTCAGTTTCCATGGAGAATTTGGTTTATAGCAACCGAGTAACCATGTATTCATTCTGAATGATTTCAGATTCCTGTGTGTGTGTGTGTGTGTGCCCCTCCCACTCAGTTACTAAGTCCTTAAGCATAGGCTTTGCTTCCTTCAGTGTTAAATTCTGAGAGCCGAGGTCAGTTCCTGACATAGAGAATGTACTAATAAATCATGTTTCTTGCCTTGGATTGATCAGGACCAAGTAAAGTGGAATATTTGCTGGAGAACTGGGCAGCTCAGAGGGACTAATGGAGACCCTGAGTATCTCAAGGTGGAGAAAACAAGAACAGCAGAAAGAGAGATAAGAAGGTGAAAAATCTAAACTTTCCTATCCCACAGTCTGGCCTGACTTGGACCTGAAGCTCTTCCTCCATCCCCTTGGGAATGTTCCTGCTTTCCTAAACCTGGCCACTAATAACCAAATTTTTGCTAGCTGTCAAGTTGAATCAAAATAACAATCTGCTTAATAACAGAGAGACATTGGAATGATTTACCAAAACCCATCAAAATTCCATCCAGAGGATGTTTGAGGGTAAATAAAGCTGACAGAGCGAGAAACATCTTATTTAACCCCATTTCTTTTTCTCTCTCCCTACTGCCTTCTCTCTTTTATGCAAAATACTATAATTCTGTAAAAAAAAACAACCCATTTCCACTTTCTTGTTCTGGGAAATGCAATTTGGTACACAGACACGAAAGGAGGCTCTTTTGATTTCACATCTGAAGAGGTCCCTTTGAATAGTGATGCCTAAGAACGCATAACACATCATAATAGCCATGGGATTCAGCTGGTTCCCACCAGTTCAGCAGAACTGATATCTACTTTTTTGTTGAGTTTGGTAAACCAGTTGTTAAAATGGCACTTGTTATCAGGGTTCTCTCTAAAGTGGGCCTGGGCAGCTGCCCACTGTGGGAATCACAAATTTATATTCCTTACTCTTTTTTAACGTTCATCTGCGCAACAGCGTATTCTAAGCGCCTATAGAATTGTTCATTCTGTCCATAGGTGAAAAAAATTGCAAGTAAGGACACCAATCAAGAAGCAATATGAAAATATCTTAAATAACAGTTTTATTGCCTTTTGTCAGGTATTATGTAATATTTTTCATTAAAAATATTTTTCATTTTAAAACTCCTATAACAGTCTAGTTTTGTGTACCTCTTATTGTTATTATTTAAGTATATTAAATGCATGAAATAATAAACCACCTTTGGTATATCTTTTTTTTATACTTAAAATGGTCATTAGGAAAGAGAACCAGTTGTTAAATTATTTGAATCCCACCACTGAGCCATACTAATAAAGTCAAGCATTTTAGAGAAAAGAACTATGAAACTTAGACCGATTATTCAAGATGAGGCGGGGAATCCATATGCCTGGAGGTCTCTGCTCGCCACACAAGTGAACAGTCCAGGGCAAAGCTTGGATTTACAGGACACTGAAAATGCTGCCACCAGCAGTCTTCCTACCCAGTGATACTCCTGTGCCCCGGGTTTGTCGATATCTCCTCTGAGGGTTTATAGTGACAAGGGCTGCTGTCACTTAGAGCAAAGACTGGATTAGCTGCTATTTTCAGGAGCAAAACTCTGAAAGTGCATTAACAATCACCCTCACTGTTCCATTTAGTAAGATTTCTTACCCATCCAGGTGGACAAGTAACATGAAGGCCAAGCACCTACTGTGAATATACAAGACAGCTGAAATCTATCTATGGCTGTGCACATAAAACTACTCTCTGAAAAAAAAAAAGCCCTGATTTGTAGTTTTTATCAATTTCCTTGCTCTAAATGCTACCACTGTGGCCAATCTACCCCTAGATGTCACTAAATGTGAAGTTGTGGGTCAGTATTAGGGGACTCCAGCACTCACTGGGTCTTATTTATAAACTAATCTCTCCAGAATTAGAGCTGAAATGGATATTTCTTATTATCTGGTCTCTCTCCCCAACCATGCAGGAGCAGGGGCATGAATAGCAGGCACTCCATCCCCGGGACAACAAGGTGAGTTTGCAAGTGAGAGAAAGGACAGGGAACACCCATCAGAAGAGAGAACAGTTACACTGGGAGAAATATGTGAACTGTATGCGGTTCTCTCCCTAAATTTTCTTAAACCGCACAAAGAAGAGGCCACTAGTGTTGGCCGCTGTCATTTCCAGGCACCTCTTCAGAGGCACATGTGATTCATGCTGCAGAGGAGGCGGGGCTGAGTGCCCCCTGGGACCAAAGACCACAGTCCTGGTCTGTCCTTGTGATGTGGGGTGAGGGGCGTTCGAAGAGTTCACTCCGCCTCTTCACAGTTCTGAGGTTATACAAAATGGACCAGCAGAGTCAAGAACAATGTAATTAATGAAGTCCTTACAGATCATATTTCAAGTCTATTATATTTTTTAATATGATTTTTCTGCCACAACTAAGCATCATTCTATTTTAGAGGGATGCCATTTGCCCCTTTATGGTTTCCTGGGCAAAGATGAAACATATTGACTCAACTGTGAAGAGCTCTCTATTTGTGGCTGCAGACAGATGCATCCCGGTCTGCATGTGTCTCTGTTACCACCATTCTGCTCAGAAATTATTTTAATTGTGAAAAATAAATTCCAAGCCGGCTCTTGCAATGGTCTATATCTGCAACCTGCTTCACTTATAAGTAAGTTCTATCGTGTCTGGTCAGGTGTGTCCCTGGGAAATCAAGAAATCGGGTTTCTTCCCACTCTTTGATTTTTCTGTTTGTACAAATTCATAAAAATCAGCTTCCGCTAACATTCTATGCCATAAAAAGTTCCTGAGCAAGCCCCAAGGTCAGGGTGTCAAGTCTTGTCAGAAAATGAAGCTGTTTTTAGAGTCACAGAGCACAAGTGACAGTACAAGATCTCCTGTTTTCACAAGATAATGTAATGCTGATGGTCAGTTCTTTGAAAGTGATTCCAGTTCTGGTGAGAAATACAGAGAACAGGGAAGGTGAGCATCACTCTGGTTAAGAGCTCTCTGGGCACACAGAGTAGTTCATGTTGCAGTCCTCTCAGCTTCTGTTAAAGTCCTGCTAGCTGATCTGTGCGGGTAAAGCTGAACCCGAGCTGATCTGTGGACGCCAAGGGGTTCCAGCAACACAGTGAGAGATGCAGTAGTCATGACAACACAAGACATCCGCTACACATCCCCCATGGCCAGACCTCCTGAAGAGGGGGAGATTTGTGATATAAGTGTACATGCACATGCATGCACTAACACACATACCTGCACGTAAATGCACATGCAGACATGTACATGTGTGCACAGTGCACATATTAACACATGTGCATGCATGTTGCACATTTGTGTACACGTGCACAATGCTTATGTGCAAAGCATGCATGCATACACATGCACACATGCATATGCACATATGTGTGTGCATATATACATGCACATGCACACACTTTCTCTTGAACACCGAGTTGACATTCTCCCATCACTTTGACCAAGCATCTGGAAGAAACAGTTCTCCTGCAGTTGCCCATGTTACAGGGGTGGTAGTGAGCCCATGTGAAAGCTCAGATAGTGGCAGGTACGTGGATGTATGACTCAGATCCCTCATTATCTGCTCAGTTCTTTTTGAAGAATGCTGCTGTTTGCTTTTGGTCATGTGGACACTTCTGCCAGGATTGTCCTATCAACTCATCTCTTGTGGACAACACCTGCAGCCCCACAGCTGGATCTGAGTAGCACATCTATGTCACATGGAGTTGAGAGTCCAGGAAAACGGAGGCAGAGACATGACCATTGACACTGGCTGAATGTAGATCGTTGGTGACCACCATGGTGAGACACTTGTCAGTCTCAGTGGAGTTGGAGAAATGACTAACGGAGAATAGAATTAACAGGATCAGGGAGGCAGAGGAAGAAGAGAGTTGACCGAGACAGGTTTTGGAAGTGGTGTTACTGGTGTTGGGATAGGATTTTGTAAAGGAGGCAGTTGTTGGAGCTAGACCAATGTAGGGGCAGGAAATGGGTTGTCTAATGAGGTGGGCTTAGCAAGGCAGTGTTCACAAGGAGCCTGTGCCTCCTTGTGCAGGTGTAGCCTCCTGGAACAAACAGTGGGAATGGAGGACCCTGGTCGCAGGGGGAACCCTGAGTATCTTCTGTTTATCACGTTTCAACTGTGTAATACAATTTGGACACTGGTCAAAAGGCCTCCTTTTATGACGAGAAAATGGAAGAAAGGATTTTGAGAGAATAAAAAGCTAAGTGTCCAAAGCTGGACAGTGCATCCCTGCCTGTAATCAAGAAATCAGAAATGAGATGAAATGGAAAATCACGTGGCTGCGCAGTTCCCAGAGAGACTGCCGAGCAGCTGATGCACCCACAAAGTCCAGACAGTCGCCTCTCCTGTTACAGAGCAGAAAACACGCAGTCTGGGCTTAGAGAACCGCAGGACAGAAAACCTTATGAGAAAGAACAAAGACTGTGCGATCAAACTTTTCAATTTGAAATAGGAAGTGACATTTTTCAGAAAGTTTAATTTTGGTACCAGATATATCCTTTTACTAAATCAGTAGCAGCATAATTATAATCAAAGTAGCTTATACTTCAGTTTTAGAAAAAAGAAATTATTTTGTCCTTAGTTTTTAAAAAGGATTTAATGAGATACCCTTGTAATTAGTTTTTAAATTGTCTTTATTTTCAGCTCTATCTTTAAATAGATGTTGATGAAATAGATATTCTCAAATTTCTCTTGCCAGAATATTTTTGAAAATTATTATGTAGATAGAATTTTATAATCACTCTAAAGAAAAAAAAATGGCATCAACAGCACTACTGTAAAGCCTAGGGTATAGGTTGTTTTTACAGTTCTAAAAATTTGCTTACAAGTGATTTCCAAAAATACTTTCAATGATATCTAACTTTCATATTGGTTCAAGAAAATTTCCTTTAAAGTCGATGTGGTCCATTTGGGGATTATCAGTTGTAAGCATGGGTGAGGTTGAGGGGAGGGAGGGCTGTGGCCTGGGGGGAGGAGACCCATGAGCCTCTGGGGAGAAACTTCAGGCTGATATAATGTAGCAGGGGCTCTGCTGCATCCAGGAAGCAGGAAGCCAGAGCTGGCCTAACTGGAGCTCGTTTCTAGCTGGTTCCTAACCATCTCCAACAATATTTTCATGTTTCAACTTCACAATAACCAGGGGTAGATGTGTCACTACTTTGCTGCAGATTGTGAGCTCTTAGGGGACAAGACCTGTCTTGTTCTGTCCCCTTTAGAAATGGACTGCGCCTGGAGACAACCAAACAATCTATACGTGTTGCTGTTAAATGAAAGGTCTGAATGAATTCCAAAAGTTGAGGATAGAGTGTGCACGTCTTCTCTGACTGCTCCTGTCAGGAGCTTCTGGGATTTATAAAATAAAAGATAACGTTAAAAAACATTGGTTGTGTAGGCTTACCTAAAGAGTTATAGGGACATTTTGACTCTAATTCATTAGGGTGTTAAAGTTTTAAGACTAAAGAAAAATTTAATTTTATCTTATAAATAAATCAACATTGAGCTTATTGCTCCAAAAAAGGAGATGGTCTAAGGCTGACTGAGGACCTGAGACCCCCCTCCTTGGTTTGAGTGCAGCCCAGATAACATGGGACTGGAAAGCTCAGGCCTGGAGTCAGACAGCGGGGTCAGCACCAGGGTCCCGCCTCCTCAGCTCAGGACTTTGCTCACCTCCTGTTGAAATTAGGAGGCTGTGGAAAGGACTAAACAAGATTGTGCTTATAAAGCAAAGAGCCACAATACAGATGTGCAGCTAGACTCCACCTAACAAGTTACACTTCTTCAAGTAGCATGAGTGCAGGCACCTTGAACAGCCTTAGAGTGCCTTTTTTGTTTGTTTGTTTGTTTTTCTACTTTTCCAAGTGAGAGGAGGAGAGAGAGAGAGACAGACTTCTGCATAAGCTCCAACCGGGATCCACCCAGCAACCCTTATCTGCGGCTGATGCTCTACTCATACAGGGCCATGCTCACAACCAAGCCATTTTAGTGCCTGAGTCGGAGGCTCCAGGGAGCCATCCTCAGTGCCCAGGGCTAATGTGCTAGAATCAATTGAGTCACTGCTTTGGGAGGCGAAGAGAGAGAGAAGGGGGAGGGGTTGAAAAGCAGATGGTTGCTTTTCCTGTGTGCTCTGACTGGGAATCAAACCCGGACATCTACATGAGACTCTACCACTGAGCCAACTGGCCGGGACCAGGAGTGCCTCATTTTGTTTTGTTTGTGAAGGTCCTTGGAATGCAGTCAATTCAAGTGAGTTGGCTGACACCTGATCCGCATCTCTCACCACCCACACTCGACACCCACACCTGCCAGGTTCCAGAAGCTGCTGCGGGCCCACACACCCTCTGGTCCCACAGCAAGTCTCAGAGGCTGCTCTCCACCTCACAGGGAGGACACAGGCTCTAACTGCTACAAACACACACAGATCCTTGGGCCTGCAGTGGAACCTCTTATGAATCCCACAGAAATGGTAACCTCCCTAGTGTCACTAAGGACCAGGACGTAGTCACTGGGTTTAGAACATGGAAGTTCATTCTAACACTACTTCACAACCCCATGGGGAGGAATTGCAGCCACAGTGGTATCATTACCCACCAGGATGCTGGTTCGGGGTCACAGGCTGCCTTGTAGCCCTTCCCTCAGTTGTTGGGGTGGCTCACGGAGAGTTGACGCCACAAGTGGAGTTATTCAGATGGATTCACTGTGGTTGCCTCACCAGCTGTCTACGCCCTTCTAATTTCCCACATCCAGCAAATTCCCAGAAATCCAGGTTCTCAGGAAGCGAATTAAAATGCCGCTTCCTGTGTAGCAAGACACCTTTGCTAAATTCTGAGATAGCCCCACTGTGTGGCCTTGCAGACAGGGGAAACCTAGTATTTAACATCCTCTACAGGAGGTGTTTTTCAACATTTTTACCTTTGAGGACTGGTGAAAATAGGAGAATTATTTCAGGGACTGTGAAGGTGGGAATCACCCTGATCATAAACAAATTCAACTATGATCAGTGGGTCTATAATCTTCATACAACATCAGGAGTTAACTCTTTCATGTCATGAAAGAACTTTTCAGCAGGAAATTTCTGGTGAACCAGTCCAGGAACTGATGGTTGAAAAACACTGCTTTAAGTCAGTGGTCCCCAACCTATTTTGGGCCATGGACCAGTTTAATGTCCAGCCTTTAGGTGGGGACCAGCCTTTAGGGTGGGACGGAAAAATGTATCACGTGACCAAGACAAGCGTCAAGAGTAAGTCTTAGATGGATGTAACAGAGGGAATCTGGTCATTTTTTTTTAAATAAAACATCATTTAGACTTAAATATAAATAAAATGGAAATCATGTAAGTTATTTATTCTTTCTCTGTGGACCCATACCAAATGGCCCACGGACCGTTACCGGTCCGCGGCCTGGAGGCTGGGGACCACTGCTCTAATGCATGCTCTAGTTTTGTTTAAAACACATGTAGTGGCAATTTTGACAGCCTACAGAAATACCTGCAGCTCCAAAGACTGACAGAGTTGGAAAGCCTGATGCTGATCTGATCAGCTTGTAGGACAACGCTCATGCCCAAATTCACATGACACTGTAGATAAAGAGTAAACATGTTTTTCCTGAATATTCACCTGCAGGTCACTGTGTCAAATGCTACAGAGGACTTTTTAAACTACAACCAAATCACTACATTCAGGGAGTGTATGATCTAATAGAAAAAATGAGATTATATGCCACACTGCAGAGAGTACTCGGGCACACAGTGAAGTGCTGGGTCAGAACACCTGTAGCATCCTCGGTGAAATTAAAAGCATGGGGCCCTGGACGGCTGGCTCAGCAGTAGAGTGTCAGCCCGGCATGTGGAAGTCCCGGGTTCGATTCCCGGCCAGGACACACAGGAGAAGCGCCCATCTGCTTCTCCACCCTTCCCCCTTTCCTTTTTCTTTCTTTCTCTCTTCCCCTCCCGCAGCCAAGGCTCCATTGGAGCAAAGTTGGCCTGGGCATAGAGGATGGCTCTGAGGCCTCCACCTCAGGCACTAGAATGGCTCTGGTTGCAACTGGCAAAGCCCCAGATGGGCAGAGCATCACCCTCTGGTGTAGATCCCAATAGGGCACATGCAGGAGTCTGTCTGCCTCCCTGCTTCTCACTTCAGAAAAATGCAATAAATAAATAAATAAATAAATAAATAAATAAATAAATAAAAGCTCTCCTCATGGGACTGTGTGTTCTTGATTTTACCTTCTAGTTGAGCTTTAGTGCCAATGACCTACAAGGAGGGAGTAGGTTTATCTGGTATATAGCCCCCAAAATTCTGGAAAATCCCAATTTTCTTCATGACCCATAGCTAATCTGAGATGAGGTGGAAAACGAAACAAGTGAGTAAAAACTGGAAGAACGAAGGGAAATGGCAGTAATTTGATAACTTGATCTGCTCGTCATACTTCACACTATCTTCAGATAGGGTTCCTACAGGCACCCTCTCCATCTAGCCCCTGCATGGCGGCCACTCAGCTGTCCCTTCCCACCTGGAAGCTGGTCCAGACACCTCCAATTCTGATCCCACCGAGATGCAGGAGTACCTCTAGCATCCAGGCCCCTCCCCTCATTGCTGACAGTAGACCCACCACTGTTCCCACATCACTCCCGTTGCTGTTACCTGCAGTGTGGCTGCTGCCACCACCGATCACAGAGCACAGGTGCCAGGCCTTGCGGTCAGTCCTTTACATAAATTACTTTATTTTGTTGTCACCATAGCTCGATAGGGATAATCCAGGTTGATGGGCTTAGTAACGAGACCAACGCCAGGAAGCACAAGTTGGAACTTTCACCAAGGTCTGTCTGGTCCCACAAATGATGCTCCTAATAATCACAGCACACAGTCCCCCGAGGCCCACTCTCTAATCTAAAGACATCTACGTCAAATTCTCCCCACTCAAGGGACACAGGCCTACACAAGGGCTTGGGCTGGGTGTGGACTTGTTATAGGGCAGAGATGAAGTGGTCATTGTGCTGTGCAGACAGTAACTGCTGCCTAAATGCAGTGTTTTTCTTTATCCTGGATGACGCAGTGCGCGCCCTGATTGAGGTAACTGATGGTCTCTGCCGGCCCAGACATCTCCCAGTGAATACATCGAGCCTGCAGGATGCAGACGCTGGGAAAGCTGAGCCCTTGTCAATGCTTGTTGTGCTTGATTTTCGCGTGAAGAGGTATAATTATGCTCAGCCTCTGACACCAAACATTGGTTTTCAACAACTCTCATCAAATTCCTGATTACAGGTTTGTTCCTGCCTCAACTCCTCTTACTGCGCTTGGCCAGTGCCGTAACCCTGCCATTACCACCCCTAGCATACAAACAGGACCGTGCCACACACACTGAGCAAGGAGAAACTGCCCAATGTATAATTGAAGGGCACACTCGGCTCTCGTGATGACAGCCAGCTTCACATTCTTTTCCGAACACAGAGATTGTCCCACCAAACTATCCAACTACCTGGTGGGACATTTTGACCCTGATCAACAGCTATGAACTGAGAACTACAGGGCCGTGCACCAGGCTCGGTGCTGGGGGAGAGAGAAACAAATAAGCTCCATGCCCAGAGTTGTCTCTGTTGTTTGACAGGGGTCACCAGACATCACACCTCATCAGCAGAACAGCCTCGGTGAAGACACAGGGTTCAGGGCACTGTCAGCATGGAGAAGTAGGTTCAGGGCTCCCTGCTGTGTGACCAAAGCCTGCAGCCAAGGTGGAGCAGCGGCCACTGAACCCCAGGCACACCGTCACTAGCAACTGCACAGATGGCACCTACAGTCATGGGTGGTCCTGTACAGGAAATGGTGTAACAGGTGCTGTCATTGGGTTTCACACACACACTTGCTAACATGATGACATTTTGAACTCAGCCTCATGGTTGTCCCTGTGAAAACCAACAGTGCTTCTGGCGGAATAGAGGCTTTATTTCCACCATCTCCAGCCTGATTTCACAACATGAAACCCTGTTACAACATCTCAGTGCACCATCAGAGATAGAAAGTGTAGATGAAAGGGTTCCTGAGAGGACTGGTGGAAAAAGTCATGAAACCAGGGCCGACTCTCTGTGAGGGTATAGGGGTGGGCCTCCAGCACCCTGGACATCTGCTGACCCTGGATGGAGGCTCAGAGCCAAGAACAATGCATACCTGAGATTCTCTATTAACTTCAGAGGAAGCTGGCCCAACGGCACGGGCAAAGACCGGTGGGAATGATTGACACCAACAAGTTTTCTATGGCAGAATGAGTCAAAACAAGAACATTGGAGAAAAGAGTGCAGAGGATAGGGTTGGGGGAGGGATGTTCAGCAAAATTATACCTTCTGGGCATTTGGTGAGAGAGCACCTAACTTACCTCCTATGAGAGCCTTCCTGACACCACCCCATCCCCACTCACACACACGCAGAACTCTGAAGAAGCCTGAAGTTCAACCTCACAACCTGAGAGAAGCCAGAACAGAGCCCAAGAGACTCGTTCCAGGAAACACCCAGCTCAGGGAGTGGCGATCCATCACACCTGTCGCAAGACTTCTCTCCAGAAGCCAGTCTTCTTAGGAATGATGACCAAGGCAGCAGCCAAGTGAGAATCTTCCGCCCACAGCATGCCACAGATGGCTTCTGTGACATGAACACAGTGGTCTGAGGACTCTGGCAGTCACTCAGGGGCTCAATTGCATGTCACTTAGGCCCCCGTCACCCTGTCCAGGACCTCTAGAAATTAAACCAGACAATCTACATCCTTGTCTGTACTCTTCATCTAATGATCTAATGAGCACGTGACATTTAGACAATAAATCTTACATTACCATTGTCTGCGTGAAGGGCAAAGAACTCTATGATCACCAGCATGTTTCCTACTTTAAATGACTCTAGGAGATGTCACGTCAGCTCACACACAGGCATAAGACCACACAGGGATACAGCACAGGTCTACCGGCCCCACATCCCAGAGAGGTCCTTATATTGATCTGTTAAGAACATGAAAGCTATAAAACTATAACTGTGGCTTTCACATTTCAACCAATACCTCTTTGTATCATAATAACATTTACAAAAACATTAAGACAGTGTGTGTTTGTACTTACAATTGATTCTACCACACATTATGTTTGTCAGAGCTACACCTATAAAGTCTAGGCACTGAAAAGTGGCTAAAACACAGTAAACACTAATAACAATGACCAACATAAATTAGAAATTTTCTATGTGCCAGATGTTTACAGCACATTCTTTTCATAAGTTACCTAATGTTTGTGGCGGTCTTAAAGATATGTATTCTTATACCCATTTTATGGATGAATAACATAGAGCTTAGAAAATGAAGTATCTTGTAAAGTTCATACCAAACAATAATTTGAATTCATTTCTGTCCAATTTCAGACTCATTTATTTGACCAGCTTGTTATTTTTTCTCTCTGGTCATCCTTTCTCCACTCAGCTGGTATGTTTTGCACATTTAAAACCATGGTCTCTGTTTTCCATTCGGTTCTGCACCAGAATATCTAATATCTGTGACCAAGATCAGTGTTGATAGAGGCCCTTAGCTTTAAAGCTCTCCTGTTCTTTTTTCTTTTCTTTTTTTTTTTTTTTTTGTGACAGAGACAGAGAGAGGGACAAATAGGGACAGACAGACAGGAAGGGACAGAGATGAGAGGCATCAATTCTTCGTTGCAGCACCTTAGTTGTTCATTGATTGCTTTCTCATATGTGCTTTGACCAGGGGGCTACAGCAGACCTAGTGACCCCTTGCTCAAGCCAGCGACCTTGGGTTCAAGCTGGTTAGCCTTGCTCAAACCAAATGAGCCCGCGCTCAAGGTGGCAACCTCAGGGTTTCAAACCTGGGTTCTCCGCATCCCAGTCCAACGTTTTATCCAATGCGCCACCACCTGGTCAGGCCTGTTCACTTTTTAAAGCATAGCCAAATGGATTAAAAAGCTGTGGTACATATATAAAACGGATTATTATTCAGTCATAAAAAGCCTTGCGATCTTACCATTTATGAAAGTGTGGATGGACCTAGAAGGTATTGTGCTCAGTGAAAATATTATAACTGTGTATGGTGTCAGATGGGTGCTAGATTTATCAGGGTGTTCACTTAGTAAGTTATATAATGTCTAATCACTGGGTTGTACACCGGAAACTGATATAACATTGTATGTCAACTGTCACTGAAAAATAAAAAATGTTTTTAATTGATTTTATTGGGGTGACACTGGTAAACATAAATATACAGGTTTCAGGTGTTCAATCCTACTACACATCTTCTGTACACAATGTCACCATTCATCCCCCAATACCCTCCTCCACCCCCCAAAAATAAAAACTATTTAAAAAAAAATAGTTAATATCACCTGTCCATTCTGTGGACCATCTTCCTTGTTCTTGCTACATTAGGGAAAATAATAGCTACTGTTTGCTCCTGGTGATCAAAAGTTGTGCTAGAGGTCAGCGCAGCAGTGCCTACATCCACCATCCCTGTCACACCGCTCCTCCTCCGTTGTGTTTGCTGGGAAACCTCCCTTTTTAGAATGGGGTCCTGGAACTGGTGTGTGCAGTTGCCCCTCATTCTGAAACCTGCTGTTACTTTTGAAATAGTTTTGCTAATGCCTCCACTCTCCACCATCACCTCTACTTGCCACCATCACCCCCACTCAACACCATCACCTCCACTCAACACCATCACCTCCACTAGCCACCATTGCCTCCATTTGCCACCATCACTTCCACTCAAAATCATCACTTCTACTCGCCACCATCACCTCCACTCACCACCATTGCCTCCACTTGCCACCATTGTCTCCATTTGCCACCATCACCTCCACTCAACACTATTGTTCCACTCTCCACCATTGCTCCACTCATCACCATCCCCTCCACTCAACACCATCGCCTCCACTTGCCACCATCACCTCTACTCACCACCATCACCTCTACTCACCACCATCACCTCTACTTGCCACCATCACCTCCACTCAATACCATCACCTCCACTTGCCACCATCACCTCCACTCAACACCATCGCATCCACTTGCCACCATCACCTCCACTCAACACCATCACCCCCACTCAACACCATTACCTCTACTCACCACCATCACCTCCACTCAACACCATTGCCTCCAGTTGTCACCATCACCTCCACTCAACACCATTACCTCCACTCAACACCATCACATCCACTTGCCACCATCACCTCCACTCAACACCATCACCCCCACTCAACACCATTACCTCTACTCACCACCATCACCTCCACTCAACACCATTGCCTCCAGTTGTCACCATCACCTCCACTCAACACCATTACCTCCACTTACCACCATCACCAACTGGTTAAGGAGCTGTTGGCTCTCTCAGCAATTTACGTACACATAGATGACTGTGTCCACCTCAGTGTCTCCCCATGATCATCTGAAATTTGTTTTTGTGTCCCACGCCCACAGCCACCATGTTCATATTCCCACGTCCTCAGAAGAACAGGTCCAAGTTGTCACTCCTGATGTGTTTCCTCCTTCCCGCTGTCTTAACAGACCCTGTCATGGTTGCTCTACTTTACTGTCACAAAGTTGGTCTCATCATGTGCTCCCCCATGTCTCCTCAATTCTGTTTTCCACATGGATCTCGTCAGCCCCACCAGCCACCCTGGCTATAACGAGTGCCTGGCTGTTGACATGCTTGCAGGGAGGTGAGTCTGAGGCTCACACATGGGCTTCAAAAGCTCTGCATTACCAGCTTGAATAATACCATGTATGTTCCTGAGATCCTGAAGGAATCCTTTAAAACAGTGGTTCTCAACCTTTCTAATGCCGTGACCCCGCGATACAGTTCCTCATGTTGCGGTGACCCCAAACCAAAAAATAATTTTGGTGACTACTTCATAACTGTAATTTTGCTACAGTTATGATTCGGAATGTAAATACCTGATATGCATTATGTATTTTCCGATGGCTTTAGGCGACCCCGCTGGGGTCATGACCCACAGGTTGAGAAACGCTGCTTTAAAAGCCCTAAATTCTTAGATGTAGATGTAAACAAAACCCGGGAATGCTGAACTTGGAAGATTCTAAAGAGCACGTGCTCGGGCTCAGTTGTGGCATTCTGTGATCACAGCGGTGGGGGTACTTGGCCATCCCAATGCTCTAGAAGGCAATGGAAATCATTTCTGTATCTACAACAAGGCTGGTAATATGACACACATTTCTAGTGATGCTGCCTTATGCTGAGTACTTTCCATTTTTATGACATTTCATCTTTGAATAATATGTATTTAATTCTTTTTTTTTTTTTTTTTTGTATTTTTCTGAAGCTGGAAATGGGGAGAGACAGTCAGACAGACTCCCGCATGCGCCCGACCAGGATCCATCCGGCACGCCCACCAGGGGCGACGCTCTGCCCACCAGGGGGCGATGCTCTGCCCCTCCAGGGCGTTGCTCTGCCGCGACCAGAGCCACTCTAGCACCTGGGGCAGAGGCCAAGGAGCCATCCCCAGTGTCCGGGCCATCTTTGCTCCAATGGAGCCTTGGCTGTGGGAGGGGAAGAGAGAGACAGAGAGGAAGGAGGGGGGGATGGAGAAGCAAATGGGTGCTTCTCCTATGTGCCCTGGCCGGGAATCGAACCCGGGTCCCCCGCACACCAGGCCGACGCTCTACCACTGAGCCAACCGGCCAGGGCCTGTATTTAATTCTTGTTTGTTTGTTTTTTATAGCACTGAGGTTTTAAAGAGTCACTAAGTTTGGTGCCGGTCAAATGTGTTGCAGAGCCAAAGTTTGAGCCCAGACGTCTGATTCTAATGTGCATGCATCTTACCTCAGTGCCGGGGTCCAGCCCCGGGGGGGGGGGGGTCCAGGGGTCCCACAGGAGGAGACGGCGTCGGCGAAAATCGAGTGAGAGAGCAGAATTCTTTTCTTTCTCTTTATTCTCTAGTTAGCATTTACTCCCAGGCATCTCCCCCAATGGCTGGTCTAACATTACTTTCTATGCACACACACTAAGTTACAATCACATGGTATTTTGAATACATCATTGTTTTAGTTTCACTATGGTTACATATTTTTAGATAACAGTTAATTCATATCTATAAGCTACAAGTCAGGTGGTAAGTTATTCAAAGTACAGTTATACAATAGTAATAATAATATTGGTACAAACTTCTAAAAGATTAGTACTAATTAATAACTCTATTTTACTCTTGTTGTGAGTCAAGGGCACAGAAAGAGATAGCAGACGAAATTATCAAGGACTAGCAGAGGACCACCGCTTGCTCAGGCAAATAGCCTTGAGTTCATGTAGTGTCCTAATTCTTTTCTCACAAGACTACAAAAGGCTTGCTATTAAGAAACTGACATAGTATAAAGAGTAATTTTTACTTAGAGATACATAGAGTGCATCTGCAAGATAGCTAGTAGCAACATAATATCAGAAGGCATTAGTTGCTATTGCTGCTATGAATTCCACCACATACCTCTCCTATTCTTGGAAAATACAAAAATCTCATGAGAATGTTTTACTGAGAAAAGCCCAGCAACTGTCTTCAGTGACAAAACAAGTCTTTTAACAAAACATTCTTTACTAGCCAGCTGCACTCCTATCCAAGGCCACGCAACAGGCCACTCCACTACACTTTACCTAAGATTCTAATGTCTAGTTAAACTTTATTCATTTACTATATTCATACACTAGTTAAGTTCTAACTTTATTCTTTCTAACATGATTAATAAGAAGTTCTCCTACAAACTTAACCCTTTATGAGGGATATCATGGCCAGCCTCTTGTGTTTATGAGCCCAGTTCAAGGGGCTTACAGGCTTTTCTGTGCAACTTACACCTTCTGTCTCATTTCCAAAGAAATTACTACAAATCTACAGGGAAAGCACGGTACTATTATCCCTGTGCCATAAATAATAGCACACACCCAGAAAAGGGGGGAATATAAGGCCAGATTAATTCAAAAGATTAAAGGGGGGAGTATCGTTGTGCCTATCCTTTGCGGTGACTTTGTCAACCCGCAGCTGTTGGTCTTACTGCGGTGACTCTATCTTTTGCTGTGACTTTGTCAACCAGCAGTTGTGAATCTTCTTCTGCTGTGACCTAGTTAGCCAGCATTAGTGGATTGGCTCCCGACACCTCAGGCTCTGGTTATCAATTACACATATTTGGATTAATAAAAATAGGACAATATGGTATTATTATGAAGAGTAACCAGAACTTTAAGCAAATATAATCGATTGGGAGGGTCTGTGGGAGGAGTTGGGGTTTATAGAAATCCCACGCTCTGTCCTCATGAGAACCCTAAGGTAGATGTTGTTTGCAACAAAGCTCCCTGGTTCCAGCTTCCCTTTCCCCTCTCTTTTTTCCCTTCCTATATGCACCCCTTCTGTCTGGGCACATGGAGTAGGCATGCGGCTGCTATGTCCCTGTGCACTAGTTGCTACCCTTTCTTTGCTCCAAATAAATCCTTTTTGGTGACAAAACACCTACTTGGTACTATTTTTCAGTTGACAATGACTTAAAAATGTTTTAAGATACTAAATTTTGGAGTAGTTCTGTATCTAGCAAAAGCTAACCATTGTACACATTTAACCAGTTGACACTGTTCTTATTCAGACTGCATCATTCCAGAAAGGAAAAATAGTCTTTCTTTGCCATATTCTGAGAAATCACCATAAATTCTCAGAACAATTCTGTCCCATTTTCTTTTGACCAAAACTCATGATCATTTCTTTTGAAATTAAAATCTTCATTGAATTAGAACAGCTCTGATATGGTTTTTAAATTTTAGATTAAAGAATAAACTCTTGAAAAACACAGCTGACTCAATAAGAACCAGAAAGCACAATGACTACTGTGTCTATTGGACAAAATGTAATGATCATTAGAAAACATTCCCAAAAGAAAACTTTAGGTCTTGACAGCTTCTTTAACCAATTCTTTCAAATATGTAGTAAATAATAGTCTTACACAGTGACACCAAAGAATAGGAAAAGAGCACAAATTTTTTAAGAGACTAATATGATAAAGATATTTATAAGAAAAGAAAATGACTGGCTAGTGTCTCTCATAGGACACAAAAATTTTATATAAAATATTAGGAAATTGAATCCAATAATATGTTTTAAAGGATACTATGTCACACTAAGTTGAATTTATCCCAAGAATACAAAGTTGGTTCAATATTCAAAGTCAGTACTATTCAAAACATTAGGAGATTAAAAGGGAAAATCTCATAACCAACTCATATATGAGATGCAGACAAAATTTAATAAAATTCAACATATTTTCACGTTTAAAACTCTTAGTAAGGTACAAATAGAGGGGCACTTCTAAACTCTAATACAAGGTACCTACCTTCTCCCCAAAAACCCCCAGCAAATATAAACTTTATTTGTAAAATAGTAAAAGATTTTCTGTGGAAACTACATGAGAAAAGAACAACTTTCCTTTAACACGACACTAGAGAACATAACCAGGGCAGTGAGGACAGAAAAAGGCAAAAGAAGTTAAATGTTAAAAAGGAATAAAACCTTTTTTATTTGTAAATGACATCATTATTGTTTGTAGCTAGAAGATACAATAAAATCTGCTGATAAACTATCAGAATGAAGTCAAGATAGCAAAGTGCCTGGATACAAGATTAGTGAATATATAATAATATATTTCTATGCACCAGTAATGAATAGTTGAAAAAATTCTGAATGCCATTTATAGTAACACAGAAAAATAAATAAGAGGGAAACCATAGCACGGACTGCAGAATGCAATATTGCGAGGGTGCCAGGTCTTCCAGAAACCATCTCTGGACTTAGTGCAATTCCAATTGAAATCCCAGCAGGTTCCTTACAGACATGGACATCCTGATTATAAAATATGAAGAACCAGGGACAGTGGGTGAGGAAGGACCAGGCTCAAGGTTGGATGTTACTGGACATGGAGACTGAGCGGCCTCAGCCGTCACCGTGGTCAAGTGCAGGACTGGTGGACAGGGAGGACAAGAACGTGTTGACAGCCACATACACAGAATCGTCCACTTCCAGATGTAGTCACCGCCGCAGTGGAGCAGCCTCTGCCACCCAAATCTAGGTGGTTCGTTCATAAAAATTAGTGTGAAACCCTGCCTCACACAACACACAGACATTGAGCCAGGCGGACCATGGGTATCCAAGTGGAACAGTACACAAAGTATCCTCATGAACCTTCGACCAGGCAAAGTCTTCTCCACGAACCCTAAAAAATGTGAACCCTGAAGGAAGAGCTTGATCGACTGAACTGTTTTGAAGTTAAGATGCTCTTTTTATTTTTAAAAAAATTGAAAATGAAATGCAAGGCACAGACTGGTGGAAGGGTTTGCCATGTGTGATCGTGAGATGTGGCTACCACAGCAGCAGCAGACGACTGTGAAAATGGAGAAAAGACTTGAGGAAGCCCCTTTCAAAGCCGGTATGTGATGTGCAGGAACACGTACCGAAAGGTGAGCAACTTAGTTATTGGCAGAAGTGTAAATGGCACAAATGAACTAAAAAGATCTACACAAGATTATGTGCAACATGGGATTCTGCTCTCAGACAAAAGCCAAAACAGAGTTCACACAGGTGCCCGGAAAGGCATCCACGAACGCTCACAAAACAGTGCCTGCAACAACCTAAAGACAGAGACGGCCGACATGCATTTTTTACGGAAATATAACTAGTAGTGTCTTCATACCATGGACCACTGCACAGCAGTGGCGAACAATAAACCACAGTTACCCATGACAACACTCCGTATCACAGCCATGCTGAGAACTGAGGCCAGACTCGCAGAATGCATACTCCCTCTATTTATGCAAAGTTCAAAACAGGCATGAGTCCCTCCAAAGATGGGACATTTGCAGGTGAGGAATTCCCGGGAGGAGGAAGGAGAGAGCACCCAGGCTGCTGGGGATGTTTTTCTCCTTGTAGGTGAGGTTACAAGGATGTGTTTACTTTGTAACCATTAGTAGATCTGATCTGAGTATTTTTCTCTGCTTATGTTGTATTTTAATAGAGAAATATTCTTAAAAGAAACAGAAACAAAAAAATATTAGAGGTGCTTTTGTTGTTTCTGGTCAGTTGTTTTCTTTGTAACAACTAACCTTTTTTTCTTATTTTCCCAGTTCCCATAAGACATTTTTTTTTCTTAGAAATCTCTTAAATACCCATATGGACCGTTTGGGGACCTACCAGACATACTTCTCCCTTCTTGCCATTGATAGAACCCTTTACTTTTTTTTTTTTAACGTAGAGCCCAGAATAAGAAGTCACAAGCTTAAATGACACTGAAAGAAATAACTTTTTTTTTTATCCCAGAACTCATCGCACACTTGACCAAGGTTATTAATGTTGTAGGATGGTATCTCCATGTCGATGTGTCTGTCTTCACACTTGATTAGAAATTCCTTCAGATAAGTGGACAGATCTCATTAATCTTTTTGATCTTGCTCATATTTTTGCCTTTACCACATTGCAGGAACTCAATAAATTGTTGTTGACCTGAAAAACTGGGCAATCCATTTTGGAGTCTCTGAAAGAGGCTGGAGGGCCAGAATTGAAAGAGGCTGAGGTATTCCATTTCTTGAGGCAAAGAACTACATTAAGTGACCTCTCAGGAGCCCCTTTTCACCCAGAGTCTGAGATTAAGTGGTTTACCAGTAATTTTTACAGCCTTCCTTCAGAACTCTCTGTACCGCTTGCTACACCACTGAGATTTGCTGTGCTCCTGTTTTTTCTTTACTTGTTATTTTCCTTTTCTTTAAAAAAATAAACTTTAAAAAAATCATAGTTTAATTGTATTTTTTGGTCCTTTCTAAATTATTGCTACATGGATGAAATAGATTATATCCAGTTCTTCATTTCACACCTATGTTTAAAATCCATAGTTCTGAATTTTATATCAGTGACCCAGATTCATTTCCCAACATAAAACTAATATCCTGAACAATATATTTACCACCATAACAAGAATTCATGTATGTTATACCTGATTTTGTTTCCTTGATCCAGACAATGGCTGGTGTTTAGTCTGTAGTATCACATGTTAGAACAACAGAAATTATTAATTATGCAACAGATTAACCTGATCCACTAGGATTCAGTCAAGAAGACTGGAGAGGGGAAGAATCGTCAAGGGGAAAAAAACCTGAAAAGAAAGCAAAAGAAGATAGAAATTGGAAGGTGTCTCTAAGCTCTTGATAAATATTAATTTTCTTTCCTTTTTATGTCTACAGTAACACAAACAGCCGTCCAAAAATAGTTGTTTGTTGTTAAGTAGAGAATTTGAATGCAACTGAACTCTCTTCAGTTGTATAACCTTATTGAAATTCAGGGAATACACAAACGTTGACTTTCTTAAAAAGTATTAAAGTCACTATAAAATTCAATTTCCCAGTGATTTTTCTTCCATAGTCAGAAACAAATGCAACCCATGTGCTTATAGAGCAATCATGCTTTTGTCCAAAGCCTAATTGTTATTTTATCAGAATAAGGACTAAAATTGTTATGTACCAACTCTGTACTTTGATTTCCTTTGTTTATGTCAACAAAAATCAATTTAAATTGAATCTTTATCATCAACTATTATAAATCATAAATTACTTCTAAGTTAAAGACATGTTTCTGACTTCACATTTATTGTGATCTCATTTCTCATTGCAACACACATACATGGTCCCTTGCTCTCGCTCATCTAAGGTACAAATGCTCTCTGTCGCTCTCCCTCTCATCTCTAGGTTAAAAAAGCATATTTCCATTTGCTACTATGGATTAAGGATTTAACCAATTGAGCAAGTCTCCTTTCCCAGCCCCAAGCAAAAGGAATTGTAAAATAATATATTGTTATTCAACCCTGAGCCCCACTCCCGACATGTAAGATTGTGACAAGCAGGTAGATGGGGATTATTTTAACAAATGTCACAATGGTGAAGGGAAGACAACTAGCATTTATCCTGTGGCTCCTCTTGGGGCCCCACAGTGGGGGGATGTTGGCACAGCCCCACATCCATGGCAGAAGGGATTGGCAAAGCCAGACTCGGGTAGAGCTGAGCCGGCCCTGACTGTTGTGTTCAACGCATCACAGTGCCCTTAATTCCCATGTTGCTCAGTGTTCTGGTTTCAGATGCAAATGTTGTCTAGGAAGCATAGCAGTCCCACATAAACTGGTTTTCTAAACTAAATTACCATGAAGGTATGGGTTGGACAAAGAAAGGTAATAATTTGGGGGCAGGGAACAGGGCAGAGATGGGAATGTCCAGACAGCAGGACAGATGGGTCAGAGCAGCAAAGACAGGGCAGGACAGGGAGAAAAATGAGTACGTGCCATTCTGTAATGAAGTCTTTCTTGGGTTCCAAATGTGGGTTGACTGGCAACAGAAAGAAATGTCTCAGGTGCTTGTTTATGATGTAAAATTTCATGTAAAATTTCTAAGCAAAGCACCCTCCTCAAACCAAAGATTCCCCTCGGGCAGCATATGCTGACTATGAAGAGGAGGAAATATTTAAATCAAGTTCAAAATTCTCTTACTTCAGGGACATAAACATCTTAAAATACCACATTGGTATCGTGTTTTGTAACTTGAAGTTAAAATAATACTTTGTATTTATTTAAAGTGACCAGAATAAGTTCATGCCAATGTTTAAATTTTTTTAAAAGTGGGAGTTGAGGAGTTCTACCCCTAATTAAATTTTAAAGGGACAGTGAAAAGCAAAATTAAAGGCATTTCTTGATTAAATCCCATGAATTTTACCTGTTCAACATCCCTATTACAACACTCATAGTAATAGCAATAATGTTGCCAAACAAAATAGCTACTGTTATTAAATGCTTGTTACACGCCAGACAGTATGTGTACATGACACATATTATTTCACTTAATCTTCATGACAACACTATTAGTTTGATATTATAATTTCCACTTTAATCTGGAGCAGAATAAATTGCAGAGAGGTAAGTGATTATAGAGGTCACTCAGAGATGTGACCAAACCACTCGTCTGACCATGATGAGAACCTCAAAGTTATGCATGCTCATTTACCTCTATCACACTGTCTCAATGTCAGATACTGGCTTTGTTCACCCAGCATGCACTGAAGGGCATCACAAGTGTAAGGAAGGGAGTGAGAGGGTGGAGCTGGTGTCTGAGGAGGACTGCCTGGGCTCTGCAGCATAATCCTACCACCTTGGCAACTGTGACAGCAACTCACCCGCCCCCATCCCCAAGGCCCCCTGAGTGAATCACAGACATGCCATGGCGGAAGGGGATGGGATCAGAGCCCAATCCTGTGACTTCCTTTTCCTGCAGCATACGTGGGACACTCCACTTAGAAATTTCACCTTGTAACAGGCACATGAACACACCCTCCTACAGCTAAACCTGTCCTCGTGAGAAATGGCCACACCTGTTGAAGCAGCCAAGAATCCCTCTCAGGAAACATATCCACCCTCCTTTGCTTCTTGTTTGCTTCAAGGGCATGGGAACTTCATGACACTGAGACACAAGTCAATGAGCAACTCTACCCTGTCACCAGGAGTAAATAATTCATGTGTTCAATGTCACTAATCATCAGAGAAATGCAAATTAAAACCACAATAAGATACCACCTCACACCTGACAGAATGGCGCTTATTAACAAAACAACACACAATAAGTGCTGGCGAGGATGTGGAGAAAAGGGAACCCTCCTGCACTGCTGGTGGGAATGCAGACTGGTGCAGCCACTGTAGAAAACAGTATAGAGCCTGACCTGTGGTGGCGCAGTGGATAAAGCGTCAACCTGGAAACACTGAGGTTGCCGGTTCAAAACCCTGCGCTTGCCTGGTCAAGGCACATATGGGAGTTGATGCTTCCTGATCCTCCCCCCTTCTCTCTCTCTCTCCCCTCTCTATAATGAATAAATAAAGTCTTTTAAAAAAAAAAAAAAAAAAAAAAAAAAAAAAAAAAAAAAACAGTATAGAGTTTCCTCAAAAAGTTAAAAATGGGGCCCTGGCCGGTTGGCTCAGCGGTAGAGCGTCGGCCTAGCGTGCGGAGGACCCGGGTTCGATTCCCGGCCAGGGCACATAGGAGAAGCGCCCATTTGCTTCTCCACCCCTCCGCCGCGCCTTCCTCTCTGTCTCTCTCTTCCCCTCCCGCAGCCAAGGCTCCATTGGAGCAAAAGATGGCCCGGGCGCTGTGGATGGCTCTGTGGCCTCTGCCCCAGGCGCTAGAGTGGCTCTGGTCGCAATATGGCGACACCCAGGAGGGTCGCAACATGGCGACGCCCAGGATGGGCAGAGCATCGCCCCCTGGTGGGCAGAGCGTCGCCACCTGGTGGGCGTGCCGGGTGGATCCCGGTCGGGCGCATGCGGGAGTCTGTCTGACTGTCTCTCCCTGTTTCCAGCTTCAGAAAAATGAAAAAAAAAAAAAGTTAAAAATGGAACTGCCTTTTGACCCAGCTATCCCACTTTTAGGAATATATCTTATGAACACCAAATCACTAATTTAAAAGAAGATATGCACCCCCATGTTTATTGCAGCATTGTTTACAACAGCCAATATCTGGAAACAACCCAAGTGTCCATCAGTGGACGAGTGGATTAAAAAGCTGTGGTACATGTACACAATGGAATACTAGCAGCCATGAAAAAGAAGGAAATCTTACCTTTTGCGATGGTATGGATGGACCTGGAGATTATTATGCTAAGTGAAATAACCCAGCCAGTCAGAGATAGACAAATACCATATGATCTCACCATATTTTTCGCTCCATAAGATGCACGGGTATTTTCCCCTCCACTTTTGGGGGGAAAAATGTGCGTCTTATGGAGCGAAAAAACACTGTATTTTATTAAATATTTTAACACACCATTTGGTTCAGAATATTTTTTTTCTTATTTTCCTCCTTAAAACCCCAGGTGTGTCTTATAGTCATGTGTGTCTTATGGAGTGAAAAATACAGAGGACCTGAGAAGCTAAGGTCACAACCCCAATGCCCTCCTTCCATGGCGGCCATGAATGGTGTGCCTTCTTTCTTGAACCAGGAGCTGCCAACATGATACCGAAGCATCTGGAACCAGAGATCCCAACATGAAACCCAACGTTGGGATTTTCCTGTATTTTGCTGGTTGTGTAAGTCTATCCCTTCTATGGAATCGGCCAAACAGCACACTTGTCAGGGATCTCGCTAAGTCCAGGCACAAAGAATCAATCTCTGTTATCAATAAACAATGAAACATAGCACCTGAAAACCTCAGACTCATGACTGCAGACCTCTTCTTGGCGACCAGGGGCTGGGACAGAGCAGCTGAGGCTTGTTTCCGGCCTGTGGCATTAACTCTCCCAGAACAACCTCACCAAAATGCTAGCCCAAGTCTGATTTGTGCATACATCTGTCTTCAAAACTAGACTCCAAGCTCCTTGAAAGTAAAAAGTATATTCTACTTATCTTGACCTTAAATATCCAAGTCTGCACCATGCATACATTAAATGTATTATTCTCCTTTCTCCCTGCAATAAATTCATTAAGTACTGAATTAACTGAAAAACTCAATCAATAACAAATAGTTATGTGGAAATACAATAGAAGTGTGTGCCCACCCAGAGATTTCATTAAACACAGAAGCCATAGTCCCAAATTTGCATAAGGCCATTGGCTATTAAAAAATGTTTAGAAGACAGCTTTTGTTTTTAATATTTTATTCATAGGATAAATAAACATTTATAAAGGAGAAAGAATACAAAAATAAACCCATTATCATACTGTTATCATAATCAACTCATGACTGCTTTTGGAAAATACATTTTTTAAACTTGGTCAACTAAGTTTTAAAAAGAAAATTAAAACAGAAAAAATGTGAAGTTATAGTAGCAGCTAAAATCAAACAACACTTCACAAGCATCGACTGTGGTGGGGTTCTGTGCTCTTTGCCATTCTCTGGAAATACAGTGTCCACATGCATCACCACCAGTCACATGTTTCCTTATTAGAAGCAACAATTTTAGAAATAGATTTCTATCTTATTCCTCTGAGCATACTAACCGCTAAGTCCATCTATGTTGTCACAAACGACAAGCTTTCATTCTTTCTTATGGCTGAGTAATCCATTACACACATGGACCATCTCTTCTTTATCCACTCTTCTACCGATGGGCACTAGGGCTGCTTCCAGCTCTTAACTCTCGTAAATAACACTGCAATGAACATGAGGGCACATATATTCATTTGGTTTAGCGTTTTGATTAAGAAGTACAAACCGGCAGTAACAGAATAGTCACAGGATGTAAAGTGCAGCATAGGCAATACGATCAATAATGTCATGATAATTGTGTGTGGGGCCAGAGGGGTATGTGAAGTACAGGGGGGAACACTTTGTGAAGTTTATGTCTAATCACGATGCTGTATACCTGAAACTGATCCAAAATAATATTGCTAGTAAACTGTAATTGAAAAAAAACAGACATTTTTGTCTCTATCTGACTCCCTAGCAACTGCCCAGCCAGCACCATAGAGCTCAGCTTCCCAGCTGACCTGTGCACACACTGCTTAAGGGACTGACCATCGCTGTCAGACACCTTACCCCAGGCCCCAGACAGCACTGCCAAGAGTGAACGCCATGGGTCCTGTGAGGCCGCAGTTACCAGATCACCATCGCGGTGACAGGTGTAAGGTGACCTGGTGAGGCAGGTGCATCCTGCAGCCTCACTCAGGTTTCCAGCTCCACTGGGGTGCTATGCTGGTGCTGGGCGCGGGCTTCATGGGTGATAACACTGGGGTCCTGTGGCTGCTGACTCCGCTGCCCCCAGAGTCCACTGTGGCCTGACTCAGAGGGTGTCCTGAGCTGTCCCTCTGGAGCAGTGACTAGCACAGCAGTAGACCTGCTCTACAGGACTGCCCACAGTCTCAGCAAGACAAGGTGGGAAGAGGGCGACCACAGCAGCAGTGATCAACGTTTCCCGGTTTCTTGATGTCTTCCGCCATGGCTGCCCTGCCGTTCCCTCTTCTGTTCACACGGCAGTGCCATTGGGAGTCCTGCTGAAATACAAAGTCTCTGTTCCCTCTCAGTCTTCTTGATGTTGTTTGATCCCCATATGCACCCTATTTAATTTCTGCTTTGCAGATGCATCAAGCTTCTCTGCTGCACTAATTACCACAAAATTCGAGGCTTTGAAGTGTTGGTTTTATGTTAGTTTTTGATATCCCTCAAACACCGATTTGGTTTGATTTTTGTCTTTCCTTTATGTTAAGGGACACTTTAAAGAAATAATATGTGATTTCATTGTTCAGTAAGAAGTCTGTTTCTCATGAATTCATTATTACCTAAACTGATGTCTGAGAAAAGTCCAACATGCCCAAAGCAACAAGCCTGAAGGTGTTATCACGGGCAACAGTTCTTTGAAGCTCCTTGCCTATGACCCTATTGATGTAAGAAAAACAAGACTGGAGTCTGGCCATGAAGTTGACGTCTTATCAGAGGAAAGGGCACCAGTTCAGAGTTCTGTAGCAGCTGGACATTGTTGGACAAGGAGTGATTGGGGAAGAGTCAAGATCGTGTTGCCTTGACTCCTGGATGAAATCTCGGAGGAGTCACCTCCTTTATGCTGTTGTTGTGGTCAGAGCAACCAACCTCATTCCCAATGAACTCAGTGACCACTGTTCCTCTATGTGACAGAATTAACTTAGTCACAGCATTCCTAAAACAAGAAGAGTATTGTCTATTTAGGCATAACAGATAATAAGTTTTCTTAAAGAATACATTTTCTTAAAGAAACTGTGATTGTAGAATGTGCCATAACCCAGATGGGAAAGCAGCGTATTCACAATTGTGACAAGCGCTGTGATGTTGGACAAGTGGTCACTGGCAGTGTAAAAGCAAGAAAGAATGGTTGACCACCTGGAGAGCTTGAAGAAAAATGCCTGGATCTGATTGTCTTGAAGTAACTAACTACAAGTTTTCTTAGAGGCAAAGCCAGCATCTTCTCATCATTGGTTCAGATAAAAAACCTTTGAGCTAAGGGTCCCAAATTCAAGTGCCTGTGGTTTCACTTCACAGTAATCATTTCCTTCAACGAAGACAGGCTTCATTTTCTTTAACCATTTTGGTTGAACAAAGTAATTCCTGGAAAACAGCACTATGTTTTATCACCTGAGGTTTTTGTCTCAGGATTCACTTTCTTACACAGGCATCCTCGGCCATCTGCAGTCATTCCCCAGTGTCTCTGGGCCAATCTGAAGCATTTCATAACTTCTCCTTGTCTCTGACAGCTTGCTTTCTGATGTTGTGCCTTTCCTGGGATTTATACCCCCCAAGTTCTTCTGTCTTACTGATAGCATCATTTTTTTTTTTTATAATTTTATTTTTTTAATGGGGTGACATCAATAAATCAGGATACATATATTCAAAGATAACAAGTCCAGGTTATCTTGTCGTTCAATTATGTTGCATACCCACCACCCAAAGTCAGATTGTCCTCCGTCACCCTCTATCTTGTTCTCTCTGTGCCCCTCCCCCTCCCCCTTTCCCTCCCCCATTCCCCCCTCCCCCCCGTAACCACCACACTCTTATCAATGTCTCTTAGTTTCACTATTATGCCCACCTACGTATGGAATAATACAGTTCCTGTTTTTTTCTGATTTACTTATTTCGCTTCGTATCATGTTATCAAGATCCCACCATTTTGCTGTAAATGTTCCGATGTCATCATTTCTTATGGCTGAGTAGTATTCCATAGTGTATATGTGCCACATCTTCTTTATCCAGTCATCTATTGATGGGCTTTTTGGTTGTTTCCATGTCCTGGCCACTGTGAACAATGCTGCAATAAACATGGGGCTGCATGTGTCTTTACGTATCAATGTTTCTGAGTTTTGGGGATATATACCCAGTAGAGGAATTGCTGGGTCATAAGGTAGTTCTATTTTCAGTTTTTTGAGGAACCACCATACTTTCTTCCATAATGGTTGTACTACTTTACATTCCCACCAACAGTGGATGAGGGTTCCTTTTTCTCCACAGCCTCTCCAACATTTGGATAGCATCATTTTTAACACGTACAAATACATGTGGTCCCTCACAGAGGCCATTTGCATCCACAGATTCAACAAACCACAGATAGAGAATATTAGAAAAAAGGTATTGCGTTGTTGCTGGCCATACTGTGTAGCCAGGCTTATAATGGCTGCGTTTGTACAGAACATGTACATACTTATTTTTCTGGTTATTCCTTAAAAATATAACGTAACAACTATTTATATAACAATTACATTATATTAGGTATCATAAGTAACTTAGAGATGATTTAAAATAGACGGGAGGAGGTATGTAGGTTATATGTAAATATCAGGCCATTTTATATGAGGGACTTCAGCATCCACGGATTTTGGAATCCACAGGGGTCCTGGAACCCATCCCCCACAGATACTGAAGGACAGTTCTGTGACTAGCCTGGTGGTATCTGTCACATCTGGGTTCCCATCAGCACAACCGTAGATGACATAAATATTTTAACATCTTCCTCCAATTTATCTTTCAGCTTATCAGCCATTTCTCTAACACTCTGAACTCACATTCCTGGCTGAAATTAAATTTGCCAATTTAAATGTTTGTTTACCAGACACTTTTTGTCTTTACTATAGAAACTCTTATGAACTCGCCATCTACAAAAGTTTCTTATGGCAAGGCAGTTTTGTAGGCAATACTGAGCTGAGTTCTACAGCAGAACTCCTGAGGGAGGTTTTCAATTCCAAAGCAAGCTCAGTTGAAAATTTGGAGCCTTTCCTCAGATCATTAAGTTTCTCATCAGATAAGTTCTCCGTATATCAATAATAATTCTAGTTTTGTTGCTTACATAGTGGTATTTTAAGAAGTAATTTTTTTTTGATAAAAGCATGTTTGCATATTAAACACATAGGAATAATCTTTACATTTGGAAAGAAATGTGCCCCCTCCCATATGCTACTCTCTCTGTTCATCATTTGTTTTCCCTTTTTTAATGAAGATGCAAGTACAAGAAATTATCCTTCTTCTCTACAATAATAAGACCACAGAAATGCGATGATATGTGGCAACCAGAATTCAGTGTCCTTATCAGAGAGGCAAAGGGTCCCCACCATGGCTGATACTTTGGGCCCAGTCATGCTGGAGTTTCCGATTTTTCAATGGAAGGCAAACCCCTGGGATTTTCTGTTAAACTGCCCAAGTTTTCCACATTGAGAACCAAGTCAAAATGCATTCAAAATATTTTTCAGTCCAAACAGAATAAGCGGGGGCTGCCTCCAGCCCACGGCTGGCTTGTGGTCTCTGTTGTGAGTCAGATCTTCGGATCCTCTGAGATCAGAACCTCATCTGACTGCCCTGTGTCTTACTAACCTCAGATCTGGCTGCAGACCTGAGCTCATAAATTCTTGAGTAAATCAATTCTGCCCAGCCATTAGTCATCAAGAACAGTGCTTAGCATTCAAAGAAAAAGTGAAACAATAGATCCACCCAATGACTTCTCTATGTTACAGTAATACACCATCATCAGTTAACACTGAAATATTTCAATGTGTGAAGGGATTTTAATGAAGAACGATATTTCAGACACAGACTATAGCACCTCCCTCACAAATGGATAGAGAACAATCAACATATCATTCTTCCCCCATTAAAACCATCATTATTTTTTATCACTTGCAGTCAAAAACAACTCACAGAGAGTTTTCATTATAAGTTCTGCCTAGTAGTTCTCATAAATTCAGACATATGCACAGAGAACATCAGATTTTCATCCCATGAGGAATCCCTGAACAAAAATTGGGTTGCCTGGAATTCTCCAAACAGCCAAACTAGCAAATAAATGGTTGATTCATAATGAACTATCTGTGAGGTCACCAACTCAACTGCAATTGAACATGTAAACATCTAGGACATGGGTGGCCCATGACAGAAAACCATAAGGCCAGCTAATTTAGCTTGGAGAACTAGAGAGTAAGGAGTAAAAGGTATGATTCGAAATACGTATTATTTCTGCATGCCAACTGTTCATCTCAGAAAGGCAGCATATTAGGTAGTATATAAAAATAGGTTTTGAAGAGTTACATTTCCCATTAGTTACCAGGCTCCAAGAATATCTTCTCAAATTCATAGAGAGCTTTATATTCATCATTAAATGTTCAGTCTGAAGGAAGATGATGTGTCAGGAAAAAAAGAACTGATCAATGTGAGGACCAGGCTTTATTCTGGGGTCTGCAGACCAGCAGCAGAGAGAGCCGTGAGGCCTCTGAAATTATGTATGATGGTTTGTATGTATGTAAAGCTTTTCTATGAAAAGAGCTTATAGTTACCATATAAAAATTTTGAAATAACTGATTATATCAACTCATTTAAAATTATTATTATGCTAGGAGCTAGAATCAAACTAAGAATTTGATCAATATTTCTGATTAAGAATCTAAAATAACCAAACCCTATTTTTTTTTAAAAAGTAACTTTCAAGTAAGTCATTAATAATTATTAGGCTAGGTCCTCATTAAATGTGCAACAAGGAATACTGGCTGTTCAATAACTTCATTTAAAAAGGCAATGGAGTGTTGAAAAATGTACGACTGAGGACCGATGTTCTAGCAAGTTCTGCCCCCATTCAGCAGCATGACAAAGAACAAGGCACAAAGAACTCTGAGCCCGTTCTTCCTCTGTCTATGGGGATGACAACTCCCACCTACAGAGCTTCAGAGGACCTGGCCTTGCCTGGCATCTGGCAGAAACTCGGTAATGAAAGCTGCCTTCCTCCTCACTTCGCTGTTAAGTAAATGCTCTTCATAACTGCCTAAAATATCTAGGCCATGCCACTCATTCTTAGTAACTGAAGGCCAGAGGTACATAACTTGCAAAAATATCCACAGGATACAAAATCATCTCAACAATATGCACTAAAATGAATAAAAAGAACCAAATACACTTTCAACAAGCTTAAGCCAATCAAGGTCCCCATTTCATGTGAAGATGTTGAAAAATATCAGCAGAGGACAATAAAAATCTGACCAAACCTAGGGAGTAAACCCCAGTCCCAGGCACACAACTGAGCCACAGATTATTGATGGAGACCGTTCTGGAGGGACGGTAGGGGAAAATTACTGTATGAGACCTGAGGAGTTCCTTTTCTAACCAACACTGGCTTAGGGAGCAACCGGAGAGTGACCGACAGGGTTCCAGGATGACCCCAAGTCCCAGCCGGTGTGTGCAGCACCCAGCACCACAGAGCTTTGCACCTGAAAACATCTCCCTCTGCTCACGAGTGGATACCCATCAGGTGAGTCCTGAGGGCAGAACTATGATCTCAGTGTCCCCAGTGCCCAGAGAGAAGCTTCCATTAATCAATGAAGTGGAAAAATAAAAGTCAATGTTTTAAGTATGTACTATACAGTCAAATTTGCACTATTTAAGAGACTGTATATCTTTTCTACTTCAGAGGAATCAAAGTGGTTTTTCTTTATAATATGTAATATTACATAGCTCTTTTTTGTCTTACATAGTAAATGTAAAAAACTAACAATACTATGTTTTCCCCCAATTTATAAAAGCGTAGTTTCTGTGAAAAGGTCTAGAACCACAAATCTATGTTAGGCTAGAGGAGATCACACCTGCAAACACTATTGATCAACCTAAATTAATCATTTTAATCATGACAAGACAACAGGAGACCCTTGGAAAAAGAACAGAGGTCAGAAGCCAGAGGGGTGACAACACTCGATGTTCAGTGAAGATGTGATTCTGGAAAGAGCAGATAACATTTTTACATTCTAAGTAGGCTCCTCGGTGGGATGTGAGAAGATAGTACTGCCTTGTGTCTTCAAGAGTAAACACCTATTGTTAAAAAGAGCACAAGGGACAGCAGTCCTTTTAATAAACAAATGATGGCAAAATAGATAAGTCAATAGAAGTAACAATTTTCAGAAAAAGGACTGCTCTGAAAACCAAGCCTATGAATCAGGACTTGAGAAATTATCCCAGAAAGGAACCATGACCCTAGAATTCTGTACCAGTAAACTATTTTTCTTGTGTGAAAACAAGCCTTTAATCAATAAAGAATAAATGAAGTACTTGCAGATACAAAGTGTCACAACCTGTAACAATGTGAACTCCTAGCAGGGGTTGTTTCTTCTAACTTTCCTGCAGGCCTGACTCTCACCTGCTGCCACCTGAGATGTCAGTGATGCTGGCAGAACCCACTGTGATTGTATTGCTAGATGAAGCGGCCAGAAATTCTGGAGAATAGTGCCTCCCACCCCTGGCCAGCATGGGTGGACACAGCTTGGGGCTCTCACCTGCCCTGGGAAGGATAACTCTCAACTGTGTTTCCAGTTTGGCTCCAGCTGCTTATGATGGGACCTCCTCCCATCATGACCTCTAGTACTTCTCTCACTTCTGTCCCGTCTCCCCACTCCATGGTCTACGCGTCCTAGCAAAGACTAGACCTTGAATCCAAGTTACAATAACCCTTGTGCTCCCAACAAGTAATAAAATCATTTAAGGAAAAAAAACAAAAACTGTTGAGGCTTGACCAGGTGGTGGTGCAGTGGATAGAGTGTCAGCCTGGAATGCTGAGGACCCAGGTTCAAAACCCCAATGTTGCCAACTTGAGCGCGAGCTCACCAACTTGAGCACAGGGTCACCGGCTTGAGCATGGGATCATAGACGTGACCCTACGGTCACTGTCTTGAGTCCAAAGGTTGCTGGCTTGAAGCCCAAGGTCACTGGCTTGAGTCCAACGTCACTGGCATGAGCAAGGGGTCACTCACTCTGCTGGACCCCCTGGTCAAGGCACCTATGAGAAAGCAATCAATGAACAACTAAGATGCCACAATGAAGAGTTGATGCTTCTCATCTCTCTCCCTTCCAGCCTGTCTGTCCCCATCTGTCCCTGTCTGTCCCTCTCTCTCCTGCCAAAAAACAAAACAAACAAAAAAACCCCACAAAATTGTTGTGGGTGCACAAAAGAAGACCACAAACATAACTGACAGTTGAAACTCCCTCAGAACTTGATAGAGATGTAAAGTAGCAAACTAGCAGACAAGTCACAAAGAGCAGGTGTGACACAATGGATTCCAGAACAGAACACTGTCCAAGACCCACCTATCACCAGACCAAAACTAGTTCCCCAGTCCAATGAAGAAATCATTTCTATGATATTTAAGTTGCTGCAGAGAAGAAAGAGGTTTTCACTCTTCATTTTATGAAGCCAGTATAACTTTCATTCTGAAAATTAATTGACTTCGTATGCCTGCTTGTGGCCACACATCCGCCCCCACACTAACTACAAAGCAATCTCATTTAGAAATATAATGAAACAAAAAAATCTTAACTAAAATATTACCACATCAAATCCAGTATTATAGCAAAAGCGCAGTGCAATATGACCAAGTTGACTTTATTCTAAGAAAACAAGAATTGCTTAATTTAGGAAATTCAATTCTGTGGTTCCTTATGTTGTTAGATCCATAGATTTAAACCATAAATTTATTTCTAAAGATGATAAAAAGGTATTAAATATAACTTAAATATTCCTGTATTAGGAATAAAATTTCCCTAATGTGATTCATTCTAACAGAAAAAGAATTAGTATCATCTGTCTTTTTTAAATTTTAATTAATTTTAACTTATTGTGTTAACATGAATTCAAATGTCTCACTCAATATAACTCCCTTACCACCCACCCCTGTGTCCCCCATTATGCACCTTCCCCCCTCCACCTAACCCCATACCACCTCACTTCTGGGATTTGCTGTCCTGTTATCTGTATCTATGTGTATATATAATTTCACTCATCCCTTCACCTTCTCTGATCCCATCCCCACATCACCCTTCCCTCTGACAGCTGTCCCTCCGCTTCCTGTGATCCCGCCTCTCCCTCTATTCCATTCCTCAGTTCACTTTCTTCATTAGATTCCACATATAAGTGAGATCATATGATATTTGTCTTTCTCTGTCTGCCTGGCTTATTTCACTTAGCATAATAATCTCCAGGTCCATCCATGCCATCGCAAAAGATAAGATTTCCTTCTTTTTCACGGCCGCTAGTATTCCATTGTGTATATGTATCACAGCTTTTTAATCCACTGGTCCACTGACGGACACTTCAGCTGTTTCCAGATCTTGGCTATTGTAAACAACACTGCAATAAACATGGGGGTGCATATTTTATTTGAATCAGTGATTTGGTATTCTTGGGATATATTCCTAAAAGTGAGATAGCTGGGTCAAAAGGCAGTTCAATTTTTAATTTTTTGAGGAAATTCCATACTGTTCTCCACAGTGGCTATACAAGTCCGTATTCCCACCAGCAGTGCAGGAGGGTTCTCTGTTCTCCACACCCTCGCCAGCACTTACTGTGTGTTGATTTGTTAATGAGCGCCATTCTGTCAGGTGTGAGGTGGTATCTCATTGTGGTTTTAATTTTCATTTCTCTGATGACTAGTGAAGTTGAACATTTTTTCATATGCCTGTTGGCCATCTGTATGTCGTCTTTGGAGAAATGTCTATTTAGTTCTTTTGTTCATTTTTAAATTGGATTGTTTACCGTCCTAGTGCTGAGTTTTAGAAGTTCTTTATAAATTTTGGTTATTAACCCCTTATATACATATTGGCAAATATGTTCTCCCATTGTGTGGGTTGTCTTTTTATTTTGTTCATGGTATCTTTTTTTACTTTAATATAGTCTCACTTGTTTATTTTGTCCTTTATTGCACTTGCCCATAGAGATAAATAGGCAAAAATATTGCTACTAGAGAAATCAGAGAGTTTACTGCCTATGCTTTCTTCCAAGATGTTTATGGTTTTGTGACTTACATTTAAGTCTTTTATACATTTTATACATTTTAAGTTTATTTTTGTGAGTGGTGTAAGTTGGTGGTCTAGCTTTTTGCAAGTACCGGTCCAATTTTCCCAACACCATTTATTAAAGAGACTGTCTTTATTCTACTGTATACTCTTACTTCCTTTGTCAAATATCAATTGATCATAAAGGCATAGGTTTATTTCTGGGTTCTCTGTTCTGTTCCATTGATCTGTATGCCTGTTCTTATGCCAGTACCAAGCTGTTTTGATTACTATAGCCTTGTAGTATAACTTGATATCAGGAAGTGTGATGCCTTCCACTTTATTCTTCATTTTCAAGATTGCTAAGGCTATTTACATTCATTTTTGGTTCCATATAAATTTTTTAAATATTTGTTCTATATTTTTGAAGTTTGCCATTGGTATTTTAACAGGTATTGCATTAAATTTATTGCTTGCTTTGGTTAATATAAACATTTTAATGATGTTTATTCCTCCTACCCATAAACATGGTATATGCTTCCATTTGTTTGTATCTTCCTTGATTTCTTTTTTAATGTCTCATAATTTTCTGAGTATAAGTCTTTTACCTCCTTGGTTAAATTTACTCCTAGGTACTTTATTTATTTTATTGCAATAGTGAAGGGGATTGTTTCCTTAATTTCTCTTTCAGATATTTTATTGGTGGTGTATAAAAATGGCACTGATTTCTGAATATTAATTTTATATTCTTGCCAATTAATTTTATCACCTTGCCAAATTCATTTATCAGGTCTAGTAGTTTTTTGACTGAGACTTTAAGGTTTTCTATGTACAGTATCATGTCATCAGCAAGGAATGATAGTTTTACTTCTTTTCCAATTTGAATGCCTTTTATTTCTTCTTGTTATCTGACTGCTGTATCTAGGACTTCCAGAACTATGTTGAATAAGAGTAGTGAAAGGGGGCACTCCTGCCTCATTCCTGATCCTAAGAGGTTTGCTTTTAATTTTTGCCCATTGAGTATGATGTTGGATGTCAGTTTGTCATCGATGGCCTTTATCATGTTGAGGTATGTTCCCTGTATTCCCACTTTGCTGAGAGTTTTGATCATAAATGGGTGCTGGATTTTATCAAATGCTTTTTCTACATCTATTAATATAATCATGCAAGTTTTATTCCTCCTTTTATTTATGTGATGAATCACATTGATTGATTTGCAAATATTGTACCAACCTTGCCTCCCCAGAATAAATCCTACTTGATCATGATGTATGGCTTCTTTTCATGTATTTGCTGGATTCGGTTTGCTAATATTTTGTTGAGAATGTTAGCATCTAAGTTCATCAGGGATATTGGCCTATAGTTTTCTTTCTTTGTAGTGTCTTTACATGGTTTTGGATTATGATAATGCTTGCTTCATAAAATGAGCTTGGAAGTCTTCACTCCTTTGGAATTTTTTGAAATGGCTTGAGAAGGATAGGCGTTAGTTCTTCTTTG
Source organism: Saccopteryx bilineata (assembly GCF_036850765.1). Lineage (NCBI taxonomy): Eukaryota > Metazoa > Chordata > Mammalia > Chiroptera > Emballonuridae > Saccopteryx > Saccopteryx bilineata. The sequence continues at coordinate 82,680,660 of NC_089492.1, read as the reverse complement.
AATATTTGGTAAAATTAGCCTGTGAAGACAGTCAGTCCAGGACTTTTGTTTGTTGGGAGTTTTTTAATAACTGTTTCAATTTCATTTGTTGTAATTGGTCTGTTTAGCTTTTATGATTTTTCTAGATTGAGTTTTGGAAGATTGTATCTTTCCAAGAATTTACCCATTTCGCCTAGGTTGTCCAATTTTTTGGCATATAGCTCTTCATAGTATTGTCTTACAGTCTTTTATTTCTGCTGTGTCAATTGTTACTTCTCTATTTTCATTTCTAATTTTATTTATTTGAGTCCTCTCACTTTTTTTCTTGATGAGTCTGTTTAAAGGTTAGTCAGTCTTGTTTACTTTTCAAAGAACCAGGTCTTGTTTTCATTGATCTATTATATTGCTCTTTTAGCCTCTATGTCATTTTTTTCTGCTCTAATCTTTATTATTTCCTTCCTTCTACTTCCTCTGGGTTTTATTTGTTATTCTTTTTCTAGTTCTTTTAGATGCAGGGTTAAGTTATTTATTTGAGCTCTTTCTTGCTTCTTAAGGTATGCCTATGAGGCTATGAACTTCCCTCTCAGGACTGCTTTTGCTGTGTCCCAAAAACTTTGAGTTGTTATATGTTCATTTTCATTTATTTGAAGGAAATTTCTGATTTCTTCCTTGATCTCATTGTTAACCCATTCGTTATTTAATAACATACTATTTAGCCTCAAAGTGTGTGAATGTTTTTCAGTTTTTCTGTTGTAATTGATTTCTAGTTTCATATCATTGTGATCAGAGAAAATGCTTGATATGATTTCATCTTCTTAAATTTATTAAGGCTTGTTTTGTGTCCTAACATGTGGTCTATCCTAGAGAATGTACCAGGAGCAGTTGAAAATAATGTATATTCTGCTGCTTTTTTTTTTTTTTTTTTTATTTTATAATGTTATTTTTTTAATGGGGTGACATCAATAAATCAGGATACATATATTCAAAGATAACAAGTCCAGGTTATCTTGTCGTTCAATTATGTTGCATACCCACCACCCAAAGTCAGATTGTCCTCTGTCACCTTCTATCTTGTTTTCTTTGTGCCCCTCCCACCCCCTATCCCTCTCCCATTCCCCCCTCCCCCCCGTAACCACCACACTCTTATCAATGTCTCTTAGTTTCACTATTATGTCCCACCTACGTATGGAATAATACAGTTCCTGTTTTTTTCTGATTTACTTATTTCGCTTCGTATCATGTTATCAAGATCCCACCATTTTGCTGTAAATGTTCCGATGTCATCATTTCTTATGGCTGAGTAGTATTCCATAGTGTATATGTGCCACATCTTCTTTATCCAGTCATCTATTGATGGGCTTTTTGGTTGTTTCCATGTCCTGGCCACTGTGAACAATGCTGCAATAAACATGGGGCTGCATGTGTCTTTACGTATCAATGTTTCTGAGTTTTGGGGATATATACCCAGTAGAGGGATTGCTGGGTCATAAGGTAGTTCTATTTTCAGTTTTTTGAGGAACCACCATACTTTCTTCCATAATGGTTGTACTACTTTACATTCCCACCAACAGTGTATGAGGGTTCCTTTTTCTCCACAGCCTCTCCAACATTTGCTATTACCTGACTTGCTAATAACAGCTAATCGAACAGGTGTGAGGTGGTATCTCATTGCCGTTTTGATTTGCATTTCTCTAATAGCTAAAGAAGATGAGCATCTTTTCATATATCTGTTGGCCATTTGTATTTCTTCCTGGGAGAAGTGTCTATTCATATCCTCTTCCCATTTTTTTATTGGATTGTTTGTTTGTTTGTTGTTGAGTTTTATGAGTTCTTTGTATATTTTGGATATTAGGCCCTTATCTGAGCTGTTGTTTGAAAATATCATTTCCCATTTAGTTGGCTTTCTGTTTATTTTGTTATCAGTTTCCCTTGCTGAGCAAAAACTTCTTAGTCTGATGTAGTCCCATTCATTAATTTTTGCCTTCACTTCTCTTGCCATTGGAGTCAAATTCATAAAATGCTCTTTAAAACCCAGGTCCATGAGTTGAGTACCTATGTCTTCTTCTATGTACTTAATTGTTTCAGGTCTTATGTTTAGATCTTTGATCCATTTTGAGTTAATTTTTGTACAGGGGGAGAGACTGTAGTCCAGTTTCATTCTTTTGCATGTGGCTTTCCAGTTTTCCCAGCACCATTTATTGAAGAGGCTTTCTTTTCTCCATTGTGTGTTGTTGGCCCCTTTATCAAAAATTATTTGACTATATATATGTGGTTTTATTTCTGGACTTTCTATTCTGTTCCATTGGTCTGAGTGTCTATTTTTCTGCCAATACCATGCTGTTTTGATTGTCGTGGCCCTATAATAGAGTTTGAAGTCAGGTATTGTTATGCCCCCAGCTTCATTCTTTTTCTTTAGGATTGCTTTGGCTATTCGGGGTTTTTTATAGTTCCATATAAATCTGATGATTTTTTGCTCTATTTCTTTAAAAAATGTCATTGGAAGTTTGATGGGAATTGCATTAAATTTGTATATTGCTTTGGGTAATATAGCCATCTTGATTATATTTATTCTTCCTAGCCAAGAACAAGGTATATTCTTCCATCTCATTATATCTTTTTCGATTTCCCTTAACAATGGTTTATAGTTTTCATTATATAAGTCCTTTACATTCTTTGTTATGTTTATTCCTAAGTATTTTATTTTTTTTGTTGCAATCGTGAAGGGGATTATTCTTTTGAGTTCCTTCTCAGTTGTTTCATTGTTGGCATATAGAAAGGCTATTGACTTCTGTATGTTAATTTTGTATCCTGCGACCTTACTGTATTGGCTTATTGTTTCTAGTAGTCTTTTTGTAGATTCTTTGGGGTTTTCGATGTATAGGATCATATCATGTGCAAAAAGTGATACCTTTACTTCTTCTTTTCCGATATGGATGCCTTTTATTTCTTTGTCTTGTCTCATTGCTCTGGCTAGAACCTCTAGTACCACATTAAATAAGAGTGGAGAGAGTGGACAACCCTGTCTTGTTCCTGATTTAAGGGGGAAAGCCTTCAGTTTAGTGCCATTTAATATGATGTTAGCTGATGGTTTATCATATATGGCCTTTATCATGTTGAGATATTTTCCTTCTATACCCATTTTGTTGAGAGTCTTAAACATAAAATTGTGTTGTATTTTATCAAAAGCCTTTTCTGCATCTATTGATAAGATCATGTGGTTTTTGTTCTTTGTTTTGTTGATATGGTGTATTACCTTAACCGTTTTACGTATGTTAAACCATCCTTGAGATTCTGGGATGAATCCTACTTGATCATGATGTATTATTTTTTTAATATGTTGTTGTATTCGATTTGCCAGTATTTTGTTTAGTATTTTAGCATCTGTATTCATTAGAGATATTGGTCTGTAGTTCTCTTTTTTTGTGCCATCCTTGCCTGGTTTTGGTATGAGGGTTATGTTGGCCTCATAAAATGTGTTTGGAAGTATTGCTTCTTCTTCAATTTTTTGGAAGACTTTGAGTAGAATAGGAACCAAGTCTTCTTTGAATGTTTGATAAAATTCGCTGGTATAGCCGTCAGGGCCTGGACTTTTATTTTTGGGGAGGTTTTTAATGGTTTTTTCTATTTCTTCTCTACTGATAGGTCTGTTTAGGCTTTCTGCTTCTTCTTGACTCAGTCTAGGAAGGTTGTATTGTTCTAGGAATTTATCCATTTCTTCTAGGTTGTTGAATTTAGAGACATAAAGTTTTTCATAGTATTCTACAATAATTCTTTGTATATCTACGGTGTCCGTGGTGATTTCTCCTCTTTCATTTTGGATTTTGTTTATATGAGTTCTTTCTCTTTTTTCCTTGGTAAGTCTTGCCAAGGGTTTGTCAATTTTGTTGATCTTTTCAAAGAACCAGCTCCTTGTTCTATTAATTTTTTCTATAGTTTTTTTGTTCTCTAATTCATTTATTTCTGCTCTAATTTTTATTATCTCCTTTCTTCGGCTGGTTTTGGGTTGTCTTTGTTCTTCTTTTTCTAGTTCCTTAAGGTGGGAAGTTAAGTGGTTCACTTGGGCTCTCTCTTGTTTGTTCATATATGCCTGAAGCGATATGAACTTCCCTCTTATCACTGCTTTTGCTGCATCCCATAGATTCTGATATGTCGTATTGTCATTTTCATTAGTCTGTATATATCTTTTGATCTCTGCACTTATTTCTTCTTTGACCCATTCATTTTTTAAAAGTATGTTGTTTAGTTTCCACATTTTTGTGGGATTTTTTTCCTCTTTTTTGCAGTTGAATTCTAGTTTCAAGGCTTTATGATCAGAAAATATGCTTGGTACAACTTCAATTTTTCTGAATTTGCTGATATTGTTTTTGTGGCCCAACATATGGTCAATTCTTGAGAATGATCCATGTACACTGGAGAAAAATGTATACTCAGTCACTTTGGGATGAAATGTCCTGTAGATGTCTATCATATCCAGGTGCTCTAGTGTTTTGTTTAAGGCCACTATGTCTTTGTTGATTCTCTGTTTGGATGACCGATCTAGAGCCGTCAGCGGTGTATTGAGGTCTCCAAGTATGATTGTATTTTTGTCAGTTTTTGTTTTAAGATCAATAAGTAGCTGTCTTATATATTTTGGTGCTCCTTGGTTTGGTGCATATATATTAAGAATTGTTATGTCTTCTTGATTCAGTGTCCCCTTAGCCATTATGAAATGGCCATTTTTGTCTCTAAGTACTTTTCCTGTCTTGTAGTCAGCATTATCAGATATGAGTATTGCTACACCTGCTTTTTTTTGGATGTTATTTGCTTGGAGTATTGTTTTCCAGCCTTTCACTTTGAATTTGTTTTTATCCTTGTTACTTAGATGAGTTTCCTGTAGGCAGCATACAGTTGGATTTTCTTTTTTAATCCATTCTGCTACTCTGTGCCTTTTTATTGGTGAGTTTAATCCATTTACATTTAGTGTAATTATTGATACTTGTGAGTTCCCTATTGCCATTTTATATCTTGCTTTCTGTTAGTTTTGTGTCTTGTTTGATCCTTCTCTTTCGTTTTTCTATCTTTTGTTTTTATTTGGTTGTATTCCATACATCTTTCCTCTGTTGCTATCTTTTTTATCTCATGTGCTTCTGTGGTGGTTTTTTCAATGGTGGTTACCTTTGAGTAATGAAAAGGGTCCCTACCCTGTTCATTGTAGCGAACTATTTTGTGAGTACTTTTGCACTCCATCGTCCTTTGCTACTGTTAATCTCCGTCTTCTCCCCCTCTTTCTTTTTGTTGTTGTCACAGTTTAAATTTGGTTTTATTGTGTTCTTCTTGGAGCTTTTACTTGTGGCTCTGTTTTTTTTTTTGTTCTTTGTATCTGATTGGAGAACCCCCTTTAGTAATTCCTGGAGTGGGGGTTTTCTGATGATAAATTCCCTCATCTTTTCTGTATCTGTGAATGTTTTTATTTCTCCTTCATATTTGAAGGATAGCTTTGATGGGTATAGTATTCGTGGCTGAAAGTTCCTGTCTTTCAGGACTTTAAATATTGGGGTCCACTCTCTTCTAGCTTGTAGAGTTTCTGCTGAGAAATCTGATGATAATCTAATGGGCCTTCCTTTATATGTTGTATTCTTCTTTTCCCTGGCTGCCTTGAGAATTTTTTCTTTGCTGTTGGTTTGTGTCAATTTCATTATGATATGCCTTGGAGTAGGTTTGTTGGGGTTAAGAAAACTTGGAGTTCTGTTTGCTTCTTGAACTTGAGGCTTTAGTTCTTTCCACAGGCTTGGGAAGTTCTCATCAATTATTTGTTTAAGTATGTTCTCCATTCCATTTTCTCTCTCTTCTCCCTCTGATATACCTATTATTCTTATGTTATTCTTTTTGATGGAGTCAGATAATTCTTGTAGGGCTATCTCATTTTTTTTAATTTTTCAGTCTCTTTCCTCTTCTCTCTGTTGTGCCTCAAGTTGCTTGTCTTCTATTTCACTAATCCTCTCTTCTATCTGACCTGTTCTATTAGCTAAGCTTGTTACTTCGTTTTTCAGCTCGTGAATTGAGTTTTTCATCTCTGTTTGATTTGTTTTTATAGTTTCAATTTCCTTGGACATATATTCTTTGTGTTCATGGAGTTGTTTTCTGAGCTCCCTATATTGCCTTTCTGTGTTTTCTTGTATATCTCGGAGGATTTTTAGGATTTCTATCTTGAATTCTCTGTCATTTAGCTCCAAGGTTTCCAATATATTAAATTTTTTCTCCATAGATTTTTCCTCATCTAGCTGTGTTACCTCTCTTTCTTTTGTATCCATGATATTCGATTTTCTCTTCCTTAATGGCATCTGAGGGTGGTTTTGTTGATAGTATTAATGAGATTTAATAAAGAATAAAAAGTTTAAAAAAATAAAAAAATAACAAATCGAAAAGAGTTGTTTTTTTTTAAAAAAATTAATAATGAAATAAAGAAAAATAAAATAAAATAAAAATTTTTTAAAAAAGGAAATTATTCCCTCCCTCTTTTTTTCCTCTCCTCTCCTCTCCCCTCTTTCTTGAGAAAATCTTGTGGTGGACTGTGAGTTATAACAAACAATGCCTGTGATGGAGGGCCTGAATTGGGGAAAAGTAATAAAGGGGCAAAAAAGAGAGAAAGAAAAAAAAAAAAAAAGGAAAAAAAAGAAAAAAGAAAAAAGAAAAAAAAAAGAGCGTATGGACCCACAAAAAGCAAATAAGGAAAAAATTTGGGTCAAGAATAAAATGATTTGCTTTTAGGTGTTGGTTTTCTAAGAGTTATGATGAGAGGAATAAGAGGAAAATGGAAAAATGGGGGGACAAATTAAAAACTTACTATTGTATTTAGTGGAACAAGAACTAGATAATATGGAGAGTCAGGGATGGGAGCACTGCTAGTGAGTTAAAAAGGTGAAGTAAAAACCCCCCAAAATGCCACAAACATAGGTTTGAGTCCCAGATAAGATAATTTGTTTGTTATTGAGGTTTGAATGAGAGGAGATGTAAAGGAGAAAGGAAGAAACTAATATAGAGGGAGAAAAGAAAGAGAGAGAGAGAAAAAAAGAGGGAACCACTAAAAGAAGAAAAAAGAAAGGAGAGAGAGAGAGAGAGTTAAGGGTTTTGGAGTGCAACCCTCATAGAGAGAAAGGAAGAGAAGAGAAATGATAATGGGAGATGTAACACTTATGGGTAGTGTAGTTCAGGGAGAGGAGAGAGTAAGACCGGTAGAGAGTTAATCGGCCAAATTGGAGGAGGAAAAAAAAGTCTCAAGAATGAAGATAAGAGAAACAAACGAACAAATATAATAAAATGGGATAGGTTATAAAGTCTGCAGATTATTCTTGATTTTGAGAGGTTATCTTCTTGCTTTTTCTTTTCTCTCCCTCTTCCTGGTCGGTGACTCTGTACCCCGGGTTCTGCCCCTTTGGCATGCTCAGGTAGAGGTTTGCAGTTGATAAGTCTCTATGGCAATGTCATGTATTGTGCTTTATTCTCGTTGGGAGTCGAGGCTCATTAGCATTTATAGGCTCTGACAGTGAGAGAGTCCGTGTTCCTGGAGCCTTTCTCCTAGTCTTTCCTTCCTCAATTAGTAGCCTGATAGTCCAGGTATGGGGTTGCTGCTGCCTCTGCCTGGATAGTAAGAGGCTCAAATTGCTGGCAACTCCCCACTTTATTTCCACTCAGCACAGGGCTCTGGGTAAGGCTCAGTCAGTCAGAGCTGCTAGCATAATCAGGCGGGCTTTCCGCCCACTCGAAGACCTCTGGCTCTGCCACTCTATCCGGTAACACAAGCGGGCGCCCACTTCCGGGGCGCTTGGAGGAAACTCTCACTCACTGTCTGCAACCAGGATATCCGGCCAGCAGTCTCACGCTCTGAGTGAAACCCCCAACCGCAGGGAAAAGTTGCAGCGTTGGAATTGAGTCTCGCTCCATCCCCGTGTGCGGCTTTTGCAAGGCGCTGGGGCGGCCCGAGATTCTGCTTTGGCCCACACAAAGGCCCCTGACTCTGCCCCTCTGTGCGATAACACGGGCGCGCACTGCCGAGGCACTCGGAGGAATCGCTCACTCCTTATCTGCGCGCGCAAACCAGGATATGAGGCCGGCCGCGGTTCCCTCTGAGTGAAACAGCCTCCAGCACGGAAAATCTCCACCGTTGGGATTAGTTCTCACTCCCTCCCATGCATGTCTTTCCCAGGGCGCTGGGGCTGCCCAGAGACTCTGTCCTCAGCCCACAGAAAGGCCTCTGACCCTGCCTCTCCGTGGGGCAACACGGGCACCCACTTCCGCGGCTTAGGAAGAAATCTCTCTTCCACTAACTGCGCACCGACCAGGAGACCGGGTAAAATGGCCGCTCCGCTTGTCTTTCTTTGTTTGGGTTTGGCGCGAGTGTTAGCTTGTATTGCCCGGGTTGCCACAGGATCAGATTTTCCTCGGCTTGGATCTCTGAGCCACAGCCTGGTTCGGCCGTTTTTGCTGCGGCGGCCTGGATCTATTCACCCCCTTTGCCCGCCTCAGTTTCTAAATTCACAGTTACCAGAAAAAGCCGCCCTGTTTAGGTTAGTGAGGAAGGCGGAGCATTTCTTACTCCCTATTTCCTTCGGGGTTTGGTTATATATTTAGCCAATTTTTCACTCAATCATACCTTTGGGTGTATTGCGAAGCATCTGGAAGCTCCAAGTATAGGTTTTTCTGTTTCTGGTTGAAGATCTTGTTGAGTTTTGGGGGAGATTTATCGGTATCGCTTCCTACTCCGCCATTACTCTGACGTCATCCTCTATTCTGCTGCTTTGAGGTAAAATGTTCTGAAGACATCTATTAAATCCAGTTGATCTAGTGTGTCATTTAAGGCTGTTGTTTTTTTGTTAATTTTCTGTCTAGAGGATCTATCCAGTGATGTTACTGGGGTATTAAAATACCCTACTATTATAGTATTGCTATTGATCTCGCTCTTTATGTCCATTAAATCTGCTTTATATATTTAGGTGCTCCTATATTAGGTACATAGATATTTACAATGATTATATCCTCCTTTTGGATTGCTCCCTTTATCATTATGTAGTGACATTTTTTTATCCCTTACTATATAGCCTTTGTGTTAGTCTATTTTGACAGGTATAAGTATTGCTGCCCTAGCTTTTTTTCCTTTCCATTTGTATGAAATACTTTTTCCATCCCTTCACTTTCAGTCTATGTGTTTTTGTTCTGAGGTGAGTCTCTTGTAGACAGCATATGCATGGGTCCTGTTTTCTTATCTATGCAGCTATCCTATGTCTTTATATTGGAGCATTTAATCCATTCATATTTAAGGTTATTATTGATATGTATTTATTTATTGCCATTTTATTCTTTAAATCTACAATCCTCTTTCTCTACTTTTTTTTTTTTTTTTTTTTTGCTCTGTTTACAGCAGGCCCCTTAACATTTCTTGCAGTACTGGTTTGGTTGTAATAAATTCCTTGAGTTTTTTTTTGTTTTGTTTTGTTTTTTTCATCTGGGAAATTTTTTATTTCTCCTTCAGTTTTAAATGATAGCTTTGCTGAATAAAGAAGTCATGGTTGTATGTTCTTGCTTTGCATCACTTTGAATATTTCTTGCCAATTCCTTCTGGCCTCAAGTGTTTCTGTTGAGAAGTCAGATGTCATCCTTATGGGAGCTCTTCTGTAGGTAATTAACTGATTTTTTTCCTGCAGCTTTTAGAATTCTTTATTTATCTCTTAACTTTGGTATTTTAATTATGATGTGTTTTGGTGTAGGCCTCCTTTGGTTCCTCTTTAATGGGACTCTCTGTGTTTCTTGAATCTGTGACTTTTTCCTTAATCAGTTTAGGAAAATTTTCAGCTATGGTTTCTCTATCCCTTGCTCATTCTCTTCTCCATCAGGAACCCCTATGATGCAGATGTTGTTTCTCTTCATGTTGTCACAGAGGTCTCTTAAAGTTTCCTCAGTCTTTTTGAGCCTCTTTTCATTTTGCTGCTCTGCTTCTGTGCTTTCATTTATTTTGTGCTCTAAATCAGTGGTCTCCAACCTTTTTTGGGCCACAGACTGGTTTAATGTCAGAAAATATTTTCATGGACCAGACTTTAGGGTGGGACAGATAAATGTATCACATGACCGAGACAAGCTTCAAGAGTGAGTCTTAGATAAATGTAACAGAGGAATCTGGACATTTTTAAAAAATAAAACATCATTCAGACTTAAATATAAATAAAATGGAAATAATGTAAGTTATTTATTGTTTCTCTGAGAACCAGTACCAAATGGCCCATGGACCAGTACCGGTCCATGGCCCGGGGGTTGGGGACCACTGCTCTAAATCGCTGATCCAACCCTCAGCTTTATCCAGCCTGCTGTTAATTCCTTCTAGTGCAGTCTTCATTTCTGATATTGTATTTGTGATTTCTGATGGGTTCTTTTTTATGATTTCAATGTCCTTTTTGATGCTTGCTATCTCTTTATTAAAGTGTTCATTATGTCCATCCATTGTTGCTCCAAGATCCTTGAGCATCTTAAAAATCATTACTTTAAACTCTGCATCTGGTAGTTTGGTTACTTCCATTTCATTTAGTTTTTTTCTGGGGATTTCTCTTGTTGATTCATTTGGGTCTCATTTCTTTGCCCATTTTGTCTGTGTATTAGGTAGCACTGTCTGACTTTGAAATTTTTGTGGTGTCTTTATAAGGAAGATGGGCTCATTGGTACCGACCTTCAGGCCACCTGTTTTCCTTGTTCTGGAATGCTTCTTGAGGGTACTATTTTCCCTCTTTGTGTACTTGAGTACTGAATGTAGTTGGTCCTTATATGGGTATGGCTAACTTTTCAGGCTGGCTGGCTCCAAGGGTCAACACTGATCATGTGTTTTACACACTGTGCAATGTCTATACTGTTGGGCATATTTATTCCCCACAGTGTCTGGTTCCTGCTAACTTGTAATATAAATAAACAAAAATCAGTAAATATTAAATATTAGTAATAATCATTTAGATATTTAAATGGAGAAGTCTTATTCACAGTTCTATTGAAATAAAACCTATATTATTCATAGAAATAAACCTAAAGTGAACTATATAAAACCCCTTGTAAAGGAAACTATAAAATTTACTGACAAACATAAAAAGACTTCTAAACAAAGTTTAACAAAGACTTTCTAAATAAAGTGCATGGTCTGCCAGATTCCTAAAGGGAAGATACAATATCATAAATATGTTGGATTTTTCCCCAACATAATCTAGAAATTCAATGCACATCTAATTTAATTCCCCAGAGAACTAATGGGTATAAGATATAGTAATGGTATGGAATATACCAAAATGATTGCTAACTTCATAAAGAAAAATAAATTCATGAGGGTGACCAAGAAATTTTTAAATAGAAAATAAGATGGGTTTGTTCTACTGGACTACAAGATTTATAAAAAGCTACAGTCATTTAAATGATATATCATCACCATACAAATAAGATAAAATAGATTAAAAAAGAGAAAATAAGATCCAAATCGATAAATATATAAAATCTTTGGTATAATAAATGTGACATTTACAGCAATGGGAAAAGATATGAATAAACACAAGTACTTTTGCATGGCAAGATAAACATTTGGAAAAATATTAAGTTTCTGCCTTACACAAAATCCAGATAATGAATATGTTTATATTTAAATTCTTTTTAACAAATTTATTACAATTTTTTAAAAAGTATATAATTTTAATGTTGAAGAAAAAAGACAAAGAGCTCTTAGGTGTAAAAAATAAAAAATCTATAAAATTATATAACTCTATATTAGTTTTAAACTTTTTAAAGCAAAAAAATTGGAACAAAATTAGAAGATAAGAAAACAGAAAAACATAACAATGTACATAATAGAGTCCAGTGTTTTTTGACTGCTGGGCCACAGACCAGTGTGGTCCCACAAAAGAATCAATCGCCTTGATGTTGTAAGAAGATTATAGAGTCTAAAATCACTGAGTCTATAACCTTCATGCAACATCAGGATGATTAACTCTTTTACAGATCAGCATGAAATTTCTGGAAGACCAGCGGTTGAAAAACACTGTAATAGACAACCAATATTTGAAGTAGAAACATCCTAATATTATATCTCTTAGTGTTATGTTATATCATCATAATATATAATTATCTAATAGGAAAATAGGCATAGATTAAACACAAGCAATTTATAGAATAAGAAAAACAGTGAGCCAAAAATATTCAAAGAGGCTCAATGTCACTAATCATTAGGGAAATGCAAATTAAAACCTTTGTGAGATATCACCTCACACCTGTCAGAATGGCTGTTATCAATAAATCAATAAATAACAAGTATTGGTAAGGATGCAGAGAAAAGAGAACCCTTGTGTACTGTTTGTGGCGTTGTAAATTGGTGCAGTCACTGTGAAAAACAGCATGGAGGGTCCTCAAAAAATTAAAAATAAAACTATCACATAATCCAGGAATTTCACTTCTTATATTTCCAAAGAAAATAAAAACTGGATCTCAAAAAGATATATGTATCCCTATATTCATTGCAGCATTATTTACAATAGCCAAGACAGGGAAACAACCCAAGTGTTCATCACAGATGAATGAATAAAGACACAATAAGTACATGCAATGGAATATTAGTCAGTCCTGAGAAACAAGAAACTTCTGCCATTTGTGGCATGAATGGAACTTGAGACATCATACTAAGTGAAATAAGTCAGCCAGGGACAGATAAATACTGAATAGCATCACCTATATGTGAAATCTAAAAAAGCAGAACTCGTGGAGAGAGCACAGGAGGGGAGTTGGGGAGCTGTTGCTATAGGGCACACTTTTCACTAATAGAAGAGTAAGCCCTGGACATTAACACACAGCGCAGTGATCACAGTCAACAATAGTCTGTAATATACTTCAAAGTTGCTAAGAGACTAGAGCTAAATGTTTCTACCACAGAAAAGAAATTGTAACCATGATAGACACTAGCTAATGCTACTGTGGGAAATGCTACTACACTATTTAAATATATCAAATCATCACACTGGATACCTCCAACTTAAACAATATTATACGTAAATTATGTCTTAACAAAAAATATTATTTTAAAGGATGGAAATACACTAAAACATTAACAATAAATAGCTTCAACAGGTGAGATTAAAATTTTCTGTTTCATAATTTTACCATGATTTGTATTACCAGAAAATTCTTTCCATTTTGAAACAAAAATGAATAAGCAATATCAAATGTTGCTACTCTGGGGAAAGTCATTCTGATTCACGTTTTTATTTCTAATTGTTCTTCTGATAAAATTACTAGTCTAAACAAACATTTACATCATCCATGAGCAGCATTAAGTAAGGAGTTTGTTTTTTAGAGCTTATAAATGAAGTTATGAAAGCAAAGCACACTTTTGATATTAAATCCACAATAACTTATACTAACAAAGCCACATCTATGGTGCCGAGATATTTGAAATTCCTACCAAAGAGACCCTGTGCACAAAAAGAAAAATAATAATAAAGGCTATTTTTTTTCTTTCACTTTTGAAGGTTAATGTTGAACAAAAATCAGCAGAAGATAAAATTACTGCAACAAACAGCTGAATATAATGTCAGCCTTTGCAGTTAGTTTGGGCAAAGCTACCCCTTTGCTCTCAAGGACTCTGCAGCTACCCAAGGGGGTCGTTTACAAGATCAAAGAAAGCAGAATCTTCCTTCCTTCGGCTTGAAAGCAGCCAGATGAGTCCTTTCTTTCAAAGACATCCATTATGAGTGAAATAAGTAAATCAGAAAAAACTAAGAACTATATGAACCCATACATAGATGGGACATAAAAATGAGACTCAGAGACATGGACAATAATGTGATGATAACAGAGGGTGGGGTGGAGGGGTGGGGAGGGGGCGAAGAAGGAGAGAGAAGGGGGAGGGAGAAGGGAGGGGCACAAAGAAAACCAGATAGAAGGTGACAGAAGACAATTGGACTTTGGGTGAGGGGTATGCAGCATAATCAAATGTCAAAATAATCTGGAGATGTTTTCTTGGAACATATGTACCCTGATTTATCAATGTCACTGCATTAAAATTATTAAAAATAAGATAAAAAACAAAGACACCCATTAGCTTTCATGGATAGAGTATGTTTATGCCACATGGATGTATTTTCTTTGTTAGTCTGCTTCGGACAAACTAACATGAAAATGCTGTAACATTTTCATTTATACTAAAGTTTTAACCCCACCACAAAAAGACAACGCCCATTTTTCATACACAAAGGAGCACCTCTAACATAGTCCATGTGAGTCTGTAGACAAGGTAAGCCTGTGAAATCAAATCAACCAGCCAACCAAGCAACTCTTCAAATAAACCTTCCATGCCTAGCAGTGTCAAAGCTTTTTATGCTACAAACATGTTTACCCCTCAAATGCAACAAGTTCGTAAAACAGCACCGTTTGGCAATGTAAATAATGTGTACAGTTTTTGAAAGTTCATGGTTATATAGTTATCATTTAAGCCAATCTCAGTTTTCATCTCAGTGGGCTAATAAAAGGGGTTTGTGTGAAAAATATAAGGAATGGTCTATTTAAAACAGCACATTTATAATAGGTTCTCCAGGAGCAGAAATATTGAGTGGAATATCATTATCTGGATGTGTGATAAACAAGACAGTCCTGTGAACAAATGCCTGGTTTATGATTTCTCGTTATTTAGCAAGCTAATTTGTAGACGGACCCAGAGTTACAGTTTTATTTTTGTAAGCAATATCCCCAATACCTCTGATTGTACTCAATAACCAAAGTACTCATCTATCATTTTGATTAAATAGTGGAAAAGGCAGTCAATTTGATGGAGGTAAAAATCAGCTAAACCATTATTTGACTTGAAAAGCCAAAGCAATAAGGTTCCTGGTAAATTTCCACCAATTTCTCTAGCATTGTCCCAGGACAGAGTTGTCTGGCTGGATTGCTGAGGTCTTGTTGAGCAAGACACACTCAGGTAAACATCAGATTCATTGACAATACCACAGGATGTCACAGCACCTCATTTGAATCTTTCACTGGCTCAGGTAAGTCCTCTGATCTCCATGTTACAAGTGAGGGAACAGGTACAAGACAGGTACAATCATTGTTCCAAAGTCAAAAAGGGGATAAATATTGGATTCATGTTTTTTGTTTGTTTGTTTGTTTTGTGACAGAGACAGGAAGACAGAGAGGGACAGATAGGGACAGACAGACAGAAAAGAAAGAGATGAGAAGCATAAATTCTTCATTAAGGCACCTCAGTTGTTCACTGATTGTTTTCTCATATGTGCCTTGACAGGGGGAGGGGGAGGGGCTACAGCAGAGCGAGTGACCCCTTGCTCAAGCCAGCAACCTTGGGCTTCAAGCCAGTGACCTTTGAGCTCAAGACTGAAACAATGAGGTCGTCTATGATCCCACACTCAAGCAGCGACCCCACTCTCAAGCTGGTGAGCACGCACTCAAACGGATGAGCCCACACGCAAGCAGGTGACCTTGGGGCCTCAAACCTGTGTCCTCTATGTCCCAGTCCGATGCTCTATCCACTGCGCCACCATTTGGTCAGGTGGATTCAAGTTTTAAACCCCACATTTCTGACCCCAAACCAGGACTGTTCCCTTTTCTACACATGGCCTTCACCAGGTTCAAACCAGTTAGCTCACTGTAGACATTTTTGGAACTTTATATGGTTTCTAGATCTACTTGAATGCTAATATGACTCACTCTGTTTAAGAAACTAGCACCAGCAGGTACAAGGGCCTAATGCTTCTTTGGTTAACAAGGCCCAGAGCTCTAACTGGAATCTAAGGTCTGAGAACAATGACCTACCCCATCCCACTGCCCATTGCACTCACTGGTAACACTGGGGAACAATTTTTTTTGCATTTTCTGTTGCATGGGGTTTTAGAACTTTTTCTATATATTTCTGGCTCGCTGATTCCAAATCTGAAGTCCGTTTTTTGGTGCATGCTTTAGTTTTTATGCAATTTTAAATTCTATTTGTTATAGTTTATGGCATACATTGGTTTTTAAATTGGAGTTAAAGGGAAACGACTCTTAAATTAAACATCAAAGAAAACAGCTGAGTTATTAGCCTCCAGGCTTCAAGAAAAGGGTGTACTTCACCGGTGACCTAAAGTATCCCATTTCAGGAAGCGTGAACAAATTTTTGTGGACTTTTTTTCTGAAGACAAACACTTTGTTTACTGTCATGATATCAGTAGTCTTCTCAGCCAGCTATGTGTTACCACTTATAGTCCAACAGAGTGGCAGCTATTTCTTGACAGCTCTAAACGGAGTCTGAAATGTGTTCTCCTACACAATAGTAATGTTTATGCAGTGGTTCCAATTGGTTATTCAACTCATCTGTGAGAAGATTATAATGATATAAAAATTGTCCTCAACTTATGAAGAGCATAACTGGATCATTTGTGTGGATCTTAAAATGGTAAATTTCCTGCTAGGACAACAGAGAGGTTTCACAAAGTATCCTTGCTTTCTGTGTATGTGGGACAGCTGAGCTCAGGAAAAACACTGGACACAGAAGGAGTGGCTGAAATGTGAAGCTCTGGAAGTAGGGATGCAAAATATTGTGAATGAACCTGTAGTTAATCGAGACAGGATCATTTTTCCCCCACTTCACATCAACTTGGCTTCATGAAGCAGTTTTTCAGGCTTTGAATAGAGAAAGTGAATGCTTTCAATATATTATTTGTTTTTCTTGCTTTGTCTTTTGAGAAGATAAAAGCAGGTGTATTCTATGGACCTCAAATTTGAACCCTATACGTGACGAAGAATTTGCCAGGAAGATGAATAAGGAGGAGAAAGCAGCATGGCAGTCTTTTGTGGCAGTTACAAAGAACTTCCTTGGAAACAAAAAAGCAGAAAACTATGAACTTCTGGTTCAAAGGATGCTGTTGGCTTTCTGCAACATTGGATGTAACATGAGCGTTAAGATTCTCTTCCTGAACAGTCACCTTGATAAGTTTCCTGAAAATCTTGGAGCTGTTAGTGATGAGCAGACTACTGCTGGAGCATCAAACGAGATTGTTCTCAACAAGTACACAAATGCAAGAGCTACAAACACAAATCTTTGCCTGAATAAAATTTAAATAAGTTTTTCACAAATTTTATTATTAAAATAAGTGTTTTAATATATTCTATTTCAAAATTGTAGAAAAATTCTGATGCAATCATATTTTCAGTGTATTAGTGTACTTACTGCATTATATAAATTATTATATTTTCACAAAGATGATGCCCAAGAAGACATCCTACTTCATTATGTTAAACTAAATGTTGAAAATTTTACAATAAGATGAAAAACTAAAATCTTGAATTGCAAAAAAAAACCCTGTAGCTTACAGAGAAAAACTCATGTCAGATTTGAGATCAGCACACTCAAATTAGGTAAGAACAAGTGTTTTTGTGGATGCAACAAGAATTTTGTTGCCCAGTGTAATCCTTTCAGTTCTCTATAGTGATAAAAATAACAACATAGTAGGAAAAGGAAACTTCCTATTCCCAGTATCAGCTTCACAGTGGCCTGGGAATGGCTTTGTCTCAGACTCAATTTCCTCAGCAGCTACATTTTTGCTGAGACTGAAACTGGACACTGGAGAAACTTGGGAAATCATAAATAAAATCTCTCCCTCACCAGAGTTATTCTAAAAAATGTATAGAGCCATTGTTCTGCCCCAAAGTCATCATATCCTGGTAGAAAAGGAGGCAAGAAGGTCAGTGACTGGTGGGATGTACCTTGTTCTGTCTGGAAGTAGCAGCAGCTCTGGAACCAGCAGATGTGTCCCTGGGGCTCAGCAGCACCCTGGTGGAGTCAGGAGGCAGAGTGTCTATCAGGAAACAGCTCTTCCTCACCCTGACAACTCCTATCCTAGTGTAACAACCTGTGCTGCCCAGGGCAACCACTGGAGGCCTATTTCCCATCAAGCAATGGAATCTCAGCATTTTCCCATCCACAAGATATCACAGGTTGGAGAAATTCATGTGCTAAGTGGTACTAATGATGATGGGGACCACATTCATAGATTAGAAGCTATACAAACATGATTTAAAATGCTGTCCCACTGTTTGTTTTGAGCTACAGAACCACCCTTTGCTCTTGCCAGGGTCATGTGTGAACCTGGGCTGGTGAAATATCAGAGGGTTAGTAACACTCTGAACCATTTAATCTTTTCTAAGCAGTGAGGGAAGACACTCCAATTTTAAAGTCTGTGTTTTTTTTCCTCCAGCAGAGCAAGAACAAGAGGGAAAAGATTAATTTCTACTTATAAGAAAAATTTCATTAAAAATGAAGGTCACTAAACACTGGAATAAGGCTAGAGAAAGGTCAAAGTAGAACAAAGATGTGTTTTAAGTAAAGAATAGAATTTCTATCTCCTAGAAGGATTCAGTTATGGTCCGAGAACCATCGATTCCTACAAATCTTACAAGTCCTCATTTCCATCAACACATTAAAAGACAGACCCTTCTTAGCTCTTCAATTTATGGGCAAGGGAACAAAGAAGTATAAAGTGCCTGCTCCAGACCACACCATTAATTTGGGAATCACAGAAGTTAGAACTGATAGGGCAGGGGGATTCCAAGATGGCAACAGAGCAGGCAGACATTCCAACTGCCACCTCCCAGAACCAAATTGGATTACAACTTAATTTAAGAACAATCATCTTAAAAAACCAACTTTGGACTAAACGAAGAGCAGTCTTTAACCAAGGATCACAGAAAAAGCCACAATAAGACTGGTAGGAAGAGTGGAGATGTAGAAAGGGCTGCCCCGTGCCCAGGAACAAGCAGGGCGGAGGGTCCAGGAGACTCTCACTGTGGGGAGAGGGGCCCTGAGAGGTATGGGTCCTCAGCCCCAGGCCTGAAGCCCCAGCTTAGAGCATCAGAGCCTAGAAGAGGCTCCCAGACAGCATTGAGTGGTGAAAAGAGCGGAGTTTCTGTCTGCGAGAAAGAGATTGAGCTTTCTGAGATACAGGTTCCATATTAAAGGGCCCACATAGAAAATCTTGTTCACAGCCACTTACCTAGGGCTCCAGCTGAGAGGACTGGAGTTGCATGGGGAGAGTGTAAAGTTGAAGGCCCAGGGAGCAACACGGTGACCTAAACCCCTGTGCTGAGTCATTCTCCAATACTAATGTGGCCAACATTTTGAGGAAGAGGATCCCCTTTGTGTGGCACCATCCTGAGGGAAAACAACTGCCCTACCTTCAGGAGTCTCTCCTGCTCCAGTCAGGGCAAAGGGTTGTTCTGAGAGGTCAGAAAGCAGGGGGCACAACAGTGACTCAGGTTTCTGGTAATGAGGCTATAAATACACCTTTCCCCATACTGCTGAGTAGGGCTACCAGACCACAACTCTAGATCTCAGAAGCCACACCCACTGGACTTCCATGGCCACACCCTACTGAGGTTTGTGAAAAAAGTCTAGATACAATGACACCTGGGGCCAAGGGGCGAGCCGCACCACTACCCTTCCTAATCCCTTAATTACCGGGACCAGCCCAACAAGCAGCCAGTAGACAGAGGGTGCAGAAAGCTGGACTCAGGGGAACTTGGACTTTTAAGCAGACTATCCCCAGGCCAAGTGTGGATAAAAGCAGCCTAGGTGTGCAGCTGATATTTCCAACTGCATCTGTGCCCAGCAGAGACAGCCACAAACTCTGGATCAATTGTGGCTCCAAGGTTAATGAATGCCAGTCATAGGCAGTGTCTTCCACTGGTCTGCACCAGGTTCCTGCCAGGAAGGCCCAGGGATGGTATATCCAGTGGCCAGATGTGGATAGCATCAGTTCAGGACCTAACAACCCTTGTTAGAGTGGTATCCTAAGGAAGAGCTCCTCACACCTGACCCAGCTAAGGTAAGTTCTGTTCTCTGTGATCAGCACTGACACAGTGATTCATGTGCATTAGATAGGAGGGTGCTTCACAGTCAGCTGGCCTGGGGGCTCGTTATCCTACTCTGCTGGGCTAGACTCCAAAGGGGGAAGGGAGAGAAGATGGAGCATGGACATTCAAAGTGTGGGTCCTTGTGAGCCTATTGTTGGATCTAATTGAGGGACTTAGCCACTTTCTGGGGTACAGTCAGCCCCAGGAGAAGACTGTCTCAGTCTTCCTCTTTGAGACCAGGGTCTCATCAGCTGCAAGAACTTCTGCAGAAGGGACAGTCAGCCCCACTCAATCTGAACCTACTGCTTACCTTGTTGGGAAGAAATAAAATTTGAGTATCCAGCAGGGGCTGAGGGATTAGGCTCTGGAGTAGGGGCCATAATTCCTGTACTGAGTTACTGCCCAAGAGAACCCTGAAGTAGGGGGTTCCACTAATGTTGTATTCCCAACCCCAGATGCCCTAACCCAACAAGCTTGCAACCTGTAGAGGGTTGGTTAGGTGAGGCCAGTCTTTCAACAGAAGACTCTGGAAAGATCAGGCAGCTGCAAGAGGAGGTAGAGCAGCTGAAAAGTGGGGGGAAATCTTACAGAGCCTAGAAGAGGCTCCCAGACAGCATTGCAGCTTTTACGGAGCTGCTGCCAGCTCTAAGCAGGAGGAAGCTAATTCTTATACACAGATTAGCCCCTCCTACATACCCTGGCACAAAAAATGCTGACACAAACAGCAAAAGGAGCAGTAGCTGCAGACAAGTAGCCCACAGTGGATTACAAACAACAGCTGACGCCAACCCAAGAAGATCTAGAACCAACAGAACTAGTAGCTGGAGGCAGACAACACCAACCCTAGACTCAGCTAGTTACACAAGCAGCCATGCCAAAGGAGGAGTCTATATACACACAAAATGGGCACACAGAGAAATGCAATCCAAATAACTCAACAAGAGAAATCCTCAGAAAAAGAACTGAATGAGATGGAAGTAACCAAACTACCAGATTCAGAGTTTAAAACAATGATTTTTAGTATGCTCAAGGATCTTAGAGCAACAGTGGATGGTCATAAATAGTACCTAAATAAAGAGATAGCAAGCATCAAAAAGGACACTGAAATCATAAAAAAGAACCCGTCAGAAATGACAAATACAATATCAGAAATGAAGACTGCACTAGAAGGCATCAATAGCAGGCTGGATGAAGCAGAGGATAGAATCAGCGATTTAGAGGACAAGATAAATGATTTAAAGCACAGAAGCAGCAGCAAAATGAAAAGAGGCTCAAAAAGTCTAAGGAAACTCTGAGAGACCTCTGTGACAACATGAAGAGAAACAACATCTACATCACAGGAGTTCCTGAAGGAGAAGAGAAAGAACAAAGGATAGAGAATCTGAAGAAATCATAGCTGAAAACTTCCCTAAATTGATGAAGGAAAAAGTCACACAAGTTAAAGAAGCACAGAGAGTCCCATTAAAAAGAAAACCAAGGAGGCCTACACCAAGACACATCATAATTAAAATACCAAAGTTAATAGACAAAAAAAAAATCCTAAAAGCTATAAGAGAAGAGCAGTAAATTACCTACAGAGGAGCCCCCATAAGGATGACATTCAACTTTCCAAAAGAAACATTTGAGGCTAGAAGAGATTGGCAAGAAATATTCAAAGTGATGCAAAACAAGAATCTACAACCAAGACTTCTTTATCCAGCAAGGCTAGCATTTAAAATTGAAAAAGAAATAAAAAGCTTCCCAGACAAAAAAAAAAAAAAAAAGAAAAATTTATTACAACCAAACCAGTACTGCAAGAAATGTAAAGGGGCCTGTGGTAAACAGAGCAAAGGAAGAAAAAAAATCTACAAAAAAAAGTATTGTAGATTTAAGGAATAAAATGGCAATAAACAACAACATATCAATAATAACCTTCAATGTAAATGGATTAAATGCTCCAATCAAAAGACATAGGGTAGCTGAATGGATAAGAAAACAGTACCCATACATATGCTGTCTACAAGAGACTCTACTCAGAACAAAAGATACACATAGGCTGAGAGAGAAGAGATGGAAAAAAGTATTTCACACAAATGGTAAGGAAAAAAACAGCTGGGGTAGCAATACTTATATCTGACAAATAAGACTTTAAAACAAAAGCTTAAGGGATAAAGAAGGTCACTACATAATGATAAAGGGAGCAATCCAACAGGAGGATATAACTATTATAAATATCTGTGCACCTAATATAAGAGCACCTAAATATATAAAGCAGATTTTGATGGACATAAAGGGCAAGATCAATAGCAATATTTTAATAGTAGGAGATTTTAATACTCCACTAACATCAATGGATAAATCCTCTAGACAGAAAATTAACAAAGAAATAGCAGCTTTAAATGACACACTAGATCAACTGGATATGATAGATATCTTCATAATCTTTTACCCCAAAACAGCAGAACATACATTTTTTTAAGTGCTCATGGAAAATTCTCTAGGATAGACCACATGTTAGGGCACAAAAGTGGGCTCAACAAATTTAAGAAGATTGAAATCCTATCAAGCATATTCTCTGACCACAATGGCATGAAACTAGAAATCAACCAAAACAGAAAAACTGAAAAATACTCAAACACTTGGAAACTAAATAGCATGTTACTAAATACCGAATGGGTTAACAATGAGCTCAAGGAAGAAATAAAAAATTTTCTTGAAACACATAAAAATGAACATATAACAACTCAAAATTTATGAGACACAGCAAAAGCAGTTCTGAGAGGGAAGTTCATAGCACTACAGCATACCTTAAGAAGCTAGAAAAAGCTTAAATAAACAACTTAACCCTGCAGCTAAAAGTACTAGAAAAAGAACAACAAATAAAGCACAGAAGAAGTAGAAACAAAGAAATACTAAAGATCTGAGCAGAAAAAAATGACATAGAGGCTAAAAAAACAACCCAGAAGATCAATGAAACCAAGAACTGGTTCTTTGAAAAGGCAAACAAGACGATGAACCTTTAACTAGACTCACCAAAAAAAAAAGAGAGAGAGAGAGAGAGAGAGAGAGAGAGAGAGAGGACTCAAATAAATAAAATTAGAAATGAAAGTTGGGAAGTAACAACTGACACCACAGAAATACAAAGAATTGTAAAAAAAAAAAAAATACTATGAAAATCTGTATTCCAAAAAATTGGGCTACCTAGATGAAATGGATAAATTCCTAGAAACATACAACCTTCCAAAACTCAATCAGGAAGAATCAGAAAACTTAAGCAGACTGATTACAACAAATGAGATTGAAATAGTTATCAAAAACTCCCAACAAACAAAAGTCCTGGGCCAAATGGCTTCATAGGCTAATTTTACCAAATATTCAAAGAAGAACTAATTTCAAGCCATTTCAAAAAATTCCAGAGGAGGGAAGACTTCCAAGCTCATTTTATGAGGCAAGCATAATCCTCATTCCAAAACCAGGTAAAGACTCTACAAAGAAAGAAAACTATAGGCCAATATCCCTGATGAATTTAGATGCTAAAATTCTCAACAAAATGTTGGCAAACTGAATCCAGCAATACATGAAAAAAATCATATATAATAATCAAGTGAGATTTATTCTGGGGAGGCAAGGCTGGTACAATATTTACAAATCAATAAGTGTGATTAACCACATAAACAAAAGGAAGGATAAAATTACATGATAATATCAATAAATGCAGAAAAAGCATTTGATAAAATCCAGCACCCATTTATGATCAAAACTCTCAGCAAAGTGGGAATACAGGGAACATACCTCAACATGATAAAGGCCATCTATGACAAACCCACAGCCAACATAATACTCAATGAGCAAAAATTAAAAGCAATCACTTCAGATCAGGGAAAAGGCAAGGGTGCCCCCTTTCATCACTATTATTCAACATAGTTCTGGAAGTCCTAGCCATAGCAATCAGACAACAAGAAGATATAAAAGGCATCCAAATTGGAAAAGAAGAAGTAAAACTATTACTATTTGCTGATGACATGATACTGTATGTAGAAAACTCTAAAGTCTCAGTCAAAAAACTACTAGACAGGATAAATGAATTCGGCAAGGTGGTAGGATATAAAATCAATATTCAAAAATCAGTGGCATTTTTATACATCGACAATAAACTGTCTGAAAGAGAAATTAAGGAAACAATCCCCTTCACTATTGCAACAAAATAAATAAAGTACCTAGGAGTAAATTTAACCAAGGAAGTAGAAGACTTGTACTCGGAGAATTATAAAACATTGATTAAAGAAATCAAGGAAGATACAAACAGGAGGAAGCATATACTGTGATCATGGATAGAAAGAATAAATATCATTAAAATGTCTGTATTACCCAAAGCAATCTATAAATCCAATGCAATTCCTATTAAAATACCAATGGCATACTTCAAAGATATAGAACAAATATTCCAAAAATTTATATGAAACCAAAAAAGAACACAAATAGCCTCAGCAATCTTGAAAAAGAAGAATAAAGTGGGAGATATCAGGGAGATATCATACTTCCTAATATCAAGTTATACTACAAAGCACTATACTCAGAACAGCTTGGTACTGGCATAAGAACAAGCATACAGATCAATGGAACAGAACAGAGAACCAAGAAATAAACCCACGCCTTTATGGCCAATTGATATTTGACAAAGGAGGTAAGAGCATACAATGGAGTAAAGACAGTCTCTTTAATAAATGGTGTTGGGAAAATTGGACAGGTACATGAGAAAAAATGAAACTTGACCACTAACTTACACCGTTCACAAAAATAAACTTAAAATGTATAAAATACTTAAATGTAAGGTATAAAATCATAAACATCTTGAAAGAAAACGTAGGCAGTAAACTCTCCGACATCACTCATAGCAATATCTTTGCTGATTTATCTCCAAGGGCAAGTGAAATAAAGGACAGGATGAACAAATGAGTCTACATCAAACTAAAAAGCTTTTGTACAGCAAAAGACACTATGAACAAAATAAAAAGACAACCCACACAATGGGGGAACATATTCTCCAATACATCTGATAAGGGGTTAATAACCAAAATTTATAAAGAACTTCTAAAACTCAAACCAGGACGGTAAACAATCCAATAAAAAAAATGGCAAAAGAACTGGATAGACACTGCTCCAAAGAGGACATATGAAAAAATGTTCAACGTTACTAATTATTAGAGAAATGCAAATTAAAATCACAATGAGATACCACCTCATATCTGTCAGAATGGCGCTCATTAACAAAACAAGACAATAAGTGCTGGCGAAGGTGTGAAGAAAAGAGAATCCTCCTGCACTGCTGGTGAGAATGCAGACTTGTGCAGCCACTTTGGAGAAGTATATGGGATTTCCTCAAATTAAAAAAGGAACTGCCTTTTGACCCAGCTATCCCACTTCTAGGAATATATCCTAAGAATACCAAATCACTGATTCAAAAGAAGATATGCAGTCCCATGTTTATGGCAGCATTGTTTACAATAGCCAAGATCTGGAAACAGCCCAAGTGTCCATCAGCGGATGAGTAGATTAAAAAGTGTGGTACAAATAATCAATGGAATGCTACTGGGCCTTGAAAAAGAAGAAAATCTTACCTTTTGCAACAGCATGGATAGACCTGGAGACTATTATGCCAAATGAAATAAGCCAGGCCGAGAAAGACAAATATCATATGATCTCACTTATATGTGAAATCTAACGAACAAACTGAACTGAGGAACGGAATAGAGGCAGAGGCGAAATCACAGGGACCAGAGGGACAGCAGTCAGAGGGAAGGAGGATGAGGGGATGGGATCAGAGAAGGTAAAGGGATTAGTGAAATTATATACATAACACAGAAATATAGATAGCAGGACAGCAAATCTTAGAGGGAAGGGGAGAGAGAGTTGAGGAGAGGGGAGCAACGGAGGTATAAAGGGGGACACGGGGGTGGGGGTGGGGGAAGTATATTCAGTGGGACATTTGAATCCATGTGAACACAATAAATTAAAATTAATAAAACTAGAAAATAAAAGAACTGATGGGACAGAGGTAACATTTTCCACTTTGTAAAACATATTTTCACACTAAGCATTGACAAGAAATTACAACATGTTGTCTGTGGTTGGGGTCCTGGGCTGGAGAGCTGATGGAAAGTCAGACCTCAGGACTGCCTCACTCTGAGAGTGTGATGCTGCACCCCCCCACACCTTCTCTCTGCATGAAAGTTTCTGCTTTTGTTTCACTCTTTGAACCTTTGTTCCTCAGAGACCCGATCCCATAGCCAGCCAACCACACTGTTGGGGATCAAAAGCCAACAGGGTCTTTTGCAGCTTAGATTTTGGGAGGACAGAGGTGTGGGGAACTGGCAGTAAGCTGATAGTCTGCCCAACCCCCACCTCATTTGTTCTGCAAAATTGCTAAAGGCTGTTAAACTATGGTGCTGGATTATTTATACTCATGCTACCCTCTATGTCCCCCAGAAAGACTGGAGGCAAGTTTCTTTTGTCCTTTGTTTTAAGAAGTTAAGATGTTATGTATGGTGGGGGTTTTCTGCACTTGGTAAAATTCTTGAGTTGCCTTGGAAATGTGATCAGAGATCTCTTTAATTTGCTAATGGCCCACTTTGCCCTATAAATAAAGCAAGAAGCAGGTGTGGAGTGTGCTCTGTTCTTGCCATCAGCATTGCAGAGGCCTCCTGAGCCCATCCTTTTATTCTTTAAGTGTATTTTCTTAATTCCGCACCAGAACCACTCAGAACCTGGAATTACTAGCTGTGCTGGTTCGTGGCACTACACAGCTACTTGGGTTTGGGAGTTTACAGTAAACAGAAAGGACTTTGAAGTCCAAATTTTAAGACATATGACTGAAATACAAGTTTCCAGTTTACCTTCTCAAGTGTTGAAGTTAACTTTTAAAGCTCAGTCTAAAGAGTTGCTTTTGTCTCTAACTTGATGGGTGGGTCCTGGGAGAGATAGCAATGGGATTCATCTGATCCATGTTTAAATTAATGCTGTGATTTGCAAAAGAGAGAATGCAGGCAGCTATCTAGAGATTTATCTACTAAGAGCTTTTAAAGTAAAATCCACAGCAATGCAAAGGGGAAAATATAGGGAAAAAATGTGCATTTATTTGATGGCAAAACTTTATAAGGAGAAACATAAAGGTAGTTTACTATGTAAGACTAAAATAATAGCAAGATAAGGATATAGTACTTTCACTATAAATATGAGAAATTAAGGAAATAAAAAAAAACTTTGGGTCAAAGTTCTATGTATACATAAACTTCATATTGTTAAAAACAAGACAACAGGCCCAAAATCGAGTTGCTTATGCTAAGCTCCATGTCACCAAACCGAAAATAACTACAGCTCAGTTTTCTCGGAAACAGAATCTCGAACATGTCAGTCAAGAACTGCGGGACCAGCACTCATGAGGTCACTGTCCGAAGGAGCCCACCCACCCCTGATGGGCAGTGCACTTGCCACAGCAATGCTCTTCAGCCCTGAGTGACCTCTGAGTCCTGCCCCCTGCCTGCAAATCTTCCATTGAGCACAGAACCTTCCATTGGCCTGATGCAAATGGACTTTTGCTCAAATAAACTCTTGAAATGTTTACTATGCCTCAGTTTCTCTTCTAACAGTTCTGCTGTCATAAAAGGAACAAGATACCCCCAAAGGCCCCAGCAGCAGCTAGTACCCTGTGGTAGGGACTGTGGGTGGCCCCCCTCAAACCTCCAGCTTCCTTGCTTTCCCATCCTGAGCTTTCAGACTTTATCTGAGCATTTCTTTTCCCAGACTGAACCCCATAACTGGCCAGAGTCAAACTGAGGCCAGAAATAGGACCAGATCTAGGGTTGAAGTGTGTCAACATAAGAAACATCCAAACCTGAAGAGAAGCTTTCTAAGAATATAACTGAGCCAAACTGATAACATTGCCGGGGAGCAAGATCCCAAAGGCTCCTGAGAATGACAGTTTGCAGTTTCTTTTCTTCACCTTTCACCTTTCCATCAGCTCTCCAGCAGGAGGGAATGTAGGACAGATTGGTGGAGGTGGGAGAGAGCCAGCCAGGAATGGGTCCCAGGAGGGCTCTGTGCTCACACACATATATATTTATGCACATATGTGGGTCTGTTTATATGCAGAGTTTACATATGGCTATATATAGATTTGCATTCATAATACACAGGGTGTGTGTGCATGTGTCTCTATGTGTATGCACATTACACAGGTAGATAAATCCTGTTCCCTCTAAATCTTATCACATGTCAGTCCTCCCACTGAATCTCACATTTTACATGATTAGAACACTTTTATTAAGCAAAGTTCCTAACCAGCCTATGACTTCTGGTCACGTCATCTCTGCCTGCATAAAACATTACTAATACTTATATAAGGCTCACAGGTTGAATATAATAAAGGGATATTGAAAAATCTAGTCTCCTAACCATTAGCAAACAAACAAAAAGATCTCCAGGGATAGTGCTCAGCAAATGAAAAAAAAAAGAAACATTTTTTCCATTGCTTTGTTGTGTCTCATATTTTGCAATTTTTGACAACTGCAAAGGGAAATAATTTTTCCTTCACTATTTACACTTCACACCCACTAATGTTAATGAAAATGACACTTGGGAAACAATATCCTCCAAAGTGCCTGGCTGGAAATATGCATAGATGAGTACCAGAGTAAGAAAATGTATTTGGAGTAATTCCACAGCTGAGTAACAAGTTTTCATAAGCACATTCTGATTAAGCTGACCAGTTAGTTTCCTTATCACCCCCCAGGCAATACAGACCTGCTTCAAGTTCACAGGGGTCAAGTGATGCACTAGTTAACCTTTCAAGGCAGTGTAATTTAGTTATTGTTTTTCCCATTATAACACTTTGAGACGCCAGTCATACAATGTATTTGCTTCCTAATCACATGCAATTGACTTATCCCCATAATAAAAGCATTTGGAAATTATGCAATTCAGAACCCAGTGTTTATTTCAGGGCTGCTCTGACTTGTCTCCTAGCGCCAACAGGTTAGAACAATGAGTTATTTTCTCAAAGGATAATGACAACCTCTTGGATACCCACAGGCATGTGGTGGAAAGACATTAAATACAAGTAAGCAAAAATGTATGTCTCACTAGTTGACATCCCAAATGTTCTTTTGTGTGTGTGTGTGTGTGTGACAGAGAGAGAGAGATAGGGACAGACAGGAAGGAGAGAGATGAGAAGCATCAATTATTCGTTGCAGCACCTTAGTTGTTCATTGATTGCTTTCTCATATGTGCTTTGATGGGGGGAGGGGTCTACAGCAGAGCAAGTGACCCCTTACTCAAACCAGCGACCTTGGGCTCAATCCAGCAACCATGGGGTCATGTCTATGATCCCACGCTCAAGCCAGCAATTTTATGTTCAAGCTGGAGACCTTGGGTTTTGAACCTGGGTCCTCTACATCTCAGTCCGATGTTCTATCCACTGTGCCACAACCTGGTCAGGCCCAAATGTTCTTAAACAACTGCAAATAATTTCGCTTTAAATTAACAAATACATTTATTTTACATAAAGCCCTGTGCCTTCTTTTTTCCCCACAGGATTATTTGGTATACATAAAAATAATATTTGGACTAAATATTAGAAATATTTTTATTTATAACTGGTCGTGGCATTATCCATGTGCTGAACACAGCATAACATGCAGAAGATATGGCCCGACTCTGGGCTCCTGCAGCTCCTCGAACACAGAATCTGTTCTCACAGGGACTGGGGCTCAGGCGTGGGGCCTCGGGGCACCATCCCCACTGGGGAGTGCTGTCTGAGGTAGCTGTATTCAAGACATCACTGAACTTCAGTGTCAGGGCAGAACTTCCCATTGTCCTCAGCAGCCCCCAGTACAGAACATCCCACCTGCCAAGACTGCATGTCTGGTTGGTTTTAACTTTCAGTCTTTTTCTCAAAAGCAGTCACATGTGTGCCCTGGCCGGGAATCGAACCCAGGTCTCCTGCATGCCAGGCCGACGCTCTACCACTGAGCCAACCGGCCAGGGCCTAGGAATGCCCTTGTTGATCAAGCTACCCAAAAGAAAATTATTTGGAGCAACCATGACAGCCCGAGCAATTCAGTCTCATACTATTCATCACCAGAACGCTGCAGCCCCATGTAAACAGTTTCAACTTTCTCGAGAAGCAGCACGGCAGATTGAGAAATCCTATCCAAGGGGTCCTATTCTACAATCTGTCCCTTCATTTGGAGTTAACCCTCAAGGACCCCTACCAGGACAGCTTTGGCAAATGGATGTTACTCATATACCTTCATTTGGCAAACAGTCCTATGTCCACGTTACAGTGGATACATATTCTGGATTTATAGTAACCTCTGTCAGAACAGGAGAGGCTGCTAAGCATGTTATAGCTCATTGTCTGTATGCATTGTTCTACTATTGGATTTCCTAAACTGGTTAAACGGACCATGCTCCTGTATATGGAGGAAAAGCATTTACTGTATTTTGTCATTCTTACAATCTTTAAAGTCAAGGTATTATTAAAGTGTACCCAGCAAATATTTTAAGGTCAATTTTAAAAAATTTAAAATGGGGAAGTCATATCCTGGAACTCCTATGGGTCTACCATATCATGCTTTTTACTTAAAAAAAATTTAAATTTCTTTTGAATGCTGATGAACAGGAGAAGCCAAATCTTTTTCTCCTGCAAACTACTACTTTCTTTATTTGATCCAGCTAATAACACTGTTTTGTCTTTTTCCAAATAGCTCCAGATATATGGAAAAGATTTATATAGGCAGATGGGTATCCTCAAACCCCTCAGTGAGATCTTCTGAGCATGGCTTTTAAGATACCCAGAGGCAGAAAAAGCCCAATAGATATCAGGGGAACTACCAGCTTTTAGGATACACCCTTAAAGGCCCCAACGCCCCAAACGGGTCTCATAGGATGCCATCTGGGTCCTGCTTCAATAGTGAATAGGAAAGTCATTGAGCTAAAGCCTGACAGACTTACATGACTCTGCTGTGAGGAAACAGAGACACTGGAAAGTAGGCTTATCCCTTGCTCCTCTAAGGGAGGGTTCAGTCTCTTCCAGCCCTGCTCCAGCCACCTATGACCTAACCTTGCCCAGAATGCTGGGGTTTGCCACTGAAGGCTGAAGGTGCCCAGGGCTGTCAGCCCCATCTACAACACTGTGGACGAGCCTAGGGTATTTCTTCCAAGAAGCAGGTAAACTGATCTCA
This sequence comes from Saccopteryx bilineata, assembly GCF_036850765.1. Classification (NCBI taxonomy): domain Eukaryota; kingdom Metazoa; phylum Chordata; class Mammalia; order Chiroptera; family Emballonuridae; genus Saccopteryx; species Saccopteryx bilineata. Next base: position 82,649,578 of record NC_089492.1, on the reverse strand, counting down.
TTTGCACAAGGGCCACTTAACTATGTCTTACCTGAATAGTCAGGTGTTTTATTTCTCCCTCGAAGATCTCTGTTGTGGGAGTTGATAGTCCTATTTTCCGCTGCTTTGTTTAATATATAGTGTTTCCTTTATTCCTCCTACCTCAATGCCCCACTCATATTTCAGACTGGGATCTACTCCTAATTTAGAGCTTTATTTCTCCCTTTTGCCAACTTCTATTATGAATCTACCTTCGTCACCCAGCTTAGTGTATTCCAAGGTTCTCTTTATCAAGCCACAGTCACAGAGCTCCAGGGAAAAGCAACCTGGTCTCATCTCTCCAGGCAGAGGAGAACAGAAGCTCCATCTACACATATGCTGCAGATGGCTTTTCCAGTCTACTTGAATCATTACCAGTTAGAAGCAGCGGTCATGGGGACTTAGACGTGAGCTGCAAAGTATAGAATTGTGACAACAACTCCAGTGCCATGCGGGCTTTTCCTGGATGTGGACTTTTCCTGGATGTGGACTTTTCCTGGACTCCTACTCCCTGTGACAGCTCCTAACAGACTGAACTGAGGCTGGATTGCATTTTTCAGGGATTTGGCATGGTGTTGGGGCCAACTTGGACTTGGTGAACATGTTAAGGACACTACTCTTTTATGGATTCTTGCTGTATTGGCCAAGAGTTTGCTTAAAGGTTTTAATCACTGTAAAAATAAATAAATAAATAAATAAATAAATAAATAAATAAATAAATAAATAAATAAAAGACTGGATAAAAAGGATGTGGCATATATACACCACGGTATACTATTCAGCCATAAAAAATGATGACATCGGATCATTTACAACAAAATGGTGGGATCTTGATAACATTATATGGAGTGAAATAAGTAAATCAGAAAAAAACAAGAACTGCAGGATTCCATACATTGGTGGGACATAAAAATGAGACTAAGAGACATGCACAAGAGTGTGGTGGTTACGGGTGGCAGGGGGAGGGAAGGAGGGAGAGGGGGAGAGGGTGGGGGAGGGGCACAAAGAAAACTAGATAGAAGGTGACAGAGGACAATCTGACTTTGGGTGATGGGTATGCAACAGAATTGAATGACAAGATAACCTGGACTTGTTTTCTTTGAATATATGTACCCTGATTTATTGATGTCACCCCATTAAAATAAAATTTTATTTATTTAAAAAAAAAAGCAGTCACATGGCACCCCATCTGCCCACAGGCTCAGTGTCAGGAGAGACCATCGCACCACAAGATGTCACATTGACAGTGCCCCAGAGGTAGGCAAACCGAGCCCAGGACTTGGGGAACTCTTGACCAGCATGGCAGGCCTTTGTCCTCTTCTGGCCCTGCCCACCACCCAGCCTCGTTGCCCACCCCCAACCTCTCTCTACCTGAAACCTCAGCCACACTCAGTACCCCCTGCCTCTCTGTCCTTGTGCATGCTGTTCCTTCTGCCTACAGTACCCTCTGCTACACCTGGTCCCTAACTCCTTATATCTACCATCACCAGGTCCCCAGTGCCACCTTCAGCTTGAATTTTGCCCAGATAATTCCTTCCTGTGCTGAGATGCCATCTCCCACAGAGATGGGCTGGGGAACTCCTCCCATAGTGATCAGCATCATCTTTTCACAACACACAGCATACTGTGTGACAATTCCCTGCTCTCTTCTCTGTTCCTCTAACTAAAGGATAAACCCCTTGAAATAGAGAGTTTGTGGTTTATCATAAAATCTTCACTAACTGTTGGGAAATGGTTGTTAAGTAAAAACGTTATTAATAAGTTCCAGAGCCACATGTGTTTCTCGGAAAAAACAATTCCAATCTTGTGAGCAGCACATGTCAGAAAATAAGATTTGTTTCATGGGAAATCACTTTAAACTCAGCATCATTGGCACAAATGCACTTTATGGAGTGAAAATGGCACTTTAATTCTATCTGCCTGCATATATATATATATATACTTAGTGCAGATTTATCAATAAACCTGCCTACTAACATTTAGACAATGCTTCTCACCACTGAGATAGTCCTTGCTGGTGCCTCCCTCTGCTAATCTGCATTTCCATGGCACCAATGCCAGGCCCATCTGTGCCTCAACTCAGCACATTTGGTTACTGCTCATCACTGTGTCCCTGGATACATACATGATGTTTTAAGAAGAAAAAACAATTTTTAAAAAAACAATTAAAAGTAGCTTTTTCCTACATGAAATTAAGACTCTGATGTTAAATCTCAGTCTGGTTTAGCCTTTGACTGCACCAGACTGCTATTATTCTACGAAACAAAATAGAAAAGAATCCAACTCTCCAATGCTTCCTGACACTAAAGAACATTTTTAATGATCTGTTTCCAGAGAACACACTCTCTCCAAGCCAGCAGAGATGGGCCATTTTGTGACAGGAAGGTTCTATTTGTCTGCTTTTGGTTTATTTCTCGCTGATTATCTTATTTTGCCTTTGTTTTCATGGGGGCCTTCAAACGTTCCTGTTGTTATCCTCCATGAAAATATTTACCCTATAGGTGGAGACCCGTGGCTGAGCAAAGGTTCTCACCCCTGCCCACAGTGTGGAGGCTTGTGGCCCCAGGCATGATGGTAGGGTGAAAACCAAGGCTTGTAGACCTGGGGATGTGAATACAGCCCCTCCCTTGGAGGAAAGGCAGAAACTGCAGCAGCAGCAGCTGCCAGTGGTGACAGCAACACCCATACCCGAACACTGGAGGCAGCGGCACAGGGGGTGGTGGGCCTGCAGACAGACCACACCTAAAGAACACAGAGGCCACATGCATTGGACTACAGTGGCCACACCCTTCTTATACACAGACAAAATGGGAAGGCAGAGAAATGCAACCCAATTGAATCAAGAGAAATCCCCAGAAAAGGACTTGAATGACTCAGATATTACCAAATTACCAGATGCAGAGTTTAAAATAATGATATTTAGGATGATCAAAGATCTTAGAACAGCAATAAATGATCATAACGAACAACTAAATAAAGAGATAGCAAGTATAAAAAAGACATTAAAATAATAAAAAAGAATCAGTCAGAAATGACAAATACAATATCAGAAATGAAGATCACAATAGAAGAAATTAAAAGCAGGATGGATGAAGCTTAGGATTTAATCAGCAAGTTAGAGGACAAGATAAATGAAAGCACAGAAGTAGAACAGCAAAAAGAAAAGAGAATCAAAATGTCTGAGGAAACTCTAAGAGAGCTCTGTGACAACATGAAGAGATAAAACATTCACATCATAGGGGTTACTGAAGAAGAGAAAGAACAAGGGATAGAGACTTTGTCCAATCAAATCATAACTGGAGATGACGTCAGAGTAATGGCGGGGTAGGAAGCGATACCGATAAATCTCCCCCAAAACTCAACAAGATCTTCAACCAGAAACAGAAAAACCTATACTTGGAGCTTCCAGATGCTTCGCAATACACCCAAAGGTATGATTGAGTGAAAAATTGGCTAAATATATAACCAAACCCCGAAGGAAATAGGGAGTAAGAAATGCTCCGCCTTCCTCACTAACCTAAACAGGGCAGCTTTCTCTGGTAACTGTGAATATAGAAACTGAGGCGGGCAAAAGGGGTGAATAGATCCAGGCCGCGACACAAACGGCCAAACCAGGCTGTGGCACGAAGATCCAAGCCGAGGAAAATCTGATCCTGTGGCAACCCGGGCAATACAAGCTAACACTCACGCCAAACCCAAACAAAAAAAGACAAGCGGAGCGGCCATTTTACACGGTCTCCTGGTCGGTGCGCAGTTAGTGGGCGAGAATTTCTTCCTAGGCCCTGAGAGTGGGTGCCCGTGTTGCCCCACGGAGAGGCAGGGACAGAGGCATTTCTGTGGGCCGAGGGCAGAGTCTCTGGGCAGCCCCAACACCCTGGGAAAGCCACGCACGGGAGGGAGTGAGAACTAATTCCAACGGTGGAGATTTTCCGTGCTGGAGGGTGTTTCACTCAGAGGGAAACGCGGCCGGCCTCATATCCTGGTTTGCGCTCGCAGATAAGGAGTGAGCGATTCCTCTGAGTGCCTCGGCAGTGCACGCCCATGTTATCGCACAGAGGGGCAGAGTCAGGGGCCTTTGTGTGGGCCAAAGCGGAATCTCGGGCCGCCCCAGCGCCTTGCAAGAGCGGCGCACAGGGACGGAGCGAGACTCAATTCCAACACTGCAACTTTTCCCTGCGGTTGGGGGTTTCACTCAGAGCGTGAGACTGCTGGCCGGATATCCTGGTCACAGACAGTGAGTGAGAGTTTCCTCCAAGTGCCCCGGAAGTGGGCGCCTGCTTGTGTTACCGGACAGAGTGGCAAAGCCAGAGGTCTTTGAGTGGGCGGAAAGCCCGCCTGATTATGCTAGCAGCTCTGACTGACTGAGCCTTACCCAGAGCCCTGTGCTGAGTGGAAATAGAGTGGGGAGTTGCCAGCTCTTTGAGCCTCTTACTATCCAGGCAGAGGCAGCAGCAACCCCATAGCTGGATTATCAGGCTACTAATTGAGGAAGGAAAGACTAGGAGAGAGGCTCCAGGAACACGGACTCTCTCACTGGCGGAGCCTATAAATGCTAATGAGCTTCGACTGCCAACGAGACTAAAGCACAATACATGACATTGCCATAGAGACTTATCAACTGCAAACCTCTACCTGAGCGTGCCAAAGGGGCAGAACCCGGGGTACAGAGTCACCGACCAGGAAGAGGGAGAGAAAAGAAAAAGCAAGAAGATAACCTCTTAAAATCAAGAATAATCTGCAGACTTTATAACCTATCCCCTTTTATTATATTTGTTCGTTTGTTTCTCTTATCTTCATTCTTGATACTTTCTTTTCCTCCTCCAATTTGGCTGATTAACTCTCTACTGGTCTTACTCTCTCCTCTCCTTGAACTACACTACCGATAAGTGTTACATCTCCCATTATCTTTTCTCTTCTCTTCTTTTCTCTCTATGAGGGTTGCACTCCAAAACCCTTAACTCTCTCTCTCTCTCTCCTTTCTTTTTTCTTCTTTTAGTGGTTCCCTCTTTTTTTCTCTCTCTCTCTTTCTTTTCTCCCTCTATATTAGTTTCTTCCTTTCTCCTTTACATCTCCTCTCATTCAAACCTCAATAACAAACAAATTATCTTATCTGGGACTCAAACTTATGTTTGTGGCATTTTGGGGGGTTTTTACTTCACCTTTTTAACTCATTAGCAGTGCTCCCATCCCCGGCTCTCCATATTATCTAGTTCTTGTTCCACTAAATATAATAGTAATTTTTTAATTTGTCCCCCCATTTTTCCATTTTCCTCTTATTCCTCTCATCATAACTCTTAGACAACCAACACCTAAAAGCAAATCATTTTATTCTTGACCCAAATTTTTTCCTTATTTGCTTTTTGTGGGTCCATACGCTCTTTTTTTTTCTTTTTTCTTTTTTTTTTTTTTTTTTTTTTTTTTTTTTTGCCCCTTTATTACTTTTCCCCAATTCAGGCCCTCCATCACAGGCATTGTTTGTTATAATTCACAGTCCACCACAAGATTTTCTCAAGAAAGAGGGGAGAGGAGAGGAGAGGAAAAAAGGAGGGGGGGAATAATTTCCTTTTTTAAAAAATTTTTATTTTATTTTATTTTTCTTTATTTCATTATTAATTTTTTTTAAAAAACAACCCTTTTCGATTTTTTTTATTATTTTTTTATCTTTTTATTCTTTATTAAATCTCATTAATACTATCAACAAAACCACCCTCAGATGCCATTAAGGAAGAGAAAATCGAATATCATGGATACAAAAGAAAGAGAGGTAACACAGCTAGATGAGGAAAAATCTATGGAGAAAAAATTTAATATATTGGAAACCTTGGAGCTAAATGACAGAGAATTCAAGATAGAAATACTAAAAATCCTCCGAGATATACAAGAAAACACAGAAAGGCAATTTAGGGAGCTCAGAAAACAACTCAATGAACACAAAGAATATATGTCCAAGGAAATTGGAACTATAAAAACAAATCAAACAGAGATGAAAAACTCAATTCACGAGCTGAAAAACGAAATAACAAGCTTAGCTAATAGAACAGGTCAGATAGAAGAGAGGATTAGTGAAATAGAAGACAAGCAACTTGAGGCACAACAGAGAGAAGAAGAAAGAGACTCAAAAATTAAAAAAAAATGAGATAGCCCTACAAGAATTATCTGACTCCATCAAAAAGAATAACATAAGAATAATAGGTATATCAGAGGGAGAAGAGAGAAAAAATGGAATGGAGAACATACTCAAACAAATAATAGATGAGAACTTCCCAAGCCTGTGAAAAGAACTAAAGCCTCAAGTTCAAGAAGCAAACAGAACTCCAAGTTTTCTTAACCCCAACAAACCTACTCCAAGGCATATCATAATGAAATTGACACAAACCAACAGCAAAGAAAAAATTCTCAAGGCAGCCAGGGAAAAGAAGAATACAACATATAAAGGAAGGCCCATTAGATTATCATCAGATTTCTCAGCAGAAACTCTACAAGCTAGAAGAGAGTGGACCCCAATATTTAAAGTCCTGAAAGAGAGGAACTTTCAGCCACAAATACTATACCCATCAAAGCTATCCTTCAAATATGAAGGAGAAATAAAAACATTCACAGATACAGAAAAGATGAGGGAATTTATCATCAGAAAACCCCCACTCCAGGAATTACTAAAGGGGGTTCTCCAATCAGATACAAAGAACAAAAAAAAAACAGAGCCACAAGTAAAAGCTCCAAGAAGAACACAATAAAACCAAATTTAAACTGTGACAACAACAAAAAGAAAGAGGGGGAGAAGATGGAGATTAACAGTAGCAAAGGACAATGGAGTGCAAAAGTACTCACAAAATAGTTCGCTACAATGAACAGGGTAGGGACCCTTTTCATTACTCAAAGGTAAGCACCATTGAAAAAACCACCACAGAAGCACATGAGATAAAGAAGATAGCAACAGAGGAAAGATGTATGGAATACAACCAAATAAAAACAAAAGATAGAAAAACGAAAGAGAAGGATCAAACAAGACACAAAACTAACAGAAAGCAAGATATAAAATGGCAATAGGGAACTCACAAGTATCAATAATTACACTAAATGTAAACGGATTAAACAAACCAATAAAAAGGCACAGAGTAGCAGAATGGATTAAAAAAGAAAATCCAACTGTATGCTGCCTACAGGAAACTCATCTAAGTAACAAGGATAAAAACAAATTCAAAGTGAAAGGCTGGAAAACAATACTCCAAGCAAATAACATCCAAAAAAAAGCAGGTGTAGCAATACTCATATCGGATAATGCTGACTACAAGACAGGAAAAGTACTCAGAGACAAAAATGGCCATTTCATAATGGCTAAGGGGACACTGAATCAAGAAGACATAACAATTCTTAATATATATGCACCAAACCAAGGAGCACCAAAATATATAAGACAGCTACTTATTGATCTTAAAACAAAAACTGACAAAAATACCATCATACTTGGAGACCTCAATACACCGCTGACGGCTCTAGATCGGTCATCCAAACAGAGAATCAACAAAGACATAGTGGCCTTAAACAAAACACTAGAGCACCTGGATATGATAGACATCTACAGGACATTTCATCCCAAAGTGACTGAGTATACATTTTTCTCCAGTGTACATGGATCATTCTCAAGAATTGACCATATGTTGGGCCACAAAAACAATATCAGCAAATTCAGAAAAATTGAAGTTGTACCAAGCATATTTTCTGATCATAAAGCCTTGAAACTAGAATTCAACTGCAAAAAAGAGGAAAAAAATCCCACAAAAATGTGGAAACTAAACAACATACTTTTAAAAAATGAATGGGTCAAAGAAGAAATAGGTGCAGAGATCAAAAGATATATACAGACTAATGAAAATGACAATACGACATATCAGAATCTATGGGATGCAGCAAAAGCAGTGATAAGAGGGAAGTTCATATCACTTCAGGGATATATGAACAAACAAGAGAGAGCCCAAGTGAACCACTTAACTTCCCACCTTAAGGAACTAGAAAAAGAAGAACAAAGACAACCCAAAACCAGCCGAAGAAAGGAGATAATAAAAATCAGAGCAGAAATAAATGAATTAGAGAACAGAAAAACTATAGAAAAAATTAATAGAACAAGGAGCTGGTTCTTTGAAAAGATCAACAAAATTGACAAACCCTTGGCAAGACTTACCAAGGAAAAAAGAGAAAGAACTCATATAAACAAAATCCAAAATGAAAGAGGAGAAATCACCACGGACACCGTAGATATACAAAGAATTATTGTAGAATACTATGAAAAACTTTATGCCACTAAATTCAACAACCTAGAAGAAATGGATAAATTCCTAGAACAATACAACCTTCCTAGACTGAGTCAAGAAGAAGCAGAAAGCCTAAACAGACCTATCAGTAGAGAAGAAATAAAAAAAACCATTAAAAACCTCCCCAAAAATAAAAGTCCAGGCCCTGACGGCTATACCAGCGAATTTTATCAAACATTCAAAGAAGACTTGGTTCCTATTCTACTCAAAGTCTTCCAAAAAATTGAAGAAGAAGCAATACTTCCAAACACATTTTATGAGGCCAACATAACCCTCATACCAAAACCAGGCAAGGATGGCACAAAAAAAGAAAACTACAGACCAATATCTCTAATGAATACAGATACTAAAATACTAAACAAAATACTAGCAAATCGAATACAACAACATATTAAAAAAATAATACATCATGATCAAGTGGGATTCATCCCAGAATCTCAAGGATGGTTCAACATTCGTAAAACGGTTAATGTAATACACCATATCAACAAAACAAAGAACAAAATCCACATGATCTTATCAATAGACGCAGAAAAGGCTTTCAATAAAATACAACACAATTTTATGTTTAAGACTCTCAACAAAATGGGTATAGAAGAGGAACTTGGCAGATAATAAGATCTATACTACACTAGTCGCAAGCAGAGACTAGTGCCTCTTCTTCCCAGCCTAAACAGGCTATAAAGTGTGGAAAGCCTGGGTTGAGAGGTCCAACTGAATGCTAGGCGCTGAACAGTCACCTTGACAACAATTGACTCCCACCCCCGCCTGATTACACTGGAGGCCCTGACTGCCAGAGCCTTTCCCAAAGCCTTGCACTGAGTGGGGATAGAGTGGGGATTTCCCAGCTCTTTGAGCCTCTTACTCCCCAGGCAGAAGCAGTTGCAGCCTTATAGCTGGATCACCAGGCTGCTAATTCAGGAAGGGGGGACTAGGAGAGAGAATCCAGGAAAGCAAACTCTCTCATCGTTGGACCCTGCAAACGCCAACAAGCCTTGACTACCAGCAAGACTAAAGCCAATTATATGACATTGCCATAGAAACCCATCAACTGCAAATCCCTACCTAAGTATGACACAGGGGCAGAGCCTGGGGTACAGAGTCACCGACCAGGAAGAGGGAGAGAAAAGAAAAAGGAAGAAGTTAACCTCTCAAAATCAAGAAAAATCCACAGACTTTACAACTTGTTCCACTAATTTTTTTGTTGTTGTTTGTTTCTTCTATCTTATTGCCTTTATTTCCTCCACCTCGGTCCTTCTATTCTCTGCCCATCTTATGCTTCCCTTTTCTTGAACTACACTACCCATAACTGTTACATTTTATTTCTCTTCTTCATCCTCACCTTCCTTTAAGGTTATACTCTAAAACACTTAACTCTCACTCTCTCCTCTTTTGTTTTTTTTTATTTGCTTTATTTTGTTTTTTTCTCTTCCTTTTTTATTTCTTCCTTCGTTTTTCTCTTTTTCTTATTTTTTCCTTTCTATTCGTTTTTTCTTTTCTCGTTTTACTTTCCTCCCATTTAATCCTCAATCACGAACAAATTAGTTAATTTGGGACTCAAGGTTTTTTTTGGCTTTATTTTCCTTTTTTGCTTTTGTTTTTGTTTTTTTCTTGTTTGTTTATTTTTGTGGCATTTTGGGTCCTCCCAACCCAAGGTCTCCATTGTATTTAGTCTTCGCTCCACTTAATACAACAGATTTTTACTTATAATTTTTATTTTTTTCTTCTTTATTATTCTTTTTTTGGTCCTTTTTTCTGGTTCCTTCTTATCCCTCTCATTATATCTCTTAGTTGACCATCACTTACAAACAAATCATCTTATGCTTGTCAAAAATTTTCTTCCTTTTTTTTTTGCATTTAGTAGATCCCTACTCCCCTTTTTTGCCCCTTGAACTCTTCACCCCAAATCAGGCCCTCCATTATAGGCACAATATTTCCCTGAGGAGGGGAGAGGAGGGAAAGAGAAGAAAGAAAAAAAGGGGGAAATAATAAATTATTACTGTTTTTTTTTGTGGGGTGTTTTACCTTTTTTTTTTTTACTTTTTACTCTTTATTAATTCTAATTAGTGCTATCAACAAGACAACCCTCAGATGCCAATAAGAAAGAGAAAATCGAATATTATGGATACAAAAGAAAGAGAGGTAACACAAATAGATGTGGAAAAATCTATGGAGAAAAGACTTAACATATTGGAAGCCTTGGAGCTAAATGACAGAGAATTCAAGATAGAAATCCTAAAAATCCTCCGAGATATACAAGAAAACACAGAAAGGCAATATAGGGAGATCAGAAAACAACTCAATGAACACAAAGAATATATTACCAAGGAAATTGAAACTATTAAAACAAATCAAACAGACATGAAAAATTCAATTCACGAGCTGAAAAACGAGGTACAAGCTTAGCTAACAGAACAGCCCAGATTGAGGATAGGATTAGTGAAATAGAAGACAAACAACTTGAGGCACAACAGAGAGAAGAAGAAAGAGACTCAAAAATAATAAAAAACGAGAAAGCCCTACAGGAATTGTCTGACTCCATCAGAAAGAATAACATAAGAATAATAGGTATATCAGAGGGAGAAGAGAAAGAAAATGGAATGGAGAATATACTCAAACAAATAATAGACGAGAACTTCCCAAGCCTGTGGAAAGAACTAAAGCCTCAAATTCAAGAAGCAAACAGAACACCGAGTTTTCTTAACCCCAACAAACCCACTCCAAGGCACATCATAATAAAGATGACACAAACCAATGACAAAGAAAAAATTCTCAAGGCAGCCAGGGAAAAGAAGAGTACAACATATAAAGGAAGGCCTATTAGATTATCATCAGATTTCTCAGCAGAAACTCTACAAGCTAGAAGAGAGTGGACCCCAATATTTAAAGCCCTGAAAGAGAGGAACTTTCAGCCAAGAATACTATACCCATCAAAGCTATCCTTCAAGTATGAAGGAGATATAAAAACATTCACAAATACAGAAAAGATGAGAGAATTTATCAACAGAAAGCCCCCACTCCAGGAAATACTAAAGGGGGTTTTCCAACCACATTCAAAGAACAAAAGAAAACAACACCACAAGTAACAGCTCCACCAAGAACACAATAAAACCAAACTTAAACTGTGACAACAAAGGAAAAAAAGGGGGGAGAGGATGGAGATTAACAGTAGCAAAGGACGATGAAGTGCAGAAATACTTATAAGATAGGGTACTACAATGAATATGGTAGGTAACCTTTTCATTACTTAATGGTAACCACCCTTGAAAAAACCACCACAAAAACACTTGACTTAAAAAAGGTAGCAACAGAGGAAAGAAGTATGGAACACAAACAAACAAAAACAAATGATAGAAAAACAAAAGAGAAGAATCAAACTAGATACAAAACTAACAGAAAGCAATTTATAAAATGGCAGTAGGGAACCCACAAGTGTCAATAATTACACTAAATGTAAATGAATTAAACTTACCAATAAAAAGACACAGAGTAGCAGAATGGATTAAAAAAGAAAATCCAACTATATGCTGCCTACAAGAAACACATCTAAGCAAGAAGGATAAAAACAAATTCAAAGTGAAAGACTGGAAAACAATACTCTAAGCAAACAACACCCAAAAAAAAGCAGGCGTAGCAATACTCATATCTAATAATGCTGACTACAAGACAGAAAAAGTACTCAGAGACAAAAATGGTCATTTCATAATGATTAAGGGGAAGTTGAATCAAGAAGACATAACAATCCTTAATATATATGCACCAAACCAAGGAGCACCAAAATATATAAGACAGCTACTTATTGACCTTAAAACAAAAACTAACAAAAATACAATCATACTTGGAGACCTCAATACACCGCTGACGGCTCTAGATCGGTCATCCAAACAGAGAATCAATAAAGATATAGTGGCCTTAAATGAAATACTAGAACACCTGGATATGATAGACATCTACAGGACACTTCATCCCAAAGCGACAGAGTATACATTTTTCTCTAGTGTACATGAAACATTCTCAAGAATTGACCATATGTTGGGCCACAAAGAAAATATCAGCAAATTTAGAAAAATTGAAATTGTACCAAGCATATTTTCTGATCATAAAGCCTTGAAACTAGAATTCAACTGCAAAAAAGAGGGGGAAAAAACCCACAAAAATGTGGCAACTAAACAACATACTTCTAAAAAATGAATGGGTCAAAGAAGAAATAAGCGCAGAGATCAAAAGATATATACAGACAAATGAAAATGTAAATACAACATATCAGAATCTCTGGGATGCAGCAAAAGCAGTAATAAGAGGAAAGCTCATATCACTTCAGGCTTATATGAACAAACAAGAGAGAGCCGAAGTAAACCACTTAACTTCACACCTTAAGGAACTAGAAAAAGAAGAAAAAAACCCAAAACCAGACGAAGAAAGGAGATAATAAAAATCAGAGCAGAAATAAATGAAATAGAGAACAGAAAAACTATAGAAAAAATCAATAAAACAAGGAGCTGGTTCTTTGAAAAGATCAACAAAATTGACAAACCCTTGGCAAGACTCACCAAGGAAAAAAGGCACAGGACTCAAATAAATAAAATCCAAAATGAAAGAGGAGAGATCACCACAGACATCATAGATATACAAAGAATTATTGTAGAATACTATGAAAAATTATATGCCACCAAATACAACAATCTAGAAGAAATGGATAAATTCCTAGAACAATACAACCTTCCTAGACTGAGTCATGAAGAAGCAGAAAGCCTAAACAGACCAATCAGCAGGGAGGAAATAGAAAAAACTATTAAAAACCTCCCCAAAAATAAAAGTCCAGGCCCAGACGGTTATACTAGTGAATTCTATCAAACATTCAAAGAAGACTTGGTTCTTATTCTACTCAAAGTCTTCCAAAAAATTGAAGAAGAAGCAATACTTCCAAACACATTTTATGAGGCCAACATAACCCTCATACCAAAACCTGGCAAGGATGGCACAAAGAAATAAAACTACAGACGAATATCTCTAATGAATACAGATGCTAAAATACTAAACAAAATACTGGCAAACCGAATACAACAACATATTAAAAAAATAATACATCATGATCAAGTGGGATTCATCCCAGAATCTCAAGGATGGTTCAACATACGCAAAACGGTTAACGTAATACACCATATCAACAAAACAAAGAACAAAAACCACATGATCTTATCAATAGATGCAGAAAAGGCTTTTGATAAAATACAACACAATTTTATGTTTAAGACTCTCAACAAAATGGGTATAGAAGGAAAATATCTCAACATGATAAAGGCCATATATGATAAACCATCAGCCAACATCATATTAAACAGCATAAAACTGAGGACTTTCTACCTTAAATCAGGAACAAGACAGGGTTGTCCACTCTCTCCACTCTTATTTAACGTGGTGCTAGAAGTTCTGGCCAGAGCAATCAGACAAGACAAAGAAATAAAAGGCATCCATATCGGAAAAGAAGAAGTAAAGGTATCACTTTTTGCTGATGATATGATCCTATACATCGAAAACCCGAAGGACTTCACAAAAAGATTATTAGAAACAATAAACCAATACAGTAAGGTCGCAGGATACAAAATTAACATACAAGAGTCCATAGCCTTTCTATATGCCAACAATGAAATATTAGAAAACGAACTCAAAAAAATAATCCCCTTCACGATTGCAACAAAAAAAATAAAATACCTAGGAATAAACTTAACAAAGAATGTAAAGGACCTATATAATAAAAATTACAAAGCATCATTAAGGGAAATCAAAAAAGATACAATGAGATGGAAAAATATTCCTTGTTCTTGGATAGGAAGAATAAATATAATCAAAATGGCCATATTACCCAAAGCAATATACAAATTTAATGCAATTCCCATCAAAATCCCTATGAGATTTTTTAAAGAAATGGAACAAAAAATCATCAGATTTATATGGAACTATAAAAAACCCCGAATAGCCAAAACAATCCTAAGGAAAAAGAATGAAGCTGGGGGCATTACAATACCTGACTTTAAACTATATTATAGGGCCACAATAATCAAAACAGCATGGTATTGGCAGAAAAATAGACACTCAGACCAATGGAACAGAATAGAAAGCCCAGAAATAAAACCACATATATATGGTCAAATAATCTTTGATAAAGGGGCCAACAACATACAATGGACAAAAAAAAGCCTCTTCAACAAATGGTGTTGGGAAAACTGGAAAGCCACATGCAAAAGAATGAAACTCGACTATAGCCTGTCCCCGTGTACTAAAATTAATTCAAAATGGATCAAAGACCTAAATATAAGACCTGAAACAATAAAGTACATAGAAGAAGACATAGGTACTAAAATCATGGACCTGGGTTTTAAAGAACATTTTATGAACTTGACTCCAATGGCAAGAGAAGTGAAGGCAAAGATAAATGAATGGGACTACATCAGAATAAAAAGATTTTGCTCAGCAAGAGAAACTGATATCAAAATAAACAGACAGCCAACTAAATGGGAAATGATATTTTCAAACAACAGCTCAGATAAGGGCCTAATATCCAAAATTTACAAAGAACTCATAAAACTCAACAACAAACAAACAAACAATCCCATAAAAAAATGGGAAGAGGACATGAACAGACACTTCTCCCAGGAAGAGATACAAATGGCCAACAGATATAGGAAAAGATGCTCAGCTTCATTAGTTATTAGAGAAATGCAAATCAAAACTACAATGAGATACCACCTCACCCCTGTTAGATTAGCTATTATCAACAAGATGGGTAATAGCAAATGTTGGAGAGGCTGTGGAGAAAAAGGAACCCTCATTCACTGTTGGTGGGACTGTAAAGTAGTACAACCATTATGGAGGAAAGTATGGTGGTTCCTCAAAAAACTGCAAATAGAACTACCTTATGACCCAGCAATCCCTCTACTGGGTATATACCCCAAAACCTCAGAAACATTGATACGTGAAGACACATGTAGCCCCATGTTCATTGCAGCACTGTTCACAGTGGCCAAGACATGGAAACAACCAAAAAGTCCTTCAATAGAAGACTGGATAAAGAAGATGTGGCACATATACACTATGGAATACTACTCAGCCATAAGAAATGATGACATCAGATCATTTACAGCAAAATGGTGGGATCTTGATAACATTATAAGGAGTGAAATAAGTAAATCAGAAAAAAACAAGAACTACATGATTCCGTACATTGGTGGAACATAAAAATGAGACTAAGAGACATGGACAAGAGTGTGGTGGTTACCAGGGGTGGGGGGAGGGAGGACATGGGAGGGAGGGAGGGAGAGAGTTAGGGGGAGGGGGAGGGGCACAGAAAACTAGATAGAGGGTGGCGGAGGACAATCTGACTTTGGGCGAGGGGTACGCAACATAATTTAATGACAAAATAACCTAGACATGTTTTCTTTGAATATATGTACCCTGATTTATTAATGTCATCCCATTACCATTAATAAAAATTTATTTAAAAAAAAAAAAGAAGCAAAAATAAAAAAAATAAAAAAGAATAAAGGGGCAATAAACAACTACATATCAATAGTAACCTTAAATATAAATGGATTAATGATCCAATCAAAAGACATAGGGTAGCAATGTGGATAAGAAAACAGGACCCATACATATGCTGTCTACAAGAGACACACCTTAAAACAAAAGATACACATAGACTGAAGATAAAAGGATGGAAAAAAGTATTTCATGCAAATGGAAACAAACAAACAATAAAGCTGGGGTAGCAATATTTTTATATCAGACAAAATGGACTTTAAAACAAAGGCTATAGTAGGAGATAAAGAAGGACACCACATAATGATAAAGGGAGCAATCCAACAGGAAGATATAACCATTATAAATATCTACGCACCTAACATAGGAGCGCCTAAATATATAAAGCAGACTTTGATGGATATAAAGGGTGAGATCAACAGCAATACTATAATACTAGAGGATTTCAATACCCCACTAACATCACTAGATAGGTCCTCAAGGAAGAAAATTAGCAAAGAAACAGCGGACTTAAAGGACACACTAGATCAACTCGATTTAGTGGATATCTTCAGAACCTTTCACCCTAAAGCAGCAGAATATACATTATTTCCAAATGCTCCTGGTACATTCTCTAGAATAAACCACATGTTAGGGCACAAAAGCTGTCTCAACAAATTTAAGAAGATTGAAATCCTATCAAGCACCTTCTCTGACCACAATGGCATGAAACTAGAAATCAACCACAACAGAAAAACTGAAAAATACTCAAACACTTGGAAACTAAATAGCATGTTATAAACAATGAATGGGTTAACAATGAGAACAAAGAAGAAATAAAAAAATTTCTAGAAATGAATGATAATAAGCATACAACAACTCAAAATTTATGGCGCACAGCAAAAGCAGTACTGAGAGGGAAGTTCATAGCATTACAGGCATACCTTAAGAACCTAGAAAAAGCTCAAATAAACAACTTAACCCTGCATCTAAAAGAACTAGAAAAAAACAGCAAATACAGCCCAGAAGTAGTAGAAGAAAGAAAATAATAAAGATCAGAGCAGAAATAAATGACATACTAAAGAAACAATACGGAAGATCAATGAGACCAGTAGCTGGTTCTTTGAAAAGGTAAACAAGATCAATGAACCTTGAGCCAGACTCACTAAGAAAAAAAGAGGACTCAAATAAATAAAATTAGAAATGAGAGTGGGAAAATAACAGCTGACACAACAGAAATACAAAGAATTGTAAGAAAATACTATGAAGAACTGTCTGCCAAAAAAATTAGACAACCTAGATGAAATGGACAAATTTGTTGAAACATAAAATATTTTAAAAATCAATCGGGAAGAATCAGAAAACCTAAACAGACCGATTACAACAAATGAGATCGAAACAGTTATCAAAAAAATCCCAACAAACAAAAGCCCAGGGCCCAATGGGTTCAAAGTGAATTTTACCAAATATTCAAAGAAGAACTAACTCTTATCCTTCTCAAGCTATTTCAAAAATTTCAAGAGGAAGGAAGACTTCCAAGCTCCTTTTATGAGGCGAGCATAATTCTGATTCCAAAACCAGGCAAAGACAACACAAAGAAAGAAAATTATAGGCCAATACCCCTGATGAATCTAGATGCTAAAATCCTCAACAAAATATTAGCCAACCAGATCTAGCAATATATGAAAAAAATCACACACCATGATCAAGTGGAATTTATTCTGGAAAGGCAAGGCTGGTCAATATTTGCAAATCAATCAATGTGATTCATCACATAAACAAAAGGAAGGAGAAAAACTACATGATAATTTCAATAGATGCAGAAAAAGCATTTGATAAAATCTAGCACCTATTTATGATCAAAACTGTCAGCAAAGTGGGAATACAGGGAACACACCTCAACATGATAAAGGCCATCTATGACAAACCCACTGCCAACATCATACTCAATGGGCAAAATTAAAAACAATACCCTTAAGATCAGGAACAAGGCAGGTATGCTTCCTTTCACCACTCTTATTCAACATAGTCCTAGAAGTCCTAGCCACAGCAATCAGACAAGAAGAAGAAATAAAAGGCATCCAAATTGGAAAAAAAGAAGTAAAACTATCATTATTTGTAGATGATATGATATTGTATATAGAAAACCCTAAAGTCTCAGTCAAAATACTACTGGACCTGATAAATGAATTCAGCAAGGTGGCAGGATATAAAATTAATACTCAGATATCAGAGGCATTTTTATACATCAACAATGAAATGTCAGAAAGAGAAATTAAGGAAACAATCCCCTTCACTATTGCAACCAAAAAAATAAAGTACCTAGGAGTAAATTTAACCAAGGAGATTAAAGACTTGTACTCAAAAAGTTATAAAACATTGATAAAAGAAATCAAGGAAGATACAAACAAGTGAAAGCATATACCATGCTCATGGTTAGGAAGAATAAACATCATTAAAATGTCTATATTACCTGAAGCAATTTATAAATTCAATGCAATACCAATTAAAATACCAATGACTTCAAAGATATAGAACAAATATTCCAAAAATTTATATGGAACCAGAAAAGAACACAAATAGCCTCAGCAATCTTGAAAAAGAAGAATAAAGTGAGAGGTATCACACTTCCTGATATCAAGTTATACTACAAAGCACTATACTCAGAACAGCTTGGTACTGGCATAAGAACAGACATATAGATCAATGGAACAGAACAGAGAACCCAGAAATAAACCCACACCTTATGGACACATATCACACCTGATATTTGACAAAGGAGGTAAGAGCATATAATGGAGTCAGGACAGTCTCTTTAACAAACGGTATTGGAAAAATTGGACAGGTACTTGCAAAAAAATGAAACTTGATCACTAACTTACACCATTCACAAATGTAATCTCAAAATGGATAAAAGTCTTAAATGTAAGTTGTGAAACCATTAGCATCTTGGAAGAAAACATAGGCAGTAAATTCTCTGATATCTCTCACAGCAATATTTTTGCTGACTTATCTCCATGGGCAAGTGAAATAAAGGACAGGATGTACAAATGGGACTATATCAAACTAAAAAGCTTTTGCATAGCAAAAGACACCATGAACAAAATAAAAAGACATCCCACAATATGGGAGAATATATTCTCCAGTATGTCTGATAAGGGGTTAATAACCAAAATTTATAAAGAACTTGTAAAACTCAACACCAGGAAGAAAAAAATCCAATCAAAAAATGAGCAAAAGAAATGAATAGACACTTCACCAAAGAGGACGTACAGATGACCAATAGGCATATGAAAAAATGCTCAACTCACCAATCATTAGAGAAATGCAAATTAAAACCACAATGAGATGTCACCTCACACCAGTCAGAATGGCGCTCATCAACAAAACAACACAGAATAAATGCTGAGGAGAATTTGTACAAAAGGGGACCCTCCTACACTGTTGGTGGGAATGCAGACTAGTGCAGCCACTGTGGAAAACAGTATGGAGATACCTCAAAAAATTAAAAATCGAACTGCCTTTTGACTCAGCTGTCCTATTTTTAGGAATATATCCCAAGAACACCATAGCACTGTTTCAAAAGGAGAAATGCACCCTCATGTTTATGGCAGCATTGTCCACAATAGCAAAGATCTATCTGGAAACAGCCCAAGTGTCTGTCAGTGTATGAGTGGATTAAAAAGCTGTGGTACATATATACTATGGAATACTATGGGGCCATGAAAAAGAAGGAAATCTTACCTTTTGTGGCAACATGGATGGACATGGAAACTATTATGTTAAGTGAAATAAGCCAGGTAGAAAAAGAAAAATATCATATGACCTCACTCATTTGAGGAATCCAATGAACAATGTGATCTGAGGAATGGAATTGAGACAGAGGAGAGATCAAAGGGATCAGAGGAAAAGAGAACAGAGGGAAAGAGAATGATAGGATAGGATAATCCTGAAGGGAAGGGTGGAGGGTGCAATTGGGAGGGGGGCAAGGGAGATGTTGAAGGGAATACAGGGAAGGGGGGATGCATTTGGGGCAACACTAGAATCTATGAAAACATAATAAATTAAAATCAATTAAAAATATTTCACTTTTTAAAAACATTCTTGTATGAAACCAGAGTTTAATGGAATAAGGCATTTGCTATTTTTAAAAAACCTGTAGTGACTTTTTCAATAAAGAAAAAAATGCTTTACTAAGCAAATAAAGTTTATCTAGCTAACTATTTAAATATATATATATTTCCCCCCAGGAGATAATTTTTTTTTAATTTTTGAGTATTTTGATTGTGAGGGGGCACCCTATGAGTCAGTGAGGCAGTGCTCAGCTGTAATAATCACAAGCCCCTCCAAAATCCACACAGTCACCTTCACTTGGATTCGTGCTGGTGTTGCTAGAATGAGGGAATCAGATATCCTTCAATCAGCACCTCCTGCTAACAAATAATGACCATGAGTGGAAATTAACAACAGCCATCCAACAATCATGCACCCATAAATTGCACAGAATCTGTTGCCACAAAGGGCATGGAGACAGTTCCGCAGTCTATGAAAACAGATCAGGATTAGATGCATCTTAGAATAGGAACCTCAGATATGACCACCCACATATGCTAACCCAAGGAGATGCTTATTATAACTGCTGACTACTTGACCAGGCTAGCTCTGTGGTGCTGTCCCTATGACTCCTTTTTAATTTTACAATACTGCAAGACAGATATTACCACTTTACACATTTTAGAACTACTCTTGACCAAAGTTACAAAACTAGCCAGTCACAAAATGAGGATTTTAAACAGGTCTTTCTCAATACAAAACTCTTCCTATTATTCTATGGTTCCTAATCAGAGATACCTGTTTTCATTGAGTGAATAACATAGTAGCATGAAAAAGAGTTGATTTTTTTAATGAACTTCCCATAAACTCAAACTGATTTTTTTTTTTTTTTTGTATTTTTCTGAAGCTAGAAACGGGGAGGCAGTCAGACAGACTCCCGCATGCACCCAACCGGGATCCACCCGGCATGCCCACCAGGAAGCGATGCTCTGCCCATCTGGGGCATCGCTCTGTTGCGACCAGAGCCAGTCTAGCGCCTGAGGCAGAGGTCATGGAGCCATCCCCCCACCCGGGCCATCTTTGCTCCAATGGAGCCTTGGCTGCGGGAGGGGAAGAGAGAGACAGAGAGGAAGGAGAGGGGGAGGGGTGGAAAAGCAGATGGACACGTCTCCTGTGTGCCCTGGCCGGGAATTGAACCCGGGACTTCCGCATGCCAGGCCGACGCTCTACCACTGAGCCAACCGGCCAGGGCCTCAAACTGATTTTAAGATTGGATTAAAAAGCAAATCCAACTATACATTGTCAAAAAGAGATGTACCTTAGATTCAAAAACTATCAATAAATTGACAGCAAGGGAGAGAAAAATATAAAATGCAAACAGTATGTGTAAGAGCTGGAGCAGCTGCATTAACATCAGGCAAGTAGGTTTCAAAATAAGAAATATTACAAGAGAGATAGAAGAATATTTTATAGTGATAAATGCATCAGTACACCAGGGACATAGAATAGTCATAATAATCATATATGTATACACATTTAAGAACAGATTATCTAGATATATGAAGCCAAAACTGAAAAAATTATATCCTTTTATTTACAATCAAATGATTTGCAACGAAGGTGTCAAAGCAATTAAATAGAAAAAAAAGTCCTTTCTTATAATGCTGGTGATATTGATATCCATACATAAATGAATAAACTTAGACCTTTATTTCATACCATACACAAAAATTAACTCAAAAGTCCATAGGTAGATGAATGGATAAAAAAACACATACATACAAAAAGAAAATTATTAAACCATTAAAAAATGAGATCTTACCATTTACAACAACAAAAATAGACCTCAAGGGCAGTATGCTAAGTGAAAAAAGACAGAGAAAGACAAACACAGTATGATAATGTATATGTGGAATCTAAAAACCTGCTCATAGATATAGAAAACATATTGATGGTGATTGACAGAGGGGAGGTATTGGGGGTGTAGACAAAATGGGTGAAGGGGATCAAAAGGTACAAACTTCCAGTTATGAAATAAATAAGTCTTGGTGACTATGGTTAGTAATACCATGGTGCATATGTGAAGGTTGTTAAGACAGTAGATCTTAATAGTTCTCATCACAAGAAAAAAAGTGGTAACTATGTAAGGAGATAAATGGTAACTAAACTTACTGTGGTGATAATTTTGCAACATATGCAAATTTTAAATCATTATGTTGTACACCTGAAACTAGTATCATGTTAAATGTTGATTGTATCTCAACAACAACAACAACAAAATCAGACCAAAAGGATTAGAGACCTAAATGTAAGACCTAGAATTTAAGAACTAAAAGATAGCTTTGGAGAAAAATTTTATGACTTTGGGTTAGACAAATATCTGTTAGATAAAACCCCAAAACTAAACCTATAAAAAAATTTAAAATAATAAACTTCATTAACACTTAAAACTTTTGCACTTCAAAAGACATCACTAACAAAATAAAAAGGCAAATTGCAGACAGGAATGAAATATTTGCACGTCTTCTATCTGATGACAGACTTACACACAGTATAAATAAAGAACTCAACACTCAACAGGAAGACAACCAGCCCAACTTACAAAATGGCAAAGGCTAAATAGAGATTTTACCTAAGTGGACACATGCTTGACTAATAAGAACTTGAAAGATTCAGAGTCATTAGTCATAAAGGAAATGCAAATTAAAATCACAATGAGATTTTTTTTCTTAATCCCTTCACCTTTTTCACCCAGTCCCTCAACCCCTCTCCCTTCATTATGGTGATTACCAGAGAGAAATGGGGAGTAGAAGAGGGGTGAAGGGGGGATAAGAGGTGATGGGAGGAGACTTGACAGAAGTGAACACACAATACAATATACAGGTGATATATTATAGAATTATGCACCTAAAACCTATGCAATTTTCTTAACCAATGTCACCTCAATAAATTCAATATTAAAAAAACACAGAGGACCATTAGAAGCCTTTCTGGGGATTATTTTATCTTTTTTATACACAAAAAAAGTTTGTACAAAACTTGCTTGTATAACCAATGGTTCCACATAAGGTCATTCAAAGGTGTAAGGAAGACTGCTTGTGAAGAAGGAATCTACTATTTCAAATTTCAAAACAAAGCAAGCTGTCATAGAAGGCAGAATCAATAGCTCTCTTTTCTAGGTTGTAGTTCTGCTTTTTCCTATAATTTTTTAATGTAGCCAATTTTGTTTGGGGTTTATGGACTTGAATTAATATATTTCTATTATTGCACAAAGTTAGGCTGGTAGGGAAAAAATTGTTTTATTTTTTGCATTATCTTTTAATAGTAAAATCTTGGAACTTAAGAAAGAAAGAAGAAGGAAGGGAGGGAGGGAGGGAGGGAGGGAGGGAGGGAAAAAGAAGAAAGAAAGAAAGAAAGAAAGAAAGAAAGAAAGAAAGAAAGAAAGAAAGAAAGAAAGAAAGAAAGAAAGAAAGAAAGAAAGAGAAACCTATAATGAGATACCACTACCCACCAGCCAGGCAGCCACAATCAGGAAGACAGACAAGGAAAATTGTTGGGGAGAATGTGGAAGAACTGTCATCGTCACTCATTGTGGAAATAAATGTACATGATACAACTATTTTGTAAACAGTTTGGAAGTTTCTTAAAATTTAAATCTGTTATATGGTTTTGCAATTTCATTCCCAAGAATCTACAAAAGAAATTAAGACATATGCCCACAGTGAATGTGAGTGTTCGCAGCTGCAGTAATCACAATAACCAATCACTAGAAACAACCCAAATGCTCGCTGGCTGATAACTGGATCAGTACAATGTGCCACATCTGTCCTGTAACGGGATGTTATTCAACAACAAAGGGGAAGGAAACATTGACAAATATGACAACGTGGGTGAGCCTAAAAGCATTAGAAGCACATACAAAGGACAACACATTGTATGATTCCATTTATATGAAATATCAAGAAAAATGAACTCTGTAGAGGCAGAAACAGATTGTGGATGGATGTCTATGGTCGATGGAGAGTAAATAGAGATTCATAACAAATGGGCTTAAGGTAAACTCGGCAGGTGAGGGAAAAGTTCTAAAACTGTACTGTGGCCACGGTCTTACACTCTGTAAATTCATGAAAGCCACTGAATTGTGCACTAACAATAGGTGAACTTCTTGCTATATTTCAATAAAGCTGTTAAAAAGTACTAAACAGCCAGACCAGGTAGTGGCACAATGGATAAGAGTGTTGACCTGGGACTCTGAGGACTCAAGTTGCAAACCCTGAGGTCACCAACTTGAGCGCAGACTCACCAGCTTGAGTGTGGGATCATCAACATGACCCTATGGTCGCTGGCTTGAGCCCAAGATTGCTGACTTGAGCAAGGGGATACTGGCTCATCTGGAGCCACCCTCCTCCCCCAACCCCAGGTCAAGGTACATATAAGAAAGCAACCAATGAACAACTAAGGTGCTGCAACTATGAGTTGATGCTTCTCATCTCTCTCCCTTCCTATCTGTCTGCCCTTGTCTCTCTGTCTCTCTATTTCTGTCTCTTGCTTTAAAAAAATAACTAAACAAGCAGAATTTCTCAAACTTGGTTGCATATTTGTATCATTTGGGTACTTTTAAGATATGCTTAGGGTCTGGGATCTACTGTCTGATATTCTGATTTAATGTTCTTGGGCTCTGGGCATCAGAAATATTTAAAAGCATTACAGGTGATTCATAGTGTGTTCATGGTGAACAACCAGGGCAAGGAGGGTTTGTCCCTCCTTGAAGCCCTTATTTGACATGTGGTGTGCTAATCTCACCATTCCAGCTCTCCATTAATGTGGCCAACAATTGACTGAACATTCCCTGTATCCCAGTCATGATGTTGGACACCAAGGAGCAAAAAAAATAAGGAAGATTTCATTTCTATCTCTACAGACTCGCAGACCAGGGCCAGAGCAATCCAATAACTGCAGCACTGTATAAACTTCATAACTGAGTGAGATCAGGGTAGCGGAAGCACAAATAGAAAGGAATAGCCAATTCTGAGAAACAAAAGAAAGGTCAAGAAAGGCTTAAGAGAGAGTTCTCTATCCTGGGAGATTAGAAGGAGAGGCAACGGCAGAGGATATACACAAAACAAAGCATGCTAGAGGAAAAGTGAGTGACTCAGAGCAGCCATACATCTGGGAAAGAGGACTGAGAGAGCCCAGGAAGGAGGGCAAGGGAAATCCCAAAGGGTCTCAGCCACCATGTGATGAGGCTTATGGAAATGCCGTGGTCATGCATGTCCTTTAGCCAGAACACCCAGCACTTACTGGATAAGGAGTTGAAGGATGTTCACTTCTGGCCAAGATGGGACAATAAGGACCATATTCACACACACATACACCTACAAAAAACAAACAAACAGAAAACAGAAAAACTGTATAAAAGATTTGAAATCATGGTTTTCAGAAACCGAAATTAGGCACAGAACACCGGGGTCACAAGACAGGGTTGCAGGGAGGTGTGCTCAACCATCACTGTGGTAACCACCCGAGGAGGTTTAGTTCGTGGAGCAGGTAAGAGGAATCCAGGGGCAGGACAGCAGGTGTCTGAGTTGAGGGGACAGTGCCAGCAATTCGAGGAGAACAAGGTGGCTCAAGTTTTGAGGCCTGAGGCCTGGAGAGGAGAAAGAGGCCCAGAGAGAGGACAGAAACCCACAGAGAGTCCGTCTACTCTTCAGCTCAGGGCTGATCAGTCCATGCCCAGCAGGAGCCTAGGTGAGGTGAGGAGTCGTGCCTGTGCTCACCAGGAAGCCTGGAAAATCTGGTCCTTCGTGAGACAGAGTCCACGGGAAAGTCTCATCTTAGTGCCAGGGAAGATGTAGCCTCGAACCAAACCCTTCCCCGGGCCTTGTCTGAAAGTCTGTAAAGCAGTATCCCAACAGACCAAATAGCTCCCATAGTCTTGTCTGTGTCCCACAGCAGTGCTCAACAATGCATGTGGGAATTCAGAAAAAGGCAGCATCCAACAAGGTGAAATGAACAATGTCTAGAATCCAAAGAGAATTACTAGGCATGCAAAGAGACACACAGACATGATCAATATCAAGGAAATAAATCAAACTGACCAGAAACTGACAGATACCAGAATTGGCAGACAAAGACACTGAAACAGTTATAAGTTTACTTTACGTATACCTAAAAAGTTAAGTAGAGACACTGAAGATAAACAAACACTTCAACTGAATGACTAGAGGTAAAAAATGCACGACAAGGTGACCCTGGATGTGAGATCACTGGGGCAAGATTAGCAAGCTTGCACACATAGCAATAAACTGTACAAAACAAAGTGCAAAGAAAAAATAATTTAAAAAACTGAATAGGGTGTCGGTAAACTGTGGGACAACTTCAAGTGACCTGATATACATGTCACTGAGTTTCCAAAAGCATGAGGGGGATGAAGAAATGATCAAAAATGTTT
Source organism: Saccopteryx bilineata (assembly GCF_036850765.1). Classification (NCBI taxonomy): domain Eukaryota; kingdom Metazoa; phylum Chordata; class Mammalia; order Chiroptera; family Emballonuridae; genus Saccopteryx; species Saccopteryx bilineata. The sequence goes on along the minus strand of NC_089492.1, from coordinate 82,623,232 downwards.
CAAATTAGAAAAGAAAGAAACCTTTGAAAACCCAAGAAGGAAAATGAAAACTAAGCACAAGAAACAAAGAAGTTTATCCCTTTTAAAAAATTTTTATTTAGAAAATTAAATTTAACAAGGTGACACTGATCAATAAGAGTACATAGGCTTCTGGTAAAGATTTCTATAGCATTTGAACCGTTGATTATGTTGTATACCTATCGCCCAAAGTCAAAGAATTTTCCGTCACCTTATAGTTGTCCCTTTTAAAACAAGTTATCCTAAGGCACGTCATCACTGGACTTTTTAAACCAGTGACAATGAGAAACATGAAAGTAACCAAGGGTGGGAAAGACACTTCACATACAGAAAAAAAGAGATAAAGCAGTTCTCACCAAAACAAGGCAAGTGAGAAGACAGTGGAGTCATATTTTTAAGTACTAGAAAAAATACATTGTCAATAAAAAAAAAAAAAAACTAGGTAAAGGAGAGAATTTTAAACATTTGGGCACTCATATGCTAAACAAAAAGTTTCACACCTAAAAATTAACTCAAAGTGGATCATAGACCTAAATATAAAACCTAAAACTATAAAAATTTTAGGAAAAAGTAAAAAAGAAAATCTTTATGACATTACACTAGGCATAGGTATTTTTGCTACAACACCAAATACATAACCTATAAAAGAAGATACTGTTAAAATAGACTTCATCAAAAATTCTGATCTTTGGCCCTGATCAGTTGGCTCAGTGGATAGAGAGAGCCTCGGCCTGGCATATGGATGTCCCAGGTTTGATTCCAGGTCAGGGCACACAAGAGAAGCGACCATCTGCTTCGCTCGCCTCCCTCTTCCTCTTCTCTATCTCTTCCTCTCCTGCACCAGTGGCTCAATTGGTTTGAGTGTCGGCCCTGGGCACTGAGGATAGTTCTGTTAATTCAAGCATCAGTCCCAGACTGAGGTTGCCAGGTGGATCCCAGTTGAGGCACATGTGGGAGTGTGTCTCTCTATCTCCCCTCCTCTCCCTTAAATAAATAAAAAAAAAAATACTGATCTTCAAAAGACAGTATTAAGAGATTTAAAAAACAAGCCACAAACTGAAGGCGATTATTTGCAAACCTGTGGCTTGGAGTGCTGAGTTAACCAGAATGTGAATAAAGAGCACACTGGGGGATGTGAGGGCTGGTATAACGAGTTTAATTTAGGGGTGAATTCAGTGCATTTAATAACCCAGAGTGTACGGGAGTCTATACACTCCCACAGCCATTAGCTTTAATGAGTTTCACACTGATCTGGAATGATTGGTGTGCTTTCACCATGAACTTCTCTCCACCCCCTCTCTTAATTCCTCCCTACCAACTGGAAGTTCGAATGGCTGAACATAATTTTTAAAATATGCAATGCACTGAAGGTTCAGATATGTAATTAAACAGCTATACATCTTTGTATTTAACAACTCACAGTTTAAAATATTTATGGATCATGTGCTATGTGCCAGGCACTTACAGAACCGTGAAGAAAAAGAAAGACTTGGTCCTTGTCCTCACAGAACTTGGAACTTGTACGGAAGAGATGTCACCAGTTAAGAGTGAAAGATACCACGACAGGGAATGCCCAGGGTGCCGTGGGGCTCCCTGAAAAAGTAATGTTTACTTGTATTTCCATATGACAGTCAGGAGTTACCCTAGCTAAGAGAAGGCATGGAGAAGAGGGAGCAGGTGTGCAAACACCTGGATAAAAAGGAGTCAGTACAGACAGGGCACAGAACACCAGAGCTGTGTGCCAGAAGGAGTGGGCTTGGAGAGAAGTCAGACACCAAACTCTGTGCCTTTGACCTTCAACCTGTACACACTCATGTCATTGATTAACTACCTATCTATTTTCAATTTCTTATTATATTTTTTAAAGCCTAATTTTTTTTAACTCATTGCATGTATTGATGAGAAATTTCCATCTTGCGTACTTCGAAAATTTACAAAAGTCGATTGGGGGGGAGTACAATTATAAATTCAAAGATATTAACATATAATAGCTTTCGTCTAGTCTGGTATTAATTCCAATTAAAACCAAGATGTGATCAATTTTCTGCCAGTTATTAGCCAAATTTAATTCCTAGATACAATCCCTGTTATCTGGGCCTTTAAATCACTTTATAAATAACTGCATGATCCATTTGAGAGGCCAGACAGAGAAGGCAGGGGAGCTCAAGCTACTCGAAATCACTGCACAGACAGAAGCCATGTCTCATGGGAGAGACCCAGAGCTAGCAGCCTGGCCGCCTATAGCAGGCAGCTCTCCAGCAGGGAAGCATGGAGGCAGGACAAGGCAGGCTTCCCAGAGAAGATGCATATGCATTGGATCTGCCTGGAGAGCCAGGTACTGTGGGGATGGCTTTGGAGAAAAGGGCGGAAACACACCATCTTTAGATTCCAGGCTGAGAGATTTACATTCCATTCTTCATGTCTATGGGTACTCACTGACATTTTTTTTTAAAGGGAATTAACCATTTCCATCAGGGTTAAAATGCCATTGATTTACGAGGTATGCATATTGCAGAACACGAATTATAAGATGCATCGTACCAGTATCAGAGACAGTAACGTGAGAAAAAATATGGAGTTCAGTATTCATGAGAGTTATTATCAATGGCTCTTGCTATTGATGTCAAAGAAAAAAAGTTCATTTTTCTATCTTTTTCTCTCCATAAATCAGAGGATTCTATATCTTTTAAAAAAGTGAAAGTACAGTTAATGAAAATGAAAATATTTGTGGTGGTGTTCACTAGCATCTGTAACTCAAGAGGTGAGATCATGGGTTTAATGAAGCCAAGGACTTCAGAATTATCCTAAGCTAGCCAGTTAGTCACCAAGAACACCATTTTTACTCAAACCACATACTCTTCACTAGATATCTATTTTGCAAATGTATACAAATACTTCTAACAAAAACCACCAGGCCAAGCAGAGTCACTGAACTGAAGAGCTGGGAAGGATCCCAGAAGTTATGAAGTAAAATGTCCCTCCCATCACTGCCTGGTGTCAGCCCCCACTCAATGTCCTCTCCAGCTGAACCTGAGCCCCCTCAGGAGAGAGGCTCTGCCTCGTCACCATGTGGCCCCTGAATGATACCCTGTGCTCAGGAAATACTGGTGAGCCAGTGAATGGCTGTTCTTTGGGAGAAATGTACTAACCATACAGCCTATCTGTATGAAGAGCTCAAATTGGTGAAATAGTTTAAAAGACACTAAAAGTTATCTCTGGGACCTTCTAATGATGTCTGCCCGCCGCCCACATGCGAGCCTTGCAAATACTTTCTGGCAGCTTCTTTTCCAAGACACATGTTCCTGTGTCACTCCACAGCCGGACACCTATCTTTGTTTCCAAGACTTTCTACTGTCCCCTCTGGGCTACATTGGGTCAGTTTCTCTAAAACTTGTGGCACCCAGGATGAAATATATTTCTTCCCCATTGTTGTCTGCCTGGGCCAGAGTGGACGTTTCTGTGACTAAATCTTTCCAAGTCCTTCACACCTCATGAAAATCACATCAAATGGCAAGATAACACGGAGGAGGCCACACAAGTAGGTACCACAAACTCCTCCTAGGAGCTGATTAGTCTGTTAAGGAACCTCTGTGAGGGACCAGGACATGGGAAGAGGGGTTCATTCCGTTCCCCACACAATTGGACCCTCAGTAGGAGATCTCTGAAAGCTGCCTTTTCTGAATGGAGACTCAGTGAACATTCAACCACCTGGGAAGTTTAGGCTCCCGCTGCATGGGGACTTGAACCGCAACAGTGATCAGAATGTAAATGCAGATACGGTAACTTAGCATTTGAAATGGGGAATGGGTTTGATTGCCCTCAGAGATTTTTTTTTTTAAATAAATTGCTTTTACTTTTATGGCAATACTGGATCACGAACCCATTCACCTTATCATTGCGTAATGAGACCTCTAAAACAAGCCATAAAAATACTTTGCTTGCAATGCTATTTTTAGAAACTCCAATCTTATGGAAAAATCTTTCTCACTATTAAAAACATTTGTAACTCTTCAAGAATCTTAGAAAAGAAAGAATTCCCATACACTTAAGATCCGATGATAATTATAAAAATCAAGGGATTGGAAGACAGTAGTGAGAAGTATTTTTTCAAGTTACTTAAAATCTGGCACTAAAAAAAGTAGAATGTAATCTAGAAATGGCTGAAAGTAGTCTGAAAAGAGACATTGTTTTGACATGACAGTCTGGGAGGTAGACCAATAATAGTTCCAAGAAAAATATTTTCCATGAAATTATATTTCTTCTATTGAAAATATATAGAATAAAAATCCTACCTTAAAACACTAAAAAGTAAACTTTAAGAATTAATAGTGAATGCAATTTAAGAGAAAAATAATAACCTATTTTTTTAACCATCAGATTATACAAAGTTGATAGCATTCATAGTTGATGAGAATAAGTCATCATCAGACTTTGTCATTTGAGGACAAGTTGCTATACTGTTGAAGAAATCACCTGGAAATGTGTAGTATAATATAAAAGATGCATACTACTGAACTAGCAATACTACTTTTGTATCTAAGATGGGTGTATGAGGTGTTTGTTGCAGTATTATTTGTCCCAGTAAAAACTAGAAATAATCTGAATGTCTTTAGTTATTATGGTAAAGCAACGAAAAATATTATTTGACTGTAAAAAAAGAAGGTATAAATTAGACATTGATGTGAATACTAGATGGATGATCTTGAATTTAAAATAAGAAACTACAGAGTAATATAAAGACTATAGTCTTTTCTGAAAAACCAAATAACAACAACATATGAGTGTAATTGTATGCTTGTACAAGCATAAGCTTTTGATGCTTATTTCCTCCGGTGGTGAAGGTACTAAGAAGTGATTAAAAAGGGAGCTTTAGAGCCCCCTAATCAAGAGCTGCTCCACATAAACATGGAAAGAAGTAAGAAGACTGCTTGCTATTTGCACGTAGGTCCAAGTCATCTATTCTTTCCATCCCTCCCCGCGCCGTCACCACACCTAAATATTTCATGGAAATTCTGGAGTCACTGTAGCTTCAAAGACTTGACACAGGAAAGAGATTGCTTTCTTATATACATATCTATTTCTAATTTTAAAAATTATCATGTACTGCCTGACCTGTGGTGGCGCAGTGGGATAAAGCGTCGACCTGGAAACGCTGAGGTCGCCTGTTCAATACCTTGGGCTTGCCTGGTCAAGGCACATATGGGAGTTGATGCTTCCTGCTCCTTCTCTCTCTCTCTCTCTCTCTCTTTCTTGTTTCCTCTGACCTTTCTGACTCTACTAAACCCAAGTCTAGGCATTGTTCATTGTAAGGACTAGAAAGGGTCAGAGTGCTTCTCAAAATCATTCCCTAGTCAATGCTTCCCCAGCCAGTCTTCAAGGTTTATCCGCAAGCATTGGCTTCCAAGTCCAGACAGTATATTTCTCATTTGAAGATCCTGCTGTGAGTATAGTGGAGATCAGTGCCTTTCAATGAATTATTTTTCCAGGAGTTCTGATGAGCCGGCAAAGTTATTGGTCTTCCATTCCCATGGCAGTTTCTCCTGAGAACCAACAGAGCCCACCATGCGAAGCTGTGTTTATTCTCTGAGCAGTTATATAACTCTAGCTTTAAGTCCACACATGCAGAGAGATTAGGTTTACACACCCATGGTAATTTGTGCAAACTTTCGTTATATCACTGTGTCTTGTTGTATGTCCATTTGGCTGTATCTCAATAAGTGTACGCTTTCAGAAAGCAAGCACTGGGTCTTTTACTTTATTATTTGCAGTGTCTTGCAGAGTCCTTAACATAATAACTACTCATAAATGTTTATTGGGTGAATGGAAATATAATGTTTATTTAGTCCAAGAATACAGTTTTATTTGCCTCTTGTGTAAAACAAGAATACAAGTATTGTTCTGCATAACAGCCTCAGAGACTAAATGTGAGAATCACTTAAGGTAACTGAAGAGCAATTACTTGTGCAGTGCAAACTATTACGGAAAAGAGAACACTGTTGACATAGACCAGCTTTGAAATGATAGGTTTCTGAGGAAAAAAATACACAGAAGCAGTTTTCCAAATTCACTACGGGAAAGAGGCGTAGTCTCAGAAACATGAGTCTGAGAATAAAAATCAGAGCATGGTGGGTTCACTTTAATTCACGTGAAATCTGCATTGGCTGTATTTGGACTTCCTTTTGTGCTTCCACGTTGCTTGTGTGCCCCTGTAATCACAAGAAACATCTTCAGTGGACCTCGAGGTCTCAGAAGATTAAAAGCCAAATGCTACTTTAGAAGTATTTATGTAAACAAGAAATCATCTTAATATATCATTTGTTATATTAAAACGCATAACATGTTTTTCCAACTCTGATGGTAACTTCCAGTTTCTGCAAAACTCTTTAGCAGGACTTGCTCAGCGCAGAGAGAAGGGGGTGGGGTACGTGTTTTTAGCCGCCTGCAAGACCTGGGCGGGTCACAAACCCACGCAGCTATGAGCTTGGACTAGATGCCTGGTTTTCCTTTGCTTTACTCTCTTTCCACACTCAAGGAGGTAAGCACAAGATCATTTCCTTCTCTAACATTTTAAGATGACATGGTTTAATTCTATTACTCCCAAATTATAGTTCTACTTCAAGCGTAAAAGGAACATCATCCCATGGTTTTGGTTGGCCCAGCTTGTTCACACAAACCAGCCTAAGAAAGGTGTGTGCGATGGCCTCACAAGCACGAAGTACAGTGGCCACTGATGCCAACAACGTCGCTGTCCTCGTTCATCAGACCAATCTAATACTTATCGGGTTTCTCCCCGACTTCGACCAGATAACACTTGAGTGTCAGAGGTCACGCTCCCACACGCGCGCACACACTCGCTAGGAGCACCGTTCGCGTGGGTCCGCCCTTCAGCAGCTCTCTCCCTCCACCTGAGTCTCAGAACCTGTGCAGGTGCGTTATCTCCCTGCCATGCTCAGGATTGGGATGTTTTCTGGGCCAGGCGGACGCGGGGGGCTGAGTGTCCCAGCTGGGACCCCCGCCTGCTGCGCCAGGGAGGGGAGGGGAGGAAAGGAGCCGGGAAGGGCCGGAGTGGGCGGGGCGGCGGGCGGGGCGCGGGCGGGCGGGGCGGGGATAAAGGCCGGAGCCGCAGGGGACACGAGGCGCCGAGCTGAGCTGCGCTGCGCTGGGCTGAGCAGCACCGCGGACAGCGTCCGGCCCGCTGCCCCTGCGCGCACCGACACCCTCACGCTCCGCTGCACCATGGCAGAGTCCCACCTGCAGTCGCCCCTCATCTCAGCCTCACAGTTTTTCGAGATCTGGCTTCACTTCGACGCTGACGGTGACTATCTCCTCTCTTACCTGTCTACCTCCGCCCCCCACCTCCAGCCTTCGATCTCATTTCCTCCCTTTACTTCCCCACCCCCTCGCGCTCCCCAAGCTTGCCTCCCCGCTGGCACAACTGTCAACTTGTAAGTTAATATGTTGCTTCTACGTTACTCCACACCATAAACTTTCTTTCCAAGAAAGTGGGGGCAGGGATTAGGGGACACTGCTCCCAAAGGTCCCCTGGCCATGCTCAGCATCCCCACCTCCGTGGTAATCCAGGGCCGGGCAGGAGACAGACTCTGGGGTGTCCAGAAAGACACCCGTCCCGGACGTTGAACGGGGAAAGGACCGGGATGTCTGACACCTGGCGCCTCTGTCCTTGCAGGAAGTGGGTACCTGGAAGGGAAGGAGCTGCAGAACCTGATCCAGGAGCTCCAGCAGGCGCGGAAGAAGGCCGGGCTGGTAGGTTCAAGTTGCAAAGGAGGAAAATATAGTCTATGCTCTCATAAAGAACCAATGTGGTCCAGTGGGTTTCAGGGCATGCAAACCTCTATGGACTGAGAAAGGAGAGAAAGAGGACCTTTCCAAACTGTGTAGGGGAAAGAGAAGGAGAGACAGACAGAGAGACAGAAGGAGAGACAAGGAGACAAAGGGAGACAGAGAGGGAGATAGAGACATAGAAAGGGAGAGACAGAGAGAGAGGGAGAGCAGGGGAAAGACAGAGAGAGCAGTAGATGTAGAGAAAGACAAAGAGAGTAAAGAAGAGAGGGAGAGATAGAGAGCCAGAGAGAGGGAGGGAGAGAGAGAGACAGAGGGAGAGGGAGAGAGACAGAGTCAAAGAGAGGAAGATTCGCTATCGGGAAGAACCGTGCAATCAGAAACCTAGTATTCAAGTCTGGCTTCTGTATGCACTGTACGCACTGCTTTAATAGGGCATAAGAGGAAAGTGTCTGTGTGGGAGACCTAGCAGGTCAGTGCCTCCGAGACTGAGTTTGGTTAGGTCATTTTTAACTTCTCTTTAACTGTGTGAGAAGCAAGGGGGTGGAAAGGCATCTCTGCCCCTTGGTGGTCAGGAAGCAGGTCTGCAGATTATGCATCTTTTTTCTATTTCAGCTATTGCTGTTGTGATGTCGATGTGGTTGAAGAGATGGGAAAATGCCCTGTCTTGGCCTTCCTCACTTGGGGGGGGGGGCATTGAATGATTTGCAACATGACAATAAACAAGAATTTAGCCAAAAAAAAGGTGTTTATTTCTGTCAAAAGAAAGAAACCCAAAAGTTAGGCCAAAAGAAAGCAAATATATTTATATATAATGCACAGACAACAGTGTGGGGATAGCCAGAGGGAAAGGCAGGTGGGGGGATTAGGTGGATGTTGGCAAAGAAGGGAGAATAGGAATGGAAAGACGCTTTGCTTAGGGCAGTGTGCACACAGTGCAGTGTGCAGATGATGTTTTATTGAGTTGTACACTTGAAACCTGTATGTTTTTGCGAGCCAGTGTCACCCCAATAAATTCAATAAAAGATTAAAGCAATTTTAACAACTGAATGTGGTTTTAAAAAGTGATATTCTGATGGCAATTGATGGCATTTTGAAAATAAGTTATATTTGTCAAGTAAAGCCACTGTTCATTAAACAAATGAAAATTCTTACTAATTCTGATTACTTCTTTTGGTCAGAAATCAACCTGTTAAGAAAAGATGTTTTCAGCATAAAAATAAAATATATCCAGCTTTAAATTATGGATGAGATGACTGTATATATATAAAGAAAAATAGGTTAAGAATTTTATTAATCTATCGGGATTTATGTAAGACTGTTTTTTGGAAGTAGCGCTGGATTTGGGCTAGATGTTAATCTTTGGCTTTTTTGATTACCAGTATAAAAAGATTATAAATAACAGATTATATATACAGGATGGGGTAAAAGTAGGTTTACAGTTGTTCATATGGAAAATAAAACAATAAATAATAATACAAGAATAAACTGTGTCTTGTGCACTCACAACTGTAAACCTACTTTTGCCACATTATATACATACAGGTGTGTGTGACCCTTAGCAGGTCATTGAGTTATATATAATTATAAAATTATGTATATAAATTACTAATAGGGTTACATTTTGTTCTATGTGTGATACATCTCTGTTAAACATATTTAAAAGAATCCCAGAGGACTTTGAAATGCCATGTATTACATACAGAACTATCAATTGCTAAAATCATTGACTGAATTTATATAAAATGAGATAAAGCTCTGGGGATTGTTCTACCCAGATTTAATATTCTATAGATATATGAAAGTATAATTGAATAGGATCAGATAAAATAGAAAATGTCTCATATATTTTTTCTCTCCACACCCTCCCTCACCTTACACATTACCATGTAAATAAATTCTTGTAATACTATTATTAGGGTTCTATGTATCTTTGACCAATAAAGCAAAAACAAATCACTTTGTCATTTAAAAATACACATTTAAAATATCTAATTGGAAAAATATTACTTGTTAAAAAATTTCAAATTGAAACACTGTAAGATGCTTCCAGCAGCTAAATGATTATATTTTAATTTTTCTAGAAGTAATTTTAGTATTGATATTTATTTTTATCCTAGAAAATCAAATATTTAGAAATTACACATTTTTTCATATTTTTCTTTTCCTCTTCCCATTTTAATATTTGTACCTTTTGTAAATAATGAGTTTACATTAGCATTTTAAAGATTTTAGAGCTTAATTATTATTTTTTCTACTGCCTGGACTTCAATTTTAAAATATTGGAAACTCTAATTATTAGATTGTAATTCAACACTACCACATCTAAGCCCAAGTTGCGGGATAGTATAAAGTTACCTTGGACCTTGTTTACTGACTGTTTTTATGGATTGTATATATAGTCTTTGGATAGTTAAAATCTAAATAAAGATCTGGAATGAGAGGTTCACATACAAGAAAAATAGTTCACTAGTCTACTGGCCTCATTGCAATAAACCTACTTTTACATTCTTCTTTTTCTTTTTTTTGTGACAGTGACAGAGAGAGAGACAGAGAGAGGGACAGATGTTGTTATGAGTCAGGGGCGCAGAGAGAGAGATCAGTAGATGAAATCATTGTGAACTAGCAAAGGACCACCGCTCGCTCAGGCAAACGGTGTGGAGTTCACGTTGTGTTCTATTTTTATTCCCAAGATTTCAAAACGCTTGTTTACTTAGAAATTGACATAGCATCAAGCATAACCTTTACTTAAAGATACATGGAATACATCTGCATGATAGCTTAATAACAATACAATATCAAAAGGCATTAACTGTTATTGCTTCTATGGTTCCCACAACATTCCTTTCTTTTATCTCAAGGGATAGCCTTGAAAGGAACAGAAATCTTATGAGAATGTTTTACTGAGAAAAAAGCTCAGCAACCGCCTTCAGTCACATAGACCTGTTTCAATGACCTGCCTTCGAGTCACAAAACAATTCTCTTGGCAAGCATTCTTTTTTTGTTGGCTGTGTTCCCATCCAAGGCCATGCAATGGATTATTCCACTACAGACAGATAGGAACAGACAGACAGGAAGGGACAGAGATGAGAAGCATCAATCCTTTATTGCATCTCCTTAATTGTTCATTGATTGCTTTCTTATATGTGCCTTGACCAGGGGCTATAGCAGAGCAAGTGACCCCTTGCTCAAGCCAGCGACCTTGGCTCAAGCCAGTGACCTTGAGCTTCAAGCCTATGACCTTTGGGCTCAAGCTAGCAACCATGGGGTCATGTCTATGATCCCATGCTCAAACCAGCAACCCCACACTCAAGCTGGTGAGCTGGTGCTCAAGGCAGCAACCTCAGGCTTTCAAACCTGGGTCCTCTGTCCAACACTCTATTTACTGCACCACCGCCTGGTCAGACTCTTCTCTCTCTCTCTCTCTTTTTTTTTAGAACATAAAGATTGACCTTATGAGCCAGCTTTCTTTGCATTTCTGGAGTTAGGATAACATTGTTTGGCTCATCATATGAATAATGTGAAATTTAAAAAATTTTGCTAATATTAACTTATAAGTGAATATAATGTTAATGAAGTACAACAACCCAATATACCTTCTAGCTGTTTATACCAAACATATTTAGTTCTTAAATTTGCATTCATTTTTTAAAAGATTTAACTTATTAGCATTATCATTATGTTTTGCAGCATTTAAAACATTGATTTTGACACATTATCACCCAGAAAGCTGACAAACTAAATGTCACATCTGCTCTTTAAGCTAGTGGTATTATATGATTTCAAGATTTAAGAATGAGTGCTTTCTTTTGTTTACTTTAAGGATGTTTATTTCACTTTAGAAAGTTGCAAGCCCCAGCCTTGCAACTTTCACTTTCTTACAGCTGTTACTTACAGCAAGTTGAAATGAATCCATAATAGAAGAGTTTTTAAAAAGATTACATTATAGGGCCTGACCTGTGGTGGCGCAGTGGATAAAGCATCGACCTGGAAATGCTGAGGTCGCCGGTTCGAAACCCTGGGCTTGCCTGGTCAAGGCACATATGGGAGTTGATGCTTCCAGCTCCTCCCCCCGTCTCTCTCTCTGTTTCTCTCTCTCTCTCTCTCTCTCTCTCCTCTCTGAAAATGAATAAAAAAAAACAATAAAAAAAAGACTACATTATAATAAAGTTGCTTCATTACTATCTGCTATCTCAGGTCTACCAACAATATTTACTTTGATTCATAAGGATTTTATAAAACTTGTAATGATATTCAGCCTTGATATAGCCTTAAATTACATTAACTAGTTCATCCCTAGAACAAATGGCTGTTAAATACCATCATCTCTTTAGTTATGACACAAATGGAGACCTTAATTTACTGTGCAAGGACAGAGAGCAGGACATTAGTAAAGGCTGACCTATTTTAAACAGGCTTCAGTGAACGCAACAGGGCTGTTTTCAACGGGCTGTGTTGGACCCTACAGGTTTACAGTCAACCTCTGACTACCAGCTCTGTGTTCAGATCACCACTGCACAGTTCATGGGTCTCTAATCTGTCCACATGCAGAGAGAGTGTAGACGCCACAGAACAGACAGAGGTGGGGAAGCCAAGTGACAAAAACACTTATTGTGTGACTCTTCCACATGTCTCATTGAACTAGAGGTCACAGGTGAGAGAACATCAGCTCAGAAAAATGGAGACAAGGGAATGCTGGAACGGTGCACACGTAATTAGTGCCCTAAAATAAGACCACCAGTGTTGTCCGTCTCTAATGAAAGCCTTGATTGGTCAAGTCTTTTTTTTTTATCTGCAACAAAGTTTTCTGATCTTTCATTTTTTACTTATTTAATCAATGAATGCCACTTTCTTGCTGGGAGCAGTTTTTGCTTACAAAGTGAGTCACTCCTCAACACTCACCTTTTTTGTTTGGCCGAACTAAAAACATATATTATTACCTTCCACAGAGAAACATGTTGGAATAAGGACAATGCTATAGGAAATTAGTACAGCAATCTTAAAGAATCTCTTCTGAAGCAATGTTTAAAAGTACATGAACAGTAATTATTATATTTAAGTTCACTAACGGTTATAAACTGAATCATTCTGATGACATTTTAATAAGCATATTTTGAAAACTAATAACAGAAGATAAATCATAGTGATTGATTCAGAAATTATCATAATTATAACTCCTTAATTAGAAACCAGCAAATACTATATACCAGTTATGTCTTTAATTTTCATGAAATAGTTAATCAGTATACAGAATTCTAAATGGTTCCAATCCTGGCGTTTGTTTGTAATACAGTATTGACACCATCACAAGCTTATTTAAACTTGGGTTTTATTTTTACAGACTTCTTACTTGCTTTTATATAATTTTAGGAGTTATCACCTGAGATGAAAACATTTGTGGATCAGTACGGACAGAGAGAGGATGGAAAAATAGGAATTGTAGAGGTAAGAAACATGTATTTTTCAGACACACTTGTGACAAATGGCTTCATTTTGTAGTTGTGTCCAACTCAAATATAACATGATAAGATCCATTTGGAGAGGCTTATTTTGCTTAAATAACAGGTTATCTTTTGTTCAGAAATATAAGATCAAACACTGTTGGGAAAAGAAAGGAATCTAAGAGTTTGCCGAGTCTGTAGCCTAGATTGAACATGCAGCACTGAGGCCCAGACCAGAGAAGGGACCTGCTCGCACAGGCCAGTCCCCCGCTCCCAGGTGCATAACCATCCCATGACCTTACCCGCCTCTCTCAACACCACACCTGCTGTGTGCATGGTTCATGGGTTTTTCCTATCACTCAGCAGTGCAGAGTTCTCTGTTCAATCTAAAATGAAATGTTTGCAGTCCCTATGACAATGTCATGGCCAAAAGTGGTGTCCTAGTTTCTGAAATTATATTATAAATTGGCAGTGGGCCTTAATGAGTATGTTATAATCTGTTAGAGGTCTCTAACAGTTCAAAATGTGGGTGTCAAATCTTATTCTATGAACCAAGGATGCAAGACCATGATCCCACACCAGAGCTTTCGCACTTTCCACCAGTCTTCCAAATGCTGGTGCCTCAGCGACTCCTTAACATTGCTCAACCTAGTTTTTATCTCTATTCCTATTACAGAAATTGAGTGGACAGCTTTCAGAAAAATTAATAAGCTCCTATTTTAAGATATGCCAAATCACAATCATAATTATGTTCTTTTTATATAACATTCTTAGTGCATTAGATTGTGACATCTGGATGTTAACAACACTTAGCCCTGATTTACCTTTGATGCAGAGAACTAACCTGGTTTTCAAGCAAGTGATAGGACAGCTGTGATGTAATGTGAAATATACTCACTTTTAAGTAGATACTACAAATGGAGTTAAGGAAGGACACACTATTATTATCTTTGTAATTAAAGTATTTCCCTGGAGTCGGCACTTTCTCTTTGCCTCTGTGTAACTCATGACTATATAAAGAGATGGATTTGTAGTAATGGGACTTACAGGTTGAGAAAGAGGCCAGCTGATCCAGATGTGGGATCATGGAGTATAATAAGGCAGCTGAGACAGAAAAGTCAGAGGGAGACAAGTGAGATAATGGGATGGACTAGAAGGCTTAGGTATGCCAGCACATGGAACTTTTGCTAGATGAGACCATTGGGAAAAACTAGCCAAAATTCCTCAGGTTTCATGATGAGGAAACTGAAGCCAGAAAGGTCAAATGATGTGTCTGAGTTCCCACTGGCAGGGAGTGAGAAAACCTAGGTCTGAATCTAACTCCAGAATGTTTTCATCAATCTGCATTCATTCCCATAGGCTCAGGGTTGGGGGTGGGTGGCAGGTAGAGAGGAGGAATCAGGGACCTAGAGGAGAGGAGGCAGCACAGGAGGAGGGGAGGACAGGGGTGAGATATGGTTCCTGTGAATGTCGGTTCTGTCCAGGGTGGTTAAGTTGAGATGAAGAGAGAAAGGAGAGGTTCTGAAAACAAATGGTAAAAAGAGACTGAAATCTATAGATCACAGGTAGAAAGTGGGTCAGGGGAGTGGGTGCACCTACACTTACAAGGTGCCCTCTGGTGTCACAGGGAAGTAGTATTAGGTCAGGTTTATCACTTCTGTTTTTCAACCTGACATAGGGTGTCACTTGCTGAGAAATCCAATTTATAACGTGGGACACAAACACAGAAACCCCAGCCAGCTATGAAAGAAAGGAAAGCCCTATGTTGTCCAAAATTAGTTCTTACCTACCCACTCACATCATGCACCATAACTTCAACCTTTATAGGGGGAAAGGTTGGACTTGCGTATAATTATGCCCACTTAATAGGTGACTTGTGGCTCATTAAAATCTAATCCAAGAAAACCAAATGACATTCATGCAGCAGTCTGCTCTCCTGGTGGGGACAGGCCAGACTGATTGGCTCTAACTGAAATATGTTGTGGGAAGGATCAGGAAACATGGTGGTTAATTTTCAAAGTTCTGTCCTGATAAGGGTGACTTGACACTCTCCAACAACATGTGTGAGATACCAGAAGCACATAAAAGGAGTGTTTTCTTCTGAAGTTTCTAATTACATATCTTTAAATAGATTTTAAAATTCCCACAAACACAATTCAGTAACAAAGGGCTTGTCAACATGAAGACAAAACAGGACTATTGAAATTCTGAGACAATTTAACAAATACCATGACAGTCAAAAATGCTCCAAATTGAATAAGACTAATAACTTTGTTGCAGACTCAATTAAAATAATTAGTGAGGAAGATGCATGATTTAGCAGATAATGGAAATTCTTCTCCCGTGCTCACATGAAGTGTATAGGTGCTTCCCTTGGTGGGATGTGGAATCTGCAAGCTTGCCCCGACCCCTGGGCATGAAGGCACCTAGCCGCCTCCCCGCTCCTGTCGTGTCTGTTTGTCCAGGTCACTGCATCCACTGAATTGATAGATCTAAAAGCTATTTTAGTCTCAGAACTGTAACAGCCCTCCCAGGGAAGCCAGCATTCCTAGCTGTTCTCTCCTCCCACAGTGGATGTGAGCGTGTGAGTTCAAACACAGTGAAGGTGATTTTTCTGGCAGGTTACTTTTTTACCTGAGGACTTGGGGGCATGATGGTCAATGAAATCTGACTTAAAACTGCACTCTGGGTTGATTTTTTAAAATGGTTTATTCAGAAAACTTTTTGATGGAATGTTTTAACTGAGGGTGATGGTGGTAAGGGACCAGCATCTCAAAATCAAGAAAGTGAGGCCGTCAAACTCCAAATCTGGCTCAAATTAAAAGCTATGTGATAGCTGCCTGTCTGCCCTGCGAGCCTTTGTCTCCTGGGCTGTGAACAGGGGTAACATCTGAGTATCTACATCAAATGTGACAATACATGTCAAGCAAGTAGATAAACCCTGGCACACTGCAAAACTCAATAAATGCATTTGCTCTTGTTATTTGAAATAAAAATAATTCATTGGGAAATCTATTATATGCTTCCGAATGCTAAGCCTTTTTTCTACTTCTATATAACTTGTCAAATTATGAAATTTAGTTAGCCTTATCTGTATAGGAGATGGTCTGCCTTCCGCATTTCCTGGACCCGCTTCTCACTGACTAGAAAAAATGTCCCTTTGGTTCCCAAATGTAAAGCGAATGTTTTGCTGATATGTGTGGGAGGAGGTCAGCACGTGCGTGCCGGGATTGTCTTAACCATTAGGGTCACGCCCTGTGTGTGTTGTGATGTGTCTCACTCAGTCCCTGTTTCTAGTGAAGTCGTCCTTCTGGTACTGAGCTCTCTCGCTCTACCTCCCTCCTGCTTTGACCTTTGTGCCTCCCTGTAAGAGTCTTCCCAGGGCGACAGAGCCCCCAGCACTGGGCATAGGCACAGCCCAGCCCACTGTCACAGCAGGACATTCTGCTGACTACAAACATAAAGGGACATGCCAACAGAAGAAGGATGTAGAGACCCATGGCAAGGTTGGGCTCCCTGGGAAGCAGGCCTGCCTTGAAGATGAGCAGTGAGGGGGTTTATCAGAAGTGCTCTTGGGGTCAGTACCTGTCGAGGGAGGATGGGGGCGGGTGGTGAGAGCAGGGCTGGGCAGAGGGCAGCCCTGGGCTGTGAGAGCTTTACAAAGACTTCAGCAGACCTCACAGTGCACTCAAGCTGGGGAGATGTCCCAGGTGTCGAGTAAGAGGGCTGGGCCTTTACATGTCCTTGTGTCTTTGGGGACACAGCTCTCTTCAGCACAGGTCACTTCCCAAAGACACCTGACAGCAGAGGCCACAGCAACACACCCAGCACATGAAAGCAGCTATGGATGGTCTGTCACTGTCCACCCTGCCCCCATCCACAGCTCAGTAATGTCTGCAAAGGGACTGGATGTCCCTTATGCTGACCATAAACAGAATCAGCAGCCTTCGCTAACCAGGTCAGTACAATATTATTGACTGAAATGTTTGCAGGTGCTGGGTAAGGAAACAGTAAGTGAGCACAGACCCTGTCCTCCAAGTGTGTATAGACTAGTAGGGCAGTCAGGCAAGTGGGAAGAGAGGTTTGTTTCCCCACGTTCGGTGACAGGCCACCCATCTTCACAGATGAGTCTCTGGGTGGCCACAGCTATCTGCCCTCCACTCATCCCCTTGACGTCACCCACCTCTTCTCTAGCCCATGGACTTCTCCAGCCCATGAATGCTTTGGAGTTCATAAAAGAACAGACAGGCAGCCCAAGGACTAAGAAATCATTATTCTTGGGATAAGCAATAGGACATTTCTCTGGTCAGTAGTGACCTAGCAGATCTGAGACAAAGGCAGACCTGCTAACACCTGTCATGGGAGACTCTGTCCTCTGCAGATGTGGTCTGAGATGTGGGGCCACCATGTGGAGCAGCCCATCTGGAAAAGGTTGTGTGTGTGTGGTCACAGCAGCCCCAGATGACTCACATAGTCACTGGCTACCTCTTCATGGCTGGTGTCTTATTATCTCTTACACATTTACAGTTAATGTCTAATGTCTATAAAACAGGGTAGTGCACATTCAGTTTGACATGAATAGGTCCCTGAGATCAAAGGATACCATATGTTACATGTAGATATCATGGGTTTTTAAAAAAATAATTAAAACAAGTAGGACTAAATGGCATGGGCAAAGAAATGTACATTTACACTAGATTGAGGAATGATTTTGCCATCTCATTTTGACATTCGGAGATCTCTCAACTTCATGCGAGTTATATGAATTTTAATTTTGAAAAATGATGGTTAAAAGTTTCCTAATTTTACCCTTGGTCACTGCTTATTAGCTTATTCTTTTGTTATTTCTTTTTTTTTCATGTATTTGGTGGATTTTGATAAGTAGAATTTAAGAAAAATTATTTTTTGTTGTTCAAAAAAACACACAGTAATTATGAAAACTCAAGCAATACAGAAAACGACAATGAACAAACATAGTAAAACAAATTATTCGCTATAACTCATAGAAAATGGGTGTTTTCATGCAGTAAAAGTATCAGCCAATCCACCGCATCTATGTCAGGCAGCCCCACAGGGCGTTCAGGGGGTGGAGACACCAAGAGTAGCATCTGCCCTCCTGGGGTGGACAGTCTGGAGAATGTCCACCAAAACCTTGCGAAGTGAATCTCACAAGTCCCCTACCAACAACACAGAGGCTTGGCTTTGGCTAGTTCCTGGTTCCTAAATGAATGCTTATGTTAAAACTCAACCAGGTAGGGACCTTTGTTCAGAATAAATAAGCAGATGTTGTCTAACTCGGCCACACTGAACATCCTTATAGATGTTTGGCCCCGTCCCTTAGTGACTATAAATGGAGTGGGTCTAATTGGAGATATTTCAAAGATCTAAAAACAAGGTAAGTTAAAGGACATTTTATACAGGCATATAGAAGCTGAAATTATTTGCATATAAGGTAGAATGATACATTTTATATTAAATTTTAAATTTTTAGTGGATGAAAAAAAATTTTTTTAAGTGTGACTCTTTTCAATAGTTTTGTAGAACTTCTGACTGTATGCTGACTGTAAGGTTAATCTAGACCCCAGGTTCTCGGTCTGACATCCAGGGAGGGATCAGGGTCCATGCCTGCAGTGCAGGGCTCTTCAGCTTCTGGAAATTACAGGTGCAGTGTGTGCGCATTCTTCAATTGTGATGATGCAGCCATTCCAACAGATCCCCACTGTGCTTTCGTACCCGCCACATTTGAGAAACGCTGGGTTCTATTTCAACTTCTTCTTTTAGTGATGAGGGTAGAAATGGCCCAGGGAGTTGTGGGGACCACAGCTAATTAGCAGCTGAGCCAAGAATAGAACCGGGTTGCAGGGAGGCCATCCATCCACTCCCTCCCTCCCTGCACACAAGAGATAGATTATATTCATCTTAGAATGGGAGCTGAGCCCTTTTTTCTATAAAAAAAAAAAAAAAAAAAAAAAGGAGCATTGAAGTTATGAAATGAGTTCTAAGGAGAAATGTCACAGGTTCATGAAAGGGGGTTATGAAATAAGCCCAATCCCTGTGTTCAAGCAGCGGACGTCCCTGTCACTCCTCAGTATTACTGTTGATCAGAGTTGTCCTCTCCACCTCTTGCTAGAGCCTCAGAGTTGCCTTGAGCTCATCTTCCTCCTCGAACTTGGGCATATGCTCCTTCTTGGGGTTCCCTGCCTGCGTGCACACCTCTGTTTCTTTCCTGCTCCGTGCAGTGCAGGACTCATGCACCGCATCCTGTGTCCTCGAGAGGGACTTGTGTCAGAGCAGAGGGAGATGCCAGCCACTGGCTGCACTGTGTGAGGTCCAGCAGGTGGAGTGGCCGGCTGCAGCCACCGTCCTGGCCAGAGAACAGCCCAGCGGGGAGAGCCTTGCCAGGAACACGGTGGCTCTCTAGGAGCAACGAATAAGGAAGGGACAGTCGAGTCCAACGTATCTCTTCTCCTGGTCTCTAGGCAGTGAAGCCACCCCCAGTGGCACGCCCACCAGGGGAAACTGGGCAGCCGCAAACGCCACAGATGTGCCGCGGCCGCTCACACACTTCCTAAATCTTTTGCAGCTGGCTCACGTACTACCCACGGAGGAGAACTTCCTGCTGCTGTTCCGATGCCAGCAGCTGAAGTCCTGCGAGGAGTTCATGAAGGTAAGAGACAGAGGTCACGGGGCGGAGTCGGCGGACGCTGCTCAGAGCCGGGAGAGGGCGGGCTTGTTTTCACCTGTTCTTTTCCTTGTTCACGATTACAGACATGGAGGAAGTATGACACTGACCACAGTGGCTTCATAGAAACTGAGGAGCTTAAGGTGAGCAAGGAGGAACCTGTCTGAGTTTCTTCCTTTCAAACACAATCACGAACTCGGTAGCTTTTTAAACGCCTCCCATAAAAAAATTTTTTTTAAAAAAACCGAGGGTGAGCAATGGCGCATTTCACATTGTTAATGGGGAACCAGATCCAAAAAGAGATGGCAGGTACTTGAAATTCTCTCCGCAATACAAGAAATAAGCGCTTGCCTAAGCAGGTGGTGGCTCGGCCGATAGAGCGTTGGCCTGGGACACAGAGGACTGTTTCAAAACCCAAGGTTGCCAGCTTGAGCGAGGGTTCACCAGCTTCAGCATGGGGTTGCTGGCTTAAGTATAGGATCATAGACATGACCGCATGGTCGCTGGCTTGAAGCCCAAGAGCTCTGGCTTGAAGCCCAAGGGCGCTGGCTTGAGCCAGAGGTCACTGGTTCAGCTGGAGCCCCCCAGTCAAGGCACATATGAGAAAGCAATCAATGAACAATTAAGGTGCCGCAAAGAAGAACTGATGCTTCTCATCTTTTTCACTTACTGTCTGTCTGTCCCTGTCTGTCCCCACCACCCCTCTCTCACTAAAAAAAAGAAGAAAAAAAAAAAAGAAATGAGCCCTCTCTGTGATGCACACAATTATTGTATAAAAGAAGGAGAACGGGTAGTAAGCTGACTACACCACTGCTTTCCATTGCAATTGGATAGTTTATTTTATAAATTACACACCTATATAAATAGACTTCTATCTCAAGAGAAAGAAAAATTAACACCAGCTCTGTGGGATCAGTTTTATTCCCAGGAGGGAAAGGTGAGGAGGGATGTGAGGCCCTGGTGGCCTCACAGAAAGCAGACACAGGGCTGGTGCTTAGACCTGATCTCATGGCCTCATGGGCTGCACATTCCAACGCCCAGCCTCCTCTCCACAACAGAGTGCTCAGATGTGTAACATATATGATTAATCAGACTGCTGAAAAACACAGCTTGGAAAACACATATCCGTTCACATCGCCCAGACCACAGAGGAGCTGGGGAGGAGGGAGGAAATACACGGAAAGGCCAGGAGATCTGAAACTGTCATCCTCTGGACAAGTCCTTGCATCATTCTGTCTGATTTTTACATCTGTACTATGGGGAGGATAACGATGCCTTCCTCTCGGATTTATTGTGAAGCTCCTGTGACATGTTGCACGTGAAAGATTTTGTGACATTCAAGGAATCATACATTCTATCACCCAGGAACCCAATAATTTACTAGCCTCTCAGAAATATGCAAGTGTCTTTCTTTAATTTCTTTACACTGACCCCAGGACTTCTCGGTCCAGGAGACCCTATTTCCACCATCTTCAGAATACAGTGACTCCAAAAAGTACCTTTATATTTATTGAGCACCTACTATGTGGCAGGCATGGCATGGGGTGCTGGAACTGTATTTCAACATGGAATCCTTACAGGAAATTTGCCAGGCAAGTGTTATTATGACCATTATACAAAAAGAGAAACTGAAGTTCAGGGATGCTGGGTAATTTTCAAGATCACAGAGGTACTAGGAAAAGAACCACGTGTGGACCCAGACAGAATGCACAATGCTGTAATGTTTCCACCACCTCAGGCTGTCAGGCCTCTGGCCCACGAGCTGCCTTCATCTTGTAAATTAATATATTAGTTCACATATTAATATGAATATAAGCACAGGTCCTGGTCATGTTGGGCATGGCTCGTGGCACACACAGCTTTAGAGATGAGACTTGGACCTGCAAAATTGCTAAGACATGTCCAACTACAGCTTCTTAGAAATGTACTTTTTTTTTTTAAGTGAGAGGAGGGGACACAGAAAGACATACTCCCCCATGCACCCTGACCAAGATCTACCCAGCAACCCTGATCTGGGGCTGATACTCAAATCAACCAAGCTATCCTCGATGCTTGAGGCCAATGCTTGTACCAACTGAGCCACTGGCTGCAGGAGAAGAGGGAAAGAAGGGGGGAGGTGGAGGGGTAGAGAAACAGATCGTTACTTCTCATGTGTGCTTTGACCAGGGATCAAACCTAGGACGTGTGCACACTGGGCCAATTCTCTATGCGTTGAGCCAACCAACCAGAGTCAAATGTAAACATTTTTAATGCAAAATCACCAAAAACAACGTCTTTGAGAAACTTGCAGTTTAGCAACTTAGAGCTCACATGGTGACAGCTAAGCTATTGTATTTTTGTCCCATTGAATTCATATGAAAATTACTTCAAGTTCATAGCAAAAAGCTTAGCTCATTTCCAACCCTGACCTCCAAATATTCTTAACGTCTCCTTCTTTGTTCTAAATTTTATTCTCAGAAAGAGATTCTAAATAGAAGTCTGCCTCTCTAGGGAATTTTGCAGATAAGTTGACATTCTTTTTTAATGGATCTTTCAAGAAAGCTAATTTTAAGATCTATAATAAAGAAAGCATCACTTGCTCTCAGACCCGACTCTGAACCTCAGTCCCAAGATTTCTTCCAGGCTATTTTTGTGACCGCCATTTTTGTCTCTGATGAGGATATTTAACCCACTTAATCTCTGACAAAAGACTCCTAGGACTCAGAAATGAAATTCGCCCCTAACAGATAACTTTAAATTTTCCATGCTTCACTTTGGATTTGAGGTAAAAATAAATTTACCACCCTGCCCCCCCCACACACACACACAAAGAAAGCCTCCTCTTGTGAAAAAAATGAAGTTACATCAGCCTCGCTGAGCTGGTGCATTTGGGAGGGACAAAAACCTCTGCAGAACCAAAGACACCTCATCTTCCCATCAGGTTCGTGCACAGATCTGCCCATTTCCCACAACAGCATTAGTGTCTTAGATAAGGAGTCAAGGACAGAAAGTACTGGACAAGAATGAAATACTGTACGGGGACTTGCTCACAGTTACCCTGTCATTTTTATGACAAGCTTTTATGCGTCTGTTAAGAAAAATTTACACTCACTCCTAACCTCCACCTGTGAATTAACAGTCATTATTTTCAGCCTCCCCGTATTCATCTCTGTGTTAATACGATCACATATCCTCCAGGGATGAGATGACATCCCCTTATAGTGCCCAAGGTGCTGTGACTACATCTGGAGCTGATGCCAGCCCTCTGGGGAGAGAAGCTCTGGCCGGCTATACATGATGCACTTGAAATCAGGGTCACTGACAGTCGCTCACACAGGTTGAGTACAGTGAGGGGCCTCATGTCCCTGCAGAGTCATATGAGTACTGGGGAGGGTGTCGTTACTTGGAGATGCGTCCACTGAGCTACCTGGGGTCGCAGGTTTTTGCTCAGGTTCCCCCACAGGGCACAATCCAGATACCCTTTCATCAAAATCATAGACATGAGTGTCACTCAGACCAGGATGGCCACTCAGGGAAGGGCAGGCACTGTACCTGTCTAGGGCAGTGTTCCTGCTGGAGTGCCAGGAGGGCTACGTGGTCTTGTCTCCTTCCTAAGTGCCTCCACAGCCCCTCAGAAGGAGACATTCTTTGCACCCCACGGATGTTATGTCTCTTGGCACATGAATGGTAGCATGCTGTGTTACTGAGGAAACTCACCTGCATGTTCTCTGTTTTAACAGAATTTTCTGAAGGACCTGCTGGAGAAAGCAAACAAGACAGTGGATGACGCAAAGCTGGCCGAGTACACAGACCTGATGGTAAGACTGGTATGGTGCTGAGGGCTGCAGCCCAGAGCCTCGCTCATTCCCAGGGCTGCAGGGGTGGAAGTCAGTAACCCGTGTGGGCAGCGCATCACATAGGCACCCTCTCACTAGAGCAACTGAAGGCTTTAGTATGCCAGCACCCGGTCAGGCTCAGTGTGGCAGGCCCTGACTTCCAGCTCACAGACGAGCATTCCCTTTGTGGGGAGCTGGCAGTTTCGTCTATCGAAAGATCGTTTGTTTTTATTAGAAGCCAGTGTCTTTTGGCCACTAAATTCTATAACTTACACATGTGTAAGTTACATTAGATATACATTATATCACTAAAGACCCATTTATTATAGAAGTTCTGAATTCTGAATCAATTTTTATCATGAGTTAGGACACCATAAGTTTTGTTAGAGTTTAATGGGAACTTACATCTACCTTACTCACTGAGCAACTAAGAAGAGGTATTTCTACCTTTTCCTTTTGATTTTTGCTGTTTGAGAATATTATCCTGGTGGTTTGGGTGAGGAAATTAAAATATACATTTGTTCTGATGTTATGGTGAATAGTATGAGTGAGATCTATTGTAGAGTGTTGAAAATAGAGCCAAGAAAACTGCTTAAAACACAATGTTTTAGGAATGAAAGTTCCTGATAAAATCATCCTGTGCCCATGAATTTAATTTATTTCAAGTGAGTAAATGTTGCTAATTTTGACTCATTGTAATGTTAGGACTATAAAGATTTTTCCTGAACTGCTTAAGCCAGGGACCAATATTTTGGCAACATTATTTTAATTGTTTACATCTTGACAATTCTAAGTTTTATTACTCAGATCAGTATATGTTTCTATGTCCATGCTTTAAGGACTGTAAAGTTACAGTGATCCTTACCTCATGGATTTAAATAAATAACCCAGAAAACATAAGTGCATATTATAAAAATTATGTTGTATTAGATTGAGTAAGAAGCTAGACTTTTTAGTTACCCTAAGAAATTGTCTTATAAAGGATTTGATTGAATTTGACATAACTGAGGTTTACTTTAGCTTGTCAGGCTGCTTTTATGTGTGTGGGGGGGAAAAACTTGAGAGCTTAGCTGTTGCCTTATTCACTATACAGTGATATTTATTATAAAATGGGACTAATCTCGAGTTTCAAAACAACTAGAAAAGTTTTCACAGTAAGGAAGTGTCCTCATTTCATCGCATTTATCGTAGCATCAGCATATAACTGTGTCACAGAGGGCAGATTAAAGCGCTGAGTAACTTTGGGGAAAAGGACAATAACCTACATTTATCAATTTTCTGTTTTGTGCCAATCTTATGGGATATCTATTTAAAGTTTCCTTTCCAGGTAGAAATTTGAAGCATCCTTTTTAAAACCACTCAGATGGGAGTTTTCCCCTGTTGGATTGGCCTGGCATATCTGATTAAGTGTCATAAACCAGTTCAAATCTGGGAAGTAAATTAATCAAGAACTAATTATGACTTAAATATATATGTGGGAAATATTTCCCTGTGGGACTAAACTGTGTGATCTGGTGTCCAGTGTCTTGGTACGGATATTAGTGACAATTTTAGACCTGTTGGCCAATGAATTATAAATTGTGTAAGCATCAGACCCTGAACAAGTCTTGCCTTCCACCACAGCACACCTTTCATTCTGTCCCTAAAACAGACCCCACTCTGACCCTAATCACATTCCTTTACAAAGAAAGTAATGCACTTTTCCACATATTTAGTGTACATATTTGATATAATTCTTCTAATATAGCATAGTAGTATTTCTACCTGCCTCCTGGTGCAGGGGTGTGGGTGCTTACGTCAGGGGTGTCTGGGATGTGGTCTGCATTCATATGCTGCGGGACAATTGGAGGCACTCCAGGGCACCTAGCATCCAAGGGAAACTAAAACAATTCCAAATGACTCAAAATTTCTGTTCTCCAATGATTTATTCATAGTACCTTCCTATTGTTTCTTTTTGTACCCCATTATTCTCTAAAAGAGAAAAAAATACTGATTTTCATACTATTGACAGCATCTCCCCCACACCTTGATACATATATGCACGTATTTGCAAGAAAAAGAAATGAGAGTATTCTAGACGCTTAGCCAAGATCATTGCTACTGTCTATTCTGAATTCTAAATTGTGTTTTTGGCAACTACATGAGTTATAGAATTAAAAATCTCCACTGAAAGTTTAATAAATGCTACTTTCTACAACCTTGCTCTCTATATAAGTAATTGGTAACTGAAACTGCTTTATTTTTTATTTTCTTCTTCTTCCTGAAATAAACCACTCTTCAATGGCTCCAATAATGACGTTCCGTCTTCCAGCTGAAATTATTTGATTCAAATAATGATGGGAAGCTGGAATTAACTGAGATGGCCAGGTGAGTTTGGGGACTGTGCCAATGTTATTATTATAAGCTGAACCTTGTCAAAAAATCTAATCTATTAACATAATGTTTTTCTCTCAAAAGATTACTACCAGTGCAGGAGAATTTTCTCCTTAAATTTCAGGTATTTCTCTTTTTTCTTACCATCAATAGTGTTTTCCTTAACAGTTAGAATGTGGGAGAGCTGAGAGAAACAAGATTAAATCTAAGAGCAGCATTCTAACCTCCGCTCTCTTCTCTTTCCTCCAGGGAGTCAAAATGTGCGGGAAGGAGTTCAATAAAGCTTTTGAATTGTATGATCAGGTAAAGGCTGTTTTTCTATATGGTTCTTTAGAATTTGGGAAATGCTGACTGAGGGAGAAACCTTCAAACACAAGGTCTGTGTTAAAAGTGACACCAGCTATTAAGTCACCCAGCCAGCTCATTCTTATCACAGGAAGTGTGTTGTGCTGTACCCCAAATTAGGTAACCTTGATGAAAATCTACACTGATTTACCATCTGCGAGGCTCTGAATAAGATGCCCAACTCCTCTGTGCCTCAGTTTCCTCACTTGTAACAGCCACTCTGCAAGTGGGATCAGGGTTAATCTGGATGAAAATTTGCAGTAGATTGTGTACGTGTGTATGCATGTGAATGTGTGCGCATGTGTGTATGCATGTGTGTGCAAAGGCTGTTTACAAGGTCCGTTTAACCTCCTTTATTTGCTCTAAAGCAAGGGTCCCCAAACTTTTTACACAGGGGACCAGTTCACTGTCCCTCAGACCATTGGAGGGACCGCCACATACAGTGCTCCTCTCACTGACCACCAATGAAAGAGGTGCCCCTTCTGGCAGTGCGGCGGGGGGTGGGGGCAGATAAATGGCCTCAGGGGGCTGCATGCAGCCCACGGGCTGTAGTTTGGGGATACCTGCTTTAAAGTCTCTACTCCTGGACCAACCGGTGTGACAACACCAGGCTGGTCACATGGCTTCCCCAGCCCTCCATGTCCTTCCTCACTCACATGAACACATTAGCGACTGCTTCCTTTAACAGGAGATGTGAACATGAAAAGAAACATTAAATGTGAATTCTTTGAAAAGTTCAAAGTATGTTACAAATGTAGTGTTAACAACAGGCAATTAAGATCTGGAGCAGCACAAATGTTGGGGGTCTGACAGAAAGGCTAGAACTCAACACAAAGGGGACTTTCTGAGCATTCCAGCTGTTTGCATTGTCCCTCACATGACTGTGCGGGACCTGCTCTGTTTCTCCTTCCTCAGGATGGCAACGGATACATAGATGAAAACGAACTCGATGCTCTACTGAAGGATCTGTGCGAGAAGAACAAGCAGGTAACTGGTGACCGTGCACTTACTTCCTGGGCAGAGACTTCCATGGGTCCATCCAGGAGCAACCAACCACACACCATGTTTCAAACTCTAAACATGTACAGAGGAGCAGAGGTAGATTTCCATTCCTAACCTGATTTGGTAACGGGAATTGATCAATTTTAAAACAACCTTGTGGTCACCCACATATGTGTAAGAATGGGACCCAGCTCCTCCCAATGGCTCCACATAAGGAGCAGTTTCCATGTCACATTTCATCCCTTGGCCACGGCTACCTCACTTCCAATGTAACTGGACTGCATGCCCTCTGTGTTCTGTGTAGGACCTGGACAGTAACAGCATCCCCTACTACAAGAAGAGCATCATGGCCTTGTCAGATGGGGGGAAGCTGTACCGGACGGACCTTGCTCTCATCCTCTCTGCTGGGGACAACTAGAGGCGACCACAGCCACTCACTAGCGATACACCGTATCTAAAAATTACTGTGCATTAGGCTGTATTTCCTTTTATATCTGTAAATTTAATTGCGTATAGATAACTGTCCAGGGTGTGTGACACAATGTTTTCCGCTTGTTTCTATACTGTTTGTAATGTACAGTTTTTGTAACTACATGACTGAAAAGGAGATTATCTATATTTAGGCCAGTCAGTACACCTATTAAAAAAAATAACCTGACATATTCTTGCTTTCATCCACAGAGCTGGACAAGATTTCCCTAAAAATTCCACCAGAATTAATTTCTAAAATTCTAATATCTGATGAGTTCACGCAAATATTTCTTTTTTCTTTTATTTAGAGATTAAATATAATGGGGTGACATTGATCCATAAGAGTACATAGGTTTCAGGTGAACATCTCTATATCATACGAGCTATTTATTGATTGCGTTGTGTGCGATTTTTCACCGAAGCATTTATTTCAAACAATCATAAGTCTATCCCAATTTCCTAGCCACATTTCCAGTTATTAGGAGAAATGTGCTTTTGCACCTGAAATACCAAAATATCCATCCATAGTTAGTTAACTGTGGCACTGTGGAGACAAGATGTAGTGAATCAGCAACGTTTCCTACTTGAACCCTCATTCACCTCCTGGTTCAAGGTGATGTGATGATGAGGCGTGCTCGGCGAAGCACGGGTGTGTCTGATTCTGTGTCCACAATTCCAGCGAGCCCATGGTCGGAGAGAATGGCCTCTCCCATTTTCTAAGCTGTGTTCATGTGCTGCAGGTAATTATTCCAGTAAAACGCAGTTGTATGTCATGTTCTGTGTCATCTCTGATTAAATTACATGTGCTGAATATCCTAGTGTCCAGTGTGCGTCCTTCCTGGGTTTTCTTTCCACACAGAACTGCTCGCTCCCACCACGTGTCTCTGCTGCCTCTGGAACATTTTCTAGTTGTAACAACTCTTTTTGCTTCATCACTGAATTCTAATGGAAAGTCCATAGCACTGATTGCTGAGTGTTACATTGATAACTGTGTATCCTGTGAATTCTCTATTTCGTGTTAAGGTAAGCATTTAAATTAATTGTATTTCTATCTGCTAATAGTTTCAAATGAGTTAAAAATAACACTTGGAGAGAAATATTAATGTAATCATTTCACCTGATGGAGACTTCATACATCCTTTGACCCTGAATCACCGTCCAGGTGTCTGTCGCTAGAAGGTCCTACGCAGAGTGCCACGTGGTGGTGGTTATGACATTCTGGCTGTGAAAGTCGTCACATGCCCACAACTCTGAGTGAGTTTGTGGTCCTGAGTTACCTTCTGTGCCCCCATTCATGAATTCAGCATGATTTTTTTCAATTCATAGAAATAACAGTAAAAAAGTGACATGTCTCTTTTCCTCCAAGAACGAACAGAGAGGACATCCACTCAGAAACGAAATTTATGGGACAACGCGGGCAGCCGGTGCTCCGCTGCTGGTGAGTCACTGACGACGAAAAGGACAGTGAAGCTCATCTCTTGTGTTTATGTTGAAACTGACTCTGCACCCATCACAAAGACCATGATTGGGGTTTGGTCGCGGAGGATGGTGTGTATGGGCATGAGGACACAGCCTGCTCAGGGGGACATTAGATGGAGTAGACGTTGGACCAGGTGGCAGAAATGCTGAATCTGAGAACCTGCCCTCACCCCAGCGTCCCTCCCAGTTGTTGGCCCCATGGACAAGGCAACTGTATCCCTCACTCACACTGGGAAGTTGTGACAAAGAGGACGTACCTCTAACCACTACACACAGGAAAAAAGCAGAAACGGAGAACTCAGTGAGATGCCACTGAGGTTGGCTCCCAGCAGCAGGCCTTGTTGTCGGGGGAAGCACGGTTCAGCCTCAGGGACAGCAGGGTCCTCATGGGGACACAGCAGAGCTTCCACTCCTGGTGCCATTCTTTCCCTGGGCAGGGGCCACACACATGTATTCATTTTGTGATACTTCATGATGTGTCCTTTTTCATCCCACATCAAGTAAAAGCTAAACCATTGATGGTATGTAACCTCAGTGGAGGGGACAGTGTGCCAGAGGGAGAGTCTCCAGGATCTTCCCCGAAACCATATAATCCATATAGTCTGTCCTTAACCTATGAT
This sequence comes from Saccopteryx bilineata, assembly GCF_036850765.1. Lineage (NCBI taxonomy): Eukaryota > Metazoa > Chordata > Mammalia > Chiroptera > Emballonuridae > Saccopteryx > Saccopteryx bilineata. Next base: position 82,593,186 of record NC_089492.1, on the reverse strand, counting down.
TATTTACCCCACAGTTGAGAAATGTGAGTCCTTAGGACAAAATTAAAGGGACTGATTTGAGAATGAATCTATAAAGTCTGATTATTTTCACACGCAGGGAACAAAATAACGTCAATCAAGAACAAAAGAAAAATGGGTTTTCCTCCTGGAAAGATGTTTGCAATAGAACCACATCTCATGAAGACCCTATTACGGTTGGTTTAAATCAGGATCCCAAGAATCCAGTCCACTTGGGGAGAGATGAGCCCAACTGACTTTGACCTCAGTAGGTCATGCCTGTGGTTCCCTCAGCTGTCCAGTCAAGGGGTTGAGAAGTGTCTTCCAGGTGTTCCAGATCTAACATGCTATCATTCAACGTCACTTAAATTCCCACTCACTTAGTTTTCCACAAGAAGCATAATGAAATATCTGTTACTCCACACCTGGAACATTTCCTGGAGGTGATTTCATACATTGTCGGACGAGTGATGTTGTTGCCAGTACTCCTCACTGTCACGTTCTGGATATTAACTCTTCCATCAGCACAGCAGAAGCAAGACTCCTAGTGAAGGTACTAACCAGAGCAACAAAGTCGTGATTCTTTGGGTGAACACTGACATGGTTATAGCTCAAAGGTGGTATGCCACAAAATACAGTGACTACGTATCAGGAATGTTTGTTTCTCTGCTGAAGACATTTCTTTCTTGGGGACATGTTTCAGTCAATTGATATCTCATCCCCTCTCTGTCCTCTCCATGTTTGCAAACTCTGCCCTCTCATCATTTGTAATAACTCAAATAATGAAGCAAATGCCAAGAGATGATTACTCCAAGAAAAAGTTGTATACAAACTTGGACCAAAAATTTTTACACTTCCTCATTAAGGCACTGATAGGTAAAAAGGCAAACAGGACACTCACAAGTATAGGAAAGTTTTCAATAACTAATAGTTAAAGAAACACATGTTTAAAGGAGCTATCATTTTTTACTCATGAAACTGGTAAACAGTTTGAAAGTGAGAAGCCCCCACATTGGTAGGGACTAGTTGACACTGGCATTGCCATGCTGCTCAGGGCATCTGAAACCCACACAAACCTAAGCAGTAACAAGTTGGAAATGTACATCAAGGGTCTGTAAAAGCTTCATAACCTTTGATGAACAGTATTACTTACAAGAATGCATCATGAGGAAGCAATTCTAAATTCTAAACTTATGCCCAAGTTCTTCACAGGTTTATATATTATATTGGTAAATAAAAATAACCTAAATCCAAAAATAATGAATTGAATATGATAAACAATGAACTATGAAAAAAATATTTATGAAAAAAAATCAGGATCTGATTCGTCACACAATCTTAACTATTCAAAGAAAAAGGAGCTTGCAAAAAAGGTATTTATAAAGTTATAAAGATGTGAACACAATATTAACCAAAAATAGGGATATAGTTATGTTATAGAATTAGTCGTGGGGAAGAGTATATACTGTAGGGAAAAAAAAGAGAAACAGTTGAAAGAGCTGAAAATGGTTACTATGGGAAAAGATCTTCAAGTGGGCACTACAGTAGTACTTTCCTATGTAAATTATACAAATTACTTTCATATAACTAAAAATTAAATTAAAAAGCAAAGGCTGAAAAAAACATATCAAGGTATGGACAGAAGCTTCCTTTAGAAAGTTAGTTTGTTATCCCTCCTATTTTGTGTTGCCCCGCCATCAGTGACAATCACGTCTCAGGAGCACAGGAGAACTTGCCTTGCAGGTGCGTGTTTTACACTTTCCTGTGTTGTTACTTCTTGCATCTCACTTCATCCTCATAACAGCCCGTGAACCAAAGGTTATAATCCTGCATTTACAATGATGAGACTAAGAAGTGACAAAACTAAAACAAGGTCATTTATGTAGCTCCCGGCACTGTATTTTTTCTACACTGCTACTGACAGCTTAAGGAAGAGGTGAAGACAGGTGAGAGTTGGGGTTAGTACTAAGGGGCTGGAGACTGAGCACCTGCACTGCGAGAATGTGAAGAATAGATGACATCCTAAAAGGCCATGTCAGAGCTGGAGTAGCGGTGAAGTCGAGGCCACTTCTTCCAAACCTAGAGCCCACCGGTCTGTGCACACAGCTAATGCCAGTGCCGGAAGGGTTTTTGTGTGGGCTGATAGCATACACACACAGAGGAACTAGGTGCCTGGGCAGATTCATTCAAAGGAGGTTGGGTAGAAGACGGCCCCTCTCCTGGGCAACTGGGCAGTGGGACAGTCTGTCTGCTGAGTGTGCAATAAGTAAGTCCTGTGAAAGCAAAACAGTCCTCTTTAAAACATGAGCTCAATAGTAGTAGAGTGTTGGCCCAGGGTATGGAAATCCTGGGTTCGATTCCTGGCCAGGGCACACAGGAGAAGTGTCCATTGCTTTTCCACCCTTCCCTCTCTCCTTTCTCTCTCTCTTTCCTCCCTTCCTGCAGCCAAGGCTCCCCTGGAGCAAAAGTTGGCCTGGGTGCTGAGGATGGCTCCGTGGCCTCCGCCTCCGGTGGTAGAATGGCTCCCGTTGCAATGGAGCAACGCCCCAGAGGGGCTGAGCATCGCCCCCTAGTGGGCATGTCGGTTGGATCCCAGACAGGCACATGCGGAAGTCTCTCTGCCTTCCTGCTTCTCACTTCGGAAAACACAAAAATAACAACAAAAACATGAGCTCAAAATTATAGCTACATAGATGTGAGACTGTGGCTTTCTCATGATTAGATTCTCAGGATGACACCTTAGTCAAGCCAAATATGAACTAAAATGAAACAATACACAAAAATATCTTACAAGCTTTGTGAGTGTTCTCTAGAGAGAATCTGCTTTTCTTTTTCTTTTATATTTTTTAAAAGATGTATTGATTTTACAGACAGAAGAGGGGAAACGAGGAGTTTCTTCACTCTAGCTGTTCATTGGTGGTTTGTCGTATGTGCCTTGACAGGGCAAGTCCGGGGTTTCAAACCGGTGACCTCAGCGTTCCAGGTCAACGCTTTATCCCTTGCGCCACCACGAGGATCTGCTTTTGTTTTGAAGCTGAGGTGGAGTGTGACTTCCTCAGTATCACCTTCTGTGAACTTTGGAGACAGAATGAGTTGCCTCCTCCTGCACACACAATCACTGGTGGAATGGTATTTATCACAACACATCGTAAATAATTATTTGTTGGTCTGTCAATGCTGTTAGTGAGTTTCTAGAGGGCAAAGGCTGTAGTTAGTCATGTTTTATCCTCAGCACCAAGCAGAATGCTTGGCTACCTGACAGTTGCTAGTAAGATTTGCTTGAATTAGTATTGCGCTGTCCCAAAAAGACAACGCGCAGGCCCCATGGGAAGGAAACAGACAGGAAAGACAGAGTCCTTCTCTGCACCGCAGATCCTCGCTGTCTTCCTCCCTGTCCCCACCCTCAACATTATGTGATATGTAGCTTAAATGCTACTTCCTTCCACCCTGCGTCTGACTGTCCAGGGTCCTGTCCCACGCTCCCGGGCACTCTGACCTCTGTCAGGGCCCTCGAGCACTTTCCTCTTCTTACTTTAAAAATAATGTTGAAGGGAGAGGTCCCGTCTCATGTCCCTTGTAACACACCCTGTCACCTGACATTGGCCTGGCACACAGCACATGCTCAGTGAGTGTTTGTTAATTAGCAATTTATTAGACTTCAAAGTACTCAGAAGATTATAGGCAGTTTGTATCATTTCCGTGGTAAGCAGAATGAAGGCCACAGCATCTTAGGAGCCCTTTGTCTTCCTGATGAGTCCTTCTATGGTGTCCCACTGCTCCTTGGTGACCTGACACAGGAAGAGAGAGAGGCCCATTGAATGTGGTTCCTGCATGTTCTGAGAGCTTTGTATCCTAGCTGCTAATGCTATATTATATTCACAAAATGGCATTACCTTCCCAAGGCTGTTGAATTCTCCTGAAATAAATGCTTCCTCTCCACCGTCAAATCTAATGACCTAAAAATAAAAACAAAAACTCTGAAACTAACTCCTTTTTAAAGTTTCTAAACCATGAGCCACTTTCCCGTACTTGGCACCTTCCATCAAACCCCAAATTTTAGAGACAGAACTGATGATTAAACCTAAACTGATTTATTTTGTTTAGAATCTTCTTTCCATCATCTCCACAATTTCAAATTCTACTCACTCTTAGAGATCCCCTCAGAACCATGTCTACCAGAGGAATTTTCATTGAATAAAATTAATTTATTGGTGAATCAATTCTATAGGCTAAACAATGATTATTATTTTGATATTATTTGAAATACTATTTGAAATGTTTTAAATATATTTACATGCAACATTGTCACAACTGGTTCTGTAATAGGCCATCCCTCCCTCAAAACCCACCTCCCTAAAGTGAAGAGGAAACAATGCTTACAGCCCCACTAATCCAGGAAGCATAATCGCTGACCAGGAAAGCAGCCAGATTGGCCAGCTCCTCCACAGTCCCCAGCCGGCCACAGGGGATCCTGTTGATCATTTCTTTCTCAAATTCTCCAGTTGGGTCTAGGCGGCTAAAGGCACCCTTAGATATTAAGAAAATAATTAGATTGTATTTCTTTTAATGCAACTCATTTCTGATTTAAGAAACAAATTTGCATAACATGGAATGTTCCTATGGCAGTGTGTTCGTACCTTAGGCCTTGCAAGCAACAAAGAATTTTGCCAGATTTTTCTTTAGAAGAATTTTTTTAACTTTAGCTCAAAACAGGTCATTTTATCTAATATTGACCTAAAAACAGCACTGGAAAGTGTAACCATTTAAATCTTATTTCTGCATCTGTAAAATCAGGATACCTAGCTCAGCTGCCTCACACAACAGCCAGAAGCATCAGATTAGAAAAACTATGGTTGTGCTCTGACATGCACAAGCTCTGGCGTGGGGGCTGGGGGCCACTGTCAAGGCAAACAGAGGTGATGACTCAAGTAGAAATGTGTAAGAGGAAAGTGCTTTTCTTCTCCTTTCTCCTCAAATAAGAGGCACGGAGGAAAACAAGTGTGTAGGGGTACTGATTCAGGTAGATCCACACAGAGAAAAACTGTAACTAAATTTGCAAATAATTCCTGCCTCCTGTGATGGTAAGGAGCAGACCAGGGTGTGGACGTGACCTGAGGGACAAGAGGCTTGGACTTTGCTGCACTGGAGACTGGAGGTGACAGCTGTCCTTGATGACACAAGTGATCCCTGAGCCACCAGCAGTCCCCGAGCAGGTGAGAAACACCAGGGACAAAGGGGGTGGCGGTGCCCATCCTGGTTCCATCAGTGCTGTAGGCATTTCTGCATTTTGGTTTTCTTCACTCTCGGTGACACTGCATGTTTGTCATTCATCCTCCACTACACACAATGTGACAAGGTTTCACCTCTGCACACAATCGGCCCTCAATAATCCTTCCTAGATTAAGTACTAGGAAGATGCTTCTGTGACTAGAGCTCATTTCCGAGCATGCTTAGCACAGTGCACCCTGATCGTGTATGTGTGGAGTTATTTCCCATCACCTTCATTAGACTGTTTATTGTCGCAGGGCCCAATGAGCTAGTCAGTGATGTTTCACTCACCAGGGTGGTTTTCCTTTACGTTTCCACTTTTTAAACGGCTGAGTAAACTAATCCAGCTGTCTCTGTGTTAACATTTAATACCCAGACCACCTACCACCCAAATGCTCCTTAGCATTATCTTCCGTGTTTACACACCTGGGACAAGTTACTAAACTTCACCTTGGCCTTTAAACTACATTCCAACTGGGACTATAAACCTCTGTTTTACATAGAAACAAAAGGTGTGAGAGAGACATCACTGGGTGGCGGGATAGAGCAGTGCACCGTCCGGGACCCGTCCGTGAGGACCTGCTGCGCATGCGTCTGCAGCGTGAGTGCCGCAGGAGAGGGCCACCAAAGGTCTAATCAGACGGCAGTCACGTGACATGCACAGGGAACAGGCACAGACAACGGTCACAAAATGCTACCTAAAGCAAGACCAGGCCTCCTCTTAAAACTAAAAATAAACACTTTCACTATTTAAAAAAAGCATGTCAAAGTGAGATTCTTTAAAACATGGTAAAAGCTAAGTATAAGACAGAAATAGATCTTCAAAGCAAGACAAAATGGCAAAAGTAATGGCATAAAAGATTCTGGAAGATTAAGACACTGAAACCGATGTGATGAAGTGGTCACACATGGCCAGACCCCTCCTCTCATTTCTCAGACTGGATAATGCAAAGCCCCTCTACCACCATGCACCACACCCAGGCCTCCCCGGAAGTCCTTCACACACAGGCAGAATACATCTGTCCACGTGTCCTTCCTTCACGGCTCACAAGGTGACAGCAAGCAAACCGAGACTCACTTTGGTTTTTATAGGCCCGGGCTGAATCACGTTGAATCGCATTCCATATCGACCCCACTCAGCTGCAAGGGACCTAAAAATGAAAATAAACAACACAAAATTTAGACTGTATGTTACAAGGATAACACCTATGCCTGGTACACGGCAGAGACTCCAGCCCCAGGTACTGTCATCCACCCCATGTTGCAGAGCAGGCACGGAGCACACAGGTCAGTCACGGGTCACTGAGGCCAGTGCTCAGGCTCAGGGCTCACTCCAGGTCGCACCCTTGGTCACAGCTGCACTGTCACGTACATGTTGTGTCTGTAAACACTCTGCTATTCACATGTCAGAACCGAGTCTAGTGTGGAACCCACATCTCTAGAGCAGGTACAACACCTGGTGGAAAACCCTGAGGGAAGCAAAGCCCCTTGTGCTCGGGAGTCAGTCCTGCATTTATAGGCTCAGGGTAATTGGTGCAGCGCATGACATCAGCAACCTCACAAACGCTTTGATGAAGTAAGGGATGGAAGACAAAGATGTAAAATGCTGACCATGGACACGGTGAGCTCAACTGTGCTTTCATACCATTGCTGAGCTGCATTCAAAAGGAAATAGTAGCCCTGGCCAGTTGGCTCAGTGGCAGATCATTGACCCATATGGATGTCCTAGGTTCAATTTCCAGTCAGGGCACATGGGAGAGGTGACCATCTGCTTCCCTTCCCCCCATTTTCTTTCTCTCTCTCTCTTCCCCTCCTGCAGCCATGGATCAATTGGTTGGAGCATGTTGGCCCAGGCACCGAGGATGGCTCCATGGAGCCTCTTTCTCAAGCACTAAAAGTAGCTCAGTTGCGAGCATGGTCGCAGATGGGTAGAGCATCAGCCCCAGACAGGGATTGTTGGGTGGATCCCAGTCAGGGTGCATGCAGGAGTCTGTCTCTGTATCTCCCCTCCTGTCACTTCAAAAAATAAAAAATAAAAGGAAACAGGAACCTAACCAGGTGTTGCTGAGAGCCCTGAAGTAAACACAGCAGCAAAAGCAAACACAGAGCCTGGAACAACCTGTATGAAAAGCCTGCTGTGCAGACACATCTGACTTTGTTACCTATGCTTATATGAGGACTTCATATTCACGTGTATACATTTAACCTAGCTCAGAAATGACTTGGGTAACTTATAAGAATACCTACAGCACAAACAAGGAAGAGAAGATCATTTGAAAGAAAAAGAACGAAGCACAGGGATCTGAAAGAACCTGACCTGAGTGTTGTGAGAGCCCACAGAATTACACCAGGGAGTCACGCACTTCCACATGCACTCCTTCCACAGTGTCGCATGGAAAGGTGAGCCCTGTCAGTCACGTGATGAAAGTGCCCATAAGAAAAAAGCAAGCCAATTTCTCAGGAAGAACACATGGTTTCTGATAAATGATCAGAAAAGCATTTCTCCCAGAAGATGTATACAAGGAAAACTGCAATAAAATACTGTCCTTAAGACAATGTCCTTTTGCAATAGATACAAGGGGATATGTTTTATGAAATTGTACCATACCCACTCATGTCCTGACAGCATCCCTTCAACGCCAGTTCTAGGGGGAGGGGTGTGTGCACCAAGCAGTCTGTCATCTGACTTAATCCTCAGGGCATTCAGAGCAATGAGTGTCCTGCATGTTGTCTGGACAAATTATAAATAAAAGTGGCTTCTCTGCACACTCCTCTGACAGAGTTCACGGCCTCAGCTACTGCTGCGAACAGCCGGGGACGCAGTACCTTCACTCAACGGAATTCCTGGGAGGAACGAGTCCATGGCATCCTGTGAAATGCCGAGTGACCAGGAACGAGACTGCTCAGAGGTGCGCCAGGAAAATCCGCTGAGTGCTGGCTCTCTGCAAAGAGCTGCACCTGAGAACAGTTGTGACACAAGGAGGAGCCACCACAGCTGCTTGCTCTGCTCGTCAGGGTGCCAGTAAGCACAGCACGCTTAGCATATGTTAACATCACTGCCGTTCAACATACAGATTCTCACTGCACTCACCACATGCCAGCCCTCAGAGGAGGTCAACCTCTTTTGTCAGATTGCATACCCTCCTTCTCAGTTGTATGATGACTCAGTTGCTGTCCTGGGAACTGAGTACCGTGCATCATGACTATTTCAAGGAAGAAAGTGCCTAAGTCTACTGAGAGAGACTGGAAGGCTTCCCTGAGGAGGTGACACTTCAACAGACACTTGAAGAGGATCAGAAGTTTGGGTGGGGCGAGAGCGAAGGACAGGGTGAGAGGAGACAGAGGGTAAAATGGAGAAGAGGAAAGCGGGCATCAGGCCATAGGAGTAAAGGACAAAGGGGCAGGTAGCATGCAGGCCTGGGGGCCGACCAGCCTCAGCCAGGATGACCGTGTACTACACACAGGAAGAGAGGGCTGCCAGGATGCAGCTGCAGAGAGAGGCACACATCTCCTGAGCACCCACTCTGGGAAATCACTATGCAGTGATAAAAAATTGAAACCCTGGAAAAGACTGAAAGGTCAAACAAAACAAGTATTAATATTACACAAGCAGTGCCGAATTAGTCAAGGTCCAATCACTTACTTCCAATACCATCTGACCTAGATTCCATTTCTTTTTGTCTGAAACAAGTGTGTATGATTTAAATGTTAAAAGTATGTGAGACTGCAGGAAAAGCAGCATGCAGTCTGCAAGCACTGGCTCGCTGTGTCCCTGTCCTGCCACCATGAGTGTGTGTAGGTGAATGGCTACACATGACTGTGGGAAGGTCTATGCTCTAATGGCACCTGCAAAGCTGTCCCCAGAGCCCACTCTGTACCCTGCCAGACTGGTCCATGGCTTGCATCTTGGAATCGACAATACTGGACGGCCTTTATTTCTTAGGGTGTGAGTCTTCCCACTAGATGGGAACAAGGTTTTCAGGATGCACTAAGCAGAGAACAATCAATTCTGTTCCAGAGAGATGAGAGAAGACACCCAGAGGGGTGACATGCTGCAGGGTCACAGCAGGCTCCAGCAGGGCAGAGCAGGCACAGAGAGATGACAGCGGGGTCACCCTTATGGAGGCGTGGAGCAGGTGAAGGGGATGAGAGCCAAGATGACTGTGATGTGAGGACGCGGGTCAGGTGAGGCGGTGGTGCCTCTGCCTCCGTCACCTTACTCCCTCAGTGTCCGGCACACTGCCTGTACTGTGACCACTTACCAGGTAACTCAACGAGTGAACTGGGCTGGGAATGCCATACTGAGTTTTGGCTTTCATTCCAAAGAGTAACGGAAAAATGAGGTATGGCTTTAGCAAGGGAGTACCATAAACAGATACATGTTTTTAGAAAAATAATTCTGATGGGAAAACATTAATTAAACAGAATAAGGAAGGAGATGGTCGCAGAGAAACGTATTACATAGGGTGACAGTCAGTCAGACAAGCACCGGCGAGATCCAGCATCATGGCAGACAGTGGGAAAGGCTGGAGGAGAAGACTGAAGCGGCCACAGGACCTGGCACAGGGTCACTGGTCTCTGTTGCCCATTAATTTCACAAAGAATGATGGAAGGGTGTCTCAGGGGCAGGGAAGTACCAGTAAAGGTCCAAGGAGAACAAAAGGCCACAGTCCTGTGCTAATACAGCAGCCGCCACAGACAAGACTTCGTCATTTTAAATTTAAGGTAATTAAAGTTAAATAAAGTTCACTTTCTCAGTACAGAAGCATCGTTCACTGTGGTCCTGGGCAGTGCAGACATATGGAGAAAGTCCCACTGGGCGGTGCTGCTGTGGACAGAGGACTCATCAGGAGAGGGGCCGTCTGTCTCCTGGTGAATCCAAGCTTAACTTCTGTTTCACTTTTCTCCAGATAGAAACCACAGAAGGAAGAACCAACCATGCCACCACAGGTCAGTATTTACCGTGAGCAACAGAGCAGTGCGGGTGTGCTCGCCTGTTCAGGTCAGTGTTTACTGTGAGCGATGGAGCAGTGCGGGTGTGCTCGCCTGTTCAGGTCAGTGTTTACTGTGAGCGATGGAGCAGTGCGGGTGTGCTCGCCTGTTCAGGTCAGTATTTACCGTGAGAAACAGAGCAGTGCGGGTGTGCTCGCCTGTTCAGGTCAGTGTTTACTGTGAGCGATGGAGCAGTGCGGGTGTGCTCGCCTGTTCAGGTCAGTGTTTACTGTGAGCGATGGAGCAGTGCAGGTGTGCTCGCCTGTTCAGGTCAGTGTTTACTGTGAGCGATGGAGCAGTGCGGGTGTGCTCGCCTGTTCAGGTCAGTGTTTACTGTGAGCGGCGGGAGCAGTGCGGGTGTGCTCGCCTGTTCAGGTCAGTGTTTACTGTGAGCGGCGGGAGCAGTGCGGGTGTGCTCGCCTGTTCAGGTCAGTGTTTACTGTGAGCGGCGGGAGCAGTGCGGGTGTGCTCGCCTGTTCAGGTCAGTGTTTACTGTGAGCGGCGGGAGCAGTGCGGGTGTGCTCGCCTGTTCAGGTCAGTGTTTACTGTGAGCGGCGGGAGCAGTGCGGGTGTGCTCGCCTGTTCAGGTCAGTGTTTACTGTGAGCGGCGGGAGCAGTGCGGGTGTGCTCGCCTGTTCAGGTCAGTGTTTACTGTGAGCGGCGGGAGCAGTGCGGTGTGCTCGCCTGTTCAGGTCAGTGTTTACTGTGAGCGGCGGGAGCAGTGCGGTGTGCTCGCCTGTTCAGGTCAGTGTTTACTGTGAGCGGCGGGAGCAGTGCGGGTGTGCTCGCCTGTTCAGGTCAGTGTTTACTGTGAGCGGCGGGAGCAGTGCAGGTGTGCTCGCCTGTTCAGGTCAGTGTTTACTGTGAGCGGCGGGAGCAGTGCGGGTGTGCTCGCCTGTTCAGGTCAGTGTTTACTGTGAGCGATGGAGCAGTGCGGGTGTGCTCGCCTGTTCAGGTCAGTGTTTACTGTGAGCGGCGGGAGCAGTGCGGGTGTGCTCGCCTGTTCAGGTCAGTGTTTACTGTGAGCGGCGGGAGCAGTGCGGGTGTGCTCGCCTGTTCAGGTCAGTGTTTACTGTGAGCGATGGAGCAGTGCGGGTGTGCTCGCCTGTTCAGGTCAGTGTTTACTGTGAGCGATGGAGCAGTGCGGGTGTGCTCGCCTGTTCAGGTCAGTGTTTACTGTGAGCGATGGAGCAGTGCGGGTGTGCTCGCCTGTTCAGGTCAGTGTTTACTGTGAGCGATGGAGCAGTGCGGGTGTGCTCGCCTGTTCAGGTCAGTGTTTACTGTGAGCGGCGGGAGCAGTGCGGGTGTGCTCGCCTGTTCAGGTCAGTGTTTACTGTGAGCGGCGGGAGCAGTGCGGGTGTGCTCGCCTGTTCAGGTCAGTGTTTACTGTGAGCGGCGGGAGCAGTGCGGGTGTGCTCGCCTGTTCAGGTCAGTGTTTACTGTGAGCGGCGGGAGCAGTGCGGGTGTGCTCGCCTGTTCAGGTCAGTGTTTACTGTGAGCGGCGGGAGCAGTGCGGGTGTGCTCGCCTGTTCAGGTCAGTGTTTACTGTGAGCGGCGGGAGCAGTGCGGGTGTGCTCGCCTGTTCAGGTCAGTGTTTACTGTGAGCGGCGGGAGCAGTGCGGGTGTGCTCGCCTGTTCAGGTCAGTGTTTACTGTGAGCGACAGAGCAGTGCGGGTGTGCTCGCCTGTTCAGGTCAGTATTTACCATGACGGGAGCAGTGCGGGTGTGCTCGCTTGTTCAGGTCAGTATTTACCATGACGGGAGCAGTGCGGGTGTGCTTGCCTGTTCAGGTCAGTATTTACCATGACGGGAGCAGTGCGGGTGTGCTTGCCTGTTCAGGTCAGTGTTTACTGTGAGCGATGGAGCAGTGCGGGTGTGCTCGCCTGTTCAGGTCAGTGTTTACTGTGAGCGATGGAGCAGTGCGGGTGTGCTTGCCTGTTCAGGTCAGTGTTTACTGTGAGCGATGGAGCAGTGCGGGTGTGCTTGCCTGTTCAGGTCAGTGTTTACTGTGAGCGATGGAGCAGTACGGTATACTCACTTGTTCAGGTCAGTATTTACCATGACGACGGGAGCAGTGTGAATGTACTTACTTGTTCAAGGCTTCCACTCCAGATTTCGCAGAAGCACTGGGCACCACAAAGCCCGACCCCGTCTCAGCATAGATGGTAGTGACAGCGAGAAACGCTGCTCCTGAAATTTTAAAAGGACACAGAATGAACAATGCTGCTAATTCTGACATGCTCTTAGCAATGTCTTCTCAGATATGTCTCCTTGGGCAATGGCAATAAAAGGAAAAATAAACAAGTGGGATGACATTAAACTGAAACGCTTCTGCACAGCAAAAGAAACCAGCAGCAAAACAAAAAAAGACCTTACTGAATGAGAGAAGATATTCACAAATGACATATCCAATAAGGGGTTAATATCCAAAATATATAATGAAATCATACAATTCAGTAACAAAAAGTAAATCTGATCAAAAAATGGGCAGAGGGCATGAATAGACATTTTTCCAAAGAGGACATACAGATGGCCAATAGACATAAAAAGATGCTCAACCGCCTGACCTGTGGTGGCGCAGTGGATCAAGCGTCGACCTGGAATGCTGAGGTCCCCAATTCAAAACCCTGGGCTTGTCTGGTCAAGGCACATATGGGAGTTGATGCTTCCTGCTCCTCCCACCCCTTCTCTCTCTCTCTCTCTCTCTCTCTCTGTCTGTCTCTCTTCTCTAAAATGAATAAATAAATTTTTTAAATAATTAGAAAAAAAAAGATGCTCAACTGTCACTAATCATCAGAGAGGTGCAAATCAAGACCACAATGAGATACCACCTCATACCTTTCAGAATGGCTATCATCAATAAAACAACAAACAAGCACTAGTCAGGATGTAGAGAGAAGGGAACCCTTGTACACTGTTAAAGGAATGCAGACTTATGCAGCCACTGTGGTAAGCAGTATAGAGTTATCTCAAAAAATTTAAAATGGAACTGCCTTATGACCCAGCAATTCAGGTCATAGCATTGATAACTGACAGGAATCTTGGAAGACTAAAAACTAGCTTCCCTCCTTTGAAAAGTTTTAGCAAATACATTTTTAATGAAGCCCACAGAATTTTAATCCAATGTGAGGAACAAAAATAGATTCCAGTCTGTGTTAAAATGAAAAGACAATGATGAGAGAAGCAGGGAGAGTCAGAGGGAAAGCAGGGTCACAGGGGCTGGCTGGGAAGAGTAAGAGAGACTGAGAGACATGAAACTCAGAGATGAGAGATGGAGAGAGAACGGAGGACAAGGGACAAGCTGGGGGGGGGAGAGAGAGAGAGAGAGAGAGAGAGAGAGAGAGAGAGATGAGTAAGATGTGAAGAGAATCAGAAGGAAGGAGAAGAGACACAGAGACCAAGGTCCTGAAGCAGAAAGTGGAGAGAGGGGTCAGTCCATGCTTCTATCTCCCTTCCCTGTAACCCATCCCTTTTGAAAAATCAAAATCAAAAACAAATCACTCAAATTCCGACTGAGATCACATTCCCTTTGTGCATTGGGAATCTTGATGAAAGCCAGGACAAAAGGCAGGAACTCTCAGCACACATGGGAAGCTGGACCAGCCAGCGCCCTCTGTCTGCCCCAATACCTTCCCACTGTGAGCTGAGAACTACCTGGGATGCTAAGGAAGGAAGCTGGCCAGCCCCGGGTGTCCTTGAGCCCTGAGGGATGTCCTTCAAAGAACACAGGACCTTTCCCCTTGGAGCTTCTCAGAATAGTCACACCTCTCTGAGAAAATCCCCTCTTCCTTCAACATCCCCCCCCCCACTGCTCAGGGACAATGTCCGGTCCTCCTGCATCACCAGGGCTGGCCCACGAGCATCAGCATGTGTTAGATGAACACACACACTGAGACAGAGGCGGATTTTAACGACGGGCACACCGGGTGCGTGTCCTGGGCCCAAACTCCTGAAGGGCCCTGCAAAACCCCAACTTGACACTTTTTTCTAATGTAAGGGACCCAATATTTTCCTCTGCGCCCCGGGCGTCAACCGATCTTAATCTGCCTCTGGTTCAAGACACATGTGTACACCTGTGCTACACTTTGTACACATGGATTTTCATCCAGAAGTTTGTTCACAAGGCTAACTCAAATGTCCTCCCTGTCACTCCCTGAAACCGAGTGCCCCTCCAGTGTCCTCACCCTCCCCGTGGTGATCCTCACCCAGATGACTAATCACGTAAAACCCCCTGATCTGGCCAGTAAGGCCTCCTCTAAACACCCTGATTTATCCCTCATGCCATCCATCCATGTGCCAGAAGACACCAGCCGTCCCTGAATGGTCCCCTCATCTTTGCCACCCCCAGTGTCGTCATAACCTTCCCAACCAGCCACATCCCTCATGAGATACCTTCAAGAGATCCTAAGGAAATAACACCATTTCTTTCAGAATCAACACCAAATTTCCCCTGAGAATGATTCTAATTATACCCAACCTGTCTCCCATCCCATTTCCCATTGCTCTCCCTCCTGCCTCCAACTACATCTAAAAATTCGGCTCAACCTGACCTTTATCCCAGGGAGAGGGGGTCTCTCCTACCCTGGAATGCCAATGCTCTTGAAACACAGTGATCACCGCTCATGACTGCACGTGAGAATGACCGAAGGACCCTTCCTCTCCATTACATTATGACTGTCCAGTGCAGGCACTGCCCCAGTCCGGGCCCCCGACGGCACACAGCACCTGCACAAGAGACCCAGTGAATAGGGAAGAACACACAATCATACCTTTCTGTTCTTTAATTAGTTGCTTCCCAATTTCCAGGGTCACAAAGGCTGTGCCATTCAGAACTATGTCGGTGATGGTCTTCCATGCATTAGGGGACAGTCTTTCGGTGGGAGAGATAAAATTACCTGCTGCGTTGTTTATAATGATCTAGTAAAAGAAGACGGCGAATTAGAGGAACTTTAAAATGAGGAACATTCTCCCTCAAGAGTTTCAATTTCTGAAACTTACTGACATAATAAAACTAGTCTGCTATGAAACATCATGAGGTCTGAGCCTATGAAAATCTCCTGTTATTTTACCAAATTTCAGAATCCTAATTCTTTACTATAAATCAGGGTAGAGTCTATTACTGAGAACATGAATACAAATGAAGCACCCACCCTGTGACTGCATTTTATTTCAAGGAATCTCAATTGAAATGCCTTTAATTTAAGTGCAATTTTGGTGTAGCTCCTGGCTGATGACCCTGTTTTGTCACTATCAATAAAGACTTCACTTAGTCCTTCAGCGGACTCAGTATTATCACTGTCTGGATATATCTTTAACATAAACATGAGCTCTCTGAGACTACTGGAGGAAATGGCTTCCTCCCAATATGGGACCCTAACACAGTAACACAGGTCTCACAGGGAGAAACCTGGACATTCTCCTAGGCTCCTTGTCTGTATTCCTCTCCACTGAGAGGGACGGTCAAGGAGACACAAAGAGCATGGATCCTATAAGCTAGACACTGTGTTCTTCGTAGTTCACAATCTTATCAAACAAAGTGAAATCCAGCTTGTGCTTCATGACTGTAAATGCATTTTTAAAGTATTCCTGAAGGGCCATGGTGTCGCTGTCTGTTCTAATCTGGCCCCTGCTTCTTGAAGGGACAGACAAGTGCTCCAACAGGATTGTGGTGACCCTGGTGGGCAACTCCAACACCGAGGCCTCACCCCCAGGACTCACGTCAGGGTGTCCTGCCACTTTGATCAGCTCCGACACCGCACTTTGTACCATGCCAGGATCCCGCACGTCACAGGGAACTGCATGAACCTGCGAAGTCATGAAGATAAAGGAATCCTACATTTTTCAGACTTCCTAATGCAAAACGTTGAGTGGACTACTTAAGCATGTTATAATTTTTAAATTGGAATTAAGTAACTCTTTTTAATGTACCTTGTTTCCAGTTTGAGAAGAAATTTGTTCTGCAGTGGCTTTTAAAACATCAATCTTTCTAGAAATAAACACATGGTATTTTGCATGAGTTCTAAAATTATGTCATATATGTTTTCTTTCATAGATTAAAAAACAAAGAGAATCTACAGTTTTTTGAGAAAATACAATAGCTAAAAAATCAGTTTGATTTTTAGTTGCATCAATTTTCTAGAAGTTTGATTCAAGCCCTGGCCAGACAGCTCAGTTGGTTAGAGCATCATCCTGATATGCAAAGGTTGCAGGTTCGAGACCCAATCAGGGCACATACAAGAATCAACCAATGTTCCATAAATAAGTGGAATAACAAATCAATGTTTCTCTCTCCCCTTTCCTCTCTTTCTAAAATCAGTCAATATATTTTTTCAAAAGTTCAAACAATTATGATACTAATGTATTGAATTATTTACATTTAAACCAGTTATTTTATATCTACTCATGGATTTTTTTTTAATTACAATCACTTATATCTGTTCCCAAGTCTGCTTTAGAAAGAAAGCATATTCATGGTATAATGTAAGCTTATATTATACCATATAAAATATATGCTGTGCATAAAATCTGATAGTAGATTTTTAAACCATTTATAAATAAAATGCATTGCATGCATTCAGAACCTCATACTTTTGAAAGAAACATAAAAATAAACCATGAGTATAAATTATGTAGTGCTACAAAAATATTTTAACTCTTAAAAATATTACAGCATAACAAATGTTATTTTTTGTTATTATGCTGTAACATCTGAAGGAAATTCCCTTGTAAACTATTTAGTGACTGTCAATCAGATGACTATTTCCCTACTTCAAGTGTTTACACCATGCAAAACAGAAGGGGTTGACTTTTGACCAGTCTTAAGTTCTTACAGTCAGCCTCAGTAATAAATTCCTTCCACGTGGTCTCACCTTCCTACACTTATCACAACAATAGACGTTTGAAGTATCTTCCCATCTCATGGAAAATTGAAGGATTACGTCCATCATTCTCCTACACAGCTATCTACTGAAGCAGTCATTATAACTACTTCCACTGAGAAGAAATCAATGCAATATGTTTTTTAAATTATTCATTTATTTTTTAAGTGAGAGGAAGGGAGATAGAGAGACAGACTTCTGTAATCTCCGTGACTGGAATCTACACAGCAACCCATTTGGGACTGATGCTTGAATCAACTGAGCTGTCCTCAGTGCCTGGGGCCGACACTTGGACCAACTGAGCCACTGGCTGCGGGAGGAGAAAAGGGAAAGAAGGGGGAGGGGGGGGGGAGAAGCAGATGGTCATTTCTCATGTGTGCCCTGACAGGGAATTGAACCCAGGATATCTGCATGTGGGGCCGACGCTCTATCCACTAAGCCAACCAGCCAGGGCCAATGCAGTACTTTTTAACTTCATTTCTAGGTACAGAAAAAAGTCTATCCCTGCAGTTTGGAAATGTACTCATCAACCGTTCCATAATCAATCATTATTTCTATCATCACAAGTTGTAACAGGTTTTTCTAAGGAGATTCACTTAAATAAGCTAATGGATATTTCATAGGAGATTAAGATGCAAACCAAACCACTCTGGCAAAATGTTTTCAACCTTGAGGCACAGAATGGTTGTCTAAAAGGCTCTCTCTGGATACGTGTTGACTGACTCACCGGCTGGCTATCACGCACTGTGCACCGAGGCTGGACAGAAGACTGGTCATTCCTCTGCCAAGGCCAGTGCCTCCCCCAGTAATGAAAGCCACTTTCCCCTGAAAACTGTTAGGTGGCAGCATCGCTTTTTGAAGGGGTGGAAAGAATTTAGACTGAAAAGCGTCACTGCTTTGATACAATGTTTTCGTTCCATAACTGAAAAACTAGAAGAGAAAAAAATGAATTGAAATTAGCACATATATATTTCCACGAGATGAGTTTGAAAAAAATTGCATAATCCAAGAATATGCAATTTCTTGGATTAACACAGACTCACTATAAGCATGTTGGCATTGTGATTAATCAGTGATTACTCTTTTCTATCGGAATGTTAAGTGACACAGGGAAATGGTTAAAATCATGGCCTCTGGATAGAGACTATATAGCACAGAATTTTCTCCCCAATTGCACAACCTTCAGCAAGCTGTTTAACTTCTTTCTGCCTCAGCTTCTTCTACAAATGGGGATAATAGAACCTTCCTGACAGGACACTGTGAGGATTTTGTAAGCTGATGTGAGTAAAATACCTGTAACACTGTTTATCACATACTGAGCACTCTATAAATGCTAGCATTATTATTTGCAGATGTTTTACTTAAATTTAACTTTAAAAAACTAATATAAAGCATATTTGTCTTTTAACAAAAAACATTTTGGATTAAAATCACATACCACCTTTGAATCTTATATTTTACAGCTTGCACTCTCATATTACTTGTGAAAACCACTGCCATTTTCTCACATTTAATTATAAAAGCAAGCTTTAAGTGTTGAGCATAATAACAAAAAATAAACAGCCAACACTCATTAAGTGCTTACAATGTGTCAGGATTAGATGTCAAACTAATTCTCCCCACCCCACAAAATAGGTGTAATTGTGACTCTGTTGTACAGAAAGGGCCCTGAAGATTAAACCTATTGCCCCGGTTGCAGAACTAAGATTCCAACAACATGGACTGTGTATAGCACCTTGATACCTACCACTTCTCTCCCCTCACTGAGCTCCTACTGAACTCAATAATCCCACCAAAGGCATGGGATATTCTGGTAGTACTCCAGCCCTCTGGGAACTACCAGTGTCGCGTGGAAGAAACCTACTCAACATACAAACTTATGTCAAGAGGAAGAGGGGCAGATTTGCCAAGGGAGGCAAAGAAGACCTCCTGAATCTCCTTCTCCCTTAGCTTTTATTGATCAGAAGCAGAACAGAGGTAACAGGATTACAAGGGAGGGAGGCCAGGTGATAAGGGGAAAGAATGACTAGTGACCATTTTGCTGACATGGACAAAGGGCTAATTTGGGTCAGTACATTTTTTTTCTTTTGCTAATTAACAAGCACAAAGGAAGGGGCAATCTAGAACCTCAAGGCTAACTTTCTAAAGCTCATTCGTATGTATTCCTTTGTGTCTGCACAAAGGTCACTCACTCACACAGCTTCTCGGTGTTTGGATCCAAGACACATTCCCTCAGGGCTTTTAACTCAAGTTCACCTTTCTGAGTCAGAGGGTTCAAGGTTAGATGGGTGATTCCCTACATGTTCCCCACTGGGTCATGGGTACAAGTTTTAAACTCCAGAGTCTATCTTTCCTGCTAGATTCCCCCGCAAGCCAAGTGGGCCCCATGGTTAATCAGGACATCTAGAAATTTACGAAAATAATTAGAAATGTGGTCAGTAGTTTCGAATAAGGCTGGTCATCGACAGGAAACTGCACAAGAAAATGCTTATGATATAATAATAAGTAAAGGAAGAAATACCCAGTATGTTCCTAACTATATATAAAAATACATACATGCTTAGAAAAAAGACCAGAAGGAAACACCAGGAAGCAGTTATTCAGTACCACATGCCAAGGTCTACTAGACTTTCAATATGTTATCTCATGACAATGCTAGAAGGTAAATTCTGTCAACATGCCCATTTTATAGATGAAAATATTGAAGCACAGAAAGGTCAAGTCAATAATTACAAGAAAGAACTGACTCAAATCCAAGATGTTGGGCGGATAAAATGCATTATGCTCACTTTGTTAAAGATGGCGCTGCCCAAGTGGAGGCCGTTGCCCAGGTGATATTAATGTGTGTCTCTGTGGGCAGGCAGAATCCTTGTAGCCTGGGGCTTGGTTTTGGGATTAAGCCTTTCCCACCCGTTTTAATGTGGGGTGGTACAATCCTATCATGCCTCAGAAAGTGACTTTGTATTAGAGACTTCCCTATTTTGTATATTGGATTAAAGGTTTGGATTTCTACACTATAAAATAGGGGCAGAACGGGAGCTTGCTCTCTTGGTTCCTGAGATTATCATTAGAGGAGAGAGCAGAGAGAAGAGAGCAGAAAGAGGCCATGTGGCCAGGAGAAGCAGCCAAGATGGCGGAGTATTGAGTGAAAGGCCAGTTTGTGCAGTTTGACACTGGAGAAGGAAGGAGATGGGGAACAGAGGTGAATAAGTCTGGTGAGCTAGAAACCTTTGATTCTAGAAAACTCGGATAAGTCAGTAGCTTTATGAGCACTGAATGTGAGTGGGTTTTGGAGCCCAGTGTGTGTTTTTACTTGCCCTCCGGGTGCAAGCTAGCATTAAAGATGACAGCCCATCAGTTTTTGGTTTTGGCTCCGTTGTTTCTTTACCGACTGTCCGAATCCAATGCGAACCTGCATGGGCCGGGCTGCTGTGATGATAGTGGCAGCCGCGGCCAATGGCTTTACACAAGATGTGTGTGATTTGCGAGACTTCCGTTACTTCACCCACTGGTCATCTCTAGGTGAGGAGGTTATGGATGATTATTTGCTCTTTTTGGGTAGTTGGTTGGATTTTAGTATCTTCAAAATATATTCCATAAATATAATTCGATTTTTTAAATCAAAAAGAAAATGTTATTGTAAGGCCAGTAGCCATGGCCACCATCACAGCCACCTGGTCCATGCAGGTTCGCATTTTATTCGAACAGACGGTAATGAAACAATGGAGCCAAGAACTGGCTATTACATTTAATCCTAGCTTGCAAATGGTGGTTGGGCGAGAAATACACATAGTGGGAAAACACTTCCCTTTTCACTCAGGGCTCCCAAAGCCACTGATTCATCCGAGTATTTCTAGAATCAAAGGTTTCTACCTCACCAGCCTTATTCACCTCTGTTCCCCATCTCCTTCTCTCTGCACACACTCGGCACAAACTGGCTTCTTCTTCAGCACTCTGCCATCTTGGCTGCCTCTCCTCTGTAATGCTAATTTCAAGAACCAAGAGAGAGAGCCCCTGGTCTCCCTTATTTTATAGTGTAGAAATTAAAGTCTTTAAGCCAGTATATAAATAAGGAAGTCTCTGATACAAAGCCACTTATCTGAGGCATAAATGAGATTCCTCATAAGAGTGCACACCCCACATCATGCAACAGTCAAGGATGTGGGGAAAAGCTTAGTGTTGAGAAGATCTTAGTATTAATAGGGTGAGAAAGGCTTACTCTTCAAACTAAGCCTTCAGCTATAAGGACCCTGCCTGCTTACAGCTGTCCCCTACACCCAATGCAAACTATAAGCAAGCAAACATATACATCATATTTGCAAACTTATTTGACCCACAGATATTGAAAAACAAAATCCAAGGAGTATAAAATAATTTGGTGAGGATACATTTGCAAATCTGGTTATGCCCCACACTGGCCATTTCATTTCCTTTGGCCTCATGTTGACAAAGCACTTTCTTTTGTATCCTTTTGCCAAAGCATGAAGTCCACGCAGGCCACAGTAATCTTTCTCCATTTAAGCAGCAGCTTTACCTTAGACTGCCACTGCCTCTGAGCAATTTCATCAGGATGATGAACTGGGAAGATTCTGAGAGTAGGCTGGTGAGTTGGTCATTATCAAGTAATAATGAAAAAGTGTACTCTCATTTTCTACAGGCTCTACAATGAATTTTTAATTATTTAATATTGATTTGCATGGCAAATTTGATGTGGTGTTTTATAAAAGATGAATTAAGCAAGATATTTGCATACAAACTTTTTTTTTATTTAAAACATTTTCCAATCTCCTAACAGGCAGATGAATGGCTATAAAAGTAAAAAAAAAAAATCACATTTGATATTAACAATTCTCAACAAGTGTCTATCCTATAACAGATGTCAACCCAGCACCATTTCACCCACTGTATCTGAACTGATCTGGTCAATACTAATCATGGCCCCCCTTCACCATGATGAAAAGAAATTGACATGCTATTTTAATTCACATTACCTTCTGATAACTCATAGCATGTATGCTGTTGAATATTCAACTTGAGCCATCTGTTTGCCTATAAGCTAGCTGATTTCAACATTCAGACCCACAGAGAGGACAAACCTCAAAGGATCTTACTGTATTCAACCTCCTATTTCTACAAAAGATCCTGAATACACTGAAATGGTATTTTGGCCATTTCATTCGAGTCATAAAAAGTGGATAGGATATAGTCTTTTATAGGTTTTTCAAATTTCATTTTGTAGTTTTTCTGGATATGTTGTTTTTGAGAATATAAATGACACCTATATGATCAAGATTGATTCTTCTGGAAATCTTTAAATCTCTAAAATTCTCCAAATGAGTCTTTTTATATGGGCAATACAACTTTATTTTTTTAAAGTAAGAAAGTTCTAAGATCTTCCAGAAAAACAAAATTAGCCATCATTTGCCTCCCCATCCACACTCCCCACTTGCCTACATTGTATAAACTGTGTCCTCCTCCTTCATGTGTCCTTATATTCCATCATCTAGGAAAGTGATCCTACCACTCAGCCTCAAAATGCAATTCTGAGTGTCTTGAATTTCTCTTCCCTAGTGGATGAGCACTGAGATCGATGAAACTGGTTCCTAAAATACTTAAGTATCTTGGCTTACCTAAAATGACTAGAATAAACATCTAAAATAGAGATAGATTGGTGAGCAAAGGCCAAATGCCTTTGCCTAGGCCTGCCTAGTGTTTTGAAAAATGTGAGCCAACATTTTGACCTTGGGAGAATTCAGAAAACAATCAGAAGCTCCACCAACACTTTGGTCCGTCTTCCTACCTGGCTGAGATCAGGCACCCTTAAGATGAGGCCTGGGCTCTGTCCAGCCCAGTCACACCTTGTCACTGGATGGGCTATCAATACAGGACCTTCAGGGATCCAAGACGTGTGAGTGTGTGACTCTTATCTAAAACCCAAGAAACCAATGCAAAAAAGAAGGGGGGAAAAGTGTGGTATATTTTTATACCATAAATAAGTTTCATATAAAACAATTATCTGTAAACATCACTGTTTAATGTGCTTGGTGCATTATTCTAGAAATCCTTTCAAATCTGCAGAAAACACATAATAATAGACCGTCATAGGGAAGTTGTGGGTCTAACTAAATCCATATTTAAATAATGCTGAGCTTGGCTATTTCCCCATCATTGTCATGTTGCTGTTGGCTAGGCCTCTACATTAAAATCTCATCCCTCAGAAACATTAATGTCCTCCAGTCAAAATATAAAAATTAAGCTCATTAACATAGCATTTGAGCTGCTGGACAACATGGCGTCGGCTACCCTTTTCAGACCCCCTTCCCCCAGCTCCCCAGGGTAAGGGAGTAGTCTGCGCTCACCAACTGCTCAGCATCCCTGACACTCACTGAGCACTTTCACCTTCTGGCCTTCGCCTCTGCTTTCTCTTCAGCCTCAACCACCTACTTTCTTTCTCAATCTGGCAGAATAAGACTTCAAAACCAAGCAAAAGTGTCAAAAACTCTGTTGACACTTTAAAACTGGTGCCTCTTTAAAAATGGGCTGAGTGACTCCCTGCAACAGGGTGACAGGCTTCCACACTCAACTGTGACACCAGGAAGGCAGAATTGTCTCATTCCCCTCTGGGAATGGGGTTTCTGACACCAGAGCCTTCAGCACATGCTTATGTGACTGGCTGTAACTCTGATGATCAGGCTTCCAGTGTCATAACTCAGGAGAGCAAGCAAGTGGAGTCACATATAGGCATGAGATACAAATCCAGCTCTTTTAAATTTTCCCTTATTTATTAATTTTAGAGAGAGAGGAAGGGAGTGAGAGAGAGACAGGAACATAGATCTGTTCCTGTATGTGACCCTGGGCAGGGATTGAACCAGCAACCTCTGCAGTTCGGGACAATGCTCTAACCAACCCAGGTATCCAGCCAGGGCCAAATCCAGCTCTTTGCCACTTGTTTTAACAAGTTAAAATAGATATTTTCAATTCCAATAACTTCAAATATTGGCATCTTTAAATTAGTTTACATCTAGGTAAAGAAAATCCAAGTTTATTGATATGAGTATTAAGAAGCCACTTGCAAGTAGAAAAACTGGGCAAAGAGCTTTAAAAGGTAGTCCCCACAAAGAAAATACATACAAATATATTTACAGCTCAAAAATCACATTTAAACAAAGGAGAAGGATATCTTAATAAGAAACAGCTTATTAAAGTCATTTTTACAATCTGTTGATATGAATTAGGGCAATGTCTTTGGAGGCCAGTTAGGCAACATTTATGAAAATGTTAACTATAGGCCCTGGCAGGTTGGCTCTGTAGTAGAGCATTGGCCCAGCATGTGGATGTCCCAGGTCTGATTCCCAGTCAGAGCACACAGAAGTGACCATCAACTTCTTCACCCTTTTTCCTACCCTCCTTTTCTCTCTCTCCCCAACTCCTACAGCCATGGCTCAAATAGTCTGAGCAAGTTGGTCCTGGTGCTGAGGCTGGCTCCATGGCCTCGCCTCAACATGCACATCTGGTTATGCTCCACACGTGCTAAAAGCAGCGGCTCTAGACAGGCAGAGCATCACCTGGTAGGGGGTTTGCCAGGTGGATCCTGTCAGGGTGCATATGGGAGTCTGTCTCTCTGCCTCCCTGCCTCTCACTTAATAATAATATATATTTTTTAATGTTAACTATAAATATCATTTGAGCCAGTGATTCCATGTTTGGGAATTTTTCCAACAGATATATATTCACTTATTTGGGGTGGGGTGGGGGAGAAGCTATGTTCAAAGACATCCATTAAGATGTAAATAAAACTTAAAGAGCAATTTCATTTATAACCACTTTAAAAAGAATAAAATACTAATAAATTTAGTAAAAGCAATGCAAAAGTTATAAAGACACTCTGTGTTCTTGGATTGGAAACTCAATTTGGTTAAGATGGCAAAACTCCCCAAGTGATCTACAGATTCCATTTCTATCAAAGTCCCAGTGTGCTTTTTGCAAGAGTTGACACACTTATTTTAAAATTCATTTTCAATTATTATTTTTTTAGGGACTCGAAATAGACCAACATACTCTAGCAAACACTATTTGTAACAGAAAAGACTAGGGAGAAAAATCTGCATTTCCATAGGAGATATAATCAGTTAATCAGGGCCCATCCATATAACAAAATACTGTGCAGCTATTAAAAGCAGGATCTCACATGCTTAATAATGCTTAATATGTATATACATTGCTACATCTACAGTCATTAGGGCAGAGAACCAGTTGTTAAATTATTTGAATCCCACCACTGGAACCATTCCAGCCACTAATGCCAACAATTTTTAAATGTCACAAAAATAAGAGACCAAACTAATACCCCATGGCTTGCCATAGGCCATGTGAACCTCCTGCCCTGTGCCTGTGAGGATTGCCGGAGCTCCTCCATGGGGCTCCTTAACTCAGGGATCTGCACAGATGCCTTAAGCTTCTGTAGAACACAGAGACTTTGTTGCCACAGCAACGTGAAGGTCCAGCTGAGCAAATATAAAAGGAAGTTATCTGGACTCCAGGCTCCAGTAGCCAGGCTAAATGATGCAGCTATTCCCAACAGCAAGGTAGAAATTACATCTTTGAGTAATGACACATCTTATAGTCATGAACATGAGGCCTTGGGAAAGTAGTAGCTATGTGCTATAGGGTGTGCTTCCTGTTTCTTGTTAGTTATCTATCTGCACTTAGACGTGGACCGAACAGATACTTCACCAATGTACTTCCCTGTACAATAGGGAGATGAAAGCAGATGAATTCACAGGCAGTTTGAAATATTCAACTGGGGTCTTCATGCCTGCTGGCCTTCTATTCACATCATCTCTTATTTATTCCCTATTACATTAGCCAAAACTAACACGACTCTTTTGTATTAGTCATATTAGTTAGAAACAGAAACCCTGCTCTTGAGTAGGGTTTATTTTGATTTGGAAATGGGCTTATAAAAGCAGCAGTGAACAAACTAGATGAAAATCCTTGCCTCTAGGTCTATATTCTGGAATTTCTGTTTGGGTAAAGAAAGATTCCTTATGCTTTCCAGATGAAAAACACAAACAAGGAGGAAAAATCCAGTCAGCCTTACACTTGTCCCTGACAATATTCAGTGTCAGAAGACAATGAACCATTGTTTAGTTCTAAGAAAAAACAAATGTGATACATCCAAGTCAAATTATGCCTACACACCAGCCCTTTTACCAGCACAGCAGATGTTTGGAATGATGGTCACCAAACGATAACCATAGTTAGTTCTGGGTGACCAGTGTAAGGTCATGTGTTACTTTGTTGTTGTTTTTTATTTTATTTTATTTTTTTTAATTATAGATCAGCTTTTAGAATTCTTTTTTTTTTAATTTTTTTAATTCATTTTTAGAGAGGAGAGAGAGAGGGAGAGAGAAAGACAGAGAGGGAGAGAGAGGAGAGAGAGACAGAGAGAGCGAAGGAGGGAGGAGCTGGAAGCAT
Organism: Saccopteryx bilineata; assembly: GCF_036850765.1. Classification (NCBI taxonomy): domain Eukaryota; kingdom Metazoa; phylum Chordata; class Mammalia; order Chiroptera; family Emballonuridae; genus Saccopteryx; species Saccopteryx bilineata. The sequence goes on along the minus strand of NC_089492.1, from coordinate 82,566,574 downwards.
CAACTCCCATATGTGCCTTGACCAGGCAAGACCAGGGTTTCAAACCGGTGACCTCAGCATTTCCAGGTCAACGCTTTATCCACTGCGCCACCACAGGTCAGGCTGTTGTTGTTTTTTAAATGTATTTAAATGTATTACCTGAATTTATATTGGCCAGGTATTTTTATAAAAGCAACAGTTATTACTGTTAATAAAAACAAAAGAAAAAGCTTGGCTGTGTGTGTTACAGATCATCAAAGAATAAATCTGCAAAAGAATAGCAAATTAAAAGAAAGTCTCATGGCCCTGGCCATTTTGCTCAGTGGATAGAGTGTTGGCCCAGCATGTGAAATCCTAGGTTTGATCCCCGGTCAGGGCCCACATGAGAAGCAACTATCTAATTCTCTTTCTCTCCAGCTCTCCCCCTTCTCTCTCTCTCCCTTTCTTGCAGCCAGTGGCTCAGTTGGTTTGAGCGTGGTTCCAGGTGCTGAGGATAGCTGGGACGTGGGCCTTAGGCTCTGAGGATAGCTCCATTAATTCCAGCATTGTCCCCAGATTGGGGTTGCCGGGTAGATCCTGGTCAGGGTGCATGTGGGAGTCTATGTCTCTATCCCCACTCCTCTCACTTATAAAAAAAGTCTCATAAAGTAAACTTAACCTTACTACATGAGATGGATTGTTATTTTTCTTAGACTTATTTTGTTCTTAATGCTGTTGATTTTAAGGTCCATTTATTGGTTACCATCCATAGCTTTAAAAAAGTACATAGGACTCAATGACAGTAGACATCTTTTTCAACCAAGGAATGCCAAAGAATGCCCAACACTCAGTTGGCACTTAATTGGCATTTCCTGATGAACAACTAGAAAAGCGAATGTTTCCCTCAATACAACTGAGGACAGGGTTTTAATTTAATTTTTGAAATCTTTGTTCCCGGGTCCAGGTACAGAGCCAGTTATTGAATAAACATTTGTTTTGTAGCTAATCACACAACTTAACATAGCACTTCTTAAACAGGATGTGTAGAAGAAACATTTCTCTTGGTTCTTGGTAACAAAAATACTCAAATAAGGGTGTTTTTTTTTCCTTCTTTTAACTGTATCAAGTTGTATTTGCACTCAAAATCAGGTTTCCGTTTCACAAACATGTAGGCAGACTTGTCTCCTCCCAGGAATTCAAAAGAAGGGACTCACACCCCCGCTCCCCCCACAGCAGGGTCTCTGCCTCCAAACCCCATCCTCAAAATAAAATGTTTCTTTTTTTTTTTTTTTTTTTTTTAATTTGGAAACGGGGAGGCAGTCAGACAGACTCCCTCACACCCACCAGGGGGCGATGCTCTGCCCATCTGGGGCGTCGCTCTGCTGCAATCAGAGCCATTCTAGCGCCTGAGGCAGAGGCCACAGCACCATCCTCAGCGCCCGGGCCAACTTTGCTCCAATGGAGCCTTGGCTGCTGGAGGGGAAGAGAGAGACAGAGAGGGAGGAGAGGTGGAGGGGTGGAGAAGCAGATGGGTGCCTCTCCTGTGTGCCCTGGCCGGGAATCGAACCTGGGATTCCCGCATGCCAGGCCAACACTCTACCACTGAGCCAACCAGCCAGGGCCTCAAAATGTTTCTTAAGCAAAAGAATTTTAAATTGCAATTAATTTCTAAACGAGTTATTTTTTCTTCCTCTCAACCTATCGTGTCCAGTGGTCTCAGAGGAGCTGGGATGCAGTCTGTGTGACCTTATCACCACAAGCCTAATGATCTGTGTTATAAAAGAAAACGGAGCTTTTTCTACCCCAGGATGTTTGTAGGATTGAAATGAGAAATACCCGTGAGAAGGAATCAGAAACCCAGAAACCCGGAGCTTTGCCGACGACATGTAACCTAAATCCTCACAGGCAGAGGATACAATATCAGCAAAACTACAGCCTTGAACAAATATGACTTTTTAAAAGAAAGTTCTGCTGCATGGGAGACTCGTCAGACCATTTCCTCGTGTTCCACCGTATCTGGAATTTGTCTGTGCTCTCAGGAAAGAACACTAGGGCGCCCATTCCATGAAACTGTCAAAGGCGTAGTCACAGTGGACAGGTTATTTTTCTTGTACCTGGCTACGGAAACTGTGCTTAGTTGAGTCTAAAAGGCTCTTTTAATTTTGTCGGGGGAGGGGCTACCTTGGACACTGGCTTCCTTTCACTTTTTGCCCTTCGCTCAGCCAATGGCAGGCCTCGCGGGCACGCTGTCCGGGGCACAGGTGGGCGCCGCCAAGCACCACCTCCAGGTGGGGCGTTCCTACAGCGGGGTGCTATCTCTTTTCTTTTGTGAATGTGTCTGTATAAATGTTTACTCGCACAGACAGCACGTGAACGAGTGTTCCTCATTAGAAAGGGCTGCAAATTCGGCCAGCGGGCCCGAGCCAGTCCCCCGCCCGACCCCGGCCGCGAGCACACGGTGCCCTTTCACCCAGTCCGCTCACAGCAGGGAACGTGACGGCTCTGAGAACCGCGGCTTGCCCTCCCACGCAGCGCGCGTCAGGGACCCCCCACCCTCTCCTGCGCCCCGGAGGCGGGCATTAGCCGCCCCTCCAGCGCCGTCTTACCCGCCGAGGACTGCGTCCCCAAGCAAAGGAAACGCAGCCCAGCAGGGTCATGGCGGACACAGCACGGGTCAGGAAACTCGGGGGCCCAAGAGCTGGGGAAGTGACGTGACGTAGCTCGAAGAGTGGCTGGGCCCAGGGGGCGGAGTCGGGACCAGTCTAATGCAAAGAGGGCAGAGCCAGAACTAATCTGACGCTAGGGGCCAGGCGGGAAACAACAGCGGAGTCATGCGGGAACTAAGGGGCTGAGTCAGGCGGGTCTGAGACCAGGGGGCGGAGTCAGGGCGTGTCCAATATTAGGGGGTGGAATCGGGCGGAGTTGGGGCGTGGCCTAGACCAGATATAGGGGTGGGGTTTGGGGGGTGGTTGGGCTTTGGCTGAACTAGGGGACGGAGTCGAGGCGTGGTGTGGAGCAGAGGGCGGAGTCGGGACTGGCGGGGACCAGGGGCGGAGTCGGGGCGTGTCTGGGATCCTGCTAGGACTGGAACTGGGGACAGGTGCACCTGGATGCAGAATGCCTCAAGCACATTACCCCGTCTGAGTTGGGTGGTGCGGGGCTATGCTCTTCGAGGCTCCCGCTCGCTCTTCATTGTTGTCCCTGATGCTATGTGTGCGGCCTGCAGGTGTCCTCGTAAGAGTGCTCTGTTGACGTCAGGTTGTAGCTCCAGGGCACGGCCTGAACCTTTCTTCCTGCCGGCGTTCTGCTATTCAAGTTGGATTCAGCAGAATCCTCAAGTGTATTGGAGGCCATAGTGAGCCCGTACATTTTCTAGTAAAAAGGACCAAAAACCCATACTAATTGGTTAGGATCCACCAAATCAGTGAAATTTAGGGATGCTGCGGTCCATGGCATAATTTTTCTATGTTCTGTTTAAAAAAGACTTGTGTCTTTTAAAATATATATTTATATTACTTTCATATTTAGATCTATGATGCAAATGGAGTTAATTCATGTTTTGCGTGTGTGAGATATAAGATCAGTGTTTATTTCTTCTTTAGTGTTAACCGATATCCCCAGGATCATTATTGGAAGGAAATAAATAAACAAACCTTTTCGTCATTACTCAGTCTGTATTAATACTTTTGAAAAATTAAATTACTTTGTATGTGTGGATAGTTTTTGGGTCTTTTTATTTTGACTCATTTGCCTATTTTCTATCTTTGTGCCAATAAAACACCGGTTTAATAACTATAACTTTATAATACATTTTGTTATATAGTAGTGTAAGTACTTCAGCTTTTCCAAAAATTTCTTGTCTATTCTCAGTCTATGCATGTCCATATACATTTTAGAATATGCCTGTTAATTTCCACTCAAAAAAATCTGCGACATTGAAATTGCATTCAATGCATAGATCAGTTTTGGGAGAAATGACCTCTTATTAGTTCATGAATGTGGTGTAAATAAATATTTAGGACTTAATTTCTGTCAATAATGTTTTATGTTAATATTGCTTTATATCACATCTTTTGATAGATTTATGAGTATTTGATGACTGATGCTATATGTTTTTATATGTCATTTTCTATTTATTTTCTCAAATAAAGGTATATAATTAAATTTTTATATAGACTTTGTATTCAGTAACCTTATTAAATTCACTTAATTTAAATAGTATGCCAATATATTTCTTTTAGATTTTAAACATACACAGTCATGTCTTGTGAATAAGGACAGTGTGGTTCCTCCATTTTTAATTCATATGCTTTTTCTTTTTATCCTTTATTGCAGCAGTTCTCAACCTGTGGGTCGCGACCCCAGCGGGGTTCAAACGACCAAACACAGGGGTCGCCTAAAGCCATCGGAAATTTCCGCCGGGGTCGCGACCCACAGGTTGAGAACCACTGCTTTATTTCATTGATTTGGACATCCCACGCCATGTTGAAAATAAGTGGCAAAAGCAAATATGTCCTTGTTTTATTCCTAATACCAGGGGAAACATTCAGTTCTTCACTTTAAGTGTAACATAGGCTGCAGTTTTTTCATAGATGGCCTTTCAGATGAAGGATGCTCCCTCTATTCTTACTTTGCTGATAGTTTTTTTCCCTCAATCAGGAATGGATGTTGAATTTTTTAAATGCTTTTTCTGCAACTAACAATATAATCATATGATTTTTCTCCCTTTTGTTATTTTGATTAATTACATTAACTATTTCCCCCCCGCCCCCACAACATCCACCCTTCCATTTCTGAAATAAACTCTATTTAGTCTATATACCACCTGACTCAGTTGGCTAATTTTGTATTTAGGATTTTTGCATCTGTGTTCATAACAGAGACTGGTAAACCAGCCTTTATTTTAAGTGACATATTTCTTCTTATTACAGAATGCTTTTGAAAACCAGAACTTCTATGATTAGAATTGTGCTGTAGGGCAGTGGTCCCCAACCTTTTTTGGGCCATGGACTGGTTTAATGTCAGAAAATATTTTCACAGACCGGCCTTTAGGGTGGGACGGATAAATGTATCACGTGACTGAGACAAGCGTCAACAGTGAGTCTTAGACGGATGTAACAGAGGGAATCTGGTCATTTTAAAAAAATGAAACATTGTTCAGACTTAAATATAAATAAAACGAAAATAATGTAAGTTATTTATTCTTTCTCTGTGGACTGGTACCAAATGGCCCACAGACCAGTACCGGTCCGTGGCCCCGGGGTTGGGGACCACTGCTGTAGGGTGTTCACTTTGTCGGGTGGACAATGTGGAATGGATCTGCGGCACAGGCTGAGGGTGGTGAAGGAGTAGAGCAGGGGTCCCCAAACTTTTTACACAAGGGGCCAGTTCACTGTCCCTCAGACCATTGGAGGGCTGGACTATAAAAAAAAAACTATGAATAAATCCCTATGCACACTGCACATATCTTATTTTAAAGTAAAAAAATAAAATGGGAACAAATAAAATATTTAAAATAAAGAACAAGTAAATCTAAATCAACAAACTGACCAGTATTTCAATGGGAACTGTGGGCCTGCTTTTGGCTAATGAGATGGTCAATGTCCGGTTCCATATTTGTCACTGCTAGCCCTAACAAGTGATATGACGTGCTTCCGGAGCCATGAGGCGTGTGTCCCACATCACCAGAAATATTACTGTACGTGAGTGACGCAGTGCTTTGCGCCACCATATACAGCAGGGGTCCCCCAAACTTTTTACATAGGGGGCCAGTTCTCTGTCCCTCAGACCGTTGGAGGGCCGGAGTATAAAAAAAACTATGAACAAATCCCTATGCACACTGCACATATCTTATTTTAAAGTAAAAAAACAAAACGGGAACAAATACAATATTTAAAATAAAGAACAAGTAAATTTAAATCAGCCCTGGCCGGTTGGCTCAGCGGTAGAGCATCGGCCTGGCGTGTGGGGGACCCGGGTTCGATTCCCGGCCAGGGCACATAGGAGAAGCGCCCATTTGCTTCTCCACCCCCACCCCCTCCTTCCTCTCTGTCTCTCTCTTCCCCTCCTGCAGCCAAGGCTCCATTGGAGCAGAGATGGCCCGGGCGCTGGGGTTGGCTCCTTGGCCTCTGCCCCAGGCGCTAGAGTGGCTCTGGTCCTGGCAGAGCACGCCCCGGAGGGGCAGAGCATCGCCCCCTGGTGGGCAGAGCCCCCCCCCCCCCGTGGGCGTGTCGGGCGCATGCGGGAGTCTGTCTGACTGTCTCTCCCTGTTTCCAGCTTCAGAAAAATACAAAAAATAAAATAAAATAAAATAAAATCAACAAACTGACCAGTATTTCAATGGGAACTATGCTCCTCTCACTGATCACCAATGAAACAGGTGCCCCTTCCAGAAGTGCGGTGGGGGCCGGATAAATGGCCTCAGGGGGCCGCATGTGGCCCGCGGGCCGTAGTTTGGGGACCCCTGATATACAGCATCCACATCCTGTGCTCCTCACACTGACCACCAATGAAAGAGGTGCCCCTTCCGGAAGTGCCCGGTGGGATCAATGGCCTCAGCGGGCTGCAGTTTGGGGACCCCTGGAGTAGAGGCTCGTGGAGTAGGTAAAGCAGAGGCTGCATCAGTTAGGTCAAAGTGGAAATGGAATGAATTCAGTTCCTGTTTAGATGAAAGTGTCACTTATGAAAAAGAAGTTAGAAATGTTGCTTTGAACTTGGAGAAGAGTAACAATAATGAGTTGACGGGGTGAAATCTTTGTTAATCATCACCATTAAGATGCTTACAAAGGAACTGAAATTTAAGATATTGCAAACGCATGGATTTACATATGTGGTTAGTGTTAGTGTGTGAGTGTCTTTAAGTATAAGATTTCTTTACATTGCTTTGGAGTTCATTTTTAAAGCTATTTCAATTTACAATCAGAAAGATACAGATAACCTAATATTGGCGGACACCTTAAAAAGGGAGCAGTACTCCCACAGCACACTTCCAAAGGATTGAGCTATTTCCTCCTATCCACCAGGTGGCGACCAGGCGACACGCCACCCTCTGCCGCTGTTTTCTACGCAGGCGCAGTCTCGAGGCGCGCACGCCACGGAGCCCGCGAGATCGCAGGCACATCTGGTAGCTGAGGCTTCGCAGCCCTACGTCACCCCGACACTGAGACCGCATCCATGTGGAAGTTACTCCCAGACGCGGGCTCGGCCGGAGGTGAGGCGGAAGGGAGGTAACCGAGGGCCGATTTCCGCGGGACACGCGGGTGGGAGTGGGTCTGAGCAGCGCTTCCGGCTCGGCCACGCCCCTGTTGCCATCTTCCGGCGACGGTGGGCGTCGGGCACGTGGTACGGGGTGTTAGGCAAGTCCGGCGAGGGGCTGGGCTTCAGGTGTAGAGGCTATGCTGTCCTCCGAGTCTTCCGCGCGGCGCTGCCCGGTGTCGCTCTGCGGGTACCTCGTTATGGCCCGGCCGCTCCGGTGACAGCGGCCCTTGAGGGTGGCTGTCCGCCCACTGAGTGTGAGCAGCAGAGGCGGCGGGCGCCTGAGTTCGGAACACCTGTGGAGCTTAGACGTGAACGCGGTGAGGGTTCACGGTCCGCAGTGTGGTTTTTCACCTTCCGCGTCCTTCAGAGAGGCTTCGCTGGAACGCCACAAGTTCATGTGTGGGTGCACCGTTCACATTGAAACAGCGAGATGAGCATACTCCGTTGAAGTACTGTACCTGTGCCGTATGCACCTGCGCGCGTGCGCTCACCAGTTTTCTCTGTGATCCTCCCAGGGCCGCACCGACTTTTGACGGGCGTTGAGTACGAGGTGGGAAGGAAGAACTGTGGCATCCTCATTGAACAGGACAAGTCCATCAGCCGCAGTCACGCCGTGCTGACCGCCAGCTTCCCGGGGACCAGTGCGGTGTGTTCCTGTGGCGCTTACTCCACTTGGGGCCAGGGTGGTCCCGAGTGCCTTGCCTGTGGGGGCTTGTAGGAGCTTGCACTGTAAAAGCTGTTACAGAGTTTTTTTATCTTTTAACTTTTAATATCTTAGCTTAATTTTTTATTGACTTTTTTTAGAGAGAAAGGAAGGGCAAGAGAGAAGCATCGGTTTGTTGTTTCATGTAGTTGTGAATTGATTTGGTTCTTATTTATTTACTTACTTATTTATTTTGGGTGAGAGGAGGGAAGATAAGCAGACTCCCGCATGTACCCCGACTGGGTGACTGGGATCCACCCGCAACCCTATTTGAGGCGAATGCTGGAGTATACTGGGCTGGTGCGCTCCAACTGAGTTATGGCCAGGGCCACTGGAACAAATCCAGCTACTGGCTGTGGGAAGGGAATAGAGGGAAAAGGGGGAGAGTGAGGGGCAGAGAAGCAGATGGTCACTTCTCCTGTGTGCCCTGAAGGGGAATTGAACCCTGGAGTCCAGGGGTGGGGAGGCGCTCTATCCAATGAGCCACCAGCCAGAGCCAATTGGTTGCTTCTTATATGTGTCCTGACCGCGGATGAAACTCCCAACCTCCGCAGATCCAGATGCTGCTCCAACTAACTGAGCTACCTAGCCAGGGCAGCTGTTAGGTTTTTGTTTTGTTTTATAAGTGAGAGCAGGGGAGGGAGGGAGACAGACTCCCACATGTGCTCCTACCGGGACCCACCCAGCAAGCCCTCTATAGGATGATGCCCTGACCATCTGGGGCCTTGCTCCCTGGAGCAACTGAGTTATTTTTAGTGACCCGAGGGGGATGCCAGGGAGCCATTCTTAGCACCCAGGCCATCTCCCTCTAATTGATGGAGCCATGGCTGTAGGAGATGGACGTGGGGAGAGAGAGATGGGAGGGAGGGGTGGAGAAGCTGATGGTCACTTCTGTGTGCCCTGACCGGGAATCAAACCCAGGACTTCCACACACTGGGCCAATGCTCTACCATTGAGCAAACCAGCCTGGATTTTTTAAATGTTAAAAAATTAAGTACATTTCAGTGGCCATACCAGTGGTGTTTGTTGTTTTTGTTTTGTTTTGTTTTGTTTTTGTGTGTGTGTGTGTGTGTGTTTTTCTGAAGCTGGAAACGGGGAGAAACAGACTCCCGCATGCGCCCGAACCGGGATCCACCCGGCACGCCCACCAGGGGGCGACGCTCTGCCCCTCCGGGGCGTCGCTCTGTTGCGACCAGAGCCACTCCAGTGCCTGGGGCAGTGGCCAAGGAGCCATCTCCAGCACCCGGGCCATCTTTGCTCCAATGGAGCCTTGGCTGCGGGAGGGGAAGAGAGAGACAGAGAGGAAGGGGGGGGGGGAGAAGCAGATGGGTGCTTCTCCTGTGTGCCCTGGCCAGGAATCGAACTGGGGACTTCTGCACGCCAGGCCGACGCTTTACCACTGAGCCAACCGGCCAGGGTTTTTTTTAATAATCATATCTTTTTATGTCTTTGCACTCATTGCTTTCTCATTTGTTATTCACATCTCATCAACTTTCTCTTTCAGACTACTATTTTCTTTTCAAGATTTTATTTATTGATTTTTAGAGAGGAGAAAGAGAGAGAGAGAGAAAGGTGGGAGAGGAGAGGAATTGGAAACATCAAGTCATAGTTGCTTCTCATATATACCTTGACCAGGCAAGCCTGGGGTTTTTAACCAGGGACCTCAGCTTTCAGGCCCATGCTTTATGCGCTGCACCACCACAGGTCAGGCTGTTTGTTTAGTTATTTGAAATTCCTTTCCCAATATTTTACATTTATTGAATGATTTAGAAACTCAGAGGACATAGAACATACTTATATTTATTTATTTAAATGTTCATTGAATGCTTACTGTATGCCAGCCTGGGGATAGAGCACTGAACAGATCTTTAGGTCTCCTGCTCTAAAGGGTTGTGCAGCCCTGTAAACCGGGGTATTTCCAGTACAAGGTGGGTTTGCACACTGGGAACCAATTTGTTTTATTATGGAAAACAGGTGTTGTTTGTGCCCTACAACTCTTTTGAATGGCTTTGACTTGAGGTTGGTTGGTTGGTTTAATTACAACTTTGGGTGATAAAGGTACAAAAATATATATACAAACGGCTGTGCTGGTGATAATACTGATTGTAATAAGAATGAAAACCCATTATTCTTAGCAAATGCATATCAGCAAATATTCCATCTGTTCAGTGATATTTAGGTTTTGTGTCTCTGTTCTTATAGGTATAGAAAAACACTGTTGAATATTTACTAAGTGGTAAAACACTCTAAATTATTTGTTGACTTTTTTTTTCCAGAGTCAAACACTTGAAATCCCCATCTTGACGATAAAAGATACTTCTAAATATGGCACCTTTGTTAATGAGGAAAAAATGCAGAATGGCCTTCCCCGAACTTTGCAGACAGGGGATAGAGTTACTTTTGGTGTGTTTGAAAGTAAGTTCAGGTAAGAATTTTTAAAATTGATGTACAAATAGAGTGCCTTATTTTATACTAACCAGATTCTGAATTCCCACTCAGTACAGTCTTGAGCTTTGTACCACTCACATGTATCAGTGGGCTTTGTCAGTCACAACAGAAGGAGGGAGAGTTTGACTGGGCCGTGGGTACCTTGATTTGGCACCAGTGAAAATATAACGTTAACTTGATTGTTGTTTTTCTTAGTTGTAACTTCAGATTTAGAGAATGATGATTTCATTATCCAGAAAGTTTAGTAATACATAAAAATTAAAATAATATGTGTGATGTGAGCCTCTAGATTAAAGTTCTATAAGTTGCCATTTCTGTACTTACGATAATTACTTTATGTAACTCATTTACAGAGTGGAGTATGAACCTTTGGTTGCATGCTCTTCTTGTTTAGATGTCTCTGGGAAAACTACTTTGAATGAAGCCATATTGCGTCTGGGAGGACTTACTGTCAACAATTGGACAGAAGAATGCACTCACCTTGTCATGACATCAGTTAAAGTTACCATTAAAGTAAGCTGAATGACTTGTCACATTAAAATGCATTCTATGAATTTAAGCTTACTCATCCACTATACACAGCTGTTTTCAAAGTCATTTACTTTAAATCTATTACAACTATTAGTTGTAGATTTCTATATGCCAACCCCATGCTTTTGTATCCCATTTAGGGTAGAATGGCTTTTTGATGACATATTTATTATGTGAAACAACAGAAGCACATGAAATTGTATCTCACATTTTGACTTGGCATTTAAAAAAATGACTTATGTTTTCTGTTCCCCAAGTTTACACAGTGGAGCAAAGTGACTAGAGAGCAACTGCCAGTCTTCAAAATTACTGTCTTCTGTCTCCTCATTAAGTCATCTTCCTCTACTCTTGGTCATCTCGTGCTCTTTTATTTGGTTTACGACCCTAATCAAAAATACTTTTAAGCCTGACCAGGCGGTGGTGCAGTGGATAGAGCGTCGGACTGGGATGCGGAAGGACCCAGGTTAGAGACCCCAAGGTCGCTAGCTTGAGTGCGGGCTCATCTGGTTTAAGCAGAAGCTCACCAGCTTGGACACAAGGTCACTAGCTTGAGCAAGGGGTTACTCGGTCTGCTGAAAGCCCGCAGTCAAGGCACATATGAAAAAGCAATCAATGAACAACTAAGGTGTTGTAACGAAAAACTAATGATTGATGCTTCTTGTCTCTCTCCATTCCTATCTGTCCCTATACATCTCTCTCTGTGTCTCTGTAAAAAAAAAACCCCAAAAAACCTTTTAAGTTCTTGTAGTTTAATATTACTCTAATGTATCTTCATAATCTAGAGATTTTAGGTATGTACCTTTAGATGATACTGATTATTCATTAAAACAGGAATATATTTTGGTATGCATTCAGATTTTGCATCTTGATCAGATTTGGTTATATCCAAAGCTAACTGAAGAAAGATACAGGAAGATGATTCGTCTCCTTTTAAACAGGTTGATTATAGATATGTAGCATTGTTTTAGGTTAATATCTGTAGTGAAAAGCAACAAATGCTAAGATTCCTTTATTAGATAATAGAAAAATCTTTTGGTAGCTAATATAATTAAATCAGAATGTATGTATTATAGTTACAGAGGTGTCGTAGAGAATGACTTGCTGCTCAGATTGAATCTCATTGTATCTTGGGTTATCTCTGACCAAGGATCGTGTTATCTTTGCAAGTTTATGAAATTGACATAAATTTAACAGTACTAATTTATGTCAGTACACTCACAGATAATAAATTCATATATCAAATTGTCCACTTACTAGTTTGCAGTAGGGATGCACCATTAAATGATCAGAATATTTATGTGTGGACTCTCAGAGAGCAAGGTAGCTGAGAAACAGAAAAGGTAATCATGACCTTGCTTGGCGGCTGTGAAATAGCCGAGTCTGACAGACCTGGAAACTAGCACCTATTCACCAGAGCATACACTTCCAGTGATTGGTCCAGCTGCCATCATGCGGCTCTTCCCATTAGCAAGTCCTGGATATATACCAACAAAGGTTTGCAGAATTGGCCTTTTCAATATTTCTGATCAATCATGTTCCAAAAAAAGGAAAACTTGTTACTTTTGGGGTAAAATTTCCAAAAGTACAGGTTAGCTTATCTTTTTAAAATTGTTGAATATTAGAACAACATAAAACTTATAGAATATTCAGTTCAATTTTTATTCTCTGAAGAGGAAACTGAGGCACAGAACAGTGAAATCCTTTGCCCAGGATTACATGTTTTGGAGCTCACTCGGTCCACTATGGAATTGCACACTTTTACTTCATACAAGAAGTCAATTATTTCATCTGTTGGTGTCTTTCAGATTCCATTCTTGGGAGATACCCCACCTTGCTTGCTCATATTTAGGGAGTACCCCATGGTTTTGGAAGCATACATAAATACATTCTTTAGCTGGATTATTTTCTAGAATTATGTTGGATCCTCTTCATTTTCTTGCCCATGATAGTATTTTCTGATATTTCTCAATTTTGTGGCTGTATCTTATTTGAGACTTATCATATAATGCACTTGCTACTTAAAGCCCCCACCCCATCTGTAGATACTTATTTTGAGCTTTTACCCAACCACAAGCAGTTACTCCTTTGTTTACTTCTGTGAAACTACTTTACTCCATATCACAGTCTGTTGGAAAGGCAGTTAGATAAGAAGGTCTTTCCTCTCATGTTTATCTCTTGATTCTGTCTTCTCTAGGGCAGATGTTACATTACCTCAATCTTAACATATACAGTACTTTGTAGCATTTTAATGGTTTTGAAATTGGAATACATTTTAACACTGATTTATGTTTTGTTTTGTTGTTCTACTTCCCCCAAGAGGTTTTTAAGTTAATTATTTTAATGGGTGGGTTTTATATGATAATTGACTACATAGTGATTTGTATACTAAATTAAGCAGTTGACCGAACTGACTTCTTTTTTATAGATTGTGGCTTCTTTTTTTGTTTTGTTTTGTTTTTTTCTGAAGCTGGAAACAGGGAGAGACAGTCAGACAGACTCCCGCATGCGCCCGACTGGGATCCAACTGGCACGCCCACGAGGGGCGAGGCTCTGCCCACCAGGGGGCGATGCTCTGCCCCTCTGCAACCAGAGCCACTCTAGCGCCTGGGGCAGAGGCCAAGGAGCCATCCCCCGCACCCGGGCCATCTTTGCTCCAATGGAGCCTTGGCTGCGGGAGGGGAAGAGAGAGACAGAGAGGAAGAGGTGGGGGGTGGAGAAGCAAATGGGCGCTTCTCCTATGTGCCCTGGCCAGGAATCGAACCCGGGTCCCCCGCACGCCAGGCCGACGCTCTACCGCTGAGCCAACCGGCCAGGGCCAGATTGTGGCTTCTTTATAGAGAGATAAGGAGGGAAGAAGACTAGCCCCTTTGTAGTCTATAACTTACAACTCTTTAAAATAAGCTTAGCGGGACTGGTGGTGGCACAGTAGATAAAGTGTCGACCCTGAATGCTGAGTTTACCAGTTTGAAATCCTAAAGTCGCTGGCTTTGAGCGTGGGCCCTTCAGTGCAGGGTTGCTGGCTTGAGCAGGAGGATTGTCCACACAACTCCAAAGCCCACCAGCTTGAGGCCAAAAGGTCTCTGGCATGAAAAGCCCAAGGTTGCTGGCTTGAACAAGGGGACACTGGTTCAGTCCTCATCAAGGCACATAGGAGAAGCAATCAATGTACAGCTAAAGTGAAAGCAACTGTGAGTTGATTCTTCTTACCCTCTCTTCCCTCCTGTCTCTCTCACTCTCAAAAAACCCATTTTTTAAATAAAATAAACCTAATAAGTAAATAAATAGCATGAATACATGTATTCACACATGTTCTTTTCTTCTTTCTAGACAATATGTGCACTCATTTGTGGATGTCCGATTGTAAAGCCAGAATATTTTACTGAATTTCTTAAAGCAGTTCAGTCCAAGAAACAGCTTCCACAAATTGAAAGGTATATTTTGTACTTTAAATATAATACAATGTGACATATAAAGAATGATAGCACTAATTTAGGTTAGTTCCCTCTTTAATGACTTTCAGTATGTAAGGTTATAGTTCAATTTTATTGAGGTTTTTGTTAATATGTAAAAAAAGGTTCTCCACGTTTTTTGTCGGTTGTTTCTTATCTTAACAAGACAAATGTTATTTATGTGCCACTATTTAAAGAAAAACATTGAAGGACAGTGAATGGTACAGAGGTGCCGTCAGTAGAGCACATGGGCCAGTGCCGCATGCCCTGCATGTGGACACTCCGGTCTGTGGTGCAGAAGCAGCCTGTTCTGCAGACACATAGTCCCAGGGCATCAATCACAGCATCGGGCCTCACTCAGCAGTACTTGACCGGCTGATGGTTTAAGTATGCACTGTTCTTAGTGTAAGTGTTGGGTTTTTTAAGTAATAGTATTTGCAAAGCTGAGCACATTGCCTGGAATCATAGTAGGTGCTTATTGAAAGAAATGTCACTAAGTACAATATTTGGAAAGATTCATAATAGCTTTATTTGCTTATTTGGATGCTTTGCTAAATGAGTGATCCACCAGGCTAAAGGATATGATATTTTTTTTAGTAATGTTTGAAGTAATACAAACTATGGTTGAGGAGAAAGATACTTGGATTTTGTGTTTCAGATCGCATGGTTAAAGTTCTGGCAGCTAAAATGGTAGGTGTTTTAGTCATCTTAGCATAAGACCATGCTTCTTAAAATACATGTCAGTAGATTATCGTCTATATGGAGTAATAGAATGACAACGTTTGTAAGCTCATCTTATCTCTATAAGATAGTTTTGAATGTTTGAAGAGATTAGAAAATCTAAAATATTATTCAAGTTAAGTATCATTAATTTTAAAACATTACTAGCGAGTATAAGCTATTTTGCCTAGTGCAGGTTACTTTAGGGAATTATTTATTTATTTATTTTTTTTTTTAGAGAGGAGAGAGAGAGAGAGCAAGGAGAGAGAGACAGAGAGAGAGAAGGGGGGAGGAGCTGGAAGCATCAACTCCCATATGTGCCTTGACCAGGCAAGCCCAGGGTTTCGAACCGGCGACCTCAGCATTTCCAGGTCGACACTTGATCCACTGCGCCACCACAGGTCAGGCCGAATTTTTTTTTTTAAGACTTGATTTGCCTGACCTATGGTGGTGCAGTGGATAAAGAGTTGACCTGGAATGCTGAGGTCACCAGTTTGAAACCCTGGCTTCCCTTGTCAAGGCATATATGGGAATTGATGCTTCCTACTGCTCCCCCTGCCCTTCTCTCTCTTTCTCCCCCCTAAAGTAAACAAATTTTTAAAAATGACTTTATTCATTTCAGAGAGAGAGAGAGAAGGGGGAGGAGCAGGAAGCATCAACTCCTTTAAGTGCCTTGACCAGGCAAGCCCAGGGTTTTGAATTGATGACCTCAGTTTTCCAGGTTGATGCTTTATTCACTGCGCCAACACAGGTCAAGCTAGGGAATATGTTATACCTGATAATATACATCTCCTTAAAGTAACTGAAAATCAGATTTTTCTTTTTGTTTTTATTTTTCATTTGGGAGGTCTCTTGTATTTTATAATCTGGTAAACAAATAATATAATGTCTTTTGACTCTGGAAAGCAATTTTCAGATTTAAAAATAGTGGATTACAAACTTATTTTGAGTCTTGGGCCCTGTAAGAACAGCTCTTTAACTTGTGCACTCCCAGCTTGCGTGGCACTTCAACAGTTATATTTTCCCCTGAAGCCTGTGTATGAGCCTCCTCAGGAAGGGGATTAATCCGGTAAATAACCACCCTTGTTACAGATAGTGAAACACTGTTTTTCTGGTTGACCTGGCAGTGCAGGGGACTGGGGCTTCCACTGCTGAGAATGTGTTTCATGGTCTTAGAGATTTTAGAATTAGTCATCGATTCCTGCTTATTGTTCAGAGTCTCAAATGGTTTTGACTTTAGGTTCAGTGTAATGTGTTTTTTTTCTGGCTTCAGGTTATGACTTTATTAATTTACATGGCGACGCTAAAACATTTCTGCCATGAGATTGTTCAGTAACTCCTAATTCATTGTTAACTAGGAGAGACCATTGGTTTAGCCCACGTTTGATGAAGGCAATTGATAATAAGATTTTTAATATTAATTTAAAATACACAGTTTTTTCCTTCATTTATTCCTGCACCTGTTAGGATCCATTAGACATGCTTGCTGAAGACATTTAACTGCATGCATACTCAACTATTAAATAGAAAAAAGGTTACATTTGAGTGGTAGGACGGGTTACAAAGGGATATAAAATAAAGTCATATGGTTTTTTTATTACACAACTACCTCCTCTTTTAGTAGAAAGCATCATTACTAGTTCTGGATTTGAATTAGGAAGGCATACCGCAATGTTTTCCCTCATAGAAGGTCTCACCCTTCTTGGTGCAGTTATGTCTGCAACACGACACTGTCACCAAGAGACGGGAAGACGGTTGAAGCATCCTGTACCCGACCTGATATGTGAGATCTCGTTTTCCTGAACTGTCATCAAAATACCAGAGAAGATGAAGTCAGTGTTAGAAGACTCCAATTAAAAAGACTATTTCATTTTGATAATCTAAACTCTGATAAAGGAAGTTCATTAAAATGTTGTTTATATCTGAATGTAAGGAAATGATCCCTTAGAAAGGAGAGGGAGTTACCATTTATCTGAATTTTTACAAAGTTGCAGATCATGGAGTACTCTGTCAGTTACTTTATTTCAGATTGCAAGGTTAGTTTTGGAAGAGAGGCTTTGCATTCATCCAGAACTTGCTGGATGTGCCAGCAGTGCAAGGTCCTGACCTGCCTGTGCTCCGGCTGTTTCTCAGGATGTTTGCAGTGAGAAAGCTTGAGGGTTGAGGTAATAGTTCCCTCCCAGAACAGAGACCATGCTTGCTTATAGACTGTTACAAAACTGATGGTTTCCCACACTCGGTATAACACACCCACTGTGTGTCCCTTCAGTGGCATCCCCGGGATTTGTTTGGGCAGTAGACCTGCCGTAAACATGCTGAGGCTCGCTGCTTGCTTTGTCTCTGATTTAGGAGTCTTGTGTCTTCTGCCAGCATCCATGAAACAGGAACAGGTTAACTTAGTAGCTTGTCAGACCCAACAAGCCATTATCCTAAAACAATCTCAGTAAATGACGGTTTAGAAGCTTATAGAGTTGATTTTACATAATCAATTAAAATTCAAGGCAAAGAACTATGACCCTTACTAGGAGTTTTTTCCTGGATTTATAAGTTTGGATGTCAGCCTGACCAGGTGGTGACACAGTGGATAGAGCGACGGCCTGGGATGCCGAGGACCCAGATTCGAAACCCTGATGTTGCCGGCTTGAGCACAGGGTTGCTGGCTTGAGCCCAAGGTCACTGGCTTGGCTGGAGCCCCACCATCCCCATCAGGGCACACATGAGAAAGCAATCAATGAACAACTAAGGTGCCACAATTACAGGTGTATGCTTCTCATCTCTCTCCCTTCCTGTTTGTCCCTGTCTCTCTCTCTCACTGTAAAAAAAAAAAAGTTTGGCCTGACCAGGCGGTGGCGCAGTGGATAGAGCGTCGGACTGGGATGCAGTGGACTGAGATTCGAGACCCTGAGATCACCCGCTTGAGCGCAGGCTCATCTGGCTTGAGCAAAAAGCTCACCAGCTTGGACCCAAGGTCTCTGGCTCGAGCAAGGGGTTACTCAGTCTGCTGAAGGCCCGCAGTCACAAAGCACATATGAGAAAGCAATCAATGAACAATTAAGTTGTTGCAGTAAAAAACTGATGATTGATGCTTCTCATCTCTCTTTGTTCCTGTCTGTCTGTCCCTGTCTATCCCTCTCTGTGACTCTCTGTCCCTGTAAAAAAAAAAAAAAAGAAGTTTGGCTGTCACTATAATTCAAGCCTTTTAGCTATCACCTAGAAAAGCAACATAACAAGTAGTTCTGGAGATCGTGAGCATATACCTGCAGGAGTGGTGCAGAAATAGCTGTAATTTGTTTGTAAGTTGTTGTGTGAGAAACCACCAAACTGCCTTCCAGAGTGGCTCCACCAATTTGCATTCTTACCAGCAGTGAATGAGAGTTCCTGCCTGCTCCATATCCTCATCAGCACTTGGTGTGGTCAGTTTTCTGGATTTTGACCGTTCTATAGGTATGGAGTGGGATCTCATCGTAGGTTTAGTTTGCATTTCCCTGGTGATATATGATGGATGTGAGGCACGTCTTTCATGTGCTTATTTGCCATCCCAATGTTTCTTTGTAAGGTGTCAAAGTCTTTGGCTCATTGTTTATTTTTAGCGAGAGAAAGAGGGACACATAGGGACAGGCAGACAGGAAGGAAATGAGATGAGAAGAAGCATCAGTTCTTACTTGCAACACCTTAGTTGTTTATTGATTGCTTTCTCATATGTACCTTGACTGAGGGGCTTCAGCCAAGCCAATGACTCCTTGCTCAAGCCAGCGACCATGGGGTCATATCTATGTTCCATGCACAAGTCAGCGACCTTGGGGTTTAGAACCTGGGTCCTCCGCATCCCAAGTGGACGCTATCCACTGTGCCACTGCCTGGTCAGGCTTTACAATTTTTAATGTAAAATTTTTATTGTACTTGGGGATGTAAAAATACAACATAGGGAATGTATAATCAACAATATTGTAATAACTATGTATGGTGTTGGTAACTGTGTCTGAGGGATCACTTTGTATAAAGTATGCGATTGTTTACTGTTGAAATTTAGAAGTTATTTGTATATTTTGGACAACAGTCCTTTATTATTTGTCTTTTACAAATATTTCAGTCCATGGCTTATCTTCTCATTCTCTTGATACTGTCTTTCACAGAACAGAAGTTTTTAATTTAATGAATTCCAGCTTATTATTTTATCTTTTATACCACATCTTTGGTGTTGTGTCTAAAAAGTCATCTCCATATCCAAGGTTCTCCAGGTTTTCTCTTGTGTTATCATCCAAGAGTTTCATAGTTTTGCGTTTCACATTTACGTCTGTGATCCATTTTGAGTGAATTTTTGTACCTGGCGTGAAGACTGAGTCTAGATTGATTTTTCTGCACGTGAATGTCAGTTCCAGCACCATTTGTTGGAAAGACTGTAAGCTCCATTGTACCGCTTTTGCTCTTTTGTTGAAGATCCGTGACATTAATGTGGGTTTGTTTCTGGTCTGTTCTCTCCTACTGGTCTGTTTGTCTATTTTTACATCAGTACCACACTGAATTGATTACTGTAGCTTTATAGTAAGTCTTGAATCCAGGTAGTGTTGGTCCTCTGCCTTTCTTTTTTTTTCAGTATTGTTGGCAATTCTGGGTCTTTTACCTCTCCATATAAACTTTATAATTGGCCACAAAATAACTTGCTTGTAATTTTGTTGGGATTATTTTTTGAATTTATAGGTCAAGTTGAGAAGAACTGACAGCTTGACAATATTGAGCCTTCCATTATCCATGGACATTGGTAATTTTTGCTAGAAGGTAGAGAGATAAACTGAAAGGCTGTCACCTGTGAATAACTTAGAAATATCTGAGTATGTAGAAAGTTGAAACTGGACTGCTGAGAAACTGAAGAGTTACCTGTTGATTTTTTCTCTATTTTCTTTCTTTCCCTCATTTCCATGAATGATTAAGATGTTTTTATAGCATTATGTTAAAGAGGTAAAAGATATTTTTAAATCTCACTTTGGAAATTGTGTTTAGACTGACAACATAAGTCTTAATTTCCTGAATGTCTTCAAAGAGATTTATAGCAACATTTACAGTAGAAATTCACAGAATTGGACTGTGGACATTATTAATACATCTTGGTTCCTAGGCAAACACAAGATACTGATAAAATTTAATATTTATGGGTGATGTCTCTCTCAGCCTTTTGTAACTTATGTAACTTTAGCCATATATATTTAATTGTATGTTTTTATGATTGGCTACCCTTAGATTATATATTTCCAGGAAATTTCCGTGGTACCTGTCACCATATTTCTACGGAACGCATTTAGATACTTTTTGTCATTTTGTAACAGATAAAAACTTTTTAAAAATGATTTATTTAATGGTATTATGGAAAGCCTTTACAGTGTCTAGAGAACTACTCCATTTGCAAATTTATAATGACATAAATACAGAATAATTTATAATTAGAATATAGTTTGTTTGTTTGGTTTTTACAGTTTTTACCCACCTATTGGTGAGTCAGCCATTGGGAATAAAAATGTTGATCTGTCAAGACGGCAGGAGAGAAAACAGATCTTCAAAGGGAAAACATTTGTATTTCTGAGTGCCAAGCAGGTAATGTTATAAGCTAAATTTTTCTAAAGAAAACATTACACTCTAGGACAAATTAGTAATGTTTTTAATAGTTTTAGTGCATTTTCTTTTGAGATTTTGTATAGAAGCGTGACATGGAATAAAACAATGCCCAGGTACCAGCACTAGCCCTTTCTTCATGTATATGATTATAATTCTTAACATCTGTCAGTTGGCCTGTTAAGTTTGTATAAATATGTAAGTTCCCCAGTCTACAGACTGGTTTAAATTCTGACTTGTCGGGTTAGTAAACAGGTGTTGAAATGGGGGTTTCAGGCGGCCCTGTCGGAGGGGAGCCCTGCCAGGCGGCCCCACAGACAGTGTGATGTACGGGGGGATAGGAGAGGGTCCTGCTTGGCGGCCCCACAAACAGTATGATATCTAGATCCACAGAGAGCCCCACAGGCCGTGTGATGTCCAGGTCCGCAGAGGGCCCCACAGACCATGTGATGTCCAGGGCTACAGAGGGCCCCACAGACCATGTGATGTCCAGATCCACAGAGGGCCCCATAGGCAGTGTGATGTCCAGGTCTGCACGAGGGCCCCACAGACCGTGTGATGTCCAGGGCTGCAGAGGGGCTTGTGCAGAGGGGCCTGCGAGCCAGGACTTCTCTCAGAGTGCAGCTCAGTGCGTCCTCCCAGGAGCAGGACCGTCTACTCAGCTCTTTCATTTTATCCCCATCACACTTGTGCCATTTCTAGAACATACTCCAGAAATTAATGGTGGCTGTTTTATTATTTCTCTTCTTTTCATTTTTAGCATAAAAAATTAAGCCCAGCAGTTGTTTTTGGAGGAGGAGATGCTAGGTTGATAACGGAAGAAAATGAAGAAGATGATAGCTTCTTTTTGGCTCCTGCAACTTGTGTTGTTGATGTAGGAATCACAGATTCGCAGACCTTAATTTCTGAATCTCAGAAAAAATTGATTCATTCAATTATGGATACACTACAAAGGTACTTTTTATTCTTTATTTATAAAAAATATGTAGGTAGGAGGTTTTATATGTAACTTTTGTTACACTCTACATGACAATGAAAGTGTATATAAAATATTTATTACAAAGCTTATATCGAATATGGTATTTGTATTTTTTTAAATAATCTTTTTCTATTCATGGATAAGATTATTCACCTACAGTTTTTACTTGTATTTTAATGTTTTGTTTTGAAATTTGTTTTTAATCTACCTGGATTCTGTTTATACCAAACCTCTACTGATCAGCCATCTGTGTTGCACCCATACTGCATTAGCACCTTGGTGTCCAGCAGGACGGGCGCTGCATTCTCTTCTTCAGAAGCTCCCTGGCTGCTCTTGGCTCTTTATTTTTTTGTATACATTAAAGAATCATTTTCAAAAACCTTGTTGGGAATTTGATTGAATCCACAAATCCATATGGGGAGAATTAACTTTTTATAATTTGCCTGTAGAGATCTTAAATACTGTTTTTTAGATATTCCTAGATACTTCATATTTTCTGGTAGATACTGTATCTGTGATAATGTAAATATATGGTATTTCTCTAAATATGATTTCTAGCTGTTTACTGTTGGGTAGAAATCAAGTGAAGTTTAGATACTCTTCTATGTTGTTGCCTTGCTGGACTTCCTTGTATTTCTAATAATTTACCTATGGTCTTTTTTTGTATAAACCATATCAGCAAATAATGACATTTCTTTCCTATTTTTAATCCTCATGTCTGTGATACCTCCCCCTCTCCGTCTCTGTTATGTGCTCACTGGGCCTTTCCAGGCAGTGTTGAATGGGAGTGGTGACAGTAGTAACATGTGTCTCACTGTTGAATTTAACAGGCTCTTCCACTATTTCCCTATCTAAGATGATGTCATGTCTGTATAAGAGTTATTAAATATGTATTTTAAATGTTGTTATTTTATACAGCCAGTCTTTATAACTAATATTTGCAGTATATAGTTTTAAAAACATTAATAGTGCAATAAAAATTCTAAGTAGGTATATGTAGTCACTTGTTTACAATACTTTGTAAAAATTTTTTTAGTATATTACTATTATAATCACACATACAATTGAACTGTTAACTCAGTCAATTCATTCCAAAAACAAATGTTAAAGCATCTGAGAAATATCTTGCAGTGAGTATTAAAAAGTTTTGTAGTTCTTAAAATTTGAGGTGTAGTTTCTACATAACATTATACTAAATTATTTTTGTTGCATAAAGTTAGTCATTCACATTATAGAATAACAGAATTCAGGTTCAATAAGATTCCTTCACTGACATTCAGCTCATACACAGTTCTTTGTGCTTCTATCCCCTTCCATTCTCCCTGCTGCTGCTTTCCCAGGTGTTCTCTGAGAAGTTTAGTTATAGTCATGGGTCTGCTTATAACAATCTTTTTATTGCTTCAACTGGGTATTGCTCTTTCTTATTCTGAAAGTTACAGAATTTTAGAACTGAAGGATTTGTATCCTTTACCCCAGACCTTTACAGATGAAATAGCTGAGTCAGTAAAACATGTGGACTTGCCCAGTCTAGCATGGTTCAGTGAATAAGCCCACAGGCGTGTATTTGAGATTCCCTTCTTACCATAAAATTGCTGTCGCTTTTGCGGGGAAATGGGGTTTATTCAGCTTGACATCACCTTAATGAATTGGTTAGTTGGAATCTTACCATACTTAAGCCCTTTTATTCTAACAGGCAGGGTCTGAGGCCTATTCCTGAAGCAGAGATTGGATTGGCGGTTATTTTCATAACTACAGAGAATTACTGCAATCCTCAGGTTCAACCCAGTTCAGGTAACCAAAGCATCATTTTATTGATTCTCTAACAACTTTATTATGTAAACTGATGGTAGGCTCTATACACATTATTCTACACTTGTCAGTGGTGACCATTTTTAATGTCCTTTAAAACTCACCTTTTCCATTCAGTCATTTACTTATTTGATAAGTGTTTGTGTCCGCTCATGCTGGGTACTATTCTAAGTGCTGAAGATACTGAGGTGAGGAAAGTGCACACTTAACCTGTTACTGGGAACTTTGTATTCGAAGGTCAGGATTCAGACAGTTTACAAGTACATAGACAGACACTTCTGTCCATCAGGCCAAGTACAAAGGGACAGTTGCAATACGGTGAGGTGATCATGACTGAGAGTGGGCTGTTTAGATGCTGGTCAGGAGAGTCTCACTGAGGATGTCACATGGAGCCTCAGGTACTCTGCGTGATGAGAAAAGGCAGCATGGGGGATTTAGGGAACAGGATACAAGGGAGGAGGACCCCATCACGGTGGCGTCTGTGGAGAGTGGACTCCTGGCTGAGGATGGGGTTGGGAATACAAGTGGAAAGCCCTCATGGTGGCCAGATGGGGGCGCTGGTGCCTTGGACTTGCGGGGGCAACAGTGGAGAAGCAGAAGAGTCAAAATATATTTTGGAACTTACCTGGGGAGGAGTTGGAAACAGCTTGTAGCTTTTGGCCTGAGTCACTGGTGGCTCTGGAGCCATTTCTGAGGTGAAGGGTGCATGTGGTCAGCTCAGTGTGGACTATCACAGCCTGTGGACCTGGAGACAGCAGCTTGCTCCATTGTGATTTAAAACACATTTCCTGCCTGACCAGGCGGTGGCACAGTGGATAGGATGTCGGACTGGGATGTGGAGGACCCAGGTTCGAGACCCAAAGGTCACCAGCTTGAGGATGAGCTCATCTGGTTTGAGCAAGGCTCACCAGCTTGAGCCCAAAGTCGCTGGCTCAAGGAAGGGGTCACTCCATCTGCTGTAGCCCCTCCCTTCCCTCCCCTCCTCGTCAAGGCACATATGAGAAATCAATCAGTGAACAACTAAGGAATTGCAACGAAGAATTGATGTTTCTCATCTCTCTCCCTTCCTGTCTGTCTGTCCCTATCTGTCCCTCTCTTTCTTTCTGTCTCTCCCACACACAAAAAATAAAAAAATAAATCTAAAACACATTCCCCTACTTTTCTTGAAAGTGAGCGTGGTGACCTGTCATTCCAGCTCCTCAGGAGGCTGAGGCAGGGGGAGCACTAGAGCCTAGCAGTTCTAGACTGTAGTGTACTGTGTTGGTCAGGTGTCCATAGTAAATTCGGCATCAATATGGTGGCCTCCCGGGAGTGGAGGACCACCAGGTTGCCTAAGGAGGGGTGAACCGCCCCACGTAGGAAAGGAAGCTGATGGTGCTATCCTGATAACTCACGTATTCTTCTTTGCTTTTGGGCCTAGATATTTTTCTGTGTGTTCTCCCTAGGAACTCTCTCATCTCTTTGTCTGGCTCTAAGAGCATACATTCTCTATTCCTGTACACATTCATTTTTCTGTGGTTGCTTGTCAACAGTTAATTGGATTTTGGATAAAGGAGGCAGCACTACTTCATCGTGCACCCAGGGGCTTTGTTTACTGGTGCCCCACTGAATGGCCACCGTGGACTTGGCCAGTGTTCCTCCTGAGTGGCTATACCTTGCATCCTGGTGTAAGCTGAAAGCAGATTAGGAATGTGCTAAACTAGATTTTGGAAGGAGTGAGCCATTAGAGCCATGTGACCAGGAATTGATTAGGTGTGTAGGTCATTACTGGTAATGATTAGTAATAATGACAGCTATCTCTGGAGTTTGCAGAGACTGAAGGAAATGATTTACATTGTCATCAAAATTTAATCTGCAAAACAAACCTTTTAGATAGATGACCTCATCTGCACTTTATAGATCAGAGAACGGATGTACAGAGAGGTTAAGAAATTAGCCAGAGTCACGTAGCAAATCATTGGGTTCAGACTGACCCTTAGTGAATGCTGTCAAGATCTCACTGCTCTGCAGGCAGATGGCAGGGACCCTGCTGCTTCCAGCTTTGAGAAATGGTGGTCTGGGGGATGGGAGTAGATTGAAAAGGATAGATGGTAAATGAATTTGATAGGCTAGTATTTTACTATGAATAAGACTGCTCATTCACATGATAACACTGCCTCTCCAGGGAGCACACCAGGTGTGTTTCTGTCTGGATGTAGCTGACCTTCAACTGCAAACAGTTGTAAGTACTTGTGTGAAGTTTTCAATATGTCCAAGTAACTTATTTTTCTCCAATTTTAATATTTAGAGTATTTCTACAAACTCATGACTAACATTCCCAGAATTCACCCAGGGAGTTAGAAGCCTTCTGGAGAGAGCTGCTTCAGTGTGAGAAGCACACTCCAAAGCAGTGATTTTCAACCTTTTTTGAGCCGCGGCACATTTTTTACATTTACAAAATCCTGGGGCACACCACCTACCAAAATGACACTCTAACACAGTACATATTATATTGAATACATATAGTTAATAATATAGTTTCTAAATGTATTTATACTCACTTAGTGTGAAACCTGGGCCTGTTTCAATGAACACAAAAGGGATATCCTGGCAGGAATGGTAGAAAGATACACACGAAGCTCTTCCTCAACAGTTCTCAGTCTCTCTCTGTTTTTAGTTTTTATCACAGTCAAGCTTGAGAAGCTCAGCTCACATAGATATGTGCTTGAAAATGGGAGCAATGTCAAAATAGCTTTGTTGGCCAGAATGGGGAACTCCTTGGCAACAGATAACCAAAAACTGTCCAAAGGAAGATCAGCAAACTTTAGCTTTAAAGTTAGATAACATTGTGATGCATTGTGATGCATTATATATCACCCTCTACAGGGCGTCTTTTAAAAAGAAAAAGGTAAAGTATCTATATTAACCAGCTGAGGCTGAGGCTTCATCTAGTGGTGGCAACATTTACTTCCAGTCCTGACCAGGATTAGAAATCAGGACCATGGGGAGGAGTAGACGCTTCAACTACTTGCCTCGGCCACACAATGACAAGTGTGCGGCAGCCCCGATCGGGGACCTTTCTGGGTGTGGATGAGAGGCGGCCTACTATTGGTTCATCGCTAGTGGTCGGGATGAATCCTAGAAGGTGATTGGTCAGTGAGCGTTCCCTGTGCCTCCACTCTTCCTGTTGCTGGTAGCTAGAGGGATTGTGAGGGGAATGTTTATGTTCGGATGGAGGCAGCTGGCGGCGGGCTGGATAAATAGCCTCCGTGGGCCGTAGTCTGGGGACCCATGTTTAATTTCCCACGGCACACCTGACCATGTCTACGGCACACTGGTTGAAAAACACTGCTCCAAAGAACCATATTCTTGAAGGAACTGCACAACCTTCAGAAACAGCATGCGCTGTAGCTGTTCTTTTGTTGACAATGGATTTCTGTTCTGTTACAGAAACAAACAAACCCATTGAATAATTTCAGGCTTTTAACAACACAACAAAAATGTGTGAGAACAAATAGAATTGTTGAGTCAAAGTGAGTAGCTCCCCTGGCCCTGCACCTTGTGTGGACAACTGTCCTTTCTTTTTCTTTTAGAAAACTAGTCCTCAGCTAGATAAATGCTTCAGAAAGATTTTTAAATGCAGATTCACATTCTTGGTAGTTCAGAATATTCTGGGATGTGGCCAGGTCATCGTGATTGGTTTGTTTTTCTTGGTTTTATGCTCATGTTTCTCATACAAATGCCACGAACCACTGGGTTAGACTGTCTAGGGAAGGACTGGCTAGAGAGGAGCCTCCTTTTATGTGAACAGAGGAGACGCTCCTATTACAAGCTCTAGCCAGGGGTCCCCAAACTTTTTACACAAGGGGCCAGTTCACTGTTCCTCAGACCGTTGGAGGGCCGCCACATACAGTGCTCCTCTCACTGACCACCAATGAAAGAGGTGGCCCTTCTGGAAGTGCGGCGGGGGGCCAGGTAAATGGCCTCAGGGGGCCATGCCGGCCGTAGTTTAGGGATGCCTGCTGGAGTCACTCCTCATTCTGACAGGAGCTGAAGTTCTCCATCTGCAGAGACCTGCTCCTACCTCTACCACTGCCATACCGCGTGTGAACCCTGCGTCTCTGTCTGTCCTGGGGCTCTGTATTGCCCCAGTAAAGGTCCTGTGTTGACATTCATCTCTGCAGTTAACATTTCACTTTGGCACTGCAGTCTCCCTTTAGAACCTTTTCTACTCATCATCTAAATTAGATAAACCATTCGGTAACTCCCTAACCCTCTGTCTTGTCTTATGAGCCCTCAAGAGTTTAGCTACAGCCTGTCTGCCCTCATCCTCACCTTTTCAGATACACCTCCCTACAGAACACATTTGTTGTGTGGCTCATAGTGCCCACCTGCTGTGACCTTGCTCATTGTGGTCCCCGTTCCTAGAATGCTAGCACTGCTGTGTTCCAGACATGACCCCGTCCACGCCTGCTCATCTCCTTCATGGAGTTTCTGAGTTGTTTTCTCTCCCATAACTCTCCCCCAAGTCAGAATTGATGATTCTGTTTCCCATGCATCAGCAACCTATTTTTGCATTGTAGTTAGAGCTTCTTCCTCCTTGTAACATGGTTCCCATAGCTTTCAGCTGCTGGATGGCTGAGCTCTCATTGGTTCCCCTGGCAGCACTGCGCAGCCTGCTTGTTTGCAGGATGCACACAGGTTTACCTAACTAGACTAGGTTATTAGTACATGAGATTATCTTTGCCAGTGTGGTGCAACAAAACGTTATCATCCACAGTTGGAAATTTATGGATTTATGGCCAAAAGGACCCTACAGGTCATCTCATCTGTTGTTTTATTAAAAGGTAAGAGAGCTCAAGGCCAAGAAAAGCTAAGGTCCCAGAGACACTTTATGGACAAGGCAATCCTAAAATTTGGGTCTATAGATTAGTACCTTTTCTGTTGTATCATTTCATATAGAAACAAGGTCATGCCTGACCAGGTGGTGGCGCAGTGGATAGAGCCTCGGACTGTGGTGCGGAAGGACCCAGGTTCGAGACCCCGAGGTCACCAGCTTGAGTGCAGGTTCATCTGGCTTGAGCAAAAGCCCACCAGCTTGGACCCAAGGTCGCTGGCTCCAGCAAGAGTTACTTCGTCTGCTGAAGGCCCCCGGTCAAGGCACATATGAGAAAGCAATCAATGAACAACTAAGGTGTCGCAATGTGCAACAAAAAACTAAATGATGCTTCTCATCTCTCCGTTCCTGTCTGTCTGTCCCTGTCTATCCCTCTCTCTGACTCTCTCTCTGTCTCTGTAAATAAATAAATAAATAAATAGAAACAAGGTCATAAGGAATGGTCAAAATCTATATTATAATTAGTAGCATTACTTCTTGTGCATAGTTATAGGGAGGTCTGTGTGGGTTCCAAGTCATAGACATCTGACTTAGGTTTTTAGAAGAAAGCCAGTTTAAGGGGGACAGAGAGAATGAATTTCTACTTCCCTGTCTTTCCTTCCTTTTTTTCCTCACTTTTCTTCTGTATCCATTCGTTTTCTTATTCAATGAGTATTTATTGTACATTTGTTATATACCTGTAATTATTCTAAACACTGGAATAAATAGCAGATCAGAGCACATCCCTGCCTTCTGACATTTTTAGTAAGGAGAACATTGTAAATAGTCTTATGGTTGACAAACATCAGTTATTCTGGGTCATTTGATTCCAGTTATAAATGTTTCTTTAGGGATTATATTAGCGTCTGTAAATATTATTTTTTGCAAACTGTGCACGCAAAAATGAATGTTAAGGATATGTGTGCTCAAGGAAATGCCAGTGAGCTTCTAAGGTGGTTACATAAGGACAGTGGCAGAAATCTAAATATCTGAATTTGGAATCAGTAGTATACATTTATTAAACACATCCTATGTCATGAGAACCTAACAATGATAATTTAGCTTAGACACTTAGAAAATGCCATTTAAAAAAATTTCCAGTTAACCATGTAATTCCATTAACTTATTTATTTATATCCACTGTATACAAAACCTTGCTCAGGCACTGGAGACAGAGGTATGAGCAGGCTCTGTCTAAAAGGAGGGTAGTGGGTGAATAGCGTGCATGGTGAGCAGTGGTGGCCCTCAGACTGCACAACGCGTACTGGGCACATTTTTACAAGTACTCTCATACATCAGTTCATTTTGCTTCAAAGCAGCTTTTTAAGAAAGTATTATCATTTCCCCATTTTCTAGGTGAGGAAATTGCATCCTAGGGGGGTTAAATAATGCAGGCCACACAGTGGAGATGAGTGTGTTGAAGTTAATGAAGTGATAATGTATGGAGTGGCCTGGGCACAGGGAGCAGAATACATTTGCAGGAAGGTGAACTGAGTTAAGTTGTTCTCCCAGTAAATACAGTGATGAAGTAATTGTGATTTTCTGTTAGTGCCCAAAATTTGTTTGAAACTGTTTATGTATTTTTTCAAATAGTGTATTCCTTCTAATAATAAAACTTGCATTGACTTTGATTTGTGTAGATGGTAGGGTAGGTATACTTTGTATGGGGAAGAAATTTAATTTTTTTGGTCTATTGACTTTAAGCATTATTTGAATTAGGATTTAAGTTGATTGTTTTTATTTATGTTAGTAATACTGTACTATGAACATGTGATGTATCTGTAAAATTATTTAGTCCAGATAAGCTCATCACAGATGCCAACAGGCTGCTTGTAGGCCATTTCCTAATGGATTTGTTGGCTCCCCTGCCTAGAAACAGCTGTGTGGAGTCTAACCTGTTAAATTCCCTTGGCGTGACTCAGTCTAACAGTGTCAGTGACCAGGTGTCCTTCTTGTGTCTATGGTTGTGTTCTTCCTTCCACAGAGTGCAGGACAACAACTCCAGGGCCAAGCCTTTCCCAAGGCTTGTCAGTCAAAGAGAAGCTCCTGCTAAGTGCCCCCCTGAACACCATGACACATGTAGCTGACACAGAGTCGGAGCAAGCAGACACGTGGTAAAGCTCAACTGTTAACAAACTGTCATTGTGATTCTGTCCAATTACGTTCAGTACCTTTAGCAGGTCATCTCTTGGGAAAATAATATTTTAGAATAGGGATCAGCAAACTTTCCTTAAAGGACCAGAGAATAAATATTCCTGGCTCTGTCACAGCTTCTGAACTGTCATTGCAGCCAGGAGCAGCCACAGCAGTACATGAATGAATGAGAAGCCGTGTTCCAGTAAGCCTAGGTCACAGAACAGTGGCAGGCCAGGTCTGCCTGCAGGCCATTGTGGGCCCACCATCTGGTGATCAAGTTTTTTTATATGTTCCTTGCAGATATACACGGAAGGCTATAAAGAATTATGCAGCTTTATTTGTGACAGGTGAAATAAGTATGAAAGGAGTTTGTGTTATATGATGTAGCTTGTATTTGAGCATTACTTATAATTTTAGAGATATTTCATGTGGCCACCTGGCTAATCGAAATATAATTAGTGTATTTCATTTTAAATAATCCATAATGACCTTTTCATACCGAAAGATACCTATGATATCACTAGATATGACCACATTACAGTTTTTCTGCACCATGTTTTATATTGACACCAGATAGAACTTTTTAAAGAGAAACTATTATTTTGAAAGTTACTTGAGTGACAGCTTTACTTGTTTTTCTGTGAATTAAGAATAGCAAAGGCAGTATCTATTCAGCTATACATTGCAGAACTGCACACACACATACGTGTATGGGTGTGTGTGTGTGTGTCTAAAATATTTTTCTGACAGTCTAGACTTGAATTTTATTGTAGAGACTGCTATCTGGCTGGAATATGACCACATCATGTTATCTAAAGTGATCTGAATACCCTAGTACATGATACTGGAATAGTGGGAGATTTTTTTTGTTGTGTTTTTACAATTTTAATTAATTCTTTTTGTGTGGAAATAATTTAAGAGTCTTAAACCAAGCAAAAACTACAAAGGATTACCATTTAATTTACACTAGGACAGTAGGAGTAATTTATACTACTCCCCGTTTGCTTGGCATGTTTCCTGGCAATTGTGCTCGGGGAGGAGAAGAAAAGTGTCATTGGTCCTCAGGGAGTGATGATGACACAGGAATTGGTTTCCTGGGGGAGCAAACAGTCGCTGAAGGTCTAAGGATAAGGGTATTCTAAGACTATGTGTATTAGTACTACGTATAGGACTTTGTTTCAGGATAAAGTGCTTTGAACTTGATTACCTTACATTCTTTCCTTTTGTTACAGTATGGATTTGAGTGAAAGGCCAGAAGAGATGAAAATCTCTAGAATGGAACAGAAATTCAGACTGCCTTCACAAGAAACATCCACTCTAAAGGAACCCGCCCAAGTAAACTCTGGTAATAAAACTGCAGTCTCAAATGCTCTAGTTAGGACGAAAATCCCAAACTATCAGCTTTCACCAATGAAGCCTCCAGGTATAAACAGAGCTAGAGATCAGGCTTCCCAGCAGCTGCAGGCCAACTCCATCCTCAACTATTTCCAGCCATCCTCCAAGAAAAGGTACTTCTTTACAACAGCTCTGTGTCTGAGAAACTGATGTTAGTCGTGTACTTTTAGGATGGCGTTTAGTCTGGAGAGCTGTGTGTGACCTTCGACCTTGCTCCCTACCCTTCCCTCCTGCACCCAGCCTCTCGCTGTTCCCTGGCTGCACTTGTCCTTCAGCTGCCTGTGTGCTTGCTGTCCTCTCATTCCCATCAGGTGATGCCTGCTCCATCAGTGTCTTTGCTGTTCCTAGTGCCTCAGTGTCTCCTGGGTCTTCACATTCATGAGCTCTGTCTCATTTCTGAAAACCTTCCCTGGACTTGTTTCTTCCTCTTGTGACCACCTGTTGTCTTTTACAGTCACTGTTACCCTTCTCGGAAAGGGAGGTGATTGTTGCAACTCCTGTTTCTGCATGAGATATTCTAAACCAGCAGTTGTCATCTTGGCACAACATCCTGGAAAGTAACAACGGCATTATTACCAACATGAGTGGCCTGTTGGTGGCACGCAGCTCCTGAGCCTTCCTTCTCGTGTCCCTTCTCGGTAGTGTGGCAGTGGTTACTCTTTGGCTCTCTCCTTCTTTGTCCCCTTGCCCCTTTTTTGAGGATTTTCCCCCTCCTACTGCTTTTTATCCTTTGTATAATCTGCCTGCAGGGATTCATGACATTATTATCGATGGTCAGTACATTGGGCCCTAACTCATCCTTGAGGCTTCGCTTTTCCACAGGAATTTCCTGCTGGTTTCCCAATGATAGTCCTGAAACCTTTCCTTCCCTGTGACTGAATGTGTATTTTTTTTTGTAGTTAAAAATTCACTTTGTCAAAATCTTTACCTTTCTTCTCTGCCCACCCCCAAGAACCAGTAGTTTGATTTTATTTTCAGTGTCTTATAAATTCCTCTCTTTCTCTCTGTTTGTGTTGCTAGCTCTCTAGTTCAGACTCTGACTACCTACTTCAGTTACTTCCAAAACCTCTTGATTGGTTGGTCTGTCCAGTGCCCTGACTTAAGATTAGAATTACTAAAATATCACCTAACTGTTCCAATGCAGTGTGAACCCAGGAAACTCAGAACCCAGAGACCTGACCTTTTGTGTCCTCTAGGGTGGGCCTTTGTACAGTGTAAACGAATAGTGGTCATTTGGTACAGTGTTGTTAGAAAACACCTAGTCATGTGTGCACAGGTCACATGCAGTGTGCAGTCTATACTGCGTTCTGGATCAGCCTCTCTGACTTACTGTCTGGGATCCAGTTCATTAACCCACCAGATTTCACCCCTGAGGTGCTCCCACAAGTTCCCTGCATTATAAAGTGAGCTGTTGTTTTCTGGCAGCAAGTCCTTTATACAGTGTGTCCATAAAGTCATGGTGCACTTTTGACTGGTCACAGGAAAGCAACAAAAGATGATAGAAATGTGAAATCTGCACCAAATAAAAGGAAAACCCTCCCAGTTTTTGTAGGATGATGTGGCAGCATGTGCGCATGCGCAGATGATGACGTAACACTGTGTATACAGCGGAGCAGCCCACGGCCTTGCCAGTCAAGCTGTGGACGGTACAGAGGAAAGTTCAGTGTGTTCTGTGGCTTGCTAAATTCGAATCCATGACCAAAGTGCAATGTGAATATTGGTGCGTTGATAACAAAGCGCCACCACATAGGAATAACATTACTGGGTGGGATAAGCAGTTGAAGGAAACCGGCAGTTTGGTGGAGAAACCCCGTTCTGGTAGGCCATCAGTCAGTGACGAGTCTGTAGAGGCTATACGGGATAGCTACCTAAGGAGCCCTAAAAAATCTGTGCGTAAGCCCACATCAAACTGCACTGAATAGGTATGAAACTGGGAGAGTTTTCCTTTTATTTGGTTCAGATTTCACATTTTTATCGTCTTTTTTTCCTGTGACCTGTCAAAAGTGCACCATGACTTTACGGACACACTATATTGTGTTATATTTTCCTACTCTTCTCTCCTCATTGGTTTGTCAGCTAGTGCTAATTCAGCAAAGATAGACATCTACATGTCGTTTTAGCTGTGCAGTTGGTCAGTCCTCTCAAAACAGTAGAGTAGGTATGAATTATGTACTGTTTTCAGGTGCCTTTTTTTAATTTTCAGGGTTGTAGTTAATTATAAAACTGAGAATACTGTGAATTAAGTGTGGGAGGGGTGAATATTGCCAAACTATTAAATTACTTAGATGTGTTCATGGTCTGTTTTTGTTTTTCCTCTTCTTTTTTAAATTTAAGGGAAAGGGATAAAGAAAGCCAGGAGATTTCTTCGTGTAAATCAGCAAGAATGGAAATGTCCTGCTCTCTTCTAGAACAGACACAGCCTGCCACAGCCTCAGTGTGGAGAAACAGGGAGCCGCATCTGTCTCAGCATGGGCCTGGGGGGAAGAGACCAGACCACCTCTGTACAGATACACAGTCAGCATCCACTATGGAAAGTTCTGCCAGTAAATCTCTCTCTACAGAAAGACTAAGATCAGAAAAAAGGAAAATCCATGATTTAGACATAGAAAATGAAGTATTGGAAGAGTTATTTAAGAACACAAAATCAGAGTTAGAAACTAAAGTGAAAATTGAAAAACAAGAGGAAGATGTCAAAATTAGAAAAATGCCAAGATTGGATATAGAAACAAATGGCTCCTTTAATGATGAAACAGTACCAGAAAGTTGCAAAATATCCGTAAGTAACATGTTTAATGGAAAACATTGCAGATAGAAAATTAGAATGTTAAAAAGTAGTTTAGATGTTTGTGTTGATAGTATGAGCATCCATTATGTTTTCTTGAAAAAAATGAGTATCTTCAGCACCTTGTATTAAGAATTTGAGGGTTGCCTGACTGGGTGGTAGTGCAGTGGATAGAGAGACGAACTGGGATGTGCAGGACCCAGGTTCGAGACCCTGAGGTCACCAGGTTGAGCACGGGCTCATCTGGTTTGAGCAAAGCTTACCAGCTTGAACCCAAGGTCGCTGGCTTGAGCAAGGGGTTACTCGGTCTGCTGAAGGCCCACAGTCAAGGCACATATGAGAAAGCAATCAATGAACAACTAAGATGTCGCAACGAAAAACTGATGATTGAGGCTTCTCATCTCTCTTCGTTCCTGTCTGTCTCTGTCTATCCCTCTCTCTGACTCTCTCTGTCCCTGTAAAAAAAAAAAAAAAAGAATTTGAGGGTTGATAGGTAAATGTTAAAAATACAGAAATTATTTGACTATATAATAAGTGACAGCTAGTAAAGCTATTATTCATGATTGTTTAATAGATTTCTAGTCTATACTATTGTATCAAACATTTGGCCATGACTATAAGTATAGGAGATGCCTAATACAGGAAGTAACGACAGAAACAAAGTATGTACTCAATAAATTTTTAGGATAAAACATGTATAACATCAGTAGGAGTTCTTTTTCATTTTGATCTTTAATGTCCTATTTTTATGCATGTTAATAATCGTCTTGCCCACTTTGTTCTAAAAAATCTTTTCATACTACTTTCTGTTTTATGCACCAGTTAAGTTGCCTATCTGTAGACAAGTTAGCACATTAGATGAGAGCACAGACCTCATGAAATCAAAATGTCATGTTCTGATTTCCGATCTTGGTCTGTTAGCCCTGCTCCCATTCATGAATATGCATGATCCTCCCTCCTAGAAACAGCTACAGGTTAAGGACAGGATTCAGTAACAGGATGAGGATTAAGTGGTTGGGAGGTATAGTGGTTATTGAGAACATGATGGGTATCATGCACTATATGAGTGAATAACTATTATTGAAAGAAAAAAGCGGCATCCTACTTGGCCTGTATATTGGCATCTTCACATGAGGGAGAGAATCCCCATTACTGTTTGTCAGGAGTGGGTCCCAGACGCCCTTGTGTGGAACAGCTCCCTCAGCACCACCAGGTGAGCTTTCTACAGATGGCTTCCCAGACCAGAGCCCGGAGGTCCTGCCTCAGCACAGTGAGCTTTCTTCCCAGAAAAGCTCCCTTTTTGTATTAGTTAGATTTCCTTTGCGGTTTTTATATTCTAAAATCGGTGGCTTTAATAAGACAGGGTAATTTTTTCCCTCTGAAAGAAGCCCAGAAGTAACGACAGGAGGTGAGCAGTTCCATGCTCTGCGAGAAAGCTGCCTCAGCCGGAGGAAACACGGCGGAGAGGGGGCAGCATGAAGCCCTTCCCCTTGCATTCTCCCCACTTTCTAAGGAGCTTCATCAGAAGCCCTACTTGATGACTTGAGTTATTGGCCAGAATTTAGTCATGGTCTACTCCACTACCCATCCATACTTCTCCAGTCTCCTAGAGAGTCTGGGAGATACTTTAAGTTTGGCACATGGTTGTCCCTAAAGTCCCTAAGGAACTCATCATTGTAAAAAGAAAGAAGAGGGATACTGAGACACCTTCTAGCTGGATTGAGGGCGTCAGAGACCAGGGATCTTTTATTAGAGATTTAGATTGACTGTCAGTGAGAGATTAATTGAACCAAGTGGTAAGGTATCCTATAGGTCACTGTGAGCAATTGCCACCGCAGTGGAGAGCCAAGTTGTTTAATGTGGCATGTGGCGAATACAAAGGATGATTTTGTAGCCAAGTTCACTAAAATTATGTCTCCATAGAGTGGAGTTCATTCATCTTACGCTGTGAATTTACAGTGTCATGTTAGCTCCAGCCTGTTCCAGAACCTGTTCAGGCTTGTTAATATGTTAATCAGGAGTCCCCAAACTACAGCTCATGGGCCGCATGCGGCCCCCTGAGGCCATTTATCCAGCCCCTCCCCCCATGGAAGGGGCGCCTCTTTCAGTGGTGGTCAGTGAGAGGAGCACTGTATGTGGCAGCCCTCCAACGGTCTGAGAGACAGTGAACTGGCCTCCTGTGTAAAAAGTTTGGGGACCCCTGTGTTAAATGTTTAGTTCTGTTACTATGGCCTCACATTTGGGAGTACATTTGCCTCGTGCTACCATTTCTTCCTGTATTTGTTTCTAACTTTTTTCTGATATGTTTTTGTTTTCTTTCTCTTGCCATCTTGTCCTGTTACATATGTTAATCCTTTTTTAATAGCCTTTTTTTTCCTTTTCCTTCAGTTCTCTCTATTGGTCCACTGCTCAGTGGTCACATCTCTGTGTGGAAATGGTTGTGGTTTTAGTCACAGAACTCTTTGGTGCTTCCTATACAACTGCTAATTAATCTTCCTAACTATCTCCTTTGACTGCTTTTTCTCCCAGGGCTCATGTCACCAGGAAGTAGGCATTAGAGCCAGGCTGGGAGAGACAGGAAGTGCACACCAGGCCCAGAGATGCGGGACCATTAGGTCTTTTGTGGACCTGAGATCTTTCACATTAATGCCAAAGTTTACATGATAGGTAATATATTAGGGAATATTATTATCTTATTTTATTCTGTAGCATAATTTCCTTTGTCCTTATT
This sequence comes from Saccopteryx bilineata, assembly GCF_036850765.1. Classification (NCBI taxonomy): domain Eukaryota; kingdom Metazoa; phylum Chordata; class Mammalia; order Chiroptera; family Emballonuridae; genus Saccopteryx; species Saccopteryx bilineata. The sequence continues at coordinate 82,529,217 of NC_089492.1, read as the reverse complement.
TTACTATTTCAGAATTCATGACATTCTGAGTAAACATGGTACAAAATAAATATATTGCATAGACTTTTGGAGAGTGAATAGCAATTTGTGGCACACCTTTTGATATGCTGAAAGTTAAATCACTGTATTCTAGCACTGTAATTTCTTAGTAACAACCTTATTACAAAAGTATTTTTACTTTCAATGTAAGATAATTTTTAAAATCTTTTTATTTTGAGGTAATTGTTGATTTATGTGCTGTCATAGAGAATATATAGAGATTCCATGTACCTTTTACCCTGTTTCCCCTAATTGTAATATCTTACATAACTACAGTATGTATCAGGGAATTGATGTGGGTACAATTCATTAACCTTACTCAGACAATGTAAGATCATTTTTAATTCTTTCATTTTTGTCACTTAAGAATTTAAAATGTCTGAAAGTCCTTGTGGTTGCTTGTGGATGAAAGAAATTGTACTTGCCCTGGCTGGTTGGCTCAGCGGTAGAGTGTCGGCTCAGTGTGTGGAAGTCCCGGGTTCAATTCCCGGACAGGGCACACAGGAAAAGTGCCCATCTGCTTCTCTACTCTTCCCCCTCTCCTTTTTCTCTCTCTCTTCCCCTCCTGCAGCCAAGGCTCCATGGGAGTAAAGTTGGCCCCGGGCGCTGAGGATGGCTCCATGGCCTCCACCTCAGACGGTAGAATGGTTCTGATTGCAGTGGAGCAACACCCCAAATGGGCCAGGGATCGCCCCCTGGTGGGCATGCCAGGTGGATCCCTGTAGGGCACATGCGGGAGTCTGTCAGCTGCCCTCCACTTCTCACTTCGGAAAAATACAAAAAAATTTTAAAAATTTTAAGTAAAAGAAATTGCACTTAATATTCCTAGCTTCAGAAGTGATTATCAGAAAGAATCTTTTCATTTAAACATATTCTGCAGTTTTCAGAAGGTAGATTCCTTAGTTATATTTCGGAAAACCAATTTCTAAAGTATGTTGATGGTAGAGCTGCCATTTTCCTGTTTGGATGTAAACATAGTCTGACATGTACATGAGAGTCTCTCTAAGCTGAAGTAGAAGCTATGGGCTAGACCAGGTGTGGCCAATGGTTTTTGCCCCCAGGCCAGATTAGAAAGAAAACTTTTTTCACAGGCAGGACGAAATATTAAAATTTAAAAATGTTAAATACAAAAATGATTCATTTAAGTAAACAAAATTTTATTATGTAATTTGTTTATGAATAAATATGAGTGAAAAAATTTTAATATACAGTATTATTTTAATTAAAATATAATTACATACCATATAAATATCCAAACTGTATCACAATCAATCGAAACAATATTTAATTAATAGAATGAACTTGAAGGGATTATAAGGCAAATAAAACAATTATTTCGTTTTACAGACAGCCTGGACACGTTTTCAGTTATCAACTGCAGCTATTGTCTATGCTACAGTGCCACTTGATTCAGCACACTTGACTACAAAAATAACGAATTGTTTGACCTTGGGTGCGCACTGGCAAACTCCGCCTAAAAGAATGTGGGTTTCACATCGCCACTAAAAGTCAAACAGTTCATACCAAGTACAGATGAGTACAAAAGTTGTAAATCTTTATAATGGAATTTTTTTTTTTTAAATAAAGAAGTATCACGAATCCATTTGACCAATTTATTGTAAGTTAACCCTAGATTAGTCACACGCGGAATTCTTTTCCGCATATCACTATCTTCTTAAATATCTCGATTTCCAATAATCAAAGACGCTTCCACTTCTGAGTAGCTGAGATTTTAAAGTAGCGGAGAATATTAAAAATTTAATCGCGGGCCACATGTTGGCCATGTCTGGGCTAGACACTCCTGTGAGCTCATGCTGATGTAATTGACAGCTGGGCCTGAGCCTCAGCCTTACATTCAGTCTTTAGCTTTCATAAACGCAAACATGACTTGGCACCCTTGTTAACATGCCTCTTCCTGACAGCACCCACTGTCTGCACAGTAGCTCTCTTTCACCTCATTCCAGCTCCTTTTTCCAAGTTAAGCTTTCCTCCCCTCCAGTAACTGCAGCACCTTCCAGCGCCCTCCGTCCTGGTACAGCAGGCAGCAGGGAAGCCTCGACGCACTGAACAGGTTGGGACGCTGACAGTAGGAGGTGTTAAGTAACTTGTCAGGGTGGTTACCCTGCTGGGGTAAATTCGAGTGACTGGGGTAGGTTGTAGTGTCTCTGAGAAAAGAAATAAAACTTGCTCAAGAGGATGAGCACATCTGAAGGTGTGGGGCAGGGTGGGGAGAAAGTGCAGGGAGTGAAACGTTGGCTTTGAAAACAGCTGGCATTGGGAGGCAGCTGTGAGAGTGCTCAGGAAAGGCACCTGGCAGACTGGGAGTAGACACTTCCAATCTCACCACTGGTCGACACAGATGTGAAAACTCGGTCGTCCCTGAGCAAGTGCAAAGTGCTCCTGTTTCCCTGCCCTTTCCTACTTTCTTACTAAAATGTTTCTTAATTTTTATTACTGAATCATTGAAAATTTGATGTAAAACAGTCTGCCCTCTGTTGTATCCAGAGGGATTGTAGTTTTCACTGAAAGTGTTAGAAAGCCATCTGTGTAAATACGCTCTGAGCACGGTCTGGGTACATGAATGTGAAGGAAAGTATGTACAAGGAGATCTTCAGTTTATTACAGAGAAACAGCTCGAATAATTAAAGTAGCCCTGCTTTCTTTCATCAAGGGTGATTTAAAGTTCAGTTCTAAACAAATTTAGATAGGATCCCTTAAAAGTGTTCTTATTTTTAACTGTAAATGTAATATAAAGTAATGTAGAAGTATAGAAAATAAAATGACAATTTGTTGATGACCCTGTCTGCGGATAACTATAGTTATATTTTGTTGTTTCTCTTTTTATCATGTTTTGCAAACTGGAATCCACTGTTAATGCAATTTTATAGCCATTTTATGTACTTATATTGTGATCATTTCTCACATTATTAAATATGTCTTACATATATAACTTATAGGAACTTAGATAGCTTCCAGCTCTTTGCTCTTATGACTAACTCATACTACAGAATGTTTCTACATATATTTCTATTCCCATCCCATCGTTTCTGTAGAAAGGTACTTGAAAGTCAAATAACTGGCCAGAAGCATAAATGTCTGAGTTTTTCAGAAAGGTAACATTTTATAACTTTTCTGAACAATATTTTTTCTTTAGCAAGAAAATGAAGTTGGGAAGAAACGTGAGATCAAGAAAGAATTACTATGGTCAACAAAAGAAGAACTGTCTGTGAGGAAATATTTTTAATTTAATTTTTATAAAGATTTTACCTATATGGATCCATCATCTCAGCAGTGTCTGTCAGTGTACATTCTTGGGATTAATTATTTCTCTTCCTATATTTTGGTCTCATACCTCCTCTGGAAACAGGGAGATCATATAACCATAATATAGCAAAAGGAGCATGGAGAAACGCTTGAGTATAATTTCCTGCCGCTGCTCCATCATAAGTGACCTTGAAAAGTCATTTTTCACATTTATGAACCTCAGGTGTTGTTTATATAAATAAAATCAAGTTGACACTCTTCTAACAGGGCTGTAGTTTCTATCAAGTCGAGTAATGGATTGAAAATCTTCTAAACTCTACAACACAGTATAAAAGTATAAGACCATTGTTATTTCATTAGAGTTCCTGGTTATAGGCTGATCAGGTGAACCTTTTCTTTTGATTTTTCTTTTTTTTCCCTTCTTTCCCTGACTTTATCTTAATCCTATTATCAGCTTTCTTATGAAAATACATAGAAGCAGTTTAAAAAAGTGGTCAGCCTGGCCTGACCTGTGGTGGCACAGTGGATAAAGTGTCGACCGGGAATGCTGAGGTCGCCTGTTCAAAACCCTGGGCCTGCCTAGTCAAGGCACATATGGGAGTTGATGCTTCCTGCTCCTCCCCCCTTTCTCTCTCTCTCTCTCTCTCTCTCTCTCTCTCTCTCTCTCCCCTCTAAAATGAGTTAAAAAAAAAGTTTCCTTAAAAAAAAGAAAAAAACTGGTCAGCCTGAACAGCTGTAGCAATGTTGATGTGTAACTGTCAGTAACAAATGATACAGTCTCAGTGTGCCACAGAAAGGGACCTTCAGGCTGATCTGGTAACTATTCATTCAGAATGAAAAAGTGGCTCTCAGTTAAGAAGGTAGTGTGTCTAGAATTAATTATTGATTTTCTGAGGTGTCAAGAATAATAAAAAAATACAAATTACTAAATCTAAGAAAGAAATATAGTAGGTAAGAACTTGTGTAATGGATTGTATAATAATCTTGGAGTATGGTTTTAGCAGACATTGCAGACAATACTGAGATTTCTTGCAACATGATAAATTGTTGAGATGATATTTATTAAAATAGGCTACTAAGTTAAAAATACTATATGGTTTTTTTTTGTGTTTTTTTTTTTTTTTTTACAGGGACAGAGAGAGAGTCAGATAGAGGGATAGATAGGGACAGACAGACAGGAATGGAGAGAGATGAGAAGCATCAATCATCAGTTTTTCGTTGCAACACCGTAGTTGTTCATTGATTGTTTTCTCATATGTGCCATGACCGTGGGCCTTCAGCAGACTGAGTAACCCCCCGCTCGAGCCAGTGACCTTGGGTCCATGCCAGTGAGCTTTTTTGCTCAAGCCAGATGAGCCCATGCTCAAGCTGGCTATCCTGGGGTCTCGAACCTGGGTCCTTTCGCATCCCAGTCTGACGCTCTATCCACTGCACCACCGCCTGGTCAGGCAAAAATACTATATGGTTTTTAGCCTGTGATAGGTTAGTATGTTATAAGTGTTTCTAGAGTACTTGAACAAACAGTTTTCTGGTTTTGAAATAGATATAATTTGATTCCAAATACCAGAGTTCAGGTGCCAGAAATAAACCTTTTTAACTGTTTTTTAAGGTATTTGGACTTCTGTTTTGTAGACCCCTAAATGACAAGTAATTTTTCTTTTTCTTCTGTCCATCCCTCTTACCCCCATGTAAGAGCAATGACAGGCTTCAGGATGATGGGGAGATGCCTCCAGGGAAGCTGTTACTGACCGAGTTTAGATCGCTGGTGGTCAGCAACTCTGCCTCCAGAAATGCACCCCATGTGAGTGATGATTGTCATCCAGGAAAGAATTTCAAGAGATTCAGAAAGGTACATATTCCTCTAACTGAAAATATCACAAGTGGGCCGTGTTTGAAATGTTTTTAGAAGTGCTGTTGATACTAACTAGTAATAGAAGCAATTCATGTTGAAAACTGACGCTGTTCCTTCTGCTTAAAACATGAACTGACAATTAATATATGGAATACCTAGAATGAAACAGACTTCATTAAGACTGGATTCTTTAAAGTTTGTATTTACCTCGTTTTTCCAATGTAATCAGCAGGCATTTGGCTGTACTGATAGAGTCCTTTCAGCCCTAATACTGATCTATGACTACCTGAAGGGATTCTTTATGAAGATAATGGGTTTGTTGAAAATACGGCATTCAATAAAAAAACTAGGCATTTTTTTATTGCGTGTATATATAAAATAAAATGTGAATATGTACACTGAGTATCACTATCAGACCTGAGTTTCTCCTCTTTTAGGAACTGATAAGATCATTGTTTTATCAATGTGCTTAAAAGAAGACTTCTGACCCAGTCTATTCTTCTCTGTCTGTTCTGTGATGTTTGCTTCCATCTGTAACCCTGCTACTGACTGCTAGCTTTTGCTTATGCATTTGATGAGAATACAGTAGTGATTTTTTTAAAAGTGGTTTCTGTGGAAACAACTTATTTCTAAACCATGATCTTTAAGATTCTGGCTTTGACCATGAGGTATTGGAGCTTTTCCCTCTAATATGAGCCACTATTAACATTTCTCAGTTTAGTTACTTTTCTACCTACATGGCGAACGCTGCAGGGTTCTAAACTCCGTAGAAAAGAAAGCATCTCTTCTACTGAGAGTGGAAGATGGGAATCTGTCCATCACAAGGCTTGCTTACCCTTTCCCAGCCCACAACCCCAGCTCATGAAGAGCACGGGCATTCTTGTCACCTGCTTACTTCATGTTCAGTATCCTGTTACAGAATCTCATTGTTAAATCACATTCCAGAAGGCATACTATTTTTTGTTAATGAAGTTACCAAAGGAAAAGTAATACTCTTCACTGTTGGCACAGGGTGGTGAAGAGATATAAAGCAGTATGAACTTGTGGAAAGTAGTTTGGAAAAAATTAAAACCCTTAAAGGTATTAATATCCTTGACAAGGAAATTTTTTGAGAGTAGAAGAGAAATTCAACCCAAAATTTGTAGAAAAGATGTTTAATTTGAATAGCTCTAATGAAAGAATTTGTCTGAGATTTTTTTTTTTTTTTAAGTGAGAGGAGGGGAGATAGACAGCTTCTCACATGTGCCTTGACCAGAATCCACCCAGCAACTCCTGTCTAGGGCTGTTACTCAAATCAACCAAGTTATCCTCACCACCCATGGCTAATGTTCAAACCAGTTGAACCACAGCCTGCAAGAAGGGAAGAGGGAGGAAGAGGAGTGAGCGGAAGGGAAGAGAAGCAGATGGTCAGTCTCCTGTGTGCCCTGACCAGGAATAGAACTATTTACTGAGCCGTTGCGCCTGAGGTCTTCTTATATGCCCAGATCAATGACAGTTATATTTGTACTTTTAAAATACAGGATAATGATGGAACCAAATTTGACATTTTCTCTCCAGTTCCTATATTGGAAATTTAAATGTCCATAAATATTAAGGGTTTATTACTTACTCCTTAAATACAGCATTACCAGTGTGCTTGTTCTGCATTTTCACATTATTTTTTAAGTACTTCTTTGTTTGTAAGCAATTAAAATTTCAATTAAAAGTATAAACTGTTGCCTTCTGCAACATCTCTTTCTAGGGATGTATAAATTAGAAAGTTTGACTACTTGAATATTCACAAGGACTAGAAAGGACTTAAGCTTTAAAATCTTTAGAACACAATATAATACCCTATTGTGTCTGTGTTCACCTTGAGTCACTTTAATTGGATAATGAGCTAAGGTCATTTTTGAGTCAAACCTCCAAATTCAAAATCTTAAATTTTCTTGGAACATAAATTCCAGTTATGTATCTAAACCTGGGTATAATAATAGTAAAAGAATAGGGCACAAACTTGTGGCTCTAACAGTTACTGATGTCTCACGCACTGTCAGTGGTGCCACATACACATCTTTCTGTGGACTGCCTGCACTTACAGTACATAAGATTTACAATCCTGGCTTTTTTAAAGTCTTTACGTAAATCTCTTAATTTGATAACGCATTTACCCTACTATTTAACAGGTTGCATTTCCTGGAGCGAGACAACGTCCACAGGTCATTACAGGATCAGCTCTAATAGCTCATAATGCTAGAAAGAATACAGAGTTGGAAGAGTGGTTAAGGCAGGAAATGGAGGTGAGTAGGAAGTGAGACCTGCTAACTTGTTGATTGGCATTTTGATTCCCTGTAATTTCCTTAGAGTAAATTCTTCTTAAAACCAGACTTAAGCGACCTGAGGTTAGTTATTCAGGCAAATTCCTGAACTACACAACATTGAGATTAATTTGTGCCTTTCCATCACACTTTTTAATAGGACTTACAGATTTACCAAATTTTTCGCTCCATAAGACACATCCAACCATAAGTCACACCTCGGGTTTTAAAGAGGAAAATAAGAAAAAAAAATTCTGAACCAAATGGTGTGTTAAAATATTTGATAAAATACCATATTTTTTGCTCCATAAGACACAGGGGCATTTTTCACTCTACTTTTTTGGAGAAAAGTGCGTCTTATGGAGTGAAAAAATATGGTATTTATTTTAAAAATGGGACCTAACAAATGAGTTAACTTTGCATCCTAATGTAAAAGGAGAAGAGGCTTAACTAAAAGAAAAAGAGACAACTCACAAAAATTTAAAAAGAAACTAAAGGATAACTATTAAAAGGATGACTATATAGTCATTGAGGAATAGACATTACAAATATGTCAATATAGTGGGAAGGACTGGGCTTTTTAAATTTAGGAACTGTCAATAGTTCTGAGAATCCTCTTTTCTTGAATATTACCTTCTTTCTGTTTTCAATAGTAACTGCACCATTATACATTCCCACATTCCCATCAACAATGCACAGGTTCTATCTAGCACTTGTTATTTTCTGGGCGAGGGGGGAGTGGTTGGTGTTTTTTGCTAGTAACCATCCCAGTGGGTAGTATCTCATTTGATGTGCATTTATTTCCCTAGTGATTAATGATATTGAACATCATCTCTTATGCCTATTGACCATTTGTATTGAATATATCATCTTTTGAGAAATGTCTATTCAAGTCTTTTCCCATTTTTAATCAGATATTTTGTTGTTGAGTTATAGGAGCTCTTTATATGGCCTGGATATTAACCCCTTTTCTGATATATGACTTGCAAATATTTTCTCCCATTCCCTGGGTTGCCTTTTCTCTTTATTGATTGTGTAATTTGATGCACAAAAGTAGTCCAATTATCTATTTTTTTTCTTTTATTGCCTATGCTTTGGTGTTGTATCCAAGAAATCATTTCCAAATTTGATGTCAGGAGGTTATAGTTTTGTTGTTTTTTAAGTGAGAGGAGGGGAGATAGACCCCTGCATGCTCCCCAACTGGAATTCACTCAGTAACCCCTGTCTTGGGCTGATGCTTGAATCATCCGACCTATCTTCAGCACCTGAGGCCAATGCTCGAACCATTCGAGCCACTAGCTGCGAGAGGGGAAGAGACAGAGAAAGAGAAAAGGGAAAGGGAGGGGAAGAGAAGCAGATGGCCACTTCTCATGTGCCCTGACCAGGGATCAAACCCGGGCTATTCACACTCCAGGCCAGCACTCTATCCACTGTGCCAACCGGCCAGGGCAGGAAGCTCTAGTTTTAGCTGACATTTAGATCCTAGATTCATTTTGAGTTAATTTTCATATGCAGTGTTAGGAAAGGTCTAACTTCATTATCTGTGGTTATACGTTTATACTTTGGTTTAATGATACTTGAGTACAGCCTCTGGAAGGTGAGGGGAGGGCTTTAAAGTCAGTTTTATACACAGCTGCTTGCTGAGGGAAACTTATCTTAATGCCCCCTTTCCTGGGTGGTTGTTACTGATTTGTCTCATTTTTCTCCAAAGAGTCTTTCTAAGTTTTGAGAAGGTAAGATAAATTGTTAGGTATTATTAATAGTTGAGTACTAATGAGCTATAATGTTTAGTTTAGGTTCTCAAAGTTTTTATTAGGAAAACTTTTCAAATACACACCAAGTAAAGAGAATAGTAACACAGCCACGCACAGCTTCAACAAGTGTCAGCACCTTGCACGTCTTGCTTTATCTACTCCATTTCCAAACTGCTTTTCTTTCTGGAGTATTTTAAGGCAAATCCCAATCATTTTATCATCTCACTCATATTTATATGCATAGTGCAAGCAGAGAGGTTTCTGATCAAATATGTATTAGAGCTTTTCTGTGCACTTTATACTTATATAATCAATTCATACTGTTTTAAACCCTACAAGTAGGACCAGCAGCATAATTTTGATATTGAAATTGCTTTAGAGTTCTGTAAGTACATACCTGCTTTATGTTTCTGATCATTTCTGCACACTATTTTCCAGTTCAGGCCTTTCCTCTTCTCTAATCTGGTTTGTATTCCGTTTATTCATTGAATTTTCATTTAACCTGTTACAGTTTTTCATTTCTGGAAATCTGTTTTACTCATTTCTAAATATTTTTTGTTCCTTGCTGCTGTTTTTAAACTCCTCTTATATTCTTTGCTGGATGATACCAATACCTCGAGTATTTGTCACCTATTTCTGCTAGTTCTCCTTATGGTGCCTTGTTTCCAAGCGTATACTCTGACCTATGAGTGTGTACTCGCATTTTCCTCGGAACTTGATCAGTGGGAATCCCTGTGTCCTGAGTTCAGGTTTATTTCCTCCAGAGAAGATATATTTGTGTGTTTGGTAGTCTTGTTCTACCATGAGGCCAGTGTAGTCTCCACATTGGTGAGACGTTTTGGTCACCCCGGCGGTTTATGTGTGCTTGGCTTTGAAACCTGAGAGAAAGCTTGTCTCATGCATGATGTGAGAGTTGTTATTTTTCCCTTCACCCCGTGCCAGCGTCCAGGACAGGTGTGTATCTTTGCCTTTTGTGTTGTGGAGTTTACCCCTTTGTCAACCTTGACCCCGTCTGGATTTTCCTTCATGTTGCTCCCCCCACACACTGACGTCAAAGCAGAGCCCCACTGGTTGTGCTACATGGGAACTTCTCAGGGTTTCTATTTTGCTTTATTGTGGGTTTCATGTAGGCATCAACAAATTGTTTTCTAAAATGCTTTTATAATAAAAAAATTGTTAGGAAAGTCACTCAGGATATTGACTGTCAAAGATGGAAGAATGGAGTCACATCTTCTCTTCCTTTCTTGAAACAATACTTGGCTTTAGTAGTTTATAAATGTGCATTCCAAAGAATCATGGTGGTTCACAGAAGAATGAAGAAGCTAAAATCATATGGCCCCACATTTTCCATTTGATGATTACGTGAACGGTACAGACATCTGTTGACAGAAGGCCTGGGAGGTAGGGCCAGGAGCTGGTGGCACTGCGCACCCTCAGCACGCTTCACCCCCTGAGCGCCCCTACGGCTGATGGGTGTGAGAAACTCTGCCAGCTCCCAACCAGGGTTTGTGTCCACCTGCATGTTTTGAATCTTGAAGCTGTTTTTTGGCCTCCTGCTGTGAAGATCGAGGGGTGTGTGTGTGTGTGTGTGTGTGTGTGTTCCTCCTCCACCTCTGTCCTCCCTGTCAGGTGACCTGCTTGCCTGCAGTGTCCTTAGCCCAGAGTCAGTAACAGTCAGTACACCGCAGTGCGTCTCCTTGGTCCCTAGAGCTCAGCACGGTGTGCTCCCCTGCAGACATAGCACTTTCATCTCAAGGAACTTTTCTTATACACCTTTAACAACAGTTTTTTATTTACTGGGTTCTCTACATTTGAAACCCAACTATCCTCAGCCCACTTAAATGAAGGAGGGCACTGAATAGTTGTTGAGTAATGATCCTTGAAACATGGTCAGGTGTGGGAAGAGGAGAGAAGAGGTAATCAGGGGATCGAGGGAGGGGCATGGACAAAAGCAGAGGGAGTCACAGGGCATTTATTAGTGGTGAGTCTGGGATTTTGTGTGTTTCGTTGGTTCTCCCCTCTGATTCAGTTGTGACTGGCATACGGGGTCACAAAGAAGAGCGGAGAAGTGAGGGAGCAGACAGGAGTGGCTGTGGGGGGTCTGTCTGCTCTGGTCAGTGGGAGAAGGCAGCTGGCCAGGTCACAGCTGGCCTTCAGGAAGGGGCCCTAGCACAGGCTTTGCTGGCCCTTACTCTGGAAGGGCTTTAGGAGTGTGGCAAGTTTGAGTTTAAAATTGCTTTGTGGGTGAGGTAGGTCAGCAGTGTTGTAAAGTATCTAAATCCACAAATCCACTGGTGTTGTAGAGGCACGTAGTCCAAATTAAGTTTTTGAAAATTTTTATTAAAGGAGGAAATTTATTAAATATGCCGGCCGCATATGGCTGACACAGGGCAACAGACCCAAATTGTGCAGCCCCCCAAAACAGTTCAGGGGCTGTTTATATACTCCTAATTATACATGGGAGGGGAGAAAACCTGACATCACACATAAGTTTATACCTTTTGTTTAGAGATACATACATTAATTACATGCTTTCAGGAGAGGAGGGGTGGTTTCCATAGGGACAAATGCCTGCAAATGGTCCATTAGCTCAAGAAAAGATTTAATTCCTTTCTCCCTACACCTGGCTAGCCATTGACCCCTCCCCCATAGGGGTCACAAAATCTTTCTGCACGCTTAGCCCAAATTAATAAAATGTTCTTTAAATTTCCTAAAGTATTAATATTCTGTAGCTTTTGGCACTTGACAACAGCAGCAGCTTCTGAGCCCTAGTTTGGGACAGTGAGGAAGGAAGCTGCTTGACCTGGAGAGCTGCTTTGGTCAAAGGTGGAGTGCGTATTGCCTACACAGCCCCTTCATCAGAGCTGTGACCTCAACACAGGTTTCACCGAGTACAAGGGCTCTGCTGGGGACAGTGTTCCGAAACTCAGCAGCCAGCTTCCACGTCACTGCCTTTGAGAGCAGATTGGCTGGTCGGGTTTCTTTATTAGAGGACTTTGCAGTACCTTTGGCAAAATGGGAGGGCCTGTTGACGGGGAGACGTAGAGCCAGAACGGGACCTGGAGCCTTCCTGGATGTGGAAACCCAAAAGTGACTGGACACCCAGCATTGTGGTTCCTTAACTGTACACGCATCATTGAGAAAATGTTTGAAAGGATGTTCATCTTTACAGGTGCAAAAACAACGTGCAAAAGAAGAATCTCTTGCTGATGAACTCTTCAGGTAAAGTTGAATTTCAGCTTTCTCATGAATCTTAGATGTTTATAAAATTCAGTTCTGTTCATAGGGATTAAATATTTCTTTTTCTTCTGTCCTTAGAAATAAAGACCTAGTTCCTTTACCTACATATTTTTTAAAAAGTTGATTGATTTTAGAGAGGTCTGACACAGAGCGGAAGGGGAGTGGGGAAAAGAAGCATTAATGTATTGTTTCACTTAGCTGTGCACTCGGTTGCTTCCTGTATGTGCCCTGACCAGAAATCGAATCCACAACCTTGGTGTTTCAGGATGATGCTATAAATGATGGAGCTAACTGGCCGTGGTCAAGTGCCTTGTGTTTTTGTGTTTTTTTTGTTTTCTTTTTAAATTAATTTTAATGGGGTGACATTGATAAATCAGGGTACATATGTTCAGAGAAAACATCTCTAGGTTATTTTGACATTTGATTATGCTGCATTCCCATCACCCAAAGTCCAGTTGTCTTCTGTCACCTTCTAACTGGTTTTCTTTGTGCCCCTCCTCTAAGTGCTTTGTTTTTAATGTTGCTTTTTACTACCTGAGCACCTCTCAGTTGGGTTTACTAGGTAAGGTTTCAGAGTTTGGGGTTGATTTCAGATGTACCGTACCACACAGGATATTTAAAATTTGTTTGGAGGCATTCAGGTAAAAGAAAGTTACTGAGCTGGGTGAATTTGGGTGATACATTTGTGAGATTTTCACTTCTGAGTGGAATTATGAATGGATGGGTTTTGAATTAAGTAGAATATCAGACCATTTGTTGAGTTTTAATTGGCACATGTATAAAAACTAGAGGCTGAATTAGAGTTTCAAAGCAGGTTCTTGTGGGAAGTTTAGTGGAGTTATAACGCGTAATTACAATTTAACTCTGATTTAACATTTTTAGCATTTTTACAGGCCCAACAAAGCTTAAAACAATTTGCTCTCACTCATAAAATACTCTATTGTAGGTAAATACTGGATATACTGGATAGGGCAGAATAACATTTTCCCAAACTTACTTAAAGCAAAATGCAGAGGGTAATAAATTCTTTAGTCTGTTTTACAGCTGATTTGATTCTTTAATTTTATTATTGGCAATATTAATCATTGGTCAAAATGTTGACAAACAGTGCTGATTTTTCCTAAGTAGGCAAATGAGACGGTCTGTTTGTCCAGCTACATTTGTGTAATTACTATCGGAGAAAATTGTGTGAAGTAATTATATTTGAGGCTCGTTATTGGTCTTTTGTGCAAATGGTATACTTTAATTTGGGGGGGTGGAGAAACTGTTTGAAGCCACGCTCAATAAATATAACCATTAATTTGAAACTTTTTTAAAATCTATTTTAGTGCCTTTTATACATTTTGTTTGTTGATGATTCTTTATTTTTATTAAATATTCATCAAAGCAACATTGAAAAGATAAGTGAAAGTAAAAATATCAGTGCTTAAATACATGATTCCAGGGATAAAATTGGCACTCTCACTCTGTTTGCTAACATGTGACAGTATTTTGAAAGCCTTTAACTTTACAAGTGGAGGAACTTCATCCTTTATCCCATCTTGTTGAACATGTTTCTTTCTTTTGCAGATACAATCCTAATGTCAGAAGGAGACGATAACTGAGGATTTTATAAAGGAGGCCCGGAAAACATTTCTTGTCAAGCATTACTTCCTTTTTCCTCAGGATATAAGCATACAGCAAATACAGGGATTATGTTACAAATATTCTGTGACCTGAATTTGTTAAATAAAACGCATAAGCCTCCATTTCTCTTGTGTGTGAAAAGGAGTGTGGTTTCTTGTTTTCAGTTGTTGTCACCTTACCTCTTATGGTAATTTTTTCATTTTTCAATTTGGTTTTTATTTGTTACTGAGTAGCATAGCCACAGTTCATAATTCTAAAAGTATAAAAGGGTAAGGATTAAAATGTCCACGATACTCATTTCTTGTGAGTCTTTCCAGATATTTTTAATGTCTGTTCAGATGTCTGTGCCTGTCATCTCTCAGTGACTTCCTGTAACGGACAGCATAACACACGCAGGGCTCTGACCATTGCCCTTTTTTCCTGCATAGACTGGAAGGTCATAGGCACATTAGAACATAATTGTTTTTCTTTTCCATTATGTAGTAGTCTTTCCTGAGCAGAAGTGACTTGGATGAAATGGATTCAGTGGTGAATGTGTCGCCACGGGTGTAGTACTTCATCGAGTTTGTGCACAATGAGAAGGGAGAGACCTCTGTGGTGGTCTCACTGAGCTGGGTGTCCCTCTGTTTTTGAGAGACCTGGGTTTTGTATCTGTAAAGTACAAATGGTAAGGTTGTCTTCTACCTTGAAGGGAGATGGTAAGGAAAACTGAATGCCTTTCCAGTTTTATAATATAGCAACTTAGTGCATTAGAAGTGCCACACAGTCTTTCTCACCACTCTGAGGACTGGTGGGTCATGTCCTAGGAAGCAGAACAAGGTTTAGATACTCACTGAAAGTTTCCTGGGATCACACAGGTTCTGCCACCCTGAGCAGCCGGCCGTGGTAGGCTGTTAGAGCGCAGCACGGAGAGTGACCTATAAAGTGTTTGTGCCACTGCTGGGCCTCCATGAAAGAGGCACTGCTCCACACTCTGTCCAGCTGAGATACTGCACCAGTCCTCAAAACAGATGTCACTTCCTTTTAGGAGATAGTTTGTAAATGTCTTAGCTTTTTCTTGTTAGTGTTTTTGTTTCATTAGCCCTTCAAGTTTGTTTGGAGTTTTTTTTAGATTTATTTTACATAGAGTAAGTGTGGGTGTATGTGTGGCAGGGGGAGAAGTAGCAACTCATAGCTGCTTCACTTTACTTGTTCATGGGTTGCTTATTGTATGTGCCTTGACCGGGCAAGCCCAGGGTTTTGAACCAGCGACCTCAGCATTCCAGGCCAACGCTTTTCCACTGCGCCACCATGGGTCAGTCTCAAATACTTTGTTTAGGAAATATTAAATATGTATCATATGCAGGACATTGCCTTCCACACACAGAAAGAATCCAAACATTAATGAGCAATGGGTCTCTACTTTCTAGGAAGTAATGCTCTGAGTCTTTAAAATTCCCATTTAGTATGTTCAGCATAGAAGGCATTGCTGAACAGACAGAAGTTCCCCCCTGCTCTGCATGGACTGCACATCTTCCCAAGGCTGTTGGCTCTGCCCTCAATAATTTGAGTCATAGCCCTGCTTCGGTAGGTCTGCACCTCCCCCTGGCTCTTGGGGACACCTTTTTCTAGGCCTTTACATGTTTTAGGAGAAAAAGGGGGAGAGGTAAGTTACTACCTCCCTTTCTTAGATGAATGGGAACTGCACCCACTGCAAGCCTCGTGCTTCAGGAAATGGGGTTCAGCTCAGCTTCCTGATAGCAAGGAGAAAGTGGCCTGACTTGGGCCACAGTCTCACCATGGTCCATTTCTCAGCAGTACTTGGGGAGTGCCGCCTCCTTCCCTTCCTCCAGGCATAACTCCCCTGAGCGTCCTCTCTCCAGACTGCCTCTGGGTCCACACGGAAGCAGCCTTGCGGTTGGCCACACTCCTGGACATCTATCTCCATCTGCTTATTTGAATGATGGTGATGATTTAGATTCCTTCTTAAGAGATTGAAGCAAGGTGAGACTTAAGCAAAGCCTTGTCCCTCAAGTTGAACAGGCAGCCTGTGTGACTTGCTGTTGACCGGTAGTGCCCTTTTTGTCAGGCTGACAACTGGGAGTTTATAAGCCTAATAATAATGGTATTGAATCACTCTGCTTCCTTTTTTCAGAGGATTATATGGGGGTAGCATTTACTGCTCTAAGCCATGCAATTGAATGTCACTCAGATCTCTGCCACTACAGGCTAGCCTCCCAAACTAGGAACAATACTTCTAGAGTGGATTTTGTCAGTAAATTAATTGCAAGACCTTAAGTGTGGACCAGGAGGTCTGGGTTTTATTTGGTAGGGAATGGGGAGCTGTGGAAGATTTCTGAACATGAACTTCAAAGTCACTATGTATAAGGTATATTAAGAAATAAGATAGAGACATTTCCATAGTGAACTCTAGTTGAAGTAAACAGAAATAATAAGTATTTTAAGCAGGCAAGGGTTTAATACAGGGGATCAGCTGCTTAAAATATCTAGACTAGGAGCAGGTTCTTGTCTGGGCTTTCCAGGAAAACTCCCAGAACTGGGCGGAGCAGATCTTTCTGATCACTTCTAACTCCAAGGCCTCTCTGGGGCCATGTTCAAGAATCTGCACCCTAGATCCAGGCAAGAATTACCTGCTGCAGCTGCTCAGTTGTCTGGAGAGAGGAGTGGGCAGTGCTGCAGGGGAAGGCATCTTCCTGCAGCTCCCCTGTGAGCAGGACACGCCTTCCCATCTTCCCTGTCTTCCCTGTCTCAGCAGAATGCACCTCCCTTCAGGCGGGACTCCCGCTGAAGGAGTCAGGTAATGTTTTAAGATTCTCAGCCTCTCTAGGAAGTGGAATGGGATGAGGCAATCTATAGTTTCTAGTATAGGCATCAAAACAGACGTTAAAAACCATCAATAAGAGATTATTAAAATAGTGTAAGGGGTTATACAAACTTTAAATGGTGATGGTGGTGACACCACAGCAATCATGGACAGTTTATTGATTGCTGCAACAGAGCCATTTGAGTCTCTGGATGGTCTTGCTGCGTAATGAGCAGAAAAGCTGATGGAATATATATGGGCTCCATTCTTCAGGGGAGGAATGTAATTAGTGGACAGGTTAACATTGGTCCCTGTCATGTCCACAGTCCCTAAAGAAGACTGCCCTATCTACACCAGTATGAGTTCTCCGGCCTGTAGATATTGGTGGTATCACAATTTTTCCTTTTTATCCCTTATCTTGGATGTGTAGGAATGTCTCATTCTGATTTTAATTTGTGTTACCCTGACAACAATAATTTGAGTTATAGAAGTTCTTTATATAGGATATGGATATAATTCTTTTGTCATATATACGTATTGAGAATATTTCTCCTAGCCTGAATTTTATTTTCATGTTTTACTCTTTTTTTGGCACGATATCTTTTGATGAACAGATGCTTTACATTTTGATAAGGTCAAATTTATCAATATTATTTTGATGTTTCAGTATTTGTTCCAATATCCAGATTTCAAAAATACTGTTTTAGTCTATGAACTATATATTTTTTTTCTTTTTTTTTAAAGATAAATTTTATTTTATTATTTTTCAGAGAGAGGGCTAGACAGGGACAGACAGGAATGGCGAGAGATGAGAAGCATCAATCATTAGTTTTTCATTGCGCGTTGCAACACCTTAGTTGTTCATTGATTGCTTTTTCATATGTGCCTTGACCGTGGGCCTTCAGCAGACCGAGTAACCCCCTGCTGGAGCCAGCGACCCTGGATTCAAGCTGGTGGGCTTTTTGGTCAAACCAGATGAGCCCGCGCTCAAACTAGCAACCTCTGGGTCTCGAACCTGTCCAACACTCTATCCACTGCGCCACCACCCAGTCAGACTATAAACTATATATTTTTATATTTATGTCTGGTGCACTGTAAATTAGTTTTGAGTATAGTGTGAAATCTGGGTTAGGGTTCATACTGTTATCTCTCTGGGTGGTAGCCACACAGCCTGGGGCACTAGATATTTGCACTAGCTTTTTCAGAAGACACCAGCGAGCTGGAGCAGTTAAAGGAGAATGAAAAGATGACACCTGCTGGTCTTGGAGAGCATAGCAGTCTGTTGAGTGCTAGATTAGCAACTGAGGTGCCACAACTACGAGTTGATGCTTCTCTTTTCTCCCCTTCCTGTTTGTTTGCTGTAATCTTGTGGGTTTTGTGGCCACAAGCCCAGTTGGCTTTCAGAGCTAGGTGTTTTGGGTTACTGTCCCTCAAGGGGAAGTTAAAAGTTGGGGCACTAGATGTAGGGTCAGATTTCTTTCAGAGGTAATTGTTCTGTGTGTAGCTGTAGATTCAAGAGCACATTGTAGGAGGTGAACTCAGGAGCCTCATATTGTTATCATCTTGGACCAGAATATCCCTTCATATATCTTGAAACTCAATGTGCAAATACATTCAAAATTGGTTTGTCTTCCTGGATTGACTAAATCAGGGGTCCCCAAACTACGGCCGTGGGCCGCATGCGGCCCCCTAAGGCCATTTATCTGGCCCCCACCGCACCTCTTTCATTGGTGGTCAGCGAGAGGAGCATAGTTCCCATTGAAATACTGGTCAGTTTGTTGATTTAAATTTACTTGTTCTTTATTTTAAATATTGTATTTGTTCCCGTTTTGTTTTTTTACTTTAAAATAAGATATGTGCAGTGTGCATAGGGATTTGTTCATAGTTTTTTTTATAGTCCGGCCCTCCAACGGTCTGAGGGACAGTGAACTGGCCCCCTGTGTAAAAAGTTTGGGGACCCCTGGACTAAATCTTTTTTTTTATGAAATACTTCCTTATCTCTGGTAATACTTATGCTTGAACTCCCCTTTCAGGTTGAAGTTTGCATTCTTTTTCTATCCTTTTATTTATAACTTGTCAGTATTTACTTTTCATGTGTCTCTTGTAAACACCATTATTGTTGCAGTTTGTGTTTTACCTATTATGATGATTTTTGCATTTAATTTGGTGATGCTTAACCCTTTACATGTTATATAATTATTGATGTGCTTAGATTGAAGTCTGTCATGCTTTTCTCTTTGTTCCATCTGTTCTTTTTTCATTTTCTGGCTTCCTTTGGTTTAATCAAATTTTTTTAGTGTGCCATTTTATTGCCTCTATTGGCTAAGCTACACCTTTTAAACTTTTTTTAGTAGTTGCTGTAAGGATAAAGTCTTTACTTCTTGCAGTCCACTTTAAATAAATAACATACAACTTCCTGTATAAATGTATAATATGTCTTACAAATATGTACTTCCAGCTATCCCATTATTTACATTATACTTATATATTTTACTTCTACATGTCCTAAGAGTTAGTTTATTAATTTCTTCTTTAAATTGTTTCTGGTTAAACACTATTATTTTCCTTTCTATAGTCACTTAGATTTTAAGTAATTTAAGGAACTAGAAAAATAATTTTTATTTATCATTTCTGGAATTCTTTTTCTTCATACAGATATGTTTCATCAGATATCATGTACCTTCAATGTGAAGAACTTCCTTTAACATTTCTTACTGCAGGTCTGTTACTAATGTTTCTCAGCTGTCATTAAAAGATATTTTCACGGGACATAAACTCAATTTGACAGGGTTGTTTTTTGTTATTTTTACTTCATCTGGTTAAAGATACTATTGTCTTCTTTATTACATTTTTTTCTGGTCAGCTTATTCATTCTTATCTTTGTTCCATTAGGTGTCTTATTTCCTGTTTTAGAAATTTCTTATCTTTGTTCTCTAGCAACTTGATTATGGTGTTCATACTTGTGGTTTCCTTTGATTTATCCTGTTTGCAATTTGAGTTTCTTGGATCTGTGGGTTGCTTTTTATTTTTTAAATCAAATTTGGAAATATTTCAATTTGTATTTTTCCACATATATTTCTCTGCTGTGGTCCCTCTCTCCTGGATTACAGCTATACGTGTTAGTTAGACTATGTGTTATTTATCCCGTCATTGAGTCTGTTTTTATTTTTTGATCCTTTTAGCTCTGAGCTTTAGTTTGGATAGCTTCTATTACTTTGTCCTCAAGTTCATTAATCTTTTCTCTGGTAGAGTCCTATATTCCTATATATTTTTTACTCACCCAGTGAATTTATTTTAGAATGTATTTTTCAGCTGTAGAAGGTTCATTTATTTTCCTTCTGAGAGTCACCACTACTATTCACTCATTTGTTAACCTTTTCCTTTAATAGTTTTGAACATACAGGGCGGGGGCCAAAAGTAGGTTTACACTTTGTATGGGAAATAATACAATAATTAATAAATAATACAAGAATAAACTTTTGAGTACTCACAACTGTAAACCTTCTTTTGTCCCACCCCTGTATTTACTAACTTTTAAAGTTCCTGTTATTTCTAACATCTGTATCTACTCTGAATCTATTCTGATGGCTTTTTCTCCTGGTGATGTAACATTTTCTTCACATCTAATAATTTTTTATTGTGGTTGCTTAGCGTCTGGATTTGGTTGTCTTCCTTAAAGATTATTTCGTGCTGGCAGGTAACTGGCATCAGCTTGATCTTCTGAGGCTTAGTGTTAGGCTAGCATGGATTTAGAGTAACCATATTCCAAGGGCTAACCTTTTTGGATCTCAGTTCGTGTCTGGTGTTCAGCAAGGTCTTGATACTCTGGCTGAACAGAACTCCAGTGTCTTACAGCAGTGGTCCCCAACCCCCTAGCCACGGACAGGTATCGGTCCATGGGCCATTTGGTACCGATCCCCAGAGAAAAAAATAAATAACTTACATAATTTCCATTTTATTTATATTTAAGTCTGAACGATGTTTTATTTTTAAAAAATGACCAGATTCCCTCTGTTACATTCGTCTAAGACTCACTCTTGATGCTTGTCTCAGTCACGTGGCACATTTATCTGTCCCACCCTAAAGGCCGGTCCGTGAAAATATTTTCTGACATTAAATGGGTCTGTGGCCCAATTTGGTTGGGGACCACTGTCTTACAGGACAGTTTACCTTCAGAAAGTTCTTTCAGCCCCAGCTCACAGTTACTGATCTCTGCATGGCCCATGGTTTGTCCCCCTGGATTATTTACTTTTGAGACAGATTTAAGGAAATCATCATGCGGATTTCTGGAGCTGCTTCTCAATGCAGCTCCTTCCCTCCAGCACCCTGCTCATCATACTGCAGCAGGCTCCAGAAACTCATTTTCTGGTGTTGTTTGGAAAGTGGCCTCAGGCAGAAAATCAAGATGATAGTACACCTCTGTCTCTTAAAATGCAGTCCTGGGTTGCTGTCCATGTTTTTGTTTTTTTTTTTTTGCCATGGTTGATTACAGTAAAACGCATCTTAATTACCATTACTCTCAAAACTGAAAGAAGGCTGTTCTTTTAAATTTGAAGGTTTATTTTAGTTCTTTTCATGGTATAACTGTTACTTTTCTGCCCTGCTCCTTTCCCCCAAAACATCATTTTTCTTAGATAGCCTGGTTGCAGGGATGTACAGAGACATTCAAAATCAGCACATGTTTAATCTTACTGCAATGCTCTTTTTCAAGATAGGTTTAGCCACCCCAGCCCCCTTTTCGCCCCTGGGAATATATACAGTGTAGCTTAAAAGACTATGCTCTGTTCTGATCAAAATGGCCTTATGCAGTATGCATCCCTATAACCAAATTAGACTTTTAAGATGATGTCTAAATGGTCTAGTTTTGTTTGATTCTTTGTCTCAGTATTTCACAGGCTGGGATATAAGAGCTTTCATTTAAAACCAAGATTAGAAGAATTTTTCACCATTTCTGTTGGGCAGATAAAATGTATTATGCTCACTTTGTTAAAAATGGCGCTGCCCACATGAGGCCGTCGCTCAGGTGATATTAATGTGTGTTGAGAATCCTTGTAGCCTGGGGCTTGGTTTTGGGATTAAGCCTTTCCCACCCTTTTTGATGTGGGGTGGTACAATCCAATCATGCCTCAGAGAAGTGACTTTACTAGAGACTTCCCTATTTTGTATATTGCATTAAAGGTTGTGAAGCTACAATATAAAATGGGGGCAGAACGAGAGTTTGCTCTCTTGGCTCCTGAGATTAACATTAGAGGAGAGAGCAGAGCAGAGAGCAGAGGAAGGCCACGTGGAGGAGGCCAGGAGAAGCAGCCAAGATGGCGGAGTGTTTAGTGAGAAGCCAGTTTATACAGAGTTTGTGCGGGGAGAAGGAAGGAGTTGGGGAACAGAGGTGAATAAGTCTGGTGAGCTAGAAACCTTTGATTCTAGGAAACTTGGATAAGTCAGTAGCTTTGTGAGCACTGAATGTGAGTGGGTTTTGGAGCCCAGTGTGTGTTTTTACTTGCCCACTGGGTGCAAGCTAGAATTAAAGATGACAGCCCATCAGTTCTTGGCTCCATTGTTTCTTATTATTTTATTTATTTATTTATTTATTTATTTTTATTTTATTTTTTTTTTAATCTTTTTTTTCTATTTTTTTATTTATTCATTTTAGAGAGGAGAGGGAGAGACAGAGAGAGACAGAGAGAGGAGAGACAGAGAGATAGAAGGGGGGAGGAGCTGGAAGCATCAACTCCCATATGTGCCTTGACCAGGCAAGCCCAGGGTTTCGAACCGGTGACCTCAGCATTTCCAGGTCGACGCTTTATCCACTGCGCCACCACAGGTCAGGCGGCTCCATTGTTTCTTTACTGACTGTCCGAATCCAATGCAAACCTGCATGGGCCGGGCTGCTGTGATGGTGGCCCTGGCCATGGCCACTGGCTTTACAATTTCCTATTGACTACATATATTTTTAAATACTTTTCAGTCTTTTTAAAATTCTGTTACCTAGATTTTGATTCCATGGGAACATTTAACAATGATAAACTTAGATTCTCAAAAAACTTAAGTTGAATGGCTAGCATACTTAACACTGCCTAAAATACTTAGAGGTGACTTAATCTTATTCTTGTGTACTTCTTTTAATACCCAGATTCTTTCCTAACCTATGGTGGCACTGACCTGGAACACAGGTCACAGGTTCAAAACCCTGGGCGTGCCTGGTCAAAGCAACAACAGGAAGCAATTCCTGAGTTAATGCTTCCTGCTTCTCCCTCTTCTTTTTCTCTCCTATAAAGCCAGAAGCCACCATCATGGCCATTTACATGCAGGTTTGCATTGGATTCGGACAGTTGGTAAAGAAACAATGGAGCCACAAACTGATAGGCCATTTTCTTTAATCCTAGCTTGCACCCGGCAGGCAAGTAAAAACACACACTGGGCTCCAAAACCCACTCACATTCAGTGCTCACAAAGCCACTGACTTATCCGAGTTTTCTAGAATCAAAGGTTTCTAGCTCACCAGCCTTATTCTCCTCAGTTCCCCATCTCCTTCCTTATCCTAGATACAAACTCTGCACAAACTGGCATCTCACTCAGCACTCAGCCATCTTGGCTGCTTCTCCTGGCCACATGGTCTCTTTCTGTTCTGCTCTCTAATGCTAATCCCAGGAACCAAGAGAGCAAGCTCCCATCCTGCCCCTATTTTATAGTGTAGAAATTCAAACCTTTAATCCAATATACATAATAGGGAAGTCTCTAATACAAAGTCACTTATCTGAGTCAAGATGGGATTGTACCACCCCACATCAAAAAGGGTGGGAAAGCCTGACCTGTGGTGGCGCAGTGGATAAAGCGTCGACCTGGAAATGCTGAGGTGGCCAGTTCGAAACCCTGGGCTTGCCTGGTCAAGGCACATATGGGAGTTGATGCTTCTAGCTCCTCCCCCTTCTCTCTCTCTCTGTCTCTCCCTCTCCTCTCTAAAATGAATAAAAAAAATTAAAAAAAAAAAAAAAGGGTGGGAAAGACTTAATCCCAAAACCAAGCCCCAGGCTACAAGGATTCTGCCTGCCATTAGCCCACCCCCAATACACATTAATATCACCTGGGCAATGGCCTCCTCGTGGGCAGCGCCATCTTTAACAAAGTGAGCATAATATATTTTATCTGCCCAACATCTCCCTTCTCTAAACATCAATAAAAGAAAATTAAAAACAAAAGAACCCCAGAGATTCTGCTTTTTAAACATTCTTTCAAGAGCTAGACTTTGAGGATGAAGGAGAAATGCCCACATCATGGTAGGAGTAGTCAAATACTTAGTGCTTTGTCCTCTCCGTGAATAGGTAGTTGACACTGAAGAGTAAGGAGAGATTAGAATTCTGGGGCAGAAATAAAGCAGCTGAGAGTGCAAAAGTATACAGTACATCTGATAAAAGGCTTTCATGTTCTATGTAACCCAGACAGCTAGGTCTGAGAGGAAATTGAGAAATGGAGGATGACTAAAGATGAATCTATTCACCAGAGTAAGGCCTCCTGGAACCTTTGTTTTCCTCAAATTATTTTTTCTTAATTAATGACCTCATCACAAAAATGATATTGGATGGGTAAGAGCAAACTTTTGCAACAAGGAGATGTCAACAGTTATCCTTCCCTAACCATCTTTGTAACAATGTCATTTCAATTTAGAAATATTAAGTAAAACATCCAGTCCAACTCATTCAGAACTCAAGAGAACTGGCCAGCAAGAAAGGGCTCAATCAAGTATAGTCAGGATATTACAGCATTTCCAGTAGAGGTGAAATTAATTTCAAACATGTTACCATTATAAGGATCTCATAATTTCTAAAATTATTAATCAGATGAGTTATCAAAAGAATTTACCATTTATCAAAAACAAGTAGTTGTAAAGACAAGTATGTTCTAACCAATTATATTTTAAAGTGAGTTATGATCCTGTTGAGCACATAACAAAGATGGACAAAAAATACTTACACTTTAGTCCATTTTTAATACTGGTAAAAATTAATTAGATCTCAATGAACACATTCTTGATGAAATGAATTCTACCAAAAAAGAAAGACATTCAATTTGCCATGGAGAACTTCAGAGGACTTTTTTGTCTAATACTAAAAATTCTGGGATTTGTATGGAAATACAGACATTAAGAATAAGACCTGTGGTGGCACAGTGGATCAAGTGGCAACCGAGAATGCTGAGGCTGTGGGTTTGTAACCCTGGGCTTGCCTAGTCAAGGCACATATGGGAAGCAACCACTACGAGTTGATGTTTCCCCCACTTCCCCCTGCCCTTTTTCTGTCTATACTGTCTCTAAAAAAAATCAGTAAAAAGAAAATCTTTAAAAAAGAACACCCTAAATAAAGACAGCACATACAATTCAATAAATAGCCACAGAATGAGCTGCTGTGTCACCTGTGAACAAAGTAGTCTTGGGAATGACAGATTTTAACCTTATTTGCAACTTTAATAATTCTGGCAATATCCAAATAGTATTATAATAGAAGAGCTTAAAATAGTAATTAAGTCAGGGATCACACAAGGAGTAGTTATTGCACTCAAAATGTACTGAATTGCAAATTAGATTGTTGATAGTTTAGGAGAGAATATATCTCCAAAAAATATTTTGACAAGTTTCTGGATGTCGTGTATGCCAACATTATTGGATTATTTAAATTATTAGGAGCTATGAATATGAAATATTTGTGAAGTTTTCAAGAATAAAATTATTTTAAGATTACCATATTTGGTAATAAATTTATACAATAGCTAATTTCAAAATAAGTAAAACCTGAGTTGTAGAAGCCTCCTATCCCCACCCCACCTCCAGCATACATACTTTAAATTCCATTTTCTTTTAAGCCAGTTGACCTTTAATGAGCATACATATTTCTAGAGGATATCATTGGGACACAGTTTCTGATGCAGTGAGTCTGTGGTGGGTCTGAGAGTCTACTACACTTATAACAAGCTGACCCAAATTGGAGGACAACTTCTGGCCTAATGACCCAGTATAGAGTGAGGACAACTTCTGGCCTAATCACTGTATGGTTTTATAGATTGAGGCCATAATGTTTTGGAATTGATCATAACAACAAAAAATAAGCACAAAGAGTGCTTTTTGGAAGAAGAGAATGTTTTAGTTAAGTGAGATCTTAAAGTATACTAAATTGGCGGTGTTCCCACTTATCTGACAGTTGACACCTTTGATACATTACAGCAGTGATTTGTGCCACAAATAATTTTAAAACACGCAACTAGTTAGCCAAGGTCATTGACCTCTTTTCCCTTAGATTTTCAAATATAAAAAAATGACAACCACCACACAATAGCTGCCCATGTGAATGCCCCCCCCCTTTTTTTTCCAAAGTTAGAAGCAGGGAGGCAGACAGACTCCAGCATGCACCCAACTGAGATCCACCTGGCATGCCCACCAGGGGGTGATGCTCTGCCCACCTGGGGCATTGCTCCGGGGCAACCAGAGCCATTCTAGTACCTGAGGCCAAGGCCATGGAACCATCCTCAGTGCCCAAGCCAACTTTGCTCCAGTGAAGCCTTGGCTGTGGGAGGGGAAGAGAGAGAGAGAGGAAGGAGAGAGGAAGGGGGTGGAGAAGCAGATGGGCGCTTCTCCTGTGTGCCCTGGCTGGGAATCGAACCCAGGACTTCCATACATAGGGTCAACGCTCTACTGCTGAGCCAACCGGCCAGGGCCATGAATGCCCTATCTTGAACCACACACATATATCAATATATAGGTCATATAAAAATTGCATCTTATTGGTTACATCACATAATAAGGTTGCATCTGATTAATTCGTGGCATCAGAAATCCTATTGCAAATATAGATACCTGATATTTTAAAAAGTTACTTTGGACCAAAAAGGGTAGAAAATTCATATTTTTTTTGTAAATCAATATTATACCTATATTTTTTGTCAGATTAGCAAAATATATATTTCTTGGTGAGCTGCAGAATTTTTATTAGTTTGTGTGTGCCATGACAGAGAAAAAAGGTTGAAAATCACTAGTTTAGAGTATAAATAGAAACACCAAGTTTTATAACTAAGTTACCATAACTTGAGACTTTTTTCCAGTTAGTTCAAGTACAGAAAATTTAAGCCATGACACTGCAAAAAACACTGTTAAAAATTTTTAATAGTAAACTGTTCATATAAATTACTTATAAATCTGCTTTAGGCTATCCCATCTCCTCCTCCTCTTTCAACAAATAAATGCTTTTTCTTCAGTCTTGTTGCTAAACAGCGTGTAACACCCAATGCCCCTCCCTTTAAAAATCGAACAAAATTATCGCCAACTAAGGGACCCAGTGCAAAGAGGTGGGCTTCTTTAACACACTCATAGGTAAATGCATCTATTTCAACAGGATTACCCTTACAAGTGATTGGCTGACTTGAGTTATGGCCCAGGTAGCAGCCTTGCTCCTTCAGAAAAGAGAGATTTGGGTGAGAACCTATCAATACTACTGCCGCAGAAAGTTTAAATATTTTCTTCAATCCAGAGACGCTCTGAAGAATGCATTTCATGTCCGACCTAAAGGAGAGCACACGGTGCTCAGGAAAACTGGTATAATCAGATAGAAGACTGGAGTCTGCAGAACACGACTGAGTACACATCATATGATAGACCTTATGGTATTCTGGATACAGCTTTTTAGGAAGCTGTTTGAAAATTAAACCTGGATCAGTTACTCGTCTGCGAAACACATGGATCACTGGGATGCTGTTGTTGTACGCACATAGTATTGCATCAGCTGCAGCAAGCCCAGAGCCCACAATTAACACTGGGTCCACACTGCCACGCAACTTCCTTTTGCTTACAGCTGCTCCAAACTCAGGCACTGAATGAAACACAAAAGGAAAATCTTCCCCTTCAACCTCTAGATGGGCAGGAGAGTCCAACGTTCCAGTTGCCAGAGCTACATTCTCAGCAAAGAGACAGAAAGGAACATGGGAACCATCCGCTACTTGCTGATAACCCCGGATCTCCCAGTTTCTCTTGATAAACTTTGACTTCTCTGTCTGTAAACGCTGTGCTGAAATAGCTCTGTCCTGACCACCAGTATCATCCTGATCCCTGTAGAGTCTTGACACAGAGGTGATATAAGTGTTCTCTCTGAAATTCTTCTGAAGACCCATGACTTTTACATAATGTTTATAGTAGCGAGCTACTTCCTCTGGCATAACTCGATCCCCTTTCAGGTTCCTGTAAAAGAAAAAGGAAGAATATCCTATGAGAACAGAACTTTTAGTTTCTATGACTATTACTGGTACTTCTCCTTCTATGTAGTAAGCTATTATATCCTTTTTAATCCTTTGAGAGTACAAACGTTCACGTACATCCTCATGCCTCCTGACCATCCAGAGTACAACTGATTTATTTTAAAAATGTGTAAGGCAACATTAAAAAGGCCAATGTTATGTTCTTCTTGTTTCCATAAATTGGTTATCAAACAAACATGATTTTAAGTTAATAAAACTGGAACTAACTTCATTTTTTGAAAAAACACTCACTCCCAGGGGTCAGCAAGCATGAAAAAAGTCATTACTCAAAGGGTTAATTCCTCTGAACTGTTTTTTTTTTTTTAAATATATATTTTTTTATTTATTCATTTTTTTAGAGAGAGAAGACAGAGAGAAAGAAACAGAGAGGGGAAAGAAATAGAAAGAACAGAGGAGGAGCAGGAAGCATCAACTCCCATATGTGCCTTGACCAGGCAAGCCCGGGGTTTCAAACCGGCGACCTCAGCATTCCAGGTCGACGCTTTTACCCACTGCGCCACCACAGGTCAGGCCTGAACTGTTTTAGCTACAAATTATCCTACAACTTACAAAGAAAAAAAGCTTTTTTCTTTTCAGTTAAAAAGAGGAAGCCCCTGCCTGACCAGGTGGTGGCACAGTGGATAGAGCATCAGACTGGGATGCAGAGGACCCAGGTTTGAAATCCTGAGGTCACTGGCTTGAGTGCAGGTTCACCAGCTTGAGCGTGGGGTCACAGATGTGACTCCATGGTTGCTAGCTTGAGCCCAAAGGTTGCTGGCTTGAGCAATGAGTCACTTGCTCTGCTACCCGCCCCCCCCCCCCATGTCAAGACATATATGAGAAAGCAGTCAGTGAATAACTAAGGTGCTGCAACAAAGAATTGATGCTTCTCATCTCTCTCCCTTCCTGTCTGTCCCAGACTGTCAAAAGATTAAAAAAAAAAAAAAAAAAGGAGGAAGCCCCATGAGGGATAGAGACTATATTGAATGCACATCTGTTTCTCTAGTCTCTTTTCAGATGAGCTGCCTTTATCAATAAACTTTTACTAAATAAATGGATTAAAATGTGGACACATAAAAATTTGACTTTTATAGTTTGTCACAATTTTAATTAAATAATTCAGTCTATAATTTTATTATTCGGTCATTGATTTTCAACTGGTGCGCCACAAGTATTTTTTTTTTTTTTTTGTATTTTTATGAAGTTGGAAACGGGGAGGCAGTCAGACAGACTCCAGCATCCGCCCGACCGGGATCCACCCTGCATGCCCACCAGGGGGCAATGCTCTGCCCATCTGGGGCATTGCTCTGTTGCGACCAGAGCCATTGTAGCACCTGAGGCAGAGGACATGGAGCTGTCCTCAGCGCCCAGGCCAACTTTGCTCCAATGGAGCCTCGGCTGTGGGAGGGGAAGAGAGAGACAGAGAGGAAGGAGAGGGGGAGGGGTGGAGAAGCAGATGGGCGCTTCTCCTGTGTGCTCTGGCCAGGAATCGAACCCAGGACTCGTGCACGCCGGGCTGACGCTCTACCACTGAGCCAACCGGCCAGGGCAAGAATTTTTAAGATATGCAATACCTGACTATTTAGTCAGGGGCACTGACCTCTTTTCCCTTAATATTATCAACTAAAAAAATGACAATAGCCAACACAACAATAGCCGCCTGGTGTAAAGGAATCAAAATTATAACAACTATTTTTCTTTTTTTGGTCTAGTTAGCAAAAATTTGGGGGGGGGGGGGCGTGCCACAAAGTTTTAGTGATTAGTTTATGTATGTCATGACAGGAAAGAGATTGAAAATCATTTCTCTAAATTATTTAGATTAAATTATTTAGACTAAGTATAGACTAAATTATTTAGATTATAATTATTGAGATATTACAGAACTATAATATATATATACTTCTTAAAGATAATATATACCATCCTGACATAATTTTTAGTAAGTTGCTTTCTATTCTCCTAATGACCAAAAAAGGTCACACTAGTCTTCTGTGAATAAATCATCTTACGTCTGAGTAAATATAGGACATTTCTGCTTTCTCATTCACAGAGATATATAAATAAAATATCTTTATGAAAAAAGTACATTAGTACATCTTCCCTTTTTCATTTGAAATATAAAACAATGGCTGTAGCACCCCTAAACACTGTGCCCCAATTAGAGATAAGTAGTAGGAAAAACAAACCAAATCACTTAATTTAATTCATTATAACTTGTATTTGGAAGAAATTCACAAACATTGTTCTTTTTAAGTTTGACTTGATAACTAAGATTCAGGATGTATTAACTTTCCATTTTTATAAAAATACTATGTAGTAGTTACTACTATTATTATCTCCATTTTACAGACAAGGAAATTGACAGCCAGTTTAAGTTCTGTGACCAAGGTCAAAACATAAGAAGTTACAGAGTCAATCTCTAGAGATCTAAGAGTCTTCCTTAACTCTTAACATGACGCAAAGGCAGGCACTAAAGGTAGTATTTATCACAATTCATTTTCACAAAATAATTTTATACACAATGTCCCCACTTTAGAAGGATGAATTCTCCAGTACATCAAGTCATAAGGCTCTCCTTTCTTACCCACATCACAAAGGGAAGATTGCCGAGCAATCTTATGAAAATCTTTCATAAGTCTTGCTGGCTTATGAAAGTCAGGAACTTGTACAACTTGCCTGATTTTGCAACTTTACATTTCAAAACCATATACATTAAAAAAAAAAGGAGTATTTGAGTGGATTAATCTTACTAATGCTGGTCTAAATTTGCTCTCCTTATATCTTGTCAAATTAAGAATAATTTCTGTAGATTAACATTCTTTCTGTCTAGTTGGAAGTCAAGCATTCAAATGTTATAGCTCTATTCTAATAAAGGTTAATTAACTTTCTGCTTTCATTGTTTCTGTGAGTAATAAAATGAGATAAGGTAGGCTTTTTATATTAGTAATTCCTACCTAATATTTACTATCCTTGAAAATGATAGGGCTTTTCAAATTTTCTTTTTAAATTTTGGGTTCTTTCCCCCAAATAAACTTGTATTCTTCCAAGTTTTGAGATTTCCTTTCAGTTACTCAGACTTTCTTATTAAATTTTTACTTCTATACCCAATCATACCATCGGCTCTAGTTTATTTCATCACTCTAAATTATCATACACACTCTTCTACTCTGAAAGTCAAACACTTTACATATGTGTATATG
The DNA here is from genome assembly GCF_036850765.1 of Saccopteryx bilineata. NCBI lineage: Eukaryota > Metazoa > Chordata > Mammalia > Chiroptera > Emballonuridae > Saccopteryx > Saccopteryx bilineata. The sequence goes on along the minus strand of NC_089492.1, from coordinate 82,497,871 downwards.
TGAAATATACACACAAGAAATTATAGGTCCACTCACTGGAAAGGACACGGGGGTACATGAAAAAGTAAACAGAGTAGTTGAACAGGATGGGGTAAGCCCATGATTGTCAGAGAAGGCAAGAATTCCACCTACAGACAAGCCCCTCCTTACATCTGTGCTTAGTCTATAACATCTATAAGTAAAAACTTGCTCACAGTCTGCTGCCAAGAGGCTTTCTAATTGAGAGACAAAGACATTTATATTATTCATCTAAGACGGGATCACAAATATTGTGAAATTTGCTGACACACTCTTCCTGTTATACCAAAAAGTTTTAATAGTTTGATCTTTACCTTCGTTTGCTAGTTACCCAGTCTTTAAATTTAAGTCCAGGTAGCTCCATCCAATTTCCAAAGCTGATTGTCAACATGGAGCCTTCCATATTCTATTTGAATAAAAAAAAAATGTACAATCAAAAAACACATTTAATTAGTGGTACAGCATCGGCCTGACATGTGGATGTCCTGGGTTCGATTCTCCGTCAGGGTACACAGGAGAAGCTGCCATCTGCTTCTCCACCCCTCTTCCTCTCGCTTCTCTCTCTCTCTCTCTCCCCCTCCTACAGCCATGGCTCAATTGGAGCGAGTTGGCCTCAGGAGCTGAGGATGGCTCCATGGCCTGCGGCTAAGAGCTCGGTTGCTAAGCAACGAAGCAATGCCCAGATGGGCAGAACATCGCCTCCTAGTGGGTTTGCCGGGTGGATCCTGATCAGGGCATATGTGGGAGTCTGTCTCTGCCTCCTCTCCTCTCACTGAATAAATAAATAAATAAATAAATAAATAAATAAATAAATACAACAAAACACATTTAAGTAGTAACATGTTTTTTATTTTTTTTTTAACCAAACCCATCTATTTACCTTATGAGTCTAGATAAGGACAGCTCAAAGAAATTCTAAATAATTGTATAAATTACCTCAAAGATTATTCCAATAAACTTTCAAACAATACTTTCATCATTTGGTTGTAGCTATATTCCTTCTTTCATATAGATATATATTTACCAAAACAATAATACCTGATGCCTACACAATATTGATAGCTTTGGCCTATAATCAACATAATTCAGATGTAGAATATGTTAGAGATACAAATCAGTATTTTCACTTTTTAAACAAAACAGTCCATTAATTTTCACATTTTAGATGTCTTTTCATTTTAGTATTAATATTTTTAAAATGGGCAGCACAAAAGCTCCTCTGCTCCCCAGTTATAACTGTGAAGTCTAAGCTGGTTTGGATATAGCAGCATCTCTTTCTAGAACTAGGAAAAGCAGCAGTGGTTACTTGATTAAGAACAGATTCACTGCTAATGCTGCCTTTAAGGAAGTGAGCCCTTCAAGCTCCCATGTCCTACTTCTGCTTTGTTCAAAACAAAGCAAGAAAAGCTCAAGGGCCAACAGCCCCTGTCCCAATGACCTTAATGATCTCTTTTAGGATATAGCTTCTTTTCTCTTCTCTTGCCCTGTGTCTACACAGCCCAGTATTGAGAATGGGGCTTACTATTATTAGCTAACATTTATAGAACACTTACTAAGAGCTGGGCCTTATGAAGCCTATTATTTGTGATTGATCCGCAGAGGGAAAGAGCGCAGCAAGCTGCCCCTGCTCTGAGCAGGCTGGGGCTAGGACCAGGATCAGAACCTAGATGGAAAACTAGGATCATCAGAAGGGGAGCCGTTAAGAATTTATTATATGTCAGATGTTATCTGAAGCCACATCTCATCTGAAACTCAAAACCCTTAAAGCACTAATATTCTATTTCTGTGAACAATGTCTTAACCGTATTCCCACTGCACCAGTTCTTCCATCCCTTAATTTCTTCATGTTCCTCCCAATCAGCTCTTCTTTTTTCCTCGTGTAACCTACATGCCACAAGTGCCTGCTGTCACGGAAACGCAGTATATTAAGGGATGCAAACCTGACAGAAGTACTGCAGAAGCACACATAGACATTTCTTAAAGGACACAAGTGGACTAAAGAGTGCACCATTAGAAAAGGGGGACTATTCCAGGCAGAACAAATTATGCGACTGTTTAATAAAAATTTCAGCCTCATGAAGAAAAAGATTAATAGGCTCAGGTTGTATAAGCCCTGCACACTACTAAGAAATGTATATGTCCAGAACTGGCCCTTACCCACTTCCTAGGAGACATCCTCTGACCCCCTTGGAATATTCTACCTGATGATAGTGTTTTTCTGCAGCCAGAAGCTATGGGCCATCCTGTGCAGTGTTACCATGCATATGTATCCTAACAATGTAATTTATGATGAATACCTCCTGTTTGCTTTGGGAAATGGATTAGTCACGGGCCAGTCACATGGGAGCTGCTGGCCTATATGACTGACCTTCCTCCCCAGAAAATCCCCAGACACCAGTATGAGGATGAGCTGTCACTTGATAAGTTAAAGGTAAACAACTTTTAGACATATAACACTACACTAATAGGAACATCCAACTGAAGTTCATGCTAAAGATTTGATATATAATGTTAAAATTTCCATGAAGTCTGCATTTCGTAACAGTAAAATTTATTTAACATTTATTTGTACAACACATGGGCACTCTCAACACACTGGATACTATACTGATTGCTAAGCACACAGAGTGAACAATAATTGTTAGTCACTATCTCCTAATGAAATGCACTGAATTTTTTTTTTTAAGTGACAGAGTCAGAGAGAGGAACAGATAGGGGCAGACAGACAGGAAGGGTAAGAGAAGCATCAATTCTTTGTTACAGCTCCTTAGTTGTTCATTGATTGCATTCTCATATGTCCCTTGACTGGGGGACTAGAGCAGAGTGAGTGACTCCTTGCTCAAGCCAGCGACCTTTGGGCTCAAGCCAGTGACCATGGGGGTCACGTCTATAATCCAATGCTCAAGCCAGAGACTGCGCTCAAGCTGGGTGAGCTTGCACTCAAGCCAGATGAGCCTATGCTCAAGCCGGCAACCTTGGGATTTTGAACCTGGGTCTTCTGCATCCCAGTCCAATGCTCTATCCACTGTGTCACTGCCTGGTCAGGCTTAACTGCACTGACTCTTATGTTATCAGTTCTCTGGTTGGTTAAACCTGTGCTATGGACAAAACTGTTTCACCTCCAAATTCCACAGGAAGCCCTAACCACAGTGTGATAGTATTTGGAGGTGGAGCCTTTTCAAGGTCATCAGTCCTACGATGAGATCATGAAGGTGGTGCCCTCCTGATAGGATCAGTGTCTACATGAAGAAGGCAGAGATCATGCTGTACCTGCCATGTGAGGGCGCAGCAAGAAAGCAGCTGTCCGCAGACCAGGAAGAGAGCCCTCACCACAAAGTGAATATACCAGCACCTTTATCTTGGACATCACAACTTCCAAACTGAGAAATAAGTATCTGTGGTCTAAGTCACTGGGTCTATGGTAGCTTGTTATAGCAGCCCAAACAGACTAATACAACTTCATTCTTTTACAATATGTTTTTCATTTAAGATTTTGAAAATATAGAGAAATAGTGAATATTAAATACTGCATAAAATTTTGTAAATTCTAAAATGAATAAATTAAAAAAATTTTACTATGAAAAATATTAAAATATTTTCTATATAATTCTTATAAAATAGTATAAATGCTTAGTCTAGGGCTATCAGATATGGCTTAACTTCTACTAGTAATTAACCACATTTAATCGAACAGGATCAAAATCCCAGATAAAAATCTAGTGAACATCATATATAACATTCTATCATAATAGTTAAGAATCAAAATGGTCTTAATAAGACATATATAACTCACATAAAATAAAATGTTAAGAAAAGTATACTCACATGCCAAGCTCCACCAGGTGGACCTTTACCAAGAACCAAGTGAGGGATATAATGATGTTGTTCTAATTTCCAATGCAAAACAGATGGGTAGTCATACCCAAAGTCAGCATCTGGATGCAGAAGTGTGTCAAAAAGTACTGCAACTGGATTGGATGATCGACCCTCAAGGCCCTCAGACAAGTATTCCAGGTCCTGAGTGATTTTTTTTTTAAATAAAGAAAAAAAGGCAGGTAGAGTTTGAGAAAAGGAAAACACAAACTAACACTATCCTAACAAAACTGAAGGCCATTACTGTATAATCCAACATTTTCCACTCAGTGTGCTACTATAGAACACTAATGTTCCTTGAGATTTAATGGAGATTTTGGTCAAATAAATATGGGATAGGCTGGGTTTCAATAAATCTAATCAGATTCCTGTAACTGTAAAATTTGAAGATGCCTTTAATATGCTAATATGCTTTAATACATCTACAGTCACACTGCAGTAGTAAAAGGCGGCACTTTCCAAACTTACTGGAGCACAGAGCACCATTAAAACATTAGGAAATCATTTGGAAAATTCTGCTCTTACACTGTAATTCGGGACAATAAATAGAAGTAACTCAGCAAAATGTATTTACAAATCTAAAATAAAAATAAAAAGTGTTATTGGAAGGATTTTCAATTAAGAGACAATGCTTCGGTAAGTACCAATTTTGTTTTAGTATAAAAAAATTAAAAGAATTGACATGCAAGAAATAGTACCTGATCAATAATGGAAAGATGTCTTGCTTCTTGTAATTTACTATGTAAGATTGTATTTGGATGTATTGCTTCTGATGATAAATATGGTCTGTAGCCTGATAACATATAAGAAAGGCAGATTCCTGAGGGCCCATTTCCTATTAAAAAAAAAGGTTGAGAGGTTATGTCATGCATCAGTACTTTTATTCCTTGGCTTTTGTCCTATTTCACAGATGTGGTTTCTCCCTCACCAATTCTATCTTCTCTAAACTCTGAAAGTATTCACAAGAATCTGAGTTTTGTCTTCACTCCTGGTTTTTGTGGGGAGTTTCGTCTACTCAAAGCTTCAACTCTATGCTACAGGTTTCCAAAATTAGATCCCTAGGAGGACTTCTTCCCCCAAAATATACCCCACATTTCCATACGCTCCTTCTTTATTCGTTCAGATAGACCCATTAAAAACTTAATCAAAATGTGTTCAAAAGCAAATTCATTTAGGTGCTCTCTCCTTCTAAACACCATCCCTTCTCAATACATGGCGCTAGCAAAATTCTAAGTTAATCAGGTTCTGGTTCTAAACCTATTTTGTCATCTATAGCCATTCAGTTGTCTTTGCTTTTTCCACTCTTATACTTTCAGAAGACAAAAGTTTCCTCCCGCTTCTCCTCCTTAGATTCATCTATTCTAAAATTATTTCATGTTCAGATGTGTCCTGTTCAGATGTGTTTTGGTAACACATGGTCTTCAGCATGTTACTCCCTTTATTCTAAATGCCTTACCTGCTTGTTTCTGACCACACAGTGTTCTGTCCCAAATAAGCTCCAAGATGTAAATATTAAAAGTGAAATCATAATAGAATTAGTAAAGTGGGTAATATTTCTATTTATAATGCTGGAGTGTGAAGCCTTTAAACATGACACAAAACTCAAAAGACAGAGTAAAGTAAACCTTTTGCCTTCATAAAAATTATCAACAAATGACAAGTAGTGGTGTTAAGATCTGAGGCAAAGAGCTAATTTCCTTGAATCAAAGAGACAAAACTAAAGAACAAAAATCATGACAATATCAACAGATACAGAAAAAGCACTTGACAAAATCTAACACTTATTAATGACAAAAACTCTCATCAAACTATAAATAGAGGGGAACTTCCTAAGCTTGAAAAAGAGTATCTACAAAAAGCCTACAGCTAACATACTTAATGGAAAGAAACTATGTGCTTTCCCTTGAAAGGAAATAAAAGGTGTACAGATTGGGGAAGAAAAAATAAAACTGTTTATAATGCCATGATTATCTCCATAGAAAATCCCAAAGAACTGACCAAAAAGCTCCTGGAATAGGCAACTATAGCAAGGCTGTAAAAAACGAGGTCAATATACAGAAGAAAAATGCTTTCCTATATATCAGCACCTAACAAATGGAACTTGATATGCAATACACAACACTGCTTTTATTTGCACAAAAAAAATACTTGAGTATAAATCTAACAAAATACATGTAAGATCTAACAAAATACATGTATGAGGAAAACCACAAAACTCTGATGAAAGAAATCAAAGCATATCTAAATAGCTGTCAAGATATTCCATGTTGTGGACAGGAATATACAAGCTTGTTAAGGTGTCAGTTCCCATCTTGTTCTACCGATTTAATGAATCCAGATCAAAATCACAGCAGTTACTTTGTTGATATTGGCAAACTGACTCTAAAGTGTAAGTGGAAATGTGGAAAATCCAGAACAGCCAACACAATATAGAACAAAATAAAGACTGAAACCATCCAACTTCTAGTCTTACTATGAAACTACAGTCAACAAGACAGGGTGGAAATAATGAAAGGACAAATCAATGCAATAGAATAGAGAGCCCGGAGCCTTACAAGTACAGTCAACTTATTTCTGACAACAAAGCAAAGGCAATTCAACGAAGGTAAGTCCTTTACTGACTTTCCCACATGCCAGTCAGAGAAGAGGACACTACTCTCTTTCCCACTGACTTTGAAACAAAATGTAGGCTGCCATCACTATCGGGACACTGTCCTATAATCAACACAGCTGATATTTTAAAATAGTGGAGCAGTATCAACTCTTAGTGAATGGATGCTACATTCTAACACAAGACCTAAAATCAGATACTCCAATTTATCTTTCCAAATATTTGGTTATTGTTTTTATTCCTATTTGTTTTTGCAGAGAGATAGAGAGAGGAACAGATAAGGACAGTCAGGAAGAGAGATGAGAAGCATCAATACATTGCAGCACCTTAGTTGTTCATTGATTGCTTTCTCATTTGTGCCTTGACCAGGGGGGGCTACAGCAGAGCAAGTGACCCACTGCTCAAGCCAGCGACCATGGGGTCATGTCTACGATCCCATGCTCAAGCCAGAGACCCCCTGCTCAAGCTGAATACCTCGGGTTTTGAACCTGGGTCCTTTGCCTCCCAAGCCAATGCTCTATCCACTGTGACACCACCTGGTCAGGTGGTTATTGGTTGTTTTAAGATATCAAACCTAATAATATATACTTTCAGTATAATCCTAAAAACTTGTAACTATGTAACTGTAAATTTATGAAAGTAGTAAAGACCATAACTGTAATTTTAAGAGATAAAATGCAATAACTTACCTATTACTACCACAGGCAAAGTCACTGAGGAATCTTCATGTAAAGAAGTTTCTTCAACTAATGGCATTGCTTTAACTTTTCGCCCCAAATTATCACCAAAATATTGCACTAAGGAATTATAAATCTCTCCTTCGGTTTCAGTGTCACCATAGTTTCTTTAAAAAAAAAGGGAATTAAAAAAAAGAGCTATATAGTGAATATAGCCTTTATAAAGATCTATCTTTATTCAGATTTTTATTTAGGCCAAAACATATTCAATATTTTCATAAAAGGAGAAAACCCTTCTGATTAATGCTGTCAAATTAGTAGCTTAGCTACATTTCAACCTACATCACTTTGAATGTCTCTGAAACCCAAAAAAGATACCAATGTCTCTTTAGTACTTTATAGGCAAGTCCTAAATAAGAAATTATCTTTAATGACTAAAGACACAGTATTGTAGAGATTCTGAATTTTCTGAGATCAAAGAATGAGTACTTTTTCTTTTACCTTTCTATATTAACAGAAAGTACATTTGAGGCAATATATTTAAAACAAAAGTCACATAATATTTTAAGGATGTTACTGTACTTAAAATTATGCATTCTGGTAAAAGAAATTAGGTTTATATATTTTATTCTCAGAGATACTGAAATATGGAAAAATCTTTGCGTTGATTTTCAATCTACCTTCTTTCCCAATTGCCTTCCTAGAAACTAGTTTTAGTATTGTGATATACAATATATGCTCATGCAATAAATGGACTAATGAAAACATCTTTTCATGTATTTATTGACCATTTATAAATCTTTGGATAGTCAAATTCTTTGCCCACATTCAAATTGGGTTGTCGTCTTCTTGTTATATAAAGTTTTAAAACTCCTTTATATACTCTGGATACAAGTCCCTTTCCAGATACAGTATTTCCCCATGTATAAGATGCACCTTAATTTTGGGGCCCAAAATTTGAAGGAAAAAAAAGTATTACAAAAAGTTATTGAATTCGTTTTACTCATTATAAAATTCATACTACTCAATAAGCATGGAAAAAAAAGGAAATGCAAGTAAAAAAAAACAACCACTGTATAAGATGCACCCAGTTTTTAGACCCCAAATTTTCTGAAAAAGGGTGTGTCTTATACAGGGGGAAATACAGTATGATTTGAAAATATTTTCTTCCATTCTGTGAGATGCCTATTCTTCTCTATGTTGTCTTTTTAATGACAAAAGTTTTAAATTTTGACCATGTCCAATTTATATCTTCTTTTGTTGCTGTGCTATTCGTGTCGTATCTAACAAACCAATACCTAATCCCAGGTCACAAAAATTCCAATACTTTCTTCTACACATTTTATAGTGTCAGTTTTTACATTTAGTTTTTCATTCGAGTCCGTTTTTGTATATGGTGTGAGAGGGGTCCAACTACATTATTTTGCTTGTGTACATCTGTCCTGGCACCAGTTGTTGAAGTGACGATTATTTCTCCTCTTTCTGAGGATCACATGGAAAACCATGACCATATGTAAAGGATTTATTTCTGGACTCTCAATGCTATTCCACTGACTATACGTTTTTCTTTATGCCAGCTCCACAATTCTTTTGTTTCCTTATAGTAAATTCTGAAATCTGGAAATGGAAACCTTCCAACTTTTTATCAAGACCGCCTCCACTCCTCGGGTTCAACCTTCTTGGCTCTTCTGGGTTCTGTGCAATTCCATATGCTTTTCTGAAGAAAAAAAGGAGCTAGGATTTTGATAGGATTGCAGTGACTTTGTAGATCAATTGAGAAATACCGCCATCCTAAGTACATACATTAAGATACTCAATCCATACACAAGGAGTTCCTTTTTATTTACTGAGGCCTTCTTTAATAACTCTCATGACGTTTCGTGGTTTTAAGTGTACAAGTCTTACATTTCTTTATTAAAAATTATTTCTAAGTGTTTCATTCTTTCGGATGCTAGTATGAATGGAATGAACTATAGTTGCTGATTCTGCTGGTGACAAAGTCCCAAACATTACTTTGATTTGTTGCTTCTACTCATAATTGAATATTAGATTTCGGTTATTAAAATTTAGTGAAAATATTTCTGTACTTTCTTTACAATTAAGTTCATGGGCCACGTAAATTCTACGGACCTCAATGTAAGAGCTCTTGATGAACGTTTCGAATCTGACCAAAACGAGAACTTATCCGTCATTACTCAGGTGCGGTCAGACACGGAGGGCGGGTCACCGGGCCTCCCCGTCCGCGACGGCCCGCGGCCCGAACGCACTGCCCATCTCACACCGTCTTGCTCGCAGCGGGGGCACAGGCCCGCGTGCCTTCCAGGTTACCGCAGCGCCGGCGGCCTCAGATGACGGACATGCAATCCGTCAGAACCCGCTGTGACCGGACCCCCGCACTGGAAACTTGGTTCCCCGCCGCCTTCCCCGGGAACTTCGCTTTAAAGAAATAAAAAGCCTTCCGGGGCCGGCTCGCGACCCCGCCCTAAAACTTTGCGGCTGAGCAGCGCCTGGCTCGGGCCTGCAGGCTCTAGAGCGTTACCTGTGGCCAGGCTGCAGGGAAAGGGAGGCCTGGAACCCGGCGCCAGCCCGGCCCACAGACCCGGCCTGTCCCCAGCTTCCCGCGTCCGTCCTCCGCCCCCGCGTTCCTCTTTCCCGATGGGGAAGTCACCTGAAATGCCCGGCCAGGGAGCAGCGGCAGCACCACACCGGCATGAAGCGCGGCCCCGCCGCCCTCGGCGGGGCCGCCCGGCGGGGTCAAAAGTCGGGGGTCAGGAGTCCCAAGCCCGGAAGCCGCACTGAAAGGCCGGCGGGGCTTGGAGCCCGGTGGTCCGAACGCAGCTTCCGCTCCCGCCGCGCGGACTCGACGCCGTAGGGACGCGCAGAACGCCCCGGTGGGCGGGGCGACGCCTCTCGGCAGGTGCAGGACCCGCGATTGGGCGGCGGGCATGGTTGCTCGGGGCGGGGCCAATGACCGGCTGAGGGGCGGTGCCGAGGGAGGCCCCATTTCGCCCGCGCGGCCCCCAGGCCCGGCACCGCCTCAGTACCGCCCCTCGGCCCGGCGCCGGCCCAGCGCCGCCTCAGCACCGCCTCAGCGCCGCCTCAGCACCGCCACCCGGCCCGGTGCCGCGGGTTCCCGCGCCTTCGGGTGGGTGGGGACAGCGGGTCTCGGCCCTCAGCTACGTAGTCGGGAAGGAGCCCAGCTTGCGAGGGGCGCGGGGATCTGGTAGGACGGCCACCCCCGCTGCCCACATGGGGCTCTCTCTTCTTCCCCAGTCTTCTCTGTTGTTTTCGTACTTAAAACGCAGATGTATACGTTTCTGTTTTCAAACAGTTGCTGTTAAGTCCTCAAGTGCTGCCGACTGTTTTCATTGACCAAACTCGCACCCGGGGGGGGAGGGGGGGGAAGGCAGACTGTGCGCGTGAACCTGCACACGCGCACAGACACGCACAGCAGATTTGAAACGCGTGTCTTCTCTGGATTGTGGACACCTGACACGTGCACGTGACGCACTGTGGTTTGGGGAGGAGCAACCTTCTTGCTGGGCTGGTTACGGGAGTTTGACCAGCACAGGGCATGGGGTTGGGCTCCCAAGCCTGGGCTGACTTTCCTCGCGTGACAGTTTTCTGTCGCGTTTCCCGCAGTATTTTCCCACCCAGCATGTGCATCACGGCTGTCCCTGAGTGGGACGGACAGCGTGCCCCTTCCCCCCCAACCTCGCTCTGCGCGCTATGGGCTGATGCAGGCTTTCTCCGGGGGTGCTGGGAGCCCTCTTTCCACCAAAATGGACCTTTTTGAGGTGTGGATTATTTGGAGGAGCTTACATTTAAGAAGCAGGAAACATAGGAGACGCTGTGAAACCGGAGTAGCAATTCCCTTAGAAAAGCGCATCTAGCCCTGGCAGGGTAACTCAGTTGGTTAGAGCATCCTCCTAGAGCTCAGGGACTGCAGGTTCGATCCCTGGTCAGATCATATACAGGAATAGACTAATGTTCTTCTCTCCCTCTGTCCCTCTTCTCTCCCTGCCCCTCTTCCGTTCCATCTCACCCTTCCTCTCTCTCTCAAATCAATAATTAAAAAAAAAAAAAAAAAAAAGCTCATGTGTGTCCACAAGGGTGGCCTCCCTGTCCCCAGACTTCCCTCTCTGTCAATGGACTTCTCTGACAACCACACGTGTTCGTTGAGATGTTCCTGGTGGCCCCCAGACTTGACTCTCCACCCCGGAGTCTTCTCTCTTTGGTTTAAAGAGATGGCCTCCACCATCTGGAGAGTTCCTCAGTGTTCCTTGGTCTCTCATGTGTATACAGGAGGCATATGTGTTATTAAATTATAATTTTTTTTTCTTGTGTCAATTTGATTGTTAGTCTAGCAAGAAGAACCTCAGGATAGAGGAAGACTTTTTCCCCCAAAAGTTACCACTCATTTCTCTGTCTTGTTGCCTGCAGGTCAACTTGAAAGCTGTGTTTGTATTGTGACAAAATTGGAGGAAAGGAGAAAAGCAAAGAAAGAGAGTTGGAGACAAAAAGTATGTCAGAAAAGGTAAATCTTACAGAATCCATGGAGGTTTTCAACATCAGGAGTGCCTGAAAGTAACAGCAGAGAAAATAGTTGGATGGAACTTATAAAAAAAAATTTTTATAACTAAAGGGAGACAGGAGTGTGCAAATGTGTAAGACCTACTGAGTTCTGTGCAGGTAAAAGAAAAAGATCTACATGTAGGCATATTATGAAATTTAAGGATAGCAAGAATAAAGAGGAAACTCTGAAAGCTTCCAGAGAGTAAATATATGTCCTCTAGAAAAGAATGGGAATCGGGCTGACAATAGTCTTTTCATCATCAGATCTGGCTAGCAGGAGACAAACAATGCTGTGAAAATCCCATGGGGAAATAACTTTGAACTTGGAATTCTGTACCAAGCAAAACCATCAATAAAATATGGGGGCAGAATGGAAGAGGAAATTAAACTTATACTGAGAAAGCTTTGTCTCCCAAGTACTTTTTTTCAGAATGTGGCTGGCAAAACAAGGAAATTATTCAAGAAATTGAAGCAGGCTAGCTCTATGAACAATGGAGTAAATTTAGAAAAGCAATGAAGGTAAGTCCCAGGATGACAACAGTGTAGCAGGCCTGAGAGCCACCCATCCAAATTGAAAGGTGACCACAGGTCACAAGAGAACTTCCTATAGAAAAAGAGTTCATAGATGTTATCAGCACATGGAAATGTGGGAAGAACCTATTCTAATGATGCCATACAATTCAAGACAAAAGGAAAAAGGCTGTTAGAAGTCCAGTAAGGGAGGGTATAATACAAACAGTATAAAAAAATGAGTACAATAGTCATAGCCTACAACTTGCCTGGGCACAAAACAGTGTTTATGTAAGATGTAGATACTGATTTTCAGATTTATAGTCCACCTGTAACAAAGCAAGAATCCCTTATTTATGGTTGCAAAATATATTGTAAATGTGAACTGTGATAATATAAAAGCAAGAGAGATGAAGAGAAGTGTAGGGGATACAATAGTTTATATCTGAGGATGAAACAAGAAATAAGAGTTTATATACAGGCTGGGGAGGAAGTATGTTTACAGTTATTTGTATGGAAAATAATAATTAATAAACTGTGCTTCACGTGCTCACAACTGTAAACCTACTTTTGCCAAACCCTATATGTAAACCCTATATATAACAATAGTGATATAATTGATTAGGTGGTGCAAGGAGAGAAAATCTGGAGTTAATTTAGTAAAATCTCTATATATCTTGACAGGAAGTGAGTATGGAAGATGTAACATTGATCCATTCAGAGCTATCAGCATCGGTGTACTATTTAGAGAGGAGGGTAACAGTGATGTTAATGCCATTACCTCTGGGAACAAGATGGAAGGGATTGGGAAATAGTAGGTTTGTTTCTTTTTGTGTTGGGCCAACTTGAATTCATTCATTTATTCCTATAAAAAATATTTGTGGTGTGCCAGAAATGTGCTAGGCTCACATAAAATTAAACAGATTTGGAGAAGCAGGATATTTTTTGCCATGACAATGCCAAAATATGAAATGAATATTCGACAGCCTTATTCTTAAAATTGGTGTTATGCAACTGATGCCACCACATTGCTCCCCTATTCTCTCACCTTTCCTCTGACATAGTCGTTTTCTGACACCAACTTTTCAGTCATCTGACATTCACACCAGTCTTGTTTGTTTGTGTGTGGGAGCTTATGAATTGGGCAGCAAAGGAAAAGTGTGGCCTGTTCTACTTCTGCCTTCCAATGGGGAGGCCTGAAAGGTCCAGGATTTCAGTGACTGCGTTTGTGGTTTTGGAGTTTCAGGTGGTGATGATACTGAGTGAACTGGAACAGCAAGGATGATGAGCAAACTGAGCAGACTATATGGAAGCAGGAGGGAGAAAGGCCTTCTCTTTTTCACAAATGCCAGTGTAGTGCTTCCCAACTACTGCTGAGCTGCATATCAGAATCACTGGGAAGCTTAAATGTAGCTCAGTACCCAGCTTCAGCTCCCTCAACTTCCCACCCCCAGTTACCGAATTAAAAAGTCTGGTGAAGGTGTTGTATGGGAACAGCGAGAAACAGACGTCTTGCCACACAATCAATTAGCCAAATTAGGGAATCTTTAATTAACCGGCTCTGTGAACCACACGGAGGCCAAAGCCTTTCAAATCAGTGCAGCGGGAAATAGTTTGGGGCTGGCTTTTAAAGGGAAAATTACATACTGACTGAAGAGTGGGGAGGAGAGGAAGCATAGTAATAAAACAAAGCGGTAAAACAAGCTTTCTTACAGTGTTTATCTATAGGGTTAATTCAGGGAGAAACATTCTGAGAACACCTGCAACTTTGCAAAGCTAGCCCAAGGCCACAGTCTGGGAGACCAGCCTCAAGGAAAGGGTGTCTTTTCAGAAAAAGTAAGTTCTGCTAAAAGTCTCTGTTTTAGAGAGTAAATTTTGCCAAAAATTATTCATGTTACGAGCCTTTCTTTTCTACACTTCATTCCCTACAGGTTTTAATTAAATTTTAATCAAATCATTGATTTATTTTTGTTTTCATTGCTATCCTCTTGTATTGGTGTGTACTGATTTCTGATTAATATTAATTTGATAGAGTTTATTCTTTCTCGAACAAATCTTTTTATAAAATTGATTAAACATGGTCCTATTATCAGACAAGTTAAAATTAAAGAGGATCAATTGCTGCAGACAAAAGGGTAGTGAACTATGGTGATTAATTAAACGTTCTTTGGAAGCAATTCTCTGACTGTTCAAATTCTTTTCTTTTCTGTTTGCCCTAACTAAAGATAGGCTTTCTTACACTAGAATTTTTAGCATAGAAACAACAAGTTTTCCTTAATGCTGCACATAAGCTACCTTGTTGAAGGAAAAATAAATCTAAGCCTCTTCTTCTATTTTGTAAAACTATTTCCTTTATACAAATAAACTTGAGGCATAACATTTGCTAGAATATATAATAGAGGCTTATTCTGTTCCCTAAACCTGTTTTTTTTCTCTTTGTATAAACTGCTTATAACCTGCACAAACCTGCAACTTACATAAACCCTTAGCTTTCATGAACTTTCTTATCTATTCAGAAATAACTAGCTTTTATAACAACTTACTTTTTATCTTTTCTTAAAAGTACATTTATATCTTATACCTTTTATTATCAAAACTATACAATCTCTTTTAATCAGAACTCTTAATTTTAAAGATCCTAAACTTTAGTGACAATTTAAGTTAGTAATAAGTAATTTTCTTTTAAAATATGCTTCTTTTTGGAGGTGTCCTCCTTCTAAGTAGCTTGTCAGGTACATGATTAATATTTATACGTTACTTTACAGTGGTAGCTATGAGCACATATATTTTTTCATTTACCTTGTAGCTTCTCTCAGTGAAGGGACTTATACCCCCCCCCCTTTTTCATGACTCATAGAAGCACATGTATTAAATCTTAAGTTGATTTACTCAGGCCTTCCCCCAACCCGAGCTCCCCCTCTTCCCAAAGTTTAATTATAAAGGAGTCCCACCATGAGGTTCCTCAACCTTCGGAGAGATTCCTCAAGCTTCTGTCATATGTAGACCAGCCAGCTTCCGATTTGTGGCTGGAGCAGGGCATGTCGTCCTTCTCAGGGTCTTAGTCTGTTTCTCCTCGAGGGTGTCTGTTACTATAAACTTTCTGAGCTATTTCTAACAATTGGGAAATCACTATCCCCAGGAAGCCTTCTAAATTTTTGTAGCTTCCTCCTGATATCTGGAGTGGACTATAACACGAAAGCTAAGTTAACTGCCCTAGCATTCTCTGGTGCTTCAGGGTCTAGCGGTGTATAGACCCTGTAAGCTTCCTGCAGTCTAAGAAAGCTGAAGGAGTTTCCTGGGGGACCTGAATAACCTTCAACACCCTAGACAAATTCATGGGTTTTTAGCAGCTCCCCTGATCCTGGCTAACAAAAACTGGTGAAAAGCGTTCAAAGCTTCCCATCCACAGTAGTGTTAGGGTCCTATTTAAGCCAGACAAGTGTCAACACCTTCTCAAGGTGGTCCCGATTGTCCTCCTCAGAGCCATTTCTCCCTAGCATGACAGTTTTTCTTGCCTCTGATTTGATTCTTTCTCTCTCTTCAGTAGTAAATAAAGTAACTAAAAGCTGCTGGCACTCGTCCCAGGTGGGGCAATGTATGTACAGCACAGATTCTAACAGTCCTGTTAGAGCCTGAGGCTTCTTTGAGGCGGATGGAGCCGACGGAGGAGGAAGATATGAAGGGGCAATCCTGAACCTTTCAGAACAGCTTGTAAAGCAGAGACCTTCTTTTCTGATTTTGAGGCTGTTGATAGTAAAACATGATGACCGGCTCTGACAGCACTGCTTTTCAGCCAGGGAGGGAATTCTCTGCCAGAGCCCTCCACTGATCTATATATGGGAACTGGTCTGGGTGACCCAGTGACTTAGCTATTACATTCCATACAGCTCTGACATCCCTAGGATCTAATGAGCCCTGTTTTGGCCACTTTACCCCAAAGGATGGCCATTCTAGTTCACAAAGAGTTTGAAGTCTCCCCTTGCTTAGTTTTACACCATAATTATCATAAAATCTAATTTTGAAATTCTTAGGCATACACTCAAGAGGAGTTTGACTCTTACTTTGCCCTTCTCCTATTGTTATAAACAATATGAGTACAAATGAACTTCCCAAAATCACAAAAGGGATCAAGAACCGAGGTTGGTGCCAGTTTTCTAAAATGCCCCACGTTGAATCGTATCCTGGAGAACCAAAGGACAAAGAACTTTTAGACAAAAGGAAAAGGGGTGCCAGTGAAGAGCCACAAACTGGAAACTTGGGCTCAGGTACCTGAGCCCTTTATTCACACATTTACTCAGGGGTTTTTAACACAGACAGAATAACAAAACAAAAGCGAAGAACGAGATCTTGGCAGGAGTAAAATCAGAGAGGGACTCTTGAAAATAAAGGTCCTCTATCCAGTGAAGAATGCAGGAAGGAGATCCGAAGAGGGACCAAAGCAGGAGATGTCCTTTAGGATATCCTGTAAAAACAAACAAAAGCGGTAAAACAAGCAGAGGGAAAACACATGAGAGCAGATCCATACGTGTCCTGGGAAGCTTGAGGCGGGACCTAGTCCCAGCAACTGTCCTCCCAAGAGCACACAAATCCCTCTTCCATATAACTCTCTGCTAACGTCTTGGCCCTGGAGAGCCCATTGTGTGAGTTCGATCACGTCTGATCCTCAGTCACAATAGTACAGATGGCCAGCCACAAACAAACCACAAATTGAGCAGATTGCAAATCTACTCTGCTCACCTCCAGAGGCTTTCTTGATGATTCCAAATGGGTGGATGGGCATGCTGATTGTCTTTGGTTGACTGTCGGCCAGACAGAAAAGACCAGTGGCATCCTGGAATGTCTCAGGTGGCACCTCCCTTGCTGGGTTTCTGCTCCTGGCAGTCAGGCCAAGGAGGTCAGCTGCCCCGCTTGTGTTGCAAAGACAAAAAGACAAAGGCGTCCAAAGGACTCTTTCTGGGGCCTCCAATCATATGTTGTATCAGAACAGCGAGAAACACCTCTTGCCACACAATCAATTAGCTAAATTAAGGAGTCTTTAATTAACTGGCTGTGTGGACCACCGGAAGCCAAAGCCTTTCAAATCAGTGCAGCAGGAAGAACATAGTTTGGGGCTGGCTTTTAAAGGGAACATTACATACTGACTGAGGAATGGGGAGGAGAGGAAGCATAGTAGTAAAACAAAGCAGTGAAACAAGCTTTCTTACAATGTTTATCTATAGGGTTAAATCAGGGAGAAACATTCTGAGAACACCTGCAACCTTGCAAAGCTAGCCCAAGGCCACAGTCTGAGAAACCAGCCTCAGGGCCAGGAATAGCTTCTTTCAGAAAACAAGTTCTGCTGAAAGTCTCTTTGTTTTAGAGAAAGTAAATTTTGCCAAAAACTATTCATGTTATGAACCTTTCTTTTCTACACTTCAAAAGGATCTCAGGCATATTGTTCAAATCATTAACGTACAATTCACATGCAATTTTTACATGATTGAGTTGACAAGTTAGAGCTTCAAAGTGCTTTTCATTCTAATATTCATAACACACTGAAAAATCTGAGAAAGATCTACACTTGTTCTTTGTTACCCTTGAAGGTTGTATTCTAAGACCCCCATGGGATGCCTGAAATATTGTATATAGTTTTTTCTTTTCCTATACACACATACAATGCCAAAGCTTAATGCCTTTTCTACCTTGACTAAGCACTTTTCACATACTGTGGCTGAAACTTTGGTAGTTTAGAGATTTCATCATGCTGTGCAGAATGGCACAACGTATAACTTGTTTGTTTCTAGAATTTTTCCCTTTAATATTTTTGGACTGTGGTTGATTGTGGCTAACTGAAACTGTGGAAAGCAAAACTGGGTAAATGGGGACTACGGTATACTTTGTGTGTGTGTGTGTGTGTGTGTGTGTGTGAGACAGAGACAGAGAGACAGAAGGACAGATAGGGACAAACAGGCAGGAAGGGAGAGAAATGAGAAGCATCGATTTTTTTGTTGCGGCACCTTAGTTGTTCATTGATTGCTTTCTCATATGTGCCTTGACTGGGGGCTACAGCAGGCCGAGTGACCCCTTGCTCAAGCCAGCTTCCTTGGGCTGAAGCTAGTGAGCCTTGCTCAAACCAGATGAGCCTGCACTCAAGCCCTCTACCTTGGATTTTCGAACCCGAGTCCAACACATCACAGTCTGACACTAACCACTGCACCAGTGGTTAGCTCTAGTCTCACCTTTTATTCTTAGTGTCCCCTATTCTGTTCTCCTAAACAGAATAGGCAGTCTCTCCAAAGAATTTTGTGTTGGCTATTCCCTCTTTCTGTATTACTCTTCCCATAATATCCACATAGCTAACTCGCTTACCTCCTTAGACACTACTCAGATATTGCCTTCTCAATGAGGCTGACCCTGATCACTCTGTTTGAAATTGCAATCTGCCCTCCTTGTCCCAACTGGTATTCCCAATCTGACCCTGCTCTACTTTTATTTTCATCACAGAACTTATTACCTTCTAACATACTATACAATTTTCCTACTTAACATATCTATAGTGTAAATTTGTAAACCAATAAGAAAGGTTTTTTTTTGTTTTGTTCACTAATGAAGCATAAGTGTCTGGAACAGCTCCGATACATAGTTAGCACTCAGTAAATATTTGTTGAACTTCAGTGGTCTCTTAAATAACATTTAGGTCATTATATCCACAAAAGATATGTATTTAGCTATGTTATAGAATATGTGTTTGGCATGTGATAGCATTATACCATTGCACAAAATCTTTGTGAGGTTAAAAATCTCTTCAGGCCAATGTTCTGTCTCCCTGTGGAGCATCGAGGATATTGGGCTGGGAGTCAGAAGATCTGGGCTTTTGTCTTGCCATGTGTTAAGTAGATATGATATTGAGCAAGTTACTTTCACCTCGCTAGGCCTCACTTAAGTAATCTATAAAAGAAGGAGATTGGTGTAACTGAATTCCAAATTTTCTTCCTCCTCCATCACACAGTATTTAATTACCAGTGGTGAGATGAAAACACAATATTAATTTTATGTTGTCTTCTGTTTTCTTATGAAAACAATTGAAACATGCCCCTGTCTCCATATTTCAAGTTGAATTTGGTAGAGTGGTTAAGAGTTACCCTCTTTCGAATCAGGTTGTCTTTATTTTAATCCTTATTTATTCGTTAACTGTGTATCAAGTTAATTAACACCTCTCACTTCAGTTTCATCTTTAAAATAAATGTAGTAATAGTACCAATTTCAGAAGGCCTCATTATATTTACTGTGTAATTAAATTAGGCAGTGCATGTAAAAACATTTACTACAGGGCCTGGTTCATAATAAAGGTCAACACTTGTTAACTGTTACTTTTCTATGAAATACTAAACTTAACAATGTTTTCTGTGATGTGGGGTTGTGGAAATAAATGAAGACCAACCAGATCAGAAAGGTAAAAGCTGTTTATTCTTAGCTTGCTACAGAAATGGAATCAGCCACCATTGCTCGCATTTTGGCAGAAACTCAAAGGCAGGAAGACCAGTGGGAAAGCTTTCAGTGGGAAAAAGGGAAATCTTCAAGTGTGCCCTGATTGGAGGTGGAGGCAAGCAGAAGGTTAACCAGAGTAAGGCATCTCTGGTTGGGGGGGGGGGGTATATATTTGGCCTTTTGTGCTTGGTACTAAGTTGGAAGCTGGGACAAAAAATAGGGAAACTGTAAGTTATTTATGAAGTTCTAGACATGTGGGGCTGATTGTTAAAGAAGTTACTGTTTAGCTTCCTGTATTGTTGCTAGAGATAGCAGTCTGACTTCTTGCAAGTCTGACATAGCCTTGCTTCTTGGGCTGTTGTTATACATAAACGGGTTAATTTCCTGGGCAGGTTGCTGTAGGTTGTGAGTCTAAGTTCTGTTTTATATATGGTCTGGCCATGGTCTGTTTGCATATTCAGTCTCTTAGGTTCAAAAGAAAAAAAGTGTTTTCTGCCTGAACTGTGGTGGCGCAGTGGACAGAGCATTGACCCGAAATGCTGTGGTCACCAGTTCAAAACCCCAGGCTAGCCCAGTCAAGGCAAATACAAGAAGCAACAACTATGAGTTGATGCTTTCTGCTCCTCACCCCCTCTTTCTCTTTCTCTCTCTCTCTTTCTTTTTCTCTCTCTTCCTCCCTCTTTCTCAGATCTCTAAAATCTCGGAATTTTGAACCTGGGTCCCAGGTCGATGCTCTATCCACTGCGCCACACTGGTCAGGCCATTGTTAATGCTTCTTGCCATAGATTTCAGAGTCTTAAGAGGTACTTAACAAGGAACAAGTGACTTATTGGAAGATTCTCACTCCTATTGAACATCCATTGCTATTTTGCATTTGCTTCTTACAGATTTGAAAAAAGAATTGTACTGTCAAATATATCACAGTTCAGATTATTTGGAAAGAAACCGTGAATATCCACCATTACATAATTTATTCTTGATTGTTTCAATGGTAAAAGAAGAGGAATTGTTAACTTGGCATTTTAAGGCATTTAAAATTATAAAACTACTTGAAAATAAGACAGATGACCTGTAGTTATGTCAAAGTGATATTATCAGATATGCAGTATTACTAAGCTATATACTGGTCCTTGTTCTCAATCTTAAAACAGATTATTATAAATCCCTCAAATAAAAGCTTGAGTCATAAATGTGAACATATAGTTATATCATAATATTTACTTTAAAATATGTACCAGTCATGACGTAGTTAATATAATCATTTGATCAACTGTTTAATTGCCTGTTACATTGCTATAAATAGAATGTTTGATAGGGTTGTTCTTTTGAGGTGTTACCAAAGAATGTACTTATTTGTGTGCACCCTTTTTATGTAATTTATGAAACATAATAGAAGTCAATTAAACTCATGCTAAGTGTGTTAGAAACTTAGTATTGCATCCAGAGCTTAGAACTATAATTTATAATGGAGTTCTGTAAAAGCATGTAAACACATATAGCTTTCTAGTGCAACTCTGTGCAACTCTCTAGAGCCAAGGGGATTAATTTCCTTCCCTATTTTAAACTACTGTGTATGCTAGAGTTTATCTACAGAGTTAACTAACAAAAGATGTCAGCATTTTAGATAAACTAATTAAAGACATTCACAATCTATTATTTTTTTCTTATGAGTATATATATTTTATTGGTAGAAAGAGTCTATTTGGCTCCTTTACCAATCTGTCTACACTTAGGTAAAATACTGTTTTATTCTTTCATTGTATTTATATTCCTTTCTTCTTTATAAACATTTATGTCAAAGTATCTTTCAGACTCTATTATACCCCTTTTCCTAGTTGTTGGTGTGCAGATTATTGGGTTTGTTGTGTCTGCTAGTCTTTCTCACAGTGAATCATTTCCTCAGATGGAGCATACTCTCTGGCTGTAAATCCACCTCCATCAGGGCTTGATTTGAGGGTTAAACCATGGACTCAGGATGTAGAATATTTTTTTTTGACAGACAGAGACAGGGACAGACAGACAGGAAGGGAGAGAGATGAAAAGCATCAATTCTTCATTGTGGCTCCTTAGTTCATTGATTGTGTTCTCATATGTGCCTTGACAGGGTGGGGGGCTACAGAAGAACGAGTGACCCCTCGCTCAAACCAGCAACCTTGGGCTCAAGGCAGCGACCTTGGGCTTCAATCCAGTGACCTTTGGGCTCAGGCCAGTGACCATGGGGTCATGTCTATGATCCCACACTCAAGCCAGCGACCCCTCGCTCAAGCTGGATGAGCCTGCACTCAAGCCAGCAACCTTGGGGTTTTGAACCTGGGTCCTCCATATCCCAGTTCAACATTCTATCCACTGCACCACTGCCTGGTCAGGCAGGATGTAGAATCTAAACACAACCCAGTTTTACATTTGCCTCTGCCCAGCCTGGATGAATTTTACCATATCTAGACTAGTTTTAATGAAAATACCGTACCTCAGTTTAGCCTGCCCAGGCAGTGGTACAGTGGATAGAACATCAGCCTGGTATGCTGAAGACCCAGGTTTGAAACTCCGAGGTTGCCAGCTTGAGCATGTGCTCATCTAGCTTGATGCAGGGTCACCAGCTTGAGCATGGGATCATAGACATGACCCCATGGTCACTGCCTTGAAGCCCAAGGTTGGTAGCTTGAACCCAAGGTCGCTGGGTTGATCAAGGGGTCTCTGGCTTAGCTGGAGCCCCCCAGACAAGGCACATATGATAAAGCAATCAATGAACAACTAAAGTGCCACAACTATGAGTTGATGCTACTTATCTCTCTCCCTTCCTGGCTGTCTATCCCTGTCTCTCCTTCCCCCCACCCAAAATATCTCTTTTTAGGATCATTGGACCCTGCTGAGTCCAGCTTGGCAATGGGTATGCAAGAAAGGGAGGTGCTTTTTAAGAAAAAACACACAACACACAACATAGAGAAAAGATGGGTACAGGGGACTCTCAGCCTCTAGGACTGAGAGCCCAGATCTCTGCAGCCTCATTGTATTTACTCATTTCTTGACTCATCAAGCTAAATATTAGCAGAGCCTGGGTTAACCTGTTGAGTAATAAGCTTTTGTTAACCCTTCGAATGAGGACGCACATGAACCTTTGTACTACTCAAAGGGTTAAATTAGCAGAGCATGGATTCAGATGCAGAGAAGGATGATTAACTAATACCTTTTAGGTATGCAGAAAATGGCTATAGGGATCAGCTTCTTCCTTTACAGTTTAAATAATCTTATCAGTGCTTGCCAGGGCAGCATTCTGCCCCTGTATGACTTGGCGTTCCAAAGTCTGCACCAAAGACTTGTTTCAGGGCAAAATACTAATCTCTGGCCATTTTCCTACAGGAGCCAAGCAGACAGAAAGAATTTGGATTCCACTCACAGGCTGCTGGCTTCCCGTGGGCAACTTCTTTTCCACCCAAGCTTCCTTGCAGTCCGTTAGGCAAGATCCGTGGCTGAATTTTTTCCATTCCATGAAAAGGTCAGCTCCTTATAACTCCCGGTTATATGTAGGAAGTTTATAGTTAGGTTTTTAGTACAGGACACTCATCTTTTGTGTTTATGAGAATCCCAGCACTCCAGAGGTTTCAACATGCCCATTAGCTAGGAGTAAAAAGCTAGTGGCTTGTTCTCATGTGTTAACCTAAAATCTATTAATTTCTTTAATTTATAGAAATCTTCCTCATCTTTCCTTGTTTCACTGTTTCCTGTGAGTTCCAATTTGGTTTATTAGTTATTTCCTTATTATTATAATTACATTTGCTTGAATCATGAGTCCAGAGATGAAAAGTAAAGAACTTTTCCCCTTTTTTCTCCCTTGAAATAGTTGACTAAATTTTGTCTAATATTATATGGTTTCTGAATATTCATCATTCCTAGGATAAAGTAAAATAAGTCTTTGAACTTGAATTTCCTGCTGATATGCACAGTACTTAATAATAGTTTATTATTATTTGGCACCTCTTTACAGCCAACAAAACCCCTTTGGCCGTGGAATTTATATCTAATTGCTCATCACTTTAGTCGGGATTGCATTCCCTGAGAGTGAGACAAGGAAAAGCCCAGAAAGTTCTGAATAGACTGAAGTACCAAGAAAACTAACAGGAAATGACACTGACACATGGAACAAAGCAGGCCTGCTTTTTAATCTGAATTTTATTTATTTAATCATGTTGGGCACTAGGGTTTTGGCTTGCAACAGAAGCCTCGTTACCAGAATTGAGGCATAGGTGGATGAACTGAACCCATCAGACAGAGTCTCAGACGTGCTGAGTTTAGATAGCCACACATGCAGTGGGGCCAAGTGGGTCATGAGCTCTTAGAGAAGGAGCAGATTCACTGTGTCACACTGACTCTTCAGTCCTGTACTTGTTCCAATTTCAGTATTCATGCTGCTGAAGCAAGCACCAATCCATTACTAGTTCATTCCTTTAGACATGGATCTCTTCCCTCCAACATGATCATCTGGTTGCCTCTTTAAGACGAATGGCCCAAGCAGCGCACTAAGGACTGCGAAGGAGAAACTTGGTAAAAAGGCCGCAGTTGGCGGTGAGCCTCCATGACTGTAACTTGGCTTTATTATACCTCTGGAAATTGCCACCCTGCTCTCTTCCACTTTTTTGGTTCCAACTTTTCCTTAGTGAACATAATCCAGCTTTGCTTCCTCCTTTCTGTTTCCATTTGTGGCACTCCTATCGCCAATCCATCCTAATGGGCTTTCCCAACAGAGCTTTCACTTCTTAAACTGAAGAGTTGTCTGTAAATCCTATGTGATCCATTGATATGTTACATTTCTTAGCTTCATCTTATGAAAGTGTATTTTAGAGAGAAAACCTGGAATAAAATACTGTAGAATTAAACTTCATTTACACATACTTTCTTTCCTATTTACGGTATTGTATATATCTCAGTACCTGCCTCTTTGCGTATCTTTCCCAAATTGAATTATAGAGATGATCCCTTCACCAAAAATATAAGCCTTAAGCCCTGGTGGAGCAGTGGTTTTCAACCAATGGTCTGCGAGAGTTAATCATCCTGATATTGTATGAAAGTTATATACCAAATGATTATAGACTCTTATTATCTTCGTGCAACATTAGGGTGATTAACTCTTTCGTGGACCAGCACGAAATTTTTGGCAGACTGGAAACAGTCTGCAGACCAGTAGTTGAAAACCAGTGGGAGCTGTGTCATTTTAATTGCTGCCTAACCCCTTACACCAAACTTTCCAATGACTTCCAAATCCTAGTAATGACAGCAATACACCAAGATATTTCTTGTATTAAGATTTTGTGCCAGCTTTTTTATTTTCCTAACAAGTCTTCCTTTTTATTACTGAGTGATATTTCAGTATATGAACTACCACAACTAATTTACCAGTTGATTGACTTTGGAGGTATTTTCAGTTTGGGGCTATTGTGGATAAATATTTAAAAAATGGCTATAATCGCCCCCTGGTGGGCAGAGCGTCGCCCCTGGTGGGCGTGCCGGGTGGATCCTGGTCGGACGCATGCAGGAGTCTGTCTGACTGTCTCTCCCCGTTTCCAGCTTCAGAAAAATACAAAAAAAAAAAAAAAAAAAAAAAGGCTATAAACATTTACATACAGGTCTTTGTGTAAATGTATGTTTTCATTTCATTTGAAGAAACACCTAAGAGTTGGGTTGCTGAATAATATGGAATCTTTATTACCTTTGTGAGAAACTTCTAAACTGTTTTACAAAATGACTATCACTTTTGTGAAAAGAACTCAAAAAGAGAATGGGGGCTTTGCTAGAAATAAGCGATAAAGATTCATTTAAGGGTTTTAGGATTTGCAAACCAGAAATACAACTAAAGAACACCCAGAGTGTTCCAGAGAAGAAAGAAAAGCTGAATTCTCCTCAAGTGCACTCTTGAGGAGAATTTAGTCCTGCGTTCTTAGCCTTTGGAGCTGTCCAAGATGGCGATCCTCTAGATCAGTGGTAGTCAACCTGGTCCCTACCGCCCACTAGTGGGCATTCCAATTTTCATGGTGGGCGGTAGCAGAGCAACCAAAGTGTAAATAAAAAGATAGATTTAACTATAGTAAGTTGTTTTATAAAGATTTATTCTGCCAAACTTACCAAAAATTCGACATAAAGTACTTGGTAAGTAATTATTATTATATGCTTTAACTTGCTGTTACTCTGCTTTATAAGTTTTATAAAGTAAAGTTACTTCCCTACTTTATAAATCACCATGACTGTGGAACCGGTGGGTGGTTAGAAAATTTTACTACTAACAGAGATACAAAGTATAAAAAGGTTGACTACCCCTGCTCTAGATGACTGGTGGTGAATTCTGGATATCAGGTAGATAG
This sequence comes from Saccopteryx bilineata, assembly GCF_036850765.1. Lineage (NCBI taxonomy): Eukaryota > Metazoa > Chordata > Mammalia > Chiroptera > Emballonuridae > Saccopteryx > Saccopteryx bilineata. The sequence continues at coordinate 82,471,790 of NC_089492.1, read as the reverse complement.
GATACATGGACATTCATCCCTTATTTTTTTTAGGGGGTAATCAGTGTTATCTGGAGGTTTGGTGTATATCCAGGCATTGAAGAGGATTGGAATGTTGAAACATTTCTATTTCTAGGCAAGTTAAAACAGGAATAGAATTGTTTCCTCATATCTTGAACCACTTGATTTTAGTAACTTCTCAGCTCTGATGTAGCAATTGCATTTTACTTCCTCACTCTCTCACTTTGCCTCCCCACCAGTGATGTATGAGAGTTTCAGTTTCTCAGTATCCTCAATAACACTTGATGTGTCCACCTCATTCTGGTTTTAATTTGCTTTTCATAAATGATGAATACTGTGAACATCTCTTTATGTGATTATTTAGATTCTGAGTATTAAATCTTTATCAGATAGAGGTTCCCTGTGGAAGAGTCCACTCAACCAATTACTTAGTATCCCCTGGTGCACTGGAGCGAATGCAATAGAATGAAGCCACACTCCCAGCCCTTTATGACTTAATTCTACAATTCACGTCAGAGGATCTGTTAAGCCATGGTTATTTTGGGTTTCTCTCCTGAGTAGTTGAACCTAATCCAAACAGATACACTATAGAATTTTGCTGGTTTCTTTTTAACCTCCTGGAGAATTGTGTTAAGTTCCTTCAAAACGCCAATATCAAAGCCAAAGGAGTTAGAGAAGAAATATTAGTAGAGTTCTTGGTTGATAGGAGGATCCCAAGGAAGCAAGTTTTTGTTCAGCACAAGAAAACTTTCTAACAAAGCATCATGGTTAGTGTAGAAGGAAGAGGGCTGGGGTTTCAATTCAGTGCTGGGCTGGCATTTGCTGACTCTGTGGTCTTAGATAAATTGCGTAAACTCTCAGATTCTGTCTCCTCGTTTATTTTTTATTTATTTATTTATTTTTTGTATTTTTCTGAAGCTGGAAATGGGGAGAGACAGTCAGACAGACTCCCGCATGTGCCCGACTGGGATCTACCTGGCACGCCCACTAGGGGCGAAGCTCTGCCCACCAGGGGGCGATGCTCTGCCCCTCCGGGGCATCGCTCTGCCAGGACCAGAGCCACTCTAGCGCCTGGGGCAGAGGCCAAGGAGCCATCCCCAGCACCCGGGCCATCTTTGCTCCAATGGAGCCTTGGCTGCGGGAGGGGAAGAGAGAGACAGAGAGGAAGGAGGGGGGGGGGTGGAGAAGCAAATGGGCGCTTCTATGTGCCCTGGCCAGGAATCGAACCCGGGTCCCCCGCACACCAGGCCGACGCTCTACCACTGAGCCAACCGGCCAGGGCCTGTCTCCTCATTTATAAAATGGGCATAATAATTTATGGTCCTCCCATGAAAGGATGTTTGTAAGATTCAGTGAGATAATATATGTGAAAGTTCTGTGCAAATATAATGAAATCAGTAGTAATGACAATAGTGGTGGAGGAAGTGGTGATAGGAAAAAAAAAAACAGAAGTAAAAAGTAGCATTGATCAGCAGAAAGGGCTGAGCTTCCTGCCTCCTCAGGTGGGGTTGCTCAGCACAGTGTAGAAAGGAATTTGTTGGCTGGGACTTGGACCACCTGTTCTAATGTTCTTTCCAAGTGTTAGCCTCTGTGTCTTTATTATCATCAACTCTGTGCTTTTTTTGATGTCAATGTCAATGTGCTGCAGTCAGTACTGCAGGAACCAGGGACACGGTCTACAGTAAAAGATAGTGAGATATTTTAAGTGTAGTTGGAAGCTGTTTAATTTCTACCACCTTCTTAAAAAATTATTATGAATAGGAGGTAAGATTCACTACTAGTCATCTTCAGGAACACTGAGCTGAAGTTCATTTTGTTAAAGATTAGTCATGGATTTAAATTGTGGACAGTGCTCACATTCTGGAATTCTTGTGAGCAAAAATTTTGGGGTTACTAATATTTTTCATAATGTTCTTATGCTGATAGACTGCTACATCTAAGTAGATCAGTATTCAAGCAGCAAATTAAAATCATAATCTAAAATGAATAAATTTATAAAAGTATAGTTTTTTTAATACCCTAAGACATGAACAAGTATTAAGGGGGGAAATCACATATCTCAGATACATGCAGTTCAGTGATTAAAAAAAATTATTGGAAACAGACATTTTGGGTTTATCAACTAAAAAAATGTTTAAAAACCTTTTATATTTAAATAATTTTTAAACATGTTTAAGCTAAAGCCGTGTCCCTTTATTTTTTATTTTAAAATTTTTAAAATATATTGATTTTAGAGAGAGAGGAAGGGAAAGAGAGAGAAACATCGACTGGTTGTTCCACTTATTTATGCATTCATTGGTTGATTCTTGTATATGTCCTGACTGGGATTGAACCCAGAACCCTAGCATATTGGGACGACGCTCTAACCAACTGAGCTAGCTGGATAGGGCCTAACTCTGTCCCTTTAAAAAATAAATTTGAATTTCTACTTTAGAAGTAATTCCTGGTCAGTAGAGAAAATTAACAACAAGGTTATATGTTTCTGTAAAAAGAAGAAAATGAGAATCAACCACACAGTGTAACCACTCTTAATTAACATTTTTGTGTATTCCTTTTTATAATATACTACATATATGATATATACTTTAAAAATTCTGCTTTAATTAAATATTCCTTAAAAATAGTACTTTAATAGTTTCCTAAAAGTATATCCTGTACTAAACAAAAACTTTCATGGTCCAAAGCTTTTCTGAAAGAAAGGATTCATTGAGCCATAAGCTAGTAAGAAAACACATTAGGTCCTGGGGCATGTGGTCCAAACCCCCAGCCGCAGGCGAGATGGGAAAGACATGTCTACTGGCCTGGAGTTGATGGTACTTTTATGGAAACAGTTTGGGGAAGAAAGATGTATGTTGTTTTGATAGAATTTACTTAGATGAAGGGGTGGGAGGAGGTGAGAAGGGACCAGTTCTGTGACAAGAGCAGAGTTAGTAAGGAAGAAGTGTGTTTCTGAGGATCAGTTGTGGGCAGCAGCCTGGAGAGTTCATGCGTAAGCAAGATGCAGTGACTCTTGGCTTTTTGCTAGATAATCGAGGCACTAGCTACCAGAAAGGTAATTCAAAGTTTCAACATACATTCAGGCATGTTATCAGTCCTTGTTGGTTTTGGACTACAGCTGTTTACTGATTAACCCTTTTTTTGTCTCATCCTTATACCCTCTGGCCTGCTGCAATTTAGTAAGGCACCTGAGAATTTTCTCCTTGTTACCTGTATTTTATATTTGACATTTGACCATAATCCCTCTTGTTGAACATTTAGATGTAAATCATGGGATGTACTAACTTAAGTTTCAAAGCCAGGTAACTTACAGTCTGAACTCTTTGGTGTGTATGTGTGTGCTTTTCATTACCTGCCAGTGCAGTGTAGGTTTGGGTTGGCTCAGAGATTCAACTCTTTTTGTATCAGACAGCTGTCTTCAGAAAGCTAGATCATCATGGGCCTTCCTGCCACACTCTTGTCCCTCTCTACATACAGCCGTGGTCTGACAGAGATTTATCCCAAAGAAAGAGGGAGAAGCTGTGTTCTAATGGATGCCACACATGGCCAATCACAGATTATATTAAAAATCAGGTTGCTCAGTGCCTTAAGAACCATATTTTCCATATAGTTTTGGAAAAATCAGTCAGATAAGTAACAGAGCTTAATGGCTAGCTAAACTAGGTCGGAAACAAGGTAACCCTAATGAAAACTTAGAAATATAGTGGTTCAGAGGGTTAGGCAGAGGGGAGGAGGTGAGGCACGATCCTTCATTCCTGAGAAATTAGAGGGAGTTGCTACCACTGGGGCAAGGACTGATTTGACATAGGCAACTGTAGCCTTCCAAGTAACTCAGTTGTTTTGCCCCAGGCTGAGCAAATGCAGAGCTGATTCTCTCCAAGACCTACTGTCAGATGCACACTCAAGTGAGACTGGGGATTATTTGGGAGTGAGATCAATGGGACTACATCTTTGCATGGTTAATCTATTTCAACCTCATAACACCAAGGACATTTTTTCAGTATAAAATTTATTTCTAATTATATTATAATCATTCCATATCAGTCATTGGACAAAAATGAAGGAGGGGGGACCTAATTCTTGAGTTACATGCAGGCAACAGAGGAGAGTGTAAAAATATTGAGTTGTACACTTGAAGCCTATATGGTTTTGTGAACCACTGTTAGCCCAATAAATTCAATTAATAAAAAATATAAATTAAAAAAGTAGTTTGAAGCCCTGGCTGGTTGGCTCACTGGTACAGTGTTGGCCAAGTGTGTAGATGTCTCGGGTTTGATTCCTGGTCAGGGCGCACAGGAAAAGCGCCATCTGTCCACTCTCCCCACCTTTTCTCTCTTTCTCTCTCTTTCTCTTTCTCTCTCACTCTTTCACTTACCCTCCCACAGCTATGCTCATTGGTTTGAGCACATTGGCCTGTGTGCTGAAGATGACTCCATGGCCTTGCCTCAGGTGCAAAAATAGCTCAGTTGCCAAGCAGTGGAGCAGTAGCCTCAGATGGGCAGAGCATCAGACAGGGGTTTCCAGGTGGATCCTTGTTGGGCCATATGCAGGAGTCTGTCTTTCTATCTCCCCTCCTCTCACTTGGAAAAGAAGGGGAAAAAACAGTTTGAAAGGTCAGTTGTTGATTGACTGCTTAAGGGAAAATGGGAGGGTTTGACTTGAAGAGCTAATAAAATCACCAGGCTGCTCATTTATATTTTAAGAACAAGTGGCTTTTTGGCCTTTGACAAGTTATCACTGGTGAGGGATCCACTTCTACCCTCTGTATGGAGCGGCCTCCTAGGACAGCTGCCTTCCCTTAGGTTATTCCCCTATTTTATAATGCTATCTGATTATTGACTTAAAGTTAGGTAAACAGTATCAACTAGAAACAAAAATGTTAAATTTTCCTTTTTCTTAAAAATTATCAGGAGATTGGGAGATGCTAAAACATGGGGAGTGAACAAGACCAAACACAGGGCATGTCTGTTGATCCAGAACACTTTAGGTCAGTAAGCACACTGATGCCCAACTCAGTCTCTGGACATCCCCAGGCACAGCAGAGGGAGGTACAATCACCAAGATTACACAACTCAAACACTCTGAAGTCTAGACCCTAGCCCACACTCTCAGCCACTGTTCTCACAGGACTTGGGTCTGCTGTTGCTGGTAGTTTGTTTTATGTCAGTTTAAGTCTTAGACATAGCTGGAGACCATAAGAGGGTAGAAGATAAATTTTTACCTTTTCTGCACAGATCATGATTATGACTATTTTTCTATTACATTGTCTCTAGGAGCAGTTTGTTTATAAAGGGTATAAATTATTTGTCTTACATGTTGCAAATAATCTCTTTAGGTCTTATATCTATAAAGTCAGAGATTTAAATATTACTTGAGTATAGAGGAGATTTAATTTTTTATTACAAATTGAGAATATAATGGTTAAAATGATGGGCCTTAAAAGTGCTTCCCGACAGAAAAACAATTTCAGGATCATCTGAAATACACATACATCAAACAAAGTGTTATTAACAGTACCACTCTCGCCTGACCAGGCAGTGGTGTAGTGGATGGAGCGTCAGACTGGGATGCAGAGTACCTAGGTTCGAGACCCCGAGATCGCCAGCTTGAGCATGGGCTCATCTGGCTTGAGCAAAAAGCTCACCAGCTTGAGCCCAAGGTCGCTGGCTCGAGCAAGGGGTCACTCGGTCTGCTGAAGGCCCGCAGTCAAGGCACATATGAGAAAGCAATCAATGAACAACTAAGGTGTCGCAATGAAAAACTGATGATTGATGCTTCTCATCTCTTTCCATTCCTGTCTGTCCCTATCTATCCCTCTCTCTGACTCTCTCTCTCTGTCCCTGTAAAAAAACAAAACAAAACAAACAAACAAACACAAAAAACCAGTACCACTCTCAAATGCCATTAAAGAAAAAGAAATCAAATATCCGGATACAAAAGACAGATATAGCTCAGATAGATAAGGAAAAATCTATAGAAAAAAATTTCAATAGCTTGGAAACCTTGGAGTTAAATGACAGAGAATTTAAAATTGAAGTTCTAAAAATACTCAGGGATATTCAAGAAAGCACAGAAAGGCAATTTAGGGAGCTCAAGAAACAATTCAATGAACAGAAAATACATCACCAAGGAAATTGAAACTATGAAAATGAATCAGAGATGAAAAACTCAATTCATGAACTGAAAAAATGAGGTAACAAGCTTAGCTAATAGAACAGGCAAGATAGAGGAGAGAATTAGTGACATAGAAGACAGGCAACTAGAGGCACTACAGAGAGAAGGAGAGAGAGACTCACAAATTTAAAAAAATGAGAAAGCCCTACAGGAATTGCCTGACTCCATCATAAAGAGCAACATAAGAATAATGGGCATATCAGAAGTAGAAGAGAGAGAAAATGGAATGGAGAACATATTCAAACAAATAATAGATGAGAACTTCCCAAGCCTGTGGAAAGAATTAGAGCCTCAAATTCAAGAAGCAAACAGAACACTGAGTTATCTTAATCCTAACAAACCTACTCCAAGGTACATCATAATGAAATTGGCACAGACCAATGACAAAGAAAAAATTCTCAAGGCAGCCAGGGAAAAGAATCCAACATATAAAGGAAGGCCCATTAGATTATCATCAGATTTCTCAGCAGAAACTCTACAAGCTAGAAGAGAGTAGACCCCAATATTTAAAGTTCTGAAAGAGAAGAACTTCCAGCCAAGAATACTATATCCATCAAAGCTATTCTTCAAATATGAAGGAGAAATAAAAGCATTCACAGATACAGAAAAGATGAGGAAATTAATCACCAGAAAACCCCCACTTCAGGAAATATAAAGGGGGTTTTCCGGCCAGATACAAGAACAAAACAAAACAAAACTACAGGTAAAAGCTTCATCAAGATCACAATAAAAACAAGATTAATCTGTGACAACAAAAACAAAAAGAGGAGAGGACAAAGATTAACAGTAGCAAAGGAGGATGGAGTGCAGAAGCATTCATGAGATAATGTATTACAATGAACATGATAGTTATCCTTTCCATTACTCAATGGTAACCAACCCTGAAAAAGTCACCACAGAAGTACATGGCTTGAAAAAAGAAGTAACAGAGGAAAGAAGTATGGATTACAACCAAACAAAAACAAATGATACAAAAACAAAAGAGAACAACCAAAAATGATACAAAACTATCAGAAAGCAATATATAAAATGGCAATAGGAAATCCTCAAATGTCAATAATTACACTAAATGTAAATGGATTGAACTCACCAATAAAAAGACACAGAGTAGCAGAATGGATTAAAAAAGAAAATCCAACTGTATGCTGCCTAGAAGAAACACATCTAAGTTACAAGGATAAAAACGAATTCAAAGTGAAAAGTTGGAAAACAATACTCCAAGCAAATAACATCCAAAAAAAAAAAAAAAAAAGCAGGTGTAGCCATACTCATATTTAACAATGCTGACTACAAGACAGCAAAAGTAATCAGAGACAAAGATAGTCATTTCATAATGATAAAGGGGACATTGAATCAAGAAGATATAACACTTCTTAATATATATGCACCAAGCCAAGGAGCACCAAAATATATAAGACAGCTACTGACTGACCTAAAAACAAAAACCAACAAAAATATAATCATACTTGGAGACCTCAATACACCGCTGACGGCTCTAGATCATTCATCCAAACAGAAAATCAATAAAGAAATATCAGCCTTAAACGAAACACTAGAACAATTGGATATGACAGACATCTACAGGACATTTCATCCCAAAGCACCAGCGTATACATTTTTCTCCAGTGTACATGGAACATTCTCAAGAATTGACCATATGTTGGGTCACAAAAATAACATTAACAAATTCAGAAAGATTGAAATTATACCAAGGGTATTTTCTGACCATAAAGCTTTGAAACTAGAATTCAGCTGCAAAAAAGAAGTAAATAAACCTACAAAAACGTGGAAATTAAACAACATACTTCTAAAAAATGAGTGGGTCAAAGAAGAAATAAAAGAGATCAAAATATACATACAAACGAAAATGACAACATGACATATTAGAATCTCTGGGATGCAGCAAAAGCAGTAATAAGAGGGAAGTTCATATCACTACAGTCCTATATGAACAAACAAGAGAGAGCTCAAGTAAACAACTATATTTCACATTTTAAGGAACTAGAAAAAGAAGAACAAAGGCAGCCCAAAACCAGCAGAAGAAAGGAAATAATAAAAATCAGAGCAGAAAAAAATGAAATAGAGAACAAATTATAGAAAAAAATCAATAAAATAAGAAGCTTGTTCTTTGAAAAGATCAACAAAATTGACAAACCCTTGGCAAGACTCACTAAGGAAAAAAGAGAAAGGGCTCATAAACAATCTAAAATGAAAGAGGAGAAATCCCACCGATATCATAGATATACAAAGAATTATTGTAAAATACTATGAAAAACTATATGCCATCAAATTTAACAATCTAGAAGAAATGGATAAATTCTTAGAACAATACAATCTCCTAGACTGACTCATGAAGAAGTAGAAAGCCTAAACACCCATAAGCAGGGAAGAAATAGAAATAACTATCAAAAGCCTGCCAAAATATAAAAGTCTAGGCCCAGATGGCTATACTAGTAAAATCTATCAAACATTCAAAGAAGACTTGGTTCCTGTTGTACTCAAGTCTTCCAAAAAATTAAAGAAGAAGCAAAACTTCCAAACACATTTTATGAGGCCAACATAACCCCCATACTGAAACCTGGTAAGGACAACACAAAGAAAGAAAACTACAGACCAATATCTCTAATGAATACAGATGCTAAAATACTAAACAAAATACTAGCAAATCGAATACAACAACATATTAAAAAAAGAATTCATCATGATCAAGTGGGATTCATCCCAGAATCACAAGGGTGGTTCAACATACGTAAAATGGTTAACATAATACACCATATCAACAAAACAAAGAACAAAAACCATATGATCCTACCAAGAAATGCAGAAAAGGCATTCGATAAAATACAACACCATTTCATGTTTAAAACACTCAACAAAATGGGGTATAGAAGGAAAATATCTCAACATAATAAAGGCCATTTATGATAAACCATCAGCTAACATCATATTAAATTGCATAAAACTGAGAACTTTTTCTCTAAAATCAGGAATAAGACAAGGCTGTTCACTCTCTCCACTCTTATTCAGCATAGTGCTGGAAGTTCTAGCCAAAGCAATCAGACAAGAGAAAGAAATAAAAGGCATTTATATTGGGAAAGAAGAAGTAGAGGTTTCACTTTTTGCTGATGATATGATCCTATACATCGAAAACCCCAAAGACTCCACAAAAAGACTATTAGAAACAATAAACCAATACAGTAAGGTTACAGGATATAAAATTAATATACAAAAAAATCTATTGCCTTTCTATATTGCCAGCAATGAAACATCAGAAGACAAACTCAAAAAATAATCCCCTTCATGTTTGCAACCAAAAAAATAAAATACCTAGGAATAAACATAACAAAGAATGTAAAAGATCTCTATAATGAAAACTACAAAGCATTGTTAAGGGAAATAAAAAAAGATACAATGAAATGGAAAAATATTCCTTGTTCTTGGATAGGAAGAATAAATATAGTCAAAATGACCATATTACTCAAAGCGATACACAAATTTAATGCAATGCCCATCAAAATTCCAATGTCATTTTTTTAAAGAAATGGAACAAAAAATCATCAGGTTTATATATGAACTATAAAAAACCCCAAATAGCCAAAGTAATCCTAAGGAAAAAGAACAAAGCTGGGGGCATTACAATACCTGACTTCAAATTATATTATAGAGCCACGATAATCAAAACAGCATGGTATTGGCAGAAAAATAGACACTCAGACCAAAGGAATAGAATACAAAGTTCAGAAGTAAAACCACATATATATGGTCAAATAATTTTTGATAAAGAGGCCAACAACACACAATGGAGAAAAGAAAGCCTCTTCAACAAATGGTACTGGGAAAACTGGAAAGCCACATGCAAAAAAAATGAAACTCGACTACAGTTTGCCCCCTTATACTAAAATTAATTCAAAATGGATCAAAGACCTAAATATAAGACCTGGAACAATAAATTACATAGAAGAAAACATAGGTTCTAAACTCATGGACCTTGGTTATAAAGAGCACTTTATAAATTTGACTCCAAAGGCAAGGGAAGTGAAAGCGAAGATAAATGAATGGGACCACATCAGACTAAGAAGCTTTTGCACAGCAAGAGAAACTGACAACAAAACAAACAGACAGGCAACTAAATGGGAGATCAACAGCACAGATAAGGGCCTAATATAAAAAATATACCAAGAACTCATAAAACTCAACAACAAACAAGCAAACAATCCTTTAAAAAAATGGGAAGAGGACATGAACAGACACTTCTCCCAGGAAGAAATACAAATGGACAACAGATACATGAAAAGATGCTCATCTTCACTAGCTATTAGAGAAATACAAATCAAAACTACAATGAGATACCACCTGACACCTGTTAGATTAGCTATTATCAACAAGACAGGTAATAACAAATGTTGGAGAGGCTGTGGAGAAAAAGGAACCCTCATCCACTGTTGGTGGAAATGTAAAGTAGTACAACCATTACGGAAGAAAGTATGATGGTTCCTCAAAAAATTAAAAAAAGAACTACCATATGATCCAGCAATCCCTCTACTGGGTATATACCCCCAAAACTCAAAAACATTGGTACATAAAGACACATGCAGCTCCATCTTCATTGCAGCATTGTTCACAGTGGCCAATACATGGAAACAACCAAAAAGCCCTTCAATAGATGACTGGATAAAGAAGATGTGGTACATATATACTATGGAATATTACTCAGCCATAAGAAATGATGACATCAAATCATTTACAACAACATGGATGGACCTTGATAACATTATACTGAGTGAAATAAGTAAATCAGAAAAAACTAAGAACTATATGATTCCATACATAGGTGGGGCATAAAAATGAGACTTGGGAACATTGACAAGAGTGTGGTGTTTACTGGGGGTGGGAATGGGAAGTGAGGGGGTTGGGGCGAGAGGAGGGGCACAAAGAAAACCAGATAGAAGGTGACGGAAGACTATATATATGACTTTGGGTGATGGGTATGCAACATAATCAAATATCAAAATAACCTGGAGATGTTTTCTCTGAACCTGTGTGCCCTGATTGATTGTCACCCCATTAAAATTAATAATAAAGGAAAAAAATTCATCACTGAGGTTTAAATTCAACCTCAGAAACATAATCAGGATATTTTGTTTTCAAACATATTTACATACTGATTTTCTTTTGATAATGTAGGCATCATGATTTTCTATTCTATGAAAAATTCTCCAACTGATCATCAGGTTGTGAAGACCTTTAACTCTGGGTAGTTTTTGTTTTTTTTTTTTTTTTTTTTTTTTATAATTTTATTTTTTTAATGGGGTGACATCAATAAATCAGGATACATATATTCAAAGATAACAAGTCCAGGTTATCTTGTCGTTCAATTATGTTGCATACCCACCACCCAAAGTCAGATTGTCCTCTGTCACCTTCTATCTTGTTTTCTTTGTGCCCCTCCCCACCCCCTATCCCTCTCCTATTCCCCCCTCCCCCCCGTAACCACCACACTCTTGTCAATGTCTCTTAGTTTCAGTATTATGTCCCACCTACGTATGGAATAATACAGTTCCTGTTTTTTTCTGATTTACTTATTTCGCTTCGTATCATGTTATCAAGATCCCACCATTTTGCTGTAAATGTTCCGATGTCATCATTTCTTATGGCTGAGTAGTATTCCATAGTGTATATGTGCCACATCTTCTTTATCCAGTCATCTATTGCTGGGCTTTTTGGTTGTTTCCATGTCCTGGCCACTGTGAACAATGCTGCAATAAACATGGGGCTGCATGTGTCTTTACGTATCAATGTTTCTGAGTTTTGGGGATATATACCCAGTAGAGGGATTGCTGGGTCATAAGGTAGTTCTATTTTCAGTTTTTTGAGGAACCACCATACTTTCTTCCATAATGGTTGTACTACTTTACATTCCCACCAACAGTGTATGAGGGTTCCTTTTTCTCCACAGCCTCTCCAACATTTGCTATTACCTGACTTGCTAATAACAGCTAATCGAACAGGTGTGAGGTGGTATCTCATTGCCGTTTTGATTTGCATTTCTCTAATAGCTAAAGAAGATGAGCATCTTTTCATATATCTGTTGGCCATTTGTATTTCTTCCTGTGAGAAGTGTCTATTCATATCCTCTTCCCATTTTTTTATTGGATTGTTTGTTTGTTTGTTGTTGAGTTTTATGAGTTCTTTGTATATTTTGGATATTAGGCCCTTATCTGAGCTGTTGTTTGAAAATATCATTTCCCATTTAGTTGGCTTTCTGTTTATTTTGTTATCAGTTTCCCTTGCTGAGCAAAAACTTCTTAGTCTGATGTAGTCCCATTCATTAATTTTTGCCTTCACTTCTCTTGCCATTGGAGTCAAATTCATAAAATGCTCTTTAAAACCCAGGTCCATGAGTTGAGTACCTATGTCTTCTTCTATGTACTTAATTGTTTCAGGTCTTATGTTTAGATCTTTGATCCATTTTGAGTTAATTTTTGTACAGGGGGAGAGACTGTAGTCCAGTTTCATTCTTTTGCATGTGGCTTTCCAGTTTTCCCAGCACCATTTATTGAAGAGGCTTTCTTTTCTCCATTGTGTGTTGTTGGCCCCTTTATCAAAAATTATTTGACTATATATATGTGGTTTTATTTCTGGACTTTCTATTCTGTTCCATTGGTCTGAGTGTCTATTTTTCTGCCAATACCATGCTGTTTTGATTGTCGTGGCCCTATAATAGAGTTTGAAGTCAGGTATTGTTATGCCCCCAGCTTCATTCTTTTTCTTTAGGATTGCTTTGGCTATTCGGGGTTTTTTATAGTTCCATATAAATCTGATGATTTTTTGCTCTATTTCTTTAAAAAATGTCATTGGAATTTTGATGGGAATTGCATTAAATTTGTATATTGCTTTGGGTAATATAGCCATCTTGATTATATTTATTCTTCCTAGCCAAGAACAAGGTATATTCTTCCATCTCATTATATCTTTTTCGATTTCCCTTAACAATGGTTTATAGTTTTCATTATATAAGTCCTTTACATTCTTTGTTATGTTTATTCCTAAGTATTTTATTTTTTTTGTTGCAATCGTGAAGGGGATTATTCTTTTGAGTTCCTTCTCAGTTGTTTCATTGTTGGCATATAGAAAGGCTATTGACTTCTGTATGTTAATTTTGTATCCTGCGACCTTACTGTATTGGCTTATTGTTTCTAGTAGTCTTTTTGTGGATTCTTTGGGGTTTTCGATGTATAGGATCATATCATCTGCAAAAAGTGATACCTTTACTTCTTCTTTTCCGATATGGATGCCTTTTATTTCTTTGTCTTGTCTGATTGCTCTGGCTAGAACCTCTAGTACCACATTAAATAAGAGTGGAGAGAGTGGACAACCCTGTCTTGTTCCTGATTTAAGGGGGAAAGCCTTCAGTTTAGTGCCATTTAATATGATGTTAGCTGATGGTTTATCATATATGGCCTTTATCATGTTGAGATATTTTCCTTCTATACCCATTTTGTTGAGAGTCTTAAACATAAAATTGTGTTGTATTTTATCGAAAGCCTTTTCTGCGTCTATTGATAAGATCATGTGGTTTTTGTTCTTTGTTTTGTTGATATGGTGTATTACATTAACCGTTTTACGTATGTTGAACCATCCTTGAGATTCTGGGATGAATCCCACTTGATCATGATGTATTATTTTTTTAATATGTTGTTGTATTCGATTTGCTAGTATTTTGTTTAGTATTTTAGCATCTGTATTCATTAGAGATATTGGTCTGTAGTTTTCTTTTTTTGTGCCATCCTTGCCTGGTTTTGGTATGAGGGTTATGTTGGCCTCATAAAATGTGTTTGGAAGTATTGCTTCTTCTTCAATTTTTTGGAAGACTTTGAGTAGAATAGGAACCAAGTCTTCTTTGAATGTTTGATAAAATTCGCTGGTATAGCCGTCAGGGCCTGGACTTTTATTTTTGGGGAGGTTTTTAATGTTTTTTTCTATTTCTTCTCTACTGATAGGTCTGTTTAGGCTTTCTGCTTCTTCTTGACTCAGTCTAGGAAGGTTGTATTGTTCTAGGAATTTATCCATTTCTTCTAGGTTGTTGAATTTAGTGGCATAAAGTTTTTCATAGTATTCTACAATAATTCTTTGTATATCTACGGTGTCCGTGGTGATTTCTCCTCTTTCATTTTGTATTTTGTTTATATGAGTTCTTTCTCTTTTTTCCTTGGTAAGTCTTGCCAAGGGTTTGTCAATTTTGTTGATCTTTTCAAAGAACCAGCTCCTTGTTCTATTAATTTTTTCTATAGTTTTTCTGTTCTCTAATTCATTTATTTCTGCTCTGATTTTTATTATCTCCTTTCTTCGGCTGGTTTTGGGTTGTCTTTGTTCTTCTTTTTCTAGTTCCTTAAGGTGGGAAGTTAAGTGGTTCACTTGGGCTCTCTCTTGTTTGTTCATATATGCCTGAAGCGATATGAACTTCCCTCTTATCACTGCTTTTGCTGCATCCCATAGATTCTGATATGTCGTATTGTCATTTTCATTAGTCTGTATATATCTTTTGATCTCTGCACTTATTTCTTCTTTGACCCATTCATTTTTTAAAAGTATGTTGTTTAGTTTCCACATTTTTGTGGGATTTTTTTCCTCTTTTTTGCAGTTGAATTCTAGTTTCAAGGCTTTATGATCAGAAAATATGCTTGGTACAACTTCAATTTTTCTGAATTTGCTGATATTGTTTTTGTGGCCCAACATATGCTCAATTCTTGAGAATGATCCATGTACACTGGAGAAAAATGTATACTCAGTCACTTTGGGATGAAATGTCCTGTAGATGTCTATCATATCCAGGAGCTCTAGTGTTTTGTTTAAGGCCACTATGTCTTTGTTGATTCTCTGTTTGGATGACCGATCTAGAGCCGTCAGCGGTGTATTGAGGTCTCCAAGTATGATTATATTTTTGTCAGTTTTTGTTTTAAGATCAATAAGTAGCTGTCTTATATATTTTGGTGCTCCTTGGTTTGGTGCATATATATTAAGAATTGTTATGTCTTCTTGATTCAGTGTCCCCTTAGCCATTATGAAATGGCCATTTTTGTCTCTAAGTACTTTTCCTGTCTTGTAGTCAGCATTATCCGATATGAGTATTGCTACACCTGCTTTTTTTTTGGATGTTATTTGCTTGGAGTATTGTTTTCCAGCCTTTCACTTTGAATTTGTTTTTATCCTTGTTACTTAGATGAGTTTCCTGTAGGCAGCATACAGTTGGATTTTCTTTTTTAATCCATTCTGCTACTCTGTGCCTTTTTATTGATGAGTTTAATCCATTTACATTTAGTGTAATTATTGATACTTGTGAGTTCCCTATTGCCATTTTATATCTTGCTTTCTGTTAGTTTTGTGTCTTGTTTGATCCTTCTCTTTCGTTTTTCTATCTTTTGTTTTTATTTGGTTGTATTCCATACATCTTTCCTCTGTTGCTATCTTTTTTATCTCATGTGCTTCTGTGGTGGTTTTTTCAATGGTGGTTACCTTTGAGTAATGAAAAGGGTCCCTACCCTGTTCATTGTAGCGAACTATTTTGTGAGTACTTTTGCACTCCATCGTCCTTTGCTACTGTTAATCTCCGTCTTCTCCCCCTCTTTCTTTTTGTTGTTGTCACAGTTTAAATTTGGTTTTATTGTGTTCTTCTTGGAGCTTTTACTTGTGGCTCTGTTTTTTTTTTGTTTTTTGTATCTGATTGGAGAACCCCCTTTAGTAATTCCTGGAGTGGGGGTTTTCTGATGATAAATTCTCTCATCTTTTCTGTATCTGTGAATGTTTTTATTTCTCCTTCGTATTTGAAGGATAGCTTTGATGGGTATAGTATTCGTGGCTGAAAGTTCCTCTCTTTCAGGACTTTAAATATTGGGGTCCACTCTCTTCTAGCTTGTAGAGTTTCTGCTGAGAAATCTGATGATAATCTAATGGGCCTTCCTTTATATGTTGTATTCTTCTTTTCCCTGGCTGCCTTGAGAATTTTTTCTTTGCTGTTGGTTTGTGTCAATTTCATTATGATATGCCTTGGAGTAGGTTTGTTGGGGTTAAGAAAACTTGGAGTTCTGTTTGCTTCTTGAACTTGAGGCTTTAGTTCTTTCCACAGGCTTGGGAAGTTCTCATCAATTATTTGTTTAAGTATGTTCTCCATTCCATTTTCTCTCTCTTCTCCCTCTGATATACCTATTATTCTTATGTTATTCTTTTTGATGGAGTCAGATAATTCTTGTAGGGCTATCTCATTTTTTTTAATTTTTGAGTCTCTTTCTTCTTCTCTCTGTTGTGCCTCAAGTTGCTTGTCTTCTATTTCACTAATCCTCTCTTCTATCTGACCTGTTCTATTAGCTAAGCTTGTTACTTCGTTTTTCAGCTCGTGAATTGAGTTTTTCATCTCTGTTTGATTTGTTTTTATAGTTTCAATTTCCTTGGACATATATTCTTTGTGTTCATGGAGTTGTTTTCTGAGCTCCCTATATTGCCTTTCTGTGTTTTTTTGTATATCTCGGAGGATTTTTAGGATTTCTATCTTGAATTCTCTGTCATTTAGCTCCAAGGTTTCCAATATATTAAATTTTTTCTCCATAGATTTTTCCTCATCTAGCTGTGTTACCTCTCTTTCTTTTGTATCCATGATATTCGATTTTCTCTTCCTTAATGGCATCTGAGGGTGGTTTTGTTGATAGTATTAATGAGATTTAATAAAGAATAAAAAGTTAAAAAAAATAAAAAAATAACAAATCAAAAAGAGTTGTTTTTTTAAAAAAAATTAATAATGAAATAAATAAAAATAAAATAAAATAAAAATTTTTAAAAAAGGAAATTATTCCCCCCCTCTTTTTTTCCTCTCCTCTCCTCTCCCCTCTTTCTTGAGAAAATCTTGTGGTGGACTGTGAGTTATAACAAACAATGCCTGTGATGGAGGGCCTGAATTGGGGAAAAGTAATAAAGGGGCAAAAAAGAGAGAAAGAAAAAAAAAAAATAAAAAAAAAATAAAAGAAAAAAGAAAAAAAAAAGAGCGTATGGACCCACAAAAAGCAAATAAGGAAAAAATTTGGGTCAAGAATAAAATGATTTGCTTTTAGGTGTTTGTTGTCTAAGAGTTATGATGAGAGGAATAAGAGGAAAATGGAAAAATGGGGGGACAAATTAAAAACTTACTATTGTATTTAGTGGAACAAGAACTAGATAATATGGAGAGCCAGGGATGGGAGCACTGCTAGTGAGTTAAAAAGGTGAAGTAAAAACCCCCCAAAATGCCACAAACATAGGTTTGAGTCCCAGATAAGATAATTTGTTTGTTATTGAGGTTTGAATGAGAGGAGATGTAAAGGAGAAAGGAAGAAACTAATATAGAGGGAGAAAAGAAAGAGAGAGAGAGAAAAAAAGAGGGAACCACTAAAAGAAGAAAAAAGAAAGGAGAGAGAGAGAGAGAGTTAAGGGTTTTGGAGTGCAACCCTCATAGAGAGAAAGGAAGAGAAGAGAAATGATAATGGGAGATGTAACACTTATGGGTAGTGTAGTTCAAGGAGAGGAGAGAGTAAGACCGGTAGAGAGTTAATCGGCCAAATTGGAGGAGGAAAAAAAAGTCTCAAGAATGAAGATAAGAGAAACAAATGAACAAATATAATAAAATGGGATAGGTTATAAAGTCTGCAGATTATTCTTGATTTTGAGAGGTTATCTTCTTGCTTTTTCTTTTCTCTCCCTCTTCCTGGTCAGTGACTCTGTACCCCGGGTTCTGCCCCTTTGGCACGCTCAGGTAGAGGTTTGCAGTTGATAAGTCTCTATGGCAATGTCATGTATTGTGCTTTATTCTCGTTGGGAGTCGAGGCTCATTAGCATTTATAGGCTCCGACAGTGAGAGAGTCCGTGTTCCTGGAGCCTTTCTCCTAGTCTTTCCTTCCTCAATTAGTAGCCTGATAGTCCAGGTATGGGGTTGCTGCTGCCTCTGCCTGGATAGTAAGAGGCTCAAAGAGCTGGCAACTCCCCACTCTATTTCCACTCAGCACAGGGCTCTGGGTAAGGCTCAGTCAGTCAGAGCTGCTAGCATAATCAGGCGGGCTTTCCGCCCACTCGAAGACCTCTGGCTCTGCCACTCTATCCGGTAACACAAGCGGGCGCCCACTTCCGGGGCGCTTGGAGGAAACTCTCACTCACTGTCTGCAACCAGGATATCCGGCCAGCAGTCTCACGCTCTGAGTGAAACCCCCAACCGCAGGGAAAAGTTGCAGCGTTGGAATTGAGTCTCGCTCCGTCCCCGTGTGCGGCTTTTGCAAGGCGCTGGGGCGGCCCGAGATTCCACTTTGGCCCACACAAAGGCCCCTGACTCTGCCCCTCTCTGCGATAACACGGGCGCGCACTGCCGAGGCACTCGGAGGAATCGCTCACTCCTTATCTGCGCGCGCAAACCAGGATATGAGGCCGGCCGTGGTTCCCTCTGAGTGAAACAGCGTCCAGCACGGAAAATCTCCACCGTTGGGATTAGTTCTCACTCCCTCCCGTGTGTGGTTTTCCCAGGGCGCTGGGGCTGCCCAGAGACTCTGCCCTCAGCCCACAGAAAGGCCTCTGACCCTGCCTCTCCGTGGGGCAACACGGGCACCCACTTCCGCGGCTTAGGAAGAAATCTCTCTTCCACTAACTGCGCACCGACCAGGAGACCGGGTAAAATGGCCGTTCCGCTTGTCTGTCTTTGTTTGGGTTTGGCGCGAGTGTTAGCTTGTATTGCCCGGGTTGCCACAGGATCAGATTTTCCTCGGCTTGGATCTCTGAGCCACAGCCTGGTTCGGCCGTTTTTGCTGCGGGGGCCTGGATCTATTCACCCCCTTTGCCCGCCTCAGTTTCTATATTCACAGTTACCAGAGAAAGCCGCCCTGTTTAGGTTAGTGAGGAAGGCGGAGCATTTCTTACTCCCTATTTCCTTCGGGGTTTGGTTATATATTTAGCCAATTTTTCACTCAATCATACCTTTGGGTGTATTGCGAAGAATCTGGAAGCTCCAAGTATAGGTTTTTCTGTTTCTGGTTGAAGATCTTGTTGAGTTTTGGGGGAGATTTATCGGTATCGCTTCCTACTCCGCCATTACTCTGACGTCATCTCAACTCTGGGTAGTTTTTAAGGCAAAGTTAGCCTGGAAATGCTAATCTATTTACATTAACTGAAGGGATTTAAATTACATTGTGGAAAAGGTGTTGCAAGTTGACCAGCTAAAACAGTGTTTTCCTTCTGAGGTAAATGAGCTGAAACAGATGGAAGGGGGAAAGAGAGCTTTCCTAGAGGCACCATGTCTGTGTGTCACCAGCTGTTGCTGAGAGATAATGTACAATGGCAAGTGATGTACAGGAGAAAATCCAAATGATGAGTCCTGTGCTTTGGACTGTTAGGAGAAAAGAGCCTCTCCTTGAGTCATTTTTATTGAGGTGGAGCCTAGAATTTACAATGCCAACATAAAATGATACACCTTATTTGAATGAAACATAAAACAGGGTTAAAAAATTACCTATTTTATTCTGCAGTGGGATTTAGTTAGAGCTGGATTCAAGCAAGAAGCCATGAGGAGAGTGGGTGGGTGGAACAGAGTAAAAGTGAAAACAGAACATATTGTTAATCATGATGTATATCCTAGAAACAGTTTTGTTATATTAGATTAATATTTGTTATTTTAAATGTTATTTAAATACACAGAGAAAAAAATGTAATTTTAAACCACACACACACACACACACACACACACACAAAAGTGCTTCTCACTGCTACTGACCACCAGTGGTTCACACTGAATACCAGTCTGAGTCTCAATTTCCTCTGTGAACAAGGGAGAATAATATCTACTGCACTGAATTTATATTTGATGTGGTGTGTGTACTTGACCTAGTGCTATACATGGTTAATGAGAGAAAGTACTTTGTTGGTATTTTTATTGTCATGGTCTCTGGAACCTCCAGATTCTGCTTCATCTTGATTGAGCTCAATTGTTACTGATCTGACAATTAAAAGAGGCATGGTTTTAGAAAAACTATGAGAGAATTAGTTGTGAAGGGGATGAGGGCCAATCTGTTATTAGTGTTCTTTTACTATAAATACCCTTTTAGAAGCAGAATAGTTCTATGTTAAAACATTTAATGTTTAAATATTACTTTACTGATATTGTATTTTTAAATTGCAACCATAGCAATAAGAAGTACATCAACAACAAACATTTATTGATATTTACTTTACACAAGATGGAAGTTGTATAGATATTTATATTTCAAGGAGTCTTTTATAAATTTTAACACATTAGTAGAATTTCTATATTATATCTTACTCTATATTCTTATAGATTATAGATTCTATACTTAATAGTAAAAATTTTAAACTATTTGGTCATCATCATACCTTGCTGGTTTGTAAATTGATGCAATACCTTTGAAAATTAATTTGGCAATTCATTGTGCTTTGTTGAATTAAAGATGCCATTGACCTTAACATGTAACTTTATCTCTCATAAAGAAAGAATTAAAACCTGCTGAATATTTTGACATTATTTCTTTCATTTATATAATTTATTTTATTTATTATTTTAATTTATGTTTACATAAATTCAAGTGTCCCACCAAATATATCTGCCCCCACCCCCTTATTCTCCCTCAGCCCCCCCTTTGCCCCCTCCCCCCAATG
The DNA here is from genome assembly GCF_036850765.1 of Saccopteryx bilineata. Classification (NCBI taxonomy): domain Eukaryota; kingdom Metazoa; phylum Chordata; class Mammalia; order Chiroptera; family Emballonuridae; genus Saccopteryx; species Saccopteryx bilineata. The sequence goes on along the minus strand of NC_089492.1, from coordinate 82,450,946 downwards.
CCTTCTCCCCTTCCCTCCAGAATTTGCTGTCCTGTGCTCTATAATGTTGTGTTATTTATATATAATTTTATCAATCTCTTGCCCTTCTCTGATCCCATCTTCTCTTCTACTTTCCCTCTGACTGCTTTCCCTCTGGTCCCTTTGATCCCGCCTCTGTCTCTATTCTGTTCCTCAGTTCACATTGTTCATTGGATTCCTCAAATCAGTGAGGTCATATGGTACATATTTTTCTTTCTCTGCCTGGCTTATTTTCTTAGCATAATAGTTTCCAAGTTCATCCATGTTGTCGCAAAAGGTAAGATTTCCTTCTTCCTAACGGCAGCATAGAATTCCATTGTGTATATGCACCACAACTTTTTAACCCACTCGTCCACTAACAGACACTTGGGCTGTTTCCAGGTTTTGGCTATTCTAAACAATGCTGCCATAAACATGGGGGTGCATTTCTTTTTTTGAATCAGTGATTTGGTATTCATAGGATATATTCCTAAAAGTGGGATAGTTGGGTCAAAGGGCAGTTCCATTTTTAATTTTTTGAGGAATCTCCATACTGTTTTCCACAGTGGCTGCACCAGTCTGCATTCCCACCAGCAGTGCAGGAGGGTTCCCTTTTCTCAAAATCCTCATCAGCACTTATTCTGTGTTGTTTTGTTGATGAGCGCTATTCTGACTGGTGTGAGGTAATATCTCATTGTGGTTTTAATTTGCATTTCTCTAATGATGAGTGATGTTGAACATTTTTTATATGCCTATTGGCCATCTGTATGTCCTCTTTGGAGAAGAGTCTATTCATTTCTTTTGCCCATTTTTTGATTGGATTGTTTATCTTCTTGGTGTTGAGTTTTACAAGTTCTTTATAAATTTTGGATACTAACCCCTTATCGGACATATTGGTGAATATATTCTCCCATTGTGTGGTTTGTCTTTTTATTTTGTTAATGGTGTTTTTTGCTCTGCAAAAGCTTTTTAGTTTGATATAGTCCCATTTGTTCATCTTGTCCTTTATTTCACCTGCCAGTGGAGATAATCAGCAAAAATATTGCTGCGAGAGATATCGGAGAATTTATTGCCTGTGTTTTCTTCCAAGATGCTTATGGTTTCACAACTTACATTTAAGTCTTTTATCCATTTTGAGATTACTTTTGTGAATGGTGTAAGTTGGTGATCCAGTTTCATTTTTTTGCAAGTACCTGTCCAATTTTCCCAACACCATTTGTTAAAGAGACTGTCTTTACTCCATTGTATGCTCTTACCTCCTTTGTCAAATATCAGTTGTCCATAAAGGTGTGGGTTTATTTCTGGGTTTCTGCTCTGTTCCATTGATCTGTATGCCTGTTCTTATGCCAGTACCAGGCTATTTGGAGTACAATGGCCTTGTAGTATAACTTGATATCAGGAAGTGTGATACCCCCCACTTTATTATTCTTTTTCAGGATTGCTGAGGCTATTCGTGTTCATTTTTGGTTCCATATAAATTTTTGGAATATTCTATATCTTTGAAGTATGTCATTGGTATTTTAATAGGAACTGCATTGAATTTATAAATTGTTTTGGGTAATATAGACATTTTAATGATGTTTATTCTTCCTAACCATGAGCACGCTATATGCTTCCATTTGTTTGTATCTTTCTCGATTTCCTTTAACAATGTTTTATAATTTTCCGAGTACAAGTCTTTAAACTCTTTGGTTGAATTTACTCCTAGATACTTTATTTTTTTTTGTTACAATAGTGAAGGGGATCGTTTTCTTAATTTCTTTTTCAGACAGTTCATTGTTGGTGTATAAAAATGCCACTGATTTCTGAATATTGATTTTATATCCTGCACCCTGCTGAATTCATTTATCAGGTCCAGTAGTTTTTTGACTGAGACTTTAGGGTTTTCTATGTACAGTATCTTATCATCAGCAAATAATGATAGTTTTACTTCTTCTTTTCCAATTTGGATGCCCTTTATCCCTTCTTCTTGTCTGATTGCTGTTGCTAGGACTTCTAGAACTATGTTGAATAACAGTGGTGAAAGGAGGCACACCTGCCTTGTTCCTGATCTTAAGAGGATTTCTTTTAATTTTTGCCCATTGATTATGATGTTTGCTTTGGGTTTGTCATAGATGGCCTTTATCATGTTGAGCTATGATCTTTGTATCTGCACTTTGCTGAGAGTTTTGATCATAAGTGGGTGCTGGATTTTATCAAATGCTTCTTCTGCATCTATTGATATTACCATGTGGTTTTTATCCTTTCTTTTGTTTATGTGTTGAATAACATTGATTGATTTGTGAATATTGTACCAGCCTTGTGTCCCCAGAATAAATCCCACTTGACCATGATGTATCATTTTTTCATGTATAGCTGGATTTGGTTTGCTAATATTTTGTTGAAAATTTTAGCATATAAGCTCATCAGGGATATTAGTCTATAATTTTCTTTCTTTGTAGTGTCTTTGCCTAGCCTTGGAATCAGAATTATGCTCACCTCATAAAAAGAACTTGGAAGTCTTCCCTCTTCTTGAATTTTTTGAAATAGCTTGAGAAGGATAGGAGTTAGTTCTTCTTTGAATATTTGGTAAAATTCGCTGGTGAAGCCATCTGGCCCAGGACTTTTGTTTGTTGGGAGTTTTTTGATAACTATGTTTCTATCTCATTTGATGAAATTGGTCTGTTTAGGTTTTCTGATTCTTCTATATTGATTTTTGAAAGATTGTATGTTTTTGCCTCTGCTGTGAGGAAACAGGGATACTGGAAGGTAGGCTTCCCCCTCGCTCCTCTAAGGAAGTGTTCAGTCTCTTCCAGCCCTGCTCTAGCCACCTATGACCTAACCTTGCCCAGAATGCTGGGGTTAGCCACTGAAGGCTGAAGGTGCCCAGGGCCATTGGCCCCATCTACAACATTGTGGACGAGCCTAGGGTATTTCTTCCAAGAAGCAGGTAAACTGATCTCATTCACACAAGGGCCACTTAACTATGTTTTGCCTGAATAGTCAGGTTTTTTATTCTTCCCTCGAAGATCTCTGTTGTGGGAGTTGATAGTCCTATTTTCTGCTGCTTTGCTTAATATATAGTGTTTCCTTTATCCCTCCTACCTCAATGCCCCACTCATATTTCAGGCTGGGACCTACTCCTAATTTAGAGCTTTCTTTCTCCCTTTTGCCAACTTCTATTATGAATCTACCTTTGCCACCCAGCTTAGTGTATCCCAAGGTTCTCTTTACCATGCCACAGTCGCAGAGCTCCAGGGAAAAGCAACCTGGTCTCATCTCTCCAGGCAGAGGAGAACAGAAGCTCCATATCCACGCATGCTGCAAATGGCTTTTCCAGTCTACCTGAATCATTACCAGCTAGAAGCAGCAGTCATTGGGACTTGGACATGCTGCAAAGTATAGAATGGTGACAACAATTCCAGTGCCATGAGGACTTTTCCTGGATGTGGACTTTTCCTGGACTCCTGCACCCTGTGACAGATCCTAACAGACTGAACTGTGGTTGGGTTGCATTTTTCAGGAATTTGGCATGGTGATGGGGCCAATTTGGACTTGGTGAACATGTTAAAGACACTACTCTTTTATGGATTCTTGCTGTATTGGCCAAGAGTTTGCTTAAAGGCTTTTAATCACTGTAAAAAAGAAAATAGAAGACTGGATAAAGAAGATGGGGCACATATACACCATGGTATACTATTCAGCTAGAAGAAATGATGACATCGGATCACTTACAGCAGAATGGTGGAATCTTGATAACATTATGCGGAGTGAAATAAGTGAATCAGAAAAAAACAAGAACTGCAGGATTCCATACATTGATGGGACATAAAAACGAGACTAAGAGACATGGACAGGCATGGGGTGGTTACAGGGGGTGGGGGGAGGGAAGGAGGAAGAGGGGAAAGGGGAGGGGGAGGGGTACAAAAAAAAAAGAAAGATTGTATGTTTCACAGAATTTGTCCATTTTGCCTAGGTTGTTTAATTTTATGGCATACAGTTCTTTATAGTATTTTCTTACAATCTTTTGTATTTCTGCTGTATCAGTTGTTGTTACTTCTCCTCTCTCATTTCTAATTTTATGTATTTGAGTCCTCTCTTTTTTTTTCTTGGTGAGTCTGGTTGAAGGTTCATTGATTTTATTTTCAAAGAACCAGCTCTTGGTTTCATTGATCCTCTATATTGTTTTTTTAGCCTCTATGTCATTTATTTCCACTCTGGTCTTCATTATTTCCTTCCTTCTAGTTCCTCAGGGTTTTACTTGCTGTTCTTTTTCTAGTTCTTTTATTTTTTATTTTTTATTTTTTTGTATTTTTCTGAAGCTGGAAACGGGGAGAGACAGTCAGACTCCCGCATGCGCCCGACCGGGATCCACCCGGCATGCCCACCAGGGGGCGATGCTCTGCCCATCTGGGGCGTTGCTCTGTTGCGACCAGAAGCATTCTAGCACCTGAGGCAGAGGCCATGGAGCCATCCTCAGCGCCCGGGTCATCTTTGCTCTAATGGAGCCTTGGCTGTGGGAGGGGAAGAGAGAGACAGAGAGGAAGGAGAGGGGGAGGGGTGGAGAAGCAGATGGGCGCTTTTCCTGTGTGCCCTAGCCGGGAATTGAACCCGGGACTCCTGCATACCAGGCCGATGTTCTACTGCTGAGCCAACCGGCCAGGGCTCTAGTTCTTTTAGATGCAGAGTTAAATTGTTTATTTGAGCTTTTTCTTAAGGTATGCTTCTAGTGCTATGAACTTCCCTCTCAAGACTGCTTTTGCTGTGTCTGTAAATTTTGAGTTGATGTATGTTTGTTTTCATTTGTTTCAAGGAAATTTTTTATTTCTTCCTTGATCTCATTGTTAACCCATTCGTTATTTAATACCATGCTATTTAGTTTCCAAGTGTTTGAGTGTTTTCTATTGTAGTTAATTTGTAGTTTCATGTCATTGTGATCCGAGAAGATGCTTGATGTGATTTCAGTCTTCTTAAATTTGTTGAGACTTGTTTTTTTGTCCTAGCATGTGGTCTATCCTAGAGAATGTACCATGAGCCCTTGAAAGGAATGTATATTCTGCTGCTTTATGGTAAAAGTTTCTGAAGATATCTATTAAATTCAGTTGATCTAGTGTGTCTTTTAAGTCTGATGTTTCTTTGTTAATTTTCTTTTTTGAGAATCTATCCAGTGATGTTAGTGAGGTATTGAAATCCCCTACTATTATAGTATTGCTGTTGATCTCGCCCTTTATGCCCATCAAAATCTGCTTTATATATTTAGGTGTTCCTATATTAGGTTCATAGATATTTATAATGGTTATGTCTTCCTGTTGGATTGCTCCCTTTATCATTATGTAGTGACCTTCCTTATCCCTTACTATAGCTTTTGTTTTAAAGTCTATTTTGTCTGATATAAGTATTGCTACCCCAGCTTTTTTTTTAATTTCCATTTGCATGAAATATTTTTTCCCATCTCTTTACTTTCATTCTATGTGTATCTTGTGTTTTGAGGTGTGTCTCGGTAGACAGTATATGTATGGGTTCTGTTTTCTTGTTCTTTTTTTACAGAAACAGAGAGCAAGTCAGAGAGATGGATATATAGGGACAGACCGATAAGAATAGAGAGAGATGAGAAGCATCAATCATTAGTTTTTCGTTCCAACATCTTAGTTGTTCATTGATTGCTTTCTCATATGTGCTATGACCGTGGGGCTACAGCAGACTGAGTAACCCCTTGCTCAATCCAGCATCCTTGTGTCCAAGCTGGTGAGCTTTGCTCAAACCAGATGAGCCCACGCTCAAGCTTGTGACCTTGGGGTCTCTGCATCTCAGTCCTATGCTCTATCTACTGCGCCACTGCCTGGTCAGGCTGGGTTCTGTTTTCTTATCCATGCAGCTACCCTATGTCTTTTGATTGGAGCATTTAATGTAATAACCTATATTTACATTTAAGGTTATTATTAATATGTAGTTGTTTATTGCCATTTTATTCTTTTAATCTACAGTTCTTTTTTTACTAGATTTTTCCCTCTTTGTTCTCTTTACAGCAGGCCCCTTAACATTTCTTGTAGCATTGGTTTAGTTGTAATGGATTTCTTTTTTTTTTTTTTCTTTTTTTTTTGTATTTTTCCGAAGGTGGAAACGAGGAGAGACAGTCAGACAGACTCCCGCATGCACCCGACCGGGATCCACCCTGCACACCCACCAGGGGGCGACGCTCTGCCCCTCCGAGGTGTCGTTCTGTTGCGACCAGAGCCACTCTAGCGCCTGGGGCAGAGGCCACGGAGCCGTCCCCAGCGCCTGGGCCATCTTTGCTCTAATGAAGCCTCGCTGCGGGAGGGGAAGAGAGAGACAGAGAGGAAGGAGAGGGGGAGGGGTAGAGAAGCAGATGGGCGCTTCTCCTGTGTGCCCTGGCCAGGAATTGAACCCGGGACCCCTTGCACGCCAGGCCAACACTCTACCACTGAGTCAACCGGCCAGGGCTGTAATGGATTTCTTGAGTATTGTTTTGTCTGGGAAGCTTTTTATTTCTTCTTCAATTTTAAATGATAACCTTGCTGGATAGAGAAGTCTTGGTTGTAGGCTCTTGTTTTGCATTACTTTGAATATTTCTTGCCTCTTAAGTTTCTGTTGAGAAATCAGATATCATCTTTATGGGGGTTCCTCTGTAGGTAATAGACTGCTTTTCTCTTACAGCTTTTAGTATTCTTTATCTCTTAATTTTTGTATTTTAATTATGATGTGTCTTGGTGTTGGCCTTTTTGGCTTCATCGTTAATGGAACTCTCTGTGCTTCTTGAACTTGTGTGACATTTTCCTTCATCAATTTAGGGGAGTTTTCAGCTATGATTTCTTCAATTAAATTCTTTATTCCTTGTTCCTTTTCTTCTTCTTCAGGAACCCCTATGATGCAGATATTTCCTCTTCATGTTCTCACAGAGCTCTCTTAGAGTTTCCTCAGACTTTTTTTTTTTCTTTTTACAGAGACAGAGAGAGAGAGCGAGAGTCAGAGAGAGGGATAGATATGGACAGACAGGAATGGAGAGAGATGAGAAGCATCAATCATCAGTTTTTTGTTGCAACCCCTTAGTTGTTCATTGATTGCTTTCTCATATGTGCCTTGACTGTGGGCCTTCAGCAGACCAAGTAACCCCTTGCTCGAGCCAGCGACCTTCCCATTTTGTCTGTGTATAAGAAGGGTATGGCCACAGGAGTCCAATGGGTGTGGTCTCTGTGTTCCCTAGGTGTAGTTTGTCTGCAGGTCTGCCATCCCCACTGTCCCCGCCTTCGGTGTTCGGGGACGGGCGTTGTAGGTGCTGGCTCACTGTGGCAGTCACTGTGGTTTCCGCCTCGCCTCTGCAGGTGGGACTGTGTTCATGTGCCAGGTTACAAGCCTTGGCTGGCCTCAGCCTTCGCCCCGCCCCACGGGTGGGCTGTGCTCGAGCACTGGGGCCTCAAGCCTCGGTCCCGCAGGTGGCACTGCACACCTGCGCTCAGCTGCAGGTCTCAGCTGGTTTCCCAGCTTTCGCCTTGCCTCTGAGGGCGAGACTGCAGGTGGGACTGCTCTCTCTTGCCTGGCCCACAGCCATGGGTCGGACTGCTTTTGTGTGCCTCTTCTGTTTCTGTGGCTGCCCTCAGCCTCTGCCCCGGCCAGGCGGGACTGTGCTCTCACCAGGCCTCAGTCACAGCCAGCCCCAGCTTCCGCCCCCATGGGCAGAACTGCGCTTGTGCCTGGGCCGCAGCCACTGCAGCCCCCAGCTTTTGCTCCCACCAATCGGACTGTGCTTCCACGTCCTAAGGCCGCCGCCCTCCGGCAAGCATTCAGCAGTATGGGGGGAGGGGCAATGCAGCTCAGACCTTAGCACTCAATACTGTATCCCTGATGGCTCCCTTCTTCTAAGCGACTCTGCTCTGAGTGTAGCTTCTGTTTGGCTGGTGACCTGCTTCCCTTTGCTGGTATTGTTGGCTCTAGGAAAAATATTCACTTTAGATTTGGGGAGTGACTCAGCCCAAGTGTTAGGTTGGTTATCACTCAAAGTGTTTCTCCCTGTGCCTCCTAGATTATACTTTCTTTCTGCTACTCCAGTCCTTTCATCTCTCCTTGTTCCCTGGAGTCCCGGGTGAGTGGTTGTGAAAGAGGTTTTCTGTGCAGTCCCTTTAAGAAGAATCCTGGGTTTGAGAAATCGGTCTCTTTCTGGCAAACAGTATCAGTATCCTGGCTTGTTTCACAACTACATACTGTCCATATGCCTCTTCTAGACTCTGGAGCTACAGGCTGAGGCTTTGTTCCTGGGGCCCAGGACCCGCCCCTCTCTTCTAAACTCACTTCCCATCGTGCAAGTCCTTCCGGGCTGCTGTTCACTTTTGGGAGCTGGGCAGCCTTTTCTGTGTTTCTGCTTTTCCTACCAGTCTCAGTGTGACTTCTTCAGTGTTCCTTGATTAAAGAATCCTCTTAGTTTAGTCCAAAGTTGGTTTTTCCAGATGATTGTTCTTAAAATTAATTTGTAATCCACTTTGTTTCTGGGAGGTGGAAGTTGGTATGTCCACCTACTCCATCGCCATCTTGCTGCCTGTTTTATTTTTAAATCAACAGAGAGAGAGAGACAGAGACAGACAGACAGACATGAAGGGAGAGAGATAAGAAGCATCAACTTGTAGATGCAGCATCTTAGTTATTCATTGATTGCTTCTCATATGTGCTTTGACCGGGGGGTGGGGGGAGTTAGGGGGCTCTACCTGAGTCTGTGATGCCTTGCTCAAAGCAACCTTGGGCTCAAGCCAGAGATCTTGATCTTCAAACCAGTGACCTTTGGGCTCAAGCCAGCTACCATGGGGTCAAGTCTATGACCCTACACTCTAGCCAGAGACCCTGCACATGAGTTGGTGAGCCAGTGCTCAAGCTGGTGATCTCAGGGTTTCAAACTTGGGTCCTCAGCATCCCAGGCTGATTCTCTATCCACTGCATAACCACCTGGTCAGACTATATAACATTTACTTAAAAACTTACTGAGTTAGGGCCCTGGCTGGTTGGCTCAGTGGTAGAGCGTTAACCCAGCGTGTGGATGTCCCGGGGTTTGATTCCAAGCCAGGGCATATAGGAGAAGTGCCCATCTGTTTCTCCACCTTTCCCGTTCTCCTTTCTCTCTATCTCTCTCTTCCCCTCCTACAGCCAAGGCTCCATTGGAGCAAGATTGGCCCGGTTGCTGAGGATGGCTCTAGAATGGCTCCAATTGCAATGGAGCAATGCCTCAGACAGGCAGAGCATCACCCCCTAGTGGGCATGCCAGGTGGATCCTGGTTGAGCACATGCAAGAGTCCGTCTCTTTGCCTCCCCGCTTCTCACTTCAGAAAAATACAAAAAAAAAAAAAAAACCAAAAAGCTGAGTTATTTTTTTTAACTTTCTTAGATTTGAAATTTTATTATTTACTAGCTGTACCCAGCCATGCATTGCTGTGGCTTAGTCTGGATAAATGGAAAAGAAAGAAAAGAGAAAGCACACTTTTCTAATATGTTTAATTTCACAATGCTTGTGGGTATACAATATTTTTTGTTGTTCAATTGTCTGTGCAGATATAGAGATTTTCTGGTTTGCTGACTCTAGAACACACACAACATATAATTGTCCATGTGAGAAGCAATCCGTGTCTAGATCTAAACTGCACAATTCTAAAGATTGGCCCTGAGCTTTGTTGATGGTGATTGCAAACGCCAACAAATTGGGAACTGCAATCTCTTAAATTGAAATGGCATATCCATTGGAATCATAGGAATGCGAGGAATGAGGACATCTTCACCTTTGAAAGGTCCTGTCAAGATTGTTGCTTCTACGACGTTGCTCATTAATTTTTTTGCTGCCAGCCATGTGCCGTTGCAAAGCTTTGGCTGGTTGATATTTCACAACATGATAATTGGCTCACAGATTTTTAATTGCAGTACCGTGCAGTGGCATCCCTGAGAGATCTAGTGAATTCAAAAATTCTGTTGGATAATTAACCGCTTCATCTGCTTCCACAATAGTGTCGACATACTTGTATGTGACTGCCTCATTTTGAATGTTAGACTGAATAATATTAAGTTCTTAGACATCTTTGTTCTTGGCCGCAAGAATAGCTCGTTCACTCAGCCAATTGTGATTCTTATAATTGGTTTGAATATTGGGAAATACTTTTTCAACCAATTCTTCTTTTGTTGTCACTAAATTGCAGAAGTTATGAGGCAATGAAATTTGTTCTGAGGTCAGATCAACCGGCACCTTTCCGTTCCCAGTTTTCAGCAATTGTTGTGAGAATATCTCAGCTGATCGATCATTTTGCAGCTGGACAGGCATATTTGTAGTTAATTTTAACATCTTTACATGTCTTCACAAAGGAGACTATTTCAGGCAAGCATTTATTTTATCTGCTGGTGTCGATTGAGGAATTCAAGGTAATGTTTGACTGAAATCTCCTGCAAGCAATATTAATGCATTCCCAAATGGTCTGATGTTTCCACGCAAATCTTGCAATGATCGATCAAGAGCCTTGAGTGATTTTTTGTGCACCATTGTGCATTCATCCCAAACAATAAGTTTGCATTTCTGCAATTCTTTTCCCATGCCAGATGCTTTGGAAATGTTCCCATGCCGGATACTTTTCCCATGCCAGATGCTTTGGAAACATGGGAGTTTCAATGAATTCATGATCAATGGCAATTTCAAAGCAGAATGAGCAGTTCTTCCACCTGGTAGCAATGTTACAGCTGTTCCGGACGACGCAAGAGCTAAGGCTATGTCATTTTGGGATCAAATTGCTGCCAGAATCAATCTAATTAGGAACATTTTACCAGTTCCTTCTGGCGCATCTAAGAAGATTTCTCTAACCCTGTTATTGACAGTTTGCATTATTTGATCGTAACTGCTTTTTTGCTCAAGCGTTAGGTTAGGAATATTTGATTGCACATACAACAAAAGATCACCCATGTTGTAATTTTGTTCATGATGCAATTCTACATCGAATGAAGCAGCAGCAGATCGATTTGGTGATGGCATTCCCAATTAATTGAGAACTTTGTTCACGATTTCTAAGCACAAATCTTCAATCCTTATCAATGCTTCGTTGTAGATTTCTGCTTTGAATCCATGTTCATATTTGAATTTTCCTTGTGTATTTGACAGAAGATATCTTCAGCCATGTGCAATTTATATTTCTCCCATAACATTGAAATGGAGGCCCTGGCCGGTTGGCTCAGTGGTAGAGCGTTGGCCTGGCATGCAGGAGTCCCGGGCTCAATTCCCGGCCAGGGCACACAGGAGAAGTGCCCATCTGCTTCTCCACCCCTCCACCTCTCCTTCCTCTCTGTCTCTTCCCCTTCCGCAGCCAGGCTCCATTGGAGCAAAGTTGACCCGGGCGCTGAGGATGGCTCTGTGACCTCTGCCTCAGGTGCTAGGATGGCTCTGGTTGCAACAGAGTGACACCCCAGATGGGCAGAGCATTGCCCCCTGGTGGGCATGCCGGGTGGATCCTGGTCGGGTGCATGCGGGAGTCTGTCTGACTGCCTCCCCATTTCCAACTTCAGAAAAATACAAAAAGAAAAAAAAGAAAAAAAAGAAATGGAATCATAAAATATTTAGTATAGCGTGTGTTGCTTTTGTGTCCAACAGATGGTGCTGTTTTTCAAAAACATGTTTTTACCTGTTACAGGTGTGACATCTACATAATAGTAGGTATATAAAAATGCACATATTCTAATGCAACATTTCAAAATTTCAAAGCAACTGGTGAAGAACTTTCAGAGATTTAAGATTTTGAGCAAACGAACATTTATATTTTTATTTATATAGATGATTCTTGTGAACGTATGAAAAGGAAAATGTGAGAAAGCTTCTTTATATTCAGAGTTCAGCTCCTCCATGTCATTCTTTCACTGGGAGTGATGTCCATGCTTTTTTACATAATTTTGCCCTCTGTGCCATAAAGGGTAAAATGTTATATCTTCCTTCAGTGTGAGCTCCACATAGTTAAAATCTATTTTGTAAATTTTGAAACCTGTATTTTCTTCATCTCACCAGAAGATATTAATTAAAAGGTTTTTGAGAATGACCAGGAGCCTCCATCCTTCTTCAGATGGTCGCTAGCAGTCTTGCTGACTGAACTAGTGAGTGTCCCTGTGATCCAGCTGTTGCATCACTTTACTTGTTCACTGATTGCTTCTCACATGTGCTTTGACTGGGAAGCTCAGGCTGAGCCAATGACCCCTTGCTCCAGCCAGCAACCTTTGGGCTCAAGCCAGAGACCTTGGGCTTCAAACCAGAAACTATGGGATCATATTGATGATCCCATGCTCAAACTGGTAACCCTGCTCTCAAGTTGGTGAGTCTGCACTCAAGCCAAATGAGCCTGTGCTCAAACTACCAACCTTGGGGTTTTGAACCTGGGACCTCAGCATCCCTGGTTGATTCTCAATCCACTGCACCACCATAGATCAGGCTTTCCATTTTATATTTTAGGCTTACACATTTTCTAAAAATATATACTACTTTCATTATTTTTTTTTTTGTATTTTTCTGAAGTTGGAAACGGAGGCAGTCAGACTCCCGCATGCGCCCGACTAGGATCCACCCAGCATGCCCACCAGGGGGCGATGTTCTGCCCATCTGGGGTGTTGCTCTGTTGCAACCAGAGCCATCCTAGCACCTGAGGCAGAGGTCACAGAGCCATCCTCAGCGCCCGGGCCAACTTTGCTCCAATGGAGCCTTGGCTGCAGGAGGGGAAGAGAGAGACAGAGAGGAAGGAGAGGTGGAGGGGTGGAGAAGCAGATGGGCACTTCTCCTGTGTGCCCTGGCCGGGAATTGAACCCGGGACTCCTGCACGCCAGGCCGACGCTCTACCACTGAGCCACCGGCCAGGGCCTACTACTTTCATTATTGATTTAATATTGTTTGTTTTATTTTTATTTAATTAAAATCATAATCCCCTATTATATAAAAATAGTTTTAACTGCTAGATTTTTTTTGTTATTACATGAAGGCATTTTAGTGATTTTGAAACCCTGTAAATAGAAAAATGTTTGTCAGAATGTATCATATGTCCATTCCTTTCCAAGATCTTCAGTTGACCACAAAGTGCAATTCTTTCAGAAACTCAGAATGTAACATTTCAGTCTGAAAGCACCCTTGCAAATTGATTCATTCAGCTGCCTATTTAGTTCCAAGCATTTGTCTATATGGATGTAGGACTAGCAAACAGGTATCACTAAAGTATCACCTGCCTAGTCTAGAGAATGCATGAACAATAACAGACTTATCCCACATAATCTTGCTTTAACTTTCCTATGACATTTTCATTATCATCTTCCCTGTTCATTCCTGTTATTTTTTACAGAAATGACAATCAGGTATTTATACAATCCTGATTTCAAATTTGTTCTTTTATCCTCTTAAATACATTCATTTCATTTTGTGGCCTGAAAATTCCAAATCCCAAAGTCATTGAAAAGGAAAGGAGTATGAGGTTTGTTTCTGAATCCAGATAGGTAATTACCTATCCTGAGCTTTGGGAACAAGGATTATCAGAATGTTAGCAATGTTCCTATCCAATACAAGTATAGAAATACATTCCAAAGTTTAAGAAACTTTTTTTTTATTCATACTCTGTATTATTCACATGGATGTTGCTTCCCATAGTGTGTGAATTAAACAGTAGTTACTTTCATTCAGTTAAGAAAAGTGTGCTGATATCAGTGTTGTATTAGGATATGGAATCACACGGTAGTTTATTTTCTCAGTCCTAGTTAGGTGATATCAGGGAGGTTATTTAAATTCTCCAAAGCTTGGTTCTACCGGTTATAAAATGGATACAATTGTTGTAAAGTACTCAATCCACAATTATGCAGGTTTTCATAGAGGCACATAGTCCAAATAAGTTTTTGAAAAGTTTTATTAAAGGAGGAAATTTATTAAATATGCCAGCCGCATATATCTTACATGGCACAGATCCAAAGTCCCAAATCGTGTGTGTCATTAATATTCTAGGGGTTGGTTATATACCATTAATTATACATGGTTGAGGAAGTAACCTGACATCACAGTGTAAACCTATACCTTTTGTTTAGAGATACATGCATTAACTACATGCTTTCAGGAGGGGAGAGGTAGTTTCCATGGGAACAAATGCCTGTAAATGGTCCATTAGTATAAGAAAAGGTTTAATTTAATCTTTTTTTCTCCCTACACCTGGCTAACTATTCACCCATTTCCCTATAGGTATGGGGGAAGATCAGAGAATCCAAGTCTCCTTTCTCTTTCTGCATTTACAACACAATGTCATTGGCTATCTTGGATTTATGCTAATTATACAAGTACAGAGATCATTTACAAAATCTCTCTGTACGCATAGCCCAAATTAATAAAATGTTCTTTAAGCTCCTTAAAATATTAATATTAATTCTGTAGCCTTTGGTACCTTACAACAATCCCCACTGGTTCTGTTTCCTAAGTCAAATTCTTGACTTGGTTTACTGATGAGCATAAGGCTGTTTAGGAATATTAACATATAACATGTAACATATTTAACAGCATTAATAGCAATACAGTTCATTAAAGAAGCAAATATTATTGATTGATTTCCTAAAAACTGCACAAACCTTTTGCAATTTACATAAAATTAACTGGTTTTTATAACAATTTACTTTTAGTCAGAACCTTTAATTTAAAACCTTTAACTTTTAGTGGCAATTAAGTTGATTTTCTTTTTACCCTAGCTTCCCTTTTCCCAAAGTCTGATTAAAAAGAGTCCTTAGTTTCTTCATACATTCACCGTATATAGACCAACCAGCTTCCTGTTTGTGGTTGGAGTAAGACATGCCTTCTATTTTGGCAGCAGTGGGAGATGTCAGGATCAGGGTGTGTGCACCTGTCCACATGGGAGTCAGTCCTAGGGTGATGTACTTGATTTTCTAATAACGCTGGAAGCACCTCTTGGACAGTCTTTTGAACAGCTTGCTGAGTAACCTGTAAATTCTGCAAGTACTTAAGGAAGGGATGGTTATGTTTCTTTTACTATATGATTTATGTAATTAACTTGCCCTGAACCTTTGGGTACCTGCGGGTACGATGTAACTTTTAATTAGCTTCTAATTAATATTGAGTTCCTTTCCTACTAGCTTTGAGACTGTGGACATGAATGCAGGTCCAATACTAGAATGGACAAGCTAAACCTGGAAAAAACCATAATAGCAATTTCCTAATAATTGTCAATTATTTTATAAAGTCTATTTTTAAATATTTACCCGAGAAAATTCTATTTTTCCCTGTTTTAAATCTTTTCTAGCCTGACCTGTGGTGGCGCAGTGGATAAAGCGTCGACCTGGAAATGCTGAGGTCGCTGGTTCGAAACCCTGGGCTTGCCTGCTCAAGGCACATATGGGAGTTGATGCTTCCAGCTCCTCCCCCTGTCTCTCTCTCCTCTTTCTCTGTCTCCTTCTCTCTCCTCTCTAAAATGAATAAATAATAAAAAAAAATAAAAATAAAATAAAATAAATCTTTTCTAATTGGTTTCAAATAAACCTTTGGCAATAAGGGTCCCAAAACCCCACTGGTTCTGGGTGGCATCTATTCATTTGAATTACTATGTTCCAATTTTGAGGTAGACTGGAAAAATATACAATTAACAATAAAATTCAAATAGCTAGAAAAAAATTCAAATAGCTAATGTTAACAAATACTATTACAAGCATCTTAATACAATAAAATGACTAAAGCCCACTAGATTGTTAAACAAACATAAAATTCTAACTAATATAACAGGATTTAAAATAAAATCCTACAGTCACAAATGTTCTTAACATGTTAACATAATTTCACTAAATCTGTGTTGACACTATTGCTGTTTTATATTATTCACAAATGTAACCTAATTTCTATTTCAGTCTGAGAAATGTCCTAAAGAGCAGGAGTTACACACATTCAGGAAAAGTCCACAGGGTACTGGAATCGTGGTCACATTTCTACACTTTGCAGCTAGAGTTTAAGCCCTCATGGTCACTGCTTCTAACTGGAATTAGGAGCAGGTCCCAACCTAAAATAGGCATGAGGCATTGAGACAAGAGGAATAAAGGAGACATTATACATTAAATAAAGCAATAGAAAATAAGACTATCAACACCCACAACAGAGATCTTCGAGGGATAAATAAAACTAAAATATTCAGGCAAGGCATAGTAAATGGCCCTCGTGTTTACAAGAAATGAGATCAGTTTACTTGCTACTTAGAATAAATACCTTAGGCTCATAAACGGTATTGTGAGATGGGGCCAATTTTTATTTCTTCAATGGCAAATCCCAGCTGGCTGGGCAAGGTCAGGTCACAGGTAGCTGGAAAGGGCTGGAAGAGACTGAACCCTCCCTCTGTGGAGCAAGGTGGCAGCTTACCTTCTTATGTCCTTTTTTTTCCACAGCAAAGACATGTCCCCTGGTGGGGCCGAGAAGCCTGGTAGGCCTCAGCTCAATGACCTTTCTTTCCACTCTTGACGCAAGGCCCTGATGGAATCCTATGAAGCTCCTTTGGGGCGCTGGAGCCTTTTAAGGGTATATGCCGAGAGCTGGTATTTTCCTGATCTCTTCTGGGCCTTATTTGCCTTTTCTATCTCCTTTCTTGGTTATTATAGACCTTAAAAGCCATGTTCAGAGATCTCGCTGAGGGGCTTGAGAGCCCTTTTCTGTCTATATAAACTTTTGGAAGAAGACAAAAGACAGCATTATTAGCTGGACTAAATCAAGAAAAACAGGTTTTGGTGCTTTCTTTAGAATTCCAGAGTCTCTTTGCTGCTTATTAATTCAGTACATTAGCATTCAAAAGAAATTTTAACAAAAGCATGATAAAATAGATTTGCAGGAGTTCCAGGATATGACTTCTTTGTTTTATATTACCTAATATTGTTTTAAAATGATAGTAAACTAAATATTATATAGTATAAAAAGACATTGTTAACAACTTCTAATATTTAAACTAAGATTCTAATATTACAGGGCTATAAAACAGCAAATAAAGAATTAACAAAAAGGCCTTTAAAATAACACATACATTTTAGCATGGAAAATACTTTTTTTTTTTCTTTTTTACACAACAGTGGGGGAACAATAAGTCATTATTCTTTACCCAGTGGTAGGAAAACCCATTAGTTAATAGAGCCAATTACTAACAGTATAATAGCTGAATTTTCTTTTAAGAGCCAAATTTTAAATTTAAACTGTATAAATTAAATATAAAGTGCCTACACTTGGCACTTTGTTGGAGAGCTATACTAAGAGGGCAAAAAGGCCTTCTGTAGCCTGTGAGCTGTTTGCAAATGGCAGTTTGCCAACCAGAGTTCTTAGGAGAGGGGAAAAGGAAGAGACATTCGACATGTTTGACCCTCTTTGCACAACTCGAGGGCTGACTTGAACCCTAGCCTGGCCAAGCGGCGAGGTTCCAGGCTCAGTCCCAAAGTGGCACTCTCTCAGAACTTCTGTTCCCTTCTCTTTTGCCGCTGGATTAGGGACACGGTTGCCATGCGAGAGGTGGCACAGACGGGCCGGCGTTTGGACCTAGTATTTCCAAAAGCCACGCTGACTTTTATTTCCTCCCCTGGCAGCTGTTTAGCTTTATTTCTTACAATAAAAGCAGCAAATAAAATAGAATTTTTATAAATTTACCTTCCTAAGGATGAGCCGCTTTTAGCCTATTGAGGTTTCCGCAATTCCCTGAAAATTCTTTTTACAGTTTTTATTATTATGGTTAATGTTGTGGGTCTTCCTTATGAACTCCATGTCTTCTTCTACGTAACTGAGAGACTTGGAGGAGATTCTACCACCACCTTGGCCCGCAAGAGAGTTTTAGAACCTTTTCCCTTATTTTTACACCAGTGGAGGACGACAAGCCATCATCCCCAACCCACGGCGAACTTATTTTTAATTCTATTCCCTATAATCCTATTTTCCATGTTTTTTAGTACTCCTTCTGGAGTTGCAATTTAATTTAAGAAACCGCCAATTAACTAGCAAGGTCCACACCTACAGTTTGTTCATTTCTAAATTCTTTTACTCTTTTTTAAGATTTTTTTTTAAAGCAAAGTTCTAATTTTTAATACTATTTCTACTCTGTATTTTCCAAATGGGCAAAACCTCCTTTGGTCCACAGGTGGACATTTGAAACCAATTTTTATTCTATATTTTAGTTATTTTATTCTTTCTCTATTGCTCTATTTTACTTATTTTATTCTTTCTCTATTCCTGTCGCTCCACACACAGCAGGCTGAATCCTAGCCTAACCGTGCGCCTGGAGGAGGTGGGCTGTTTATTGTTTGCCTGCCGCTCAGGTGCAGTGCGGGCAGAGACGGGGACTGCAGAGAGGTGAGAGACTATGCTTATGTCTGCCTCTCCTGGGCGGCAGCCCCACCTTCTCACTCCACGCACCACACTGCCCAGGTTGGTTTTTCTCTCACTCAAACTGCATACTTGCTAGTCCTTCAGCTTTAGAGGATGGAGGAACACTTGTAATTTGTGGGCTCCGCTTTTCTCTCTTTCCCATGGCTGCTTGTAATATGGGACATTTAATTTTCCAATGTCCATTTTCCTTACAGTATGCGCATTGATTCTTTTCTAGCTTAGTCCTATTCTTTTTTGAATTTTTTCTTTTTCCTTTATTTTCATTTCTTTTTTAACAAAATTTACATTAATTTCCTCATAATCATTCTCAAGGGCAGCTATGTCCTCATGTGCCTCGGAGAATTCTCCTTCCTCTTCCGAGGGTCCCTTATCCTTAGAAGAGTTTGTCCCTTGGAATGCTGCTACTATTGCTTTAGTTATTCTTTTTTCCTGTGTTTTTTTTTTTTTTTTTTAATTTTTTTAATTTTTCTTTTTTTTTTCTTTTTTTTTTTTTTCTGAAGCTGGAAATGGGGAGAGACAGTCAGACAGACTCCCGCATGCGCCCGACCGGGATCCACCCGGCACGCCCACCAGGGGCGATGCTCTGCCCACCAGGGGGTGATAATCTGCCCATCCTGGGCGTCGCCATGTTGCGACCAGAGCCACTCTAGCGCCTGGGGCAGAGGCCACAGAGCCATCCCCAGCGCCCGGGCCATCTTTGCTCCAATGGAGCCTTGGCTGCGGGAGGGGAAGAGAGAGGCAGAGAGGAAAGCGCGGCGGAGGGGTGGAGAAGCAAATGGGCGCTTCTCCTGTGTGCCCTGGCCGGGAATCGAACCCGGGTCCTTCGCACGATAGGTCGACGCTCTACCGCTGAGCCAACCGGCCAGGGCCTTTTTTCCTGTTTTTGACTCAAATTTTGCACGACCAAGAAGACCTGGCACCTGCTTTGTATCGAGCATGTTTTAAGCCACTGTGGTGGATTCATTATTAAATTAGCCACCAATCAATGTATGGAAACTGATCGGGACAACCTGGGTTCCCAATTACTATATTCCAGACTGTCCTTATTATCCAGGGATTAGAATTTCTGGTTGTTATTACTTATTACAAAACTGAAAGTTGTTTCAGGAGAATCTAAGAATTAGTGTACCAATAAAAACAAAAAGATAAGACAGATAATTAACTAGCACCCAGAGTAAAAGATGTTTGATTATAGGGATATTAATTATTACATAAGACAAGGGGAATAAGCCAACTGAAGAGAATGGTGTGTTTTTTTCCAGAGAAGAAGCTGACAGGGCACCCGAATCTAATTTGAGAACAAAGAGAAGACAATGATTCTCCACTTACGATTGCTTTTTAGTCAGAAGTTTCCAGTTTTAACACAAAAGACCAAAGCCAGGCTTTAAAACAGAAACATTTTAGACATTAAACAAAGGACTTATACACGAGCATGCTTTCATAGACGAGGGAAGGACTTCCCTCGTGGCCTCTTAGGTGTAATGCAGGCCGCGTCCTGCAATGACTTTAGACTTTAAACCCAGGATTTTTTTTTTTTAGACAAAAGTAAGGAGAACAAAGAAGAATGAGATCTCAATAAATACAAAGGTGTCTCAAATTAGGTTTTCTTTGAGAGCATAACAACTAGCTGCCTCTGGAAGTACAGGGTCTCTACTCAGTCCCCTTTAATTATCTTGAGCAAACACAAAATTGTGATAGAAGCTGATGGACCTGGTCACTTCAGCTTCTACTAATCGTCTTTCCAGAGTACATCTAAATGCAACCCAGAGAATCCTATTTAAGACCGACGAATCTCCTACTGACGTCTCGGTCTTTGGAGAGTCCACAATGGGACTAGATTCAACTCAGTAATGCTGGAAAGCTGGCTTTACCTACGTACTTCCGAAGTTACAACTCAGCGATGCAGAAACTGTTTCACCCACACACCTCTGGAGTTACAACTCAGTGAAAGGAACGGCTTTGCTTTACCTACAAAATTCTAGAGCTACAACTTAGCAAAACAAAAGATTTACCTCACCTACAATTTTTCGGAGTTTCAGCTCAGCAAAGCAGCTTTGAAGGCCCCACTTACATCACTGGAGTCACAACTCCGGAGTCACAACTCAGTGAAGCCCCTAAATTACCTACATTCTAGACCCAAAGAAATTTGACCAGTACCAGTCTCAGACAGAAAAATGAAAGCAAGAGTTCAGAGGAAAACTAGACAATTCAGTAAAGCAAAAAGAGTTGCCTTACTTACCTCCTTGATTTCTCTGCCAAATTATCCAAATTGTCGAGTTTTGGAACCGAGAGGCCTCTACCGGGGAACTGTCCTGACCCCACAGGAAGACCAGGAGCCCTAGAAGTCTCAGCTGGTACGCCTCTCCTCGACTTTCAAGTGGGCCCAGGCAGCTCCCCGAGAGTCTGTCCAATTCGGGGTGCCTCTAACCGGTGACGTGAAACACCATATGCCCCACGTGGGCGCCAAATGTTGTAAGGTACCCAATCCACAATTCTGTGTAGGTAGAGCGCAGAGTGCGTTCATAGCAGTGCGTTCATGCTGTGAGAACACTCCAGCACCTGAAACCCTCCTAGGCACACCCAGGAGGAAGCTCGCCCTCTGTAAGGAAGTAACTCAGTGCCAACCAGGCAGCTCCCTGACCTTTTTAGCCATTGGCTGTGAAGGACACGCTGTAACACCCTATAGGCTAAACCTGTGTATATAAACTAGCTTACTTCCTGAATAAATCGGATCTGCATCTCCAGAGATCCGAGATACAGAACCTGGTCTCTGAAGTCGGGTCTCTGTGTCTCCACTCTGTGTCTCTGTCGTCCTCACCCCCAGTGGGTCTTGTCCACAATTCTGTGGGTTTTCATAGAGCACATACTCCAAATAAATTTTTGAAAAGTTTTATTAAAGGAGAAAATTTATTAAATATGCTGGCTGCATATATCTTACATGGGACAGTTCTAAAGTCCCAAATTGTGTGTGTCATTAATATTCTAGGGGTTGGTTATATACCATTAATTATACATGGCCAAGGAAATAACCTGATATCATGGTGTAAGCCTATATACCTTCTGTTTAGAGAGACATATATTAACTACATGCTTTTAGGAGGGAAGAGGTAGTTTCCATGGGAACAAATGCCTGTAAATGGTTTATTAATATAAGAAAAGGTTTAATTTAATCTTTTTTTCTCCCTACACCTGGCTAGCTATTCACCCATTTCCCCAGGTATGGGGGAAGGTCAGAGAATCCAAGTCTCCTTTCTCTTTCTGCATTTATAACACAATATCATCGGCCATCTTGGTTTTATGCTAATTATACAAGTACAGAGATCATTTACAAAATCTCTCTGTATGCATAGCCCAAATTAATAGAATGTTCTTTAAGCTTCCTAAAATATTAATATTAATTCTGTAGCCTTTAGTACCTTACAACACAATGATAATATTTACCAGAGGAAATAGCAGGCCTTTGGGTGGATCACTATAATTTGCCTCAACAACACCTTGATCAAGCATCTTATCAGTTGATAGTCTTTTGTTATGCTACCTCTGATCTAGAAATTCCACAAGATGCAATCCTTACTGGCTTTGTGAGAATCTTCACAGGGTGCTGTATTAGAAAAGAGACACCTGCCTTATGAGTAAGATAAAAGTTTCCAAACTAGTTTTGCCAGGATAATGCTTGAGAGCACCCTGTGTGCTGTTGTAGGTGCAGACATTGTGAGGTCAGAGACTTCTGAAAGTGGTGGTCAAGGCATTGTCTTGACTCTAGAACAAGGTGGGAGAAGCTGCATCTTCCATAACTTAACATGTATTATTGCCTTTAAATCTGTCAGATTACAACCCTTTTATAGTTAACCTTTGGATATTGATTTTATGGTGTGAAATTTGGTCTTTTGTGTCATTGAACATAAAATATATTGTGCAGTTTTCTTTGCAGTAAGTACTGTCATTACACAAACTTTCAGACTAAATTTCTTTCCATTTTAACTTGTGTTTACCTTTGATGGGAATACAAGTTCTTCCCAAATGTTTCACTGCCAACAGCAGAGTGAAAAGAACAGCCTTGAACAAACTGCTGTTGAATAAACTCTGTATTTGGTCATAATGAGTATCACAAGTCTGTTGTCTCTCAGTTTATTAGATAAGCCACTTGAAGCCATGCCTTACTCAAGTCAAATCATTCCTAGTAAAAGATATAAGGGGAAAATAATATTTGTTTTACAAAATAGTTTTAAATTTTTATTAGCTGACCATTGACAGTGACTTCTGGGTTTACATGAATCCCCTGTAATTTCAAAGGTTTCATGACTCACCCCTCCTCTGCCAAAAAAAGAAAAAAAAATTAAGCAATAAGTTCCCTCTGAATAACGGCCCTGTGTAACTCTGGGAATCTATTTTCCAAGTCAGCAGAATCAAGGGCAGTTATCTGGAATAATGCTGAAGTGTTGGCAACCTGAACCATGAGTCCTGGCCAGACTTCAGACTCTGATTATAACAAAGACAAAGCAACTAGTGGGCATTCCATTCCTGGTGGAACTGAGCCAGCTCATGACCCTTCCCCAGCTGTGCGAGAGTTAGATACTTTCTGCTCAGCTGTTAGGAAACAAAGAAAGGTTCTACTTTGTGAAAACTAGCTTGAGGTTTTTTATTTGTTTGGTTTTTTTGCAGGACTTTTGTTGATTGAGAAAAACTAAAAATTTTCAAAGTGCTTTTTTTTTTTTTAATTTTATTTTTTTAATGGGGTGACATCAATAAATCAGGATACATATATTCAAAGATAACAAGTCCAGGTTATCTTGTCGTTCAATTATGTTGCATACCCACCACCCAAAGTCAGATTGTCCTCTGTCACCTTCTATCTTGTTTTCTTTATGCCCCTCCCCACCCCCTATCCCTCTCCCATTCCCCCCTCTCCCCCGTAACCACCACACTCTTATCAATGTCTCTTAGTTTCACTTTTATGTCCCACCTACATATGGAATAATACAGTTCCTGTTTTTTTCTGATTTACTTATTTCGCTTCGTATCATGTTATCAAGATCCCACCATTTTGCTGTAAATGTTCCGATGTCATCATTTCTTATGGCTGAGTAGTATTCCATAGTGTATATGTGCCACATCTTCTTTATCCAGTCATCTATTGCTGGGCTTTTTGGTTGTTTCCATGTCCTGGCCACTGTGAACAATGCTGCAATAAACATGGGGCTGCATGTGTCTTTACGTATCAATGTTTCTGAGTTTTGGGGATATATACCCAGTAGAGGGATTGCTGGGTCATAAGGTAGTTCTATTTTCAGTTTTTT
The DNA here is from genome assembly GCF_036850765.1 of Saccopteryx bilineata. Classification (NCBI taxonomy): domain Eukaryota; kingdom Metazoa; phylum Chordata; class Mammalia; order Chiroptera; family Emballonuridae; genus Saccopteryx; species Saccopteryx bilineata. The sequence goes on along the minus strand of NC_089492.1, from coordinate 82,427,294 downwards.
GAGGAACCACCATACTTTCTTCCATAATGATTGTACTACTTTACATTCCCACCAACAGTGTATGAGGGTTCCTTTTTCTCCACAGCCTCTCCAACATTTGCTATTACCTGACTTGCTAATAACAGCTAATCGAACAGGTGTGAGGTGGTATCTCATTGCCGTTTTGATTTGCATTTCTCTAATAGCTAAAGAAGATGAGCATCTTTTCATATATCTGTTGGTCATTTGTATTTCTTCCTGGGAGAAGTGTCTATTCATATCCTCTTCCCATTTTTTTATTGGATTGTTTGTTTGTTTGTTGTTGAGTTTTATGAGTTCTTTGTATATTTTGGATATTAGGCCCTTATCTGAGCTGTTGTTTGAAAAAATCATTTCCCATTTAGTTGGCTTTCTGTTTATTTTGTTATCAGTTTCTCTTGCTGAGCAAAAACTTCTTAGTCTGATGTAGTCCCATTCATTAATTTTTGCCTTCACTTCTCTTGCCATTGGAGTCAAATTCATAAAATGCTCTTTAAAGGATAAAATTCACCAACATGACATGTAAACTTCCCAGCAGACCAAATGTGTTTTGTGAGCCAAAGGGATTAAGGGGTTGTACTTGGGATCTGAATAAAGGTCATTCTTGATACTGAAAAAAAAAAAAAAAAAAAAAAAAGAAAGCAGTCAATAAACAATAAAAGTGCTACAATTATAAGTTGATGCTTCTCATTTCTTTCCCTTCCTATCTGTTTGCTTCTCTCTCTGTCACAGACACACACTAAAAAAAATAAATAAAATAAAAAAATAGGCCAATATTTCTAAGAATATGACACAATAAAAGTGATTTAAAATTTTTCTTATGTTTAATTTTGGAAAATTTGGCATTTAAAATTAAGATTGGTAAAAATGACCAATTTTTGTTACTGTAGCACACAAATATAAGATGATAATTTATGCCTTTAAATTTTTAAAGCCGCCTGACCAGGCGGTGGCACAGTGGATAGAGCGTCGGACTGGGATGCAGAAGACCCGGGTTCGAGACCCTGAGGTCGCCAGCTGGATCGCGGGCTCATCTGGTTTGAGCAAAATTCCACCAGCTTGAGCCCAAGGTCACTGGCTCCAGCAAGGGGTTACTCAGGCTGCTGAAGGCCCGCGGTCAAGGCACATATGAGAAAGCAATCAATGAACAACTAAGGTGTTGCAACGCGCAATGAAAAACTAATGATTGATGCTTCTCATCTCTCTCCATTCCTGTCTGTCTGTCCCTGTCTATCCCTCTCTCTGACTCTCTCTCTGTCTCTGTAAAAAATAAATTAATTAAATTTTTAAAGCCCTTGCACAGCTGTCATGTCATCCTCTCTACAAATTCAAAGGAATTATTTTTCTTTATTTTATTTTTTTGTGTGTGTATGACAGAGAGGGACAGATAGGGACAGACAGACAGGAAGGGAGAGAGATGAGAAGCCTCAATTCTTCATTGTTGGCTCCTTAGTCTCCTTAGTTCATTGATTGCTTTCTCATACGTGCCTTGACCCGGGGGGGGTGGGGGGTAAGGGGGGCTTTAGCAGAGCTAGTGACCCCTTGCTCAAGCCAGCGACATTTTGGCTGAAGCCAGGGACCATGGAGTCATGTTTATGATCCTACGGTCAAGCCAGCAACCCCGTGGGTTTTTGAACCTGGGTCCTCTGCGTCTCAGTCAGACACTCTACCCACTGTGCCACCACCTGGTCAGGCTCTTTCTTATTTTTAAAAGATTTTATTGATTTGAGAGCAAGGAGAGAGAGAGAGAAAAGGGGAATGAGGAGCAGGAAGATAATAGTTGCTTCTCCTATGTGTCATGACTGGGCAAGCCTGGGGTTTTGAACTGGTGACCGCAGCATTTAAGGTCAACATTCTATCCACTGCACCACCACAGGTCAGGGCAAGAATTATTTTTCGAAAGGGCTTTAAGTGAGCAAAACTGAGACTCAGAACTGTACTTAGCTGTCTCCTTTCTGCAGGTTCCATGAGCCACTGAACAGACCATTCACTTTGAATGGTCCAGGACGATGGCTTACTGCAGAACCCCAGGCTGGCTTGGATGTTGTCCTGAGTGTGGGGCATGGCAGAGGAGGAAAGGCATAGGGAAAGAGGGAGACAGGTTCAGATGCAGGAGAGTCTGACACGCACCAGACAGCGTGTAAACAAAGGACTTTCTGCAGAAAGGAGGGACATGCACAGCCAGCACCCTCCCCACCAAGGGAGTGTGGCCGCCGGGCAAGCGTGGCCACTGGACAAGGCTGAACCCATCAGCATGAGAGGGCTGTTCAGCACTGAAGCCTCTCCTGCCACTCTTGGTGGAGGGCTGATTTCAGGAAGAGAATTGTCAAGAAGTCATTATTAAGTACAGGGAAAATATTCTTCAGAAGATTCAAAACTATATGAGTTCATACTGATATTCATCAGACATGAATTAACACCAGTGATATGTCCAATTCTGGGGATACAGTGAGAAAGGACAGTCCTGCTCTCGAGGAGCGTATAGGCCCCCAAGGAAAAGAGAATGATGGTCATGACCATTGAACAAGTGCTTACCCTCTGTGGAGCTTGTTTACCCTCTACATACTTAGTCCTCACAATAGCCCTGTGCTGAGCTTAGTGCTATTTCCACTTTGTAGCTACAGCAGTGAAGGTGCAGGAAGGTGAGGTAACCTGTCTCAAGTTCCATAGCTGGCGAGGATGCTCTGTGGACCCCAGGAGATGAGGCCAGCAGAGAGACCCCTTTTAACCTCATACATGCTTTTACAACAGGCGTGGTGTTGGTATTAACTTTAATTGTCTTTCAGTAGATATTTATTGAAAATATGTCATTTGGTAAACATCAACAATGGGGAAAGATTGAATGCAGTATAGAAAGGTGATACTTCAAGAAGTTCACAATCTAGAGGGAAAATAATTAAATTAGCGATTCCTCTAACATAGGGGTCCCCAAACTTTTTTCACAGGGGGCCAGTTCACTGTCCCTCAGACCGTTGGAGGGCCAGACTATAAAAAAAACTATGAACAAATCCCTATGCACACTGCACATATCTTATTTTAAAGTAAAAAAACAAAATGGGAACAAATACAATATTTAAAATAAAGAACAAGTAAATTTAAATCAACAAACTGACCAGTATTTCAATGGGAACTATGCTACTCTCACTGACCACCAATGGAAGAGGTGCCCCTTCCGGAAGTGCGGTGGGGGCTGGATAAATGGCCTCAGGGGGCCGCATGTGGCCCGCGGGCCATAGTTTGGGGACCCCTGCTTTAACAGGTGATAGGCTTCTGTTAGCTTTATGATTCTGTCAGTCACTGGTAGGATGTTATTTCTTTTCAGGTGTCCTGTCATGAAATCATTTATTTAATGGCTTGCTAGACTCCAGACAGACACACCCTATCACTGGCATTTCCCACTTACCAGTCTGATGACCTTGAGAAAGGAAATGACGTCACTTGAGGCCTGCTCTGTGTGCTTCAGGAGTTTATGAGGACTTGGAGTGACCCTGTTTCTCTTTTCCCCTCTCTTGTCTTAAACATGTAAATAATCTTAAACATCCTCATAAATTTTTAGTAGCTATGTGTATTTCATTTTTAATAGGTTCATAGCCCCCTAGAATCTCTCTGAAGATACTAAATACATTTATTTTAACCTTGTATTTTGTGTCTTATAGTGTGTTTTTTCAGGATTAGGTTCTGCTTATTGGTTCAGTGGTTTTCCTTCAACCTTGGTTGTTTGGTCGCAGTTGTGTGCAAGATGTGAACTTGAACAGCACTGGTGGCTGGGCGAGTAGGACTCTTGTTTGCCTGGCATGAATGTCTAGTTTGGATCAAATCAGCTCTGACTCAGGAGTCATGTGTGGCACAAGGAGGATATGCTTCCCCTTAATATGTATCTGGGTATTGTATATAGATGTGCAAGTGTCCTCTGCCTGTGCCAGGCCCTGGTTTCTGTGCTTGTGTGTGTTTCAGAGTCTCAAATGTGAAAGCTCTCCTGTACAGAGCTTGGGCACGGAGGTGTCAGCCTCAGGTGGTGCAGGACCGGCTCTGCCTTTGATAGTGACAGCCCTATCCAGGCTCAAGTCTTCTAGGAAGACTGCAGATTTTACAGAATTCTGCTGGGAAAACTTATTTTCTGAGTCCCTGCTCATTGCTCTGGACTTGTGGCACTCATCTCTATCCCATTTCAGCACCAGCACACACAGAAGCTCCTTGCTGCTCTAGTGGACCATTAGCAAACCCTCCCAAATTTTCTAAAACTTACTTACCATATTTATCCACGTATAAAATGCTCCCATGTATAAGACGTACCTTAATTTGAAAAAAATATATTACATAAAGTTATTGAACTCAAGTTTTATTTATTATAAAATTCATACAACTCATCATCACTGTCAAAACTCCCATCCATTAGCTTGTCCTCATCTGTGTCTGATGAGAAATCACTGTTTTCAACAATGTACGCAAAAACAAGCATGAAAAAGTGGAAAATGCAGGTAAAAAAATTTACAACAGCTGTATAAGATGCACTTTTTCCAAGGTTGCTGACAGCAGTCTGCCCACAGTGCTCAGGAACGTTCACTGGAATCTGGGAAGTACTTCAGTGCTTGTCATTCCTAACCTATCAACACACTTCCCCACCGTCTAAAACAGGGGTCGGGAACCTATGGCTTGCGAGCCAGATGTGGCTCTTTTAATGGCTACATCTGGCTCACAGACAAATCTTTTTTTTTTTTTTTTTTTTTTTTTTTTTTTTTTTTTTTTTTTTTTTTTTTTTTTTTTTTTTTACAGAGGAGAGGGAGAGACAGAGAGAGGAGAGACAGGGAGAGAGAAGGGGGGAGGAGCTGGAAGCATCAACTCCCATATGTACCTTGACCAGGCAAGCCCAGGGTTTCGAACCGGTGACCTCAGCATTCCAGGTCGACGCTTTATCCACTGCGCCACCACAGGTCAGGCCCAGACAAATCTTTAATAAAAAAATAATAATGTTAAAAATAGAAAACATCCTCATGTATTACAATCCATTCATTTCCTACCGCTCATGTTCATGGTTGTGGGTGGCTGGAGCCAATCACAGCTGTCCTCAGGGACAACACCACATTTTTATTGGATAATGAGTAACATACATGGTCATTGTATGGCTCTCACGGAATTACATTTTAAAATATGTGGCGTTCATGACTCTCTCAGCCAAAAAGTTTTCCGACCACTGGTCTAAGAGGTGCATGTGTCAGAGCTCCTCATTGAAGATCTTGGTAGAAAGGAAGAAGTCAGAGCAAGTTGTACAGCTCTTGAAGCTGCCATCCCTGACAGAAAAGAGCCCCTTTGTCCTTATTATCTCTGACCTCTCATTCTTTTCTCAAGGTTGAACTCATTTAAAGCTTAGGCCTTCCAGGCATTATGCATAGAAGTCTGGCCTCTAAATTTGCTCCTCATTATATGCCCCTGCTACTCTTTTTTTGTACCTATCCTTTTAAAGTCTGCATGTTTGAAATAACTCTTTGCACAATGTGAGGGGCATTAAGCTACAGGGGTAAAGCAAAGGTCAAGGAATGAAGAATGAATCATGGGTGAAGAAAGTTTGAAATAACTCCTTGCACAATGTGAGGGGCATTTAGCTTCAGGGGTAAAGCAAAGGTCAGGGAATGAAGAGTGAATCATGGGTGAAGGAATGTAGCGAATTCTGGAGAACGTGCTGGTGAGCGACCTCCTATGTGGCAGCTCCCTGCTGAGGGGCACGCTGTCAGTTGGAGTGACTTTTTCAGTTGGTCCCCTCTTGCATTGGCTCCATTAGCACTATGCTCCCTATGCTCCCTTTCTGACCTCAGCCTCCTCTGCTCATGCCTCTTTTTTTGCTCATTAATGTTGTAATCCAAAAGCTTGTCACATCCAAAATGATGTTTTTATGGAACTTAACCCAGAGCATTATTTTTCTCTCTGTGAGAATCATGTGCAGACTGTTCAGAATGAAAGCTGTCATTGGACAGGCCAGAAACCTGCTGAAGCCCCGCTGGGCGGAACCGTGTGGGTGGCCCTTCTCAGTTCTAGAGAGGACACACATTTGCGCTTTTACCATTCCAGCTAAACTCTTAGACCTTTCTAATTTATTTTCAAACATTTTTGTTACATTAAATTAGGGAATACAATTTAGAATGATAATAACCATTTGTAAATAAAGTTAGGGAGTCTGACTGGAAATGCTGAGAATTCCCTGGATATGTGCTAACAGCAGACCCTTCTCTCCCCACCGGTCTTGTCTGTCTGTCTTATTAGTGACACAAAAGGCCACATCTGATGAGTCTAAGATCTGTATGAATTTTAACTCTTTAATCATTTCAAATGAAGTTTATTATTTAACTTCCATGGCCATTTAGCAAGTCTAGTTAACTTTTTAGAGTTGAGTGTGAGGATGTGAGATGGGAAGAGGAACTGTTTGGGTAGACACTGGTTGTAGCTACAGCCTAATCCCAAGTCCTGATCAGTTATTTTAAAAAATGTTATTATTTCACTAGGAAAAATGAGAATAGTATAAATAACTTAGGGAACCCTACACCAATACTTTAAAAACAATTAAAACACATCCTTCTGTTGGTCAAATAAGTTTGTAAATATGATATATAGGTTTGCTCTCTTATAGTTTGCATTGGGTGTGGGGGACAGGATGTAAGCAGGCAGGGTCATTATAGCCTAAGGCTTAGTTTTAAGACTAAGCTTTTCCCCACACCCTTGACTGTTGCATGATAGGGGTGGTGCACTCTTATGAGGAATCCCATTTATGCCTTAGATAAGTGGCTTTGTATCAGAGACTTTCTTATGTGTAGATTGGCTTAAAGGTTTGGATTTCTACACTATAAAATGGGGCAGACCGGGCCTTGCTCTCTCACTCGGTTCCTGAAACTAGCATTACAGGAGAGCAGAGAAAGTCCACGTGGAGGAGAGGAGAAGCAGCCAAGATGGTGGAGTGCTGAAGGAGAAGCCAGTTTGTGCAGAGAGAAGGAGATGGGGAACAGAGGTGAATAAGGCTGGTGAGGTACAAAACTTTGATTCTAGGAAAGCTAGATAAGTCAGTGGCTTTGGGAGCCCTGAATGGAAAGAGAAGTGTTTTCTCACTGTGTGTATTTCTTGCCCGCTGGGTGCAAGCTAGGATTAAAGCTAATGGCCCACCAGTTCTCGGCTCTGTTGTTTCATTACCATCTGTCTGAATCAAATGCGAACCTGCATGGGCCAGGCGGCTGTGATGGTGGCCGTGGCTACTGGCTTTACACCTTCTGATTATAATTTAATTTTTTTTATCATTAAAAATTATTTTTTTACTTATGATGACAACACTTGGGCAGATAAAATATATTATGCTCACTTTGTTAAAGATGGCACTGCCCACGTGGAAGCCTGTCACCCAGGTGATTGCTTAGGATGCGTGTGATTTTATTAATGTGTGTTGGGGGAGGGCTTTTGCATCAAAAGTTTTAAAAAGGAAGAGAGATCATGTTGTTCTGGAAGAAGAGCGATTACATTCTACGAGGAGCCCATGCAGTAGGAGAGCAGAGAAAGGCCACATGGAGGAGAGGAGAGGCTGTGCTGAAATGGAGGAGTGCTTAAAGAGAAGCCAGTTTGTGCAGAGTTTGTGCAGAGAGAAGGAGATGGGGAACAGAGGTGAATAAGGCTAGTGAGGTAGAAACCTTTGATTGTAGGAAACTCGGATAAGTCAGTGGCTTTGGGAGCCCTGAATGTAAAGGAAAGCGTTGCTTTCCTCTAACCAAGAGTAACAGTGTGGAGGGAGGAGCAAGGCAGGGAGGTAGGGAGGAGCTATCTCCATGATACACTCCTGGTTTGTGTAGAGGAGCAAGGAAGCATGACAAAGCGTTTATCATTCAGTTTGGCAGAATTGCTCAAGTTCCTCATCTGAAAGGGTTTGCTGTGTGACAGCTGACAGTCAGGTTTGGTGTTGCACAGATTTACACTGTTTTTTAAAAAAAAAACAGATTGGGGATTTTCATAAAATTTGTATTTTCCTGAAAGCCTTTTATTTCTTCATCTTTCTTTCTGCCCATATATACATGCAAGCTCCTCTTTTCCTACTGTCTGCATAAAAACAGTTTATTTGAGAGTAAATTGGACACCTGAGTGGAAAGAGTCACAGTGGGTATGACTCAAGTGGAAACCAGTGGAACAATGTCATTATTGCTAGAATTAAGAAAGCATTGGCAAAAGAACCTGATGCTCATTCACAGTGAGCTGCTAGAAGTTACAGCTACCAGAGGGTTGAGCTGAGCTTTCATTTACTCGTTCAGTTTCCCAATTGTAGTGCTCCTTAGTAACTGTCTATTCTTGAGCCCCTCCTTTAAGATCATAAGTGGGGGCCCTTGATAGGAGCCAGGCATTTTCCTGCCCAAATTGTTGGTGTTGAGTGGACTTTCATATAAAAATAAAGAAAACTAGATACAGATCCAAAATATTTAATCACTTAAAAAAATTCCAGGAGTAAGTAAACCAATTCTAGAAGAGAAAGGTTTATCACAATATAAGAAAAGAAACTGATAAGGAAACTAGGCTATAGACAAGTCCAAGCCATTTTAGGAAATGGCATGTGATTATAAATATCCATTAAGCTCTACTCAGAGTTTTCTTCTGTTTTTTCTTGTTCATCCAAATCCCTTAGGCAACAGTAGCCGAGCAACTGAATGTATTTTGTTGTTAAAGCTGCAACTTATACAGGAAAACATAACATGGAGATCACATTAATGAAACAATTTTGGGAAATATTCACACTATTGTGAACTGTGTCTTCAAGAGGCATTCAATAGGTGTTCTCCCCAATATACTCTAGGATGTAGAAGGCCTCTTATTAAAGATCTTAAAGAAAACATTCCATTATTTTTCTTTGGGCAACAAGTTTATTAAATTACTTAATTGTATAAAAGTTCTTCTGTCCCCCATCTTATGTGGTGCAATTTCTTCCTTTCCTCTTTGGAAGTGAAAGAATCTGTTTTGTCTTCTGTAAATGTTTCAGATTATCTTCAGAGAAAGGGAAAACAATGAATAGAATTCCATTCTTGAGCCGTGGGTTTAAAAGAAACAATTCCCTTGTTTTAAGTAAGAACCTTTAATTTATTACTTATAGTGCCAAGGAATAAGCTGTCACAGTTTCGCTATGAATCTAAGAATTATCCCAGACTCTGATGTGCTGGGTTAATCTGGACATTCATAAACAAGACTGAGAGAAGACACCAAAATAATCAATGATTAGCTCTGTGGATAGCATGTAGACATTATTTGTTGATTCTCCCTGTTGTGGTCTTGGCTAGAGTTTGCTTATGTGTCAGATCACAATGTATATTGTGTTTCATGGGATAAAAGAATGTTTCAAACACAGTATGTTCAAACTCTCACAACACGCATTAGAAAAGTACAGTTGTCCCCATTTGTGCCTACGAGTAAAGCCTTTCTCAGGGAGGATAAGCCAACAGTGGGACGAGGACTGCCCCTCTCACCCTGACTGCAGACTGGGGATTTTTCTTCCATCCCACTTCCCTCCATTGAGAGTTGTGTGTCCTTCTCTAAGGCACCTTATTTCCAATTTGGAGGTGCGGGCACATTCACAGACACTTGCTGATTGATCCTTGACACATTATTTCTAGCCCCCTCTCTGTGTCACCTCAGCATGAGAGGGCACGGATGGTCTCCTCAGCCTCTTCTCTGTGGCAGGGCCTTTCCTCTCTCGCTCACCTGAGGACAGACAGACCAGGAGCTGACGCCTTCTTCCCTTTCCTCAGCTGCACCTCGCCTTCCTCCTCCTTCCCGTGCTGACCTGCCCTGTGTGTCCTCACAGATACACTCTTTTTGTAGTATTCAATATTTAAATTTTTTTATTTCTGAAAAACATAATATAAAATATACTCTCTTAACGATTTTTTTTTTTGTATTTTTCTGAAGCTGGAAACGGGGAGAGACAGTCAGACAGACTCCCGTATATGCCCGACCGGGATCCACCCAGCACGCCCACCAGGGGCGACGCTCTGCCCACCAGGGGGCGATGCTCTGCCCCTCTGGGGCGTCGCTCTGCCACGACCAGAGCCACTCTAGCGCCTGGGGCAGAGGCCAAGGAGCCATCCCTAGCGTCCGGGCCATCTTTGCTCCAATGGAGCCTTGGCTGCGGGAGGGGAAGAGAGAGACAGAGAGAAAGGAGGGGGTGGGGGTGGAGAAGCAAATGGGCGCTTCTCCTATGTGCCCTGGCCGGGAATTGAACCCGGGTCTCCCGCACGCCAGGCCGACGCCCCTCTTAACGATTTTAAGTGTACAGTAGTGTTAACTATATTTTGCATTGTTGTGAAAGAGCTCCAGAACTTTTCCTTCTCAAAAAACTGAAACTCGATACCCATCCACCAGCCCCCCATCCCACCCTCCCTCAGTCCTGCACCCACCTTATGCTTTCTGTTTCCGATTCATGATTCTAACTAGTGGAGGTATCTCACATAAGTGGAAACATACAGTATTTATTCCTTTTATGACTAGCTTATTTCACTCGGCATAATGTCTTCAAGGTCCATCTATGTTGTAGCCTCTGATAGAACGTCCTTCTTTTTAAAGGATGAATCATATTCCATCTATGTGTAAACCGCATTTTCTTCATGTATTCATGTGTCAGTGGATATTTGGCTGCTTCCACCTCTTGGCTTTTGTAAATGGGCTTAGGAACATGAGTGTGTAGATATCTTTTGAGATCCTGCTTTAAATTCTTTTGGATAAACACCCAGAAGTGGACTTGCTGTGTAGTAAGGTATCAAAAAGCTACAAAATTAATATTGATATTTTAGGAGGAAAGGTCAGGCTTTCCTGTCCTGTCCTTCCTTTGGGGAGGGGAAGGAGAAGAATGTAGAAGTTTCTGGCTTGCAAGAACAATGGGTCATTTAGTTTTAAAACTAAAATAAAGGTTAACTGAGAAACTTTTTCTCTTCCAATGGGAGACAGAATTTACATACCACCCTACATCGATTGTAGTTCCTCCCCCCTTCCTGGAATCTTGAGAGTAACATACTTCTAGGCAAAGGAGGGAAGATGAACCCTGAAAGATTGTAAATATCTTTGGTTGTGTTACCTTGAAAGTCTTAATGTTCTTGTGTATCCCCTAAACAAATGTTGTAAGCTTGTGCCATGATGTCATGCTCTCCCCAGCCCGTGTGTGATCAAGGGTATATAACCAGCCCCTGAGATGTATTTGGGACACACGATTTGGGTCTGCAAATGCCCCATGTCAGTCATATGCAGCCAGCATATTTAACAAATCTCCTCCTTTAAAAAAACCCTTCAAAATTCATCTGGACTTGGTGTCTCTACGTAAACCTGCAGAAGTGAGGTACAGTACTTTTCAGCATCTGGGGTACGGTACTTTACAACAGCTGGGTCATAAGGCAGTTCCATTTTTAATTTTTTGAGGAGTTTTCATACTGTTCTCCACAGTAGCTGGACCAAGTCACATGCCCACTAACAGTGCACAGCAGTTCAGTTTTTCCATATTCTCACTAGTCCTTATTATTTTCTTTCTAGGTAGTGGCTCACTATGGTTTTCTTTTGCATTTCTCTAATGATTAGTGAGTATGGTCTTTTAAAAAAAATTTAACATGCTTTATTTTTGCAGTTGAGTATATATATATATATTGTATGCTAAACACTATGTTGACTGCTTTGTATGCAATAGCTTATTCCTTTTAATCATCCTGTGTACTAGGGGGCTTTATCCTTATTTTGTGCTTGAGGAAACTGAGAATCAGAGTTTAAGTAATTATGCCATAAGGAAAATTAGCTAACTGCTCAAAACCAGTTCTAACCCCTGAGCTGCTCTGTCCTTGCCTTTTGCTTTACTCATTCATTCCCTACAGCATGTTTGGTCATTCCAGTCCATTTAGGTTCCACACTGTTCTACAGAAACAGCTCTGTGTAAGGCCATTTGTCTCCATCTTCCTAAATCCAGTAGTCAGCTTGCATAATCAGGGGCAAGTAATTCATATTCTGTATGTACATGTACTGTAACACCCTAACAGGCCAGTACCCATCACATACAAATATATAGGATAATCCTTGTGAGGATGGATTGTATGGGCTACTGTGAGGAGTGTGATGATAATCCATGTAAACCTTTAAAACAAAGTTTGGCAGATAATGGTATAATACACATCTATTAGTATTACTGTACTACTAATTACACATTACTACCATTACTAGTTATTTTTGAACCAATAGGTGACAAAAATGAGCATTTCCTTCCTCTTAAAATGACTAACCCCCAGTCCCACATGAAGGAAAGGGAAAGTAACATTTTCTGGGTGCCCGCTCTGTGCTGGACACATTGCTTGAGGCTTGCACAAGTGCAGTGGGATGTGTTGGCAGGGAAGTGAAAGAGAGAAGTCCTGCATTTGGCACATACGAGTGGTTACTCCATCTGCATGGTTAGTACTGTGATTCAGACACTGCAGAAGGCTGAGTGTGGCTTGCTGACAGACATCGTGTCTTTGCAAACCTAAGGTAGTTTTGTACTGTAAACATACTCTCAAGAAATGTGCAGGAATTTCAGAGAAGTTCCAATTCTGATTAAAGACTTGATTGGCCCCGTGTGGAGAGGGAGTCTTGCAAGCAAGAGGCTGCACAGTGATAAACTACAGGAAAGGAGGTCCAAGCCAGGGATGGAAGGAAGGAAGAGCAAGTGACTGTGTGGCACAGGAGCCACCAGGTGGGCTATTGCCTCTTCATTCCCACGTAAGGTGCTCACACCTGCTCCCAGGCTGGCCCCTGCGTTGTGCCCAGTGAGACTGTGCTTCATGTGGGTAAAAGCAGTGGGTCAGGAGCTATAGGTTCCATTTTCCTCACACAGTGACAGGTCCCGAGCTTACTGTGACATTTAAGATGACCTTAAACTCAGGAGAATTACGCCCTATGAAGACATGACTCTGACTGTGTATGGAAAATCCCCTATAATGAAATATTTAGTCCAATAATCATTTAGTCATGAAAAACATCAAGAGAACAGGAAACCAAAATTATTTTATCTGTGCCTTGCTTTTAAGAAACACATTCGTTCCCACCCCCAATTATCTGGATTGAGATAGATTGGGACATATTACTGCAATGTTTCAAATTCATAGTACTAATTATAAGCACAAATATGGTTAGGTAAAAGGATAAAGATCTCCCAATGAACTTATAGAAGAGGCACTAAAAATGACTTTAGTATTAATAATCCTGCTCAGATGCTGCCACTGACACAGGAACAAATAAACTATAGAGTGTTTGTAACCCAGTGTGGTGCACCAACAGCCATCTATTGCTGAAGCAGGGGCCCTCCCTGTTGTTTGCTTTGTCATGTATTTTGTGTCTCAACCTTCAAGGGTAAACCAGCAAGCCAGAAACAGCAAGCCATGTTATTTCTAAATGTTACAGATTTAGAATTGCTATGTTGAAATGAAACTCCTGAGTTTGTTGAGTGCTGCTCACAGATACCATGTCATATCATCTGGATCATGTCTGGGAATATATGCACAGATTTATTACTCCATTTTATCTCTTCTCCTCAGATGTTCTTTTTTTTCTTTTTCCTTTTTTTTAAATTCAATGAGCAGGGGAGGCAGATATACAGACTTCCACATGTGCCCTGATCAGGATCCACTCAGCAAGCTCCTTATGGGGCTGATGCTCTGCCTATCTGGAGCATTGCTCTGTTGCTCAGCAACTGAGCTATTTTCAGTGCCTGAGGCAGAGGCCACCAAGCCATCCTCAGCACCTGGGCCAACTCACTCCAATCAATTGAGCCATGGCTGCAGGAAGGAGAAAGAGAGAGAGAGACAGAGAGTGAGAGAGAGAGAGAGGGAGAGAGAGAGAGAGAAGGGGAGGGGTGGAGAAGCAGATGGTCACTTCTCCTGTGTGCCCTGATGGGGAATCAAGCCCTGGACATACACACGCCAAGCCAGTGCTCTACCAATGAGCTAACTGGCCAGGGCCAGACGTCCTTTCATTGTTCTTTCCTTTTCTCCTCTATGTGATTTATTTCTTTCTCGCACACTCTGTTCAGAGTTCAGTCTTTCTTGATTCTGAATGATACTTCATTATACCTTCTTTTGAATGAAAATAACTTATGATGGTAAATGAGAATGCAGTGCAAGAAAACAAAATGGGAAGTGTAACTTCTAGAGGTGATTGGCACTTTATTTCTACTGTGTAGTTTTAGTTCTTAATTTTACCTTGTCATTCACCAGGAAGATGATATAGTTACCAAGGCCAGCAAAGCACTTCACAACACAGCAGCAGGTTTTGCTGGTTGTTTCAATGATGAGACATGAAAGTTAAATCTGACATGTAAAGTGTGTTGCAAAGAAGGTGACAATTTTTTAGAGTAACTGACTTGCACATGAATATTTTTAATGGGGAATTTCAGTAATTTTTTTTGTAGGTGAATTCCAGCTTATGAAAACTTGTTCCTATGAGGAGAATTGATATTTCTGGTTTAAAAATAAAGAAACAGGGGCTGAGTGAGATTAAAGGACATGCTCAAGGTCATTCAGTTGAATAGTAACTATATGGGATTTGAATCAGCATTGTCATCTTCCAAAGTCTGTTTTGACCCAACTTTCCACATCAGTGTTGCCTTGTTATATGTTAGTTTCATTCAAATATTTTGTCATGCATATTTTTCAGTATTGTATATGGGTATAATTTTTATTAGCTATATAATTCACCATCAAGTTGATAAATATTTTTTTGTTGTTTGGTTTTACTCTTACAAATAAAGGTTTTGCTGACATTGTTTGTAAGGCCAGTGGCCATGGCCATGCAGGTTCCCATTGGATTTGAGCAGACAGTAAAGGAACTGGGGAGCCAGAAAATGGAGGGCCATTCTGTTTATTAGAGTCTTGCAACAGCAGACAAGCAAGCACTGCTTTCCTCTCTTTCTCTCTGGACTCACAAACAACAGGCAGGGGAGGGGGGACCGCTTCCACGGCAAACCATAGCAAACAATGGCCCCTCCCAAGCAGGCAGGTAGTCCTCAATTCGCAAGTCTGCCTCCCTGAGGGCAAGCACCCATGGCCTTACATAGACTATACACACATGTCGCTGCCCCATGCTCATGTATCAATCAGGCAAAGTACAAGCGAGCAGGCCTAACACACTTGTTATACACTTGTTTGCCCAACATTGTCACACAGTTTGTTTGTGAAATTAATCCTTAGGATAAATTCCTAGATATGTAAGTATTGGGCAAATAAGTTTAATATAATTTTTATGCTCACTTTTGTTGTTAAAGATGGCATTGCCCACGTGGATGGCCATTGCCTAGGTGATAATACTAATTACCTTCCTGCTTGGGAAGGGGCTTGGTTATGCTAATGTGCGCTGGAGGAAGGGGTTGTCCCAGGGAAAAGTTTTTTTGTTTTTTTTTCCTGAAGCTGGAAACGGGGAGAGACAGTCAGACAAACTCCCGCATGCGCCCGACGGGGATCCACCCGGCACACCCACCAGGGGCGACGCTCTGCCCACCAGGGGGCGATGCTCTGCCCCTCCGGGGCGTCGCTCTGCCGCGACCAGAGCCACTCTAGAGCCTGGGGCAAAGGCCAAGGAGCCATCCCCAGCGCCCGGGCCATCTTTGCTCCAATGGAGCCTTGGCTGCGGGAGGGGAAGAGAGAGACAGAGAGGAAGGAGGGGGTGGGGGTGGAGAAGCAAATGGGCACTTCTCCTATGTGCCCTGGCCGGGAATCGAACCCGGGTCCCCCGCAAGGCAGGCCGACGCTCTACCGCTGAGCCAACCAGCCAGGGCTCCCAGGGAAAAGTTTTAAAAGGAGGAGCTAGGAGGCCATTTTGAGAGAGAGAGGCCATGTGGAGAGGAGGAGGCAGCCAAAATGACAGAATGCTGAAGGAGAAGCTAGTTTGTACAGGAGGAGATGGGAAACAGAGGTGAATAAGACTGGTGACGGACTTTGATTCTAGGAAAAAAACGGAAAAGGTCAGTGGTTTTGGAAGCCCTGAATGGAAAGGGAAGTGTTTCCTGCTTGTATATTTTCTTGCCCGCCAGTTGCGAGCAGGAATAAAGGAAAATGGCCCACCAGTTCTTTTTTTTTTTTAAAGCTTAGTTTTTTTTTCTTTAATTAAATTAATTAATTTATTTTATATTTTATTTATTCATTTTAGAGAGCGGGGACAGAGAGAGAGAGAGAAGGGGGAAGGAGCAGAAAGCATCAACTCCCATATGTGCCTTGACCAGGGAAGCCGGGGGTTTCAAACCTGCTTTCAGCATTCCAGGTCAACGCTTTACCCACTGCACTGCACCATCGCAGGTCAGGAGACCCACCAGTTCTTGGCTCAATTGTTTCTCTATGATCTGTCCGAATTAGATGCAAACCTACACAGGCCAGGCAGCTGTGATGGTGGCTGCGGCTACTGGCTTTACAGTCAGTGTTGAATGAAGAATGATTTTTTAGAAGTTATCTTTGATTCTTATAGGTTATTTTATTTCAAAAATTTAATAAATCATATGAATAATGCATAAATGTATACTAGTTGAAAAATCTTGAGCAGCTTAGTGTGACATTTCAGTGTTGTACATTTCACTTGTTCTGACTGGCTTGGTCATTCAAGCTGTGTTTTCTCAAGTACAACAGTCCTGTAATCGAGAGCCTGACATGAAGCCAGTAGCTGCAGACAGGAAAGTGGATGATTGCAGATGTCCCCACAGAAGATGCGTCAGAACTCCCATGCTCCACCAAACAAAGGGTGCATTGGTGTGAGCAGATGGAATGTTAAGTTCATTGGTTGAAGTCTTCAAGATTTTTTAATGGATTCATTCGCAGTGAATAGAGTTATGCTTATAGTTAAGGTCTTTTCCTAAGAACCCTTTAGACTGTAGTTCCTCACGGATTATTACTTACATCTTCACTAGCTCAGCCTTTCAGTTTTCTTTCTGGAAAACCCTATAAACATTTTCTTGACTATGCAACTCCTCAGCTCTCATGACAGTTACTCATTCATTTTCCAGCACGTCCTTGCCACATCTTCTAGAGGCTGGAGACAGGGCAGTGTCTGCAAGCCAGACTAGGTCTTTTTCCATATAGCCTGGAGTATTGTTGGAGAAGCAGATACTACAAAGCAAATAAATAAACATTTTTAAGTTTAATAATACTATGCGATAGTTTAACAAGGATGGGAAGAGATGGTCTCGAGAAGAGGGAGGGAGAAGAGGCTTCTGTGTTGGGTGCCAATGACAGATTTCTTGGAGCCTTTGAACTGGGCCCTGAAAGCTGCAGACTGAGCAGTGTGGGGAGGCTAATGCACATGCCCTGGGGAAGTGAGAGGGCCTCCCTGTAAAACAGACGGAAAAAGCAAGAGAGACTGGGGCCAGTGGTTGTGACAGGAGATGAGCTTGTCAGGGCCTGGTCATCCTGGGCATTGTGTATCAGGCTAGGGAATTTGAATCTTATTTTGTTTGCAAGAGGACTGTGCCTTTAGAGCAGGGGTCCCCAAACTACGGCCTGCGGGCCACATGTGGACCCCAGAGTCCATTTATCTGGCCCCCACCGCACTTCCAGAAGGGGCACCTCTTTCATTGATGGTCAGTGAGAGCACATTGACCATCTCATTAGCCAAAAGGAGGCCCATAGTTCCCATTGAAATACTGGTCAGTTTGTTGATTTAAATTTACTTGTTCTTTATTTTAAATATTGTATTTGTTCCCGGTTTTTTTGTTTGTTTGTTTGTTTGTTTTTTACTTTAAAATAAGATATGTGCAGTGGGCATAGGGATTTGTTCATATTTTTTTTTTATAGTCCTGCCCTCCAACAGTCTGAGGGACAGTGAACTGGCCCCATGTGTAAAAAGTTTGGGGACCCCTGCTTTACCCACTCCATTCTCTGCTTAGGCCTCCTTGTTCCTGGATGATTTGAAAGAAACTCTTTGTTTGTTTGTTTTCTTTTTATAGATGGTCTCATGGCTGTTGGCCACTGGAAACATAGTGTTAGGATGAACTCTGAGGACTTACTGAGCAGGGAGTTCCAGCAGTGTCTGCTGGGGCCCTGAGGGGAGCTGGGAGAGAGTCCGCAGGGCTCGTCCAAGGAACAAAAGAAATGCCTTCTTTCTAGATACCTGGTCACTCTCTACTTTATAAACATGTTTAGTCACTGGCAATGAGTTGAAGAAGTCTTTTCTGCAGATCGCTTTATATTAGTTGAGAAAAAATTTGCCTTACTCCTTAAATGTTGGGTTATTTTGTTTTATTTTAAGCTTTTGGAGTCTATCAATATACAATTTTTACTTTCAACATTAAACCATCTCTAGACATATTATGTAACTAAAGCTTACAGTCATAAGTAAATGAATTGGCTTACCTCCTCTTACTACTCCATTTGTGCAAATGGCAGACATAGAAATACCTGTGAGTGTCGTCACTACCACACTCAGGCCGATGATGATGACTCCAAGACCTGCAAAATCCCCCAAGAAAAGTGTTTGGCTCCAATACTTTGGGAGGTAGCAGTCTGACTCTTGTCGCAGAAGGATTAGTCTCACCATGAAAAACCTGAAATGTTCTAAGAAAAGTTCCATCTATGAAGATCTAGAAAACACTTGAAATGTACTAAACTTTAAAGTTGAAGCCATGTCCAGGAATTGTTTTCCAAGAAACACCAGCATGAGGAGTGCAGACTAACCTGAAAAATAAAGCATTTACCCAAGGACTTTGAGCATCTGGAAACCATGACCTGCAATGTGACAGAGAGGTCCATTAGGAAAGGGATCACAGCCGACCAGAGGGGACCAGGACTATATACTCACAGTACCTATGTTTCCTTTGGCATCCAGCTCATCCAAAGAGTTTGCCAGACTTACAGAACAGTAGGCTACTTTCTTGTTCCCATAAAAAAATTAGTATATAAAAAGATTTTGCCTACCCATAGCAAGTGATGTGAGCATTAGAGATCTTAGAAATTTTACCTCCACGAACAAAACCGTTAGTTGCTATTGCGGAAGTTGACAACCCCGTAATAGAAGTTACCATGGTGGAAAGAAGAATTATGAGAACTCCAAGACCTGTCAGCAATGAAAGATAAAAGAGATTACATTTTACTTTTCTTCCTTGGATTCCCTATGGCCACAAACTATGCTGCTTTTAAAAGTTTTCACACCCAAGCCGTGGGCCCCAATGGAGTTCCTTTGTGCTAAAGAGAAACTGGTTTGCCTGGCATAAAGATCAAGCCAGAGAACTGCTCGTTATGATGAAGGATGGTTTCCAAAAGTAAACACAACCTAAGTGCCACCCTGGAAAGGAAAAGTTGACTTACGTTGGTGTCCTGGGAGAGAAGCTACCCTGGCTGTGAAAAGAGAAAACATGGCATTTGACCTTCTCTCTTGCTTGAGAAAGAAACTGAATGAGAAAGTTGGAGGGTTGACAAAGGTTAAATCCTTCCAAATTCGTCTTGCATCTCTCTTGCCTGGGTAACGGTGGGGGTGGGGAAGGAAGCAACTTGGATTACCTTTGAAAATACTCCAGAAAGGTCAGTGGTGAACTATTTGAGACTGTCACCTTTACCGTACAAAGGATCATGCAGGGTCACAAGTTTAATTACCTCCTCTGACATATCCATTTGTGGCAATAGCAGAGGTGGATAAACCAGTGATAGCAGTCACTGTCATGGCTAAGCTGATGATAATCACACCAAGACCTCAGTTGAGGGAGGAAAAATAAAGGCAATTAATTGGCAAAACAATCCATTAGATCATTAACATAAAAGCCAGCAAGTCTGAGGTAGTCACCAAAGGACCACATTTGAGGTAACAAGTTGGCCTAAAAATCACCACAGATTTAAGTGCTCAGCTTTAAAGTTTTCTGCCTGTAGGAGCACCAGTCCAAGAAACTCAAGAACTAAGACGTGAAGTGCAAAGTTGCCTGCCACTAAGCAACTATTTCCGATCAAAATTTAACATGTACCCTGTTCATAATGAAGCTCTAAGACACCTATAAATATAATAATTGGTCTATACAATGTTAAGATGTTACTATAACTAAAGAGTCAATGTTCATCTTTCCAGGTAACTATCTTTTTGTGTACATTTTATTGTTTGGGTATGGAAAATTACATACAATATATCAAATTGTTCATCTGGCAGAAAAGTAATATGGAAGGAATCAAATTGAACTATTCTAATTCAGTGGCTATGTGACCACTGACAAGTTACTTATTTTCTGGGCCAAAAATGGCAATGACATTAGGAAGAATGCATGTGTAAAGTGGCTAGCGTAGTTCATAGAACACAGAACACAATCGGCTGCACTGCTTTTTGATCAGATTCCCAATAGTCATAATTACTGTTGCTTATTAAAAGCCTATGGAGTATCCAGCTATGTATCAGATAACACAGGGGTCCCCAAACTACGGCCCGCGATGACCTTTTACCGGGCCCCTGTCGCACTTACGGGGATTCAGCTGGTTCCCTGATTCATTTCAATTGTAAGCGCTCTGGCGCTTACAATTGAAATAATGCACCCGCCGCTATACAGGAACTCTCTTTCCTGTATTGCGCTCGGCGCTCACTGTCCTACCTAGATGATCACATCGCGACGTTGTAGCACGCAACGTGCGTATCTAGGCCTGACAGACTGAAGATCGAGGCGCCGGGTCCACAGCGCAGCAGCGGCTGCCGCACTAGGTAAGTATATTTTTTATTTATTTTTTAATTGGATTTTAAAAATGGACCTACAGTGTGGGCAGAGACCTGAACCTACATGGGAGGCAGAGACCTGGATCTACATGGGGGGCAGAGACCTGGACATACATGAGGGGCAGAGACCTAGATCTACATGGGGGGGCAGAGACCTGGACCTATATGGGGACAGAGGGCATGGACCTACATGAGGGGCAGAGGGCATGGACCTACATGGGAGGCAGAGACCTGGATCTACATGAGGGCAGAGACCTGGACCTACATGGGGGGCAGAGGGCATGGACCTACATGGGGGGGCAGAGGGCATGGACCTACATGGGGGGGGGCAGAGGGCATGGACCTACATTGTGAGCAGAAACCTGGACCTACATGGGAGGCAGAGGCCTGGACCTACATGAAGGGCAGAGAGCATGGGACCTATATGGAGGGGCAGAGAGCATATATATATTGGTATTTAACTATTATCAATTTGGAATCCCTAGGAAACAATGACATAAGAAAGAGAAAAATTGACTCAGAGTGTATATTCAAAGAACAGTGGACTTATGATTACTTTTTCATGCAGTACAAGGAAAGAGCTGTGTGTTTGATATGTCAGAATATAGTGTCTGTGTTCAAAGAGTATAATTTGCGTTGACACTATCAAACTCAACATAAAGATAAATATGATTGTTTGGTTGGAGATGTGAGAAAAGATAAAATATTAAAACTGAAAAATTCATTGTCAACTCAGCAAAATACTTTTGTGAAGCAGAAGCAGCTAAATATTTTATCACTGCGAGCAAGTTTTTAAGTTGCCAAGCTAATAGCGTGCGCTGGCAGACCATTCGTGGAGGGAGAATTTGTTAAAGAGTGCCTTCTTTCTGTTGCCAAAGAGATGTGTCCAGAAAAGGCAGACTTATTTAGTACAGTTAGTCTTTCAGGATCTACAATAACACGAAGGATTGAAGAAATGGGGGACAATTTGCATCAGCATTTGCAAAACTCTGTGAGAAAACTTTCTTATTTTTCCTTGGCACTCGACGAGAGCAATGATGTTCGTGATTCTGCACAACTTCTAATTTTTATTCGTGGGATGAATGACAATTTCGAAGTCACAGAAGAGCTTGCTGCACTGCAAAGCATCAAAGGAACAACCACGGGAGAGGATATCTATGAAAAGGTTTCCCAAACTGTGAAGGATTTGGAGCTGGACTGGGCTAAACTATCCAGTGTGACAACTGATGGTGCACCTAGTATGGTGGGGCCTAAGAAAGGAGTAATTGCTCGCATTAACCTAGAGATGGACAAACTTAACCATTCTCATCCAATAGCCATACACTGCCTCATCCACCAACAAGCGTTATGTAGTAAATCACTGAAGTGGGACTCTTATGAAAATTGTGGTACGTTGTGTTAACTTCATTAGAACTAATGCACTAAACCACAGGCAATTTCAGGAATTTCTGTCTGAGCTAAATGTGGTCTATGAAGATGTTCTGTACTACACCAAAGTCCATTGGCTGAGTCGAGGGAGAGTTTTGAGACATTTTTATGACTTACTTCCACAGATTACAGCTTTTATGCTTTCAAAAAACAAAGAAATACCAGAGCTCAATGATGCAGAATGGAAATGGCACGTCGCCTTTCTGACAGATGTAACAGAGCTACTCAACAGTTTCAATGTGCAACTTCAAGGAAAAGGGAAGCTCATCTGTGATATGCAATCACATGTAAAAGCATTTGAAGTAAAATTAGGCCTCCTTATTAAACAAGTGAAGGAGGAAAATTTCTGCCATCTCCCCTTAACTCAAAATCTGTTAGCGGAAGAACCCTTGATTGCATTCCCAAAAGAAGTATGTGTGGATTCACTGGAAAAGTTGCAAAAGGAGTTCCAATTTAGATTTAAAGAGCTTCATCTCCATGAACAGGACATTCAGCTTTTCCGTAACCCATTTTCTATTGACATTGAAAATGTGGATTCAATTTACCAAATGGAACTGACTGAACTACAGAATTGTGACTCTCTGAAAGACGCATTCAAGTCAAACAACTTGCCTAATTTCTATGCCTCTCTCTCATTAGAGACATATCCTAATATCAGGAACCATGCTCTTAAAATGTCAACAATTTTTGGCAGCACTTATGTGAAAATGCGAACAGACATTTTCTAGGATGAAAAATTTAAAATGTCCAACCTGATATAGACTAACCGATGAACACTTGCATCATTTGTTGCGGCTAGCAGTGACAAATATGGAACCGGACATTGAGTATCTGATTAGCCAAAAGCAAGCCCATAGTTCCCATTGAAATATTGGTAAGTTTGTTGATTAAAATTTACTTGTTCTTTATTTTAAATATTGTATTTGTTCCTGTTTTTTTTTTTTTACTTTAAAATAAGATGTGTGCAGTGTGCATAGAGATTTTCATAGTTTTTTTAGTCCAGCCCTCCAACGGTCTGAGGGCCAGTGAACTGGCCCCCTGTGTAAAAAGTTTGGGAACTCCTGCTTTAGAGGATGTTAAATAGGAAAGTGAAATGATGAGCTTTAGTTCTTTAGGAGACCTTCTGGCTGTTGTGTGTCTTGTCCTAAGCCTAACCTGTCTTGTGACATCCAGCATCCAGTTGTTCAATGCTGAACAACTCAGTACAAATTATCCAATCATTGTCCAGCATCTTCCTAAATACACTTTCTTACCTGCCCTTTTCCTCACATCCTCGACCACGAAGAAAATCTCTGTTAAACCCAGTGAAGCACTATTGCTCTGGAGGCCTTGCTGATCTTCAGGGTGGTGCAGGCCCCCCCGCACACGACTCTGGGCCTGTGTCTGCTCTGTTCCATGGTGGCAGTGCCTCGCTGAGAGCGTTGTGAGCAACGTCTCTCCTTCTGTACAGTGCTTAGCAAGACCTCCTGTTTTTCTCTCACTCTTCATGGACTTGTTACATCATCTGCACATGTTCTGTTCCCCACAGACTGGCTTTAACTGGCAGTTATTCTATCACTTTCATCCAACTTTGGACTCGAGAGGGAGGCCTATCTGGAGGACCTTTCTGGACCTTCTGAAGCCAACTCTGCACCCTTCACACGATTTTAGCTTCACTCCAGGTAATTCTTGTTTTTCACTAACAGTTATCTTCTATCAGCCTCCCATTTAAACCTGCATTTATTGTTAGACATGAGTTCTCTGAGAACAGAAGTGAGTCTTAACTTTGAAACCCCAGTCCCTCCACCATGTCTGGCACAAAGCAGATACTCAGCAAGTGGTGATAATTATGAGTCAGATATTCTTAAAGCAAAGATCTCTGATGTTTTCCAAAGGAATTGTTTCTGAGAAACAACCACTTTTCAATCAGAAAGTATAGTTTCATCTTTGCAATGGCTCATAGAAATGATTCATAGAAATCAGTCTTATGTGGAAAGAATAGAAACTTTAGTTCTGCACATTAGAAGCCACCAGTAACATCTTTACAGTTCTAAGCACAGTTTCTATGTATGTTTTAGTTAGTTGGCAAGGATTTGGTCTGATGCTCAAATATAAGTGCATAGAGGTGAGCTTTCCTGGCTATCGCCTATTGTCCTGAGACGTACGAATGCAAGAAGGGCCAGACACTGAAGTGACAGGCTATTCACAGGCAGAGTCTTTGTTCTTTTATTTTTACTTTTAAACACATAGACAGCCATAATGAGAAATTAGGAATTCAACCCATTGAACACCAGCACTGTCCCCTTTCATGGTCAGAAAAGAGCCCACTGCCTGGCTCAGGGCATGAGGGGAGGTCAGCATTCCTGAAGTCCACTTCTCTTCCCTAATCTGAGATTCCTAAAGCAAGAAAGAGCAAGTGTCGCTAGAATGGGCCGTGCTTCCATAACCATTGCATAGGCAGGACAGCCAGCGCTAAGTCACAGTCACTCACAGGAGAGACGTGATGGTGTGGCCATGCTGTGACTAAGCCCTGTGAGCTCTCGGTCCTGCTTCCTGCCTGCCCATCACAGGGGCAGAGGCCAGGTGACCTGAGAGAGGCACATGTTAGTTCAGCTCCCCATTTTGCTTGTCTGTGGTCAGTGTCTGGCCCAGGCTCTTTAGCCCCTCATAGATTTGGAGGCTGTGAGATGCTGTTTTCCTTGGGGCTCAGTGAGACCTAGGCCCCTGCAGTCCTCTATGAAAGCCAGCACCAATGTTGATGTCCTCCAGAAAGCCGATAGCTGGAGAGAGCCGGACAGGGCTCTCTACGTCAGCTCTTCTCAGTTGGCAGAAGCACAGGGAGGGTGTGAATATCCCCTGGTCCTGCTTGATCATCCGGGACTGTGCCCTTGTGTGGAGCTACGTGGATGAGCCTGGGACATGAGTGTGAAGATGTGAGCAGCTGGAAGCTCTGCAGTCACAGCGCTGGTGTCTTCGATGTAAACACGCATGGCCAGGGGGAGGAACTCAGATGGCACACGGGACACACGAGGTACTTTTCTTCTTTAGAAAACTTGAAGACCACATGGAACAAGATAGGAGGATGGAAATCCCCCTGTGCTTGCCCTTGCGTTTGGTCACTTACAGGAGCCAAGATGGAGGAGAAGGTGGGAGGAGGGAAGACAGCACCATGAGCTGCCCAGGAGGTTAGCACAACTATTAAGCAAGACCAGCAAGAGAAAGTGAAGAACTGGACCAAACCACATCTTTCTCTAGACAGAGCAGACCTCAGTCCTTACTGGCCAGAGCAGACGGGGCAAAGGCCAGGGAGCCAGAGTCAGGAGTCACGCAGGTGCGTCCTGCGCTCTGCTACTTAGCAGGACCTTGGATAAATTGTGAATGAGCTGGTGTACTCAAAGAAAAGGACAATGATATCATCATCAGCAACAATTTCACAGCATTTGTCATAGTAAATGAGTTAAGATTAGCAAAACTAACTTATTACCATTTTAATAAAAATAGATGGACTCACATGATCCTGGGAACCTATGTAATTCTTACTACTTACCATCCATATTAGAGACATTTCCCCCAAATCTTCTTTTGAGCATGCCGGCACTCTAACCTCTTCTGATGGCCCCCATTATTCCAGCCAGTGGAGGGGCAGCCAGGTGGCCAGAGGGGGCCCGAGCAGACGCAGGAGGGAGTGTGGGCCCTCTCCCACACAGGCACTTGCAGCTCCCTCACCTCCAGTGCGCTGTTGTGCAGAGCCGCCCGCAGGTGCACCTGCAAATACTGGTTTCCTTGAGTTCATTTAATGTGGGCTCTATTCACACATCACTAGTGAAAGACAAGTGGGACCAGGCAGAGTTCCTGTTTTAGAATCAGAAATTTTGGAGTGGGATTATGATGAAAACAAGAGCAGGAGGCAGTGGGAAGGCTTGGGTGTCCTGCGTGGGTGCCTTGAGTGCTTCCCTTGCTGGGCCCTGGGGATGTCCACAACCTGCAGCACTTTGCTTCTCTAAGATGCTGTAATGATGGATGAGTTCAATCCACCAGAACCAGACCTGGCCACTGTGGTAGGAATTAGCTTGGAGCAGGGCCAAGTATCTTATTCCCAAGCGTCTGGGGCAGAGAGTGGGGAGGGTAAGACAAGGAGCCTTAATGGGAAACTACACTTGATTTCTATCACTAACCTCAGAGGACAGAGATTTGGAATGAGAAGGAGTGGACTCAGGGCCACTTCAGAAATTAATACAGAACCGATTTTGTCACAGTTTGCTTTGTGGTGTTGATCCCTATGGTTTGTGTAGAGAAGTAGCTAAGTTAGCTAATTAAAATGTAACAGAATTAAAGCTAACGGAAAAATAATTGTACACGTTTACAAACGTTTCTCTAAATTCAGTTCCCCTCAATGACACAGGGCCAAATTTATAAAGGCACATCAGGCCAGACTGTGATGTCATGTCAGAACTCCAGGTATCTTTCCCTCTTTCTCGATTTACAGGAAGTTAGAATGTCTGTCACAGCATGGCCATGTGGGACTCAGACGTAGGGGTGTCTAATCTAGAGTGTTTCCCAGGGTGGAAATAAACTGTGAAGAAAGGAGTGGAGTGAAGTCAGGGGTGTGTTAGGATATTGTGGACACAGTCAACTTGACACAGGTCCCAGATGCCAGCGTCCTGTGTGAACCTGCTGTAGGCATGGCCTGTGCTGGCTGGCAGCAGGTTGGCTGTGTAGCTCCTACCCCTGAACCACTCAGGGCACAGTTGCAGTGACATGAACGTGATTGGGATTCTCATCTGGCCCATGAGCACTTCCTCACTTATTCCATGGGCTGATTTTCTAAATAGATTCTTACATTTGTGTGTTGCCTTCCTCTCCCCCTAGAATGTAAAGCCCAGTCGAGTTCATCTTCTCCACTGCCTCTCTGCACCCTGGCATGTGGGCAGTGCTCCCTGGCATTTATACAGCAGGAGTAGTGAGTGTCACCACTGTGCTCCTTGTCAGGGAAGGGGCACCTTGGTGGGAAGCCAGCAACCTCACAATGTGGGGTGCCCTCTGAGGCTTCCAGCTAAACCACTACCCCTCCTTCTCCCTCTGCCACCACACTGGGCATCTGCAGTGTTTTCCACTGAAGACCTTTTACAGTCTCAACAGATAGGCTGATTGTAGAGACTGGAGAGCATTCCATGCCTCCTGGAAGGACATGTTCCTGTAAGAGGTACCACATTCACTACAATCCTCATGTCAATGTTGCATTTCTTTCATATTAACACAAGAATACTTAAGGAAACATTTTGAATAGTTTTTATTGAATCAAAAGATAATAATGCCAAAATCTGAGTTTGTCTGGAAAGAGATGTACAGAAGGTTTTCTCTTAGTTAGTCCCTGAAAACAGACTATATTTAGGCCCGGGAATTCCTTCCTCCAGACCAGACGTGCCATGTGAGTCACTGGAAACTCATTCAGCTGAAAGTCAGTTGCAAGCAAATCATAGCAGTAAAAAGATTTCAGAACAGAAACAGGGTAGAAGCGGTGCAGAAGATGGCATAGCTATTCTGTTTTAATAAGAGGAAAGCTTTATTCATAGTAGTGAAGACATGGACAACCTGAGTGTCCATCAGCAGATAAATAGATAAAGAAGTGGGACAGCCCTGGCCGGGTGGCTCAGCTGGTTAGAGCATTGTCCCCATAGGCCAAGGTTGCCAGTTCCATCACCAGTCAGGGCACATACAAGAATCAACTGAGGAATGTATGGACAATAAAAAGATATTTCTCCTTCTCTCCCTAAAATAAATAAAAAGTTAAAAGAAGTGGTATATATACACATATGTATATATATGTATATATACACATATATGTATAAAAGAATATTACTCAGCCATAAAAATAGATCTTAGCATTTGACCATTTGTAACAACATGGATGAAACTTGAGGGCATTATGTTGAGTGAAATAAGTAAGACAGAGAAAGACAAGTCCTGAGCTATCTCATTCATTTGTGGAATTTAAAAAAGTAAAAGTCATAGAACCACTCATATGTGAAGTCTTTTTTTTAAAGGCAAACCCACAGGAATAGTAGAAAAGTGGTCGGCAGGGGTGCAGGTGGGGAGACAGGGAGAGGCTGGGAAAGGGCACAGACTTTCAGCTGCAGAGAAATGAAGTCTGAGGGGCTGATGTAGAACATGGGACTCTGGTTGTCAACACTGTAAATATAAGTGCAGTTTGCTGAGAGTAGAACTTAAATGTTCACACATATATGAAAGATAAATATGAGAAAAAAAAGGTTTGACCTCCTATATGAAGCAATGGTTCTCACCATAGTGTTACAGAAAAATCCAGTGTTATCTTTTTAAAACAATTTTACTTAGAAAATTAAATTTAATGAGGGTGTCATTGATCAATAAGAGTACATAGGTTTCAGGTAAATATTTCTATAGCATTTGAACTGTTGATTGTGTTGTGTGCCCATCACCCAAAGTCAAATAATTTTCTGTCACCATATATTTGTCCCTCTTTACCACACTCCTTTATGCAGTGTTATCTTAACTCATAAAAGAAGGCAAGGTCCACGAGATGGAGTTGTTTTTTGTTTGTTTGTTTGTTTTTTAAGATAGAGAGAGACAGTGACAGGGACAGACAGAAAGAGAGAGAGAGAGAGATGAGAAGTATCAACTCGTGGTTGTGGCACCTTAGTTGTTCATTGATTGCTTTCTCATATATGCCCTGACTGGGGGACTCTGGTAGAGCCAGTGGCCCTTTGCTTCAAGCCAGAGACCATGGGGTCATGTCAATGATCCCATTCTCAAGCTGGTGACCCCACACTCAAGCCACTGATCTCAGGGTTTCAAACCTGGGTCCTCAGCATCCCAGGCCAACGCTCTATCCACTGTGCCACCGTCTGGTCAGACCCATGAGATGGAGTTTAATATCTGATTGGTAAAGTGTAGGAAAATAAATCCATGTTCCACTTAATCTATTTGTGTCCTTTCTGAACAATCCGAACATTGGTCATTTAAGGCACAATCTCACTTCAAGTAGCTCATAAATCAGTAAGAACCACTTACTGATAGGCTTCACAGAGTAAATACATTAGATATGCCACTTGATTTTTAAGAAAAGCTATTAGAAATTCCAGAAAGAAAAGGTATAACCCCTTGTACTTTTCTCTCTGTTTAAACAATTGAGGAGTTATGTTGCTGTTATTGGCAACTAACAGAAATACCCAAACTTTTTTCTCCTGGGGAAAATCCAGGCCTGCCCCACCCCTTCTAGCTCGAGAATGTCATTAGCAGAGTCAGTCCTGGGTCAACAGGAAAGTTCTCCATCTAGCTGAAATAGGCTTGTTTGCTCTGGCTTGACCTGAGAAAATAGGTTCTGCCCAGAGGATGGTGTCCAGTTGCTCAGTCTCGTCTCAATAAAACAGCAATCAATGAAATCTGGACTTAGGGGGAGGGGCATGGAGAGAGGGTTGTGGTTTGGGACAGGAAAAAGGAGAGAGGGAGAGAAAGAGAAGGAAAGGAGAAAAAGAAGAAAGAAAGAGAGAAAGAAAGAAAGAAAGAGAAAAAGAAAGAAAAAGGAAAGAAGGGAGGGAGGAAGGCAGAGGGGGGGGAGGGAGGGAGGGAGGGAGGAAGGAAGGAAGGAAGGAAGGAAGGAAGGAAGGAAGGAAGGAAGGAAGGAAGGAAGGAAGGAAGGATAAGGGAGGGTAAGGAAAGGGAAGAGACAAGGGAAGGAAAGGAAAAAGGAGGTAAGATTTTCTTTCTGGGAAACAATTTTGCTTAAAGAAGGATGTCGACAATGTGAAGAGCATTTGTCAAATTATACATATTTCCTTGGGTCTGAGCCTCCCCAGACCTGAGGAACGGTTACTGACTCCATTTCCTATATGGAACTTCAGCTCATTCTCCGTCCTCCTGCCTTGAGTGAAAAAGGCACGCTCCTTTAATGGCTGGTAAATACAGCATTTTACTCTCAAGTAAAGTGTCTACTTGATCTGCATTTGATGCAAGTGTTATCTTAGTCAGGGGTATGTTCGTTCATCACCCATCACCCATGACCATGCAAAGCATTCAAAGGAGAACTGAAAAAATGTCAAGCTTTTCAAACTTCATCTCTTTTCCACTAGAAATAAAAATCTCTTTCTTACTTATGGAGATTTTTTTCCTTATGAAGACTAAGTTGTTAAAAATGATATTATTCTACTTATAAAATTTTCTGGTATAGTTCCAGAGTTATAACTAATTTAAAATTTTAAAATAATAAAGATATATCAAAAGTATATATTGCAGGAGGAGGAGAAGTAATCTTTGGGATCTTCCATAGTCACCATCTATTTACCATATTTCAGTAAGGTTTTATTTATCCAGTCTTCTCCTTGCTCATTCCTGGTGATCTCACTAATTTTCATGATTCTAAGCAATGTTTACATCCCTCCATACTTTGATGACTCTCAAGATTACTTATTTCTCTGATCACAGACTTGATATTTTGGACTTCTCATTTAAATCCGAAACTTAAAGTAACCAGACTGAACTCTTGGTATTTGTCATCCTCAACCTGGTGCTCATAGTTTTTTCTGTCTCAGAAAATGATACTATTATTCAACCACATTTTAAAGCTAAAACCATAGGGTTTCCTTTGATGCCTCTTTCTACCCTATCCCTATATATCCATAGCCAGTATGTCATCAAGCTTTGTTCAGTGTCCAAAATATAACTTGACTCGACCACTTGTCTTGACTGCCACTGCCAAGACCCTGGTTCGAACTTACAACCTCCCACCTGGATAGTTGTATTGGTCATGGGACTGAGGGGGATCAGAGTCAGTGTGTAAATTTTTTTTATAAGCATAATGGAGCATTTTAGGTGAGAAGGTGACTTGGATGGGTTTGCCTTTTCAATACCAGACAGGCTACCTGGCAGATACCCGTGATTTGAAGAATGATAGTGCAGTGGAATGGAAAACGTTTTCAGCTTGAACATACACCTTGGAGGTAGAGTTGACAGCACTAGTGATTCCTTGGACATGAATGGTGGGGAGGAAAGCATGTGAGTGTGTCTTGGATGTGGACTTTTCTGTGGAACTTGTCGAGTGGGTAGGCCTACTGTGATGAGTCCAGGTTGGGAGAGGGCTGGCTCTGGAGCCACTGACATCTGGATGACCAAACCATGGGAGGGATGGGGCAAGTCAGAGAAAGGGTATAGAGCAGGGGTCGGGAACCTTTTAGGCTGAGAGAGCCATAAATGCCACATATTTTAAAATGTAATTCCGTGAGAGCCATACAATATGTTTAACATTAAATACAAGTAAATGTGTACCTTTTATGTAAGACCAACACTTTTAAAGTACAATATGTCTCTGAATTCTTTTTAATAACGTTGTTATGCTGTTGCTAACCAGTGATGAATAAAGTACTTCTTACCATTAATGCGACTTCTGGTGCTGCATGGTTTTGCTGATGGCTTTGTAGTCTGGTTGATACGTGGTGAGGTTAAGCTTCATGCAGGTGTTGAGACTTTCATCCATTAAACGTGATTGTAGGTTGGTCTTAACGTTCTTTAGATGTGAGAAAGACTGCTCACATGCATATGTAGAGCCAAACATTGTCAGTACAGCAATACTCAATGCTGCAGTGTGTGGTATGTGATGGGAAGCGCATTCCAAGTTTTGACAATCAGCTGGTCCATGGGTTGAAGTTTTTTTATTTCTCCCCACTTGTGTTTGCTTGCCAACTCTGCTTGCTGTTGTGCAAGTCTTTCCAAATCTTCATTCAGTGACTTGAACTTATTCACCCACATGTCTGAGGCCTTCAGGTCAGAAGCTTGTAGCTCAGAATCTCTGATGGAGACACCGGGATGTAACTCAGGTCGGTGCTGTCCACTGCACACTCGTGTGGATGGGTGATGAACTTAAAAAGACGAGTGCACTCATGAAATTCTCCAAGGCGCACTTTGAATGACTGCAGGAGATTAGATGTGAAGTCCGCTAGCTGCTGGAGATCAAGATGTTGAGCAGGGTCACTTGCTGTGCATGCATCTTTAAACTCTCCCAGTTTTTCAAAGTGTAGTAAATGACCTGTTTCAATGTCGGCAATGAAGAGTTCCAGCTTGTTTTCAAATGTAAACACTGCTTATTGAAGGGATAAGACTGTATTTCCAATGCCTTGCATTTTCACATTGAGCTGGTTCAGATGTTCAGTCATATCCACAAGATAGTAGAACTTCAGGAGCCACTCACTGTTAGCTAACTCAGGATGCTCGACGTTTTCATTTCAAGAAAAGTCCAGATTTCGCTTAGACAAGCCGCGAAATGGCTGAGCAGTTTCCCTCTTGACAACCAATGCACATTGCTGTGCAGAAGCAGACCAGGATAATTATTCCCAACTTCATCCAGCAGTGTTTTAAACTGGCGATCATTTAAAGCTTGGGGAATAATAAAGTTGACCACCCGAATGACCAGCGACATCACCTCACCAAGCTGCTCGCCACACATCTGAGCACAAAGCGCCTCCTAATGTAGGATGCAGTGAAAACTTAGGATGGGTCTCTTCTCATGTTCACAAAGAAGCGCTACGAATTCTCTGTTTTTCCCCACCATGCACAGAGCACCATCAGTACACACCGAAATAAGTTAATCCACTTGTACATTTTTTTCTTTAGCGAACTCAGTGAAAGACCTGAATAAATCCTCCCCTCTTGTTGTCTCTTTCATAGGCAAAACAGCAAGACTTTCCACACGTAGTGTGTCACCGACAGCATACCTTGCAATCATGCTGAACTGGGATAAAGGGCTTATGTCTGTTGACTCATCCAAAGCAAGAGAAAAGAATGGTGCTGCATTTATGTCCTTCACTTGTGTTGCCTCAATTTGATTTGCCATCACGATAGTACAATCGTGAACAGTTCTTGCCGACAGAGGCGTGTCTTTTATTCGTTTGATTATCTTGTCTTTATCCAAAAAGTCGTCAAAAAGTTCATTGGCAACATCAAGCATGAATGTTTTGGCATACTCCCCATCCTTGAATGGCTTTCCATTTCTCACAATTGCTAAAGCACCAGCAAAGCTAGCCAAATTCCAGTCACCTTGTTGGGTCCAAACATGGAGTTGCTGCTGACCAACTTGCACTCTGCACAGTAGCTCTTGACATGCTTTCTTCCTGCTGTCCCCCGCTGGATATTTCCATGCAAATGTAGCATGGCGTGTGTTGAAGTGCCGCTTTATATTTGACTGTTCCGTTGATGCAATTTTATCATTGCATATTAGACACACTGCAGAACCTGCTCTCTCCACAAAGGTGAATTCCTCTGTCCATTCCTGCTGAAAAGTAGGATACTCCTCATCTTTTTTTCTTAGCCATCTTCTTCGTCAAAAGGGTTTCTGTAATTAGCTAGCTGACTACTTGATTAAAAGGAGGGAAGTTTACTTCCTGACCTCACAATGACTCGTGTACGTTACGCATTATCCAATAAAAATTTGATGTTGTCCTGGAGGACAGCTGTGATTGACTCCAGCTACCACAGCCATGGACATACATGATAGGAAATGAATAGATTCTAATACATGAGAATGTCTTATATTTTTAACGTTATTATTATTTTTTATTAAAGATTTGTCTGCGAGCCAGATGCAGCCATCAAAAGAGCTACATCTGGCTCACGAGCCATAGGTTCCCAACCCCTGGTGTAGAGTGAGAAGACAGGAGCCCAGACTGAACTGGAGTAAGACTAATGACTGCAGACACTTGACCTGGAGAGGAGCCTGCCAGAGAGAAATGGGCTGTGGTGTCTCAGAGGGGAAGAGCCTGCTGGTGAAAGAGCATGTCAGCCACAGAAAATGAGCAGCACCTTCCTTCAGCATTCAAGCATGTGCAAAAATGTAAACAAAGCCATATTTTATTTCATTTTGGAAAATATAGTTATTTTTCATAAGGATGTATTAACATGTAATAGGTATAGTTATTTTTTTTTAATTTTTTAATTTATTCATTTTTTAGAAAGGAGGGGGGGGAGAGAGAAGAGAGAGAGAAGGGGGGGAGGAGCAGGAAGCATCAACTCCCATATGTGCCTTGACCAGGCAAGCCCAGGGTTTCGAACCGGCGACCTCAGCATTTCCAGGCTGACGCTTTATCCACTGCGCCACCACAGGTCAGGCGGTATAGTTATTTTTATGTGAATTAATAAATATTTAAAAGTTGCCCCTGGACATAGAAGCAGGAGAATGAATCAGTCCTTTTGGAAGAGGATCTCGGGGGAGTGGCTTCCATAAAGGCCAAATAAGGACAGAGATGTGAACGCAAGAACAGCGTGGCCACTGGTCAAGAAGTCTGGCCGCCATCAGCTTGAACTGTTGATGATAGTGTCAGCAGGTACCAGCTCTTAGGAGGGAGTGTGCCAGCATTCACTAGCGTTTACAGTGTTCACACTCTTCCATCACATTGTTCAATCTCTAGACATGTGCCATAGTCCTTACAAATGTGCAAAAGTATGTACACTTTTCACATTGTGTCTGATGGCAGAAAGTTGGAAAAATTAAAATCTCCTTCAGTAGGAAATAGAATGAATGTTGGTAGTTCTATGTAGTGGAATATCACACAGCTTTAGAGTCAGGATGTCAGTGTATAAATGCTGATGTGTACACTTTGGAGAAGCCAGTTCTCCAGCAGGATGGGTAATTAGTTTATGGAGAAACAAAATCTGGAAACCAGACACCGGACTGTGAATGGTGGAGATTTTGGTGGAGGTTAAGGGTCATAGGACACTTTCACATCGTCTATTGCATATGACTGATTTTTATTTTTACCCTGTTGCTTTAGAAGGCAGAGAAAAAAAGATATCAGCTGTAATGGAAAGGGAAGGAGAAAGAAGTGGATGGACAGGGAAGAGGCGATTGAAATACCAGTCTTGAGCAGCTTTGATGTTGCCGAGTGGAGCCTGCGGAGGCAGGGCAGCAGTGGAGGGGGTACTGGGCAAGCTGGGGGATGTGGACACACAGGGCTGTTCCCAGAGGGAGGGCCACCTCTGCCAGCACAGGGAGAGGCGTCAGTACAGTTAACAGGCATTGGGGGTTCTCACCCAGTGTGGTGGAGGATCACTTACTGATACCCTCTGCTGTTGGGTATTGTATTTATATTATGTTTATCAAAGAATATCATACTTTCTGTTGTTTTAAGCTAGCATATCTCAAAGTCTGACCCTGAGCCACACCGTGACCCTCTCAGGAGGTCCATGAGGTCAAACCTACTTCCACTATAATCCCAAGATATTATTGCATTTCTGACTCTCACTCTCTCCCTGTGAGTGGTAGAGTTGTCTGGAGTTGTGGGTTGACTTGTGAGTGCTTGTGTGAGAGCACAGCTCACTCTATCTACCTTCCTTCAGCATTCAAGCATGTGCAAAAATGTAAACAATGCCATATTTTATTTCATTTTGGAAAATATAGTTATTTTTCATAAAAATGTATTAACATATAATAGGTATAGTTATTTTTATGTGAATTAATAAATATTTAAAAAATGTTCGCAGTTCAGTTTCTACTGTGGCAAATATGGATAGATACAAACCACATAAACAAAACTCTTTGGCTTCTCAATAATTTTTAGGTATTAACAGTAAACATCAGTTGGCTTAATCTTTACCCACACCTGTGATTGTTACCTTAGAGGAAATACTGGAATGTTGAATTGCTGATCAAAGACATGTATAAGCCTAAGGAGATGAGACAATGAGCGTGATGTGGTATTTGGGCAGGAAAAGGATGTTAGGTAAAAACTAAGGGAATCAAATCAACTGTGCACTTTAATGATAGTATATAAATATTGGTTCATCAGTTATAGCAAATACGCAAATTATACTAATGCAAGACAAATGCAAGTAATAGGGGTGCTGAGTGCAGGCTATATGGGAATGCTAGGTGCTGGCTTCTCAGTTTTCTAGAAATCATAAAATGTTCTAAAGAATTATCTGTTTAAAAAGAACAGAGTGTATTAGTGTCTAAAGGGCTACCAATAACAATTATCATAAACTTAGTGGTTTAGGAACAAAACAAATTTATTCTATCACTGTTCTGGAGGCCAGAAGTCCAATATTATTATTTTTTTTTATCTTTTTTTTTTTTTTGTATTTTTCTGAAGCTGGAAACGGGGAGAGACAGTCAGACAGACTCCCGCATGCGCCCGACCGGGATCCACCCGGCACGCCCACCAGGGGCGATGCTCTGCCCACCAGGGGGTGATGCTCTGCCCCTCCGGGGCGTCGCTCTGCCGTGACCAGAGCCACTCTAGCGCCTGGGGCAAAGGCCAAGGAGCCATCCCCAGCGCCCGGGCCATCTTTGCTCCAATGGAGCCTTGGCTGCGGGAGGGGAAGAGAGAGACAGAGAGGAAGGGGGGGGGGGTGGAGAAGCAAATGGGCGCTTCTCCTATGTGCCCTGGCCAGGAATCGAACCCGGGTCCCCCGCACGCCAGGCCGACGCTCTACCGCTGAGCCAACCGGCCAGGGCCAGAAGTCCAATATTATGTTGTTCCAAGACCACACTCCCTCCAGAGGCTCTGGGGAGGGTCCTGTTTGCCTCCCCAGCCCTTGGGGCTCCTGATGTGCCTGGGCTCATGGCTGCATCACTCCTTCTCTGCCTCTGTCTTCTTGTGGCTTCAGTCTGTGTCTTCTCCTCTGTCTCTTATAAGGACACTTGTAATTGGGTTTGGAGTCACCCAGTTAATCCAGCATGGCTTTATCCCCACTTCATTAATTTAATAACATTTGCAAAGATCTTTTTTCCAGTAAGATCACCCTCACAGGTTCTCGAGGTTAGGACTTCCATGTATCTAGTTTGAAGGGCACTAATTGGCACATTTTGTGGA
The DNA here is from genome assembly GCF_036850765.1 of Saccopteryx bilineata. NCBI lineage: Eukaryota > Metazoa > Chordata > Mammalia > Chiroptera > Emballonuridae > Saccopteryx > Saccopteryx bilineata. The sequence goes on along the minus strand of NC_089492.1, from coordinate 82,390,365 downwards.
ACAATAATAATACTAATAAGTGCACAGGTCAAATGCTGGGGAATCATGAAAAAATAACGATTTTGGTTTTGGAAGACATAGCTTCCTCTCTGGCTATACTTGACCATCCGCTCTCTTGCCCAAGGGGACCCCCCGGGAAATTGACATGCACAGCGGATGTGATGTGCCTGGGAAAAACCTGGGAGGGGTCAGGGGTTGAGAAAGACTGGGGACTTGTGCCTGTTCTGACTCCTGGCATGCCTGTGTGCCATATCCTCGAGCAGTGCCTGGCACATGGGTTCAAGAGCTCATTTAACGAATCGCTGAACTGTTCCTGCCACTCAGGTGCACATCTCTCCGTCTCACGCTTCATTGTTGGCGTGTATGTACTTTTCTCTATACCTGGAGCATGAGTGACTGGAGAACACAGGTCCACGATGTGAGGCTTCTAGGCTGCACAGCCCCGGCACAGAGACGGCTATGCAAGGGGCTAAAGAAAGACAGGTTAACTCTCCTGGCACCCATGACTGATTTATCCGTGAGACAGGCTCACAGTTGGTTTCTCCCTTTTGGTTGGGACCAGGTTACTTTTAGTGTAAAAATACAATGTTGGGTTTCATTACAGCAGCTGTCTCCTGTCGCCAGGGACTCAGCACATGAAGGAGGAAGAGTCTGTTTAGGAATAGGAAGGGTTCAGGACCTGATTAAGGAGGTTGGGAGGTTATACATCGCTGTCGGACTCAGCGGGGTGCTTCCTAGACTTCAGATGGGAGCTGGTGACCTAGGGATGGACAGCAGTAGTAAATATAGTTCACATTTAAAGAAAAAATTTAATTGTTAAATTCTTAATACAGTAATGTCACTGGTAGCAAATAACATATCTAGATAATTGATTTTTAAAGTTCTAATTTCCTTAATGGTCACACAGCATCTCAAGGGCAATTGCCTATGTGCTAATCAATTTCCTTTTCACATTATTTGATGGGAAACACTGTGCAGGTCTAAGATAACCAACAAAACAGCCCATAATATTATTAGCAAAAACTGTTTGTGAATTAGTGACAAAGTAAGCCTTCTGGAATGGCTCTCTTTAAAGAGCATATCTACTGGTGAGAAACTGGTAAAGCGGTGTCTGAAATGTCCACATCTGCTTTTATCACAGAGGCCTGAGAGTTGGGTTTCTTCATTTAAGTCACTTCTTCAAAGACTGTGGCAGAATGATAATATGTTCACTTATGGAGAAAAAGGGAAGTGATCTTAAAAAATTTCATGTTGATCAATGCTTAAGAAATGGCACACTCAGGCAGATGTTAATTTAGAAATAAACTGGATAATTTCCTAGAGCTTGGGCTCAGTGCTTTGTAGGGAAGGAGGAGGTTTCCTTGGCTCCCTGAGTGGGTCTGAACATCAAGGTGACACAGCCAGTTGAACAGGAGAAGAGCATCCCTGGTTCCCTGGAATTCTACATGTGCACAGGAGCCTCTTAAGAGAATGAGACCTGAAGAAGTGACCAGAGCAGAAGTAATTTACAAGATAGAGGGGGTGCGGGTGAGGAATAGTAAATGGTGACTTAACTGGGAAGATGAGGTGAGCTTAACAGGTTTGTTGGTACAGATTTCTTGGCCCCCAGGTCTCTACCCAGTGAAAAGTGTGTGCCTCTCCCGGTGCAGGGAGGGTATCTCCCACAGGCAGTCTTGTGACCTGTTTGGGGAAGTGAGTGAGGCAGTGGGGAGGTCAGTGACCTTCTTGCTTCTCCATTTACTGAAAGTCCTTCAAGTTAAGGTACTCAGCCACAGTGCCACGTTTTTGGGTAACATGTCCTGGACCAGGGGTCCTCAAACTTTTTACACAGGGGGCCACTTCACTGTCCCTCAGACCATTGGAGGGCCGGACTATAAAAAAAACTATGAACAAATCCCTATGCATACTGCACATATCTTATTTTAAAGTAAAAAAAACAAAAACAAAAAAAATAAAAACCAGGAACAAATACAATATTTAAAATAAAGAACAAGTAAATTTAAATCAACAAACTGACCAGTATTTCAATGGGAACTATGGACCTGCTTTTGGCTAATGAGATGGTCAATGTCCTACTCTCACTGACCACCAATGAAAGAGGTGCCCCTTCCGGAAGTGCGGCGGGGCCCGGATAAATGGCCTCAGGGAGCCGCATGTGGCCCGCGGGCCGTAGTTTGGGGACCCCTGTCCTGGACCGTCAGATTCTCTGCAGGTTCAGAATGCAAAGCTGGCTTTCCTCCCAGCACAGAACCTCTGAGGGGAGACTGCTTTCTGGGACTGAGCCGTGAGATCCCTGGGGACCTGCAGCCACCTGCTTCTTCCTCAGGGGCTCCATGTACTCCTGAAGCTGTCTGTCACTGACTTAAGATGAAACATTTTTTTCCCCAGAAAGGCTTTTCTCCAGTAAGCCTGTGCATCAGGAGTGATTTTGCTGATAATGCCCAGCAAAGAGATACATAGTATCTTTATGTTTTTAAATTAAATCTGGCTCAGGCTCTTACCTGAAAGGTCTGTGGGAAGTCTGAATCTAGTGTTTCTTCCAGGTACTGAGGGCTGTGCCCAGCCTGGCAGTTGGGATAGGAGAGCTCTCAAGGTCCAAGGCCCACATTGCTGGGCATGGTCCTTCCTGAGTGACACCTGTCCTGCCCTGTCCCGCCCCATCCTGGCTCCTCTGGAGTGCTGCACTTGCTAGGTCCGGTCTTTACCACCCAGAACGTCTCAAACCACCAACTACCCTCCGTACCAGCAGAACCACTTCTCAATCAGGGTTGCCCACAAAAGAACATAGAAAATATGATGTTTTACAACTACACTATTACAAAGAATAGGACAGGCCCTGGCCGGTGGTTCGCCTGACATATGGACATCCTGGGTTTGATTCCCGGTCAGGGCACTCAGAAGAAATGACCATCTGCTTCTTTCTCCCTTTGTCCCTCTCCTTCTCTCCCTCTTCCCTTCCCGTAGTCAGTGACAACCTCAGGCGCTAAAAAACGTCGGTATTCGGTATTCGAGCACTGGCCCCATAAGGGGTTGCCAGGTGGATCCTGGTTGGGGCACCTGCAAGAATCTGTCAATCTCTTCTTCTCTCACAAAAAAAAAAAAAAAAAAAAGGATAGTACAGTCCTAGCTGTATTTGTTGTTGTCATATTCATTTATTCTTTCTGATTTTAAAAGAAATTAGAGTTCAAACATCTTCCTGGGCCCTGGGTTCTGTGCCAGGCCCCAGCTGTCTCCACCTTCCTCCCCCAGGGCAGAATCAACTCCTTGTCCACAGGAACCTAAAATTCCAAATCTATGAACTCTCCTGACAGTAAAAAGAAGTTGAGAATTTTGAGTCCTTTTCACCTTTTTGGGAGGCCTGGGTGAAATATCTTTCATTTGTTTGTGATAAGGCTGTGCCTCCAAATCAGAGATAGTTAATTTTCACACTTTTATCCTTGTCCCTTTATACTGTGTACCATCTACTGCGGGTCAGAGGTGGGAGTGAGGGTGGTGGCCCTCCTGCCAGTCAGAGCCTTTCTTAGAGAGCTCATCCTCCTTCCGCAACTGGAAAAGCCTCACGGCAACTGTGGGGGAGCTCAGCCCTGTCACCCTATGAGGGGATAGACTTCAGACTGGGAAGGAAAGGTGCTGGCAGCTGTGTCCTTGCCAGGGTCTCTAAATGTCCTCATAAGGAAGCTGGAGCTTTGGACTGGTTATCTCCTGTAGCAAACGCCCTGGGTCAGGAGTCAAGTGGGAAGTGGGACAGTTTGCAAGAATGAACAGTTTCTGGGTTGTTCCTTTGAGGATTATAGTTCAACATTTTCCCATATTTATAATTGTTTCCATTGCATAGTAACTTCTTTTTTTTTTCAGTAAGTGCGTGCGCCCGTGAGAGAGGGAGAGAGAGACAGGCAAACATACAGGAACAGACAGAGAGATGAGAAGCATCAACTCATAGTTGGCAGCACTTTAGTTATTTATTGATTGCTTTATCATATGCGCCTTGACCAGGGAGCTCCAGTAGAGTCAGTGACCCCTTGCTCAATCCAGCTACCTTGGGCTCAAGTCAGTGACCATGGGGTCATGTCTATGATTTCATGCCCAAGCCGGCCACCCTGCGCTCAAGCTGGTGAGCCTGCACTCAAGCCAGCAACCTTGGGGTTTCAAACCTGTGTCCTCTACATCCCAGGTCAATGCTCTATCCACAGTACCACTGCCTGGTCAGGCCATAACTTCTAATTTTAAAGATAGATCCACTCAAATCTCTAATTTTAAAGTTGTCTTCTGTTTAATCTTTAATTTTCTTAGCCCCCCCCCCCCCCTGTTTTTGAACTTGGGAATTCATTACACCACTGATATCCTTACATCCTGTACTCTTGGTGGGCACTGGTTCTGTGCACCAGGCTTCCTGGGCAGAGCTGAGCAAGTCCGTGCATGCTATTTCCACGGAATGACAGGAGAGAGGTCATTTTGATTTTTTAGTATTCTTATAGCAAAAAAAGTGTGCTCACATTGAAATACACATTTCAGATGAAAAGAACCGCCAATGCTTTAAAAACTGACCTGGAAATAAAGATTATTTTGGTTAAATTTATACATTCCATAGTCTTTTATGATGAATAACACGTCCACACTTTAGAATTTTTCAGTGATACTTGTTAGTGACTAGGGGAAGGTTGGGCCTAAACAGTGATGATTATTGAGCTTTGGCAAGTTGGAGAGAAGAAGCCTGTGGCATTTTGCAGACTTTGTCCTTGGCCCAGCATCATTCAACATTTTAATTAGTAACCTGAATGAAATTGCAAAAGGCAACTTTCTCAAATTTGTAGATGACAAGCTGGGAGATTTCAGATTTAGGAATCATATTATATTGAATGACTGCAACTAGGGATGAAGTTAGGAAAATTCATTTAAGAGGGATAAAGGCAAAGTGTTGTATATTGTCCTAAAAACCCAACTGAATTCTGAGTATAAAAAAGGAGAAACAGGCAAAATAGCATAAGAGAATAGCAAAATAGCATAATAGTAAGAGGATTTTTAGCTGACAGTTAACTATCAATTTAACAATGACATGTGATGACTGATAAATGGGCCTCTAGTATATTAGTTATATGAGAGGAGATGGCCCACTGTGCTGGTGAGACTAACTAGACTGCAGCTTCATGTCAGTGACAGCTCCCATTCTTTAGAGGAATATGGGGCCAGCCTCTTAAACAGCCATTGAAGGAAGAAGGAATTATTTTGAAGCAGAAAAAACGTCATCAGGAACAGGAGAGTTCCCTGGAAATGCATGAAGGGCTATCACATGGGGAGGCGTGACATTGCCTGTTTACTCTGCCTGAGGTTTGGGTCCAGGACCAATGGACACAAACTCTAGGAAGTGGATTTTCAACCAGCCTAGAAAAGATGACCTGACAGGACTGTCTGGAGATGAGGATGCTGAGTGGGCAGTAGACCCTGTTATCAGTGGACATTTCTGATCACAAATACATGCCTGCAAATACATGGAGGCATATCCAGCACGTAATTGTTCCTTTCAGCCTGGAGAGTCATTAATTCCATAACACTTTTTTTTTTTTTTTTTTTTTTTTTTTTGAGAGAGAGAGAGAGAGACAGGAAGGGAGGTGAGGGTGAAAAGCATCATCATTTGAAGTTACTTTCACTTTAGTGTATATTAAACTTCCTTGTCTATAAAGCCTCTCATATGTGCCAAGCCAGTGACCCCTTGCTCAAGCCAGTGACCTAGGGCTTTTCATTACAGTTACCCTCGGGCTCAAGCTGGTGAGCATTGAGATCATGAGGATGGTTCCCTCCTCAAGCCACCAACCCCGTGCTGACAAGCCCGCACTCAGAGCCAACCATCTTGGGGGTTCAAACTTGTGACATCAACGTTCTGGTTTGAGGCTTTATCCACTGCACCACCTCTGGTCAGTTTATGACAGCAAATTTTCAGTAATTAAGGATGCAATTGGTAACAAGAGTAGAGGCAGTTAGAATAATTTTCCAGGAAAAGCATAGATAGATAGGTAAAGAAGCTTTGTTTTTAAAGGAAATCTGGATTGTTTGAGAGGAATGAAAAGGGTCGAGTGGAGGAGGAGAGAAAACGCAGGAGCAGTGTGGGAACCAGGCTCTGTGGGAGATGGGAGGTGGGATTTTAGAGAAGAAACCGATTTCTGAATCTAATGAGATGCTTGTGAGGATGGCTAAATGCAATCATTTACTGATTCTCCTGTTCTCCCAAATGGTCATACTTTTCCTGCATAAATTAAGAAACTGCATATTTGACTAAAGGGTGAGGGTGGGAAGAGGGTTAATGACAAAGGTGGGGAATGGAAAGCAGCCCCACTGCTTGGAGTTCCTGCAGGACACCTGTCTCACTAGTGGAACCTGCAGCAGTCAGTCTTGCTTCCTGCTTGTCCTCGTCAGCTCTGCTTCTTGTGGTCATCACTCAAGTTCTGTTCCTCTGAACTTACTCCTTAAAGAGCTGAGTTTTAGACTCTAGTCTGTTGATCTGATTTTCATGCTTAAGTGATCTCTCTAAAATACAGAACAGGACCAAATTTGTTTTGGGAATCCAAGTTGGATGCAAAACAATGTAAAATTTTCTAACCAAACCTCAGAATATACAGTCTGAGACTGTATATTCTGCAGACACGGGCAACCAGACATAAGGAAAATACATTTTGTGAAAGTATCATATGCACAATTCTATTTTTTTTTTTTAATTTTAAAACAAGGGGTGTTGAAGTTTCATGTGCCTAATGATGTGGAGGGTTTGTTACAACAGATTCCTGGACGTCACCACCCAAGAGCGAGTCAGGTCTGAGGTGGTGCCACAGATTTGCATTTCCGACACGCGTCAGTGGTGCCAAGGCAGCTGCTCTGTGCCCCACTCTGGTAGCACTGCTCCAAATACAGTGTGAAGAATGCCATCTCAGTGAAATCTAGCACTCCTCAGTTAGACAGGCCGTTATCGATTGTTAATTCCCTTCCCATCTGTCATTCTCCTGTTACTGTGAGTGGCATCACATTCAAGTACTACTTGTATAATTTAGTGCATCAGTTTGTCTTTATTTGAATATTATAAAATGAAACTTTCTATATTATAAATAGAAAACTCATACCACAAAATACAATTTAAAGAGTGATAAAATTCTTGTTAAGTGTTGTTTCTGAAGTTCTGAGCCTGAAGCCTGCTTTCTGTTAACAAGGGGGATGGAAAGGTGACGGTGCAGTTATGACATTCTCCTTTCCTTCAGGAGGCTAGAGAAAGAACTAAGAAGGACTTCCTTAACACAAGATCCAAATGTCATTTACTGCCGTCTCTGCAGCCCACCTGAGGCGGCCCCTCTGCTCTGCGTTGCACTTGCAGTGTCTTGGGGGAGGCGATGTCAGACACGACTTCCTCGTCCCGTCTTCAGTTCATTCTACTGCACGACCATTAGACAGACATTCGAGTGTCTCCCCTGCGCCAGGCCCTTCTCTCTGGACCAGCAACGCGCAGCACACTACCACACTTCCCTGAACACTGTCATTGATGCAGGTGACAGTGAGCACTGGCTGCTGGGATGGCAGCAGTCCTGCTGGGGTGAGGACTGCATGCAGATGCCCCAACCCTCGACACCTTCTTCTTAGTCACAACACATTATCAGTGGATGACTACCGTGCCCCCTTTGGTTAAATCACGGGGAAGGGGCTGGTGGGCACGCACCACATGCATGCAGACTGGCTGGCTGGAAGGCCAAGTTTTTAGATGTAGGTAGAGTGGGGAACACATGCCAAGTTCCTTTACCAGTCAGATTGTCACAGCATCAAACTCATTAAAGGCCAGTTTGAAACCATCAAAATTTAAAGTAATTAAACTTTTAGAATATGTATAGAGAAAGAGTAAAACCTCCAAAAGAAACTTTTTTTTTTCAACTTATTTCCCAAATATCTATCCTGACAGAAATATTGACCTCTTCCTATATGTGCCCTGACTGGGAGTCGCTCTGCACGCTGGGACGATGCTCTAACCAAAGTAGCTAACCGGCCAGGGCTCTTATTCATTTTTCATTTTTTCCCATACTGTGGGTGTGGTGGTTTTTGAAAGTTTGTACTTTCAAATTTGTACTGTATCACACTTTTTGCTGACATTGTTAATAGACATTTTCAGAAAAGGGCCATTATACCTTGTATGTTTTCACTTACTGACATAACCTATTCAACCAAAAATCACACTGTATTGTAAGTAAAATAAAAAGCCACCCTGATGGTATCACACAGCAGGTAAAAAGAAAGCGCGAGAGGTCCAATGCGCGTGATGTTCCCCAGTGCAGAAAGCAGGCTACGAATGGTGTTGTGTCGGTGACACTACAAGGAAGACCCTTTCCCAAGTGAGCCGGCAGAAGGGACAGAGGGGCACAAGTCACACTGCTCCCCTTGTGGTTGTTGGCTGAGGTCAGAAATGGAAGTAGAAACACATGTCGGAAGATTAATATTTTTCTTTATATACTTTATATTGTTTTATCTGTGAAATAATGTTTAAAAAAAGAATTCAATAAATAACATTTAAAAATGTGATCTGGACAAGAGTTTAATGTACACTCCTGGGAGAGGAGTGACCCTGGATGGCAGGCGGAGGTGTGAGTGCACAGGCACACTGAAAACCAGACTGTGTCTCTGACGAGTCATAAATAATCCAGAAAGTGAACATGAAGACGCAGGTGAGAAATGTAACACCTGCCGACATCACTATGTACAAGAAAAGTGTAATTATTACATTTTAAAAATAGCTTCAATTAACCGGAGACAAAAATCAAACTCTAGCAAAATGCAAACTTTCACTATATTAATTAAAAAAATACTGTAATGTCATGGAAGAGACTAATATTTACCTGAAGAAGAAACTTCATTAAAGCTTCTAATATTCATATGGATTTCATAAAAACAGTATGATCAGAACAACAGAAATATAAAACACCTTTTAATAAACTGACTTTTCTTCTTGAAAAAGAGTTGCCTATAAGCTTTTATTCTGAAATAAATTTAAAGACGGTGCTCGAGCAGTGGGCAGCACTTCAGGGTATGGCTGGAGGCCCATCTGCTTGTTGTCCTTCAGCTTCTGCACTATCACTTTGGCAAACTCCTCTCCTTGGATGTCAGTAGTGTCCAGTAGCTGCCTGACTTTTGCAGTCCTTGTGGGTTTGGTGCTGATGAGTTCATAGTCCTCCTTCATTAGCAGGTCCCTGGACAGAAGGGCATCCAGCGACTGGTTAAGGCAGGCTTCCGTCATCTGGCTCACGATGTCCTCCCTTTTGCTCTGGATCCACTGCTGAGCCACGCCCGGCTGTGAGCGCTCTGCACAGAGCAGGGGTGACAATTAAATGCGAGGACAGATACATAGCAAGGAGTAACGTCAGATGAAAAAAGAGATGATGAGGCATAAACCCTAATTCTACTATGATGGTGCTAATACAGAAAGCCAGTGTTTTGGGTGGTGCTCTTAATTTTTAGGAGACATGCAGATATTCAGGTATTTGAGTTCTCTCTTCCCTTCCCCTCCCAGAAAAAAAACACTGCCTTTTTACATGCTACAAATTGTGGGGCAAAACCATTTATCAGGTTTTTAAAAAATATATAAAAGATACCTGCATATCTGTTAAATAAAAATAACTTTGGCTTTAGTAATGTATTAGGTCACCCCTCCTCGGCATGCCTCCCAAGAGAGGTGTTCCTGGAATCCCCCAGGTCTGTGATTACACAGCAGCCTTCTCGTGTTCTGAGACTGGCAGGGCTTGCTGACTTAGAATGTATAGATTTTCACACTGAGGAAATAAAGAAAAACGGAAAGGACTGAATGCAGATCTGCTGAGCGTATAGTGTGAGGTGACCAGCATCACTAACAAGCGTCTCATGGGTAGATCTTTACCTGAACTTCCCTCGGCTGAGAGTGGATTTATTGCTAAAGAGCATGGGGCGGTCTTGTGGTCACAGAATGTGGCCCTCCGCGCCGCAGACACACTGTTGTCCCAGCTGTGATTTACTGGGCAGTGAAGCAGGGTAGAGAAGTCCTGGGCTTTTCCTGAAAAACAACATCTTCATTGGGGGAGGATATTCCTTCGCTATTCCTGTGAGCTTCAGTATCAACCCTGGGGCCCGTCAGAGAGGAGTACTTGACGTCTGTAACTCTTCATGCTGTAAAGCCGGCTCATAAATCTAATGCTCCAAAAACATATTGTTTTTAGAACAAAAAAGGATTTATACCGAATGTCCTACCATACTTCTATCTGGCTCATCTGTCCTGTGGAGAGTACAACATGGAATGTTACTCTTTACCCAGCCCTCTCTTCCTCCATGTCTTCCTCCTCCTCCTGCAGGTTACATGTGTCCCCTAATTGTGTGTGTGACACATGACTCTACACTCGCCTCTGTAAAACTGTTTAGCCTCAGGGTCTCCGCTGTCACCTCTCTTCCCAAGTCTATGTAATTAAATTTTCTGACTTCACGGAATCCCAGTCTCACATTTTAAGCAGCCCACTGGTCATCACCCTCATGTATGCTGCTAACACCTCAAATTTAAAAAAAATTCAAAACTTAATTATGCATCTTAACTTTAAAAGCTATTTTGGTTAATAGCCCCAGTGTTCTCCCAGTAAGAGCTCCAGTCCACACACTGGGCGCACCTTCCCCCTCCTGTATGTGTACACGGATCAGACCTCCTGGTCTCAACTGTGTGCTACAGCAACAAACCAAGAGTCTCCTAACTGCTCTCCGCACCTCATCCCCTTTTCCTTCCAAAATATCCTATGGAGTCCAGCCAAGATGAGTGAGTCTTCCTGAAGCAAAAGATATCATCATGTCACACCCTTGCTCTCCACCCATGAGAAAGCCCAGACGGTGCAGCCTGGGGCTGGACTCCACCCATGACCTTTCCTCTCCTTCCATTCCCCTCTTCAGCTAATCCCAGCTATTCACTGTTCTGTGTTTTCTGGCGGTTGAGCCTATGTGCCATCCCTTCATAGCTACAGGCCCATTACAGCTACAGGCACAACCTTCAGCCAGCAAGAGTTCTCCAGGATGACCACATGGTACAGTGGAGGGACATGGAGATGTTTATCAAAACACCTGGCTGTAAGTCTGGGATCTTCCAGCTACTAACTATAGGACCCAGAAGTCTTGATCTTAAAAATCTGTAAAATGAGGACTATTTTCCTCAAGGCTGTTATGAAAGCATACAAAAAAAAAATGTTACTCTCCCACTGAGATGCCAAAGCTCTGTGTCCACCCGTCTCGTGTCACCTTCCGTCTCTCACTGTAGCTGCTTAGACACGCTGCTCCTCTTCTTGCGAAAGCTCTCGAATGTTTTTCTGTAGTGTCTAGCAGCACACCTTTACTGTGTAAGTGTATTTGTTGAGCATCCCTAGGTCATCTTTATTCTTTGCCCTTTGTAAAAATGAGCTGTGAGTGCCCCTAGAAGACCTGTGCCATACAAACATGTCATCTTGAAGGAAAACGGAAAACATGCAGATGACATTGATTAAAACCTTTACGTACTGGACAATAAGTCATTGTCTTGAGGAGCTGCCAGGGACCTTAAGGTTCTGGGAGAACCACTACTCTTATGAAGCCGAGAGGATCCACACGATTCCTAAGGTAAACAGGGGATAAACAATTAGGTTAATGAAAAATCATTTTAAAAGTTATACAGCTATATTTTCTAAATAGTTCTTGCTTTTGGCTTATCATAAAGAATCAAAACTGCTACAGATTATACCTTACAAAAGTAAAGAAACATTTATTAAATAAACAAAAAAAATCCCTTTTTAAAAATCAACTCAAATTGGGGGAGTAGGTACAGTAATTAAATATATCAGAAATTATGTTTTCAGTATTTGCTAGGTGATTTCAGAGGTTCTGTACAGTTGATGGGAGATGTGAAATCTGCAACTCCGGCCACTCTGACTTAGAGCCCCTGCGACTCTCCGTGCCCCAGGTCCCTTCCACACGGAGGGGCTGTGGAGAAGTGGTGGGGAGCGTGGCCCACTCCTGGCTCCATCATGGAGTTACACATTCACCCCTGACAAGGCATTTCAGCCCTCTGGCTCTCGGGTTCTTTTTGTGTGATATTTGTAATATCTATCTGAAAATGTGCATGTGTAGGCTCAGAGATACAGTGAGATCATGTATGTAAAAGTGATTCAGAGACCACGTACTGTGTGCTCTAAAGTTCATTTTGAAGGGATTTTCTGAATATACATGTTCTTATGAGAAATGACCAATATGAAATAAGCCTGAATGAATGCTTCTAAGGTCTTTCTTCATGGACACACACAAATGGCATTTCCCTTTTATTAATCAGTGTAAAAGGAAAGGACAGGCAGGTATAACCACCATTTATCACACAGAACAATGACAGGGACAGAAGTCAGTGCCAAACAAGGAAGCCACTAGGCCTGTGCTTTGAGGAGATGAACAATGAACTAAGAATTCGGAAAGCTGTATTTCCAGTTGTGGATTGCCAGAGCCTACCTGACAGATCCTAAACCTCTCCAGGCTAGTTTTCTGCTCATACGGGAAGGAGTCAGACTAAATGACTTTTCCTATTCTCACATTTTGAGTTCGTCAACATAATATTTTTTACCTCTTGTGGACCATGGTCTAGGGATGCGTTCAGAGATGACTCCGTTTTCTTCTTGTCACATAAGTGAATAGTACTCGAAGCACTCTGTAACTGGAATGAAAGCATATATATACTTTAATTCAGTGGTTCTCAAACTTTTTGAAGTCAGGGCGCATTTTAAATCCTACAAATAATAGTAGGTGCACTATATACAAATTTCTGAGAAATATGTTATAATAATTAAGTCAAATATTAAAGAAAAAAAATAAAGTCCAAGCGTGTTTTTATGGTAATTAAATGAAATAAATACAAGATTAAATTTATTGACATTAAAAAACATATTTATGTTACATTTTCTGAGTTATGCTTTTTAGAATTTGTGAAATAGAGGAGTTGAAAAATAAAACGACAAAAAAGTTATCTTTTTATACATATAGATACATTCTTAGTAAAATTTAGTAAATTTGGCAGGTCCCAGCGTGAATGTGTTAAGTTTTTTCATTCTTGTGTTTATGAGAAACATGAGCCTGATATGTCCTAGCGATTTCTTCAATGTTTGAGCATATATTTGAAAGGCAAACTCTCATTTCCTCATCAATACATTGAAGAATTCCTCTCTTTTTGCTCTTGTGTTGAGTGTAGAAAACCCCCACCATACATATCATCTTAACTTTACACCAAACAAAGAATAGAAGAAACTTGCCTCCAGTCTTTCCAGGGAACATGGGGGGTAGTGTAAACAATCTAGCACCACAGCTTAACAGCCTTTTGCAACCTAATCAGGCAACTGAGGTGGGGGGTTAGGCAGGCTGTCAGCTTACAGCCAATTCCCCACACCTCTGTCCCCCCAAAATCTAAACTCCAAAAACCCGGTTGGTTTTTTGGTCCCCAACGGGCACATATTTCTCTGGAATACCATAGGGCGCACCTGGAAATCTTCTAGGGCACACCAGTGTGCCCTGGCGCACTCTTTGAGAATCACTGCTTTAATTGGACGTGGTTAAGAAATTATGTAAGTAAAATACTCAAATATAACAACTTACCCTAAATGGTGATTTTTGTTTTCAGAAATTTCTTTTATGAAATATCTTATTAAATTTGTATCTACTCTTGGCTCTGCCATTAACTAGTTGTTGTGTCACTTACTTCCATGTACCCTCGTGATCTCACCTCTCCAATGGAGAGTGTATTCTTGCCCAACCAGTTTCTCAGAACTGATAAAAGGATTTTTTTTAAAGTAAAAAATAACTACAATAAATTTAAGTGAACACAGTATGTATAGGAAATTAATAATGAGGAAAGTAATACTATTATTAAGTCATATTGAAGTATTTGAAAATGTATACTTTAAATTACTTTATTTAGAAAGCCAAAATTCCTTCTAAAAATTAACAGTTTTAAATATAGATCCTAATGTGAAAGTTCTTTGGGGACAAAAAGGAACTGGGATGGTTCTTTTCTACTTTAAAATCAAGAAAACAGACCCTTCTATCCATCTTTGCTTAAAAGAAGAGAAAGTTAGGAGGAAAGAAAAGGGAACTGAAAAGATAAAGCAAAAAGGAATGTTATCAGGAGTTCATGCCTACTAAGATGTAGGGAAGTCGGAATGTTCCGGAAATGACTACCTACTTAGAAGCGGGGAAGTCAGTGAAAAGTTATGAAAAGAATTAACGCAGTTTCTCTTTAGTTCCTTAAAAGTTTGTGCACTAACTAGTATTGTCACCATCAATCTCTGATTGGTTAAGGGTAGTTGTTTCCTTTATGCATGTCTCTCCTCAACCAATGGCAGGTAGTTGATCCAACAAACCGCAGGAGGCCAGCAGCGATGGCACTTAATGAAAAGTAAACGATCCAAGAGTTCGTCTAATAACTAATGCTTCTTATTATTGTATCTCAAATGCAATATAGTGAAACCCAACCAGTGCTACGCTATGCTTACTCTGTCCCTGAAGCATGAGAATTGCTTTTAAAACAACTCTTGATAATGTGAAGAATGCCCTACAATATCAGGCCCCTTCAGTTTCACGCAAGCCAGCATGAGTAAGACAACGGTTCTAGATAATCTGTATCAGCTGTTGCCTTGGTCTGTGCAATGCCAGGTGAGTAGAACAACCAAAAACAAAAAAGCAATGAAAAAATACACATTTCAGCCTCAATTTTTAATAAAATTCTACAGCTTAACTTAAACCTCAGAAAAGCCTAAGAACAGTGGAGAAAGAGAAGTGCAAAGCCCCGGACATCTATTACTTTGCATATATTAAAACTTCAGGGAAATAAATGTAAATTAAAAAAATAAGCCTCTAGTTCAGTGGTTGGCAAACTCATTAGTCAACAGAACCAAATATCCACAGTACAAAGATTGAAATTTCTTTTGAGAGCCAAATTTTTTAAACTTAAACTATATAGGTAAGTTAACAGGGGTCCCCAAACTTTTTTTTTTTAATAAATTTTTATTAATGTTAATGGAATGACATTAATAAATCAGGGTATATATATTTAAAGAAAACATGTCTAGGTTATCTTGTCATTAAATTATGTTGCATACCCCTCGCCCAGAGTCAGATTGTCCTCCGTCACCCTCTTATCTAGTTTTCTCTGTGCCCCTCCCCCTCCCCCTAACTCTCTCCCTCCCTCCCTCCTGTGTCCTCCCTCCCCCCACCCCTGGTAACCACCACACTCTTGTCCATGTCTCTTAGTCTTGTTTTTATGTTCCACCAATGTATGGAATCATGTAGTTCTTGTTTTTTTCTGATTTACTTATTTCACTCCGTATAATGTTATCAAGATCCCACCATTTTGCTGTAAATGATCCGATGTCATCATTTCTTATGGCTGAGTAGTATTCCATAGTGTATATGTGCCACATCTTTTTTATCCAGTCTTCTATTGAAGGGCTTTTTGGTTGTTTCCATGTCCTGGCCACTGTGAACAATGCTGCAATGAACATGGGGCTGCATGTGTCTTTACGTATCAATGTTTCTGAGGTTTTGGGGTATATACCCAGTAGAGGGATTGCTGGGTCATAAGGTAGTTCTATTTGCAGTTTTTTGAGGAACCACCATACTTTCCTCCATAATGGTTGTACTACTTTACAGTCCCACCAACAGTGAATGAGAGTTCCCTTTTCTTCGCAGCCTCTCCAACATTTGCTATTACCTGTCTTGTTGATAATAGCTAATCTAACAGGGGTGAGGTGGTATCTCATTGTAGTTTTGATTTGCATTTCTCTAATAACTAATGAAGCTGAGCATCTTTTCATGTATCTGTTGGCCATTTGTATTTCTTCCTGGGAGAAGTGTCTGTTCATGTCCTCTTCCCATTTTTTTATTGGATTGTTTGTTTGTTTGTTGTTGAGTTTTATGAGTTCTTTGTAAATTTTGGATATTAGGCCCTTATCTGAGCTGTTGTTTGAAAATAACATTTCCCATTTAGTTGGCTGTCTGTTTATTTTGATATCAGTTTCTCTTGCTGAGCAAAAACTTTTTATTCTGATGTAGTCCCATTCATTTATCTTTGCCTTCACTTCTCTTGCCATTGGAGTCAGGTTCATAAACTGTTCTTTAAAACCCAGGTCCATGAGTTTAGTACCTATGTCTTCTTCTATGTACTTAATTGTTTCAGGTCTTATATTTAGGTCTTTGATCCATTTTGAATTAATTTTAGTACACGGGGTCCCCAAACTTTTTACACAGGGGGCCAGTTCACCATCCCTCAGACCGTTGGAGGGCCGGACTACAAAAAAAACTATGAACAAATCCCTATGCACACTGCACATATCTTATTTTAAAGTAAAAAAACAAAACAGGAAGAAATACAATATTTAAAATAACAAACAAGTAAATTTAAATCAACAAACTGACCAGTATTTCAATGGGAACTATGCTCCTCCACTGACCACCTATGAAAGAGGTGCCCCTTCCAGAAGTGCGGCGGGGCCAGATAAATGGCCTCAGGGGGCCGCATGTGGCCTGCGGGCCGTAGTTTGGGGACCCCTGGGTAAGTACATTCCTTTTTGAGGTAACGCCCGCACGTGGTAATTTTGTGGAAGAGCCACACTCAAGGGGCTAAAGAGCCGCATGTGGTTCACGAGCTGCGGTTTGCCAACTACTGCTCTAGCTGATTTAGGCAATTCATTGTACACACTGGCATTCATTACACATTTACATTTAAATGTAATAATATATGGGAGTTCTGGAAATGTCTTTGAAATCTGAAGGTGGCTATTTGAATGAAATGGAAAATCCCTTTGGTACCAGAAGAATAATAGTATTTATAGTCTTTGTAAACTCTCCTGCCCCAATACTGTAGTCCATACTTGTGAAAATTGTATACAGGGGGACCTTGGGTTACGACAGTCTCGACATACGATGTTTTGAGTTTACAATGCGCACTCCCATAAGATTTCTCAACTGTGTTAGGATAGGTTAAGTGACGTAGGCTAGGGTGTGTTTCAGCTTACACCAAAATTTGGGTTATGTCACTGCTCTAGGAACAGAACTATGTTGTAACCCGAGGACCCCCTGTGGATAAGAACTATAAACTAAACTAAAAAATCTTTGTGACTAATTTATGATTTAGTCTGATTTCTAGCATTTCATTTAGCAATTAATTTACCTTTGTTTTCTTTAGTTGCATAACAGCTTCAAGAAAACTTATTTCTTCAAATGTTCTCACAACTGGTTCAAGTTCTATTAAACATTCTAAATAAGAAAAGAAAACAAGAGTTCATATTGTATCTAATCATTAAATTAAATAATATAAATGCTAATATTTAACTGATAAGGCCTGAAGTAAATTTTTCCCCAAACTGATAACTGTTTTCACAGTCTTTATTACAGGTATAAAGATACCATATATAGACCATATAAAAAATGAACTCAATCTTCCCTGGCTGGTTGGCTCAGTGGTAAAGCATTGGCCCGGCATGTGGAAGTCCCAGGTTCAATTCCCGGTCAGGGCACACAGGAGAAGCGCCCATCTGCTTCTCCCCCCACCCCCTCTCCTTCCTCTCTCTCTCTCTCTCTCTCTTCTCCTCCTGCAGCCAAGGCTCCACTGGAGCAAAGTTGGCCTGGGTGCTGAGGATGGCTCCATCGCCTCCACCTCAGGCGCTAGAATGGCTCTGGCCACAACAGAGCATCACCCCAGAGGGGCCAAGCATCACCCCATGGTGGGCATGACTGGTGGATCCTGGTTGGGCACATGTGAGAATCTGTCTGACTTCACCCTGCTTCTCACTTCAGAAAAATACAAAAAAAAAATTTACTCAAAATGGATTAAAGACTTAAATGTAAGACCTAAAACCATAGACTCCTAGAAGAAAACGTAGGCAGTAAACACTTTGACACCAGTCTTAGCAATATATTCTTAATATGCCTCCTCAGGCAAGGGCAACAAAGCAAAAATAAACAAATGGGACTACATCAAACTGAAAAGTTTTTGCACAGCAAAGGAAATCATCAACAAAATGAAAAGACAATCCACTGAATGGGTGAACACATTTGCTGATACATCTGATAAGGGCTGATATCCAAAAGATAGAAGGAACTCATACAACTTAACACCAATACAAACAAACTAACAAAAAACAAGTAAAAATAGCCAAAAAACAAACAACCCCCACCCCAAACAATCTAATTGAAAACTGGCAGAGGACCTGAATAGACATTTCTCCAGAGAGGACATACAGATGACAAACAGATACATGAAAAGACGTTCAGTATCTCTAATCACCATGGAAATGCAAATTAAAACCACAATGAGATACCACCTCACACCTGTCAGAATGGCTCTCATCAATAAATCAACAAACAACAAGTGCTGGTAAGAATGTGGAGAAAAGGGGACCCTTGTGCACTGTTGGTATAGGAATGCAGATTGGTACAGCCACTGTGGAAAGCAGTATGACACTATTTCAAAAAATTAAAAATGGAACTGCCTCTTGACTCGGAAATTCCACTTTTGGATATTTATCCAAAGAAAACAAAAACACTTTTTTGAAGAGATATCTGCACCCCCATGTTCACTGCAGCATTATTTACTATAGCCAAGAAAAAGAAGCCACTTACGTGTCCATTGATAGATGAATGGATTAAGATGTGGTATAGTTCACACAATGGAATACTACTAGGCCATAAATAAGAATGAAACCTTACCCTTTGGGACAACATGGATGGACCTAGGTCCTAGAAGGGTTTTTTTTTTTTGTTTTTTGTTTTTTTTTTTTTTTTTTGTATCTCTCTGAAGCTGGAAACAGGGAGAGACAGTCAGACAGACTCCCGCATGCACCCGACCGGGATCCACCCGGCACGCCCACCAGGGGGCGATGCTCTGCCCCTCCGGGGTGTCGCTCTGCCGCGACCAGAGCCACTCCAGCGCCTGGGGCAGAGGCCAAGGAGCCATCCCCAGCGCCCGGGCCATCCTTGCTCCAATGGAGCCTCGGCTGCGGGAGGGGAAGAGAGAGACAGAGAGGAAGGAGGGGGGGTGGTGGAGAAGCAAATGGGCACCTCTCCTATGTGCCCCGGCCAGGAAACGAACCCGGGTCCCCCGCACACCAGGCCGACGCTCTACCGCTGAGCCAACCGGCCAGGGCCATAGAAGGTATTATGATAAGTAAAATAAGTCAGAGAAAAACAAATTCCACATGATTACATTTATATGTGGAATAGGAAAACAAAACAGAAAGAGACCTATAGATACAGAACGCAGATTGATGGTTGCAAAAGGGGAGAGGAGGAGGGGATGGAAAAAAATTATAGACATACAGCTCAATGGAACAGAAACAGAATTGAGAGTCTAAAACTAAACCCTTACAATTATGGTCAGTTGCTTTTTGACAAAATCGTAAAGGCAATTCAATAGTGAAAGGAAGGTCATTTCAACAAACGGTGCAGGGACAGGTGGACAGCCATATGGAAACAGATAAATCTGGGCTTTTTTTTTTCCCCTGTATTTTTCTGAAGTTGGAAACGGAGAGGCAGTCAGACAGACTCTCGCATGCGCCCGACCGCGATCCACCCGGCATGCCCACCAGGGGGCGATGCTCTGCCCGTCTGGGGCATTGCTCTGTTGCAACCAGAGCCGTTCTAGCGCCTGAAGCAGAGGCCACAGAGCCATCCTCAGCGCCCGGGGAAACTCTGCTCCAATGGAGCCTTGGCTGCGAGAGGGGAAGAGAGAGACAGAGAGGAAGGAGAGGGGGAGGGGTGGAGAAGCAGATGGGCGCTTTTCCTGTGTGCTCTGGCTGGGAATCGAACCCGGGACTCCTGCACGCTAGGCCAATGCTCTATCACTGAACCAACCAGCCAAGGCCTAAATCTGGGCTCTTAACCTCTCGAATCATAGGCAGAATTAACTTGCGATGGATCATATACCTGAATGTAAATACAGGAGAAAATCTTTGTGACTTTAGGTTAGCCAAAGAATTCTTAGATATGATATAAAAAGCAGGATCCATAAAATATTGGTAATTGAACTTCAAAATACTGAAAACTTTTGTACTTCAAAAGAGACTATTAAGAAAAATGAAAAGACTAGCCACAGAGTGAGAGAACATTTTTGCAAATCATGTATTGCTAAAGGACTGATATCGACAATATATAAAGAACTTTGGACAACTTAATAATAAGACAAATAACCCAATTTAAAAATGGGCAAACCATTAAATTTCACCAAAGGAGATATACAAATATGATATATAAAAAGCACATGAAAATATATTCGTCATTAGGAAATACAAATTAAAACTACAATGAGATATCACTCCTTGTACACTAAAATAGCGCTAACTAAAAAGACAGACCACAGCAGGTATTGACAGTGATGCAGAGAAACAGAAGACCTCATTCACTACTGGTGGAAATGCAACATGATGCAGCCACTTTGGGAAACCGTTTGGCAGTTTTTAAAAATGGAAGCTAAATCTACCCTACAACCAAACAATTCCACTCATAGGTAGTTACCTAAGAGAAATGGAGACATGTTCACACAGAGGCTGACACATGAACACTATTCATAACAGTATTCACGGCAGTACTATTCATAATGGCCAACAAGTAGAAACCATCATCATTACTATACTAAAAATGCACTTGTTGTTAAGGAGAAGCCAGGGCTCCAGACAAAGCTGTGTGTCACTAACATATATGTGGTATATAAAACATGGTCTGGACTGCATCCCCTGGGAAGAGTAGAGACAGCATGGACTCGAGGATGTGTATTAGAGTTTTGAGGCATTCAGGCAGCTAGAAATTGAGCAGAGGAAGAGAGAAGATTGAGGGAGAGATGATAGCAGTCTCTTCTGTCTGGGAGTCACCAGAAGGAAAGTTTCAAGGAGAATTTCACTGTGAGACCTGAAGCTGTCAAAGATGATCATCTAAGGTAGCAGCTCTCAAGCTTTTAGGGCTCAGGACTCTTCAAAATTATTGACTACCCCAAAAAACTTTAGTATATGTGGGCCAATGTACTGATATTTAGTATATTAGAAATTAAAACAAAAATGTAAAACAAGAGTATATGAGAACACATTGCATACATTGCATTATCTATTAGAGCAATGATACCATCATGCCTCATTTAGCCTCTGGAAAAATTAATACATGCTCTTGAGAGGAGGAGAGTAAAAAGAGAATGTAGCATCCTTGATTTATTATTTTGAAAACAGTTTTGGTTTTGTGAACCCCTATGATAGTCTCAGGGAACTCCCCCCTTCCTCAGGAGTTCCTGGGCCACACCTTAAGAAGAGCTGGTATATCAGAATGGAGCAGTAAATATATTTGAGAAGTAGTGTTCAGTGTCCAGTTTGGGCTACTGATTTAAAGAGAAACCAGGGACTCCCACACTGGCCAAGATGGAGTAACAGGGACTGATTTATCCTCCTGCCTGAAACAACCAAAGAAACCAGACAAAATGTACACAACAGTGGTTTTCAAGACAGCAGCTATCAGGCAACAAAGGACAGTGATTTGATAGATGGAAAACAGATGAGGTGAGTTTAGGACTGCCGGGCTTGCTGCCATGACAAAGGGTCATGAGTGAGGAGGAGCCTAGGGTCACTGAGTTGAGACCATGACTAAGGCAGAGGGACCTCACAGGACAGAGCGCCAGAGAGGAGAGGCCACAGACAGAGCTCCAGAGACTTGTGGAGGGTTCCTCAGGTGCTCAGAGTCCTGGTCAGTAAGCCAGGCACCTCAGTTCTCAGAGAACACAGGGAAAACCCAGGAGGTGTGGAGAGAAGTAGGTATTGCCTAATGCATGATCTGCAGAAGAGCTAGAATTTTTTAGGAAACGAAGAGAAATTACTATTTGGGAGTAGCACTGAGGACAAAGGAAGTAGGTATCCTCCCATATGGTTCTCGGAAACAAGACCTAAAATGTGAACCCATTATTTTAGCAACTTTTGATTTTTAAAATAGAATGCTATTGACTGCTGGACATACGTTTTTGTTTTGTTTTGTTTTTTGTATTTTTCCGAAGTTAGAGGCTGGGAGGCAGTTACACAGACTCCCGCATGTGCCCGACTGGGATCCACCCGGCATGCCCACTAGGGGGCGATGCTCTGCCTATCTGGGGCATTGTTCCAGGGCAACTGGAGCCATTCTAGCGCCTAAGGCAGAGGCCATGGAGCCGTCCTCAGCACCCGGGCCAACTTTGCTCCAATGGAGCCTTGGCTGTGGGAGGGGAAGAGAGACAGAGAGAGAATGGAGAGAAGGAAGGGTGGAAAAGCAGATGGGCACTTCTCCTGTGTGCCCTGCCTGGGAATTGAACCCTAGGACTTCCAAACGCTGGGCCAACGCTCTACCGCTGAGCCAATTGGCCAGGGCCTGGACATAAGTTTTGAATGGAAAATATATTTCATTATTTAGTTGGAATGAATAGTCTCAATTTGTGGTTTGTCTTTTTATTTTTAATCTTTGGCATGCAAAAAAAATTCAATTTATGTGAAGTCCAATTATCAATTCTTTTATGGATCTTGTATTGGATGTCATGTCCTAGAACTCAGTCTAACTCAAGGTCATGAAGAATTCCTCCTATGTCTCCATTTAGGTGATGATCCATTTGACCTCTGAAGTAAATATTAATCCTATTTTTCTGTCTCCAGGATCACCATGTTGATCAGAAAAATCTCCTAGTGGTTCTCTGCCTCCATTTCACGCAGCGGCAGGAGTGAGTCAACTCACATTAGACTTGCTTGTTCCTCACCAGACACACTTCAATGGCTTCCTACTGTCATGGGAATGAATATCTAACCTTTTTATGATAACTGGCAGCCTGTCCTGTCCTCTGCACACTCCTCCCACATTGCTCCCTTCCTTGCTCACTGAAATCCAGCCACACAGGACTTCTTTCTGTTCCTCTGGCACACACTCTCCTCTGCCAGCCTGATGGCCCTGCCCTGGCTCTTTGCTCTGCCCAAAGTCCTTGCCTGTACCTTTAGAAGGCTGCCTCCTTTTTTTTTTTTTAAACTTTCATTTTTCTTTTTTTTATATATATATAAGGTCTACCGGAAATTTCTGTCCGTTTCTATCACAACAAGTTTTGACATGTAAGCACATGTTTATTTGGTGCATGTGTGCCTCTCTATTTTTATCACTTAATGTATACATACTGACGTAGCAAATTAACTAAAACAAAGTTGATTCATGTTAGTCTTATGTGTGAAGCCATAGTGTACCCATGGCTACTGATAAAGTTCATTTACACCACTGTAATTTTTACGAATTTCAACAAGGAAGAAATGCTACAGAAGCATGTCTGTTGCATCCACCATATTCCCCGGACTTAGCACCCTCCGACTATCACTTGTTTTTGTCCTTACAAAATTTTTTGAAGGGCAAAAAATTCAAAAATGAAGAAGATATCAAACAAGCACTGGTTCAATTTTTCGCATTAAAAGATAAAACATTTTTCAAAAATGGAATATACAAATTGCCCTCACGCTGGCAAGAAATCACTAATAATAATGGCAATTATATTATTTAATAAAGTTTATTGAAGGTAAGAAAAACTTGTATTTTGTTTTATTCCAAAAACGGACAGAACTTTCCAGTAGACCTTATATATGTATATTGATTGATTTTCAGAGAGAGAGAGAGAGAGAGGGAAGGGGGAGGAGCAGGAAGCATCAACTCCCATTGTTGCCTTGACCAGGCAAGCCCAAGGTTTCGAACCGGCGACCTCAGTGTTCCAGATCGATGCTTTATCCCTCTGCGCCACCACAGGTCAGGCCCTGCCTCCTTTCTAAACTTTGAATTTCACCCTTGTTCCTAAAGGGCTTTCCTTCCCCTCCCTTAAGTACAGTTACCTTGAATATTTCCTTACAGGACTTCCACAATGTAGAACTTGTTTATTTATTTGTTTTTTCTCTGCTTTCTCAACTATGATTTGAGATCCAGGAATTCAGCAACTTAGATCTCTTGGTCACTACTCTGTTCTATGCTCACCTTGGTCCACGGTACAAGGTACGTGTGTAGTAAATATTTATCGTATACAAGAATGGAATTATCACCCCTACTGGATTTCTCTCTTCTATTAAGAATCTCAATTCTAGAAGCAATTGCCCTTTTATACATGCTAAGAATAGTAAAAGTTAAGAGAATAAAAACTTTGAGCTTGTCATTTAACTTGTATATTTCAATATTTTATTCACATTATAGTCACCATTTAGTAATTCAGAAGGTCCAGATTAAAGTAAACTCACTGAGGAAGGACGGCCTCTCATCTGGGTTTTGTGCCCATCCACTTTCTATAAGTGACACCATCAGTGCTCGGTGAGGTATATCAAATGGCAGACTTTCTTCACTAGTGTCAGGTCGATGTCCTTGGGACACACTATACATAATCTGCAAAGGATTGGTGACTTCTGTTGAAACAAACGTATGCCATTCATTAGAAATGTTTTATGATGTCTGCTAAATGCATTCTACCCACCAAATGAAAATGAGGGACTACTGAAATCTAGGACTGATTCCCTGCCCCCTTCCTGTTAAAGGAACGTGTATGTCCTACATTCACAGGCAGTCTGCCTTACGGGAGGGGTTTACATCACTGTCTCACAGGTATTGGGTTCCTTGCTGTGACTGGATCTGGGCAACAGGGTGTGAGAAGAGCAGAGCTGAGCCAAATTTAATAGACCCATGAAGGGTCATAGCAACTACTATCCAGTGTACTTGAGAAATAAATGTTTACTTTGTAAGCTACTGAGATTCTGAGGATGTCTGCCACATAGCAAGCTGACTTATACAAACCTCAAAATAAAGAATATTTTTAGAAAATTTAATAGTTATTTTTTAGTGTTTGCTGGTCTTTATACCAGGAACACTAATTTGATGTTCATATACAGAGTTGGATGGCTGGAATGAATCTTAGAAATAGGAATTAAAAATTCTTATTTTACAGAGAAAAAACAAAGACTCAAGAGAGTTAGTAGCTTGATGACAGAACTAATTACTGTCAGAACAAGAATTGGAATATAATTCTTTTGATCCTGAATTGAGTATGCTTTTCAGTGTACAGTAGATTCACAGTAAGTTGTGATGTTTTCTAGTGTGTTTTCCACAAAATTAATGGTGGGCACATTTAAAATAAGATGAGCTTTAGAGAGTCCTGTGTGTGGTCCACCAGCATGTCATCCAGAATAAGGAGGTCAAAATACACTTACCCTCAAAAGGCTGTTTTCTGGATAAGACTTCCCATGTGATAACTGCATAGCTGTTTAAGATAAAAATATACATATGATATGTTATAAACTAGCTATTCATAATAAACTCTAATAATACTAAATTTAAAAGCTGACTGGAGATGTTGTTTTGAAAGTGACAAGATAGTGAACTGCTGTACAAAGAATCAGCATATACGACCAAGATGATGAATGTGCAGTTTGTTTTGAAAGGGAGTTAATCTTAAATTGAAAAATTAGGCCTGGCTTGTGTGGTGCAGTGGAAAAAGCGTCCTGGAACACTGAGGTCACTGGTTTGAAACCCCGTGTTTGCTCGGTCAAGGCACATACGACAAGCAAGCAATGAACAACTAAAGTGAAGCAGCTATGAGTCGATACTTCTCACTCCCTCCTCTGCTTCTGTAAAATCAATAAAAATCTTTAAAAAAGAAAATTTATAAAATTAGTTATAAGTTCCTAATTTATATGAAATTTCTTCCTATTGAAGTTATATGTCAAAATATTTGTGGCTAATTTAATAATTATTCTTTTTTCTTCTTCTTCTTCTTCTTTCTGAAGCTGGAAACGGGGAGAGACAGTCAGACAGACTCCCGCATGCGCCCGACCGGGATCCACCCGGCACGCCCACCAGGGGCGATGCTCTGCCCACCAGGGGGCGTCGCTCTGCCGCCACCAGAGCCACTCCAGCGCCTGGAGCAGAGGCCAAGAAGCCATCCCCAGTGCCTGGGCCATCCTTGCTCCAATGGAGCCTCAGCTGCGGGAGGGGAAGAGAGAGACAGAGAGGAAGGAGGAGAGGGGGGTGGAGAAGCAAATGGGCGCTTCTCCTATGTGCCCTGGCTGGGAATAGAACCCGGGTCCCCTGCACGCCAGGCCAACGTTCTACCACTGAGCCAACTGGCCAGGGCTAATAATTATTCTTGAACACTGAGATATGCTATACCCTCTAATTATATGATTTTATTATTTACACAAAATAGAGAACAATAAAAAGACTGTCCCATGTAGCCCTGTCTTTCGCCTTTGTTCTGGTCTAAGTATGGTTTTTTTCACTAGCATTAAGTATTTACCACACCGTTGTCTCTCCTCCCTACCCTGCATCAGGTCAAATATGATAAAACACTGGAGTACTATACATTGACAAGACAATAAGATGAGCTTTAAAATGTTTTCAAGGATGTAAAAGTGGCTTAAAGCAAGGCCTCTTTAACTTTAGAAATACTAGTTGCTCTGGGCTTTAACTTATTTTCCCCACAGTGAGGAGAGAAAAATAACAATCACACTTTAAAATGTAGCTCCAAAATTTTGATGGCTGTGTCTTAGTTTTCAGACGAGCTGACTCTGAGTGGCGCACTGACCTGTATATATCATGCTTGACGCTGGCCCTTGATTTCTGCCCAGGTTCATAGTTCTCAGGTGGCATATATATAATGGTCCCTCCTTCTGGGGCAGATTTACTATTTCGCGATTGTGACAGAGACATCATGCGCCATTTTGATAAACCAAAGTCTGCGATCTGTGAGGGAAAAGAGTGAGCGATTGAATTTAAAGATTTTCTTTTAAATTCAAGAATTGACTGTCTTCTGGCAGGTTGGTTCAGCGGTAGGGCCAGGGGTCCCCAAACTTTTTACACAGGGGGCCAGTTCACTGTCCCTCAGACTGTTGGAGGGCCGGACTATAAAAAAAACTATGAACAAATCCCTACGCACACTGCACATATCTTATTTTAAAGTAAAAAAACAAAACGGGAACAAATACAATATTTAAAATAAAGAACAAGTAAATTTAAATCAACAAACTGACCAGTATTTCAATGGGAACTATGCTCCTCTCACTGACCACCAATGAAAGAGGTGCGCCTTCCAGAAGTGCGGCGGGGGCCGGATAAATGACCTCAGGGGGCCGGATAAATGACCTCAGGGGGCCTCATGCGGCCTGTGGGCCGTAGTTTGGGGACCCCTGGGTAGGGTGTTGGCCCAGCATGTGCAGGTCTTGGGTTCAATTCCTGGCCAGGGTACGTAGGAAAAACGCCTATCTGCTTCTCCATCCCTCCCCCTCTCCTTCCTCTCTGTCTCTCTCTTGCCCTCCTGCAGCCAAGGCTCCCTTGGAGCAAAGCTGGCTCGGGCGCTGAGGACAGCTCCATGGCCTCTGCCTCAGGTGCTAGAATGGCTCTGATTGCAGTGGAGCAACACCACAGATGGGCAGAGCACTGCCCCCTGGTGGGCATTGCCGGGTGGATCCCAGTCAAGAGCATGTGGGAGTCTATCTGTCTGCGCCTCCTTTCTCACTTCGGAAAAATACCAAAAAAAAAAAAGGACTGTCTGTTTTTATTCACTGTATTCAGATATGAGACTAGAGGAAATGTTATATATATAAATAAAATATAAATATTTTATTTCTACACATTCCACCAGTTTCTTAAGTTGGATTCCATAATGCTGAGCCCAAGTAACTCTAGAAGCAATTCATACTGACTTTAAATGTTGCACAATATTACACATTTCAAAAGGAAGACTTGAAAATGAAAGAAGAGTATTTGTTTCTTATAATCTGAACGAGTGGATACACAGGCCACTGCTTTTTATGACAAAGAGCTTCAGAGCCCGTGCTTTACAAATTCACCTACACCTCACAGCACTGCTACACTGTGCGTATCTCAGGTGACTGTCACTGGCATCATTACAACTCAGGTTTGTATGTTCTTATTTATAATGCTCTAAAAATAGCATCCTTAAATTTTGAAATAAGCAGAATCCCAATGTTGCTCATTACAACATGACTTAAGCCTACTCTTAAAAGAGTCATATCTTATGGCAATGGTATGGTTAGCATATAAAGCATGTTTATGTCCAGGATGATAAGTGCCTAAAGAATTTAGCAGTGACAGACACTCATGCTTTTTTTTATTATTATTGATTTTTAGAGAGAAAGAGTAAGGAAGGGAGGGAGAGGGGAGGGGGAAGGGAAGCATTCATTCGTTCCACTTAGTTGTGCATTCATTGGTTGCTTCCCTTGTGTGCCCTGACAGGGGAGCAAACCCACAACCGTGTCATTTCAGAACAACACTCTGAGCTAACCAGCCAGGGCAAATACTCATGCTTTTGATGTGTCCTTTATAATTATATGTTGCTTGTAAATCTTGTGCCTATGTTATACAGTATCTTATAACTAAATATTTAGAAGATACCTTTTTTTTTTTAATTGAAGACAAAATATAAGAACAGAAACAATATTTAGTGGACAAAAGAGTATGGAAAAACTTTGAAGCTATTTAATTTAAATTACTTATACCTCCACACTGCAGAATTTCAGAGTCAACACAGTGGAAAACAAGCTCTATCCAGGACACCAGGACACTACTTCTGTTTCAGTTATTTAATGCTTATATTTTTACTGATTTTAACAGAAGAAATCATGTCTAATGTGTAGGTGAATTTGAAATAAAAAAATATGGCCCCACTCCAAAAAGGGAGGTGTGGACTATACAAATCTTTCATGAATTATTATAACAAAAGGGTAAGTCTGAGGGAAAACAATTAGAAAAGACTAAGAGAGAGCATGGGACATTATAGGAAGAGCTAAGCTGGACAGATTTAAAAGGCTCATATGAAGAACATGGTTCTAGAGCCTAGACTATTTAGATTTATATTCTACTCTGAGGTTGTTGTTTTTTTTTTTAATCTTTTTTTTTACAGAGTCAGAGAGAGGGATAGATAGGGACAGACAGACAGGAATGGAGAGAGATGAGAAGCATCAATCATCAGTTTTTTCTTGCGACACCTTACTTGTTCATTGATTGCTTTCTCATATGTGCCTTGACCGCGGGCCTTCAGTAGACTGAGTAACCCCTTGCTCGAGCCAGTGACCTTGGGTCCAAGCTGGTGAGTTTTTGCTCAAACCAGGTGAGCTGCGCTAAAGCTGGCGACCTCAGAGTCTCGAACCTGGGTCCTCTGCATACCAGTTTGACAGTCTATCCACTGCGCCACCACCTGATCAGGCTCTACTTTGAGTTTTAAAATTTCTCTGTGCCTCAGATTACCCATCTGTGAACTGGAACTAATAACAGTATCAACAGTGTGGGTTGTACTGAGAAAATTAAGCGGACTGAATTAGTATTGCTGATGTTTTGGTTACAGGAATACATCTCTAAAAGTTGCTCTTATTCATATTGTGCCACCACACACAGAGCCAAGTTTTAGGCCCTGAATCACTCTGGGTGGTGTTAAGGGAGCACACCTCCCACTCACTCCACTTGGGTTTGCAGCTTCTGTTCTGCCCACTACTCTCTAAAAGCAAATATAGTACTCCAGTCACACATCTACTAGGATAAGTTATTACCATGATGTTTGTGACAGACTGAAAGTTTATTTTTATGCCAGAGTGAAAAATGCTAAAAAAATTGGGGTGTGTTCCCATTTATACCTGAGCCCTAATTCGCAAGCTACTGGGCCTAGAAATCTTAGTCAGAATCCCCTCTGTAAGCTGATTTAGTTTGGCTTTCACATGGAACCACACTTCTCCCATCCTCTGTCACAGTCTCATATGTAAAAGACATGATCCCTTAAATCTGGGTTTTCAACAGAAGGAAAAAGTGAAGAATGTGATGGGACTAATACGAGCTCCATGATATTTTGAGGGTCTTGATAAATTCATCAGTCAGCAATGCAGACAGAATAGGAACTTTCCCTTTCAAAGCTAAAGGTTTTCTTTTTAATTAAAAAGATGACAGAAATTAGAGGAAATTATAATATGCTACTCATAAAAATAATCCTACCATTTTACTAGAATAGCTTTCATTTACAGGTACTGTCCATCTTGTAAAAGTATAAAGCACCACTAAGTGTTCTGGTTCCCACACAGGACTGAAAGAATAGCAGAGATATAAATACTATTTTCTTTTCAAAGAAGCCTATCACTGGTTCATTTGCATTTAAGATGCACTAATGGACAAGTGGGCCAACAGATAACCAGATTGAATGCTTTCTTTTTAAAGTAGAAAAGTCTCAATTGAGCTTAATTAGTAGTAAATATTTTTTATTTAGATACTATGTTTCTGGTTAACATTACAGTGAGAAATTGTACTTAGGCCCTGGCTGGTTGGCTCAGTGGTAAATCATCAGCTCTGCATTTGGATATGCTCTATTCGATTACCGGCCAGGGCACACAGGAAAAGCTGCCATCTGCTTCTCCACCCCTCCCCCTCTCGCTTCTTTCTCTCTCTCCCTCCCCTCCTCTTGTAACCATGGCTGGATTGGAGGAGTGAGGTGGCCTGGGTCCTAAGGATGCCTCAGTAGCCTCTGTCTCAGGCACTAAAATGGCTAGGTTGCTGAGCAAAGGAGCAGTGCCCCATAGGGGCATAGCATCATGCTGTAGGGGGCTTGCTGGGTGGATCCTGGTTGGGGTTCATGCAGAAGTCTGTCTCTGTCTCCCCTCCTCTCAATTAATAATAAAAAAGGCCCTTTCAAGAATATACATAGATCAAATAATACTTTTTCATGAGTCATGATGAACTGACTTCTAAGGGACATTTATAAAATAAGAAGTGAAGACACCCAGGGTACATAAAAAAGAATGTTTCTGATTTATAAGAAAGTATTAGAAAGGCCACAGTTCTCTGTAGTGCTACAATTAATTAAAAATTACAAAAAATACACAAAGCCAACTATTTTACATTCTATTTACATCAGAGAAACGCTAAGGGTACCCCACTGATCAACAAAGAAGAGAAAGGATGATCACCTGTTACTTTGCTTTTGTTTTCTCTGGACTAAGACTCAGAAATTCTGTCAACTTCAAAAAGGCTGAAACATTTATGAAATGCAAGTCTTAGGTTATTTTATATATACTTCAGGTTATTGAGAACTTACAGATACCTCCCAGATACTATCAGTGTTCTTTGTGGGATAGCATCTGAGATAAGTGAATGACGTTCTGATTTTTAAAAAGGAAAAATATTTTTGATTTTGCAAATCTTCATACTGGCAGGAGATTGCTCCTTAAGTCCTGGTTTAAAAATTTTAGAAATTTATAAAAGGGATACTTTGAGTAACTACTGAAAAGTGGGTTAGACAGCAAGAATTCATGAAAAAAAATTATATATTAGACTATTAGTCAATTTCAGACCTTGAGACAGGTCACAAGTGCTAGATACAATGCCTAGCACATCCCAGTTGCTCCACAAATATTCACTGAATAAAAGAATGACCAACTTCATTTCCTTTTTGACCGTATTAATAATGTCAAACAGTAAATGTAAAAACAGTTTGTATATTATAAAACATTTAAGGCACTTTAATAATGACGTACTTGACTTAAGCTAGCAGGCCTACCTAGTACAGACAGAAGATCTGGCAGTCATTCATTTGCCCATTCCACAGATATTTTTTTGAATGTTTCTATGTGGCATGTGCTGAGCATATTAATACATATGGAAGTTAATAAATGTCTTCATGGAGCTTACATTCCAACTAGGAGGGAGGAGAGGGTCAATAAACATGTTAATAAGAAATGTATGGCAGATAGTGAAAAATATCATATTATAGAGGAGCATAAATTGATAGTAGAGAGGAATTGGGTGGGTGGTCTAGGGACAGAGGCTGAAGACAGAGAGGGAGTTAGCTAGCCATGAGGATGGCTGCGAATGTTAAGCAAGGACTTTCATAGTATTCTTATGGATAAAATGAGAGAATGTGGGCTATACAATAGTTCTTTCAGGAGTAATCCAAACAAACAATGATTATTCTTCAACATGCTGATTGACACAGACCTGAGGGAGGTTCTTAGCACCAGGTAGTGCAGCTCTGATCTGAGTTCTGCATAGTTAACATTTAATCATGGCTCCAAGACACAAAACACTAGCTAACTAAATTTCAGGATGACACAAAGCTGGGAAAGAGAGTATAAGCTTTGGAATACAGAAATAACATTCAAAAAGGCCTTAAAGGGTAAAGTGATCACTCAAGTCTAACAAGATAGAACTGATTTCCAGAAAATAATCTGTAAAGTACATGATAAAATATGGCTTAGGCAACAACACATGAAAGAAAAAAGCATCTTTCAGGGCTTTTTGTTGACATAAGCCCAATTTGAGTGTTGTGCTATGGCCGCTCCCCAAAAGCTAATGATTATTAAGGAACCATTAAGTACATATTTAGGATGAGGGTAAAAGATGCATTCATTTACTTCTACAAGGTCAGAAAACACCACAAGTTTCTGAGGATCAAAATTTAAGAGATTGAAAGATTCATCTAGATAGCACGTCAGATTAAATCCCATGTCTTAAGGAAACTGGTTGAAGGAACTAGGACTGTCTGGCAAGGAGAAGGCCATAACACAAGTGTATGAGGGGCAGGGGCTGTAGCTGTCCTCAAATCTTGGAAGGGCTTGTTGTGTGAAAGCAGAGTTGGACGGTCTCAGTTTATCACACAGAATAGATCTGGGATCAGTGGGCAGAAGGAACAGGGAAGGTGTTTTGGTTGATCACAGAAGAAAATGTCACAGTTATGCAAGTATGGGTATTGAAACTCCCCTGTCATAAAACAGCCTTGGGTGCCCAGGGGGTAGTTGTAGTGAGGACCCAGGGGACAGGCTGACCGCTGAGGAACTTGTACCTTTAGGGTGCCATAACTTATGTCCCAGACTAATCTCTCTTGAGCAATGCTGCAGCAGCAGCTGGCTTCCCCCTTTTCTTTCCTCTTCATTCTGGTTTAGGAAGAGGAAGTGCCTTCAATACAGGTTTATTTTTTCACTTAATTTTTCTCACAGTTTTTATATTTTTCTATTGTTCCAACTTCTTCATTACTTATTTCTTTGAACATTTTTGATATTTACAAATAATCTTCAGTTATGCATATTATTGTAAGAAATGTAGCAAAATAATATATAAAAGTAAGGTGAGTTACATTTAGTAGTACTTACTTAGCAACTACTTTTTATTTGCAGTCATCATTTAGATGTAGGGTAACTGAAATCACTATTATATCTCTTGCCTTTAGATACCTAAGTCTTTTACATTGTACAAAAATTAATTTAAAATAAAAATAATTCAAAAGCATGAAATTATAAAACTTTTAGAAGATAACATAGAAGAAAAACTTCAATACCTATGGCTTAATGAAGTATGTTTAGACATGATAGCAAAAGCATCACAAAAGGGATAAATACTAAGTTGGACTTCATCAAAATTAAGTTTTGCTTTAAGAAAGACCCTGTTCAAAGTATGAAAATAACAAACCATGGACCAGGAGAAAATATTTGCAAACTACATATCTGATGAAGGATTCATATCAAGAAAACTCTCAAAACCCCCCTCCCAAAATCCAATCAGAAAATGGCTTTAGACATGAAGAGATATTTTACTGAAAATGACAGATGACACGTAAACACATGAGAAGATGTCCATCACTGGCCATTAGGATGATGCAGATTAAGACCATGATGAGATTCTACTAGACACTCATTAGAACAGCCAAAATAAAAACTGCGCAACACCAAATGCTGGTGAGGATGTGGAAAAGCTGTGTCTATCACACATTGCTGGTGCAATATAAAATGGTTCAGCCACTGTGGAAAATAGCTGGATAGTTTCTCTTTCTTTCTCTTCTTTCTTTCTTTCTTTTTCTTTCTCTCTCTCTTTTCTTTCTTTCTCCTTCCTTCCTTCCTCCCTCCCTCCCTCTCTCCCCCCTCCCCTCCCCTCTCTTCCCCTCCCCTCCTCTCCCCTTTTCCTTCTTTCTTTCTTTCTTTCTTTCTTTCTTTCTTTCTTTCTTTCTTTCTTTCTTTCTTTCTTTCTCTCTCTCTCTGTCTCTCTTTCTTTCTTTCTTTTTTTTGTAGTTTTTCTGAAGAAGCTGGGAGGCAGACAGACTTCCACATGCACCCAACTGAGATCCACCCGGCATGCCCACTAGGGGGCGATGCTCTGCCCATCCGGGGTGTTGATCTGTTTCAACTGGAGCCATTCTAGCACCTGAGGCAGAGGCCATGGAGCCATCCTCAGCGCCCAGGCCAACTTTGCTCCAATGGAGCCTTGGCTGCAGGAGGGGACAAGAGAGAGAGAAAGGAGAGGGGGAGAGATGGTGAAGCAAATGGGCGCTTCTCCTACGTGCTCTGGCTGGGAGTCAAACCCGGGACATCCACATGCCAGGCCAACCCTCTAATACTGAGCCAACTGGCCAGGGTCTGGATAGTTTTTAAAAAAAACTAAACATACCCTTACCATGTGACCTCTGGGAATTTATCCCAGAGGAATGAAAACTGATGTTCATTCAAAAAGTTGCACAGGATTGTTGTCTGACCAAGTGATGGTGCAGTGGATAGAGCATAGGCCTGGGACACTGAGGACCTAGGTTTGAAACCCCAAGATCACCAACTTGAGTGTGGGATCATAGAAATGACTCCATCGTCGCAAGCTTGAGCCCAACGGTCGCTGGCTTGAGCAAAGGATCATACTCTGCTGTAGTTCCCCAGTCAAGGCACATATGAAAAAGCAATGAAGGAACAACTAAGGTGCTACAACTACCTATATGAGTTGATACTTCTCATCTCTCTCCATTCCTGTCTGTCCCTCTCTTGCTCTTCTAAAAAAAATGTTGTTCACGGTTGTTCAAGGGAGCTTTATATAAATATAAGTATATACTTATTTATATGGAAATATAAAGCTTTATATAAATATAGCTTTATATTTCCAGCCAAAGGCTGGAAAGAACCAGTGTCTCTCAGTAGGTGAATGGTTAAACAAGTGGGGGATACCCATACAATGAGCACTATCAGCAATAAACAAGAACAATTATCGATGCAGCAACAAATGGGATGGACCTCAAAAGCATTATGCTAAGTAAAGGCCGATCTCAAAATATCACATACTATATGATTCTACTGCTAAAGCATTCTTAAAATGACAAAATTATACAGAAAACAGATTAGTAGTTTCCAGGGACCCGGATGGTGGGGGTAGGAAGAGGGTGAGAGTGAAGGAGCAGCAGGAGGGCTCTCTGTGGTGTGCGGATGTTTATACAGATTTACACAGGTGATAAAGTGACACAGAACTACATATGTGCCTCATACCATTGTCAAATTCTTGGTGTTGAAATTGTACTGTCATTATCTATGATGTAACCATTGGTGGAAACTAGGTGAAGGATACACGCGATCTCTTTGTATTACCTTTTGAAGCTTCTAGTGGATCTATAATTCCAAAATAAAAAGTGAAAAAAGGTGTACACCACAATTTCAATTATGAATATAATGATTTTGTATTTTGTACTATAATTCTGTCTGTCTCTGTGGTCTAGGAATAGCAAAGCTATTGTAGCAGTAAGAAGAGACACTGAAGTTAAGAATTAAGGACTATGGAAAAGGGAGAGACAGTCAATTGGCTAGGAGAAAAAATAACTAAAATCCTCTTGTTAAATTTATTTATTGATTATTTTTTTATAGAGAGAGTAAGGGACAGAGAGAAAGACAGAGACAGAAACATCAATGTGTTCCTGTATGTACCCTGATGGGGGATGGAACTCACAACCTTTGTATTTTGGGATGATGCCCTAACCAATTGGGCATCCAGCTGAGGCACTAACGTCTTTTTAAAGCTATTAATCACAAGGAAACACATAAACTTAAAAAAAGAATTACCTTAACATGAAATTCATTATCCAATAAGATATTTTGAGTCTTCAAGTCATGATGAAGTAGAGGAGGATTCATATTGTGCAGGTAATTTACACCCAGTGCAATTTCATGCAGGATACGGAATCTCAATGGCCAAGCTATGTCAGGATATTCTGTTTTCTTCATATATGCAAGAAAGAAACAAAACCAAAATCAGTGGCTAAATTTCATTACATTCCCACTTAGAAAATTAAATATTTCATGAGGAAATACAATATAAACTAAGATAAAAATATATGCTTATTTTTATTATTGTACATAGTATCAATTTGACATTAACATCCTTGTATCTTATTTCCCTCACAATTTAGAGATAATAACTTTATAGTATTGATACTCCCTTTTAGTTTATATTGGTAATGTAACTACATGATTTTGGGTCTTTTTTCAGCTGACACAGTTTCAATTGGGTTTTAATCTGTACAATAAATACCTACACACATATATCTATACCCACACCCATCTCCCCTTTCTATTCATTCAAATTAACATTTTAATTTTCCTAATATAAACCATAATTTATTACTATAATCATCACATCAAAGAGGTGACCATATTATATTTATTGACTAAGCAGTAATATCCCATACTTTTAATCATTTAATTACTTTATTTGCATTCCAACTTGAGAAATTAGCCTTAAGTTTTGTTTTTATGAAGGAGACAAACATCATCTTCATTTATAAGGCACATAACACAGACACAGTTAAAACAATGTTTTATATGTCTTGATATGTATGAGTGATATCCATCTGAACTTTCATAAAATAAATGTTTTCTGAACATAAAATCTAAATGCAGCATCTCAGGAGAATGAGTGTACTCAGAAAAATTAGATATTTTGGTAAGATCCTCCAGTGAATTACCAGGTATCATGACACTGGGCACATTTTTCTGAATACTAAGAGAAAGTATGCTTCTGCTGAAAGCCCCACCTGTTGTTGAGAATTTTTTCTGCAAATAGATCAGCTTACAGTTCAGTGATCAACCTGGCAGGGAGGTGGGTCAAAGTACTTTGTGTTTACATTGTATTTTGATTGATTTCACAGTCTTTTGTGAGGGTGGAGGAGGGTGCATCAAGATAAATCCCACCCTGGCCCTGGCCGGTTGGCTCAGCGGTA
Organism: Saccopteryx bilineata; assembly: GCF_036850765.1. Classification (NCBI taxonomy): domain Eukaryota; kingdom Metazoa; phylum Chordata; class Mammalia; order Chiroptera; family Emballonuridae; genus Saccopteryx; species Saccopteryx bilineata. Next base: position 82,353,332 of record NC_089492.1, on the reverse strand, counting down.
GAGCGTCGGCCTAGCGTGCGGAGGACCCGGGTTCGATCCCCGGCCAGGGCACACAGGAGAAGCGCCCATTTGCTTCTCCACCCCTCCGCCGCGCTTTCCTCTCTGTCTCTCTCTTCCCCTCCCGCAGCCAAGGCTCCATTGGAGCAGAGATGGCCCGGGCGCTGGGGATGGCTCTGTGGCCTCTGCCTCAGGCGCTAGAGTGGCTCTGGTCGCAATATGGCGATGCCCAGGATGGGCAGAGCATCGCCCCCTGGTGGGCAGAGCGTCGCCCCTGGTGGGCGTGCCGGGTGGATCCCGGTCGGGCGCATGCGGGAGTCTGTCTGACTGTCTCTCCCTGTTTCCAGCTTCAGAAAAATGAAAAAATGAAAAAAAAAAAAAAAAAAAAGATAAATCCCACCCTAATATTGCAATATAGGACACCAAAAACACAAATATATACTAACAACCACTACTTCCTCTGTTACACACAAAGCCCCATCCACTTGACTAACTGAATCTTTAAATCTGTAAATAGGTAAGTTTTCTGAAAATTACGTAGTTTAAAGGAGGAAGAAGTCCTCTCTGCAGTATATTGTTAAATCAGGGTTCTGGTCATGATTCCTTCCAGGAGGTAGTAGTCCACCTGCCGAAGTGCTAGAATTCCTAGTGGGCTCCAAATTTAGGTGTCAGAATATCTACTTGAGTGCCGGGGGGTGGGAAGAAAACATTAGAATTTCTACTTATTTTCGAAAAAAAAAATTGTGCTTAATACACTGCTCACAAAAATTAGGGGATATTTTATCGCTTCATATTCATTTTGAAATATCTCCTAATTTTTGTGAGCAGCATATTTCCATTTTGATTGCTGTGATGGCTACACAGATGTATACACTGACAGCAGCTACTTGACCCCATCCTTTTTCAGATGGTCACATCATAAACAGAACATGATGTGTCCTGAAATAAAGAGAAAGTCACTCCATCAGCAACTGACAGTGGCACCCACTCTCTCCTTTCACTTACAGAACTTAGATTTGTTGAGAGCAATTGCAGTTTGGAGATAATAATAGTGGCTCAAACAAACAACAGTAGGTGAATACACATACTTTGAGACTGAGAATCCCCAAATTTGTTTGCAATCAAGGCCAAAGTAACTGGTACCTTAAGAAAAAAAGTAAATGGCTCATGCCATTGTCCTTTATGGAAAAGCTAATGTTTTTGATACTCAAGAGATAGACTTACTTGGCCTAGTAATTCAGAACTTAATGAACTGGTATTATCAGCATTTAGTTTGGGCTCTAAATTGTCTTTAACATAAACTAAAATATGGCCTAACTAACAGTGAATGATACAGTGTGCAGAGTTAATCTTTTCTCTCTCCTATACCTACCTGTGTGTGTGTATGTACATGTGGATATTGGAATTCAGTGTAAAACTCAGGAATGGTAACCTAAGCAAAATAATCTAGGTCCCTTAGAATACAAGGCCTGACTCCATATTATTTTTAACAACACAAAAGAGAAGCCATATATGGTGAAACTTTACCACTGCAATTGTTTTTCATTGCTGTTATTTTAATTCATCTGTACATCCCCAAATAACTTGATCATATGTACTAAAAACAAAACACGATATAGCTTAACAGAATTATAGCCATTGAAAATGTACACTACTTACCCTCTGTAGGAGTTCATTTAATGATCCATTTGGCATGTATTCAGTAACTATTCCCAAAAATTCAGGTTCATTGCAAATTCCCAAAATTGAAAGAATGTAACTAAATCTAGCTTTGTGTAAAATTTCAGCTTCTCTTAAGACATCATTTCTTTCACTAAAGAAAAAAATGCATAATTATTTTAAAGTAATTAAAAATACACAATTATCATGCCCATGATATTGTTAGTCTGGACTTTTTTTCAGTAATTAGCTTTTGATTTCTTGTAAATTATGCAACTTCTCTGTCCTTTAGTTTTACTATATTTAAAGTAGGGAAAACACCTACTCCAAATATATTGCAGGCTTCTGCAGAGACCAAAATAACTTCTATAAGCCACTGACAGAAGTTACAACTAGGATATCATTATGGAACTTTTCTAGGAAAGGGAAAGAACACAATAAGTAAGTTTATAAAGTCTCTATTAGAATGATTGATATGTGCACTCATTAAACTATTCAGTTTATGTTGTATTAAAGTGATCAGATTTGATTAAAATGTATTAAATTTTATGATTATATACTATGTAAAATTTCCCAAATATCCTGAATATTAAACATCTAAATGTTGTAGATTTAAATGACTAGGTGATAGCTGCATGAGGATCAATAATGCTTAGAAATTATGCTCTGGAATCCAGGAAATGAACATTTGAGAACAGGTGAGTGCTTCTAACAGATGCCTTGGGCAACTCTGGGTCCCAGGTCCATTTATTCATTCATACATAAAACAAAATAAATATTGAACTTTTATTAAGAATAAATTGTGCTCAGCATTATGGGGAATATAAAGATGAAAAAACACAGTCTGTTCTCTCAAGCTGCCCAGAAAGCTTTTAAGAAAAATATTAACTGTGGTTTTGATTTGTACTTTCCTGATTATAAGAGATATTGAGTACTTTTTCAAATACCTTTCAGCCATTTGTATGTCTTCTTTAGGTGTGTTTATTATCTTGATTTGGTAATTATTCCATAATGTATGTGTATAAAATAATCATGTAGTACGTTTTAAATGCCAGTCATATATGAAGTCCATAAAATCATATAGGACAGTGATCTCATAAGATTACAATGGAGCTGAAAAATCGCTCTGGCTCAGTGACACTGTAGTCATCATGAGGTCTTAACCTTGTGGTTTTTTATACACAAAGTTATAATGTTTTATACACTTGTAGCCCAGGAGTAATAGGCTCTGCAGTATAGCCCAGGTGTGCAGTAGACTATACCACCTAGGTTTTTGTCAGTGCCTTTATGATGTTCACACAACAACAAAGTTACCTAATTATGCATTTCTTAGAATGTATCCCTATCATTAAATGGCATATGACTATATACAATTATATTTGTTTATTATTCATTAATAAAGTTAAAAAATAAGGAAAGCAAATAAAAAAGAAAAATAAATACTTAAAACATAAGATAGAATATGATTAGTGCCACCAAAGAAAAAGTAACTAAATGAATAAACAGAAAACTGTGGGAACCCAGAGAAAAGGGTAAACTTTGGGCTCAGGGAGTTACCAGTCTTCAGAGAGGTGGGATTTCAACTACACTTTAAGTATGGCTAGAATCTCAACCTTTGGAGAAAGGAGATCCAACATGGATGTGGGCTCTAAGATGGGAGGGAACTTGCTTATTTCTCATCTGTCTATCCCCAGGACCTGGAAGTACCTGGCACATAGATGTTTAACAGATACACACCAAATGTATTAAAGGAAGTTAAAGTGAGGGGTATGTTTAGAAAATGGCAAACTGTCTATATGACTCAGGATATGTTCCAGTATGTAAAAGGAGTGAAGGTGACCAGGGCAGGCTAGGGCTATGTCTCAGAGCCTTAACGCTAGATGAGGACGTTTGCACTTTATTTGGTAGTCTCTGAGTTGCGGCTGCAGATTTTTAAGCAGAGAAATGACATGATCAGAATAAACTTTAGGGCCCTGGCTAGTTTGCTCAGTGGTAGAGTGTCGGCCTGGCGTGCAGGAGTCCCGGGTTCGATTCCCAGCCAGGGCACACAGGAGAAGCACCCATCTGCTTCTCCACCCCTACCCCTCTCCTTCCGCTCTGTCTCTCTCTTCCCCTCCTGCAACCAAGGCTCCATTGGAGCAAAGTTGGCCCAGGCACTGAGGATGGCTCCATGGCCTCTGCCTCAGGCGCTAGAATGGCTCTGGTTGCAACAGAGCAACACCCCAGATGGGCAGAGTATCGCCCCCTGGTGGGCATGCCAGGTGGATTCCGGTCAGGCGCATACGGGAGTCTGTCTGACTGCCTCCTCATTTCCAACTTCAGAAAAATACAAAAAAAAAAAAAAAAAAAAAAAAAAAAAAAAAAAAAAAAGAATAAACTTTAGGATTCACTTGGCAGCAGGAAGTAGGGCCAGCAGAAAGAGGAAGAATTTGAATGTCAGGTGTTAGATATCATACCAGTTAAGACGTGATGCAGTGAAAGCCTGAAACTATGAAGGTAGCATTAGGAATGGAAAAAACAAAACAAAAATCAGCTGACTAGAATGCTCAGGCTATGATGATAGACTGACTATGGGAATTTAACCAAGAAAGAAAAGAAAGTGGATTGAAGATGTCATCAGTTTTCACCCCAGATGAATGAGTATTGGTAGCAACAATAACAGAAAGAGAATTATCTTTTAGAGAAGCCTGTTAGGTTAAGTGATGGTGATTAGTTGGCTCTTAAACCACCCAAGCTCTGGATGAATGGTTGTTGCAATAAGAAAATCCAAACATTCCAGACCAGACTATGAGGCCTGCTTTGAAAGTAAAGCAAAAAAAAATCTTAGTCATTTATGTTTTGAATAATGATTATATATATATATATATTCATGTTTAAAATGGAAGACTTACAAGAAAGAATACTGTTCTTCAGCCACTGAAAACTCCAACTGTGAAGCAACCAATTGTATCAGTTTGTGAGACCTATTTTAATTAAACTTATATTCTCTAAGTTGAAACAGTTCTGTATTTTGCATCAAGAGATATAAGTCAATAAGACAGTTACTGGGCAGCTGGCAGGGAGCCAGGAATGGATCCAAAGATTCCTGGATACTCTTGAGAAAGAAGTAGACAGATGGAGCATGCTGGGGAAGTCTCAGTGATACTTTTTCCTCTTCCCAGGAAGGGTATGAGGCATTCTTCTTTCTATTTTGATCCATTATGTGTTAGCCACTTTATATGAACTATCATCCTATGATCAACTCCTAAAGTTGGGTTCATTATCATCACATTACACATGGAAGGCACTGAGGTTCCAGTCAATTCATGGTTTTCTAATGGTCACACCAGTAAGTTGGAGTCAAACTTGAATTGCAGTACTGGGACTCTACCCTGTGTTCTCTCCATTCCAGGGCATGATCAGAGAAGAAAGTTCTTGAAGTCGGATTTTGGGAAGATTGAGTGGAAGAGAAAAAGCCAAAATAGTTTAGAAATACGTTTTTATATTTTTATTTTTGTTGAGAGAGAGAGAGAGAGAAACAGGAAGGAAGAGAGATGAGAAACATCCATTCGTAGTTGCAGGACTTTAGTTGTTCTTTGATTGCTTCTCACATGTGTCTGGGGTGGGGGAAGGCTCCAGCTAAGCCAGGTGATCCTTTGCTTAGGTCAGCGACCTTGGGTCATGTCGATGATTCCACACTCAAGCCAGTTATGAGCCCCTGCTCAAGCCACGGACCTCTGCATCCCAGGTTGACGTTCTATCCATTGAGCCACTACCCTTCAGGGCTTTTTTATATTTTTAAAAATGTAAAATACAGTTTCTGTACATATCACCAAAATTACCAGTCAAAAAAGGTCATGGTATATACAGGGTGTTTGAAGAATGAATCAATCCCATCTAAGTATAAAGAGTTGGGAGATTGCGGGCAAGGTCCACTCAGAGGCAGAAATCAGGTTATGGAGAAAGACTGACCAAACCCTAAAATAAGAACAGGAACCGCGAGGTAAACTTATTTTTCTATAAGCTGATCCCAAAGAAGAATGCAAACATTATCCACACCAGAGCCCAAGAAGTCCATGCATATATGATTCCCACTTCATACGTGAGGAGACAGCCTGCGAGCCGACCTCACAACCCCGCAGGCTCAGACTAGGCCAATACTACCGTTGCTATTCATACCCTCGGAACCAAGTGGGAGAAAAGCAGGCAATGTGGTGATGCCCGAGTGCTGCACTGGTTTCCCGGTTTCTCAGATAACAGAATTTCCTACCGAATTTAGTGGAGAATTTTAGATTATGAAAAATGGTTAACGAATAAGGAGAGGGAACTCCTCTTTGTTTTTTGTACCCACATGGCACAAAACTTGAATTAAAGCTACAGTGGGAGGTTCGATTTGCTTTCGAACTGGTGTACTTGCGCCACCCTTCACGGCCAGCACCCGCGCAGGGGCCCTCCTGATGGTCCACACCCCGCCGCACGTGCGGCATTGGAGCCCCGGCCCGGGGTAAACAGGCCACACCCTGTGGGTGACGCGCGGGTTAGGGTGTACGCGACGTGGGAACCGCCGTAGGGGCTTCAGAACCTGCGCTCGGCGGCGCAGGCCGATACCGGGCGGCCACGGACGCACGCGCGGAGGCTGAGGAACAGACGGCGTCCCCGAGAGCGACGCGGGCCGGCGGTGTGAGAGCCGCAGAGCCTCTGGAAACAGAAACCAGGCCCGCGCTTCCCAGACCTGTGTGCACCGCCCGCTCGTGCAGGATGTGCCCGGCGTGCCAAATTCCTAAGTTGGCGCCGCCGAAACGACAGGATGTCCTCTGGGGCAGGCTGCCCTGGGAGCAGCCCAGCCTGTCCAGCCCCACTGACCGCGCGACCAGCCACAGCGGAGCACAGCGGGCCCCGCCCGGTGTCCCAGTCCCCGTGTGGCCCGCGGCCCCGCTGCGCGCGCTCCCCGCCGCCGTCGTTGTCGCGGCCGGAGCGCGAGGCTGAGACCCGGGAAAGCGCCGGTCGCGAGACGGAGTGTGGGGACGGGACGGCGGGGCGCCTACCTGTCCAGCAGCGGGGTGTGGATATGCAGGTGCTTCACCGCCACCTGCACGCGCCAGTCGGCGTGGCGCGCGGAGGACACGGTGCCGGACGCGCCGCGGCTGAGGAAGCGCAGATCGGCGAGCTTTTGCGAGGGCACAGCGGGCAGCGCGCTGCAGATGGGCTCCGTGCTCATGGTTCGGGCGCGGGCTCCGGGCCGCGCTGCCGCTCCGTGGTGTGTGCTTCCAGCTCCCGCCCCTGCTGTCGGCGGCGCTAGGTGTCCTGGCCGCCCAGGCCCGCGCGGGGCGCGGGCCGTCGCCTTCCCGGAGCTGAGCGGACAGTAGTCTGGAGACCGGCTGCCGTGAGGCAGCGTCGGTGAGACACGTCCTCCCCTCTGGCGCCCCGCCTCCTCTGGTCCCGCCCACACCGCCATGCCCCTCCTCCAGCCCCGTCCGGTTCCTCCGCTTGCCACGCCCACCCTCTAGTCTCCCCTCTCGCTCCGCCCCCTACTATCCGGTTCCGCCTCTAACCCCGCCCACTACACCTGGCTCCTCCTCACACCCGCCAGCTCCTCTCGCCCCGCCCACACTCGCCAGCTCTCACCTGCTCGCTTTTCCCCAGCGGCTGCGGCGGCTGAGCCGGCGACCACTGTGCGCGGTGCGGAAGCAAGGGTCCGGTAGTCCGGGTTTGGGGACGCAGTGTCAGCTGCCCGCCGGTGCGTCAGCCCGCTCGATCCCGGGCGGAGTCCCCTCAGCTCCACTTCCTGAGGAGGACGGGAGGGCGGCTCCCGCACTGACGCGGCCGCACACCTGAGGAAGCGCCGCGAGCCCAGGTAAGGCCGCGGGCGCCGGGTCTGCGGGGTCGAGTGGGGCGACCGCGCTTCAGACGCATGCTCCAGAGTCCACGACCTGCGGACCTGACAGGCGGCCACCGCGCCTCAACGACAGACAGAAGGGCGGCCGCGGCGCCCCGGTGCGTCCGTGTGACGGCGGTGCGAGCGTTGCGGCGGCGCCCTCACAGCTGTCGCTCTCGGGGACACGCTCCCTTCGCGCGGGCCACACTCTGCTCCGTTGTTCGTGAGCGCCGGGCGCCCGCAGCTCCTGGCTGGGTTCCTCGGCCCCTCACGCCTTCGTGCGTGTGCTCAGTTCGCCATTCACGCTTCACTCCTTCCCTCACGCATTCATTCCCTCAGTCACAAATTCAGCCACTCGGGTCGCTCGTTCACTCATTCGCGCACTCATTCATTCTCTCACTCCATCAGGTAACAAAATAGGACCTCCAGAAAAGAAGAGCAGAAAGCAAGAGGGGAGGAAATGACCCTAAGATAATTCAACTGCTTTGCCTGGCCTGAGCCACAGGGATCTCCACACTGAGAGGACCCAAGTGAAGCCCATCGTTAGGAGCCTCCGGACGCTGAAAATAGCGGGTTCTATGAGTTTTCAGAGGGGAGTTAGAGTGCCGCTGGATTTCTCCGCGATTACACTTTTATGCTAAAGCACAATGGAGTGAAATGTCTTTAAAAAGTTCTGAGGGACATCAACTGTAACCGAGAATTCTGTAGTCAAACTCCCCATCAAGCACAAGAGCAGAACAAAAACATTTTCACATACACAAGGATACAAATATTTACTTTCCATTCACCCACCTTTTTAAAAATAGGATGTATTTATGTACTCCGACAAATATGGCAGTAAGTCAAGAAAGAGAGACGTGGGAACCAGAAAACAGGAGCAGGACAGTGTGTGGGGGAACCCCAGGATGGATCTGTCTTCAACTTAACCTGCCATAACTTTTTTTTTTTTTTTTTTTGTCTTTTTCTGAAGCTAGAAATGGGGAGAGACAGTCAGACAGACTCCCGCATGCGCCCGACCGGGATCCACCCGGCACGCCCACCAGGGGCTACGCTCTGCCTACCAGGGGGTGATGCTCTGCCCCTCCGGGGCGTCGCTCTGCCGTGACCAGAGCCACTCTAGCGCCTGGGGCAGAGGCCAAGGAGCCATCCCCAGCGCCCGGGCCATCTTTGCTCCAATGGAGCCTTGGCTGCGGGAGGGGAAGAGAGAGAGACAGAGAGGAAGGAGGGGGGGGGGAGGGGTGGAGAAGCAGATGGGCTCTTCTCCTGTGTGCCCTGGCCGGGAATCGAACCCGGGTCCCCCGCACGCCAGGCGGATGCTCTACCGCTGAGCCAACCGGCCAGGGCCAATATATTGCTTCCAGAGATGTCTAAGACTCTGCTGCCTATGTTTTCTTTCTTTTTTTTTTAATTTTATTTAATTTATTCATTTTAGAGAGGAGAGAGAGAAGGGGGGAGGAGTTGGAAGCATCAACTCCCATATGTGCCTTGACCAGGCAACCTCAGCATTTCCAGGTCAACGCTTTATCCACTGTGCCACCACAAGTCAGGCAGCCTGCCATAACTTCAAACCTTAACTTTTTATATTAGTTTTCACCATTATACAGTTTTAAAAAAATATGTTGTTAGTCATATATAGTTTTATTAATTCCCATTATTAATTGGCTGAAGACAGAATGCTTAAAGAATACTTATGCTGAACTGCATCAACTAAATGAGAAACAATAAAATGATAATAATTATGCAAATTAGGATAAAATTGATTCACCTGTTGAAAATACTGTAAATTATTAAGAATTTGTTTTCCCATGTGCTATTTTAGGAAATAGATGCTTGAAATCTTAGCTCTTCAATTAGAAACAAGACAGAAAAATTGAAAAATTAAACCATTTAAAGTGTATACAGGTTCAAGAATTTAAAACATCTCATATTCTAATTATTTTTAGTCTAAAAGCATCTAGTAAGTTTTAAAAACAAATGCCATAGAAGTCTCTATAATTACATATAATGAATGTTCCGCATGGGAAAACTAATATTTGAGGTATATTTGGTACCTTTTCCCCCTAAAAACAATCTCAGAAATACACATACCTGATAAATTTGATGATGTGGAGTCTATTGTTATGAAAAGTCAGAGAAATACACATTTTTGTAGTAATAAGCATAATAATGTTTTTTAGCCATTTCAATTATGTTCAGTCCTGAGATTAAACATTATGTCACTTTAAAATTGATTGATAAAATGATGCTTTTTCTGATTATCAAACTAAACAAATTCTTTGTCAATTAGAAAAGTAAATATTTTTTACACTAGAATTATTAGTAAAGATAATATTAAAATCAACCTTTTAATATTAAAAAATAATATTTTATATATATTAAAATTAAGATACAGAACACTTCTCAAACATTTTTTGATCTAAAGTTACCTCTTTATCCTTCAGCATTTAGAAACTGGAATTATTATTTTTTTTAATTCCCAAGAAGTTTAAATTAACATATCTTTCTGTGAAAAGTGTGAAAAGTAAGACAAAAGGTGGAGACACTCGGCACACTCTCCAACCTAATTCCAGACACTTAACAAAGGGTCTCGGCACCTCACTGAGCACATTCTGGCAATAGGGGATTTACTGCATTTTGAGTAGGCAGTTTTCATTGGTTAAAGATTTCTATTGTTAAAATTGTTTAAGTTTTAGGGAGTCCTTTTGTTCTTAATATTACCTGCTAATGTTACATTGAATCAGTCTAATTATTTTACATAGACAATTTAAGCTTTGTTGTTCATTCAACAAATAAGAGGGTACCACTATAAGGTTATATCAGGGATTTGAAAGATGAATATTTTGAAGACAGATGTGTCATCTTTAGTCTTTGGTATCTTCATTTATTTTCACTTGATTTTCAGACTCAGGACTCCTCCTGTAAATCCACTTCTTCAGTATTACCCTACATCCAAACAGATTAGAAAATTCCATGTGAGATTGGATAGGTGAGAAGGAGACTGGTTGTACCTGCCTCTGATCTGAATTTATTAGTGCCCTGGAGGACAGTATTCATTTTCAAAACAGTCTTGTTAAACTACTAATTTTGATTGAGCCTGTATGGTCAACTAAAAGTAGAGATTTTTGCTTAACTTGTTTCTTTTGTTTGTTTTTAATATAAGCTCCTTTTAAACCAGGTTATCTTTCCTATACTTGTGCAATTCTTTTAGACCCAGATTTATGTGTTGAATTATGTACTCCCAAAAGATGTTGAAGTCCTAACCCACAGTACCTATGAATGTGATCGTATTTGGAAACAGGGTCTTTGCAACTGATCAAGTTAAGATGAAGTCATTAGGATGGGCCCAATCCAATATGACTGGTATCCTTGTAAAAGGGTGGGAGAAATTTGGACACAGAGACAGAAACGCATGAAGGGAAGATATTGTGAAGACAGGGAGAAAGCCATCTACAAGCTAAGAAATGCCTGAGGTCACCAAACCTAGGATAGAGGAATGGAACAGGTCCTCTCTCAACATCCTTGTGGAGAACCAACTCAGTTAACATTTGATTTTGAACTTCTAGCCTTCAGAAATGGGGGACGATATATTTCTGTGGTTTGAGCTACCAAGTTTGTGTTTCTTTCTTTTTTTTTTTTTCATTTTTCTGAAGCTGGAAACAGGGAGAGACAGTCAGACAGACTCCCGCATGCGCCCGACCGGGATCCACCCGGCACGCCCACCAGGGGCGACGCTCTGCCCACCAGGGGGCGATGCTCTGCCCATCCTGGGCGTCGCCATGTTGCGACCAGAGCCACTCTAGTGCCTGGGGCAGAGGCCACAGAGCCATCCCCAGCGCCCGGGCCATACCCGCTCCAATGGAGCCTCGGCTGCGGGAGGGGACAAGAGAGACAGAGAGGAAAGCGCGGCGGAGGGGTGGAGAAGCAAATGGGCGCTTCTCCTGTGTGCCCTGGCCGGGAATCGAACCCGGGTCCTCCGCACGCTAGGCCGACGATCTACCGCTGAGCCAACTGGCCAGGGCCAAGTTTGTGTTTCTTTGTTATGGCAGCCCCAGGAATCTAAAACACCCAAGGTACAATTTTTAAAAAATTTTATTTGGAGATAATAAAACAGGAATTGTTTACAGAGAGATCTGACATATCTTTCAGCCAGTTTCCTGAATGGTGACATCTTACATAATTATAGGACAATATCAAAAGCAGAAGTTTCACATCTATCCAATGTGTTACATTGCTCTATGTTATTTTGTCACAATCAGATTCTTGAACCTCAGTCAAGATACAGAACTAGTCTGTCATCACAGATATCTCCCTCATTCCACTTCTTATCAGTCATACCCACCTCCCACCTCTCACTACCCCTGAACCCTGGTAACCACTAATTTGTTTTCCATTTCTATGATTTTGTCATTTCAAGAATGTTTCATTAGTGAAAGTGTGTGAATCTTTGAGGTTGGCTTTGTTCACTCAGCACAACACCCTTGATATCCACCCAAATTGTTTCTTATGTCAATAGCTGATTCTTTCTTTTTATTGATGAATAGTATTCCAGGGTATGGGTGTACAAAAGTTGTTTAACCATTCACCTTTTGAAGGACATTTTAGTTGTTTCAGGTTTTAGCTATTACTAATAAAGCTGCTGTGAACAATTGTGTACAGGTTTTTTGTGAGCACATAATGTTTTCTTTTCTCTCAGATAAATGCCCAGGAGTGTAATTTCTGGGTAACATGGTAAGGGCATGTTTAACTTTTCTGAGAGACTGCCACACTGTTTTCCAGAGTACTGTGTCATTTTACATTCCAACCAGCAGTATGCAAGAGTCTCTATCTCTCTCTGCATGCATCCTATCAGCATTTAGTATTGTCACTATTATCTAGTAAGTGTGTAGCAATATCTCATCTATAGATCTAGTTCAATTTTTGAATGTAATCATACTAAGTTTTTTCATATCTATGTAGGTCCATTCTTTTAGACTTTCATAAATGTCTTACATCTGCATTTTGTTATATTGGCTATCTTTTCCAGGAAGCATGATGTTTAGAAGAATACCGTTCTGACTTCATTTCTCTGCTTCATCATGTATGAACTGTTTAGTTTGGGGCAGCCTGCTTAACCTCTCTGAGCCTTATTTTCTCTCTCCATGAAAGTATTGCTGTAACCAATATTGTAAATATGAAGTAAAGTAATGTATTTATGGTGTTTAGTAGATGGTACACCCTTAGAAGATGCTCTTTTCTTCCTTTTCTGTGTTTTTAACTCAACAAAAATGTGGACCAGAACAAAACAAGTTCAGAATCTAGAGGTAACTTCTAGAGACCTCTCTTCATTAATTAACCAGACAAAAATATTATCTGGAACATATTTTTGACTTAGATTATAAAACCTCAAAATTTTTCATTTACCTTTTATATTATAGCCTGGGCAAATTCTCATTTTACTTCCTCATTGAAGCAGACTATATTGTTAAGCCTTTAAAATGGGAAATATAGAGCATAAATCTGGTAGAAAACATGAAATTGGTATATAAAGTCTGACTCAGATCTTTTCACATCAGCATGATCTGCACTATGTGGCTCAGAAACAGAAGTCCCTTCAAAAAGCTGAAGGATTTATTGTGGTCATTCAGAGTATGATGATCAGCAACTAAAGTCTTTGTATGTATTCAATACAGGGAGACTTAGTTGCTAAATGTGCAGATTGGAGTGAATGGGGTAGGAATTTTGGTGCTATTTGATTGCATTAAGCTGGGAGATTTGGGGTTAGCTACATACATGCCTCCATCCCCAGGCCTCCTGTTCCATGATGTGGGTGCCCAGGTAGAGCTATATACACATGGTAGTGGCAACAGAAGGAAAAGTGTAGTATTTTTTCAAAGCTCTGGTGAGCTGACTAGAATGCAAAGCAAAAGGCCCAAGGAATCCTCTCCCTTGCTGTTTTACTCCATATAACTGCAATGTTCTGGATCTAAGAAAGATCTGCTGGGACTATCATTTTTTTTATAAGAAAAGAAAAATTACATTCAAATGAAGTTACACTTTAGTCCTCAAATTATACATATGGTTTATTATGTAGAAAAAGGTGGAGAAAACAGTGCCTTAAAGCAGTAGTTCTCAAACTTTTTGAAGTCGGGGTGCATTTAAAATCCTACAAATAATTGTAGATGCACTATATACAAATTTCTGAGAAATATGTTATAATAGTTAAGTCAAATATTAAAGAAAAAATATAAAGTTTAAGCATGCTTTTATGGTAATTAAACAAATAAATATGACAAAATTAAGTTTATTCTGACATTAGAAAACATTTTTGTTACATTTTTTGAGTTATGCTTTTTAGAATTCATAAAAAGGGGTTAAAAAATAAAAAAATGACAAAAAGTTATCTTTTTCTATATATAAATACATTCTTAGTAAGATTTAGTAAATTTGGCAGGTCCTGGCACAAATGTGTTGTTTTTTCATTCTTGTGTTTGTGAGAAACATGAGCCTGATATGTCCTAGTGATTTCTTCAATGTTTGGGCATATATTTGAAAGGTAAACTCTCATTTCCTCATTAATACATGAAAGAATTCCTCTTTTTTTACTCTTAATTGTGTTGAGTACAGAAAACCTCCACCATACATATCATCTTAACTTTACACCAAACAAAGGATAGAAGAAACTTGCCTCCAGTCTTTCCAGGGAACATGGGGGGTAGTGTAAACAATCCAGCACCACAGTTTAACAGCCTTTTGCAACCTAATCAGGCAAGTGAGGTGGGGGGTTGGGCAGACTGTCAGCTTACAGCCAGTTCCCCATACCTCTGTCCCCCCAAAATCTAAACTCCAAAAACCCTGGTGGTGTTTTGGTCCCCAACAGGCACATATTCCTCTGGAATACCATATTGCACACCTGGAAATCTTCTAGGGCACACCAGTGCACCCTGGCACACACTTTGAGAACCATTGCCTTAAAGTCACCTACTTTGATCTCATGCTTAAAAAATGAAACTGGGAAGTATTGGGTGCCTACTATTTCATTACCAAATATTTATTTGCTTATCAACGTATAAGAAACATTTTCTTTTTTTCTTCTTTTTATATAAATGTGATTTTTTTCTTATTTAGTAAGAGGAGAGGAGGCAGAGACAGACTCCCGCATGTGCCCCGACCGGGATCCACCTGGCCAGCTGAATAGGGGGTGATGCTCTGCTCATCTGGGGCTCTTGCTCCATTGCAACAGGAGCCATTTTTTAGTGTCTGGAGGCGGAGGCCATGGAGCCATCCTTAGTGCCTGGGGCCAGCTCACTCTAATCGAGCCATGGCCACAGGAGGGGAGGAGAAGATAGAGAGAGGGAGAAGTGAGAGGGGGAGGGATAGAGAAGCAGATGGGTGCTTCTCCTGTGTGCTCTGACTGGGAATCGAACCAGAAAATCCACATGCTGGGCAGATGCTATACCACTGAGCAAACCAGCCAGGGCCATGATTTTTAATGAAAAAGAAATACATGTACCATATTGGCATGGTAAAACGTTAAAAAATTATAAAAACACATGATAATGAAAAGTAAGCCTTACTGATTCTCCATATCTCCAGTCCACTCCCCTAAGGCAACAAATAAATTTAACAAATATTTTATGTGCTCGAACACTAGGTGCTGGAAATACAAGGCTAACAAAATACATGTGGTCCCTGCTTTTAGTGTTGTAAGGGATAGAGAAATGTGAACATACAATTACAGTTGAGTGTGCCCTGATAGGGAAGTCCAGGGCACTTTCCGATATCAGAGGAGAGAAGCATGCATGCTAATTTAACGAAAGAGGGGCAAGGTAAATTGTAAATAACAGAATTTCAGAACTGATTGAATCAAATTCAGTCTTTCTGGGAACTGTTTGCCATTATCAGTGGGGTATTCCATTTTCAGTTTCACTTTGTGTTGGGAGAGAGATTTAGCAGAAAGAGGGAATTTCCCAGCTACAAAAGATAGTGATGGACAAAAATTTATTAATGAATATTTCATGGGAAATTCCATTTTCCTTTGACATTTCTCTTGGAAGGTTTTCAAAAGCTTTGTTACTAGTAGCTCATCTGCATTTAAAACTTTCAGTTCCTGAATTTAGCAGAATATTTTGAGCAAAATATATTAAAGTATTAACTTTTAAAGGCAATACACAGACACACACTTTTTAAATTTTGCTTTAGAAAGCGGCAATGTGAAAAAGGTTATAAGTTCAATACCCTTTGTAGCATCCTGTTTTGAACAGGCACAAAGATGTGAGAGAAGACAGAGGAGCTCATGCAGTCCAGGTCATAAGAGGGCAGACGGGTGAGGAAACTATGACTGAATCAGGTCTCCAACGTCAGCAGCTGAACAGGTTGTCAGAGAGCACCTGAAGATTGTTGGGAAACAAGGAATACTCAAGAAGCGTGTTCAATTTAATTTTCATAATTGTAAAAAGGAATGGCAAGGTCTGCCCTGCAATGACAGCTTTGTTGAACAATTTCAGGGGACACTGTTCACATGGAGTATATTATAAATGGGGCCTCTGGACATGTGCAGTGTGGCTTCCTTACCTCCTAGGATTGTTCAGAGTGGCTCAAGATATACAATGATGGCTGTAAAAGGACCTTATAAACTCATAAAACTGTCAATACAGTACATGTAAATAATAACACTAATAGCTGTTATTTTCCTGGCTAACCCTGCCCTTTGAGCAAAACATTCTCATCAAGTTTAAGAAAGAGGAACCCAGCCCCTTTTAGCTGGGAGCTGGACTGGCACGCACAGTAAATCTGTGAAGTCTTGTTGAATATAAACATGTTCAGAGAACACCAATCTCAGATAAGACCACTTTGTGACTGAAATGGAGAAAGAAAAACAATAAGACCACTTTATGATCATGTCTGAACAGACAAATAGGAAATAGCTCAGCCCTGGCCGAGTAGCGCAGTTGGTTAGTGTTGTCCTGATACGCCAAAGTTGTGGGTTCAATCCCCAGTCAGGACAAATATAGGAGTCAACCAATGAATGCATAAATAAGTGGAATAACAAACTGATGTTTTTCTCTCTCTCTCTAAAATAAATTTAAAAAATTAAAAAATAGTCCAGTCCATACTAAAATTTGAGCAAACATCCTCCTTTCTTGGCTTACAATGAATGGCTGGCTGCTTTTTTACCAATTGCAGCTTTAGCTCAATTTCACTCTCACTGCCTAGATAAGAATTAAGGTACCCGCCTTGGCCACGTAGCTCATTTGGTTAGAGCACCATCCTGACAAATCGAGGTTGCTGGTTTGATCCCCAGTCAGGGCACACACAGAACAGTCTGATGTTTCTCTATCCCCCCCCCTAAAATAAATAATAATAAAAAGAATTATCAATATATCTAATCAGAGAATTACTCCTGCTTCCAGACAGCCTCCAGTGCAAGGAAGATTCCTGTTTTCTGGAATGCTCCTCAAATTATTTAAGTCAAGACCTAATCCTGTAGTAAGTTTTCTAATAACTGACACATCTCATGCTTCCCCAGGGTGTACCTTTCTCCTCCTTGCTGTGAGTCAGGAAACCATCTTTATAGAAGGGCAGATTTGGCCCTGGTAACCTTTGGCTAGAAGACATTGACAGGTTCATAGAGCAGTTATGGCCCAGTCAGGAGCCCTCATCTCTGCATCTTGGTCATTTAATATCAGAACATTATGCACTAGATGCTACTATGATTATCATTTTTCAGATACAGAAACCGAGGCACAGAGATGTTAATTACTTTTGTAAGGTCCCACAGCTATTATGTGGCAGAGCCAAGGTTTGAACCAAAGAAATTCTATTGCTGCATCCTGAATATGTTTAACTGCTCTCATGAAGTGAGACTTTTGAGAGATGGAGTGTGAATTATGTGTCATAGCTCAACACTATTAGATGAGTTATTTTACAAGTGAGCAAGGATATCTTTTAAAGAAATTCAGTCTAGCAATCAAAAGTATTGATGTGTCTCTTTAGTAATAGTTTACTGAAGTCTTTATAGACATCGTTTTTATCCTTTAAAATCTTTTTCCTTATAATAACAATTTTGACTTGGGCTATATTGATAATTTTTTATAAAGTTTATTTTTTTATTTTTTACAGAGACAGAGAGTGGGATAGATAGGGACAGACAGACAGGAACGGAGAGAGATGAGAAGCATCAATCATCAGTTTTTTGTTGTGACACCTTAGTTGTTCATTGATTGCTTTCTCATATGTGCCTTGACCGCGGGCCTTCAGCAGACTGAGAAACCCCTTGCTGGAGCCAGCTACCTTGGGTCCAAGCTGGTGAGCTTTTTGCTCAAGCCAGATGAGCCCGTGCTCAAGCTGGCAACCTCGAGGTCTCGAACCTGGGTCCTCTGCATCCCAGTCCGATGCTCTATTCACTGCGCCACCGCCTGGTCAGGCGGGCTATATTGATAATTAATCTAACCATTCTAGCAGAAAAATATGAAGCTTTGGAATCAGATCACATGAGTTAGAAGTCTCCTTCAGTAACCAATGGACAAAACCTCATTGGTATTATGTAATTTCAATGAACCTTACTTTCTTCATCTATTAAATAGTAAAAGAATACCTTTCTTAGGGCTATTATAAGAATTACACAGGATAATGTGTATAAGGCTATACACAATAAATATTAATTTCCCTTCTCAAAATAAAGTATTTGGGGTCTTGCCAATTTTAGTTTAAGTGATAATTATCAACTTTGTAAGGTGATTGTCAAGGCTGGCTTATGAAATATTGAAAAGTAATTTGAAAACCAAAAACTATATAGCCATGCTTTAGTTTCAAATGTGGTCTTCATGAAGACAAAGGCCATATCTATTTTGTTTACCAGTACACAGGACAATGAACACAGTGATAATCTACCCATGATTCCTGTAGGCCACAGAAGGATGTTGTAATAGCCAAACAAAGACTGTAGTTCTTGGGTTAAAAGCATGTGGAATTATTTGGCATGTTCATTTCAAGTTTTAGTTTTTACAAAGTTAAAGTCATGTTTAAAAATTATTATAGTTCATAGAGGTAAAGTTATGAAAAAAATACCAGTTAAAAAAAATTTTTGTAGCTGTTACTTTAATAATTTTCTAAACTCTAGACTTTATTCAGTGCAGTGGTATTTTCTGTCACCTCTTTAGAAAAATTAAAATTTTATTAACTTTTTTTTTTTTTTTTACAGAGACAGAGAGAGGGATAGACAGGGACAGAGAGATGAGAAGCATCAATCATTAGTTTTTCGTTGCACATTGCGACAACTTAGTTGTTCATTGATTGCTTTCTCATATGTGCCTTGACCGTGGGCCTTCAGCAGACCGAATAACCCCTTGCTCGAGCCAGCGACCTTGCATCCAAGCTGGCGAGCTTTTCGCTCAAGCCAGATGAGCCCACACTCAAACTGGCAACCTCGGGGTCTCGAACCTGGGTCTTCCGCATCCCAGTCTGACGCTCTATCCACTGAGCCACCGCCTGGTCAGGCAAAATTTTATTAACTTTTAAAATAAACCATGTTCAACTGAAAACATTGGATAGAAAATATTTTATTTCAAGCATAATAGTTACTAACTTAGGTTTATTACTCTTCGTAGATTTAGTCAAAACTGTCATCTGACTAAATGATTAAACGAATCTCCTTAAAACATGACTATGAAAGTGAAATACTCTGTACAGATGAAACCATTTACATTTTACCAAATACAATATTATTAAGACAACCTCGTGTTGCAATTGTTATTCCTATTGAGATATGATGGGGTTAATAAATGATATTCTTTACCCAAAGTTCAGAACCAACTGAGAAGCAAGCAAAAAAGCAGTGGAGATGGAGACCAAAATGTGAACTTTATCCTAAAATTTGGAGAACAAGATTTAGATGTATTGGTAAGTGGGCCTACTAATCCTGTACCCATATAATCACAGGAAGAACAAACCCAGCCTGCCCCATGGAGGCTGCCCCATGGAGGTGCTATGTGGAGGAGCAGAATGTATTCTCTCTGAGAAAGGAAGAGTCCAAAGAGAAAGGGATCATCAGCCAGTGTGTCTCCAAACTCACAAGTCTGGTAAAATGCTCCTTTTCCCCTAGGATGGCGTGTGGGCAGATACAGAGGGGGGACTGATGTGCAGTGGGTGCTGGCTGTATTATTCCAATGAGAGGACTCTCCTCCTAAGATGAAATATCTGGAATGGCGGAATAGTGGAAAGGGTTGTCCACAACAATTCCTGTGTTAACAATGGGGAAGCTGAGCCTAAGGGCAGAGTACCAGCCTCAAGTACTCCCAAGTAGAGGTTCTAGGGCTGGGAGTAAACCAGTGGATTGAGCTCAGCTCCATTGCCCCAGAGGCCTTGTTCATGAAGTCTGTGATATGATCTCCTAGAGTTACAGTGAAAAATGGGTCCTGTGCATATAAAAGTTCAGCCAAATAGCACACATTTGTGGCTTTCTTCATATCTGCTTTGAGAAGAGGTGATGAACTCGAGTAGTACACAAACCAAGTTAAAGGCTTGAAACACACAGTCATTGAGAACTGTATGCTGGAGACATAGCAGCATCTACGTATGTATACTACAGAAGTATTAAATAGAAACACTGAAGAGATTCTGTGATGTTCATTCACGCTGCAGAATGGAGGTGACCAGAGAGGCAGTGACTGAGGAATGGAGTCAGTTATCTTTAGAGTGAAGATGGTTGGGAAACGCCACAGGAAGAGGTGAAGTGAAGGTGCACATCACAGGGAGGACCACTGTAGGTATGACAGATGGGAGGAAAGCTGCCCCTGGGGACTTCTGGCACATTTTAGAGAGGGGTGCAGAATCCCAGGACGGGAAGGTCTCTTTTGGGACTGCTGGTGAGCTGTGTGCCGAGGTGAAGCATGCATCCTACTACCCCTGGGGGTGCATGTTTTAAGGGTTGGTGCTGTACTATGAGTTTGCAGTATGTGTTATTTGTGGTTAGATGGGAAGAGATTCTAGAAATCTCCACATTTGCTTGGCCTGAATCACTCATATATAAAAACATGTTAACAGGGTTGTGCTTGGTTGCAGTCTCTATGTTAGTACCCACAGTGTCTATCCTTGCTGGAACTCGCTTTTCTCATTTGTGAGAGTTAAGGTGGGAATAAGATGACACAACTGTAAGTGCTTCATGATGTGACACATTAATTTCAGTTCTGAATCATGGTTCTAAGGTTTTCTTTATTTTGGTTTCGAGTCACTTGAGGGTGAACACTGCTAGGCACACACAGAGAAAGACAGCATATTTCCTGCCTTCCAGGAGTTCCAAGAGAGGAGAGACCGGGTTTTAGAGACAGTAATCATTCCATCCTTGGATGTTTACCTCTTTACATAGTTTCTAAAATTACTCTTCTGTGGGGAGCACAAGGAATATTTCTGCCCTGACTAACACAAGACAGGCAGATCAGGTAATTGGATGTAATAGTTTCATTCACATGCGATCTTACACAAGAAAATTGGCACAATGTGCAAAGAGTAACCCAATGGCTTTTATGTTCTGACTGCACAGTGAGTTTTGGTTTATTATTTCTCCTGTGCCTGCTGTAGCCTGTACTAGTTTATATAATTTCATGTATAACATCTGAACTCTTAACAAGAGCTTAACACTATGGCTTTGAAGGCAGTTAAGTCACAACCTGATTAAGGAGTCATTTTCTAATGAAACTTTCCCTAAACCTCACAATGGTAAAAGAATCCTAAAGCCTCCATTTGCCTAAGTCTCTGTCCATAGCACTAATGCCACAGGTTGGCAGCCTTGGTTTTGGGGTGCTTGCTTTGACTGTTGAGCTTCCCCATACCACAGGGAGTGCCTACATTAGTATTCAGAAATTGCAGAGTTCAACATCTGCCCACAAAAGCATTGGTGGGGTTATTTCATTAGCTTTTAAAAACAAAACAACTGGATAACAATAGAATACCTGTGTACCTATGAAATAAAAATTCCCTTGGAATTGTGTGCTAATTTGAAAAGATAAACACTGCTACCCTGCATCCCCAGTTCCACCCCTTGTGATGATGTGGAGACTGGGGTTGGGATGAGGCCAGCTGGCATGGTTATTTGAACCAGGACCTGGGCTGGGCTGGGTAGCATGGGCCTTGTGAGTCAACAGCTGATCACAGACCCCGAGGGTGAATGACAACGTCCTGGGAGACTTCTGAGTCAGTCCTGTAGTAGGTTATCATCCTCGTTGGGCAGATGTAAAATAGGAATGGGAAATGCTTGGGCACCAAGCCTTTGATACTTAGCATGAAGTAGGTAGATAGAGACCAAAGGAGCAATGTTTAGGACAAGGAGAAAATTGCTGAAGTAGCTCTACTTGGGGGTTGGGGGAAGAATGGAGGAGTTATCCTAGCTCCTACTTGAGCAGACTAGATGCCTGTTTACTGTGTGGGACTTGGGGTCAGCAAAGGTAGTCTTTTATACATGGCTGTATCTATGCACTACATGTGTATAATATGTATTATATGTATCTGTGTTACATTAATGCTTCTCTATATTACAGGTATATATATCACATGCATATATATATATTACAGGCATATAAAATATATTACATGCATTCACCTGTATGTTACATATATGTAGGTATATCTATATATTACAGGTAGATTAGATATATTACACTGGGGAACAAAATTTTTGTTGCATCCACAAAAACACTTTTTCTTACCTAATTCGAGTGTGCTGATCTCAAATCTGACATTAGTTTTTCTCTGTAAGCTACAGTTTTTTTTTGCAATTCAAGATTTTAGGTTTTAATTTTATTATAAAATTTTCAATATTCAGTTTAACATAATGGAGTAGAATATCTTCTTGGGCATCATCTTTGTGAAAATACAATAATTTATATAATGCAGTAAATACACTAATACATTAAAAGATAGGATTGCATAAGGATTTGTCTACAATTTCAAAATAGAACATATTAAAATACTTATTTTAATCGTAAAATTTGCGCAAAACTTATTTAAATTCTATTCAGGCAAAAATTTGCATTTTTAGGTCTTGCATTTGTATACTTGTTGAGGACAATCTCGTCTGATGCTCCAGCAGTAGTCTACATCGTTTAGAGCTGTCAAGAAGTAGCTGCCGTTCTGTTGGACTGTATGTGGTAACACCTAGCTGGCTGAGAAGACTATTGATATGGTGACAGTAAACAAAGTATTTGTCTTTGGAAAAAAAGTCCACAAAAATTTGTTCATGCTTCCTGAAATGGGATACTTAACTGACTGGTGAAGTACATTCTTTTCTTGAAGCTTGGAGGCTAATAACTCAGCTGCTTTCTTTGATAGGCCCAAATCTCTTACTAAGTCATTCAATTCGGGTTGGCTAAACTGCTGAGGGGTTAATGACTGCTTGGCATCAGAAGAAGACCCTTCAGATTCTACAACCATTTCCTCATGCATCTTATCAAAATACACTTGATCACCATGTTCACTTTCTTTGTCCTTAGAAGAAATAAAACCATTGAAAACTGGAACCGGGAGTGTCTCAGAGTGTGGGATAGGTCGTATTGCTGAAGGAATATTTGGATATATGATCATATGCTGTTTTTTCTTGCCAATGCCCTTTGTATGGACCAGACAGAAATAACAGTCACTGCTGTGGTCCTTAGGTTCACGCCAAACCATGGGAATACCAAATGGCGTTCCTTTGCATTTTCCTCTTGTCCAGTCACGAAGCATTTCCTCACAATTATGACACACACTATGAGGAGCCCAATTCTTGTCTTGATCACCAAAGGGAACTTGAAAATAGGTAATATATGCACGTGTCACAAATGATGAAATATTGCGCCTTTGATATTGAAGTGTGTAACAGCCACATATGTAACAGAAGGTGTCAGGACTATTCTTACATTTATGCCCACTCGAAGAAGCCATGATTCAATCTTAAAACAAAATAAGAGAGTGTTTTCATCAGATAATAATTTTTTACATTTAAAAACAACTACCATTATGTAAAAGTGATGTTTGTAAAACATTAATTGCCTTGTGGTTATGTTCAATCCAAGAGTCGTTGCCCTTTAACTCCAATTTTAAAAATAATGCATTCCATTAACTGTAACAAAAAGAAATTAAAATTGCATAAAAACTAGAGCATGCACCAAAAAACAGATTTCAGAGTTGGAATCAGCGATGCAGAAATATATAGAAAAAGTTCTAAAACCTCATACAACAGAAAATGAAAAAAAAAAAATTCCCCAGTGTTATGGAATGGTATTATGTAGTATATAAAACAGGCATATGACATGTATGTATTATATATTGCACACATGTATTATGTATCACATGCATGTATGATCTATTCTATACATATCTATATTTTACATACATACATCTATATATTATAGATATATGTTATATATTACATGTGTGGATGATATATTACATGTTTATCTATATATTATACACATGTATCTATATGTCACAGGCATAGATATTATATTACATGATTGTATCTATATAATACACATATAATTTATATTACATGCATGTATCTATCTTTTACATTAGCTCATATATGTGCATGTATAAAAATAAGAAAAATCAATAGGGCATACAGTAGTTAGTCTCCACAGCCTTCCTTGCCACCCAGCTGCCCAGTTTTCCTCCCTGAAAGTGATCTACAAGGCCAGTCTCTCACTCCTCATTTCCTGTTCTAGCTGGGAGCCTCCCCAAGTCCAAGAACATCTGCTTACAACCTTTCTAACTTTTGCATTTTCTTGCCTGGTTAAATTTAACCTGTTTACCTGGGTTTCAAAGCCTTGATGTGTTCTCTATTCCTTGTAATCTTCTTCCAGGTATCACTGGCAGGCTTCAAGAAATATCTCACTCCACACGAACCTGGTTCTACCTCCTAGGTGTCATTCACATTCTTCATTCTCTGATCTGTTCGAAATCTGTTTCTTTGAGACTGAGGTCAGACCCATTTCTTCTAACTGCCTCATTCATTGATTCCCTTCTCCTCTGACCACCCAGGGACCTATGAACAGGGTTATTGGAGCTCCTGTTTCCAGTATTACAAGATGATGTCAAAACACATAAAATAAAATGTTAAGTTGCATAATTTTGGTTATAACTATAAATCCCAAAAGAGGCAAAGAGATAAGCTCAAAGCTCTCAGGTATTACAATTAGAAATTTGTCTTTCATTAATGAAAAAAAATTCACATACAAAATCTTTTAAAATAAAGTTCCTGGGGGAAGAGGGTAAGATGAGTCTGATGGGGAGAAGTTGCAAACCACTGAATTCACTCACTGGGTGCAAAGGTATGTAACGAAGTGTTTGAGAGCATGACCTTGGAGTCAAGCAGACTGTGTGTGAACTATGTGTGTGATTCTGTGGGTAGTTTGCATTATCTTCCAGAGCCTCAGTTTCTCAACAAGGGGATGAGTTGATGGAAGCAGAACACTGAGCACAAAGCCTGCTGTTCAGCAAGTGTTCAATAATGTCATGTTGTTCTAGCTACATACAGTTGTGTGGTTTGTCCCCTGGGGCAGCTGAGTCAATGCCCCTTTCCCCTCCAAAGGTCCACATCCTAATCCTCGGGACCTCTGAATGTTACCTTTTATGGCAAAGGGGACTTTGCAGGTGTGATGAAATAAAAGATTTTAGAACAAGGAGATTATCCTGGGTTATCCAGGTGGACCCAGTGTTATCACAAGGCTTCTTAAAAGATGGAAGAGTAAGTCAGCAGATTTAGATAGGAAGGGAAGATACTGATTTGATGTGAGAAGGTTTCAGTCAGTTGTTGCAGGCTTTAAAGAAGGAAGGAGAGGCCACCTCCCAAGGAATACAGTGGCCTCAAGAAAGAAGCTGGCAAAGGTGAAGAATGCAGCCCAGTGAGAACTGGTTCAGACTCCTGACCTCTAGAAAACAAATACATTTGTGTCAGTAGCGTTGTGTTAGTCTTAAGCCAGTAAGTTAGTGGTTGTTTATAAAGCATTAATAGGAAATGAGGTATTTCCCAGTTTGACTTCTTCATGAAGACCAAATTTGAATAACTGATGGTGTCCAGAACAGTATTAGATGTAAACATAGGTAAAAAAGTTGTGCTTTCCAAGCAGAGCCATAGCAGCTGCTTTCCAATGGAGAGGAGAAAACCAGACTCACCCCCAGCCAGCTCTCTTCCTGAATGTGTATTTCCATGAAAGTACGAGTTAAAAATACTGGGGAAATTCCCTGTCTCACTGCTAATTTGCAAAGAATCTGACTATGACCCAGTTAGGATTTCCCCCTCAGTGTCCCTGCCTCCCATAATTACTGCTGGGTTACAAGACCAACAATACACCTTCCCCTGTATTGAGCACACAGCATGTGCCAGGCCCTGTGCTAAGCATTTGGCACCCTCTTTCATCCTCACAAGATTTCTCTGGGAGAAAGAGGAAATGTCGGGCCTGTTTTTCAAACTTCTGGTCATGACTCAGTGGATCCTGACGTCAGTTTGGTAGGGAATGACCTGCAGTTTTAAACAATAAACAACAATTAAAAAAAATATATATGGTATGTACTGGGTTATATCGTAGAATGTAGGTTTTAATATGGGTTACAGTAAGAGATAGCTCTTAAAAATTAAAAACCCACCAGCAAAGTAGTGGAAAGCACAGGCTCTAGGAGTAGCCCAACTTGGTTCCAATTCTGTATCTCACTGTGTGATGTTGGGCATGTTGCTTGTCCTCTCTGTTCCCTCATCTCCTCATAGGGTGTTTTAAGGACTAACTGGGTTAATCCAAGTGGAGTGCTCTGAACGGTGCTTTGATAATGAGTGCTCAGTTAATGTCACAAGTTAGCAAGCCGCAGGACTCAGCAGGTTCCTGCTCTGTCTCAATAAGTCTCATCTGGAGTTTGAAACCTAAGGCAATTTTATGCTATTTTAAGGGTCCCTTCACAATAAACAGCACCACAAGTCTCCCTTTACAGTAAGTGACCAGCAAGTTATAAATCTCCTAGGGTGGTTGGCCTAGGTTGGCAGAGTCCTGTCTGAGAGGATGCAGGCTGAGGGACTTGCTCTGCTCTGAGTTTCAAGAGAAGAACGTGGAAAGCACCAGTGACTTGACATAGAAAGCAAACTGATGATCCACTCAACCTTCACTGTGGGGACGCCATATACATTATTGCATCTGCAGGGAATACGACCAGGATGGACTCCTACCAGAATCTGGGGGGTGGAAGGAGACACTTCTTGTCTAAAAGTGAATGAGGTAACGGGTTTTGTTATTGTTTGTTTTTGTCTTCTGGGCTTTTTTTTGTTTGTTTTTTTGTTTTATTTGCTTTGTTTCCTCCTTCTGCTCCAGTAGGCAACTCAGGTATTTTGTCAGTGTCTTAAAAAGGTTTCAACCTTGCTTGGTGTTAAATTCTTTGAGTGTTGGTTGAAATACAGAACCATTTCATAGGCTCTGAAAATAGTCACCTCATGTCCAATTTAAAATGAATTCCATACCACCTCCAATTCGCTTGACTGTAGAGTAACTTTGTTGCTTATTAAGGTTTTTCAGGAAAATGTATTTCTAGGCTTTAAGATGTGGGAAGGGTGTGACTGCACCCTCCCTATAAGCACCTGGCAAGGTGTTCTGAGCCAGCAGGGGAAGGAAGGACAGGCGTCCAGCACCCTGCTTGGCACACGCCCATTTCTTCACCTCAGCAGTGGCAATCGTTCATTCCTGATTGTGGTCTGTTGATTGTGGCATGTGGCCCTGCTGCCTTTGTGTTCTCAGTGGGAGGGAAAATAAAGTGCCAATAATTCCCTGACAAGAGGCATCTTCCTTCTCCTTTTCTTGAAGAATATGATTTTTCTTTCATTACTTATTTATTTATACTTGATTATTTTTTCTTTTTCTTTTTTTCCCTAATTGTCCATGTTAGTCTGTCATGATTTTACCTGCATTAAGGCAAAATAAAAAATGAACACGGTTTTCTTTCAGCAGGATAAATGGCAGTACTTCCACACAATGAAGCACTGTAATTGCAACCTGCTTTTTATTATTTTTTTTTTAGAGCAGGTTAAGGTTCACAGCAAAATTGAGCTGTAGGTACAGTGATTTCCCATACACCCCTGCCACTGCCCACGGCCTCCGTCATTATCAACATCCCCTACCAGATGGTACATTTGTGACAATCAATAAACCTATACTGACACATCGTTATTACCCAGAGTCCACAGTTCATTAGAATTTGCATTATATTGGAGGTCAGTCCTGGTGTTGTCCATTCTGCAAGTTTGGTCAAATGAATAATGACATGGATCCATCGTTATAGTGTCACACAGAATGTTTTCACTACCCTAAGAGTCCTCCGTGCTCCCCCACCCCTGAGCCCCCAAGTCCTGAATGCCGTAGAGTAGGAATCACACAGTATGTAGACTTTTTAAATTGTCTTCTTTCACTTAGCGATGTGCATTTATGATTCTGTTTTGTCTTTTCATGGCTTGATAGCACATTTCTTTTTAATGCCGACTAATGTCCCATTGTCTGGATGGGCCACAGCTTTCTGTCCACTTACCTACTGAAGGACATCTTTTGTTGCTTCCAAGTTTGGCAATCATGAATAAAGCTGCTATACAAATCTATGTGCTGATTTTATGTAAACATGAGTTTTCAGCTCCTTTAGGTAAACACTAAGGAGTGTGATTGCTGGATGGTATGTATTATAAACACTTGTGAAACCCTGTTCTAAAGTGACTGTACTCTCTCTTTAAGTGTATGAACAACGCTTGAGATCAGCAGTGGCCTAAATGAATTAGTATGGTCACTTAGTGGGGTCATTCTCTAGAGTGCCCTGTGGCACTGGTCGTTAACCTCCAGGCATACTGCATATTATGGCAGATGTCCTCAAGCTTCTGCAACCCCACCTCTGAGGTACTGTGAAAGGCCCCAAGAAGCTGAACGTGGGTCTCCTTGGTCTCCAGTGTTAGGTGCTTGGGCAGTGCAGCAAGGACAGGGGAAGTGGCCTCACCGGGTGCATGTGGCGGACTCTGGCCCTCTGAAACATGCAGATGACTATTGGCTCTGTGAGGACAAAGGGAAGCAGGAAGTGTTGGCATTTTAGGGGAGCTCAGCGTCCTTTCTGCCAAACACAGGCCCTCGCATACCTGCCTTCTCAGGCCGGGACATTTAATTGGACCACAGATACTAGGAGAGGAAAGGAGTGAGAAGTCAGAGCTCATATTGGGTGGCCGCTGGGGACACTATTGCTGCTGAGAAGGTCTCCTGGACAGGTAAGTGGTGAGGTGGCCGGGCCCTCCTTCCTCACTGGCCCCTTCCGTGGTGCCTGTGCTTTTGCTTGTTGGACAGTAGAAAGAAACATACAACCTTACTGATGCTAATGAGTGCACTTAAAATTAAAAGGTTTAATGATAAAAATATTGGTATTTGAGCCTATCCAATAAATAATATATTTCTTCTCTTGAAGTTGGACAAATGATAGCTAAACCCAGTGGTCAGCAGAGCCAAGCAGCCCTGTGTTGAGCATATGCACATGGCCTGAGTGCAGCCATATGGTTGTGAATTAGGTCAACAGCTCAGTCTCTGGCACAGCTGGACAGCTGCCAGCCTCTCAAAGGGGCAGGCCCTCCCCACGTGGTAGAGAGCGGTGAATCTAGTAACCTATGAGCAGGGTATTTGTTCATTGGACACTCAGTGAGTTTTAGGTGCTGGAGACATGGCAGTGAAGGAGAGAGACAAAGTCCTGACTCTGCTGTCTGGCTTTATTAACTCGTGCTTGTGGATGTTGTAGGTGGGGTGAAGGGGTGTCACAGACAATAGAGACAATAAAGAAATGTATGTGTCCAGTTGACTGAGTGTACTGGCCCAGCATGTTGTCCTGACGTCCCATGAACCTGCTGTTCTCCTGAAGGTGATTTAAAGCTGCATGAGCAGGCCTCAGGTCCTGTCACCTGTGCTTCACATCCTGGGGCCTCTCTTCTTTCTCACTCTCTGAGATGGAAGAGAACGTGCCATTTCTATATTTCTCTCTGGATTATGAGGGAGTTGTGCTTTGGGATTATGGTGCTAGTTTACCCTTAAATGTTGAATTGTTTAAATTAGGTGAAAGGTTATTGTGTGTAGTACAAATAAAAATTACTCTTTAACTAGATTTCAAAACACACCAAATTTTGACATAAGCTGCTTTGTAAGAATGAATATTATGACTTTCTTCCTAGTGGATGATTAAAATAAGATGTACCCAAACCTTGTCCTTTACAGTACCAAATATCAACTTTGTTTTGAGAGGAAATGTTCCTTGTGGAGAATTGAGGAGTTACTGTAAGGAATTGGAATGATACCTCTGAAAGGATTTCCCTATGCTATGGACTTGTGATGATTGGATGGGTGTTCTTTATAAACACTGGACTGGAGGGTGACAGTTAGTCCCTGTCTTTCCTCAGGGACTGAATATACGCTTATCAGCTTCTCAGAACCCAGTGGAGAAAGAGGCTGGGGCCAGGACTTCCCAGTGTGAGCAGTTTGCTTCAGGGGGGCCCCTAGGATGTGGACTCAGGAGACTTTCTCTCCTGCCAGCTGTGCCTTTGTTTTGTTGCTGATTTTCTAGTCCTGATCCCATTCATTTTGCCATCTCACATCTTTGAACCTCAAATATTTGCCTTTAATTTCATATTCTGACTCATTTCTTATATGTCTTTCAGTCTTTTCCTTAATTCTGGTATCTCCTCTTCAGTAAGTTCTTTCCTACTTTGATAAAGATTACTTTATATCTAAAACAGTAAAATAAATATTGTAGCATTTACTGGAAATTATATAAATACTTGTACACATCTTTACAAGGACAAGATGTGCAATTACTTGTGTTCTGGTTAAATGCTGCCGGAGCTGTCTGCAGAAGGTGCTGTGGGGATCACCAGCGAGAACGATTTACCAGGACCACAGTCTCTGCTGTGACTCCTCAGAGCTTCTCTTTGTGACCCTACCACTAGCTGCACGTGCCAGCAGCACTGGAGACCTGGGGCCTCTCAGATGCCCAGAGTCTCAGGCTGTTCTCCCTGGAGCAGAAGGTTCCCAGGTGGTTTGTACATGCAAGGAAACTTGAGAGGCACTGTGTCAGAGGACACACAGAAACTGCGACTTCTCTGCTGGGGGGCAGCAGTGGCCAGAACCTCACAATTCAATGCCATAGTTTAGTAGGGTTGTAAATGTCAGGGGCTATTTCTTTGGGTCACAGACCCTTGGTACTCTTAGCCGGGAGCCTGTTGTCCCGGTGCAGTGCATAGACAACAGTGCTTGCTTTGTCTTCATCTGCATGTTTGACAAGTCGGAGAGGCTAGGCATGTATAACCAGTTCAGTCTTAGCGATCCAGTTTGGCTGCCTAGTTTCTTCTCTCCGTGGCTGGCAGGGCTCCCACATTCTTTGGGGACTTGTGTGAGTCACTCCCTGAGTCATCTGTGCACGTCACACACTGGCTGTTTACAATGAGCATATTTGGAGATGAAAAGACCAGCATACCTGAACCCAGATAGTCATAGTGCCGTCTTTCATGAGGATTTGCTTTCCTGAGACAGTGGGTTGTCAACACTGTTTTTTATTTCTTTTTGGCTGGGAATTTGAGCCTTCTGTTCATGCAAAGCCAAGTGCAGGTGTTCTTTATCTCTGTTCTCTCACTAGCAGCATCGTGAGTGCTGTCCCTGTTCTTCACGTTCCTTCTTCTGGGTGACCAATGCAGTTCAGGCCATGGGTCAGTTGTCTGGCATTATTTTCAGCTAACTTGACTGAGAGGTTATGCTTTCAAATCTTTAGGGAAATGCTCTTCTCTTTTTGAGAGAATTTTTTTTTAAAAAAACGCCACCTCAGGGAAGATGCAGAGGGTGATAAGAATGCAGAGAGTCTGTATCAATTTTAATAAATTTTGTGAGGAGCCAAAACTGTACTGCTCCTTACAGGGGACTTACATGTATCCTTGTTGACTATTCAGGAGCTGTCTTGAATCAACCGCAGCACAGGCTCAGGGGTCACAGCAGAGATTTATACTGGGATGAGTGACAGCTGCTCACTAGACGAGGCTGCTGTGCAGGGTAGACAGTAACTGGCCTCCCTCACAGGATGCCGGACACGGGAGCAGGTGGGCAGGTTGCTATGTCTTAGTCCTCCAGGCCACTGCCCCTGTGTTCACTCGTGCCTTGTCTCCTCCTGTCACTGGGGAGGAGGAGGGTCTCTGATGATGAAACACCCACCTCTTCACATCCTTGACCTTGGAGGCTTGTCTGGTAGGCATGGAGAAGCCTCACAAAGATTGTATTGTGTGAACTGTTGAAATAAAATGCCCTGAGAGCTTAGTCTCCTATCGCTACCATTTAACCCTTTGATTAGTGAGTTTTTTCCAAAAAATAAAATTAGTTCCAGTTACAGTTTTATTAACTTAAAATCATATTTGTTTGATAACCAATTTATGGAAACAAGAACATACACTTGATTTTTTTTAAATGTTGCCTTACACATTTTTAAAATAAAAATTTTTATATGATTGTACTCTGGATGGTCAGGAGGCATGAGGACATATGTGAACATTTGTTCATACTACTCAAAGGGTTAAAGAGAAAATTTAAGATGCTACAGATATTTAAAAAGCAAGCAAACAATCAAAAATCTAAAAATAAAAAGAAAGAAAGAAATAATGAAAGAAAAAGAACTCCAGCATAATATGTCAGCTGATGCTTTCAATCCTAGGATTTCATTCTGAGAAAGGTTTCTTAGAATTGTTCTCCCATCAGGTGTTTGTGGCCAGGTGGTAATGGTGATTGTGTCCGTGTAGCTTTTCTTCCTGCCTGTTTTCTCAAACCTTCATTTGACTTTGATGCTGCCCCCTCTGGTAAGTACAGACACACCTGTGGTACTGTAACTCCTTAACTCATGTGGGCACATAGTTTAGAATTCGTGTTATGCATGCCACCTTCTGGCCATTATTAAGAGAGCACCTAACAATGGAGTTAGAAAACGAGATAATCTCTTGGAGCAGTGCTTTCAGAAGCCCAACTCTCTGAACACACCACTGGAGCTGCCCGTGGGGCTGTTCAGTGTAGACCCTGGGCCCGGAACACCTACCTGCAAATGCACCTGGAGGTGGACAGGGACCTGGGTCCAGAGCAGGAACTGGTGATTCCTCTGTCGCTAACATTGTAGAACCATTGGCCTGCAGTGGACTTGGAGACCAGCATTTTCCTGTTCCTAATTAACTATGGAACTGAATGGTCTTCTCTTCCTCCACACTACTGTACCCAGCCAGCAGTCTGTCAGTTGTGTGTGTTGTTTGCCTGTCCTCTCAGGGGCACCATGGTAAACCCTGCCTCCTGACCTACTTTTACATTATATTAAAGATATAAAAATGTATTTTACATTCTTTCTAACTTTATTCCTTTTAAACTTCACAAAGTACTTTCACATACCTATTTTATTGGTCTTCTAAGTTTACTTTCTTTCTATAGACTTCTTTCAAAGACTGCAGGACAGAATTTTTTTTTCAATTTTAGTATGTATGTCTCCTGTCCCATATATAGGAGAGATGCATGATAAAATAGAAAAACAATCAATTATATCACATATTGAATTATCACATATATTGAATTACATGTAACTCAATGTATATGCATACATATATCTGACCTTTAAATGATTAATGTCCTAACACTCACTCAGAGGTTTCTAGATCACACAATTCCTATTTCTACAAATATTACATTTGCATTAAGTTCCTCAAAGATATCCTTCATTGCTAATTAAAACTCCTTAAGGTCTTTTTTTTAATGCTTTCCTGAACTTTTCATTGGTTGGGATTCACAGGCTAGACCCAGACAGAGAGTCAGACTTGTCCTTTTGGGCTGATGGTGCTCCCTGTTGAGATAGCTTATTTATAGTGACAGACTTCTTATTTCTGCTGTTGTTAATTCACCTACAAGTATTTATTTACTAAGTGCCTGCTGTGTACAAGGCATTATTTTGGGGTATGGAAGTGAGTAAAATATACAAATATCACCCACCGCTCTTGGGGCTCACACTTTAGTGCGAGAAGACAGACAATAAAATGAAGTGAAATAAGTGCTGTGGATAAAAATAATGCAGAGAAGATGGTACGGTGTTGGAGGGTTTGGAGTGACAAACAGGCAGTCTGGGCAGACTGACTGAGAAGGTAACGTTTGCACTAAGATCTGAGAGGGCCTTGTTCAGGTGGAAGGCATGGCAGGAGCAAAGGCCCCGAGAAGGGACTTCACAGGACCTGCGCCAGGTTAGCAAGGAGCCTGGTTTCTGGCCTCAGGGAGTGGGAGGTGACAGAGGGTGAAGACATCAGAGGGTGAGGGTTAAGGCATGGCAGGCCACCGCATGGACTTGGAGCACAATTTGTAGCTAGTGATGGTCCTCACATGTTCTGAAAGGACTGTTGTGAATCCCAAATGTCCCACCCTTCTCACGGACTCTCCTGGGATCATCTCTCAAATAAACTGCAGCCAAGCACTCCGTTCAGTGTCTTATTCCGGAAAATCAAATTCAGGAACTGAGAAGCCAGCATATCAAAGTATTGTTCACGTGGACATTTAAATGACAGTAGTAATGTTGGAGCAAACAATCTCCAAGGAATTACAGCCTACAAGGACAGGGGGCACCCTTAGCCTGTACCTGATACTGGGTAATGATTTGGAGCATATTTGTGGAACAAATGATACAGACCCCATTGCTGTGAACCTCTGTTTCCTCCCATAGGGACTCCTGGAGGAGGCATTCTGATGCCCACTGTGATAGCCATTCCACATAGGCCTGACCAGTTAGAACACTGACACAGATCTGATGATGGTGGGCTGAGGCCAGAAACTACTGCTAAGTGGGAAAATTGATTCTGCTGCTCTGAGTTTTCTCTGGGAGGAAAGGTCTGGATGTTCACTGGAAAAGATCAAACTGGAACCATTCTGTGTAGCTGAGGGGCTGCAGGAAATAGCCCAAACCCAGGGAAGGTGGTCTTCCTACTCTCCTCTTCAGGTGTGCCTGAAAAGCCTTTCCACAGGACACTGTTACAGAGTGCTGGGGTCTTTCCATCACTGCGCTTCTTTTGTGTGGAAGGGCTTTAAATGAACGAAATGTTACTGTAAATTCACTTAGAAATACATTTACGGCTTTAATATTTGTGTTCTTCTGATGCATTCCAAAATTGTTCCCGAAAATGGAAGAGGGTATAGGAGTTGATTAACTTTACACATGATTTCTAAATGAAATGTAGCATATTTATAGGGAAGGGGTTGATTAATGTTGAATGGGAAAACAGGAGGAATTGATGGAAACATTTGCCAGGGAGTTACATCTGAGATGCTGAGCGTCTGAACGCAATGGTTTTTCTTATCTTCCTAATGAAAATCGTCATTAAGAAGATGACAGAAGTAGGTTGTTACTTCTGGTAATGAAATCAGACTGGAAGCACTTGAGAATATATTCATAAAATTGTATTTATTGGTAGAAAGGAAAATGATCTCATTTATGCTTTAGAAGTTTAGAGAAACTCTAATGTGCATGTTAAAGATGACAGAATCTGCTATATTAGTCTAATACTTTAAAGCATGTACTATTTGTTTTTATTTTATTTAATTAATTAATTAAATTTGCAGGTTAACCAATTTTAATGGAACCAAATGATTATGCAGAAATATTTTATATACATTCATTAAAATAAAAAACCTTACAACTTTTCAAGGATTGTAGAAAGCAAGCAGTGGGGACCATAACCTTGTAAAGACTCCTTGGAGTTGGAAATGGAGATTAGTATTTTGGTCTTTTCACTTCAACCCCATCGGCTTCCATCTTCTTCCTCTTCTCAATGATTGCACTAATCTTTTTCCATTGGCGATCAAGCTCTGCCTTGTCATTGGTTTTCTTGAAGCGCCTGGTTTTCCGCCCTTCAGACATTTTGATGCCATACTGGAATGCAGCCTTGGGTAAAGCTTCCTCGTTGTTCGTATACGCGCTGTATTCTCCCTGGGTATCAAAGTCCCAACGGCCTAAGGGCCCCTTCTTGTTACCCTGGTCCATTTTGCTGCAATCAACCTCCTCATCACTGTCGACAGCCATGTCATCCATTGTGGCTGGGTAGCACTCAGCATAACTGTTGGAGATGCCAAAGAAATCTCCCAGCTGCTTCTTATCCTCTGGCTTCTTCAGCGATTCGGTGCCTTCCCAGCCAGCAGAACCAGCAAACTTTTCATTGATTGATTTGATCAACTCCTTGGCAGACCCAGGTCCTTTGTCAACATCTATGGGCTCATCATCCACTTTTGGCTTCTCAGAGTAGCTGTGCTCTTCTTCTCTTCCTCTCTCTCTCGGTCCCGCTCTCGATCTCGTTCTCACTGCCGCTCTCTGTCATGTTCTCTCTCTCTCTCCTGATCACGCTCCTGTTCCCGATATCGCTCCCGCTCCTTGTCCCGAGGTCTCTTGGTTGTGGAGGGCACATAATCCCCAATGTCTTCGAATATATTCATGTCAGCCTCAGGGGGTTTCTTCTCTTCCAGCTTC
Source organism: Saccopteryx bilineata (assembly GCF_036850765.1). Lineage (NCBI taxonomy): Eukaryota > Metazoa > Chordata > Mammalia > Chiroptera > Emballonuridae > Saccopteryx > Saccopteryx bilineata. The sequence goes on along the minus strand of NC_089492.1, from coordinate 82,317,319 downwards.
CCTTTATCCTTCTTCTTGAGCTTCTTGTTGCGGGTACCCTGCCTCAGGTAGGAAAGGATCTGGGTGAGCTTGCTGATGACAATGTCATTTGCAGTCAGCGTGGTCTGGGCCTCCACGGTGGGGCAATTAGCTTGGCTGCAGATAAGAGTGGTGGGAATGTCTGTGTCAGCATACTCATCATCCAGGTCTACCACATAGGCCATGCGGCCTGTCAGGAACAGCTCATTCCACTCGTATGCCTTGCTTTTGAAGAGCATGCGGTAAATGTTGCGGCCCAAACATGTCTTAAATTCAATTTTATTTTCAGGATCCTCATCTTTCTTGGTTTCCTTTTGGGGCTTTTCCATGAGTTCTTCCTCCTCCTTCTCTTTGCTGGCAATCTCAGCTGGTACCTTCTGAAGCAGAGCAAAATCCAAGCCTTTCACCAAATGGGTGTGTTCCATGTCACCACCCAAGAACTTGGACTCTTGGATCAACTGTCTTCTCTTCTCTGCAGCTGACTTGTCCGCCTCAGCAGTTGGACCCACAGCCCTGTAGTTAGCTGTAGTGCTGATCAGCTCCGTTTCCTCATAATCTTTATTCACACCATCTCGCCGTTCCTTGGCTCGGTCCCGGTACTTCTCTGCTAGTTCTCTCTCCCTCTCAATTTCTTGTTGGCGAAGCTTGGCATAATAACTTTTCTTTTTTCTCCTTCGTGCAGCTGGGTCTTCATCCTCATTGTACTCCCTTGGCATCTCATGGTGACATGACTTGGAGGGCGGTGCAGAGGTAGGTGCAGCCCTTGGGGTCATGAGAAGCCTCCTAAAGTCTTCATTGGTGAGTTTTGATTGGTGGAAGGAGTGAGGATCATCCACATCGTGGCCATCTGGGGCCAAAGGGTTGGAGAACGGCTCGCTATCACGCTCCGGCATTTCGTTTGCAGTGTTTCAACGTCAGCAAGAACTGAGCTCCAACAACAACAAAGCAGCGACAGCCTTTTCCCCACAATGCACCTCGGAACCCTACCATTTGTTTTTAAATGGATGGGTACCATGAAGAAGAAAACTTCACAGTTAAAGTTTGGTTTTATAACTAAAAGAATGGTGTAGACTCCAAAATACATAATTTGGTATACCTTTTTGTTTTAGTAGAAGAGTTGCTCAAATTGACCAATGGCTTAAGTTTTATCATTCATCCCTATTGTTTCATTTTGGTCTTACTCATTAATAGGAATGAGAAGATTAACCAGCATTCATATCCAAATTCAGAGAGTAGGTTGTTACAGCACACCACTGTGCCCCACCCCCCACACTGGAAGCTCCCCAGCTTTCACGCCGTCCACCCTGACCTATGTTAAGTTCTCTGATTACTGTGCAGAGATGCAAGGCCTGTTTTCCAAAGTGGGTGTTCACACCTGCTTCAGTGACTTCCTTTTTCTCACTCGGTAGAGTATGTTTCACTTTCTTCTGTGGAAGAGGTAAAACATCACTTCTGATAGATAGCCCACTGTGTCTAGGTGTGTTTCAATGCACCATATGCAAGTTGTGGGGAAAACCTTCTGGTGCCTTAATTACTCATAGGAAGAGTCATCTCCTGTTTCTATAAATCACAAGCCACTTGTTTGTGAACAGATGGAGCTCTGGGCGTGGGTTGGGAAGCAGGGGATGGATGAGAGCAGGGCTGAGCTGCTCTAATGAGAAATGTCATAGACACAGGGTGGGGGTGAGGTGGGGTCAGAGCGGGAGCAGGACTCCTGGATGGGGCTCCTGCTTCTTAGTTTATTTTAGCTGGAGTGAAAGTGAGGAAGCATCATTTGGAAACGTGGTGGGAGGAAGGGATGGAGGGATAAAGTGTTTCTTCACAATATGGCGTGGGGGCTTGGGACAGCTTTTCAATAAAACAGGGTGATCTCAGAAGGCTGGAGAATAATGGAGACAGATGATGCAGGTTAAGTACATCAGTCCACGACAGACATTCTTTTTCGGTCTGTCCCTTTATTAGTCCTGCCCACCACCAAAAGGCACAGCCTCAGTAAAATCTTGATTTAATTGAATTAGAAAGATGCCATTAGTGAGGATCATGTTACCTGTGCCTGTGGCAGAGATGACTCTCGCTTGGGCCACACTCATCTCATTTAGTGTCACTTCTCTGCTGTTGCTGCAGGAAGGGCTGGGGCCAATGGCACATCTCTAACATGGCACTCTCACCCACATTTTCAGCTGGGCCAACGCATATGCTTGATTCTCGCAGGCCTGAATTTTAGCTGTTTGCACTGAACTAAAACACTGTGTGAAGCCTCCTCCTGAGGTGACTGTGCAAGTGCATCAGTGGGGTAGTCTCTTCCAGAGCGCCTGCATGTTTTGAACTATACAGTCATCCCCCTGCAACCGGCAACAATTCCTCCTAAGGCACTGCACTCCATGTTTGTTTCTTCATCCGGGGGACAAGTGTCATGCTGCTGTGCAGAAGCACTTGCCTATGCTTCAGCAGACAAGCTTAAACAGTGGCATAAGGTGAGTTACTGGGAAGCCTAAGGTTTCAACTCATGACACAGCAAGTGACCACCCCATCTGGCTTTGTTTTCTGCTGGTGTCCTGCAAGCACTCACTGTAACAATAGAATGCAACTGGAACTATTCACAGACCAATTTTCTTCTTTACCCTCTCAGACTCTTATGGCTGTGCGTACTAGCGATGGCTTTTGAAATGATGGGTGTACAAATCTTCTGTGAAGGTTGTCACACTGTATTTTCTCTCTGAAAATGCACTTCAGAAAACTTGCCACTGGGCGTCACTGTTGCAACACGAATGGGAGTATGTACCTAGGTTTGATTCTTAGGAGATCAAGTGTATCAGGAGTAATTTTTGTCCAGATGCTTGATTTTTACATCTGTGTGAGATTTGATATTCAAAGGATAAACATATGCAATTAATGACTTGTGAGTTTTTATGGTGTACTGTGGATAAAGCATTTTGACAATATAAAGGAAATGTTTTGTTGAGACTTCTAGAAGCATATTTACATCAGGTATCATGTCACCTCCAGTACCTGGATTATAATGGGCACTAGGTAACTAGGAGATGCAATGACAGGTAGTCCTCACTTCATGGGCTACACAGGTGTTGGTTTGTCACAGTCTGGACGCACGACCCCCACAGGCTGCCGGAGGGGACTTTAAGACCCTAAAAGAGATGATACCCTCCCTGCCTCCTCTCCTGATTCCTCCTCCCTGTCCTGCTTCCCCTCCATCTGTGACTTCCCAGACTCCTAACTCCTTCCCAGGTCCCAAGGGTCTTGAGTGCTCTGTCCCTGCCTGTATCTCCCTGCATAGGAAGTCCAGCCTGTCACTGGGGGTGGCCTCCGTCACCAGCTTCTCCGCCCAGGCCTCCCGTGCTGACCCTCCCCGAGCTGCTCTCCCCCAGACTTCGATCTACAGGCTCATGCTCTCTCCCTTTCATGGGAACCTGTCTCAGCTCTGCTGCTTCTCTTTTTACCCTTTCTTGGCCGTCTGTTGTTGCCCTTTCTGGGGATTTTGCAATTTCTAACTCTATATTGTGTTTATTTGTTTATTGTCTGTTTTTCCTCCAGATTATAACTACTTTTGAACAGAAACCCTGCCAGCACTGCATGCTCAGGGTCCCAGGACAGTGATTTCCACATGGTAGGTGCTCAGTCAATTCTGACTGAATGAAGGGAGGGTTCCCTGGATTGGTCTTCTTGAAGTCCCAGGCATATCTTGAGCCTCAGTTTTGTAATTCTTAAAATGAAGAGTGTAATGTAATAGTTCCTACCCACTCAAATTGTGGTGAGGATTCAATGAAGAAATTCATGGGGACTGTGTGACACAGAACTTGCCACAGAGCAAGCACACAGACTACAGCCCTCATCATCACTAAGTGGACCTTCTTGGACCTGATCAAACCCTTTGTGGTTTTATGATAAAGAGTGAATTTCCTTGAGGAATTATTTTTTAAGTCTACAGAGATCATCAAACTGCTTCAAATAGGAGTGACCAGTTGAGCTCCTAGTGTGTAAATAATTTGTTGTTTTGTAGCATGGGATGATGATACTAGAGCTTTCTCTGGGAGGATGGGTGCTGAACCAAAGAGAAAAGCCTAGTTGGAGAGTAAGATGGGGCTATGTCAGCCCTGGATTGGGGACAATGAGTAATGGAATAAGGTGTTAGGGGGTGACTGGAGTGTCAGACTCATGGTTTGGGCAGGGCTTACCCAGTATTACTTGTTAAAGAAAAAAGTTATTTAATATTTGTATTGAGTATCTATAACAGGCCCTGTGCTAGATGACAGGGGTTCTATAGAAACCTGAGACAGGCATAATCCTTACATTTGCACAGTGTATGGTCTACTGAGGAGATGGACAGAGGCACAGATAAACCAAATAATTGTGAGTTGTGATGGAGTGCTTCAGGGTATCAGATAAGGAATTGGGAGCTCAGAGGGGCCCTGCAATGGTAACTAGAAGAACCAGGTGCTGAGATGATTTGTTTTGACACTTTTATTTCACAAGCTTAGGTTGTTATTACATATATAAGGTATACCAAGCAGTTATTTTTTTATGCCTAAGTTGTCCTAAGACACAGTGGAGTCTGTTCAGTGAGACCCATTGTTCTCACAGCTCATGATTCAGATGGTTTGTGTTAGCAGTATTGTTGCAGTGGTTCCTCATGGTAATGGGCTGCTGGTGCACTTTGCTGGTGCTAAGCCTGGGCAGATGTGCTTAGTATCAGAGTAAGTTTGTATTTTTCTCCTTGGAATCATGCACTCAATAGCATCTGCCCGTGAAGAAGATCCACAGCTGAATCCTGCATGATGCTCAGAGCACATGTCTATGCATTGTGCTTTCCCAGTGACACATAACAGCCTTACAGCTTTTGTCATGATGTTTTATTCCCATTTAAAATTCTGTTTAAAATAATGACATGCTATGTCACAGCCCCAGGTAGGAGCTGATCTTATGGCTGAGAGGTCAGTGTTTGGTGAGCGGTCCAGGACGTGCTCTCATGTTGTGAACAGTCCTCAGGTGAGTACCAGGTGAGGTCAGTGTGCTTGGGAGAAGCACTGTTGGTCAGACTGTCTGCATCTGTCTGGAGGAGGCTGAGGGGTGTAAATGCTACTGATGGATTTCCGCTCACCTGCACATGGCTTGAATCTTGCACATGTGTCCAGGTCACACTGCACAACCTGCGGTGCTTATTACTTCATCTTTTTCACACTTCTGTTTGCAAAAAGTCAACACTTTGCTGAGGGTACCTCTTTGTGCACAGGGTCCCTAACAGGCATAGGAAGGTTCCTTATAGGGAAAATGACCTTGGAGGGGATCATACAGACACCCACTTATGTGCTATGACATCAGGCCCAGGGAGAGTCCCAGCCCCACAAATGCTCTTCCTCACGGTCACTGAAACCTGAGGTCGTTTAACAAGCCATGAGATTATTTCATGTGGAGAAGAGCAGTCAGCAGAAGTAAATGCCTCAGGCTTTAAGGAACCTGTTGGCTAATCATGTCAAGAAATAGGACTGGGAGACCTGAAGATGGCAGCAGAGTAGGCAGACGCACAGACTCCCAGCTCTCACCACCGAACTGGATTATAAACTAATTTATGAACAATCAGTATGAAAAACCAAATCTGGACTACAAGAACTGCTTTCAAAAACCAAGGAGCAAAGAAGAAGCCACAACAAACCTGGTAGGGAGCGCCTGAATCTCCCCTGCTTACAGGAACGGGGGTGGGGGATGAGGCTGGGCTCTCACTCCAAAGAAAAGAGCAGTAAATACTGCTCACAGCCACTTGCCTGGAAAACAGGGAAGGAAATGTGTTGAAAGGGCCCTCTTGTCTTTCAAAAAGAAAGGAGAGAGAGAGAGAGAGAGAGATGGATGGTGAGGGGGAGAGGAATATAGGTGATGACATGAAAAGCTGACTCATTCAGTGCTGGAGGTGGCCATAACTGGGGGAGGGGCTGATCCTTCCACAAAGCAAAATACAAAAGTACTTCCAAGTCACAGAGATACAGACATCTCTCCAGCTCCAATCAGCACAACAAGACACAGCTGAAAACAAGAAAGTGGGGAGGAGGGGCAGTAACTCAGGTCTCCATGGAGATCTGAGATACACCTCCCCCTACTGAAGCTGAGAAAGCAACCCGCCCCCAGAGAGATTAACTGGCAGAAGAGGACTTCAGAGCCTCAGGTCACATCCATGGCATTCCTGGATACAGTTTCAAATAAGCCCCCTGCTGAGATCAGCAAACAAAACAATTACCTGTTAATAAAACAAACAAATCAAGACTTCAAAGCGGCCCAAATCCTAAAGTGGATTACAAATAATAGCTGATGCCAACCCAAGAAAACCTAGAAACAACACAAGTAAAAACTGGAGGCAGACAACACCAAGCCTAGACTCAACCAGCTCTATAAAGAAAACACCCAAACACCCAGACATAATGAAAAGACAAAGAAGTGCAATCCAAATGAAACCACAAGAGAAACCTTCAGGAGATGAACTGAGTGATATGGAAATAATCAAACTTCCAGATGCGGAGTTTAAAATAATGATTGTTGGCCCCTTTATCAAAGATTATTTGACCATATATATGTGGTTTTATTTCTGGGCTTTCTATTCTGTTCCATTGGTCTGAGTATCTATTTTTCTGCCAATACCATGCTGTTTTGATTATCATGGCCCAATAATATAGTTTAAAGTCAGGTATTGTAATGCCCCCAGCTTCATTCTTTTTCATTAGGATTGCTTTGGCTATTCGGGGTTTTTTATAGTTCCATATAAATCTGATGATTTTTTGTTCCATTTCTTTAAAGACACATGTAGCCCCATGTTCATTGCAGCACTGTTCACAGTGGCCAAGACATGGAAACAACCAAAAAGCCCTTCAATAGAAGACTGGATAAAGAAGATGTGGCACATATACACTATGGAATACTACTCAGCCATAAGAAATGATGACATCAGATCATTTACAGCAAAATGGTGGGATCTTAATAACATTATATGGAGTGAAATAAGTAAATCAGAAAAAAACAAGAACTACATGATTCCATACATTGGTGGAACATAAAAACGAGACTAAGAGACATGGACAAGAGTGTGGTGGTTACCAGGGGTGGGGGGAGGGAGGATGTAGGAGGGAGGGAGGGAGAGAGTTAGGGGGAGGGGGAGGGGCACAGAGAACTAGATAGAGGGAGACGGAGGACAATCTGACTCTGGGCGAGGGGTATGCATCATAATTTAATGACAAGATAACCTAGACATGTTTTCTTTGAATATATGTACCCTGATTTATTAATGTCACCCCATTAACATTAATAAAAATTTATTAAAAAAAGAAAAAAAAGAAAAGAAGTTCTACAAAATTAGAAAAAAATAAAGTAATGATTATAAGGATGCTTAGGGATCTTAGAACAACAATGGATGGTCATCATGAACATCTAAATAAAAAAATAGCAAGTATAAAAAAGGATATTGAAATATTAAAAACGAATCAGTCGGAGATGAGAAATACAATATCAGAAATGAAGACCACAATGGAAGGAATTAAAAACAGGATGGATAGAGCTGAGGATTGAATCAGCGAGTTGGAGGACAACTGGAATGAAGGAATGAAAGCAGAGAAGAAAAAAGAAAAGAGACTCAAAAAGTCTGAGGAAACTCCTAGAGAGCTCTGTGACAACATGAAGAGAAATAACATCTGCATCATAGGGGTTCCTGAAGAAGAAGAGAAAGAACAAGGGATAGAGGCTTTGTTCAATCATATCATAGCTGAAAACTTCCCTAAATTAATACAGGAGAAACTCTCACAAATTCAAGAAGCACAGAGAACTCCACTAAAAAGAAACCCAAAGAAACTTACACCAAGACACATCATAATTAATAGACCAAAGCTAAGTGATAAAGAGAAAATATTAAAAGCATCTAGAGAAAAAAAGGCTATCACCTACAAAGGAGCCCCCATAAGGATGACATCAGACTTCTCAACAGAGACACTTGAGGCCAGAAGGGAATGGCAAGAAATATTCAAAGTAATTTAGAACAAGAACCTACAACCAAGACTACTTTATCCAGCAAGGCTATCATTTAAAATTGAAGGAGAAATAAAAAGTTTCCCAGACAAAAAAACTCAAGGAATTCATTACAACCAAACCAATGCTGCAGAAAATGTTAAGGGGCATAGTGTAAACAGATCAAAGTGGGAAAAGAATATAGCAAAAGAGGAATACAGCTTTAAAGAATAAAATGGCAATAAACAACTACATATCAATAATAACCTTAAATGTAAATGGATTAAATGATCCAATCAAAAGACATAGGGTAGCTGCATAAATAAGAAAACAGGACCCGTACATATGCTGTCTACCTTAAAACAAAAGATGCCCATAGGTTGAAGGTAAAGGATGGAAAAAAACATTTCATGCAAATGGAAATGAAAAAAAAGCTGGGGTAGCAATACTTATATCAGACAAAATGGACTTTAAAACAAAGAATATAGTAAGAGATAAAGAAGGCCACTACATAATGATAAAGGGAGCAATCCAACAGGAAGATATAACTATTATAAATATCTACACACCTAATATAGGAGCACCTAAATATATAAAGCAGACTTTGATGGATATAAAGAGCGAGATCAACAGCAACACTATAATAGTAGGGGATTTTAATACCCCACTAACATCACTAGATAGATCCTCAAGAAAGAAAATTAACAAAGAAACAGCAGACTTAAAGGACACACTACACCAATTCGATTTAATAGATATCTACAGAACCTTTTACCCTAAAGCAGCAGAATATACATTCTTTTCAAGTGCTCATGGTACATTCTCTAGGATAGACCACATGGTAGGGCACAAGAGTGGTCTCAACAAATTTAAGAAGATTGAAATAATATCACAATGGCATGAAACTAGAAATCAACCACAACAGAAAAGCTCAAAAATTCTCAAACACATGGAAACTAAATAGCAGGTTGTTAAATAATGAATGGATTAAGAATCAGATCAAAGAAGAAATAAAAATATTCCTAGAAATGAATGATAGTGAGCATACAACAACTCAAAATTTATGGGACACAGCAAAAGCAGTACTGAGAGGGAAGTTCATAGCACTACCGGCACACTTTAAGAAGCTAGAAAAAGCTCAAATAAACAACTTAACCCTGCATCTAAAAGAACTAGAAAAAGAACAGCAAGTAAAGCCCAGAGCTAGTAGAAGGAAGGAAATAATAAAGATCAGAGCAGAAATAAATGACAGAGACCAAAGAAACAATACAGAGGATCAATGAAACTAGGAGCTGGTTTTTTGAAAAGGTAAACAAGATTGATGAACCTTTAACTAGATTCACCAAGAAAAAGAGAGAGAGGACTCAAATAAATAAAATTAGAAATTAGAGTGGAGAAATAACAACTGACACAACAGAAATACAAAGGATTGTAAGAAAATACTATGAAGAACTGTATGCCAAAAAACTAGACAACCTAGATGAAATGGACAAATTCCTTGAAACATACAATCTTCCAAAATTTAATCTGGAAGAATCAGAAAACCTAAACAGACCAATTACACCAAATGAGATCAAAACAGTTATCAAAAAACTCCCAACAAAGAAAGTCCTGGGCCAGATGGCTTCACAAGTGAATTCTACCAAATATTAAAGAAGAACTAACTCCTATCCTTCTCAAGCTATTTCAAAAAATTCAAGAGAAAGGCAGACTTCCAAGCTCTTTTTATGAGGTGAGCATAATTCTGATTCCAAAACCAGGCAAAGACAACACAAAGAAAGAAAATTATAGGCCAATATTCCTGATGAATATAGATGCTAAAATCCTCAACAAAATATTAGCAAACTGGATCCAACAATATATGGAAAAAATCATACACCATGATCAAATGGGATTTATTCTTGGGAGGCAAGGCTGGTACAATATTCGCAAATCTATCAATGTTATTCATCACATAAACAAAAGGAAGGAGAAAAACCACATGATAATTTTAATAGATGCAGAAAAAGCACTTGATAAAATCCAGCACCCAATCATGATCAAAACTCTCAGCAAAGTGGGAATACAGGGAACATACCTCAACATGATAAAGGCCATCTATGACAAACCCACAGCCAACATCATACTCAATGGGCAAAAATTAAAAGCAAGATCAGGAACAAGGCAGGGATGCCCCTTTTCACCACTCTTATTCAACATAGCCCTGGAAGTCCTAGCCACAGCAATCAGACAAGAAGAAGAAATAAAAGATATTCAAGTTAGAAAAGAAGAAGTAAAGCTATCATTATTTGCAGATGATATGATATTGTATATAGAAAATCCTAAAGTCTCAGTCAAAAAACTACTGGATCTGATAAATGAATTCAGCAAAGTGGCAGGATATAAAATTAATACTCAGAAATCAGAGGCATTTTTATACACCAACAATAAACAGTCAGATAGAGAAATTAAGGAAACAATTCCCTTCACTATTACAACCAAAAAAATAAAGTACCTAGGAGTATATTTAACAAAGGAGACTAAAGACTTGTACTCGGAAAATTATAAAACATTGATAAAAGAAATCAAGGAAGATAAAAACAAGTGGAAGCATATACCATTCTCATGGTTAGGAAGAATAAACATCATTAAAATGTCTATATTACCCAAAGCAGTCTATAAATTCAATGCAATATCAATTAAAATACCATTGACATACTTTAAAGATATAGATCTCATATTCCAAAAATTTATATGAAACCAAAAGAGAACACAAATAGCCTCAGCAATCTTAAAAAAGAAGAATAAAGGGGGAGGTATCACACTTTTCGATATCAAGCTATACTACAAGGCCATCATACTCAAAACAGCCTGGTACTGGCATAAGAACAGGCATACAGATCAATGGAACAGAGCAGAGAACCCAGAAATAAACCCACAGCTCTATGGACAACTGATATTTGACAAAGGAGGTAAGGGCATACAATGGAGTAAAGACAGCCTCTTCAACAAATGGTGTTGGGAAAATTGGACAGCAACCTGCAAAAAAATGAAGCTATGCCACCAACTTACACCATTCATAAAAATAAACTCAAAATGAATAAAAGACTTAAATGTAAGGCGTGAAATCATAAGCATCTTAGAAGAAAACATAGGCAGTAAGCTCTCTGACATCTCTCGCAGGGATATATTTGCTGATTTATCTCCACAGGCAAGGGAAATAAAAGACAGGATAAACAAATGGGCCTATATCAAACTAAAAACCTTTTGCACAGCCAAAGGCAATAAGGACAGAATAAAAAGACAAACTACACAATGGGAGAACATATTTGACAATACATCTGATAAGGAGTTAATAACCAAAATTTATAAATAACTTGTAAATCTCAACACCAGAAAGACAAACAATCCAATCAAAAATGGGCAAAAGAAATGAATAGACACTTATCCAAAGAGAATATACAGATGGCCAATAGGCATATGAAAAAATGCTCAACATCACTAATCATTAGAGAAATGCAAATTAAAACCACAATGAGATACCACCTCACACCAGTCAGAATGGAGCTCATCAACAAAACAACACAGAATAAGTGCTGGTGAGGATGTGGAGAAAAGGGAACCCTCCTACACTGCTGGTGGGAATGCAGACTGGTGCAGCCTCTGTGGAAAACAGTATGGAGATTACTCAAAAAATTGAAAATCGAATAGCCTTTTGACCCAGCCATCCCACTTTTAGGAATATACCCCAAGGACACCATAGAACGGTTCCAGAAGGAGAAATGCACCCCCATGTTTATAGCAGCATTGTTCACAATAGCGAAGATCTGGACACAGCCCAAGTGTCCGTCAGAGGACGAGTGGATTAAAAAGCTTTGGTACATATATACTATGGAATACTACTCAGCCATAAGAAATGATGACATTGGATTATTTACAATAACATGGATGGACCTTGATAACATTATACGGAGTGAAATAAGTAAATCAGAAAAAACTAAGAACTATATGAACCAATGCATAGATGGGACATAAAAATGAGACTCAGAGACATGGACAAGAATGTGATGGTAACAGAGAGTGGGGTGGAGGGGTGGGGAGGGCGTGAGGAAGGAGAGGGAAGGGGTGGGGTGAGGGTAGGTGCACAAAGAAAACCAAATAGCAGGTGATGGAGGACGATTTGACTTTGAGTGAGGGGTATGCAGCATAATCAAAGGTCAAAATAATCTGGAGATGTTTTCTCTGAACATATGTACTTTTGTACCCTGATTTATCAATGTCACTGCATTAAAATGAATAAAAATAAGATAAAAAAAAGAAACAGGACTTCACTCTTACATGTCAGGAAGCAGTGGGGCCATTTCTGGTGCTGGTTTGGTGGCTTCACCATGTCTACTCTGAATCCATGCATCGTCATTTACTTGGTTTCTCCTCATGATGGAAGAGGGCTTCAGAGCCTCAGGCATTGTATAGAAGGCCTGGAACCCCTCTATGCCTGCCTCATAGGAGGAGGAATATTCCCCCAAACCTTCTTCCTCCACCAGACTTCTTCTTATGTCATCATACATGTGTATACACACATGTTTACAAAAATGCACACACATGTATATCAGTAAACTGTGCCATAGGACCATGTGTGCACATGCATATTTATGAAAATGCACACACATATATATGTAAGAAATACTCAATACATACAATTTAGTTGAATGAATGGACAGACAAAAGTGCTTTTGTATTAGAGAACCTATTAAAATTCATTCAAAAGTGTAAAAAATGTGATGCTATAGTCGAAATGCAAGGGCAGGTGTGATAAGGAGGCATGCTCCCTGACTTAGTTTAAAATAAAGTGTGTGTGTATCTGTGTGTGTGCGCTCATGTGCATGTGGAGACAGACAACAGACAACACAAGGGGGTGAGGGGAACTTGAAATAAAGATTTTCAAAAACTGTGATTTTGTTTAAGGTAACAGGAGGTGAGTGAGCAGTAGACGCAGGAACATGAATTCAGATGTGATCACCTTGTGATCCCGTGTCAGGGGTGGCATCGTGTTCTGAGTAAACGCTGCCCTGCGGGGCTGTGCCCTGCGCCCCTGGTGGCTGCGTGAGGAGTCTCGGCTGACAGGCAGCCTTGGGCTAAATTTGCCTCTTGAGATGGTTTCACAACAGAGCCTATTAATTCTTTAGTATATTCAGTGGTGAGATTCAAATAATTTAACAACTGGTTCTCTGCCCTAATTAATGAGCATTTTAAGTATAAAAAACCTATATACCAAAGAGTAGTTTATTATTTCATATATTTAATATTTAAATAAGAACAATAAAAGAGGTACACAAAACTAGATTATGAGTTTTAAAATATTAATAAAAATATTAAATAATTTCTGACAAAAAAATAGTAAAACTGTTATTTACGATATTTCCATATTGCTTCTTGGTTGGCGTCCTCACTTGCAATTTTCTTTACTTTCACGCGAGCATCAGCGGCTGTGTGATTTATCCTCAAGAATCTTTTCACTGTAGAAGTAGGATTACGCTCCTTTACTTATGGATGGAATGAACATTATTAGGGGTACTTAGAATACACTGTTGCACAGATGAACATTAAAAAAGAGTAAGGAATGTAAATTTGTGATTTCCACATTGGGTGGTTGCCCAGGTGCCCACCTTAGAAAGAACCCTGATTACAAATGTCATTTTAACAACCAGTTCACAGAACTAAACAAAAAGTTAAGTATCTGCTGAACTGGTGCGAACCAGCTGTCTCCCACCATTGAGTATATTCTTTGAGAAATGAATGTAGAAATGAAAATTTCTGCCTAAATTTGCTTTGTCATAAAATGTGATGGTATTCTGTGACAAAACCACATGGATTATGGTCCCAGAACTTTTCCCTCACATTATCTCTTAATTGCATTTTAAATTTCCTAAGTGTCCCCCTTTCAGGTTCACAGTAGCATATGGGGGCAGGTGACATATTTTCTGCTCATTTGCATCTTCCACATTACAGTCCACTACTACTCGCCTGGTCATTCTCTTTTGAATTTATTAGCTCTTTATCCTAAGAGACTCTAAGAAAGGGTGATTAACTTCTTCATTCTAGATTATTAAAATGATTACTATAATTGATTTTGTCTGAATGAATTTTCTGAAACCAAAACATCCAATCCTCCCTCCTGCCCCCACCGGGACCAGCTGAGCCGTGGGTGTGCACGGAAGGAAGGCACTGCAGGATTTAAGAAAAAACACACAAGACACAACATACAGAAAAAGATGGCTACAGAGGATTCCCAGCCTCTAGGAACTAAGAGCCCAGATCACTGCAGCCTCATCATATTTATTGGTCTCTTTGCTCATTAAGCAAATTAGCAGAGCCTGGATTCAGGTGCAGAGAAGGGTAATTAACTAATGTCTTTCAGGTATGTAAGGAAAGGCCATAGGGATCAACTGTTTTCCTTTAAACAATCTTACCAGTGCTTGCAAGGGTAGCATTCTGCCCCCGCAGGACTTGGCGTTCCAAAGTCCGCACAAAAGACTTATCTCAGGACCATAGTCTAATTCCCAGTCATTTTCCCACACCCCCCCTTGAAAAACCTTTCTTTATTAAACCATTATAGACACACAGAGAAATAACAGATTCTCTAGTGGTTAACATTCTTCTTATGAGAAATTCATGCTGGAAAGATGAACTAAACATTGGAGACTAATGGGTGCTATTGTTTTTGAGTTATTAAATGTTACTTCTTAAATCTTCCACTTCCTTTCAGAGAGTGGTTTGCACATTGGGCAAGTAGCCTCAATATAACCCTGAACAAAAAAAAGAAAAATGAGGAAGTGGTGGGGCTACAGTGTGTTAAGTGAAAAGGCCCATAGATCTGCAAATATAGTGGGAAAAGTCTGCTTAGATTCAAAAAAGGAATTACAAATTATTTCCTGCATTCTGATTTCACTGAAGAAGTTTAACATTAACATCAAAACACCTCTCTTCCATGAAAATAATTAGAAGAGGGGACTTAGGACAAGGAAGTAGGACTGAAACAGGCAGTGTATACAAATTAAAAATGAGTGCATGGTCCTGGCTGGTTGGCTCAGTGGTAGAACACTGGCCAACCTGGGTTTAATTCCTGGGCAGGGCACACAGAAGAAGTGACCATTTAGTGCCAAAAATAATTAGAAGAGGGGACTTAGGACAGGAAGTAGGACTGAAACAGGCAGTGTATACAAATAAAAATGAGTGCATGGTCCTGGCTGGTTGGCTCAGTGGTAGAACACTGGCTATCCTGGGTTTGATTCCTGGGCAGGGCACACAGGAGAAGTGACCATTTAGTGCCGTGGACCAGCGTGGCTCCTAAGAACAGTGTGGAATTAAGGAAAGACTTATTAAAAAAAAAAAAAGGGACCTGGAGGACTCTTCAAATGCTGATGGCAATATCCGAGTGCCCCATAGCCCCAGTTTGCTTTATTATATAGCCATATGCAAATCAAGGAAGTCTTTGTTACAAAGTTACACATCTGAGGCTAAAAGAGGAACTCTCCCAAAGCATAAACAGGAATCCCCCCACCATGCATAAGGGAAATCAACCAACATCTGAACAAACAAAGAGTAAGAGGAAGGGCATGTAAATTGCTTCCAGCAACTTAAGCAAGCAAGTGAAGTGGGTGCAAATACTCAGCATCATAGCCAATATGAAGGTGAGGGGGGAGAACTTATCCTTTTGCTAAGCCTCAAATCTATAAAGGCTTTTTGCCATTTATGGTCCACAACAATATAGTTCTCCACCCCTCACCCTCCCTCCCTCTCTACTGCTCTCTCTTCCTCTCCCAAAGCCATGGCTTGAATAGTTTAAGGAAAGTTGGCCTCGGGTGCTGAGGATGGCTCCATGGCCTTGCCTCAGGTGCTAAAATAGCTTGGTTGCCAAGCAATGGAGCAGGGGCCCCAGATGGGCAGAGCATCACCTGGTTGGGGGCTTGTTGAGTGGATCCTGGCCGGGGCGCATGTGGGAATCTGTTTCTGCCTCTCTGCCTCTCATTTAATTAAAAAATTAAAATAAATAAATAGAGTTCACAGTGTGCTGGACACCCTGGTTAGACATGCGAGGTCGCTGGCATTTCCTGCCAAGTGACAGGAGGGTGGACAGAGCCTACGGGAAGTAATTTTCATCATCTATTTCAGTGTACAAGGAACAGATTTAGAAGTGCTGTTTCCCTAATGGGGAATGTGGACCAACATCTAAAGCTTAATCTTCATCGATATTTGCGGAAAAATACTTAGTAGACATACAGTTGTTCTCAGTGCTTCCATAAAACACCTTACTGTCTGGGACAGAGGTGAATACATTCTGATACACAGGAGCCTGCTGCATCATGATAGATGCACAGGAGACACACCTTGATTACAAACTGCTGCTTACTGTTTGGAGAACTGGCTCTCATTGTTTTCAATTTGGTTCAGATATTCTGGATCTATCATGCTAACTGCGAAGCAGGTGGAACAGCGCTGCTAAACACAGCAGGTACTCAATGCGTGTTTGTGATTCATAGTCCTATTTCTCCTGCTTTAGTCGTGCATGCACAGCTACTTGGCCTTGCTTTCTCCATTCGCCCTTGGACTCCACATTCCCAATAACCTTGATTTCGAACTCATTAAAATTTATATTGATAGCTTTCATTGGGATGAGCACAGCTCTTTAATGGTCTTGAATTTTGTTTGTGCTTTTAAAGTTCTTTTAGAACCTCAAATCTTCCTTATGCTTTGCTGAGGATGGTGGTCAGGGGTTTGCAGAGATCCTTGATGTCAGGGACTGTGCTCAAAGTCCCGCCTTGCAAGGACTCTGCTGTCTGTGAGTGTTGGGCAATCTATGCTCTGTGAGGTCAGAGTCTTTCCCCAGCCCCTTTGTCGAGCATTGCATTTTCTGTAATACTTGTATGCCAGTCTCCAGGCATCGGTAGCAGCCGAAAACAAACAGGTTAAAAAGAAAAAGGCTAGGGCCGGAAGCCTGTGCATCTGAACATTGCCCAAAGTAAGCCAAACCCCAAGCCTGTACACTGCACATCTTCCTGCAGCAAGACCAGCCCTCCCTGGCTCAGAGCTGAGTTTCTGCCCAGACCACTTTCTACATGTTCCTTGTGAGACGTCCTGACAAGATCTGGAGTGTCCTTCTAGTGTCACAGTCCTGAAGTGCTGGCATTCACAATGGGTCCTCTTCCTGTGAACTCCAGGTGACTCCAGGCAGGGACCACGGTCCTGTCCAGCCCAGACAGTGCCCTGCATGTGTGTTCTGTCCATGAGAAGGGCACTCTCTGTTTGAGCGCCCGTGGTCTGTTGGTCGACAGCAGATGTTAGTCATTGCCAAGGAGGAGAACACAGCTGGAATCCTTGACTGAGGCATATGTCCTGTCCCGCCACATTCTACAGTGTGGAAGAGGTCAGCTGTGTGCCGCTCCTTGGGACACAGGTAGCCAGGACACGACTCTCCGCCTTGATGACTTACTGGGGCAGATACCTTCCCTATCGAGTGCTCGAGTGCTATTTGAAAAAAAATTAGACAAAATTGCACTTTCTTAATTGCATGATCTTTGGCCTGAAATCCTTATCTGTTATCCAGAATGCAAGCTCCAGGGGCCCTTTGGCCAGGTCAGAGATTGGTGGCCCCTCCTGCTCCATAGGCAGCGAGAGCTTCCTGACTCCATCGGTATTTCCATTGACAGCCCTTCCCTAACATCAGGGCCCAGGGTTCTCGGTCCTGACTCACATCAGCGCTTGAGTTCACCCGGGAGACCAGCTCGCAAAATGTGTTCTGAGGATCATTCACCCTGGAGACCTTCAAGAAAGGTTTTGTGACATGTTTAGGAGGTGCAGACACTATGGTCCTCTGTGCACGTTGACACCAAGTCACGTGGAAGGACTGCTTCACATCTGAGACATTGGGAAATGTCAAAATAAGCAAATTACTATGTCATATGCAAAAACTGATATATTAGACAGCCCTTTAAAAGAATGAGTTACCCGTATATTTCTTGGTATGAAAGGTGCTTAGTGTGGAGAAAAAAGGTTATAAAAGAACATGTATAATCTGATCCCATTTTACAAAAAAAAAAAAAAAAATACTCCCTCTCCCACATTAGATGTGTAAGGAAGCCCGGAATATGCCAACACATTCCAGGTACTTGTCTCTGATGATGAGTCTATTAGTCACTTTGCATTTTTGCTTTTGCTGGGCTATTTTTTCTAATGTTTCTATAATGAATGTGCATTACCTGAAGGTAATGAAATAATAAATACTACACTTTTCAGAAGAGTGCTTTCTTTAGTGGCAATACCTTTGTCTCCATTTCATTTTCAGCTGTTAGTTAAATCGTTCTCTCCCCTCCAACCTCTGCCCCACGCTGAGAAATGGGAGTCCCCAGCACTAGGGAGCAGCCTCCCAGTCCAGGCTTCTTTTGTGGGTCTGGGCCTCGCTCTGCAGAGCTCCTGCTTCTGCTGCCCTCTCAGGGGGACCCGGGTAGGAACCAGAGCCCCAAGCATGGGCCTTTTGTGCTGACTGTATTCCACTTGGAACACAGCCCCCAAAGGTGACAGGGACTCCTGAGAGTCACATGAAGCCCCTCTTCACATGAACCCACAGTGGGGACAGGTATCCTTTCTTACCCACGGCAAAACTTGGTATCATGTTCTTTTCTGAAGGTCTGTCCAGACACAGTCATCACACATTGAGGTCCTGTGCCCAGTAATTCTCTCATCTGCATCAGGGGCTTTGAGTGGCAGGCAGAGACATGCTCTCACAACTCTCATGTGTGATGAGAAAGCTCGCGGAGTGGAAGGAGGGCCACTTCTCCCATCACCCCCAATTTCCTGCTCTGGCATCACGCTGCTGGAAAGGGCACACGAGGGAGGGCCACAGAGAGCACCCTGCTCTCCTTACTCCTGGAGGCCTGTGAGAGGGGAGTTCCCTACTTTCCCAGGAGGAGCAGCCAGGCAGACAGGATTTGATTCTGTACAAGCTCCTGTACCTTCAGGATTTTCTGTACCAAAGCTTTATGTGTTTAATTAGTTTTCATTTTAGCAAATATTTTATACTCTGCAGCCCAGTGATTAACCCTATTGACTGTCTCTTTGCCTTCTCGAGTGCAGCAGCTTATTAGAGATTTTTATTGTTACCCCATAAATTGCTCAGACTTCCATTCTGTGGCATTAGCAATGCAGGCTACATTCATGAGCTCTTTTAATTGCTCCTTTGAAGTGTGGGCTTATTTTGAAAGAAGGTTGCAGCGATTTTCATTAATCCAGTGTTACTTGAGAATCTCTTGGCTTGCATTCACATCCAAAATTCCATTAGTTTTTTTCTTAATTATTTCATCGAATGAGTTGTGTTTTCCATTTTGTGAAGGAGTCTCTCCTTGATAAAAGGTGAGCCCTCACCTCCCGCCCACACACATGTTCTCAGTTCCCTTACTCTTCCATGGCGGTGCAGCCAGTGACAGTATCACGGCCCTGGGGGCAGGAGGAGAGGGGCAGTGACATGCTGTCTGGGTAGCATCCTGTCAGTTGACTTCCTTTCTTTTTGTTCCTTAACTATTGGGCATTTTATTTATCTCTCATTTTTTAACTGAATAAAAGATAGGAGTGTGGTGATTAAGTAAAATGACACATGCTTTGCTATTGATACAGTTGACATTTTAGGTTAAAAGGTACTTTTTAAATTGTTTCAAAGCAACAAAGTGAATACAGATTTAAGCTGGTAAGAATGTATTAAGAGTCCGTATGTGCACCAGAGGTAAAATGAAAGGCAACGCTGGGCTCGTTCTGGCAGAGGTTTCAATATAGTAGGAGTTGCTTCTTATGAAGCTCTGTTTGTGTTTTGAAAGTTTTACAATAATAAGAAAGGGACACGTAGCACTGTGATGGTAAGTAATGTTAATTATTTATTTAGGGCCCTGTCTGTAGCTTTTCTAATATTCTACTAGCTTAAACAAAACCCAGAACAACATGCCTTTGGAAGGTCTTGTGTAGAAGGTCTACCACTTTAAAAAGACATGCTTGTTCAAGAAATGGTTGGAAAAAGCCTGGTCTACTTGGGTGGGAGTTATCTCCCACTGTGGATGGGTAGGAAAGTGAGGGCTGGGGAGACAGGACTGCTGTCTGTCACTCACCGGGTACACTTCAGATTGGATACAAATTGGCACAGCACATACACGTGGTTTTCATACAAATGAGCACACCAGAGTTAGAGGACGGATGTCTGTGAATCTCAAAGCTTGAAGGAGGTCACTTTAGGACAAATAGAGCAAGTGCTGCCTTTCACAGTAGATAGTTAAGGGAACCATTCAGGCTGAGATGATAGATGGGCCTTTTGAAGCTGATATCATGTAGGCAGGCACAACGCTCACCCATAAAAAATCCCTGTTCCTGCCGCTAGTGTCAGGATGTGCTCCCGAATGGATGTTGTTAGTTAGGTTAATGTAATGTCATTTATCCTCAGAGTTATTATCTTTAAATGAGTTGAAAGTCACCTTTGCGAAGCTGTTCTTAAATGGTACCTCACATGTGTAATTTGGTTTGTCCTCTGTATACCTCACACTTGGAGCCAGGCACGGAAAATGCTATTTTGCCAAATACCTGCTAACCGATCACCATCCTGTTTTGCGATTTATGACACAGCCCAGTTGTCTAATAGAGAAATTGCTTTCCCCTGAAGCACAGTCAACGTAATTCAAAGTGTCACGCTTGAGGAGTGGGTAATTATGTTTCCCCACTCAGCTTAAAATAACAGCAAAGTCAGAATATGCTCCTTCTGTTCTCAACAGTACAGTTCTGGTAATATGCAATGAGTGAGTGAATGAACAAAGAATGTGGTTAGGGTTAGCCTTTCTGCTCTTCCTGCTCTGAGCTCATTGAGATGAATGGACTGGTCACCGAGTATATAATTGAGTATCAATAGACCGTGTGTGGGTCCTTCATTCCTAATGACATATATGGGATTTTTAAAAATTGAACTCCTACTGGACAGATAAACAATAAAATGGTTTTTTTTTTTGTGTGTGGATGGTATAATTCAGCATTGTAGTGAATTCCAGGGACTGTTGAGATGTTCCAAGGAGTTGCACGCAATGTCTGTGTGATGCATTCTCACTGATATACATCTGTCCCTTGCTATGCCTTTGTGATAATTAAATGGGATATTGCCTGTAAGGGGTTTAGGACAATGCATAAGACTAATGAGTGTTCAGTAAATGTTGATGATGATGATGATGATGATGATGCTATCAGTATTGCAGAATCAGTAGCCTTAACTTTGCTACCTAACATCCATGGAGAATCAATCTCCGTGTAAGCCCTGAGAGGGCTAACCAGATTTTAGTTCTCTGTCTGAAAGGGTCTTTAGCCTTAATTTCGCAAAATGATTAGAATGCAGTTAGTTGCATAGTTTGCCATCAGTTTTGAAGAGTATGATTTTCAAAAAATTAAATCTGCAGCTAGGTAAATTCCAGGGCTAGTTAAATTAACTCAGAGCCCCGTTACGTAAGTTGGAGATGGGATTCCATAAAGACATTGAGGATTTACCCAGATCTGTGTAGGCAAGAGTTTCCACCATGGTCTGTATGTGAGGCTGCCTGACTCTTCTGTGCGTGAGCCACAGACCAACCCAGGGGCGTCTTTACCCTGTGCCCTGGCCTATTGCTTGGAGCCGGCAGAAGCTGGTGGTAGGGTTGCCTGCTTCCAAGAGTGTGGCTGCTTTGCAGACATCCCAGAGCTTCCTCCCGTGAACAGTGGTGGGGGCACGTCTGGCCAAACTGCAAACTCCGTGGCTTTGCACAGCTGTTTCTGGTACAATCTAGAGTGGGAGCAGATCAACCTCTTACCACATCTACTGCATGATGACGCATTGTTAATGTAATAGCTTTGATTTCAAAGCTGTCCTTGTTTCTATTCTCTTCAAATCCACCAAATTAGGTAATTTGCACTTGGTTTCCCAATCGCTGATGCATGCGATCAGGGTCCTGTGGTTTTATTCTTCAGTTAAATAAAGTGTAACAAGATTGATAAATTTATTCTAAACACTTACTGGTAATTCAGAATTGGGCAGCATGACACCTTTCTTTCAGCTGTCTTTCACTCTGCTTCTCCTCAGGTAGCAAAGATATATTTTTGAAGGATCAAAATGTTTTTTATACTAAAGACGTATGTTGTGCGTGTGTTCTGTTCATGTTTTGACATCACCGTGGAGTCTGTTCTCGTCAGTCCTTTTGTGGACGTCTGTTAGCGGGCCGGTGAGTGACGGAGCCTCGATGGAGGACGAGGCTGCGGGTGGGTCCTGGTTATGGATGTCACACAGGTTTTTCTCTTGGTGTTTGTTCCTGTCGTCTGCAGTGCGTGGCAGCTATTGTTTACACACACGTGGCCCCCGTGTGAGTGTGACCTGATGCCTCGCCCACTGCAGATGGTACAGGAGCGGTACTGCACATAGGGAATGGCTGGTCTGATGTACAGCAATGCCCGTGTGTGGGGTCCTTTCCAACGGTGGTCAGCCCAGACTTCAGAAACGTACGTAGGCAGTTGGGGTCAATGACTGGCAAAGTTGTGATTCAGAGAGCACCGCCACCCAGACTTTGTCACACTAACAGGCTCTGCATCATTCTTAGAAGATGACCCTTAGTGTGGGCCTTTCGGACCTGCTGCTGGCTGCAGAACGTCTCATCTCCTTCATCACCCTCACTGGGCTTCTGCACACGGGCTTTTTTTGTTCTTGCCAAACTGCGCCTGGATGAGAACACTTACCACTTGCCTCCCTCTGCCTGGAATGCAGTCCCCATAGGGCGCTCAGGGACCCTCCAGTCCCCAGTTCAGGTTTCAGCTCCTCCGAGAAGCCTGTCCTCCCACCCCAGCTGACGAATTCTGCTTTATTGCCCCTTGTCCCCTTCTCTTCCCTCGTCCCCATCTCTCCCCTCGTCCCCTTCTCTTCGCTCATCCCTTCTCTCCCCTCGTCCCTTCTCTCCTCTCGTCCCTTCTCTCCCCTCGTCCCCTTCTCTCCCCTCATCCCTTCTCTCCCCTCGTCCCTTCTCTCCTCGTCCCTCCGGGGTGTCGCTCTGTTGCGACCAGAGCCACTCTAGCACCTGGGGCAGAGGCCAAGGAACCATCCCCAGCGCCTGGGCCATCTTTGCTCCACTGGAGCCTTGGCTGAGGGAGGGGAAGAGAGAGACAGAGAGGAAGGAGGGGCGGGGGTGGAGAAGCAAATGGGCACTTCTCCTATGTTCCCTGGCCGGGAATCGAACTCGGGTTCCCCGCACGCCAGGCCGATGCTCTACCGCTGATCCAACTGGGCAGGGCCAAAATCTCTTTTTTTTTTAATCTAGTGAAACCAAATAATTGAAAAATAGACTCCCTTAGAAGTTTATTTCTCCTAGACCTATTTTTCTGTAATAACAAACATCCTACTTTACACTTTGTTCATTTCTCTCTTTTGATTATGAAGGAGGTAACCTTTCTACTAGGTGACTCTGGCTTTTTGAAGACGTGTCATTCTTTGTGGTAGTGAGTGTCCACAAGACCTCAGCAATGTTCTTTTTTTTTTTAATTTTTAAAAATATTTTTCTGAAGCTGGAAATGGGGAGGCAGTCAGACAGACTCCTGCATGCGCCCGACTGGGATCCACCTAGCATGCCCACCAGGGGGCGATGCTCTGCCCATCTGGGGCATCGCTCTGTTGCAACCAGAGCCACTCTAGCGCCTGAGGCAGAGGACATGGAACCATTCTCAGCACCCAGGCCAACTTTGCTCCAATGGAGCCTTGGCTGCAGGAGGGGAAGAGAGAGACAGAGAGGAAGGAGAGGGGGTGGGGTGGAGAAGCAGATGGGTGCTTCTCCTGTGTGCCCTGGCCAGGAATCGAACCCGGGACTCCTGCATGCCAGGCTGACACTACACCACTGAGCCAACCGGCCAGGGCCGCAATGTTCTTTAGTTTGGCAATTTCCCAAACCTAGTTTGCTTTTCATGATCCCGAAGTCAGCAGCCATTGATCTCTGTAATGTGGCAGGACCCCGCTGACTTCTTTTGTGGTGAGAAAAGGGGTCCTTTATGCCAAGATAATGCCAGGTGAAGACGTTGGTCAGGTCTGCTATTAGCTGACACTTGATAAAAGCTGGAACATTAATATTTTGACATAAAAAGGCAGCTGTTAAAAAAAAGCAACTATTTTTAGATTTTACAAACCACATGTTATTACCAGATTTTGTAAAATATTTTACAGTAGCAACATGTTCATGTAAATATTTTGTAGCCAGAATTCTGTAGCAAGTTTTCCTGGCTTTTTCTTTAGCTATGTTCTCTGATAATATAGGAGGTGGCAAACGAATTGATGATATTTTCGTTCTTGTAATTGTGTGCGTTCCTAGTTACTGAGAATTATTTTGGATTTTGACATGGCAAAGTTTTGTAACGCTTGTTAGGATTCTTTCACTTTTTTGCTGCTGTTGTTAGGGTAGAGGAAACCCTTTAGACAAGCATGGCATGTAGCAGGCACTCAATACATGGTATCTGCTTCCTCAACAACCTCTCCTTCTCCCCTATACCCCTCCTCCCGCATAAAGCTCTTTCTGGGAGTTGGGATAAGCTGAACAGCTTCTATCATTGCAATTGTTCTCAAACAAGGGAGAAGTTATATTTTTGTATCCACTTTTATTCTCCGTGATACTATTCTTTAGTATCCTTGGTTACTATTGTCTTTTCTATTAATTAAACTATAACAGTCATTTCTAATTATACCAAGATTCTTTCCTAATTCTCTATTCCTTAGAAGCTAACACTTTACTCTCTTCTGTTTATAGATCTGCTTTACTTTCATCAGTTGGAGAGTCAGTATTTACAAACAGCATAGGATGTCCTGAAAATAATGCGTGGCTGGTATTTTCTTAAAATCAGTCTAGAAATCCAGAGTTTGAAGCACACTGTCTTGGATGAAGTGACCACGAGATGTGTTTATTTTGATTACTAGTGTAAAAATACTGAGTGTCTTTAGAGCAAACCCATACTCCCCAGTGCTGCCACTGACCCTTCTGTTTCCTCTCATCTTTTATAGCAGAAACCTGTTTCTCTATCTGTCCAACTTTGAAGGAGTTTCAGGTCTGACCCCTACTCCGCGTACTGTGCAGATGACTGAGTGACGTCACTGGGAGTTGTGCTTGAGAATTAAAACTTGACATTGAATTTGGCTTCAGTGGGGACTGTGAAGACTAGTTCCTTATCTTCTGTAAGTCAGTCTTAGGCTCCTTATTGATAAGAGGTAAGGGAATAAGAAGAGTAAGTAAAGTAGATAAATTAAATAAAACTAAGGTTTTTTTTATTTGTAAGAAATAGAAGTAATAATAATTCTTACCTGCTGGGGTTGTTGCAAGGATTAAATTAGAGGAGTTCTGTTAATATTATTTGCTCAGTAATGGAAGCTGCTACTATGTTGCCCCAAGTTTCACAGCCTCATAAAGTGAGCTCTCTAATACTCATGCCTGGCACAACCAGCCAAAGGAAACAGCTTTGTAAAAAGTCAATGTTTGCAGCGTTAACACGTTAACACACATATGTGGTCGTATTGATGCATCATGAGCATCAGTGAAAAAGTAATAAAGGTAGTGTCTTCAACATTCCTTCCATTTCCAGAAACCCACTCTCCAAGGAGCGTTTCTGGGAACGACTTCTCAGCTGGGAATGTGATATATGGTTTCTGGCCGTCTGGTTTCTATTACTGAAGGTGTCACCTAGTACTGGTGACTAGGGTCCAGAATGCAGGCACACAGGATTCCTGGACACCTTTGAAAGGACTAGAGGCAGATAAGTGTGGCAGGGAGAGGTGTAAGCAATGCCTGTGTCATTATCACCTGTGCGGTGCGGTGCATTGGCCCCCGACTTGGTGGAAGCATGGCTTACCCCGCAGCTCTTCCCTCTCCTGGCAACGGCACAGAGGGGTTGCCAACAGCAGTGAGACATAAACCCGGAATGCACCAGCACTCAGCGATGTCAGAGGATCACAACCGACACATACGTGACAACCAGCCCACTCCTTTCTGAGTAAAGTATCTTTACCTTTTAATAATGAATAACATTCATTTGTAGGTAGATTTCAACTACATTTAATAATAAATAAAAACAAAAGACCCACATGCATTTCATAAGCACACGTAGTCCCACTGGGCAATGATATAGTATACAGTAAATTTCCCTACTGAGCTGCACTGAGCACTTCAACAATCCTACAGGAAGTGTTCGTCTGAGTACAAAATAGCCATACAGAGGATGAGTGGACGGACAGAGGGAACTCTCTGTTCCCTCCTCTTCAGGAAGGAAGGTGAAAGGCAGGAAGGTATGAAACCCAACGTATGTTGTCATCAGAAAACCCAGTTTAAGGGCATAGTTCCAGCACAGTCGCTCCAACCTTCACCTCACTGCTCTCCTTCTAGGTGTGGGACCAGTGCCTCCCTTTTCCAGACGCAGAAACGTAAGATTGGGAAGGTCACCTGACTTTGCAGAGCTCATGGAGCTGATTAGGGCCTGCGTCAGGATTTCATAGGCCTGCCTGTCTTTGAAGCCTGCAGTCTGCCCATCATGACACACTGCCTCCCTGCGAAGTGGTTTTTCATTACAAGGCGCTATTGTCAGGGACATGAGAACAAGTGTCCCCCTGCAACCTTCTGGGGCCCGAATCGGGAAGGTGAGACCTGGGAAGGACAGAGTGAGCAGGGCGCCATTGGTAGACGTGCACTAGCCAGCCAGGGGCCCTGTCAGAGGAGCAGCGTCCAGGTAATTAACCAGTCTGAGAAATGGCTGCGCATGAGAAGGGTGGCTGGCTGTGACCTGGGAGCCAGAGAAGCAGGGCTCCCCTGGTGCTCAGATCCATCTGGCTGAAGCAGAAAGACAGTGGAAAGGAGAAGGAGGCAGGGGCAATGTGGGGTCTACCTTTTTCGTTTCCTTGGGGACATTCCTGCTGGGGGGGTGGTGGTGCAGAGCCAGGGGAGTGCCCTCTCTGCACTGCAGGCACCAGCATGGGGAGAGACCTTGGGCTGATCAGCGGGGCAGGGAGAAAGCAGGGACCGCACGGCAGAGACACACCCTCAGAGCATGAGCGAGGCTCCCATTTCCATCCACATAGCAGCCCAGCTCAGGCCCTCACTATGTGCGATGTCACTGGAAGCTTGGCGGAGGGGATGACCAATGAGCGTGGTCACCTATCTCGGTCTAGCTAGAGCCTCACCCCATGTTTTAACCTGATTGAGGAAAATCTCTCCTGTGAATGGGACAGTCTGGATTTTAGGCGTAGCTGTAGGGTGAAGAGTAGAGCCGGGGCAGAGAAATGCCCTGGGGAGGTCCCAGAGGGCTGGTAGCTCCTGCCTCACTGCCCCTCCCCCACCTCTGCCCTGGAATGGGCTTCGGAACCGCAACCGAGGCAGGAAGAACTGAACCCTGCGGTTGCTGACCGACAATGTCAGGACGATGTGAGAACAGCGACTTCCCATGGGAAATCAGGTGTATGGCGCCAGGCTTTGCCCATGCCGTTTGCACCCTTCTTTTTCTTCAGTTACATTCTCTCATCTGTGTAGTTTGTTGGTGTTACGGAAGCAGCCAATGGTGTGACATGAAGCTGTCAAGCATAATACAGAATGCTATAAAACTCAGAAAATCGGAACTCTTCGTTGCTACATGGGGCCCAGTTCCTGGTGCATGACACTGTCCGTCTGTCATATCGAGGGAGACTGCTTCAAGCTCTGTCACAGTTAGAGAGCCGTGTCCCCCAGGTCACTCTGTTACCACAGTGTTCTTACATTTTTCCTGCTTTATCCTCTGGCATGGGTGCTGGATGGGGGTGACAGTGACAGCACCCAGCCCAGCCTGGCCAGAAGCGCTCAGGGAATTTCATCTCAGCTCCACACATGCAAGTGCGACTGTGCTCAGACCCTCAGCGACAACAGTCTTGACGCAGCCCAGTCACGGGAGAGCCGAGGCACTCAGGACTCAGGTGTCGCCATGGGGTTTGTGGTAACAGCGTCATACAGAGATGTGAGTGCAGGCTGTGAACTTGAGGGATTGCCTCTTTCACAGCTGCCAACTTTTCAGTTCCCATTAAACACGAGGCTGTACTGCCATTGACCTTGAGAAAAGAATCTCACAATTGGGTGACACATTTGTTTGGAATTATTGAGTAGAAATGTATTTTCTGAGTCCTGTGTACCAAGAACTGCAATCGTATGGTTCTGTGGTGTCTTGTGGGCTCACAAAGCGGGCAGTGGTGTTTGAGGGGGTCTCGGGCTCTTTTAGCTGAGGAGGCAATGGTTCGTTGCCCTCACCTTTCTTGACCTCTTCCTGGGAAGTCTTGTTTAACGGGGTAGTTTGCATAGCTCATGCTCTCCTCTACCACTGATTCTGGGCAGGGCTAATCACATGGATTTGATAGCCTGTACCTCCACCTTCTAGGGTAGCAGCCGGGAGGTGTGCATGGGGCATGCCTGCACTGAAAAATGATCTAAGATTCAGATTCAACTGGTATGCTATGTTTCTATTGGCTAATCTGACAATCCCACCTAGAGTGGAGATGGAATTATTAATTGTGTGCACATGTGCCCCCGCCCCCATACTTACTCATTAGTTAGTTTTTCAAGGGAGTGAGTCCCAGGGCAGCATCCAGAGTCCGTGCTCACTTCTTCTGTGCTCTGCATTCTGAACTGAAGAACTTTCTGCCAAATGGTTCTCTCGCTTCTGGAAGAGAGTCTTGTTCTTCCTCCTCCATGGAGATGCCAGTGTCTTATCTGTTACTATTATCCAATTCTATGTTATTTATTCTTTCCTGGATTAGAAACCATACATTCAGTTCATTAGCCTGGAGCATACTGATCACGGGACGGAGGGTTAACCCCTGTCATTTCAACATATACATCAGGAGACTGGGCAAAGACCTGACTAAGGCCCAGGCCTAAACTATTTCCATAAACGTAGGGCAATAATAGCAACAGCATCAGCTAAAAATGTAGGACTCTGACTGAATCTGGAGGTGGTCATGTTATTGTTGATCTCATTTTACAGATAATGGAGCTGTTCAGAGAGATAAGAAACTTGTTCGGGGTCTATACTTACTGGTGGTGGGTTCACGTTCAGGCATAACTCTCCCGAAAGGGTGTGCTCTTAACCACTCAGTGTTCCACAGAGTGACCTCTGTCACACTCTCCTCCTCCCTTCTCCATAACATTGAACTCTGAACAGGATTCTAGGCATCAGCAATATCACGAAACGCATCTCGAGTGTTGTAAGGAGCTTGGGCTCTAATTTTATTTCTTCAGATGGATCAGCTGTCCCCAGGACTCTGCCTAATAGTGTTTCATATTTTGAGAAACACTCTGATCCCTTAGTTGAATCAGTAAGGTGACAGTGGGGAGCAGGGAAATGCTAAAAGTTTTAACCGACGGCAGCTCTGCTTGGGCAGGGGGTCTTTCACACGTGAGCCATGAAGTAGCTTTGCGGCCCTCACCTGAGCACACAGTACTGAGATTAACTTTCACTAAACTTGAAGAGACAGTAAAAGCAGGCAGCGTGTTTGCTGTGCACCCACGGTGAGTTCACCGTGTAGGCAATAAGGAGACAATGTCTTTGGAAGCTCCTGGATGAAGGTAGTTTCAGAGTTACGAGGAATTTCAGGATTAGCAAATGCCAGAACAATCATGTCACTTTCATTTTTTCAAAATCTGGGTGAACTTGATTCACCGGCAGCTGTCAGGACAATGCTAAGTGGAGCTTTGCCGAAATAGAATCATTTGACTGCAGTGGAAACATTTCCAATGGGCTATGTCATGCAGCCACTGTCCCCTCATGGCTCCCCTGCTGGGGCCAGCTCTGTGTTAGGGGTGGCTTCAGGGGATGTCCTTTTAGGAAGATCTTCATTTTGGGGTTGTGGTAAGGCAGGTGGATGGAAAACAAAACCTAAAAAAGAATCACTCTACAGTAGCAAGCACTATGAGCTGGGAGAGGTGGTGGAGAAGGAGGACAGATCTTTGGGGACAGTGCCAGGAAGGCTTCCTGGAAGAAGTATCATTTTGGCTGGATTTTCAGGGACAAGTGATGTTTTCACATGAATCGCGAGTCACTGGGGAACTACTTTGGCTTCAAAGTTTTCTGACTCCCTTTCAAGATGCTGTACATCTCCTCTGATATGTCTTATTTCAAAATACCCAATTACTCTTCAGAAAATACTTGTCAATAAATTCCTTGCATTAACTCATATATACATTTATATTTATTTTCAATTAACTTTGAACAGAAGACAGGGACATACATTCATCTCACTGAGAACTGCTCACATAATTTCTTGGTATAACCATGCCCAACAATATTTAGTTGATTACAAAATGACAAATACCGCAACGAGCTGCCCTCCTGATCTGACAGGATGCAGAAGGGCGCACACTGTGTGGAACAGGAGCCTGGCTTCTCATGTCGTGTGCAGGGAGTCACTTTCTGAGCGAGGGTAATGTCACACTTTGCCATTAGCTGGAGAGAGAAAGAAATTCACATTTCAAGGGGGTATCTGTAGCTAGTTTGATTTATTAATTGGGTAAGTTACTCGAGATACAGTACATCAGAGAAAGTGTCTGATATTTCAGAGATATGTTGTTGGTCTGGTGAGAGTCAGGCCTGGTCTCCCTGAGCCGCTCAGAACCCATGGATGCGAAGTCATCTCAGCTGTCCCTTCCCACTCACATCTCAATATATATTTTGTCTCCAGTCATTCACACCTGACTTCCTCTAACTTCCTAACAACTCAGTGTCTCTAATTTGCTTACCTGGTGGACAGTTTGGACCTTCTTGTTTTTCCGTAGGCCCACATGTGTCTGACCATCTCCTCCCTGCAGCATGGCACTGGTGTTATTTCTCACGTGCTGCGTCCCACTGGGGCTCACATCAGTGTCTCTCTCGTGGGCAGAACCGACATGGGAGCCTCCCCATTGCTCCTTCTGAAGGCTGGCAGTTAGGTCTCTGGCCCTGAGCTGCTGCTCTCGCTGGTGTGTCTTCTATAAACACGCATTAGCTGCTTTCCCTGTTTATCAAGTGTCCGCTGTGGACCACTTCATTGTTTATTTGTATAATTGAATCTAGTACTAATTTTCTCCACACAGCTTTATCATGTTCTACAAAGAACTGACGTAGACTTGCTGGAATTCTCACCATTCTCACTAGTCAGTACTCTTTCCATCGCCAGAGAGAGAACTCTGACTCCAGATAGCTTACGTGAGATTATACTTTGATGATCTCTGTTCCTAGATGGCAGGAAGGTGACATTTCAGGCGTCTCTGGATCCAGGGGTTCAAAGCATGTCACCTGAAATGCATCTCTTACACGAATCTCTGCTTTCCCTCCATGTGGTTCATTTTCTGGCAACTGTTTCTTGTTCGGTAACAAAGGTGGTTACCGGCTTTATTATGGAATAGATAACTTCGGGAGGAGCCCCGGGCTGGGTCTGAGCTGACCTACCTTGGAGTCCATGCTAATCCCTGACCCTACCATTGGCCAGGGTGCCTGGGCACTGAGCTACCCTCTTTGTGTTGGGTGCCACCGTTGGACATGGAAGGCAGGCTGGGCTCCTGGGGATGGGAGGTGCTCCAGAGGATGCTGGGAAGGAAGAAACCTGTGCCCACAATGCTCCTGTGGAGGGAACATTTTTACTGTAGGGGATTAACCGGCATTGTATTAGCCAACTCATCCCTAGATATTGTTCTTCATGATACTTACTATGTAGTAGCCCACTTCCACTACGTTCTCTCTATGGGGGCAGTATTTGCCATCATGGGTCAGAATGCCATCATGCTCATCCACTCGTTCAGAGAACACGGAGGCAGATTTCAAAGCTGTAGAATGCAGCGATAAACAAGAAAGGTGATGCGCCTGCACCTGAGGACCTTATCTCCTGAGTCCAGGAGGAAAATAAAGGGATACGTTTAGGGAGTGGCAAGTTCTATGGAGAAAGAAAGAGACTCAATTTCTACTCCTTGCCTATGGTGAGCTCTTCCATAGCAATCAAGTTGGAGGGGCCATTCTTTCCCAAGCCCCATTTTTTAATATACGAAGATCTGGTGCTCTCTCTGATCCTGTTAATTACTTCTCAGCCCACCCATGTTCTTCCCAAAACATGCACATTGACAGATGTTTTTCTTGTTATTATAGTCATGTGATGATGTGGCAGACCAGGCAGGAAAGCCAAGGTCAGATACAGAGAGGCGTGTCTCTGTGGGGGCTCATCACATGCGTTCCTCTGCATGCCCACAGGTGTCTGTGTGTCAAGGAATTTCCCCCTGTGGCCTGGCAGTGCTGAAGCTCTGACAGTCAGTGGGCTCCTTGACTCTTTGCTTGTATGATTTGATTCCCAAGAGGTCAGGCAAGAGCCCTAGCTTCTGAGGTCTTTCTCTACTCGACTTCCGATAGTGCTTGACTTTGCTGGTTTTTGCAGCCTCCTCTTACCAAGGTGAGGTGTTTACAGTGGGTGGAGTGCTCAGGGGATCACCCGGGTTAATTGTTTTTTGCTTCATTGGTTTCTCTATGATGCTTTATTTCCATTATCTGGTTTGATTACTTCCTGTACATGTTTTCTAAATAGCATGTCTTTGTTCAGGTAAAAATAATACTACGGGGTTGAGCAGCCATGCAGCGTAGACCAGATGTGCTGAGTTTTCCTGCCCTCTTGTGTCCTGCTGGGAGTGTAGGTGAGGACCTCCTTACACACAGGACTCTGCCTTTCCTCAAACCACCCTTTCCTCTTAAATTGCACACTCTCTTCGCATGTCAAAGTGTACGTCGGCGATCTCGTGTTGGCCTCTGCCCCTGGACTTGGTGTGTCCTGTGTCTGATAGCTCCCCCTGCCACTGGCTGCTCCACCTCAGTAAGTTTCTGGATGTCTCTGTGCCTCAGTTTCCTTGTTTTCTGTGTGGAGATTCATGGTGCTCAAGCTACGGTGAGCTGAGCAAGATGGCATGGCTGGTCACATGTGAGTGCTCAGTGAGCCTGCTGATCCATCAGCTCTCCTGACTGAGACAGCTGAGGGGTTACTGCATGATTTCACATAGACATCAGTGTTTTAAGATGTCACTGTGGCCCTGGCCAGTTGGCTCAGTGGTAGAGCATCAGACCGGCATGTGGAAGTCCCAGATTCCATTCCCAGTTAGGCATATAGGAGAAGTGACCATCTGCTTCTCCACCCCTCCTGTTCCTCTTCTCTCTCTCTCTCTCTCTCCTCCCTTCCCTCAGCCATGGCTCGAGTGGTTTGAGCAAGTTGGCCCCAGGTGCTGAGGATGGCACCATGGCCTCACCTCAGGCACTGAAATAACTCTGTTGCCGAGCAATGGAGCTGCAGCCCCAGACAGGCAGCCATTGTCTTGTAGGGGGCTTGCTGGGTGGGTCTCAGTCAGGGCGCATGCAGGAGTCTGTCTCTGCCTCCCTGCCTCCTGCCTGTCACTTAATAAAAAAGAAAAGAAAAAGACATCGTTGTGAAGATTGACATTCCCCATATGAGAGATGTCACCTCTGTATCTCCATTGAGCTGTGGACATAAGAACTTCCTCACACCCTGAGGTGGATTAAAAACGGGTTTCTGAGATTCCCCAGAATGGGCCCAGTGTCCTTTTAGGTACTTTCTGGTCCTTAAAAAAGAAAAAAATTAGATATTTATTAATGTGAACATAAATGAGTGCATAGGATATATTTAAACTACTCAAAGTGGGTGATTTAGAGTTATTTTGAATAGCTTAGAGTAAACATTCCCTTTTAATACTGCATATGAAGTGTACAAGGGTTACAAATTTGACAAAGTGTCTAAAGTTTTTTAGGCTTACTATTAAAATTATTGGACTTATTCTTTAAAATGCTTATATATACACATGTAAAATGAATATATGCATTATACATTTGTATATGTGTAAACAGATCTGGTAATGACCATTTTATTAAACCAATAACTTAGTATTTGATAATCTACACATATTTCAATGGTGTATAATTACATATATTTTCTTTAACCTTCCTTTATTATGATTAATAATATTAATCATAATATTATTACTATTATGATTCATAAGTCAACCACTAAAATAAAGAATTTACATTCAGCTTTTTTTTTTGTAGAGCTCAAATATATTTTCCAAATATTTTTCTTAAAAACAAAGTATTGGCAATAACCGTAGGTGGTGCTATAGCAAAAGAAATCAGCCATCCAGACATCTTTTCCGCTAGGAAACTACAGCTCTACCAGGGAAAACACAGACTGATTTGTGGAGGCTCAGTGCATCCAGCCCCTGCTCTGAGCAAAGTCGTCTTTATTCACACCAACACTGCACTTGGCCTGAAACATCCCAAGGCTAGGAGATATGTGGCCTTTCTGGGGAAGTAGTTCTTTTATATACACATTCAAAATCCTGTCTTCCAGATTTTGAATCATTTATTTTTATTAATTGTCCCCAAAATAAACCATCTGATTATATATTTCTTCACCAAAAATTTTGTGAGTTACCTAAATAACTCATCCATTTACAAAATAGAAATAAAAATGTCCACCTTATAAATTTGGTGGCAGGACATCTCTCCATTTCTTCTCATTTCCTGTAGCTTGACCAATTCAGGTTCCTCTCCAGCCTGCAGAGGGGGCATCACACTCGGGTGTAGTCAGTGAGGGTTATGTTCAGGGGCTATAGCCCCACCACAGGCAGACCCTCGGTGGTCATCTCCCACTCTCACATGAACCTGGTCTCTTGCTGCTACCTGCTCCATACCATACCTGTGCACACCCCCTGCTTCTCTTTCCCGAGTTGTTGCTGATCCTTCTATCTCGTCCTGGAATAGCCTTCTCCTGCTCCTTCTCTGTAGAGTCTGGCCATCCTGGAAGACTCAGCTAAGCAGCTGTTTTCTGAAAGGCTGTCCCGCCTGCCTTGGGCCACGGGTTCCTTCTGAGAATTTCTTTGTGCAGTTACGTGTTGTGTTTGTAAAATGCCAACCATGCCTGTTCTGCACTTAGTGCAACAGCCTCCTGCATCTGCTCCCAGCACCTCGCCCATGATGCGACACTGGTCGCTCCATGTGGTTTGTTGACTGAAGGTACCTAAGCCCACAGTGGCAGACGGGGCCTGTCTCTGTGTCTCTGTGGGAGGCCCCAAGGGAGCATGCTGAGAGCACCTGTGCTGAGTCATTCCAAACCCTGCACTCCTCAGACCCTCCAGGTCACCCGGCAAAGCTTTTCCAAGTGTGTCCATTCCCCTCAGTGCATAGGTGGGCTGTGGAGGCTCCTGGTCCCCATAAGCTTGTGTGTCCCTTTTCCTCCAATCCCCTCCCGCGTTCACAGTGGAGGCTGCCCAGTCGGCAATTAGTCACATCCCATCTTGGGGAATTCCCTGTTTGTGTTGTGTTTTCGTGTAGCACTTCATCTGTTATTTAATATTTTGCATGCTTAACATAGGAAAAGGGATAGTCACTCATTAGCATATTTGTTTTTTATTGATTATAATTTTTTTTGAGACTTCATTATATGTGTATCATTTTTCTTTTTGCAGAGATTATCAGTGGGGGTTCTGTTATACAAGCAACAGAAACTGGTACATTTAAGGACAACTGTGATTTCCTGGAAGACTGTCAGGGAACTCACTGTCCTGAGGGAGGACAGGCGGACCAGGCTTGGAGCAGAGGAGGCATGGCTGGCGCATGGTCAGTGACTGGGGCCGAGGACAGTGGTGCGAGA
Organism: Saccopteryx bilineata; assembly: GCF_036850765.1. Taxonomy (NCBI): domain Eukaryota; kingdom Metazoa; phylum Chordata; class Mammalia; order Chiroptera; family Emballonuridae; genus Saccopteryx; species Saccopteryx bilineata. The sequence goes on along the minus strand of NC_089492.1, from coordinate 82,281,591 downwards.
AACGCTGGTGTCAGTGAAATCCTTCCTGCCTCTCTTCACTCTCACCCTCTCCAGACGTGAGGTTAGCTGCCTTGGGCAGTGCTGTGGGCGGAACGTGCTGAGTTTGGACTCTGAGCACACCGCGGGTGCTGGGAGGTGCAGGAGAGGGGCAGGCTGTGTGTGGGAGCACAGAGACTGCCAGAGGGAATGGGCCCCTGGCCTGGTGGGGAAGCAGCGGGAAGGTGGTGGGCCCGACAGGAAGTGGTGCCTGGCTGTGTCTTCACTATATTCTGTGCTTTTGAAGAAAAACTACAAACGACAGGGTGAAGGGTACTAGCAGAGGGGACAGGGCCACTGAGAGGTTCCTGCGGGAAGTTTCAGGAGAGGTGATAGGGACTGAGCAGTGGGAAAGGCAGGGAGACAGGCCGGAGCTGGTGAGCCCAGGGCTGACTGTGTTGGGCAGGGAGTGGTCACAGGGCGGGGACACGGTGGACATCTGTGTGCAGGCCGGTGCCCCTTCTGCCAGAGGGAGTGGGGGGGACTTCAGGTGGGGCTCTCTGTGTTGAGCAAGCCGGGCCATGCAGGCGGTGCTGAGGGACCTCTGGGGGGGCAGGCTGGTCTCAGGAAACTTGGTCTTTGAGAGCACACCTGTTCCAACTACTTTCTTGTAATCTGTGAAAAACTTTCCAAAATTTTACGTATTTGCTATTTTCAAGAAGGCAGAAGAAGCTTCACAAGTATTTTTCAGAAGCAGCTGGCATTTTCTACTAAAGAAAAAGGTTTTCCTCTTTAACAAAACAGAACGTCCAGTAAGGAGAGAGCTGGTGGATGCTTTCTACTTCCTTTTCTTACTGTGGAAGCCGAGTGACCAGACCTGGCCAGCCCAGGAGTCACACTGGAGGGTGTCACCACATGATCTTGTTAGGACCATTGACAGCTGGTCATGGAGACACAGACTGTGCCTGTGGTCCAAAGGGAGGCGACAGGGGAGAGGAGGAGAGACCAGGATTTTTCTTAGGATTTATGTTTGGTTAATTTGAAAGTTCTAACAAATGTCAGACACAGATGACTAGGCTTGGGGGCAGCATAAATGGATAAATAAGGGAAAAATATCTATCGGAGAGAAAGGAGTTTCTTCAGGAGCATGTAGAAGGTGCGAAGTGAAGCTGCACAGCTCTCTGCTGTGCTCAGTGGAGCAAATGGCAAAGCAAGAGGGAGGGTTAGCTCAGTGCCGAACACAGGGTGGTGAGAGCCGTGCGCTCTGTCCTCCTCATGGCACCATCATGTCTCCGTCCACTGTCACATTTCCCCCTGAACTTGCACCCCGGCATCTTGGGGCCAGGCATGGAGCCCCGGGACCAGCACTCAGGCCCTTGGAAGTTGCTCTCTCCTCTGTCAGGACAGCGCCACACTCAGCCAGTGTGACTCAGCCTTGGCATCGGCACCGAGTCACAGGACTCCTACCAGATGAGCGCCAGTGTCACAGAATTCAGACCCAGCGCTGAAGCCAGGACAGAGAAAGGGGGTGCCCTCAGTCATGTCCACTGGCCTCAGGGGCCAGGCTGGGGAGAAGCAGCGTCTCCCCAGGGAGCTCAGTCAGCTGTGCCCTGTGTTTGCTGCTGCCGCACTACAGTGGCCATTGCCTTCCTGCTTTCTGTCTATTTGACAAAATTGTTTTGGAAGACGACCTCTGAGGCTTAGAGACATGCCTATTCTTTGCAAAAGCTGCAGTGCCGTGGTGAAGACCAGACCCAGGCTGTGGGCCTTGTGTCCTGTGATTCAGGCAACTGGCTTGCCCCCATCATGACTTCCTGATCTATCTTCACATGGCCCCAGTGTTTCGGACCCAGTCTGTGACATGCCATTATTACTCTTACTGCAGGCTCGGGAGGAAAATACCACTGCCATGGTTTTCACAGGTGAAGAAGCTGTAAAATTCTCCAAGGACACATTGCTAGTAAGTAATGGATTTGGGACTTCTACCCTATCTCTCTCCTGCAAACCAGTGTTCTTTGAATAGTCTCCTCAAGTCCCTCTCCGCTGTGAAGTGTGCGTGGTGATAACACCAGTCCTGCGGGGTGGTTGTGCTGATTCAATGGTAGAACTGTGAAGAGAACAGCACCTTTGGACACATTAGGAGATCGTTACATGGTTGATAATATTACTAAACATAATGAAGAAAAGTCTTCCTGTAGAGCAGTGCAGTCCTTGCTGGGACACAACCTGCGACTCTCGTGCGTGAATGCGCCGTGTTACCAGCACTGAGAGCAGACGGCAAGGCGCCAGCCCCTCCCTCCGGTGAGATGTCAGGTCCGCAGCATCCGGACAGGATGCACATTTCTGTGCCCTTTGAGTCATCCCGGGTTCTCCCACATCATTCTGTGTTGTCCCCAGCAGACTTTATTTTAGGTAACATTTGTTCTAATAAACATAAAACGATCATGTTCCAAGTAGGTACAGTGTGTGCTGACCAGCAGGAGGCCGCAGTTCCAGAACACGTTTGGGAAGGTTAAATTTGGGACTACAGAAGATGTTCCCCGGTAGCTCTGGTAAATGTGAAAACAAATGCAATAAATATGGGTATAAACAAGAGGAACATAGGTTTGACTGGAATAACAGGTACAGGGCAAATATCACTCTAGAAAGGTAAAGCAGAGTGAAAAGGACTGTGGTGGGCCACATATGTCATTTAGGTTTAGTCATCTATGAGGCCAACGAAACAAGTACAAAGCAACTGCTTCAAATGAGAGGAGACCTCGAAGGTAGAGCTTGATTCACCAAGACTGACCATATTAGAGCGTGACCTCTTGAGACCACAGTGCCATTCTTCCCTTTATAACTAGAACCTGGCTAGTCCCTGCAGGAGGAGCTCCCATTAACCTCTGTTGAAAGTATAAGTGGACAGTTACAGGCTTGTCTGTCAGGAGGAGAGAATGAACAAGGTCAGCTCATCAGGACAAATGTTCATGGCAATCTTGTCTTGATGGGCTGAATGAACCCTTGGACATTGCTAATGAGGAACGTGACCCAGTTGGCCGGCTAAGGACAGCACGCCAGGCTGCAGACCATCAAGCAGGCTCCTGGGCTGCATCCACTGGGGACCAGCCAGGACAGATGCCCTTCGGTTTTGTATTTGGTTAACAGCAGGGATCTTCCGGCAGAGACCTGTCTTGGACAGAAGCAATTGCAAGGTCATTGAACTTAGCGTCCTCAGGGAAGGTTGAAGAGACAAGAACAAGTTGAGGAAAACGGCTGTGTTTTTCCAGGTTCATAGCACAATGAGGGCGAGTTTGATGGTCAGGAAGTTCAAGAGACAAGGAAGTGTAGAAAGCTGGTTGCTGTGTGGAAATATAGTCTCTCAGAAGGGGGAACCAGGGCGTCCTGAGTACAGAATGCAGGGAGAGTAATGAGACCATGTGGTGTACTGAATTCTCACACAGCCCTGTCCTAGAGGGATTTTCAGTGTCCTCATGTACATGGGTTAAGTTTGGAGAGGCTAGAATATGGTTTAGGGGCCCATGACTAGAAGTGTCTGGACCCCATCAGTAGCCCTGATTATTTAATTTTACCACCTCAAAGGTTGTTATGAGGTTGAAAGTATTAGGATGTTGGAGAAAAAGGCAGCAAACCCTAGTGTTAGCTCTTCTCACTAAACGGGAGCCCAGTGGTGAGGCAGCTCCGTGCTGTCCTGGCCGGTGTCTCGTTTATAAACCTGGATTCTTCTCTAGTCTCAACAGTCTTTACATCTTGTGTAACAAAGTACATGGGTCAACATTTATAAATGGACACTTGTGTTGTGTTAAATTTGGATATATATTAATCACATCTATTTATTGGTAGCCTAATATGTGTCTGGGTCATAGATTCATAAGAGAACTAATGCTTGTTCTTCAATGGAGGTATAAGTGAGATTATACTTGTGAACAGGAAAGGGGAAAGAGCTTATTTTTCTGGGTACCTAACATTCACTGAATGAGATGTGAAAGAGTTGGGGACTAACTTTTTGAGGACCAACTCTATGCTTGATGCTGGGAAAGACACTTTATTTCTAAGCTCTAACTTAATGTATTTATCCATGTAGGCAGTTACTGCCCCTACTTTAGAAATAAGGATAGAAATAGAAGTATGGAGGTTGGGAAAAGTTAGATGAGCTCTCAGCTAATATTTGGTGAGACCAGGATTAGAGCCCCACTGGGAAGCCACCCTTGGGTGACGTCACATGCTTACTTTATTAGTCGAGGACAGAACTGCGAGGTGTCAGCAAGAACTCAGTGTGGGGTTTCAAACCTACACATCCAGTGGAAAGGCCCAAGGAGCAGGCCTGGCCTGAGCCCTGTGCTGAGTCCCAGCTCATCCAGATGTGATCTAGGAGGACAGCCCTGCCTTAGGGCTCCCTTAAAGCTGTGTCAGCGCAGGAGCCACCAGTTAGTCCTCAGCCATCAGAGGAGTCAGAGGATGGACAGCTGTGCTGTAACCCATGGCCCAGCCATTGCTCCTGGGCACTGCCAGGTGGATAATGTGGGGCAGGAGGCCTGGGAGGGCCAGCAGCCACTGCCAAGAGCCACAGGAAGATGGTTTCGGCCTTGAATTTGCCTCCATCTATGACCCAAGCGAATTTATCTAGCAGAACCCGATTTGCATGTAGTGCCCTTAGTTGCCGGGGAGTCTGGGAAATGGGAAGTTTAGTTCGGCAGCTTCTCAGTTAGAGGGAGGAGAGAATGAGGAATGAGTAAGGCGTTCCAGGAAAGATTTTATTATTAGTGAACATGTAATATTACTGCGGTCTGGATCTTGTAATGTGCTGATCACAAAACGGAAAGCCAGCTTCCTATGTGGTGGCTGCCTGTCCTCTCAGTCCCCTTGCTGCTCCGCATGTCCTCCGGGCGCTACTGGCTGAGGAGGCCCCAGCTTTGGATGCAGCTCTCGTCCTTTCTATCGGTATGCAGAGCCGTTTGTGTCCAATGGCAGTTTTATGGCCCACTGACTACTGAGATATAGCTTTTTCCAACCATGGACCTCAATGTGTTTAAAACAGAGGCTTAATCTGGAAATATGCTAGAGGGGACTTGCAAATGTCATTTACAATCAGACCAGCTCTCGCCAGGTATCAAATAACAGTGAAATTAATACCTGGGCCTTGGATTTCAAGGTCAGTTTTGTTCTCCTTCACATATTATAGTGAATCAGTAGGTGAACCAAAGGTTGAAGTCCCAGTTGCTTTGGGGGGACATCAGGCCTTACGAATTTGCATTAGTGCTAAAAATAGCAGATGGACAGTATAATTAACATATGGGAAATTCTATTTCTTAATACAAAGCAAAGCCTAGAGTGAACCCTACGAAGGACCTTTGAATAAACACTGTGTTTTATCATAGCCAGCAATGCCAATAGTCTTACTTATTGACCATGAAGATCTTTTTATTTCTGCAAGTTTGTAAGCTTTTCCTAAATTTCCAACATGTATTTTATTACACGTGGATCTTTTCCCTCTTAACTCTTCCAATCATGTTCTATTTAATGGCACAAGAACTCATTTCTTCTCCAAGGTGTTCAGTTCCTAATGTCAAACAGCCATGTCATATTCTTACACTCTATCTGAAGTGTTTCCACACTTTAATTAATATAGAAATAGGTCCTAGCTCTTTAAGCACTTTTATAAAGACCATAACCCCAGGCAAAAGGGAACTTGTCCTATTTAAATGACTACCCTGTGCTGAAGTGCTTGAGAACACTCAGCCCTCGGAAGAGAACTGGAGGAGGGCTAAACAGTCATGTGGGAATTCTGTGACAGTAAAAGATGATTCAATATTTTATATACAGAAACTTGAAGTGTGCTTCAGTTTTTTATTTTAATTTTTCCTGTGAATCTTTCATCAATAAGATTGTCAAAATAATTTCCTTGGGAACTTAACTGTTAATCAGTGAAAAGAGAGGAGATACTTCAGGGGAGAATCGACAGCCTTGCACAGTTACACTGCAGACAAGTGCGTGTGACAGAGAGGACATCGTGCTCGGCTGTGCGATTCTGAAAACTGGCAGCTGCATGGTCTTCTTGCTGGGGATGTGTGCTGGGTCACATGGGCCTGAACATGCACACACGTGTGCTCTACCCAGAGAACTGCCAACCTCAGTCAGGTCAGTGTCTATACTTACCTTGTCATGTGTCACACGTGAATGAACATGAGAAGAAAGATCAGTATGAGTGAATGTGACTTTGTGTTTATGTGTCCGTATTAAAGAACATACAAGTGGGTAATTTGTATGTGAATAAAGACATATTCTTTCATACTCGTTTCTGAAATATTTGGTGACCAATATTGGTCGGCTGTGTCCTGCTTAGCTTCCTGCCACCTTGGCTGCTCACTTTCGCCAAGCTGTAACGTCAGTGATGTCACTCAAGTCTTCACTGCTTCAGAAACCCCAGACTGGATCCTGGCACCCAACCAGGAATCAGAAGGCAGCACCAAGGGCAGCCCCCCCCCCCAATCAAGAACAAAGGACAGAGCTAGAGAGGTATCAGATGCCTCAGCAGGAAATCCACAGGTGTGAGGTCGTTGTGGACTGTTGTGAGTTTTAATCCAGTATCTCGTAAGTTGATTTTAGCCTGTAGCAAGCAAAGCCTTCCCCTCTGTGCAGTCGACCCATAACTGCTCTTTCACTAGATTTGACACTTATGGAAATGCCTTGCTATTTCTAGTGTCTCCTCTTTATCTTGGGGTGAATAAGGAGAACATCAGAGTGCGGTGAGCAGAGTCTCAGCTCAGAGAAAAGGAGCTACTGATCTTGGACTTGGAGACAGAGCAGATGCAGTCAGGGGTGAGGAGAAGAGTCAGGGGACAGCGGCAGGCAGACGCTCTGGCAGAGTTCCCATGAAGACACCCTGTGAAGATCTGAGTCACTGGTATATTTAGCAGCACAACTGTTCGCAGCAGAAGCAGCGCATGGTTTCACGGATAACAGGAGATGCTGAGTTCCACAGATGTGTCAGCCAAAATGGAATAAAACCTGAAAAACAGTGTAAGGAGTTACTTAGCAGCTTTAAAATCTTAGAGACAACCTCCCTATGAGGGGTTCATGGACTTTAAAATGTGGCCAGCAACGTTTTGCCCCAAAATTTACACAAACAAGGGCAAGGGGATTGCATGGCAGAATGCATAGACTGTTTGGTTCTCATCTTGGTTCTACTTTCTGACAATCCATTCTGGAGACTGTGCAATGAAAGCCCGTCCTATCCTCAGGCTTCCGTGGACATCATTGCTGGCCTATCTCCTGGGTATGTCCATGGACTCCATTTCTGCCAGGTCTTATCACACAGGGCAGCAGAGGTGAGGCAGATGAGGAGCCATGTGACTGCTTGGGGACACATGGGGGAGACCTGCCACATTAGAAGTTGTCCTAACCAATAGCACACTATTCAACAAATTTGTCAAAGAGTCTCTATTTTTGGGAAAATACGCTTCCCTCCCCCAGCTCCGTGTGAACTTTCCTTCCTCCTGCTTCATCTCTGGGGCTGTACGATCCCCTACTCTCTGCTCTTACGTTCCTATTCAGAACCAGCTTGCTGTGACGGATTGCTTGCTAAAAACTCATCCTGCCTCACTGTGCCAACTTAGACTCTAATGCTACAGGGGCAGGTCTGCCCTTGTAGGCGGCTGGGTTTTTTTTTGAGTGCCCATCTGTGCACTGAATATGAGACTCAGTTTTCCCTGTTACTAACTGCATTTATCAGCAGGGTTCATGCAAAATAACAGAGGTCCCCACATATTTCAACAGTTGAGGGGAGCTTGTAGGGAGTTTGAGATCTGCACAGCTATTGGAAGGGCTCAGGGAAACGGCAGGGAAGTCACCACTAACCCATCGCTGAAGTGGGGGTACTTTGGGCTCATATGGAGGCAAATCTCAAGATTCTCTGGAAACTTCCACCAGGTGTCCCTATATTCTGTGTTAAAGCGAGAGGTCTGCAAAGGGCTGCCCAGAAGCTGCCTGGCTCTCACCTGCCCTCATTCACATGTCACATCCTTCTCTGGCATGATGGCCCTTCCTTGGTAGTACTGTCGGGCTCACCTTATAAAACTGCAATGGATACTCCACCCAGAACTTGTTTCAGATATTAAGACAGGACATCCATGTTTGTATTATGAAAGGATGAAGTGTTATCATTCACGCAGCAAGGCTTTCTTCTTTAGTGTCAAGGTTTGCAAAATCATAGAAAAGTAAAAAGAATGAAAATAATGTTCATTTTTGGGATTTCTTCTGCATCTGTCAAAACCTTAAATTTTAGCAGTTGGATGAAGCTTTTAGGTGACAGGATCTTAGATTCTCTTTAAGATTTTATTGAGGCATTGAGTACCTTATATTATTGGTAATGCTATAGGTATTATGTCATGAACCAGCACAACTCATAATTTTGCAGGTCTCGGGTGAGAACAGTGGAGGATTAGAAAATAAACACAGAAAGAAAAAGGATAGGATCAGGAGGGCCCATTGCCAAGCTGATGGCTTGCAAGAGTAAGTCTCCACTCCCAAAACACTTTATAGGGCAGAGCAAAGTCATTTGCAAATCAAAGAGAGCTCAGGTACAAAGTCACATTTCAGAGGCAAACCAAGAATTCTCCCCAGAACCCAAAAAACCCTCCACCATACATAACATCTTAACTTCACAAAACAAAGGGTAAAAGAAAACTGCCTCCAGTCTCTCCTAGGGATATGGTGGATAAGACTAGTAGAAATAGTCTGCATCACAGCTAACATGGAGGTGTGGGGAAGGGCATGTCAATTACCTTTATCAACGTAAACAATCAGTCAGAGGTGTCGGGGAAGAGCTTAGCCTTTAGCAACTTAAGCAAGCAAGTGAGGTGGGGAATGGGCAGCAAGGACCCTGTCAGCATACTGCCGGTCCCCCCCACCTCTGACCTTCAAAAATCTAAACCGCGAGGACTGTCAGCTTGCAGTTTCACACAGTATTACTTAGTTTTTTAGATACATTTATTTTTTAGAGCAGTTTCAGTGAGTATGTTTGTACTGTGGGTGTAAAGCCAGTAGCCACGGCCACCATCACAGCTGCCTGGCCAATGCAGGTTCGCATTGACTTGGACAGATGGTAATGAAACAACGGAGCCAAGAACTGGTGGGCCATTAGCATTAATCCTAGCTTGCACCTGGTGGGCAAGAAATACACACAGTGGGAAAACACTTCCCTTTCCATTCAGGGCTCCCAAAGCCACTGACTCATCCGAGTTTCCTAGAATCAAAGGTTTCTGCCTCACCAGCCTTATTCACCTCTGTTCTCCAACTCCTTCTCTCTACACAAACGCTGCACAAACTGGCTTCTCCTTCAGCACTCCGCCATCTTGGCTGCTTCTCCTCCACGTGACATTTCTCTGCTCTCCTCCAGCATAGGCTCCTCTGCCCCATTTTATAGTATAGAAATCAAAACTTTTAATCCAATATACAAACAAGGAAGTCTCTGATACAAAGTCACTTAGGGTAGTGTTGGGCAGATAAAATATATTATGCTCACTTTGTTAAAGATGGCACTGCCCACGTGGAAGCCCGTTGCCCAGGTGATGATATTAGTTGCCCTTCCTGCTCGGGATGGGCGTGATTATATTAATGTGTTGGGGGCGGGCTGTGGGCAGGCAGGGTCCTTGTATCCTAGAGCTTGGTTTTGGGACTAAGCCTTTCCCACCCTTTTTGATGTGGGGTGGTGCACTCTCATGAGGAATCCCATTATGCCTCAGATGGGTGACTTTGTATCAGAGACTTCCTTCTTTGTAAACTGGATTAAAAGTTTTGGTTTCTACACTATAAGTGGGGCAGATTGGGAGCTTGCTCTCTCTCAGTTCCTAAGATTAGCATTAGAGCAGAGAGCAAGGAGGAGAGCAGAGTAAGGCCACGTAGAGGAGAGGAGAGGCAGCCAAGATGGCGGAGTGCTGATAGAGAAGCCAGTTAGTGCAGAGTTTGTGTAGAGAGAAGGAGATGGGGAACAGAGGTGAATAAGACTGGTGAGGTAGACACCTTTTCTTTGATTCTAGGAAACTCGAATAAATCAGTAGCTTTGTGAGTGCTGAATGAGTGGGTTTTGGGGCCCAGTGTGTGTTTTTACTTGCCCACTGGGTGCAAGCTAGGATTAAAGCTAATGGCCCACCAGTTCGTGGCACTGTTGTTTCATTACCGTCTGTCCGAATCAATGCAAACCTGCATGGGCCAGGCGGCTGTGATGATGGTCGTGCCTACTGGCTTTACAGATGGGAAAGGCTTAGTCTTAAAACTAAGCTCTTAGGCTATAATGACCCTGCCTGCTTACAGCCTGTCTCCCACACCCAATGCAAACTATAAGCGAGCAAACATATATATCATATTTACAAACTTATTTGACCAATAGTGGGTCACAGTTCGCCATCGCCAGGGAGATGGAAGGAGCAGAGCTGAGTTCATTTCTACTGTTGGTTACTGGTCATGAGAACTTGCCGCCCTTGCTGGGGGCATGTTGGGCAGATAAAATGTATTATGCTCACTTTGTTAAAGATGCCGTCGCCCAGGTGATATTAATGTGTGTTGAGAATCCTTGTAGCCTGGGGCTTGGTTTTGGGATTAAGCCTTTCCTACCCTTTTTGATGTAGGGTGGTACAATCCAATCATGCCTCAGAGGTGACTTTGTATTAGAGACTTCCCTACTTTGTATATTGGATTAGAGGTTGTGAAGCTACAGTATAAAGTGGGTGCAAAACGGGAGTTTGTGCTCTTGGTTCCTGAGATTATCATTAGAAGAGAGAGCAGAGGAGAGCAGAGAAAGGCCACGTGGAGGAGGCCAGGAGAAGCAGCCAAGATGGTGGAGTGCTGAGTGAGATGCCAGTTTGTGTAGAGTTTGTATCTGGGATAAGGAAGGAGATGGGGAACAGAGGTGAATAAGTCTGGTGAGCTAGAAACCTTTGATTCTAGGAAACTCGGATAAGTCAGTAGCTTTGTGAGCACTGAATGTGAGTGGGTTTTGGAGCCCAGTGTGTGTTTTTACTTGCCCGCTGGGTGCAAGCTAGGATTAAAGACTATCGCCCATCAGTTTTTGGCTCCGCTGTTTCTTTACCGACTGTCCGAATCCAGTGGGAACCTGCATGGGCCTGGCTGCTCTGATGGTGGCCTTGGCCGTGGCTCCTGGCTTTACAGGGCGCCTCTCCCCCAGACTCTGCAGCCACGGTCTCTTCTCTCTGCTCAGGTCTCAGCTCAGAGTCACTCAGAGAGACCTTCCTTGACTCCACTCCTGTCATCCTTGCTTCAGTGGCTGCCTCCTCTCACCCTGTCTTACTGTCTTTGTTGCCCTGTGATGTGACCTTGTTTCAATATTTATTTGCTTTTAATGCTCTACCCCTCCCTGGGAGGGTGTGCCCCAGGCCAGCTGGGACCTAGCCTTGCTGTCCCCTGAGGGCGAATAAGTGCTTTGTTGATCTTTGCTGAATAAAGGAACAAATGAGTAATTGTAACTGACTTTCTCAGCTGTAATACAGGAGATTTATACTGTACTGTGGGCTTGAGGATGAGGTAAGTACTCTGTGAAGAGACTAGAAAGCAATGCAGGGTCATATGACCCAGCAATCCCTTTACTGGGTATATACCCCCAAAACTCAAAAACACTGGTACATACAGACACATGCAGCCTCATGTTCATCGCAGCATTATTCACAGTGGCCAAGACATGGAAACAACCAAAATGTCACTCGATAGAGGATTGGATAAAGAAGATGTGATACATATACACAATGGAATACTACTCAGCCATAAGAAATGATGACATAGTATCATTTACAACAACATGGATGGATCTTGAGAACATTATACCAAATGAAATAAGTAAATCAGAAGAAGCTAAGAACTGTATGATTTCACACATAGGTGGCATATAAAACCGAGACTCATGGATATAGATAAGAGTGCAGTGGTTACCAGGGGAAGGGGGATGTAGAAGAAGGGGAAGGGGACTTGAGTGAATGGGGAGGTGAGAAGGGGTGGGGGAAGGGTATAAAAAGGGACAAATATAAGGTGATGGAGGATGATTTGACTTTGGGTGATGAGTATACAACATAATCAACTGTCCAAATGATGTGGAGATGTTTACCTAAAATCTATGTACTCTTATTAATCAATGTAACCCTGTTAAATTTAATTTTCTAAAATAAAAAAAAGAAAGCAATGCAGATTATTATTATTACTATTATTGCACAAAGGTGTATGGGTTGCCATCTGCTTGAAAACAATGATCTTGAACTCTTTAGGTTTTTACTAGGTGAATATTAGTAAATCCTCTGCCTCCCCCCCCCATTAGAATAATTAGCACATTAAAAGAGTCATTTCTGAGCTCAGAAATTTGATCATTTGTTTTGGTTTATTCTCATCTCTCTAGGTCTTTAAACCAGATGAAACTTGACAAGGGGCAGCCCTTAAAAGAGTAAGTCATCATTTGTAGAACAAAGAAATAATAACACTAACACTGAGCGCTTCATCCTGAACCCTGTCATGGTATCTGTTTTAAAAACGAGGACATTTTATGTTCCCCTGAGGATTGGACTTTTGTTTTCATTTCCCCTGGGGTCTCAGTCTTTTAATTAACATTTGCCACTGCTTTGTGTGGGTTTATTTAAGGTCATTTATATTCTCTGTGGAATCAGAAGTCTGAAGTTTTTAGAACGTTAACTGTAGTACTGAGGAGCCCTCTCTGAGCCTGGGGTGTTTAAGGATGAAAACCACAGCTCTAGGCACTGTGCACATGAGTCCAAAGGAATGAGATGGCTTCTTGCTGTGGTCGGAGCTTATTTTAAAAGCCTGGATAGTTGGAATCTGCAGTCTGCTTTGCATTTTCAGTTAAACTTGTTTGGTTGTGGGATTATCCTATTTTGCCAAACAGAGCAACATTCAACAACAGGAAGACAGGGTGCTGACAAATACTTTATAGTTTGTGTTGTGTCATTTTAAGTAGTTCTCCATCCTGAGTCCTTCAGGATGGCCTCTGTCCTTCCTAGACAACTGGCCTCATTACCTGATGTTATGCAGGGCCCTGGGTGTCCCTGCTGCTCTGCTGGGGACGCTCCCTCCTGCTCTTGTTTGCAGAATCGTGGTCAGTTCCTGCAGGTGGTAGGGGATCAGTGTGTGTCTTCCTCCATGACAATACAGGCCCATGCTGCCTTGAGCAGGAGGGATGCAGTGTTCCCTCTAGGCCCTCAAGCTGAAATGTGGTGCCTTTCCTTGTGTCACGGAGATTTGGTTGAAATTTTTTTGTCAGAAACACTCATTGCGGTAGTCTAGGGAGCGGAGAGGAGCCATGTTTCAGAGGTGCGAGGCTGAGGACATTACTTCCTACTTACACAATTCAGAAGCTGGGCAGTTACATGGACTGTTTGTCCTCTGAGTCCTTCCTGACTTGCACACATTTAGGGTTAACTTGTCTCAAGGCTCTTTTGAGTGACAGGGTTGCAGATGTTCTCATGTTCGTTCTTGGCTCTTTTGCAAGCTCAGCAGCTGTGCGCTGGCCCGCTGAGCTGTTTGCCTATGGGCCAGGGGATGAGGAGAGGCAGCTCCCGCTGGGCCATCCTGGGGGAACGTGACACCTGCTGTTGCCTGGTGGCAGGAGCACACCCCCACACCATCCCCCTGACTCGGAGAGCCTGTCACCCTTCCCTGTCACTCCCTTCTCATGACCCCTCTGAGGTCCGGACGCGATCTCTGTCCAGACACGGACTTTGTAAGATGGATTGTTGGTCCCTGGCAGGTTGGGTTGCCATGCTGAGCTCCTCTGCATTAAAAGCCAAAGCAAACTTTATGAAACAGAGAGAAGAAACTGCTCCATGCTTTCCAGCTCAGGCCTGGTGAGTTTCAGGAGTGTCAGCAGCACAGTCTACCTCACAGAGATAAAAGCCTGTGTTTCCCCAAGGTTGTCTTTATCGAGGAAAATAGGAAAAGGTGTGGAGTGTGCTTGGTAGGAGAAGTGACCAGGGATGAAAGAGCAGTGTGTGAAGGTGCTCTTGTTGCTGACAGAAACACCGTGGGCTCCACTTGCAGATGGTGACGATGCCATGTGCAATGAATGATGGAGGTGGCACAGAGCACGTGGTGGCCATGGAGAACGCCAGGCACCTTCCAGTGATGAGCACAGATGGCACTGTGGTAGGAAGGCCGCCAGTACCCCGAGGTGCCGCCGCCGTCCTGTCACGATTATATCACTGTGGTGCCTGTGTCTTCTTAGTTTCGTGAGCACAGGGTGAGGAACATGGGTCTGAAGCTGACCATCTGCTGTCACACTGGCCACATCCCAGTGTGACCTTGTGTTCCATGCCCAAGCTTCCCCAGGTATCACTGGACAGGAAGAGAGCTCCTGCCTCCTAAAGCGAAATATGGGAGGAATTAGGGGTGGGTGTCCACCAGGGACAGTGCTGGTGCTGCGTGTGGACAATTTAACAAGTGATGCCACATGCTGTGTGCCAGCATGCATGCCTGACGACACCGGAGGGAGACCCTCTGTTCCTGAGGAATGTGCCTACAGTGACCTGACACTGAGCTGCTCACAGCAATGAGGGGCGTGATTTGTGTCTTCTGCTCATGCTGACTCAGTACCCGTCATGCTGGCCTGGTCTGGGGAGGAGAGACACAATCGTAAACATCGTCCTGGGGTCGTGAGGGCTGTGATAGGTGTGCAGGCATGTGGGAGGATGCAAGTAGGCCCACAAATGGGCCAGGTTCTGTGGTGAGACCATCTGTCGGGCAGACAGGAGAGGAGGGCCTTGGGCAGAGCACAGAACGGTAATGAGGTCACCTTGGAGCAATTGCTCCTGTCCTAGGACACTCCATACACAGGGAATGACACCACCCTTCCCCGTAAGGACGTGGCAGTAATCTGTCAACAACTCCTCGGGGTGGGGCTCCTCAGCGGGGTGACTGTCTCGGGGGTAGATTCCCATCAGTGTGGACTACTCGCTTCTCACGGGACGGTGCTCCCTCCTTATAGCACTCTGCATGATGGAGATGTATGCTGACGACGGGGCTACAGCTGAGGTAGCACAGGAGTTAGGTCCAGACTCCAGCCCGACTCTGTCATTGGCTGGCTGGCTGGCTTCTTACCAAGTCCACTACTTCCTTGTGCCTATTTATCCCTTTGGAGGGAGCACCTAATGGAGCTGTGGTCAGGACTGTATTTAAAAATGTGGAAAAGGTGCTCTGTGAGACGAGCACTCTGTGACGTATTATGAGTCATATTCCTGAAGAACGCATTATTCCAGTAATTGGCTAAAGGTTCTGTGAGAAAACGGTTAAGAAGGTATTTTTACTGACAGCTGGCAGCTCAGTCACAACAATGAATACGTGTTTACAACAACCTCCTGTGTGTGTCTGCTCACCGAGCTCTCTCTGTTTGGTCCTGATCAGGGTTGTCACCAGAGGGCAGCAGCATGCTCAGTATTAGGTAGGGAGTAAGGGGGAGGGCCAGGTGTCTGGGCTTCTAAGTCTCACTGCTCCTCAGAGGAGTCTGGCGGAGTCCTGACTCTGTAGACACTCTGGGCTGTGTTCTTGTGTGATGTCTTCCTTGCAAAGTGGGCCTCCCTCACTCTTCTCCAGCCTTGGAGTTCTTCAAGTGATTTTCCAAAATCATGAGGGAGTAGGGCAGGGAGAACAGGTACATGATGACAACATTTGAACAGAAGCCCATTCTTTCTCATTCCCATGTGCACAGAAGTGCCCAGGCCTCTCCACCCACATCCTCTGAGAAGTTCCCCAGCCCCAACTCCACTCACCGTCTCTTCGCCTTTGCTCCTTTCTGTGCTGTTTTGCAGACACAGCCAGGAAGAGCTGATCTCAGGACAGAAGGGTAGGAGCAAGAGAGATCCAATGGGCTGTCCTTGAAGATGCGGGGAAAACCTGGAAACACTCATGCAGGAGCTTTCTTCTTGTCAAGAATGAGTGTTAGTTTCTGTGAGCCGTTGTGACATGGCCTGGACTTGATTTTAATGGAATAGCTGAAATCACATAATAATGTGAGCTTTCAGCCCATCCTACAGTGGGTCACAGAACACAAGTATCATGTTCTGCGGTGTGAGTTCCCTAAACCTGCATTTTCTTTTTTAATAAATTTTTATTAATGTTAATGGGGTGACATTAATAAATCAGGGTACATATATTCAAAGAAAACATGTCCAGGTTATCTTGTCATTCAATTATGATGCATACCCATCGCCCAGAGTCAGATTGTCCTCCATCACCCTCTTTCTAGTTTTCTTTGTGCCCCTCCCCCTCCCCCTCTCCCTCCTTCCCTCCCGCGTCCTCCCTTCTCCCACCCCTGGTAACCACCACACTCTTGACAATGTCTCTTAGTCTCGTTTTTATGTCCCACCAATGTATGGAATCATGTAGTTATTGTTTTTTTCTGATTTACTTATTTCACTCCGTATAATGTTATCAAGTTCCCAACATTTTGTTGTAAATGATCTGATGTCATCATTTCTTATGGCTGAGTAGTATTCCATAGTGTATATGTGCCACATCTTCTTTATCCAGTCTTCTATTGAAGGGCTTTTTGGTTGTTTCCATGTCTTGGCCACTGTAAACAATGCTGCAATGAACATGGGGCTACATGTGTCTTTATGTATCAATATTTCTGAGTTTTGGGGGTATATACCCAGTAGAGGGATTGCTGGGTCATAAGGTAGTTCTATTTTCAGTTTTTTGAGGAACCACCATATTTTCTTCCATAATGGTTGTACAAACTTTACAGTCCCACCTACAGTGAATGAGAGTTCCTTTTTCTGCACAGCCTCTCCAACATTTGCTATTACCTGTCTTGTTAATAATAGCTAATCTAACAGGTATGAGGTGGTATCTCATTGTAGTTTTGATTTGCATTTCTCTAATAACTAATGAAGATGAGCATCTTTTCATATATCTGTTGGCCATTTGTATTTCTTCCTGGGAGAAGTGTCTGTTCATGTCCTCTTCCCATTTTTTTATTGGATTGTTTGTTGTTGAGTTTTATGAGTTCTTTGTTTAAAAATAACAGTTCCCATTTAGTTGGCTGTCTGTTTATTTTGTTGTCAGTTTCTCTTGCTGAGCAAAAACTTTTTATTCTGATGTAGTCCCATTCATTTATCTTTGCCTTCACTTCTCTTGCCTTTGGAGTCAAATTCATAAAATGTTCTTTAAAACCCAGGTCCATGAGTTTAGTACCTATGTCTTCTTCTATGTACTTAATTGTTTCAGGTCTTATATTTAGGTCTTTGATCCATTTTGAATTAATTTTAGTACACGGGGACAAGCTGTAGTCAAGTTTCATTCTTTTGCATGTGGCTTTCCAGTTTTCCCAGCACCATTTGTTGAAGAAGCTTTCTTTTCTCCATTGTGTGTTGTTGGCCCCTTTATCAAAAATTATTTGACCATATATATGTGGTTTTATTTCTGGGCTTTCTATTCTGTTCCATTGGTTTGTCTATTTTTCTGCCAGTACCATGCTGTTTTGATTGTCGTGGCCCTATAATATAGTTTGAAGTCAGGTATTGTAATGCCCCCAGCTTCATTCTTTTTCCTTAGAATTTCTTTGGCTATTCAGGGTTTTTTATACTTCCATATAAATCTGATGATTTTTTGTTCCATTTCTTTAAAAAATATCATAGGAATTTTGATGGGAATTGATTAAATTTATAAATTGCTTTGGGTAATATGGCCATTTTGATTATATTTATTCTTCCTATCCAAGAACAAGGAATATTTTTCCATCTCATTGTGTCTTTTTCGATTTCTCTTAACAATGCTTTGTAGTTTTCATTATATAGGTCCTTTACATTCTTTGTTATGTTTATTCCTAGGTATTTTATTTTTTTTGTTGCAATCATGAAGGGGATTATTTTTTGAGTTCGTTTTCTAATTTTTCATTGTTGACATATAGAAAGGCTAGGACTTTTGTATGTTAATTTTGTATCCTGCGACTGTACTGTATTGGTTTATTGTTTCTAGTAATCTTTTTGTGGAGTCCTTCGGGTTTTTGATGTATAGGATCATATCATCTGCAAAAAGTGATAACTTTACTTCTTCTTTTCTGATATGGATGCCTTTTATTTCTTTCTCTTGTCTGATTGCTCTGGCCAGAACTTCTAGCACCACATTAAATAAGAGTGGAGAGAGTGGACAACCCTGTTTTGCTCCTGATTTAAGGTGGAAAGTCCTCAGTTTTATGCCATTTAATATGATGTTGGCTGATGGTTTATCATATATGGCCTTTATCATGTTGAGATATTTTCCTTCTATACCCATTTTGTTGAGAGTCTTAAACATAAAGTTGTGTTGTATTTTATCAAAAGCCTTTTCTGCATATATTGATAAGATCATGTGGTTTTTGTTCTTTGTTTTGTTGATATGGTGTATTACGTTAACCATTTTACGTATGTTGAACCATCCTTGAGATTCTGGGATGAATCCCACTTGATCATGATGTATTATTTTTTTTAATATGTTGTTGTATTCGATTTGCCAGTATTTTGTTTAGTATTTTAGTATCTGTATTCATTAGAGATATTGGTCTGTAGTTTTTTTGTGTGCCGTCCTTGCCAAGTTTTGGTATGAGTGTTATGTTGGCCTCATAAAATGTGTTTGGAAGTATTGCTTCTTCTTCAATTTTTTGAAAGACTTTGAGTAGAATAGGAACCAAGTCTTCTTTGAATGTTTGATAGAATTCACTAGTTTAACCGTCTGGGCCTGGACTTTGATTTTTAGGGAGGTTTTTAATAGTTTTTTCTATTTCCTCCCTGCTGATTGGTCTGTTTAGGCTTTCTGCTTCTTCATGACTTAGTCTAGGAAGGTTGTATTGTTCTAGGAATTTATCCATTTCTTCTATATTGTTGAATTTGGTGGCATATAGTTTTTCATAGTATTCTACAATAATTCTTTGTATATCTATGATGTCTGTGGTGATTTCTCCTCTTTCATTTTGGATTTTATTTATATGAGTCCTTTCTCTTTTTTCCTTGGTGAATCTTGAGAAGGGTTTGTCAATTTTGTTGATCTTTTCAAAGAATCAGCTCCTTGTTTTATTAATTTTTTCTATAGTTTTTCTGTTCTCTATGTCATTTATTTCTACTCTGATTTTTATTATCTCCTTTCTTTGGCTGGTTTTGGGTTGTCTTTGTTCTTCTTTTTCCAATTCCTTAAGGTGTGAAGTTAAGTGGTTCACTTGGGCTCTCTCTTGTTTGTTCATATAGGCCTGAAGTGATATGAACTTTCCTCTTATTACTGCTTTTACTGCATCCCAGAGATTCTGCTCTGTCATATTGTCATTTTCATTTCTCTGTATATATCTTTTGATCTCTGCGCTTATTTCTTCTTTGACCCATTTTTTAAAAGTACGTTGTTCAGTTTCCACATTTTTGTGGGGTTTTTTCCCACTATTTTGCAGTTGAATTCTAGTTTCAAGGCTTTATGATCAGAAAATATGCTTGGTACAATTTCAATTTTCTGAATTTGCTGATGTTATCTTTGTGGCCCAACATATGGTCAATTTTTGAGAATGTTCCATGTACACTAGAAAAAATGTATATTCTGGGCTGAAGTGTCCTGTATATGTCTATCATATCCAGGTGCTCTAGTGTTTCATTTAAGGGCAATATGTCTTTATTGATTCTCTTTGGATGACCAATCTAGAGCCATCAGCAGTGTATTGAGGTCTCCAAGTATGATTGTATTTTTGTCAGTTTTTGTTTTTAGGTCAATAAGTAGCTGTCTTATATATTTTGGTGCTCCTTTGGTGCATATATATTAAGGATTGTTATGTCTTCTTGATTCAACTTCCCCTTAATCATTATGAAATGACCATTTTTGTCTCTGAGTACTGAGTACTTTTTCTGTCTTATAGTCAGCATTATTAGATATGAGTATTGCTACACCTGCTTTTTTTTTTGGATGTTATTTGCTTGGAGTATTGTTTTCCAGCCTTTCACTTTGAATTTGTTTTTATCCTTGTTGCTTAGATGTGTTTCTTGTAGGCAGCATATAGTTGGATTTTCTTTTTTAATCCATTCTGCTACTCTGTGTCTTTTTATTGGTAAGTTTAATCCATTTACATTTAGTGTAATTATTGACACTTGTAGGTTCCCTATTGCCATTTTGTAAATTGCTTCCTGTTAGTTTTGTATCTTGTTTGAATCTTCTCTTTTGTTTTTCTATCATTTGTTTTTGTTTGTTTGTATTCCATACTTCTTTCTTCTGTTGCTACCTTTTTAAAAGTCATGTGCTTCTGTGGTGGTTTTTTCAAATGTGGTTACCATTAAGTATTGGAAAGGGTACCTACCATATTCATTGTAGTACCCTATCTTATGAGTGTTTCTGTGCTTCATCGTCCTTCGCTACTGTTAATCTCCGTCCTCTCCCCCCCTTTTTTTTCTTTTGTTGTCACAGTTTAAATTTAGTTTTATTGTGTTCTTGGTGGAGCTGTTACTTGTGGTTATGTTTTCTTTTGTTCTTTGAATCTGGTTGGAAAATCCCCTTTAGTATTTCCTGGAGTGGGGGCTTTCTGATGATAAATTCTCTCATCTTTTCTGTATTTGTGAATATTTTTATATCTTCTTCATACTTGAAGGATAGCTTTTATGGGTATAGTATTCTTGGCTGAAAGTTCCTCTCTTTCCGGGCTTTAAATATTGGGGTCCACTCTCTTCTAGCTTGTAGAGTTTCTGCTGAGAAATCTGATGATAATCTAATAGGCCTTCCTTTATATGTTGTATTCTTCTTTTCCCTGGCTGCCTTGAGAATTTTTTCTTTGCTGTTGGTTTGTGTCAATTTCATTATGATATGCCTTGGAGTGGGTTTGTTGGGGTTAAGAAAACTTGGAGTTCTGTTTGCTTCTTGAACTTGAGGCTTTAGTTCTTTCCACAGGCTTGGGAAGTTCTCATCAATTATTTGTTTAAGTATGTTCTCCATTCCATTTTCTCTCTCTTCTCCCTCTGATATACCTATTATTCTTATGTTATTCTTTTTGATGTAGTCAGACAATTCCTGTAGGGCTTTCTCATTTTTTTTTTTTTTTGATTTTTGAGTCTCTTTCTTCTCTCTGTTTTGCCTCAAGTTGCTTGTCTTCTATTTCACTAATCCTACTGTCTATTTGGCCTGTTCTATTAGCTAAGCTTGTTACCTCGTTTTTTAGCTCATGAATTGAGTTTTTCATTTTTTTTTGATTTGTTTTTATAGTTTCAATTTTCTTGGTAATATATTCTTTGTGTTTGTTGAGTTGTTTTCTGAGCTCCCTAAATTGCCTTTCTGTGTTTTCTTGTATATCTCTGAGTATTTTTAGTATTTCTATTTTAAATTCTCTGTCATTTAGCTCCAAGGTTTCCAATATATTAAATTTTTTCTCCATAGATTTTTCCACATCTATCTGTGTTACTTCTCTATCTTTTGTATCCATGATATTCGATTTTCTTTTTCTTAATGGTATCTGAGAGTGGTCTTGTTGATAGCACTAATGAGAATTAATAAAGAATAAAAAGTAAAAAAAAAGTAAAAAAAATGGAAAAAAATTTGGCAAAAAGGAAAAAAAACACAAAAAACCAATAATAATTTATTATTTCCCGTTTTCTTTCTTCTCTTCCCCTCCTCTCTCCTCCTCCTTAGGAAAATATAGTGAATTATATTATGCTAAATGGAACAAAAACTGCTTATAACAGAGGGCCTGAGTTGGGGGGAAGTGTTCAAGGGGCAAAAAAGGAAGTAGGGACCTACAAAATGCAAAAAATGAAAAAATCTTGGTCAAGTAAAAATGATTTGCTTGTAAGTGATGGTCGACTAAGAAATATAATGAGAGGGATAAGAGGGAAACAGAAAAAAGGAGAAAAAAAGTATTGTATTAAGTGGAGCAAAGACTAAATAGAATGGAGATCCTGGGTTGGGAGGAATGCTAATGAGTTAAAAAGCGAAGTAAAAAGCACCCAAAATGCCACAAAAAAACCCTTGAGTCTCAAATTAAATAATTTGTTCGTGATTGAGGATTGAAAAGAGGAAAAGTAAAAGGAGAAAAGAAGAAACTGATAGAAAGGGAGAAATAAGAAAAAGGGAGAAAAAAAGGAAGAAAAAAAAGGAAAAGAAAAAAAAACAAAAAGAGAGAGAAAGAAAGAGGTAAGGGTTTTGGAGTGTAACCCTCATGGAGAGTAAGGAAGAAGAAAAAAAAATGTAACACTTATGGGTAGTATAGTTCAAGAAAAGGGAAGAATAAGATGGGCAGAGAATAAAAGGACCAAGGTGGAGGAAATAGAAATTATAATAATAAAGGCAAGAAGATAAAAGTAAGAAAAAAAAATAGTGGAACAAGTTATAAAGTCTGTGGATTTTTCTAGATTTTGAGAGGTTAACTTATTCCTTTTTCTTTCCTCTCCCTCTTCCTGGTTGATGACTCTGTACCCCAGGCTCTGCCCCTGTGTCATGCTTAGGTAAGGATTTGCAGTTGATGAGGTTCTACGGCAATGTCATATAGTTGGCTTCAGTCTTGTTGGTAGTCAAGGCTTGTTAGCATTTGCGGGCCCCAACAATGAGAGAGACTGTTTTCTGAAGCTTCTCCCCTAGTCTCCTGTAAAGCCAGTAGCCAGGGCCGCCAACACAGCAGCCCGGCTCATGCAGGTTCGCACTGGATTCGGACAGTCAGTAAAGAAACAACGGAGCCAAAAACTGATGGGCCATTTTCTTTAATGCTAGCTTGCACCTGAAGGGCAAGTAAAAACACACACTGGGCTCCAAAACCCACTCACATTCAGTGCTCACAAAGCTACTGACTTATCCGAGTTTCCTAAAATCAAAGGTTTCTAGCTCACCAGCCTTATTCTCCTCAGTTCCCCATCTCCTTCTTTATTCCAGATACAAACTCTGCACAAACCGGCTTCTCACTCAGCACTCCGCCATCTTGGCTGCTTCTCCTGGCCTCCTCCACGTGGCCTCTCTCTGCTCTCTCCTCCAATGCCAATAATCTCAGGAACTGAGAGAGCAAGCTCCCATTCTGTCCTCATTTTATAGTGTAGAAATCAAAACCTTTAATCCAATCTACAAAATAGGGAAGTCTCTTATACAAAGTCACTTATCTGGGGCATGATTGGATTGTACCGCCCCACAGCAAAAAGTTAAAGCAGCCCTATCACCTTCAGTGTGTGTGGAACTCCCGGATGCTCCAAGGATAGATTTTTCTGTCTCTAGTTGATGAATTTGTTGAAATTTTGGGGAGATCTGTTGGACGCGCTGCTCATGGTGCCATTTCTGTGACATCACCGTGAACCTGCATTTTCTAAACTCTGCTCATCCTCTGGCCTGACTGTAGCAACTGATGTCTAACTGAGAGCACTGAAACACAGGTGCATGAAGCTGACCACCTATACGCAGAGGTTCTTTTCACTCTGATTGCCAAGTTGACACAGAAGATGATTTTTTGGAAAATCCCCAAATAGCACAGGCACTGAGTCTGGGAAAATGGTCAGTGTTGTCCTTTCCATATTACTGATTATGTCTGTGAAAGTCAAATGTTCAAACAATACAAAATGGTGCTAGGAATAATTGTCCTCTCAATTATTTCCCAACTGACCCATTTTGTATTTCTGGTGAAGCTATAAGCATTAAGAAACTGTCGCATGTGTTTTGGGGACACCAATGGTCATAACACTAATATACATCCAAACAGACTATGTTATCATTTCTCTCAGTGTAAGAATTTGACTTCATCTCGTTCTGTTCCATTTTGAATGTTAGTACTTCCTCTGTTTTAGACACTTGATATACTAGTTGATATAAGTACAGGGATGAAAAAATTGTCCCCTGCCCTTGATAATGTCAGA
Organism: Saccopteryx bilineata; assembly: GCF_036850765.1. Lineage (NCBI taxonomy): Eukaryota > Metazoa > Chordata > Mammalia > Chiroptera > Emballonuridae > Saccopteryx > Saccopteryx bilineata. The sequence goes on along the minus strand of NC_089492.1, from coordinate 82,257,790 downwards.
CCACCCTGGGACAAGCAGGCAGCATGCACAGTGGGCTACAATTTAATGTGGCTGGTCTTACTGGGTGTAGGAGCCATGGGGCCCTGATTCATGGGGGTGGACGAAGGCCTTGAGAAGAGTATCTGAAAAAGTTTACAAATCCAGGCTTCAGTAACTGTAATCTTATTACGCATGGACTTGTTAGTGTTAGGTTTTCGATTAGAGTGTTTGGTGGAATCTGGAAACTCGAATCACATTTGACAGTCAGGATATTTGTTATGTGAGATGATTATTGTGTTGTTTTAGGGAGAGCAGCACACCTTCCCTCGTGGGGACAGAAGAGGCAGAGCAGAAACTGTGAACATGAGTTTCCATTACTCAGCACATGGGTCTCGGGAGGATGGGCTACCACAGGCCTTCTGACATTTGTGAGGAAATAGTCTCCCACATGCTTGTCCACGCCCTGATTTCTTAGCATTTGCTTTCTGAAAATATTAGCTCATAAAACACAGCAATATACTTTGTTATGTTTTTCAAATTCAAGTGTCTGCCAACAGAGGAACTCGATGGAAAGCCAACAATAACATTACCAAGCACAAGACATCTGATATTTTGGAAATCAATTTAGATACACACCATGGGATAAAAATTCTATTTAACTCAAAGAGAATCTATTCCATATAAATGATTCTGTGAACAATTAAATTTCTTTGACGAAATGCTTTAAAAGTTTTCCCTGATGTATGGATATACGGAGCAGGCGAACAAAATTTCCACATCATCTTAAAATTTTTTGACTTATCTGCTTACATTAAAGTCTGTACTCAGATTTTAAAAATGTGTACCTTGATATGGTCAGCACAAAGTGGAGATCCCTGTTTCAGTTTTTAGTTCAAGGCTCGTGGAGGTTAGTTTTCCAATTTTAGGGCAGCTGTAGCCAAAGTACTGGATTGAGTGAATTTTGACAGTGATTTGAGCAATTCAGACTCAGAGAGGATATAGGTGGTTTGTATGTGACAGTGAACAGAACCCTCAGAAGAATGTACGTGGATACTTTTGAGAAAGACAATATCAGACTTGAAAAAAAGTTCGTAATTCTCAACTTTGTTTCAAAAGAAGGATTTAAAGGAAAACTCTGGGCTGACTGCCAGCGAGTCTGGTTCCCATGGCACGTTTTTCAGGGCCCCCTCTGTGTCTGCATGCCTCTTTGGACAAACCATCCACAAGAGGAAGATAGTTATAGCCTAAAATATACAAAGTCATTTGCAAGGATCTTGTTGAAATGCTGCTATTATAAAAATAAAAGGCATGGGGAAATCTTTCAAAGAATAAAGTGTTTATACTCTATAACCTTTTGACAGGAAGAGTGACTGGTTCAGACAATGAAATTATATTTTCAGCAGGGGTCGTGGTCATCTAAGCATAGGAATCTTAGTGGTAGGTCACATTTTCATGACATTGGCTCTGCTTTTTGCTACATTTATGAGCTCAACAGGGAAAAGGTGAAATCAAACATCATTAGACATGGAAAATAAAAGGAATGCATAATTGATATGGAAAATGAGGACATTTCATTGTGGCTCCAGCATTTGGGTTGAAGAGCTGAGATAAACATGATCGTGATGTTAATAGCAGGAGGAGGGAAGAGGAGGGGGAGAGCCAGGTGTCCTGGGGGGATACAATTTTCCAAACTAAAAATCCGAGTGTGTTTAAAGGTTCAGTGTTAACTGATGATCTTAGATTCTTTTTATTTTTATTTTTTTTGCTCAATTCACCCCCCACCCCCAGCTGTCAGCCTGCTCTCCATGTCTGAGTGTGTCTCTATTTTGCTTGTTGGTTCATTTTGTTCATTAGATTCCACATATGGGTAAAATCGTATGGTACTTGTCTTTCTCTGACTGGATTATTTCACTAGCATAATGCTTTTCAGGTTTATCCATATTGTTGCAAAGGATAAGATTTCCATTTTGATGGCCACGCAGTATTCCATTGTGTAAATGTACCACAGCTTTTTTATCCACTCCTCTACTGACGGACACTTGGGCTGCTTCCAAATCTTGGCTATTGTAAATAATGCTTCACTGAACATAGGGGTGCATATATTGTTTAGAATTAGTGATTTGAGTTTCTATGGATAAATTCCCAAAAGTGGAATCACTGGATTCCACTAACTAATCACGTAGTTAGTTCCATTTTTAATTTTTTGAGGGAACTCCATACTGCTTTCCACAGTTGCTGCACCAGTCTGCATTCCCACCAGCAGTGCATGAGGCTTTCTTTTCTCAACATCCGTGCCAGCACTTGTTTGTGGCTTTATTGATGATAGCCATTCTGACAAGTGTGAGGTGGTATCTCACTGTGGTTTTTAATTTGCATTTCTCTGATGATTAGTGATGTTGAGCATCTGTTCATATGTCTATTGGCCATCTGTATATCCTCTTTGGATCAGTGTCTATTCAGGTCTGTTGCCCATTTTTAAATTGGATTGTTTTTCTGCTGTTGAATTTTATACATTCTTTATAAATTTTAGATATTAACCCCTTATCAGATCTAGCATTGATGAATATTTCTCCCATTTAGTGGGTTGTTTTTTCATTTTGTTGATGGTTTCCTTTGCTGTGCAAAAAGTTTTTAGTTTGATGTAGTCCCTTTTATTTATTTTTTCTTTTGTTTTCCTTGCCTGACATGATATATTAGAAAAAAATACTGCTATGAGCAATGTCTGAGATTTTACTGCCTATGTTTTCTTCTAGAATTTTTATGGTTTCAAGTTTAACATTTACGTCTTTAATCTATTTTGAGTTTATTCTAGTGTATAGTTTAAGAAGGTGGTCTAGTTTTATTTTTTTTGTTTGTATCTGTCCATTTTTTTCTAACATGATTTGTTGAATAGACTACTTGACCCATTGTATGTTTGTTTCTCCTTTGTCAAATATTAATTGATAATAAGGGCATGGGTTTATTCCTGGGCTCTCTGTTTTGTTCCATTCATCTACATGTCTGTTTCCATGCTAGTACCATTCTGTTTTTATAACTATGGCCTTGTAGTATAGTGTGATATCAGGTAGTGTAATTTCTCCAACTTTGTTCTTCTTTTTCAAGATTGCTGTGGCTATTCAGGGTCTTTTGTGATGCCCTATAAATTTTTGGAATATTTGTTCTAGTTCTACGAAATACTCCATTAGTATCTTGCTAAGAATTGTGTTGAATCTACAGATTGCTTTGGGTGGTATGGATGTTTTAAGATAGTAATTCTTCCTATTCATGAACACGGTATATGCTTCCACTTATTTGTGTCTTCTTCAGTTTCTTTCTTCAGTATATTATAGTTTTCTGAGTACATGTCTTTTACATATTTGGTTAAATTTATTCCTGGGTGTTTTATTATTTTTGAAGCAACTGTAAACAGTATTGTTTCCTTACTTTCCCTTTATGATAGTCCATCATTGGTATATAAAAATGCAACTGATGTCTGAATATTTATTTTATATCCTGATACTTTACCGAATTCATTTATCAGTTCTAGTAGTTTTTGTTTTTTTTTTGGTGGAATTAGGGTTCTCTAAATATGGTATCATGTGTTCTGTAAATAATGACAGCTATAGTTCCTTCTTTTCAATTTGGATGCCTTTTGTTTCTTCTTCTTGTCTTATTACAGTGGTTAGAACTTCCGGTACTATATTGAATAAGAGTGGTGATAACAGACATCCCTGTCTTGTTCATGATCTTAAGGGAAACATATTTTTTGCCTATTGAGTATGATGTTGGCTGTATGTTTGTCATATATGGCCTTTATTACATTGAGGTATGTTCTCTTTATTCCCATTTTGCTAAGAGTTTTATCATAAATGGGTGCTGGATTTTATTAAATGCTTTTTCTGCATCTATTAGTATGAATATCTGATTTTTATCCTTCATTTTGTTTATATGATGTATCATGTTTTTTGATTTGCAGATATTGTACCAATCTTAGATCCCTAAAATAAATCCCATTTGATTATGGTGTGTAAATTCAGTTTGCTGATATTATGTTGAGGATTTTAGCATCTGTATTCATCAGGGATATTGGCCTATAATGATAAAAAAATGCAAAGAACTTTAGTGTGAATATTTACTCATACGTTAATGTTAGGAGAGAGATAATTTATTCCTGTTTGTATTGATTAGCATTACATTTAATTCCACATTTAAAAAAATCCTGTTTGCAGTGATTTAGGGGACTAGCAGTGGTATTATTCTGATGAGGCCGTAGGTCTGGAGGCAGGCAGTCCAGATGCATCGACATTCTGGGTTCTGTTTGCTTTCACTCTACTGTCCTTAGCATGTGACTTTGGTCCTTACATTCAAAAGATGGCCATTCTACTTCTAGGCCTTGCATCCAAGTTCCAGGGAAGATGACAAAGAGGAGAATGAAAGACAAAAAGGAGTTTCCAACACTTTGACCCAAAAAGAAGTTTTTATAAAACTCACTCAGTTGATTTCTGCTTAGAGTTCATTGGTCAGAACTGAGTCAGCAGGTCGCTTCTGCCGCATGGGAGGCAAGGGTGCAGGCATCTCTGACCAGCACATACATCCCACATAAAACCAGTGTTAGAAAGAAGGAGTAGTGGATGGTACACACTACATCCACTGCTTCCTGGTGTAGGCAGGGAAAGGCCCAGAAGGAGCTAGCACGTGGACAGAAAAAATGGGGTGTAATATTAGGGAAGATTAAAGGAAGAGCTAAGTTAATACCATAGAGAAGTGTTAGCTGATGATACCATTGTTTTTTGTGTTTTGGGGTCAAAGCAAAGGTGGGACCTGAGCTACTGCTTATAGACATGGTAACCACATGATACAGTGTTTTATTTATTCAGTCCATATCTTATCTCATGTGGATGGGCAGGCTCTGTTTTTAATAAAATGGAGCAGAGATGCAGAGACCCATTATTCTGACAGGAATCATAGTTGACCTTGAGCATGCTGGAAAATAATTTCTATGTTTTTTGAACATGAGTTTTTCCCCACAGGAACCATCCATGTTTTCATGTGTGGTGTGGGATTTGCCAGTGATGTGCCATGTGATTTTATTTCTGTTTTGATTCATCATGGTCCAAGTGCAACCCAAACCAGCAAGAACGTTCAAAAGAAAGGCCATGAAACACAGGCCCTGCACTCTCACTTGTCGTCAGAAGTTTGTGAAACCATTGGCTTTCTGCAGAATTTTCAGAAACCGCGGTTTCTCAGGCATTGAATATAGAGAATCTCTGTTGGCCTTTAAATATGATAAGAAATCAAATGGTAACGGAATTGTTGTTTATAAATAGTATCTTATATTTCATTGAGTCCGTTAATCCCAAACCAAGCACACATTTTATGTAACACTGGAAGGAAAGGCTATGAGTTTCCAGTGACACTCTGGTAATATAATACTTCAAGGGTGAATTTGGAAAGATCAATGGTTCTTACAAAAGCCTCCTGGGCACTGGTATCAGTGTGATGCACCATTCAGCTAATGGATTCCTTCTGATGCCCTAAACTCTGGTTTGTACTAGCTGTGATCTTTCATTGGAATCTAAACCTACCTTTTCTCTCTTTCAACAACAGTTTGAGTGAATGACTTCCCTTATCTTTTCATGTAGCTCCACCAGGACTGGTCAGGCCCAGATCTGCAGCTTTGATCTCGCCCCTTTCCCCTCACTGTTCGGCATGACTCCTGTGCTCTGATCGGCAGTTACGATCACGCTAGCGAAAGGGTTTTGCAATTTGTTACACAATTAATTAAAGTGAAAAGAAATAAATCGTTAGAGCTTGTATTAAGTAGTTTTGTGAACCACTTATTTGAAAACGTTAGTAAAATGTTCCTTTTAAATGTTGGCCTAGTCGTCACAGCTGAGAACTCACCAAATCCTTAAAAGCTCATAAATGAATGTCTCACTTGAAGTCAAAACAGAGAAGCGTATTTTAGAATTGTTTTTGAAAAACTGATTGCAGTTGTGAACTCTCTGATGAAAAGCTAATTGTTCCTTGAACTGTTTGCAATGATGTTAATAAGAATGGGCTCGCATCTAAAATACTCTTGTTGTGCTGATATGTGGGAAGTGAATATTTAAGAACCAGATCTTATTACTTAGAAAGTTTATATCATTTATATATTCTAGCAGAGAATCAAATGTCCCCACCTAACAAGTATGCTCTTTTCTTTCCCTTAAAAATAATTTGGCTTAGGCCCTGGCCAGGTTGTTCAGTGGATAGAGTTGCGGCCTGCATGTAGACGTCCCAGGTTCGATCCCCGGTCAGGGCACACTAGAGAAGTGACCATGTGCTTCTCCCCCCTTCCCCCTTCCCCCTTTTCTCCCTCTTCCCCTCTTGCAGCCAGTGACTTGATTGGTTTGAGCATGCCCTGGGCACTGAGGATAGCTGGGTTGATTTGAGCATGGTCTTAGATGTGGGTGGTCAGGTAGATCCCAGCCAGGGGGCGTGTGGGAGTCTATCTCACTATCTCCCCTCCTCCCACTTAAAAAAGTTATTTGGCTTAGCTAAATAAATAGAATAAAAAAAGACTGTATATTTTTTGAGAATTATGCAGTGCTATTGAATAAAAATCCAACATAAGCCTCTATAAATAATAAAATTTGAAAGTAATGAGGGAAGTCAATAAAATAGCAAACAGGAAAGACAGAAATGTGTAAAGTGAAGGACTTAGAATCCAATTGCAGCGGACAAGAGGAGTCACACGCATAGTTATTACGAAAACATTTGTTTCTAAATCCTGTGGAATCAGAGAAACTTTATGTATAAGCACACCTAGTAAATACTTTCAGTTCCTCATTCTAAATCCCCATTGATTTGAAGGTGCCTGAAACAAGTTTGTTCCTGTGAATTCACTGTGTGTTCTGTGTACGCTTTATTTCTCATGCATTGTAGGCATTCAATACACATCTACTGATGAAGAAAATAAAATTGTTCATGTTAAAAATATAAACAACAACATATTTTATTGATATTTAAGAAGTGCTTGTTAGGATAATTGCTTCTAGTGTCCCATGAAAGATAGCTTTTTGAAAATGAGGCTCTGGGCCCTCACTGCTCTGATAGCTCTTAGCCAAACATGTAAGTTAAAAAGCTAAAGTGTGTTGTCCTATCTTATGTAACAAATGACTTGACTTTTCCCTTACAGGTCTCATATTAATACCCAGTAAAAGCCCTTTAACTTTTAGGCAATGTGTCTTGAAGCATTGTCTTGGACTGCATGCATCAGCATTATCTGAGAGCTTATTAGAGGGGCGACATAACTCAGGCTCTGGCCCGCAGCCGGCCTGGCCCGTCCACAGGCACTTGGAAGAGTCTGAAGCCCAAAGTGGGAGAAACCCTGCTTCTGACTGCCAGGAAAATGCCCCGGTGCTGACTGTGCTGGAGGCCTGTGGGAGCTGCCTACTGTGCAGATCACCTGACTGCACCTTGGGGACCCCAGAGTCCAGGACCCCATTATATATGAGGGGGTCCCATGTGCTGCACATCACCTGCTGAAAGGCAGGCCCCTGTGCCCCGTCGGGCCTCTTCACCAGCCACTATGCCCATCATGTAAGCATGTCTCCCAGCTCATCCTCTACCTCCTCTGCATCTGCCTTAATTTTCCACGAGAAGCTGTGATTGTCAGCTCATCTTGAAGCTTTTCTAATGGGCTTTGGTTCATTTACAAAGTCAGGCATTTCCTAAGTGAAATCCCAGCTGCCCCTGTTTTCCAAATTCAGTAACACTGACTCCCTCATGTTCTCCACCCCCATTCCCTTCCTGATCCAGGACACTCACCCTGTCCAAGGTCCAGAGAGAAGGGAATTTCTTTTCTGTACCCAAATCCATACAGAAACACCCCTGCTCTATTCACTGGGAACAACCAAAGCTGCAGGGTTAGACCTAGAATGTCCACTTAGTATAGTTTACACGACCATGAAGTCCATGTAGCTTCCCTGTGTGAAGCACCTGCTTTCAGGTTATGGGCTGTCTGACTTTCCACCAGCAGAGACAGGTAGACACTTTTTACTTTGAATAACTCAGGAGCCTGCTAATCATCTCCTTGGGAAAGTGAAAATGCCCAAAGGGAAACAGAAGTGACTTACCTCAGGAGAGAGTAATGAAGCTCCTAAATCACAACTTGTTTTTTCCACATTGTACCTTCAAGACCTTAAAATCTTTGTGTCAAACTTCAGACATGACATTCTGACATACCTCATACACTGGAGATGTTAGTTTGTTGAACTGGGCCCTAGAAGAAGTCCAGAGGTGGAACAAATGACAAGTTTAACGTCTTTTGCAAACTATTTATTTCTTTAAAAAATTATTTTTTATTTTTTAGCGAGAGGAGGGGAGATAAAAAGACAGATTCCCACATGCACCCTGATTGGGGTCCACCCAGCAACCCCCATCTGGGGCCATGCTTGCCACTGAGCTATTTTTAGTGCCTGAGGTAGAGGCTCCATGGAGACATTCTCAGTGCTTGGGGCCGACATGCTCAAATCAATCAAGCCATGGCTGCAGGAGGGGAAGAGAGAGAGAGAGAGAGAGAGAGAGAGAGAGAGAGAGAGAGAGAAGTGGGGAGCAAATGGTTGCTTTTCCTGTGTGCCCTGACCAGGAATTGAACCCAGGACTTCCACACGTGGGGTTGATGCTCTACTGCTGAGCCAGGGCTGCAAACTATTTATTTCTACAAAATGGCAGGATAATTAAAGAATAACACATTGTTGATAGTAAGTTAAAAGGCACATTTGGCTTAATTATTATCGTAGTTTTATTAGATTATTCTGAAATAGTATAATCAACATGACTGCACCTCCAGATATCAGGGGTGATAAATGAATGAAAATAGATTTATTGATGTTGAGGACCCCTGACTTAGAGTGTGCCTGTGGCTTGCCATGGAGAGTCTATAGGCAGTGGCTCCCTAGGCCCCATGTGCCAGGGAGGCCATGAAGAAACTGGATCATTCAGCATTGCTGTGGGGATGTCAAGTGCTACCATCACTGTGGAGAAAGTGTGGTAGTTTCTTAAAAACTAAACATGTGATACACATGACCCAGCAGTTACACTCCTGACCGTTTATCTCGTGTTCATGCAAAAACTTGTATACATGTGTTTATAATAGCTCTATTCCTAACACTCCAAATCAGGAGACCACAGAGGCCTTCCTGTGGGTGAGTGGTTAGATGCACCGTGTACATCCCTACCCTGTAGGACTACCTGGCAACAGGGAACAGATTATCAATTGACACATGCACCAACTTAAAAAATCACTAGAGAATTACTTCAAGTGGAAAAACCAAATTCTAAGTACTGATGTGCTTATGATCCTTTTTATACTACATTCTGAAATAAAACATTATCAAAATTGTGGAGAGAGAATTGTTGCCAGAGGTGAAGGCAGGGGTGGGGTCAGAGGCAGGTGGGTGCTGTAGAGGGACACAGGATGGAAAGGACATGCACTGTGAGTTATGGAAATGTTCTGTGACCTGGCCACTTGGGCGTTTGTCATGGCTGTGATACTGTGTACCTTGGTTTCCTAAGTTACTGCCACTGGGGGAAACTGGCCCCAAATACACAAGATCCCTTTTCTTACAGCTCCATATAAAGCTTCTCTCCCTTTTCTTACAGCTGCATGTAAAGCTTCTCTCTCAGTATGAAAGGTTTAATTAAAGAACGTCCCTGCTGGGTCCCCACTCTGGATCTATCAAAGCAAGTTCCTGAGCCTGGGACCTTGTCTCATCAGTGGCCGCTGTTCTGTCCTAAAACCTTTATATTGTCAGTCAGAGGTGCACCAGCTGGGCCTCATGGCAGGGCTCTGACATGCCTGCCCCTCCGAGGCTATTTCATTGATGCCCAGTCCTGGGACCTCAGGCCAGTGACCTTGAACTGTCCTCTGTGGCCCCCCACCTCGGCTACAATCTCCATAGTTTCTGCATGGCGTCCTCACATGAGCCTCGGTTTCTCCTTAGATCTGATGTTTGTCTTGACCATGGTCACATCCACATCCTGCTTAGTCTCTGTCACACCTCTTCTTGGGGCTTCAGAGCCCTGTCCCTTTCCATTTCCCTTCGAATAGATTCTCTAGATTGTTCTATTTCCAAATGTTATGGTCTGTCCACATGTCCCTTCTCCTGGCTGGGCTCTCCTGGGGGATCTCATCTGCTGTCTGCCACATGTATCAGCTGTGCTCTGCTGTCCTAGGAGCCTGTGTCCTACTGTCCCCATTGCTGGCACCCCGAGCTCTGTGACTTCCTGATCCTTCAAATGGTGTGGGTCTCTGTTTCATCTTCCTGCCTGTTTGCTTCCTGGCAGTCATTACAGTTTCTGGCCACTTTGTCTTCCTTCTTCCTTTTTTCTGTCAATCTCAATGACACATGTCACAAAAGTAGACTGTCTTGTCCTCTGTTGTATTATTGAGCCTAGTCTGGCACCCGACTCAACATTTGATACAAGCCACTCAGTAGATGATGTTAAAAAAATTCATAAAGTTACTCAAACTGCAAAAGACCAGTTGGAAATAATATTTTATAATGCTGAGACCTTCCAGTAACTAGGACCGGCTGACTAGATTGTGAGGCCACATGATGTACTGGAAATGAGTTTTGGAGAGAAGACTGCTTCTTCCGTTGACGAAATGTGGATTAGTCAAATTAACTAAATGTCCTGAGCTTCTCTTTCCATAGCTGGAAAGCTGGTGTGACGGCCTCTGTCACCGGGCTCTCGTGAAGCTAAGTGAGGTGGCATTACCCTCCTGGGCCTGGGCTCTCACAGTGTGTTTGGTCAGAATCAGCCTTCACCAGCTCCTCCATCCAACACATTTTTCAGACAGAGCTATTTTATTGTTGGAAGTAGGCAAGTGGAAGAAAAAATAAGTTCAGATCAATGAAATTATTTTTAAAAGACACTCAGTAGTGGTTGTGGAATATAGATACATTCGACTCAGTTGTTGTCTCTATATCTGCATCAACATTTATTTTTAGCAAGTACTGATGTGATTCATCACACTTTTTAGAGGTTACAGAGACCTTAATTATCCATTATGTTATGAAAATGCACTTAGTGAGGTAAGAAAGCTGTTTGCCAGTACATTTTAGAAAGATTTTAAAAACATTTAATCCAGAAATCTTCCTATTCGACAAAGTTTGACTTTGTCTTGCGTTTGAGAATGGGTTTTCCGGGAGCATGTCTTATTTGCTGTGCATTTGGGGAAGGCTTCAGTTGACTTCCTACCATAACATGCTTTGTGATGCCACACCAGTGTGGGGGCCTGTCTTGGTTTCGGTGACACGAGAGCCTGGCGTGAATGGAGGCAGCTCCTGCATCAGGAAGCTCAGTCTCAGGCCCTCCCCAGGGGACGCTCTCAGGTCTGAAGGACTCTCGCTGACACGTGGGGGTCTCAAGATAGCCATAGTTGAATGCAGTCTTGGATGTTGTTCTGTGATATCGGTTTCTTCTTAAAAACGTAGACTTTAAGGATGAGGAAGACTTTCTCTCTCAGACTCTGGGTCCCCAGAAAACCAGCGGACACTGGTGACTATAAGACCTGACTGAAATGTGGACCGAGTGCGCTGTTTGGGAAATCACTTCTTTTGAGTTCACGTTCACTTCAGTCAAACGCGTTGCAAAGAATGCTGACTTGAAAATCTTACGTTGCACATGTTGTTGGAGGGAGCTACTCCAGAGTTCCTTCTTCCTTATGTTTTTGTTGATACAGTTGTTGAAAAAGAAGCTTTATGTTTTTGAACATAATCTCTTTCAAGTAAAGCTATGGAAATTCATGAGCAAAATAGGCTATTAAATAAAAATAGAATTTCATTACCTTCAGTTTTGCAGGGGCAGGAACATCAGCTGTTGGAACATCAGGATGGTGTCTGACGAGAAGGGGGGGTGTGAGCAGTAGCTCCAGGCACCTTTCCTCCGCAGGAGGCTTGCTTCATTAGCGCACCTCCCTCTAATGCCTGTTGCTCACTGTTTGTTTTCTTGTCTCAGTGCCTTAAAGGGGAATTTTTCAGTGGAAGTTAATTTTAAAGAATGAAGAATGCAATCGAGTCTTAGGTTTAATATTCTCCATGCAATAAGCTCCTGCAGCATTTATCTTCATGGCCGAGCCGTTTGCACGTTATCCTTCTCATTTGTAAAGATGGATATTGTGCCTGCATGATTCATCATGAAGCCTTTAAAAATCTACCCTCTCTGCAGAAACACATTGCTCATACTTCATTGATACGAGACAATTTAAGAATGAGTTATTTTATATGCTTATCCAGAAGGTGTCTGTGGTCTATAAACATTGCTGTCGGAGAAGGTCAAATTGTGAATGATGTCCCATCCAAAATATGATTCAGCTAGTCAGAGTGATTTAATTAGGGAGATTCGTTCCCTGCTTACTAAACCAATCACTACAGGCAGTCCCTGGGTTACGGATGGGATAGATTCTGTGGGTTTATTCTTAAGTTAGTTGGAGCAGGTACTTTTACCTATTAGATGCAATTTAGACAGATGTTTGTCTTAACATGGTGTTCATTTTTATCTTTCTGTGCATATAAATACTTAAACATTTTCAAATACAACCTTAAACAATCTTGGATGATGCAGAAGATGATGGACTTGTTGGAGAGGATGGTTCTGGTGTTAGAGAGTTGGGGTTTGAGTCTGCTGCTGGATCAGTTTCTTGAAGTAGGCATCAAGGGAGGTTTTCACAGAGCTTTTCTTTTTCTCATCATAAATGGCCCTGTGGCATCTCAGGCCTTTGGTAACTGTACGGTAAACTTTGGTGAACCTCTTTGTGTCAGGATCTTGCTCCTCTAACTTTGCCATTCCTGCTTCAATGAGATGAAAAGCACTAGCTAACTCTTTCATAGAAAACCTTTTCAGTTCTGGCATTTCTAGGGCCCTGTTTTCTTCCCTAAATGCTATCATCTGCTGCTCTAGTTCCATAAGATCTTCATGGGTTAGTCCTTGACTCATAGTGTGTGACTATGAGTCACTATGATAGCATCTTCACTGATGTCCAACTGTAGGTGATTACTAATAGCCCTGATAGTGCTGTGTTTGTAAGGATGACTTGCACAGAAGTTGGATGTTTGTAATGTTGGGTACTACTGTACTACTAAGCCATATAAAAAATACAATGTTACCTTTTGTGACAATGTGAATAGACCTTGAGGGCATTATGCTAAGTGAAATAAGTCAGACAAGTATATGATTTCACTTATATGTGCCTTCTAAAAAAAAAGATTGAACAAACGAAACTAAATAAAATCAATCTCATAGATACATAGAGCAGAATTGTGGTTGCCAGACGGGAGAGGGTTGGGGGGCAAGAGAAATGGGTACAAACTTCCTGATATAACAAATGTTTTAGGGATGTAATGTATGCATGTGACTATGATCAATAATAATACATTGAAAATTTAAAAGTTGCTAAGAAAGTAAATCTTAAAAATTCTCAATACAAGGAAAATTATGGACCTGTGATAGTACAGTGGATAAAGCATCGACCTGGAATGCTGAGGTTGCTGGTTTGAGACTCCGGCTTGCCTGTTCACCGTACATACGAGAAGCCTCGGGATGCTTCCTGTCTCCTCTCCATCCCCCATCCTTTCTCTCTCTTTCCACCTCCTCTCTCTAAATTCAATAAGGGAAATCTTAAAAAAGAAAGAGAAAAGAAAAATTGTGGACAGGGCAAGGCAGAGAGGACTGTGGTAGATGAGAGCTTGCCACCTGTGACCTGTGACCAGTCTCTGAGCCAGGGGCAGTGGTAATGATGCATGCATTTTCCATTTTTGCTTTATTATGTAGATACTTGAACATAGTCACTGTTTTTCCTTCTCCTCTTTCTCTAACTTCTCCTATAATACGTATTAGTTGTGATTGACATTATTATTCATTGCTTACGTTAAAAGACATCTATCAAAGAAAGATTGTCTCTGAGCTAAAAAAAACACATGAACAGTATCCAGGCATTGGTAGAATAAGTTTTGGGACTTTTGGTATTTTTGGGGAAAGAGGTTGAATGTGTCTTTGTTAGTATAAGAGAGAATCATATTTATGTTAGTGGGAAGTGTGACTTTGATATTATTATTGGTTGGAAGCTCAACAGTGGGCCCAAGACTGTGCATGGACATGGAATGCCCAAAAGGCAGAGCTAACTGGACACTGTCACTGAGTCTCTGTCTCATGTCATTTGTAGGGTGGCTGGTCCTGGACTCCATCTAAGGGGCCTGTCTTGGGGATTGACAACCTCACAGAGCTCCAGGGGCAGGTGGGGCAGATCCCTATGGATCCCCAGAAGGTACCCCGGGTGAGAATCTGGGAGTCTTTGTGCCTTTTCTAGTATTTATTGTGCACTGATCAATACAAGGCGTTCTTGATGCTGAGGTTGCAGCAGAGAAAAAGGGAGGAGGATAGGAATGTGAGGACAGTAAGGGGACATGGTTACGCAGGGACAGTACCGGAAGTCCTATTCCTATAGAGAGTCATTTGAACTGAGATCTGAAGGGAGTGACGGGCAGGCCTGCAAAGAACCTATCAGCAGTAGCAGTGAGTATACAAGCCCTTCTGAATGGTGTGGGGTGGGAGGGGGGAGATCGGGGAATGGGAGTGAGGCCGGCCTCCAGCACCTTGGGGTGCTGCAGCCAGGACATTGGATTTTATTTCAAAGAGATTGAATAGCACTGGAGGGCCCGGGCAGAGAGGTGCTGTGGTCTTGATTAGAGTGTGGAGAGGTGTATGGCTGTTGGTCTGTCGGGGGAGGGTGGTGCTGGGGCAGCCCAGCGTCAGTGCAGGGTGGGGGGGATGGCGTGGTCGGGGCAGGGTGGCGGCGACGGCGCTGAGACGTCTGTCGGGTTCAGATGCACAGTCAACCCTCAGTGTCCACAGAGTCCATATCTGCAATTTTGCCTTCTTGCTAAAATCATCTGTGACACCATAGGCAAGAGTCATAGCGTGTCCTTCGTGGTGGCACACAAAGACACACGTGCAGAGTGGAGAAAGTGCGGGTCACACCGCAGGCAGGTGACTGGCTGAGCTCTAGCAAGACACAGCCCCACCTCCTCCAGCTCTGGTGTCGCACACATATCCTCTTCGTGGACGTTTGCTGCCACGTTGTTTATTTTGTGCCTTTTGTCGCTGCCTTTCTGTTTAAAGTGTTTATGTTCCCCAGGCCGCGTGGGCTGCGTGGAGGAAATGCATGTGAGAGAAGATTGTTCCACAGGAGACAGTGCTGCTGGCTGTGAATTCAACATCAGTGATCGTACGATATCTATTAAATGTGTGTTCAGACGGAAGTACACACAAGATGTGGTTGTGCATTGATTGGATGAAAATGTGACCAAATGCACACAGGGACGTGACCCTGCGTTTCCTCGAGGAGCCACGGTGATTTATATCAGCTAATTCAATGTTCACAAGAACTTTGGACCATAACTCCTGTGGCCGATACGATCCGTATGTGATGTGCTGATGGTTCGGAAATGGGTTGAGAGAAAAAGCAGCTCTAAGGTACTTTATCTGAATGTCTGACAGAACAGGGCTGCCATTTGCTTCTGTGGGGAGGACAGAGATAGACACCTGAGTGTAGATGCCGAGTGATCAGGGAGACATGAGCACTGAGCTGTGTTCAGCTGTGTCAGCTGCTTCAGCCTTCCTCACGGTCCCCAGGGTCTCCCCAGGAGGATTGTTAACAGCTGATGGATAAAGAGGGATGGTGGGTATGGTGCAGGGGGCGGGGGTTGAGACCCTGGCAGCCAGAGTCAAAGAGTGTGGAGATTTGATCATTCTATGGGTTTGGTGTTAAAGCTTGTAAATGACCTTATTGTTCATCACTGATAGAAGGGCTTTGTGATCTACCTGAGTTCTCATCCCCGGTGGAAGGGGGTGCCCACAGAGGAGTTTAACAGGTGACTGTGCCTGTCATTACCTTTAGTAATGCCGGTGGTCAAGGCCAGGCAGGTTCACATTGTATTCAGGAGACAGTCAAGAAACTGCAGAGCCAGAAAGCGTTGGGTCATTCCTGTTTAATAGAGTCTCGCGATGGTAGACAAGCAGACAGGCGGGTAAAGCACTTCTCTCGGTAGCAGGTGAATGAACAGCAAAAATGACCCCTCACAGTGGTGGGCAGGTAATCTGCAATCCGCTGTCCACCCTGAGGGCAAGCACACATAGCCTTACATAGACTATACACACGTGGCACTGCCATGTGCTCAT
This sequence comes from Saccopteryx bilineata, assembly GCF_036850765.1. Lineage (NCBI taxonomy): Eukaryota > Metazoa > Chordata > Mammalia > Chiroptera > Emballonuridae > Saccopteryx > Saccopteryx bilineata. The sequence goes on along the minus strand of NC_089492.1, from coordinate 82,241,605 downwards.
GCACTAATCAGGCAAAGTACAAGTGAACAAGCCTAACATACTTGTTTTCCAAACTCCTTCCATGTGCCAAGGGTTTTGACTTATGTCCAAAGTCTTGGACCATCTAGCCAACTGCCCACCTGGCACTTCTCTTTGGGTGTCCCCAAACTTCCTCACACGCAACATGTTCAATGTTGAACTCATGGTCCTCTCACCTCGATAAGGAACCTGTCACCTTGTGCACTAGGCCTCAACCTCGGCCCCTCCCAGGCTTGAGTCTGCTATTATTTCTGTGACCTATATCTCACTTTCCAATCTGTGATGGTCATTTCAGTGTCTAGTCACAGGGTTGCTGTGAGGATAAGTTGGATGCACTCTGTTGGGCACACGAGCTCTGTTACAGTAAGCTGTCACTAGGTTAGATGCCATCCTGGCCTCCTGGACTATTGCAGTAGCCTACCTGTTCTCCCTGCCGCCGGTCCAGCTCTGGCCTGCAGCCCGGCCCTGGGGAGACCCACATCTCAAAGACCATACAGAATTGTATCACACATACTTAGCAACTTTGGCTTTGGCTGCTCTGAGGATGAAGACCTAAATCCTTGGGTAACCCTGGGCCTTCCCTCCCCTACATTCAGCTTCTGCACTGCACAGTGCCCATCTCCAGTTCTGCAGAAGGGCCTGGCGGTTGGCCCCTCCCCTCCCTTGACTGTCATTGTCTGCAGGTTCGGTTTGCTCTGTCTGCAATGTCTTCTGTCTTCAGAGCCTCATTCTTCTAATTGTTCATAGCTCAGAATGTGCCTCACTCCCCTGCTAAGCCTGCCCTACTTCACTGGTTAGGTAAAATCTTTGACAGAGTCCTTTTTATTCCAAGTCTAAAATGTATTATTATTTTTTAAATTTTAATTTATTTATAGAATTTATTGGGATGACATTGGTTAATACAAGTATGCAGGTTTCTGTGCACAGTTCTATAACATATCATCTGTACCATGTACTATGTATTCACCACCCGAATCAGGAGAGCATCTCTCCCCTTTGTATCCAGGTATTCCTTCCTTGTTACTGACTTTTGTCTGACTCGTGTAGGCTCCGTGGGGACAGAGGTTTCTGTCTGGATGGAACCAGCCTTGTTTTTCCATGCTCAGCACAGAGCAGAAAATATTTAATTTTGCTGAATGAGTGTGCACATAAAGCGCTTACGCTGCGTCAGTGTTGGCCATTACTATTAGTGATGCTCCTTCACAGGAAGGGTGCGGTGGGGGGCTGCATTTCTTCTCCAGGAGGCAGAGACCCAAGTGGGAGTGCAGGACTCATCACAACCTGGATTGTCATGGAGAGGACAGCAGGAAAGCCTGGGAGACAGCCTGGAGTTGATGGTAGAGCTTGGCAGAGACCATCTGGTGAGGGTCCTCTTGAGTGTTTTGTCCCCAACATTCTTAAAGAGACAGAGGGGATGTGGAGGAGCCATGTGGGGAAGGAAGGCCATGTCCTAAACACGTAGCCCCCGGGAAGAAGCCCGGTCCTTACGTGGTCTTGCAGCAGAGGGGCAATGACTGGGGTCAGGGAGGCCGTGTGTCCTCACGACATCCTCCTCTCCTCTCCTCTCCTTTCCAGAGGGAGAAAGTAAACATGTAAGCTGGCTATTTTGTTTCTGCCAATCTACCTTCTCGTCACTATTTTAGGAGCAAAAATTGCAAACCTACGTAGTATTTTTCCTAAAAACAAGTACACTATTATTAGAATAGCTGACTCGGTCTGTTTGAATTTCTTACCTGCATTTCTATGATATTGCTGTAATTCCTGGGAATGCGGAAAGCCACAACAAAAATAGAAATCACTTACACTTATATAGACTCTATTCAGTTATTATTTGTTTCTTGGAAAAGGCCTGATTAGGCCTAATCAATGGGCTTCTTTAGTTAAGAACCAGGAGCTTGTGATCGGTTCTTCTAGTTACATCAGGGAGGGACCTTGGTCAGCATTCCCACTGGTGCAAACCAGTCAGTTTTTTTTGTTTCTTAATGGTTTGTTTGTTTTTTTCTGTTTAAACTTTCTTTCTTTTATTTCCTAATACATGATCAGCGGGCCTCGTGATTCATGATGGTGCTGCTGGCTCTCTGCTAGCATGGCTGCTGGTAAACCACGACAGTTTAGAAATGAGACCCTCTTTAAAATCCTCAGGTTTCTGCTTAAATAGGCTTACTTAGAAATAAAGTGAGGTGTTTGTCCACTTGACATGGCTTGCCAGAGAGCGATATGCTGGTAATTTATTTTGAAAGTGGTGGCCATCATATGTATTCATTTGGAAACTGTATAACTTTGGTAGAATGTATGGTACGCTCTTCTTTGTATTTCAGTTTAACAAATATGTTTATGCTTCCTTCTCTCCCCACAAACAAAATAGAGATGGATATGGACAACCCAGCTGGTAAAAAAAAAAAAAAAAAAGGAAGCTGCTAGCAGTGTAACAACCAGGCCCTTAGGACTTCTGTGATTGCACTTTTGGTTTGGCAGTGAGGCCCCTGACAATTAGAGCAACAAGAGAAATGGCCCTCATTCTTAAAAAAGAGGAAGCATTTCCATTCTTTGGGGGACACTCCCCCCTAGTTTAAAATTGTACAGTTTCTCTGTGGGGCTTTATAACCAGGACACTGGACAATGTCATAGACACTATCTTCCAAATGCAGAACTAAATTATATACAATGCAGAATGAATTCCATACTTGGATCAGAATATTATATGTTAATTACCTTTTGGAATTAGAATCTGAGTTTTTGACAGGATCAAAGTTCATCTGAGTATTTTTTTCTCAATAGTATGGCCAAGCACATTAACCAGTGAATAGCCTTTAGAAGAAAGTACCTAATGGAAGAGAAAGTACAGTGTTAAGACTTGAGAAATACCTTTTCCATAGAAGTGGGCTAATTAACATATGAGCTGAGCTGTGCGTTCATGTGTAAATATCATACTGCTCACAAAAATCAGGGCATATTTCAAAAATTAGGGGATATTTTATAGCTTCATATTAGTTTTGAAATATCCCCTAATTTTTGTGAACAGTATACTTTCTAAGGCTCATGAAGGGAGAGACATCTACTGGGGAAAATGTATGCTTATTAAATATACCACATATGTTCAAACTTAGAGAAATACATTTTTGCATTTTATTAATTTTCTTATTTCAGAATAATACTTGTGCACTGTCCCCCAGCCCCAAGTAATTTCGCCCTGTGGAGGTTCACTGCTGTGGAGGGGTGTTGGGTTTTCTACATGTCACATGTTCATCGCTTTCCCTTATGCCAGTGTGTTCTCTAATGTGCTGTTGTGTTCTTCATGTCGCATAGCAGAACACTGTGTCCAAACATAGAGGAATGAACTGACCAGCGAGCAAATGCAGTGTTTACCGCAAAGGCCCTATCCTCCTGTCTGTGGTAAGAACCACAGGCACGAGGCAAGTCTAGGTGCTAGAGGACAGCCCGTTCTGTCCTCCTTGGGTTTCTCTGCCTGGTGGTGAACGCTCTCTGGGACCCAGCATGTCATGACCTTCTCTGTTAAACTCACAGCATATAATCAGGGCCCAGACTGAATGCACAGCCTCTAAGACCAATAGTTGTGCACACAGCCAGCCAGCTACAACTCTCTGCTCTTTCCCTTTCAAACCTGTTTCATTTTCATGGATTCTTGTACAAACATGAAGACCCTTCCTGATCTTATATAGTTGTGGTAAAATGCACAAATATCAGACAGCGGCATCTGTATTTTTGGAAGGCCATTTGCCCCCTTGAGGCATGTCACGTCAATTGCCACTCCCTCATCCACTCACAGTTCTGACCTTGCCAAGGTTCCCAAGGCACAGAGGTTTTCTTCTGACTTACAGTCTATATGCCTTCCTGCCTTCCCTCCTTCCTGGGGCTACACAGGTGGGCTCTGACCTGAGTAGGGTTATTTTCCACCTCTTAGCACAACTGGGCATTCAACAGGCACACAGTTGGTAGCCAGGTGAATCCATGCCTTTCACACAAGCCTGCACACATGAAACAGCTCATGTCAAGAAATCTGTTAACTTTTATACGTCCCGTGCATACAAGTTTAGATAGGATTTGTGCGGGGACATAAGACAGACCACAGTGGAAAACGTAATCAAATTAGTTTATCCTCATTCATTTAAAACGATAGCCCATTCTAAAGCAATTTCAAAATATTTCTAAAACCCTGCCTTCATGGAGTTAACAGATGGTGCGTTATAAAACAAATTATTTAAAAAAAAAACTTTCATGGAATTAAAAATATACTGAAATACAATTAGCTTTGCTCTGCAATTCAACACATTTTATTTCAGAATTAACTTGGTTAGTTTTCAGACCTGAATGGACAGGAAACTCTGACCCAGCTTCCTCTGGCTGTGGGAGGAGGGGTATCTGAGGGCAACTCTGTGTGTGGACGTGCTCGAGCCCCACCTGGTCAGGAATCACAGTTAAGTGAGGCTGGAGGGGGGAAGTGATTTCAGTTTGGTCAGAAACTGCTACTTAGGGACCAGGTAAGCAGAACAAGTGACGTCTACACAAGTGGACTTTTGTGGACCAGCTTCCACATTCGGTAGAAACCTACAGCCTCACCCAGCACAAACCTGCATGGACAGGTCTGCCCGCTGCATTGGGCTGTGATGCAGACTTTTAAACATCCTTAGATATTATGTTTTTTGATGGGAATATGTGAAAGATTCAAATCCCAACACCCAAACTCTCTCCTGAGAAGCATAAACAGTATCTACTATTAGCGAAGAGGAATTCACTGTTCAGCTTAGGTATTTTCATTGTATATGAATTTGTATATATAAATAAATAAATAAATAAATAAATAAATATTTATCACAATTGTCAAAAGCTATTACGAAGCAAGATTTTACATTTATATAAAGCTATGCAACTGGCCAAAATCTTAGAGAAAGAAAGTTAGAGATTAGGGTTTAATATGATTGGCTATGCCATATGTCTGCAGCGCTTTGAAGAAGCAACTCGTTACTGAGAAGATTAATTTTATGACCCAGACGCAGCAAAATAACACCTGAGCAGCACTGAACTTTTTAATGCTTTGCTAGTGCTCTTATGACATTAACATTTTGCCCAATTTTGCCTCTGAATGGTGCACATTGGATAAAAGAGCCTACCTTTCTGTGGACCTTGGTATCTTCCTCAGAATATCATTCAGAATAGAAGGCATTATAAAATGTTAAAGGTCTCTGGGAATTTAAAACCTAATATCAATCACCTTTTTTTCTTAAGACTTTATTTATTCATTTTAGAGAGGGGAGAAAGAGAAAGAGAGAGAAGAGGGGAGGAGCAGGAAGCATCAACTCCCATATGTGTTTTGACCGGGTAAGCCTAGGGTTTTGAACCAGTGACCTCAGCGCTTCATCCACTGCGCCAGCACAGGTCAGATTCACCTTCCTTAAAAATAAGTGCTAATAACCTCTGACCCAGAGCATTGCTCCTCCCCATATCCTTGCAGAAATAGTGGAAAGCACAACCAGTGAGTCAGGCAGAGGGGCTGCGACAGTGTGGGAACCCCTGGTGAAGCATCTTTGAGAACATTGCTGGCCACACTGGCCGTTGTTTTCCACAATAACCCTTTCTGATTCGTCTGCCGTCCTTCCTGTAACCTTGGATTTTGAGGACATTTCATTAAATCATCAGGAGCTGCTGTCTTCTTCTTTTTAAAACATTTTCTCCTATAATTCAGCCAAATTTTCCCGACAACTTTTGAGTTCTCACCCTATTTTGTAACAGATAAATCTTCACTTTTAGATATTTTTCTTTTTGTCATTCCACTAAGTCAGATTTAAGTGAACTTTTTCTCTTTATATACTGTTTTGGCATGCTTTAAAATCTTTTTTTCTAGTGTGTCTAAATTTTAAAATGGTTTCTCTCAGTGCTCTTGACTTTTTGTCTCTTAATTATATAATAATTTGACTTAAAATAAATTCTCTTCATGTTGATGTGCATTTGTCCATCTTAAAATGTGACCAAACTTGGATCCTTCAGTTCTTCATGTTGCCTTCTAGTGTCCCAATCAGAATCGAGTATCCTAAATCCTTCTACCCTTTTCTGAGCTAGTCTCCAAAAGGGGGTATCACAACAGTGACTCTAGCTTCCTAGGCCTTCTTACCTTCCTCACCTGCACTGAGAATTTGTAGTGAGCCGAGGTCGTTGTGTGCAAATTACCTAATACTGTTCTTCTTACCCAGGGACATGGCAGCATGGTCCCATTCTGCATGGCAGGTGCTCGAGGGTTCCCAGGCGACAGTCACGCAGCTGGAAGGGGTGGGCACGCTGGCAGCAGGTTCCACCACCATGGGTTTCATCTGTGAGGCAACATGTATTCTGTTTTCACAGTTGGTCTTTTAGGTTGAAAACAATCAACATAAGAAGGGAATTCTAAAAGAAAACAATGCCTTTTCATTGTGTTGTTTCCAAGGTGATGTTATTAAGAGCAGGACACCTAGATGTCATGGATTAAACAGCTGAGTCGGGAGTGCAGTCCTCCTGGAAACGTGGGTGGCCGCGTACCCTGCAGAGTCACTGGGACACTCTGTGGTTCTTGCTTTCTGCATTCTTCCTCACTTCCTTTTCCTTCTCAGGTGGCCTGTCTTCTCTCAGGAGCTGTGGTGCCCTCAGTGCACAGAGCTGTTGGCAGCTGAAGGAAGGAAGGGCGAGCGTGCAGGAGGGCCTCTGCCGGAGGGGACTGTCCTCCAGCTGCCCTGGGGTCTGCATGGGCGGTGACCTGTAACTCTCCAGCCCCTTATGTTCAACCCCTACATCACTTCTGACAGTTCTGGAATTTGTAAAACTGTCTTCAAATAAATGTGCAAATAGAGATTTAGGAAGTGAGAAGGGACTTTCCTATGAGCCCTGGGAGAGAAAGGGGAGGGAGAGCAGGGTCAGGACATGTCTCCTGTCCCTCCAGCTCATGGGGACTGGAGCTGTGCTCTTACATTTTATTTATTTATTTAAAAAAAATATTATTAAGTGAGAGGTGGGGAGGCAGAGACAGACTCTGGCATGCACCCCCACTGGGATGCACTTGACAAGCCCACTAGGGGGTGATGATGCTCTGCCTATCTGGGGCCATTGCTCTGTTGCTTGACAACTGAACTATTTTAGTGTCTGAGGCAGAGGCCATGGAGCCATCCTCAGTGCCTGGGGCCAACTTGCTTGAATGAGCCATGGCTGCAGAAGGGGAAGAGAGAGGGAGACAGAAAGAGAGAGATAAAGGGGAGGGATGGAGAAGCAAATGGTCGCTTCTTCTGTGTGCCCTGACCGAAAATTGAACCTGGGGCTTCCACATGCTGGGCCGACGCTGTACTGCTGAGCCAACCGGCCAGGGCTTCTTTACATGTTTTGATTCCTTGATAATTTGAAAATTCCTGTAGAGAAAACCATTCACATCTGTATTTTAAAATCTTGTCATATTTCTCTTACTGTGGATTTAAATGTTTGGTCCTGATAAGCTTCTATTTTGTAGTTTCAACCTCTTTGTAGAAAGTAGTAGAAGGTTAAAATAATCTGATACTGTGTAAAATGATTGTTGTGGAAACTATAAAATACATAGAGACTGTAAGTTATTTTATTTATTAACTGAGTAGTTCATTAAATGACTATCAGACACACTTTTACTGGAAAAGAGTCCCGTTGGGGTATCATGTCAGCAAATGGACAAACAGATAATGCTTGGAGGGTACATAAAGTTAGAGTTGGAATTAGCTGATAAAACTAATTTTTTTTTATGTGAGAAAGTTATCAAATTTAATATTTAACTTTAAATAGTTAATATTTTTCTCAAAGCATTATACATAAATATAGTCATTACTTAATATTAAGCCCATTTGTGTTAATAAAGTCTGTTTTTTTAATGGTTATGCAATAAAAACTACACATTTAGGAATTTATAGAAACTTAACCTCAATTAAAAAAATTGCAGAAATGTTATTTACTGTACGTAATCAAAAACTCTCCTCTCCCTTCTCCTTTATCCTCACAACTATTACATTTTTCAGGCCCCTATTATTTGTCTTCTGCTGCAGCAATGCATCACTTAATGGGCCTTTTCATTTCAGTTTGGTCCTACAGTTGCTCATTCATGCCGCTGGGACCTGTTAGTTTGACTGTTTAGGAGGGCTCACGGTGACCTCAGGGTTCTGTGTGGCCTCGGTACCCAGACCCTTGTCCATGCCCGGACTCAGCCCCCTCAAAGGTTCCCTCTTCAATCTTGCCACCTCACCCACCCAATCTGTGTATCTCCTATGGTTCCCACTGCTCCACATAATTCTGCTTTTGCTCACCGGGCATCCTTTGCCTGTGAAACCGGTGGCTTAATGACATTTCAGGCTTAGCTCACTGTTTCACTCTTTATGAAGTCGCTGCTCACTGCCGTCCCACCTAGCAGCGAGCCCAGGGCCTGACCTCACGCGTGTGGCCTGATGTCTCACCCGTGCACTGACAGTTACGTGGGGGGAAGGCATCACGTCATCTCTAACTGTGTCCCTGCATGTTTCACAGTGCTTGGTGCACAGCTGAGGACTGAATTACTGTGATTAGTAATGTGGGATTCTTACCTTTCAAATTAGTGAAGCTTGGTGGTGTCTCCAGTGGTGGGTACTCAGCTTGTTTGTACTGGTTCGGCAGAACTGATACCTAATTTTCTGTTGAGTTTGGCAAAACAGTTGTTAAAATGGCACTTGTAATCAGGGTTCTTTCTAAGGTGAGTGCCTGGGCCACCCAATGTGGAAATCACAAATATAAATTCTTTACTCTTTTTTTAACATTCATCTGCGCAACAGCATGTTCTAAGTGCCTGTAGTGATGTTCATTCCATCCATAGGTGAAAAGAATTGCAAGTGAGGACGCCAATCAAGAAGCAATGTGGCCTGACCTGTGGTGGCGCTGTGGATAAAGCGTCGACCTGGAAATGCTGAGGTCGCCTGGTCGAAACCCTGGGCTTGCCTGGTCAAGGCACATATGGGAGTTGATGCTTCCTGCTCCTCCCCCCTTCTCTCTCTCTCTCTTCTTTCTAAAATGAATAAAAAAACAAAAACAAAACAAAAAAAAAAACAAAACAAAAAAAGAAGCAATGTGGCAGTATTTTAAATAACACTTTTATTGTTTTTGTCAGGTATTATTTTATATTATTTTATTAATATTTTAAAACTTATAATCTAGTTTTGTATACCTCTTTTATTGTTCTTATTTAAGTATTAATGCATGAAATAATAAACTACCTTTTGGTATATTATTTTTTTGTATTTAAAATGGTCATTAGGGCAGAGAACTGGTTGTTAAATTATTTGAATCCCATCACTGGGTGTCTCTAAATTCACTTCTCTTTTGTGTTAGATAAAGAGCCTCTTAAGGAGTGAAGCCACCAGCTAAGTGTTAGTGACCATGATTCTCAGTGTATGCCCAGGACCCTCTCCTTTGTCTCTAGTTATGAGAAGTGACTGTGCCTTGTAAACTGCACAATTTATAGCTTAGTGTTGTGGGTGTGAGCACGGAGCTGCTTGTTAGTCAGTGTGGTCCTGCAGGGTCAGACTATGGTGGGCTTACGCCCCAGCAGGAGATCCTCAGAGCGAGGCGAGTTAGGATGACTAACGTGAAGAGGACATGTGTCGCTTGTCTTGTTCAGAAGCTTGCATTTCATCAGGTCACTGTGTTTTTGGAAAACACCCGGCTCCCAGTTGGTCATCGGTGCTCCAGCCTCCCTGGTTCAGAGACAGACCAAGCACGTCATCCAGACAGCCTGTGCCTTGCGTTTCCCACAAGTCTGTGCTGGGTGCGGAACGTGCAGTGGTGGACAGGCTTTGTGCTTTGGTGACATTGCCTCAAGACACTGTAAGTTTTCACCTGAGATCTGTGGATGTCGGAACGGCTGCACTCAATTTCCCAATTGTGTGCAGGTCTCAGATTTGCCTTTCAGGAGAATCGAAACATGGCAGGCAGCAGCACTCAGAATAAACCAGTATGTGGTCAGCACCCAGGCACTGGCCCGCATTCTCATGCAGAACCCAGTGCCTGGGACTCTTCCTGAGGGAGCAGAGGGCACACTCTGCGCCTCAGTGAGGCCCCTGAAGCCCTCGTCTGCCCAGAGAGCACATGACCCACCTTTGTTCGTGTCCTCACCCTGCACCCACTGTCCATTAGACATGGTGACAAGCAGGAAGCTACATGGGCCGACGCGAGCACGTGCAGTTACAAAGCCCTGGCCGATTCTGCTACAGAGCTGCTTCGTCCTGTGCACTGTGCCCCAGTCTCAGTTCCTATTCTGGGCTGCCATTGATCTTTCACACTGGGATTAATTTTGCAACTTTGTGAGTGTGTGGACTTTCTTCCACTATGCAAAGCACAAAGAATCAGTGTGAACAGAGCCCAGAACCCACATTGCCTGCCTGTAAAAGTAAGTAGGTTGTCTATTCCCGATTTTTAAAATATATAATGAATCCTTCTCCATTTACATATAAAACACTATTTATTTTCTATCTTTATTTCCACAGCCACAGTGCCTGTGCATCATTGGTGCAGTCCTCTGACGGTTCTCAGGTGACTGAAATCCATTTTAGAAACTGATTGGGTAGAAATAATAAAAGTCCCACTCTTTGATGATTTCTCTGCTCCAGTGGTGGTGTCATGGGCTAACACCTGTGTTCATATGTGTGTGTTTGGTTCTAGAACCACAAATGGATTTTTATCACCTAACTTACAGACCTGACCACTCTGTATTCATCCGCACATCCACAAGGTGTAGAAATTGCCCCCGACGTGCCATGTGTTGTCTTTGTCCTCAAACCAGTGGTGCAGAGAGCCTGCTTCCGTCTGAGAAGGCTCAAAGCAATCTTTGAGTTCATTGAGGATATTTAATATCCCATTTTATATCAGCTATTGGATTGCTCACTATATCACTCTACTTTTTGTGTGTGATTGTAGGGTTTACAACATTCACATTTAACATCACAAATATTAAGTTACCTCTAAGTAACATTGTGTGTACAGTGAAAGAACATTGCAAAGCACACTGTATGAGTTTCCCAGGCTGCTGAGCAAATGACCACAAGCTAAGTGGCTGAAAACCACACCCGTTCATCAGCATGCAGTTTGCAGATGTCCTGGGCATTTGCCTGAATCTGTGTGGGGTCTGATGTCCGGGACTTTTGTCTGAATCTGTGCTGGGTTATCACAGCTGAAATCAAGGTGTTGGCCAGCTGAGCTTTGACCTGGAAGCTGTGGGAAAGGTTGAGTTTCAAGCTCACTTGGGTGGTTGGCAAAATTCAGTTCTGTGCATGAGGTCCGTTTCCTCGCTGGCTGTCGGTGGAGGGTCCCTCTGTTCCCACAATGCCCCACGGTCCCTGTCATGTGACCACCTCATTTTGTAGCCAGGAGTGAACCTGATATTATCACACTTCAGATGTCTTTGACTCCTCTCTGAGGAGGTCTGAGAAAACTCTGCTTTTAAAGGGCTAATGTGATCACTGCAATTTCTTTAAGGACAATGGATTAGTAACCTTAATGACACCCACAAAATATCTTTTGCCAGGTAGCATAAACTAATCATAGTAGTGCTGTCTCATCTTCATAGTCTTCTCCCAGGGGTCAGGACAGGACATCTGCATTGTTATAATTCCACCAACCACATTTTCCAACTCTGTTTACTGTTTATTGTGTTTTGTTGCCAAACATTTTACTTCTACATGCATTGCAACTCCCCAAACGTGTTGTTGTTAGTTTTTTTTTTTTGTTTTTTTTTTACAGAGACAGAGTCAGAGTGAGGGATAGACAGGGACAGACAGACAGGAAGGGAGAGAAATGAGAAGCATCAATCATCAGTTTTTCGTTGCGACACCTTAGTTTTTCATTGATTGCTTCCTTATATGTTCCTTGACTGTGGGCCTTCAGCAGACTGAGTAACCTCTTGCTCGAGCCAGCGACCTTGGGTCTGAGCTGGTGAGCTTTGCTCAAACCAGATGAGCCCGCACTCAAGCTGGCGACCTCAGGGTCTCGAACCTGGGTCCTCTGCATCCCAGTCTGACGCTCTATCCATTGCGCCACCGCCTGGTCAGGCACTGTTGTTAGTTTTGACTTGAACAATGGATTATAATTTAAGAAAATTTACAAATAAGAAATGTCTTTTGCATGTACCCACACACTCACAGTTTCCAGAGCCTTCCACCCTCTGCACAGAGCTGGCTTCACATCCGGTGCAGTTTTCCTCACACCTGAAGGATTTCCCTTACATTTCTTGACATTCTAGTCTGCTGGCAACACGTTCACTCTATTTTTGTTTGTCTGGAAAAGGCTTAATTTTACCTTTGTTTTTGAAAAATATCTTTTCTGAATGTTGACATTTGTTTTCTTCAGATGTGCCATTTCAATGACTTGTGTTCTGCCCTGTCTCAGATAAGAAGAGGAAACTAGCTCACCATTTCCTCTATCAAATGTATCACTGGTTTTCAACAACTTGATTGTGATAGGCCTTAGTCTTGCTCTGTTTCTGTCGATTTTGCTCTGGTTTCATCGTGCTTCTGGAGCTGTGCAAATATAATTTTATCAAAATTGGAATTTCCCCCATGCATTTCTTCACTTCTGTTTCTGGGACTCTGATTATTTATATGTGAGGTTCTAGATATTTACCTAGATGTCACTGACTCTATTTTTAATTTTTTTATATACTGTTCAATCTGCTATTAACTATCTTCAATAATATTTTTCATTTAAGGTACTGGAATTTTCAAATATAGAATTGTAATTTTGATTCTTCATAAATGTTCATTTATCTTTTGAGATTTTTCATTTATTTATTAAGTCCATACATTTTTTAAATCCTTGAATACATTTCTAATGCCTTAAAGTATTTTTTAATTCCAATATTTGTCCTCTGGTTATTTTTCCATATGCATTTTCTCTTGAATATGCATCACAGTTTCTCATTTGTTTGCATACCTAGTAATTTTGATTTTATGCTGGGCATTGTGAATGCTACATTGTTGAGAGCCTGTACTTTGTGACTTTTATTGGAGTGTTGACTTTTTTTCTGGTGGCAATTTCTTGGCTGGTAAATTTTATCATGTTGAGGCTGGTGTTTGGGTAGGTCTAGAGTAGTCCTTAATCAAGAGCCAAAATACTGCTACTTTTAATGTGTGGTATTTCTGGGGTCTCAAATGAATCCATGTAGAGGTCAGAGAAGTCACTTATTCTAGATAATGAGAACTTAAACATCGTTAGCATTATGTAATATCTAGGTCCTTCACTCATCTCATCGAGTCTTGCCTTCAATATATATAGGTCGGTATTGGCCCAAAAGCCCAGTGGACATCCCTGCAGATGTCTGGAGATTCTTCTCTGTAGGAATATGCTATGAAGACTTGCAGAGTTAGGAAAACAATTAGAGGCAGAGAGGCACCTTAAGGCAAAAGCCCTGAGTGGACAAGAGTCCAGGGGTCTCTCTGACCTTGTGCTGGAAACAGCAAAACTGCAGGATAAGATACAGCAACAAGAAAACATTTAGACTATTAGAAGTCAGCATGTTTCTATCCTTTACCCCCCTGAAAACTTCTGCCTATTTTCTTGAGTTATTTGTACTGGCTAATAAATATCTGAGTAAGGATGAGGACAGGGCTTCACTCTTTTGGTCTGTTGACTGGGGCTGTTGCCTCCCCTCTGCCCCTTGGAGTATGTCAACTGGTCTCCAAGTAGTAGTTCACGGTCACAGTGACAAGTGGTTCCCCACATGAGGAACCAGACAACATGACCTCCCAAAGCCTGACAAAGGAAAAGGACATCCATTCATCTCATTTCGTTTGGTATGGGACACAAGCAGGAGGGCACTAGTCCTTGAATGCTTGCAGAGAGGTTGCTTTTAGGGACCAGGCCAGAAGATTTCCCTTTCGCTTCATCCCTGTCCCCTTGTTTCTTCATTGGGGGAATTCCCTTTCCTCTGAGCAGTGGAATCACAAATTACAGCTACTAGGACTCCTTCGAGCTTCAGGATGTCGGATCAGAATTTAATTGCCCTCTTGCTCACGATCTGACAACAATGCCCTTAGTATCCAAAGGAGGGAAATTTAGACTTAGAAGATTGGGAAAGCACTTTTACTCCGGGGATGGTTGAAGCAATCAGAACAGGATATGAAATGACCCATTGAGATTGGAAAAGGCTTATAAAAACTGTTACACCACCTAGGCCAAACCTCAGACCAGCCTTAGATATTTTACCGACCCTAATCAGCGGGAAGTAGCTACAGAAGACAGACCATCACCCCTTTTCCTTAAACAACAAAAGGCTGGAATGTTTGGTTTGGGTTCAGGGCTCCTTTAAATCCAGAGCTCCTTTAAAAACTCAAATGCTTTTCGAAAAAAACAAACAAAAACTAAGAGTAAGTTTAGGAATAAAAAAGGAAGAAACCGGGTCTTTTAAATATCTTAAAGTTTTCTCCAAGATACCTAGAAACTACTGCAATCCTGAGAACAATAGAAGAATTAACACCTCTTATTGGGAGGGGTCATGACAAGAATTCAATGTAAAGAGGAAAAATAGGACACTTTAAAAACATTCCATAGTGGCTCCATAGCCCTTCCCCTTCTTTCTTCAGTCATCCTGGAAGGCTGCCAAGGACAAATAATGAATCTTTCCTTCTCTGCAATTATTATTATTATTATTTTTTCAGAGACAGAGAGTCAGAGAGAGGGATAGATAGGGACAGACAGACAGGAATGGTGAGAGATGAGAAGCATCAATCATCAGTTTTTCATTGTGACACCTTAGTTGTTCATTGATTGCTTTCTCATATGTGCTTTGACCGCGGGCCTTCAGCAGACCGAGTAACCCCTTGCTCGAGCCAGAGACCTTGAGTCCAAGCTGCTGAGCTTTTGCTCAAACCAGATGAGCCCGTGCTCGAGCTGGTGACCTTGGGGTCTCGAACCTGGGTCTTCTGCATCCCAGTCCGATGCTCTATCCACTGTGCCACCGCCTGGTCAGGCTGCAATTATTAATAATACTGTAAAATATAAAGTTATGCCATTTTTTTTAACCAGGTGGTCTAGAAAAGCATTTTATATTACTACTAGTTTAATTTGATTAATGTCTTCTGAAGTTCTTAACAAAATATAATGTTTGTTTTCCTTAGGTTTAAAAAAGATTCCTGTTATCTCTGTTATGTCTTCTAAAATATGAGTTTGTTTATCAATGAAAGAAACTGTTTCTAAAGGTCATGAAATATGTTTGTAAAAGCATCAATTTAAAATTGCTTATTTCTAACTTAGTTGTCACTGAAAGTTGATATTTTTTAGAAATTGAGAATTCTGATTAATTAGAAAACATTGTATGGTTTTAATGATAAAAGGTATAAGGTATAGTGGTACTTTTGAAAGGAAAAGGAAGACAATAAATAAGTTCTAAAAGCTGGTTATTTCTGAATAGATAAGAAAGTTTATGAAAGTTGCAGAAGGTTAGTGCAGAGGAAAGACAGAAAGAGGAACTGAGAAAGTAGGCAAAAGTGAGATCCAAAGAAGAATTGAAGGACTTTAGAAATGGGATTATTCTAAAAGGAAAATAAAAAAGAAGATTAAAACATTCTTAAGGGTCTCAGGAGCTTGAGAAATTCACCTAAACTTACAGGTGTTACAAAAAGAAGCCAATAGCCTTCTTAAGCCCCAACTACACAAACAAAAAAGGGGAAGTCAGGAGGAGAGACTCATCCCATAAGAACAATTATATAAGGCTCTTTTTACTCTTAATTTTTTGAACATTTTCTCCCCTGGAGAGGCATTTTATACCAGCTGAGCAATGGCCTCAGCCTCTCATGTTGTACTAGGATATATTAGCTAACCCTGAGTGGTAAAATTCAATGAAATTGCTAACTCTGGGGAGAGGGTATGTTGCAATTTTGTCATCAACAGGTCCTCTTTGAATACCAGCAAGGAATATGAAGCCTTATCATGAGTTGTCATCAGCCCCTAGAAAGCATGCCAGTTCCAGAGATCCAGAAGCTGTTAGTGAGTCTACCTCTGGAAATGAACCCAAAAAGAGGACACCTAACTTGCTCCCAAGTATTCAGGGAGTGCCTGACATCACCTGGGAAACTTTAAAACCTCTAACCAGGCATGCTGAAGAAGTTTTGCAAAATACAGATCCACTTGCAATCCCGAAAGACCTGTCTCTCTCTATGCTTGGCCTTCACCTTCCACGACAGCCACCACCACCTGTTAACAAGCCAGTCATCACTAAGCCACCTAACCATCTTACTCTCTGAATATTGACTGAAACGAAGAACGGGATATGTAGGAATATGCTAAGAAGACTTGCAGAGTTAGGAAAGCAATTAGAGGCAGAGAGGCACCTTAGGGCAAAAGCATGTTCCTTGTCCTTTACTTCATCCCCCTGAGAACTTCTTCTGTCTGCTTCCTTGAGTTCTTTGTACTGGCTAATAAATATCTGAGTAAGGATGGGGCCGGGGCTTCAGTCCTTTGGGCTGCTGACCAGGGCTGTTGCTTCCCCTCCGCCCCTTGGAGCATGTCTGGACTCTGGGTAGTTCATTGTTGCCACGACACTTCTCTGTATAGCTTACTTTCCTCCCATTTCTTAGCCTCAAAGTTTCTGTCGTCTCACCAGCCCTTAGCCCTGATATGTAGTTTTTCTACTCAGCAAGAACACTGTTTTTTTGTTCAGGCTACTTTCTGTGTTGTAGTTTGAAGCTCATCTCATGTGTGTCTTTTCTTTCAAGAATTGTAGTCCTCAGATGTCTGTTATCTAATTATTTTAAATGATAGATTTGGATATTTATAATTGTTTAAGGTGGAATAGTAAACCCAATGCCAATTCTCTGTCATGGCTAGAACTGGACAGTTAAAAATATTTTTAAGTTATCTATTTAATAAGAACTTGCTTTAGACATTAATTCCATCTGATAAAGTAATTCAAGCTCCTGTGTGTCTAGAATTTACCTGAGGGGTATGTGTTTCAGAATACTTTATCAACTCTGTGTTATGGAGGCTGTAGCATTCTCAAATTGGGATATTTTAAGCCATCTTCAGCTTGATTAGTTTTGCTTTGGGAAACTATTTCAGAACCTTGCTCCCTGCTTGTTTCCCCCTATGGGTTAGTTTTAGAGATTAGAGTTGGTTTCTCGTTAATATCCTAAAAATGCTTCATTTCACTGCCCATCAGTTTTATCCTTTGAGACCTTTCACTCCCCTATAACTCCTCATAGCTCTCCCCTAGTTAGTTTATTGCTAATGGCTAAAGTGGAGCTAGTTACGTACGAACACGCTTCTACCAATGGCAGGGTGTCCCATGATTGTGGTTCTATACCTGTACTCCCCGATGTATTAATTAACCAGGTCCTTCGGTTAGGAGTGGTGCTCTTAGTGACTCTGATGGAGTTTTGTACCTTTTGTAAATTCCATCAATCTTGGCCAACCACTTGCCTATGTCTTGTGCTTCCAGAATGACTATTATGTCTTTGCCATTAAGGTGCCTGATTTGGATGTAGACAGACCATTTCCAGGCTCAAACTCATAGCAAACTCTTGAGGTGTTCCCTAATTTAACCAGACAGACCTCCAGCCTGCCTGAAGTGTGACCTGATGCTCGTATCATGAGGAGTGACACACAGTGTTCTCATTTCATTTCTTGTTAGTAGAATAGTATCTGTTCATATGATGGAAATTCTGGTTAACTAAGACAATCCAACTTTTGCTTTCTCTTGGGAAGATATCTTCCCTTATGTTTTGTAATTTGTGCAAAGTGAAACTTCTTAGTTCCTTCTCTGTGATTTTTCCATCTGCCGGTTCTTCACTCACTGCTAATGTATATGTTCTCAGTGGGTGGATCTCGCTCAGGGGATCAGCATTGCAAACCCTAGGCGTGAGTCAGCTGATGGAGCATCAAAAGGAAGTTCTCCTATTTCCCCAACTATTTATCTTTGAGAATTTTAACATAATTATCTTTATTTCTTCTTGCTTTCTTTTATTGTCCGATATTGACAAGCATTTAGGCATTCACAGGAAAGCACTTTCTGTCCTTTCCCTTAAACCCGCCCTATAATATTTCAGCAGGGCAAGGAGTGCCCCTTTCACTACAGTGGAGTCTGACTGCTCCACTGCCCTGTGTTTGCTGTGAGAGTGCCCATGGATATGTCTCTAAGTAAATTCAGGGCTTTCTTTTTCCTTTGTGGAATAAACATTTAGATAGGGATGGGGTGACAAGTTTCTACTACTTTATTGACTCCCATGCCTTTCCTCCTTCAAAAAATGGTCTTTGTTTCTATTTACAATATAGATAAGTGTGATATTCCAATAAAAATTAAAATCACAGGCAGACAACTACATTGCATGGTACCCAAGCCCACTTCTTCATTTGCATCAGATGCATCTCTCTGCTCTGAGAGGTCACACTAGATGACCAGCCACAATGCCACCCGTATAGGCACTGATCATCAAACAGGCCTACAAGCCACATGGTTGTGGGGCTCATTAAATCATTTGATGTTGTCTTGCAGAAGGAAAACTATCATCAATGCTCATTAAATCTTGTTTGACTATAGAAGGATACATTTTAATTAAGTTTTCTGTTCCAAATATGGCCTCTATCATGCTTTCCAATATGATATCCCCTGACCATATGTGGCTATTTGAATTTAAATAAATAAAAATTCAGTAAAAATAAAATAAGTTGGTCATTTGCACTAGCCACATTTCAATAGGGGCTACCATACTGGACACCAGAGATATTAAACATTTCCGTGATTTCTGAAAGTTTTATTAGACAGTGACAATGGTCAGTCATCTGAGATTATCAATTTATAACTGAAAGTATAATAATAAAATAGTTTTGCTTTTTTCAGCATTTACTGATACACAATAACATATTTCAAAAGTGGCAAGATTCTATTAAATCTAATTCCAGGCAGTGGGAACAAACCTTTATAATTTTTTGGAGTCAAATGATTACTTATGTGTTATTTGGGGTAATCTTTCTATTAAAAGCTAAAAACATGGGTAGCTATCGCTAGTGTGTGCTCATATTTACAAGATGACTTCTGTTTTCAATGTGACAATCAGAAGTACGGGTCTCCCTGCTTGTCCAAAGTTCCCATCTTGCCCGCCCGAGAGAACTGAGTTAGTACTTGCTTTCAGTAACCAAAAGAAATCCAAAGAGGTTTTCATTTGTATGAAAAAGAGGCAGAAAGTGAAAATAATGTTCAGCGTGTGTTTTGTGTGAGCCACTAGAGAGGCAGCGTGCAGCCCCAGCACCGAAGGTGCCTCTCCACCGCCCCCCACGCCAGTCCCGTTCCTGGGAATTACACTCAGCATCTCAGCATCAAGACGCCCAGCCTGGAACTGTCTGTGCGCACCTGTGCTGCGCCTTGGTGTGTTTTGCTCCTGCTAGCAAGGCAAGCTCTAGGGCAATTGCTTCTTTGCTTGACAGCGTTCTGATTCACGAGAGATTTCATAGGAACCTCTACTTTCTGATAAGGG
The DNA here is from genome assembly GCF_036850765.1 of Saccopteryx bilineata. Taxonomy (NCBI): domain Eukaryota; kingdom Metazoa; phylum Chordata; class Mammalia; order Chiroptera; family Emballonuridae; genus Saccopteryx; species Saccopteryx bilineata. The sequence continues at coordinate 82,222,109 of NC_089492.1, read as the reverse complement.
AAAAAACCTGGGTCCCATTTCTGTGATATCTTATATCTGCACTCTAAGTGGACACATTTACCATTTTGTCTCCTCTACACATCTTGAAGAGGGAGTGGCTTCCCCAGGAGGATGTAGGTGCTCCGTGGCAGGGCCAGAACTTGACTCAGATATGTGACCTCTGCCGTCTGGGCCACCCTGTGGTCTGCTGTTTGTGACTGGTACAAGCTCTGCACCATCCTGATTCCATCATGAGGGGTTTGCAGACTGCTTTTGATTTTGTAACTGTTAAAAATTATTTGGCTCCAGAAAGAAAGACTCATGGACACAGACAACAGTGTGGTGATTGACGGGTGGGTAGGGGGTGGTATGTAGGAGGGTAAAGGGGGGATAAATGGTGATGGACGAAGACTTGACTTGGGGGTGCACACAATATGGTGTACAAAGGTGTGTTGTAGAATTGGGCACCTGAAACCTGTATCATTATGTTACCCTGTGTCACCTGAAAAAATCAAGTTCAAAATTATTTGGCTCCACATGTTCTATATACCATGGAGTAAAACAAAGAAGGGAAAAGTAGAACCACTTAAAAATCCATTAAGTAATATATTAAATTTGAAAGTACACTTTATATCAGTGGGTTCTACAAAAGAATTTTAAAATTTTACTGATCTGAAGTATATATCTTTTGATACTCATGATAAATCGTTAAATAATGAAATCAAGAAAAAAGCAGATATATGATATGATTTCTTTTTTTTAAATAAATAAATTTCTATTTTAATGGGGTGTCATCAATAAATCAGGGTACATACATTCAAAGAAAACATTTCCAGGTTATCTTGTCATTTAGTTCTGTTGCATACCCATCACCCGAAGAGAGATCATCCTCCGCCACCCTCCATCCAGTTCTCTCTGTACCCCTCCCCCTCCCCCTATCCCTCCTTCCCTCCCCCCACCCCCATAGCCACCACACTCCTGTCCATGCCTCTTAGTCTCGCTTTTATGTCCCACCAATGTGTGGAATCCTGCAGTTCCTGTTTTTTTCTGATTTGTTTATTTCACCCCGCACAATGCTACCAAGACTCCACCATTCCTCTATAAGAGATCCGATGTCACCATTTCTCCTAGCTGAATAATATACCATGGCGTATATGTGCCCCATCTTCTTCATCCAGTCCTCTATTTTTTTACAGTGATTAAAAGCCTTTAAGCAAACTCTTGGCCAATACAGCAAGAATCCATAAAAGAGTAGTATCCTTAACATGTTCCCCAAGTCCAGGTTGGCCCCATCACCATGCCAAATCCCTGAAAAATGCAACCCAACCACAGTTCAGTCTGTTAGGAGCTGTCACAGGGAGCAGGAGTCCAGGAAATTTCCCCACAGGAAAAGTCCGCATGGCACTGGAATTGTTGTCACCATTCTATACTTTGCAGCTCATGTCCAAGTCCCAATGACCGCTGCTTCTAGCTGGTAATGATTCAGGTAGACTGGAAAAAGCCATTTGCAGCATGTGTGGATAGGGAGCTTCTGTTCTCCTCTGCCTGGAGAGTTGAGACCAGGTTGCTTTTCCCTGGAGCTCTGCGACTGTGGCCTGGTAAAGAGAACCTTGGGATACACTAAGCTGGGTGGCAAAGGTAAATTCATAATACAAGTTGGCAAAAGGAGGAAAGAGAGCTCTAAATTAGGAGTAGGTCCCAGCCTGAAATATGAGTGGGGCATTGAGGTAGGAGGGATAAAGGAAACACTATATATTAAGCAAAGCAGCAGAAAATAGGACTATCAACACCCACAACAGAAATCTTTGAGGGAAGAATAAAAAACCTGACTATTCAGGCAACACATAGTTAAGTGGCCCTTGTGTGAATGAGATCAGTTTACCTGCTTCTTGGAAGAAATACCCTAGGCTCGTCCACAGTGTCGTAGATGGGGCTGACGGCCCTGGGCACCTTCAGCCTTCAGTGGCAAACCCCAGCTTTCTGGGCAAGGTTAGGTCATAGATGGCTGGAGCAGGGCTGGAAGAGACTGAACCCTCCCTTAGAGGAGCGAGGGGGAAGCCTACCTTCCAGTGTCCCTGTTTCCTCACAGCAGAGGCGTGTAAGCCTGGCAGGCTTTAGCTCAATGACCTTCCTTTCCACTATTGAAGCAGGACCCAGATGGCATCCTATGAGACCCCTTTGGGGTGTTGAAGCCATTAAGGGTGTATCCTAAAAGCTGGTAGTTCCCCTGATCTCTATTGGGCTTTTTCTGCCTCTAGGTATCTTAAAAGCCATTCTCAGAAGATCTCGCTGGGGGTTTGAGTATTCCCATCCGCCTATATAAATCTTTTCCATATATCTGGAGCTATTTGGAAAAAAGACAGAAGTGTTATTAGCTAGATCTAATAAAGAAGGTAGTAGTTTGCAGGCGAAAAAGATTTCTTTTTAATAAGTGTGTAATATATAGAGAATGGACTAGAATATATTTCCAAGTATTAGTGATGTCTGTCTCTGAGGGTAGGATTATGGGTGATTGAATTCCTTTACATTATGCCTTCTCTTTAATTAAAAAAAAATGTTTTTGATGTAATAACAAAGAAGAAAAATATTTTAATTTAAATTTCATTTTAATCCAGGAGTGAATAAATATTATACTTTAGTTTTAATACATTTTAAACTAAATTAGAGTATTTTAAGTATAGGGAATAATTTAAATTTTAGTTTTAAAGATGTTGGATTTTAAAGAGATGACAAAATAATCTATGAATGATACTTTCCTTATCTCCTACTGATTTAATGTATTTACATGCATTCAGATTTATGATTTCTAAAAATACCTTAAGAGATAAGAAGGGAATTTACTTGACTAAAAGTTATTCTTGACTGCTTATTTAATCTCCTGGTATTAAAAACAACACAAAGAAGTTTTATTTTAAGCACCTCCCTCCATTGTCATTGTCTTGACTCTGAGTCACATGCAGTAACTGCTGCTTTCCTCTTGACTGAGTCTGCACTTGCTTTGTGTGCACAATGCACATCACTTACCGTGTGCCTTCATATCCGCATTTGTTCTGTGTAATTTAGCCCTAAAAGCGAACCATGATGTAATTTGTTTCTTGGGTACTACCTGGCTCGTCCTGCTTTGCAGTAACGTTTTCAGGGCCTGATCCTAAGTGATGTGAACCTTCCTCCCCTCCACCCCCTCCAGGCCGCTGGGGTGACTCGGTGGACTCTCCCCAAGCCCTGTGATGCTGGGGTCCCCAGCGCCCAGACCTGGAACACTGGCTATTACATGACAGAAGGGTTTTCCTTGACTTGACCCCTTCACACTGGGCTGAGCTCTGCCCGTCTCAACTAGCAGTGGGTCACTTGGCTTCTTCATAGGCTTTAAACGTGCATTTTCTTAAAATTCCTATTATGAAATATCTGTTATTCACCTGTTCAAGTCTTAGGGTAAAGTGGACCCCCACACAGAATGGCCTCTGCCGTTAGTGGGGACAGGGGAAGTAAAGACAGTGTGTTAGCTCTGTGATGGGAGAGGGAGGCTGTGGACACGTATGGAAGGTATGCCCCCCACCCCTCGCTGGGACTACTGTCTGCTTCTCATCCCAGCACCCTGCCCTCCTCCCTTTCCTTTCCAGTCTGGCAGTCAGGTTCACCTAGGGGTGGGGATGGGTGAGGAGGGGCAGAGAAGACCAGGCAGGAGAGGGAGAATACAAGACTGGACAGGAAATGTCTTTGTGCCAATGCATTTATTTATTTATTTCTTAGTTAAGTAAAATAAGGAAAGAAGGGGGTATCATGACTTCCATTGTCTCTCACAATTTTTTGGTGTGTGATAGAGGCAGAGAGAGACAGAGAGAGGAACAGATAGGGACAGACAGACAGGAAGGGAGAGAGATGAGAAGCATCAATCCTTTGCTGCGGCACCCTAGTTGTTCATTGACTGCCCCTCCCCCCACATGTTCCCCGACCAGGGGACTAGAGCAGACCAACCCCCCCCCCACCCCCCTACCCCCCTTCCCACTCAAGCCAGCGACCCTGGGCCCAAGCTGGTGAGCTTTTGCTCAAACCAGATGAGTCCGTGCTCAAGCCGGCGACCACAGGGTCTCGAACCTGGGTCCTGTGCATCCCAGTCCTACGCTTCATCCACTGCGCCACCTCCTGGTCAGGCACAATTGTTTTTTAAACAATTTTTATTTATTATTTTTCTCTAATTTACTTGCACTTAATATTTAATGACATGTCTGAGCTTGATATTGTTTTAGAATGTCTTTTGAGCAAGGTCGAATTTTGGGCCTGCATACTCTTAGATATTCTTCCAGAGTTTCCAGCCTCAATCTACTTTTGTTCTTAATGTTATTCACTGCAGAAAAGCTTGAGAAAAGCTTGATTTCCACAAATACGATGTGGAGAAAGGAAGCAGTGCTTCTACTGCTTCTTATGTAAAAAAAGAATTGGGCAATTCTTTTTTTTTTTTTTAGAGACAGTGAGAGACTGGTAAGGAGAGGGAGAAGCATCAACTCATAGTTAGTTCACTTTATTTTTTATTTTTATTTTTTATTTAGACAATTAAATTTAACTGGGTGACATTGGTCAACCAGTGTACATAGATTTAGAGAAAACATCTCCACATAATATAGACAGTTGATTATGCTGTATACCCATCACCCAAAGTCAAATCATCTTCTGTCACTCTATATTTTGCTTCTCTTTAAGTCCCTCCCCTCCCCCACACCCCTTCCCTCCCTTCCTCTCTCCCTAGTAACCACTGTACTTTTATCTATGTCCATGAGTCTCAATTTTGTGTCCCACCTATGTATAGAATCATACAGTTCTTAGCTTTTCCTGATTTACTTATTTCACTCAGTATAATGTTATCAAGGTCCACCTATGTTGTTGTAAATGATACTATGTCATCATTTCTTATGGCTGAGTGGTATTCCATAGTATATATTTACCACATTTTCTTTATCCAATCCTCTATTGAAGGGCATTTTGGTTGTTTCCATGTCTTGGCCACCGTGAACAATGCTGCGATGAACATGGGGGTGCATGTGTCTTTACATACCCATGTTTTCAAGTTTTGGGGTGTATATCCAGTAGAGGGATTGCTGAGTCATATGGTAGTTCTATTCTTTTTTTTTAAAATTTTTTTTTATTTTGTATTTTTCTGAAGTGAGAAGTGGAAGGTGGCAGACAGACAGACTCCTGCATGTGCCCGACCGGGATCCACCCAGCATGCCCACTAGGGGGCAAATCTTGGCCCATCTGGAGCATTGCTCTGCTGCAACCGGAGCCATTCTAGTGCTTGAGGCGGAGGTCATGGAGCCATCCTCAGTGCCCGGGCCAGCTTTGCTCCTTGGCAGGGAATTGAACCCAGATCTTCCACACACTGGGCCGACACTCTACCACTGAGCAAACCAGCCAGGGCCAGTAGTTCTATTCTTAATTTTTTGAGGAACTGCCATACTTTCTTCCATAATGGTTGTGCTAATTTACATTCCCACCAACAGTGAATGAGGGTTCCTTTTTCTCTACAGCCTCTCCAACACTTGTTATTACCTGTCTTGTTGATAATAGCTAATCTAACAGGTGTGAAGTGATATCTTATAGTTTTGATTTGCATTTCTCTAATAGCTAGTGAAGATGAGCATTTTTTTCATATATCGTTGGCCATTTGTATTTCTTCTTGGGAGAAGTGTCTGTTCATATCCTCTTCCCACTTTTTATTGGATTGTTTGCTTGTTTGTTGCTGAGTTTTGTGAGTTCTTTATATATTTTAGATATTAGTCTCTTATCTGAACAATTGTTTGAAAATATCATCTCCCATTTAGTTGACTGTCTGTTTTGTTGACAGTTTCTTTTTCTGTGTAGAAGCTTCTTAGTTTGATGTAGTCCCATTCATTTATCTTTGCCTTTACTTCCCTTGTCTTTGGGGTAAAATTCATAAAATGTTCCCTACTGCCAAGGTCCACGAGTTTAGTACCTATGTTTTCTTTATGTAATTTATTGTTTCAGGTCTTATATTTAGATCTTTGATCCATTTTGAATTAATTTTTGTGCAAGGAGACAAACTGTAGTCAAGTTTCATTATTTTGCATGTGTCTTTCCAATTTTCCCAGCACCATTTATTGAAGAGACTTTCTTTTCTCCATTGTGTGTTTTTAGCTCCTTTATCAAAGATGATTTAACCATATATATGTGGTTTTATTTCTGGGCTCTCTATTCTGCTCTGTTGGTCTGTGTGTCTATTTTTCTGCCAGTACTATGCTATTTTGATTATCATGGCACTGTAGTATAGTTTGAAGTCAGGTATTGTAATGCCTCCAGCTTTGTTTTTTTCCCCTTAGGATTACTTTGGTTATTTGAAGTTTTTTATGGTTCCATATAAACCTGATGAAATTTTGTTCCAGTTCTTTAAAAAATGAAATTGGAATTTTGATAGGAATTACATTAAATTTGTATATTGCTTTGGGTAATATGGCCATTTTAACTATATTTATTCTTCCTATCTGCAAACAAGAAATATTTTTCCATTTCATTGTCTTTTTTAATTTCCTTTAATAATACTTTGTAGTTTTCCAAGTATATAGGTCTTTTACATTCTTTGTTATGTTTATTCTTAGGTATTTTACTTTTTTTTTGTTACAACTGTATAAGGGATTATTTTTTTGAGTTCATTTTCTGAAGTTTCATTGTTGTCCTATAAGAAAGCAGTAGACTTCTGTATATTAATTTTGTATCTTGTGACCTTACTTCTAATAGCCTTTCTGAGGAGTCTTCAGGGTTTTCTATATACAGGATCACATTATCTGCAAAAAGTGAAACCTTTACTTCTGCTTTCCCAATATGAATGCCTTTTATTTCTTTCTTTTGTCTGATTGCTCTGGCTAGAATTTCTAGCACCATGTTGAATGGGAGGGGAGAGAATGGGCAACCTTGTCTTGTTCCTGATTTTAGAGGAAAAGTTTTCAAATTTTTACCACTTAGTGTGATGTTAGCTGATGGTTTGTCATAAACGGGCTTTATTATGTTGAGGTATTTTCCTTCTATCCCCTTTTTGTTGAGTGTTTTAAACACAAAAGGATATTTTATTTTATCAAATGCCTTTTTTTGCATCTATTGATAGGATTATGTGGTTTTTGTTCTTTGTTTTGTTGATATGGTGTATTACATTAATCGTTTTACGTATGTTGAACCATCCTTGTGTTTCTGAGATGAATCCCACTTGATCGTGATGAATTATTTTTTTAATGTGTTGTTGTATTTGATTTGCTAGTATTTTGTTCAGGATTTTTGCATTTGTATTTGTTGGAGATATTGGTCTGTAGATTTTATTTGGTGTGTGTTTGTTGTCCTTTCCAGGTTTTGGTGTGAGGGTTATGTTGGCCTCATAAAATGTGTTTGGAAGTATTGCTTCTTCTTCAATTTTTGGGAAGACTTTGAGAAGGATAGGAACCAAATCTTCTTTGAATGTTTAGTAAAATTCACTAGTATAGCCATCTGGCCCCAGACTTTTATTTTTGGGGAGGTTTTGATAGTTGTTTCTATCTCCTCCCTGTTTATCAGTCTATTTAGGCTTTCTGCTTCTTTGTGATTCAGTCTAGGAAGATTGTATTGTTCTAGAACCATGATGGCGAACCTTTTTATAAAAACTGCCCACTTTTGCAGTGCTGCTCAACCTGTTCCCTCCCGCCCAATAGTGGGCGTTCCAGCTTTCATGGTGGGCCAATCATGGTGCTGTTTGGTTGCTCCTCATTTTTCAGTTTGTGTATTGAGTTTTTCATCTGTTTGCTTCTTTTTTATAGTTTCAGTTTCCTTGGTGAAGTACTCTTTTTGTTCATTAAGTTGTTTTTTGAGCTCACTAAATTGCCTTTCAGTGTTTTCTTGTATCTTATTGAGTATTTTTAGAACTTCAATTTTGAATTCTCTGTCATTAAACTCCAAGATTTCCATGTTAATTGAGATTTTCTTCTGGAGATTTTTTATCATCTCTCTGAGCTATGTTTCTATCTTGTATATCCATACTGATTTCTTTTTCTTGATGGCATTTGCAAGTGGTATTGTTAATTACCCCAACCAGAGATAACTATTTCTTTTTCTGGTAGGAGGAGGTGCTGTGCTACAGGAGTTGCCTCTGTGAGATTCTTGGGAGGAATTCTGCTGAGGCGTCACTGTCGTAATGATGCAGGCAGGGCCGTCGTGTTGGTAGGATGGGCTTGCTCTTAGGGCTTTGCAATTTTATGGCTCTAGCAATGGCTGACCAGGGGTTCTCTGAGGCCCTCTCCCACGTCCCAACATAGCAGGGGATCAAGCACCCGGGCACCCCCACCTCTCACAGGAGAGAGCAGCCTAGAGACCCAGTTGAGAGAGGTCTGCACTGCCCCTGTTCGCACAGAAAGGGGAGCAATTGTGGGACCAGGAGGCTGAGGTGACACAGTCCAGTCCCTCCTCTGATGCCACTCTAAGCACTGAAAGCACAGCCCTGGGCAGAGCAGGGGCTGCACGCCACAAGCTGGTGTCTGAGCTTCAGGAACAGTTGCGGCAGAGATCGCAGTTCAGGGGCATCCTGCTCACACGTGCTAAACTCTGCCTGGCAAGCTGGTCCCCAAGCTTCAGTGCAGGTGGAGCACAGATCCCAGATTAAGTGTGTCTGGGGTTATAAGGCTAAACTCTGCTGGTTGGAAGGGCAGATCAAATGCGCCCCAGTGCCCCGTGGGCCTATTTTCACAAGCTATTCACACGCAGTTCTTGGGAGTGCACCATGGGCTTTGTGTGTGCCCAGCGCCTGCAATCACCCAGTGTCTGCAATCACGAGTGAGGCAGATGCTCTGCTCCCCATTCTTGGTCATCGCCACTATCTAAGCTCTTTTCCCCCAAACTCTCCTCCTCTCCCAGCTCCAGCTCCGGACAAAGCTTGTGCCAACAGTGTCTCCCTCCCTCAGACCCATGAGGAAAGAGAAAGACTCTGTCCTCTGGCATTTTTTCTTCTTCTGTGCTTTGACCCGCCTTCTTGTGCAATCATAACTTTGTCTATCTGGTGTGTGTATATTTCAGGTTCATCTGGGGTTTTTTTCTCTGGGTACAGTTGTAGAATTTGTTGAAATTTCAAAAGAAGAGATCGGGAATATCTCTCACACTGCCATTTCTCTGACATACCTCAGGTGCATCACTTTAGTTGTTCATTGATTGCTTCTCATATAAGCCTCGATGGGGGTGCTAAAGCCGGGCCAGCGACCCTGCGGTCAAGCCCATGATCTCAGGATTTTGAACCAGGTACCTTAATGTCCCAGGTCAACATTCTATCCACTGCATCACCACAGGTCAGGGTGGGCAATTCACTTTTAAGAGATGACCAACATGAAGTAGTATCTGTTGTTGAATGTTTAAGTTTCAATCCTCTTTCATTTCTTATCTTTTGTTAACTCATCTTCTTCTGTATTTGTACTTGGGACAAACGGATCTTCTATTCAACCCAAGGATGATATGTCAGGTGACGGAAAATAGTTTTCAATATTTCTACTAAGTAATCTTAAAGTTTGTAAAATTAGATCTATAAAATTTCCAACTAGTTTGTACTTTTATGTTAGCTCTAACATTTCCACTGGATTTTCTCTTCTGATTGTTTCTTCCCAAAGTTTTTCTTTGAAAGTACTAATTTTGTCAGTGCAGGTAAGAATCTTTTTGCAACCTCTTGCATGCTTTTATTAAGTGGGTTCAAAGACTGAAACAAATCAGCAAGAAATGCAATCTTATTGTGCCAAAGCTCATCACTGAAAAAATCAGCTCACTCAGATTGTTGAGTTGTCAAAAAAAGTTAGAACTTCCTCTTTTAGTTCATAAAATCCTGATAAACTTGAAGGGGAATAACTACCTGACTTTTGTCATTAATAACAGCAGTGTGTGAGAAGCTTCCATTGAGAAACGTAGTGCTGCAAGCAGTCTTGGTGCTAATGGCCTGCTTCTTGCATAATTGACAATTGTGACAATCTTGTCTGCTTCTTTTATCAGCCCAGGTACCAATGATTTTAACGCTAGAATCATTGGTATCTCACAATTTGTAATACTTACAAATTATTTGAGTTACTATACTATAATTTACTTGTCTTTTTCTTTATCATTGGATATGTTATTATTGGAAGAAGACATTGTAATACTCATATTGATGGTTTTCAGGCTCACATCATTTGATTAATGTAACAAATAAGTTATTATGTACTGTTTTCTATAATTAAAGAAAGAGTTTTTCTTTGATTTTCATTTGTGTTAAGAATTATCCTGTTAGTAGTTAGGGTCAGCATAGCAACTCTCATTTGTACAGTTTGTAATGAGAATCCTAAGTGCTGATGCTTCTACAACCTCACTTGGTCCTCATGGCCACCGTGTGGAAGAAGCCAGGAAAGAATCATTTTCAGCATTTGCAGCAGAGGCCACAGGTTCAGCAGACTAAGTTCTTGGTCCATGGTGAGGAGGCAAGACTGACACTCAAGTTCTGACCTTGAGGCAGTTGCTCTTAAGAGCAAGGTTCTGGCCAGTCTGATGTCTGCTCAGGGCCTGCATCCTGGTTCACAGAGGCCCCCTTCCCCATGTCCTCATGTGGGGGAGGGTCCAGGGAGCTCTGTGGGGCCTCTCACCCCATTCGTGGGGTCTCTACCCTCATGAGCTCATCCGTCACTTTGGAGGCTGGGATTTTAACACATGAACTCTGAGGGACACACACGTCTGGTCCACAACACCTGAAGTTTTCCTCCACCTCGCCCCGTCGCCCTCACCCCCCCCAACCCCTCCAGCCCTCCCGCTCCTCTGCTGGCCTTTGTTTCTCTACCAGTGGCAGCAGACGGGGTGACTGCCTTTCATGATGAGTGCGGGTGGAGTGCCTTCCTTAATTTCATTCGGGTCTCTTGGTTAATTTCTACAGGTGCTTTTAAAAATGCACAGTCCCAGGCCCTCCTGCAGGTCCACTGGATCAGAATGAGAGGGGGAGCCCAAGGCTGGCCCTTCCGCGGAGCAGCCAGGTCGGCTTGCGCATCTGAGATCCGAGAGCCGCGCACTGAGTGATGCACAGCGCCCCTCCCCCCCCTCGTCTGTTCAATGTTCCTGTAAACTTCTGGATGCAGACATGAATGTACTGATCAAATTTCCTTGTAAAGCCAGGAACGTGACCTAATGTGGAAGGTGTCAGAGTCCACGTGGATTTTGACTTACAACCTGGAAATAAGAGCTACACTTAATCAGTTCCACTGGGAACTCGTGATGCCGTGTTCAGGTTGATTTTATGGACTTATGTTTACCGCACACGGTGTGTACCTGCTGGGAAATGGTTGATTCACGGACCTTTGTGTGAAAGTGACCGACCTACACATGTGAGTTGACAAAGTTTGTAACATTTAGGATAAGCAAAGCCTGTTAAGAGAGTTGATAATGCCATCATTTCCTGTGCTTGTTAAATTACCTGGAATGTGATGGCTGGTTCAGGTTCCGCCCTTTAAGGAAAGCCTTTGTCTCAGGATCAGCACTCCAACTAGCTCGCACAATCAATGCAATTCTATTAACCTCCAACCAGGGGAAAGCTAGCTGAGCTTCAAACTCCTGAGGTCACACTCACCATCTGACCATCTGGACGAGCATTCCTAGGTGTTCCTTCTTCTGTGATGTTTCTGTAAAATTTTCTAGAAAGGTTTTACTTAAATTCTATCCTCTTGAGAGTAAAATCTTTTTTTTTTTTGCAGTCAATTAATACAGGCAGGATGTGAGCGTATAAAAAATTAACGTGCATTTTTAATGTGAAAATATTCAGGATTTAATGAGATTGACAGCAGGGAATCTGAGCTCTGACACTTGGCACTCGAGAGCCAAAAGAATCACATTGTGGAGGTTTGGGATTTTCAAGCTTGTTGGCTTCTCTAAAGTTAAGAACCATGCAGCCTGCTAGTTGGTTTTTGTTCAGTTTCATGTTCACTCGAGCTTCTATTCATCTTTGTATGATGCTTCTGTTTGATCAACACAGAGTGCTTCTGATGGTGTGTCCTGTACAGAGACGCACCAGCTTCCTGCCCTTCCGTGAGGAAGAGCCAGACTCCCCAGGAGGCAAGACTCAGCCATGTGACTGACATAGGTAGGGGGTGGCACAGTCCCTGTGTGGTATCCTGAACTACCCATGGCCAGCCCTGTCCTGTCCACTACAGGAACTGGCAATATGGGGCTGCTGCACACTTGAAATGTTTCCAGTTCAGACTGAGATGAGCTGTAAGCACCAGATTTTGAGGACTTAGTGCAAACAAAGAGATATTATCTCATTAGTATTTTAATATTGATTATATGTTGAAATGATAATATTTTAATGTATTAGGTTAATATAAAATATTATAAAGTTATTTTCTCCTGCTTCATTTTACTCCTTAAAAATCTAGATGCTTGAAAATTTAAAATTTGTGAGGTGTATAGCTCTCAGTGTGACAGGTCCAGTGCCTGTTCTGTAAGGCAGCGTGAGTGATTAGGAGCCCAGTCTCTGTGTGGGATCCACACTTGCCTTCCGGCTCCTGGGTTTACCTGGGCTGTCAGGAGGCTGCAGTGGGAAGACGCTACGATAACCACAACACTGAAGGTAGGGTCATTAACACTTTGGTAGCATCAGTGAGCCTCAGACTCAGCTAAAGCTTCAGATACACTAGGCCATTCAGTCCCCACGGCAACCCTTTAGAGTCCCTGTTATTTCTCTTCTTCACCCATAAACACTGGACCTTAGAGGTTATGTGATGATGTGTGGAAGTGCTCAGAACAAAGGCTGGTGATTCTTGTCATGGTTACTAGTGGTGCTGTCCCACTCCTGGGCACGGGCAGGGTGAGGACCGTGGCTGAGGAGGTGCTACCTGGAGGGGGACGGAAGGTGACAGCCGTGTGCATGTTGGGGAGGAGAACGGGTAGTGGGATAGTGGGATTAGGATTTGTGTGGTACTTAGCAAATGCTACAACAGTGGTTTTGCTGTGGTTATTTGCCTGGTACATTTGACATGATCTGGAGACATTTTTGTTGCCAAATCTGAGGAGTTACCCTTGGTAGCTAGTGTCCAGGATGCTGCTAAACTCTCTGGGGTGCTCAGGAAGCCCCCAAAGAGAGGGTGACCTGGCCCTAGAGGTCCGTGGTATTCAGGTTTAGAATCCTGTGCTATAGGAAAGAATAAAGGAAAGAATGGTAGGAGGGATGGAAAGATGGATGGAAGGATGGGAGGAAGAAAGGGAGGAAGGGAGGAAAAAAATAACTTACATTTAATTTCTAGTCCTAGTCATGCGTTTCTTGGAAAGATGACAAAGGGTTTTTATGAATCACATTAATGTGACCACAACAAAGGTTTAAGGACAGACTTATTATTTCAGTATAGTTCTTAGCAAAGTTAGAGTGGATCTGTGAGACAAGGTCCATCTGTAACAACTGACTCCCTGTGGAGTGACCCTGGGCCCTTTCTTCCTGGCCAATGCCTGTTTTTCTTTTGTTTCCATGTGCGGTTTGCAGAATCAGTGGTGAGTCACTAACCAGTATGCTCCGGTCTGCATGTGCTGCTCTGTTTTCTGAGCATAAATTTTAATATTTGAATAGTGCAGGACTGTCCTACCTCTCTGTGGTTTGGATGAGATTTGGAGTTAATTGTGGACCAGAAAGAATAACATCAGGGTGTACTTGCGAATCACTAAGTCATCCTCATTTAGTGAATTTTGTATGTGAACTTCAAATGGCAATGCTTCCCTAGGGCCAGAGAGCCATCTCCCCAATAACCTGTCAAGAGAAATCCAAAATAAGTCTCTTTGTGGCTCTGAGGGAGTGCTTAAGAGCTTTATAAAATATGAAAATGTAAACCCTAGGGAGAAGTTATTGTTTATAATGGTTAGAATCACATATTCTCTAATCCTCCTAGCAACAAGGCTCTTTCCATCAATGGTTATTTATGAATGCTCTTTCAAAGGGAATGGGTCATTACATTGTTTTTTCTTTACATGTACAACTCTGAAAACTAAGACAGTTGTATGAAAGCACATGGATTTCCTGCTGGCTTTATTTTTCACGTGCCACAGACGTCGTCACTGAGAATGTGCAGCTAGCTCTGTGCAGAGGTAAAAAGGATAGACAGGCACATACCTCCTGCTTTCCCAGGATGCTTTTCTAATGCCCTCACTGGTGTTTAAGGCATTAAATGTAGATGGGAGCTGGGAGGAAGTTCAGCAGGGATGGCGGGTTTTCTGTGGATACTTGGGCTGAGTTCCACAGGCACCCGCTGGAAGTAAATGAACACATTGTGAGTCGTTTGTGCTCAGAATAATGAGCAGTCCTTAGGGAAGAAGGCTCACAAAATAAGACTTTCCAGACATTGTTAAATTCAAAACCACATGTTGCAGAGTAACTGGGGAAGATGATTTATTTATGAAAAAACCCAGATACCTATAGATATAAGGGCACACATGTGCTCAAATGTCCTGAGCAGGGAGAGAACAGGCTGAGCATAAGACAGGAAGGATGTGGTGGATGAGCTGGGCAGGCACCTCTGGGAGTGTTTCTGAGTATATCTGCTTTAATTTGAATTTTTATATAAGAATGTAATCATGCCTGACCAGGCAGTGGCATAGTGAATAAAGCATCGACTGGGATGCAGAGGACCTGGGTTCAGAACCCTGAGGTCGCCGGCTTGAGCGTGGACTCATCTGGCTTTAGCACGGGGTTGCTGGCTTGAGTGTGGGATCATAGACGTGACCCCATCGTTGCTGGCTTGAGCCCAAAGGTTTCTGGCTTGAAGCCCAAGGTTGCTGGCTTGAGCCCAAGGTCACTGGCTTGAGCAAGGGTCACTTGCTCTGCTGTAGGCCCTCAGTAAAGGCACGTATAAGAAATAGTCAATGAACAACTAAGGTGCTACAAGGAAGAATTGATGCTTCTCATCTCTTTCCCTTCCTGTCTGTCTATCCCTGTCTCTTTCTCTGTGTCTCTCTCCTCTGTCTCTGTCAAAAAAATAAAGAATGTAATCATGGATCTATTATCCTCAATATTTGCTCATTTACATAAGCCTAGAGTACACAGAAAATAGTGTCAGAATTGCTAAGTCATACCACACTAAAAGCCAATCTATTGACTAGAGGTTAATATTTGTTTACACTGTGGTTCTTTCTTTGAGATACATTAAGTGTGTGACATAGAGAGTTCAATGCATAAATCTTTTTTGTGTGTGTGACAGAGACAGAAAGAGACAGAGAGAGGGACAGATAGGTACAGACAGACAGGAAGGGAGAGAGATGAGAAGCATCAATTCTTTGTTGCAGCACCTTAATTGTTCACTGATTGCTTTCTCCTGTGTGCCTTGACCAGGGGGCTACAGCAGAGTGAGTGACAACTTGCTTGAGTCAGCAACCTTGGGCTCAAGCTGGTGAGCCTTGCTCAAACCAGATGAGCCCGTGATCAAGCTAGTGACCTCAAGGTTTCGAACCTGGGTCTTCCACGGCCCAATCTGACACTCTATCCACTGTACCACCACTTGGTGGTGTATGTATCAATGCATACATCTTCCATGTATAATGTGATGAGTTCTGACAACTCTCGTAGCCTATTTTTGACCCAATATGAGCAATTTCTCATGTCATTAAAGGCTTCCTCCCTCTCAAAAAAGAATATAATCATACATTATTGACACTAAGTTATCAGAAATAATATAATCAACAGCAATAAAAACATCTTTTTGTTTTCTTGTTTTCATGCTCACCCATATCTGGTTTTAGGTTAGGAAGGCAGACACACATGCACATAAAAGCACATACTCACACACACACATACATACATGCATGAACACACATACACAACTACACATGCACACACATTCACATGCACACACATTCACATGCACATATGCACCCAATTCTAATAAAGTTTATTCCTAGATCTTTGCTATTTGGAGAATGGTCTGTTTTTTTCATTATATTATGAAAAATCATTCTGGTATATTGAAAAGTTATTTTTTGTTGCTTTTACTGAACTCATTATTTTTGAGTTTCCTAGGGAGATGATCATAGGTGAAAATAGCTCATAGTGACTTTCCATTGCTTCCCCCCCCCCCCCCATGCTCTCCATCTAATGCCGTGCTTGCCTTTGCTGACTGACACTCACCTGTCCTTCAGGCTCTATTTTTCCACACTCATTGGTCAGTTCCCTATATTCTTATATCAGTGTGTGTGTTAGATGTGACTCTTTGACAAAGTAACACAACAAAGTATATAGATTCAGTCAGGTCAGTGGATCCTGAGAGTACAATAGAAATAACAACAGAAAAGGTTGTCATTGTTAAGTTTGGGGCTGCGATTCTGATCTTCTGTCTCACTCACAGAGCCCAGTAATTTGCGGGAACATCATTAAGTATTTGATGATTGATGAGCACCTCCCCCACCCCACAACCTGCTGCTGGATTTTCAAGAATTTGTGGAAGGAAGGATGCTACTCTCTAACTACAAATGCACACAAAATTATTACACTGCACACAAAGAGAGATGCCGTTATCATCTGGGTTATGGGAGGGTGAAATGGAAACATTCAGATACTTTTAATATGTTTTATAGGTTGTTGTCATGATGACTAACATTAAGGTGACCAATCGTCCTCCTTTAGGGAGGACGGTCCTTCTTCAGTCCTTCTTTTGTAAGTTCTGTCCTCCCTTGAAAAGTGTCCTCCAACATGTCCTCCTTTTTGCTATTGAAAGACTAATCTATAAATGTCCGTATTCGATGGATGCTGAATTGATCCATTGCATATGATATGACGTATTTGTATTTGACATGACGATTTGTCAAGGATCAGTAGTGTGGCGAGATGCGATTATGAGACGCATGTGCTCCACACGGGAGACCTTGAGACAGCACGCGATATACTGAGCCCACAGATGGCTTTGTGTACTTCTTACTGAAACACCACACGGCATATACGACATTGTAGACTCACGATTATTTCTTTCTCAGTGAATATTCAATCATAGACAGGTAAACACAATTCACATTTTATTAATTCATTATCTATTTAATAATTTCCAAATATGTATAATTTTATTTACAAGTATTTTCCCAAAATTTGAATTTTAAAGTGGAAATCTAACCTCAAACCATATCTATTAATAAAGCATTTTGATTAAATAATTGCATAAAACATGTTTTTTTAATTAGAAAATGATAAATACACCCAAATATCACTCCAAATTAGTGGTTTTGTTTGATATTTAGTTTTGTTAATTTAGCTTCTGGAAAATTCGCCTAAAATGTAATGTTTTCAGTTCCTAATGTGCTTGCATCATTCATGTAGCTCTAAATTTAATTTTTAATTTCATTTAAGGGATGAAAAAATCAAAAAAGAAAAAAATACCATTTCAATGATAAATTGAAAAAGGAATTTCCATTTCTCATATCAAAGAAAGATTCCATTGTTTTCTGCAATATTTACAGTGAAGAATTTTGTATTGCATTTGGGGGCAGAGCAGCGATAATGAAACACTTGACCACCAACAAACATAAGCAGTCATTAGATGCATCAGCTTCCAGTTGTAAAGTAACAAGTTTTTTTTAAACTTCAAATTATTTTGAAGATGAACATCAAAAAGTTGGCTGCAATGAAAGAAACATTTGCATTTCACACCATAATTCACATTCAAAGTTTTTGTAGTGTGGATTGTACAACTAAATTATTGAAAAAGTTTCACAATGCAAAATTTTCATGTGTCAGGACAAAATGTGAGGCTATTTTGATATCAGTATTTAAAAATTACTGTGACAAAATACAGAGGACTTGGAAACTGCAGCATTTGTAACGATTTTATTTGATGCATCAAATCATAATGAAATTAAATTGTATCCAATAATAGTAAGATATTTTAATGTTACCAAGGGCATTCAAGTAAAAATTTTAAACTTAGAATCCATTGAGGGTGAAACTTCTAAAATTTTGTCAAACCATCTATAAAGAGTAATAAATGAAAACAATTTGAAATCCAAAGTTGTTGTACTAATGGCTGATAATACAAATACAAATTTTGGTGGGTAAAGACGCAAAGGGGTGAATAATGCGTATGTAAAATTACAAGAGTTACTCCAAAAGGAAATACTAAGAATGGGTTGTAATGCACATATTTTGTCAAATGCAATCAACACAGCGTCATGTGCCATGCCAATTGATGTAGAAGTAATAATAACTACAATTTATTTGCATTTTAGTCATTTTACCATTTGTGTTGCTACTTTAAAATAATTTTGTGAAGAAGCAAATGTTGAATAAAAAAATTTTTAGGATATTCAAAAGGTAGATGGCTTGCTCTAACACCTGCTATAGAGTGTGTTCTACAATTATTTGAGCCTCTCTGTTCATATTTTTTAAGTTTAGACAAATGTCCTAAAATCTTGGAATCATTTTTCAATAATAAAATATCTGAAATATTAATATATTTTGTACATAATCAAGCATCTATTTTTTTTTTTACAGAGACAGTGAGAGTCAGAGAGAGGGATAGATAGGGACAGACAGACAGGAACGGAGAGAGATGAGAAGCATCAATCATCAGTTTTTCGTTACGACACCTTAGTTGTTCATTGATTGCTTTCTCATATGTGCCTTGACCATGGGCCTTCAACAGACCGAGTAATCCCTTGCTCAAGCCAGTGACCTTGGGTCCAAGCTGATGATCTTTGCCCAAACCAGATGAGCCCGTGCTCAAGCTGGCAACCTCGGGGTCTTGAACCTGGGTCCTTCTCATCCTAGTCCAATGCTCTATCCACTGCGCCACCGCCTGGTCAGGCCAAGCATCTATTTTTCACAAAATGATTCAAAAGATTGAAGGTGAACACATTTTAGCTACGAAAGTTAGTCTAATTTTGAATGACTTTATTCTTCAATATAAATCTCGTTTTAAAGAAAAATTTCTTTCTTTAATTATAAAAAGAAAATTGTCAGGCTTAGAGGAATCAAATCCTGGCATAACAGAAAAGTTTATCAAAGAAGTGCAGAATTTTTACCAGACATGTTTTTAATATATCCAAGAATGGTCTGAAACAAACATCACAGGAAATAACAGTTTTCAATGTTTTTTTTTTTTACTTCATCGCAAGTATATTGAACAGATACTGAATCTTGTCTTGAGTTTTTATCTAAAGAAATGCCAGACATCAAAATAGACTACAATTATCTCTTTGAAGAAATTAGAAGACTGAATGTATATTTAAATTCTGAAAAATTAATACAATGGGAAAATGAACACGTTGAAATTGATACAAGATGGGTGGAAATATTTAGCCATTTCAAAAATGAACATATTCTATGTGAAAATTTATTTATTCTTGTACAATTTACATTGTGCTGCCCTGGAACTAATGCAGCAGTTGAAAGAGTTTTTTTTTAATTGCTAATGATTTTTGGACAAGTGAGAAATCGAGATTGAATGTTGATCCTCTAGCTGCAGCACTTGCCTTAAAATTCAGTATGAAGGATATTTCTTGTTCAGATATTTCCAATATATTGTTACAAGATGATACATTGACAAAAAATATTCATTCAATGGAAAAGTACTCATTTAGATAATATTATCTAAATGAGTACTTTTTCTTACAATTATTATTAAAAGTTAATAGGCATGTAAGTATAATTACAATATAAAATAATGTAAATGTTTTTATTATGCATTTATTATATTATAGTGTATTATTGTTGCAGTGAATAAAATGTTTCTTTTATTTACCATATTGTTTTCTTCAATTTATTTTTGTCCTCTTTTTCATTGTAAAATTGTTGGTCATCTTAGTTACTAACATGCTGTTATGCATCAGGTATCATGAAACTGTCCATCTGCACTGGATCTTCCTTTGTATCTAACGTGCTGGGTTCTGCTAAAGTTTTGGGCTGAGATTGGGTCTGTAAGCTGGTCATGCTGCCAAGACGCCACTGCACCCCGCCCTGCTGTGCGACAGGCCCAGGGCTGCTCGACTTAGGAGCAATTTTTTGCATCATTACCTGTCTTGATTGTATACAAATTGTTTTATATTCTCAGTGTTTTAAAAGAACCATTTTATTTTTTAATAGGTTTGTTTTAAAATCTGATGTGTTAATCAGCAAGAGGATTAAACCTACCAGAAGTTTTTATGCTCAAATCTTCTGCAACCCGAAATGTTTATTAATTTTCAGATCCTTTAATTGTATCCTCTAAATATGACTTTTAACTAAAATGTACTTTTTTTCCTGACTGCCTCCACTGTGAGAACAGTCTGGGTGTTCTGTCGCCCATGCTCATCCAAACTGAGGTGGCCACAATCTTATTTTTAAAGCATATGTTAAAAAATTATTTCAGACTCACAGAGTATGCATAGAGTAATAATGTTTTATGGTGCACTTTAAAGTTTAATTTTTTAAACTAGAGTTTAATTTCAAATAGATGTAATTCCCGGAATGATATTGTTGAGATCAACCCTTTCTACAGCATGTTCCCCGACTTACTGACAGGGCAGGGCTGTTTAACGTTGTTCTCATGGCTCTGAGATAACACTGCATCTGAGAGGGTTTGTCTCTTCTTAGCATCTGCTGAGAGCCCTCATCCCGGACAGCTCACTGGGTAAGCGTTAAAATAGGAACTGTTAGCATTCAATAGGCACGTCTGGTATTGGCCTTGTTTGTCTAGAGAGGGGCATGCAGGAACCAGAGATGGTCATTTTAGCTCCCCAAAGCTGAGCCTGTTGATTTCCCAAAGTCACTCAAAACCAGTCAATGCAAACAATAAAGTCAAACGAATGGCTTGCTATTGAGGAAACCTTTGCAGAGCAAACCTGAGACTGTTTTCCCTGTGCACTGCTGGACTTCTGGCTCAGCCACAGTGTGACCCAGTGCATGTACTGAGGACAGCTGGAGTGCTCTTCTGAGAGTGAGCAGCCAAGAGGCCGTGGCAGCGGCCATGCGTGCTCCTTCTATGTCCACGATCGAGTGTAACCCTCACAGCAGCCCGGCAGGGCCTGTGCTGTTGTTGACATTTTGCTGGTAAGGAAATGAGCTCAATGTAGTTAGAAGACTAGCCTAGTCCATACGTGTGGAAAGTGACGGAGCCTCGGGCAGAGCCCACTCGACCCCACAGCCTGGGCACACATGCCTGTCATGCTGAGTTCTGACGGCTCGCTTTCTCTCTGTCACGGCATGTCCAGTGGTGACTTTTCCTGAATTAAATTAAATTAGTTCAATTAACAAGTCTGTGGATGACTTATAGACAAACATATTTAACTCTGTCTCTGCCATGTGAAGAGATAGTGTGGCCTCACCCAGAAACCGCATCCAAATGTTCTCCCATCTGATGGCACGGCAGCTGCTAGGAATAAAACGTGAGTTCTGAGTTTGATGTGTGAGGCGTCACCATGTGGCCTCATGAGGATGTTGCTGGACAAGGGCAAAGCACACTCTTCAGTCCATTCTGTGGGGAGCCAGGGCCAGCCATGCCACTTGTTCCAACCAGTAGCTTCAGAGATTCCCGAACATGTCACCTCCATCAGAGATCTCTTGAAAACATGCAATTTCTATTTTTACAATAAGTGGATGCATGCCCTAAAAAATCTGTTTTTCCCGTGAACTATTCCATTAGATTTTGTGGCAACTTTCCTGTCAGCCAGAATACCCACAGTGTTTCTGGGACCAGATAACGCAGACTGCAGAGGCAGATTAGACCATCTGGGCAGCTCTCTCGGGAAGACAATGTCACTGCCTGGTAATCGTCTGGACTGCCTACTGTGGAGCTCGATGGCTGTCAGTATGTTTTCCCGAATTCTCACAAGTTTTGTAGAAGAGCAGACATCACAGGGGATGCCGTTTGCATCACGTCAAGGCCATGGCTCCTTTGTACAGTCTAGGGCTGCAGTCTCATGGGTCACACGAATATCCTCTAGTCTCCAAACTCTGCTTCCCAAACGCATGAATGATTTTATTGTCACCAGTGTCTCAGGTGTTTCATTTCTCCATTGTGTACATTTGTGGTCTGTCTCTAACATTAACCATTCTGTGTACTTTCTTTGTCTGCTTACACTGGCTCGTCAGAGGTCAGCTCCAGGAGATGTCATGGATGCGATTGCTGCTAGCAGAGTTGTAGACTCGTGTTCAGTGGTGGGTGGTTGGGGGTCTGCTCATGCGTGCAGGGGTTGGACATGCTGGATCAGGGAGGTCGTGTGCTGTACTCTAGTTGATGGGTCACTCCTCCTGCTACTTTTTTTTGTCATCCATTATAGCATGGTTGGAGAACATGTTCTAATTTCTCCAAATATAGGAGGAAAACCTGACTAAACAAGTCCTTTGTTGTTAGACTGGGCAGAGTTTATGGGAAGACACAAATACACTAATTTAAGTTTCTGGTTCTCTGAAAACAACTGTTTGATTGAGCAGTTCCCTCTCCCCTCAGCAAACATTTTCTGTCTGTCTCTAATTTTTCTGTCTGTCTCTAATTTTTACCAAGTATTCCAGCAGTTTTATGGCAACCCTTGAACTACAGGGCATTCGTTCACTGAAGGGTTTTAGGAGATAATGCTACCTTTTGAATATAAGCTCCCCCTTTTAAAAACAAACAAAAAAACAAACAAAAAAACAAACAAACATTTACAAACATTTTTTTGATCTTTACTAATCTAACAAATATATCATGAGAATAAAATGCTATATGAAGTGTTATAATATTCCATTGTTATCTGACAGCTTTGTGGATAAATGATAAAAGGAAAAAAAATCCTAGCCTTATCCATAAAAAATATCATGTCATCAGGCTTAATATAAAATTATAAATGAAGCATATGAGACATTTTTATTTTGAATCTTTAAAAACATTTTTTAGAAAGGCGCTAAGAGATAGAATTTGCTTTGAACATTTATGTATTAAAGTTTATGAAAGTAAAAGAGAAGTATTTGTAGACATGGACTTTCCTATTTAGAAATTTGATGTAATCACTGAGCTAAAAGAAGTCAAGGTAAGCAGAGCAGTGTGGGGAGAGGGAGGGACCCGAAGTCCTGAATCTGGGTAACTGAGCTGCGAGTCATGCAGCTGTCTCTGGGAAGTTTTTCTCCACTCCAGTAAAAGTATTCATAACCTCACTTTTTATGCTGTTTACCATTGATTCCTACTAACACACTTGGGAAATTGTAGAAATGAAAAAATCATCTCACTCAATGTCTTTTTCATAAGAAGTGAAAACAGAGGTTATTTTCTTTAAAAGGAGGTCCACGTGCTATGTGGACATCACAGAGTATGGAGGAGATTTAGTTTAACAGTTAAATGCACAGCCTGAATCCAGAGCCATATTTTACTGTATGAACTTGTGCAAGCTATTCGCTCAGAGTCTCAGTTCCTTCACTCTTGCAATAACATTTGCCTATCCCATAAGAATGAGTGACTATAAATGAGGTTGTTCATATAAAGTACTTGCACAAAAGTGACTCTGCTCTGTCATCATCACCATCATCACCACCATCACCACCATCATACCATCACCACCACCATCATCACCACCACCACCATCACCATCACCACCATCATCACCCTCATTACTGTCATGGAGAGATCTAGAAGTTCACTTTGAGTGCTAGATTCAAGAACGGTAAGTGCCATTTACACAGTCTCAATTCATAGCCTTCCAGAAATATGCTCTTTTTTAGGTTTTAGTTTAGTAAACATACCAGCCAGATGTATATTGATTCTTCACTTGGACTGTCATGGTGGACTCCAGTTATTTGTAATAAGCAACTTTAGAAAGCAGCAAAAGGACTTACTGATTCAACTCAAATGGGAATAGGCAGAGAGCAGTTATAGGATTTATGAGTTATACTCTATGTGTTAACATAGTTGGATGTGAATTTGGTCTTGTACGTATTTTCCTTTGGAACGTAAATAATTGCAACTTGAAAGGTGAACCTTCTGGTGATTTTTAAGAAACTTTTAGGCTGGACCAGAAGATTTGGAAGCAGGCAGAACTTCTGATACCTTGCCAACAATGCTACTTCACTAGTCCTCCCTTTGCTCGTGCCTGAAACTATAGCGGGGACTACAGCAGAAGTGAGAGAGGGCTGCCCACTTTCTCTTTCCTTCCTTAACTTTGGAGCTCAGTGAGTTTCGTATTTCATGCTTCAGTCCTTGATATCTACAAATCACACTCAAACATTTTAGTTCTTGTAAGATAATAATGAAATGAGGCTGGAGCGGTGATGAGAGCTGAAAGCAAAGCTTGGACATTGTTTCCCCAGAAAAAACAAAGTAGTGACTAAATAAAACTCTGCCAATTGCAAAGAAAGACATCTTGTCCTTTTCTGTCTTCAACTAGTTCACCACTTGTTGGTTGCCTTAGCACTTATATAAAATTAGGACAAATAATTTGAACTTTCATATTGTTTTTGATTTGGTCATTTGCCTTTACATTCTCTTCATAAAATATATTGTCATTATGGAAATTCATTTCATTCAATTATCTCTTCTCTCTAGAAACACCCTAAAACAACCTTATTTTTTAATTATGGAAGTATAAAAGTTTAGGGGGGAAAGTTCTAAAGCAGACCTCATGTCCATATGGCATATTGAGCAGGGAAAAGTCCCTTTTCTCCTTCAAACATAGATCGTGTTGATCGCTGGACTGCAGTAGCAGAGGAGTAGCCGGTGGGCAAGACCAGGGTTAAAGTATTGTGGAGTCCTTCAATTATTCAGGAAGAGAATAGAGATATTGATTAATTTTAAATCTTGTTAAATATCCATGTTAAATATTTAAAGTTAGCTATTTAAAGAACAGAAATAGGGTACATAATTTTTAGTGAGTGAGTGGTTTGGAAGGATTAAAAAGAAAAAATAAGAAGCCTAATCCAAAGGATCAGAGAGATGGAGAAAATACAAGCAAAAAATGGTAAATAAAAGGCAAAACTTAGTAATAGAAAAGGTAAATTTATTCAGAAATTAGACTACATTAGAACGAAAACGGAATTACATAATGCACAAGAGATATACATAAAAGAACATAATTCAGAAATATTTTAAATATAGAAATAAAAAATGATTTGCTAGGCAAATACTAAGCAAAATAAAGCTGGTGTAGCAATATTAATATCAAATTAGAATTTAATGCAAAACCATTAATAGGGATGATGTCAGTACATAATGGCAAGAAAATTTTCACTAAAAGTATAAAACAATAATACACTTATATGCAAAGACAACTTAGTCTCAAAATATAGAAAACTAATATTTTATTGAAGAAAAAAATTTTAAGTCCATAATTATAGTAAATTTATATATATATATATTCCTCTCATCTGTTCAGAAAGTGAAGATTTGAAAAACCCATCCTTATTCTTGATATGAGACATATATGAACCCCAATGAATAAAAAACTTACACTTTTGACAGCTCCTCTGAATAAGTTACAGTTATTTGCACCTACTTGGATGTCTTAAGGGATTCAGAAGAAGTGATACAGAAATGCTCAATATCATAAAGTAAATTTAGGAAAATGCAATGAATGAGAAACAAAATTTAAAAATAACTCATTAATTTGCCATCCAGACATACATATTATTTATCTCTGATAGGTAGATAGCAGTGTTTTTATGCAGTTTGTGGCAGAGACAACTAAATGTTCCAAGAATCTTTCTCAGTTTCCCTTTAGGAACACACCACCACTCCCTCCCTCCCAAGTTGTAGGTGGGTACACAGCCTCCTGGGAAGACACTGTTTCCTAACTCCCCTGTCGTTCCCTTCAGTGTGAGTTATGTGAGTTAGTCTGTCGTGGAAATCCTAGTCAGGCAACTGAGTCCATGCACTCAGCCCATTGCAGGTTAGGAGGGCGTGCATGCCTGTGTGTGCGTGCATGTGTGTGGGTCAGCTGATGGAGTGTCTGGGTCCCTGGAGGACATGATGGGGCCCAGCTGATCACATGTCCACGTGGATGTCACACGAGTGAAAAGTGAGCCTCTGTTTGCTGTGAGTTGCTCTGTTTGGGGTTCCTTGTTATATCAGTTGGATTTGTGCCCTAACAAATAAAGACTTGCTTTATTTTATTCTATTCTAACTATAATCATGGAGCTATATTTTAGAATCTGATATTAAACTTCACATAACAACAGTTT
Organism: Saccopteryx bilineata; assembly: GCF_036850765.1. Classification (NCBI taxonomy): domain Eukaryota; kingdom Metazoa; phylum Chordata; class Mammalia; order Chiroptera; family Emballonuridae; genus Saccopteryx; species Saccopteryx bilineata. The sequence continues at coordinate 82,196,032 of NC_089492.1, read as the reverse complement.
TCTATGTCGTTTTACATCACTTTGCATGTTGCTCTATTATATAGATAGGCTATAATTTACATGTTTCCCTTTAGTTAGAAACACAGACTACAGTACTTCTAATTGTTTTCCATGGTAAGTATTGCTGAGCTCCTGAATTATTGTTCACTTGTGGTTATATCTTTAGGAAAGTACATAGAAACAAAATGGTGTTTTGACTTAAGGATTGTTGTGTTTCCATCATTGTATGTTAGTATTACTGAAGAATCTGTCACATGACTGTAGTCTTGTCCCACACTGTCAATGATATTTGTTACAGTGTATGCTTCAGTGTTCAACCACACCATCAGTTAATCTGAATTCAACTGAAAACTGGTTCAGGAATCCTAACTGGACAGCACAATAGCTTTTCTACCAACTCAGAAGAGTGAAATCACAACATTTGGTCTAAGAAATGAATTAATGTTATTTTCATGATCCAATCTGTTATATTATCTAATATCCTTATTATCTTATTATTTTAATATTTTATATTTAAAGTTAAGATTTACTTTTATCACAAAATTTCTGAGAAATACTAAGATTTTTCTGCTGAGGTGGACAGGGATTTAATCTCATTATCCTTGTTCTCCGAGGAGTCTCACGTTCCGTTCCCAAATTATGTATCCTGGTTCTTAGTCCTTGATCTTATGTACTTTTTACATACCTTTCTTAAAGATACTTCCACTTCAGTAATGAAGACTGAGAAATCTTGAAGTTCTGAGGAGGAAAATGGAGACACTGAAACTGCAGGCATGTCACAAGGCAAGCCATCTTACCTTGGGGGCTGTCTTCTCCCCACCTGTCTGATGAAAGGGTTTGCAAATTGATTGCACAGAAAAAATCACTTAATAAGCTTTCAAACCATAAATTTCAGGGCTCATCCCAGACCTATCCAATTAGAATCATAGAAAATAATCGTGGGGGGTGGGAGCTTTTTACTGAGTTGTGCAGGCTGAGGTTCCGATCAGAAACAGGTGTGCAGTCTGTCCACGAAATGCTGCAATTCCTGTGCTGGGTTTTAGGAGCCCTCCAGGTTGTTCAGATGCATGGCTCCAAATTCACTTTCCTGCTTCTCACTTCAGGCCTTAGTGTCCAGCGTCAGCCTAGTGCACATCATAGTCTCCATGGATATTTTTACTAAAAAGGAGAATAATGATATTCATGGCAATGATAATGAAAAGACAGTAAATACATTTGATCATCTCAGTGTGGCCACTTTTGGGATGAGATAAGCTATGGCATACAATCAGTTACATTCTAACCCCCTGGTTAATAAAACAGAATGATAAGTGTATCATCTGTCCTAGTAGAGCTCGAGCTCTACGTCATTCAAGCATCCCCGATTCAACTTCCCCGCATAGTGGGGACACTCCTGCTTAACAGCAGGGCTGGCAGCCTCTTCGAGACTACTCTTGAGGCGACTCTGAGGATTCTATTTATCAGTGCCGAGACCAACTGCCACTGGAGGAAAAACACGACTGACACACAAGTTAGTTGCAAGAATCACACAGGCAGTTTGTTACTCACAAATCCTTTTGGTGTGCCTGGGTACAGCTTAAGGGGGCCCCGTTGGCGTGCTCCTCTAGGATTGTCCTTGGTCAGAGCTGTGTGGAGACAGCCCACATTCAACGTTGGGCAGGGGGTCTTAGCTTTAGTACCTTTTTCTGGTCTTTGTCTTCTAACAGGTGTCAACCTACAGGATTATCACATCAAACCACCTTTTTGGGAATTTCTAGCAGGGACCCCTTGTTATGTTAATCTACTGAAATGTCACATCAAGCACTTTTAATGTGTTCATAGGGAAGCTTCTTGTTTATGTTAACCTACAGAGTTATCACATCAAATCACTTTTTATCCATATATAACTTCACACACACACTAGCTGGGCCCTGCTCAAAGTCAGAGTCTGCCTATCCTATCTGTACACACTAGATTAATTCCTACACCAGATGGCTTAGCCTTATTCACTTGCCTTAATGGCTTTTAATATTATACCTAACTTATTTCCAAATATCTTCCATCTTTTTCTATATTTCTATATATTTAATTACTATAATATTATATTACTGTAACAATATCAGACTGATTTAAAGGGCCTACTAGGCTGATCCTCACAGTTCAATTCTGAGATTTGTGTGACTAGTAATTTGGCAGGTTCAGCCTACCTACGCCTTAGCTGTTATGTTTAATGTTATATGACACTATGATGTAGTAAGACATAGATATTGGGTTTTCTTTCCTGGTTCCTGGCTCAGCGCTTGGAAAACCTTTGCAATTTCTCAGTGGTGAGGTGAGAGGAGCATCTTTGTTATTCACGAGAAGCCCCCCTTCACCACCCATGTGTTTATGCTAATGAGTGACCTTCCGGATGGGGCTGGCTCTATGATGAGGTCTCTCTCTCCTCTGGCCATTGTCCTGGATAAAATATGATTTTACTGCTTTCACTGCCATCCAGCTCTGGTTTTTCTCTGACAGTCGAGGTGCCAGGACTTGCGTAGGATCAGATTCATCCCTGAGCTTCTTGACCATCAGCCCGACCCCAAGTGTGCACCTTGAGGAGGCTTTGTTTCCATTGAGGACAGATGATCTGGACTCCATCGGCAAGTCAGTCTCCTAAACCGTGGCTCCGGACAAACGTCTACTGCAGTTGGTGGGGATGAAGTTTGATTCCCAACATCCTGAGGACAGGCTAGAATCCGGCCAGAGTCCCTGGTAAGCAGAGGCTGCGCTGGAGTCCCAGGCAGTCATCACTGGGAGGCCATGCCTCTCTGAGGGAACAGAGCTGTCAGAGTCCCAGGTCTCTCTGCCCACGTACAGAGCTGCCCATGGTCGAGCACACGAGAGCTTCTCCCTTGTCTGAGAATTCCTGCCAACTGTGGCTCCGACCTCGTTTGCTCCCTTTCTCATGGGCATGGTTGTCTGCAGGATAGTCTCAGCGTCAGTGACTCCTTTGGAAACTTTAGATCTCCATACAGGGGCTTCTCTGCACTGGGGCTCCCATCTGCCCCCCATCAGTCCATGGACCCTTTGCCATGTCCTCCTACACATTCTCTGCCCATCCCTTCCTATTCTAGCCCCTCTGTCACTTGAACTTTAGGTCCCTGCATACCTCAGGGGGCTTTTAAGGGACTCGGGGACCTCCAAAAGGAGAGAGGCTGATTGGAAATTGGATATTTTATCCACAAGGATGGCTTAGCAGACATCCACAGAGATGCTGGTTGTCTCCTCAGCCTAAGAGGTCTCCGTAGATTACATGTCAGGGTAACAGAGAATCGTGTCTCCTCCACAAATAATGGTAAAAAGCTTTAGTTCATATTGAGTAGGTAAACTCAACTATCACATTTTTGTCAGAAACACAATTTGGATAAAACAATGATTTTTATATTACTGTTTTACTGATTCATGACTAAAATTTTAGAATTAAATGTTTAAGATCTCAAGTTGCATCTGTGTTTATGCATGTATGTGTATATGTATGTTATATGTATATGTGTGCATGCATGTTATGCATGCATGTGTGAATATCTGTTATGTGTGCATGTGTTCATGAATGTTATGTATGCATGTATATATGCATGACCTTTTCTAGCTTCAGATTGTATTAAAAAATCAATTTTATAAAACTCCTTTAAGGAGTTCTATTCTAATTGGCTTAGAGGTAATTGACCACTTACATAAATTAAATATTATTAAAACCCCTACAAACATAGAAACCAATGCAAACGTTTTTCAAGTTCACAAGTGATTTGAGTAAATCTTCGACAAGTAAGATTAGTTTAATGTTGTTAGTTTAATAAAAATACATGCCTCTTGAGTTGTCAACATTAAGTATAACATGAGCATCAATTTATTTTACTTAGGTTTACCAGTCAGATAAGGTAACATTCTCTCTATTATATGTTCAAGATAATGAAACTATAAATCCAATTTAAGAATAAACTATACAATAAAAATGAATTGCTGAATGTTCATGAAGCATAGAAAGAAAAGCCATATGGTTAACTTTTTAGGTTCTTTGCTTCTGTGATATTTTAATACTTGCCACACTTATCAAAAATAACTTATGAAAGAAGCTTTGCTTAATGTGTCGTAAACATTTCTGATCATTCAGTCGCAGTGGTGAAGAACAAGTGAGTTAAACAGTGTAAGAAGGATCAGAGTCTGTAGATGAACTTCTCTTTTTTGTTGTGGTATCATTGACATGTAACGTTATAGCAGTTTCAGGCGCACAACATAATAATTTGTTATTTGTACATAGAGTGGGATAATCACCACTGTTAGTCTGTATTTTGGGTAGTAACCCCTCAGCAGATACGTATATGATTTTCAAACATTTTCCCACATTCAGTGAGGCTGCCTTTTATTTAACGTGCAGAAGCCCCGGTGTTTCATATCGTCCCCTTGCTTATTTTGCTTTTGTTGCCTTTGCTTTAAGTGAAAGTCATAGCCAAGATGGATGTCAAGGAGATTACTGCCTGTTTTCTTTTAAGAGTTTTATAATATCAGGTTTTACGGTTAAGTACTGTATCCATTTTGATTGTTTTTTGTGTTTCTTGTAAGATAGTGGTCTGGCTTCATCCTTTTGCACATGGTTGATTAGTTTTCCCATCACCAGTTACTGAAGAGACTGTCCTTTACCTGTCATATATTCTTTTTGTGTGTGTGTGTGACAGAGACACACAGAGAGAGACAGAGAGAGGGACAGATTGGGACAGACAGACAGGAAGGGAGAGAGATGAGAAGCATCAATTCTTCATCACAGCACCTTAGTTGTTCATTGATTGCTTTCTCATATGTGCCCTGACTAGGGGGCTACAGCAGAGCAAGTGACCCCTTGCTCAAGCCAGCAACCTTGGGCTCAAGCCAGTGACCCTGTGCTCAAGCTGGATGAGCCTGTGCTCAAGCTAGGGACCTTGAGGTTTCAAACCAGGGTCCTCTGCATCCCAGTCTGATGCTCTATCCAGTGTGCCACCACCTGGTCAAGCTCCCATCATATATTCTTAGCTCCCTTGTCTTGGACAAATTGGTTATATAAGCATAGCACTGTTTATTTCTGGGCTCTCTACTCTGTTTCATTAAACTTTGTGTCTGTTTTAATGCCAGTACCATACTGTTTTAATTAATGCAGCTTTGTAATAGTGTTTGAAATCAGGGCACATGATCCCTCTAATTTTGTTCTTTTTCAGGTTTGCTTTGGCCATTTGGGGCCTTTTATGGTTCCATTAAAATTTCTGGATGTTTTTTCCTATTTCTGTGGAAAATGCTGTTGGAATTCTGATAAGGATTGCATTGAATCTATAGATTTCTTTGGGTAGTATGAACATTTTAACAATATTATTTTAATCCATGAACACAGAATATATTTTTATTTGTTTGTGTCTTCTTTAATTTCCTTCATTAATATCTTTTCTTTTTCATTAATGTTATGGTTTTTAGTGTATATGTCTTTTATCTCCTTTGTTAAATTTTTTTTAAGTAGTAGGAGGTATGATAGAAAGACAGACTTCTCAGGCATGTATCTCGAACAGGATCCACCTGGTGACCGCTGTCTGGGGCCAATGCTCAAAATCAACTGAGCTATTTTTAGTGCTCAGACTAACCAAGCTATCCTCAGTGCCTGTGGCAAATGCTCAGACCACTTGAGACACAGGCTGTGAGAGAAAAAGAGAGTAAGAAAGGGGAGAGGGAGAGAAGCAGATGGTTGCTTCTCATGTGTGCTCTGACTGGGGATCAAACCTGGGACATCCATATGCTGGGCCAATGAGTCCAACAACCAGGGGCCTCCTTGGTTAAATTTATCGCTAAGTATTTTATTCTTTTTGCTGAAATTGTAAGTGGGTTTGTTTTCTTAATTTTTCCCTGATAGTTTATTAGTATTAGAAACACAACAGATTTTTGTGTATTGATTCTGTATCCAGCAACTTTACTGAATTTATTAGTAGTAATAGGTTTTTTTAATGGCCCCTTCAGGGTTTTCTTTATATAATATCATGTCATCTGCAAATGATGACAGTTGTACTTCCTCCTTTCCAATTTGGGAGCCTTTTATTTCTTTTTCATGTAGAATAGCTCTGGCAAGGACTTCTAATACTACACTGAATAAAAATGGTGAGAGTGGGCATCTTCATCTTGTTCCTGAGCTTGAGAGCCAAGCTTTCAGCTTCTCACTATTGAGTAAGACATTAGCTGTGGACTTGCCACAGACGGCCTATGCTTTATACAGAACTTCCCCTAAATAAAGTCCACCTTCAAGTGGTCTGCAGTGGTGATTAACACCAGATCCCATCTTCATTGCAAGGTGATACCAGGATGAAACAAAGGTATGTACCCAGCCTCATAGGTCTATGGTTTAATTGAAGTTGGAGCTCAACAGAGCTTAGTATAATTAAGGATGGTAAGGTGAAGAAAGTCAAGTAGAGCAAAGGTTGAATGAAGAGGAAAGTCAAATACACACCAGGCAAACAGAAGGACAGACATCTGACAAGAGAGACTGCAAGACACAAATACTCAGCAGGTGGAGTGGGGACACAGGGAAGCCCCACTATGAATCTCCATGTGCGGCATGATGTCCACAGAGCAGATGATTTGGAAGAGATACAGTCTCACCAGTGAAGCAGTCAATAAAGGCTCGTGGGCACAGAATGTAAAGAGTGGTTTACATTTATGAATAAGGAGCTCTCAGACACATAGCCACAATTATGCCCCTAACGCAAAGGCTACAGCCTTTTGGAAACCACATTTGCACAATTTGACCAATTATAGTATTAGGACTCAAAATAACATCAGTAAACTCCAGTTGTAAAAATGGCGCAGACCACGAGTAAATAAAAGTAGAAGTAAACATCAGCAATAGGAACCCAGACCCTCAGCCACACAAGGTTAAGAAACACAAACAAACAGAAACCTCTGTTAAACAACTTTTGTCTGAACAGAGATTTAAAATAGAAATCTAGGAAACAAAAGCACTGTGTGTCCTGGTTTATGCCGTATAACTAACTGCTCAGAGGACATCACAAAGTCTCCGGCATGCGCATTACTAGAGACAATAAGATTTTAAGCGATTCTGCAGGAGAGTTGACTGAAATTCACTGACTAACCGTAAGAAAGTGCAGAAACAAGGCCAGTCACAAAAGTAACATACAAAATTTAACAACACTTTTTCCTATTTACGAATACCCTTTTATGGTATTACTAAAATGGGAGAAAATATACTGTTTAAATAACACCAACAGCAAACATCAAGTAAGCAAGAATGAGCTCAATAAGTAATGTGTAGAACCTCGGTGAAAAACATAACTGACAATTTTACTGAGTCAGTGTGTGGAACGTATGCTGAACCACTGCTCGTTCTTGGGTTAGGAGGTCCCGTACTGTGTAGGAGCCAATTCCTTGTCTATCAACCTGTGAATTCAGTATCGTCCAGCACGATGAGGGGGAGGGAGAACCTCACATTTTACTTTAAATGCTTCTGTTTTACTTCGAAGATTTACAAAACAAGTGAATCACTGCTCTAATTCCAAATCAAGAATGCCAAGTAAAACAAGCCAATGGAATTGGGAAGGATGTAGGTGTGGATAAATGTCACAGCTAATAGGTGACACTTGCAAAGTGTTACAAACCCTGTTCTAAGTGCCCTTGTGGGATGAATGTACTTACTGCAGAGGTTTTTACCAGTTCTTGGTAAATCATGAGTTGTGAGAATGACTGTTCTAGCAAATTTTCATACCACTTGTCCTACCTTTCTGTGCTGCGAGAGACTGTCATGTTAGAAGTCACACCACTTCAGGTTGATGTGTTGGATCTTACTGGGTTTTAACTGTGTTTAACTCCAGTATGAAATTTGAATGGGAGCTGTATCAACTGCCAGCTGTGGGCAGCTATGGACAATTAGCGTCTATTAGAGGCTAGAGTCAGGTTATGAAGAGACGTCTGTGTGGGGGGTTATGAGGGTTGAGCACAATGGGGTCTGGGGAGGTCTTGCTATTGTGCCTACTATTCCCATAGGTAATTAGAATAATGATTTAATCTGAAATCAATGGCTCAAAATACACTGAAGAGATTGGTTGGAAGTGGTCTTTTGTTTCTTCTCAGAAATCATCTTGATCGGTGGTGATCCTGAGAGCTGCTAATCCCAGGACTGTCTTGAGGACCTTTGGCACATGATTCTCTGTACTCCTGCTCCGCTAGACATGTGGGTGATCTACCCTGAACATATTTCAAGCCATAAAAACTTACTTGCAGAGGAATTTGCAACATTGAATGAATAAAACTGAGACCTGACTCTTTTCCTGAATAGAGAACAGTTGCGATAGTAATTTTAACTATCACTAGATCGTTTAATATTAGAGCACAAGGATGGTTATCTGATTACATTTCTAGCAGACTACTTATTATATCCTTTTCTATGTTTATGTTTATATTCGAGAGAAGAAAACTGCTATCAATGGCCACTTACAATAAATTATTTGAAATAAACATCTTGTGCTACCTTTGGTATATTATCATGTCAGATTCTAATTTATTGCAGTTGGAAATATTTCCTTCTAGCCTCTCGCTTTTGTCGAAAAACTTGTTAGCACTCTTAGCAATAAATAAATGACCTATGTTAGGAGAATGTCAGAAAATTCACGAATTAGTTTCTGTGATATCAGGTGAATTCCACAGGCAAAAGGCCATTCAAGAGTTAACACAATATTTATAAACATCCCTTTTCTTGTGTCTCGTCACTACCTCCACAGTGGGATGCCTGCACATGCTCTTGCAGACCCACTGGTGTCTCTTTTTGACCCAGTGTTTGGGATAACACATTTATTTTCTTTTAGCTCTCGAAGGAAGTGCAATACCCAAGTGACAGGCTGGTAACTGTGATGTGCATGGGGCCACCATGACTCTCCTGCCTTACGCGTCTGCATTTTTGGTGCAGAGCCTCTCTCTGCATGTAAGTGGTGTGTGCACCTGCTTTCCCTGTGAGGTCAAGTCCTACATCCGGAGTAACTGTGAGGGAGGATAAACAGATAGCATCCCATTGTTTTTAAAAAATGGTAACAATTTCCCTTAAAAGTGTAGCATTTTATCTTCATTGCTCTTTCACTTGCAAGGTTGAGAATCTTCTCCTGTGCTTCACAGATGCTTGATTAGCCTCATGTGTAAATTTCCAGTTTATAACATTTACCCATTTTTTTTTTTCTGTTGGTTGTCTTTTCTCATTGATTTGTGAAAGCTCTTCTTATATTACAGGATTAGTGTTAGTTTTGTAACTGTTCTTGTTTTAGCTGGATGTGTGGTATTCTTTGGTTTTAAAAAGCTTTTATCTTTTATTTTTATATTTTAAAATATAGTTATCTTCCACGATAGCTTCTGGGTCTCTTTCCTTATATCTTTTCTAGAAATATTTGCTGTTTAATCATTTCACATTTACTGCCTTTCTTGTACCCACTCTGCTAAGAAGTTCATCCCCATCGACTATTGGAAGCATTGCGCGAACTTGATCCCTCGCTCATCTTTGAAACAATTTCCTTCCTCGGCTTCTAGACTGTCACCTGCTGCCACAGACCCACAGGAGAGCTCCCCCTTCCCACTCTTACCTCCACAGCCTGCCCTGCACAGAGCATCTACACCAGAGCAGATGATTTGGAAGAGATACAGTCTCACCAGTGAAGTCCGTGGCCGCACTTCCAGAAGGGGCACCTCTTTCATTGGTGGTCAGTGAGAGGAGCACATTGACCATCTCATTAGCCAAAAGCAGGCCCATAGTTCCCATTGAAATACTGGTCAGTTTGTTGATTTAAATTTACTTGTTCTTTATTTTAAATATTGTATTTGTTCCCATTTTGTTTTTTTACTTTAAAATAAGATATGTGCAGTGTGCATAGGGATTTGTTCATAGTTTTTTTTTTTTATAGTCTGGCCCTCCAACGGTCTGAGGGACAGTGAACTGGCCCCCTGTGTAAAATGTTTGGGGACCCCTGATCTACACAGTCATGTCTAACACAGTTCATAACCTTGTGGTCATTTCCCTTTTAATTTCACACAAAGTCCTAACTTCTGCAGAATGCAGGCCCTGCCTGCCCCCAGCCTCCTGGCCTCGCTACAGCCGCACTCAGGCCACCACTCTGCTTCCGGTCCTCGGTCCACCAGGCTGTGCTCCTGGGTCGTTCGCACTTGCCGACCCTGCTGCCTGAAGTGCTCTCCTCTGGACCCTCGCAAAGAGCCCGTGTTCACTTCTTTCGTCTGGGCCTCGGCTCAGAAGTGTCTCCTCCGGGGAAAGCCCCATCTGGGTACTGCTCACCGTCACTCTGCCTCTGACACCCTGTCACGTATCCTATGTTGTATCACATGTGAGATGTTTCCTCGTGTCTTAGATGTCTGTCTGTCCCCCACACTAGATTCAAGGCCTGAGACGAAGAGGCCCTGTCAGTTTTTCCATCACTTATTCCCTATTCCTAAGAAGCCACAGTGTTTGAGTGAATAGTTGAATACCTGACTTTAAATGCTTATACCTGGACTTTTTAAGCATGTGATTAACTTCATCATTGATGATGTTCCCACAAGCACTAGGTTCTACTTCTGAGCTTTCCATCATTGCTACTCCAGGACAACTAACTGCCCACCGGGTTCCTCCTTTGCCATGGCTCTGACCACGTGTTCCAGTGGTGAGAGCAGCTGCCACAGGTGTGACGATCAGGACAGATTTCCACAGCCTCCAGGATGATTGGTGTCTCCATTTGTTTAGATCTTTTTATGACTTAAAAATGGTTTAGGTTTATTTTTATAGGTCTTTACCTTTATTTCCTTATTTTTCGATAGTCCATGATCCCTGAGAAGCATGCAGCTCCTTCCTATCTCCTTCCTATGAGGTGACCTGTAGTGCCTGCGGGCTGCACAGAGGGCAGAGCTTGGCTCCGTCTGGGGTCACCTGGGAAACAGACCTCAGTCCTGCCTGTGCAGCCACCGACCACCCTGCGTCTGAGCCGTGCCAGGACCCCAGGGGCTCTTCTGGCTTTGCTCTCTCCATCACACCTGCTTGTCAGCTGCTGTCTGCCTGAGCCCGTCCTCCCCAGCACTGCCGGTGAACAGCCTTGGATCTCTGTGCAGCATTACCTCCCAGGGCGTGCTTTCCCGGGCTCATCTGATAGAGCCAGTCCCACTGTTACACTGGCTCTTTGCTTCAGGGGCCTCTCCTCCTTAGCACGTCTCCGAGTCGCAGTTTAACACTGTCTGAGTTTATTTGATGATGTCACAGCCTGACTTTTAAGTTCATTCAAGGAGGAGCTGCGTCCGATTTTTTTTTTACTCACTATCTTCTCTGTGGCCCCTGGCATAGCTGACGTGTGTGCCTGTTCACAGATATGCATTGATTTAGAGACAGGGGCTATTGACTTGGGGTGGTGAACACATGATACAACATGCAGATGATGTGTTGGTGTTACAGAAGTGTACATCTGACACCTATATAACTTTATTAATCAGGGTCACCCTGATGCATTCAATACAAAAATAAAGATGGGCTAAATATTAGAAGGCCCACATTACAATGTATCATGCACCCAGCTTGGAAACATTTGTGTTTTGCCGATGACCTCTCTCCTCTTTGGCATTCTGGAAAGCTATTCGTCCCTTCAATAAACTTATGAGCAAAGATTCAGGTGAATGAGAACTACACGGAATTTTGGAAAATAGGCAGCCACAAAACTATTTAACGCAAACATTTCTCTGACGGCCTAATGGAGAGCATGTGCAGCTGGAAGCAGGTGTACAGCCAGCTTTGCGGGGCTGGGCGTGTGCCATGCTCCCCAGGAGAACAGAGAGCAGAGAGCACTGGGTTCCTGGTGTGTTCCTGTTGTTTCAGACATGGGAGGCTGCGGTACTCTAATGACAATCACATCATGTGGTTCACAGATCAGCTCATTGAGCATTCTGCTAATTACTGTATTTCCCCATGTATAAGATGCACCTTTTTTTGAAATATTTGGGGTCTAATAACTGGGTGCATCTTATACAATGGTTGTAGATTTTTTTTTTACTTGCATTTCCCACATTTTCATGTGGATGAGTTGTATGAATTTTATGATGAATAAAATGAGTTCAATAACTGTATGCAATAGATTTTTTTTCCAAATTTCAGGCCCCCAAATTAAGGTGCATCTTATATATGGGATCGTCTTATACATGGGAAAATATGGTACTTGTCATCTCATAGAAAGACTGTTGAAAATAAAATAGTATGCTAGTTTTAAAGAAATGACATTACTCTCTAGCTCCCTGTGGTGTCAATCTTGAAACTATCGTCTACCAAATACACACCCTTATTCAGTTCATCATCATTAGCTAGCGAGATCTGAGTGTCAGGGAAATCGGTAGACATTTCATACCAGCTTGTTTTGCTCATCTGAACTCCTCCCCATCCCCAGGCACAGAATTCCTGGTGCTATTACATAATGAGTCTCTGGAATAGCTGCCTCGTGGAAACTGGCTTTGGGGACATGCTCAAGTTTATTTCTCCCCAACTTCAATATCTTAACAGTATCACATTGCGTCAGAGCTCTAGCAACACGGAGCACTGAGGAAGCATCTTTAACTTGGCTGATGTTGGCTTCTGTCAAATGAGTGTCTATGAGTCTGGCCACAGCAAACATCTATCTGCCTTACGCTGTGTAGAAGCATTGGAGTCACTGGGTTTTTTATGTGTATTTCTGTCTCAAAAATTTCAACAGTTTTAGTTCCAGTTCACTACAAATGTCTGGTCATTAGTGAGAAGATGAATGCTGAGTTACCAGTAAATTAATTTTTCCAAAGAAAAGAGAACACTTACAACAACATGCTGTATTTTGAGTATAAGTAGCTATAAAAGTTTATATGAGGGATCAAGATTAAACAGGAATGAATCATTTCCACTAGAATTCAGTTTAAGACTCTGTCTCTATAATAGAAAAAGACTTTAAAAATATTAACTTCAAGAACAGAAAAGACAATATTTAACATATATTTTGGGCTGACTACATGCCAGAAATTCTACTGGACATTATATCAAAATTTTTACATAATAACTTTATAGTATGAACACACATTAGTTAGAATGTGCTAAAAATAAATGTTGATTTTCAGCTAAAAAAATAAAAGTTCAAAAGCACTTGAAATATATTGAAAGGAATAGTATATTGTTTCACACTCCAGTAATACAAAAGGTTGCAAGTGTATCTGTATTCACACACTTACCCCAAGAGTTCAGTCATATTCTGAAAAATACTACCTTTCACGTATCTTGAATGAATTAGTAAATTTAGTCAAAAGAATATTTCATATTTGATTTATAGTCAGGAATAATGATACATTAATTTTAATTTAGAACCAGATGAATTAGTTAATAATATGCATATATTGGGCTCAAGTACTGTATTTCCCCATTTATAAGATGCTCCCAAATATAAGGTGCACCTTTTTTGGGGGGCCCAAAATTTGAAAAAAATGTATTACATAAAGTTATTAAACTCAAGTTTTATTCATCATAAAATTCATACAACTCCTCATCACTGTCAAAACTCCCATCCATTAGCTTGTTCTCATCTGTGTCTGATATATTGCCTTGTCTTTAGTTCCATCTGTGGCATTTGAAATGCCACACTTATTAAATGACTTGGCAATAATCTCAATCTTGATATTATTCCAGGATCTTTTCACTCAGGTTAGAGGTGGATTTAATGGCGGGTGCACCAGGCACACGCTCTGGGCCCTGACTTCTGAAGGGCCCCATAAAACCCAAACTTCATACTTTTTCTAATGACTCCAAGTTTGTTTTTGCATGTGCAATTTTAACATTAATAGTACATAATATTTCTTATTTATTTAAAAATATGGTTAACATGTATTTTTATTTTCCCTGTCTCTCTTTTTTTTAGGGGGCCCAATATTTTCTTCTGTGCCCGGGACCTCAACTGACCTTAATCTGCCTCTGACCCAGGTACAAACTTCTCCCATAGTTGGTTTCTTCACTCATCCTACTGGTGTCAAATTGTCCCCAGAAGACTTCATCTATTGGTTCCATTCATCTCTCATGGCAGCTTTGAAGGATTTGTTAATGCTGACATCAAGTGTTTGGAGCTGGGATGTCAAGCCTCCAGGTGTAATGGCAAGTTTTGTTTTTTTGCTCTGCAGCAATCTTCTTTATGTTTTTTGTTATGTGTGCCCTGAACTGATTAAGCACCAATAGGGCAGGTTTGCATGTGATCCCACCTGGTCTCTTTCTCCAAACTTTCTCAAACCAGATCTTCATCCCATCCTGATCCATCCATCTAATCCTTGTCATGATCATGGACAATCACTCCTCAAAGAATGTCTTCTTTTGTCATTGTTTTATGTTTGAAAATCAGCATAGGAGGCAGCTTGGTTCCATGGGCACAACAAGCTAGAACAACTGTATAATGGTTCTTTTCATGTCCACTTGTCTTCACAGTTACAGTTTTCACCCCCTTCTAATCAACAGTTCAGTCACTTGGGACATCAAATTGAAAGGGGATTTTGTCCATATTTGCAATCTGTCCCAACTCAAACTGATGTGTCTTCCAACATTGAATGACAAAATGATGACATTCAATCACCATCTGCTCATAGCTTTCAGGCATCTTTTGGACAAGTCTGATGCATGTACGCATGCTTAGTCCATTCTGTTTCATGAACTTGAAGCACCAATTGTGTCCTCTTTTGAAACCAGTAACTTCTTTTTCATCAGCAATTCTTCTTGCCTCATGCTGAACCATCTTTGTGGACACAGGAATTTCAGTTGCCCTTTGCTCTTCAATCCATATCTTCAATTCCCTCTCTCAATCAGGCCATTTTGCTGACTTGCCTCTCATGGCCTTCTTTTGCAGTGGCGTTTTCAGTAGGGTTTCTTCTTCCCGTAACCAGTCTCGAATTGATTTCTCAGTTGGAGGAGAACCAAACTTACATTCAGCAGCAGGATTTCCATTCACTTTTGCAAACTGGATCACTTTTAACTTGAATTTAGCACTGTAAAAAATATTTTCTGATCCATTCTGGGCAGAACATGACAAAGTGTAACCTACTGTAATATCCCGGTAACAAGTGCGAAACAATGAGTACAAAGACAACAAGCACCAAAAAGCGGGAAATGCAAGTAAAAAAATGCAAGGGAAATGCAAGTTAAAAAAATCTACAACTACTGTATAAGACACACTCAGTTTTTAGACCCCAAATTTTAAAAAGTAGGGTGCGTCTTAAACATGGGGAGATATGGTATGTGTAATTGCTTCTCTGACTGGTATGATGCTCTCTGTGCACACTGGAACACACGTGTCCAGTGTGGTGACAATGGTGAGCTGTGGATGCACTTCATGGGTTTTAACAATGAATATTGTTATGGGTTGAATTGATATGATGAAGACTAACCCTTTGTGCCTGTGAATGTGAACTTGTTTGGAAACAGGGTCTTTGCAAATGTGGTCTAGTTAGATATCCTATGCGATGTGGGTGGGCCTACTGGACTGGTGTCCTTCTAGGAAAAGGAGGGGACATGGGGAGAGACCATGTGATGGCAGGGCAGCGCCTGAAGGTAGCCAGGAACTTTTAGTTCCTTACTCACAGAAACTTCTATTCTTACTGCAGACCCATCCTGACCCGTGTTCAAGGGAAATGTTTAACCAACCTGCCCATATTTGTGGGCCCAACCCACCTGCCAAAAGTATACTCTTTATTCCTTGATTAACCTGGAGCCCATGGACCTTCCCCTATTTCCAGCACACGCACTGCCATGACACTTCCTCCTAGATGACCAACTGAATGAATTTCTTCCTCCTGTGTGTGCGTTGTCCTTGCCTAGCAAGTAAATATGACCAGCGTCTTCTCTTGGTCATGGACGGCTCCATCAGCTTCTGGGACTGGTTCCCAAATGAGCACTTCTGTATCTGCAGTTTAATTTTCAGGCCACATGGTGTAATAGCAACAAAACAGGCTTTATAGCAACACAGACCTGTGTTTGAATCCCAGAATTACTCAGGCAAGCAAATGACCTCTCTAATTTCCCATCTTTTCTTCTGCAAAACTTCTGTAAAAATACCACCACATGAAACTGTTTTGAGGATTACATATGTGGAATAACCCATATGAAATATCTGATCCTAAAATATAGGATGTGTCATTTGAGACTTCCCTTCAGCCTCTGACAAAAAAGAATTTTTCCCTCATATGGCTGAGATCGTACTTTGGAAAACCACTGCTGTAACTTCTCAGAGCAAAGATGCATGTGCCTGTAGCAAATCTACCTCCGCCTGAGAACTGAAGTTGCTGTCATTTAGAATGGTTGCCACTAATATGGCCAGCTTGAAAGGATGGTGAGTGTCTCTTTAATAGACTGAACAGCATTAATCTGGAAAACTGAGGGAGAGCAACCTCAGGCTTGGGGATCTTTCTGACCAAGGGCAGTCCCCAAATGGCTTTTCCCTTCCCAGTCATGGAGTCACATCTAACAACTGAGGATGGTAAGAATGGGGTGATAACACGACAGGACAGGAATTAGGTCTATCCATCTCCTACCAAGTTCCTGGGACTATTTTTACTTGTTAGTAAGGTACTGGTGAATGGTGAAAATTGGAAAATTTGTTGGTTTAAATTTGTGACTCCAAGCATGAACACAAAACAAACAGCCAAGACGCACTAAACTAGCCAGTTCAATCACATGATTGACTGGTTTTTGCCACAGGGTCCCGAGACTGTATCATTTGGCAGCTGTGGCCCAGTGTCAATGCTTTCACCAGTAAGACAACCTACACATCCTGGTCTCAGCAAAGACGTTCCCTTAGAAGAAGGAACCATGTCGT
This sequence comes from Saccopteryx bilineata, assembly GCF_036850765.1. Classification (NCBI taxonomy): domain Eukaryota; kingdom Metazoa; phylum Chordata; class Mammalia; order Chiroptera; family Emballonuridae; genus Saccopteryx; species Saccopteryx bilineata. The sequence continues at coordinate 82,179,182 of NC_089492.1, read as the reverse complement.
ACCATCTCCAAGGAAAAGCATTCCAAGTCAGCAGTGCTGCCGCACCATGTTCTTTTCACAATCCAGTTCTGGGCAGGAGTTCAAAGGAGGTGTCTGTTACGATGTCAGACACTTTCCGGCAGGTTGGAACAAACCCATTTCACCCGAAATTTTACATTTGATCAGCAGCCATATCAAGGGATGGGCTAGTTTAGCTTTTCATCTAAATGTTCTTGTTTGAAGGACAGTTTTATCTGCCATTTGAACATTAGTGGGAATAATAGATCTAAATTTCTCAAAGGGTGAACATTTGTCTTGATAATAGAATCTTCCACTGAAGACCAGGTCTGCTTTGCTTTTGAGATGTAATTGGATTCAGAAATGTCTAAATAAATGTGATAACGAGCTTTTCCAAAAGACAATTTTCATCATTCCTTTGAGGAAAGAATTACAGAGCCTGTTGAATGGTTTGAGCAATTTGGTCCCGAGCACTGAGGATGGCTCCATGGCCTTGCTTCAGGAGCTGAAATAGCTCCATTTGTAGCAATGGAGCAGTGGCCCCAAATGGGCAGAGCATTGCCCCTTAGTGGGCTTGCTGGGTGGATCCCAGTCCGGGTGCATATAGGAGTCTGTCTCTCTGTTCTCTTTGTCTCCCTGCCTTCCCGCCTCTCACTTTAAAAAAAGAACAACCAACAATTACAGAGCCTGGGTACTTGTCATTGAGATGCATTATAAAATAAGGAAATCACTAGCTTGGGATTTGGTTTCAGTGTAACCAAAATTGGATGGTGCAAACAGTGCTATAGAATTGGCCATTTAAGATCAGTTCATGTATGTAATTGAACCAACCTTCTGACTTTTTCTCCTTAATCCATTTTATATCTGCCTGTTCAAGAGCTGTCCCTTGGTCAAGTGGGACATTAGAGCACATACTTACTTAACCCTAGAAGAAATAAATGTTGCCTCATGTTTGTTTGATCCTGAATTTTCCAAGATAATATTGGTTTCATATAATTATCCTTTTATTTAAAATTTTTTTTCTATTAAATTCATTGGAGTGACATTGGTGGATAAAATTATACAGGTTCCGGGTGCACAACTCTATAATACATCATCTCTATGCTGCACTGTGTGCTCACCCCTCCAAGGCCAGTCTCCTTCTATCGCCGTCTACCCCGCCTTTACCCTCCCCCACCTCCCCAATCCCATTTTCCTCCTGAAAAAAATACCTATAGACACAATTATGCTTTTAAAATAAACCCAATGTATTACATATGCATCAAAATACACATTGATGTTCCTACCTTGTAAAAGTTAATGTAAATTCACAAACTAAAAAAAAATTGCAAAGCCACTTGTTCCTCTTGTGTTATTTGTTTTAAAACGCAATCCTGTATGTTTGCAGGACACATAGGTAGAAGATGTGGATGGGGAGAAGGAGATTTTAAAGGAAGAGAAAGATTGTGTTACCATAGCTGACCTCTTTCTCCCTCAGCCCGACACAGACTCTGTGACTATCACACTTCGTTTATGAACCTGGGCTGGTGGCTGAGGTTACAAAGTCTGCCGGTCATTCTGAATTCTGATTGTGTTGCCTCTTCAGTGTTGAGTGTATGTTCAGAAGCTGATCATTTTTTCTGAAAAGTGTGACCTGAGATTAGTTTCTAGCAAAGTAAAAAAATAAAGGACTACACGCCGTCACATGGAAAGAATCGTTTCTCTGTGTAACCCTGATTTCAGGAGTTCTTGGCAGTGTGTCTCCATGACATAAGCACTGACCAGCAGGAGGCATCAACATGGTCAGTGCTCAGTTTAAAGTTCTAAAAAGTAGCAGGGCTCTGATGATGTCTGAATGCCCAGAGTCCCAGGTCTTGGGGCTGGTTGATGGCGTTCAGGTGGGGTGGCACCTGGACATTGTTGTGGCCCCTCAGTTTTCAGATGGCTGAGGACATTAGCCTGTGACAACCTTGATGCGTATGAACACACAGCACATTTTAAACTTCTCCCTCCACACTGGTCTTTCCCCTCGTCCACTACTCTCTCTCCTTCCTGACTTATGAGAAAACCCCTGCTTGGGGTAAACATTCTAAGTGTTTCAGGAGGATATGATAGTAAACCATGAACATCTGCATCCCCTTCTTACTCTCCCCTTCCTACTCTTGGGATCTTGAGAAATGGACACAGTTCTGTTTACTCTTTGTCCTTTGACATTGTTGTGACATAAAACTTCTGTTTGTTTGTAATAAACATTCCGTTCTTCTCCTTTTGGCTTCTAGGTGGGCCTCATGCTCAGACCAGCCCTCTGTACTTTGATTATAAAATAATGTGCCCATGTTCCCTCTGTTATTTATGGTTTTATTTTTTGAATTTATATCTTTAATTCAGCCATAATTTTATTTGATTGTTTCTCTTTTCTTCTTTTTTTGTTTTGGAAGGCCGGAGGAAAACACTTGGCTTGTTATGTGTTTTTTTTTCTTTCAATTATCGACTAGCTGGTTGTTCTATTGCTTTTACTTTACTTTTTAAACATCATGATGTTTTCGCCTTCAAGTTCAAACAAAGGAAAATAAGCCTTCTATGGCCCTCACATCCACTTGTCTGCTTTTTGATCTACAAGGAAAATTTGCAGTATCTCTGTGGTATTGATAAACAGCTCCAGGGAAAAGTGCCACAAAAGAAGAAATTTATAGCATATTCAATCTGCTTCTCATTTGAAGTAGAATGCTCTCCTGATTTATTTGAAAGTGCACTGAGATAGCTGAGCAGAGCTTTTGATGGAGCATTTGTTGACAACTGAATTTTTATAAAGCCATAAAATGACAGATTCTTGGTCACAGAGAAGTCTTTTTGTCCAGCTGGCAAAGTCCAGCGGACAGTTTCGGAATTCAATCATTTTAAACCAACTGTAGCACTGAAGCTGCACAAGGAATATGTGTTTCATTAAAACTTCAGCTACACCCAGAGTCCGGGGCTCTTGCCCGCAGAGCAGGTGAGGGGCTGCGCCGCCCCTGCCCCATCCCTGCCCTGTCCCTGCCCCGTCCCTGCCCCTCCCCTGCCCCGGCTCAGCCTCCACCGGGGCCGGCAGACTTGAGGGGAGTCAGGCTAGTGCCATCTCCTAGAGCTGGTTCATGGAATACGAAGTCCTCCTGTCCCTTTTCTACTGTCCTCCTGCACCCCCCTCCCCCCACTTCCAAACTTCTGATGGACATGACATGGGCTAAAATGATTGTCTCAGGGTCCAGGGAGCAGATACTCTGTAGCGCCGATGAATCTGGTCACATAGGAAGACGTAGCTCAAAAGTAAATCACTGCTCATTTCAATGAACAGACTCAGTCCAGACTGAGGACTGAGTTGGGACTGCAGGCAGCACGAAGCCGTCAGAGTGTCCTGGTGATGAGCACACTCTTGGATGTCCGACATCTGGCTCTGCTGCTGCACCATTTGTGTGACTTAACTTTTATCGGCCACCCGGTCTTATCTGCTCTCTTTGGCTCTCAGTTTCCTTATTTGTAAAAACAGGTTCTGGGGGTAAATTAACACAGGTAAAGCATTAGCACTCAATAAATTCTGATGAATACTCTTTTAATTGTTTTCTCTGTAGGAGAGACACTGTCATTCAGAATTTATAACCTCAAGACTGAAAATCATAAGAGAGCAATTAGAAACTAAAAGAGCTAGAACGTTCCCAGGAAGGGCAGCTTAAATGATCCGGAGATTAAGTCTTTAACTCTGCACAACAATGCAATGGAAACCACTGAGCTCTAGTTGGAAGAGTCAAGTGCAGCTGAACAGGAAGGACCAAGTTCACAGCATCACTGACACTGCACAGGGGAACGGAGGCTCATCCAACCCTCAGTATTGGGATTATGGGACACCAGCACACGGACAAGTCCCAGTTCTCAGGAATTATGAGGAAGAGTGTGTGTGTAGCACAGTGTTGTTACTATATTAGAGAATTTAGATAAGTTTAGAGAGGGAGGGCCCATCAGGGACTAGAAACTATCTAGCTAGAAACAGGGTGGGTCTTGTATCCCTCAGGCCTCCCTTCCCGGACTTCTCATGAGGGCTGTCTTCTCACATTCTCTCTGCTGTTCCCCTTCCCCATCCCGATGAACGCAGCCAGACACCATCGTCAGAGGTGTTTCTAGGTCACATGTGATACATCATACAGTGCACGTAAAATCAGTGCTCCCCACTAAATACGTATTAATCATAAGCTAATGACCCGTGGCTGTGAAATTTGACAGCTGATGGTAATGTAGGAAACCACTGATTCTGAAAGAGCAAATGAGTCTATGGAATTTGAAGGCAGGTGGTTTTCTTAGAGTAGGAAAAGGAGCTGCCACGCCATATTCAGTTTTCTGCAATTTCACCTCTTAGACTAGATGCATTTGCAAATGGCTTTTATAGGCAAAGGGCTAGGAAATAAATCGCCTGATCTGAGTAGTGATGCAGAATAAACACCCCGCCACGGCGGTGTGTGAGACGCTGCACTATAAATAACCATGCTGGCATTCCTGCTTCATGAAACCCAAATCATGCAAGCTGGATCTGAAGGTGTAAGTTGTGTGGCAAGTGAGCTACATGGAAGACAGGAGCATGCACTGTGCCCTCCCTGGTCTCTCCAGTCACAGTCCTGGGAGGTCACTTTCATTGCTCCGACACTGTCCCCTTTTCCTGTGAATGCTGGTTTTAATGGGGGGCATGTATGGAGTGTTTCGCTGCTGAGGGTTGTCACAGCAGCACAGTGCCCCACCAACCAGCCCAGCTTGGCTCTGGCTGCTTCACCAAGAAAGGACATCTGGTGATCGAGATACCAGCACTCAGAGTGAGTTCAGAAAATAAGGCACAGTCAGGGATTCCAGGGCCTTACTCAGGTTCTAGGTTTAAATTCCATTTCCAAAAAGCTTCTGCTTTAAACTTGTTGAAAAAGTGTTTTATTAGTGGATGCCATCATCACCAGTGCAAAGGGGACACTGTGGTAAGGGGGTGGCTCAGGAGAGGGGGACATGGCTCCTGGCTGCACAGTATTCACGAGCTAGTCAGGAGACAGATAGTCCTCAGAAACTCGTCAAGCAAACAGGCCCAAAAGAAGCAAAGATTCTGATGCACGTTTGCAGGAAAGAATGGTGATCACTGGAGAACTCGGAAGCGGCCCCATAGTGAGCAGACCCAGTGGGTGGTGGAGGGCTTTCAGCAGATGTTGGTGCAAACAGCAATACTCACTAACTCAGGGGTGCATGCATTCCTTGACTCGTGCAAGTGCTCACTGAGGGCTCATTTCTGAGGCCATGTTCTGCTGGGCACCAGATGTGCAGCAGGGACAAAACAGACAGGTCTGTGCCTTCACAGAGCCAGTGACAACCTGGTGAGGAGACAGGCAGTAAACCAGCCATCAACATATGGCAGGGGGCAGGAACCTTTTTGGCTGAAAGAGCCATGAACGCCACATATTTTAAAATGTAATTCCATGAGAACCATACAACGACCCATATACATTATGCATTATCCAATAAAAATTTGGTGTTGTCCTGGAGGACAGCTGTGATTGGCTCCAGCCACCCGCAACCATGAACATGAGTGGTAGAAAATGAATGGATTGTAATACATGAGAATGTTTTATATTTTTAACGTTATTATTTTTTTTATTAAAGATTTGTCTGTGAGCCAGATGCAGCTATCAAAAGAGCCACATCTGGCTCACAAGCCATAGGTTCCCGACCCCTGACATATGGCTTCAGCCTGCATCAGGTGCTGCAAAGGCCTTAAGGGCAGACCTGAAGGGTGAAAAGGGGCTGAGGGGTGGAGAGTGCTCCAGCAGGGGGATGGGTGGGAAGCCCAGGAGGGACGTGGACCTTGCCTTTGAGATACAGGGGAGTGATGACGAGGAAGGCAGGGGAACTGTGGGCGCAGTGCATGGCCTGGCCTCTGCAGGAGCTGCTCAGCCACAGGAGAAAGCAGCTACTCGAGACAGGGTGGGAAGTCAGGAAAGAACCGCGTGGGCGTGCAGCATGGTCTGACTCGTTACTCTAGAGGCCACAGAGATACTAAATGCGCAGAGCTGAAGTGGAATGGGGGTAAACTCAAGTTTTCCAGAACTATAGACCACTGTTCCTTCCTTGTGCAGGAAGCAGAGGCAGGGAGACAGTTTGGAAGATCAACTCCTGCTGTGTGGTGGCCGCAAAGGCTACTGTAGTCATTGACGTGAGGAGTCATGGTGGTTGTAGAAGTTTGTGGTGTCAAGATGTATAAACCAGGGTTTGCTGAAGGCCAGAGAGACACAGCCTGTGGAGGCAGGCTGGAGACTGAGCACGGGAGTCAGGGGACCGTCTCTGACCTCTGCAGGGGGCCATCACCATACCCAGGGGACAGCTCGTGCTACGTCTTCATGTCCCTGTGCCACCACCTGTTCCCGTGTCTGCTTCCCCAGCACGAGCCTGTGCCTTGAGGGCTCAGACTCCACGCATCACACCACCGCTCACTGACAAGCCCAGAATAAGGATTGGTTGAAGGAATGGGTTTAGGTTAAATTTGACAATATTATTTGGTTTTCTAAGAAGATAATATTAGAGGGATAAAAAGATAAAAACCAGTGGAGTGAGCAGATTCAAGCAATAAGAGCTTGAAAGGAACTATTTAAAGACCAAGCGAGCGAATTAATCTGTATGTTAATCTATAAATGGTATAAAATTACTTGAGCTTGTAATTTTTCAGCCATTGAACATGCCAAACAAAATGATTTATTTTTAGATGCATTTCAGAGTGTCAGAATCAAATAATATTTTATTTAAATCATTTATCCTCTAATCTAGAAATATTATATGAGTTGATTGCAGCCCGATGAGCCTGGAGTTTAGCTCACATCGATTTTCCCCAGGGAGATTGGAAGACAGAGGGGCAGAGGGCTGGCTGTGACTCGCTCTCCCCAAAGCAGAGACAGCCATCTCTGCAGGCCTCCTCCTTTATCTCGACTGTCCCGTGAGGGTGTCCGTGTGGCTCTCCGGCCATGTAGGTGGGTGACAGGGGATGGACGTGGGAGAGGAACTTGCTGTGAGATGCTTCCCCGGACACTGGGGCTGTGCTTCAGACATGCCAGGGGTTCACACTGTGAGTGTCCTATCTAAGATGAGAGTTTTTAAGGCTTTGAGAAAGAGATGTCCCTGCCCCAGTGGGAATGGTGGATGTGCAGTGAGTCTGAAGAGGGTTCAGAGGAGAAATGAACAGGAGTTTCTCCAAGTATTGATGAAGATGTGGACAGAAACAGGACTCCGTTTTCCACTGTCAAAAACATCTGACTAAGCAGCCCAGGTGTGTGCCCTGGACATGCCCGCCCCTCCTCGCCCATAGTCTTCTCAGGACAACCACCTGCTTCCATGCTGTTTCTGGGGCACGCTGGCACCACGCGCCCTTCCTCTCTGCCTCCCCTCCAGCTGCTGTGGCTCCGGCCCCTCAGCCTGGTCTGCTTCCCCGGCCCCTATCCATACACTCTTAAAATCAGTCCCATCGTCCTCAGATGGACTGGATGAGTCTCCAGCCCTCATCTCCAAATAAGCGAAACTAAAACCAGGGTTGATCTGTTGTATACAGAACACGGAACCCCACTGTGAGAAGAGAAGAGAAGAGAAGAGAAGAGAAGAGAAGAGAAGAGAAGAGAAGAGAAGAGAAGAGAAGAGAAAGGAACAAAGCTGTCCCAGTGAGGGGCAAGGATGGCTCTGACTCACTCTTCTATGAGTGGCCACCTCCAGGGACAGAAGCTGCCCCAAGCTTGCCCTGCTGCTCCTGGGGTACATTTCCCATCTCCCCCTGGATCTCTGGACACAGAAGCACCAGGGTATCAGACGCTCTGGGAAGCCTGGTGCAGGTTGTGATTCCTGGGCGAAGCCTGGGGTCCACCTGGGCACGTGTCATTTTAACACACTCCCCAGGTGATCTGGACCCACAGCCAGGTGCTAAACGCTGCCTGGCTACTTCAGGCCGCTTTGACTCCGAGGTGCTCTCACATGTCTTGAAATGTTGGGCTTCTCTGCAAACAGCCCTCTGTTCTCTGCTCCTGAATTAAGAAGGAAGGTTTATTTCTCCTTCTTTACACTGTTGGCAATAACCCAATAGTATTCGAGTCTCCTCAGCTAGTCTCACCTGGCTTTGCTTCCTATGGAAGAAAGAAATGTGATTTATTATTTCGGAAACTTAATTGAAATTCCAGGGATAGTGGGGTAGCTGGGAGGCCCGTGCAATTTTCCCTTCAGAGAAGATCACTGCTCCAGCTGCGTCGACTCCCCTTCCCTTTGACTCAGACCCCGCTCACCCCGCCACCTCTCAGGAAGTAAAGAAATCACAGACAACATGGATATTTGGTGCCTGCAGCTCTTATCTTAAAAGTACTGGCCTTTCTGCCCCTCTATTTTGGACATATTGAAACATAGCAGACAGAGTGTTGCTAAGCCACAGGACCGCATAGACTGGGATGATTACAGAGGCCTGGACTCCAGCATGGTTGGTTCTAATAATTTCTCTTGTTATGACTTACTATTTTATCTTCAAGTTATTTCTCTGTTCTCCTCATCTGCTATTGCTAAACACAGCCTCATCCAGGGTGACCAGCGTCCTGGTATGTCCAAGACTTCCAACACTAAAACCTGACAAATCCCAGGAAAGCTGGGATGAGCTGGTCACCTGTCTCATGCCTTCGCTTTGACACTGTTTTTCTTACTTTCCATGAAAGGGCTAGCTAGTTCTCTACTTCACAGAGAAAACAGAGGTCATAGGGTGGGAACGTTCTCAACTTCCTGCCCATCCTCTGAGAAGACGTTGCAGGACACCCGGATCCATAAGCGATCCTCCCTTCTACCAGCTCCTTCCCCTCTGCAGAGTATTACAGGGACGTTTGCTGGGTCCCGGCATGCTCACGGGGAAAGTGTTCCTTTCTCCCCCCCACTCCCAAGCTTTGTCGCCCACATCAGAGCACAGCCCAGCTGCGGACAGTCTTTGCCGTGTCCTCCTCAGATGCAGAGCTCCTTCTGCCACGAGCACTCTCCCTATGCTGAGTCTGCTCACCCTCAGCTGCGGAGGCAGGTGGTGCTGAGTGAGGCTGCTCCCTCACCCTTCCTCCTCCAACAGTGTCCCCGTGGACACATGCTTCCCTCCTGGACACAGAGCTCACACTCCCCCATCGCTGACATCTCTCCTTCTTCCCTTCCTGGGTATACAGACTGAGAAAGAGTGAGTGTTGGTTCACTTACTTCCCCGTGAATTGACAGGGCTGCATGCTCACTACCACCTAGAATGGCTCCTGTAGGATTGCCCGCGGTCCCGTTGCCGATATGGGAAATGAGTCCTTCTACCTGTGGCTTAAAAAATAATAGTATTTTAGAAAATAAACTGTAGTAACTTATGAAGAATAACATAAAATCACCCATAATTCCTCCAGGCAGAACTAAAAAGTAAGTCTCTGAGGCTTTTCTCATTATTTACGACTTTCATTCATGATCCTGTGGAAGTTCTACCCCAGCTCTCTGCGCTAAACCTTCATCTTGTCCCCCAAATGCCTGCCAACGGTGACACTTCCAGCTGTCTGTCCTCGCCTCACTGTTTCGTTGGCCACATAGGCTCTCTCTGGCTGTGTCCCCTCCCCTGCTCATCGCTGTGTGGACCCTCTGTCTTCTGAGGCCGCCACACCTCTCTCTAGACACCCAGTTCCAATGGAGTCTTCTACAAGCACCACTGCCTCAATACCAAGTCCCCGTTTCTCCACCCTGAACACCAGATGTGGATGATACAACGTTCAGCTGGTTGTTACCTTTGTCTCTGCTGCTCATCCCCACATCCTGCCCATTGCTGACTCCTGCCTGTTAACTCTCCTTCCAGTTTCTTAAATCTGTCTCCCTCTCTCTGCCTGGGGATGGGCTCTGTACCTTCTAAAGCTATATTGATACAATAGTCTACTAAACAAAGCCAGTGCCTCCAAGCTTGGCTTTCTCCAATCAGTTCTCCCACAGCTGCCGACGCGGTCTTTCTCCGCTATAAATCTAGACGTGCGGTTAAGGCTGTGGGCTCTCGAGTGAGATAGATCTGGATTTATGACCTGTTCTAACACTGACTTGCTGCAACCTGGGGCAAGGGGTCTAAGCTCTCCTGGCCTCAATCCTCAGTGCTACGGTGGGTGAAAGCACCATGTCAGGGCATCACCTTGTGGATGACAGCTGTCATCTCTCCAGCACATGCTCCAAGTTTAATTCGTGACATCTCTGAGGTGTGACTGCAAATCAGCATGGGCCTCTGTTCCTAAGGCCGTGCTGGCCCGGGTCTCCTAGCCTACACAAGAAGTCCTAGGCTGGTGAGCACAGGTGCCCGCGGGTGTCAGGACCCGAGCTGAAGTCCAGCCATGACCCCAGCACAGCCTTCACTCCCACTGCGAAGGCAGCGTGTCCCTAGATCTCCTTGGGCTTGGGAGAGGGCAGGCTTTCTCTCAACCTGTCCAGTCTCTTTCCTGCATTCTCCAGGTTTCAAGCCCTTATCCTATCGGATTCTTTCCCCAGACCTTCCCAGGCCAGCCCCCTCCCCTTCACAGGCCACCTCTCCCGCTGTGTACCACTCAGTAGCAGGCCCCCTCCCACCGTGCACCCTCACCTTGATGAGGAGGGCCGGTGTCCTGAGGGAGAGTTGGGAAGCCTCCCTTTCACCCACTCAGACTTAATCCCTTTGGCAGCACAGTTCTGCTGCTCTCTGGGGTGTCCGTGGGACCGCGGTTTCCTGACTGAGTCAGGCTCAGCCAGTGTCTCCTTTCTTGGTGGTGCTGCCCTGTGCCCAACTGACATGGGACCCCAGAGCCGTGTGCTCCTGGGCTGCCCCATGCAAACCACTTGAAACTAGCCCAGCACACAGGAGGATGCCTGGAGAGCTTCCTGGGGGTGGGGGCAGGGACCTGCTGTGGAATCACGCTGTCTCAAAAGAACCAGGGACTGAGCCATGACCTCAGCTTGGCTACACAAGAGATCCTTTCTGAAGAACTGGACTCTTGAGCAGAGTTATTCCAGATTAAAAAAACAAAACAAAACAAAACACTGAAATAAAACTGCACATTCCATCCAGAGAAGGAGCTGGGATGAGGCAGGAGTCACCTGCTGTGTTTCTGGTTTCTCCCTTATTTCAACTATTTTCTTCAGCCTTCCCATAGGAATAGTGAGTTTCCCACTCATGTTATTCTAATAAGCCACCCTCCCCCCCAAGTTAGCCAGTGTCAGTTTTTGTGGCTTACAACCAAAAAAAAAAAAACCCCCACAAAAAATAATCAATACCATTTTCATTCAGTCAGAGTTGGCACGTGATGTAAAAACCAACAGGCTCATGATTTAATAGCAATGACATATGATTTAAATCTAATAGGATTTAAATATGGAAACTATGCTGTGGTCTGTTTATACTGCGTGAACTTGGCAAAGCTGGAACTATTTCCCAGAATTCCTTTCCCCATATGGTTCTCAGTTAGAGTTGGCCCAAAGGGAACGTTTTGGGGAGGTTGGGAGGTGGGAGCAAGGCAGGAGTCTCCTGAGCTGTAAGTCATGGTCCTCAGGGTCACCATTGGGAAGAGAGTGTTTTCAGTGTGTCCTTGCTCCCTGTTCATGTCCAGGTTTCCTCACAAATGTCACCTGACCAACAGAGACTTTGGACTCATCAGCAAATGTAGCCTCAGGACCTCTGTCTCTCCTGTAGTCTAAGTCGGGAGCTAGACCTCCTGGCCTTGGGGATTCCTGGAAGACTCCCTGCTGTCTGCTCATGCCCGGGCTTCAGAAAGGCCCCTCTCTGGTCCTTCAGGATCTCCTCTTGGTCTGTTATCTCTTTGCCTTTGACAACTGCACACGGTCTCATCCCTACCACAGATCTCTCATCCCATCACAGCCACACGGGTTCTTCCAGGCTTGAACTCTGATCGCCGTGGTCACGGGCACCAGAACTGATTCCAGAAGAACATCAAGGGTGGTCATTAGCAACTGCGTCACTGGTCGGATGTGATGGAAAGTTGTGCCCTTGCTGCTGGTAGCAGAGGAGACGCTGGCCATTGATGGTGGTGAAGGGGGCAGGACAGGGTATCATCACCTGTTCCCAGTGCTTATACCAGGCAAGGCTCTGGTCACCAGGCAGTTGCTGTGGTGAATATCGTGGTGGTGGCTAGAGGCTCGAGTATACTGGGAACTACGGGGAATGAAAGCAAGCTCAGGGTTTCAAACTCCCAGCTCAGGTCTGGGTGATGGATTACAATGCCCCTATGACTGCTCGGAGAGAAACCCATACTTCCTGCAAAACCTCTGCAAACCACTGTAAGAGTCTAATCTGCAGACAGCTGAATCACAGCGCAGCCCAACCTCTCAGGTTTGCTCACTTGAGAACGAAGGCATTGATTGGGAAGGAGGGGACCGTGGATGGGTGGGCACTCACGGGCTGATTTTGAAGAGGAACTTGAACGTTTTCATTTTCTAGAGCCTCATTTCCCAGTAAAAGCATCGTTCCCCCAAGTCTGAGGAATTCAGTTTTCCCTGGCCTGAAGAACTTCACATCCTGGCTTGAGGAACCAAATTTGCAGAGGATGCCAGTCCTCCCAGACACACCTCACCATCTTGCTTATAGATCTGTGACAGACTCTGGTCCTGGCATGGTCCGAGAATCCGATAGAAATCAGAACCGGGAATGAAGTACTGCACTCACCTAAAGAACGGTATTCATGTAACTGATGTTCGTGTTACTAGAAACCTGGGGACCACGCGTGGAAGTGGACATTAGGGGTATCCTAATGTCAGGGTGAGAGAGCAGAGTGTCGAGTGAGCTTGGCTATACTGTAGTACAATAGGTTCACAATGCAAAGGTTCAGTATTTTGTGTCCCAAGCCTGGTACGTGGCTCTAACTTTTGACATGGTTAGTTGACTAAAGTGAAGTTGAGCTGCCAGAAGTCCCTTGACATACAAGGAGGACAGTATCCATGCAGAGGTCCCCAAACTTTTTACACAGGGGGCCAGTTCACTGTCCCTCAGACTGTTGGAGGGCCGGCACATACAGTGCTCCTCTCACTGACCACCAATGAAAGAGGTGCCCCTTCCGGGAGTGCAGCGGGGGGCCGGATAAATGGCCTCAGGGGGCCACATGTGGCCCGCGGGCCGTAGTTTGGGGACGCCTGCTAGGGTGTTTGAATGCGGGGAAAGACGTGTTGTGTGAGACCTGCTCACCCACCCAGGTATGTGGAGGACATTTCCTCTACCAAGGTTATAAGTAACACGCGTGAGAGGAGTGCTGCTGGCATGGCTCCGTGGGGGTTGCTCTCAGCAGGCAGGTGTGACAGCAAGGAGTGAGACCCTGATTCAATAAGGAAACGTGTGGCACTTACCTGACAGACCATGTGAGCAGAGTGACTAAGGAACCGCACATCTGAGGCCATGACCAGAATGATGTCACCCACAGAGGACCTTGTCTTCAGCGAGTTGATCATGTGTCCCCAAGACACACTAATGGCCTCATGGGAGGTATCTTTAGACCAATACACTGAGGAAGAACATTCTGGATGACAGGTGGTTCCCCTTGAGATGCTGCCACTGCCTGAGGTGACTGATGTTTTGTGTTAGAAGGAGCATGGCTGGGGAGGAGCAATAGGAGGTCTGCTTGGGTGGCACTCAGGAGAATGTCTGCAGGTGGGCAGAGCTAAGATGCTTGCATCCCAGAACAGTGCTCAGTATGGAGCACCCTTCAGGGAGGAGTCTTCAGAATCACTTGCTCTGTGGATGCCACAGCCACTTTCCCCAGGAGCTGTTCTTATCCAGAAGATGCATGAATAGAATGGTCACGGGTCCAGCACATTGGATTTCCGCTCACTCAGGCTGACCTGAGGGGAGCCATTGCTGAGCACCCATCTCCGGCAGTGGGGCCACATTGAGCTCCGACCTCGGGGGCCCGCCCAGTCCCCAGGAAAATTTGATCACCCTGGACCACATCCATAACGGAAAGGGCAGGGCTGTATAAAAAATCTTTATTGGAGTGGATATTCTGAACATGCATCTGCTTTCCCTGCCCAGAATGTAACTTCCAAACCACCACCCACAAACTTCCAAATGCTTTATTCACTGTCATAGCAATCCACACAGCCATGCTTTAGACCTGGAAACTAACTTGACAGGAAGTAAGATATGAGATTGGAAATCATTGAGATCATCCTGTCCCATCACCCTGAGGCAGTGGACCTGATTGGTGGGATACATTTAAAAAAAAATAGTTAGCTCATAGCACCAGCCAGGGAATTGCACTTTGTAGGCTACTGTGAGGTGCTCCAGGCTGGGGTATGTGATTGAAGTTGGTGACTGAATCATGGCTTCAGTGTGACTCACGGTGCTGTCACTTTCAAAGGGAGGGTTCCCAGGTCATGAACGAAGTGTTGGAAATGGGAATAGCTTTTCTCTTGCTTGCACTGAACAACCTACCAGTTAAATTTTTGCCACTGACCCTGCAACTTTGGGCTCTCCTGGACTGGAGCCCGCCCTGCTCCGCGTCCAGGGTGTCTCCCTCGGTGCTGGTGTGTTTGCACTCTCACACAAGCAGTTGGTTGCCTACCTTTTGTTTGCATCTCCTTGGGCATGAAGTTTAAGGGATACAACAGCCAAGAGGAGACGGATACTGTATCTTGAAGATTCCTCCTTTACTTCCTGAATCCTCCTCTGCTCAATGACCCAGAATCTGGGGTTTAAAACCAGACACTGGGCCCTGGCTGATTGGCTCAGTGGATAGAGCATCAGCCCAGGGTATGAATGTCCAGGGTTCAATTCCTGGTCAGGGCACACAAAAGAAGTGACCATCTGCTTCTCTCCCCTTTTCTCTCTTCCTTCTCTCCCTCTTCCCCTCCAGCAGCCAGTGGTTCTTCGAGCATTGGTGTGGCCCTGGGTGCTGAGGATGGCTCCTTCCCCTAGAGCAGGCCAGCCTCAGGCACTAAAAATAGCTTGGTTGATTCCAGCATGGAGGGTTGCCAAGTAGATTGGTCAGGGCACACGAAGAAGTTTGTTTCACCATCTCTCCGCCTCTCACTTAAAAAAAGAAATACATAAAAATAAAGCCAGACACTGTCCATGACAAGGCACATGGTCCCCAGTGCCAGCCGTAATTTAAACCAAGGGGTTTTCCTTTCCTTCTTTCCCCAAAGCCAAAGATACTTCAGTACTTTGAGATACTAAGTGATTCCATTTAGTTTGAACTTATGTCTTCCCTTCCCAGGTTGACAGAGAGAGTGAGAGAGAAAGAAAGAAAAAAAAAAACCTATTTCTTTTCCTTCACTTAAGTTTTCAAGACAGCTGGCCGAGTGCCCAGTCATATTGGCAGCTCGCATCCTAATTTATGCGGGACATGACAGAGCCCCATCCGCAGCATATGGAGACACCCCAGTGCCAGACTCAGCTCCGCACTCCAGGAATGCGGGGGAGGGCTCCCGGCGCACCGGCAGGGCGGGAGCAGCCGCCGGGCTCATAAAGCCGCCTGTTCTGGTTCATTATCCTTGCTGCTGGGTAGTTCAGGATATATTTCTGAAAGAAATTTATTTATGAAACATGTAAGTATAATACATTGCTTAAACTGTACACACATCTTGTTACTTAAAGATATTCCTTTAATTTAAAGCATTTTTTGGGTAAGACTTTGGTTAAAGAAAATATACAATGTATATCCTTTCCAGAGTTTTTTCTGTTTGTTTTAATTGCCATTTCCCCTCTATACCCATAACCATCTCAGAAAATCAGTGTAGTTGAGTAGTATCGTTCCGTTCAATGAGAATTTTTCCATTTAATTTTGAAAACTGGAAAACAGAGACTGTCAGTGAAGTGTGGTTTTGTTCTCCCGTCTCAGGACAATGCTGATGTCTTCTGTGCCCCAGACCCGTGACCGCGCCACGCAGAGAAGCCCGTGGCCCGCAGCCGCGTCCTGGTCTCGCATTCGCTACACACGGTGCTCAGGGCGCTCTGCCAGCTCCCATTCGCACTGAGTCACAAAGTCAATGAGATCTCTGGTTAACGGGGCACATCCATTCCCGGGGAGTTGTGCCTCTTCTTGCCCTAGAAATAAATTTAAATACGCGTTGCCAGAGTTCCAAGCGTTAAGCAGGTTTGTATGGAAACAAATGACCCCTCCCCCCAGCCCCCTGTTTGAGCAGACACAGGCAGTGGGCCTGAGTGAGGCCACCTAGCCCCATCCATCAGGCAGAGAGAACTCTCCGCGTTAAAATGCTGCTTTCACACCACTTATCTGCTCATATCTCTCTGTAAAGCGGTATAAATCTAGATTTAAAAGTGATATTGTTTGCCAAATTCCCAATGACATTCTGTGCCATTGAGGTGTGCCCCCTCACTGTTTAGCAGTCACTGTGGGGACATCTGTTGTCTCCTTTCAGAGTGGCTGTGACCCTCCTCCCTCTGTAGCCTTTGCACCCGGTGGGCTGTACCCCAGCTCAGAACATCCCTGTGGTGGCTGTGATTGATTGGTCAGTGTGGTCAGGTGCCCTGGAGAGCCAGGTGCAAAGACGCTTTTGCTGGGTGTCTGGTGGGATGCGGACTGCTTTTCCGCTGGGATGGGGGCCTCACGGACAGTGACTGCTGGGGTGGCAGCTGCTTTGAAGTCACGTGGAGGATGGAGCCAGTTTCGAGGTGGCCCCTCCGAAGACATGGGGACAAAGATAAAATCCATGGAGCCTGGGATGAAGACGGGCCTTTATATCCAGGCCTGCACCTCTTAGTCATGTAATGCAACAATCCCCTTGGCAGCATTGTTTAGCTTAAATTGTTATTAGGAAAATAGCAGAAATATTTCTAGCTGGTACAGTCAACAAAATCAATGGCACTGTTCTTGGCACTTGGGATGCAGAGAGGGACAGAAAACACGGTTCTGACTCAAGGACCTCAGTCCTGGAGGGGATGCACTCTCACACTTAAGTGCACCCCCCCCACACACACACATGGTATTCCAATGTATGGGAGTCATTCATGGAGTGATAAAGAAGCACAGGTTGTGGGGAGCGGGCCAGAGAAGGCTTTGCAGAAAGGTGACATTTAATTATTCTTCGAGGAAATGTACGTTTACACAAAATTGGCCTGATTCCTACCTAAGTGTTATTTCTCAAAGGGCAGACCCTGACACAAGACTTGGGGATGGGTCATGTATGTGGGAAGTAATTCCAGGATGCACAAGTGAGAAGTGGGGAAAGGGAGGGCAGGAACAGGAGGCTTAGCGAGCACAGGTGAGCCTTGGTTCTCTGCGAGTCACAGGTGTGGCAATTTTACAGATGAAGGTAAGACCCTCCCCTGGCCAAAAGATTACGAATGTACTCCAGCATTCTCTCCATTGAGGTGAGCTGGACCCACGGTGTCTCCAAGCTGCGACTAGATTAGTGTGGGCATGCGGGACGCAGTCCCATGGGTGACTGAGCACGCTGGTGCCGGGAGGCCGGTCCTTCTCTGCTGCTCCCACGCCCTGGGTGAGCTCCCACCCCAGGGCTTTCCCTCCACACATGTGGGTTCAGCTATGCTGGAGCAGCTCCTGTGTGAATGAAGCCCTCAGGCAGGACCAGCACAGGGACAGGGCCATCAGTGCCAGAGCCACAGCGGGTAAGTGCAGGGGACCCACGGGAGCTGGGCAGTGTGCTGTTTACCAGTCGGGAAGGCAGTCGCATCCTTACAACTCTGTCCGTGAGTTCTTATGCTGTTTGTGGGTCTTGAGTTCTGACGCCAGTGAACCATCTCCTTGAATCTGTTTCTTTCCGTTGGGTGCATAGCCCGCGGGGACTGGGTCAGCACCTGTGATTTCCTGTGAAAACATGGAAAAGCGTTCTTTTAGGGTGCGCTGTGACAGATGTGTGTGCCGCACAGTGTCCAGATGATGAGGTCAAGGGGGAATTTTCAACTGCAGTAGAAATATTTAAAATTCAGTACTTCACATTCTTGGCCTTGTAAAGTCCTGGGTCACCCTCCTGGGCTGCGGTCCCCAGAGCAGAGGCCGTGATGGGTTCTTGGGCACTGATACTGTGATTATGAGAGGGACTGAAGAATTCAGGGTAGGATGAGAAGAAAGAGGCAGAAACGTGGCTCAGCTGCTCCCACAGTGAGCTCTGCAATGACGGACCAGGCCTCTGAGCCTCTACATCTCCGTCCCTGGCTGCAGCTCACCTCGGGCAGTGGGTGGCTTCACATGCACCCTGGACGAGGCTCTGCCCTTGTTAACAGGATGTTCCCGGGGGAAGGGCAGTACCACTATACATGAAAATGAAAAACAGTGCCGCTCCGAAATGGAGAGTACAACAATAGTGATGAGAATGGTGAGATGACAATTGAAAAGTAGAAAAGATGGGGCCGAGGGATAGGACACAAACGGGGAGTGGGCCCTCAGGACAGTCCCCAGGGTGAGGCTTGGATGATCACTTTGCCAATTGTCTTCCCTTCCCTATTCTTGGTGTGTCTTCTCTCTCAATGCCACAGAAGTGGTATCATGCTCTGCCTATTGTTATGGCAGGAACGTCTTTCATTATAATAAACATGGTATAAAATAGCAATTTAAATAACTGCTCAGGGTTTCATTGTACGGATGTGGAATAATTCATTTAATCTCTTATGATTGATGTTTACATTTACATTGTTTACTCTTTAAATGTTATAAACCACAAGTGTCTTTAAAGCCAAACATTTATAGGTTTTGTTGTGCTTTTTTTTTCACTTATAGGTTTTTAATTTCTACTTTGGAATATTTCCAGGGAAGGAGTTGCTGCATATCTGAGGCTTCTGGGAGATATTGCCCAGTGGTGAGAAGGACATGTGACTCCAGATGTCCTCCCCCCCCCCACCGCCCTTTCATGCGGAAGGTCCTGGAAATTCTACTCAGGAAAGCACCTTTTCAGAGTAGCACACATGTAAACATCCGGACAGCTACTTTCACTTTTGCTTAATTTCTGAATAGGTATTTGGGGCACTTGGAGATTGTTATAGTTCTGGTGAGAAACACTGTCCTCTTCCATCCTGTGTATAGCTATTGGTATTCCTTTTGGGAAAATAATCTCAAAAACCAACTTCTCACCAGCTTGAACCCAAAGTCAATGGCTTGAGCAAGGGGTCACTTGGTCTGCTGTAGCCCCCCCGTCAACGTACATATGAGAAAACAATCAATGAACAACTAAGGTGCCGCAACAAAGAATTGGTGCTTCTCATCTCTCTCCCTTCCTGTCTGTCTGTCCCTATCTCTGACTCTTTCTCTGTCTCTATCACAAAAAAACCAACAACAAACAAACAAACAACCCCCCCCCCAACTTCCAAGTGTATTCATATAGTCTCTGTGAATCAGTTGGTAATTAGTTTATCTACCTAGTCGGCAACTGCACAGCTATTTATGAAAGCTCACCTTCACTGCAGACAATGTGGATGGAATCCCTGCTCACTTAGGTAATCACGTGATGAAGTGATGACCCAACAGGATGTGAATGGTGGGCCTTCCCACAAGTCAGATGCTGTCCTCTAAGTGACCCTGCGAAGCCATTAATGTTACTATCCTTGTGAAGCAGACAAAACAAAAAACACATTTCAACGCCTGACCTGTGGTGGCGCAGTGGATAAAGCGTCAACCTGGAAATGCTGAGGTCGCCGGTTTGAAACCCTGGGCTTGCCTGGTCAAGGCACATATGGGAGTTGATGTTTCCAGCTCCTCCCCCCCTTCTCTCTCTCTGTCTCTCCTCTCTCTCTTTCTCTCTCTCTCTCTCTCTCTCCCCCTCTCCTCTCTAAAAATGAATAAATAAAATTAAACAAACAAACAAACAAACAAAAAACACATTTCAGTGCAACCTGTTTGCACTGACCACTGTAAATCAGGGGCTGCCATGCACTGGAGGCCCTGGGCAGGCTTCCTGGAGGAGGCAGTGTCTAACCAGAAACACCAGGGCTCAGGGGAAGTCAGCTGGGGTGCTCCTGGGCTTCTATTTTTAAAAACACTTCAGGGACCCTGTGTTTGCTGTACATTGCGTCCCCTGAGGAAAAGTGTGATTATTGAGATTCTCTGAGTTTCTTCATTATTCCACTCCTGGGTCACGTTCACACCCCTGGCTTCTGCGCTCTGGCCCTGTCATTCTCCTGAAAGCGTGCACAGCATGATCACCAGTACCTTTTCCATGGAAAACGTATCTGTTAATGTTCACTTTTGTGACCCACTTCACCAGCTGCTTTGCCCACCCAACACCCCCACCAATCTGTTCTCTGTATCGATGAACTTTTTTTTCTTTTTTAGATTTCATGTATAAGAGAGGTACTTGTCTTTCTCTGTCTGACCCATTTCACTGAGCATAGGGCCTTCCAGGTCCATTCATGTTGTTGCAGATGATAAGATTTCATTCTTTTTATGGCTGAGCTGATATTCCATGGCATATGTACCACAACTCTTTTATTCACTTGTCTGTTGATGGGCATGCAGGTGGCTTCCATGTCCTGGCTGTTGTGACTCTGCAGTGAATATAGGGGTTGCCATTATTTTTGTGAGGCCATGTTTCTGCTTTGTTTGGATAAACACCCAGAAGTGGAATTGCTATCAATGCTAATTTGTTAGTCCTTCTAGTACTTGGCTTCTTTCAGAAATGTAAAACCTCTCACTGGTCCCTCCCATGTGGAAGTCTGACCATCCAGACCAGGAATCTGGAACCCAGCCTGTAACACCCCCCCCACCCCCCGCCCCATCTCACCTACAAACTTTCACCAGGCCCCTGGCCTCTATCTACCTGCCCTTCCCACTGGACGAGACCCTGGGCACTACGTGGTGTGACATCTAAGTCAATCTCAGTGGTCCACCCCAAGCTCCAGCCTTTCTTACCAATAGATCCTAGAATTAGTCCCACTTCTAAGATTTGGGTTAAATCACGCGTTTGTTGTGCTTCCATATTGTTTTGAAAGGCTTCATTCTCGTTGCATCTGGGAACTGGTCAAGCAGAGGTAACCCCAGTGTTCAGCTTCCGTTAACCACTTCTGTGCAGATTCAGCTGGTTAACACCCTGGGTCTGTAGCACATTGTGGGGGGTGGCTCCCCAGACCAGCGCACCAACACTGTGTGTTGAACTTTGGGACACAGGCTCAAGCTCTGGAAGGATTCATTTCCTCATAGATAAATGTGGGCTCAGATCTTGTTTTGTGGATTAAAGCAACTAAGGATTATTAAACACCTAACCTAGAGTCAGGCATGGTGTCATTCCTAAGACTATTATTATTACCACTATTGTTATAATTGTTAGTATAATGACCTCTCCTCTGTTTGGCTGTGGACCCTGTTCTGTTCTGAGCCTCAGTTTTGGTGACTTGGGTCCTCCTGGGACTATTGTCATGGCATGGCCTCTATGCCCTGTCCAGTGAGAGCAGAGCCCCTGCAATTGGGGCTGACTCCCGAGTTGTGGCCTCGCCTCACCTCCCTGACTGCATTGTCAGACCTGCAGACCGAACCCCAGGCTGAGTGAGGCATCTGGAACCTGGTGTGCCCTTGGCAGGTTTGGCCTCAAGGCAGTTTCTCCAGCCCAGTTAGCACCCCCCACCCCGGAAGCTCAGCTCTGGGCCTCCTTCTCCCCAGGGCGACCTGCTCTTCCTTCCTCAAGGGGTGTATGGTGACCCAGCTTGCCTCGTGCAAAAATGTGTCTCCACTGCGATAAGCAATGGCTCTGGCAGACAGGAGAGCGAGCTGTTCTACATGGAGGATGCAGAGAGGGACTTGCGGAAAGGTGGGGTTTAAAGGGTCTTAAACACTGGTGGACTCTGGGGTAAGAGTGTGGAGGTGCAGAGCGGTGCCGGGAGGTGAGGGCCTGCTCCGCGTTTGCACAGCTGACTTTGTGTGTTAGGTGGCCCTTCCTGCTAGACACCATGACATGGGGTCGGGCTTGACTCCTGCCTTCTCCCCTGGTTCCAGATCACACTGAGAACAAAGACGAGACTAACACTCAGCCAGTGTCACTCGCGCTGTGACCATGCACCATCCCAACCAAAGGGGACTGAAACTGGGAATGTGCCCATTGTTGGAATGGCTCAGTGCCCTGCAGTCCCGTCTGTTTTCCTGGGACAGTGTCACATCTCTGTCAGTGTCTCTGTCACTCAGGCCATGGGGCTGTGGGCTTCAGCAAGGGGAACACCAAAGTGCAACGGAAAATGCAGAGCTCATGTCCTGGTTCTGATCGGGCCAGGGCTCTGCATCAGGTCAGAGCTGGCCGTCCACGCCTATGCCCACATGTGGCCTGCTGCCCATTTCTGACCCACCTTTAAGCTAAGAATGATTTGTGCATTTTAAATTGGTTGCAAAAAGATCAAAAGAAGAGTAACAGAGCATGACATGAAACTATATGGCACTCGAGTTTCAGGGCCCCCGTGAAGCTGGGCGGGAACATACAGTCGCGCATCCACCAATGTCTTGGCAGCTCTTAGCTGCAGGGACAGGCGGTGGTTGCGAAGGACACGGTCCAGCCTGCAGGACCTACAGGACCTGCCCTCGGGCTCTCCCTGTGCTGAAAGCTTGCTGAGCTCTGGCTTAGACCTGCCTTTCCTTCATAGGGTGCATTATACCCAGACAGGCATTTCATGAACACTATCTTCCCTCTGTTTCATAAAAGAGAATTCACCTTTTTAAAATTATTTTTAATTTGTTTTTTATTTTTTATAGGAACAGAGAGAGAGAGTCAGAGAGAGGGATAGACAGGAACAGACAGACAGGAATGGAGAGAGATGAGAACCATCAGTCATCAGTTTTTTGTTGCGATACCTTAGTTGTTCGTTGATTGCTTTCTCGTATGTGCCTTGACCACGCACGGGCCTTCAGCAGACCGAGTAACCCCTTGCTGAGCCAGCGACCTTGGGTCCAAGCTGGTGAGCATTTTGCCCAAACCAGATGAGCCTGCGCTCAAGTTGGCGACCTCGGAATCTCAAACCTGGGTCCTCTGCATCCCAGTCTGATGCTCCATCCACTGCGCCACCACCTGGTCAGGCAAAGGGGATCCACTTTTATTTATTATTATTATTATTATTATTATTTGTATTTTTCTGAAGCTGGAAACGGGGAGAGACAGTCAGACAGACTCCCGCATGCGCCTGACTGGGATCCACCCGGCACGCCCACCAGGGGCGACACTCTGCCCACCAGGGGGCGATGCTCTGCCCCTCTGGGGCGTCGCTCTGCCATGACCAGAGCCACTCTAGCGCCTGGGGCAGAGGCCAAGGAGCCATCCCCAGCGCCCGGGCCATCTTTGCTCCAATGGAGCCTTGGCTGCGGGAGGGGAAGAGAGAGATAGAGAGGAAGGAGGGGTGGGGTGGAGAAGCAAATGGGTGCTTCTCCTATGTGCCCTGGCTGGGAATCGAACCCGGGTCCCCCGCACTCCAGGCCGACGCTCTACCGCTGAGCCAACCAGCCAGGGCCAAAGGGGATCCACTTTTAAAGGTATGAAGCCTGCTTTAAACACTGATAAACATATACACCAGAATGGAGCCAGGCTGACAAAGTTTAAATGTATGGTTTTCACAAAGCCTGCTCGCTCACTGTCTGCTGCAAGCTGTTGACACATAGGCCTGTCAGAAGGAAGGGGCCAGGGCCCAACACAGGTCTGCACAGGAGGCCACGGGTGTGGTGGTGTGGAGGGTGGACAAGGGGTCCTGACAACCATGGAGTGTGGGAGGTGTGGACCATGGACACAGGGTCCCAACAGCCGTGGGGTGTGGGAGGCGTGGAGGGCAGACAGGGGGTCCTGACAAGTACCATCTGGGAAGAAATCCCTGCTGTGTGTTGGAGTAGTGATGGGCTCCTACAGCCTCAGCCCATTTGTCTTTGATCACTGGGATAGCAATCAATGATTGAACAAGTTACCCTGAGTCCATTCTCTGATGAAAACACAATTGAAGCAGATTTTTAAAAAATTGAGCCTTTAGAAACAAAGCAAAATAATAAGAAAAAGAACCAGAGCGAAGTGTAGGACCCCACATGAAGGACATAGGTTTCTATTCCTGCCATCTTCGTTGGCCTCAGGTCACCTCTGAGGACCTTCACAGTTCAGTTGTGGCTCTCAGTACTTAGCCAGCACCTACTGAGTCAATGACAGAAGGAGAAAATGAGAAAAAGGAAAAGAAAGAAAGCAAAGCCTCCTTTTTTTCCCCCAAAAGCAGAGAAAAATTGAATATATCCATCATGACATATGAGCAATAGTGTCGACATGTTTCCAGCTTAAAAAATGAATAGGTCTCTGTGACAGCTGATGACATTGGGAATGTTGGCTCACAACCAGTGTCCTTTCTGCAGCATTCCGTGCTCTTGTGTCCCTCAGATATGCTCTACCATCTGAGCAGGTGAAGAGATGCCTGTCATGTGGGCTGGGTGGGGAGTCATTCCTTCCCAAGGGCTTCCTGGGAAGCAAGTGTCACTGTGACTGGTTGTGGTCTGGGCTGTTGTACATGAAAAACAATCGTTTTTTTACATGTGAACATTCTGCAAAGACAATGAGCAAAGTAATTACAGAAAGTGTTTTTTGAGAGCTACTGTCTGCCAGACATTTGCAAGCCTCCTTGTATTTATACTTAATCCTCCCTGCAGTCCGGGAGATGCTTTGCAGACTAGGAGACTGAGGCAGAAGGCAACATTTTCAGGGAAGGAATCATGTTTGATCCTATAAACCAGATGCCCAAGTGAGCACCATCATGGGTGGGACTCTTGACCTGATTATTTGTGAAATGACAGAGCTTCCGGGATTATTTCAAGACAAGACCACAGGCCTTATGGAGACCGCATCTCCGGATACTTCCCATTTCCTCCTCCACTCTTGCCCTGTGGTGAGGATGAGCCAGATGGAGCAGAAGTTGCTCTGGACTCTGCCCCTTACAGAGAAGCATCGTTCTGTGCTGGAGTCCAGAGGTCTCAGAGTGGTCAGGTCTCGAGCCATCAGTGAAGAGCGGCTTCAGGACTATTTCTCTGTGCCTTCCTTGCTAGGGGCACTGAGAGCCACTGCGTCAGCATTTTATTTATTTATTTATTTTTATTTATTTATTTATTTATTTTCATTTTTTCTGAAGCTGGAAACGGGGAGAGACAGTCAGACAGACTCCCGCATGCGCCCGACCGGGATCCACCCGGCACGCCCACCAGGGGCGACGCTCTGCCCACTAGGGGGCGATGCTCTGCCCATCCTGGGCGTCGCCATGTTGTGACCAGAGCCACTCTAGCGCCTGAGGCAGAGGCCAAGGAGCCATCCCCAGCGCCCGGGCCATCTTTGCTCCAATGGAGCCTTGGCTGTGGGAGGGGAAGAGAGAGACAGAGAGGAAGGCGCGGCGGAGGGGTGGAGAAGCAAATGGGCGCTTCTCCTGTGTGCCCTGGCCGGGAATCGAACCCGGGTCCTCCGCACGCTAGGCCGACGCTCTACCGCTGAGCCAACCGGCCAGGGCTGTGTCAGCATTTTAAAGGAACCCCGTTGACAGGAAACCAAAGGAAAGTAGTATAAAAAAGGGAGGAAACTCATTAAATATCAGCCTGATAAGCCATCTTTTTCTTAAAATGCATTTTACCACTATTATAAGCATTGCTCACAATGTGCTGTACCCACTGTAAAGATTAGGAAGCTTGCCCTGGCTGGTTGGCTCAGCGGTAGAGCATCGGCCTAGTGTGCGGAGGACCCGGGTTCGATTCCCGGCCAGGGCACACAGGAGAAACGCCCATTTGCTTCTCCACCCCTCTGCCGTACCTTCCTCTATGTCTCTCTCTTCCCCTCCCGCAGCCAAGGCTCCATTGGAGCAAAGATGGCCTGGGCGCTGGGGATGGCTCTGTGGCCTCTGCCTCAGGCGCTAGAGTGGCTCTGGTCGCAATATGGCGACGCCCAGGATGGGCAGAGCATCGCCCCCTGGTGGGCGTGCCGGGTGGATCCCGGTCGGGCGCATTCGGGAGTCTGTCTGACTATCTCTCCCTGTTTCCAGCTTCAGAAAAATGCAAAAAAAAAAAAAAAAAAAAAGATTAGAAAACTTCTCATGTGCTGTTAAATGGACCAGGTTGGGTGTTTGAAAGTAACTGAGCTATTCAGGCCAGTCAGCCCTTTTTCTTTTTTTTTTTGGCTGTACTTTCCCATGGAGACAATCTCCATGCAACAAATGCAGCGTTTCTGCTCAAGACAAAATCTAGTTGACTTTATGGGCTCTGGAGCTGTGGGGCCAGCAGGGAACACAGGCCTGGTGTGAGCGCTCCTGCCTTCTCATGTGGGTACCAGGAGCCTGCGGGAAAGCAGAGGGGGGTGATAATTGTGTCTACACCAAGAAAAAGGCCGTTGTATTTAATTACCAGAATGTATTTGATTATTGTTAGAACTACAATGTGACTTACTAATTTTCTAGTAATAGCAC
The DNA here is from genome assembly GCF_036850765.1 of Saccopteryx bilineata. NCBI lineage: Eukaryota > Metazoa > Chordata > Mammalia > Chiroptera > Emballonuridae > Saccopteryx > Saccopteryx bilineata. The sequence continues at coordinate 82,152,829 of NC_089492.1, read as the reverse complement.
TTAGTTGGTGAAATATACTTTCTGCAAAGTGTTATCAGATACGAAAGCCGTGCAGTTAGTCAATGTAAGTAGAGTATGTGTTTCATTTTAATAATTAGCTTTTATAAGACTGCTACAGATAGAGGTAATAACCCTATTTTCTCTAAAAGATTATATTCATTGTGTAGGTTGAATGTTTATCCTCCATAAATATAGTGATCTCTCTCTCTCTCTCTCTCTCTCTCTCTGTGTATGGGGCGTATAGCCTGTCTAATATTTTTTTGTTGAGGAAATGCTCGTTACTTCTTCTATCACAGAAAAAGCAAGGTTTATCATTCAGGGGAGCTGAAAACTTCCACACCAATTACATAGGGAGCAAGTTACATCTTCACAGCAGTGTCATAATTGGGGACCTGTCGACCTGTTACCATGAGACAAAAGCCCGGTGGTATTGGTGTCAGCTCTTGCCAACCACAGTCACCCCTCTGCACTTTCTCTCAGAGATCAGAAATCTCTGCTCAGGTGCCAACTTCCTGTTATGAGACGTGCCCACTGTCATCTAATTAGTTGGTGGTTGAGTTGGGCAATGAACTTGTACATATTTGAATTCCAAGACTCAAATAAATCATTGAGTTGAAGAGCTCAGAACCTTCCAAAGTTTAAATAAATCACTGGATTAAAGAACTAAGACATTAAAGGCAAGAAATAGAAGAATTCACCATTTTGAGATCTGATCAGTATATGAAAATTCCATTTACCTGCTAACAACACATGGTCCCCCTTGCTCTTACCTGTGCCTTATCTCAAAACGTCATGCCATTTTGGGAGGGCTGCTGTGTTTCCGTAAGTCTGTACTTAAGAGAACACTGACTTCCTCCTGGAAGTACGCCTGTGTGGACTTCTACCTGGAGAGCCCTATGAAACATCATTGAATACTTCAAAAGGGTGGGTTTTCTACGATGGGAATTGTGTTTCAATTTAAAAATAAATATATAGGAAGTAGAAGGAAAACATGAGACCATTTTTAACAAACATGCTATTATGGGCTGGCTTGTGTCCTCTCAAAATTCTCATGTCGAAGTCCTGACCCCAGGACCTCAGAATGTGACTGTATTTGGACATGGGGCATCTAGAGAGACAACTAAGGTAAATGATGACATCATTAGGGTGACTTCTCCTGTGATCCAATAGGACTGGTGTCCTTATGAGAAGAAGACATGAGGACAGAGAGAAGACCACATAAAGACAGTGGAGAAAGACAGCCGTCTACATGCCAAGGACAGAGCCCTCAGGAGGAACCAACTTGCTCACAGAGTAATCCTGGACTTCCAGCCTCCAGTCCGTGGGGCAGTGAATTTCTGCCATTTAGCCTCAGTCAGTGGTACATGGTTGGGCAGACAGAGGGGGCAGGTGTGCAGGCTGTCTTGGCTGTAGCAGTTTTAGCCTGTTCTCTCTCAGACCTGCTATGTAAGGTGGCGGTATAAAAAATCACGTCCCCCTCTTTTCCGGGTACTGTGCATGTTTCCGTCTGCTCAGACAGTGCCAGCAAGATGGCAGCCCCCACCTAGCTTTCAATATCCTTCTCATATTATTCTTAACTTACTCAAAATACTTTCTGTGGCGATTTCTTCTTTGTCATTTGATTTTTATTTGTCAGCTTGAATGATCTACTGAACCTATGCCTTGTTTCTCACTCAATGCCCGCTTGCAAATTGCCCTTATGAGCAATGAAACCGAGTACATGGGGAGTATGGTGTTAGCTTTTGAAAACAGTGTGGTGACTCTTCACCCTCCTCCTCCTCGCTGTACACAAACTCCACGTTCTGGATGGGTTGGCAGGTCCGCCAAGCCTGGATGGCATTCAAAAGCCTCCATTTAGGCTTCTTAGTGACCTTAGCAGGGGCTGAGGTCCAACAGCATAAACCCCAACAAAGGTGCTTTCTGGAGTGTGTTGTGTGCTGGTTTCTCTAAAGCAGACTCACCTAACAGGATTGTGCTCAGCTTCTCTCCTTGGGGAGGGCACTGTGCAGGCCTGATCTTCACAGCTTTGTTCCTCCTTATTTCCTATAGGAGTGAAAGAGAAAACTCAAGAAGTATGCTAAGCAGCTGTTCTCAGAACTTTCTCTGACTTTTTTTCTCTCAGCATATGACTTTGAGACATGTTGGCAGGAGAAGAAGGTGTGAAAATTCAAATGAATTTTCCTAGAAAGGATATAAAATCTACTTAAAATGTTGAAAATCTCTTGGATGCGACTTCTCTTGCTGGCCCGTGCAGATGTGTTAGGTGGGTCCAGTTCTGCACTGTGATAGCTACTCACAGGAGTCACACATAGTCCACATTTTATTTATGTAGGAAATATTTCTCATCTGGCTCAGCAATATAGGCATTGCCTAGGCACTGGAAATGTATTTGGGGGGAAATATAGCTAGCCATCAGGTTTGTGGGCAGCGTGCAGTTTAGTAGGGCAGACAGACATTAAACAAATGATGAATAATCACAAATAATCACTGTGACACAGATGATTACTTGTGGGTTTGATGATGATCAACGGAAAGAAAGAAGGTATGAGGGTATGGGGTTGGTGAAGTCACCTTATCCGGTGGCAAGGAAGGCTTCCCCAGGGTCGGCATGGAAGGCGGACCCTGACTCCCATAGTGCCAGGTGGAGAGTTGGCCTTTGTCACAAGAAGAATGAGAAAACAAGGAGAGACGTTTCACAAAGCAGGGTCCTGGTCAAAGCAGACAGATGGAGAGGAAGACTCTACAGAGCTCATCGAGCAGCCCTGCAGACATGGATGACTGGTGGGCACAGGTGAGCTGGTTTTACAGTGGGACCGAACCAGAGAGGACAGTGATGTCACGGAGGTTGCTGACAGGGGAAGGAGGCCAAGGGCCAGATTCTGAGATGTGGGGGAAGTAGCATTGATGGAACTTGGGGTGATGCGACAGAGAGGGACAGACATAATCAGGGTGCAGCCAGGACATCTAGATGGATGAGTGGGTCCACATGCCAACACACAGGACTGGTTGTCTATCACAGACATGAAAACTGTGTTTGCATCTTGCAGGGGACAGGCCATCAGTCCCAGGGTACAGGGAGAAGTTACATAAACACTCAAGTCCACTTGCCACTTAGAAGTCCCAGTCCTTTCCAGTAATTTCTAGAAATTCTGCAGGAAGCGTGTAGCTGTGCATGTCCATAGCCGTGAAAGAATCCTGGCCTCCAAGCCTTGCTGTCTGCTGCTGTTCTAGGATGTCACTGAGATGCCCCACCTGCAGTGGTCCAGGTCCTGCTGTCCTCCACCCTCTGGTGCCCTCATGGGCCCTGGTGTGAGTAGTGACTGGAGGTTTCAGTGGCTCTGAAGCACCCAGACTCTGTCCCCAGTGCCTGGAATAACTTCCTCTCTTCATCTTGCAGAAGTCCCATTTGTGACTCCAGGTAGCCAGCCACGCCCCTTCCTCACAGGTGGCTTTCTCCTTCTCCTTTGGGTCCTGTGGGATCTCCTATGCAAGGGTCATGCTTGGGGCTTCCATGTCTGTCAGAAACATCCAGGTCTCATGAATGTCCTTGTCCACAGTGACAAGGGTCAGCCTCCTGCCCCAGTGTCCACACTGCTCCCAAGCATCCTCGGACGTTCACCAACATGCGCGTGTGATGAGACGCTGGAGAGGATGGGTGGCCCGACTCAGTATGTCTCAGTCGTTATGAGATAACTCTAATTATATGAGAGGAATTTGCTTTTTAATTTCACACAGCTGATATTTAAAGACAACACGAGGCTTATAAAAGACAGCCAGCAGCACTAAGTTCTTAGAATGGCAGTTCGCACTCAGTACAGTGGCGGGTGTGTGGCTGAGACCTGCTTCCAGGGTAGGGAGGGAGGGAAGATGCATCCAGGACATTGGGGACCTGTTCAGACTCTGCTAATAAGTACAGTGCTTTAGAGTCACCAGCGTGCACCTCAGAAACCGAGAACTTTTCCCTATGCTAATGGGATTTCTATGGTTTCATCACAAAGGACTTAGGTTTAAGTCACTACTTTGGGGCATTAGTTTTTCTTGGATACTTTGGATTGGGTTTGGGTAGAAAACTGTATTTTTCTATCAAAGTATGAGAGGCATTGCAGAGCCTTTCTGTTATTGATTTTGTGGGATTGTTATGAGCTTACCTTTTAGCATTTTTAAAAATGAGAAAGTGATTTATCTCTATAATGGAAAAAAACCTTAGCATTAGGTAATTATAAAACACTAACCTGTAAATGTTTAGTCAACTCACAGGAGGCTGTAAAATTAGCAATTATTGTGAAAAAAGTAATTTTTGTACGTTTGGAAAATATTTAAAAATTTGGAAATATAATTTTATTTCTATCTATATTCCTATTATTTAACAAGCATTTACATAATGGTAGTTAACATACTGTGCTTATACTTTATAGCAATGGAGGTGGAAATAGCAATACCACTAAAATAATCACACTTCTGAAAATACAAGACACGTTTTTCTCTAGTTAGGTATTTTCTGCAGTTTGAAATTCTACCTTACTTATGTGCTGGTGTAGGTTTTGGGGTGAGAGAAATTTCCCTGCCCTAATACTTTAAACATTCACTTAGTGTGAGTTGTCTGGGGAGCACCTACAATGATGTCTTACAATAACTTCATTCCAGCGTAACCGTGCAGTAATGACTATGTTCCGGATAGTCCTACAGGAAAGATAGGTAGAAGAGTCCGGTGGCATGCAGGTGGTGAATTAGAATTGAAGTGTTAATTATATTTTAGGTTTTTACTGAATATGTCTTTACTGAACAAGGGTCACCAAGTAAAATACAGGACAGCATTTAAATTTGACTTTTAGATCAACAGTGTTTTTTAGTGTGAATATGTCCCAGATGTTGCAAGGGACACACATACTTACACTGAAAGTTATTGCTTGTTTATCAGAAACTCAAATTTAACTGGGTATCCTGTGATTTTAGTTGCTAAGTTAGGTAACTTGCTTAAAGCAACTTAGAGTTCTGACTGTGCTTTTTTCCTGGTTACATTTATTGTCATCCAGAAAACCCCTCAGTTGCCTGTGTTTTCCAAGAGGCAGAACAGCTCTGGGAGGTACAGATCTTTGAGCAGACACGGAACCTGGGTGGCTTCCTGGGGCAGACCACAGGTGTGACTGGTGCCCGTGCCGGTCTCCACGTCACAGAGGGTCCTGAGGGTCTGTGCTGCTTCAGAACGTTCTCTGTGATTGCGCTGAGCAAGGGCAGCTCGCTGTCTGTGCTCTAGATTTGAGTTGTCCTAAAGATTCAGGGCATGAAGTCTTTCTTAGAAAAGAGTCATTGGACTCTTCAGATCCGTGAGTGATTTGTGAAGACAGCTTGGTTGTGTTCTTGCATATATTATTTTCACCACTTGTTAAACTGATTTCTGCATATTTTCTATGTAAACCAATAAATAGATAGAGGATTAGAAATTTTTCTCAGCATCTGGGGTTTTCTTGTATGAAAATCAGTAGATGATATAAATTGCAAGGAAACCTGAGCCATGCTGTCCAGGTTCACACCCCAAGTCTAGCTTGTGCACTTGGGAGCATGGCCTAGATGTGCTGTGCTTCATGCTGTTCTTACAACACAGGATTGGTGTAGAATTAAATAACTGTGTGTGTGCATGTCTGTGTATGTGTATGCATGTGTATATGTGTGTATATGAAAGCACGTGCATGCATATATGTATGTATGTGTTTGTGCATAAGGCATATACATGTGTATCTGTATGCATGCATATATGCATGTGTGTGCATGCACGTGCCTATAAGCATGTGTATATGTATACATGTATATATGCACGTATATATGTACATGAATATTTATGTGTGCATACATGTGTGCACATGTGTCTCTGTGTGCATGTGTGTATATGCATATAAGTATTAGTGCATGCATGTGTTTGTGTACATGTGTGCATGTGTGGACATTTAAATATGTGTATGCATGTGTCTGCGCATGTGTGTATGTGCACACACTAACAAATACTGTATGCAGATTGGGCTAGTGTACCTGATGTCACACTTGTGCTGTTATAAGACTGTGTGGCTGTGCAGCTTCTCCCTGTGGCTCTGTCCACAGCTAGGGCTGCCTGTGGTCCAATCCTACAAGCCAGGGAGCACTCTGCGGTGTGCATCCAGCTCTGTAGGGCAAGAGAGCAGGTGTGAGATGAAGGGCAGCTGAGCACACCTCCACGCTGGATGCTGGAGCTGCCGCACAGGGAAGAGGATGCAGCGTGGTGGCCATGGCCGTGCAGTGCCCTTGTGGGGATGAACCGCCCACAGACACACGAGGAGCGAGTGGCTGCACTACCCTTAGGGCAGAGACCCGTGACTGCGGGAGACACAGGCACATAGGGTGGCCATTTTTGCAGCAGCGCTTTGGTTCTGCAGGAAACAGGAGCCACTGGCTAAGGTGCAGTGGTGATGGAAGGGGCCACAGGTCACCTGGGGCAAGGCAGGTAAGGCAGGGACATGTGAGGAAGGGAAACCAGCTGGGGGGGGGTCTGGGCTGCACTGGATTAAATAGCCACTGTGGGGAAAAGAGAGACAAGTGGGCTAAGGTAGGGGGCTGGCGTGGCCAGCCAGGTCATGAGCACTGGGCCGGAGTGGAGGCAAGCGTGGAAGGCGAGGACCTGGCAGTCAGGCTGTCACTGTCCCAGACGTGACTCCGTGTCAGGACTCCATGGTTTCTCTCACCAGTGACACTGGCCAATCCCCCTCCCACCTGCCATCTCCCTCCCTGGTGTTCCTGTCACACCTTCTCTGGTATCGTTTCCAGTCTGGCTCAGCCCTTCAAGAGTCTCCAAGGCTAACTCTTGGCCTTTTCTTCATTAAAGATCTTAAATCCTGGAAGCTACAAAGTGAGGGAGTATTGGTGAACTAAGGGAATCACCAGTTGAAATCTGCAAGGAAGGGACAGCTGATGAAAAGTCACCGCAACCCAAGTCCAACAGCAGAGTATCCCTGCCATGGAGCAGGCCCGATGTTGAGTTTCCACTGTCACAGTGGGTACTGCGGAACACGGGGGAAGGCTTTCCTGGATCTGGGGGAAAACAATTTTCTAGTCTGAATTTAGAGTTACTGTTGCAAACTTCCAATTTCAATGTAGTCATTTTTCTAAACGTATCATTGGGGAACAATATTGTTTACAACCGAGTTCTCAGAGGGCGTGTACCAGCGGGAGTACATTTGCTATGAGCTGCCTGGGGCTGTTCATGATGCTCCCTCCTACTGATGCAGACTGTTTCACAAAGTGCCAGGTGGGTTTTGGTCACTTTAGAAAGGAAGTATTTGGAAATGTAGACACGGATGTCCCAGTGCACCATGAAGACCGCAAACGTAGCATGGCTGCCCGTCCTGCTAGGATTCTCGGCAGCTCCCGCGCCTCCATGGTCGAGCTCCGAGGACTTTGTTCTTGTCAGCCTCTGAGTGCACAGGGAGGCTGGTGGGGGGAGAACACTGTGTGAATACAGGGGTCAAGATGGAAGTAAACAAATTTGGGGAAGTGAGCTTCCAGGTGTGCAAAGTTGAGGTGTTAGCATGAGCGACTGAGAGAGAAGCTCAGATCGAGAGGCCGGAGTGGGCGTAGAGGGTCTGAAAGTCATGTTGGGCTTTGTGGGCCAGGCTTCCTCAGGCTGCCAGCAGGACAGGGGCACAGGGTAGGGAGGAGCAGCAGGGGTCAGAGGAGGAGCCGTTCATGGAATGGACAGAGAGCTGACATTTTGGCTTAATTCCCTCTTGCTCTTGGTTGTTCCCCTCACTCCAGGTCCAGAAGCAGATTTGACAGGTGTTGGGTCTGGCTACAGCTGTGTGGACTCTCACTGTACCTTTATATGGAGTCACAGACACAAAGGCAATCGAGCCAGCTGTGCTCTCTGCTCACCCATTTCTGTCCTCCGGGCGACAGGACTGCAGAGCTAGCTGGCCAGCACTCGGCGTCCTCGTGGTGGGATGGTTTGGTGGTTTCGGCAAACCCAGACCCTTCCTTCCACTCTAGGATCCAGTGTCTGTCTGTCACATTTAAGTCACACACAGACTGATCCAATCCCTGGAAAAAATAAAGAGCTAACCTTTGTTTTTATATCAGAAATTCATGCAGTCCAATTCAGCATCAGAAAAAAAAATACTTAGGGGGATTGATGGGTTTTTATTTCCTTAATTCACACACTAATCTTCAGGGAGAAGGCTGTGATAATACATTATTTACTATTTTTTTCTGAAGTCACAATGCCCTCTGCAGAGAAGATGAGAAGAGAATAAGAAACTGTGCATTCAGAGAACCAGCGGGTCTTTGATGAAGGATCTGTCAGGATTCTCTTATCAGCTGGCAGGACTGGCCTTTAGAGTCACACCAGATAACAGCTGGAGAAGCAAGGTTTCAGACCAGAAGTGCTTCCTGAGGAAAAGCCTTTGCTTTACTCTGGCTATTTTGGTATATATTTTCACAGTGGCAGCTTTAATGGGATCACTGGGCAGGAGAGTGAGTGCTTTTTCATTTTTGAAGACGTGCCATGACAGGTGGTGGCGTTCCAGATGTGTCCCGTGCATCTGAGCTGATGCTCGCTGTGAAAAGGCTTTGCAGCTCCACACCCCCTTTGTAGATTATTAATAAGCTCTGAGAGCTTGGCATGAAAATAAAACCACATTTTAAAAAAAAAGATAGAATTGAAATTCTGTTTTCTTCTAAAAGAACTTTGACACAGGGAAGGCATGGGGTGAGTTATGACAACTTCATGGTGCTAATGAAAATGTCCCTAGTGAAGACACAAGTTGAGTGGGATAGTTTAAAAGTCACACCTGTCCATATTATCTTTGTTCTTCAGGCTTAAAGGTGGTCTTAATGTTTCCTTGAGCACATTTAATGTGAAATGTTGGGACATCTTTATGCACTCATATTTATTTATCTAATTTCATTTGTTCTATTTTGTTTTTTCATTTGTTTCTTTTTGATTATAAATTTTTTTTAAAAGATAAAATGTTGCCAGTTGCGACAGTAATGATGGATCTTGAAAGTATCATGCTAAATGAAATAAGTCAGCAAAGGACGAGAACATGTAGAATATAAAACAAAAACGTAAAACAAATATTCTTATACAAGATAAGGTTTAGTAAGGCTGAACTGGATGGAATACAGACTGGCAAAGGGTCAGAAACTCAGTAAATGTTCGACAAATGAGTAAAAGCTGAGGGAAAAAAAGAAATGGAGACAGGGAGGGCAGGAGCGAGCAGAACCCACACCTGTCACCCCTCCGGGACGTCTGGTCTCATACCTCTTTGTCACCGCCTCCTCAGACACGTCTCAATTTAGTTGTCATAGATTTCTTGAGAATACTTTATGTATCCTTTAAAGAACTTCTTAAATGTCATTTAAATTTTGATGACCGATGTGCTTGTCCCATAAGCCCAGAGGCCAGCGTGTGTTTGCGGTGCTGGGTGTGGCTCATGACAGAAACAGCTCTTGAGAGAAGAGTGTTTTCAGTGAGCCCTGTGAAACAGTTAAATTCTGTAGCTTTCATAAAAAAATGGAGAATTCTCTATTTTTTAAGAAAGATTGATAAATACTCTTTTATGAGTATAGAATAAATGATGTTGTGGGCATGATCTTAAAACATAGATGGAAACTTTATGTGGCATTGTTTGCCTATGTTTGCTTGTGTTGAAATGGAAACTTAGAAGCAGAGGCTGGGCAGAGAGAAATAGGTCTTTTTCTCATACAATTCATTTCCTGTTAGCTGAGCGAGGGAGAGATTAGATTCAGGGCTCTGATAAAATATGAGGTGAACAAAATGTCGTGGCATTCTTTCCACCGTGAAGGGGCAGCATGTGTCACCCTTCCAGGGTCCCTTACCACTGAATCGGTTGCAAACTGAGGCAGGCCATGAAGGGGACTGTGATGACCAAGCCACAGAATGTCTCTGAGCTGATGACGGGCCCAGAGGGAGACTGGTGGCCAAGGAGGTTTCAGCCGACATTGTGTTCAGTCTAGTCTAGGGATTAAAAACGGCGGCTTATCAGTGTTTTTAGTGTATAGAATTAAATTTACATAATCATGTCTGTGAGTTGTACATATTCACCCATGTAGCATGCTCAATTGTCATTTTTCATGGCGGTGATGCCGGGTCACCATGGACACTGATGGTGAACGTGACCCGTGTCCCATGCCCCCAGCAGAAACCTCTGAGCCCGTGATCCTAGCACGTCCATCCGTCACTCAGTGCAGAGGCTGGTTTTGCGTGTGCTTTTGGTCAAAGACCCTTATTGTATGCATGTCGTGGGTTCACGAGCATTGAACTCCAGAAATGCCTGTCTGACCCACCTGCTCTCCCATGTGCTCTGGCTGCACAAGGTGCCGCATGGCTTCCCTGCTTGTGGACACGGGACAGCACTGCACAGGGGCCACTGCACATGGTGAGGTCAGCAGCAAAACCACAGCATATGTGAAAGCGTGGCACTGGGCAGACCACACAAAGGGGGCGTGTGTGCAGAACAAGAGTTGAAATAAGAACTCAACATGCTGCCTTTTTTTTTGTCTCTGCTGGAACGTGCATGTCACAGCCCGCATGTGCACGTGAGCACAGGTGATGCGGTCCTGGGCACTGACTGTGGGACTGCACACTCATTCTCATTGGCAGGCATATTTGCAAACGTGCAGCCTGAGAATAAGGAGGAATGAGTGTGTGTGTGTGTGTGTGTGTGTGTGTGCGCGCGCACGCGCATGTGTGTGTATGGATAGTTGTTGCAAGATCTATTCACTCTTCAGTGGAAACTGTTTCTGCCAAAAAAAAAAAAAAATCATTTTAACAAGGAGAGAAAAGCTGGTTTCTAACAGAGTTTTTTTGGGAAGAAATTTTGAAAACTTCGTAGCATTAAAGTCTGTGAGCCTAGCTCCACACCGAGTGTTCCTCATGACTCTGTGCAGACGAACTCTTTACCCCCCATCCCCCACCGTAGCCCTGTGCTCCCTGCACCGGGAGCCCACTTCCCACGCAGCTTGTTCCCTGGGCACGGCTGTGCATCCAGAGCTCTCCTGCTACTGGTGAGCCACCATCCTCAGGAGGCTCCACAGTCATTAACTCATGTGCTTGCTGAAGAATGAATGTATTACTTCAAGTTTTTGAAGTTATGGATGAAGTTGCTTTGAACAGTCATGTCCAGGTTTTTGTAGGAACTAAAATTCATTTATCTTGGAAGAATATCTAATAGTCCCCATTGCTGGCATTGTTCATTTTATTTCCTGTAACTTTTAGCCACTTCGACCAGCCTTTCGTGGTCTCATTGCGACTCTAGTTTTCACTGTCTGAGTAGTGATGGTGAACATCTTTTCATGGACTGGTCTGCCATCCACAATCTTTGAGTGAAGTGTCTATTCAAATCTTTTGCCCATTTTTATACATGGTATCATCTGTCCCTGTGTGGTTGAGTTTGAAAGGATGTTATGTATTCTGAGTACTCGTCTTTGGTCAGGCATGTGGCTTCTCTTCTCATTCTCCTCTCGAGAACAAAAGTTCCTAATTTTGGTGAATTCCAATTGTTAGTTTTTTCTTTTACATAGTGTGTATGTGGGTGTGTGATATCTCAATTGCTTTAACCTCACAAAAATTTTGATAGTTTTTCATTTACTCAGTGAAAAATGTTTTCTAATTCCTTCGAGTCTTTTCGTCCCATGGTTATGTAAATATGTATTGTTTCATGGTTCAGTAGTGGGGATTTTCCAGCTAGCTTTTTATTTCTGATTTCCAGTTTAGTTCTTTTATGGTTTAAGAATACACTTTGTATATATGATTTCTACCCTTTTAAATGTGTAAAGGTTTCCCTGTGTTTAAGCGTGCAATCTATGCCTGCCAGTGCCCGTGAGCTTGAGAAGAATGTGGGCTCCACTGACGTGGGATGCGATCTCTATAAATGCCAATGAGATCGGGTGGCTATCAGGGCTCTCTGCGTCTTTGCTCATCTTCCATCCCTGTGTTCTCTCTGTGGCTGGGAGAGGAGTCTCACACTCTCAGGGCATGCGTGTCTATTTCTCTTTTTCAGTTTTATTAAACTTTTGCTGCATGGATGCTTTGTTGCTGGGAGCATACACATGTAGTATTGCTATTTCTTCTTGATGAACTGACCCCTTGTAATCAGGTAATGGCCCTCTCTCTTCTTAGTAAAGTTCTTTGTTCTGAAATCTACTTTTCTTGTGACATTAATGTAGCTACTTCTGCCTTTTTTTAAATTTTGTGTTTGCTTACTAAATTTTTTTGCCATCCTTTTACTTTTTATCTATAGTCATTATGCCTCAAATTTAATTTACTTTATTATTTATTATTATTAATAACAAATTATTACTGGCAGCTTAGTGGGAGGGGTCCAGGTTTGCAGGGATTCTGACCAGGGGGCAGGAGACAGGTTGGATTTGAGCTGAGCTGGAACAGGCCAGGGTCAGATCCTCAGTTTGAGTTGCTTATGTGGAGTGCAGTGAGTCTGATGGAGGGGCTTCATGCAGAGGCCTCCTCTACGGCCCTCCCTGGTTGAAACGAGCTTGCTTTGGCTTGCTGTAGGGGGAGGGGTTGTAGTGGCGCAGGGAGGGAGGAGGCACCCATCAGTTATAGAATGCGCCTGTACAGGTCAGGGAAAGGTGTCTATTAAACTTCTGTCTGTCAGAATGGCATTGCACAGGTGTCAGTGCTGTGACACACCTTCCTTCCATCTCAGGGAACGCGCCAGAGTAGGAGTAAGTGAACAGCTGGCCAGGAATAGCGGTGGAAGCAGGAGGCCAGGTGGGAGCATACTGTGTTCATCTGGGGGAGGGCTGGGTGGGGTGGAACCTCTATGTGCTCGTCCCCAGTGGAGAGAAGCAGAGACATGCAGATGTATTTGTGGGTAAGGTTGCGAGGCTCCTGATGCGCAGGACTGGGAGTGCAGGAGGGAACCTGAGGTGGTCCTGGGCTGGGGGGGGAGCCAGTGACACATAAAAGGAGAGTCAGTTTCAGGTCTGTTGTTGGTGCTCCTGGTGCAGGAGGAGAAGGCAGTCAAGGTTGTCAGATCCATGCCCTTTTGAGGTTTTGTGTTTGCAGAACATAGATCAGGATCATTCAACAGGGTCAGGGATGAAACAGGCTCAGTCACGAAGGACCTCACAAGCATAGAGTGGGTCTTTCCGGACCCACTGCTGGGTATTTGGAAAATAGAGAAGTGGGATAAAACCTTGGCTTTCACATAATGAACATTCTGAATTTTGACATGTGGGCAGGTCAAGTCATTGAAACCTGGTGGAGGAACAGATTGAAGAACAGGTGCTGTGGGGCTGGTGAGTGATGCCCGTCCTAAGGGTCCACCTCCTCACTGTCCACACACCGCAGCTCTGCTCATCATCCATGTTAAACATGACCTGGCCGTCCTCAGGGCAACTGTGTGAGTGTTGTTATCTACCTTGTATAGACGAGGACGTGAAGGACATTTTACGCTAGTGTGTTAGTCCCAAAGTCTGGTCACCTACAAGGTCTTTGCACAAACCTTCACTAATGACTAGGATTTACTACCCGAGCCACCGTAGGGCCACCTGAGGCAGGGGACAGGGTACATGCACTTCTGAATTCTTTGACAAAGGAGTTTGTAGGAAAGGGGCTGAGTGGAAAACTCCTGTTATCTTGTCTAATGATTGAGTTTATGCTTGTAAACAATCCACCCGTTCACTGGGTCTGCATTGGAGTTCAATTTTATCAACAGAAATCACTGATGAAAACTCCAGATCTTTGCAGAGGTCTTTCTGCATGTGCTGAGACCTGGTTTTGCTTTGTGCAGGAGGAACTTTTAACAGTCCATTGGGAACCGTTTTCTACCGAGAGGAAGAGTTTCAATAATCAAATAAACAGATTACGAAATATGCATGTAGAAAGGTTGTCAAAACAGATTTTATATTTGCTGGGAGTGGAATCACTCTCGCCTGGAATTTCCCAGAGGAATCGCTGCATATCCATAAGATATTACATCACTGCAAAATAAAAGGAAAATGAAAGGCTTATTACTTTTTTGTGGGGGTGATAATTTATTAAACTAAATATAAGATTTAAAAAGTCTCATCAGCATTAAATTCCCTATAAAAATCTCTGGTGGTTAAAAGCCTCAGGGAAAGGAAGAAGAAGGACACATAAAAAGAAGGTTTTTTGGGGGCTTTTTTTGTTTGTTTTTTTGTCTTGCATTGACCTGTGGAGATAGTTCTAAAAATATAAATAAAATCCTTAGTTTTTACATATATTTGTATCAAAATAATAACTTAGTTTGGACTGTATATAATATCATTAAGGGTAAGTTACACTTCAATAAAAGAAAAAAAGTTCTGCCATCGTGTGTATCAAGTCAGCTTTCCCAGTCAGACTACAGCAAAGTATGTAAGTGTACGTAAATCTGTGGGCATGTTAATCACTATGATTTTATTAGTGATGCAACTCTTGATCTCACGTCCCTAAAATAAAAAAACAAAAAAAAGAGAATGAACCTTAGACTGTTATTTGTTCCTTCCTTAATAAGTCACTTTAACTTTTTTCTTCTCTTCCTTGCATTGTGAGATCCTAAAATTGAGAGCCAAGCACAGCTGAAGGCCTGGGGCCCAACTCAGCTAAATTGTGAGGTTACCCTAACAATTTCTGCTGGAGTCTGGAAATGTAGCTTCATCATCATGTCTGAACAAAATATCAACCTCAGGACCGAATGATGACATTTTGGTTGGAACCGTGTTAGTAAACTTGGGTCTATGAGACAATACAAAACAACACAATTCTGGCGGTTCTTTTCTTCTCACCTGTGTTTCTTCTCTATTTTTATTTTATTTTTTTTTCTGGGAAAGAGAATCATATAAAGGTGGAACATTTAGTGAGAGGAAAAACTTAAGGAAAACCAGAACCCAAGGTAAATTTGAACATTTCTGGGCTGAATGAGCAGCCGCAGTGGTGGACACGCACCTGGGCCACTTCTAACTGTTGACATGGCTGATGGATGCGGGGCTCCTCCCCTTCACCCCGTGTCCCTAGTGCAGAGTAGCTGCAGGGTGGCCCCTGCCCCGACACTCAACCCCACGTTAGGAATTCTTAGTGTGGGATGGAATGAGAGGTCAGGATTCGCCCCGTGGATTTAACACAGGGAAGAATGGTATCGACATGGCGGATGGGGAGCCTGTGTGTTTGGAAGGTCATTTAGTTTTTCTGAGCCTCTATTACCTAAAAATTTGCTTCTTCCCCTAAATTAGATCAGCTGTGTCTGTCTTGTGATGTTGCCTTAATTCACACCTGGTCACCTGAAACCCCATAAGTGTGTGTGTGTGTGTGTTTATGTGTGTGTGTACAGGACTGAGCACAGAGTAGGTGTGATTACACACTTTTTATTGATCTAATAATTAAAATGCATGAATGGTGATATATCTGTATGATGCAATTGGGTAGCCAGCGCTGACTGGTGAGATGTAATCACTGAGGGGACATGACCACTCCTGTGACATCCCTAAATTAAAAGTGTTTGCAGTGTGAAGAGGACCTGAGCTGGACAAGAGCACTGACCGCCAGGGATTTTGGAGTGGCAGTCAGAACCTGACCTAGAATAACAGGCTCTGTGTGACTACTAGGCCAGCCCTGCCTGAACAAGGACGCGATGGCAGTGGGGTCAAACCGGACACCCTAAACCTGGATGGACCCCACCCATCCAAGGGAGCAGCCTCAGGGCCCGTGGCAGGCGCGTGGCTGGTTATTTGAGCAAAACCATAACTGTCAAATAAACACCAGGCCTCCGTTTTTCACATATCGATGAGTCACCAGTGGATATTAATGAAATTATGCAGTAGGCTTTGGTTTTACATTTGTAGTAGTAGATTCAGTTGACAAGATAATGACCCATGGTGTGTAGACTAGAAGCTATGAGTCTTGCAAATAGAATTTAAAAAAATTAGGATTGAAAAAGAAATTTCCCCTTTTTCTCTATGTCTGTCTGAGGAATAAAGTAACACAGAGAAAGAAGTTTGCTTTACAATATGCTGTATGCGGCAGGTAGACGGGCGGTAAGTCCTGGAGCCTCACACACACACAGCAGTGATGGCAACAGTATCAGTTCCTCCCCCCAGCACTGTTCCTCCTATGCCTTTTAGTTAAATCACCTTATCTGTCCCTTCATGCTCGTTCCAAAAAATAAGAAAGGGAAAAGCAGAACCCCAGCAATCTGCCAAAGCGCTGGTGGTGGACATGGTCTTCCCCAGCCCCCCTCCCCCATCACCACAGATTGCTTTCATATATGTAATAGCATTCCTGCAGCCTGAAAGGTCATTCCAGAACTCTCTTTTGTGATAGAGTTAAAATAAACATTTGCTTAAGTTTTTTTTTTTTTTTATCTCTTTCTGCTTCCTACTTGAGTCTTTTTAAAATTCAAATACTTTGCATCGGCCTATTGTTGAGATTTAACTTTGGATATCTTTGAAATTTCTGTTGGTTTTCACAATACAATCTGCAACATAATTAAAAATGCTATATTTTTACCCCCAAATTATGTAATTATTACACTGGGGAACAATTTTTTTTTTTTGCATCCACAAAAACACTTGTTCTTACCTAATTCGAGTGTGCTGATCTCAAATCTGACATTAGTTTTTCTCTGTAAGCTAGTTTTTTTGCAATTCAAGATTTTAGGTTTTCATCTTATTGTAAAATTTTCAACATTTAGTTTAACATAATGAAGTAGAATGTCTTCTTGGGCATTATCTTTGTGAAAATATAATAATTTATATAATGCAGTAAATACACTAATACACTAAAAGATATAATTGCATTAGAATTTGTCTACAATTTCAGAATAGAACATATTAAAACACTTATTTTAATTATAAAATTTGTACAAAACTTATTTAAATTCTATTCAGGCAAAGATTTGCATTTGTAGCTCTTGCATTTCTGTACTTGTTGAGGACAATCTCGTTTGATGCTCCAGCAGTAGTCTGCTCATCACTAACAGCTCCAAGATTTTCGGGAAACTTATCAAGGTGACTGTTCAGGAAGTGAATCTTAACACTCATGTTACACCCAATGTCATGGAAACCAACAGCATCCTTTTGAACCAGAAGTTTATAGTTTTCTGCTTTTTTGTTGCCAAGGAAGTTCTTTGTAACTGCCACAAAAGACTGCCATGCTGCTTTCTCCTCCTTATCCATCTTCCTGGCAAATTATTTGTCACATATGAGGGTTGGAATTTGAGGTCCATCAAATACACCTGCTTTTATCTTCTCGAAAGACAAGGCAGGAAAAGCAGAAATAATATGTTGAAAGCATTCACTTTCTCTATTTAAAGCCTGAACAAACTGCTTCATTAAGCCAAGTTTGATGTGAAGTGGGGGAAAATGATCCTGTCTCAATTAACTACAGGTTCATTCACAATACTTTGCATCCCTACTTCCAGAGCTTCGTGTTTCAGCCACTCCTTCTGTGTCCAGTGTTTCTCCTGAGCTCAGCTGTCCCACAAACACAGAAAGTAAGGATACTTCGTGAAACCTTTCTGTTATCCTAGCAGAAAATTTACCATTTTAAGATCCACACAAATGATCCAGTTATGCTCCTCATACTTCAGAAAGTCGAGGACAATTTTTATGTTATTCAATTCAGGTTGGCTAAACTGCTGAGGGGTTAATGACAGCTTGGCATCAGAAGAAGACCCTTCAGATTCCGCAACGATTTCCTCATGCATCTTATCAAAATACAGCTCAGACCAGGTGGAGGTGCCCAGTGCACCTTTTTAAAGAGCTTCATCTTTTGTGTCACTATTGAGAAGATGCTAAATTTGTAAAAGGTGGTGACACAGAGCTGAATTTTAGGAAACAAGAGGTCATGAGCTGCTGGGTTGGTGAGGGACGTATGATAACCTGTCCACCTCGGTGGCATTGGTAGTGGAAAGGGAGCTATAGGGAGGTGGCGTGTGTCTTGAGTAAGTTGTCATTCAATGAACCAGTACCTGTGTGGAGAGGGAATTGGGGTGGGCAGAACTCCCTGCATGCAGCTTGTGTGGAGCTTGTGGGAGAAATGGCCTTGGAGGTCCCTGGCCTATGAGCATAAGGTCAGATCTGGACTCAGATGATAGGCCTTGCCTTGGGGAAAGGGTTTTGCTCAGTAAGAAAGGTCACCTGTGTCGGGAGCCAATCAACGACTGCTGGCTGACAAGGTCACAGCAGAAGAAGATCAAAAACTGCTGATTGACAAAGTCACAGCAGAGAAGACCAATGCCTGTGGGGTGACAAAGTCACTGCAGTGAAGACCAATGGCTGCGGGGTGACAAAGTCACCGCAAAGGAAAGGCACAACGATACTTCCCCCTTTGACATTTTTGAATTAATCTGGCCTTATATCCCCCCT
The DNA here is from genome assembly GCF_036850765.1 of Saccopteryx bilineata. Lineage (NCBI taxonomy): Eukaryota > Metazoa > Chordata > Mammalia > Chiroptera > Emballonuridae > Saccopteryx > Saccopteryx bilineata. The sequence goes on along the minus strand of NC_089492.1, from coordinate 82,134,457 downwards.
TTTCTGGGTGTGTGCTATTATTTATGGCACAAGGAAAATAGTACCGTGCTTTCCCTGTAGATTTGTAGTAATTTCTTTGGAAATGAGACAGAAGGTGTAAGTTCCACAAAAAAGCCTGTAAACCCCTTGAACTGGGCTCATAAACATAAGAGGCTGGCCATGATATCCCTCATAAAGGGTTAAGTTTGTAGGAGAATTTCTTCTTATTAATCATGTTAGAAAGAATAAAGTTAGAACTTAACTAGTGTATGAATATAGTAAATGAATAAACTTTAACTAGACATTAGAATCTTAGGTAAAGTGTAGTGGAGTGGCCTATTGCGTGGCCTTGGATAGGAGCGCAGCTGGCTAGTAAAGAATGTTTTGTTAAAAGACTTGTTTTGTCACTGAAGGCAGTTGCTGGGTTTTTCTCAGTAAAACATTCTCATGAGATTTTTGTATTTTCCAAGAATAAGGAGAGGAATGTGGTGGGATTCATAGCAGCAATAGCAATTAATGCCTTCTGATATTATGTTGCTACTAGCTATCTTGCAGGTGCACTCTATGTATCTTTAAGTAAAAGTTACTCTTAATGCTATGTTAGTTTCTTAAATAGCAAGCCTTTTGTAGTCTTGTGAAAAAAGAATTAGGACACTACATGAACTCAAGGCTATTTGCCTGAGCAAGCGGTGGTCCTTTGCTAGTCCTTGATGATTTCATCTGCTATCTCTCTCTGCGCCCTTGACTCACTACAACAGTAAAATAGAGTTATTAATTAGTACTAATGTTTTAGAAGTTTGTACCGATATTGTTATTACTATTCAAGTTATTGTACAACTGTACTTTGAATAACTTACCACCTGACTTGTAGCTTATAGATATGAATTAACTATTATCTAAAAATATGTAACCATAGTGAAACTAAAACAATGATGTATTCAAAATACCATGTGATTGTAACTTAGTGTGTGTGCATAAAAAGTAAAGTTAGACCAGCCATTGGCAGAGATGCCTGGCAGTAAATGCTAACCAGAGAATAAAGAGAAAGAAAAGAATTTGGCTCTCTCACTCGATTTTTGCCGACGCCGTCTCCTCCTGTGGGACCCCTGGATCCCCCCAGGGCTGGACCCCAGCACACCTGGAAGTCTTCAGCACCTGCGGCCAGGCAGGGGAAGAGACACCCAACAGGGAAGGCCAGATGAGCAGCAGGAGGAGTGACTGGAGGGTGTGGGGTGTAGAGGGGCAACAGCCAGCGCATACCCCCCCCCCCCAGGAAAGGGCTCGCGCTTTATGCAGGGTTTGTATCTGGAAAAATACTTTCATGGGCCAGACATCCTGCATGACCAGTTCCTGGTAGAGTTCTGTGGTACAGACTTTGGGACATTTTGATGCTAGTCTTGCTTGTGAGGTGACTGTCATTTATCTTCTCTTCCCTCTCGTGTGGCAACAGGATGTTTCATTTCCTCCATGGTCAGGCTTCACATGCCACTCTTAGTCCACATTACCGAATAGCACGTATTTTCCCTTATTTAATTTTTATATTTGATGCAGTCCCATAGAGTCCTATCAATAATAAATGCAGTACACTGAGATGATCTATCTGTGCAGTGTGCAACATGACTTGTCATTATGCACCAGCAAGTTATGCCATTGTGCAGATAGACAGAGGCGTTTGGGCCCTGCACAGCTAAGCAGCTTCCTCCTGGTGCAGTTGGAGGGGGGCTGGGCCCTGAACCCAGTAGCCCAAGCCATGCCTACTGCCCCCTCCCTGGCCACCAGGTGTGTGGCACCGTCAGGTCAAGTACCTCACTCAGCCTTCACATTTGCAGTCAGAAGCGCCTACCAGACCCCAGACTTTCATCACCAGGAATGCTCCCGTCAGCTCCCCAGTAGCTCCTCTGCAGGGCAGGAAGAAGCCCGTGACAGGTGATGACCGAACATCTTTAAACACTGAAATTTCCTGTTTAACAAAACCTCGGCCAGTTCTATTTCTCTCTAATGACATGTGTTTTGGCACATGCAGAATCACGTTACCCTATTTCTGAGGAAGACCTTGCCAGCAAAGCCCCCCAGGCAGGCATAGCCCTTGGGAAATGAGGCACAGAGCTGGAGAGGTGAGTCGCCCTCTCTCCAGCTGCTGGGCTCTATGGACACTGCTCTGTTCTGAGTAGTCTGTTGTCACTTCCTCAGTGGCAGCAGCCAAGTCAGCCTGCACCCACGTGGACTGATGACCTGCTAGCACTCCCCGAGAACACTGTTTTGCTTTGCTATTTGTTGTGATATTCATGCAGTTGTTGGAGCTGTGATCCTAAGAGTCCCACACAGGTTTGCTGTGCACTGGTCATTTTACAATGGTCCCATTTGCCCATCTCGTAAAGCTCCTGAAATTAGAACACCGTGGGTGTGTAACACGAGGAGTGGCAGGTCCTCTCTGGTTATATCAGGCACTGTGTGGACAGTGTCAGTGGGACAGGGACCACTCAGCCCTGCCGTCCATGTGGACAACTTCTCTGTCTGCCACCAGCACCTACCTTAGTGTCTGGAGTCTATGTGAGGCAATGTCACCTGCTTCAGGTGACACGTGACAGGCACTGTGCAGAGAACAGGGGTAGGTTTAAGCTTGCAGGTGACTCTAGACCTACACAGACACTAAAAGGACAATGCCTCAGTTTAAGGGTTAAAAATGGTGCAAACACAGGACAGACTTGACAGATTCAAGTGGAAAGTGATAGATATTAAAACAATGAATATCCTTTTTCATTCTGGGGAGAGTGAACATGTTGACTAAATTTAGATTTTAAGTTAAATGGATGCATATTAAATTTGGGAGGTAACCTTTAGGTAGAAATAGAATGTATGACTTTAAAATAGTACAAAGAAAAATGGAATGAATTGAAGAATTTTAACCATTAAAGGAAGGCAATAAGGAAAAGAAACAAGACAAATAGTAGATGCTGGAATCACTGATGGAATTCATAGTGTTAGTAATCACAATAAATATAAGTGGGTTAAATTTTCTCATGTACGTGTATCTCTTAAAATTATGTATATGAGGAGCTCCAAGATGGCAGCGGAGTAGGCGGACGCACAGACGCCCAGCTCTCAACACCAAACTGGAATACAAATCAAGTTAGGAAAAATCAGCATGAAAAACCAATACTGAACTGCAAGAACAGCTCTCAAAAACCAAGGAGCAAAGAGGAAGCCACAATAATCCTGGTAAGGAGTGCCTGAATCTCCTCTGCTTACAGGAACAGAAGGGGGGGGGTGAGGCCGAGAGCTCAGAGAGGATTTCACAGAGGAAAAAGAGAAGAAACTACTGCTCTCAGACACTTACCTGGCGACCAGGGAGCAAGGTGGGTTGAAAAGACCAGCTTATCTCCCAAGTGGAAAGGACAGGGAGAGGGACAGACTGAGAGGGGCTAAGGTATGCAAGAAACAAAATAAAAAAGCTGACTCATTCGTGCTGGAGGCGGCCATAGCTGGGGGAGGGACTGAACCTTTCACAAAACAGAGCTGAAGTGCTTCCGGATCAGAGATCTCCGGACATCTATCCAGCTCCAATCAGCGTAACAAGACACAGCTGAAAACAAGAAGTGGGGAGGAGGGGCAGTAACTCAGGTCTCCATGGAGATCTGAGATACACCTCCCCCTACTGAAGCTGAAAAAACACCCTGCCGCCACAGAGATTAGTTGGCTAAAGAGGCCTTCAGAGTCTCAGGTTACACCCATCACATTCCTGGATGCGGTTTCAAGGAAGCCCCCTGCTGAGATCAGTAAACAAGACTATCACCTGTTAAGAAAACAAACAAATCAAGACTTCAAAGCTGCCCAAATCCGAAAGTGGATTACAAATAATAGCTGATACCAACCCAAGAAGACCTAGAAATAACACAACTAAAAACTGGAGGCAGACAACACCAAGCCTAGACTCAATCAACTCTACAAATAAAACACCATGATGAGAAGACAAAGGAGTGCAACCCAAATGAAACCACAAGAGACACCTTTGAGAGGTGAGCTGAGTGATATGGAAATAATCAAACTTCCAGATGCGGAGTTCAAAATAATGATTGTAAGGATGCTTAGGGATCTTAGAACAACAATGGAGGGGCAGTTTGAAAACCTAAATAAAGAAATAGCAAGTATAAAAAAGAACCAGTCGGGGATGACAAATACAATATCAGAAATAAAGACCACAATGGAAGGAATTAAAAACAGGATAGATAGAGCAGAGGATCGAATCAATGAGTTAGAGGACAACTGGAATGAAGGCATGAAAGCAGAGAAGAAAAGAGAAAAGAGACTCAAAAAGTCAGAAGAAACTCTTAGAGAGCTCTGTGACAACATGAAGAGAAATAACATCCGCATCATAGGGGTTCCTGAAGAAGAAGAAAAGGAACAAGGAATAGAGATGTTGTTCAATCATATCATAGCTGAAAATTTCCCTAAATTAATGCAAGAGAAACTCTCACAAGTCCAAGAAGCACAGATGACTCCATTAAAGAGAAACCCAAAGAAATCTACAGCAAGACACATCATAATTAAAATACCAAAGCTAAGTGATAAAGAGAAAATATTAAAAGCTGCTAGAGGAAAAAAGTTATCACCTACAAAGGAGCCCCCATAAGGATGACATCCGACTTCTCAACAGAAACACTTGAGGCCAGAAGGGAATGGCAAGAAATATTCAAAGTAATGCAGAACAAGAACCTACAACCAAGACTACTTTATCCAGCAAGGCTATCGTTTAAAATCGAAGGAGAAACAAAAAGCTTCCCAGACAAAAAACAACTCAAAGAATTCATTACAACCAAACCAATGCTGCAGGAAATGTTAAGGGGCCTGTTGTAAACAGATCAAAGTGGGAAAAGAATATAGCAAAAAAAGGAATACACCTTTAAAGAAGAAAATGGCAATAAACAACTACATATCAATAATAACCTTAAATGTAAATGGATTAAATGATCCAATCAAAAGACATAGGGTAGCTGCGTGGATAAGAAAACAGGACCCATACATATGTTGTCTACAAGAGACACACCTTAGAACAAAAGACACACATAGATTGAAGGTAAAAGGATGGAAAAAAACATTTCATGCAAACGGAAATGAAAAAAAAGCTGGGGTAGCAATACTTATATCAGACAAATTGAACTTTAAAACAAAGGATATAGTAAGAGATAAAGAAGGCCACTACATAATGATAAAGGGAGTAATCCAACAGGAAGATATAACTATTATAAATATCTATGCACCTAATATAGGAGCACCCAAATATATAAAACAGACTTTGATGGATTTAAAGGGCAAGATCAACAGCAATACTATAATAGTAGGGGATTTCAATACCCCACTAACATCACTAGATAGATCCTCAAGAAAGAAAATTAACAAAGAAACAGCAGACTTATTGGAAACACTAGATCAACTCGATTTAATAGATATCTTCAGAACCTTTCACCCTAAAGCAGCAGAATATACATTCTTTTCAAGTGCTCATGGTACATTCTCTAGGATAGACCACATGTTAGGGCACAAAAGTGCTCTCAACAAATTTAAGAAGACTGAAATCATATCAAGCACTTTCTCCGATCACAACGGCATGAAACTAGAAATGAATCACAGCAGAAAAGCTCAAAAATTCTCAAACACATGGAAACTAAATAGCAGGGTGTTAAATAATGAATGGATTAAGAATGAGATCAAAGAAGAAATAAAGAAATTCCTAGAAACGAATGACAATGAGCATACAACAACTCAAAATTTATGGGACACAGCGAAAGCAGTGCTGAGAGGGAAGTTCATAGCACTACAGGCACACTTTCAGAAGCTAGAAAAAGCTCAAATAAACAACTTAACCCTGCATCTAAAAGAATTAGAAAAAGAACAGCAAGTAAAGCCCAAATGTAGTAGAAGGAAGGAAATAATAAAGATCAGAGCAGAAATAAATGACATAGAGGCTAAAGAAACAATACAGAGGATCAATGAAACTAGGAGCTGGTTCTTTGAAAAGGTAAACAAGATTGATGAACCTTTAAGTAGACTCACCAAGAAAAAGAGAGAGAGAACTCAAATAAATAAAATTAGAAATGAGAGAGGAGAAATAACAACTGACTTAACAGAAATACAAAATAATATAAGAAAATACTATGAAGAACTGTATGCCAAAAAACTAGACAACCTAAATGAAATGGACAAATTCCTTGAAACATACAATCTTCCAAAAATCAATCTGGAAGAATCAGAAAACCTAAACAGACAGATTACACCAAATGAGATCGAAACAGTTATCAAAAAACTCCCAACAAAGAAAAGTCCAGGGCCCGATGGCTTCACAACGGAATTCTACCAAATATTCAAAGAAGAACTAACTCCTATCCTTCTCAAACTATTTCAAAAAATTCAAGAGGAAGGAAGACTTCCAAGCTCCTTTAATGAGGCAAGCATAATTCTGATTCCAAAACCAGGCAAAGACAACACAAAGAAAGAAAATTATAGGCCAATATCTCTGATGAATATAGATGCTAAAATCCTCAACAAAATATTAGCAAACTGGATCCAACAATATATGGAAAAAATCATACACCATGATCAAGTGGGATTTATTCTGGGGAGGCAAGGCTGGTACAATATTCGTAAATCAATCAATGTGATTCATCACATAAGCAAAAAGAAGGAGAAAAACCATATGATAATTTCAATAAATGCAGAAAAAGCATTGGATAAAATCCAGCACCCATTCATGATCAAAACTCTTAGCAAAGGGAAAACTGGAAAGCCACATGCAAAAGAATGAAACTGGACTACAGTCTCTCCCCCTGTACAAAAATTAACTCAAAATGGATCAAAGATCTAAACATAAGACCTGAAACAATTAAGTACATAGAAGAAGACATAGGTACTCAACTCATGGACCTGGGTTTTAAAGAGCATTTTATGAATTTGACTCCAATGGCAAGAGAAGTGAAGGCAAAAATTAATGAATGGGACTACATCAGACTAAGAAGTTTTTGCTCAGCAAGGGAAACTGATAACAAAATAAACAGAAAGCCAACTAAATGGGAAATGATTTTTTCAAACAACAGCTCAGATAAGGGCCTAATATCCAAAATATACAAAGAACTCATAAAACTCAACAACAAACAAACAAACAATCCCATAAAAAAATGGGAAGAGGATATGAACAGACACTTCTCCCAGGAAGAAATACAAATGGCCAACAGATATATGAAAAGATGCTCATCTTCTTTAGCTATTAGAGAAATGCAAATCAAAACGGCAATGAGATACCACCTCACACCTGTTCAATTAGCTGTTATTAGCAAGTCAGGTAATAGCAAATGTTGGAGAGGCTGTGGAGAAAAAGGAACCCTCATACACTGTTGGTGGGAATGTAAAGTAGTACAACCATTATGGAAGAAAGTATGGTGGTTCCTCAAAAAACTGAAAATAGAACTACCTTATGACCCAGCAATCCCTCTACTGGGTATATATCCCCAAAACTCGGAAACATTGATATGTAAAGACACATGCAGCCCCATGTTTATTGCAGCATTGTTCACAGTGGCCAGGACATGGAAACAACCAAAAAGCCCATCAATAGATGACTGGATAAAGAAGATGTGGCACATATACACTATGGAATACTACTCAGCCATAAGAAATGATGACATCGGAACATTTACAGCAAAATGGTGGGATCTTGATAACATGATACGAAGCGAAATAAGTAAATCAGAAAAAAACAGGAACTGTATTATTCCATACGTAGGTGGGACATAAAAGTGAAACTAAGAGACATTGATAAGAGTGTGGTGGTTAGGGGGGGAGGGGGGAATGGGAGAGGGAAAGGGGGAGGGGGAGGGGCACAGAGAGAACAAGATAGAGGGTGATGGAGGACAATCTGACTTTGGGTGGTGGGTATGCAACATAATTGAACGACAAGATAACCTGGACTTGTTATCTTTGAATATATGTATCCTGATTTATTGATGTCACCCCATTAAAAAAATAAAATTATATATAAAAAAAACTCTCAGCAAAGTGGGAATACAGGGAACATACCTCAACATGATAAAAGCCATCTATGAGAAACCCACAGCCAACATCATACTCAATGGGAAAAAATTAAAAGCAATACTCTTAAGATCAGGAACAAGGCAGGGGTGCCCCTTTCACCACTCTTATTTAACATAGTCCTGGAAGTCCTAGCCACAGCAATCAGACAAGAAGAAGAAATAAAAGGCATTCAAGTTGGAAAAGAAGAAGTAAAACTATCATTATTTGCAGATGATATGATATTGTATATAGAAAACCCTAAAGTCTCAGTCAAAAAACTACTGGACCTGATAAATAAATTCAGCAAAGTGGCAGGATATAAAATCAATACTCAGAAATCAGAGGCATTTTTATACACCAACAATGAACAGTCAGAAAGAGAAATTAAGGAAACAATCCCCTTCACAATTACAACCAAAAAAATAAAGTACCTAGGAGTAAACTTAACCAAGGAGACTAAAGACTTGTATTCGGAAAATTACAAAGCATTGATAAAAGAAATCAAGGAAGATACAAACAAGTGGAAGCACATACCGTGCTCATGGTTAGGAAGAATAAACATCATTAAAATGTCTATATTACCCAAAGCAATCTATAAATTCAATGCAATACCAATTAAAATACCAATGACATACTTCAAAGATGTAGAACACATATTCCAAAAATTTATATGGAACCAAAAGAGGACACGAATAGCCTCAGCAATCTTAAAAAAGAAGAATAAAGTGGGAGGTATCACACTTCCTGATATCAAGTTATACTACAAGGCCATTGTACTCAAAACAGCCTGGTACTGGCATAAGAACAGGCATATAGATCAATGGAACAGAACAGAGAACCCAGAAATAAACCCACAGTTCTATGGACAACTGATATTTGACAAAGGAGGTAAGGAAATACAATGGAGTAAAGACAGCCTCTTTAACAAATGGTGTTGGGAAAATTGGACAGCTACCTGCAAAAAAATGAAACTAGATCACCAGCTTACACCACTCACAAAAATAAACTCAAAATGGATAAAAGACTTAAATGTAGGTCGTGAAACCATAAGCATCTTAGAAGAAAACATAGGCAGTAAGCTCTCGGACATCTCTCGGAGCATTATATTTACTGATTTATCTCCACGGGGAAGTGAAATAAAAGACAGGATAAACAAATGGGACTATATCAAACTAAAAAGCTTTTGCACAGCTAAGACAACAAGAACAGAATAAAAAGACAAACTACACAATGGGAGAACATATTTGACAATACGTCTGATAAGGGGTTAATAACCAAAATTTATAAAGAACTTGTAAAACTCAACACCAGGAAGACAAACAACCCAATCCAAAAATGGGCAAAAGAGATGAATAGACACTTCTCCAAAGAGGACATACAGATGGCCAATAGGCATATGAAAAAATGCTCAACATCACTAATCATTAGAGAAATGCAAATTAAAACCACAATAAGATATCACCTCACACCAGTCAGAATGGCGCTCATCAACAAAACAACACAGAATAAGTGCTGGCAAGGATGTGGAGAAAAGAGAACCCTCCTGCACTGCTGGTGGGAATGCAGACTGGTGCAGCCACTGTGGAAAACAGTATGGAGATTCCTCAAAAAACTGAAAATCGAACTGCCTTTTGACCCAGCTATCCCACTTTTAGGAATATACCCCAAGGACACCATAGAACAGCTCGAAAAGGAGAAATGCACCCGCATGTTTGTGGCAGCATTGTTCACAATAGCGAAGATCTGGAAACAGCCCAAGTGTCCGTCAGAGGACGAGTGGATTAAAAAGCTTTGGTACATATATACTATGGAATACTACTCAGCCATAAGAAATGATGACATCAGATCATTTACAATAACATGGATGGACCTTGACAACATTATACGGAGTGAAATAAGTAAATCAGAAAAAAAAACTAAGATGAATCCATACATAGAAGGGACATAAAAATGAGACTCAGAGACATGAACAAGAATGTGATGGCAACAGGGGCGGGGGGTTGTGGGAGGGGGGATGGGGTGAAGAAGGAGAGAGGGGTTAGGGGAGGGGAGGGGCACAAAGAAAACCAGATAGAAGGCGACAGAAGACAATTTAACTTTGGGGGAGGGGTATACAGCACAATCAAATGTCAAAATAATCTAGAGATATTTTCTCTCAACATATGTACCCTGATTTATCAATGTCACTGCATTAAATTTAATAAAAAAAATTATGTATATGATGTGTGGATGATAATCCCAATTCATCATGATATAAAAATTCAGAAAATAATGTGCTGAGTAAAATATATTTCATTAATATTTACTATCTTTATTTTTATACTTTTCTCTGGATTTATTATATCATCTATTTACAGAGCTCTCAAGTTGAACTCTTCATCATTTACATGGTGATCTTTGTCATGTTCTAATGTGGACCCTTAAGACTGTAATTTTCTAAGTCTCCATTAAGCTTCCTATCCCAAGTTTTGACATGTAGTATTTTCACGATCATTTATTTCTAAGTATTTTCTCCTGTCAGTATGGTTTCACCTGTGAAGAGGGGGAGTACAGCTCAGGCTAAGATGAGAGAAGCAGAGGGCATGCTGTAGACTAGAGCATTAACACTGGATGAGATAGGAGAGGACCAGGAGAGCCCTGAGGAGGTGGACTCAGGAGAAGAAGCAGGAGCAGTGTGGTATCATTGGGGCCCAGGTTAGGGAGCCAGTGGTGGAGGGGTCAGCAGGGTCTCTTCCACAAGCACCACCTGCCTATGTGAGTGTTTTCAAAGGTTCCCTTTCACCCATAAATCTTCGTGACCCCAACACCCCTTGATATGCTATCACATCAACCTCTCCAATTACCTTCAAGCTCCATCTCAGTGCAAACCACACTCTACCCGGGGACATGGACTCAGACACTTTGGGGCCAGGCATGTGCACTTAGTACATGTGACCAGATGAGGAATAGGTAGATAGCAGATACATGTAAAATAACGCAGACGAATGGAGGTTATAGCACAAGAGAGGACTTGCCCTTCTGTAGGTATTCAAATTAAATTTCGTGTAGTATACATCATTTAAAATTCAGCCCAGTTTTGGTGGAATTATACAGGGTCTTGCATTTTGACATTCTTGCTGTCCAGCTTTGCTTGGTTTCTTCTAAACCATCCACTTTTAATCTAGTCTTTTCCACTTAAGTGTTAGTTGAGCTAGCTGGCTCATTATGACAAATGGAAAAATCATTTCTCCATCATGTTTTACACTTCATCCAGCTCCTCCTAGAAAGGAAGCAGAGAGAGACGTAGGTAGGAACTTCTCTTTATTCTTTAGAACCCCCCAAGTGCCCTACTGAGCACCCATTCCTGGTATCTCTCCCCACCCCCACTCTGGTCCAAGTCTAGAAGACAATTGTGTGTCAGCCATCAGACCCAGTCACTGGAGATGTGCCATAGACCAGTGGTCCCCAACCTTTTTTGGGCCACGGACCAGTTTAATGTCAGAAAAGATTTTCACGGACTGGCCTTTAGGGTGGGACGGATAAATGTATCACGTGACTGAGACAAGCGTCAAGAGTGAGTCTTCGACGGATGTAACAGAGGGAATCTGGTCATTTTTAAAAAATAAAACATCGTTCAGACTAAAATATAAATAAAACAGAAATAATGTAAGTTATTTATTCTTTCTCTTTGGATTGGTACCAAATGGCCCACGGACCTGTGCTGGTCTGTGGCCCGGGGGTTGGGGACACTGCTGTAGACCATCTTCTCTCTGGGCTGCTGCACCCTCCCCTTCAGTTCATGTTTTACTCAGTGCATTAAAACCTTGGCCTGGTGGAATGGCTTTGGGTCCTTTCCATTTTCAATCTTTTCTCTGGAGCTTTCCTGCAGGCTAGAGGCCCTGCTGGGGTTGATTTGGTTTAGCCAGGAGGCTGGACCGTCAATCCATAGCAACGCAGCAGTAACTAGTCCACTGGCTTCACTTGGGCCTCTCCTCCTGCTCAAAGTACCCTCCACCCCCACCCCACCCTGTCTCACCTGCACCCCAGCCTCTGTCCTCCAGATCCCATTGTCTCCCTTCAGCTTCCCTGGGCCCTGGGGAGAGGGAGTGATGCCTCATCTGTCCAGTGCTGTAGCTCCCACATGTCTCCAGGGACAGAGCTGAAGGCTGTTGTTTCCTTCTCTGTCCCTCCCTCATGGTGTGGAGGAGGGATGGTGCCGCTGTGGCCACAGGCCCTTTACAGTTGTGTCTAGAGAAAAGCATGGACCTCAATTGGGGGGATGGTCTCCCGTGGCAGAGCAGCTAAGGGCATTCATGCCTGGAGAGTCTTTATAACATAGTCATTTCTTAGAGGGATATGAGCTTGCTGTTGACCATGCAAGAGAGTGGTAGTCAGTTATGTTTTATCTAGCATCTCTTAAAAGTGATGGGCTCATTTTATTTTATTTTTTAATTTTTAATTTTTGAGAGAGACAGAGAAACAGAGACAGACAGGAAGAGAGATGAGAAGCATCAACTCATAGTTGCGGCACCTTAGTTGTTCATTGATTGCTTTCTTCATTGTTCATTGATTATGTGCCTTGACTGGGGTGCTCCAGCTGAGCCAGTGACTCTTGCTCAAACCAGCGACCTTGGGCTTCAAGCCAGTAAACTTGGGCTCAAGTCAGTGATCATGGGGTCATGTCTATGACCTCTCGCTCAAGCTGTCATCCTCAGGGCTTTGATCCTGGGTCCTCAGCATCTCAGGCCAATGCTTCATCCCCTGTGCCACTGCCTGGTCAGGCTGATATGGACCATTTTAAAGAATAGAGCAAATACTTGAATGTTTTGTCCATTTCCTTTTTAGATATAACTTTTGAGTTTTAAATAATTTCTTTTAAATATCACACAATATTTTTCCCACTTGACTTGAATGATATTTGAAGCATATTGTGTGATTCCTGCAGACTACCTGATGTGCCTAATATACTACACACAGTAGCATTTAGTGAGTTGGCATTCATAGTCTATTCCTGGATTTCAATTGGTTGACTGCTTTTTAATGAACTGATTCACTTTTATCCATTTTTTAGCAGCAGAGTTAAGACCAACAGTTAAACACTGTGCCAAATCCGCAGAATTCATTAGGGACTCATGCATTCAAAGATGGTCCCTACATTTTTATCTGGAGTCTCACAGAGCAGGCCGGCCGGCTGAGCCATTTGTCAAGTGTAATAAATAATGCTGATTTATTTTTTATTAACCCCCCCCCCCCACAGTCTTGTTTTTCAAAGATGAAAAGCTATCTTGCTATTTTATTTATCACTAAGCATGTGATGGGTGACTTCAGCAGCAGACAGGCACATCGCTTTGTGCGAGACCAGCGAGATGGGACCGGGAAAGCAAGGAGCACAGACACCCACAGAGACAAAAAGTTCATTGTGTATAAAGTTTTTAATACAGCGTATTTACAGTTAACTTGCCTTTGGATATACCGAAAATCTTCTGACATGCAAGTCAGGAAACATGAAAAATTTTTTCCAGCAGAAACTAAGTCATACCGGCATTTTAAATGGAACACTTTGTACAATGTCACGGTTCAGACTTGACATCTCTGAACCTTGTAACTTACGTTACTTAAAAATTAAGTTCAGCAGAGTACAGAAACTTCTGTCGGGAGAAAACAGGTGTGTGGAAACAACTTTGAGAATTTCATTTTCATGTGGAAGGATGTTTTTCATCCCCTGTGCTTTCTGTACAGGTGTGGAGATGGTAACACGGGGCAGGCACCGCGCCAAGAAGTGCGTGCTGATATCACTGGGTGATTATCTGACATTTGTCGACAGTTCTCCCCCCCCCCCCCCGCTCCCTGAAATAATAATAAGGGCTTGTTGGACATGAGGATGTTGCGGTGCATCCAGACTACATTCATCAAGCAGAGATGTGTGGGGGACGTGTGACTCCAGTGTGCACAGACCTTGGCCATTGGCTGGGTGACAACACCGCCACATGGGTCTCTTCTGTTGTCTTTCTGGAAAAACATTATCCTTTGGAAAGAAAGACTTCTGTGTGTAGAGTAGAGAAATGGCAGAAACAGAGTTAATTCTTAAAATTCTGCAAACAAAACAATTCAAGGAAATCAGATCCACAAATTTGAGTAAGTGCTCTAAATGGGAGAAGTATAACTTTAGGAACTACCAGGGGTGCCTTGAGATACGAGTTTAATTCATTCTGTAACCAAGCTCATAAGTCAGTCAACTCATATCAAACAAATTTCTCCCATTTAAAATAACTGAAATAGATTTAATTTGTTCCAGCCCTGTGAAACATCCCCAAACCATTCTAAATTATAAAAAAGACAAGTTTTTAATTAAGAAACACATATGTATACTTTACCAATGAATAACAAAATATATGAAATAAGAGAAAAAAGTGTTATTTAGTACTGTATTCTTACCTTGGAGACAAACTAGTGAGGCTAACGGAGGTGAATGGTGGAGGAGGAGGGAGGGAGGAAGGGATGCAGGCACTGTAGACACATAAACTAAAACTGCACTTTCTTAACACTAAATGTAAACTAAAACTGCATTTTCTTTACTTTAAACAAAACTAAAACTGTACCTTCTTTATTTAAGATGAAACCACAAAAACTTAATTGTAAAAAAGTGCACTTTCTTAACTTTAAAATTAACCTAAACTGAACATTACGTATTTTTCATTTAATCATCACCTGTTTTTGCCTCTTTGGCTGCACTTTCAGCACTTTTTTTTTTTTTTTTAATAAATTTTTATTAATGGTAATGGGATGACATTAATAAATCAGGGTACATATATTCAAAGAAAACATGTCTAGGTTATTTTGTCATCAAATTATGTTGCAAACCCCTCGCCCAAAGTCAGATTGTCCTCCGTCACCCTCTATCTAGTTCTCTGTGCCCCTCCCCCTCCCCCTAACTCTCTCCCTCCCTCCCTCCCATGTCCTCCCTCCCCCCCCCCCACCCTTGGTAACCACCACACTCTTGTCCATGTCTCTTAGTCTATTTTTATGTTCCACCAATGTATGGAATCATGTAGTTCTTGTTTTTTTCTGATTTACTTATTTCACTCCTTATAATGTTATCAAGATCCCACCATTTTGCTGTAATTGATCCGATGTCATCATTTCTTATGGCTGAGTAGTATTCCATAGTGTATATGTGCCACATCTTCTTTATCCAGTCTTCTATTGAAGGGCTTTTTGGTTGTTTCCATGTCTTGGCCACTATGAACAGTGCTGCAATGAACATGGGGCTACATGTGTCTTCACGTATCAATGTTTCTGAGGTTTTGGGGTATATACCCAGTAGAGGGATTGCTGGGTCATAAGGTAGTTCTATTTTCAGTTTTTTGAGGAACCACCATACTTTCCTCCATAATGGTTGTACTACTTTACAGTCCCACCAACAGTGAATGAGGGTTCCTTTTTCTCCACAGCCTCTCCAACATTTGCTATTACCCGTCTTGTTGATAATAGCTAATCTAACAGGAGTGAGGTGGTATCTCATTGTAGTTTTGATTTGCATTTCTCTAATAACTAATGAAGCTGAGCATCTTTTCATATATCTGTGGGCCATTTGTATCTCTTCCTGGGAGAAGTGTCTGTTCATGTCCTCTTCCCATTTTTTTATTGGATTGTTTGTTTGTTTGTTGTTGAGTTTTATGAGTTCTTTGTAAATTTTGGATATTAGGCCCTTATCTGAGCTGTCGTTTGAAAATATCAGTTCCCATATAGTTGGCTGTCTGTTTATTTTGATATCAGTTTCTCTTGCTGAGCAAAAACTTTTAATTCTGATGTAGTCCCATTCATTTATCTTTGCCTTCACTTCTCTTGCCATTGGAGTCAAGTTCATAAAATGTTCTTTAAAACCCAGGTCCATGATTTTAGTACCTATGTCTTCTTCTATGTACTTTATTGTTTCAGGTCTTATATTTAGGTCTTTGATCCATTTTGAATTAATTTTAGTACACGGGGACAGGCTGTAGTCGAGTTTCATTCTTTTGCATGTGGCTTTCCAGTTTTCCCAACACCATTTGTTGAAGAGGCATTCTTTTCTCCATTGTGTGTTGTTGGCCCCTTTATCAAAGATTATTTGACCATATATATGTGGTTTTATTTCTGGGCTTTCTATTCTGTTCCATTGGTCTGAGTGTCTATTTTTTTGCCAATACCATGCTGTTTTGATTATCGTGGCCCTATAATATAGTTTAAAGTCAGGTATTGTAATGCCCCCAGCTTCATTCTTTTTCCTTAGGTTTGTTTTGGCTATTCGGGGTTTTTTATAGTTCCATATAAATCTGATGATTTTTTGTTCCATTTCTTTAAAAAATCTCATAGGGATTTTGATGGGAATTGCATTAAATTTGTATATTGCTTTGGGTAATATGGCCATTTTGATGATATTTATTCTTCCTATCCAAGAACAAGGAATATTTTTCCATCTCATTGTATCTTTTTCGATTTCCCTTAACAATGCTTTGTAATTTTCATTATATAGGTCCTTTACGTTCTTTGTTATGTTTATTCCTAGGTATTTTATTTTTTTTGTTGCAATCGTGAAGGGGATTATTTTTTTGAGTTCGTTTTCTAATATTTCATTGTTGGCATATAGAAAGGCTATGGACTTTTGTATGTTAATTTTGTATCCTGCGACCTTACTGTATTGGTTTATTGTTTCTAATAATCTTTTTGTGGAGTCCTTCGGGTTTTCGATGTATAGGATCATATCATCAGCAAAAAGTGATAGCTTTACTTCTTCTTTTCCGATATGGATGCCTTTTATTTCTTTGTCTTGTCTGATTGCTCTGGCCAGAACTTCTAGCACCACATTGAATAAGAGTGGAGAGAGTGGACAACCCTGTCTTGTTCCTGATTTAAGGCAGAAAGTCCTCAGTTTTATGCCGTTTAATAGGATGTTGGCTGATGGTTTATCATATATGGCCTTTATCATGTTGAGATATTTTCCTTCTATACCCATTTTGTTGAGAGTCTTAAACATAAAATTATGTTGTATTTTATCAAAAGCCTTTTCTGCATCTATTGATAAGATCATGTGGTTTTTGTTCTTTGTTTTGTTGATATGGTGTATTATGTTAACCGTTTTGCGTATGTTGAACCATCCTTGAGATTCTGGGATGAATCCCACTTGATCATGATGTATTATTTTTTTAATATGTTGTTGTATTCGGTTTGCTAGTATTTTGTTTAGTATTTTAGCATCTGTATTCATTAGAGATATTGGTCTGTAGTTTTCTTTCTTTGTGCCATCCTTGCCAGGTTTTGGTATGAGCGTTATGTTGGCCTCATAAAATGTGTTTGGAAGTATTGCTTCTTCTTCAATTTTTTGGAAGACTTTGAGTAGAATAGGAACCAAGTCTTCTTTGAATGTTTGATAGAATTCACTAGTATAACCGTCTGGGCCTGGACTTTTATTTTTGTGGAGGTTTTAATAGTTTTTTCTATTTCCTCCCTGCTGATTGGTCTGTTTAGGCTTTCTGCTTCTTCATGACTCAGTCTAGGAAGGTTGTATTGTTCTAGGAATTTATCCATTTCTTCTAGATTGTTGTATTTGGTGGCATATAATTTTTCATAGTATTCTACAATAATTCTTTGTATTTCTATGATGTCTGTGGTGATCTCTCCTCTTTCATTTTGGATTTTATTTATTTGAGTCCTGTGTCTTTTTTCCTTGGTGAGTCTTGCCAAGGGTTTGTCAATTTTGTTGATCTTTTCAAAGAACCAGCTCCTTGTTTTATTGATTTTTTCTATAGTTTTTCTGTTCTCTATTTCATTTATTTCTGCTCTGATTTTTATTATCTCCTTTCTTCGGCTGGTTTTGGGTTGTCTTTGTTCTTCTTTTTCTAGTTCCTTAAGGTGTGAAGTTAAGTGGTTTACTTCGGCTCTCTCTTGTTTGTTCATATAGGCCTGAAGTGATATGAACTTTCCTCTTATTACTGCTTTTGCTGCATCCCAGAGATTCTGATATGTCGTATTTTCATTTTCATTTGTCTGTATATATCTTTTGATTTCTGCGCTTATTTCTTCTTTGACCCATTCATTTTTTAGAAGTATGTTGTTTAGTTTCCACATTTTTGTGGGTTTTTCCCCCCTCTTTTTTGCAGTTGAATTCTAGTTTCAAGGCTTTATGATCAGAAAATATGCTTGGTACAATTTCAATTTTTCTAAATTTGCTGATATTGTCTTTGTGGCCCAACATATAGTCAATTCTTGAGAATGTTCCATGTATACTAGAGAAAAATGTATACTCTGTCGCTTTGGGATGAAGTGTCCTGTAGATGTCTATCATATCCAGGTGTTCTAGTATTTCGTTTAAGGCCACTATATCTTTATGATTCTCTGTTTGGATGACCGATCTAGAGCCGTCAGCGGTGTATTGAGGTCTCCAAGTATGATTGTATTTTTGTTAGTTTTTGTTTTAAGGTCAATAAGTAGCTGTCTTATATATTTTGGTGCTCCTTGGTTTGGTGCATATATATTAAGGATTGTTATGTCTTCTTGATTCAACTTCCCCTTAATCATTATGAAATGACCATTTTTGTCTCTGAGTACTTTTTCTGTCTTGTAGTCAGCATTATTAGATATGAGTATTGCTACGCCTGCTTTTTTTTGGGTGTTGTTTGCTTGGAGTGTTGTTTTCCAGCCTTTCACTTTGAATTTGTTTTTATCCTTGTTGCTTAGATGTGTTTCTTGTAGGCAGCATATAGTTGGATTTTCTTTTTTAATCCATTCTGCTACTCTGTGTCTTTTTATTGGTAAGTTTAATCCATTTACATTTAGT
This sequence comes from Saccopteryx bilineata, assembly GCF_036850765.1. Classification (NCBI taxonomy): domain Eukaryota; kingdom Metazoa; phylum Chordata; class Mammalia; order Chiroptera; family Emballonuridae; genus Saccopteryx; species Saccopteryx bilineata. The sequence goes on along the minus strand of NC_089492.1, from coordinate 82,115,625 downwards.
GTAATTATTGACACTTGTGGGTTCCCTACTGCCATTTTATAAATTGCTTTCTGTTAGTTTTGTATCTAGTTTGATTCTTCTCTTTTGTTTTTCTATCATTTGTTTTTGTTTGTTTGTGTTCCATACTTCTTTCCTCTGTTGCTACCTTTTTTAAGTCAAGTGTTTTTGTGGTGGTTTTTTCAAGGGTGGTTACCATTAAGTAATGAAAAGGGTACCTACCATATTCATTGTAGTACCCTATCTTATAAGTATTTCTGCACTTCATCATCCTTTGCTACTGTTAATCTCCATCCTCTCCCCCCTTTTTTTCCTTTGTTGTCACAGTTTAAGTTTGGTTTTATTGTGTTCTTGGTGGAGCTGTTACTTGTGGTGTTGTTTTCTTTTGTTCTTTGAATCTGGTTGGAAAACCCCCTTTAGTATTTCCTGGAGTGGGGGCTTTCTGTTGATAAATTCTCTCATCTTTTCTGTATTTGTGAATGTTTTTATATCTCCTTCATACTTGAAGGATAGCTTTGATGGGTATAGTATTCTTGGCTGAAAGTTCCTCTCTTTCAGGGCTTTAAATATTGGGGTCCACTCTCTTCTAGCTTGTAGAGTTTCCGCTGAGAAATCTGATGATAATCTAATAGGCCTTCCTTTATATGTTGTACTCTTCTTTTCCCTGGCTGCCTTGAGAATTTTTTCTTTGTCATTGGTTTGTGTCATTTTTATTATGATGTGCCTTGGAGTGGGTTTGTTGGGGTTAAGAAAACTTGGTGTTCTGTTTGCTTCTTGAATTTGAGGCTTTAGTTCCTTCCACAGGCTTGGGAAGTTCTCGTCTATTATTTGTTTGAGTATATTCTCCATTCCATTTTCTTTCTCTTCTCCCTCTGATATACCTATTATTCTTATGTTATTCTTTCTGATGGAGTCAGACAATTCCTGTAGGGCTTTCTTGTTTTTTATTATTTTTGAGTCTCTTTCTTCTTTTCTCTGTTGTGCCTCAAGTTGTTTGTCTTCTATTTCACTAATGCTATCTTCAATCTGGGCTGTTCTGTTAGCTAAGCTTGTTACCTCGTTTTTCAGCTCGTGAATTGAGTTTTTCATTTCTGTTTGATTTGTTTTTATAGTTTCAATTTCCTTGGTAATATATTCTTTGTGTTCATTGAGTTGTTTTCTGATCTCCCTATATTGCCTTTCTGTGTTTTCTTGTATATCTCTGAGTATTTTTAAGATTTCTATTTTAAATTCTCTGTCATTTAGCTCCAAGGCTTCCAATAAGTTGTCTTTTCCCCATAGATTTTTCCACATCTATTTGTGTTACCTCTCTTTCTTTTGTATCCATAATATTCGATTTCCTCTTTCTTATCGGCATCTGAGGGTGGTCTTATTGATAGCACACAGGCGCACTTCCTTGCGGTTTGAAAGAACGTCCCTGTGGTAGATTCCTCCACACCCTCGTCTCTCAGATTCAAGTGATAACAGTGCTTTCGCTTTCAGTTTGTGTGGAACTCCGGAATGCTCCGAGGATAAATTTTTCTGTTTCTAGTTGATAAATTTGTTGTGATTTAGGGGAGAGCTGTCGGACCGCTGCTCACAGCGCCATTTCCGTGACGTCAGAACTCTTTAATCTCAAGTACACTGTTCACAAACAGATAGCTCCACTCTCAAGTGGAGGGAACCAGCGACAGAAGTTTGCTGTGTGAGATAGAAGCCCCATGAACAGAATTCTCCAGTCTTACGTAGAGGTTCCATAGTGAGAAATCTCCAGTCTAGAATGCAGGGTTCCACAGATAGAAATTTTCAGTATGATATAAAAGCTCCATGTTCAAAATACTCCAGGATCTGGTGCATATTTCCACAAATAGAATACTCCAGGCAAAGCTTGAAAGTGCCACAGACAGACCTCTCCTTTCTCAGGTGAAGGGTGCACTGACACAGCTGTCCAGTCTGATGTAGAGGCTTTGGGAAAAGAAGTCTCCAATCTCAGATGTACAGTTTCATAGACAGAATTCTCTAGACTGAGGTGGAGCATTCCACAATTAGAACTCTCTAGTTGCAGTTGGAAGTTTCACAGTCATAAACCTCAATTGAAAGATGAAGGCTCCACAGACAGACCAGTCCATTCTGAGGCAAGGTCTCCAAAAAGAGGAGTCTTCACTCAGAGTTTGAAGTACTGCAGACAGAGCACTCCAGTCTGAGCAGGAAGCTCCAAAAACAGAACTTCCCTGTCTTAAGTGGAGGGTTCCATATATAGAAATTTACAGTCTAATTTGAAGGGTTTCACAAAGGGACTCCCCAGTATGAGGGAGAGTAGAGGATCCACAGACAGAATAGTTTAGTCTGGGTGGCAGGGTTTCACTGACAGATCTCTCAAGTCTGAGGTGGAGGGATTCACAGTCAGAAATCTCCTGTCTGCAGAGTAGGCTCCAGAGATGGAACATTCCAGTCAGTAGAGGTTCCAAAGACAGTACTCTTCAGAATGAGGCGGAGAGTTCCACAATCAGAACTCTCCAATCTTTGTCTGGGGCTTCCTTCGTCAGAACTCTCCAGTATCAGCTATAGGATTTCACAGACAGTACTCTCCATTTTGACTAGAGGTTTCCATAGACAATAGTCTGTAATATGAGATAGAGGGTCCAAAGAGAAAACTGTGCAGTCTGAGGAACCACAGACAGAACTCCCCATTATGAGCTGGACAGTTTTACAGAGAGACCTCTCCAGTCTGAGGTACAGACTGCATGGACAGAAATCTGCAGTCTGAGTGAAGGTGTCCAACATATAAAACTTCCAGTCTGTAGTAAAGGATCTCACAGTCAGTACTCTGCTGTTTGTTTTTTAGGCTCCACAGACAGAACTCTCCAGTCTTAGATAGAGGTTCCACAGTCTGGACTCTTAAGTCTTATGCGTACACATCTTCAGACAGAACACTCCGGTGTGAGGTACAGTCTGCACAAACAGAAGCTTCCAATCTCTGGTATACAGACTCACAGACTTTATTCTCCAGACTGGGGTGGAGCATGTCACACTTAGCACTGTGCAGTAGCCCTTGGATGTTTCCATCGTCAAAATATCTCCAGTCCGAGGAGAAGACTCCACACACAGAACTCTCCAGTCTGAGTGGGATTATGGCACAGAGAGAACTCTCCAGGATGAGGTAGAGGACCTAGTAAAAGAATTTTCCTGTCTGCAGTGGAGGGTCCACAGGCAGAAGTCTCTAGTCTGAAGTACAGGGATTCACAGACAGAATTGTGCAGGACTGAGTTAAAGGTTCCACAATCAGAATTCTTTAGTTCCATGTACAATGTTCCACAGAGAGAACTACTCAGTCACTAGTGAAGGGTTCCACAGACGAATTCTCCAGTATTATTAGCTAAAGGTTCCACTCACAGAACTCTCCAGTGTGAGGTGGAATGTTCCACAGAAAAAACTAGCCTGTGTCAGAAGAATAGTTCCACAGACAGGACTTTGCAGTCAGACATGGACAGTTGCACAAATTTCTGGTCTTGAGTTAAGGTTTCTACTGTCAAAACTCTTCAGTCTCATGTATATGGTTCAAAAGACAGAATTCTTCTGTCTCTATTGAAGGGTAGCACAGACAGAACACTCCAGTACAAGATAAAGGCTCCAGGACAGAACTCTACACTCTTAGGTGGAAGTTCCACAGACAGAATTTCCCCATCTCAAAGACGTTATTCTGAGATGGGGAGGCTCCAATCTGAGGTATAGAGTCGTAGAAACAGAATACTTCAGGCTATATCTCATTGCAGTTTTGATTTGCATTTCTCTAATAACTAAAGAAGATGAGCATCTTTTCATATGTCTGTTGGCCATTTGTATTTCTTCCTGGGAGAAGTGTCTGTTCATATCCTCTTCCCATTTTTTTATTGGTTTGTTTGTTTGTTTGTTTGTCGTTGAGTTTTATGAGTTCTTTGTATATTTTGGATATTAGGCCCTTATCTGAGCAGGTGTTTAAAAATATCATTTCCCAATTAGTTGGCTGTCTGTTTATCTTGTTATCAATTTCTCTTGCTGAACAAAAACTTCTTAGTCTGATGTAGTCCCATTCATTAATTTTTGCTTTCACTTCTCTTGCCTGTGGTGTCAAATTCACCTCACACCTGTTAGACTAGCTAGTATTAACAAGACAGGTAATAGCAAATGTTGGAGAGGTTGTGGAGAAAAAGGAACCCTCATCCACTGTTGGTGGGAATGTAAAGTAGTACAACCATTATGGAAGAAAGTATGGTGGTTCCTCAAAAAACTGAAAATAGAACTACCTTATGACCCAGCAATCCCTCTACTGGGTATATACCCCCAAAACTCAGAAACATTGACTTGTAAAGACACATGCAGCCCCATGTTCATTGCAGCATTGTTCACAGTGGCCAGGACATGGAAACAACCAAAAAGCCCATCAATAGATGACTGGATAAAGAAGATGTGGCACATATACACTATGGAATACTACTCAGCCATAAGAAAGGATGACATTGGATCATTTATAGCAAAATGGTGGGATCTTGACAACATTATACGGAGTGAAATAAGTAAATCAGAAAAAACCAGGAACTGCATTTTTCCATACGTAGATGGGACATAAAACTGAGACCCAGAGACATTGACAAGAGTGTGGTGGTTACGGGGGGAGGGGGGAGCGGGAGAGGGAAGGGGGAGGGGGAGGGGCACAAAGAGAACTAGATAGAGGGTGACAGGACAATCTGACTTTGGGTGATGGGTATGCAACATAATTGAACTTTAAGATAACCTGGACATATTACCTTTGAATATATGTATCTTGATTTACTGATGTCACCCCATTAAAAATAAATAAATTAAAAAAAAAAGATGCAAAAAAAAAAAAAAAAGAATACTTCAGGCTTAGATGAAGGGATACAGAGACAGAAATCTATAGTCTCTAGTGTAGCTCTCTGGAGTCAGAATTCTCCAGTTCCTAGGTACAGGCCCCACAGACTGATCTATCTAGTCTCAGGCGGAAAATTCCACAGTCAGATTTCTCCAGTCTCGGATAGATGGTTCCAAAGACAGAACTCTTCAGTCTTAGATAGAGGTTCTACAGTCAGAACTCTTTAGTCTTATGTGTAGGAATCCATAAAGAGAATACTCCAGTATGAGGTAAAGTCTCTACAATTAGAATGTTCCAGTTTTATATAGATGGTTCCAAAGACAGAATGGTCCAGTCAGATGTATAGAGTCCCACAAATAGAACACTACTGTCTCAGGTAGAGAGTTCCACAGACAGAATTTCCAATCTCGAGTGTAGAGCTGCATAGTAAAAATTCTACAGTCCTAGGCACAGGCCTCACAGACAGATCCCTCTGGTCTAAGTGAAGGGATACATGGACAGAACTCTCTAGTCTCAGATGGATGGGTCAACAGACAGAACTCTACAGTCTGAGGTGGAGGCTCTACACACAGAATTCTCGGGCCGTAGCTATAGGTTACATGGACAGAACTCAACAGATCTCTCTAGTCTCTGATGGAATATTCCACAGTCAGAATTCTCCAGTCTCAGATAGAGGGTTCCAAAGACAGAAATCTTCTGTCTGAGGTTTAGGCTTCACAATCAGATTTTCCATTTTCAAATAAATGGTTCCATAACAAAACTCTCCACTCTGATAAAAGAAGTTGCACAAAGAGAATTCTTCAGTCTCTGATAAAGGTTTACACAGACAGAAATCTACAGTCTCTATTATAGGGCTCTAGAGTCAGAACTCTCCAGAACATAGCAACTGGCCCCAAATACAGCTCTCTCGATGCTCAGGTGAAAGATTTTATAGTCAGAATTCTCCAGTCTCAGATAGATGGTTTCAAAGACAGAACTCTTCAGTCTGAGATTAGGCTCCACAGACAGAACTCTCCAGGATTTGATAGAGGTTCCACAGTCAGGACTCTCATGTCTTAGGTGAATGAATTAACAGAAAGCACACTTCACTGTGAAGTAGAAGCTCCACTGTCAGATGTTTCTTATCTCAGGAGTACCGTTCCACAGACAGTGTTCTCCAGACTAAGGTGGAGCATTCACAGTTAGAGCTCTATCACTGCAGTTGGATGTTTCCACCATCAAAAGCCTCCAGTTTGAGATAAAGGGTCCATTGGAGAGTAATCTACATTTTCAGGTAGATTGTCCATACGAAGATCTCTCAAGTCTGAGTTGGAGAGTGGCACAAAAAGAACTTTCCAGTATGGGGCAGACAAACAACTATAGGAGTTTTGTAGTCTGAGGTAGAGGACCCAAAAGACAGAACTCTCCTGTCTTATTTGGAGGGTTTCAGGGAGAGAACAGTCCAGTCTCAAGTGGAGGGTTCCATATTCAGAATTCTCCAGTTTGTGCTGGAGGCTTCCACGTAAAGAAAACTCCAGTTTGAGGTACAGGCTCCATATACAGAAATCTCCAGTCTGAGCAGGAGTGTCCAACAGACAAATCTCTCTGGTCTGTGCTATAGGCCTCAAGGACAGAACTTTTCATTCTGAGGTGGTTGTTCCATGAATAGAAATCTCCATTCTGAGACAAAGAGTTTCACAGACACAACTCTTCCATTTTGGATAGAGAGTTCTACACACAAAACTCTCCAGCGAGGTGGACGGACACACAGACAGAATTCTCCAGGAGTAAATTAAAAGTTCCACAGTCAGAATTCTCCAGTCTCAGGACTACCTTTCCACAGACAGAACTACCAGTCACCAGTGGAGAGTTCCACAGACAAGCACCCCAGTATGATTCTGAGCAGTGGTAGTCAACGTGGTCCCACTGCCCACTAGTAGGAGGTTCCAGCTTTCCTGGTGGGCGGTAGTGGAGCAATCAAGTTATAAATGAAAATATATTTTTAACTATATTTGGTTGTTTTATAAAGATTTATTCTGACAAACTTAGTGAAAATCCGACATTAAGTACTTTGTAAGTAATTTTCATTATATGCTTTAACTTGCTGTAATTCTGCTTTTAAGTTACTTCCCTACTTTATAAATCAGCATGACTGTGGATCTGGTGGGTGGTTAGAAAATTTTACTACTAACAGAGATACAACAGTGGGCCGTAGGTATAAAAAGGTTGACTACCCCTGGTCTAGAGGCTCCACTGACAGAACTCTCCATTGTGAGGTGGAGGGTTCCAGAAACAGTATTCCCTAATCTTGGAAAAATGTTTCCACAGACAGACTTTTCCAGTCTGAGGTGGACAGTTTCACAAACAGAAATCTCTAGTCTTGAGTTGAGGGTTCCACAGTTAGAAAATACAACTCTATGTATATGGTTTCAATGACAAAACCCTGCAGCCTCTAGTTGAGGGTTCCACAGACAGAACACTGCAGTATGAGGTAGAGGCTCCGTGAACAGAACTCTCCAGTCTCAGGTGGAGTTTCCACAAACAGATCTCTCTAGTCTCAGGTGGAAGATTCCACAGTCAGAACTCTCTAGTCTCAGATTGATGGTTCCAAAGACAGTAACCTTCAGTCTGACAATAGGCTCCAACACAGAACTCTCCAGCCTTAGATAGAAGTTCCATATTCAGAATTCTTTAGTCTTCTCTGTATGGATCCACATAGAGAACACTCCAGTGTGAGGTAGAAGCTCCACTGACAGAAGTTTCTAATCTCACAAGTATGGTTCAACAGACAATGTTCTCCAGACTGGGGTGGAGCATTCCACAGTTAGAGCTCTGTAGCAGCAGTTGGATGTTTCAACCTTCAAAGATTTCCAGTCTGAGGTTAAGACAATACAATCAGAATTTTTCAGTTTTATATAGATGGTTCCAAAGACAGAACTCTCCAGTTGAATGTATAGAGTCCCACAAACAAAACAGATCTGTGTCATGTGTAGGACTCCACAGAGTGTAATCTCCAGTCTCGAGTGTAGAGCTCCATTGTGAAAATTCTGCAGTCCTATGTACAGTCCTCAAGACAGATCTCTCTGGTCTAAGTGAAGGGATACACAGACAGAACTCTCTAGTCTCAGAAGCAGGGGTCCACAGGCAGAACTCTACAGTCTGAGTTGGAGGATGGCACAGAGAGAACTCTGCAGTATGAGGTAGAGGACCTAGTAAAGAATTTTCCTGTCTGCAGTGGAGGGTCCACAGGCAGAACTCTCTAGTCTGAAGTACAGGGATTCACAGACAGAATTGTGCAGGACTGAGTTAAAGGTTCCACAATCAGAATTCTTTAGTTCCATGTACAATGTTCCACAGAGAGAACTACTTAGTCACTAGTGAAGGGTTCCACAGACGAATTCTCCAGTATTATTAGCTAAAGGTTCCACTCACAGAACTCTCCAGTGTGAGGTGGAATGTTCCACAGAAAAAACTATCCTGTCTCAGAAGAATGGTTCCACAGACAGGACTTTCCAGTCAGACATGGACAGTTGCACAGGTTTGGTCTTGAGTTAAGGTTTTCACAGTCAGAACTCTTCAGTCTCATGTATATGGTTCAAAAGACAGAATTCTGCAGTCTCTATTGAAGGGTACCACAGACAGAACACTCCAGTACAAGATAAAGGCTCCAGGACAGAACTCTACACGTGGAAGTTCCACAGACAGATATCTCTAGTATTAGATGGAAGATCCAGAGACAGAATTTTCCTGTCTCAGATAGGTTATTCTGAGACGGGAAGGCTCCAATCTGAGGTATAGAGTCGTAGAGACAGAATTCTTCAGGCTCAGATGAAGGGATACACAGACAAAATCTACAGTCTCTAGTGTAGCTCTCTGGATCAGAATTCTCCAGTTTCTAGGTACAGGCCCCTCAGACAGATCTCTCTAATCTCAGGTGGAAGATTCCACAGTCAGAATTCTCCAGTCTCAGATAGATGGTTCCAAAGACAGAAGTCTTCAGTCTGAAAATAGGCTCCACAGAGAGAACTCTCCAGGCTTTGATAGAGGTTCTACAGTCAGGACTCTCATGTCTTAGGTGTATGAATTAACGGAGAGTACACTTCTTTGTGAGAGAGAAGCTACACTGGCAGAAGTTTCTTATCTCAGGGTACCGTTCCACAGACAGTGTTCTCCAGAATGTGGAGCATTCCACAGTTAGAGCTTTATAGCTGCAGTAGGATGTTTCCACCATCAAAAACCTCTAGTTTGAGATAAAGGGTCCATGTACAGTAATCTTCAGTTTCAGGTAGATTGTTCCATACACAGATCTCTCCAGTCTGAGTTGGATAGTGACACAGAGAGAACTCTCCAGTATGAGGCAGACGACCAACTAAAAGAGTTTTGTAGTCTGAGGTAGAGGATCTAAAGCCAGAACTGTCCTGTCTTATTTGGAGGGTTTCATTGAGAGAACACTCCAGTCTCAAGTGGAGGGTTCCATATTCAGAATTCTCTAGTCTGTGCTGGAGGCTTCCACGTAGAGAGAACTCCAGTTTGAGGTACAGGCTCCATATACAATAATCTCCAGTCTGAGCAGGAGAGTCCAACCGACAAATCTCTCTGGTCTTTGCTACAGGGTACAAGGAGAGAATTTTCCAGTCTGAGGTAGTTGTTCCATGGATAGAAATCTCCATTCTGAGACTAAGAGTTGTACAGACACAACTCTCTCATTTTGGATGTATAGTTCTACACACAGAATTCTCCAGTGAGGTGGAGGGACACACAGACAGAATTCTACAGGAGTGAATTAAAAGTTCCACAGTCAGAATTCTCCAGTTTCAGGTACACCTTTCCACAGACAGAACTACCAGTCATTAGTGGAGGATTCCTCAGACAGGTACTCCAGTTTGGATCTAGAGTAGTGGTAGTGAACGTGTCCCTACTGCACACGTGTAGGAGGTTCTAGCATTCCTGGTGGGTGGTAGTGGAGCAAACCATGTTATAAATGAAAAAATATTTTAACTATAGTAGGTTGTTTATTAAGATTTATTCTGACAGCGAAAATTTGACACAAAGTACTTGGTAAGTAATTATTTTTAAAGGTTTTAACTTGCTGTATTTCTGCTTTATAAGTTATTTCCCTACTTTATAAATCAGCATGACTGTGGAACCGGTGGGTGGTTAGAAAATTTTACTACTAACAGAGATACAACAGTGGGCCGTAGGTATAAAAAGGTTGACTACCCCTGGTCTAGAGCCTCCACTGACAGAACTCTCCAGGGTGAGGTGGAGGGTTCCAGAAACAGTATCCCTCATCTTGGAAGAATGTTTCCACAGACAGACTTTTTCAGACTGAGGTGGACAGTTTCACAAACCGAAATCTCCAGTCTTGAGTTAAGGGTTCCACAGTTAGAAAATACAACTCTCATGTATATGGTTTTAACGACACAACCCTGCAGTCTCTAGTTGAGACAGAACACTGCAGTATGAGGTAGAGGCTCCATGAACAGAACTCTCCAGTCTCAGGTGGAGGTTCCACAGACAGATCTCTCTAGTCTCAGGTAGAAGATTCCACATTCAGAACTCTAGTCTCAGATAGATGGTTCATAAGACAGTAATCTTCAGTCTGACAATAGGCTCAAAGATCCAACTCTCCAGTCTTATATAGAGGTTCCATATTCAGGACTCTTTAGTCTTCTCTGTACGGATCCAGAGAGAGAGAGAGAGCACTCTAATGTGAGGTAGAAGCTCCACTGACAGAAGTTTATAATCTCACGAGTACGTTTTCACAGACAATGTTCTCCAACTGGGGTGGAGCATTCCATAGTTAGCGCTCTGTAGTGGCAGTTGGATGATTCAACCTTCAAAGATCTCCATTTTTTTTGGAGAAGACTCTACAATTAGAATTTTTTAGTTTTCTGTAGATGGTTTCAAAAACAGAACTCTCCAATCAGGAGTATTGCATCCCACAAACAGAGCACTTCTGTATCAGGTGTAGGTTTTCACAGACCGTAATCTCCAGTCTCGAGTGTAGAGCTGCAATGTGAAAATTCTGCATTCCTAGGTAAAGGCCTCACAGACAGATCTCTCTGGTCTAAGTGAAAGGTTACACGGACAGAACTCTCTAGTCTCAGAAGCATGGGTCCACAGGCAGAACTCTACAGTCTGAGTTGGAGGCTCTACACACTGAAACCTCTGGCCAGAGCTAAAGGCTTCACGGAGAGAACTCTCTAGTCAGAGGTGAATGAATGGGTTTCACAGTCAGAACTCTTTCGATCTGAGTTGTAGGTTCCAGGGACAGAACTAAAAAAATATCAGGTAGAGGTTTCATAAAAAGACTCTTTAGAAGAAGCAGGATCAGATTTCTCCACTTAGCTGAGGGGTTTCCACAAAGAGAACTCTCCAATCTCAGGTACACTGTTCACAAACAGAAAGCTCCAGTCTCAAGGGGAGGGTACCAGAGACAGAAGTTTGCTGTGTGAAGTAGAGGCCCCATGAACAGAATTCTCCAGTTTTAGGTAGAGGTTTCTTAGTGAGAAATCTCCAGTCTAGAATGCAGGGTTCCACAGGTAGAAATTTTCAGTATGATATTAAAGCTCCATGTCCAGAACTCTCCAGAATCTGGTGGATATTTCCACAAATAGAACACTCCAGGCAAAGGTCAAAAGTGCCACAGACAGAACTCTCCTTTCTCAGGTGAAGGGTCCACTGACACAGCTGTCCAGTCTGAGGTAGAGGCTTTGGGAAAAGAAGTCTCCAATCTCAGATATACAGTTTCATAGACAGAATTCTCTAGACTGAGGTAAAGCATTCCACAACTAGAACTCTCTAGTTGCAGTTGGAAGTTTTCACATTCAGAAATCTCAATTCAAAGATAAAAACTCCATAGACAGACCAGTCCATTCTGAGGCGAGGTCTCCAAAAAGAGGAGTCCTCACTCAGAGTTTGAAGTACTGCAGACAGAGCACTCCAGTCTGAGAAGGAAGCTCCAAGAACAGAACTCTCCTGTTTGAAGTGGAGGGTTCCATATATAGAAATTTCCAGTCTAAATTGAAGGGTTTCACAAAGGGGCTCTCCAGTATGAGGGAGAGTAGAGGATCCACAGACAGAATAGTTTAGTCTGGGTGGCAGGGTTTCACTGACAGATCTCTCAATTCTGAGGTGGAGGGATTCACAGTCAGAAATCTCCTGTCTGCAGAGTAGGCTCCAGAGACAGAACACTCCAGTCTCAGGTGGAGGTTCCGAATACAGAACTCTTCAGAATGAGGCAGAGAGTTCCACAGTCAGAACTCTCCAATCTGTGTGGGTGCTTCCTTCATCAGAACTCTCCAGTAGCAGCTATAGGGTTCCACAGACAGTACTCTCCATTTTGGACTAGAGGTTTTCATAGACAATAGTCTCCAATATGAGATAGAGGGTCCAAAGAGAAAACTGTGCAGTCTGAGGTATAGGAACCACAGACTAAACTCCCCAGTATGAGGTGCACGGTTCTACAGAGAGACCTCTCCAGTCTGAGGTACAGACTGCATGGACAAAAATCTGCAGTCTGAGTGGAAGTGTCCAACATATAACTCTCCAGTCTGAAATAAAAGATTTCACAGTCAGTACTCTGCTGTTTGTGTTTTAGGCTCCAGAGACGGAACTCTCCAGTCTTAGATAGAGGTTCCACAGTCAGGACTCTCAAGTCTTATGCACACAGATCTTCAGACAGAACACTCCAGTGTGAGGTAGAGGCTGCATGAAACAGAAGTTTCAATTTCTGTTATACAGTTCCACAGACAATGTTTCCTCCAGACTGGAGTGGAGCATGTCACACTTAGCACTCTGCAGTAGCAGCTGGATTCCACCATCTAAAATCTTCATCTGAGGAGCAGACTCCATGGACAGTAATCCTCAGTCTCAAGTAGAGGATTCCACACACAGAACTCTCCAGTCTGAGTTGGAGGATGCACAGAGAGAACTCTCCAGTATGAGGTAGAGGACTAGTAAAAGAATTTTCCCGTCTTCAGTGGAGGGTCCACAGGCAGAACTCTCTAGTCTGAAGTACAGGGATTCACAGACAGAATTGTGCAGGACTGAGTTAAAGGTTCCACAATCAGAATTCTTTAGTTCCATGTATAATGTTCCACAGAGAGAACTACTTAGTCACTAGTGAAGGGTTCCACAGACGAATTCTCCAGTATTATTAGCTAAAGGTTCCACTCACAGAACTCTGCAGTCTGAGGTGGAATGTTCCACAGAAAAACTATCCTGTCTCAGAAGAATGGTTTCCACAGACAGACTTTCCAGTCGAACATGGACAGTTGCCACAGGTTTGGTCTTGAGGTAAGGTTTCCACAGTCAGAACTCTTCAGTCTCATGTATAGTATATGGGTCAAAAGACAGAAGTCTGCAGTCTCTAGTGAAGGGTACCACAGACAGAACACTCTCCGAACAAGATAAAGGCTGCCAGGACAGAACTCTACACTGGAAGTTCCACAGACAGATATCTCTAGTATTAGATGGAAGATCCAGAGACAGAATTTTCCTGTCTCAGAATAGGTTATTCTGAGACGGGAAGGCTCCAATCTGAGGTATAGAGTCGTAGAGACACAGATTCTTCAGGCTCAGATGAAGGGATACACAGACAAAATCTACAGTCTCTAGTGTAGCTCTCTGGATCAGAATTCTCCAGTTTCTAGGTACAGGCCCCTCAGACAGATCTCTCTAATCTCAGGTGGAAGATTCATCCACAGTCAGAATTCTCCAGTCCTCAGATAGATGGTTCCAAAGACAGAAGTCTTCAGTCTGAAAATAGCTCCACAGAGAGAACTCTCCAGGCTTTGATAGAGGGTTCTACAGTCAGGACTCTCATGTCTTAGGTGTATGAATTAACGGAGAGTACACTTCTTTGTGAGAGAGAAGCTACACTGGCAGAAGTTTCTTATCTCAGGGTACCGTTCCACAGACAGTGTTCTCCAGAATGTGGAGCATTCACAGTAGAGCTTTATAGCTGCAGTAGATGTTTCCCACCATCAAAAACCTCTAGTTTGAGAGTAAAGGGTCCATGTACAGTAATCTTCAGTTTCAGGTAGATTGTTTCCATACACAGATCTCTCCAGTCTGAGTTGGATAGTGACACAGAGAGAACTCTCCAGTATGAGGCAGACGACCAACTAAAAGAGTTTTGTAGTCTGAGGTAGAGGATCTAAGCCAGAACTGTCCTGTCTTAATTTGGAGGGTTTCATTGAGAGAACACTCCATCTCAAGTGGAGGGTTTCCATATTCAGAATTCTCTAGTCTGTGCTGGAGGCTTCCACGTAGAGAGACTCCAGTTTGAGGTAACAGGCTCCATATACAATAATCTCCAGTCTGAGCAGGAGAGTCCAACCGACAAATCTCTCTGGTCTTTGCTACAGGGTACAAGGAGAGAATTTTCCATCTGAGGTAGTTGTTCCATGGATAGAAATCTCCATTCTGAGACTAAGAGTTGTACAGACACAACTCTCTCATTTTGGATGTATAGTTCTACACACAGAATTCTCCAGTGAGGTGGAGGGACACACAGACAGAATTCTACAGGAGTGAATTAAAAGTTCCACAGTCAGAATTCTCCAGTTTTCAGGTACAAACCTTTCCACAGACAGAACTACAGTCATTAGTGGAGGATTCCTCAGACAGGTACTCCAGTTTGATCTAGAGTAGTGGTAGTGAACGTGGTCCCTACTGCACACGTGTAGGAGGTTCTAGCATTCCTGGTGGGTGGTAGTGGAGCAACCATGTTATAAATGAAAAAATATTTTTAACTATAGTAGGTTGTTTTATTAAGATTTATTCTGACAGCGAAAATTTGACACAAAGTACTTGGTAAGTAATTATTTTTAAAGGTTTTAACTTGCTGTATTTCTGCTTTATAAGTTATTTCCCTACTTTATAAATCAGCATGACTGTGGAACCGGTGGGTGGTTAGAAAATTTTACTACTAACAGAGATACAACAGTGGGCCGTAGGTATAAAAAGGTTGACTACCCCTGGTCTAGAGCCTCCACTGACAGAACTCTCCAGGGTGAGGTGGAGGGTTCCAGAAACAGTATCCCTCATCTTGGAAGAATGTTTCCACAGACAGACTTTTTCAGACTGAGGTGGACAGTTTCACAAACCGAAATCTCCAGTCTTGAGTTAAGGGTTCCACAGTTAGAAAATACAACTCTCATGTATATGGTTTTAACGACACAACCCTGCAGTCTCTAGTTGAGACAGAACACTGCAGTATGAGGTAAAGGCTCCATGAACAGAACTCTCCAGTCTCAGGTGGAGGTTCCACAGACAGACTCTCTAGTCTCAGGTAGAAGATTTCCACATTCAGAACTCTAGTCTCAGATAGATGGTTCATAAGACAGTAATCTTCAGTCTGACAATAGGCTCAAAGATCCACTCTCCAGTCTTATATAGAGGTTCCATATTCATGACTCTTATAGTCTTCTCTGTAACGGATCCAGAGAGAGAGAGAGAGCACTCTAATGTGAGGTAGGAAGCTCCACTGACAGAAGTTTATAATCTCACGAGTACGTTTTCACAGACAATGTTCTCCAACTGGGGTGGAGCATTCCATAGTTAGCGCTCTGTAGTGGCAGTTGGATGATTCAACCTTCAAAGATCTCCATTTTTTTTTGGAGAAGACTCTACAATTAGAATTTTTTAGTTTTCTGTAGATGGTTTCAAAAACAGAACTCTCCAATCAGGAGTATTGCATCCACAAACAGAGCACTTCGTATCAGGTGTAGGTTTTCACAGACCGTAATCTCCAGTCTCGAGTGTAGAGCTGCAATGTGAAAATTCTGCATTCCTAGGTAAAGGCCTCACAGACAGATCTCTCTGGTCTAAGTGAAAGGTTACACGGACAGAACTCTCTAGTCTCAGAAGCATGGGTCCACAGGCAGAACTCTACAGTCTGAGTTGGAGGCTCTACACACTGAAACCTCTGGCCAGAGCTAAAGGCTTCACGGAGAGAACTCTCTAGTCAGAGGTGAATGAATGGTTTCACAGTCAGAACTCTTCGATCTGAGTTGTAGGTTCCAGGGACAGAACTAAAAAATATCAGGTAGAGGTTTCATAAAAAGAACTCTTTAGAAGAAGCAGGATCAGATTCTCCACTTAGCTGAGGGGTTTCCAAAGAGAACTCTCCAATCTCAGGTACACTGTTCACTAACAGAAAGCTCCAGTCTCAGGGGAGGGTACCAGAGACAGAAGTTTGCTGTGTGAAGTAGAGGCCCCATGAACAGAATTCTCCAGTTTAGGTAGAGGTTTCTTAGTGAGAAATCTCCAGTCTAGAATGCAGGGTTTCCACAGGGTAGAAATTTTCAGTATGATATTAAAGCTCCATGTCCAGAACTCTCCGAGAATTCTGGTGGATATTTCCACAAATAGAACACTCCAGTCAAAGGTCAAAAGTGCCACAGACAGAACTCTCCTTTCTCGGTGAAGGGTCCACTGACACAGCTGTCCAGTCTGAGGTAGAGGCTTTGGGAAAAGAAGTCTCCAATCTCAGATATACAGTTTCATAGACAAATTCTCTAGACTGAGGTAAAGCATTTCCACAACTAGAACTCTCTAGTTGCAGTTGGAAGTTTTCACATTCAGAAATCTCAATTCAAAGATAAAAACTCCATAGACCAGACCAGTCCATTCTGAGGCGAGGTCTCCAAAAAGAGGAGTCCTCACTCAGAGTTTGAAGTACTGCAGACAGAGCACTCCAGTCTGAGAAGGAAGCTCCAAGAACAGAACTCTCGCTGTTTGAAGTGGAGGGTTCCATATATAGAAATTTCCAGTCTAAATTTGAAGGGTTTCACAAAGGGGCTCTCCAGTATGAGGGAGAGTAGAGGATCCACAGACAGAATAGTTTAGTCTGGGGTGGCAGGGTTTCACTGACAGATCTCTCAATTCTGAGGTGGAGGGATTCACATCAGAAATCTCCTGTCTGCAGAGTAGGCTCCAGAGACAGAACACTCCAGTCTCAGGTGGAGGTTCCGAATACAGAACTCTTCAGAATGAGGCAGAAGAGTCCACAGTCAGAACTCTCCAATTCTGTGTGGGTGCTTCCTTCATCAGAACTCTCCAGTAGCAGCTATAGGGTTCCACAGACAGTACTCTCCATTTTGGACTAGAGGTTTTCATAGACAATAGTCTCCAATATGAGATAGAGGGTCCAAGAGAAAAACTGTGCAGTCTGAGGTATAGGAACCACAGACTAAACTCCCCAGTATGAGGTGGCACGGTTTCTACAGAGAGTACCTCTCCAGTCTGAGGTACAGACTGCATGGACAAAAATCTGCAGTCTGAGTGGAAGTGTCCAACATATTAACTCTCCAGTCTGAAATAAAAGGATTTCACAGTCAGTACTCTGCTGTTTGTGTTTTAGGCTCCAGAGACGGAACTCTCCAGTCTTAGATAGAGGTTCCACAGTCAGGACTCTCAAGTCTTATGCACACAGATCTTCAGACAGAACACTCCAGTGTGAGGTAGAGGCTGCATGAACAGAAGTTTCCAATTTCTGTTATACAGTTCCACAGACAATGTTCTCCAGACTGGAGTGGAGCATGTCACACTTAGCACTCTGCAGTAGCAGCTGGATTTCCACCATCTAAAATCTTCAGTCTGAGGAGCAGACTCCATGGACAGTAATCCTCAGTCTCAAGTAGAGGATTCCACACACAGAACTCTCCAGTCTGAGTTGGAGGATGGCACAGAGAGAACTCTCCAGTATGAGGTAGAGGACCTAGTAAAAGAATTTTCCCGTCTTCAGTGGAGGGTCCACAGGCAGAACTCTCTAGTCTGAAGTACAGGGATTCACAGACAGAATTGTGCAGGACTGAGTTAAAGGTTCCACAATCAGAATTCTTTAGTTCCATGTATAATGTTCCACAGAGAGAACTACTTAGTCACTAGTGAAGGGTTCCACAGACGAATTCTCCAGTATTATTAGCTAAAGGTTCCACTCACAGAACTCTGCAGTCTGAGGTGGAATGTTCCACAGAAAAACTATCCTGTCTCAGAAGAATGGTTCCACAGACAGGACTTTCCAGTCGAACATGGACAGTTGCACAGGTTTGGTCTTGAGGTAAGGTTTCCACAGTCAGAACTCTTCAGTCTCATGTATAGTATATGGGTCAAAAGACAGAATTCTGCAGTCTCTAGTGAAGGGTACCACAGACAGAACACTCCCGAACAAGATAAAGGCTCCAGAACAGAACTCTACACTCTTAGGTGGAAGTTGCACAGACAGAATTTTCCTGTCTCAGATAGGTGATTCTGAGACGGGAAGTCTCCAATCTGAGGTATAGAGTTGTAGAGACAGAATTCTTCAGGCTCAGATGAAGGGTTACACAGACAAAATCTATAGTCTCGAGTGTAGCTCTCCGGGGTCAGAAATCTCCAGTTCCTAGGTACAGGCCCCACAGACACATCTCTCTAGTCTCAGGTGGAAGATTCCACAGACAGAACACTCCTTTTTAAAATAGAGGTTCCACAGTCAAGACTCTCTACTCTTATGTGTACGGATCCACAGAGAGAACACTGTAGTGTGAGGTAGAAGCTCCACTGACAGAAGTTTCTAATCTCAGGAGTATGGGCCAAGACAATGTTCTTCAGACTGAGGTGGAGCATTTTAGTTGGAGCTCTGCCATTGCAGTTGGATGTCTCCACCGTCAAAACTCTCCAGTCTGAGGTAAAAGCTCTACAATAGGAAATTTTTAGTTTTACATAGATGGTTTCAAAGACAGAAATCTCCAGTCAGATGTATAGAGTCCCACAAACAAAACTCTTCTGTCTCAGGTGGAGTGTTTCACAGACAGACATCTCCAATCTCGAGTGTAGAGCTCCATTGTGAAAATTCTGCAGTCCTATGTACAGGTCTCAGAGACAGATCCCTCTGGTCGAAGTGAAGGGTTACATGGACAGAACTCTGTAGTCTCAGATGGATGGTTCAACAGACAGAACTCTGTAGTCTGAGGTGGAGGCTCTACACACAGAAATCTCTGGCTGAAGCTAAAGGTTTTAAGGACAGAACTCAGAGGTGAAGGGATTCTTCTTCAGAACTCTCCAGTCTGAG
Organism: Saccopteryx bilineata; assembly: GCF_036850765.1. Taxonomy (NCBI): domain Eukaryota; kingdom Metazoa; phylum Chordata; class Mammalia; order Chiroptera; family Emballonuridae; genus Saccopteryx; species Saccopteryx bilineata. The sequence goes on along the minus strand of NC_089492.1, from coordinate 82,096,738 downwards.
GTGTAGTCTCCAGCGACAGAACTCGCTAATCTCCCATAGAGGTTCCATGAAGGGAACTCTCCAAATAAGGTGGAGGGTTCCACTGTTAGAATTCTTCAGTTTCAGGTGAGGGGTTTCCACAGTCAGAACTCTTTAATCTCAGGTATATGGTTCCACAGACAGAACTCTCCAATCTCAGTGGAGGATACCAGATACAAAAACTCTGCTGTGTGAGGTTGAGCCCCATGAACAGAATGTCCAGTCTTATTATAGGCTCCATAGTGAGAAATCTCCAGTCTAGAATGCAGGGTTCCACAGATAGAAATTTTCAGTATGATATAAAAGCTCCAGGTCCAAACTCTCAGGGATCTGGTGGATATTTCCACAAACAGATCTCTCCAGGCAAAGGTGGAAAGTGCCACAGACAGAACTGTCCTTTCTGAGGTGAAGGGTCCACTGACATAGCTCTCCAGTCTGAGGTAGAGCCTCTAGGGAAAGAGTCTTAATCTCAGATGTACAGTCCATAGACAGAATTCTCTAGACTGAGGTGGAGCATTTCACATTGGAGCTCTCTATTTGCGTTTGGATGTGTTCACGGTCAAGAAACTCAAGTGGAGGGTTCTATAATTAGATTTCTCCAGTCTGCCGTGAGTTTCACACAGAAAGAACTCTATTCTGGGTGGGGATGCTTCCCAGACAGGACTCCTCAGTCTCAGTGGAATGGTTCCACAGATAGAACTCTCCAGTCTGAGTGGAGGTTTTCGCAGTCATGTTCTCTCCTCTCTGGGTATAGATTCCACAGACAGAGCTCTCCTGTCTTAGATGGATGGTTCCCCAGCAAAACTCTCTCTAGTATGAGAGGTAGTGGCTCTGCGGACAGAAGTCTCTAGTCTGATTGGAATATTCCCAAGACAGATCTTTTCCCATCTCAGATGGAGGCTCCATGTAGAACTCTCCAAATTGCCACGGAGGGTCCACAGACGAACTCTCCAGTCTCAGGAGGAAGGTTCCAAGATGGAATTCTCCAGTCCTACGTAAGGCTCCTTGGACAGATATCTTCAGTGTGAGTGGAGGGCTCCACAGACAGAACTCTACAGTCTCTGATGGATGGTACCAGAGACAGAATGCTACAGTCTCTGATGGATGGTACCAGAGACAGAATGCTACAGTCTCTGATGGATGGTACCAGAGACAGAACTCTACAGTCTCTGATGGATGGTACCAGAGACAGAAACTCTACAGTCTGAGGTGGAACCTCGACAGAACTAACTCTACAGTCTGAGGTGGAGCCTCTATGGCAGAATTTACTAGTCTGTGTTTGAGGGTCCACAGACAGAACTCTTCAGCCTTGAGTGGAGGTTTATACAGACGGAACTCTCCAGTACCATGTAGAGGCTCCGTGCCCAGAACTCTCCTGGCTCAAAAGGAGATTTTCACCAAATAGAACTTTCCAGTCAGATTGTGGAGCGTCTCAGCCAGAACTCTCCAGTTGCAACTGGAGGGTTCCACAGTCAGAACTCTACAGTATGAGGTAGAGGCGTCCACAAGACAGAACTCCTGCAGTCTGAGGTGGAGGCTATTACTCCTGCTGAGGCTTAGGCTCCACACACAGAACTTTGGCAGTCTCAGGTAGAGTTTACACAGACAGAACTCTCTAGTTTGTTGTGGAGGGTTCCATAGACAGAACACTTCATTATGAGGTGGCGGGGGGGGGGGGGGCTTCCCAGACAGAACTCTCCTGTCTGAGTGGAGGCTCTATGGACTGAAATCTCCATTCTGAGAAGTACGGTTCCACAGGCCACAATTCTTCAGACCGAGGTGGAGCATTATCAGTTGAAACTCTCTGCTCGCAGTTTGAAGTTTCCACAGTCAGAAACCTCCAGTCTGAGGTACAGGCTGCATGCGCAGAACTCTCCAGGGTGAGGTGGAGGGTTCACAGTCAGCACTCTCCAGGCCATCAGATGAGGGTTCGCGGAGTCAGAACTCTTTCAGTACTAACCTTCTAGAAATCGTAGGTGCCTTATAATTGAGTTTGGGAATTAATGTATATATTGTCACTGAAAGAAGTGTCCATGTTGTCCCTTAAAAATGATACTAAAGCTTGTTATGTACTTTGGGTCCAAACTTTAGTAATCATGACCTGCAACTTATTTTTAAGCACTAAACTTACCTGGTTCTGTACAAATGTTAAGACTTCCCTATCCTGTAAGAAACTCAGCCTTATGAGACTTAGGCTAAATATATTGATTTTTGCATTTAAAGAAATATGATGTGCTACATTATAACTCAAAAACATATGCTCCCCTGGTCAAATGTCTGGCTTATAAGTCTCTAGTGTGTACTCAACCTCACAGCAAAATTTTGAGAATTTAAAAACAATAGCATCACTAGAAAGCATTTTTTTCTAGAGAAAGATTTATTAACACTGCAACTTAGTGGTGAGCGTGTGAAATGAAGTTACCAGTGGGGTTCTGAATATTATTTTGATATTTTAAAAGCCTAGAAGTGATTATTCAATAATATTTTAGATTTGGTTTCATTAATTATCTCTTAGAGAGAGCTTGCTTTACTTTGGTTTCAAAAATCCATCTTTAATAGCTTTGAAATAAGCGTATGGACTCTCCATCATTGTAACAAGTTATCTTTATGAAAAATTGGAATGTATTTGGATTTGGGGGATTGTCATCAAAGTATAATTAAAGTGATAAAGGGTTTATTAAAAATTAACAGATTGCAATTGGACATATTTCAGTTGAAATTGTCCTTCGTGTGACATGTTGGATTAAACTGGAGCCACACAGCTGTGCATGACGCTGAAGCCCTGAGGGAAAATGTGTCCCTGTCTACATTTTCATCCTCGGATTTGTTTAGGAAAGGCAGTATGACTCCCTCAAGAAGCTTTGCAAGATGAAATTACCTTGTAAATTTACAATTGATGTTTTGCCGTTAGTCTTAGTGCCTCATGAACCTTAATTTACACACATGTCCAGAGTGGAAATAACTCAGGTGCTCATTGGCATGTGAATGGATGAGCAGAAAGTAGGCTGTCCCTCCATGATGTGCTCCTCGGCGACAGAAGGAAAGAAGCATTCATCCACCCTCAGTGGGGCTGCGCCTCCAGGAAGCCAGACACGAAGCGCCGTGGATCAATGCTTACATCCTGCTAAGACATAGACCTCTGCTGCTTTCATATTCTTCTTCACCTTTACTAAGTGAAATACCAGCTGGTTGGTAGTACGTTGGTTGTCCTGTTGGAATTTAACACAGAACACAACTTCAGATCTGAGATTTCAGCAGGCGGCAACGAACGCCTGTGTAAATCAGTTGGCTCTCTGAAATTTGTGGTGCCCAGGAATACTATTTTACTATTTGTAAGTTGTGTGCTGTCCACAACTTACCTCACTGACACTTAGCACACATGGCTTTGCTTGATGTCTAGTCAAACATGAACCTGCTACCACTGTATGGAGACATATGAGCAGTACCTGGGACAAGGGGACATGGCTTTTTTTTTATATTATTAAAAATTTTTTAATTAAATTTATTTAGGTAACCTTGGTTAATATTCATAAATTCCAGGTATATTTCGACTATACAGTCACAGCATGAGTTCCTATATTTGGAAATGATGGAATTGTTCTTTATTTTGTCATGAAATGATTCACCAGAAATAATAAATTTTACTATATATCAAGTAAAAAATACATTTTTTAAATTTATTTATTAAATTTAATGCAGTGACATTGATAAATCAGGGTACATATGTTGAGAGAAAACATCTCTAGATTATTTTGACATTTGATTGTGCTGTATACCCCTCCCCCAAAGTTAAATTGTCTTCTGTCACCTTCTATCTGGTTTTCTTTGTGCCCCTCTCCTCCCCCAACCCCTCTATCCTTCTTCACCCCCTTCCCCCTCCCCTCATCCCCCACCCCTGTTGCCATCACATTCTTGTTCATGTCTCTGAGTCTCATTTTTATGTCCCTTCTATGTATGGATTCATGTAGTTCTTAGTTTTTTTTCTGATTTACTTATTTCACTCCGTATAATGTTATCAAGGTCCATCCATGTTATTGTAAAGGATCCGATGTCATCATTTCTTATGGCTGAGTAGTACTCCATAGTATATATGTACCAAAGCTTTTTAATCCACTTGTCCTCTGACGGACACTTGGGTTGTTTCCAGATCTTCGCTATTGTGAACAATGCTGCCACAAACATGGGGGTGCATTTCTCCTTTTGGAGCCATTCTATGGTGTCTTTGGGGTATATTCCTAAAAGTGGGATAGCTGGGTCAAAAGGCAGTTCGATTTTCAGTTTTTTGAGGAATCTCCATACTGTTTTCCACAGAGGCTGCACCAGTCTGCATTCCCACCAGGAATGCAGGAGGGTTCCCTTTTCTCCACATCCTCGCCAGCACTTATTCTGTGTTGTTTTGTTGATGAGCGCCATTCTGACTGGTGTGAGGTGATATCTCATTGTGGTTTTAATTTGCATTTCTCTAATGATTAGTGATGTTGAGCATTTTTTCATATGCCTGTTGGCCATCTGTATGTCCTCTTTGGAGAAGTGTCTATTCATCTCTTTTGCCCATTTTTGGATTGGATTGTTTGTCTTCTTGGTGTTGAGATTTACGAGTTCTTTATAAATTTTGGTTATTAACCCCTTATCAGTCATATTGTCAAATATGTTCTCCCATTGTGTAGTTTGTCTTTTTATTCTGTTCTTGTTGTCTTTAGCTGTGCAAAAGCTTTTTAGTTTGATATAGTCCCATTTGTTTATCCTGTCTTTTATTTCACTTCCCCATGGAGATAAATCATCAAATATATTGCTCCAAGAGATGTCAGAGAGCTTACTGCCTATGTTTTCTTCTAAGATGCTTATGGTTTCACGGCCTACATTTAAGTCTTTTATCTATTTTGAGTTTATTTTTGTGAGTGGTGTAAGCTGGTGATCTAGTTTCATTTTTTTACAGGTAGCTGTCCAATTTTCCCAACACCATTTGTTAAAGAGGCTGTCTTTACTCCATTGTATAGGCAGGGGTGCCCCCTTTCACCACTCTTATTTAACATGGTCCTGGAAGTCCTAGCCACAGCTATCAGACAAGAAGAAGAAATAAAAGGAATTCAAGTGGGAAAAGAACAAGTAAAACTATCATTATTTGCAGATGATATGATATTGTATATAGAAAACCCTAAAGTCTCAGTCAAAAAGTTACTGGGCCTGATAAATGAATTCAGCAAAATGGCAGGATATAAAATCAATACTCAGAAATCAGAGGCATTTTTATACACCAACAATGAACAGTCAGAAAGAGAAATTAAGGAAACAATCCCCTTCACAATTACAACCAAAAAAGTAAAGTACCTAGGAATAAACTTAACCAAGGAGACTAAAGACTTGTACTCGGAAAATTACAAAGCATTGATAAAAGAAATCAAGGAAGATACAAACAAGTGGAAGCATATACCATGCTCATGGTTAGGAAGAATAAACATCATTAAAATGTCTATATTACCCAAAGCCATTTATAAATTCAATGCAATACCAATTAAAATACCAATGACATACTTCAAAGATATAGAACACATATTCCAAAAATTTATATGGAACCAAAAGAGAACACGAATAGCCTCAGCAATCTTAAAAAAGAAGAATAAAGTGGGAGGTATCACACTTCCTGATATCAAGTTATACTACAAGGTCATTGTACTCAAAACAGCCTGGTACTGGCATAAGAACAGACATATAGATCAATGGAACAGAATAGAGACCCCAGAAATAAACCCACAGTTCTATGGACAACTGATATTTGATAAAAAAATACATTTTAAAAGTAGAGTCAAGTGTTGAACTTCTAAACAGACCAGGGCCAAAGGAAGAGCCAGAGGGGTTCACTCTTCTGGAAGTCTGACCACAGCCTTGAGAACAGGCCGGTGTTGGTTCTTTCAGAATGTCCATACAAGCCAGGGACTCCGCTTGACCACGGGGCTTGTTCTGTAGTCCTAGAAAAACACAAAACCATTACTCTTTCTGTCATCATTATTCATGATTTCTCCTAGCATGTGTGTTTATTGCCTAGCCTCTTTCTTAAAAATTCAGGGCCACAGAGAATCATCGAAATCAGTGTTTTACAACCACTGGTCAGTGGCCTTATCCACCAAAATTTTTGAGCCAGTCTATGAGAGTTAACCACCCTGATGTTGTATGAAGAAATAGACCCAACAATCTTAGTTGAATTTGCTTATGCTCAGGGTGCTTCCTGCCTTAGCAGTCCCCCAAATAATCCTATTTTCACTGATCCCCAGGTGTAAAAAATTTGAAAACCACTGATCTAAATTAAGGCATACTAGAAGTTTCCCACCAGATTCTCCAAAGTTTTATAAAAATTAGACTAACAGTCACTTGTCATCTTTCCCTTTTCTCTGTCAAGACAAACAAGTGAACCTTCCCAATTCCCCTCTCCCTCCTCAGGAAATGCCACCTAAGCTGCCCACGTTGTCCATAGCAGCCCTCCAGCCCAGGAATGGTGCCTTTTTCTCTTTCTGTCTCACCTTCAGTGGGTGATAAAGTCCTGATGCTTCTCATCCCTCCTGTCTGTCCATGATCACCTCCACAGTTTTCTTTAGCTCACTTGGTTTTTCATAGAACTCATTTCTCCTTCTCTAATCTATACCCCACACATCTGAGTAAGGAGGCTGTAGCCCCACCAGGACTGGTGTGAGTGTGTACAAATAAAGAAGTGGGCCCCTCCCCCGGGATGCCCTCCCCTGTGACCCTTACCTCAGAGGCCTCTCAGACCTCTGACAACCAGAGACAATGGCTCCGGCACTGCAGTGGGTCCTGCCAATAGCAGCGGCCCTGGCCCCTTTCCCTGGGTTCGCTCTGGCTGATGTCTGAGTTGAACTGCTTATCTTGCCTTTGTTGGCTCTGCAAACTGACTCTGCACAAAAGAAAACTTGTCTGCCCTGGATTTCTATAGAAACTGTTATCTCCCCAAATTTCATTTCCACTTCATAGAGCCACCGACCAGTCCATCACTTTGCCCACCACGTTTCCAGGTCTGAAGTTCTCGCGAATCATGGCTTCAGGGAGTCTATACTTGAATCCATGTCATCACCATGGAGATGACCAAGCATGCATGGACGAACACCCGCTGGGTGTCTGTAATGTGCTGGATATATTTGTACGGTTTCCTTCTTGTGGACTTCATAGCTCCAGAACAGAGACTGAGTCTCTCTTGTCTTTCTTTGCTAAAAATCAAGATAATTGTGGAGGAGGAAGGAGGGAAGGAGGGAGAGGAGGGGAGGGGAGGGGAGGGAAGGAGGGAGGGAATATAACTCTACCAGTTAATATTGTATGGCAGAGAAGAGAAAGGGTCAGGGTTAGGGTTTTTCCAATGCCCAGCACCACACAAAGGGACTAAGATGTTACGTGACTGTTGAAGTTTTGGGTGTCCTTGTCTTTTCCCAGAAAAGTACCTGTCTCGGTGGTTAAATAGTTCAGCCAAAGTTCCTCCGCCAGAGCCCTGTTCTGAGGCCTCTTCTGCTGGCCCTGTTTTGACAACCAGGGCAGACACACAGGGTGCAATGGTTCCTCGTTTCTTAGTAATGAGGAAGAGCATGATTTGCACCTTCCCTCAGACTCCCCAAGTCCGCCTGGAGAACCCTTCCCACGGTGTAACACTGTCCTACAGAACACAATCACAATCATAATGGAAATTTGGAGGCTAATCGCCTTTACTAAGTGATTCATGAACCAGGTAGCCTCCCCTCCAGCAGCCAGAAGGGCTCTGAGGGGTTGCACAGAATGGAAGGTTTTTATAGGGAGAAGGTTTCATAGGAAGAAGGGCGAGGCTCTGATAAAGAAAAAGGTTTCTTTTTAGACCAGGATGTCTTCTTTTGAAGGAAGGGGATGGAAGGGGCTTTATCATGAGATTGCCTCTTCTTTTAATGGGGCACAGAGAGTGCCCATGTGACTGATTTCCTCAGGGTGTTGACCAGAAAGTTCCAGGCTGATTGAAAAGATTTTATTTCTGGGAGAGGCTGGAACAACAATTAGGTTGGGTATTCTGTCTAAATCAAAGTTTGGTATCATGGCCTTTAGAACAAACAGTACCACTTTGGTGCTGTGGTTTGCTTTTTAATATAAAAATAATACAAAAACATTTTAATTAAAATAGGGTAAACCTATGTTACTTAGTTTGTATTAATCAAAATATCAGGTAGTGGAGAAGTTGACCTTTGAACTGTAAGATATGCTCCATTAGTTGTTAAGATCTAATTAGTTTTAAACTACAGGATATGTTTGTCACCCTAGACTTTTCTGTTGGCACAGTTTCTGAGGAAGTCCTTTTATGTAAGCACGCAGATACATTGTAGAGCCTAATTAGTATCTGTTGCTTGAAGAGTGGATGTTTTCTTGCTTCACTCCTGGATCAAGGCTGCTTTTCTCCATCCAGACCTGGCTCTTGGTGTGTTTCTTTCTTGGAGGCACACACATAATGCATGTGCACACCTCATTACATCTTTAGTATGGTGGGGTAGTAGCTACCACCCACACGTGGGTGGTCATGGGATTTGCTTTTTTTTTTTTTTTTTTTTTTTAATAAATTTTTATTAATGGTAATGGGATGACATTAATAAATCAGGGTACATATATTCAAAGAAAACATGTCTAGGTTATTTTGTCATCAAATTATGTTGCAAACCCCTCGCCCAAAGTCAGATTGTCCTCTGTCACCCTCTATCTAGTTCTCTGTGCCCCTCCCCCTCCCCCTAACTCTCTCCCTCCCTCCCTCCCTCCCATGTCCTCCCTCCCCCCCCACCCTTGGTAACCACCACACTCTTGTCCATGTCTCTTAGTCTCATTTTTATGTTCCACCAATGTATGGAATCATGTAGTTCTTGTTTTTTTCTGATTTGCTTATTTCACTCCTTATAATGTTATCAAGATCCCACCATTTTGCTGTAAATGATCTGATGTCATCATTTCTTATGGCTGAGTAGTATTCCATAGTGTATATGTGCCACATCTTCTTTATCCAGTCTTCTATTGAAGGGCTTTTTGGTTGTTTCCATGTCTTGGCCACTGTGAACAGTGCTGCAATGAACATGGGGCTACATGTGTCTTCACGTATCAATGTTTCTGAGGTTTTGGGGTATATACCCAGTAGAGGGATTGCTGGGTCATAAGGTAATTCTATTTGCAGTTTTTTGAGGAACCACCATACTTTCCTCCATAATGGTTGTACTACTTTACAGTCCCACCAACAGTGAATGAGGGTTCCTTTTTCTCCACAGCCTCTCCAACATTTGCTATTACCCGTCTTGTTGATAATAGCTAATCTAACAGGAGTGAGGTGGTATCTCATTGTAGTTTTGATTTGCATTTCTCTAATAACTAATGAAGCTGAGCATCTTTTCATATATCTGTTGGCCATTTGTATCTCTTCCTGGGAGAAGTGTCTGTTCATGTCCTCTTCCCATTTTTTTATTGGATTGTTTGTTTGTTTGTTGTTGAGTTTTATGAGTTCTTTGTAAATTTTGGATATTAGGCCCTTATCTGAGCTGTCGTTTGAAAATATCAGTTCCCATATAGTTGGCTGTCTGTTTATTTTGATATCAGTTTCTCTTGCTGAGCAAAAACTTTTAATTCTGATGTAGTCCCATTCATTTATCTTTGCCTTCACTTCTCTTGCCATTGGAGTCAAGTTCATAAAATGTTCTTTAAAACCCAGGTCCATGATTTTAGTACCTATGTCTTCTTCTATGTACTTTATTGTTTCAGGTCTTATATTTAGGTCTTTGATCCATTTTGAATTAATTTTAGTACACGGGGACAGGCTGTAGTCGAGTTTCATTCTTTTGCATGTGGCTTTCCAGTTTTCCCAACACCATTTGTTGAAGAGGCTTTCTTTTCTCCATTGTGTGTTGTTGGCCCCTTTATCAAAGATTATTTGACCATATATATGTGGTTTTATTTCTGGGCTTTCTATTCTGTTCCATTGGTCTGAGTGTCTATTTTTTTGCCAATACCATGCTGTTTTGATTATCGTGGCCCTATAATATAGTTTAAAGTCAGGTATTGTAATGCCCCCAGCTTCATTCTTTTTCCTTAGGATTGTTTTGGCTATTCGGGGTTTTTTATAGTTCCATATAAATCTGATGGTTTTTTGTTCCATTTCTTTAAAAAATCTCATAGGGATTTTGATGGGAATTGCATTAAATTTGTATATTGCTTTGGGTAATATGGCCATTTTGATGATATTTATTCTTCCTATCCAAGAACAAGGAATATTTTTCCATCTCATTGTATCTTTTTCGATTTCCCTTAACAATGCTTTGTAATTTTCATTATATAGGTCCTTTACGTTCTTTGTTATGTTTATTCCTAGGTATTTTATTTTTTTTGTTGCAATCGTGAAGGGGATTATTTTTTTGAGTTCGTTTTCTAATATTTCATTGTTGGCATATAGAAAGGCTATGGACTTTTGTATGTTAATTTTGTATCCTGCGACCTTACTGTATTGGTTTATTGTTTCTAATAATCTTTTTGTGGAGTCCTTCGGGTTTTCGATGTATAGGATCATATCATCAGCAAAAAGTGATAGCTTTACTTCTTCTTTTCCGATATGGATGCCTTTTATTTCTTTGTCTTGTCTGATTGCTCTGGCCAGAACTTCTAGCACCACGTTGAATAAAAGTGGAGAGAGTGGACAACCCTGTCTTGTTCCTGATTTAAGGTAGAAAGTCCTCAGTTTTATGCCATTTAATAGGATGTTGGCTGATGGTTTATCATATATGGCCTTTATCATGTTGAGATATTTTCCTTCTATACCCATTTTGTTGAGAGTCTTAAACATAAAATTGTGTTGTATTTTATCAAAAGCCTTTTCTGCATCTATTGATAAGATCATGTGGTTTTTGTTCTTTGTTTTGTTGATATGGTGTATTACGTTAACCGTTTTGCGTATGTTGAACCATCCTTGAGATTCTGGGATGAATCCCACTTGATCATGATGTATTATTTTTTTAATATGTTGTTGTATTCGGTTTGCCAGTATTTTGTTTAGTATTTTAGCATCTGTATTCATTAGAGATATTGGTCTGTAGTTTTCTTTCTTTGTGCCATCCTTGCCAGGTTTTGGTATGAGGGTTATGTTGGCCTCATAAAATGTGTTTGGAAGTATTGCTTCTTCTTCAATTTTTTGGAAGACTTTGAGTAGAATAGGAACCAAGTCTTCTTTGAATGTTTGATAGAATTCACTAGTATAACCGTCTGGGCCTGGACTTTTATTTTTGGGGAGATTTTTAATAGTTTTTTCTATTTCCTCCCTGCTGATTGGTCTGTTTAGGCTTTCTGCTTCTTCATGACTCAGTCTAGGAAGGTTGTATTGTTCTAGGAATTTATCCATTTCTTCTAGATTGTTGTATTTGGTGGCATATAATTTTTCATAGTATTCTACAATAATTCTTTGTATTTCTATAATGTCTGTGGTGATCTCTCCTCTTTCATTTTGGATTTTATTTATTTGAGTCCTGTGTCTTTTTTCCTTGGTGAGTCTTGCCAAGGGTTTGTCAATTTTGTTGATCTTTTCAAAGAACCAGCTCCTTGTTTTATTGATTTTTTCTTTCGTTTTTCTGTTCTCTATTTCATTTATTTCTGCTCTGATTTTTATTATCTCCTTTCTTCGGCTGCTTTTGGGTTGTCTTTGTTCTTCTTTTTCTAGTTCCTTAAGGTGTGAAGTTAAGTGGTTTACTTCGGCTCTCTCTTGTTTGTTCATATAGGCCTGAAGTGATATGAACTTTCCTCTTATTACTGCTTTTGCTGCATCCCAGAGATTCTGATATGTCGTATTTTCATTTTCATTTGTCTGTATATATCTTTTGATCTCTGCACTTATTTCTTCTTTGACCCATTCATTTTTTAGAAGTATGTTGTTTAGTTTCCACATTTTTGTGGGTTTTTCCCCCTCTTTTTTGCAGTTGAATTCTAGTTTCAAGGCTTTATGATCAGAAAATATGCTTGGTACAATTTCAATTTTTCTAAATTTGCTGATATTGTCTTTGTGGCCCAACATATGGTCAATTCTTGAGAATGTTCCATGTACACTAGAGAAAAATGTATACTCTGTTGCTTTGGGATGAAGTGTCCTGTAGATGTCTATCATATCCAGGTGTTCTAGTATTTCGTTTAAGGCCACTATATCTTTATTGATTCTCTGTTTGGATGACCGATCTAGAGCCGTCAGCGGTGTATTGAGGTCTCCAAGTATGATTGTATTTTTGTTAGTTTTTGTTTTAAGGTCAATAAGTAGCTGTCTTATATATTTTGGTGCTCCTTGGTTTGGTGCATATATATTAAGGATTGTTATGTCTTCTTGATTCAACTTCCCCTTAATCATTATGAAATGACCATTTTTGTCTCTGAGTACTTTTTCTGTCTTGTAGTCAGCATTATTAGATATGAGTATTGCTACGCCTGCTTTTTTTTGGGTGTTGTTTGCTTGGAGTATTGTTTTCCAGCCTTTCACTTTGAATTTGTTTTTATCCTTGTTGCTTAGATGTGTTTCTTGTAGGCAGCATATAGTTGGATTTTCTTTTTTAATCCATTCTGCTACTCTGTGTCTTTTTATTGGTAAGTTTAATCCATTTACATTTAGTGTAATTATTGACACTTGTGGGTTCCCTACTGCCATTTTATAAATTGCTTTCTGTTAGTTTTGTATCTAGTTTGATTCTTCTCTTTTGTTTTTCTATCATTTGTTTTTGTTTGTTTGTGTTCCATACTTCTTTCCTCTGTTGCTACCTTTTTTAAGTCAAGTGTTTTTGTGGTGGTTTTTTTAAGGGTGGTTACCATTAAGTAATGAAAAGGGTACCTACCATATTCATTGTAGTACCCTATCTTATAAGTATTTCTGCACTTCATCGTCCTTTGCTACTGTTAATCTCCATCCTCTCCCCCCTTTTTTTCCTTTGTTGTCACAGTTTAAGTTTGGTTTTATTGTGTTCTTGGTGGAGCTGTTACTTGTGGTGTTGTTTTCTTTTGTTCTTTGAATCTGGTTGGAAAACCCCCCTTAGTATTTCCTGGAGTGGGGGCTTTCTGTTGATAAATTCTCTCATCTTTTCTGTATTTGTGAATGTTTTTATATCTCCTTCATACTTGAAGGATAGCTTTGATGGGTATAGTATTCTAGGCTGAAAGTTCCTCTCTTTCAGGGCTTTAAATATTGGGGTCCACTCTCTTCTAGCTTGTAGAGTTTCTGCTGAGAAATCTGATGATAATCTAATAGGCCTTCCTTTATATGTTGTACTCTTCTTTTCCCTGGCTGCCTTGAGAATTTTTTCTTTGTCATTGGTTTGTGTCATCTTTATTATGATGTGCCTTGGAGTGGGTTTGTTGGGGTTAAGAAAACTTGGTGTTCTGTTTGCTTCTTGAATTTGAGGCTTTAGTTCCTTCCACAGGCTTGGGAAGTTCTCGTCTATTATTTGTTTGAGTATATTCTCCATTCCATTTTCTTTCTCTTCTCCCTCTGATATACCTATTATTCTTATGTTATTCTTTCTGATGGAGTCAGACAATTCCTGTAGGGCTTTCTCGTTTTTTATTATTTTTGAGTCTCTTTCTTCTTCTCTCTGTTGTGCCTCAAGTTGTTTGTCTTCTATTTCACTAATCCTATCTTCAATCTGGGCTGTTCTGTTAGCTAAGCTTGTTACCTCGTTTTTCAGCTCGTGAATTGAGTTTTTCATTTCTGTTTGATTCGTTTTTATAGTTTCAATTTCCTTGGTAATATATTCTTTGTGTTCATTGAGTTGTTTTCTGATCTCCCTATATTGCCTTTCTGTGTTTTCTTGTATATCTCTGAGTATTTTTAAGATTTCTATTTTAAATTCTCTGTCATTTAGCTCCAAGGCTTCCAATATGTTAAGTCTTTTCTCCATAGATTTTTCCACATCTATTTGTGTTACCTCTCTTTCTTTTGTATCCATAATATTCGATTTCCTCTTTTTTTTTTATTTATTTTTTATTTTTTTTATATAATTTTATTTTTTTAATGGGGTGACATCAATAAATCAGGATACATATATTCAAAGATAACAAGTCCAGGTTATCTTGTCGTTCAATTATGTTGCATACCCACCACCCAAAGTCAGATTGTCCTCCGTCACCCTCTATCTTGTTCTCTCTGTGCCCCTCCCCCTCCCCCTTTCCCTCACCCATTCCCCCCTCCCCCCCCATAACCACCACACTCTTATCAATGTCTCTTAGTTTCACTATTATGTCCCACCTACGTATGGAATTATACAGTTCCTGTTTTTTTCTGATTTACTTATTTCGCTTCGTATCATGTTATCAAGATCCCACCATTTTGCTGTAATTGTTCCGATGTCATCATTTCTTATGGCTGAGTAGTATTCCATAGTGTATATGTGCCACATCTTCTTTATCCAGTCATCTATTGATGGGCTTTTTGGTTGTTTCCATGTCCTGGCCACTGTGAACAATGCTGCAATAAACATGGGGCTGCATATGTCTTTACGTATCAATGTTTCTGAGTTTTGGGGATATATACCCAGTAGAGGAATTGCTGGGTCATAAGGTAGTTCTATTTTCAGTTTTTTGAGGAACCACCATACTTTCTTCCAAAATGGTTGTACTACTTTACATTCCCACCAACAGTGGATGAGGGTTCCTTTTTCTCCACAGCCTCTCCAACATTTGCTATTACCTGACTTGCTAATAACAGCTAATCGAACAGGTGTGAGGTGGTATCTCATTGCCGTTTTGATTTGCATTTCTCTAATAGCTAAAGAAGATGAGCATCTTTTCATATATCTGTTGGCCATTTGTATTTCTTCCTGGGAGAAGTGTCTATTCATATCCTCTTCCCATTTTTTTATTGGATTGTTTGTTTGTTTGTTGTTGAGTTTTATGAGTTCTTTGTATATTTTGGATATTAAGCCCTTATCTGAGCTGTTGTTTGAAAATATCATTTCCCATTTAGTTGGCTTTCTGTTTATTTTGTTATCAGTTTCTCTTGCTGAGCAAAAACTTCTTAGTCTGATGTAGTCCCATTCATTAATTTTTGCCTTCACTTCTCTTGCCATTGGAGTCAAATTCATAAAATGCTCTTTAAAACCTAGGTCCATGAGTTGAGTACCTATGTCTTCTTCTATGTACTTAATTGTTTCAGGTCTTATGTTTAGATCTTTGATCCATTTTGAGTTAACTTTTGTACAGGGGTAGAGACTGTAGTCCAGTTTCATTCTTTTGCATGTGACTTTCCAGTTTTCCTAGCACCATTTATTGAAGAGGCTTTCTTTTCTCCATTGTGTGTTGTTGGCCCCTTTATCAAAAATTATTTGACTATATATATGTGGTTTTATTTCTGGACTTTCTATTCTGTTCCATTGGTCTGAGTGTCTATTTTTCTGCCAATACCATGCTGTTTTGATTGTCGTGGCCCTATAATAGAGTTTGAAGTCAGGTATTGTTATGCCCCCAGCTTCATTCTTTTTCTTTAGGATTGCTTTGGCTATTCGGGGTTTTTTATAGTTCCATATAAATCTGATGATTTTTTGCTCTATTTCTTTAAAAAATGTCATTGGAAGTTTGATGGGAATTGCATTAAATTTGTATATTGCTTTGGGTAATATAGCCATATTGATTATATTTATTCTTCCTAGCCAAGAACAAGGTATATTCTTCCATCTCATTATATCTTTTTCAATTTCCCTTAACAATGGTTTATAGTTTTCATTATATAAGTCCTTTACATTCTTTGTTATGTTTATTTCTAAGTATTTTATTTTTTTTGTTGCAATCGTGAAGGGGATTATTCTTTTGAATTCCTTCTCAGTTGTTTCATTGTTGGCATATAGAAAGGCTATTGACTTCTGTATGTTAATTTTGTATCCTGCGACCTTACTGTATTGGCTTATTGTTTCTAGTAGTCTTTTTGTGGATTCTTTGGGGTTTTCGATGTATAGGATCATATCATCTGCAAAAAGTGATACCTTTACTTCTTCTTTTCCGATATGGATGCCTTTTATTTCTTTGTCTTGTCTGATTGCTGTGGCGAGAACCTCTAGTACCACATTAAATAAGAGTGGAGAGAGTGGACAACCCTGTCTTGTTCCTGATTTAAGGGGGAAAGCCTTCAGTTTAGTGCCATTTAATATGATGTTAGCTGATGGTTTATCATATATGGCCTTTATCATGTTGAGATATTTTCCTTCTATACCCATTTTGTTGAGAGTCTTAAACATAAAATTGTGTTGTATTTTATCGAAAGCCTTTTCTGCATCTATTGATAAGATCATGTGGTTTTTGTTCTTTGTTTTGTTGATATGGTGTATTACGTTAACCGTTTTACGTATGTTGAACCATCCTTGAGATTCTGGGATGAATCCCACTTGATCATGATGTATTATTTTTTTAATATGTTGTTGTATTCGGTTTGCTAGTATTTTGTTTAGTATTTTAGCATCTGTATTCATTAGAGATATTGGTCTGTAGTTTTCTTTTTTTGTGCCATCCTTGCCTGGTTTTGGTATGAGGGTTATGTTGGCCTCATAAAATGTGTTTGGAAGTATTGCTTCTTCTTCAATTTTTTGGAAGACTTTGAGTAGAATAGGAACCAAGTCTTCTTTGAATGTTTGATAAAATTCGCTTGTATAGCCGTCAGGGCCTGGACTTTTATTTTTGGGGAGGTTTTTAATGGTTTTTTCTATTTCTTCTCTACTGATAGGTCTGTTTAGGCTTTCTGCTTCTTCTTGACTCAGTCTAGGAAGGTTGTATTTTTCTAGGAATTTATCCATTTCTTCTAGGTTGTTGAATTTAGTGGCATAAAGTTTTTCATGGTATTCTACAATAATTCTTTGTATATCTACGGTGTCCGTGGTGATTTCTCCTCTTTCATTTTGGATTTTGTTTATATGAGTTCTTTCTCTTTTTTCCTTGGTAAGTCTTGCCAAGGGTTTGTCAATTTTATTGATCTTTTCAAAGAACCAGCTCTTTGTTCTATTAATTTTTTCTATAGTTTTACTGTTCTCTAATTCATTTATTTCTGCTCTGATTTTTATTATCTCCTTTCTTCGGCTGCTTTTGGGTTGTCTTTGTTCTTCTTTTTCTAGTTCCTTAAGGTGAGAAGTTAAGTGGTTCACTTGGGCTCTCTCTTGTTTGTTCATATAGGCCTGAAGTGATATGAACTTTCCTCTTATTACTGCTTTTGCTGCATCCCATAGATTCTGATATGTCGTATTGTCATTTTTATTAGTCTGTATATATCTTTTGATCTCTGCACTTATTTCTTCTTTGACCCATTCATTTTTTAAAAGTATGTTGTTTAGTTTCCACATTTTTGTGGGATTTTTTTCCTCTTTTTTGCAGTTGAATTCTAGTTTCAAGGCTTTATGATCAGAAAATATGCTTGGTACAACTTCAATTTTTCTGAATTTGCTGATGTTGTTTTTGTGGCCCAACATATGGTCAATTTTTGAGAATGATCCATGTACACTGGAGAAAAATGTATACTCAGTCACTTTGGGATGAAATGTCCTGTAGATGTCTATTATATCCAGGTGCTCTAGTGTTTTGTTTAAGGCCACTATGTCTTTGTTGATTCTCTGTTTGGATGACCGATCTAGAGCCGTCAGCGGTGTATTGAGGTCTCCAAGTATGATTGTATTTTTGTCAGTTTTTGTTTTAAGATCAATAAGTAGCTGTCTTATATATTTTGGTGCTCCTTGGTTTGGTGCATATATATTAAGAATTGTTATGTCTTCTTGATTCAGTGTCCCCTTAGCCATTATGAAATGGCCATTTTTGTCTCTGAGTACTTTTCCTGTCTTGTAGTCAGCATTATCCGATATGAGTATTGCTACACCTGCTTTTTTTTGGATGTTATTTGCTTGGAGTATTGTTTTCCAGCCTTTCACTTTGAATTTGTTTTTATCCTTGTTACTTAGATGAGTTTCCTGTAGGCAGCATACAGTTGGATTTTCTTTTTTAATCCATTCTGCTACTCTGTGCCTTTTTATTGGTGAGTTTAATCCGTTTACATTTAGTGTAATTATTGATACTTGTGAGTTCCCTATTGCCATTTTATATCTTGCTTTCTGTTAGTTTTGTGTCTTGTTTGATCCTTCTCTTTCGTTTTTCTATCTTTTGTTTTTATTTGGTTGTATTCCATACATCTTTCCTCTGTTGCTATCTTTTTTATCTCATGTGCTTCTGTGGTGGTTTTTTCAATGGTGGTTACCTTTGAGTAATGAAAAGGGTCCCTACCCTGTTCATTGTAGCGAACTATTTTGTGAGTACTTTTGCACTCCATCGTCCTTTGCTACTGTTAATCTCCATCTTCTCCCCCTCTTTCTTTTTGTTGTCACAGTTTAAATTTGGTTTTATTGTGTTCTTCTTGGAGCTTTTACTTGTGGCTCTGTTTTTTTTTTGTTCTTTGTATCTGATTGGAGAACCCCCTTTAGTAATTCCTGGAGTGGGGGTTTTCTGATGATAAATTCCCTCATCTTTTCTGTATCTGTGAATGTTTTTATTTCTCCTTCGTATTTGAAGGATAGCTTTGATGGGTATAGTATTCGTGGCTGAAAGTTCCTCTCTTTCAGCACTTTATATATTGGGGTCCACTCTCTTCTAGCTTGTAGATTTTCTGCTGAGAAATCTGATGATAATCTAATGGGCCTTCCTTTATATGTTGTATTCTTCTTTTCCCTGGCTGCCTTGAGAATTTTTTCTTTGCTGTTTGTTTGTGTCAATTTCATTATGATATGCCTTGGAGTAGGTTTGTTGGGGTTAAGAAAACTCGGAGTTCTGTTTGCTTCTTGAACTTGAGGCTTTAGTTCTTTCCACAGGCTTGGGAAGTTCTCATCTATTATTTGTTTGAGTATGTTCTCCATTCCATTTTCTCTCTCTTCTCCCTCTGATATACCTATTATTCTTATGTTATTCTTTTTGATGGAGTCAGATAATTCTTGTAGGGCTATCTCATTTTTTTTAATTTTTGAGTCTCTTTCTTCTTCTCTCTGTTGTGCCTCAAGTTGCTTGTCTTCTATTTCACTAATCCTCTCTTCTATCTGACCTGTTCTATTAGCTAAGCTTGTTATTTTGTTTTTCAGCTCGTGAATTGAGTTTTTCATCTCTGTTTGATTTGTTTTTATAGTTTCAATTTCCTTGGACATAATTCTTTGTGTTCATTGAGTTGTTTTCTGAGCTCCCTAAATTGCCTTTCTGTGTTTTCTTGTATATCTCGGAGGATTTTTAGTATTTCTATCTTGAATTCTCTGTCATTTAGCTCCAAGGTTTCCAATATATTAAATTTTTTCTCCATAGATTTTTCCTCATCTAGCTGTGTTATCTCTCTTTCTTTTGTATCCATGATATTCGATTTTCTCTTCCTTAATGGCATCTGAGGGTGGTTTTGTTGATAGTATTAATGAGATTTAATAAAGAATAAAAAGTTAAAAAAAATAACAATAAAAAAAATAAAAAATCGAAAAAGTTGTTTTTTTTAAAAAAAATTAATAATGAAATAAAGAAAAATAAAATAAAAATTAAAAAAAGGAAATTATTCCCCCCCCTCCTTTTTTCCTCTCCTCTCCTCTCCCCTCTTTTTTGAGAAAATCTTGTGGTGGACTGTGAATTATAACAAACAATGCCTGTGATGGAGGGCCTGAATTGGGGAAAAGTAATAAAGGGGCAAAAAAAACAAAGAAAAAGAAGAAAAAAGAAAAAAGAAAAAAAAAGAAAGAAAAAAATGAGCATATAGACCCACAAAAAGCAAATAAGGAAAAAATTTGTGTCAAGAATAAAATGATTTGCTTTTAGGTGTTGGTTGTCTAAGAGTTATGATGAGTGGAATAAGAGGAAAACAGAAAAATGGGGGGACAAATTTAAAAAATACTATTGTATTTAGTGGAACAAGAACTAGATAATATGGAGAGCCAGGGATGAGAGCACTGCTAGTGAGTTAAAAAGGTGAAGTAAAAACCCCCCAAAATGCCACAAACATAGGTTTGAGTCCCAGATAAGATAATTTGTTTGTTAGTGAGGTTTGAATGAGAGGAGATGTAAAGGAGAAAGGAAGAAACTAATATAGAGGGAGAAAAGAAAGAGAGAGAAAAAAAGAGGTAACCACTAAAAGAAGAAAAAAGAAAGGAGAGAGAGAGAGAGAGTTAAGGGTTTTGGAGTGCAACCCTCATAGAGAGAAAGGAAGAGAAGAGAAAAGATAATGGGAGATGTAACACTTATGGGTAGTGTAGTTCAAGGAGAGGAGAGAGTAAGACCGGTAGAGAGTTAATCGGCCAAATTGGAGGAGGAGAAAAAAGTATCAAGAATGAAGATAAGAGAAACAAACGAACAAATATAATAAAATGGGATAGGTTATAAAGTCTGCAGATTATTCTTGATTTTGAGAGGTTATTTTCTTGCTTTTTCTTTTCTCTCCCTCTTTTTGGTCGGTGACTCTGTACCCCGGGTTCTGCCCCTTTGGCACGCTCAGGTAGAGGTTTGCAGTTGATAAGTCTCTATGGCAATGTCATGTATTGTGCTTTAGTCTCGTTGGCAGTCGAAGCTCAATAGCATTTATAGGCTCCAACAGTGAGAGAGTCCGTGTTCCTGGAGCCTTTCTCCTAGTCTTTCCTTCCTTAATTAGTAGTCTGATAATCCAGCTATGGGGTTGCTGCTGCCTCTGCCTGGATAGTAAGAGGCTCAAAGAGCTGGCAACTCCCCACTCTATTTCCACTCAGCACAGGGCTCTGGGTAAGGCTCAGTCAGTCAGAGCTGCTAGCACAATCAGGCGGGCTTTCTGCCCACTCAAAGACCTCTGGCTCTGCCACTCTGTCCGGTAACACAAGCGGGCGCCCACTTCCGGGGCGCTTGGAGGAAACTCTCACTCACTGTCTGCGACCAGGATATCTGGCCAGCAGTCTCACGCTCTGAGTGAAACCCCCAACCGCCGGGAAAAGTTGTAGCGTTGGAATTGAGTCTCACTCCGTCCCCGTGTGCGGCTTTTGCAAGGCGCTGGGGCGGCTCGAGATTCCGCTTTGGCCCACACAAAGGCCCCTGACTCTGCCCCTCTGTGCGATAACACGGGCGCGCACTGCCGAGGCACTCCGAGGAATCGCTCACTCCTTATCTGCGCGCGCAAACCAGGATATGAGGCCGGCCGCGGTTCCCTCTGAGTGAAACACCCACCAGCACGGAAAATCTCCACCGTTGGAATTGAGTCTCGCTCCGTCCCCGTGCGCGGCTTTTGCAAGGCACTGGGGCGGCTCGAGATTCCGCTTTGGCCCACACAAAGGCCCCTGACTCTGCCCCTCTGTGCGATAACATGGGTGCGCACTGCCGAGGCACTCGGAGGAATCACTCACTCCTTATCTGCGTGCGCAAACCAGGATATGAGGCCGGCCGCGGTTCCCTCTGAGTGAAACACTCTCCAGCACGGAAAATCTCCACCGTTGGAATTAGTTCTCACTCCCTCCCGTGCGTGGCTTTCCCAGTAAGAAATTCTCGCCCACTAACTGCGCACCGACCAGGAGACCGGGTAAAATGGCCGCTCTGCTTGTCTTTCTTTGTTTGGGTTTGGCGCGAGTGTTAGCTTGTATTGCCCGGGTTGCCACAGGATCAGATTTTCCTCGGCTTGGATCTCTGTGCCACAGCCTGGTTCAGCCGTTTTGCTGCGGTGGCCTGGATCTATTCACCCCCTTTGCCCGCCTCAGTTTCTATATTCACAGTTACCAGAGAAAGCCGCCCTGTTTAGGTTAGTGAGGAAGGAGGAGCATTTCTTACTCCCTATTTCCTTCGGGGTTTGGTTATATATTTAGCCAATTTTTCACTCAATCATACCTTTGGGTGTATTGCGAAGCATCTGGAAGCTCCAAGTATAGGTTTTTCTGTTTCTGGTTGAAGATCTTGTTGAGTTTTGGGGGAGATTTATCGGTATCGCTTCCTACCCCGCCATTACTCTGACGTCATCTCCCGATTTCCTCTTTCTTATCGGCATCTGAGGGTGGTCTTATTGATAGCACTAATTAGAATTAATAAAGAGTAAAAAGTAAAAAAAAAAAAAAAAAAAAAGGTAAAACACCCCACAAAAAAAAAACAGTAATAATTTATTATTTCCCCCTTTTTTTCTCTCTTCTCTTTTCCTCCTCTCCCCTCCTCAGGGAAATATCATGCCTATAATGGAGGGCCTGATTTGGGGTGAAGAGTTCAAGGGGCAAAAAAAGGGAGTAGGGACCTACTAAATGCAAAAAAAAAAAAAAAAGGAAGAAAATCTTAGACAAGCATAAGATGATTTGCTTGTAAGTGATGGTCACCTAAGAGATATAATGAGAGGGATAAGAGGGAACCAGAAAAAAGGACCAAAAAAGAATAATAAAGAAGAAAAAATAAAAATAATAAGTAAAAATCTGTTGTATTAAGTGGAGTGAAGACTAAATACAATGGAGACCTTGGGTTGGGAGGACCCAAAATGCCACAAAAATAAACAAAGAAGAAAAAAAATAAAAACAAAAGCAAAAAATAGAAATAAAGCCAAAAAAAAGCCTTGAGTCCCAAATTAACTAATTTGTTCGTGATTGAGGATTATATAGGAGGAAAGTAAAATGAGAAAAGAAAAAATGAATAGAAAGGAAAAAATAAGAAAAAGAGAAAAACGAAGGAAGAAATAAAATAGGAAGAGAAAAAAACAAAATAAAGCAAGACAAAAAAAAAAAACAAAAGAGGAGAGAGTGAGAGTTAAGTGTTTTGGAGTATAACCTTAAAGGAGGGTGAGGATGAAGAAGAAAAATAAAATGCAACACTCATGGGTAGTGTATTTCAAGAAAGGGGAAGCATAAGATGGGCAGAGAATAGAAGGACCGAGGTGGAGGAAATAAAGGCAAAAAGATAGAAGAAACAAACAACAACAACAACAACAAAAAATTAGTGGATCAAGTTGTAAAGTCTGGGTTTTTCTTGATTTTGAGAGGTTAACTTCTTCCTTTTTCTTTTCTCTCCCTCTTCCTGGTCGGTGACTCTGTACCCCAGGCTCTGCCCCTGTGTCACTCTTAGGTAGGGATTTGCAGTTGATGGGATTCTATGGCAATGTCATATAATTGGCTTTAGTCTTGCTGGAAGTAAAGGCTTGTTGGCGTTTGCAGGGTCCAACAATGAGAGAGTTTGCTTTCCTGGATTCTCTCTCCTAGTCCCCCCTTTCTGAATTAGCAGCCTGGTGATCCAGCTATAAGGCTGCAACTGCTTCTGCCTGGGGAGTAAGAGGCTCAAAGAGCTGGGAAATCCCCACTCTATCCCCACTCAGTGCAAGGCTTTGGGAAAGGCTCTGAGAGTCAGGGCCTCCAGTGTAATCAGGTGGGGGTGGGAGTCAATTGTTGTCAAGGTGACTGTTCAGCGCCTATCATTTAGTTGGACCTCTCAACCCAGGCTTTCCACACTTTGTAGCCTGTTTTTGCAGGGAAGAAGAGGCACTAGTCTCTGCTTACGACTAGTGTAGTATAGACCTTATTATCTGCCAAGTCCTTCTTGTTAGCGTTTATCCCTGAATATGGAGGCTCTATCAATCAGAAGTTGCCCCCGCCCTTTTAGCGAGAGGCACTAAAAAATATCACACCTCTTGTCTTGGATTACTGAACTGAGAGAGATCTTATCAATTAGAACCGAGGGTGCGCAGATTTTATGGGTTAAGCTAATTTCAGTGATTGGGTCGCAGCTGTGTTTCCGAAGGTATTTTAGGCTGCCTGCGCGCGCCCCTCCCCCAACGCTTGATTGTTAGCTTGAATGGCTGGGTGAGGTGCCCCGCCCACGGAGAGAATCTCCCAAGCCTCTCCCGCTCGCCCCGCCGCTGGTGGCTGGACCGCACCAGGCGCAGGATAATGGAGCCCCCTGGGTGTGCGGGCCAGCAGGGCGCCCTGGGCGCGTGGAATGCCCAAGGCACGTGCGCGAATGGGGCGCTCCGGGCACCGGTGGCCGGCGACCCCCACTCGCAGTGTGCGGGCCGCTGGGAACGTCAGCGGTGCTCAACCGGACCGGGCGCGTGCGCGGCTGCTTGCGGCGGCCGCTCGCGGCGGCTCGCGGTTCCCAAGTATATGGGCTGACTCACCACAGGCGCATTTCCTTGCGGTTTGAAAGAACGTCCCTGTGGTCGATTCCTCCACACCCTCGTCTCTCAGATTCAAGTGATAACAGTCCTTTCGCTATCAGTTTGTGTGGAACTCCGGAATGCTCCGAGGATAAATTTTTCTGTTTCTAGTTGATAAATTTGTTGTGATTTAGGGGAGAGCTGTCGGATGCGCTGCTCACGGCGCCATTTCCGTGACGTCACTCGTACTTTCAGCACTTTCACTTGCAGGACTTCTGAATAAAAATCTTATTCAAAGAGGTTTGCTTTTGCCTGCCTTTTAAAATGTTATGGAAATGTGACAAACAAGTGTCATTAAAAAGTGCTGAAGCCCGACCAGTTGAAACTTTTTCTGGGTGTTTTTTTTCAATGAAACTTGAAAGCTTCTCCCACATTGCCAGCATGTCTTTAATTTCACTTGTAGAAATCACTTCCTTCGACTCTACTTCCTCCTCACTACTAATCTCTTGCAGAAGCTCCATATGTTGCATCATCTGTAGCTCTTTCAACTCCTCAGTTGAGAGTTTCTCCTCATGTTCATCAATGAGCTCGTTTATGTCACCATCATCTACCTCCAGACCCATCGACTTTCCAAGGGACACAATCTCCTCTAATGCTTCTACCTCAGTCTCGGTCTCTGGTTCAAATCCTTTGAAGACCCTGTCTGCAACTACATCAGGCCATAACTTTTTCCATGCTGAGTTCAAGTTTCTTCTTATAACCTCTTGCCATGCCAAGTCAATAATGTGTAAACATATCACAATGTTGTAGTGATCTTTCCAAAACTCTCAAAAGGTTAGATTTGTATTCTCAG
This sequence comes from Saccopteryx bilineata, assembly GCF_036850765.1. NCBI lineage: Eukaryota > Metazoa > Chordata > Mammalia > Chiroptera > Emballonuridae > Saccopteryx > Saccopteryx bilineata. Next base: position 82,071,809 of record NC_089492.1, on the reverse strand, counting down.
TCACCTCAAAACAGCAGTGGAACAAGTGCTTTGTGTAAAGCTTTTTAAAGTTGGAAATGACTTGCTGATCCATAGGTTGCAAGACTGAAGTTGTGTTGGGTGAGAGGTAGAGGACTTTCATGAATTTGAACTCATCGAGAATGTCATCTTCAAGACCAGGTTGGTGAGCTGGAGCATTTTCAAGGATTAGTAATGCTTTCATCGGGAGTTTATTTTCTTGAAGATATTTCTTCACTGCAGGACCAAAGATGAGATTTACCCATTCAATAAAAAACTGCCACGTAACCCATGCCCTAGCATTGGTGTGCCACATAACCTGCAGTATTTCTTTAAGAATCTTGTGAGTCCTAAAGGCTCAAGGATTTTCAGAATGATACACTAGCAGTGGCTTTACTTTAAAGTCACCACTAGCATTTGCACACAATGCTAGGGTCAGATGGTCCTTCATGGGTTTATGGCCCGGCAGCTTCTTCTTCTCTGTGGTGATGAAAGTCCTCCAGGGCATTTTTTTTCCAAAACAATCCTGTTTTGTCACAGTTGAATACTTGTTGGGGGATGTAGCCTTCCTTTGCGATAAGCACAGCAAAAGGTGCGATGTACTCATCAGCTGCCTGAACGTCAAAAAATTGGCTTATAGATCAAAAAAACTGCCAGCTAACAAAAGTTCTAGACCAGATGGCTTCACAGGTGAATTTCACCAAATATTCAAAGAAGAACTAACACCTATCCTTATCAAGCTATTTCAAAAAATTCCAGAAGAGGGAAGAATTCCAAGCTCCTCTTATGAGGCAAGCATTATCTTTATTACAAAATCAGGTAAAGACACTGCAAAGAAAGAAAACTATAGACCAATATTCCTGATAAACATAGATGCTAAAATTCTCAACAAAATATTAGCAAACCAGATCCAACACAACAATACATAAAAAATGTCATACATCATGATCAAGTAGGATTTATTCTGGGGAGGCAAAGCTGGTACAATATTTGCAAATCAATCAATGTAATTTATCACATGAACAAAAGGAAGGGTAAAAATCAAAATTGTATCAATAGATGCAGAAAAATCATTTGATGAAATCTAGCACCCATTTATGATCAATACTCTTAGCAAAGTGGAAATACAGAGAACACACCTCAACATAATAAAGGCCATCCATGACAAACCAACAGCTAACATCATACTCAATAGACAAAAGTTAAGGTCAATTCCCTTAAGATCAGGAACAAGGCAGGGGTGCCCCTTTCACCACTCTTATTCAACATAGTTCTGGAAGTCCTGGCCACAGCAATCAGACAAGAAGAAGAAATAAAAGGCATCAAAATTGGAAAAGAAGAAGTAAAATTATCATTATTTGCTGATGACATGATACTGTACATAGAAAACTTTAAAATCTTAGTAAAAAAAAACTCCTATACCTGATGAATAAATTTGGCAAGGTAGCAGGATATAAAGTTAATATTCAGAAATCAGTGGCATTTTTATACACCAACAATAAACTGTCTGAAAGAGAAATTAAGAAAACAATCCTCTTTACTATTGCAACAAAAAATAATAAAGTACCTAAGAGTAAATGTAACCCAGGAGGTAAAAGACTTATACTTTAAAAATTATAAGACATTGAAAAAGAAATCAAGGAAGATACAAACAAGTGGAACCATATACTATATTTATGGATAGGAAAAATATAGACATTAAAATGTCTATATTACCCAAAGCAATCTATAAATTCAACACAATTTCTATTAAAATACCAATGGCATACTTCGAGGATATAGAACAAATATTCTAAAAATTTATATGGAACCAAAAAGAACATGAATAGCCTCAGCAATCTTGAAAATGAAGAATAAAGTGGGAGGTATCAGAGGTATCACACTGCCTGATATCAAGTAACACTACAAGGCCATAGTAATCAAAACAGCTTGGTATTGGCATAAGAACAGGCATACAGATCAATGGAACAGAATAGAGAACCTAGAAATAAACCCACACCTATATGGTCAATTGATATTTGACAAAGGAGGTAAGAACATACAATGGAGTAAAGACAGTGTCTTTAATAAATGGTGTTTGAAAAATTGGACAGGTACATGCAATAAAATGAAATGACCACCAACTTACACCATTCACAAAAATAAACTCAAAATGAATAAAAGACTTAAATATAAGTCATGAAACCATAAACATCTTGGAAGAAAACATAGGCAGTAAACTCTCCAATATCTCTGTTAGCAATATTTTTGCTGATATATCTCCATGGGCAAGTGTAATGAAGGACAAAATAAACAAATGGGATTATATGAAATAAAAATGTTTTGCACAGCAAAAGACATTATGAACAAAATAAAAACACAACCCACACAATGGGAGAATATAATTGCCAATATGTCTGATAAGGGGTTAATAACCAAAATTTATAAAGAACTTCTAAAATTGAATACCAGGTAGGTAAACAATCCAATTAAAAAATGGGCAAAAGAACTGAATAGATACTTCTCCAAAGAGGACATATAGATGCCAATAGGCATATGAAAAAATGTTCAACCTCACTAATTAGAGAAATGGAAATTAAAACCACAATGAGATACCACCTCACACCTGTCAGAATGGCGCTCATTAACAAATCAACACATAATAAGTGCTGGCGAGGATGTGGAGAAAAGGGAACCCTTCTGCACTGCTTGTGGAAATGCAGACTTGTGAAGACACTGTGGAAAACAGTATGGAGTTTCCTCAAAAAATTAAAAATGGAACTGTCTTTTGACCCAGCTATCCCACTTTTAGGAATACATCGTAAGAATATTGAATCACTGATTCAAAAAACATAGGCACCCCCATGTTTATTGCAGCATTGTTTACAATAGCCAAGATCTGGAAACAGCCCAAGTGTGCAACATTGGATGAATGGATTAAAAAGCGGTGGCACATATACACAATGGATACTATGTGGCCATGAAAAAGAAGGAAATCTTACCTTTTGGGATGGCATGGATGGATCTGGAGACTATTATGCTAAGTGAAATAAGCCAGGCAGAAAAAGACAAATATCATAAGATCTCACTTACATGTGGAATCTAATGAACAAAGTGAACTGAGGAACAGAATAGAGGCAGAGGCAGAGTCACAGGGAGCAGAGGGACAGCAGTCAGAGGGAAGGGGGATGAGGAGATGGGATCAGAGAAGGTTAAGGGAGTGGTGAAATTATATATACATAACACATAGATACAGATAACAGGACAGCAAATTCCAGAGGGAAGGGGGGAGAGCATTACAAGGAGGGGGGCAAAAGGGGTGTAATGCGGGACATGGGTGTGGGGGGTGAGGGTGTTATATTGAGTGGGACACTTGAATCCATGTTAACACAATAAATTAAAATTAATAAAAATGTTAAAAAAGTGATCGTAAGTGGGTTTGCTCAGGAGATCCATGCTGTGCAGAAATGTGTGACATCCATGGGTAATTATTTCCCAATGTAAAGTTGATTGTGAAACTGCCTATAAATATATGTTAGTTCAATAAAAATGTTCAGAGAATTTGTACAATTAAAATCATTCAGAACACACGATGGTGATTGATGCTTCATATCTGGAAAGTTCACGTTACCTAACTGCATTTGTGAGTGTTTAAAATGAAGTTTAGATCATTAAAAAAAACCAACAAAACGCAGCTGAGTTAAATCTGAGGTTTGTGTTTTAAATGAGATTTGTATGTGGAAGTGTATGGACTGTCACAACTTTGCCTTCTCTCTTCCTGGTAGCACTTGCTTCCAGAACAGTTTCGACCTGTTTATGTCCCATTGTTGGGCTCGTGGTAGGGACTCCTAGCCCGTGACCACTAGGGATTAGGTCCCCTGGGATTGGTTTTGTCTTTGATGCAGGCTTTAGTGAGGCAGCCAAGACCATCAGTCCCAACTAGCTGCCGCGTTCTGATGGTGGGTCCAGCAGCCAGATGGACAGCTTCTCTGCCTGTGTTTCTGCAGGGTGCTGTCTGTACCCTGCAGGGGGGACGCCATGTGGGCAAACAGGCTAATACAAACACGCCATTCAGAACTGGAATAGACATACAGTAACGAGTGACATGCATTCAGTGTTGTCCTTTCTGTCTGCATATCCTGTGAACGGTCCCCCCTACTGGGAACAATAAAACCCATGTTTTAAGTCTCCTCTCTGACTGCGGAGAATATAGTATAATAAGAATCTGAAGAATACCTTTGGAGGTTGTAGCTTCTTACTATATACATCACAATTCAGTCAGCTCCTCAGCCTGCTGGCTCGCTCTGGCTGCCTGACACTGGGACGCACCTGGAGAAGCGATGGGTCATCAGGTCATGTGGGTTAGGGGAAGCAATAGATCAGGTGTGAGCAGCTCTGTGAGTGCCTCTGTGTGACCCCATTTTATCATTCTTGTACAGTGTGGCTCTGTTGTACTAATTCATTGGAAAGACACTAGTTCTTATCTGCTAGTCAGCTGGGGTGTGTCACAGACGGTCTCATAGCCAGAGGTCAAGCAGACAAGCCCTTCATTGGAAGAAGGGGCATCCTTGGACAGAGCAGCGTCAGGTGAGAGGTAAACAGGCATGCATGTGGGCACCTATCCTGTGGGTAGGTGAAGTGACAGATAGCACCTGCTCAGCTACTCTGAAACCAAGAGAGGCGTGTTGAGCCCGACCGAGAAGACTTTTCATTGAACAGTTCACTCCCCAAGTGTTTATGGTGCCTCTCAAGAGAGGCCACAGAGACAGGCAGGTGCACCTGGACTGGCTGGTGAGAATCAGCACGTGGAGCTCCTTGGAAAGCCTGGGTTGGAGGGACCAAAGTGAGCACGCCATGTGCAGAGAGAACGTGCCGCTCCTAGAGCTGAGCCAAGCATGGCCCATGCTGGCCCGAGGACCTGAGGACGGGAACACGGTTCCAAGTGGGGCTCTGGCTCCAGCCACGGGGTGGGGTCACCCCGGATTTCCAGGTCTGTGCAGGGGACCTCTCTTCAGGACATAATGAGGTGCTTTTTGTTTGTTTTTAACTCAGAGGCCCACAGGCCTGGCAGCTGCCTGTCCAAAAGGGAAAAAGAGGCCCCAACCGTGTCCTGTGCTTGGTGGAGACTTGACCCGAGAGTATGGCCAGGAAGGAAGGACAGACATGCCAGATGATAAGACTTACAAAGCCCTTTAAATCCTCAGAAACTGGAGCAAAGACATTGTCCAAGATTCCCAGGGTAAGTTAGCGTTGAATGGCAGTGTGATGTTAATGAGAGGACTTCAGTCAATGGGGTGAGCACCCGAAGGTTGCGTTTTTCCAACTCAAACCACGATGGTATCCGTGGTTTAGGAAATCAGACAGTAAGTGTGACCAGTGAACACCGTCAAACTGGATAATGCCGTTTAAAAAAGTAAAGCAACATCATTATCAGTGCCCAAAGAGTTTGTTACTCGATTAACATCTGAATTGGAAAGTGTTCCTTCCTCAGTTACCTTGTTGCACATTACTGGACACAGGTGGTGCTGAAGCCACAGTCTGTGGTTCTCTGTGCTGCCTGGACACCTGCATCCCTCCCTAGGCTCTGGTGACAGGCAGGGCCAAGTATTGGGACCACCGGGCAAATCTTAGATGGTTAACTCACCATTTCCCAGGGTGACCGAGTCCAGCAGCTGAGAGGACAGGGTAGACTTAGCTTTGGTTTTCTTTCCTGCTCCCTTTGAAACTACTTTTCTTAAAGTGCTGTCACCTTGTCTCCGCGTGGGAAGAGCTTCACAGACAGCTGTCTGAGGGGAAGGCGGTGCTTCAGGACTCAGTGATGTCAAAGTCCCCAAGTCATAGTGCAAGTGACAGATAATTGTGTTTGTTGTTATGGAAATGGTGCCTTGTGGGTTAGACTGAACTCACTCTGGCCCCTGTTTACAGCTGATTGATTTACCTCTCATACCGGTAATCAAATTAATTAATCCCTGAGTCTCCATTACTGAACATTCCGTCAGCCATAAACTTGGACAAAAATACCAGTGTTCAAAACCAGAGGCCCACCTTAATGCCATCAACCAGCGACCAGGCTCTCGGCAGTCGACAATATTGAAGCAGTTTAGAAATAAATGCTCAAGAGATAGTTCAGCCTGGAGACATACTGCCCCCTAGTTGAGTAGGTTAATTCCTGGAAAACACATTTATTGGAAGATGTAAATAAATATCCCAGGTCTCTCTCTAACGGACCATTGGTCTCACACAGAAGGAGTCACAGGACTGCTCAGCAGCCCCTTGGCCCCGGGCAGACCCAGCTAAGCTAGAGAAACCCTCCCCCCACTCCTTTCCTGCCTTCTCCCCCACCTCCGTCTGCTCTCCGCGTGCTTCTCACGTACTGTGCATCCTCAGTGTGGGAAACTTCCGAGCAATAGCAATTAGTTTGCTTTTTAAATTTGTGCAATGTATAATGTATATAACAGAAAAAGCTAATGGAAAAAAAGGGGCCTGTGGAATATTAATGTTTTGGGTACGATGGCTTCTAATTACGACTGTTTGAGGGAAAGTCAGTGGAAAGTAAACCCAGAGGGTATGTGTCTCCTGAAGGGGTGGAGCCGTGTTCTTCTGAGCCGTGCTCTGTGGAAACAGAACCGGGCTGGAAACCAGGCAGACGCGGAAGTGAAGAATGTCAGATAGGATGACGTCGTTTGGTCGTTCCCTTAGATCCGAAGGTGGGTGACATTTGGTCATGGTCACTCTTTCCAAGCCTGACACTTTGATCTGAGAATTTGACTGAATTCTATAGCAGACGCCAATGTGATATTTATAGTTAGAAGCAAACCTTTCTACTACCCAATAAGCCCATCTCTTAAAAGTCCTCCTTGGACCCAGTATCTGAGAACTTAGGAAACTACATTTGCAATCACACAGGTCGGGTGTTTTAAAAAAATTTAGGCAGCCAATGCAAAAGCCCAGGAACCTGCCCTTCTTTGTGGAGAGGGCCTCTCTTCAGGCCTGTGTCCCCACAGTGTGATGTGTCACTGTTTTCCAGATAGGATCAGGGTGGGAACAGGCAGCAAATCTCAAAACACAAAATGGAAGTTCTGAAAAGAAAATTTGTGTTATCCAACTTTACTTGTTGGGTACTCCATGCATACTGTAACAATATCTCTTACACTGTTACATCAGGCACATGGTTTACAGTCGATTAGGTTACAGATTGTTTGGCTAAGCTCTTCTGCTCACCTTAGTTTAGTAAGGATTTCAAGGTTCTTACTGGCACAGAAACTTATAAATAGTCCTTTATGTATGTATGCATCCTTCCCACGCTTAGGTGTAGCTGTTCATTGTTCTTTGCTCTCTCTCTCTCTCTCTTTTATTACTCTCAAAAGATAACTTTAGTTAAAATTTCTAAAAGTGAGCATCCCACTACTAAATTAATAAATGGCTAGGAAGTTATGATTAGCATCACAAAGCATTGATATACATTGGACTGCATTGTGTTTATTATCTCGGCTCTCTAGAGTTTATTATAAATTGTAAAAAATTTGTTTCAAATGGCTAAAAATTTCCATTATGATGTTTTTGCAGAGTAAGTGTTCCTATGTGATAGCAAGCTGTGCTCTTGCACATTCTAAAGGAATGGAGTATGACTCAGTCAGCTTTCTCTAACAAACACGCCTGCGTTTGAGCCTTAGCCATTTGTCTGTGCTTATCTCGGTCAAGCGGAAGGGGGACATAGGCTGAGGAACTGTTGTGAAGTCGGTCAGCACTGGACAGATGGCTGGCTCTGCGCAGTGGGTCAATGGGATCTGGTAGAAAACCCCACCCACCCACGTTAGAGCCGCTATGCCAGCTGATGTGAGGACAGGTTAGGGCCAAACACAAACCGCTCAGCGTGGGCTCAGAGGAGAGATTACACGTAGGAACAGAGGAGGAAGGCACTATTTGGAAATTTGGCAGGATGATTGCTTAATATATGTTTATAACTTTTTATGAAATGAAAGTGCAGATCAAGTAACCTAGTGATTAATATATGGAGATTAAAATATGGCAGCATCTTGAACTGTGGAGGAAATCTGTCAGCGTGGTTACGTGTACTCCAATTCTGTTGCCTTAAGGACAACAGAACGTGTTCCAAAAATAAAATGGTTGCTGGAGATAGGGAAATACTGAGAAGGGTTTTATGACTCCAGTGAAGCTAGCTGTAAATTCAATGAAAATATGGCTATTGGAAGGTTCACTAAGTTGCAAATCAGAATGGTATTGATTTCTTGAGCACATTTCAGGAAAGTGAAAGTTACAGACGTTCACAAGTAGAGCTCATCTAGACCCCAGCCAGGATGGCAGAGGTGAGCTCAGGGTGCACTGTCAGGTAGACATTGCAGAAGAGGGACCATGTGTTACCAACAATGACCACATCTATGATGGTTTTCTAAAAGTCCTGAAGTATCCTGTCTGGATGCTACTGTGTCTCATAGCTGTACTACAGTAACCAACAGAACCGTGAGATGAGCAGAAGCAGCCTGACTCAGGTGGCACCTTCAGATCTGGTTTACATTTTGGAGGAGAAGGGGGGCTGCCGAGGAGAAGTCAACCACCCCCTTCACCCCTGCCCCAATGCAGGGGCTGGCTCTCACAGTGGTCCGGGGAGAATGCTGCCTGAGATGTTATGGCCAATGTCACCACCTGTGAGAGTTCCTTAAACCCCAGTTCCGGGAGCAGCTGTGTCTCCCCTCTGCTCACAGAGCCCTGCCAGCCTGACCACCACCCATCCTGTGGGGTACCTGCCTCTTCCTCTGTGTCTGAGTCCCTGCTCCCCACATCCTATGAAATATACCCGATTTTGATAGGCAGTCAATCAAACCTTTGAAAACTTGTGTCAAGTATAATATAGTTTCTAAATTAAAGGTGATTTATTTCTTAAAAATCAGTATGCCCACATAACACATTCCTTTTCACTACTAAGGGTAAAGTGGTTTTAAGGCGTAAAAATAAGGAGGAACAGGAAAAACTGGGCTATAGAAAAGTGCTATAGGAAGTGCCAGTTTCATCCACAGAATTAATGCACTAATTGAACTAAAAAACAAAAGATAAAACCAGCACCTCTCAGACACCCAGGGAGGAGCACATGGTGCCTTCCCAGACTCTTCTCATCCTCTGCAGCTCCCTACCCTCATTCAGCACCTCCTGGGACTGGGAGGGCGTGGGCCAGGAAAACAGGGAGAACCCACTGCATGTGCTCCGCCCAGGCTCACCCCCCACTCCCTTCTGTGGGACAGTTTGCCTTCTTTCTGCTCTTTCTGTACCAGTTGCTGGTCTGTCCAGCTAGTTGGCATCTCAGCTCTTGCCTCTGATCCCCTGGCCCTGGCCCAGCACAGTGTCTGCAGGCAGGTGGTCCTCCCACGCCCAGACGATGCCCATACTGCACTGCACTCCTCAGCTCTCCTGGGGGAGACTGGGCTGGAGGTAGCAGAGCTGCCTGACTAACCTCAGCTGCCATGTGGGTCCATCACTGCACTCTGACAGAGGTCACATCTCCCTGGGACGGCCCCTGGCTAACAGCTGAGAGGAGGGGCCCCTGCTGATGGCTCATCTCCATCCTCCAACAGACATCTTTCCCATGGGCTCTCCCATCAGCCTGGCCGAGGCTTCTCCAAAGCTGCCTATCAATTTGGATTGGTTTTTTATTGGCTGGCCTTTCAGCTTGTGTAATCATCTCTCTTCTGTAGTGTCCAGTCCGCTGTCATGTGTCTCCAGTAGAGCTTCCATTTCCGATACTGATTTTTCTTGTCCCTAGAGCTTTATATATATATAGTATTTACTTAATTGTTTTTAGAATTTCCTTTTCTTTTGAGGTTCACCATCATCAGTTCACTCACTAATTCCATCTGCTCCTTTAAATCATTGAACATATTTATATTAGAGTATTTGTATCTTTATCGGCTAAGTGTCCCACCTATCTTATCTTCAAATCTGTTTTCTTGACAATTTCTGTCATTTTCCTACTTTCCATGACCACGTGATTTTTTAAAATAAGTTGAACACTGAAAATGCTACTGTTGAGCATCTCTATTTTGTCTTTCTCTACAAGTGCTAGCTTGCAGTGGGACAGATTTATTAGTCATTTCCTTTTAGTTTTATGTTTCTTTGTGTTTCAACTCTACAAAGATATTCTTCTGTATTTTCTTCACAAAACCTTTAAGGTTTTCTCCCCATATTTTATCTGGAGTTTGTTATGTATGCATTGTATGGTAGGAATCTAAATTTCTCTTCATATATAAAATCATTCATCTCAGCAGTAGTTGTATCATAAGTTAAAAATCAAGCCCAAGCCTGTGAGAGGATATTTGTCATATGTATAGGCACATGATTTAGCATATAAAGAATGCCTCAAAATGATAAAAAAAAAAAGTCACAATAGAATACATAGTGCACCAAAGCCAGCAGAGGAAGGTCATGAAGAATATGACAGTATCTAAAAACCATGAAGATAGTGCTCAGTCACCCTGGTCATCAGGGAAATACAAATTAAAACAACAATTAGGTATTTTCACACAACTATTTCACATTAATCGTAAATTCCCACAGTCCTGAATGTTGATAAATATGTACAGGCTCTGCTGCTAAGAGGAAAAAGTAAGTAAGCAGTTTAGAAAGTAAATTTTCTTTCTTTTTTTTTTTAATTATCCAGTTTTTATTTATTAAAAGTTCATATAAAATACATAGTTTTTTTTTTCTTGAAAAAAATTAATCACCTCATTAATTTTAATGGGGTGATATTAGATTAATTAGGATACATAGATTCAGAAAAAATATCTCCAGGTCATTTTGACATTTGATTACGTTGTGTACCCATCACCCAAAGTCAAATTGTCTTCTGTCACCTTCTATTTGGTTTTCTTTGTGCCCCTCCTACCTCCCACCTCCTCTCTCTCCTCCTTTCCCTTCCCCCTGGTAACCATCACACTCTTGTCCATGTCCATGAGTCTCATTTTTGTGTCCCACCTATGTATGGAATCATACAGTTCTTAGTTTTTCCTGGTTTACTTATTTCACTCAGTATAATGTTATCAAGGTCCATTCATGTTGTTGTAAATGATCCAATGTCATCATTTCTTATGGCTGAGTAGTATTCCATAGTACATATGTACCACATCTTCTTTATTCAATCATCTATTGAAGGGTTATTTGGTTGTTTCCATGTCTTGGCCACTGTGAACAATGCTGCAATGAACATGGGGCTGCATGTGTCTTTACATACCAATGTTTTTGAGTTTTGGGGGTATATACCCAGTAGAGGGATTGCTGGGTCATATGATAGTTCTATTCTTAATTTTTTGAGGACCCACCATAATTTCTTCTATAATGGTTATACTACTTTACATTCCCACCAACAGTGAATGAGGGTTCCTTTTTTCTCCACAGCCTCTCCAACACTTGTTATTACCTGTCTTGTTGATAATAGCTAATCTAACAGGCATGAGGTGGTATCTCATTTTAGCTTTGATTTGCATTTCTCTAATAGCTAGTGAATATGAGCATCTTTTCATATATCTGTTGGCCATTTGTATTTCTCCTGGGAGAAGTATCTATTCATGTCCTCTTCCCATTTTTTTTTCTTCCTTCCCATTTTTTTTATTGGATGTTTGCTTATTTGTTGTTGAGTTTTATGAGTTCTTTGTATACTTTGGATATTATGCTCTTATCTGTGCTGCTGTTTGAAAATATTATCTCCCATTTAGTTGGCTGTCTGTTTATTTTGTTGTCAGTTTCTCTTGCTGAGCAAAAGCTTCTTAGTCTGCTGTAGTCCCATTCATTTATCTTTGCCTTCACTTCCCTTGCCTTTGGAGTCAAATTCATAAAGTGCTCTTTATGGCCAAGGTCCATGAGTTTAGTACCTATGTTTTCTTCTATGTAATTTATTGTTTCAGGTCTTATATTTAGGTCTTTGATCCATTTTGAATTAATTTTAGTACAAGGGGACAAACTGTAGTCAAGTTTTATTCTTTTGCATGTGGCTTTCCAGTTTACCCAGCACCATTTATTGAAGAGGCTTTCTTTTCTCCATTGTGTGTTGTTAGCCCCTTTATCAAAGATTATTTGACCATATATATGGGGTTTTATTTCTGGGATCTCTATTCTGTTCAATTGGTCTGAGTGTCTATTTTTCTGCTAATGTCATGCTGTTTTGATAATCATGGCTCTATAATATAATTTGAAGTCAGGTATTGTAATGCCCCCAGCTTCGTTCTTTTTCCTTAGGATTACTTTGACTATTCGGGGTTTTTTATAGTTCCATATAAACCTGATGATTTTTTGTTCCATTTCTTTAAAAAATGACATTGGGATTTTGATGGGAATTGCATTAAATTTGTATATCGCTTTGGGTAATATAGTCATTTTGACTATATTTATTCTTCCTATCCAAGAACAAGAAATATTTTTTCATTTCATTGTATCTTTTTCGATTTTCCTTAACAATGCTTTGTAGTTTTCATTATATAGGTCCTTTACATTCTTTGTTATGTTTATTCCTAGATATTTTATTTTCTTTTGTTGCAACCATGAAGAGAATTATTTTTTTGAGTTTGTTTTCTGATGTTTCATTGGCATATAGGAAGGCAACAGACTCTGTATATTAGTTTTGTATCCTGCAAACTTACTGTATTGGTTTATTGTTTCTAATAGTCTTTTTGTGGAGTCTTTGGGGTTTTCAATGTATGGGATCATATCATCTGCAAAAAGTGAAACCTTTACTTCTTTGGAAACTAAATTTTCAATATGCAATAAACTTGGAAATGTGAGCCCCTGAAACTAATCCTTTACTGGTGTGTGTTCTGGGCAAACTCCCACAGGCTCACAAGCAGGTGTGTATGGGAATGTGCTTGTTTAGAATAAAAAACTGTTGGATACAACCAAAATGCTATGAAGGCCAGAAATACATTACCGTCCCTTTAGCAATAAAATATGAGACACTTAAAATACACAAACTGGACCTACATGTCATAATTTTAAACAGTAATAGAAGTTGCTGGTTTCTATAGACTTTAATACACAAGCACATGAACAGGAAGAATTACCTTTCTCTTGTCACTGTCCATCATTATGTTTTCTGTCAACGTTTCTGATTTTCCCTCCAGGGAGACAGTGTGTTATACTTCCTGAGCCCTGGATATTGGACATGGCACATGACTGTCTCAGCCTATTAAATATAGTCAGTAGTGTCACATTTCATTTGGGGAAGAAGCCCTCAGCGTGGCTGTGCACGTCACTACCTGGTGTTGAGGTAGCGGCTGCACCAGCTTGGCCTCTGCTGACTCCAGCGGGAGGACTGTTTGAGCAGAACCCAAACCTTTTCTGTTGGGCCCCGGGCTGTCCTCACAGACTCAGAGACATCAGGCTGGGACTGAACTCTCAGTGTGGGGGCCCCAGCTGACCTCACTGACTCGGACGTCAGGCTGGGACAGAGCTCTGTAGTGTCGGGGCCCCGGGCTGTCCTCGCTGACACAGCTGCACCTGGGGATGACGTCTGAGAAATGTGGGTTTGTGTTTCACTGGGCGACTCCAGGCTTAGCTGGACATGAGGTCTGGCATGTTAAAAGGAGGGGAGACTTTATGGTGGGAGGAGACGGACAGCCTCCATAGAGGCAGTTCCCACAGACACCCCCGTCTTATCAGTGAGGAGCAGAGGTCAGGGCCACAGTGAGTGATGGGCGTCCAGGCCGAGTGCAGGTGATGGGACTCCAAAGCCTGTGCATCACGCAGTGCGACGCTCTGTGCTGTCAGCCTGCAGAAATCAAACGCTCTGTTCTAATTCGGCAGAAGCGGGTTCTGTGGAATTTGCATTGGTTGGTGTTCTCTCTGTCCTCCCCTTCCCCTCGTGCTCAGAGAGTAGAAGTGACTGCACTGGCCATGTTAGCCAGGCCGGGCCTGAAATTTATAACCCAGTCAGAGAAGCAGTCATCGGGTGGATAGATGTTGTCCCCCCAACCTGGCAACAGCGACTTCGAAATGCACGTCCCAGCTCCAGCCTGCTCGCAACAGGCAGGCTTGATGGTGGGGGAAGGATATAGATGTGAAAACACAACTCTGCATCGTAGATATGGTATTTAAGCAACCGTGGAAGATGCAAACTCTACCACAGCAATAGATACATTTTAAATAAAAATTCAAATTGACAAAGGAGACCATTTAGTATTTTTTCCCAACCATTTGGATCAAAAGCAGCTGATGCTCTTAATTTCTTGTAGCTGTCTCCCCACATTTTTTGTACGAATTCGATTCCTTCTCGACTTCTTAGCTGTTTTTATCAGTGTGTCTCAGAGGTAATAAGGATCTTTTCCTCACTGTTCAGTGACACAACCAGGAAAACTTTAGTGGGAGATTACGGTAATCCTATTATGATGCACTGAATGATTTTTTGATAGCCATTTAAATTATTCTGGCTGTCATCTATCCCTTAGACCGAGAATTCTATTGGTGGGTCTAAACCTTGAGTATGTTGTACATTCACTACAAGTTCCTGAGAAGTAGAGGTTGTCCAGCCCAGCTCATTTCTTCCCACGGGTCCTAGCCCTGCCATGTTGCTGAGCATCAAACTGCATGTGTCCGCCCACTGGAGAAGACTGCAGAAGTGTGCAGGGAGGAAAATCACCATGTTTCTTTGCTTCTGAGGGGTGTCTGGTGCTGTCTCAGTAATTGTTCTCACTAACGTGAATGTGACACAGCTTTGAGAGTAACATACAGGCTGGTGGGAATTCTGCAACTTTCCTGTCTGGTCCTTGGTGCTGCTCACTGAAGCAGCCCCACGTGACTCTGTTAATTAAAGAGCCGGCAACCCTGCAGTGTCAGTGGATTTATGACAGTAGAAGGTACACGAATTTCTCAGCTCAGTCAATTACCGAGCGGTTTCCTTTTGTCTCCATTTATAGAACTCACTCCACAGCGTGGGCGGCATTGCCGCCTGCCAGAGGCAGGGAAACGGGGGCCCTGGGTCAGGGGCAGTATGAGCGGTCAGCCCACGATTCCAGAGCTCATGGGGGGAGGGGCACTGATGGGGTGGCTGAGTTTTTCCCTGAGTCATTTCAGGGCGGCGCCCACCTGACTACCCACTTTCCCAGGAGATGTGAAACGGAGGCACTAACCTGTGTACTCCCATCTGCAAGTCCATCCCTCTGTGGACGTGAGTGCACAGTGACAGGAGTCACACGGATCCTAGTGGTTGTTTTCCCTCTCCCCAGGGTGCTGTTAGGTCGTCATGGGCGTGGGAAGACCAGCACTGTTTTCAGAAAGTCCTACGGATGCTGTCGTGGTTGAGCTACTGATTGCACTCTCTAACCTCGTAACCTGTACATTAGTAGCTAGGGCAGCCGAAATAACCAAGCGGACCAGGCCTCTCGAGTCTGTGTAATTCGGTCATTAGATAAGTGAAACCACTACTGGCTAATCCAGTGGATTTGTTGGTCCCCCTGATCACATAGGCAGTGCAGTCACCTGCCCCAGTTTGAGCTGCGCAGAGACAACCCTAGCCTGATGCTCACTGGGGACTCTGGGAATGCCTTCTCATTGCAGTGACTTGGCTGCTGGCTCTGGGCTTAGCATCGCACGTAAGTCACCACCTTGAGCAGCCAAGGAAAAGAGTGTTTGCATTCCTGTAGGAGGGCCCACTGAGTCACATGATGACACAGATTTTCTGTGGTGGTTTATCCTTTGATTGCTTTGGGATTATGATAATTTGGGGTAATTGGTGCATCAGGTGTAACATTTGAAGAGAGGATCATATCCAGGTGAAGGGTAATTACAGTGAGAGTTGTTCCTGAATGAGCATTGAGCGTATTAAAAGGGAGTGTATAGATCTAATTGCGGAGGACTGAGAGCCGAATCACTGGTTCTACACAGTCATGGGGCATTTCCTTTGTGGTAAATACATGGAGCAGGATAATGGACTGTGTAGCCTTTACAGGCGTTCTCAGGAAATGAACCTCCAGTTGTAGGGAAACCAGGGGTCTTCCTGTGTCACTGATGAGGGCTGTGAGGATGGATTTACTTATTCACTGAACACTGGTGTTCGCTGAGTTGCTGGGGGTTTGGGGACAGTTGGCAGGAGCCCTGACTTTTGTCTATCACACACTGAGTGAGCATCACAGACTGTGGACCTGGGCCATGCCCATGCCTGCACCTGGGACCCTGGCACCCTACCTGAGGTGCCATAAGTATCTGTGTATTTGTTAAATACATCGTGAGGGGCAGGTGAGTGGCCTCATCTGCTTTCATTCCCTTTTCCATTTCCCTTGTGACGTGGGGAGACTGAGTAGAGAACACCAGGCTGACGTGGGAATTATTCAGACAGGAACACCTGCTTTGGGGTTCCGTGGGGGTGTCTGTGATTCGTACTAAACGAGATCTACTGTCTTCGTTCCGGCCTCGGGAGTGGCGTTCAGGTACGTGTGCTGAGGTCTGATTCCAGCCTGCAGAGCTGAGAAACATGTCTCTCTGCTCCTGAACCATGCCCCCCCTTCTTCTCTCAGCACCCAGAGGTCTAGTGCGTATCTGCCCCCAGCAGTCACAGCCCCCCTTCCACGTTGCAGCCAGATCTCCTCGTCCCCCTGAAACATGGCCTCTTCCTCTGCCACTTGGTATTTCAGGCACACGGTACCATTCGATTAAACTACAGCATTTCTCAAAAACCCAGGGCAAATTAAACCTTTGTGGTGAGTCTTTGGGGCCAGAATGGCCTTCTGCATAACGTTATAGCCCGCGGGAGCTTGCCGTGTCCTGGGAGCTTTAGATTGTTCCGTGCTGCGGAGAGCAGGAGTGAGGAGGTGACAGGCACCAGGGTAGAGGTTCTGGCTCTGACATTTGTTAGCTGGGTGATCTGGGGAAATTTCTAGACAAAGAAACTCGTTTCTCAATTATCATCTAAAAATGGGAGCAACAAAAATGCCATGAGACTAAATGAGATGCAAATGTCACAGAGCTCAGAAGAACCTGGGGGCTCAGGGGTTGTCAGCTTCTGATCCGCCTCACGGTGCTCTTGCCCTGCCCGGGGCTGTCCAGCCCTGTGTCCACTCACCCCCCAGATGTCTGCTGATCATCAGCTTCTGATCCGCCTCACGGTGCTCTTGCCCTGCCCGGGGCTGTCCAGCCCTGTGTCCACTCACCCCCCCCAGATGTCTGCGGGTCATCAGCTTCTGATTCCGCCTCACGGTGCTCTTGCCCTGCCCGGGGCTGTCCAGCCCTGTGTCCACTCACCTACCAGGTGTCTGCGCAGAGTTTCTGCTCGGCTGCCTTCCCCACATATAAATGTCATTATTTTTATTAGGAGTTCCTATAGCAACCTGTATGTTTACCCATAATCGCTCTCAGAAATACCGTTTAATTTCATTGTGTCCCCATTTGACTAGAGAGTTAGAAGTGTGGTCACATCTGTCTTGCTTAGTATCGCAGGCCATGTGCGGTAGATGCTTGGTATGTGTGGGGGTCGGATTACGAGGGGTTTGGGCACTGCTCAGAGTTCTAATGGCCGTGGCACAGAGGACCCTGAGTCACTTTGAGCAGTGGCACGCCGCGTGGATGGGGACTGTCCCCTGCGAAGGCTGGAGTCGTGGAAGCAAGTTAAAATATTGGTAATCCAGATTGAGTTACCTCAGGGCGACTCCTAAATTTCTAGCTTGGAAGAAAGGGGTAATACTAACGTCACTAACCACACCTGGGAGGAGGAGAGTGAAGGATCTTGGCACACAGGGTGTAGGGGAGCAGATGCTGGGGAAAAGACCTGCCATTGGTGGTTTATGGAGAATGTGTCGGCAGAGGGGACAGTCAGGCGGTCGGCAGTGGGACAGGCGTGGGAGAGCCTGGCAGGGGTACAGCCCCAGGTAAAGTTCCCTCAGGGTTTGTACAATCAGCCTGGTGTCCCAGCTGGAGGCTGCAGCCAGGCATTACCCACTGCCTTGTTATGGTGACCAGCTACGCAGGTGGTGGGCTGGTCAGCGCCCCCAGGACTGAGGCTCTATACCTGCAGGTCTTCCTCTGGGAGGAGCCCGGGGTTCTGCTGGGAGCCCGTCCTCCTGGCAGCTGGGCCCGGATGGCTGAGAAGGGCCGCAGGTTTGTGGGGTGCCTGCTGCCTGCGAGGGATGTGGTGTTTGTTTTGAGAAGCCACGGAGATTCAAGCAGAAGTCCGTGTGTGGCCAAGGAGGGTGAGGACAGAGGAGTCATTGTCTTAGGCTTGAATGTAGCACATAGAGGGTGTTAGGAGAGAAAACATTCAAAGGAAGAGCGATGGGTCAGATGTCGGAGGCTCCGCACAGAAGAATGTGGAGGCTCCTGGGGGAGTGTGTGCGGGACTGGGAGCAGGGACCAGAGGTCTGCCAAGTCAGCCGGGGCCCACAAGGCTGGGCCCAGAGCTCAGCAGCCTTGGAGCTCCAAACAAGGCAAGTGGAAAACTTAATCTGTGGTGTTTGTCATTTCTGAGTGAGTGAGGGCAGTGGGTGTAGTGGGGACAGAACCCCAGGGACTGCCATGTCAGAGTGACTGGGAGGTAAGGGACCAGCCTTCCAGAAAGTCGGGCCATGGAGGAAGTGTTTCCATGGGCTGCGGCCGGGGGGATGTGCTCTCTAGAAACCAGGGCTGCAAAGGGAGAGTCTAGAGCAGGGGTCCTCAAACTTTATACACAGGGGGCCAGTTCACTGTCCCTCAGACCGTTGGAGGGCCGGACTATAAAAAAAAAACTATGAACAAATCCCTATGCACACTGCACATATCTTATTTTAAAGTAAAAAAACCAAAACGGGAACAAATACAATATTTAAAATAAAGAACAAGTAAATTTAAATCAACAAACTGACCAGTATTTCAATGGGAACTATGCTCCTCTCACTGACCACCAATGAAAGAGGTGCCCCTTCCAGAAGTACGGCGGGGGCCGGATAAATGGCCTCAGGGGGCCGCATGCGGCCCGTGGGCCATAGTTTGGGGACCCCTGGTCTAGAGTGTTCCTTGTGTCAACATGAGCGGTCAGTAACAGAGGGGAAAGCCTAAGGCAGAGCAAGCCAGGGGGTGAGCAGTCAGGAGGGTGGGGGACGAGGGCCAGGCAGCCCCTGGGCCGGAGGTGGGCAGGCATGCCAGGAGGACAGCCTGACTGGGTGACACCAAGGTCAGTGTTACATGCGGAGGTCTGTCTGTGAGGAGGGACATATGCACGCACTGGTTTCCCTAGGAAACCAAACATGGTCAGCTCTCTGCTGAGCAGTCAGAATACAGATCTTTAAAATTAGCACTGGAATTCTAAGGACATTGAGTGAAAAGCTTTGACATCACAGGAGCTTGGTGGCATGTTGATGTCTTCATTTGTGAGAATTCCACTCACGTGTGGAGTTCTCCTGTCTCCAATCTAGTTCCTCACAGGAGAACTCACCTGGAGCTGTTAACCCAGGAAAATTCCATGTCTGGGGCGCATGAGTGGCTTTTCCTTCAGCACTTTAACTAATGGCTCAGTTTCTGCTACTTTTTATGTTTTCAAATTACTTTGCAATAGGCTGTCTTCCATTGCTCTGTCAGTGAGCAGTCAGGCAGGGATTTGAGTGTGGGTTCAGAGGCAAGGGCTGGTCAGCCACAGAAGAACTGCGACCAGCCTGAGAACCAGGGAGGGAATGGGGTGCGCATGGAGAAATGATCAGAACCATTTTGGCGGCTCCTTGGGGAGAGCCTCAAGTCCATAGCTCTGGGAAAGAAAGTGTAATCAGAAACAAAATGAGAAAACAGGGTTCCGGAACTGGAAAGTGCACCATCATCACTCACTGTTTTTGCAGACAAGGAAGCACTATCTCGTATGTGGCAGGGACTTGATAAATCTCTGCAGAAGGAGTGGCTAGGCGACAGAAAGAAGAAACCGAGTCTCAAATACTGAAGCCGTTTCTTTCCCTGGCCTCAGAGAACTGGGTTTTGGTGTACAAAGGAGAAAGCCTATTTTCTGCTGCCCAGGTCAGTGGCCTTTCCGTTATCCTGGGAATTGGTTCAAGGTATGATCTGGAGCAGGGGTCAGGAACCTATGGCTCGCGAGCCAGATGTGGCTCTTTTGATGGCTGCATCTGGCTCGCAGACAAATTTTTAATAAAAAAATTAATAATGTTAAAAATATAGAACATTCTCATGTATTACAATCCATTCATTTCCTACCACTCATGTTATGGTTGTGGGTGGCTGGAGCCAATCACAGCTGTCCTCCTGGACAACACCAAATTTTTATTGGATAATGCGTAATGTACATGGGTCTTTGTATGGCTCTTATGGAATTACATTTTAAAATATGTGGCATTCATGGCTTTCTCAGCCATAAAGGTTCCCCACCCCTGATCTGGAGGAAAATAAAAACCTCATGTTAAGCATGAGCCAGTGCAATAACCCACAAAAGAAACACGTGATATTTGCTGGGGTTTATAGTGCCATCCCAGTGATTAGCTAGAACCGTCCCTGACTGAGCCCCAAGCAGGAGGTTAGATCCTGAGGCTCCACCCTTGCCCAGGCTGCTGGGGGCACTTCTTAGAGCAGGGGTCAGGAAGCTTTTTGGCTGAGAGAGCCATGAACACCACATATTTTAAAATGTAATTCCATGAAAGCCATATAAAGACCCATGTACATTACGCATTATCCAATAAAAATTTGGTGTTGTCCTGGAGGACAGCTGTGATTGGCTCCAGCCACCCGCAACCATTAACATGAGTGGTAGGAAATGAATGGATTGTACTACATGAGAATGTTTTATATTTTTAATATTATTATTTTTTTAATTAAAGATTTGTCTATGAGCCAGATGCAGCCATCAAAAGAGCCACATCTGGCTCGCGAGCCATAGGTTCCCGATCCCTGTCTTAGAGCAAGGAGGAGCTTACCTCCCCTCCTCCCAGCATCTGATGGCTTCTGGTTGCCTTTCCCGATGCTGGCTAATGATCTGAGCTTGTGCCCATGAGCAAATTTGTCATCCTTATCATTTCTTTGGTAAAGTGCCTTTTAAATTGTTTACCTTTTTTAAAAAATTCAATTATTTATTTTCTTAGTGCAGAATATTGAGAGTTTTTTTGAATATTCTGAATACAAATTTTTATCAGACATGTTTACATGTCTTTAGTTTATCTTTTAATTCTCCTAATGCTGTCTTTTGAAAAATAGATGTTTTTAAATTTTGTGAAGTCCAATTTATTTTATCAGCTTTTAATTCTAAGCCAAAGGTCACAGAAGTTATACTTTCTGGGTTTATATTTAGGTCTGTGATACATTTGAATTTGTATGAAGGGCACAAGTCATGCATAGACTTTCTTTGCTCACAATTGTACAATTGTTCTCATTGCATTTGTAGAAAAGGCTATTTCTGTCCCCCCCTCCCCAAATATGCCATTGCTCCTTTGTCAAAAATTGTTTCCATGTATGTTTAGGACTATTTCTGGGCTCATGTTTGTTTCAGTGCTGTCATGGTTCATCGTAAAGCCAGCACCACGCTGTCTGCTGGATGGAGCTTTATAACAAGTCTGGGGACGAGGACACCTCAGCACCATGATCTCCAGCTTCCTCCTCAGATGTGCTTTGGCAATTCCAGGTCTTTTGCATTTTCATCTAAACTTTATTTTATTTTTAATCTGAAGAACTAGACTATTTTTCAATTACAGCTGACATTCAATATTGTATGGTTTCAGGTGGGCAGCATGGTGGCTAGACAATGACATACCTTACAGAGTGACCCCGATATTCCAGTCTCCACCTGGCTCCACAGTTATTACAGTAGTATGGACTCTATTCCCTGTGCTGCACGTTACATCCCTGTGAGTGTTCTGTAACTGCCCGTCTGTCCTTCTCAGTCCCTTCACTCTTGTCACCCAGTCCCCCAATCCCTTCCTCTCTGGTAGCCATCAGTCTAGTCTCTGTGTCTGTGAGCCTGTTTCTGTTTTGTTTGTTTACTTCTTTAGATTCCACATGTCAGTGAAACCCATGGCTTTTGTCTTTCTCTGACTGACTGATTCCCCTCAGCACAATACACTCCAGGTCTGTGCATGTTGTTGCAGATTTCATTAATTTTTATGGCCGATAGTCCATAAAATATAGCGATAGTCCATTGTATATATATCTACATATCATATATGTACCACAGCTTCTTCATACTGAGGTCCCACATGCATTTTTAGAATGTTTGTTGTCATATATTTAGAATGTCTTTGGGCTGTTGACTGGGATTGTGCAGGAGCTGTGGACCAAATGGGAGAACTGACGTCCTAATACTGGGTCCTCCAGCCATGAACACGGTGCATCTTTGCATTTAGGCTTCATTTCTCTCAATAAGACATGGAGTTTTCTGCATGCTCATCTTACAAATTTTAGTTTGATTCCTTTCCTAACTTTTTGGTGCTTTTATATATAAGAATATAAATGGTATTCTTAAACTTCAAACTCCAAGTGCTCATTGCTAACATATAGAAATACAATTGATTTCTGTCTGCTGACCTTGCTTTCTGCAGACTTGCCAAGTTCACTCTTCAGTCCAAATAGCTTATTCTCTGTGTGCAGATCCCACTGGGTTTTCTACATAGACTTTCATGTCTGCAAATACACTGTGTTACCTCATCTTTTTCAACCTGGGTGTCCCCATTACTGCCCCATGGTTAGAGACCCCAGGGCGTTAACCAGCAGTGGTGACAGTGGCAGCCCCGCCCTGCTCCCTCTCACAGGAGCAGCCTCAGCCCCTCTCATCATGGGCAGCAGCTGTTCACCAAGGCCCCTCATCAGACCCAGGACGGCCCCACCCACCCTGTGTGCGCTGACCTCTGTCATTGTGCCACGTGTTCGAGTTCCTTCAAATGCTTTCCGTGCATTTATCCAGGAGATCATGTGGTTCATTTATTTATTTTTATTTTTTAAAATTTATTCATTTCAGAGAGTAGAGAGAGAGAAAGAGAGAGAGAGTGAGAAAGGGGGGAGGAGCAGGAAGCATCAACTCCCATATGTGCCTTGACCAGACAAGTGCAGGGTTTTGAACCGGCGATCTCAGCGTTCCAGGTCGACGCTTTATCCACTGTGCCACCACAGGTCAGCTTCTTTTCAGTTTTTTAACATGCTAAATTAAATTACTCATTTTAAAATGTTAAATTAACCTTATAGTTCTTAGATTAATCAGGATATATAAATCCTGGTTTTATATACATTTTATATAAATACATGATATCTACATTTCTCTCTCCACTTATATAATTACATTATGCATACAAATATATATAATTAATATAATATGTATAGATCTATTTTATATATAATACATATTATATATAATAGACTTAATCCATATATATTCAATATATAGTATTTTATATTTGATATAATGTATTTTATATTTTATATATACACATATGTTTGCTATAATGTATATTTTATATAATATTTATAGAATATATGCCTTGTATGTGTGTTTCATGTGTAATATATATGCATGCACATACCCACACAGACACACTCTTTGTGTGGCTGGGAATTGGCGGTGGTGAGGTTGCCCCAGCCAGGTCACAGCAGGCTCTGTGCTGGCCCAAGGAGATCAGTGCCATTCTCTTGCAGAGTCTGAGTTGAAGACAAGGCTGTGGCCTGTGATTTGCAAACGCTGTCCTGTGAGCATGCACAGAACTGGATGACCTGACAGGAGGACTCATCTGGAGATTCCCAGAGAGGTCCTGGGATGTGGTGACGGGAGAGTGAATGTGTGTGCTGCACTGTAAACTGTCCTCAATTTGCAGTGGTTCGTCCCGTCCTGCTCAGGCCGGTAACACATCCCCAAGGACCTCATCTACGTCCTATGTTTCTATACCTTCCAGTTTCTACCAGTGCACTCGGTGAGTGTGTCTGCTGCAAATACTCCTGTGGTATTCACACATGACATCATTTACCTAAAAACCTAGCCTCCCTTTGCTCTACACAGAAGAATTGTCAACTCTTCCCTTTCATTTTAGTAAAGTTCATAACAGACATTTCCAGACATAGTTTCCTTCAACTCCTTCCAACCTTACTTATAGGGAGTCACTTTCTCTGCCGGTTGGAGAACAAGAAAAGAGCTACAGACTGTAACTTAGCTGCATTTCCCTTCATCTCAAAACAGCCAAAGACTTTCAAGCCAATTAAAAGAACTCAGTGTGCTGGGCTCTGGCAGATGGTGGCAGTTGGAGGACCTGGTCTGGGTTGATGGGAGACTTGTTTGGCATCTCAGCGGCACCATCCTTGTTAACATGCCAGAATGTGTGGTACTCGAGCCTGCGGAATCCCACGCCTTGTGTCATCCTGGAGAGGAGACGCCCGCGTGGTGCTCTGCGCACAGGTTGCTCCTCAAGGGGGTCTCAGGAACCTATGCGGCTAAAGCTCTGAAGGTCTGGTTCAAGCGGGAAGTAATTTCTGAACAGAGAATATTACATACTCACATTGTCTGTATCTCTTTTGTGACAGCCTGCCTTTTGTCTCAATGTGTTTATTCGTATCTAAACTTGACCATTTTTGGCATTTTACTGAGTGTCCTTCTGGGAACAGTACTGTGTTAGGTATAGGGATACAGGGACTCTGGCCCTTAAAGTTTCTTGAGACGTAGATAGAGCATAAATTATTAAAGTCAGTATGGTGCTGTACAAGCACATACATAAGTTGTATACACGCTTCGCTGGAACACAAGAAGATTGATGAATTTTAGCAGTGTGGGGGGGTTAGTTCCCTGAATGCATGCTGGAAATGCATATTTATAGGATTAGAGTTCTCCCCTCTGTAACCACATGAATGCTGGATATGGCTCCCTAGGAAAGTGACTCCCTGGATGATGGCAAATGAAACTGTTGCATGACAAATATGCTTATGTTTTCTTAATTCTGACTTTAGCTTCTGGCACTGGTGAGCATCACCTGCTCCTTGACACTCAGGGGTTCCAGTCACAAATTGTTCCTCTCGCCTTTTTCATCATCTGTAAAATGAAATTATAATGATAAAAATAATGGATACTTGCTGTGTGCCAGGCACACATTTTGCATACACACACACACACACACACACACAGCATTTTAATAATATTAATTCATTTAATTTTCTTGAGAGGGTCATGCATTTGTTAGCATTATTATTCCCATTTTACAGATGAGGAAGTCAAAGCACAGAAAGTTAAGCCTGAGGCTTTCTCAGGCTGGTCCTAATGGGGTTCAGAGTACTGAATATGTGGGGCAGCTGTGTTAGGCTTGCTTGCGGGTGTACCAGCTGCAAGCACTTTACTTGATTAGTGTGTGAGCACGTGGCAGAGGCACGTGTGCGTAGCCTATATAAGGCTGTGGGTGCTTCCCCTGGGTGGTAATTCTCCCAGATCGCTCTCCTGCCACCATGAGGTACGGTTTTCCTTGCTCCTTGTCCTTACTGCAAATAGCAAATATTTCTTTGTTTATTAGCTCTTTCACTTTTGTTGTTTATTTGTTTGCCTGTCCATGCAAGCTTCCAATAAATGGATGCTTTCTGGCTCCACGGTATCACTCTCATCTGTCCGAATTCAATGTGAATCTGCTGGCCTTGGCCACCTGCCTGGTGTACTGGGCAGGGTTCGGAACAGATGTGTATGGAGCCACTGACAACTTTGAAGGGTAAGGTAGAGGAGTGCTCGCTTTTCTCCAGTGTATGGTTCCTCATAGCTGTCCTTTTGGCGGCTGTAGGCTGAGTGTTTTATACAACCCTGCGAGAGGAAAACGAGAGCTCTCTGAGAGAGGTGGACCGAGGTAGAAAGCTTCAGGGTGAGCTGTGGAGCAAGTGGCAACAACAGCATAAACTGGAATGGTCACCGGGAAAAGCTGCATCTGAGAATTGCAAGTCAGACTGCAGGCTGAGAACCTGCAACAGTGTGAACTAGAGCGAGTGCTGGAGAGGGAGGCCAACCGGGTTCAAGAGTTGCACTGTGAGGTGCAGGCTGAGCGCCAACAGAGCCTGGAACTGACCTGTCTCTGGAGAATAAATTGCAGGTTCACGAGTGGCAATTTGCCCTGGAAGCTGAACATTGGCAGCGACAGCTGTTGGAGAAACAACTGTGGGTTCAGGAGTTCGAGAGTCAGCTTCAGGCTGAGAGCTGGCAGCTGCAGGAGCTGAAGAGGGCGGGAAAGACGGAGCTGCGTTCCTGCTGGTGGAGCAGCTCTGAGCCTGCGGGAGCAGATGTTTCCAACTCCTCCTTTTCTGAGGGGGAGGCTTGGGCCACGACTGCTCTCCCCAAACTCAGAATCCAGCTGGTAGTTGTCAAGAAGGTAATATCCCAGCAGCAAAGAGTCCCTCGGGGGAAACCACAGCCTCCTCCACAGGTAGTGGAGCACTCTGTGGTCTGTCCCTACACCCAGGCAGAGCTGATGGAGTTGGGGGTGCAATTCAGGCAGAAACCTATGGAGCCACTGGCAGCCTGGTTACTGAGGTTGTAGGAAATAGGGGTGGATGGTATTATGCTTCTGGAACAGAGATGGAGAAATTGGCCGCCATTACCACACACTCCTCCTTGAGGCAGCATGTTCAGAACTGCCCTGACAACCCAGGAAACCATACCTATTAGAATGGGTGATGGCTGCCATGTGTACAGTCTGGCAGAATGCTGGGGACTTGCCGGGGGCAGTGAGTCGGTGGCAGTGCTATAGTGAGTTAGTAAAGGTCCTTCGGGAGCTAGGTATGAAGAACACTTCTTTCCACCTGGGCTCCCGTGGACCAGACGAGGAAGTGTTTATGGTGGGAATACAGGACCTTATCCTCTGTAGTGCCCCATCATCCCTTTTTGGGTCACTAGTGGCTATCTAGTCCCACTAGTGGGACATCCTATCAATGTGGTTACACAGATGGTAGCAGATTTCAGGGAGCTGAGGTAGCATGGAATCACAAAACTATGCGGGTTGCTGCCCGAGCTGCCCCTGAGATTACCAAAGGGAGTAGGCCTGTGAAAGTTACCTGAGCGCAGATGGGGGTAGATTTAATCTCGGCTGGGGCTGATAGGGAGAAATTGGATGACAAGCCTAATAAGGTTATTTTGGAGCTTTGGCAGCAGCTTAAACCAGGACAGAGATTCCAGCCCCTGAGATAAAACGGCCCCAGCAGTTACCAATAAAATGGTTGGTGTGTGTGTGGCATGGATACAAGATTACATGATGGAGACTGCTGAAGAAGAGGAGGACCTTCAAGACTCGCTATTCCAGTTTGAATAGAGGAAGACCTGTCTAACAGGGATGGGCTGGGACCAGAGGCCACACGTGGAACTGGCTATCCACTGGTCCCCTTCTAATGTACAACAGGTATTGGCCTTGGTGGATACAGATGCAGAATGTTCCCTTCTTTATGGGAACCCAGAACAGTTTGCTGGGACTCCAGTGGCCACTGATGGGTATGGAGGCCAAACTGTTCAAGTGAAGCCAATAACTATTCCATTGGGGATAGGAAGACTGCCTCCTAAGCCATATAGAAATATGTATCCCCTATTCCTGAATATATTTTGGGGATAGATGTCTTACAATGACTGTGGTTGGAAACTATAGCTGGAGAGTTCAGCCTGCAAGTCCAGGTCATGAAGGCAGTGTTGTGGGGACACGCAGCGCATTCCCCCTTGCAATTACCTGGTCCCTGGTGTGTGACTAGCATGAGGGAATACTGCCTGCCAGACAGCTATTAAGAAATCACTGGGACAGTCCTCGAACTAAAAAAGGTGGGATCATCTGGCCAGCACACAGCCCTTACAATTCCCCAGGTGGCCTGTGCGCAAACCAGATGGAACCTGGCAAATGACAGTGGATTATAGAGAACTGTATAAAGTTGTTCCCCCTTTGCATGCTGCTGTACCCTCAATAGCTAACCTAATATATTGGTTCAGCCATGTTTGGGGACATACCACTTTGTGGCAGATTTGGCTAATGCCTTTTTCTCTATTGATATAGATACAGAGAGTCAAGACCAATTAGCCTTCACTTGGGAAGGGCAGCAATGGACCTTTATAGTATTGCCACAGGGCTATTTGCATAGCCCCACCTTGTGTCATGGGCTGGTGGTTGCTGACCTGGCTAAATGGAAACAACCAGAGGCAGTTGTTATGTGTCATTATATCGATTTGATTATGCTAACTAGTGACTCTCTTCCAGAATTGGAGCAAGCCGTCCCTACCCTGCTATCCCATATGAAAGCATGTGGCTGAGTGGTCAACGAGGGCAAATGACAAGGACCTAGGTTATCTGTTAAATTCTTGGGAGTTGTCTGGTTGGGTAAGACAAAGGTTATCCCTGAGCAGTTATAGATAAGATCCAAGTATACGCTGTGCCCACTGTGGTAAAGCAGTTACAGGAACTCCTAGGTTTGTTGAGGTATTGGTGAGCATTCATACCCTATTAAGCTCAGTTACTGTGTCCCTTATATCCCTTTATTTGGACGGGGGTCACTGGGATTGGACTGAGCTGGCAGTAGATGCATTTGCAGCAGCTAAGAGAGCTGTCACGGTGGCACAGGTCTTGAATGTGTTTCATACTGCCAGGCCCTGTGAGCTTGATGTCCATGTAACCCCTCAGGAGTTTGGATGGGGCTTGTGGCAATGAACCGAACACCTACGGCAACCTACTGGGTTTTGGTCCCAATTGTGGAAAGACGCTGAAGTCCATTAATCATTAGTGGCAGCACTAATGAGTTTCATTAGTGAAATTGTTGGCATTAGTGGATTTCATTAGTGGAGAAACAGTTGGCAACTGTGTATACTGCCCTCCTAGCCACTGAGAGTATTATGACTACAACATCAGTTACGGTCAAGACCACAAACCCTTCTGCAGGATGGGTGAGAGATTGGGCAACCAAACCTTGTAGTAGTATGGCCCAAACCTCCACCTTGGCCAAGTGGGGTGCCTACCTGCAATAATGCTGTGCTCTTAGCACCAGCCCATTGAGAGAAGAACTGAAGGAAGTCTTGGGTCCAGTCACCTATGTGACCTTAGAGTCAGGTGCAACTTGGACTCAAGAGGCAGAATCTATAGTCAGTCCCTACCAGGAGGGGTGAATGCCCATTTCTGAGGATGCCTGGTACACTGATGATTCTAACAGGGGCCAACCGGCCAAATGGACACCCGTAGCATGCAATCTGGTCACTGAGACTATTTGGATAAACAAAGGTACAGGCCAAAGCAGCCAATGGGTGGAATTAAGAACTGTATGGCTAGTTGCCCATAATGAACCTTAACGTCTGGTGATCTGCACTGACAGCTGGGGTGTGTGTCATGGACTGACCCTTTGGATTGCCACTTGGCATATTAACCAGTGGATGGTAATGCACCATCCACTATGGGGTCACACCATGTGGCAGGACTTATGGGAAATAGGACATCAGAAACGGGTGACAGTATACCATGTTACAGGGCATGCTCCTCTAGCCCATCCTGGGAATGATGAGGCAGACACTTGGGCTAGGGTGTGATGTTTGGAGACTGCGCCTACAGATGATGTGTCACAGTGGCTCCACCAGTGTCTGCCACATGTGGGACAAAAAACTGCATAGGCTATGGTTAAGGCAGGGAACTTGCCTGTGTCCTATGCAGAGGTACTTGCCGACTGCAGGCAATATGCAGTATGTTCCAAGGAGCATCTGCAGAGACAACTGGCATTTTCACAGAGGTCATGTTCCTATGACATGGTGGCAAATAGACATCATTGGACCCTTACCAAAGTTGGACGGGTAGCAGTATTCAGTCACATGTGTTGATACTGCCACTGGTCTGCTTGTTGCTTACCCTGCCCCTAACCCAGACCAAAGGGCGGTCATACAGGCTCTGAACCACCTGAGTGCTGTGTACGGGTGGCCGCTGGTCCTTGAAGGTGACAGTGGTAGCTATTTCATGGGTTTTATGGTGAGGCAATGGACTCAAGACGTAGGGGTGGACTGGAAATACCATGTCCCCTACCACCACCAGGCTGCTGATATAATTGAGCAGTGTAATGGCCTCTTAAAGCAGGGACTGTGGCAGGAGGGGGGCACTGGCTCACTTACTGATTGGACATGCTGCTTGTGGACAGTACTCCAGAGTTTGAATAAGAGACCTTGACAGAGGGGGGCAGCTCCAGTGGAGGCCCTCCTGCACTGGGCAGCTGCTCCCATCCAGTTGCAGATACGCACCAAGGACGCTTTGCTCAAACTGGGCTTTGGACGGCAGGGCAACATGCTTTTGCCTGCCCCAGCAGCCCCCCTTAAAGACCAGTGGCTTCAATGGACATGGTCCTGGGCTGTACGGGCCCCCCACCTACGATGGGTGGTCTTGTTGGCACCATGGGGTAGGGAGCTAGAGGTGGACCTCCAGTTAACTCCCTGGGCAACCAGCACCTGGCCACCTAAGGTAGGAAGTGTATTATCCCTTGAGTGCTCAGGGAGGCAGCATTATAAAGGGCACCTTTGTGATTTCTTTATGGCTGATAATGAGTTCTCCCATTTTGCTGTACATCGAACCAGCAGATCCTGGTGTGCAGACCAATAAGGTTGGGTATGCCTGCCCAGGGTGGCCTCTGGTACCAGGTACTGTGCTGTCTGCAGACAGGACTCTGGCCTGTATTCTGCCAGAAGGGAAAGATTTGTCTCTTGGTGCCACTGACCACTCTATCATTTCGCCCATAGCTGTGTTTGTAATTCTGTTGCTGTAGACTGTACTGTTCTGTTTTTGTCATCAATGGCAGATTAAGGTCCATTGAGGCCCCGGGCACAAAAGAAAATATTGGGCCCCTTTAAAAAAGAGATACAGGGAAAATAAAAATACATGTTAACCATATTTTTAAATAAATAGAAAATATGTACTATTAATGTTAAAATTACACATATGGAACCAAACTTGGTGTCATTAGAAAAAATATAAAGTTGGAGTTTTGTGCAGCCCTTCAGAAGTTAGGGCCCAGGGCACACGGCCGGTGCACCTGCCCTTAAATCCACTTCTGTTTGTAATGTACCTCACTCTTTGCACAGGGACCATTGAGGAAGAAACCTGTCACATAGATTGTGAGGCAAGAAACCCTAAAGGGGTGTAATGTGGGGCAGCTGTGTTAGGCTTGCTCGTGGGTTTACCAGCTGCAAGCACTTTACTTGATTAGTGCATGAGCACATGGGAGAGGCATGTGTGTGTGTAGCCTATATAAGGCTGTGAGTCCCATCTATGCATGGGTTCATATAGTTCTTAGTTTTTTTCTAATTTACTTATTTCACTCCGTATAATGTTATCAAGGTCCATCCATGTTATTGTAAATGATCCGATGTCATCATTTCTTATGGCTGAGTAGTATTCCATAGTATATATGTACCAAAACTTTTTAATCCACTCATCCTCTGACGGACACTTGGGCTGTTTCCAGATCTTTGCTATTATGAACAATGCTGTTATTATAAACATGGGGGTGCATTTCTCCTTCTGGAACCATTCTATGGTGTCCTTGGGGTATATTCCTAAAAGTGGGATGGCTGGGTCAAAAGGCAATTAGAGACATAAAAATGAGACTCAGAGACATGGACAAGAATGTGATGGTAACAGGGAGTGGGGTGGAGGGGTGGGGAGGGGGCGAGGAAGGAGAGGGAGCGAGTGGGGGGGAGGGTAGGGGCACAAAGAAAACCAGATAGAAGGTCACGGAGGACGATTTGACTTTGAGTGACGGGTATGCAGCATAATCAAAGGTCAAAATAATCTGGAGATGTTTTCTCGGAACATATGTACCCTGATTTATCAATGTCACTGCATTAAAATTAATAAAAATAAGATTTAAAAAAAGAAGCAATATAGAAATATCTTATATAACAGTTTTGTTGTATTTTGGTCAGGTATTAATATTTTTTCATTAATATTTTAAAGTCCTTTCTTATAACATAATCTAGTTTTGTATACCTCTTTTATTGTTCTTAAGTATTAAATGCATGAAATAATAATAAAAAAAAGGCTGTGGATGCTTCCCTGGGGCCTTGATTCTCCAGATCGCTCTCCTGCCACTGTGAGGTGCGATTTTCCTTGCTCTCTTGCCCTTACTGTAAATATCAGATTTTCTTTTGTTTATTAACTTTTTCACTTTTTTTTTGTTTATTTGCTCTTCTGTCTTTGCCAGCCTCCAATAAACAGGTATGGCCTGTCACTTTCTGGCTCCGCAGTTTCCCTACCGTCTGCCAGAATCCAGTGTGAACCTGCCTGGCCTCGGCCACCAGCATTACAGAGTGAAATGTGTTAAGCACTAGATTTCATGCCTCCTTATTTCTCTGTATGGTACGGAATTCAGTCTCGGTTATCTGACTGTCTGCCTGTGCAGTTGACGGTTTGCTCTCCTGTTTCTGCCCCTTCAATTATGGTAAATATTCCTGAAGTTCCTTCTGAGGCATCTCATAGTCTCCACAGGTCCCCTCCTGAGCATGACTCTGTCACAGCCTTACCTGCTGTGTCTGTGGTGAGGGTCCAGCCCTCAGCCCTGTCCATCCACCTGCCCACCTCCAGGCTCCAGACTGTTTGAATGCCTCTCAGCAGGGCACACTTCTTTACCAAGCTCTCAAACTCAGTGGTCAGTTGTGTCTTTCCTCATGACCAGCTCATCAAATTGATGCCCATGTGATTTTTCTTAAAGCCTCCAATATCATTTCAAGCTTGAATTGTTGAAGCCCTCTTTACTTATACCTTTAGATTTAATGGTCATTTCATTCAGTGGCCCGATGGAAGGCTCTCTCCACCCAAGTTCGGTCCTCATGGACACTGGCACGGCCCACCCGTAAGTTACTGTTTTCAGCCCCAGACTGGCCTTCCCCCAGGAGCCACACCACCCCTCTAGGACGTGGTCCTCATCACATCCCCCAAGCTGTGCTGACCATCCCCAAGCAGCAACACGGGCCAGTAGACTTCTTGGTCCTGTTCTCAACATTCCCATGGCTCCTATCCTGCTCAACCCAAACGCCTCTGACCTCTTCATACCTTGTCTTATAGGAGGAAATAAATCCATGACTCCTCAACACCTAGCAAGATCAGTCCTTAGAAAAAAAAAACATTTAGCACTTTCTCATGCTCCTTCTGAAAGCCCAACTCTTGAATGGATGCATTGCGTGTCTCACAAGGGTTTGTGCTCTTGTCTCTCTTTTTATGAGGTTGGATGCCCTTTGAGATCAGAGGCTCTGCCTAATTGACTCTGAGCCTCTTTACAGCACTGTCTGGCCATGGGAATATATTTTCAGCTGCTGCTCAGACTGCACAGCATTTCTGAGACAGTGAATCAGAATGCTGATGGTTTGCAGGAGCGATTTCTGAGATAGTGAATACTTTGTGGACAACTGCCTGTTCTGTAGGAATGGCTGTTCTCCAGAGAAATGAGCTGTGTCCCGGGAACTGAGTCAGATCCTGGGTGTGGGGCAGCTGTGTTAGGCTTGCTCACGGATTTACCTGCTGCAAGCACTTTGTTTGATTAGTGCGTGAGCCTATATAAGACTATGGGTGCTTCCCCTGGGCGGCAATTTTCCCAGATTGCTCTCCCGCCACTGTGAGGTGCGGTTTTTCTTGCTCCGTTGCCCTTACTGTGAATAGCAGATTTTCCTTTGTTTATTAGCGCTTTCCCTTTTGATGTTTATTTGATTGTCTGTCTTTGAAAGCCTCCAATAAATGGGTATGGCCCGACGCTTCTAGGCTCTGCAGTTCCTCTACTATCTGCCTGAATCCCAGGTGAACCTGGCCTGGCCTTGGCCACCGGCATTATAGGGTCCATGCGGTTCTCGGACACCTCAAGGATGGAGGTCCTCTCCCCAACACCCCCTGCACAATGAAGACACACAGACAGGAGGTCATTCTCCGACTCACTCCCTCCGCAGCAGAACCAGACCCCCTAACAGATGGCTGGTTAAACACTGAGTGATGAGGAGTGTCCACCACATTCATAAAGGTGCAACCCGACCTCTGGGTGACCCTGGGGCTGGACAGAAAACCACTTCAGCAAAGCTCTCAAACTTGGGGTTCCATCTGCCCAGACTTTCTTGTAACTGGAGGGGCCGACACAGAATTTACAAGACTTATTTTCCACCAAAAAAAGATTTAAGGAGTAAAAAAACCTACCCTGCATAAGCACCATTAAGCTATTCATAGAAGTAGCTAGTAATGCCAAAAAATATAAAAAAATAAAAAGAAAAGAAAAAAATATATAATTTCAGGATGAAACAAAAAAAAACTATAGATTGAATAAATTTAGCATTATAGAAAAACACACCTAAATTGCCCATATTTGCCTCACTTTCTTTGTCTACTATCCAATCATGTGGGTGAGGGTGGGTGTTTATGAAGTTAAATCTATGCAGAATGTGGGGGAGGACCTGACTTTTTAAGAAAAATCGAAGCATGAAAAAAATAATATCTGAAATGCTTTTTCTTTCAATACGACAGTTCCAAATAATCTTCATGAATGTAGACATGCATGTGCTATTCCTACTTGCAGATCATGAGCTACGAAAACTCTGGCAGACCATTAATATAGCTGATATCTGGGCTATGTTCCTAAAAGACTGTGCTACCATGCTGGACTATAGATTTTCCCGTTTACATGGATCAGCTCTCTAAATGGACTTAAGTCTACACACCTGCCATTAATTTTTAATTTTAAATTAATATTTTATTTAGTGTTAGACTCTGCCATTTTCTCCAAATGTGCTTTCTTTCTAAGAATAGGCACAGACTAGCAATGAGGATGCTACTGACCGGGCATGGCTACACGACATGTTGGTGAGCAGGGGTGGAGAGCATGGGAGGGGAGGAGCGGGATAGGTACACAGCCAAAAACATGGGGAAAGGCTCCACCTTATTAGTAATAGGGAAATAGAAGCTAAAATAAGTTATTTAGTTTGCTTGGTTATTCATCTACTGTTAGGAATGGCATCAAAAATACAATTGGTGAACTGGAATCGGCTCTCAGTTATAGATAGATCATTTGTTCATATCCTTTTATGAAGTAATTATCTTCCTAAAAATCTACTTTAGAGAAATAGTTATAGAGGTGCACAATATACCTGTACTCAGATTTTTAGCTTTCTGTTGTCTGAAATTTTTACTTCAAAAAATAGAAACTACCCATATTGCCTTCCATATAATAGTGGACTAATAAATCATGATATATCCATATGTCAGAAATGCATACAGTGACTAAGAAATGTGATGAATTGTTATGAAACTATCTGCAATATATTTCAGGTTAATAAAATAGTAAATTCCAGGACAAATATTGTTTAATCCCATTTTTGTTAAAAACACTAACAAAAAATAAATACTGAACTACTCACCCCTCCCATAAATGTCAGTCTTGAAATATGCACAGAAGTGTTACCATTAATTTATATAGAATAATTCACAGAAACCTCTACTTTTCAAATATTGTTTAGTGAGTTATATGCAATGATCATGAACTCATTTGTTACTGAATAATGGATGAAAATTTTAAGGCATTAACATAATTGTGAATGACTAAGGATATATTTTTAAGCCATTTGGAGGAAATTTATGAGAAAAATTTGAAAGACACAAAAGAAAGTGTGAATTAATAGTCATATGTTCTTCAATTTAGAAAATGTAAGATTGTAAAGCTATGTTCTCTTATTTTTTATTGAATTTATTGGGGTGACTTTGGTTAATAAAATTATATAGTTTTTAGGTGTATAAGTCTATAATACATCATCTGCACACTGTACTATGTGTTGACCACCCTGAGTCACATCTCCCTCCACACCATTTACCCCCCTCCACCCTCTTCAACCTCCCGCACCCCCATTCTGTCTGGTAGTCATGCTGTTGTCTGTGTCTTTGAGTCTTCCCCCTCCCGAATGTTGATAAGATGCAGAGTGGGCAGAAATATAAATTTTTAGTGATTTCTGGAAGGTCATGTGATTGCATTTCTAAGAATTTACTGGAAGGAAATATTTAAGAAATTTTTCAGGAATACAAAATATATTCTAGAATATTCATTTCAGATTTTTAATAGTGATCATATCTAATAATTTTAGATTCAATAATTGATTTTAGCATATCCACAGACCAATATAACTAATACTAAGACTTTGGGGATATGTCATTTTGATCCACATCAAATGAATATATTCAAAAGTCTTAAATTAGCTTTATGTATATTGCTCACAAAAATTAGGGGATATTTCAAAATGAATATGAAGTGACAAAAACATGATTTTTTTTAATTTTTTTATTTTTTTATTTTTATTTTTATTTAACAAGAACATCAGAAAAGCAAATGACAAGTCAAAGAAAGTTGTTTAGATTATTCAAATGAGATGCAAAACCAACTTTTATTTCGTTGGTGAAAATACACTACAAAAGGCTGAAAGTACAGGAGTATCTGCACATTCCCTGATCCCCTAATTTTTGTGAGCAGTATAGTTATCTCAGTGGTGGAATCAGGGGTAACATGTTTTAAATTTATTTAATTTCACTTTTCTATAATAATTATATTATTTGATCTATTAAAAATATAAATTTGTTTTTAAACATTAGTTCTACTTTTAAAAAGGGGGTGCTGGAACAAAGCCAGCTAGCAAACGGTCAATGGTATCACAGCTCTGCCTGGTAAGTAAGGAAGCTTCTGTGATGAATCTAATGTGGAAAAGTCAAGACATACCTGGGACTTCACTCATCTACCTAAAGGGCCTCTTTTCTTCCCAACAAGGAAAAATGAAGCAAATATTTTCCCCTGCATGTTATTAAAACAGAAATTACAATATAAGCAAGTGTTCAGGACCTGAACTGTTCTCAGCATTTGTGGGATATTCAAATGGCAGTCCAGCGACCTGGCCATGTTGGGTCCTGAAGTTTTATCAACCACTTCCTATTAGTAAAGTCCCAGCAGGACCTGAGGGGTATTTACTTGTGATATGGGGATAGCGACCTACAGTTTTTCTTTTGCTGCATTTCCCCCACTGTGTAACAGAGCTACAACATGTTTCTTCCCTGTCATTCGCTGAATATAGCGTAAGTGACAACCCCCAAACTGCTCAATGTGTGATCACAAGTGAATCTACCAAAATAGGCAATAGCTAAGAATTAATATTCTGAGATCAGACTCAACATGGTAGAATCACTGTATATGCCCCTGAAAATTATTTTAAAGAATAAGTATTTTTCAAAGGTCAACTTAAAGTTGCTTTCAGTGTCAGTTTATACTATCAAATGTTACTAAATCAGAACTTCCAAGATGGCCCCAGGGATCCCTGTTCTCTTCTGGTGCTTACACATATGTGGAGCCACTAGACCAAAGTCAGTCAGTGTGACTGACAGGACATGGCAGAAGTGATTGAGGTCAATTCCCACATAGGTCACCTCTGTACTCTGTGGCTCCATCTCACTCTCTATGCCCTGTCTCTCTCTCAAGCACCTAGGGGAACCCTAGCTACCATGTCACCAACAACTCTATGGAGAAGTCCATGAGGAGATAGACAAAATGTCAACTGTCCACTGAGCAGGTCCTACTGGAAGTACAGGCTGCAGCCCAGGGTGAGCCAGTAGATGATGGCACCCTTGACTGTAATCCCATGAGAGGATGAACCAGAACCACCCAGGTGAAACCCTCACCTGTGGGTGACATTAAGTAACAATTGTTTGCTGTGTTCTGCTGGTAACTGTTGAAATAATTTGTAATAAAACAATAGATAAACAATGAACTTACCCATGTAAGTCTGAAATGGTTTTGAATTGATTTTCAACAAAATACTCCCATAATTTGGCATTAGTTTGTAAAAAATAGTTAAGAAGAAGGAGCCATAGGCTTATACAGAAATTAACAATTTTGTTTAGATGTGTTACAACTCCATGAGGTTTTCTGTTTTGCTTTGGCTTCTTTTTGTTTGGTTTGGTTTGGTTTGGGTTTCTAGGGATAGAAGATATTAAAGCCTCTGTACACAACAAATTTTTAAATTTTATTTATTTTTTTACAGAGACAGAGTCAGAGAGAGGGATTGATAGGGACAGACAGGAATGGAGAGAGATGAGAAGCATCAATCATTAGTTTTTCGTTGCAACACCTTAGTTGTTCATTGATTGCTTTCTCATATGTGCCTTTACCATGGGGCTACAGCAGATCGAGTAACCTGTTGCTTGAGCCAGTGACCTTGGGTCCAAGCTGGTGAGCTTTGCTCAAACCAGATGAGCCTGCACTCAAGCTGGCGACCTCAGAGTCTCGAACCTGCGTCCTCCTCATCCCAGTCCGACGCTCTATCCACTGCACCACAGCCTGGTCAGGCCACAACAAATTTTTTAATTCTATAATTTAAAATTTATTATTTTATAATTGGAATATTATAGGAATAACTCAGTAAAGAAATAGAAAAAACAGTTCACTTCTAACAAACAGAAACAAAGTAAACAACGTAAACAGAAACATTAATACAATTTTAAATTACTAAATAGTCTTAAAATCTCAAATGTATTTAACATATTTATCAACTCAATCTGATGATTTTTAAAAATTTCTTCTTCAGTGACAATAATAGTCTCTTTTCTCTTAAAACATAAAAACATGCTTGTCTATTTAATTACCTATTAAAAAGTACAATACCAGAAAATAACATTCCAGAAAAACAAAACTATAAACCAGTGTCTCTATTGAACATAAGTGAAAAAAATTTCAAAAAACTAACAAATTCATCGACATAGAAAGGTATTACCACCAAGAGAGGTTTATCCTGGGAACACATAACTCAACATCTAAAAAATGTGTTTAATTCACCATACAAACTTAAGAAGAAAAACTGTGCAATGTTTTCAGCACTTGCAGAAAAATTACTTCAAAATTTTGATAGCCATTCACGACCAAAAACTCTCAGCAAGCAAATAGAAACAAATGTTTTAACTTGGTAGAGGATGTTGGCAAACTGCCTACAGCTCACTGGTAGATGTCTGAGAGTTTTGCAATTTAAATGTGGGCCAAAATAAGAGTATAGACTCTGGCTACTTGTAGTCGACGTTGTATTGGAAGTCATTACCAGTGCAGTCAGGAATGAAGAAATAACATGAAACAAAAAAACAAAAGAAAATGAAACTTCACAGAGGACATGGATTGCCAATAGAGCAAATCCCCAAAAAGCTGTCAAAAAGCTACATGGGTGAGTTTAGCAAGATCACAGAATTCTGTTAAACAAACACTCAATTATGTCCCTAGATACTAGCAACAAATAGTTGGAAACTGATGCATTTTACAATAAAAGCACCATTAACAATAACACCAAAAGAAAAAAATACTTTGGTATAAGTCCTTGAAAATATGTTTAGAATCTCTTGATTGTAAACCAGAAAACATTGATTAAAGCTATTGAAAAGATAGCTATGTTGTGTTTATGGATTGGAAGATTCACTGTTAAGATGTCAATTCCCCTGAACTGATGGATAGATTCAAGGCAACACAGGCCACATCCTCGGAAGGTTTTCACACAGAGAACCACGCAGTGAGTCTAACACACAAAAGGTCAACTTCGAAAAGAACAACCCTGGAGGACTTGTACTACCCAATCTCAATGCTTACCATAAAGTCAAGGCAATCGGGACAGCTGGTGCTGACGGCGGGCAGGGGATACAGAAACACAGAACAGAACAACGTCCAGAGGGGACGGTGCCATACAGTCAAATCATTGACCAAGATGCACATGCAACTAAGAAAAAGATGGTCTTTTAACTAGACATTGCAGGAACACCTGAACACCCATGTGAGAGAAAATGACCCCAACCTTACAGAAGATCGTATCGGTACATGTACAGGAAATGAAGAAAATATGGCAGAAAAATGTTTGAGATCCTAGGTTAAGAGGTTTCTCAATGATACACCAACAGCACAGAACACTAAAGAGGGACAGTGAACATGTTGGAGATGCCACAGAGAAGGGGACAAGCCATGGGCCACCAGGAAGCATCTACAAATCATATGTGTGACCAAAGACTAACACCCAAAATTTATATATATAATTAATATAATTAATAAAACTATATTAATATTAAAAATTAATAATATAATATAATTATCAATAATATTAATCATTAATAATTAATATAATTATTAATTATATTAATTAATATAATTAATAACTAATATAATTATATATAATTTTATATATATAATTATTTTTTTACAGAGACAGAGTCGGAGAGAGGGATAGACAGGGACAGACAGACAGGAATGGAGAGAGATGAGAAGCATCAATTATCAGTTTTTTGTTGTGGTACTTTAGTTGTTCATTGATTACTTTCTCATATATGCCTTGACCGTGGGCCTTCAGCAGACTGATTAACCCCTTGCTCAAGCCAGTGACCTTGGGTCCAAGCTGGTGAGCATTTTTTTTGCTCAAACCAAATGAGTCCACGCTCAAGCTGGTGACCTCAGGGTCTCGAACCTAGGTCTTCTGCATCCCAGTCTGACATGATCAAAACATCTGAAGAGATACTTGCAGCCAAAATACATATGAAGGTGAATAAACAATGGATAAGATACTCATTCTCCTAGTCATTAGGAGAATACAAATTAAATCAATGAGATACCAAGACAATAGAGGAGTTCATTTATAAAAAAAAATACCGCAGCTAGGGCTGAGAAGTTTGTGGAGCACTTGGAATGCTCAGATAATATCTGTGGGGACAGCAAATAATACAGGCAACTCTGGACAACAATCAGTTTAATTTCCTAGAAAATTAAATTTACCCTAACCCTGTGGCCTAATAAACCCTCTCTTAGCTATTTGCCAATGAGACATGAACACTCATGTTCATACAGAAATTTGTACATGTTGTTATAGGAGATTTATCCATAAATGCCAACACCAGAAACAATGCAGGCATCTTCTGGCTGCTCGGGGGACACACTGGCATAGCCACAGAGTGCAGTATTGATCTATAGAAGTATAGAACTTTGAGTCACACAATGACACAGAGGAGTCTCAAATGTGTTTGGCCAAGTTAGACATGAAAGCCAGCTTTTTTCTCTCTCTCTGTGTGTGATTCCATTTATATAACCTTTTCTAAAAAGGAAAACTAGTCCTGGCCGAATAGTTTGGTTGGTAAAAGCATTGTCTCTGCTCAGGACACATCGGGAAAAGATAAATTTTCCTCTCTCTCCCTTCCTCTCTCTAAAATCAATAAAATAAACATTAAAAAAATAAATGAAAAAAGCAAAACTTCAGGTCAGAGAACCAAGCAGCAGTGTTGGAGCTGGGCAGCGGAAGGGTGTTTCACGAAGGGCAGCACTGGAGTTTGGTGACCAAACAGTTTTGTGTCATTACTTTCTGGTAAATTCATGACTCTGGATAGACTCAAATTCATAGAATTTAGTATCACAAACAGTGAATTTATTGTTTGTCAATTAAAAGACATTGGTGAGGATGTGGGGTGGCAGGTGGGGAACCAGAAATAGAATTCAACTGATAACAGGTGGAAAAAAAAACGCTAAAGCTTAAATTGCACAGAACTTTACATATTCTTTCTCAGCAGCCGATTATTCTGGATGGCGGAGCCCACCACCCTGGCCATGAAGTGAAACCCCATGAGGTATGGACATGGTGGAACCCCTCCCAAGCCCTTTCTCCCTCCTCAAGGGATGAGCTGTCCTATTTGTGGTATGCCCACCGAACCCATTCACTGGGTTTGCAATCCTTCAGTCAATGAACACACAAAACTCTGCTGCACTCTTTCTGCCTGCCAGCATTTAAGAGAAAAGACTGAGGCTGAAACAAGCACTGAGATTACAGCCTTAGCTCTACCTGCCTTTGATGGATACATTTCTGCTCCATGGAGCACCAGCCCTGGCTAGCCATCGCAGGACATTGTGAGGGGGTGGGGTGACGGGACGAGGCTACGTGTGCCACCTTGACAGCTCTCTTAGCTGCTGCAAATGCACATTGTGCTGGCTCAGTCCAATTCCAGTGAATCTCCTTCCAAATAAAGTGATATAAGGGACACAGTAACTGAGCTAAATGAATGCTCACCAATAACCCAACAGACCTAGGAATTCCTGTAACTTCTTTACTGCAGTGGGCACAGGGTATGCTTGGGTCTTATTTATAACTGCGTCAGGGATAACCTTTGTCTTATCTGACCAAACAACTTCTAAGAATGTAACAGATAACCCAGGTCCTTGTAATTTGCCCTTGTTGACTGCCCAGCCACACACTTTCATATGGGATAGCAGGGTAGGGACTGCTTGCTCCAATTCTGGAAAAGAGTCAATAGTTAGCATAATGTCTCGATATAATGATACATATGAACTGCCTCTTGTTGTTTCCATTTGGCCAGGTCAGCAGCCACCAGCCCATGACACAAGGTGGTGCTATGCAAATAGCCCTGTGGTAATATCCTAACGGTCCATTGCTGCCCTTCCCAAGTGAAGGCAAATTGGTCTTGACTCTCTGCATCTATATCAATAGAGAGAAAGGTGTTAGCCAAATCTGCCATAAAGTGGTATGTCCCCAACTCATGGCTGAATCAGTGCATCAGGTTAGCTATTGAGGGTACAGCAGCATGCAAAGGGGGAACAACTTTACTTGGTTCCCTGTAATCCACTATCATTCACCAGATTCTGTCTGGTTTGCACATAGGCCACCCTGTGTGTAAGGGCTGTGTACTGGCCAGATGATCCCACCTTTTCTAGTTCGAGGACTGTCCCAGTGATTTCTTCATAGCTGTCTGGCAGGCAGTACTGCTTCGTGCTAGTCACACGCTAGGGACCAGGTAATTGCAAGAGAGAATATGCTGCATGTACCCGTAACACTGCCTTCATGACCTGGACTTGCAGGTGGAACTCTCCAGCTATAGTTACCAACCACAGTCCTTGTAAGACATCTACCCCCAAAATATATTCAGGAATAGGGGATACATATTTCTATATGGCTTAGGAGGAAGTCTTACTATCCCGAATAGAATAGTTATTGGTTTCACTTGAACAGTTTGGCCCCCAAAGCTGTCAGTGGCCACTGGGTTCCCACAGAGAAGGGAACATTCTGCACCTGTATCCACCAAGGCCAATACCCATTGTACATTAGAAGGGGACCAGTGGATAGCCAGTTCCACATGTGGCCTCCAGTTCCCACCCATCCCTGTTAGATGGGTCCCTCAGCCTTCCCTCTAGTCTATTCAAACTGGAACAGCGAGTCTTGAAGATCCTCCTCTCCTTCAGCAGTTTCCTTCATGTAATCTTGTACCTGTGCTGCACGCACACCAACCATTTTATTGGTAGCTGCTGGGGCCCTTTGTCTCAGGCTGGAATCTCTGTCCTGGTTTAAGCTGCTGCCAAAGCTCCAAAAGAACCTTATTAGGCTTGTCATCCAATTCTCCCTATCTCCCCCAGCGGCAATTAAATCTACCCCCATCTGTGCTCGGGTAACTTCCACAGGCCCATTCCCCTTGCTAGTTGGAGGGGCAGCACAGGCCACAGCCCTCACAGTTTTGTGATTCCATGCTACCTCCAGCTTCCCCAAATCTGCTATTGATAGGCTGTCCTTCATAGGGGCTCAGGATAGCCACTAGTGACCCGAAAAGGGCTGATGGGGCACTGCAGAGGATAAGATCTCACATCCCGGCAGTAAACACTTCCTAGTCTGGTCTATGGGAGCCCAGGTGGGAAGTAGCATTCTTCATACCTAGTTCCTGAAGGACCTTTACTAACTCACTATAGCACTGCCACCAGCTTGCTGCCTCCAGCAAGTCCCCAGCATTCTGCCAGACTGTACACATGGCAGCCATCACCCATTCTAATAGGTATGGTTTCCTGGGTTGTCAGGGCAGTTCAGAACATGCTGCCTCAAGGAGGAGTGTGTGGTAATGGTGGCCAATGTCTCCATCTCTGTTCCAGAGAGCATGATGCCATCCATCCCTATTTCCTACAACCTCAGTAACCAGGCTGCCAGTGGCTCCATAGGTTTCTGCCTGAATTGCACCCCCAACTCCATCAGCTCTGCCTGGGTGTAGGGACAGACCACAGAGTGCTCCACTACCTGTGGAGGAGGCTGTGGTTTCCCCCGAGGGACTCTTTGCTGCTGGGATATTACCTTCTTGACGACCACTGGCTGTACTCTGAGTCTGGGGAGAGCAGTTGTGGC
Organism: Saccopteryx bilineata; assembly: GCF_036850765.1. Classification (NCBI taxonomy): domain Eukaryota; kingdom Metazoa; phylum Chordata; class Mammalia; order Chiroptera; family Emballonuridae; genus Saccopteryx; species Saccopteryx bilineata. The sequence goes on along the minus strand of NC_089492.1, from coordinate 82,027,777 downwards.
CCTAGCCTCCCCCTCAGAAGAGAAGGAGTCAGAAATGCCTGCTACTGCAGGTTCAGAGCTGCTCCACCAGCAGGAATGCAGCTCCGTCTTTCGAACCCTCTTCAGCTCCTGCAGCTGCCAGCTCTCAGCCTGAAGCTGACTCTCGAACACCTGAATCCACAGTTGTTTTTCCAACAGCTGTCGCTGCCAACGTTCAGCTTCCAGGGCAAATTACCACTCATGAACCCACAATTTCTTCTCCAGAGACAGGTCAGTTCCAGGCACTGTTGGCGCTCAGCCTGCACCTCACAATACAATGCTCGGACCTCAATGGCCTCCCTCTCCATCACTCAGTCCAGTTCACGCCATTGCCAGTTCTCGGCCTGCAGTCTGACTTGCAATTCTCAGATGCAGCTCTTTCTCCAGTGACCATTCCAGCTCATGTTGTTGTTGCCACTTGCCCTGCAGCTCACTCTGGAGCTTCTGACCTTGGGCCAGCTTGGCACAGTGCTCTCGGTTTCCTCTCATAAGGCTGTAAAAAACACCCAGCCTACAGCCCCCAAAAGGACAGCCACAGGAACTGTACTCTGGAGAATAGCGACCACTCCTCTACCCCACTGTTCAAGGTTGTTGGTGGCTCCATAACTGTCTGTTCCAAACCCTGCTCACTGCACCAAATGTGATGCTAAGGGCAAGGCTAGGCAGGTTCACACTGGATTCAGGCAGACAGTAGAGAAAGCATGGCGCTGGAAAATCTTGGGCCATACCCATTTATTGGAGGCTCTCAAAGACAGTAGAGCCAATAAACAATAAAAGGGAAAGAGCTAATAAACAGTGGGAAATCTGCTATTCACAGTAAGGGCAAGGGAGCAAGGAAAACCATATGTCACGGTGGTGCCAGAGTGATCTGGGAGAACTGACACCTAAGGGAAGCACCCATAGCCTTATATAAGCTATGCTCACTCACTAATCAAGCGAAGTGCTTGCAGCTGGTGAACCCACGGGCAAGCCTAACATAAGTGCCTCACAGACCCTATGCCTGTGTTCTCCTTCAGGTGACACCCTCTGGTCTCTGGGAGCTGTTTTATTTATTTATTTGGAGACCCAGTGTCAAACTGGGTGTTAGGTCTCCTTCTGTGTGGGTTGTGTCCTGTGATGGCGGACGCAGGAGGATTTAAGCTTTCTTGCGGCTCTGAGGAGGACTCACTCTGACGAGTAACTCCCTCTGCACAGCACAGGAACGTGGAGAGGTGATGCTAGGTCTGGGCCTGAGGGCACAGCATAGGGTCCTTCTCTCCTTGCCCTGCTTCCCCTCCTGGTCTGAATATCTACTTACTGACAGGTATTCCCAAATAAATACAGAAGCTGGTAGACATATAAAACATGCATGCATGTACATATATGGACATGTATGTCTGCATTTTAATTACCATATCCAGTTGCTGTCGGCCCAGCCACAGAGCATGTCTCCGGCCAGTGCCAGGATAAACATGTCCTTTCTGGTGAATTCTTTCGGTGGAAAGAGAGACAATGGGAAAGACTGCTGCATAGACTGTTGTTCAGAACTCACTGAAGCTCTGGGGATGGGCATGTCTGCCCAGGACACCTGGCCATTACCACAGCTTCGTGAAATTAATAGACGAGGAGGGAGAGCTTGACCTGCAGCCGTATGTTAGACTTACTCTACATTTTCCTCTGAACTTTCAATATCTGAGGCCATAAAAATTCAAAACCGAAGAAACCATGTTCCTGAGATCCATTACCAGAGAATAACTGTTGTTATCAGCCGACTGCCTGTTGAGCTTTCTAGAGAGATTGTCTGTGGCCAGAAACCCTGATCACCACAGCACAAATGGGGCATGAGATCCATGGTTACAGTGACAGTGCCTGTGTGGTCTGTGTTACTGCCACATTGCAGTGCCTTCTAATTTGAAGGATGGGACACAGTCTGTCACCTCCCAGTGAGTGCTCTCTTGGTGCGTTTCCCGTGCTGACCCTGTCCAGGTGGCTTGCTGGTTTGCAGGAGCTCTGCCGAGCATCAGCATGGTTCGGTGACTCCTCCCTTTGTGCACCCTGCTTTCCTCTGACTGGTGTATTGATTTAAGCTTCCTGAGCCTTAATTCTCATCCAGGGTGCTGTTCAGGCCCAGTCATCTAATTGCCCCAAGCCGCAGAGTTGTAATTTGCTTTTTGCTAAATAATGAGACAATAACCATAATTTAAGATCTAACTATTGGTAGCGTGGAGGCGGTCTTAATGAATGAGTCTATTATTTTTAAGACGATTGAGCAATTATGCATTCTCCAATATTGATTTCCACTAAATTCTATCTCAAAATTAGGGAGATTGATCATAAAACCTTTCATCCAGTTCTACCACAATAGGTTTAATGGGTAAATTGGCTACAGGCTTAGCCCCTCCCCCCTAGCTTTATTTAGGAGAAAATGGCAGAAAGTAATAGAAAATGTTATGGTTTTGATAAAAAGGAAAACACAGAAACAGCTGAACTCAGAAGTTTGTTGCTCCAATATGAAAGGGGAGGGGAGATGGGCTGAGAACTGGTTGATGTCACCTTTGCTTTATTTCATGTTTCTCTTTAAAATGTGTTTTTTTTTGTTTTATATATATATATATATAGCTGTATATATATAAAACTGTATAATTGTGTGTGTATATATGTATGTGTACACACACACACACACACACACACACACACACACAGTTGAATTACCCTTCCCTGTCACCATGGGCTGCTGTCCATGAGTGGGTTCTTACGAAAAAATGCCGCGATGAAATGAGTGAGATAAAATAATGTGGACATTGATATTTTAATGTGTAGGTGGGACCAGTCAGGTGAGAAGCTGCCACGTGAACTTATGAGGAAATATGTGTGAAGGGGTGAAAACTGAGAATGAGTTATGTTTCTGACTTGTATCCATGTTAAGAACGAATTGGCTTGCAGCCCTGTGTAAACAGTGCTGAAATGCTTCCCTATCTAGTATCTACTGCTCTAGTCCTGAGACTGTGTAAGAGGCATTGTCCTAGAGTCCCCCACCTCTTCCCAGGAAAAGTGACTCATTCTTTCGTAAGATTGGTCAGTTTGTTCTCTCTGGTAGTGTTTCTAATCTCCATGTGCTACAGAAATGTTTGTTGAACATCTATATGAATAATTAAATGAATGAAATATCTTTTATTCTCAAAAAGCACTCCATTTTCAGGGGAAATTGACCCAAGAGAATAAATAATGGTAATAATATTAAGAGCAAGGTCAGTGTCAGAAGATGTGCAAACTAAATGCTACCAGTGAGTAGAGTCGAGAGGGTGTATGGGTGCCCCATCTGGGGGAAAGGTTGAATGAGACTGACAGTCTCATTCTCTTGGTTGTGTTACACATTTGTTTCACAGTTTTCATTGGAGTTCAATGTTTTCTGCTAGAAAACTGTTTTTCTTCAAGAAGAAATTATCTTGTGTTTCGTGAAAAGTGGTAGAATTCTGTGTCCTGATGCAGGGAGATTCAGGGGCAGGCACCATGAATTTACTAGGACCATGGCATTCTGACGCCAGGGGTCACAGGTTCCTATAGTGGGCCAACCTGAGAACTCTGTATCCCGGTTCTGTCATTCACAGTGGGCGGCACCTCAGACCTAAACCTCACCTGATCCTTCTGGATTCTTCCGATGTTGGATGAGTTCAGGAGAGAAACTTGGCAAAGGACAAAGAAGTTTGGTGATGCCTTTGATGGTCACAGTGTGCCACCCCCAGGCAGATGGTCCATGTTGGCCCAGACACTATGGCTCCTGGAGATAGAAGTGGGGAAGTCTAGGGCCTAGAACAAACAAGAAGCCTGCTCCTTGTCAGCTCAGGTCTGGAGGGAAACAGGATCTGCAGACAGCAGAGCAGATGGCGGTGGGCACCCTCCCAGGCTGTCCCCATGTGGGACACTTATGCTCCAGGTTGGGTGAGCCGGTGGAGGCTGCACCTGCTCCTCACATGAGCTGTGGGGTGTGCCTCTCTGGATGGCTCATGTTTCATCCCCATTCAATCAATGTCTGTGAAGCTCAGAGAAGGGATCTGATGGGCCCCATCTGGTACAGCTACTGAGGACACAATGAAGGGATGTTTCTATAAAGGTCTTGTGAAGCCATATTGAGCTTGTCATTGAGATAAAGCTCATCACCTTTTCTGAGTACAATTAAATACAGACTTGGTGCTTCAGATGTGACTCAGTCCATCATTCAGGATATTGGTTGTAACATGTAACATTTCCAATTTCTACTACTTGTATAGACAAAACCCGAGATTTAATCCATAAGTAATATAATGGCTAATCATTTAAAATGTGTGGTTACTAAATACATTTATTTCTACTTAACATATGAATTACTGTGTTATTCACTCCATAAGACGCACCTGACCATAAAACACACCTAAGGTTTTAAGGGGAAAAATAAGAAAAAAATATTCTGAACCAAATGGTGTGTTAAAATATTTAATAAAATATTGTATTTTTTTCTCCATAAGATGCACGGGCATTTTTCCCTGATCATTATTTTTATTATGACCAATCAGTCAAGTTAGGCAACTATTTTATAATCACTTTTTGTGGTAAAACAGTGCGTCTTATGGAGCAAAAAATACGGTACATAAAAGATATTTTACTATATAGTGTCTAACTGGTTAGGGCTACATATTTTATTTTTATATGAGTAAAACTGCTAAAATATTTTTATCAAAGTTAATTGCTCATTTAAGTCATTCCTAATATTTATGTCTATGTTCAAAATGCCTTTAGTGTTTTATAACTCACAGGCTGTGCTGAGCTGTCACTTTTTATGATTAAGGTGTCCTGGGCTGAGTGACAACCACACTTGCAGTCACATTCCTCTCTTGCCTCCTCTTCTGTTCCCACGGAGATGGCAGGAGTGTGGTTCCCAGTGCAGGGGCAACGGAGGCTCTGTCTGGTGTCATTGTCAGGGGGTGTGTCTGCACTCCTCACAAGGGAGGGGGCCTCCTGTAGGCCTCTAGTGACATCGTGGTTACAGAATCACTCCTTCCCGTGGGAGTCTCACATGACAAATGGCTGTCAGAACGGTGTTGTACATGGTCCGAAATAGGTAAACCGAAAGATAGTTTCTCAAAGCACAGCAGTTCCTTCAAGTAGGAAAGTTATGGAGAGTGAGGAGCACGGACACCTAGCTGAGAGCTCCGAGCATTGTGGTGGCTCTGGGATGTGGCCAGGTGGCATCTGGCCGGCCAGCGCCATGGGAAGAAAGAAGAGAGGTGTCAGTGGCGGCAGCCCAGCGACTCTCCAGGGACTGTTGGGCTGATGTCAAAAAGAGATCTGTTATTTCTTTACTATTGTGACTTTTATCAGCAAAGGAGCACTGATCGCCAGGTTTGTAGTGGCATTGGAGCATCGGTACTGCCCTGGACTCCATTGCATGTCACTTGTATTGGGAGTCATTTACCAGCTTTATTGATTTTCTGTCTTTTTACCTGTTTTTATTTTATTATATGTCTATATTATTTAAATATTATTTGTTTCTTCTAATTTTACTTTGGCTTATTTTGAATTTTATTTTGTTTTGTTATTTTTGTTCTTCTTTTCCAACTGAGGTGAGGCAGAAAGACAAACTCCCACATGTGCCTTGACTGGGGTTCACTCAGCAACCCTAATCTGGGGCCAATGCTCTGTCCATCTGGGGCCATGCTTACAAGCAAGCTATTTTTAGCACCTGAGGCATTGGCTCCAGGGAGTCATCATCAGTGCCTGGGGCCAGTGCACTCACATCAACTGAGCCACGGCTATGAGAAGGAAATAGAAAGAGAGAAGGTAGGGAGGGGAGGTCACTTATCCTGTGTGCCCTGACTGGGAATTGAACCTGGGATGTCCACACACCAGACAAACACTCTACCACTGAGCCATCTGACCAGGGCCTTGAATTTTAATTTTAATTAGTAGTTTTTGTTCATTTTCTGTTTACTGATATAAGTACTTAAAGCTATACATTTTCCCCTGATCATTATTTTTATTATGACCAATCAGTCAAGTTAGGCGACTATTTTATAATCACTTTTGTGGAGAAGTTTGCACATTTGTATTACATTTCTTCTAAGCCCCAAAATACATGAAGATGGTTCTCCAGACACATATCCCTTCCCCTCAGTGTTAGTGCCTGTGGAGCCTGTCAGTTCTATAGTGGGCTACTACTTTCTGGTTTTATTTTATTAGCAAACTTTTTAAAGAATTTTTTACATTTTGAAATATATTAAAGTATCATTTTTTTGTGGTTGAATTTATCAGTTTTCATTGGTTTTCCATGCTATGTGAGAACTACACACACAGAGCTTGCCTGTTTCTATAAATAATCAAGTGCATCACTTACGCAGTCCATCTGCCTATAAGGCAGACAAGTCCGCCTGTGCCCATCTGTGTGTGCCCGCGCCTGTATTGTCATTCTCAGACGTGCCGGTGGGGGGCCGCAGGCTTCTGTGCTCCTCACCTTTGTTCACATGGCCCATTGTGGACTGCGCAGGGTCATTTATAATTGGTGGTTTCTAGTTCAATACAATTATATTTTGTATATATGTTTTTTTTCTTTATAGAACTTGCTGCTTTGTAATTTTAAAGAGGTTTTCTGTTATTTAGAAAGCTTTAGATTGTTTCCTTTATAATGTCAAGCAACCTATTTTGTCCTCAGTGTCTTGCATATCTGTGTCTGTGTTTTCTGTCCCCATCAGCACTGTCACGTGTCTGCTTCCTCCTTTCCTGTCCAGGCTTCATTTTTACAGCTCCTCCTTAGGCGATGATACCAGCTCCCACCATTTATTTTTGTGCTGTAGTTTCCTGAAATTTGTTCCTCAGAAGTCGTGCATTGCTTCCGCTGATCAACCAGATCCTCTCATGTAATGTCAGGATAAAAAAGTACATCTGAGATGGTATCCTCACGTTAACGACAAAATTCTTAAATTCTCTCTGACCATTATCATGAAGCAAAGTCTATGTGACAGAGACAGTTTTATAACTCACCACTCTGACTTAGGAGATGCCTTTCCTTTGTTTTTTTTTTTTTTAATGGGCAACTGAGGACTTATTTTTTAAAATGCCTCCAATTAAGGCCCTGGCTGGTTGGCTCAGTAGTAGAGGGTCAGCCCAGTTGTAGAAGTCCTGGGTTCGATTTCCAGCCAGGGCACACAGAAGTGTCCATCTGCTTCTTCCCCCTTCCCCCTCTCCTTTCTCCCAAGGCTCCATTGGAGCAAAGTTGGCATGGGCACTGAGGATGGCTCCATGGCCTCTGCCTCAGGTGCTAGAATGGCTCCAGTTGCAACAGAGCAACGCCCCAGATGGGTAGAGCATCACCCCCTGGTGGGCATGCTGGGTGGATCCCGGTCAAGTGCATGCAGGATTCTGTCTCTCTGCCTCCCTGCTTCTCACTTCAGAAAAATACAACAAAAAAAATAAAATGCTACCAATTAACTAGCATGCTGCTTTCCTGTTACTTAGCCATATTTTCCTTTGATGAAAATGCTATAGAGAGTTTGAAATGATTTTTTAAAAATTATATAGTACCATATGCAAAGGAGAGAGAAATCCAATAAGGGAGTACTGAAACTTCCTGTTCATGGCTTTCTGCATCCCCGTGATTCCAATCTAGTCTCTGTACATTTCACACCCTCTACTCCAGAGAGAGTTGACAATGTAGCTTTTTAAAATATATTTTTTTAAATAACGGTTCACTGTTGTCTCAGGAAATATTTTTCCAAACAGCCAACATCTGTTCTTCAGGTTTTGAGGCCAGAGCCTTGTTGGAGGTACTGGAAGGTGTCCATGGGAAGTCCCAGGCAGCAGCCTGGACACACAGCTGACAGGCTTTCTCCCCAAATGCCCGCAGCAGTTCATGGTCCTGGCACGGCTCCAGGAGTAGCGTCCAGGTTCAGAAATGAATATGAAGCTCACGGTCACACCTGCATGTCCTCACGCAGACAGTGTTTCCCAGAACAGCGAGCATGGGATGAGCTCTGGTTTCAGGGGTGGTTTTTAAGAGTGTGCATCCTGAGATTTGGTGAAATGTGATGTTTGTATATGGACATAAAGCTAGCTCACTAGATCTGTGGAGCTGGCTCTGCACAGGAACACACCCGAGGGTGTTTGCTTTCTCCCTTTAAACTCAGCTGGAGGTCCTTCCCTGTTACTCACCTCTGTGGTCTTTAGCTTGGTGGTGGGATAAGGGCTTCACCTCATTATATCTCCACTTTTTAAAGTATTTAAATTTACTTTTTGCTTACAATTGACATACAATGTTGTATTGGTTTCAGGTATACAACATAGTGACTAGATGTTTATGTAAGCTAGGAAGGGGACATCCTGAAAAGTGCCCACGGGACACTACACACAGTTATTACAGTATTATTGACTACGTTCCGTAGGCTGGTACATCCCATGAGAAATCCAAAACTCTAACTCTCAACGATATATGCACCCCCTTGTTCCTTGCAGAATTATTTCAATAGCCAAGATCTGCAAGCCACTTAAGTGTTCATCGACAGAGGAGTGGATAAGAAAAGATGTGGTACATTTACACAATGGATGACTTGACTATAAAAAAAGAATGAAATCTTGCTATTTGCCACAGTATGGATGGACCTACTGAAATAAGTCAGTTAGAAAAAAGACAAATAGTGTGTAATTTCACTTATATGTGGAATCTAAAGAACAGGATAAACAAACAAATAAACTCATAGATACAGAGAACAGACTGGTTGACAGATGGGAGGGGTGTTGGGGGGTGGGTGGAAAAGAGGAAGGGATTAACCATACAGATTGGCAGTTACAGATACATCCCTTTCTTGATGTGACAGTACAGGAAGGAATGCCCTCCACAGGCCAGAGTCAAGTGGTAACCTCCACCCCTGAGGGAGTGGGGCTGACTCCTCTTTGCCTCCTAAGTGTTCAGTGTGATTTTCCTCATGTTGGGCCTTTTCCTCCTTTTTTTCAAAATTTAATCTACATTCCTGTACTTATTTCATAATCTAAGCCAGGGGTCTCAAACTCAACTCAGCATGTGGGCCGCAGAGCAAGATCACAGCCATTCGGCGGGCCGCACTAGGTCTACAAAAGGCAACTGTTACGCAACACTTTTCTCACTGCAGTTGAAAACAAAAAAAAAAATCAGTACAACAAGCACAATCGTACATGCAGTTTACTCAGTGTCACAAAACGACCAGAAACTGTAGTTCGCATCACAACTGCTGTTAACTAAGCTAATATCTAGCTAGGATGCTAGAGAAATGAAAAATACAAGTAGGCCCCTAGGCTTACTTAATTTTATCCAAAATATTTTGAACTTCGTGGATTAGTCTGCGGGCCGCACAAAATTGTTTGGGGGGCCGCGAGTTTGAGACCCCTGATCTAAGCTGAAGTCTATGGTACATTGTTACATTAAAATAAAAACAAACAACTTAAAGGTACAAAAGAGAGCAAAGAACAGTCACCTTGGTTATCCACTCCCATTGTTCTAATTAAATCGCCAGACAGATCTGACATAATAGGGTCCATGCGTGTGACGCCAGCCTGATGCCCCTCTGTCCCATGCGTGCACACAAGTTCATTCCCTTGGTGAGACTGCGAGCTTGTGCGTCGGTAACATTATAAACACCCTGAGTGTGTCAGATGCCCTACGGTTCATACATGAGTCTGGGTGTGAGTGTGGACATGAGATTTCAGCTCAGACCTGCTGATGCCGTGTTGTCCCATCTGTTTCCTCCTGCACTTCCAATTGGTCAGTTCCAGTCACATGACCTGTGATAAGCAATTGCCCAAATGCAGAGAGATATGGTACTTAATCAGAAATATATTTTTCATTCCAGCCCCTTGGACAAAAGAAGACCATTCCCACGGAGAATCAGAGAGAATTGGCCGGCATTGGAGTTGAGGTAAGTGTGATGCTTTATCCGCTGATAATTCTGTCAAATCCCCGTGGTCACCACTCGCAGAGAACTTTCTTCAAACAGTAAGTTGAGTCGACTGAGTGTGGAGCCTAAACTTTTGCATGTTTGTTCGTATTTGGATGTCACCAAAAGGAATACCTCATTTTGCTCATGGCAATGCACACGCTGTAGAGAATTCTTCAGTAGCTGCTCTAAAGGGGTGTGTTCATGTGGTAAAAGGGAGCAGAGTAGGTTAGTTCAGGGAAAATAGAAATAGTTTTTTGCCATCAAAGAGACACAGTGGTACTAGCTATAGGGCTTTTGGCAATTACTTTCTTTCTCTGAACAAAATCTTTCTGCAAAATGAAAATAAGTGTTCACCTCTGACCTCACTCAGGGTACGGGCTTTGAGGGGCTGAGATCTCTGTCCAGTGTGCTGATTAGTGAGGTCTGAGCAGAGCCTGTCAGATGGTCATGATCGTCGGTGTGGAATGGACTCTGAGACCCAGAGAAACTGGGACATAAAGGGTCTTGCACATGTAGTTGCATGACCAGGATGATTGGCTGTCCTGGTTTACTTGGGACTGTCCTGTGTAAACTGAAAGTCACAGGAAAATGTTTGGTCTTTGGCAAATTAAGGGCGTTGTTCTCCCATCAGCTCTATACAGACCGGGTGTTGTGAAATGGGAAAGGGGTTTAGGACTTCATCTAACGCCCCCGTGGGGGCTTCCCACAGGCAACCATGGTCAAGTCTGAGGCTGGCTGGGGGAGGTGGCGCCCAGGCACATGGGTATCAGCCCATCACCTCCAACATGGGCGTCCAGATGTTTCAAATAGATCAAAGTTCCTGTAAGGACCATCTCTTCAGGGGTGAAATGTGACAGAAGGGGACATGCAGGAAAGCGAGGTGACTGTGTCCTGTGTACCCGATCATGTTCAGCAACGTACATTTGTGTTTAGAGCAACACCGCTTAAATATGTTTACTTCGGAAAAATCTTTATCGTGACGCAAATTCTCATCTGTGCATCAACCTCTCTGCTGCACAGGTTTGGGCGAGTTGAATTTCTATTTTTTTGCTTCTTTGAGATTTCAATTTTCAAATCGTTGCCCATCGCCTTGGCGGCCTGCTTGTTCTAGTAGTTGCATGCACTGCAGCGTAGAAACCCAAGCACGTCTTGCTCTTTCAGGAGGTTTGTGGAAGCTTTGCCTGTGAGGCTCGCACATGGAGTGGAGGATGGGAGTTGAACATTGACTTGGGCCAACAGCTTTCCTGACCTTCACACTCATACCCAGTCACCCCAGGGAAGGAGCAGCCTCGCTCACAGGAAAGTCATCAGTCAGGCATTCTGTGTGGCGAGTAAGTGCCGTCCATGTCACCACATTTTACTGTGACATTCATGAAGGTTTTGGCAGGGACCCATCTCAGGGAATTTGATAGGAAAGAAGTCTCCCAGCAAATGTCAGTCTGTTGCCCGTAATTCACCACCCTGCCCTCCAGCTATGCCATGAGCCAGACAGATGGGCATCTGCCTCTTCCAAAAAGGGTGGCTGGCATTTGGGGTTATTTGTAGCTGCACACGGGTGGGAATGAGACTTACAGTGTCCCTGTCTAACTCGTGTGTGTAGAAGCTGCCCAGGGTCACACACCAGCTCTCCTGTCTGGTCAAGTTGCAGAGGTGGGTGTCCAGGCAGGAGAGACGAGTGTGACAGCATGGACTAGGGTAGTGCGACATACAGGAAGCAGTTCTATTCCAGTGGAAAAGCTGATCTCCATAGAAGTGGGCCACTGGTCCTGTTTCTCCAGTGTTCACATAAAGGTGTTGCGGACTGGGGAGTGTGTGTGTGCGTGCGTGCGTGTGTGCGTGTGTGTGTACATGTGTGATGTTGCTTCAGGGCTTCTGAGGTCTACATCAATGTTTCTCAACTGCAGGTCTGCAGACCAGTCCACCAGAAATTTTATGCCGGTACACAAAAGAGTTAACCACCATGATGTTGTACGAAGATTATAGACCCAGTGACCTTAGGCGAATTCGCTTCTACTCGGGGTGATTTCTGCTTTAGTGGTCCCCGAAGTAATTCTCCTGTTTTCACTGGTTCCCAAGTGTAAACCAGTTGAAAACCACTGGTCTACAGCAATTATTTTGGGGACTATTTAGAAATTACCTGGGAGATATATAACTCATGGATGTGGGTGCTTCCCCAGGGGGACTGAATGCTGGAGGTTCTCTCTAGAAATCTGTATCTGGACTCAGCCCTTTTACACTTTGAGTACTTTAAATGGTTATTCCAGAAGATACCAGTCCTGCTTGTATCTTGCAGCAGTGTGGAGACACAGTCGGGATGCTGGATGCTTCATTGTGGGGTCTCCCCCATGGCCGGTGGCAGGTGGATCGTGTGCTGACTGACGTCCACTCCTGCTGCCCTGTCCTCAGCCAGGTTTATGTGGTCCTTGTCAGCACTGCTTCATGCCAACTGCTCTCTGTTATGTATTCATTTGCGTCTCACTAAGGACATTCCAGTTAACTGGTACAGACATAAACCATACACTTTTGTAGCTTTCCATTTATCTCTAGGTTTTTTTTGCTGTGTTTTTTTTCCCCAAAACCCTCATTATAACAAATTTTCTTCTTCTGACATGTACCAGGATTTAAATTTTGTGAGAGAGAGACCCAGGCATGGGATATTAGACTGGAATTCTGTGCATTTTTAACTTTGGTAGACATCACTGGATGTCTTTTCCTAGAGACTGTACTACCCTCAGTGATATATGACAGCACATTTTCCCTCTGTTTTCTTGGCAACAGAAGTGAGCTTTTTATATCTTCCAATCTCAACAGTAGAGTGACACATCATATTTACTTTAGTTTGTGTTTTACTGATTATCATTGGAGCTGGTTTTTCCTTGTCCATGAGTTCCCTCCTTAGGTCCCCGCCTGGGTCACTCCTTCAGTCCCGCACTGGGAGGCTCTGCATGGGACACAGATTGAACCACATTCCCAGTGACCACTCTTCTGATGATTTCTGCTCATGGTTGTGACACAGAGAAACATCCCACGTTTATGTAGCCAGATAGGCCTGTCCGTTCCTTTGCAGACTCTGTGTTTCCCTTCAAAGGCCTCCTTGATCTCTCATTTGTTCATTACTTTTCTTTTTGTCCTTTTAGTCTAATTTAATTTTCTCTGTCTATAACTTCAGTACAAGATCCCAGCAAAAGCCTTGTAAAAATTATAGCAACAGTAAGTTTTATTTTTTTAAATGTTAATTTATTGTGTTTACATAGACTCTAGTGTGCCCCCAAATGCACTCCCCCCCCCGTGTTCCCCACAACATCCTCTTTCCCCCACTCCTTGCAATGCCCTCCCCTTTCCCGCCAGGATTAGCTTTTCTGTTCTCTATGATGTTGTGTTATGTGTGTATAATTTCACCAATCTCTTTCCATTTTCTGATCCCTTCCTATTATTCCTTTCCCTCTGTCTACTTCCCCTCTGGACCCATTGATCCTGCCTCTGTCTCCATTCCGTTTCTCAGTTCATATTGTTCATTGGACTCCTCAAATGAGTGAGGTCATATGATAGTTTTCTTTCTCTGCCTGGCTTATTTCACTTAATATAGATATAATGATTTCCAGGTCCATCCATGTTGTCGCAAAAGGTAAGATTTCCTTCTTTTTCATGGCCCCATAGTATTCCATTGTGTATATGTATCACAGCTTTTTAATCCACTCGTCCACTAACTGGCATCTGGGCTGTTTCCAGATCTTGGCTATTGTAAACAATACTGCCATAAACGTGGAGGTGCATTTCTTCTTTTGAATCAGTGATGTGGTGTTCTTGGGATATATTCCTAAAAGTGAATTGGGATGGCTGGGTCAAAAGGCAGTTCCATTTTTAATGTTTTTTTTTTTCATTTTTGTTTTTGGATTGTCTTTTTTTATTATTAATTTTAATGCAGTGACATTGATAAATCAGGGTACATATGTTCAAAGAAAACATCTCCAGATTATTTTGACATTTGATTATGTTGCATACCCCTCACCAAAAGTCAAATTGTCTTCTGTCATCTTCTATCTGGTTTTCTTTGTGCCCCTCCCCCCACCCCCTCTCTCTCCTTCCTCACCCCCACAACAACCCCCCCCCCATTACCATCACATTCTTGTCCATGTCTCTGAGTCTCATTTTTATGTCCCATCTATGTATGGATTCATATAGTTCTTAGTTTTTTCTGATTTTCTTATTTCGCTCAGTATAATGTTATCAAGGTCCATCCATGTTATTGTAAATGATCCAATGTCATCATTTCTTATGGCTGAGTAGTATTCCATAGTTTATATGTGCCAAAGCTTTTTAATCCACTCATCCTCTGACGGACACTTGGGTTGTTTCCAGATCTTCACTATTGTGAACAATGCTGCCATAAACATGGGGGTGCATTTCTCCTTTTGGAGGACATACAGATGGCCAATAGGCATATGAATAATTCTCAACATCATTAATCATTAGAGAAATGCAAATTAAAGCCACAATGAGATATCACCTCACACCAGTCAGAATGGTGCTCATCAACAAAACAACACAAAATAAGTGCTGGCGAGGATGTGGAGAAAAGGGAACCCTACTGCACTGCTGGTGGGAATGCAGACTGATGCAGCCACTGTGGAAAACAGTATGGAGATTCCTCAAAGAATTAAAAATCAAACTGCCTTTGACCCAGCTATCCCACTTTTAGGAATATACCCTAAGAACTCCACTTTTAATTTTTTTTTTTGTACTTTTTCAGAAGCTGGAAACGGGGAGAGACAGTCAGACAGACTCCCGTATGCACCTGACCGGGATCCACCTGGCACGCCCACCAGGGGCAACGCTCTGCCCACCAGGGGGTGATGCTCTGCCCCTCCGGGGCATCACTCTGCCACAACCAGAGCCACTCTAGCATCTGGGGCAGAGGCCAAGGAGCCATCCCCAGCGCCCGGACCATCTTTGGAGCCTTGGCTGCGGGAGGTGAAGAGAGAGACAGAGAGGAAGGAGGGGGGGTGGAGAAGCAAATGGGCACTTCTCCTATGTGCCCTGGCCGGGAATCGAACCCGGGTCCCCCGCACGCCAGGCGGACGCTCCACCGCTGAGCAAACCGGCCAGGACCCCATTTTTAATTTTTTGATGTTTATTTTTCCTAACCATGAGCATGGTATATGCCTTCACTTGTTTGTATCTTCCCTGATTTCTTTTATCAATGTTTTCTAATTTTCCGAGTACAAGTCTTTAATCTCTCTGGTTAAATTTATTCCTAGGTACTTTATTTTTTTGGTTGCAATGGTAAAGGGAATTAATTCCTTAATTTCACTTTCTGACAGTTCATTTTAGTGTATAAAAATGCCTCTGATTTCTGAGTATTGATTTTATTCTGCCACCTTGCTGAATTCATTTATCAGGTCTAGTAGTTTTTTGACTGCGACTTTAGTGTTTTCTATATACAATATCATATCATCTGCAAATAATGATAGTTTTACTTCTTCTTTTCTAATTTGGATGCCTTTTATTTCTTTTTCTTGTCTGATTGCTGTGGCTAGGATTTCCAGAACTATGTTGAATAAGAGTGGTGAAAGGGAGCACCCCTGCCTTGTTCTTGATCTTAAGGGGATTGCTTTTAATTTTTGCCCATTGAGTATGATATTGGCTGTGGGTTTGTCATAGATGGCCTTTATTATGTTGAGGTATGGTCTCTGTATTTTCACTTTGCTGAGAGTTTTGATCATGAATGGGTGCTGGATTTTATCAAATGCTTTTTCTGCATCTATTGAAATTATCATGTGGTTTTTCTCCTTCCTTTTGTTTATATGATGAATCACATTGATTGATTTGCGAATATTGTACCAGCCTTGCCTCCCAAGAATAAATCCCACTTGATCATGGTGTATGATTTTTTTCATATATTGCTGGATTCAGTTTGCTAATATTTTGTTGAGGATTTTAGCATCTAAATTCATCAGGGATATTGGCCTATTATTTTCTTTCTTTGTGTTGTCTTTGCCTGGTTTTGGAATCAGAATTATGCTCGCCTCATAAAATGAGTTTGGAAGTCTTCCTTCCTCTTGAATTTTTTGAAATAGCTTGAGAAGGATAGGAGTTAGTTCTTCTTTGAATAGATGGTAGAATTCACTTGTGAAGCCATCTGGCCCAGGACTTTTCTTTGTTGGGAGTTTTTTGATAACTGTTTTGATCTCATTTGTTGTAATTGGTCTGTTTAGGTTTTCTGATTCTTCCAGACTGATTTTTGGAAGATTGTATGTTTCAAGGAATTTGTCCATTTCATCTAGGTTGTCTAGTTTTTTGGCATACAGTTCTTCATAGTATTTTGTTACAATCCTTTGTATTTCTGTTGTGTCAGTTGTTATTTCTCCATTCTCATTTCTAATTTTATTTATTTGAGTCCTCTCCCTCTTTTTCTTGGTGAGTCTAGTTAAAGGTTCATTAATCTTGTTTACCTTTTCAAATAACCAGCTCCTGGTTTCATTGATCCTCTGTATTGTTTCTTTAGCCTCTATGTCATTTATTTCTGCTCTTATCTTTATTACTTCCTTCCTTCTACTACATTTAGGCTTTACTTGCTGTTCTTTTTCTAGTTCTTTTAGATGCAGGGTTAAGTTGTTTATTTGAGCTTTTTCTAGCTTCTTGAGGTATGCCTGTAATGCTATAAACTTCCCTTTCAGGACTGCTTTTGCTGTGTCCCATAAATTTTGAGTTGATGTATGCTCATTATCATTTGTTTCTAGGAATTTTTTAATTTCTTCTTTGATCTCATTGTTTACCCATTCATTATTTATTAACATGCTACTTAGTTTCCAAGTGTCTTGAGTATTTTTCAGTTTTTCTATTGTGGTTGATTTCTAGTTTCATGCCACTGTGATCAAAGAAAGTGCTCGATATGATTTCAATCTTCTTAAATTTGTTGAGACCGCTTTTGTGCCCTAACATGTGATCTATTCTAGAGAATGTACCATGAGCGCTTGAAAGAATGTATATTCTGCTGTTTTAGGGTGAAAGGTTCTAAAGATACCTATTAAATCGAGTTGATCTAATATGTCCTTTAAGTCTGCTGTTTCTTTGTTAATTTTCTTTCTTGAGGATCTATCTAATGATGTTAATGGGGTATTGAAATCCCCTACTATTATAATATTGCTGTTGATCTTGCCCTTTAAAGCCATCAAAGTCTGCTTTATATATTTAGGTGCTCCTATATTAGGTGCATAGATATTTATAATGGTTATATCTTCCTTTTTTATTGCTCCCTTTATTATTATATAGTGACCTTCTTTATCTCTAACTGTAGTCTTTATTTTAAAGTCCATTTTGTCGATATAAGTATTGCTACCCCAGCTTTTTTTTATTTCCATTTGCCTGAAATATTTTTTTCCAACCTTTCATCTTCAGTCTATGTGCATCTTTTGATTTAAGGTGTGTCTCTTGTAGACAGCATATGTATGGGTCCTGTTTTCTTATCCATGCAGCTACCCTATGTCTTTTGATTGGATCATTTAATCCATTTACATTTAAGGTTATTATTGATATGTAATTGTTTGTTTCCATTTTATTCTTTAACACTGTATTCCTCTTTTGCTATATTCTTTTTTCTCCTTTGATCTGTTTACAACAGGTCCCTTAGCATTTCTTGTAGTCTTGGTTTGGTTGTAGTGAATTCCTTGAGTTTTTTTTGTCTGTAAAGCTTTTTATTTCTCCTTCAATTTTAAATGATAGCCTTGCTGGATAAAGTAGTCTTGGTTGTAGGTTCTTGTTCTGCATTACTTTGAATATTTCTTGCCATTTCCTTCTGGCCTCAAGTGTTTCTGTTGAGAAGTCAGAAGTCATCCTTATGGGGGCTCCTTTGTAGGTGATAGACTTTTTTTCCTCTAGCAGCTTTTAATATTTTCTCTTTATCACTTAGCTTTGGTATTTTAATTATGATATGTCTTGGTGTAGATTTCTTTGTGTTTCTCTTTAATGGAGTTCTCTGTGCTTCCTGAACATGTGAGATGTTTTCCTGTCTTAATTGAGGGAAGTTTTCAGCTATGATATGCTTGAACAAAGTCTCTATCCCTTGTTCTTTCTCTTCTTCTTCTTCAGGAACCCCATATGATGCGGATATTATTTCTCTTCATGTTGTCACAGAGCTCTCTTAGAGTTTCCTCAGACTTTTTGAGTCTCTTTTCTTTTTTCTGCCCTGCTTCCATGCCTTTATTTATTGTGTCCTCTAACTTGCTGATTTGATTCTCTACTTCATCCATCCTTCTTTTAATTCCTTCCATTGTGTTCTTTATTTCAGATATTGTATTTGTCATTTCTGACGGATTCTTTTTTATTATTTCAATGTCCTTTTTTCTATTTGCTATCTCTTTATTTAGGTGTTCGTAATGAGCATCTATTGTTGTTCTAATATCTTTGAGCATTCTAACAATTGTTATTTTAAACTCTGCATCTGGTAATTGGTTATATCTGATTCATTTAGGTC
Source organism: Saccopteryx bilineata (assembly GCF_036850765.1). Classification (NCBI taxonomy): domain Eukaryota; kingdom Metazoa; phylum Chordata; class Mammalia; order Chiroptera; family Emballonuridae; genus Saccopteryx; species Saccopteryx bilineata. The sequence continues at coordinate 82,009,372 of NC_089492.1, read as the reverse complement.
CTTTTCTGGGGATTTCTCTTCGTTCATTTGTGTTGTATTTCTTTGCCTTCGCATTTTCTCTGTGTAAAGGAAGGTTTTGGCCCCTGGAGTCCACTGGGTATGGCCTCTGTTCCCTAGGTATGGTCTGTCTGCAGGCCCGCCACCCCCTCTTCTGTTGCTGCCTAGGGCTTTTGGGTTTGGGCGTTGCCAGTGCCTGCCCACTGGGGCTGTTGCTGTGGTTTTCACCTGTCCTTCTCAGGAGTGGCTGTGATCACGTGCTCGGGTGCACAAGCCTTGGTAGCCTTGGTCTTTGCCCTGCCCCGTGTGTGGCGTTATTTTCGGCCCTGAGGTCAGTGGCAGCACCTTTGCTCAGCTGCAGGTCTCCGCCTGTTTCTGGGCTTTTGCCCTGCCCTTGCAGGAGGAGCCCACTCGATGGCTGCAAGCCCTGGCTCCACAGGCCAGGCAGGACTGTGTGCCCATGCTTAGTAGCAGGACTCTGCCTGTTCTGGGCTTTTGGCTCCACCTCCGCGGGAGGAGCCGGCTCCCAAGTCAGGCCACAGCCTCAGTTCTGGGGGTGGGGCAAGGCTGTGCTCCTGCGCCCTTGCTCAATGGCTGGTCTCCACCCCTTCCAGGTTCCCGCCCTTCTCCCGCAGGCTGAATTACAGGCTTCTGGCAGCTGGGCTTGACCACTTTTGCCTGCCTACTTCTCCCCAGCCAGGAAAGACTGAGCTCACACTTGAGCCCAGTGGCGGCAGCAGGCTTCCGCCCTTGGCGACAGAACCATGCCTCCGCATCCCACTGCTGCCCACCCTCAGCCATGTGGGTGCAGGCACTGCTGCTCAGACCCTAACACTCACTACTGTAGACCCAAAAGCTCCCTCCTTCTAAGCAACTCTGCTCTGAGTGCCGCGGGAGAGCTTGTTTGGCTGGTGTCTTGCTTCCCTTTGCTGGTATTGTTGTTTCCGGGGGAAATATTCACTTGAGATTTGGGGAGTGACTTGTCCCAGGGGTTAGGGTGGCTGTCTCCCAAAATGTTTCTCCCTGTGCCTCCTAGATTATACTCTCTTCCTGCTACTCTGGTATTCTCCTCTCTCCCCGTCCCCCGGGTGAGTGGTTGTGAAAGAGGTTTTCTGTGCAGTCTCTTTAAGAAGGATCCTGGGTCTGAGAAATCAGTCTCTTTCTCACAAACAGTATCCTGACTTGTTTCCAGCTAAATATTGTCCTTACGCCTCTTCTGGGCTCTGGGGCTGCAGGCTGGGGCTTTGTTCCTGGGGCTCAGGACCCTCCCCTCTCTTCTAAACTCACTTCCCACCACCCAATTCTCTCCCGTTTGCTCTGGGGAGCTGGGCAGCCCTCTCCGCGTTTCCGCTTTTCCTACCAGTTTCAGTGTCGCTTCTTCAGTGTTCCTTGGTTGAAGAGTCCTCTTAGTTTAGTCCAAAGTTGGTTTTTCCAGATGATAGTTCTTAAAATTATTCTGTAATCTACTTTGGTTCTGGGAGGTGGATGTTGGTACGTCAGCCTACTCCAGCGCCATCTTGTCTTCCGTAGGAATCTCACTCTTGAAGACTCACCAAAAGGAGTCATGCTTCCTTCCTTCTCTGAGCAAGGAAAATACTCTGTGAGGGTGAAAATTCTGTGAAATATCATCTGTGAAATTCTTAACGTGGATTTGTTTTTCCTTACATGACTTATGAGGAGAACCTTTAGTGAGTGTGAACAAAGATGGTAAGGTTGTAAGGGTCCCAAATGTAGGACAACAGCCTGCTTCCCAGAGAAAGTTGGAGACACCACAGAGCAGGAGCAGGTGCTGACAGGAGCAGTGGGATATACCTTGGGGTCCATGCTCAGCTGGGCCCCCTTTTTTCTGCTTGTCACTTGGTCTATTTTCCAGATTACTTTGTGTTTAGTAGCTAACCCTCCAGTGATTTCACTTGCTGGTGAACTTCCTTAGCTCCAGTAGTGACAAGCTATTCATTCATTCAGTAAACACTTATTAGCAATTTTTTTATAGCAAGTACTGGTGACACAGAAGTGAGTCAGAGGCATCCTTATTCTCAAATTGCTCACAGCTACTGGAGAGAACACTGTGTTTGCACCTTTTGTTAGGAGTGGTGGCAGTATTCCACACACACAAAAAGAATCCAATGAGCCAAAATGAATTATTTTGGAAAAGCAAATAAATTCTAACAATGCTTGGTGTGTGTTCTTTATAGAGCTGCTAGAATTCATGGGGAAACCTCACCAACTAAAATGGTAAATAGGATCAAGCTTAGCACCTTTCCATTTCCAGGAAATTGCTTCTTGACAACATGCATCTTCCAGGGAAGGGGCTTCAGTTGTGGTCAGAGGCCACGTGAGAAACAGGTAGCTTCCATGTGTTTATAATGGACAGAGGTCTCCACTGCAGTGTGGTTCAGAGCTGGGCTTGTTCTGATGCTGTCCTCCACCCCCATGGCTATGGGCTGTGACATGGGGAAGAGAGCTTGCAAAGGACATCCTGCTGAAACTTTTCAGGAGGGGTTGTCATCCTCAGTGAGTTTCCTGGGTAGGTGTTACACACATGTATTTTGAGCAGATATTCTGTGGCCTTATCCCCTCAAGTGTCCTGGGCACCCTTCCCAGGAGACCCACTGGGATGTGGCAGGGGCAGGGTCCAGGCCAATGTTGGAAAAGACTCTTCTGTTGTTCGCTGAGCCCAGTGAACTTTCCAGACAGTGCCATCGCCTCTCTCCTCGCTGTTGATAATGCTGATCCTGATCCTGGGCTCTCTCTGTCCTCCATGGGAAATACACAGTTTCCTGGTTATCGTGAGGGCCTAGGAAGGGAATGGAATATGTTCATTTATAAGTGTATCCAGGCGCTATTATACAGCCTGGCATGCAAGCATACTGAACTTTCTAATATCTTCTGGAGAACTATTTGGAGCACAGAGCAGTGCTTTCTGAAGTGATGACCTCCCATTCTAAGGCTGTGGGTTAGAATGTTGGGAGTGGTCACATGATTGTCACTGTTCCCCACTGTGGAGAGAGTGACGTCTCCCCAGGACAGAGGACCCAAGGAGGACTGAGTTTCAGGAACCTGTTCTGAGGACTCTCCAGGACTGCCAGAGATTTCTGTGCTATACCAGGTGGGGACAGTTTCCATCTCTGTACTCCTGATGGAGAAAACATTTTGTAAAAAGGAAGAAAGTTAACAAAAGCTTCGAGTCACCCATGTCACATTCTTTCACCTGGTCAGAGTTTGTGGAAACTTTCTGAATTGCAATTTTCTCCAAAAACTTCCACTGTTAGCTTTGGACTGAGTTACTTTCAAATAGCTTATTATCCTGAGAATCAAGTTTTTTTAAAAAATGACCCAGTGACTATTGGGCTTGTTGTTAAATAATTTTTTTGTTGTTAAATAAGTTTCTGACAGTTTACCAAACCTGATAGTAGGAAATGATATTGGGGAAATGCCATTTAAAACTGAGAGCCATTTGGGAGGGCATGCATGTGAGAAAGAGGGTGGCTGTCTGTCATTCTCATGTGGCTAAATCGTGGGATTATCTTCATTTAAACCTGATTACAATTTTATACTTATGGTCAATCATGGACATTATTTTGTAACATAATCTCAAATCTTATTTGTACACAGTTCATCGAAAATCAAACTTGATTTTACCCACCCAGTGTCAAAAGATGGAGCAAATTTGTCACTATTATTGAAACTTACATGACATTTGATGAAAATCACTTACTTCAGCAGTGTTATTAATTCAGTCAATGTGGGATGGAGATGGTTCTGGTGTTAGAAAAATTACTCCAAAATAAACTTGGTCAGAGGCAGAGGTGCCAGTCAGATTCAACCTCACGTAGAAGTAATTTAATTTCTAGAGAAATGCCAACTTGATCTGCTAAAACCTGTTCATCCTGCAAGCAGAAAGGTTGGGTCTTGGGACCAAGGCTTCTTGTTTGCCCGTGTGTGGACTGTGAAACCTCAAGGGATGGTTAAGATACACCTCTTCCTCTGTCTCCCCACTTGTAAAGTGGGCATAACAGGAAGGTCTGCTGCGTGGACTATTGTGAAGAATAAGTGAGATCTTGCACGCAAGGCACTGAGTTCATAAAAGACCCAACAGATGTCTGAAGTTATTATGTTGGACTTAGGACTCACTCATGTGTCTTGTCCATATGCAGACCGCTGTGTTACCTAATAAGAAGGTGACAGAGGGAGAGGGAGAGAGAGACAGAGATGGGTGTGTGTGTGTGTGTGTGTGTGTGTGTGTATGTGTGTGTTGAAAAGGGGCGAAGTGCTCAATTCTTTTTTTTTTTTTTTGTATTTTTCTGAAGCTGGAAACGGGGAGAGATAATCAGACAGACTCCCGCATGTGCCCGACTGGGATCCACCTGGCACACCCACCAGGGGCGACGCTCTGCCCACCAGGGCATTGCTCTGCCGCGACCAGAGCCACTCTAGCGCCTGGGGCAGAGGCCAAGGAGCCATCCCCAATGCCTGGGCCATCTTTGCTCCAATGGAGCCTTGGCTGCGGGAGGGGAAAAGAGAGACAGAGAGGAAGGAGGGGGGGGGTGGAGAAGCAAATGGGCACTTCTCCTATGTGCCCTGGCTGGGAATCAAACCCAGGTCCCCCACACTCCAGGCCAATGCTCTACCGCTGAGCCAACCGGCCAGGGCCAAGGAGCTCAATTCTGTGAGCCCCGTGAACACACTGGCTCTGAGAATATTCCTTTCTTTGTGAACATGCTTCCCTTTTGTAAACTGGTGCCCAAGGAGCTTGCTGCCTTAGAAGACCAGAGCGTTTCTTCAGTGTATGCCAGCTGCCTGAGCAGCAGCAGAGACATTTGTCTGGAAACTGCCCTCCCCCAGGCACACAGTCCTAAGCACTGCTCTCCGGCAGAGCCTGACTCAGGACGTACGAGGGCACAGGATGCATGTCCCTTGGGAGGTGTGCTCCCCTTTGTCACCTTGGCTGCAGAGTCCAGAGCCGAGATCTCCCCCTTTCTTAACATTCCCCCTCGCCCCAGGGCTGGTAAGTTGTTTTTTAGTAAGTTCATGAAATAGTGAAAGTTCAGCTGAAAGACTACCGGAAGCAGAGGCAATGAAACTGAAGAGAAACAGAGAACACTTCATTTATCTCATCACAGCAGATAGATTCTGCAGAAGGTCCGGGTTGTGCCAATGCTTTCTCCTCTCTGCCTGGTCTGTGCAGTAAAATAGACTTTCACACTGTACCTCTGTGTAGGCCTTAGCACCTGTACTTAATGCTTTAAGCAGACTCACCGCCCATCTCTCTGGGCAGACAGAACACACCGTGTCCAATGGCTGCGAGTCCTGACAGCACAGACAGCAGGACTTGGAGTTGGTCACACAGCTCACCGACCCACTGGCCTGAGAGGAAATCATCCCTTCAAGTGGAACTGCCCACACTGTGCTACCCAGACTTCCTCCCTGAAAAACAAGGTCTTGTTCTTTCAGAGAGAGATGAACCCAGGGGTCCTTATCAGCAAGCTGATGTAGGGAGTCAGCGACAACAAGACTTCCCTGAGTGTCCTAAGTCCCACTGCCGCCCAAAGACCAGGAGGCTGCTGCGGTGGCTGTCAGATGTCAGAGGACAGCTCTGCGATCGCAGGCAGAGACTTCCATGGTTTATGTAAATGAAAGTCACATCCTATATAGTGTTGAAAAGACTCTTTTTGGACCTGTTTGGAGGCCCAAAGCCACATGCTCTACAAAGGGCATCTTCCTGGCTCTCTGAGAAGGTGAAGGCAGCAGGGGCATTTTGTCCTTCGCACAGGAGGCCAGTGGTATCCTCACATCCTGTCCAGTCCCCTCCTTTGCTTCGACACTATGAACAGGTTAAAGACAAGCCAAATCTGCTATAAGTCAGCACTGACGCTGCAAAACTCTTCAAAGTAAACATACCAGGTAAGCTCCTTGATATTGGTCTTGGCGATTAAAAAATTCTTTTTCAATTACTGTTGACATTCAATATTATTTGTATTAGTTTCAGGTGTGCAGTACAATGGTCAGATGCATATAATTTACAAAGTGATCAATTCCATTTTTCTAGTACCCACCTGGCACCACACATAGTTATTAGAACATTATTGACAGTATTCCCTATGCTGTACTTTACATCCCTGTGACTATTTTGTAATAGCCAATTTGTGCTTTTTAATCCCGTCACCTTTTTCACCCTGTCCCCCAACCTCCTCCCCTCTGGCAAGCATCAGTCTGTTCTCTGTGTCTATGAGTCTATTTCAGTTTTGTTTAATTTGTTCTTTAGATTCCACATGTAAGTGAAATCACATGGTAATTGTCCTTCCCTATTTGACTTATTTCACTGAGCATAATATACTCTAGGTCCAGTCCATGCATATTGTCACAAATGGGAGGATTTCATTTTTTATAGATGACTGATATTTTATTTTATATATATATATATATATATATATATATATATATATCACTTCTTTATTCATATAGTGGTGGACTTAAGGTTACTTTTTGGCAATGTTTGTTTGTTCTTTTATTTTATACTAAAACCAAAAGAAGCAAAAATTAACTAACTAGTGAATTACATCAAACTAAAACGCTTCTGCATAGCAAACAAAATCAAAAGAATGAGAAGGCAACCTGTGGGATTGGAGAAAATATTTGGATACCACATATCTGATAAAGGGTTAGTATAAAAAATATACAACAACAAAAACTGAAATAATCCAATTAAAAATGGTGAAAGGACCTGAATTGAGAATTTTTCAAGGAAAACATGCAGATGGCTAATAGGTACATGAAAAAGTGCTCAACATCACTAATCATCAGGGAAATAAAAAGCAAAACCACAGGAGATACCACTTCACACCTCTCAGGGGGTCAGTTATCGAAAAGACAACAAATGCTGGTGATGACATGGAGGAAAGGGAGCTGACAGGACCGTAAGTATATAGGTCCACTGTGGCAAGCATGTGGAGGTTCCTAGAAAATATTTAAAAATAGGACCACTATATGACCCAGCCAATCCAGTTGTGGGTATATAGCTTCAGGAAACTAAGTCAGGATCTTAAAGAGATATATGCATCCCCATGATCATTGTAGCATCATTAATAATAGTCAAAGTAGAGGACCAACCTAAATGTTATGGAAAACACATATACATACACACACACAGCCTTAGAAAGGAGATGCTGTGGCCTGACCAGGTGGTGGCGTAGTGAATACAGCATTGGCCTGGGATGCTGAGGACCCAGGTTCCAAACCCCGAGGTCGCTGGCTTGGAGTGCATGCTCACCAGCTTGAGGGCGGGTCGCCAGCTTCAGCATGGGATCATAGCCATGACCCCATGGTCCTGGCTTGAGCCCAATGTCACTGGTTTGAGCAAGGGGTCACTGGCTCAGCTGGAGCTTCCAAAATAAACTCCTATGACGGTCTCCACTCTTTCCAACCCCATCCCTGGTCGAAGCCCGTATGAGAAAGCAATCATGAACAACTATGAGTTGATGCTTCTCATCTCACTCCCTTCCTGTCTGTCTGTCTGTCTGTCTGTCTCTCTGTTTCACTAAATAAATAAATACATAAATAAGATGCTCTTATTTGTGCCAGCGTGGAGGGACCTAGTGGCCATGATGCTGAGTGAGGTAGGTCAGGCAGAGAATGACAGATAGCATATGATCTCACCAATATGTGGAATCTAAAAAATCTGAACATGTAAAAACAGACTAGACTGGTGGGTTCCAAGCTGGGGAGTGAGGGAAATGCAGATATGTTGGCAAAGGGTAAAAACTTCCATTTATAAAAGAAACAACAGAGGGTTTGTGCTCCAGGAGAAGTGCCGATGGTCTGGCCTCAGCTCCTGGTTTTACCACCTGAAAAAGCCCCTTGTTCTTGTCTCCACTCTTTCCAAGAAATTTTCACCCAAAATATCCGATAAACGGAGAAGACAACTGGACACCAGAGCAAATGAAATGGTTGTATTTGAATCGATGGACCATCTTTACGCCTGTGTTCAGTTATCATGCGATGTGTATCTATCTAGGTGCATATTTTTGTAATTTACGATCCTTTTTCTTTTTTTTTAAATCATACTGTGGGTTTTTCTCTAGACAAAATAAACCCCTATGATGGTCAACAACAGTAACAAACTACTGAGACCATGTGTCAGTTCTGATTGTTTCCCTTTGATTGCTTTTATCTCTTATTAAACAGAATCGCAGGCTGACATTCTGTGTCAAATTAATTTTAACTGGTTTGTTCTTTCTGTCCCTCCCCCTTCCCTCCCGTTTTAAGTTTTGTTTCCTGAAATGTAAAGTGCCACGGCTTATTGCATTCCCGCGTCCCAGGTGCATCTTTGGAGACCCAAATGCACATCTTAGGTTTTTGAGTAGCATGTGGCTTTGATGCACCGAAAGCCGTGGAAACCATCTTTTCTCTGGTGTCGGAAACAACTGCTCTGAAGGCTGACGCATCTCTGTCTCCTCTGTCACTTCCTGTAATTAAGTCAGACACCTCAAAAGGAGGCGTTTAATCTGTCTGCACAATTTCAGTTGCAGGGGACAAATATAAATTAAAGACGAAGAAGAGAGAGAGGGGGGAGAGGGGGGGAGAGAGAGGGGGGGGAGAGAGAGAGAGAGAGAGAGAGAGAGAGAGAGAGAGAGAAGATTGAGAGATTGCAGTAGGCTGTCCCACCGGTGATCAGATATGTGGCCAGCGCTCCACACGAGGACAGCACCAGGTCAGCGCATGTGGTGGAATGACGGCAAATCTTCTGTAAAGACCCAGAGATGGTCTTGGGGCTTGTCCTCTCCTACATGAGGTCAGGTGCTGTTTCCGACCTGTCACAGTGAGCAGGCCTGAGACACACATCCCCTCTTACAGCAGGGAGTCAGATCAGCCTATGTGATGGTCCTGGCGTCCTGGGTTGGGGGTACCTTTTCAGGAAATGTAGGTTTCTCCTGGCAGGGAAGGAGGTTGAATAGGCAATTCCCCACAGGCCTCTGCAGCTCCCTCCACAGTGCAGTCTCCCTCCTGCAGTTCCCTTTCCATCCTTCTGATGTTTGTGGCCATCAGTGTCCATCCTTATCATCGTCCAAGGAGTGAGTGACTAGAAAGCGTGGTGTCTGGTAGTGAATTTCCTGTTACAGCCCATCCACAGCCGAAGCTGGTGCAGACCTACCAGCTGGCCAGAAGGCCGGCCCTTTGTTGCCTGCAGTACCAACTTCATCAGCTCACATGTGCCACCAAAAACACCTGCGACGCTGAGTCTCCAAGAACCTTATGTGGATGAGACTTAATGACCAGTGGCCATAGGGGGTCCGGCTACTAGACGGCCCTGAGATGCTCTTCTTAGCCTGAAGTCTGAGAAGATGCCACAGCCTTTTGAATCGGGCATTTGAAAGCCTCCAGGGTCCATTGTGTTCAAGTGTTCATCTGCTGTGACCACAGACAGCACCTGCAACCTGTTCCTCCCTTTTTCTCCCACAAACAGAGCTCTGTTCAGGATGCTGAGAGTTTTACTCTAGGGACGACTTAAGGGTCCAGGAGAAAAGGGCTCAACTGAACCACAGAACAACTTTGACAGTTTGATGTAAACGCAAGTGTGAAACGTACACACTTCCATGGCAGCATCTCACATAGGAAATTTCATGGTACAACGCACACCTCCGGCAGCAAAGGTTGATGGGGACGAGGCGGACATAGAAATGTTGTTTAGACAAGTTTCTCCCTCCTTTTTCCTCTTCCTGTCTGTATCTTACCAATCAACTCCTCAAATATTTATTTTCAATGCTTGATGTTCTCAAATGAGCTTACATGAGTAAATTTGATTTATGAAACAAAAATATTGTTATTTAAAAATATTTCTTGAATGTACAAGATTATTGGTTTAAAAATTGCAATTATTTAGAAACATAAATGCTTACTGAAAATCTTGAGTTGTAGTCTCAGAGGCTCTGGTACAGTAAATGAAGACACGTTGAATATGTAGACTGTATTGCTGCTCACCTTAAATAGAAAAATATTTTTTTGTGTGTTGACCTAAGTTTTGACTCGCTGCTGGAACAATGTATCGACTGTCAGCTCTATGGCTAGAATGCTAAGTAGCTCATCGTTTTTCATTTATTTGGCAAAAGAAGTACAAGCCGTTGCCAAATTTTTCAGATGATTCCTTCAACCTTAGCAAAAGCAGCTGTTAAAACATGAATATGTCAAACTGAGGAGCCTGGCAGTTCAGGTGTTCAGGATCTGAGAATCTCTTAGAAAAACCTTCAGATTTCACAGAGACAGTTTTCCCAGAGTGCTGGTGCCCACTGACTATAAAGACCTCAAAGGTACCCAAACTTTGTATCCCATTCAATTTCCACACCTGTTAAACCCCAACTTCTAGGAGGCAGCTACTCTTGTCCAAATCAGCACCTCATTTACACATGCAGGTTCCTGGTGGAGTGTCAAAAAGAAAGTCCCCACTTCTCTTGTGAGTCCCTTTCTGCAAGCGTGGCATGTGGTGCTGTGGCGGGTCCGTGAGGGAATGGTCCAGTTGCCCTTGCACACTCCTCTTTGTGCCCTGGTATCCCTGGGGTCCCATCACCCAAAGGTGTCCAGGACCCTCTGGTGACAGCGCCGCCATGAGTGTGCCCAGAGTGGTATGCACTTCCCCGAAGGTGCTCTCCTCATGTGCCCCCCCATAGCCTCATAAGCTTTGTCACCAGTGCCAGTCAGTGATTTTCACAACCCCCCCCCATTACTACTGTGTACCTGGTCAACAAATGGTCATTTAACCTCTGTGCAAGCCGGAGTGCTGGGCAGCATGGCACCGAATCTCATGGACAACAACATTGTAGACCAGAAATCTGTACTCTGGGGAATGGTTCCATGAGATAAAAGCAGGGGAGTGTGAGGAACTCTAGGGTCAGCTAGAAAACCCCCATCTCCACCTGGCCGCAGGCTCCCATCCCGGTGGCCTCTGGCTGCTCCTGCTCCACTCGTGGCTCTCACTTCCATGCGCTGCCATCCTGCGCATGCTCCCTGCCCATGAGATCCTGTTCTGCTCCAGCTCCCCTTGCTTCTCACAGCGCCTCACGCCCGGGCCAGGTTAACATGCCCCACAGGAGGGGTCCTGGGGACTCTCCCCCAGGTCAATACCACCACTTCTCTGGGGGGCTTCCCACAGCTTGATACCTAAGAAATACTCAGTTGTGCTTAAAAACAATTTTCAGCTTAACTTGGTAATACCCTCAGACAGAAAATGCGTACAACTATGCCATCAATCAAACATTTCCTGTAGGGGCTGCTTTCATTCCGGAGATGTGGTCCCTATTGTGTCTTGTGACTAGGAGTCTGTTCAGAACCAGGCGCTTGCTACTTAAATTAAGCCAAGTATTTTTCTGCTCTACTTGAACGTGGAGAAGGTGCCCATGTTTAGGTGTTTTCACTGTCTTAAAATATTATATGATACAATGCAGCGGCAATTTGAGAGTCATGAAGGAGCAGGGGCAACAGAGAATGTTGCGCACAGACAACATTGTCCCCTCTCAGGGACCGCGGGTCTGCATTCCTCTCTCAGTGGTGCGCTGTCCGCGATTAATTCAACCTATTTTATGAATTAGCACCATAGTTCCTCTGTAGTGTTTCACACAATTGAAAATCGATGGGATATTTCTGACACTTGGACCCGCAGGTTATTTTTAGCAATGCGTCTCTGTAGAAGTGTGTCATTTACACATGCACGTGTCTCCTGATCAAGGTGAGCAGGAACCTGTGAAGAGGGAGGTGTTGGTGGCAGGAGGTTGTTTGTGCATGTGAACTGGTGTGTGAGTTCCACCTGCTCTCGTGCTTGGGGTGTGTGGCCATGCCGTGTGGTGACCCATCACAGTCTGTCTCTTTAAGAGCAGTTCTAGTGAATGTGTCTTCCTGTCATGTGAGCCTTTATGATGAGTGGGGCCAGGCTGCTGTCACCTGTCAATGCTGCAAGGTGAGCTGTCTCCAGGTTTTTGTTCTAGCTCTTTTGTGAGCAGGTAATGGGTCTCCCACCTCCCACAGGTGAGCACAGCCTGCCCCATGTCTAGTTTGCTCTGTCGTAGAGAATGGTCTTATTCACCAAAGCAGCATGTTCATGTAATTCAGCTGTAGAGTTGTGTAAATATTTAATAGAGCCTCTGACTTCTACTGTATAGGAGACATGCTTGATAAGTGTGCTTGGTTGGTGAGTAGAAATAAATTCTACAACAGGTGAGAAGCTCTGTCTATGATTCTGTGTGGTACTAATTTGCTAATCAGCAGGAAGGCCTATCCATATGTCATATGCTGGATGGGTTTGCCCTCACATTCCTACATCTAATTTACACAGAACATTAATTCCAGTCTCTGTTAAGCAACGTGGCCCCTAGTCTGTCGCTGAGCACAGGGGATGAGGCAGAAGCAGGGCGGGAAAGGAGATCGATGCTGTGTCTTGGAGAGGCTGTCTGAGCTGAAGGCGATGTTCGTAGGTTTATCTTCCTCCCTTCTGTTCTCTTTTCCTAACATGCCTACTACCGTGTTTTCAAGTTCCACAGTCTACTTACTCTCTTCTTCTGAGATGCACTCTTATCTTTGGATTGATGTGAATAATGGGATTTTAATGATTTCTTTTTTCCCTCAGTTGCGTTTCTTTACAATTTCTCTTTGATTCTATCTCCTCTTTCAATCCAGAGGCTTCCCTTCTAGTGGCCCCTCTGTATGGGGGTGGGGGGCTTGTCAATGGTGATGTTCCCTGTAGTGTCTTCTGACGTAATGGTTCATTTGCGAGAATCCTTACTTGCGGCGTCTTTGAGTTTCTGCCAGTTTTGGGAACTGTGTAGCGGACATGGCCAGGGTCTTGCTGCCTGACATGTAGGAAGTCCCTCAACCTTGGGACGGTTAGCTTTGTGTGTGCACTGGACTGGGCCACGGGGTGCTTAAACATTGTTCTGGGCGTGTCTCTAGATGCTCTGAGTGTGATTAGCATTTGCATTGGTGGAAGGAGTAAAGGAGATGGCCCTCCCCAGAGTAAGGGGGCCTCATCCAATCAGTCGAAGACCCGAACAGAATAGAATGCGCAGCGTTTCCATGTGCGTCCCCTCTCTCTCTGCCTGACTGTCCCTAGTTGTGACGTTGGTCCCTCCTGAGCTTCTGCACCCAAGCGGGGGTGAAGTAATTAGCACTCCCAGGTCTCTAGCTGTTTGATGGCAGACCTCAGGAGGCACAGTGTCCACAATTGTGTGGCTGATCCCTCACAATAAGTGTCATGTGAGAGTCACACCCATACGTGCCACTGGTCCTTCTTCCCTGGGGACCCTGACTCCTTCAACCCCATGTGCTCATGAGGGTGGCCTCTGACAGAGTTCCTCTGATGCCCTGTTGAAAAAAAAAATGCTATGACCGGGAAACACAGTTATTCGAGGTTCCAGAATTCTAATTATTTCCTAAGTAGAGCTTTTAACGTTATTTTTACTTTTCACTTCTAATAAAAATTCTGAATAAAATAATCTTTCATTTATCTAAGTCATTTATATCTTTGTTTCTTTTTTAAGTTTTTGGAATAGTTTCATTCCATACAATGTCGTGTTTCAGGTGTGCAATGCAGCGGACAGACATTTATGCACATTACAAAAGGTCCCCTCAATAACTCAGGTGCCCATAGGCACCACGGAGGGTTCTTACAAGTTTTGGCTCATTGTCCTGGTGTGTACCTCTGTGCCCCACTGTGTGGTACCTGCCCGGGGCGCCCACCCCTGCTTTTCTTGGGTCTTTAACAGGAAAGTCGGTTTACATCTCCACATCCACAGATACATGTCTGGGCTCCAGCTTTTCAAATCTGCTCATTTCATCTACTTTTTGGATTCCAAAATTGTGTTTTCCTCCTCCTTCTCCATATCATCAGGGGCGGCTTTAATGGTGGGCACACCAGGTGCAAACCTGGGCTCTGACTTCTGAAGGGCCCTGCAAAACCCCAACTTTACACTTTATTCTAATGACACCAAGTCTGGATTCATATGTGCAACTTTAACATTAATAGTACATAATATTTTTTATTCATTTAAAAATATAGTTAACATATATTTTTATTTTTCCTGTCTCTCTCTCTCTTTCTTTAAGGGGCCCAATATTTTCTTCTGCGCCTGGGACCTCAACTGACCTTAATCTGCCTCTGCCTGTCATGGTAGGTTTCTGTCATTTTCATCCCCTTGTTGACATTTTGGGAAGTGTCTGAAGGAGGATGAGGGTCAGTATCCAACCAACATCTGGAACTGGAGTCAAGATGGTTAGAATTGTGTGAAAAGGATTAACACCTTGCACAGAATAAACATCAGACAATTTTAGAGCTAAAATCAGTGAATCAAACCACATCAAGTGAACTAAGAATGTGCATTGTATCCCCAGATATGGGGGGCTCTCAGTGCCTCAGAATTGTTATGGGATTGACAAAAGTGCTGCATAAAGGTAAGCCTTTCATTTGAAAAGACTCTAACATTAAAATCAAGCACATTTTAAAAACCAACAAAATGTTATATTAATCTGGGTTTGTGTAAATTACAATATAAGTATGAAAATAAATGGATAACTGATTAAAGAATAAGATCCAGGTATGGACAGAGTGGAGTCATAGCTGATTATATCCTTATACATATATGTGATGTATTTATAACTAAGGTATACTTTTAAACCAAAGTTAAAGCAAGTCTTACAAATTAAAAGCAAAAGAAATATATGTAAGCCTATCAAATTACTACAGGCTACCTGTGAATACATATTAAACGTTTTTAGATTAATTAGATTAATTTTTTTGGTATCCCATACTTGGAAATTTCTTTCTAAAGAAAATTCTAAAATGTTAAGATAGATTACATTCAAGATATTTTAAATGAGAAAACAAAACAAAACAATGTAAACCATGTAAATATGCACCAAGTGTAAACAGCTAAACTTCAGTAGGTTTCTGAGCCTCATTAAGACTGCTCTGTGCTAGAAGTGGCCCTTGTCCTGATGGTGGGTAAGCCTGGTGAGGGAGGAAGCCATTCAGGAAGAATCCAGGAAATTCAATGCTAAACAAGCACCGAGGTCCATGCCGGGAAGGAGGAACCAATGCTGTCAGGGGCGAGTGCAGAGGGTCTTAATCAGGAATTAGTGATCAATAGAGGCATGAGATCATGGGATCTATCATCTGCAGAAACGGGTCAGAAGCAGAAAGACATGGAAGGCAGGGCCTGGAGGTGATGAAGTGGGGAGGAGGACTCAGAGTTCAGGTGAGGAGATGAGACACAGGAGCAAGCAGCAGGAGATGGTGCCTGTGGATGAGCAAGGTCAGTGGTTCTGAGGACTAACGGAGGGTCCCCCTCTGCAATGGTGAGCTTGAAAACCAGCCCTGTTTCTCTGGCGAGGGTCCGAGTTGGCGTCATTCTCGGCATAACCATGTGTCCTGCGGGGTCAACGCAACCCCTGAGCAGCCACAGGGGCTGCTTGAGATGGAAATACCACTTTATTTTATATCCAGATGGACTGCCCTATGTTTAGTGATTTTTGTCTCATGTTGAAGAATCACAATATATGTTCATTTAGCGATTTATTGAAATAGATGAGAAATTCCGATGCAGCATTTATTCCATTTTCTTCCAGGTGAACATTTGGGTTTCTTATCATCGATCATTTCTCTTTACATGCCTCGTGGAGATTAAATACCATATTCTGTGATACCTGAGTACAAAAAACTGTGATTTTCTTTTTGATTCAGTTCTCACAACCTGGATGGACAGTGAGAACACAGTCCAGCTCCAGTACAGGCCCTGTATCTCCGACACCCTGTGTGTGGCCAGCTGTACCAGAACGTGCCTTTGCAATACAATTTAATAGGCTTGTCAATTAAACTAGGGCCCAATGCTAAATTCATTTGCATTTTCCATTCAGAAGTGTTAAAATACAAGAAAGCACACCTTCAAATTGGTTGTAAGTGGTGATTAGGTGCTGCTGTTGAGCAGAGTCGTGGAGAGGTGCCTGGAGAGCTTAGGTCCTGTTCTGAGGAGCTCTAGGCCCACAACCTTGACAATCTTCCAGGGGCCTGTGGGTCCTCAGAGCAGATGGGTACAGATCCTGCTGCATTCCCTCTGTGGGTGGTGACTTGGATCCTTCCAAAACACTGATAAAAAGTTTTCCTTCTTTGGAGTAGTATTTTAAACTAAAGCCATGTGTTTTAAAGCCAAGTCTAAGTTTCTCATTCTCTCTCTTCTTAACTTTGGCCCGTAGATTTGGCAATATGAGTAAAATTTCATGGCCGCATCTTCCATTCCCTCCTGGGTGTCCTGGCTACTGAAAGAAAGGTTACTTTGCAGTTTCATAAAAGCCGGTGTTAAGACCCATGTGCAGGCTCTGATTTGGTTGCTGTTTTGAGATTGCCCTTAAACTAAAACTTACCCTGCTTATTCAACCTCAAGTCAGACAACAATCATCATTTCCTTTGAAATGGAAAGCGTGGGGGACTCATGACGGTATAAGAACTACACAAATATGAGCTTTCATCTATTTAAAAACATCCTGTCACTGATCCCTGACTGGTGTCTGTTCTTCAGAAAAATGCCAGCTCATCCCCGGATGGCTTTTACTCGGTGCTGAGGGATGATACCCTGATCGACTGTCTCCTTCACGTACAGTGCCTGGATGTCACACTGATGTTGTCATTACTGTCTTGATGATCAGGCTCATTATTATGAACATGTGACTGTCCTGTTTTCATCACCATCCCCTCTGTAAAGCCAGCACATGCTTATTCTGCGGCTCCTTTGTGAGAACAGGGGTCGTCGGAGCTCCCTACTCTCCAAGGTGAGGTTCACTCTACGGTATTCATGGCTTCACCTCTGGTTCTGCAAACACTAGATGAGCACCAGTAATGGCGAGGTGGTGGGGACACAAACAAGATCACATGGAAATTCCTGCACAAAGTAGCCATGTCAAGAGGAGGTAAATCGAAGACATCCCATTTAACAAAATATGCTGTCTCTAACGAGAGGTGGAGACCTAGTGGCTGCACATGGCAGGCAGCTATTGCTTTGGCCCATGCCACCCAGGAACCTTGGGGAGGGTACTGGTCACCCTGAGGCTTCAAAGATGATGGGAATTCTCCAGAAAAGTATCTGGTTTCTGGTCAGAAACCAGCACAGGAGGGTCCAGGCAGAGTGAGAACTTGTGCAGAGCTGTGGGTCTGGGAGATGAAGTATCCACATGACACCAAGTTTTGGAAGCTGGTGTTGAGAAAGCGTTGATGAGCGATGACAATGGTTAGAGAGAAGGCCGTTCAGCGAGGCCACAAGTGCCTTTCCAATGAGCTTGCTTTTATGACCCCTGGTGGGTATTGTGCATACATGCAATTTGCTCTAGAGGAAGACTTGAAAAGGAGAATTGAGGAGTAAGACCAGTTGAGAAGTCATTCCAGTGAAACCAGGCAAATAAGATCATGAACTACAGTCACAGCACTGAGTGTGGTGAGGACATAACACTGGGAAATGTGCTGTTTAATAAGTACGTGAGGGGGAGACAAGCACCCCTGGTTGACTCAATTCTTTTTTTGAGTCTCTGCATGGGAGGCAGTCAGGGGGAGAGGTGTTAAGATCACAGAGTTTAAGGAGAACTTGCCAAGTATGACGGGGTCAGACAAGGGCACAGGGCTCTCATGCTGCGTCAGCATTGGAGCAGCCCACTGTGTGTTGTCAAGGACTACAGCGCGCATTGTCAGGGATGTCAGTGTCATCGCTGAGAGGCACGTAAGTGCAGATTAGACGGGAAGCGTGACGGAGGGTGGTGCCAGACCACACAGGTCGGGAGCACAGGTGAAGTTCTGAGAAGCTCCCCTGGTCAGCAAACTGTGGCTCACGAGCTACATGTGGCTCTTTGGCCCCTTGAGTGTGGCTCTTCCACACAATACCACATGTGGGCGCTACCTCGATAAGGAATGTACCTACCTATATAGTTTAAGTTTAAAAAATTTGGCTCTCAAAAGAAAATTTAATCGTTGTACTGTTAATATTTGGCTCTTTTGACTAATGAGGTTGCTGACCACGCCCTAGACAGATGCTTGAACAGTCTTCCAGGGTCATGATAATAATCTTCCCTGATGAAGACAGGTGAGCTGCCTGTAAGAAGCTTCTCAATCCTGAGTACTAAACCCAGCGCTCAAGGCGTGTTTGTGGCTTCAGAATCACCGTATGATAGGAATACCATGGACTGCGTTGGAATGTTGCCATCCAAAATGTCAAGGAAAGTGGAACTTGGTACAGTGCATAATATCCAACCAGCTCAAAACTTCTGTCCCCAAAGCCCTCTACTGTCATCCTTAATCACAAAAATAACTTCAGGGCCAATCGTGTGAGAAAGCTGTTAATTCATTTTTGATAATATGCATTTCAACTGCTGATAAACTTTTAACAACAACAAAAAACCTGACCCTATGACAATCTCAAAGCAGACACAGAGGACCCGGGCCAGCCTATGTTCGGGATGACCTCCCCTTAAGCTCTGTGACACTGCTTTGAATAGTGGAAAAACCGTGATATTTGTAAGTCAGAGATTATCTATCTAGAAATCAGATGGGCCGTGTGAATCTTTGATACAGTTAATGAGAAATAGTTTAAAACCAAACCCAGTCAGTAAGTTATGGGCAGAGAGCTTGTAACCATTGCTTAGCTGCTATGCAAAGCTGCCTAAATTCATCAGGTAGTAAACCTTGTGTTTCAGCTTTCACTTGGGCAAGGAGGAATTGTTTAGAGACTCATACTAGCCCATTTTCTCTGTGCCATAATCAAAATTATTAAAAGTTGACAAAGCAGTATCCAGGTAATTTACAGTTTTCAAATTTTGTTTGCAGTTTTCCAGAAAATTGGCTGAAAATAATCTTTTGTAGAGATTGGTCACAGCCAAAACATGGCTTATTTGATTATTTCTCAGAAATAAACTGATTTTATAAATTATTCTAAAAAAATTATTGAATTCAGTGGGGTAACATTGGTTAATAAAATTATACAGGTTTCAAGTACAGAATTCTATAATACATCATCTATAGATTGCATTCTGTGTTCATCCCCTCAAGTCTTATCTCCATCACCATCTATCCCCCTCTACCCCCTCCACCTCCCCCACACTCTATCCCTTCTGCAAGACCCCCACTGTTGTGTGTGTCTATACATTTAATTTTTTTTGCTTAATCTATTCACCTTTGTCACCCAGTTCTCCAACCCCATCTCTTCTGACAGCTGTCAGATTAGTCTCCATAGCTATGAGTCTGTCTCTGTTTTGTTTGTTAGTTTATTTTGTTCATTAGATTCCACATGAGTGAAATCATATGGTGCTTGTCTTTCTCTGACTGGATTATTTTACTTAGCATAATGTTCTCTAGGTCCATCCATGTGGTAGCAATCAGTTGGAAATTAATGTAAAATCTCTGAACTGAAAAACTCAAAAGTATTTATTTTCAACGTTAGAATGCTGTGCTTAGTCTATCTCTCCCAAGTATCCTTACGGTTACTGACATGACCAAGTACAACACGAAGAATAAGAAACATGGAGCTTTCACTGTTTTTTTAAAAGGACAGAGTCAGTATTATTTTGTAAGGGGAGAGGGTTTCCTAGTTCATGGTAGCTCAATGCTTCCTGGTTCTCCAGCCAACAGCTTTGGGGTCTCCCTCTCTCTCATTCCATTCCTCTCTTTCTTTCTCCTTTTCTCCCACCTTCCCTCCCAACCATGTTGCTGAGCCAACCTTCAAAATAGATCCAAAATTCCATAATTTGTCAACTGCCTCTTCCAATAGTAAGTCCCACCAACACCACCCTTTCCCTGATTTATTGAGACATCTCATGAACTGGTCTCCTTGCTTTGGCCATAGGTGCACATTCCGCACTGCAGCAGGAGTGACGTTCTGTCTCTCTGCTCAGGACTGTCTTCACAATTGAACCTGGAGACTTTGAGGGCAGAAAGTGTACCTGCGTCAGATGCTTTCCCCTCAGTCCAGGGCCCGGTACAACACAAATGTTTGATAAATGTTTTCTGAACCAGTAAAATCAAACTGTAGAAACAGCTTCCAAGTTTAGCTGAAGATTCAGTGACTCAGAAAACCCTAAAAGTACAAATAAAATATATTTTATAGCAATATAGCTTTACTTATCCAAATATGTGAGTCTTGGGTTTCACTCTTTAGAAAATATAAATGTGCTAGGCTAAGTCAAATGGAGAAACTTTTCTGGAGTAAAATTTCCTTGAATAGCCTAGAAGTCTGCTTCTTCTGCTTCTTCTTGGGAACCCTATACTCTGTTGTATTTAGTACTGACCTTGGTGTGGGCACAAAGCATCCTACCTGTCTGTGCTGGGTGCAGTGAAGGCAGCATTGATATCACTGTCTGGGAAGAACTGGTCTGTTTGCCTGTCTCCAGGCTTCCCACCTGTCACCACTCCAAGTTGGGAAGAAAGATGGAGTCCTACCCTCATTGGAGGCATGGGGACATATCTGGAAGTTCTAGGAGGAGTCATGAGTTTAAGAAATATCTGCCTTGCCCCTGCCTGGTTGGCTCAGTGGTAGAATGTTAGCCTGGCATGCAGATGTCCTTGGTTTGATTCCTGGTCAGGGCACACAGGAGAAGTGCCCATCTGCTTAGTCATCCCTCCCACTTCTCTCTCTCTCTCTCTCTCTCTCTCTCTCTCTCTCTCTTTCTCTCTTTTCCCTTCTTGCAGCCATGGTTCAATTGGCATGAGTTGGGAGCAATGGAGCAATGCCCAGATGGGCAGAGCATTGCCCCCTAGTGGGCTTGCCAGGTGGATCCCGGTTGGGGCACATGCAGGAGTCTGTCTCTGCCTCCCCTCCTCTCACAGGATAAAAAAAAGAAAAAAGAAAAAAAGAAAAGAAATACCTGCCTTGTCTGGCTATCCCTTCTGACATAAACAGGAAAGGAGCAGAGGTGATCTTTGTAAAAGCAATTTGAGATGCATCAAGTAAAAAATTAACTCCAAATCTCATAAGTAAGGGTCATGTTTCCAAAACAAACACAGTGATCCCATGTCTGCATGCTTTGCTATAATGTAGTCTAGCGCCCCTAGTGGTCAGGTGTACCGGTGCACCTTTCAAATGGTCCAGCTTCCCCCAGCTGCAAGGCATGCTGGCCACTGGTGGCCAGGAGCTGCCTCTTCCTGTAAACTGTCCTCAGACAGGGATGCTGCTTTACCTTCACAGCCCCTGGCTAGGACCAGCCCACATCCATGACAGGTCAAGGAGTTGTCCACAAAGGCCTGGCTCTTGTTTGAATTTGGGACAGCTCAGCTCAGAGCTACCAGCGCCATTGTCCAAAGCTCTTGTGGCAAATGCAGAACCCGACATTTTTGGGAGAACTTCATCTACATTGCAGCCTGTTCCCTGGAGCATGCTGCCTCTGTGCCAACAAATGATGGGGAGTTTCTCTAAGTAACATAGTGCCCAAGTTCCTATCTGCCCTGTGCTAATGGCCAGTCCACCTTCATCTATTGGGTTGGCTAGCAGATAATGAATAAGTGATTGAACCAACACGCCCTGTTCTGTGACATCTATGATGATGAAAAAACAATTTTATCTTTTGTGAATAAAACAACAGAGTGATGCTCAAGTCCAAGAAAAGAAATGGAGCAGAGCTGAATTGTTTAAGTTGCTGATGTGCAATGCATTGTGTCCTTATTTCATTTCTGCTTTATAGTTAAACCAGTGTTTTGATGATAGTTTTTTGAGATCACAGTCACTGCCAAATCATTTGTTTTTCCTCCCAGACATGCATGAATTACCTTGTGTTTTCCTTGGTTTGTCCTCGTGTTCTTTGTAATGTATTCACGAGGCTTTTTTGTTTTGTTTTGTTTTTTATCTTAATCACAGAGACGTTTAGCACTTGCAGGTTGTCAGACTCCATGTTCCCCACACACCCCGTGTTGTGAATGAAGAAAGACTTCTGGGAGCTACCAAGCCCACCACGATCTGACCCTGCCTTCCCCCCACGTTGTGTGTCCCTGCTCTGGCCGCTGGAGTCTGGCAAGCTGAACCCCCAGACCCTGTCAGCGGCCCCTCAGCTGAGACCATGTAGTCATCAGCATGTCATTGACCTGCTTGATTCTGAGATTTCTCTCGTGTGTGCCACTTTGTAAATTAAGCTCTGTCAGAAGCCCCATAACCTAGCTGTGCACCTGTCAGAGCAAGAGTCCAAATGTTTGTGAACAAATCAATGAACGGAATTGAATCAGAGCCCAAAGCCCCACCCAGGCAGAGTCAGCACTGGATGCTTCCCCCAAAACCTCTGAGCCCCCAGATCAAGGCTCTGACTCCTACAACACGGTCCACAGCGAGAGCTCTTGTATCCATGAAGCATGCGGTGCGCCCTTGTGAGTTGTAGTGGAGAAGTCCAGTATCATGGCATTGTCTCGGCCACATCTGTAGACCTTCATGCACTGGAATTCATTTTGCTCTTCAGCTCATCGGAACCTGTCCTGTCGACCTCGCTCTTTCCTGGTGTCTCCCCTCCTATTTTTTACTCTACTCCACCTCATTCATGAAAATGCCATTCCATCCCACAATATCCTCGTCTGACTTTTGTAAAATTATAGTCAGTTCTTAACCCCAGATGCCGGTGCTGAGCAGTTAGGTGTGGAGGGTCAAGTTTCCTTACGGGTGGCTGTGTCTTTGCCATCCTTACTTCTCTCAGTCTGGTTTGAGCCGACTGCTCACACAGAAACCCCCATGTGGATGCGGACAATCGACCAGACAAATAGGGGAACATAACCCAACGTCCATATATCACAAACCCAAAAGCTATAGGGCAGAAATTTAATCGGTCCTCAGCCTGGGTTCATAAACGACAAACATAAATGCTAAAGTGGAGAGACTACAGTGTTCTACGTCTCTTGAGCTTGCAGTTCTCACTTCAGCAAATTAAACCCACCCATGTGGAAATGCCAGGCGCTCCCTGAACTGTTTCCAAGTTAATAACATTCTGTAGGAATCCATTTGGATCCACCCCCCGAACCTGGCACATTTAATATCACTTCAAACCCCATCAGTTTGATTTCAAATGAAATGTGGTGACATTTCCAGCACCCAAACGCTGCCAAAACAGATCCGACTACTAAATTCGCAAAAGGTGTTTCAGCATGAAATTATTCGACTCTGCGCCGTAATCCTGCAGCGGGATTAGAACCAGGGAGGTGAGTCTGAGGTGCCTGCACCCATGCCTGCTCCCTCTAATTCTGAAGGTATTCCTCTTTAGGTTTCTCTAGCCAGGAATATGTCCAGTGACCATGGACAAAAGTTTAAAATATGGTTCCTTGTGTCTGATATATGCAACATTTTCAGATGAACTAGTTTACCTTATTGGCATTTCCAAGTTCTGTTCTGTGTTAACGCTAATTCTATTGGGTATTTGTAGATTGCTTTTGAGGGAAGAAAAAAAAGTGTCTTTGGAGTTAGGGGGCTTATTACATAGAATGTTTTCTTCTTGAAAATCCACCCAGTTGTATTATAGAATTGTACACCTGAAACCTATATCATTTTATCAACCAGTGTCACCCAAATAAATATAATTTAAAAAGAAAAGAGAAAATCCACCCCGCACTCCAGCATTCTAAGGGCTTTGGGAATTACTACAGGCAGGAAACTGGTGCTGAGGTGTCTCTAAGATTTTTTTTTTTTTTGAGATCTTTGAAAAACAAATCAGCACCTTTTAGTCTAACTCGTAGAAACAGAGTAGAAAGTCGTTGTCAGGAACTGGGGAGTGGGGGAAATAGGGAAGGTTGGTAAAGGGTACAGACTTTCTGTGATCGATGAATGGAGTCTGAGGGTCTGATGTAGAACACGGAGACTATAGGTGACAACACGGTGGATATAACTGGAAGTTACTGAGAGAGGAGAACGTAAATGTTCACACATACACAAAAGGGTGAATGCCGGAATGTTAATTAGCTCAATATGGGAACCCTTTTACAAGGTCTACATATGCCAGATCATCACGTAGTGTATCCTGGATATCTGACAATTTTATTTGTAATTATACATCATTAAAGCTGGAACGAAATAAGCACTTTTTAAAATATCTTTTTATTTTATTTTTATGAATCAATCAAGAAAATAGAAACCACCTTCTGTATTTCAAATGAAGAAAGTATACATCAAAGACCTTTTCTGCACAGGGGATGGAAAAGCTAGTAATCCTAAGGGGGGCCAGTGAGGCAACCAGAAGTTAGCACACCAGGGAGCTACCACCACCCGTAGGAGCGGTGGCCTCCTGGGGGCTGGGGCCCTGGTCACTGGATGGGATCCAGAAGCGGAGCTGCCCTGCCTGCAGAGCTGGGGGAATGTGTCCTGGGAAAGCTGGCAGCCACAGGACATTCCTAGCGATGCTGGGAATGCTGCTCTAGTAGGATGGAGGGCTAGAAGCCCTCGGTGTCTCCCTTTCTGGAACCTTCCCATCACAACCAGACCACTCACCCCGTTGGAAAGGACATCTGGAAGGTGCAAACCCCTGTCAGAGTGAATTATGACAAGGACAGGGTGAGTCTGACAGGAAACAGGCAAAGGACTGGCATGTGAGTTAGTGTTTTATGGCACGTAGGTTGTGGTCATCATCAGTTGGTAATGTAATCAATTTCCAATAAGAGTTTAATGATTATAATTGTATTGAGTAACTTCCACATGCAAAGTGCATTGTTTTCTCATTTTTTGGATATATTTATATGTATGCATAGTAGCCTGGGTTCTCTAGAGAAATCACCATTTTGAGGCATCTACCCCCCCACATCTTCACAGCCACACCCACCCATACATCTACCCACCCATCCACCCATCCATCAACGCACTCATCAGCTCACCCATCGATCAAACAATTCACCTGTTGATCTATTCATCTACCCATCGATCCATCCACCTACCCACCCATCACCCACCCAGTCATCCACCCACCCTCTTTCTACCTATCATCTATTATCTATATATCTGTCATCTATCATGCATCTATCTCTCTATTCTCTATTTACTTATCTGTCTATCCATATATTATCTACTTACCTATTTAACTACCAATCTTCTGTTTGTCTGTTAACTCTTTATCTAATGAGGCTTATCATAAGAAATTGAGTAACAGGCTCAGGAAGCTGAGGATCCCCACCATCTGCTGTCTGTGAGCTGGAGACCCAGGAAAGGCAGTGATGTGGTTCATGACCTGAGTGCTGGGGAGGCCATGACATAGATTCCAATCTGAATAGAAAGATGTGAGGACCAGAAGTGCTGAAGTCAGAAGACCAGGGTTCCAGCACAGTCAGGCAGAGAGCAAATTCAGTCTTCCCCCACCATTTTGTTCAATGAGCAGGCCCTCAAGAAGCTGGAAAATGCCTCCCCCACACACATTGGAGCAGGTGATCTGCTTATTTAATCCACACCCAGAAATACTGTATAACCAGATATGGGGGTGTCCTTTGGCTCAGCCAAGCTGACACATGAAACGAACCACCACAATAAGCATTAGCCAGAAAATAGTGTAAGGACACTATTGAGAAGAATTAAAGCTAGAACAAGACTTGTCAGAATCAACCAGATATTGTTTATTTGCATGCCATTTTGGAAGACATTCTGGCTTACCAAAATAGGAAGTTTACCTATTTGGGTGCCACTTTGTGAAGCCAGCTGCTGACGGTGGAAACAGTGCTTGCCCGATGGGGGCTGTCCTCGTCCTTGTCCCCACCTTCTCCTCCAGCAGGTGCAGCACCAGCCTTTGTTCCGGACGACAACCAGATGGACCATTGTGTCTGCCTGGTTCAAGGGCATGTGATTTACAACACCTGATGTTGTGCAATAATTTAGACTAATGGCAACAACACAAAGGATTCGATGAAGGGACCCGAATGCAATTATTGATGAATGAGGTACAGGGCTTAACAAGCAGCAAAGATACTTGGAACTGTAGGCAACATGGCGCACCTGCTACTGGCACCCCCAGCCAGTCTCTCCCAGCAGGACCCGCAAACACCTCTCAGTCTCCAGTCGCAAGCACCTGGCTCTTCCGTTCCACCTGATGCCGACATTGCTGGAACCTTACTACGTGTCAGGCCCTACACCTGATGGAGGTTTTATATGTTTGATCCTGTTTAAAAACCTTGAGGCAAGAATTATTGTCCCCATTTTACCGATGAAGAGAATGGGCTCAGAGCAGTTGTCACGGCACGGTGATAAGCACGAGGTCTTGTATCTGAGCTCGTGTCCCCATCTCCTGTATGGATGTTAAGTTATTTCAGGGCTCTCAGGGACCCACCTCGTGTTCCTGCTGTTGTTTCTCAGCATTTGTTCTCGATGGAGATGTGACCAAGGCCCAGGCAGTGCGGGTCTTCCTGCAATGGGGTGACTTTCATTCTGCACATTCACATGGCTTTAGCTGTTGTTTACTATCTGCTTTGGACTTTTTTTTAAAGGTCTCTTCTTTGGAATAGTTTTAGGTTCACAGCAACCTTGAGGGGAAGGGATGCCCCTGCTCCATGCACATGCACAGCCTCCCTGTCACCTCCATTCCCCTCAGGGTGCATGTGCTGCCATCCGTGAGCTGTGTTGATGTGTCACAACCATAGTCCACTGAGGGTTGCAGGACAAATGTATGATGACACGTGCCCACCATTAAGGCGTCACACAGGGCGGCCTCCCTGCCCTGAACATCTCTGACCCCACTGGCCATTCCTTCGCCATCCCTGCGCTTGCAATCTTAGCACAGGCCGGTGCGTATGACACCCGACACTGTGTTTGTCCTCCCTGTGATCTGTTTCTGTGCTGTGGTTTGTGTATTGTACTTAAATGTATCCATCCCATGGCCATCTGTTCCCTCCTACCCTAAACCCAGAACCACCGAGCACCTGTCACCCAACTCAGCGCTCCGCTGTCCCAAGTGTCTGTGGAAGCTCATTCTGTTTTAAGGGCAGGATACCTACTGCCACTAGTCACACCTTTCTTACTTGAATGTTTATGCCCAACATGGCTAAACAGGCTCGGTCATTGGTCCCCTTGATACTGAGTCATAGGCAGTGATGTCTCAGGTAATGATTTGCTCTTGCAGGTTTCACTGGCACACTCTGCACCGAGGGTGACCCTGGGTGGCATCTGTCATGAGTGGGATACTAAAGAGCCAAGCTGTGTCCTAGGCACTTTCTGTTTGTTTTCTGAGTTAGTTCTGCCCATTATTTCCATCCCATAATGCGGGGAGTCCTACGTGTGGTCATGTTTCTTGTTTGCTGATTTGGAAACCTGGGAGTCAGCATCAGTTTGTGTTTCTCTCCCGCTCATGTCTGACCCACTGGACTGCTCTCAAAAATGGGTTGTGAGTCCAGCTCTCCCTCAGTGCCTCCCAGCTGCCGCTGCGCCCTGGCTCATGTCACCCGTCCTGGGTTACAGGAGTCAGTCTTCTCCTAATTACAGTGTGTGCTTCTGCCCACAGCCCTTCGTCCATCTCTCCTGGCAGCTCAGGCTCGTCACTCTGTGTCAAAAGAGTCATCTTTAAGCAGCTGTATGCTAAGCGAATGCAGACTGCAGAGGAAGCCACAGTCCTTTTGTGAGCTAATTGTGCAACTACAGCCATCATTTTTTACAATTTTCTGTCTGTGAGAATCTAGTCCCCGGGACGCCCCGTACCTGAGGAAGGGGGATCATGAGCAGTGTGTTCATCATGGTGCAGAGCAACTTTCCTGTGTACACGGCTCGGTGTGTGTGTGTGTGTGTGTGTGTGTGTGTGTGTCTCGTGCACAACCTTTAAATATTTATATTTTCAGGTTTGTCTCTTATGTTATCTGAATTTAATGCCACACTCAGAGCTTCCCCATTCTCAGAATGCCCTCACATTAAGCAGGTGTTCTGACATTTTTTTAATGGACTATTTTTTCCATTTCTGCTTGAACAATGTAGTTGTTGCAAAGAGCAACGTTGGGATTTCTGTTTTATTTACTTTGTCAAACTACTGAGCTAGTTGTCTCAAAAACATTTATTAAATAATTCAGCTTCCCTTCCCCTGATGTGAAGTGCAAATGTTTACTCCATTTTGCTAAAAAGTAAGTGGGGTTTCTCGTCAAATTCCCATGATTACTGGTTCCCATAAAATGGTTATAACACATAATAAAGCTTGTTTTGAAAATATCATCTGACTTTATGTGACACCAAGTCATTATTCTAAATCTTTCACAGGAACAACAAACATTGTTTCTGCAACCAAGGGTCACGTGTCTGAAACTCTAAAGGAATCAGTGACCTGGTCTACTTGCCTGTGAGCTTTCTAGCTACTAAGTGAGCTGTGTTCTCAGACCATCAGCAATCACTGGATTCTGGCAGTGTGGTAGGGCAGTCCATGGTCAAAATGAGAAGTTCCTGTTAAGAAATTAAAGTTACTTAGCTGTCTAGATTCTTATCTCTATCGGCTGCCAAGATGCAGGGTGGTTGAGGACAGAGCTAGAGGGTCTCCCTGGCTTCTCTCAAGTGCCAGTCACAGTGCTGGCCAATGTCATCCACTTCCTTTCAGTTCTCACACTCCTCCTGCATACAACCTCTCTTCTAGCTGAAAACTTTCATTCACTAAAGGGGGACATGATGGGCAGGGGTGGCCTGACAGGTTTCACCATTTCTCGCCGTGCCCTGGGTCTCCTGCCCTCTTTATGCAAGGAAGGCTACCTGGTACCTATTGTATTTTTTTCAGCTTCTTCTGAAAACCCGAGACTCAGAGAGTTCTGTTTGGTGTCCAGGTAAACTAGTTTGTCTGTATGTCTCCTATTGTTATCATACCTAACTTGTTACCTTTAGCTTGCTTTCTTGGCCGTCAACATTTATTTAATCTATTTGACTTTTGCTTCTTTGAGATCGTAGCGCATTTTGTAGTTTTTTTTGTGTGAGCTCTGCAGGGCTTAAGGCAGTGATGTGCACACCACCATAGACCATGAAAATGTTTTTAGAAGTACATCATAATGCTTTAGTTGGTGCATACTGTCTGAGACTGGGAAAGTCTTTCTTTTCTCTACTAAGCATATGTGACGTTTCTCTGAAGCTAAATCTATCGTCTGCTTCAACTGAAAAGACTTTTTGCGTTGGAATACAATTCAGTTTAGCTTCAATTTGGAAAGTGACACTCATTTCTTAGTAGCTAAAATGTCCACAGGTTTGCAGGTTCTGGAGTCTCCTGGTTCAGTAGGACTGGGCCAAGTCACTACAGGCTGTGCTGTGGGAAGTCACGTAAGCACAGGGACTGTGATATGGCCATTCTTTCTCTCCAAATCAGGGTGATGTGTGCATCAGGTACTGCTCGAGGAACAGGGCAGGGCTTTATTGTGTGTGTGTGGGTGAGGGGGAGTTATTGCCCAGTCACTTGAAATGAATCAGGAATGCAAGTGAATTCAAGGGCTTTAAGTTCCAGTTAACTCTGATAATGGCTTCCGGGTTTGGGACCCTCTGACATTCCATAGTCACATCCATCGTGTCATAGTCACTCCCCATGTGGGCAGTTGCAGAAACGATGCAAACAACACTCCCTCGCTGTAAACATTCAGAAAATGAAGCTGAATGAGAGGAGAGAATTGAGATGAACATTAGTTTAGTCGTCTGAGCCAACATTTCAGTGCTTCCTTCTGGATGGGCTCATTTGCCTATGACAGGAATATACTGTCTGCACGTGCACTCTTCACTCGACGTGCCACTAATGACACATCTTAAAAATCAAATATGACAGCTTCATAAAACTGAATTGTGACATGTTTACTGACCAGTCTCTGATTTTCAATAATGTAAGCTTCTTCCAAACATTGTTATTATGAAAACCTTGCAGTGAAGTCTCCCACCCCTAGGACTGCGTGTGCACACAGACACACACACATGCAGCTGTGATAGTCCTGATGCCATGTTGCTAGAACGTATCTTACCGCTGTCTTTGTTTACATGGACACCTGGCTCCTTCTTCTGACCTCACTCACCATCTCAGTCTCTGGTCACATTACTCACAGGTGGCTGTTTCTGCAGTTCTGCCTATGTGACACTTCTGTGTCATCACCGTCAGGGCCCCTATTGTCACCTGTATGCTGGACATGTGTCAGAGGTTCATCGTGGCTGATGCACCCCCTCCCCCAGCTAGGGCCTCTTCACTTCTTCCTGTAGGCCTGGCCCCTCTTCAAACCCCAGAGCAAACCTGCTGCTTCCGTGCCTGAAATTGTACATTCCTCCATCAGTGCTGCTCAACACCAGAGCCTCCTTCCAGTGACAAAACAGAGAGATCTCAATGGCTTTAGGATGAAGATGAATTTGAGTCACACTCTGCTGTGATTTCAACGTGTTTCTTTCCGAATAGATGTGATTTGGCTGATGTGGGCATTTCACAACATAAGCAATAGGAAACAGTTCTGATAGAGAAATTAGCACCCCAAGGTAGCATTTTATATTATCTTCTGATGGAACAGCAGAGACAAAGGTGCAGAAGACAAACTCATTTCTCATACTGCTTAGCTATGCAGTTCTTTTCTCTGGAAAGCAGTAAATATTGATTATAGGTTAAAGGCAATTAAAATAATGGACCTGGAGCTCAAAGCCATGCCAGATAGTTCTTGGCACTGGCAGTGTTCACCACATAAGCAATGACTGTCAAGTTTAATGAGCAAACACATTTTCCAGGAAAAAGCATTTAATATTCATTTGCCAAGCACCGGCTGTATTCAATTTGTGGGTTAACACTTTAAAAGTAAGACAAGAGGCAGAAAATGTACACTTTAGAAGAAAATGGAGGACATTTAAAATCCATGGAAACTAAGGCTCCTGCACAGAAGGCCACTGCCAAGGAAAGACTATGTCCCAGAACAGGACCACAGTGCCTCCTGGCTGGGCTCTGCAGCTCGGCCCATTTGGCAAAACTGAAGAGGAAAAGAGCCTTGTAAGGACTGTTGCTGATAGGGTCTGGATGGCTGTATTTCTTTATAAAGACGCTATTTTTAACATTTTCTCTCACTGCATTTATGTAACCCACCATACAGGGAGTTTAGAAATTACCCCTCCCCACCATGCACACCAGACTGAATAACTATTTGTATGAAGCAGGGGTCCCAGAATTAGTGTGTGGGGGGGCTGGCCTCAGTGTAGATCCAGTTAAGATGAACCCTGTCATCACCACCTGTGAAAAAAGCCAAAATAATGATGAAGACACACATACATAGACACATGCACAGACACATAGACACACAGACACATGCACACACATAAAACATATAGACATACAAACAGACACAGGCACACACACAGACATACAGACATGCACAAACACACACACACACACACACACACACCCTGCAGGATGAGGTGGGACCCTCCCTGCCACACAGTGGAAGCAGAAGCCGCTCCCAGACTAGTAGTCCTAGGAGAGAGACAGTCAACAGATGTGACAGTGGGAAGTCAGCCAACTGTACAGACAACGAAGATTTTTTTTTTTACATGTTATACTGGGAACAACTTCAGACTGCGAGGAAGACCATTTTATATAATTACAAGAAATCCCATCCCCACTCTGTCTTTAAAAGAGTAGATGCAACTCCCTGTGATTTTTTTTTTCTAAGTGAGAAACGGGGAAATAGAGAAACAGACTCCTGCATGCACCCTGACCAGGATCCACCTGGCAACCCCATCTGGGGCCAATGCTCTGCCCATTTGGGGCCATGCTTGCAACTTAGTTTTAGCTTCTGAGGCAGAGGATCCCTGGAGCCATCCTTAGTGCCTGGGGCCAATGCACTCTAACCAATTGATCCATGATTGCGGGAGGGGAAAAGTGAGAGAGAGAGAGAGAAGCAAGAGGGTAAAGAGTGGAGAAGTAGATGATTGCTTCTCCTGTGTGCCCTGACCAGGAATCGAGCCCGGGACATCCACACACCGGGGAATGCTCAACCACTGAGCCAACCCACCTGGGCGACTCTGTGATTTTGAGCTCACCTGTTTGGTTGCTCTTATGAAAATGAGAACACTCAGGAAAACACCTAGTTACTCCTGGGAAAACTGTCAGGAGACAGTGACTTGTGCAGAACAGACCCTTTAAAAACAGAGAAGCCGCATTGTCCCTCTGCCTTCCAGGGCTCTAATTGACTCCTGTTGCCACCTCTCATCTGTGGGAACATTTTCACCTCCTGTCTGGTCACAAGGTTTCAAACAGAACATTACCCTTGCCAACAAAAAATCAGCACTTGTTGGAAACGTTGTATTATTATTGGACTAGGTAATAGAAGGTCAAGACATAAAATTCAAAACACGCAAATACAAGATTTAGTGCTTCTCATCTGCATTCTCGGGTTACCATATCCCCCTTTACAGAGCTCCTGATGAGCAGAGTGCATTTGTATTTAAATTACTTTCTGCATTTTATAGCAGGTGCATTTGAGATTCTTTAGAATATAGCGTGTTTGTGTCTCATGGTCCTGCCCCAGTTACAGCTCGCTCTTACAGAAATACCGATGGACTCAGATTTGTTTGTGCACATTGTTTTGTACAGTTAGAAGTACGGCGCACTGCAATGCCAAGCCATTTCTGTTAGGATCGTTGGGAATAGAAGGCCTGGAAATGGCGCTAGAAATGATAAGGTAAGAACTAGTGGAGGGGTAGAGAGAAATTGTACAAGCAGGTGTCTTTTTGCGTGAAGGACCGAGGCATTCGCTTTCATTATTTATGGGGAACGTGACATCAGTTCACCCAGACAGGCTTGTCTGAGGTCTGCATGTAGGGTGGAGGAGGGCAGAGGCAGGCAGAAGTGGATGGTGCACCTGGGACCTGCATTTACCATGCCCCGCTAAAGCCATCTCTAACTACAAGTATATGTGACCAAAGCCAGCCTTCTGGCATTAAAGGATTCATTTTCTAGTGAGCATGGCTAGAGTGAATCCCACAAATGTCAAAAGCAGATTAACCGCAGTCCAGTCTTTGGAAACTATTTAAACTGCTCTCCAGGCACCATTTTAGAACGTAAGATATTAGTTTGTGTGTCAATATGTAATTTCAGTGAGATGCCTTTTAAATGAAAGAAAAATAAGCTGTGGTCAGTTAAGTAGAATGCCAGTTGCCTCCCAAAGCTCAGCCTAGAGAAGAGTTTGCAGAATCACCCTGTGGTGGGCGGAGCACATCTGTCTCACACATCACAGGTGTGAGAAGAGAGGGCAGCCCCGGAGGCTCAGACCAGTCACATGGGTCCCCGCATGGTGCACTGAATCAGGTACCCAGCCGTCTGCTTCCCCTGACCCTCCCTCCCTCCCCTGTCCTGACAGCAAGTGCACTTTTTCCACGAGAAACGTGAGTTTGAACTTCAGAGAAGTCATGTGCGTGGAAGGCAGCCTTAGGTTTGACATGGACACTTTCCTACGCATTATTCTATTGTTTCCTGATGTGTTTCTGTAGAAAAGAAATTAGTATATCAAATGCACACACAAGACATTGCAAGTGTCTTGACATTGTTATCACAGTCCTATTCAACCAATTCAATGTGTATAATTTTATATAAAAATAAAGTGCATGTTACTTAATTCTAAGATGCTTTTTGGGCATTTTGACAGTAGGTCCCAGCTTTGAATAGGAGCCATGTAAAGAACCATAAGTACTGAGTAATTCTAATTTAGGTACTGGGGGCCCTTTGCATTTGTAGCTACACTCTCTAGCTCAGCAGGACCAGCCCTGTGGGGCTAACGTGAGGAGGAGGAGCTCGGAGAGGAGTGGTTCAGGCTGCATATCAATTGGGCAGATGAAGGATGGAGACAGAGCTCGGTCTAAGAATAGGCATGTAGGTGGGTCAGAGCCCATGCGCTCATGTGGAGGTGGGCCGGAGCATGGGCACAGGCATGTAGGTGGGCCAAACTAAAATAAGGTCATAAAATGAAGATCCCCTGGGGAAAATAATCAGATATGTACCCATTTATAAACAACAGTTCTGCCCATTGTGACCCCACTATTGTATCCATGGGACTGTCACCACTAAAGAGATTATCAGGTATCTGAAAGGCACTATTTGGCTTCTGACCACTATTTACTTTAGTGTGGACATTCCTTTTCCTCGTTGGAAGTCCAGCTCCGGCATGGTTCTCAGTGTTCTGATCCCAATACCTTTCTTACAGGCTGGCAGTCTAGGTTCCTGTAGCACCTGGAACCATCTGGCCTACTTTCGTCCTCAGACCTTTTCCCATTCACTCCTCATCATCGCCCTGGGGTGGTTCTGTTGGGAGAAGGAAGTTACACTGCTCACAAAAATTAGGGGATATTTCAAAATGAATATGAAGCGATAAGATATCCCCCAGTTTTTGTGAATAGTGTACTTCTTCAAGGTTACAGATGTCAGGGGCAAGAATATCAAGGTGAAAGCCAGGTCTGAAAGAACTCTGAGTGGAAGAATTTAACTACAAGGTTTCACTACTGTGCTAACCCGCATCCCCCAGGAATCAGCATTCCGAGCCATCACATGTTTCTAGTCTGGTTGAGGGACAGAGTCTGCCGGGGGGACAGAACTCACAGGGCCTCGAGTAAATGAGTGGCCCGACTGTAACGAAATCCGTTTCCCTCTTTATCATTAGTAGTCACATCGGCTACAGGCTGATAATATGAGTTACCATGTGACATTTGTTGGTCCAGGATGGGAATTGATGAGTCCATCTGCTTCAGGAACGGCATGGTTGACACCACTCTGTAATCAATGGCGTTCTTAGGATGTGCACTTGATGGGAAAGGGGAGAGGAGCAGAGAGGTGGGCACCGGTGGTGCACACACAGGGACAGAGGAGATGGGGCAATAGTTTCACCTGAAGTCCATAGCAAGCCCACCAAAGGCCTCGTCCAGGTGAGCGCTTTGCTGATGGGGCAGCTGTAAGTGAGCCACATTGTCTGAGTTTCCCTGACCCATCCATCCCCAGGGAAAGCCAGCCTGGGGGGGGGGTGGTGCAACAGGTCTGCACCACCAGAGGGCGTGGACTCAGATCCCATTCAGAAGGGCCAAAGGAAGAGCAGACCCTGTAACTAGAGAATCAAGCCATCTTAGTTACCATGTGCGCAGTTCTGTGTGTCTGTCTGTCTGTCTAGCTATCCGTCATCCCTCTCTATATATCTCTGTCTGTCAGGTCTCTGACATTAGCTAAATGTGCAACGTCTGTATGGACAATTGTACATGCAAATGTGCAAACCACACACACACATACACACACACACACACAGGAGGTCACTGAGAGTCACCAACATGTAAGGGACCACAGTACAGTGATGGGAGAACGCTTCAGGGGAAAAAAGTGCCCCAAATAGCTGAGCAGGGGAACTGAACTAATGTGAAAAATAAAGAGAACTTTCAAAATTCTAATTAGAGATTCAAGGGAATACTATTCTCATAAATATAAGGGGGAAATGCTTGTCTACAATGAAGCCCTCAGACAGGTATCAGAATTAAAACGTTCACTAGCATTATGAGTGATACTGGTGACTGATAGCGGAACAGCGGGGGGAAGGTGCCGAGGACACAGTGACCCAGACACAGCCCTCTGCTGAGCTTGTTCAACAGCTACTAGGGTGGAAACAGTTACCAGGTTGGAAACTGTGACAGAAAAGCAGGAAAGAAAAAGGAAGGGTCATATCAAGGACTTGCTGGTAGTTAGAAAATTTTAATTTGCAGATATAGAGGGGAAGTAACAATTCAATAAAAATATGAGGATTGCATAAAAAATCTATTTTTTTCACTCATAATGGGTCAGAGGGAACCAAGATAAAATATATTTTGAAAGGAAATAAATATATTGATATCCTTTGAAAATTATAAATATCAATGAAAAACATGAAAATCCAATAAGCTTCCAGAGAGTAAACACGTGGTATGTATTGAAGAATAAAGGTTGTATTGACAATGGATTTCTTTTTTTTTTTTTTGTAATTATTTATTGATTTTAGAGAGAGGAAGGGAGGGTAGACAGTCAGAAACATTGACCTGTTCCTGTATGTGTCCTGACCAGGGATCAAACCCAGAACCTTTGTGTCTAGGGATGAGGCTCTAATCAACCGAGCTATCTGGCCACAGTAGATTTATTTATACAATATTAACACTAGGGTATGTTCAGCTGTCTATCAAGTGTGAAAGAAACTAAATCTAGATGTTCATACTCATTCAAGCAATCATCCAAATATAAGACTTTATACTCAAGACATTCTAAGCATAAAAAGAACTTGGAAAGAATTCCACTTCTGCAGTTTTTAAAAAATAAATACATATGATTTAGCAAGCTTAAGCTACAGCTTAATGAAGAAGAAAAACTGGTGATCAAGAAACCAGGCACGTGTCCCCTGATGTCCAGGTGAGTACTGACACCATGGTTACGACATTAATCAATTATTAAGAGAGATCCCCCCAGATGGACAGGTGCATGTACATGGGAATAGCCACCTTCCAGGCAGTGCTTATGAGTCCTAGTTATAGACTTGGAAGTAAAAGAGACTTGGGAGCCTTTGTTAGGGGAAAGAGGCAAGTGGGGTGGCTCTTGAATCTTGAATTATTAGAAACAGACAAAACAATCAGAGTACAAATCAGAAAACCCAAAGACAAGTTCCTCACCCAAACCAGAGGCAGGTGCCCCGTGGTGTCTGTGCCTAACAGGGAGGAGCCTGAGGGAGGCCTGGTAGGGGACACAGAGGGCAGGGTCATGGTTCCCTGGGGCCAATTGTCATTGACAAGCACCCAGCCCCCCAAAGAGGTGAGCCATGTGGGTTGGGGACACCTCAGGCTCAGTGTCATGGGTGAGAGCAGGCGGCCTCAGGCTGGACAGGCTGAGGGGGCTGATCTGACACTGATCAGCCCAAGTTTCCTTCTTACAAAGCTCACAGCGTAAACATGATGTGAGTGGCCCGCAGAGGAAGGTCGGCTCAGAAACAGACAAAGGAAAGACGTCACAGGAAGTGATGCACAGAGGGGAGCAGGCAGGTCTCCGCACTGAGGGGCTACTGGTGCTAGAACACTTCTCAGAAACAGTGAGAGAGGGAGCCTTCCAAGCATGGCACTGGGAGTGCTCTGCTCACCCTGACTGCTGACACAGTCAGCCTTCCTGAAGGTGCGAGAAAGCCCCATCCTAATTAGTGTGAGTGCCAGGAAAGAGCTGTAGTCAGATGTCATGTAAAATTATTATTAGGGGAGAGATAATGAGAAAAATAATGATATCTTCATGGAGAAGTGCTGGAACTACATGCCAACAAAATAGAGGATAATGATGCAAGAAGTCAAACAAACGGTGTGAATACAAAGAGTCGTGAGCTGGAGGAATCACAGGAGTGAAATCTGTTTTGAAAGCCCCAAGGATGGCCCTGGCCGGTTGGCTCAGCGGTAGAGCGTCGGCCTAGCGTGCGGAGGACCCGGGTTCGATTCCCGGCCAGGGCACACAGGAGAAGCGCCCATTTGCTTCTCCACCCCTCCGCCGCGCTTTCCTCTCTGTCTCTCTCTTCCCCTCCCGCAGCCAAGGCTCCATTGGAGCAGAGATGGCCCGGGCGCTGGGGATGGCTCTGTGGCCTCTGCCTCAGGCGGTAGAGTGGCTCTGGTCGCAATATGGCGACGCCCAGGATGGGCAGAGCATCGCCCCCTGGTGGGCAGAGCGTCGCCCCTGGTGGGCGTGCCGGGTGGATCCCGGTCGGGCGCATGCGGGAGTCTGTCTGACTGTCTCTCCCCGTTTCCAGCTTCAGAAAAATGAAAAAATGAAAAAAAAAAAAAAAAAAAAAGAAAACCCCAAGGATGGACTGAATGTAAGCGATGGTCCCGGGGGACCAGTGGCAGGACGTGAACAGCAAACTTGTCTCTGCGGAGAGGGGGGCACAATTTTAGCTGAACCCACCACATGATTAACAGACTCATAAAAGAGTTGCAGCCACACATTGTCCAACTCCTGGCTTATGCGACTGGAAATACACAGCACTCTAAATTATTCTACCCCAAGTAGCTTCTGGATTTAGCTGCCAGCTTATAGGAAATACAGGGGATAGAGGAACCTTTTAAATCACGCTGTGGGGATGCCATCAGCAAAATGCAAAATGGGAGATAATTTACAGTTAGAAGCACCTGATTTCTTCAGCAGATGGAAGAGTGAACTGTAAAGAAAAAAGAGGAGGTTCTCCCTGCTATCTATCATGAGGACATGTCACCCAGATACAGAGCATAGGCCTGGGTGGGTCACACTTTCAACAGAACAGCCTTTACAAACACGTTCACGGCATGGGTAGAAATGATTTTCAGTGAGAATCACATAAAAAGCTATCTCCCTGGTAATTTAATTAATGGGATAATTGATGTTTTATATGCTTTTACACTGCCTTGCAATGGAAACTGCCATTCTTTGGGTAGCAGATTCAGGCCTGCTTCACCCCATGTGACCTCAGGTAAACATCATCACATTTCTCTCGTCTAAAATGAGAGTTTGGGGCAGGTTACTCACAGCAGTGTTTTTCAAACTTTGTTTTTAGGTGGCACATAAATCTTCACTCTGGACACACAAATGCACACATAAAACTCATATCACATGCACAATAATACTCTATGATCATTATAGCATTTATACTTCTCATATGTATTATACTTCATTTTCTGTCTTTTTATTCTTTATTTCTTTATGAAAATGATTTTTTTTAAGTTAGAGGAGGGGAGATAGAGGACAGACTCCCACATGCATCCTGACCAGGATCCACCCTGCAACCGCCTGTCTGAGGCCAATGCTGGGGCTGGCCCTCAGACCAACCAAGCCACTGGCTGCGGGAGGGGAAGAGGGAGAGAAGGAGAAGAGGCAGGGGAGAGAAGCACATGGTAATTTCTACTGTGGGCCTGACCAGGAATCAAATCTGGGATGTCTGTATACTGGGCCAATGTTCTATCCACTGAACCAATGAGCCAGGGCCATAAAAATTATTTCAATGATGATCTACATTGTCTCCCTTTGCCCTAATGAATTACAATCTGAGATTGAAAATGCTTTCTCCCTCTTAAAATTTATACATATTTGGAACAGTGTTAGTAATTGAAGTATTTTTTAGTCAAATCAGTTTAGGAATATTTAGAAGTAGCAGAAAAGGTAATTATCAAGAGAACAAAAATAAACATAAATATAATAAATTCTACTGCTATAGAGTTCAGTCCATGCAGGAAATGTGGAGGGAGTTACACATACAGGCAAAAACACCTGGATTACAAAATGAGAGAAAAAAATAGAACCTATAGGCAAATCTAATTGTTTATTTAGAAAACATTAAGATAATCAGTTCACCATTGACATAATAAACTTGTGAAGGTTACACCAAATAAAACATTTAGAAACACAAAGTAAACATAACAATCAATACAAATCTATTTTGCAGTTATTTTGAAGAACAATGTAGCTTTATAACAAGTGAAATGGATAAGTATTAGAGAAAAAAATTTTCTATCAGACTGAAAGTGCTTTTATGTTTCTAAATTCATTCTGCTTAACTATGTATTATGAACTGTTTACATCAATATTAATTTATATACTTAATAGCAGGATGATATTACATTTCAAAGATATTCAAGTATTTAATCAATTTCTTCTATTGGAAATTTAATTTGGTTCTAGATTTTTGCTTTTATATTAAGGCAAAAACTTCTGTGGTAAATTTGGATGTGAAACTCTTGGGTCAGAGAGTCCATGTACATTTAAAGCTAATGGTCCGGAGAGCCAGGCTGCTTTGAAGAAGGGCTTTCTAACACAAACGGCCATAAGCCAATGTGAGGATGACGTTTTTTCAGTCCTCCTCCATGGTGTTGCA
The DNA here is from genome assembly GCF_036850765.1 of Saccopteryx bilineata. NCBI lineage: Eukaryota > Metazoa > Chordata > Mammalia > Chiroptera > Emballonuridae > Saccopteryx > Saccopteryx bilineata. The sequence continues at coordinate 81,969,609 of NC_089492.1, read as the reverse complement.
CACTGTGCTATTATTCTACTTATTATCAACTCCATGTGGAAAACCTCATCCTATTATTTTAAAATATATGTTGATTATCAGGTTGAACAATTTTGATATAGGCTCTTTGTAGGTTTCAGATGTTTGTAAATTGTTTCTTTTCATTGATTTGTAAAAAGTTTTTCCCCTTGTTTCATTTTAGCTTTCCTCTTGAATTTTTCCGTTTCTCTGTCAAAAACAGCTTTGAAATTTCTGAGGCTCACATCTATTAATTTGTCATTTATGGTTTCCATCTTCATATTTCTAAGCTCAACCTTTTACCTTCCCAAAATTATGTAAATATTCATTTATATCTTTTTCTATTATGTTTATCATGAAAGTTAGGGAAGTTAAAGCCTTAGGCTTGCTCTTTGTTCTCTTAAATCATCACCAACATCCCTGCTGCTGATGCTAGAAATCTGGGAGTTTGTCCAAACCCCTCATTCTCTCCCACATCTGCTTAGCTCACATGTACCAAACCTGCAGTGCTCCCTTTTGGGTGGAGCTTCTGATAGATAGACTATGCAGCCTACTTAGTTTCCACAATTACAATGTCAATTTTCAGGTGGCATGTCCTAAAAATGAGGGGGAATCAATGCCGGATAAGGTTTTCATATTTCATGGCAAGAGAGAGAGAAACTGCTCATTCATTTCTCCTCCCACTGAATAACAGTGCTCTGAGGGAAACACAGGAATGTGAACCATTAGCTCATCCAGGCTTGAATGACTGACTCTGTGAGTAACAGATACGGTTAGTTTTGGGGAACTCAGCTGTGACTATTTTATCTGGATTGCTGATCTCTGTTTGTAGAAGCTCTACCCCCCCCCCCCATCATGGCACTGAGCTACGGTAAGTAGGACGCAGCGACATGTGGAAATTGAACATTTCAGTAGCCCCACTGGAAACTGTGAAAAGAAGAAGGTGAAATTAATTTTAGTAATGTACCTTATTTAACCCAGTATCTCTAAAATCTTATTTTAACACGTAATGAATACAAAAGTGTTATGATATATTTTTATCTTTAAGATGGAGGGGACGGAGGGCCAGTGCTTTGTCTGCCTGGCGCGAGTCCATTTGGGCTGCATTTTGGGTTCAGAACCCACACGTGACAGTGAACTCCTCCCCCTTACTCATGTTCCTCCCCTTGATGGTCCATGTTTGCTGCCCTTGGCAGATACCCGTTCCCTCTGTTCTCATCTCATAAATGGGTTCCTCATCCATACGCCTCCTCTGGCCCACAGTTTCTACTGGGATGTTTGTTTGTTTATTTATTCTAAAAATAAATTATAGCATTTTTGAATAAGTGACATGCAATAAATGTCACAAACTTAAGCTGTGTAATTTGATAGGTTCCAATGTGTTTGCTTACCAGAGAAACCGTCACAATCATCAGAGGGTGAAATGCCTGCCCCCTTGTCCTCTGTGCCCTCACTCTGGGGCCCTACCACTGTCGCCTCCACCCCGACCTCATTCTGTTGCTTTTATAAAGGGCGGTGGCTGCGGTCCCATACGTTGGGTACTGCTTTTGTTTGTGTGCCTTCCTTGGGATTAATGGAGGACCTTGTCTGCTTCTACTTTATCTTTTTCTTTGGCTTACCAGTTACAATGTTCTTTTGTGGTGGTGGTTGGCTTGGGCTTACAGTGCGTATCTTCAATTCAGTCTCGGAGAAATTATGTCATCTCACGTAGCATTTTAAGAACCATGCAATCGAATGTGCACTTCTGTTTCCTCTTCCTCAGCCCTGGTGCTACTGTTGTATCTATAAAATGTGTACATGTACGTACACACGCAATTAACACACCAATGCATTGATGTTACTTTGTTTAGATAGTTAATTATCTTTTAGAGAGATTTACATAATGACAGAATCATCTGTGTTAAATCACACCTTTATCATATCTGCGGCTCTTCATTCTTTACAGAGATCTGGGGTCACATGTAGTATTAGTTACCTTCAGTTTGAGGAACTTTCTTCCACATTTCTTTTAGTGCTAGTCTGCTGACTGTTAAGTCTTTCAGCTTTTGTATTTCTGAAGAGATTTTTATTTTGCTTTTGTTTTTTAAAGATATGGGTGTAGAGTTCTAGCAAAGCATTCATTTATTTATTTTGATACTTTAATAGTGTTTCCAGGGTCTTCTTGCTTGTATTGTGTCTAACCAGATCTGGGGGCATCTTGTCTTTGTTCTAAGCATATAATACATTTTTTCTCTGGCTGCTGCTAGCACTTCTGTTTTGGGCAATTATATTATGATATTCTTTGAGGAGACTTCCTTCTGTTTCTCAAGCTTGGGATTTGTTGAGTTTCTTAGAGTTGTGGACTTAAAATAATTTTTTTCTATTGAATTTGGAAAATTTGGACCATTATCTTTTTATTTTTTTTTATTTATTTATTTTTTTAAATAAATTTTTATTAATGGTAATGGGATGACATTAATAAATCAGGGTACATATATTCAAAGAAAACATGTCTAGGTTATTTTGTCATCAAATTATGTTGCAAACCCCTCGCCCAAAGTCAGATTGTCCTCCGTCACCCTCTATCTAGTTCTCTGTGCCCCTCCCCCTCCCCCTAACTCTCTCCCTCCCTCCCTCCCATGTCCTCCCTCCCCCCCCACCCTTGGTAACCACCACACTCTTGTCCATCTCTCTTAGTCTCATATTTATGTTCCACCAATGTATGGAATCATGTAGTTCTTGTTTTTTTCTGATTTGCTTATTTCACTCCTTATAATGTTATCAAGATCCCACCATTTTGCTGTAAATGATCTGATGTCATCATTTCTTATGGCTGAGTAGTATTCCATAGTGTATATGTGCCACATCTTCTTTATCCAGTCTTCTATTGAAGGGCTTTTTGGTTGTTTCCATGTCTTGGCCACTGTGAACAGTGCTGCAATGAACATGGGGCTACATGTGTCTTCACGTATCAATGTTTCTGAGGTTTTGGGGTATATACCCAGTAGAGGGATTGCTGGGTCATAAGGTAGTTCTATTTGCAGTTTTTTGAGGAACCACCATACTTTCCTCCATAATGGTTGTACTACTTTACAGTCCCACCAACAGTGAATGAGGGTTCCTTTTTCTCCACAGCCTCTCCAATATTTGCTATTACCCGTCTTGTTGATAATAGCTAATCTAACAGGAGTGAGGTGGTATCTCATTGTAGTTTTGATTTGCATTTCTCTAATAACTAATGAAGCTGAGCATCTTTTCATATATCTGTTGGCCATTTGTATCTCTTCCTGGGAGAAGTGTCTGTTCATGTCCTCTTCCCATTTTTTTATTGGATTGTTTGTTTGTTTGTTGTTGAGTTTTATGAGTTCTTTGTAAATTTTGGATATTAGGCCCTTATCTGAGCTGTCGTTTGAAAATATCAGTTCCCATATAGTTGGCTGTCTGTTTATTTTGATATCAGTTTCTCTTGCTGAGCAAAAACTTTTAATTCTGATGTAGTCCCATTCATTTATCTTTGCCTTCACTTCTCTTGCCATTGGAGTCAAGTTCATAAAATGTTCTTTAAAACCCAGGTCCATGATTTTAGTACCTATGTCTTCTTCTATGTACTTTATTGTTTCAGGTCTTATATTTAGGTCTTTGACCCATTTTGAATTAATTTTAGTACACGGGGACAGGCTGTAGTCGAGTTTCATTCTTTTGCATGTGGCTTTCCAGTTTTCCCAACACCATTTGTTGAAGAGGCTTTCTTTTCTCCATTGTGTGTTGTTGGCCCCTTTATCAAAGATTATTTGACCATATATATGTGGTTTTATTTCTGGGCTTTCTATTCTGTTCCATTGGTCTGAGTGTCTATTTTTTTGCCAATACCATGCTGTTTTGATTATCGTGGCCCTATAATATAGTTTAAAGTCAGGTATTGTAATGCCCCCAGCTTCATTCTTTTTCCTTAGGATTGTTTTGGCTATTCGGGGTTTTTTATAGTTCCATATAAATCTGATGATTTTTTGTTCCATTTCTTTAAAAAATCTCATAGGGATTTTGATGGGAATTGCATTAAATATGTATATTGCTTTGGGTAATATGGCCATTTTGATTATATTTATTCTTCCTATCCAAGAACAAGGAATATTTTTCCATCTCATTGTATCTTTTTCGATTTCCCTTAACAATGCTTTGTAATTTTCATTATATAGGTCCTTTACGTTCTTTGTTATGTTTATTCCTAGGTATTTTATTTTTTTTGTTGCAATCGTGAAGGGGATTATTTTTTTGAGTTCGTTTTCTAATATTTCATTGTTGGCATATAGAAAGGCTATGGACTTTTGTATGTTAATTTTGTATCCTGTGACCTTACTGTATTGGCTTTTGTTTCTAATAATCTTTTTGTGGAGTCCTTCGGGTTTTCGATGTATAGGATCATATCATCAGCAAAAAGTGATAGCTTTACTTCTTCTTTTCCGATATGGATGACTTTTATTTCTTTGTCTTGTCTGATTGCTCTGGCCAGAACTTCTAGCACCACGTTGAATAAGAGTGGAGAGAGTGGACAACCCTGTCTTGTTCCTGATTTAAGGCAGAAAGTCCTCAGTTTTATGCCATTTAATAGGATGTTGGCTGATGGTTTATCATATATGGCCTTTATCATGTTGAGATATTTTCCTTCTATACCCATTTTGTTGAGAGTCTTAAACATAAAATTGTGTTGTATTTTATCAAAAGCCTTTTCTGCATCTATTGATAAGATCATGTGGTTTTTGTTCTTTGTTTTCTTGATATGGTGTATTACGTTAACCGTTTTGCGTATGTTGAACCATCCTTGAGATTCTGGGATGAATCCCACTTGATCATGATGTATTATTTTTTTAATATGTTGTTGTATTCGGTTTGCTAGTATTTTGTTTAGTATTTTAGCATCTGTATTCATTAGAGATATTGGTCTGTAGTTTCTTTCTTTGTGCCATCCTTGCTAGGTTTTGGTATGAGGGTTATGTTGGCCTCATAAAATGTGTTTGGAAGTATTGCTTCTTCTTCAATTTTTTGGAAGACTTTGAGTAGAATAGGAACCAAGTCTTCTTTGAATGTTTGATAGAATTCACTAGTATAACCGTCTGGGCCTGGACTTTTATTTTTGGGGAGATTTTTAATAGTTTTTTCTATTTCCTCCCTGCTGATTGGTCTGTTTAGGCTTTCTGCTTCTTCATGACTCAGTCTAGGAAGGTTGTATTGTTCTAGGAATTTATCCATTTCTTCTAGATTGTTGTATTTGGTGGCATATAATTTTTCATAGTATTCTACAATAATTCTTTGTATTTCTATGATGTCTGTGGTGATCTCTCCTCTTTCATTTTGGATTTTATTTATTTGAGTCCTGTATCTTTTTTCCTTGGTAAGTCTTGCCAAGGGTTTGTCAATTTTGTTGATCTTTTCAAAGAACCAGCTCCTTGTTTTATTGATTTTTTCTATAGTTTTTCTGTTCTCTATTTCATTTATTTCTGCTCTGATTTTTATTATCTCCTTTCTTCGGCTGGTTTTGGGTTGTCTTTGTTCTTCTTTTTCTAGTTCCTTAAGGTGTGAAGTTAAGTGGTTTACTTCGGCTCTCTCTTGTTTGTTCATATAGGCCTGAAGTGATATGAACTTTCCTCTTATTACTGCTTTTGCTGCATCCCAGAGATTCTGATATGTCGTATTTTCATTTTCATTTGTCTGTATATATCTTTTGATTTCTGCGCTTATTTCTTCTTTGACCCATTCATTTTTTAGAAGTATGTTGTTTAGTTTCCACATTTTTGTGGGTTTTTCCCCCCTCTTTTTTGCAGTTGAATTCTAGTTTCAAGGCTTTATGATCAGAAAATATGCTTGGTACAATTTCAATTTTTCTAAATTTGCTGATATTGTCTTTGTGGCCCAACATATGGTCAATTCTTGAGAATGTTCCATGTACACTAGAGAAAAATGTATACTCTGTCGCTTTGGGATGAAGTGTCCTGTAGATGTCTATCATATCCAGGTGTTCTAGTATTTTGTTTAAGGCCACTATATCTTATTGATTCTCTGTTTGGATGACCGATCTAGAGCCATCAGCGGTGTATTGAGGTCTCCAAGTATGATTGTATTTTTTGTTAGTTTTTGTTTTAAGGTCAATAAGTAGCTTCTTATATATTTTGGTGCTCCTTGGTTGGTGCATATATATTAAGGATTGTTATGTTCCTCTACCTCTACTCTCTCGTCTCCTTCTCTCCACTTCATCACTCTTCAACATCCCCCTTAAATCATTAATGAACTGACCATATTTTGTCTCTGAGTACTTTTTCTGTCTTGTAGTCCGCATTATTAGATATGAGTATTGCTACACCTGCTTTTTTTGGGGTGAGTTGTTTTGCTTGGAGTAATGTTTTTCCAGCCTTTCACGTTGAATTATGTTGTTATCCCTTGTTGCTTAGATGTGTTTCTTCGTAGGACAGCATTATAGTTGGTGATTCTCTTTTTTATATCATTCTGCTACTCGTGGTGCTTTTATTGGTAAGTTTAATCCATTTACATTTAGTGTAATTATTGACACTTGTGGGTTCCCTACTGCCATTTTATAAATTGCTTTCTGTTAGTTTTGTATCTAGTTTGATTCTTCTCTTTTGTTTTTCTATCATTTGTTTTTGTTTGTTTGTGTTCCATACTTCTTTCCTCTGTTGCTACCTTTTTTTAAGTCAGTGTTTTTGTGGTGGTTTTTTAAGGGTGTTACGCAGTTACAGTAATGAAAAGGGTACCCTACCATATTCATTGTAGTACCCTATCTTATAAGTATTTCTGCACTTACATCATCCTTTGCTACTGTTAATCTCCATCCTCTCCCCCTTTTTTTCCTTTGTTGTCACAGTTTTAAGTTTGGTTTTTATTGTGTTCTTGGTGGAATGTTCTTGTGGTGTTGTTTTCTTTTGTTCTTGAATCTGTGTTGGAAAACCCCCCTTAGTATTTCCTGGAGTGGGGGCTTTCTGTTGATAAATTCTCTCATCTTTTCTGTAGTTGTGAATGTTTTTATATCTCCTTCATACTTGAAGGATAGCTTTGATGGTATAGTATTCTTGGCTGAAAGTTCCTCTCTTTCAGGGCTTTAAAATATTGGGGTCCATTCTCTTCTAGCTTGTAGAGTTTCTGCTGAGAAATCTGATGATAATCTAATAGGCCTTCCTTTATATGTTGTACTCTTCTTTTCCCTGGCTGCCTTAGAATTTTTTATTGTCATTGGTTTGTGTCATCTTTATTATGATGTGCCTTGGAGTGGGTTTGTTGGGGGTTAAGAAAAACTTGTGTGTTCTGTTTGCTTCTTGAATTTGAGGCTTTAGTTTCCTTCCACAGGCTTGGGAAGTTCTATGTCTATTATTTGTTTGAGTGATATTACCTCCATTCCATTTCTTCTCTTCTCCCTCTGATATACCTATTATTCTTATGTTTATTCTTTCTGATGGGTCAGACAATTCCTGTAGGGCTTTCTCGTTTTTTATTATTTTGAGTCTCTTTCTTCTTCTCTCTGTTGTGCCTCAAGTTGTTTGTCTTCTATTTCACTAGATCCTATCTTCAATCTGGGCTGTTCTGTTAGCTAAGCTTGTGTACCAGATCGTTTTTCAGCTTGTGAATTGAGTTTTCATTTCTGTTTGATTTGTTTTTATAGTTTCCAATTTCCTTGGTATATATTCTTTGTGTTCATTGAGTTGTTTCGGATCGCCCTATATTGCCTTTCTGTGCGTTTTCTTGTATATCTCTGAGTATTTTTTAAGATTTCTATTTTAAATTCTCTGTCATTTAGCTCCAAGGCTTCCAATATGTTTGTCTTTTCTCCATAGATTTTTCCACATCTATTTGTGTTACCTCTCTTTCTTTTGTATCCATAATATTCGATTTCCTCTTTCTTATCGGCATCTGAGGGTGGTCTTATTGATAGCACTAATTAGAATTAATAAAGAGTAAAAAGAAAAAAAAAAAAAAGGGTAAAAAAACCCACAAAAAAAACCAGTAATAATTTATTATTTCCCCCTTTTTTTCTCTTCTCTTTCCCTCCTCTCCCCTCCTCAGTGAAATATCGTGCCTATAATGGAGGGCCTGATTTGGGGGTGAAGAGTTCAAGGGGCAAAAAAAAGGGAGTAGGGACCTACTAAATGCAAACAACACAAAAAAAACAAAAAAGGAAGAAAATCTTAGACAAGCTAAGATGATTTGCTTGTAAGTGATGGTCAACATAGAGATATAATGAGAGGGATAAGGAGGGAATCAGAAAAAAGGACCAAAAAAGAATAGATAAGAGAAAAAATAAAAATAATAAGTAAAAATCTGTTGTATTAAGTGGAGGCGAAGACTAAATACAATGATGATACCTTGGGTTGGGAGGACCCAAAATGCCCACAAAAATAAACAAACAAGAGAAAAAAAAATAAAAATCAAAAGCGAAAAAAGAGAAATAAAGCCCAACAAAAAGCCTTGCAGTCCCAAATTAACTAATTTGTTCGTGATTGAGGATTATATGGGAGGAAAGTAAAATGAGAAAAGAAAAAACAAACGAATAGAAAAGGAAAAAATACGAAAAAAGAGAAAAACTAAGGAAGAAAATAAAATAAGAGGGAGAAAAAAACAAAATAAAGCAAGACAAAAACAAAAACAAAACAAAAAAACAAAGAAGGAGAAGTGGAGAGTTAAGTGTTTGGAGTATAACCTTAAAGGAGGGTGAGAATGAAGAAGAAAAATAAAATGCAACCCTCATGGGTAGTGTAGTTCAAGAAAGGTAAGCATAAGATGGGCAGAGAATAGAAGGAACGAGGTGGAGGAAATAAAGGCAAAAAGATAGAAGAAACAAACAACAACAACAATAACAAAAAAAAAATTAGTGGATCAAGTTGTAAAGTCTGTGGGTTTTTCTTGATTTTGAGAGGTTAACTTCTTCCTTTTTCTTTTCTCTCCCTCTTCCTAGTCGGTGACTCTGTACCCCAGGCTCTGCCCCTGTGTCACTCTTAGGTAGGGATTTGCAGTTGATGGGATTCTATGGCAATGTCATATAATTGGCTTTAGTCTTGCTGGAAGTAAAGGCTTGTTGGCGTTTGCAGGGTCCAACGATGAGAGAGTTTGCTTTCCTGGATTCTCTCTCCTAGTCCCCCCTTTCTGAATTAGCAGCCTGGTGATCCAGCTATAAGGCTGTAACTGCTTCTGCCTGGGGAGTAAGAGGCTCAAAGAGCTGGGAAATTCCCCACTCTAATCCCCACTCAGTGCAGAGGCTTTGGGAAAAGGCTCTGAGAGTCAGGGCCTCCAGGGTAATTCAGGGCGGGGGTGGGAGTCAATTGTTGTCAGGTGACTGTTCAGCGCCTATCATTTAGGTGGACCTCTCAACCCAGGCTTTTCCACAACTTTGTAGCCTGTTTTTGCAGGGAAGAAGAGGCACTAGTCTCTTGCTTACGACTATGTAGTATAGACCTTTTATCTGCCAAGTCCTTCTTGTTAGCGTTTATCCCTGAATATGGAGGCTCTATCAATCAGAAGTTGCCGCCACCCCTTTAGCGAGAGGCACTAAAAATATCATGCCTCTTGTCTTGGATCGCTGAACTGAGAGAGATCTTATCAATTAGAACCGAGGGTGCGCAGATTTTATGGGTTAAGCTAATTTCAGTGATTGGGTCGCAGCTGTGTTTCCGAAGGTATTTTAGGCTGCCTGCGCGCCCCTCCCCCAACGCTTGATTGTTAGCTTGAATGGCTGGGTGCCCCGCCCACGGAGAGAATCTCCCAAGCCTCTCCCTCTCGCCCCGCCGCTGGTGGCTGGACCGCACCAGGCGCAGGATAATGGAGCCCCCTGGGTGTGCGGGCCAGTAGGGCGCCCTGGGCGCGTGGAATGCCCAAGGCACGCGCGCGAATGGGGCGCTCCGGGCACCGGTGGCCGGCGACCCCCACTTGCAGTGTGCGGGCCCGCTGGGAACGTCAGCGGTGCTCAACCGGACCGGGCGCAGGCGCGCGGCGGCATCGTGGTGGCCGCTCGCGGTGGCGGTTCGCGGGGGCTCGCGGCGGCTCGCAGCGGCGGCTCTTGGGGGCTCACGGCGGCTCGCGGTGGCGTCTCACGTCGGCTGCTCGCGGCGGCTCGCGGTTACCAAGTATATGGGCTGACTCACCGTAGGCGCACTCCCTCGCGGCTTGAACGAGCGTCGCTGCTGCGGTAGCTTCCTCCACACCCTCGTCTCTCAGATTCAAGTGATAACAGTCCTTTTGCTTTCAGTTTGTGTGGAACTCCGGAATGCTCCGAGGATAAATTTTTCTGTTTCTAGTTGATAAATTTGTTGTGATTTAGGGGAGAGCTGTCGGACGCGTTTCTCACAGCGCCATTTCCGTGACATCACTCCCCCGTTATCTTTTTAAAAGCCCCCCCCGCCATAAAATTCCCCTCAAGAAAGAAAAGCTAACTAGATTTATCTCTTCCATGACACTCATTTACTGGGCTGCAACTTTCCGGAGTGGGATGATTGTATTGTGTCTTCTCCTCTCCTGTGTGCAATGTGGTGTTCTCCCCCATGGTGTCAGTGAGTGGAGGGCCTGAGATGTCAGGTTTGGAGACATCTGCTTGGGTCTGGAGCCTAACTTAAAGCTCTAACCCAGCCTCCTGGTGTTTTCTGTCTTAGGTGTCACTGCCCCTTGTTTGATAAGTATATGGGTGTTTGGTTTCTTATTTTATATATTCCCTAGTGTTTATATCTCCATCAGAAATGTTGCATGGAAGACATAAGCCAGGTTGGAGAACTCCTGAATTTACCAGCAAAATAGCAGTGAAGTGCAGTCAACAAGGAGAAAAACATATATGGGGAGTAGGGGGACATATTCAATTTGGAACACTGAATTTACATCGGATGCTTGAGAAAAGGGAATGCTGGGGGCTTGTTCAAAATGAAATAAAATAGTTACGGAGTAAGCATTCACTTGCCCATCATGACAGTGTCATGGCAAGGATATGATAGTGTTCGGGCAAGGAGAGATGATGGAAAGAAAAAGCAGGGACATTAGGAGGAAGCGGCAGTCTGTGAGAATACAAGGACCTTACAGAAGGCATGTGGGCAGGTTGGGTTGGGGTGGATCATGAGAGAGAAGCATCCCGAATACTGCCCAGCCCAGCACCCTTAACATCTGGTGTGTGCCCATGCTGGTCAGAGCTGGTGCACAACATCAGGTCACCTGGGTGCTCTTGTCACATGGCTGCACACAGGCTCATGGACTGTTTCTGTTGCATTAGCTTTAATACTATTCATGTGCTTATTGTAATGTAAGTGAATAAGAGGATTTTTATTATAAGGATTTACTTGAATCTTCTCCAAACAGTCTGGAAAGTTTGTGCTTTATTGGTAACAGATTGTTGGTACATTCCTTGCACAGATGGATACAGACCAGCATGTTATTCCATCACCATGTCTGAGGTTACAGGGTCCTTACTTGTGTTTCTGCCTGTAGCCTCACTGGATTCAGGTCCCACCTGTATTATGTCCAGGCAGGTCATCTTCCACATGTCCACAGCATTGTGCCTTTTTGTGGGACTTTTTAAGGCCAATAGGTCAAAAATAAAACCTTCTTATCTTAGCATATACCCACCTTCAGACATCCTCAATCTACTACCTCTCTGTGTGACCTCAGATACCATGGATCCCTTTGTGTCTCTAGTCCTAGCAAGTGTGCTTCCTTCAGGCCAGAGTGACCCGTCTACTCCTTCAGCTGCTCTTGTCCCAGTCACATGTCTAATTTCCTCAGTGAGAACGAGCTGCCCTCAACCCAACTGTGATCACCTAATAAAGGGGGCATAAGTTGTTAAAGCATGCAACATTTAATGGAAATGTATCTGCTTCTCAGGGAGAGACTGAAACTTACTTATTGTCCTTGAAACTTTGTCAGGTTACACATAGGCCCAATAATTCCTGGTTGGGTAACTGACAGTGTGGTCACAGCCTTCTGTGTAATTTTTGGTACTTTTGGCTACAATGTCTATGAATTAGTGAAGACTCCTAAAGCTCTGTACCCATCCCCAGTGATAATTGTTGATCCTTTCTGTTTCTTTGTGCTTCTGACAAGTTTTCTATCTCAGAACTCTGATTTCATTCTTCTGTATTTTGGATTGCTGTGTCTTCTAGGGTAATTGGCCTTGGCCCTTTTATAGTTTTGAAAATAGACCTAAAATAGCCATGGTCAGCTTTCTTTTAACTTGAGTTTGCATAGCATGTGTTTCCATACATTTACTTTCCACATATTTCACCATATGTTTACTTTATATTTAATGTACTTCTCTTATAAACCTCACCAACTTAGGACTTAATTTTTTTATCCTGTTTTAAGTTGAGGATTTACCCTTTTTACATTAGTGTAACTAACGGTGCAGTTGGGTTTGTCCGCTTTCTTGTTACATTGCTTATCTTGTTGGTTTACAGCTGTATTTCTGTGTGAAACAAATTCATGTAAAAGGTGCCGCTTCCCTCCTTGTGAGTGAGCACAGACGTCTGAATTGTGCTTGAAAATGTAGACAATTTTCCATCCCAATTATTTTTTTAATTACAAATGTTCTTCTTCCAAATTGTTCATAAGCATGTCTCCAAAGAGTTGAAAAGGACATTTTAGCCCCAAAGCCTGCAGAATTGTAAACATAGGCCATCCACTGATCAGCGTTACGTTGTTTGTGAAGCTGGTTTGCAGGCACTGAGATAAGCAAAGAGGCACACATGTGCTGTACCCCAAAGTTATGCACGAGTCACACACCTGTGATTTAATCACGAGATGGCTGTGAGCGTGACAATGGTTGTGAGTCCATGGATTAAGGGGGTTTACTACTGTCTCAGCACCCCAGTCAGCATGAGCCTGAGACCAGATCACACGAGCATGGATTGGGCACGAGCCCCCTGCGTGTCTCCCAGCCTCTGACTGGACCAGTGGGCCATTGCTCCCCAGTTGTAAGGGGACCACTCACACAGGTCAGGGTGACCATTGGCAGGCAGAGGTCTGCAGCCACAGCAGCCGAGAGCACAGGACATTGCGGAAGGGGAAAGCCTTGTGCTTTCTTGTCCCTTCCCCGCACTGTCCTCACTGACAAGGGATAGACACTCAGCTATTGAAGAATGTATATAAGTGGTCCACGCCATTTTTTCTCAGTACTAATTTCTCAGAGATTTCTTGAAATCAAGGTTCAGTTTTGAATTTAGGTGATTTTACTTGGCATAAAATGTCTTATTTATATATCTCTTAGCACTTATCCTAGAATTAACATTTTGCTGCTTCAAATATAATGTAAGTCACTTCCATACATTCCCCCAATCCTTGTGCTAATGTGCTAAATACTTTACATCTGTCTATCTTATGAACACCCTGATCCATTTTTATTATTGTTGCTTTAACTATCTCTTAAGAAGCCGAATTTATAGAGATGCTATTTACATTACCTTAAGAGCCACCGTGAATTGTCTTTTAAAGACATTAGAAACATAGGGAAAAAAATTACTTTTACATTTACTCATCACATTTCTGGTATTTCCCTTCCTTCTCTAGACTCAAGTTTCCCTGTGGGATCATTCACTTGCATCTGAAGAGCCCACCTAGTCCTTTGTGCTGCAGCTCTCACTGCATATAACATTCTAGCTTGTAGTCTTTCTTTCTTTTTTCTTTCTTTTTTAATTAAAAACAAGTGATCTGACTGCACTGTTCTCTGCCTCGTGCCGGCTTTCATGAGACATCCACACTCGTTTATGTGACTGTTCACCTTGCTGGGATGGGTCTTTTTCCTCTGTCTTCTCTCAAGCTTCCTCTTTCTCCAGTTTTCAGAAATTCTACCTTGATGTGGCTGGTCGTGGTTTTCTTCTGACTGACCCTCCTTGGGCTTCCTTGAGCTTCTTGAAACTGTAGGGACTGCTTTTGAGCAAATTTGGGACATGTTGGTCCATTTATTCAAATATAGAGACATAATTTTTTTCTGTACTGTTCAAACCAACTACAATACAAGCTAGGCCTCTTCTATTGTCTCGTGGGTCATGGTGGCCTGGCTTCAGGTGTTCAGTCTCAGCACCCCTTGTCCCAACAGGACCTGCATGTCCTTGTGGTAGTTACAGGGTGTCCTGTCATACAGCTATTGCATGATTTCTGACTTACTCTACTAAGCTGGAAGCTACTGAGAGTGACAAAAATATTTTATTTTTATTGAATTTATTGGGGTGACATTGGTTAATAAAATTATATAGGATTCAGATGTAATTCTGTATGTATTCTGTAATACATCATCTGTGTGCTCACCACCCCAAGTCTAGTCTCTTTCCATCACCATCATCCCCCTTCTACCCTTCCCCTCCCCCACCCCTTCTCCCCTCTGCCTATCACCTTACTGTTGGCTGTGTCTATGACTCCTTTTTTCTTTGCTTAATCCCTTCATCTTTATGTAACATGTAAGGAACAGAATAAACCAGCAAACGTAGAAGCAGACTCATAGGTATGGAGAGCAGACTGACAGCTGTCAGAGGGGTGGGGGTTGGGGACTGGGTGACAAAGGCGAAGGGATTTTTTAAGCCCCATTTTTTTTTACTTAATTGTTAGTGTGCTATAAAAACTTTTGAGTGAATAAATTTCAGAGGAGTTTTCAAAATGAAAGCCACAAAACAATTCTGACACCAAATTCTCTATTTTTAGGATGAAATGCAGCAGCTAAAAAGAACCCCAAAACATCAAATATACTTATTATATAAGAAATCTAGAAAACAGAGGTCAAAGCCCTTTCCTTCTGAGGCTAGATATAAATGAAAACAGCAGCTATTAACCCTGTTTTCTGACCTCTGCAACAGAGCCTCAGAGCCTCGGAAAGAGAGTCCCTGAAGGAGACTGGAAATTAGAAGGCTTGTCCAACTGAGCACCTTTGTCACAGTGAGCTACGTTTTATACCCTCAACTCTGAAACTCTTCCACATCGCAGGATCAAAAGGTTTCCTGAAAATACAGTCCTTCGTTGCTCACCAGTCATGAGCCTCAGGACCCCACCCCTTGGAATTTGTTCCCAGTTATATAATGTAACACTGACCTTAAGCTGCACTTGAGGGGCTGTCAGAGGTGTGGCTCTGGGCACCTGCGGGGCTAGTGTGCGGAGTTGTCAGCAGTGATGGGGACCCGCCTGGGGTGCTCCCTTTCTCATTTTCTGGTTCTGATTCTTGACTTTCCTCGGTGGCTCTGAAAATATCTTTCCTTTAATGTGTGAAGGATGACGTGTCTAAGCGTGGGGCCTAAGTGCTCTTTCTACGAGCAGTCGCACATAATAAGCAGCTGCAGCAGGGGTAGCTCACATGACTCTGAGCCACAGTGTCCGTCAATTCAAATCTCATACATAGCGAGGATCTTTCTCATACGTGTGCCTCTTCGGGGAACTGTGAGTCACTGATATCAGCATAGTATAGAGTCTGTTCACCTGAACCACTTGAGAAAGTACCAGGACAAGTAAGTTAGTAAACAAATAGGTTGTGAACAGGACAGACAAGTGTTGGGTGTAGTGTTTGCCGTGGTGTTAAGTGTAAACGTCCAGGAACACTCCTGTTTATCTCCACGGGAAAGAGGTTCTCAGCACCTGCAAAGTGAACGTTATTCTACCAGACATCCACAGATTCCCTGCACCTTGGTTTTCTTATTCTGTCTTAAGTTATCAGTAGAAGAGAATCTGTATGAAAAATATTTTAAATTATTGTGTTATTTGCTTTATAGTACTTGTTTTTCTCAGATCATTTTATTTATCTTCTGATTGCTGACTAGGACATAAACACAATGATGAAAAACATTTTAATATTACTTTATAAATATACAGTAGGCACTTCCAGTATTTTTTGCAAAAAATAAAAATAAATAAATAAAGGGACTCACACACGTTAAATGAGTGAATGAATGAAATGACCAATGAGGATTGGTTTCTCTTTCAAAAAGGTGTGACTTTCCGAGCCTTCATTAGGACAGTGCTTGTAGAATAGTGATCCTCCAAAAAATCCTCCGTGCCAGTCACAGTACTGCACCTGCTTCTATGAGCCTTCCGTATGGGAATTTATGGGAGCATGTGGTCATGGCAGGGGCGTAGGAAGAAATGCAGAGAGTAAGGTAATCACAAGTATTTTCTGTGAGAACTAGAACTTGATTTAGAGATCTCGCGAGTCTCTGCTCTTAGACTCACTGTGCCCGCAGCCTCTCTTACTGCCTATGCATTTCCTGGTGGGTACTAACCTGGATGTCCCAAGACAGTGCTTGGTAAATGGCCGCTACACTGCGTTTATCACACTGTCAGGTGTAGCCGCTCAAGCGAGCAGATTGCTACAGAGTTAACACTGCATGCAGTTAAATTTAAATTGTGTTTTGGACTTATATATATTTATAAGTGCACAACTATATATGTAAAATTAAAATTTTAAGTGTTAATAAGTGTCCTAATGGTGCTCATTCAGACTCTAGAACCTGGGGTAACATGAAAGAACATGGCTTGAATGTACCTTAAATGTACCTTATTAAACTAGTTGATAAAAGAAACTGCTACTAAAATGCTTTTTTCCTTTTGGGGGTGTGTTGAGGAGTAAATCTCACACGTAAATTGTAGGCTTGTGGTAGGTGTTTTCTGTATTGGTGGAGAGTCAGAGTGAATAGTCTGAGTCTGAACCTCGTGGAGAAACTGCTGACATCATCGTGGTCTGGCTTTGGGAGAGCTTCATTCTCCTCACCCTCCCCCCCCAAAAAAAACCCCTCACAAAAACCAGGGTTTGTGATCCTGGAAGGGTTTTGATATGATCAAGTGATCTCATGCACATAATGCAAAGCAACTAATGCAGATACTTAATAAATCTACCCAGTATTCATGAACATAATAATAATGATGGACTAGTGGTTAAGCCAATGACCAACTGATGGGCAGCCGTGAGACAGCAGTGGCTGACAGACCAACCACAGCTGATGGCTTAGTCCAGGGGCCCCCAAACTTTTACATGGGGGGCCAGTTCACTGTCCCTCTGACCATTGGAGGGCCGGACTATAAAAAAAAACTATGAACAAATCCCTATGCACACTGCACATTTCTTATTTTAAAGTAAAAAAACAAAATGGGAACAAATACAATATTTAAAATAAGGAACAAGTAAATTTAAATCAACAAACTGACCAGTATTTCAATGGGAACTATGCTCCTCTCACTGACCACCAATGAAAGAGGTGCCCCTTCCGGAAGTGCGGCGGGGGCCAGATAAATGGCCTCAGGGGGCCGCATGCAGCCTGCGGGCCATAGTTTGGGGACCCCTGGCTTAGTCTCCTCTGTCTGGCTTTTGGGCGCTTTCCACTCTAGAGAGATAGTGTTTTCCAAACTGTTTTTTTTTTAAAGTTCTTGTAATGCTTTCACAAGAAGGCTGCTGATAGCTCATGAGCATACATCCTACAACAGATGAAATTTGGTTGGAGGTGACTTGACTCAACTCTTTCAATTCATGTCACTTAGCCTGTTCTGTAAGCAGCAGGTGGCACAGACCCGCAGGTATAAGGGTCATACCTGGAACTGGAAACTCTGAGCTGAAAGGTTTATATCTTACTATTAATCCCTGGGGCAATTCCATTCTCAGCCAAATCATAAATAACATGTGTCTCCATTGGAGAAAGTAGAAAAGAAACACTGCAATAAAATACAGCTGGTGTAGATCTGCTACAATCATACCACACTCATTACTTCAAACCCAGTCCTGACCCTGTCACACCCTAATTTCCTTATCATTTAGTTCATTGTAACATCATAAAAAATATGTAGGGTTACTTGTTAGCATAATGTCAAGTACTATCTTACTTCAAAATATTTAACAGTTTTCAATGATAATGAAACATCTTGTAATATATATTTTATTAATTACATACTGGAATGTTGTCTGGTTACATTGTAATTGTATTGGCTGAGGTACATTGTAACTGTAGGCATATCTCTTAGGAATGTGATAGAAAATGTTTTGTGGCCATTAACATTTAGTCTTAGAGTCAGCCTGTTTATAAATGAAAACAGTTAAGAGTTTAGGTTTGACTGAGGGAATTTAAACTGTTTGTATGTGTCCCAAGTATTTCAGTTTCAATTATGTGAAGAAAGGGAAAAGCAGCCTTTAGGTGACAGATGCAGACACGAGACCTGTGTTCCTGATTACATTCGTGTCTAGACTAGAAACCAGGAAGGAAAGCTCCTCCGTGCAGAAGCCCTGGAAGCTGGGGTCCAGCACCCAGGGCCCCTGGACACGGGTCAGGTAGGTGGGCGCTCTCAGCTTCTCACAGGGAAACCAGCCATGGCTCGGGACTGCCTCTCGTTTTGAAGACGTGCATCGCCGTCACTGCTGTTTCTGCAGTTTTGCAGGTGTATCACCTCAACATTGCTCTCCTGTCCCAGGGACTCTTCTGCCTGAACAGCTTAAACAAAGTTATTTTTACTGCCAAGTGTAGGACCTTGAATAGGAAATACATTGTTTTGTTTCTGTAAAAGTGGAATATCTTTTGGGAAAAGGCATTGCCTTCTATAAGAATAACTATAGGGACCTCAATTTATAACAGTCTATTCAATGCATTCTTTTTTTTTTCTCTGTTTAAATTTTGTTTCTTGAAATTTTTATTGTATTTATTGGGGTGACATCGGTTAATAAAATTATATAGGTTTCAGGTGTACAATTCTACAATACATCATCTGTATATTGTGTTGTGTCTTCACCACCCTAAGTCACGTGTCCTTCCATCACTGTTAATTCCCTCTTTTTCTTCTCCTACCTCTCCTCATCCCCCTTTTCCTCTGGTCATAGCCCTACTGTTGCCTGTGTCTGAGTTTTTATTTATTTATTTATTTATTTATTTATTTAATGCATTCTCATAAGAAAGAGTGGTCATCCCATATTTCAAATCAAGTGAACCAGGATTCCAAGACGTTGGTAGAACTCCCAGACTGATGCAAACCAGGCTACAATACACTGATGCCCATTCCCTGGTGTGTTCTCTATTCTACATTTCTTGCTGATCACCTGGGTACTAAAATTGACAGATGCTGCGAAAAACATGGATAGATTTTTTTTATTGGAAGTAGTACACTGAGTTTGGCACAACTCAAAGCAATTCAAAATCTAACTTAAATGTTCCAGCCATTTAGTAATCTCTGAAAAGGAAACTACTGTGTCAGGACAGACAGGGTGGGGGCAGAGTCACTGAGGGACAGTCTCACAGAGGACAGTGTCACGGAGGACAAACTCATGGAGGACAGTGTCACGGGGGACAAACTCATGGAGGACAGTGTCGTAGGGGACAGACTCACGAGGGACAGTGTTATGGGGGGACAGTCTCATAGAGGGGGACAGTGTCAGTCCCTTGGAAAGAGTGATCTTAGATGTTCTTGATGGGAAGCAGTTCCCATGTCCTTGGAACCTGGAAGGGCTGGCGACAATGTCTTCAGACCACTGTCCCTTGAGTTCTGTGGACAGCTACCCGAAAAGAAACCCTGTTTATGTAGAGGGATCAGAATCATTGCTTCTTAGTTGACCTGCGTAATGGCAGGTTTGGGAAGGGGATGCTCGTAACTTGTAACCAAGGTCCACACTTTTACATTAAAATGTTCCAGAAGCACTTCCAGGCAAGTTAGTTCAGTGAGCTATTTAGTTGCATGGGTTCTACTCTTTACCAAGTCCTCATCCAATGACCAAGTGGCATCAGCATAGGAAAAGGACATGTCAGCATGCCAGGAGCCTGAGACTCCCAACTGCCTCGCAGGAACTTGAAGTTTTTCTCTTAGATGTGGGGCAAAGGGGAAAAGAGCTAAAAAACTGCCCCACTTGGACCCACTCTTGGGATTCCCCTGTCTCTTTGGGAATTATGTACAGACCATGCAGCCTGAAGTCTGCAACTGAAGTTGCAGTTTGCAACTGAACTTCAGTTGCAGAGGCAGAAAGCTTGAAAAAAAAAAGCTTCCACATTTAAAAAAATGAAAGGAATGGACATTTTAATATAATATATAATTTCAGAAAAGTGATTTGAGATGATAGAATAATTTTGAACAAGTCAGTAACACAAGATGTATTTTAGAATGATCTCAGAGAATTCTGTTCAGGAAAGGTGCTAGGACAAGATTTTATTGGCAAGTTTATTGAAATATCTTAGGAGCACATGTTTCTTATGTAAATTCTTATAGGACATAAAATTATGTAAATGACCTAATTTTTAAAAAAAAATTTTTTTCAAATTTAATTTATTGTGTTAACATGGATTCAAGTGTCCCATTCAATATAACTCCCTCACTCCCTCATCCCTGCCCCTTTGTCCCCCATTACCCCCCTTTTCCCTCCCTCCCCCTAACTCCCTTCCCCCTTCCCTTTGGGATTTGCTGTCCTGTTATCTGTATCTATGTGTTTTGTATATATAATTTCACTAATCCTTTCACCTTCTCTGATCCCATCCCCTCATCCCCCTTCCCTCTGACAGCTGTCCCTCTGTTCCTTGTGACCCCGTGTCTGCCTCTATTCCATTCCTCAGTTCACTTTGTTCATTAGATTCCACATATAAGTAAGATCATGTGATACATTTGTCATCCTCTTCCTGGCTTATTCACTTAGCATAATAATCTCCAAGTCCATCCATGCCATCACAAAAGGTAAGATTTCCTTCTTTTTCACAGCTGCGTAGTATTCCATTATGTATATGTACCACCCTTTTTAATCCACTCATCCACTGACGGACACTTGGGCTGTTTCCAGATCTTGTCTATTGTAAACAATGCTGCAATGAACAAGGGAATGCATATCTTCTTTTGAATCAGTGGTTTGGTATTCTTAGGCTATATTCCTAAAAGTGGGATAGCTGGGTCAAAAGGTAGTTCCATTTTTAATTTTTTGAGGAAACTCTATACTGTTTTCCACAGTGGCTGCACAAGTCTGCATTCCCACCAGCAGTGCAGGAGGGTTCCCTTTTCTCCACACCCTCACCAGCACTTACTGTGTGTTGATTTGTTAATGAGCGCCATTCTGACTGGTGTGAGGTGCTGTCTCATTGTGGTTTAAATTTGCATTTCTCTGATGATTAGTGACATTGAACATTTTTTCATATGCCTATTGGCCATCTGTATGTCCTCTTTGGAGAAGTGTCTATTCAAGTCCTTTGCCCATTTTTTAATTGGATTGTTTACCTTCCTGGTGTTGAGTTTTAGAAATTCTTTATAAATTTTGGTTATTAACTCTTTATCAGACATTGGCAAATATGTTCTCCCATTGTGTGGGTTGTCTTTTTTATTTTGTTCATGGTGTCTTTTGCTGTGCAAAAGCTTTTTAAAAATGAATCAAGCATAGTTATAATGCTAAAACTTGACGGTACAAAAAATAGATCTAATAGGTCAATCTTACCAAGGGCTATGTGTGTACATTTTTGAAATGAAATGTTTAACCCAAGCTTAAGCACTATGTCAGAGAATGAGGTGGGATGATCAATCCTGAAACCTCCATCCATATATTCTGTCATATTAGGACGTGCAATGAAGAAAACCGTATGTCTTTCTTGATAATCTAAAACAAAAATGTAACCAAATTCAGCATTGTTTCTTTCAAGTTTTTTTTTTTTGTTTGTTTGTTTTGTTTTTGTATTTTTCTGAAGCTGGAAACAAGGAGAGAGAGTCAGACAGACTCCCGCATGCGCCCGACCGGGATCCACCCGGCACGCCCACCAGGGGGCGACGCTCTGCCCACCAGGGGGTGATGCTCTGCCCCTCCGGGGCGTCGCTCTGCCACGACCAGAGCCACTCTAGCACCTGGGGCAGAGGCCAAGGAGCCATCCCCAGTGCCCGGGCCATCTTTGCTCCAATGGAGCCTCGCTGCGGGAGGGAAAGAGAGAGACAGAGAGGAAGGAGAGGGGGAGGGGTAGAGAAGCAGATGGGCGCCTCTCCTATGTGCCCTGGCCGGGAATCAAACCCGGGACTTCTGCATGCCAGGCCGATGCTCTACCACTGAGCCAACCGGCCAGGGCCTCTTTCAAGTTTTTAAATCTCAAATTATATTTAATTATGCCAAGTGGGAATAATCTCACAGAATGCAAGACTAGAGCAATCATACCCTTTATCACCATTATTATACAATAATTTTTGGGAAGGTCTAGCGAGTGACAAAGGATGAGATAAATGAGATACATAAACTGTTATGAAATAAATAGAACAAGAACAGTTGCTATATGATGTGATTATCTATCTACTGAGAATGCCAGGAAGGTAAAAAAAATTGTGAAAATAGATGTAATATAATAGTGACATAGTATACAGCAAAATCCTATAAAGCCAAATAGCTTTTCTTTATGCCATCAATAACTAGTTAGGAACATGATGAGAGAAGACTTTATTACAGTAGCAATGAAAACACAAAGTACTGAAGAACAGGACTGAAAATGAATGTGCTTGGCTTCTATAGGATGGAGCCACAAAATTAAAAAGGAAAAAGTCTTCCCAGAAGGGAAGATAAATAATATAAAACATGCAAATTTTCTATCTAAAAACTTGTAAGTTGGCCCTGGCCGGTTGGCTCAGTGGTAGAGCGTTGGCCTGGCATTCAGGAGTCCCGGGTTTGATTCCTGGCCAGGGCATACAGAAGAAGCGCCCATCTGTTTCTCCACCCCTCCCCCTCTCCTTCCTCTCTCTCTTCCCCTCCCACAGCCGAGGCTCTATTGGAGCAAAGTTGGCCCAGGCGCTGGGGATGGCTCCATGGCCTCTGCCTCAGGCACTATAATGGCTCTGGTTGCAACAGAGTGACGCCCCAGATGGGCAGAGCATCACCCCCTGGTGGGCATGCCGGGTGGATCCCGGTCGGGCACATGCGGGAGTCTGACTGCCTCCCCGTTTCTGGCTTCGGAAAAATACAAAAAAACAAAAACTTGTAAGTTTAACATTGTTTAAATAAAATATATAAAAGATTGTTTTAACTTTAATATATATGGAAGAAGCCATATATAAATAAATCGACATACTTTGTTTTAATCAAATAAAAATAGGTTCATCAGGTCTGACCAGTGGTGGCACTATGAATAAAGTGTTGACCTGGGAAACTGAGATCCCAAGTTTGAAACCCCAAGATCACCGGCTTGAGCGCAGGCTCACCAGCTTGAGTGTGGGATCATAGACAAGATGACCCCAAGGTCGCTGGCTTGAGTAAGGGGTCACTGGCTTAGCTGGAGCCCCCCGGTCAAAGCACATATGAGGAAGCAATCAATGAGCAACTAAGATGCTGGAACTATGAAGTGATGCTTCTCCTTTTACTCCCTTCTTGTCTGTCTGTCTCTCAAAAAAAATATGTTCATCAAAAATACTTCAAACAAAATTCTACTTTAAATATAAAAACATATATAAAACATTTATAATTGAAAATATATTAATATTCCTCCATATATAAAGAACTTTATTAATAGAAAATGCGTAAAGAGCAATCCAGCAATTAAAAACAAAAATATTCCATAAACACATTGGAGGGCTGTAGAATTAGCAGTGATCTGAGACATCCCTGTAAGACTGTGCAGGGTTTCAGTTTTGCTGAATTGTTTTCATAGTAATGTAGCTGTATAAAGATAAAACAAACTTTTGAGGTAGTTTTGAGGCTCTGACTGAGCACAGGTGTCTGCCAGCCCCACAATTCTGTATTCAGCCAAAGACATCTCATGTCCCGGCGCTTCCTGGGCTGTGGGTCCTGGATAATGACATCCCACTCACAGGACTCATGGTATTAACCCATCTGGTGAACAGTGGTGCTCAGCGAGCTGTCACTGTTCTGTCACTGTGGTCTGTTTCTAATCTGAGGGTCTACAAGGGAGGCTTTGGCATTGCTCCCTTGTTTTATGTCATTCCCTAAAATCTGCGAGCAAAGGGTCCCTTGCCCTTCAGTCGGTGGTGTCACCGGCTTTGTCTATCTGCACCCCGCAGTGCCACAGCCAGGGCAGTGCTTTGGGACCAGCTGGCATGGCAGAACTGGCTTCCCTAGCTGCTCGAGGAGCACATACCCGCCTGTCTGCTGCTGGCGCAGCGGTGGGGAGCATCCTTCTGTCCACAGAGCGTCTGTCACTACCTGTGCCCGTGCTGGATGATCGATGTAACAAAGTCACCTTCGCCTTTGACACCTGTGTGCCTCAGGTGTCAACTGCTCGCACCTGCAGTTGACCCAGCGGCTGCCGTGCTGCTGCTCCACACGCCCACACCATTTTCATTTTCAGTTCTACTGTGGACGTGCACAAAAGGCCCTGGCTGTGTGCACAGGCTGCCAACTGGAGCCTGACCAGGCTCGTTCTCTTACCCTTGAATCTGCTCCACTGGTGAGCCAGCCAGTGCTTCACAGTGCCCTCCCTCCCGTGCCCCTCTTCCGTGTGCCTGGGCTCCTTTCACTGGCTGTCCCTGTGTGAACTAGTCAGGCAGTCACTGGAGAAACCTGGCCAGGGCATCCCATCCTGCGTTCCCCTTCCTCTGGCTCCTGCTAAGTGACTGATGGTCATCAGTCATTGGATTGGAGTTTGTAAAGCATTCACTGGCTTCCAAGACAATAGGTTTGCCTGTTACTCCATCCTGATCCCAGGCTATTTTCAGCATGACCTTTCATGATGCATGTTGGCATTTCAGCAACAGCTGGAGCAGGAACGAGGGCCATTTGGATCCTGGGATCTCCGCCCCATTTTAAATGACAAGGCACAGGTAACCCTCAGCTGCTAAACAATCCCACAGACTTCACAGCTGAGACACACTGGCCATCTCACCGTTCCCCGTGGCGGGGGTCTGGGCAGGCTCCGAGGGCCTCTGTTCCCAGCTCTCACGAGGCATGGCCCGGGTCGGTCAGCTGGCCTCTCACCTGGAGGTTCTGGCCACCCAGGCTGTTGGCAGAATTTATTTCCACACTGACGTAGGACTTGCATCCTACTTTCTTGCTGTCTGTCAACCAGGAGACACTCTGAGCTTCTAGAGACCGCCCATACCCCAGGTTCGAGGTCCCTCCATTGTCACAGACAGCAGTGATGGACACGTCCTCCGCTGCTAGACCCTCAAGCCCCCCTCTGCCTCGTTTCCCAGGTCCCTCTTGCTCCCCCCATTCCACTATCATCAGAGCAGCCTCTACTAAGTGTCAGGCACGACCTTGCTATGGGGCTATACCCCTAAAAATGTAGACAAACTTCCATCTTTGGGAAAGCTTTTTCTTTAGTATCGGAGACAATAAACAAGCAGACAGGTAGGCAGGAAAAGGTCTAAATTTTGAAACTGCTCCCTTAATGTGCAGGGGGTGATGGAGAAAGTGGGGCACAGAGATTGGCGGCACTGTTAGGCGCTGGTGGTGACCATCAAGGAGAAACCCCGCCTGCCCACAGAAGGGGTAATTCACACTTCTGCGTATCCCAAGTTGTAAGACTTTACCCCAGGGGAGGCAGGGCCTGGGGCCTCTTCAACAACACGAGAAACAGCAGGAGGATATATATAATATGTGGATAAGCCTTTCTATTTTTGTAAAACTTTAACTTTACAGAAAAGGAAACATTCTTTACAGCTGAAAATAAGGGAAGCGATGTTAAATGTACTGGGCATGGTGGGGCTGCCCTTGCTCGCACTGGGGGAAGCAGTGCCATCCGTGCCCGGTCGCAGTGGCGTCTGGAGGAGACAGGACCAGGCTCCTGCCAGGTCCTCACAGCACAAGGTCGCAGCAGAGTAAGCTGAGATAAGCATCACCGAGCCTGCGGTCTGCGGAGGATCAGAGGGGCCACATCCCTCAGAGTGGCCGGGGGCATAGGAGCCCAGGAGCGGGGGTCTGAGGACAGGGAGAGGAGGCGGTGCTGTCCTGACCCGCGACACACTGGGCCTTTCATCTCCAGAGGTTCAGTCACAGCTGGTGCTGGGAGATGTGGGGAGCCTTGGTTCACAGAGGTTGGAGTCTGGGGGCTGACTCTGCTCTGACCAGCATCCCATGTTCCGTGCCATGGGTGGTGGCTCTGTGGCTCTGGGACGTGCATGGCCATGGATGGTAGTCCCGTCCGCTGTGTGGCAGCTCTGTCTGATGGGCCCACGTCCTGTACCAGAGACAATGAATTCTTAGACGTCTGTTTTATCATTTCTCTGTGGATCCTTCTTTTTCCTGACCCTACATGGGCTGCTGCTCTTCCTTCATCTTTCTTATCATGAAGAACTGATGGAAAGTGTGTCAGACTCTTAAACACTCAGTGGGTGTTCTGTTTCTCTGTACCTGCCCCACCCCAGGCAAGCACCACCCTCGAGGAGATGATGGACACCTTTGAGACAATGAGAGGCAGGCTGTTAGGAGGTGTGAGTTATGACCCTTCTGTGGCAACACTTTTGTTAATAATTGTAAATATCGTACATTTAAAATGAGTGATGTCTCCTATTAAGGGTTTTCATTCCACAGGAATTGCTCAATCGACTTCTCTCTCCTGTGGCCGCATACCCTGAATATGGACATGCTTCCCCGTGAGGAGATGGATCGTGTTTGGTTTTTATGAGCTCAATCAGAGGAAAAAAAGAAATCAATAAACTCTGCGTCCTAACCTCAGTTGTTTAAGTAACAAGAGATACAAGTGGGGAGGTTTTAGATGGACAACATGAATTGTGCTTTGTCTGCATATTTTTCAAATAAACTTATGAAGAGTTATAGATCATATTTTTAGGAATATACAAAAAAGCTAAAACCAAAGCAAATGCTGTATCCTCAGGAGGGATCTTTTTAGGCACCTATTTTTTACTCACATTTTTTTTTATTTTACCTATTAAAAGTACATTGGTATTTTGAGACTTGTTTGGAGGTTCTAGCAGGGGAGCGCAGCTACTCGTATACCCTTGACCGAAGAACGGTCCTCTCCTCCTAGCGAGGAAGGTCGTCCTCTTCGACCGAGCGTGCAGCTTCAGGGGTGATGCACATAGAGCCGTGAGGGAGGAAGAGGACACCCGCCTAGCCAGCCAGATCAGCCAGATCAACCCTAGATATCAATGAGGTGACAGATGTCGCAGCCAGATCACCCTCACATCCAAAAGTACACTGTTATTTTGTAAAGCTTACTTCATGCTACAGTTAGAATTTGTGACCGGCTTTGGCCAGTTGGCACAGTGGATAGAGTGTTGATCTGGAATGTGGATGTCCTGGGTTTGATGGCTGGTCAGAGAACACAGGAAAAGTGACCTTCTACTTCTTCATCCTTCCTCCTCTCATTCTCTTTCTCTCTCTTTTCCCCTCCCCCTCCCATAGCCATGGTTTGATTGGTTCGAGTGCGTCAGCCCCAGGCACTGAAGATGGCTCCATGGAGCCTCCATCTCAGGCACTAAACATAGCTTGGTTGCAAGCATGGCTCCAGATGGGCAGAGAGTAGCCCCAGAGGGGGTTGCTGGGTAGATCCCAGTTGGGGCACATGCGGGAGTCAGTCTCTCTATCTCCCTTCCTTTCACTTAAAAAAAGAAAGATTTTGTGACCATCAAAATTTGAAGAAATTTACTGGAGCTTTTGGTCTTAACCCCATTTTATTGATGAGGAAATTGAGATGGCAGGAGACTGTGGGAAGAGAAGGATTTAGGAGTCCAGGTCTTTCACGTTCTTCCTGCTTAAGATGCTTGTGAGGGTCATGGCAAATGCATCTCCATGACTAGATCAGTGCCTTCCAGCACAGGTCCTCCAG
Source organism: Saccopteryx bilineata (assembly GCF_036850765.1). Classification (NCBI taxonomy): domain Eukaryota; kingdom Metazoa; phylum Chordata; class Mammalia; order Chiroptera; family Emballonuridae; genus Saccopteryx; species Saccopteryx bilineata. The sequence goes on along the minus strand of NC_089492.1, from coordinate 81,941,977 downwards.
CTCACACCCGGCCGCAGCGAGGACTAGGAAGGCCAGAGGGCCGTGAAGAGAGCAGGGCCAGTGAGATGAGCTTCACATGCTGGTGTACTCATGCTCTCATTGGTCAGTCTCTCCCCAGATGTGACCACAACAGAGAGGGCTGTCTGACCCCTCCTTGAAGTGACCTCCCTCACCCTGTCCCTCAGTCACATCCCATCCCTTTCTTTGCTTATGGCCTTCTCGCTCTTCTCACAATCTGAGGTTGTTGTCATGTGTGTTTCCTCCTCCCCTGGTAGACTGTGGACTCTGGTGGATGATGGACCTGATGGTGTCTCTTGTCCAGTACAACCTCCTGGTGAACAGGCTGGTGTGTGGGTCTGCCTTCGAGTCCCACAGTGGCTGACTCTGGGTGTTTGAAGTGAACCCAAATTGTCTCCTTCAGAATTGGGCCATGCCGTGAGAGGAAGGTGATGGCCAGGAGGGAGCGAGCTTACCTAAAGCAGACAGAAAGCAGCTCCCCATTCTTTGGTAATGAAAAGGACAGTCTCAGCATCTGCTGCCTTCCGTGACCTCCCTCCTTGTCCCTCACAGATGCAGTGCTCCTGCCCCTGCACTGCCACTGCCCTGACCTCGTGCCTCCTCCCATCACTCCTCTGTCCCCACAAGGACCCACAGAGCCTCTGCGTCCATCGCTGCACTGCCTCACTGAATGCACAAGCGAGCTGACACCTGCAGGGAGTACTGGCCCGCTTCTCTGCTTGTCTTCAAAGTCAGATTTTTCAATGAAATACCATGATTGCTACATACATTTCTCTCCTCACTTTCCTTCTTTGAAACCCTATCAGTCACACTTTACTCACTTCCTGGTGCTCCTCTGGTGGCCCCTGCAGGGTCAGCAGGGACAGGCATGTGTGTGGGGAATCCTCTCTTTTTGTGACTTCCTAGTGGAAGACCCCAGCATGTCTTCTGCCTGGAGCCCCATCACTTCTGAGCTCACACACAGTGCTGACCCACATCTGCTCTTGGAGGTAAGGGCTCCATCTCCTACCTGAGAGTCCACTCTCCGTTGCCCCTCGTCCCAGCCTTCTCTGTCACTCTGGGAGTTCTGGGCTGTTTCATCCCTGAGGCCCCAGCTTGGAAGGATGCTGCCGCATGCTGGGGTATTCAATCCTGACCGCGTTTATAAACACAGTGACTCTCCAATGAGGAAACCAAGACAACTGTGTTCACGGAAATAGATACATGGGAATCTGGATCCACATTTTCTGACTTTCATATGGACAGTGTGATGTCACGGCACAGTCAGCACGGGAAACACCCACCCCTCACTCTTCTCACACTCATCCTGCCGTTAGTCGTCATCGGTGTCTTTTAAAACGATGCTGCTGAGAACTGAGTCTGAGGTTTTCGTTGTGTGCATCTTTCCTGCAAACATCTTTGCTGCATAGCTCATTGGCCTTCAGGAGCCTTCACTGTGAGAGAGAAAACACCTGGCTGATCGTCTGGTGCACCTGGGTGCACTCTCAGCTGTTTGGAGGAACAGAAGGTGTCAAGATGTGACAGGATGCGAGGGAGGTCTTAGAGGTCAACCAGATGCTGGAAATCCATTTGTTTTGTCTGGCTCTGCTGGAAGTTTGGTTTCTATTTAGTCAGTTCATATTACATGTTTGAGAGACCACTCTCCATGGTGCTAGAGAACACATGGGGGATGTCGGCTGGGGTCATGTGGGGAGCTGTTACGGTTGTATCCATGACAAAATGACAATGTCTTGAACATGGGTTTTAGAGACAGACGTGAACAGAACTGGACTGAATCTGGGTGGATAGCAGAGGTAAAGATGCTGAGGTATGCTTATGGATTTGGTAGTTCAGATAGGATAAAGGGGAACTCAAGAATCACTTTCAATATTTGGTTTCAGCAGCTGTGTGTATGGTGGTCATGTCGGGTGTCAAGGAGCAAGACTGCTCTGTTCACATTAAGCTCGGGTCGTCTCTGTCAACTCCTTCAGATTCCTACCTCAGCTGTCTGTAATGGTAAGCCCTTTGCAACACAGATGAGACTGGCCCCGCCTGGGTCATCACCCTCTGACCACCCACCGTGCTTCCCCTCACTCCCCCCCTGCCTTCTCGAAGTGTGGGCTCTGTGCTCTTAACTAATTCCACATCCTGCTGGCATGCATGCTAATCCTAAATTGCTGGCCTAACATGGACATACCCACAGAGTGGCCTCACAAAAACTTCATGTGTTAAAATCACTGGGAAAATACCATATATTTGTCTATGCAGCATTAAACATACAGGTGGTTTATCCAACGATTGGTTAATTCCTTGTTGTTAAAATCAGCCAAAACTAATTGACTATTGTCTTTTTTATTCTTTGCAATCGTTTCTTCAACAATCTTTTTTTTTTTGATAGTCAGTCTTTAAATGTTGGAAGTATAAAACATTATATTTCATTACATATTAGTTTAACATATAATTTTACCCTGAAAAATACAACTATACTTTGTGGCAGAGGTAGATAAGCAAGATACGAATGAAAAGGTAGCTTGACTCCCATATTTATTTAAGTCCAAAGCTTTCCATAAGGCATGGTAGAGAGGTTAGATAAATATTGAACAATCTATAAAGAGCTTTATATGTTTTACAAGAGTGCTGACACACCCACACACGGACACTCAGACAGACATACAAACACACACACACATTTCCTTAGTGAAAATTTCCCTTTTTTAACCCGCTCTGCTGGCCTCTTGTTTCGTAGTCTGACCAAACCAGCAGAAAGAACTCCTTAGGGAATGGTAAGGAGTGCCAGCACGGACTTTGACATTTTTGAGCAGTGCTTGGAGAAACAGAACGACCTTCCTGGAGGAGCGGTGGTTGTGCTTGGAGATGGAGTCTCTTCTAGCACGACCTTCAACTCTTCCTGTCCGTGCAGGACATACAAGTCAGGGAAGCCCACTTGTTAAATCCCTCAAAGAGCGTAACAAAACAATTGTAACGTATGACTGCTTTGAGTTGGAGAGCTTTCTTCCCTCCCTCAGTCACCCCATCTCTAGGGAGCTGGGCTAGCTGAGCATAGTGCTGTAATAGAGTCCCCTCTCTACCTGCCGACTGGTGCAGGACACAGCAGGTAGCCAGCTGCCTCCTCTAAGCCCATCTTGAAAACTTTCACTTGCAACGTGATGGAAAATACCGTGGTGCACTTTGGATTATCAGGGGTCATCACCTGCAGACATGGTTTTATTAAAAATTAGGAGGCCAGATGATGGGTTTTGTTATCATATCCAAACATCCAAGCTGCTACCCTTATATCAGATTCCCATGAAGCAACAGAAAGCTAAATCATAGATAACGGTGGGGTTTATTTTATTTCCTACAGAAAAATTCAATTTCTGAGAAATACATTTGGGGAAGTTGGTCTTGACAAATATACAAATTAAAGATAGAAAATAAGCAATATATGTGGTAATTTAATTTATCATTTTGCAAGGTACCTCTGATACATCTCAAGGAAAGGAAATTATCTTATTGTGTGTGCTGCGATGTCAGCTGGCCGTGTCTGGCTTTGGGGAAGCAGAGAGAAGCCAGTGGAGGGAAGTAGGCTGGACCTGTGGTGATGGGGGGGGGGCAAACTGCAGGAAAAATCAGGGGGCAGGCCACATGTTTGAATGCAGTTAGTGGGCTCCACCCATTATCATCTTAACCTCGATTAACCTCTGGCTCACTCTATACATCTTTGACTACATTTCTCATTCATTTCACTTAAATTTTGTTTCTGAGGAGTCATGATTTCAGGATTTCTTGAAATAATTGTTTTTCCCTTTTCTATTAAGTAGCTTGAATATATCTAGGTTAAGTTAAAATAATGTTGTGAATCACAAGGCTCTGTAATGGCATTGATTCCGAGTCTTCTTGGGCAAAGAAGTGTGTCCTCATAGGGTCAGGGGACTGCCCTCACCTCTGGCTTAGAGAGCACAAGATCTGACGCCTGCAGCATGATGGCCATCACCGCGAGGGGGGGTGGTGGTGGTGGTGGTGCTGTCCCTGCCTGTACTGTCTCGTGTGCTCTGAGAGGATTCAGGTGGCCAATGGAATGCATCTGAGCCTGGGTCTTCACACCCAAAATAGGAAGAAAAAGGCTCAGAATGCAAGTACAAAGCCATGTGAAATGAATATGGTGAGTTTAGGTGACAGTTTCCTAGGGAAGAGAATTTAGAGAATTTATCTGGTTCAGTTGGAAATGTTTAATTCTTAGAACAATAAATGGCAAACAGGAGGCATGTAGCAGATGTCCCTGGAGTGACTCACAACCAGGAAGGAAGGAAGGAAGGAAGGAAGGAAGGAAGGAAGGAAGGAAGGAAGGAAGGAAGGGAGGAAGGGAGAAGGGAAGGAAGGAAGGAAGGAAGAAAGGAAAGAAGGAAGGAAGGAAGGAAGGAAGGAAGGAAGGAAGGAAGGAAAGAAGGAAGGAAAAAAGGAAGGAAAGAAGGAAGGAAGGAAGGAAGGAAGGAAGGAAGGAAAGAAGGAAGGGAGGAAGGGAGGAAGGGAGGGAGGAAGGAAGGAAGGAAGGAAGGAAGGAAGGAAGGAAGGAAGGAAGAAAGGGAGGGAGGGAGGGAGAAAGGAAGGAAGGAAGGAAGGAAGGAAGGAAGGAAGGAAGGGAGGGAGGAAGGGAGGGAGGAAGAAAGGGAGGGAGGGAGGGAGACAGGAAGGAAGGAAGGAAGGAAGGAAGGAAGGAAGGAAGGAAGGAAAGAAGGAAGGAAAAAAGGAAGGAAAGAAGGAAGGAAGGAAGGAAGGAAAGAAGGAAGGAAGGAAGGAAGGAAGGAAGGAAGGAAGGAAAGAAGGAAGGGAGGGAGGAAGGAAGGGAGGAAGGGAGGAAGGGAGGGAGGAAGGAAGGAAGGAAGGAAGGAAGGAAGGAAGAAAGGGAGGGAGGGAGGGAGAAAGGAAGGAAGGAAGGAAGGAAGGAAGGAAGGAAGGAAGGAAGGAAGGGAGGGAGGAAGAAAGGGAGGGAGGGAGGGAGACAGGAAGGAAGGAAGGAAGGAAGGAAGGAAGGAAGGAAAGAAGGAAGGATGAATGATGAACCAGTTGATGCCACAGATATAGAGAAACAAAGCATCGTCTGGTCCAGGCTCTCCTCTCAGCATTTTCTTAGTCTCTGCTTCCTTCAAGCCTCCCAGAACTTTATGACTTTATTGAGTTATTACTGTTCATTTTTTACAAGAGACACAGCTGAGGCTAAGGGATAAGCAGCAAGGAATCCACGGAGAGACAGCCGTAACCACAGAACAGATTAAAGGACAGTATTCTAGAGTCTCTTCACTGCCTCCTCCCACCCTGACATTACATACCTATAAAGTGAATATGGTATATAACCTTTATATTAATATATGAAGATATTTTAAAGAATATGTATGTACAGTGAATATAATATATAAACTTTCTATATAAACATACATGAATGAATATGTATATTAATTTTATAGGTATGTAGGCATATATGTGCCTATATATATGTACAGGCACATACATACTCTTGCCTTCTCACAGGGGAGAGTCAAATGTGTTAATAAATATTAATATACTTTGAGTAATAAACATCCTATATTAAAAAAAAGAGTGCTAATATAATTACTTCCCACCTCTACACTCTGATGTGTGGGGACACCCACCCACTGATATATAGTTTCTCTCTTTTAGTCTATTAAAATCTTTGGCATCCTGTGGAAAAATACAAATGATCTCTGGCTTTGATAAATAAACTGCTCTGAACACACAAAGCCAAATCTAGTCACCCTCTCATCTCATTTCCAAAGTTACCTGTGCTACTAATCCCTTTAATCATGTACGATCAGCCTGCCATATCCTTGGGGCCCATGTCCACGTGTTCAGCATCCATGTGTTCAAACAACTGCATATTAAAAATATTCAAAAAGAATGTCACGTGTTGCTGACATGCACTGGGTCATCAGGCCTTCTGGGTCGTCAGGTGGATGGTTGCCCTTGTACTGAACACATGCAGACTTTCCCTTGTGGTTCCCTAGACAACAAAGTAACTACTGTTTCTGTAGCAGTTACCTTGTATCAGGTGCTGTTAGTCACCTGGAGAGACTGAGCAAGACAGGAAGCTGTACACGGGCTGTATGTAAACATTGCTCCATTTTACACAGGGACCTGAGCATCCATGGACTGTGGTTCATGGGGAGGTAGAACTAATCCTGCAGCTACCAGGATGGCTCTACTGCTTAGCTCTCTTTGACTCACCTGCTCCATGTCCAGCCCAGCCTCGCAGATGAGAAATGCCACAGACAGGCACCCCTCAGGGCGGTTCTAGAAGACTCAGTAATACACTTTTCATATTTCCTATTAAAGAGAAAAATAATGTCTACTTGGGTATAAAGTTTCTTTTCTTCTTTGGAGGCCAAAAGCAAAGCCGCTGAAGCAGCCATAAATTTGAGGTAGTGTTGTGCATTTTTATGTTCAGTGAAGAGTCTCCCATCTTGAGAAGGTCCTCAGGTGAACACAGCAGGCATGTCACAGAGACAGACTACTGCTCTGGGCTGTGTTGGGACCTCACACACTCCCCCTGAGCAGCTAATTGTGTGCAGCGTGTTCCAGGGCATGACAGAGTACTGAGGCCGTGCAGGGTGTGGAGCAACTTCAAAACCTGCTCAACCAAGAATATTGCTTCTGATAATGTGTTAAAGTCTTATGGATTCAAGAGTCTCACAGATGCTGTATGAATCTTATGACTACAAGTGCTAGAATATTCTCTGCATAAGGCTGAGGCAGAACTACAAAATATTTTCTTGTTCTTAAATTATGAGATACCCAACTCTTGATTTGACATAAGCATGTACCCAGACCCATCTCCCAGCACCCTCTGCTTCACTCTTAACTCAGGCAGCCCTGGGACCCTGGGGCACACATCTGTAAACTGAAGGCAATACTGACACTTCCTGGGAAGACATAAGATGCTGTTATCTGCCTTGCTATTTCTGTAGCCCAGGGGTCCCCAAACTGTGGCCCCTGAGGCCATTTATCCAGCCCCCACCGCACTGCAGGAAGGGCACCTCTTTCATTGGTGGTCAGTGAGAGGAGCACAGGATGCTCCTGGAGTACTGTATGTGGTGGCGCTGCAAAGCGTAGCGTCGCTCACGTACAGTACTACTTCCGGTGACACGGGATACACGCCTCACGGCTCCGGAAGTGCATCATATCACTTGTAATAGCTAGCAGTGACAAATATGGAACCGGACATTGACCATCTCATTAACCAAAAGCAGGCCCATAGCTCCCATTGAAATACTGGTCAGTTTGTTGATTTAAATTTACTTGTTCTTTATTTTAAATATTGTATTTGTTCCTGTTTTGTTTTTTTACTTTAAAATAAGATATGTGCAGTGTGCATAGGGACTTGTTTATCATTTTTTTTTTATAGTCCAGCCCTCCAACAGTCTGAGGGACAGTGAACTGGCCCCCTGTGTAAAAAGTCTGGGGACCCTTGCTGTAGCCAATGGAAAGTCTGCAAGGCCAGCGGCTGCATGCTCCCTGAGGAGGAAGCATCTCACAGGTACCCCCGTGCCCCTTGTGGCTGCAAAGGAAAATGCCCTATTAACCCAGCTCTGCAGGCCTCCTGCCTGAGCCTGGAAGTTCACACCCCGCAGAAAGAGGGCTGACACTCGGGCCACCCGCCCTCCAGTTCTGACTAGGGAGCAGGAAGAGGATGTTAGACAGCAATGCAGTTGCAGCACAAGCCGGTGTCACCTAAACTTCTGAAGGATGGAAGGTTCTTAGGTCAGAGCAGTTTGGTCCCAAGAAGGAGGGTGGACCCCATGGTTTGTTTGTCTCTGTCCTCTTGTAGTTTGGCTCAGACGTGGCCACAGTAGAGAGAAGATTCAGCAGAACAGGTAAATGAAGTCCCTGCTGTCTTACTGGAGGGACAAGGAGGGAGCCCTATGAGCACCTGAGAGAGCCAAAGGGACCGTAAAGAGAGAGGGCTCGGAGAGCTGTGGGTCCCCTGTGCTCTCCTCTGGTGAGTGCTCATGTGGTCGTGAAGAATGGGGTCTTGAGGAGCTGTGAGGCCTCACAGGGACACTGACCATGACCCGAGTCCCAGAACAGCCAGCTAGCGACAGCAGGAGTGCAAGGGAAAACACACAGCACAAGGGACGCATGGAGACGTGAGCCGACGCTGGAAGGTGAGCCAGACGTGTGGCCAGGACCCACAGATCTCCATTACCTGCCACAATAGAGGACACCATAGAATTTAAACAAGATCAGGGGCTCTTTAACACGATCCTCGGAATATCCCAGGTACCGTGGAAAATGACCAGGTCTGTGAAGAAGCAGGAAAATCTCTTCTCGCGTAGAAACGCAAAACCTAGTTACTGACAGGTTTTCAGTATATATCTAAGCGAAAGTTCTATGTGATGGCCATTCTTTTTCACCTTGAGTCGTAAACCAGTGATTTGAACCGGATTGTGAAAAACTAAGTACATCTATTACACATATATGTACATATGCATGTGAACTAGGGCAATCCCTGAAAAAGGACAAAGAGATGTGGTCAAACTAAAAATGCATCAATTAGCAAAGAGAACATAACAAAGGAGAAAGAAAAATAAGAGAGAGTGGCTATAAAAGATAAACAGAATTGTGGGCATATATGCAAATATATCATTGATCATATTGAATGTAAATGATTGGAACAGATCAATTAATCAAAGAAATTGTCAGAATTCATACAAAATAGATAAAGAGAAGAAGATCATGACCAAATGGTGTTCTGTACATAAGAAACTTAATTCTAATGCATTAACACAGATAATTTAAAAACAAGAGGATGAAGTTGTCTATACCACAGGGGCATTAAATTACAGGAAGAAAAGCTAAGGGCACTGAAGGAAAAGGAAATGAATCACAGTATGTGGCTGGAGATGTCAACCCCCCTCATCTGGTAAGAGACACAGACATCCAGAAACTGTGGACCTGGGTCACCTGCACCCTCTGTGTCTGTTGACATGTAGAACACTCCCCAAAAAACCAACAGAAGAGTGTACAATTGTTTCATATGTATATGGACCATTTACCAAGGAAGACTATATTCTGGGTAATAAAACAAAACTTACCTAGAAATTGAATCATATATAGAGTATGCTCTCTGAGCAAAATGGAATAAACTAGAAATCAATTACAGAAAAACTACCAGACATTTGGGAAATAAACAGCATACCCTTCAATGGTTTGTAGTACAATGATGACATTTCAAGAGAAATTAGAAGATATTTTTAGCCAAAATAAAAATAAAAATATAGAAAATAAACGTGTGATGCAGCTCATGAAACATTCAGAGAGAAATTTTTATTAAATGCTCTTATTACAAAAGGAAATGTCTCAAATCAATGCCCTAACCTTTCATTGTGAATCTATAAGTCAAGCCAATAGAAGGAATAATAAAGATGGCAGAAATAAATTGTGAAGAAAAATCCCACAGAAAAATCAATATCAAAAGGGACTTAACTTGAAAAAATCAATAAAATGAATAAAACTTTTATGAGATCAACAAGGAAAAAAGAGAAAACCTAAATTACCAATGTCTGAAAAAGAGTGGGTGTTATTACAGACCCCACAGATACTGAGGGAACTACACACATATCCAACAACTTTGAGAAACAGACCAATTCCTTAAAAATTTCAAACTCCCATAAATTACCCAAGATGAGATAGTTAACTCTAAGAGTCCTATAATTACATATAAAAATTGAATTCTCAATATTTATCCTGAGAAAGTTATCTTCAAGTCTGAATGGTTTTACTGGCAAGTTCTAACAAGTATTTAAAAAAAACCCCAATTCCTCACAAGTTCTTCCAGACAACAGATGAGGGGGAGATGCACCACCACTGTTCTGTGAAACCAGTGCTGCCTAGAGAGTAGAACTGGTGAGCGATGTTCTGAGATAACAGACCAATGTCATTCTCGAGCTGGGATGTGAACGGCCTCTACAAAAGATGAGCACATTGAATCCATCAATATGTAAAAGGAATAGTATACTGTAACTCAAGGACATCTACTCTTCAGAGGGAAGACTTGTTCAGTATTCATAGATATGGTTACTTTCATTTTCTGAGGTCACTATCTTCATTAAGTGGTTCAGTATGATCTTACTTGCGTGCATCTTTGGCATCCAAGATCACGTCCTGTCCTGGCAGCTCAGTGCAAGGACGTGGGTCATTTGATTTCTGTGTCTAATAAAGGAGAGTTCAACTGTGCTAATGCATAAACTTATACATATTCACCAATATAGTCTGTCCTTCATTTTCAAATAAACTAATTGACATTTAGCTCTCTTGGGTGTCTCAGGGTAGGTTATATTAAGCTGTTAGCAAAATGTGATTTAAAAATCTCTCTGTCTAACATAGGGGCAAACTTTATGCATAGAAATGAAAGAGTAATGTTCATGGTTTTTATTCTAAAGATTCCAATAAAGTCACATTTTCTCATCTACCTATACCTTGATCTCGAGTGACCAATTTGTCAACAAATAATACTAGAAAGTGATGCAGACATAAACGTCTTACTGGAAAGTATCAAGATCGGTGTTGAAGGCATAGGCTTTTATAATCTACACAGTGGGGTCATAGATTATAAACTCAGTAAGCTGAAGATCAAACTCATGTTTGAGTGATAGATTAAGAGCAAGATGTGGTTTATGTGTGAGAAGAGTGAGGGGTGGGTGTTCCCCATGCTGACTGTGCCGTGACATCACACTGTCCATATGAATGTCAGAAAATGTGGATCCAGATTCCCACGTTTTTGTTTCCGTGAACACAGTTGTCTTGGCTTCCTCATTGGAGAGTCACTGTGTTTATAAACGCAGTCAGGATTGAATACCCCAGCATGCGGCAGCATCCTTCCAAGCTGGGGCCTCGGGGATGAAACGGCCACAATAGGAACTCCTGGCGATTCCTGATGGGAAGTTCAGGACAGGTGTGGGCTCATCTAAAAGTGAATTCAGGAGTCAAGTGTCAACACATGTCTGGAAAACCTATTCTGGACTTTAAAATCCTGGCTAAATAGTCCTGGAACCTCCACCCAGAAGTTCAGGGAACCAGTGCCCTGCAGCAGATTTGTGAAAAATCAACATTGGCTTTGCAGGTTGTTTGCAAAGTTCAAACTGCTTATTCAGCCCTTGTAAAAAATGATGCTTTTAACTGCAGCTGGGAAGGTTATGAAGTGATGTCCACTTAAAATTTCCCGCTGTGACAATTAGGTAATGTGAGCCACACAGTGCCAGGGCGCAATAACACGGGCAGCAGGAAGGCAGAGATGGAACAGGAGGACAGGATTAGTCAGTGTTATGAGATGACGCTTGTTTCAGCAGTTTGCTCTGATGACCCTTCAGGAAGTGGGTCAGAGTTACAGGAGTAGAAATGCAGGCACATTATATGAAATGTGGGTCATCCCATTTTCAAGTCATGCAACAGAGGAGACCTATTCAGCTTAGCATCCGGTCATTCACCCGCAGGCTCTTGGGAACCCTTCCTGATTGAATGGTGCACCAAAAGTATATTTCTTCTTCTTTGCTTAAAGCTCACCCCTTACCATTATTATCATATTCCAAATAAATCCAGTGAAGATCAGAAGGGTAGACCTGGCTAGATAGCTCGTTTCATTAGAGCTTCATCTTGAAGTGCAGAGGTTGCTGGTTTGATCCCCAGTCAGGGCACATACAGGAACATAACAATGTTCCCGTCCTTCTCTCTGTTTTTCTCCTTCTCTCTTCCTTCATTTTTCACTAAAATCAAATAAAAATTAAAAAATAAGACTAGAAGTGTTTATATGCTTCTACTGCAGGTCAGTGATAAAGCCAAAATCAGAATTAAAATAATTTGAATCACTATTTTAGGGACTGTTTTTTAAGTCAGTTGTTTGGAGATTGAAAATTACATTAACCAAGGCAACTGCAGGAATAAGAATGAATTTTAATAAACATTGCTGTCTACATGTTTTAACAATAGACATATACTGTAGTGTGTTTATACAGTCACCTAAACAGATTTAGAGAGTAAAATCATCTAAAATATTAGCATTATTCATTTTTCCCTATGCTGTTAAAAGAGTGATATTTAAAAATAGAGTCCTTTAAAGAAGTCAAAGGCACAGCTATTTGGGAATAATAATTGAAATCATTTACTATTAATTCATATATATATATATATAGGATTTTATTTATACAGTGAGAGGAGAGGAGGCAGAGACAGACTCCTGCATGCACCCCGACTGGGATCCACCCAGCAATCCTACTACGGGGCAATGTTTTACCCATCTGGGGCCCTTGTTCCATTGCTCAGCAACTGAGCTCTTCTTAGTGCCTGAGGTGAAGGCCATGGAGCTATCCTCAGGACCCAGGCCAACTCGCTCCAATTGAGCCATGGCTGTGGGAGGGAAAGAGAGAGAGAAAGAAAGAGAGAGAGAGAAGTGAGAGGGGGAGGTGTGGAGAGCAGATGGGCGCTTCTCCTGTGTGTCCTGACCGGGAATCTAACCAGGACATCCACATGCCGGGCTGACACTCTACCATGGAGTCAACTGGCCAGTACCAACTATTCCTATATTTAAATTTCATTGTTTCATCAATAGCAATTTCTCATAGGCTTGATATCTAGTATTAACTTAAAAAGTTTTAATGGTTAATGACTAAGAGCCAAATATTTTCAAAATTCTTTTTTTATATAGTATCTTTTTTTAAAAATGCCTTAATCACATAATAAAAATCTGATAGAGCCAAACTTTTGGAACCACTTATTTCACCATGAGTCTTAGTGTTTGGGTGACTCAGAAAAAGAATCTTGTTGACTCTACTCTTCACCAGAGAGCAGAGATTCTCAATTCTCCACCCTGCTTGCCCTTTAGTGATGTCTGTTCAGTTTTCTCAGGATGGAAATGTTCCTGCTGTGACATGTTTTTGCACATTGCTCTCTACCTGGTTCTTTCAAATGTTTTTAAGAAACTCAATTAAAATATCTTCCCTATGTTATGATTTTGGCTTGCTTAGGTAATAAACCAAATAAATTTAACCAAAAACCTTGAACATATTTTTATAAAACAACTTGTTATTTGTGTAAAATTGCTCATCTGTCATACTGTGGGAGATGCAAAGATAAATAAAATAAGGTTCCTAATCTCAAGACGCAGGCACTGTAAATAGATAAACAAGCTTATCTTTTTTTTTTTTTTTTGTATTTTTCTGAGGTTGGAAACGGGGAGGCAGTCAGACAGACTCCTGCATGCGCCCAACCGGGATCCACCCAGCACGCCCACCAGGGGGCGATGCTCTGCCCATCTGGGGTGTCGCTCTGTTGCAACCAGAGCCATTCTAGCATCTGAGGCAAAGGCCATAGAGCCATCCTCAGTGCCTGGGCCAACTTTGCTCCAATGGTGCCTTGGCTGTGGGAGGGGAAGAGAGAGACAGAGAGGAAGGAGAGGGGGAGAGGTGGAGAAGCAGATCGGCACTTCTCCTGTGTGCCCTGGCCAGAAATCAAACCTGGGACTCCTGCACACCAGGCCGACGCTCTACCACTGAGCCAACTGGCCAGGGCAAAACTGGCTTATCTTGATTCTAGTGTAAATTCAATTTCATAAACAGACTTTGTGTGGGATCCCAGAGTAGAAGCAACATTATGTAGAGCAGTGGTCCCCAACCTTTTTTGGGCCATGGACCAGTTTAATGTCAGAAAATATTTTCACGGACCAGCCTTTAGGGTGGGATGGATAAATGTATTTCATGACCGAGACAAGCGTCAAAAGTGAGTCTTAGACAGATGTAACAGAGGGAATCTGGTCATTTTTTAAAAATAAAACATCGTTCAGACTTAAATACAGTGTGTCCATAAAGTCATGGTGCACTTTTGACTGATCATAGGAAAGCAACAAAAGATGATAGAAATGTGAAGTCTGCACCAAATAAAAGGAAAACTCACCCAGTTTCTGTAGGATGATGTGGTAGCATGTGCGCATGCACAGATGATGATGTAACACCGTGTATACAGCGGAGCAGCCCACAGCCATGCCAGTCGAGATGTGGATGGTACAGAGGAAAGTTCAGTGTGTTCTGTGGGTCACTAAATTTGAATCCGTGACCAAAGTGCAACTTGAATATCGGCACGTTTATAACAAAGTGCCACCACATTGGAATAACATTACTCAGTGGGATAAGCAGTTGAAGGAAACTGGCAGTCTGGTGGAGAAACCCCATCTGGTAGACCATCAGTCAGTGACGAGTCTGTAGAGGCTATATGGGATAGCTACCTAAGGAGCCCTAAAAAATCTGTGTGTAAGCCCACATCGAACTGCACTGAATAGGTATGAAACTGGGAGAGTTTTCCTTTTATTTGGTGCAGATTTCACATTTCTATCATCTTTTGTTGCTTTCCTGTGACCGGTCAAAAGTGCACCATGACTTTATCAACACTCTGTATAAATAAAACGGAAGTAATGTAAGTTATTAATTCTTTCTCTGCAGAGCGGTACCAAATGGCCCATGGACTGGTACCGGTCCGCGGCCTGGGGGTTGGGGACCACTGATGTAGAGAGTGGAAAGGAGCCTTCTGCCATTTCTATCAAAATCCAGAAATAAACATTGTCACAGCTGTAACCACAATCACAATATATGTTGCACTTTGATAAAATTGGTAAAACTCAGCATACTTTAGTATCTCATCTGTTTCTTTAAAATAGTCCTATAGAGCTGGACAGAACAAGTCCAATTATCATCAGTTTGTAGTTGGAATTAGTAACAAATACTGACCCCAACCCAGAAGTGCTAAATAAATTTAGTTTTTGTTTTTCACTTTCCCTTAAGAATAAAAAGAAAAAAAGTTCTTAACCCCCAAAACTTTCTGCCTCCATAAGGTACTCAAAAGAAATGCAACTTTATCATCACTTTTCTGTATACCTTCTCCAAATATGTTTAAAGGTACTGTTTTTCCACTAGCAAAGGAAGTAGTTCTTTAATTATTTATGACCATTAGTGGTCAGGATCTTGGTTTTATGGCTTTCTAGACAGATGGGAACCTCAAACAACTGAAACCATTTGTGTATAGAGTTTAAGTTGACCATCCACAGGGAAAACGTATCCTACTAAATAAAATATTAATCAGCACCATGTTCTTTGTAATAGTTAAGGAATTCTAAATGCTAATTTTAGCCACTGTGATCAATATGAAGTTCATTCCACAAATGTTGATGAACAGCCACTCTATTCTAGAAAGGACGCTTCTTGTTATGTTTAATCTTATTTTACAAACCCCAGAGAAGGTAAGAATGACTCATAGGGTTATGTATTTGCCAGTGTTCTTTTTCTAGGCAAAGCTAGGGTGCTTGGCGGTTTCTTTTTCCTAGTTCTTTTATTTTGATGGTGTTTCTAATATCTCCAAAGTAACTTTTGCAATTAACATCTCAGTGCCACATGGAAGTCCTAATGTATTATCTTGGCTTTGTGGCCATCTTGTCTTCAAGACTAAATGTTTATTTGGCACAAAGTTATTCTAAACACTCTCTATTATTGCATGTGTTGTTGGTGTTTTATATCAAGAAATTACTGCCAATAGCATCATCATGATGCTCTGGCCCCGTGTTTTTTTTCATAGAGTTTTACAGTGCTAGGTGTCCATTTATGTCATGGATCCGTTCTGAGTTAATTGTTGGATATGGAGTTAGATAAGGTCCAACTTTGTTCTCTTACTTGTGAATGTCTAGTTTTCCCAACAACATTTGCTGAAAAGATTTATTTCCCCAGTAAATGCTCTTAGCACCCCTGTCAAAAATAGACAATCTGGAAATGACGTCAGAGTAATGGCGGAGTAGAAAGCAATACCGATAAATCTCCCCCAAAACTCAACAAGATCTTCAACCAGAAACAGAAAAACCTATACTTGGAGCCTCTAGATGCTTCGCAATACACCCGAAGGTATGGTCGAGTGAAAAATTGGCTAAATATATAACCAAACCCTGAAGGAAATAGGGAGTAAGAAATGCTCCGCCTTCCTCACTAACCTAAACAGGGCGGCTTTCTCTGGTAACTGTGAATATAGAAACTGAGGCGGGCAAAGGGGGTGAATAGATCCAGGCTGCGGCACAAATGGCCGAACCAGGCTGTGGCACGAAGATCCTAGCTGAGGAAAAACTGATCCTGTGGCAAGCCGGGCAATACAAGCTAACACTCCTGCCAAACCCAAACAAAGAAAGACAAGCGGGGCAGCCATTTTACCCGTTCTCCTGGTGGGTGCGCAGTTAGTGGGCGAGAGATTTCTCCTAAGCCCCGGAAGTGGGTGTCCGTGTTACCCCACAGAGAGGCAGGGTCAGAGGCCTTTCTGTGGGCCGAAAGCAGAATCTCTGGGCAGCCCCAGCGCCCTGGGAAAGCCGCGCACGGGAGGGAGCGAGAACTAATTCCAACGGTGGAAATTTTCCGTGCTGGTGAGGGTTTCACTCAGGGAACCGCGGCCGGCCTCATATCCTGGTGTGCGCGCGCAGATAGGAAGTGAGCGATTCCTCTGAGTGCCTCGGCAGTGCGCACCCGTGTTATCGCACAGAGGGGCAGAGTCAGGGGCCTTTGTGTGGGCAAAAGCGGAATCTCGGGCCGCCCCAGCGCCTTGCAAAAGCCGCGCACGGGGACGGAGTGAGAGCGAATTCCAACGCTGCAACTTTTCCATGCGGTTGGGGGTTTCACTCAGAGCGTGAGACTGCTGGCCGGATATCCTGGTCTGCACACGCAGATAGTGAATGAGAGTTTCCTCCAAGCGCCCCGGAAGTGGGCGCCCGCCTGTGTTACCGGACAGAGTGGCAGAGCCAGAGGTCTTTGAGTGGGCGGAAAGCCCGCCTGATTATGCTAGCAGCTCTGACTGACTGAGCCTTACCCAGAGCCCTGTGCTGAGTGGGAATAGAGTGGGGAGTTGCCAGCTCTTTGAACCTCTTACTATCCAGGCAGAGGCAGCAACAACCCCATAGCTGGATTATCAGGCTACTAATTGAGGAAGGAAAGACTAGGAGAAAGGCTCCAGGAACATGGACTCTCTCACTGTCAGAGCCTATAAATACTAATGAGCATCTACTGCCAACGAGACTAAAGCACAATACATGACATTGCCATAGAGACTTATCAACTGCAAACCTCTACCTGAGCGTGCCAAAGGGGCAGAACCTGGGGTACAGAGTCACCAACCAGGAAGAGGGAGAGAAAAGAAAAAGCAAGAAGATAACCTCTCAAAATCAAGAATAATCTGCAGACTTTATAACCTATCCCATTTTATTATATTTGTTCGTTTGTTTCTCTTATCTTCATTCTTGATACTTTTTTTCCTCCTCCAATTTGGCCGATTAACTCTCTGCCGGTCTTACTCTCTCCTCTCCTTGAACTACACTACCCATAAGTGTTACATCTCCCATTATCTTTTCTCTCATCTTCCTTTCTCTCTATGAGGGTTGCACTCCAAAACCATTAACTCTCTCTCTCTCTCCTTTCTTTTTTCTTCTTTTAGTGGTTCCCTCTTTTTTTTCTCTCTCTTTCTTTTCTCCCTCTATATTAGTTTCTTCCTTTCTCCTTTACATCTCCTCTCATTCAAACCTCAATAACAAACAAATTCTCTTATCTGGGACTCAAACTTATGTTTGTGGCATTTTGGGGGGTTTTACTTCACCTTTTTAACTCACTAGCAGTGCTCCCATCCCTGGCTCTCCATTTTATCTAGTTCTTGTTCCACTAAATACAATAGTATTTTTTAAATTTGTCCCCCCATTTTTCTGTTTTCCTCTTATTCCTCTCATCATAACTCTTAGACAACCAACACCTAAAAGCAAATCATTTTATTCTTGACCCAAATTTTTTCCTTATTTGCTTTTTGTGGGTCCATACCCCCCCTTTTTTTTCTTTTTTTTTTTGCCCCTTTATTACTTTTCCCCAATTCAGGCCCTCCATCACAGGCATTGTTTGTTATAATTCACAGTTCACCATAAGATTTTCTCAAGAAAAAGGGGAGAGGAGAGGAAAAAAGGAGGGGGAGAATAATTTCCTTTTTAAAAGAATTTTTATTTTATTTTATTTTTCTTTATTTCATTATTAATTTTTTTTAAAAAAACAACTCTTTTCGATTTTTTATTTTTTTTAAATTTTTGTTCTTTATTAAATCTCATTAATACTATCAACAAAACCACCGTCAGATGCCATTAAGGAAGAGAAAATCGAATATCATGGATACAAAAGAAAGAGAGGTAACACAGCTAGATGAGGAAAAGTCTATGGAGAAAAAATTTAATATATTGGAAACCTTGGAGGTAAATGACAGAGAATTCAAGATAGAAATCCTAAAAATCCTCCGAGATATACAAGAAAACACAGAAAGGCAACTTAGGGAGCTCGGAAAACAACTCAATGAACACAAAGAATATATGTCCAAAGAAATTGAAACTATAAAAACAAATCAAACAGAGATGAAAAACTCAATTCACGAGCTGAAAAACGAAGTAACAAGCTTAGCTAATAGAACAGGTCAGATAGAAGAGAGGATTAGTGAAATAGAAAACAAGCAACTTGAGGCACAACAGAGAGAAGAAGAAAGAGACTCAAAAATTAAAAAAAATGAGATAGCCCTACAAGAATTATCTGACTCCATCAAAAAGAATAACATAAGAATAATAGGTATATCAGAGGGAGAAGAGAGAGAAAATGGAATGGAGAACATACTCAAACAAATAATAGATGAGAACTTCCCAAGCCTGTGGAAAGAACTAAAGCCTCAAATTCAAGAAGCAAACAGAAATCCGAGTTTTCTTAACCCCAACAAACCTACTCCAAGGCATATCATAATGAAATTGACACAACCAACAGCAAAGAAAAAATTCTCAAGGCAGCCAGGGAAAAGAAGAATACAACATATAAAGGAAGGCCCATTAGATTATCATCAGATTTCTCAGCAGAAACTCTACAAGCTAGAAGAGAGTGGACCCCAATATTTAAAGTCCTGAAAGAGAGGAACTTTCAGCCACGAATACTATACCCATCAAAGCTATCCTTCAAATACGAAGGAGAAATGAAAACATTCACAAATACAGAAAAGATGAGGGAATTTATCATCAGAAAACCCCCACTCCAGGAATTACTAAAGGGGGTTCTCTAATCAGATACAAAGAACAAAAAAAAAAAACAGAGCCACAAGTAAAAGCTCCAAGAAGAACACAATAAAACCAAATTTAAACTGTGACAACAACAAAAAGAAAGAGGGGGAGAAGATGGAGATTAACAGTAGCAAAGGACGATGGAGTGCAAAAGTACTCACAAAATAGTTCGCTACAATGAACAGGGTAGGGACCCTTTTCATTACTCAAAGGTAACCACCATTGAAAAAACCACCACAGAAGCACATGAGATAAAAAAGATAGCAACAGAGGAAAGATGTATGGAATACAACCAAATAAAAACAAAAGATAGAAAAACGAAAGAGAAGGATCAAACAAGACACAAAACTAACAGAAAGCAAGATAAAAAATGGCAATAGGGAACTCACAAGTATCAATAATTACACTAAATGTAAATGGATTAAACTCACCAATAAAAAGGCACAGAGTAGCAGAATGGATTAAAAAAGAAGATCCAACTGTATGCTTCCTACAGGAAACTCATCTAAGTAACAAGGATAAAAACAAATTCAAAGTGAAAGGCTGGAAAACAATACTCCAAGCAAATAACATCCAAAAAAAAAGCAGGTGTAGCAATACTCATATCAGATAATGCTGACTACAAGACAGGAAAAGTACTCAGAGACAAAAATGGCCATTTCATAATGGCTAAGGGGACACTGAATCAAGAAGACATAACAATTCTTAATATATATGCACCAAACCAAGGAGCACCAAAATATATAAGACAGCTACTTATTGACCTTAAAACAAAAACTGACAAAAATACAATCATACTTGGAGACCTCAATACACCGCTGACGGCTCTAGATCGGTCATCCAAACAGAGAATCAACAAAGACATAGTGGCCTTAAACAAAACACTAGAGCAACTGGATATGATAGACATCTACAGGACATTTCATCCCAAAGTGACTGAGTATACATTTTTCTCCAGTGTACATGGATCATTCTCAAGAATTGACCATATGTTGGGCCACAAAAACAACATCAGCAAATTCAGAAAAATTGAAGTTGTATCAAGCATATTTTCTGATCATAAAGCCTTGAAACTAGAATTCAACTGCAAAAAAGAGGAAAAAAATCCCACAAAAATGTGGAAATTAAACAACATACTTTTAAAAAATGAATGGGTCAAAGAAGAAATAAGTGCAGAAATCAAAAGATATATACAGACTAATGAAAATGACAATACGACATATCAGAATCTATGGGATGCAGCAAAAGCAGCGATAAGAGGGAAGTTCATATCACTTCTGGCATATATGAACAAACAAGAGAGAGCCCAAGTGAACCACTTAACTTCCCACCTTAAGGAACTAGAAAAAGAAGAACAAAGACAACCCAAAACTAGCCGAAGAAAGGAGATAATAAAAATCAGAGCAGAAATAAATGAATTAGAAAACAGAAAAACTATAGAAAAAATTAATAGAACAAAGAGCTGGTTCTTTGAAAAGATCAACAAAATTGACAAACCCTTGGCAAGACTTACCAAGGAAAAAAGAGAAAGAACTCATATAAACAAAATCCAAAATGAAAGAGGAGAAATCACCACGGACACCGTAGATATACAAAGAATTATTGTAGAATACTATGAAAAACTTTATGCCACTAAATTCAACAACCTAGAAGAAATGGATAAATTCCTAGAACAATACAACCTTCCTAGACTGAGTCAAGAAGAAGCAGAAAGCCTAAACAGACCAATCAGAGAAGAAATAGAAAAAACCATTAAAAACCTCCCCAAAAATAAAAGTCCAGGCCCTGACGGCTATAACAGCGAATTTTATCAAACATTCAAAGAAGACTTGGTTCCTATTCTACTCAAAGTCTTCCAAAAAATTGAAGAAGAAGCAATACTTCCAAACACATTTTATGAGGCCAACATAACCCTCATACCAAAACCAGGCAAGGATGGCACAAAAAAAGAAAACTACAGACCAATATCTCTAATGAATACAGATGCTAAAATACTAAACAAAATACTTGCAAATCGAATACAACAACATATTAAAAAAATAATACATCATGATCAAGTGGGATTCATCCCAGAATCTCAAGGATGGTTCAACATACGTAAAACGGTTAACGTAATACACCATATCAACAAAACAAAGAACAAAAATCACATGATCTTATCAATAGACGCAGAAAAGGCTTTCGATAAAATACAACACAATTTTATGTTTAAGACTCTCAACAAAATGGGTATAGAAGGAAAATATCTCAACATGATAAAGGCCATATATGACAAACCATCAGCTAACATCATATTAAATGGCACTAAACTGAAGGCTTTCCCCCTTAAATCAGGAACAAGACAGGGTTGTCCACTCTCTCCACTCTTATTTAATGTGGTACTAGAGGTTCTTGCCACAGCAATCAGACAAGACAAAGAAATAAAAGGCATCCATATTGGAAAAGAAGAAGTAAAGGTATCACTTTTTGCAGATGATATGATCCTATACATCGAAAACCCCAAAGAATCCACAAAAAGACTACTAGAAACAATAAGCCAATACAGTAAGGTTGCAGGATACAAAATTAACATACAGAAGTCAATAGCCTTTCTATATGCCAACAATGAAACAATTGAGAACGAACTCAAAAGAATAATCCCCTTCACGATTGCAACAAAAAAAATAAAATACTTAGGAATAAACATAACAAAGAATGTAAAGGACTTATATAATGAAAACTATAAACCATTGTTAAGGGAAATCGAAAAAGATATAATGAGATGGAAGAATATACCTTGTTCTTGGCTAGGAAGAATAAATATAATCAAGATGGCTATATTACCCAAAGCAATATACAAATTTAATGCAATTCCCATTAAACTTCCAATGACGTTTTTTAAAGAAATAGAGCAAAAAATCATCAGATTTATATGGAACTATAAAAAACCCCGAATAGCCAAAGCAATCCTAAAGAAAAAGAATGAAGCTGGGGGCATTACAATACCTGACTTCAAACTATATTATAGGGCCACGACAATCAAAACAGCATGGTATTGGCAGAAAAATAGACACTCAGACCAATGGAACAGAATAGAAAGTCCAGAAATAAAACCACATATATATAGTCAAATAATTTTTGATAAAGGGGCCAACAACACACAATGGAGAAAAGAAAGCCTCTTCAATAAATGGTGCTGGGAAAACTGGAAAGCCACATGCAAAAGAATGAAACTGGACTACAGTCTCTCCCCCTGTACAAAAATTAACTCAAAATGGATCAAAGATCTAAACATAAGACCTGAAACAATTAAGTACATAGAAGAAGACATAGGTACTCAACTCATGGACCTGGGTTTTAAAGAGCATTTTATGAATTTGACTCCACAGGCAAGAGAAGTGAAGAAAAAAATTAATGAATGGGACTACATCAGACTAAGAAGTTTTTGCTCAGCAAGAGAAACTGATAACAAAATAAACAGAAAGCCAACTAAATGGGAAATGATATTTTCAAACAACAGCTCAGATAAGGGCCTAATATCCAAAATTTACAAAGAACTCATAAAACTCAACAACAAACAAACAAAGAATCCCATAAAAAAATGGGAAGAGGATATGAACAGACACTTCTTCCAGGAAGAAATACAAATGGCCAACAGATATATGAAAAGATGCTCATCTTCTTTAGCTATTAGAGAAATGCAAATCAAAACGGCAATGAGATACCACCTCACACCTGTTCGATTAGCTATTATTAGCAAGACAGGTAATAGCAAATGTTGGAGAGGCTGTGGAGAAAAAGGAACCTTCATCCACTGTTGGTGGGAATGTAAAGTAGTACAACCATTATGGAAGAAAGTATGGTGGTTCCTCAAAAAACTGAAAATAGAACTACCTTATGACCCAGCAATCCCTCTACTGGGTATATACCCCAAAAACTCAGAAACATTGATACGTAAAGACACATGCAGCCCCATGTTTATTGCAGCATTGTTCACAGTGGCCAGGACATGGAAACAACCAAAAAGCCCGTCAATAGATGACTGGATAAAGAAGATGTGGCACATATACACTATGGAATACTACTCAGCCATAAGAAATGATGACATCGGAACATTTACAGCAAAATGGTGGGATCTTGATAACATGATACGAAACGAAATAAGTAAATCAGAAAAAACCAGGAACTGCATTATTCCATACGTAGGTGGGACATAAAAGTGAAACTAAGAGACATTGATAAGAGTGTGGTGGTTACGGGGGAGGGGGGAAGGGGGGAATGGGAGAGGGAAAGGGGGAGGGGGAGGGGCACAAAGAAGACAAGATAGAAGGTGACAGAGGACAATCTGACTTTGGGTGATGGGTATGCAACATAATTGAATGACAAAATACCCTGGACTTGTTATCTTTGAATATATGTATCCTGATTTATTGATGTCACCCCATTAAAAAAATAAAATTATTAAAAAAAAAATAGACAATCTATGGACCCTGGCCAGTTGGCTCAGTGGTAGAGCGTCGGCCTGGCATGCAGGAGTCCCAGGTTTGATTCCCGGCCAGGGCACACAGGAGAAGTGCCCATCTGCTTCTCCACCCCTCCTCCTCTCCTTCCTCTCTGTCTCTCTCTTCCCCTCCCACAGCCAAGGCTCCATTGGAGTAAAGTTGGCCCAGGCGCTGAGGATGGCTCTAGGGCCTCTGCCTCAGGTGCTAGAGTGGCTCTGGTTGCAACAGAGCAATGCCCCAGATGGGCAGAGCATCGCCCCCTGGTGGGCATGCTGTGTGGATCCCAGTAGGGCGCATGCGGGAGTCTGACTGCCTCCCCATTTCCAACTTCAAAAAAATACAAAAAAAAAAAAAATAGACAATCTATGTGAGGGTTCATTTCTGCACTCTGCTCCATTGGTCCACAAGTTGTCCTGTGTGCTGGCCCCTCTGTTCTGGTTACTGTCACTTTGTGGTAAGATTTTGAAATCAAAGTGTGAGTCTGCCAGCTTTGCCCTTATTTTAAAAGATTTTTTTAGTTATTTGGGGTTCCTTGAGATTTCATATGAATATTAGGATTAGATTTCTATTGCTGTAAAATTTCATTGGGGTTTTGAAAGGGATTGCATTAAATTTGTAGATCAGTTTGGGTAGTTTTGACATCTTAGCAATATTGTCTTCCAGCTCATGGATCTCTTCCACTTAGGTCTTTTAAAATTTCTCTCAGCAATAATACATAATTTTCATTGTACAAGCCTTTGACCTTCCTAGTTAATTTCTAAGTCTTTTATTCTGTCTGATGCTATGTAAGTGGAATTGTTTTCTTCATTCAGTTTGGGAAATTGTTCACTGTGAGTGTATAGAAATACAACAGAGTATTGACTTTGTACCTTGCTACTTTTCTGACTTTGTTGATTAGTTTTAAACATACTTTTGTGGACTCTGTTGGGTTTTATGTACACAAGGCCATGTCATCCGTTAGCGGAGGTCAATGTTCTTCTTCCTTTCCTGAAGGAAGCCTATTCGCTTCTCCCCTGTCTGATGCTTGGCCAGGGCTTCACTGAGCAGACACTGGGGGAGCAGCTGTCCCTGTCGGTTCCTGATTCCATGCTCAGTCTCTCACCACAGTGTGGTGTTCATGGTGGGCTTCTTATATGTGGTTTTTATTATATTTCTTCTGCTATTTTTATATTGTTGGTTGGTTGAGTGCTTCTATCATATTGATGATGAGGTCCAAAGTGTCATTTTTTAATGGTTTGGTCTCCTTTTACCCTATATAAAAAGTTGGGGGCTCAGTCAAGGTCACCAATAATTTATTGTTTATTCATTGTACATTCCCTCTAATATATTGGTCTGTAGGCATAATTTATATATATGATGCACAATAAGGATGGAGGATATTCTCTTTGTGTCCAATTATGCCAGACACATTTTGAAAAGATTATATTATCCCCACAGAAATGTTTTTGCATCTTTTTGAAAATTGGTTGGATCTATGTGTCAAATATTCTATTCCATTGATCTGTATTTGTATCCTTACATTAATACCATAGTGTCTTGGTTACTACAGCTTTAGAGTATTTTAAAATGAGATTATGTAAGTCCTCCCAATTTTTTCTTTGCTGATAATTCTAATTCTTTTTTTTCCAGAATAAGAAAACTGAAATTTAGAGACATTAAATGTCTTCCCTAAATTTAGGATAACAGATCCAAGAATTAAACACTGGTTGTCATAATTCCTGAGCCATTAATAACCATTCAACTGAGTAACTACCAACTACCCAAACCAATTGATTGATTGTATAACAATTTCGCCAATGAAAACATACACCCAAAATTAGTTTTTTCTTTTATAATTTATTGTTTATCCATAAAACACCTATGTGTTTCTATAACATTATTGTAAACAATATTTAATAAAATAACTTTTCTCATTTTTCTAATTTCCTTTATGAAAAAATGCTTCCAGTGTCTGAAAATAAAGATTCTATTTATCAGACTTCTGTCATTTATGAGAATAGCTATGTTGTGGATACCCTAGGACAGTGGTCAGCAAACTCATTAGTCAACAGAGCCAAATATCCACAGTGCAATGATTGAAATTTCTTTTGAGAGCCAAATTTTTTAAACTTAAACTATATGCCTGACCTGTGGTGGCGCAGTGGGATAAAGCGTCGACCTGGAACACTGAGGTTGCCGGTTCGAAACCTTGGGCTTGCCCGGTCAAGGCACATATGGGAGTTGATGCTTCCTGCTCCTCCCTCCCCTTCTCTCTCTCTCTCTCTCTCCTCTCTCTCTAAAAATTAATAAATAAAATAAAAAAAAATTTTAAACTTAAACTATATAGGTAGGTACATTTCTTATTGAGGTAACCTGCACATGGTATTTTGTGGAAGAGCCACACTCAAGGGCCCAAAGAGCCACATGTGGCTCGTGAGCCACAGTTTGCTGACCAGGGATCTAGGAGAGAAAAATGCTATTTAAAAATTACCAGGAGGAACATGATAAGTTTTATTATAATTTCTAGGAATAGTTAATAGAAAAACAAGTATAAAAATGGTTTTTCACTTAATCAACTTTTCTTAATATATGTCTAAAAAACCCATTTCTTATCTACTAGGACCCTGGTCCATATCACATCACAAGAGCTTACCGACCTGCCCACTGGCTTGCTCGGTCTGCTTCTGGGCCTCAGGTTCACACCCAGGATTAGCTGGTACAAAGCATAAACTAAACCATAAAACCTGCCCATGGTTGTTTAAAAGTCAAGTAGCAAAACATTAAATGCAACTTCTTCTTTGAAGACACGAGGTCATACACATTATATTGGTTATTAGATTTTCTCAAAGGTTGTATTTCCAGAGGGAGTTGAGGACAAGAACTATGAAGTCAAATGAAGAACAGACCCTCTGCCTCATTCTTCCTGTGGGTCTCGTCTCTGAGACCGGTCATTTTGTGATTCCTTTGCCAAACAAATTTATCCGTGGTCGAAGGTCCTAGAAGCAAATGTTGTATGCAAAGAGCTAGTCAGAGTTCATCTCAGAGATGCTCTTCCTCCTGCTCAGAGCAGAGGTGGGCACCAGGCTGCCAAAGGCCCTGAGCTCCACTCTGCTGTATTCTGGAGAAACTGTTGGGTTCAAGTTGATATCTGTAGCTGCCCATATATGCAAAGGGGATAAAAGTGGCTCCTCCAATGAAGGTCTGGGTGATTTGCATCACACATCATTGCAGGCTTGATATTATTTACAGCGTAACTCTAAGTGAGCAGATAGGCAGCAAAATTTCCCTGCAAAACATGAGGTTTGATGACTTCAAATGGCAGTGTTGTATCAAATGCACTTTTTAGTGTGTTCCGTATCAAGCATTGTTCTCTCAGTTACACTGTTTAGATAACTATTATACTGTTAAAGGTTTTGATGTCCCTGTTACTAAACTTGGGGCAGTCTGAGGACATGAATATCAAGGTGAAGATTCACCATTAAGCATCTTAACAGGTTCCAAATGCAGTGAGTACGTCTACACTCTGAGTACTGCTGCTCTCCACTAGGAAGGAAACATCCTTCATTAGACCATTCCTGTCTCCACCAGGGAAATCCAGAAGCTATTTTTTGGTTTGAGCTCCATCAGCCTTTTCCCGCATCAGATTCCAGCAAGAATAGTTACAGGAAAATGCTGACTGGGTCATTCTTTGGCCTATGAGATGGCTCTACAGGAAAGTGTTAGTCTCTGACAGAACCAAAACTGTGGTGGTCATCTTGGTTTGCAATATAAAAATGAACTCAATTCAAGTGACTCCTTCGAGCCAAAACCGCTGGCCCACAGGGACAAGGAGACCAAGCCCAGTGCACTCTCTTGATCTTAAAATTCACTTTCCACTTCCACACAAAGTCCAGGCAAACATTATTAAAACTATGACTGCAGCCAACACTGTCTACAGATGACTTCACTTAATTTATGTTTGTGGGGGAAAAAAATCTAAGAAAATTTTATATTAATACTAACAGTGAATGCCAAGAAAGCTTTTGATTAAATTGATGTCAGATGATTTGAAGCTCTGTGACTTTAGAAGTATTTGCTAAATGGATGAAAAATGTATAGTCGAGGGAAAAATGCCCACTCAACATACACATTTTTAGATGCTCTGCTTTTAAATAAATGACAAAAGCAAATGCATGTTATATATTTTTTGTTTTGTTCAGAATTATGGGTAGTTTTCTTGAAAATTAAAATGCATATACATCACTATTTTTA
The DNA here is from genome assembly GCF_036850765.1 of Saccopteryx bilineata. Taxonomy (NCBI): domain Eukaryota; kingdom Metazoa; phylum Chordata; class Mammalia; order Chiroptera; family Emballonuridae; genus Saccopteryx; species Saccopteryx bilineata. The sequence continues at coordinate 81,914,125 of NC_089492.1, read as the reverse complement.
AAAGTACCAAATTTATTGAGCTAACTTTAGAAACAAAACACCTGTAACTCAACAGGTTCTTGAAGTTCGACAAACGTGTTTACCTATGTATCCACCACATTCAAGATATGAATCTTGGCCCTGGCTGTTTGGCTCAGTGGTAGCATGTCAGCCCAGTGTGCGGATATCCCAGGTTCAATTCCCTCCCCCTCCCCTTTCCTCTTTCTTCTCTCTCTACCCTTCTCCCGCAGCCATGGCTTGATTGGTTCAAGTGCATTGGCCCCAAGTGCTGAGGATGATTCCCTGGAGCCTCTGCCTCATGCACTAAAAAATAACACAGTTGCCAGCATGGCCCCAGATGGGGGTTGCCAGGTATATCCTGGTTGGGGTGCATGCAGGAATCTATCTCTCTATCTCTCCTTTTGACTTGGAAAAGAAGAAAAATAAAATTATATGAATCCTTTTCACCATCTGCATATATTACTAATGCCCTCTGCCATCACCCGCACATCACCTACCCTCCAGATGGCTTCAGAGAAACTTCTAGCTCCACAGAGAGGAATTTTCTTTTCTGGATTCTAACTGACCTCTTGTTCAGAATATTATGTCTTAGATTCATCCTTGTTGTTGCATGTATACACTTAATTTTTAGTTTGGTTTCTAATATAGTTTTCTCAAAGTAAGGTTTTTAGTTTTTTTCACAATAAAATCCTCCGTTTAGAAGAGATGACACAACATAATAGGTAAATGAGTTGCACCCCCACATTTTGGTCAGATGAAAATGAGGAGATGGTGAGACTGTGTGATTAGGAAAGGTTGTTGGGAAAGAACACAAACTTGCTCAGTGACTATTTGAATGTTACTATTATCAAGGAAAACCATAAAATTGAGGAGTGGCGATCTCCAGATACACTAAAGAAAGAAGAGGTTTAGTCTGAATATAATGACGACAGCTCTTTCCTTACAACTGCCACCACGGGGTCAGAGGTACAGGAATTCCGGTCTTGTCTCTCTCATTTGTGAGACAAATGGATGGTCACTGAGTAGCCACGCCAAGCCTCCAAAGTGGAAAAAAAGTACTGAAACAGGAAAAGGGACCCACAGGTCTGGCTACCTATTGCTCTGAAAACCAATTACACAACACAAGTTCTGGTGAGAAGGAGAGAGGTTTATTCAAGTGCTGTTCACCTGAGAAGATGGGATTTCTGTCCTCAAAGACCCGTGTTCCTTTTCTGGTGCTGACAGGGACTTTATAAGGAGGGAGGATGAACAAAACAGAACAAAGAAATCCGAAAGAGGGGCTTGAGAGTTCTTTGCTGTGGGAACTCAGCAGTTTGATCAGATGACTGATCAAAGGCCACACATCTTCCAGAGCTGCCACATCTGAAAGTTGAGTCTGTTCCCTGCCTTGATAATTGCAGGAACTGAAGTGAGTAATTTATAAATCGGGTTTTTGTTTCACGTAACAAGTGTCCACAGATTGCCACAGTCAGGTTGTCTTCTTGGTCTTGAGAAAGAATCAGAATTGCAAGCCTCAGCATGGTGGGAGCTAGGAGAAGCAGTTATTGTACTTGCTCAGATGTTAACACTTGATGTGAGTCAGCCAGACAGGAATAGGCTCTTTAAGTTTAATGAGAACTCCACCAGAGGGGAGAGCGTAGGATTAATTGTATACTATTGACTTGTTACAGAATACATCACTGTGATCACTAAACTAGTCATATCAAATCATGGTTGTAAGAGCAACAAACCATATTTAACATCTTTTATAAACTTACTCTGTCAATGTATCTTTATTTTTTTAAATTAATTTTAATGGGGTAACATTAATCAATCAGGGTACATAGGTTCAAAGAAAACATCTCCAGGTTATTTTGACATTTGATTATGTTGCATACCCATCACCCAAAGTCATATAGTCTTCCGTCACCTTCTATCTGGTTTCCTTAGTGCCCCTCCTCTCCCCCTACCCCCTCCCTCCCCCTCCCCACCCCCGATAACCACCACACTCTTGTCATGTCCCCGAGTCTCATTTTTATGTCCCACCTATGTATGGAATCATATAGTTCTTAGTTTTTTTTTTCTGATTTACTTATTTCACTCAGTATAATGTTATCAAGGTCCATCCATGTTGTTGTAAATGATCCCATGTCATCATTTCTTATGGCTGAATAGTATTCCATAGTATATATGTACCACATCTTCTTTATCCAGTCATCTATTGAAGGGCTTTTTGGTTGTTTCCATGCCGTGGCCACTGTGAACAATGCTGCAATGAACATGGGGCTGCGTGTGTCTTTACGTACCACTGTTTGGGAATTATGAGGGAATATTCCCAGTAGAGGGATTGCTGGGTCATATGGTAGTTCTATTTTTAATTGTTTGAGGAACCACCATACTTTCTTCCATAGTGGTTGTACTACTTTACATTCCCTCCAACAGTGGATGAAGGTTCCTTTTTCTCTACAGCCTCTCCAACACTTGTTATTACGCATCTTGTTGATAATAGCTAATCTAACAAGTGTGAGGTGGTATCTCATTGTAGTTTTGATTTGCACTTCTCTAATAGCTAATGAAGATGAGCATCTTTTCATATATCTGTTGGCCATTTGTATTTCTTCCTGGAAGAAGTGTCTGTTCATATCCTCTTCCCATTTTTTTATTGGATTGTTTGCTTGTTTGTTGTTGAGTTTTATGAGTTCTTTGTATATTTAGGATATTAGGCTCTTATCTGTGCTGTTGTTTGAAAATATCATCTCCTGTTTAGTTGGCTGTCTGTTTTGTTGTCAGTTTCTCTTGCTGTGCAAAAGCTTCTTAGTCTGATGTAGTCCCATTCATTTATCTTTGTCTTCACTTCCCTTGCCTTTGGAGTCAAATTTATAAAGTGCTCTTTAATGTCATCATCCATGAGTTTAGTACCTATGTTTTCTTCTATGTAATTTATTGTTTCAGGTCTTATATTTAGGTCTTTGATCCATTTTGAATTAATTTTAGTACAAGGGGACAAACTATAGTCAAGTTTCATTCTTTTGCATGTGGCTTTCCAGTTTTCCCAGCACTATTTGTTGAAGAGGCTTTCTTTTCTCCATTGTGTATTGTTGGCCCCTTCATAAAAAATTATTTGACCATACACATGTGATTTTATTTCTGGGCTTTCTATTCTGTTCCATTAATCTGAATGTCTATTTTTCTGCTAATACAATGCTGTTTTGATTATCGTGGCTCTATAATATAATTTGAAATCAGGTATTGTAATGTCCCCAGCTTCATACTTTTTCCTTTGGATTGTTCTGGCTATTCCGGTTTTTTTATAGTTTCATATAAACCTGATGATTTTTTGTTTCATTTCTTTAAAATATGACATAGAAATTTTGATGGGAATTGCATTAAATTTGTATAATGCTTTGGGTAATATAGTCCTTTTGACTATATTTATTCTTCCTATCCAAAAACAAGGAATATTTTTCCATTTCATTGTATCTTTTTTTGATTTTCCTTAACAATGCTTTGTAGTTTTCATTATATAGGTCCTTTACATTCTTTATGTTTATTCCTAGGTATTTTATTTATTTTGTTGCAACCATGAAGTGTATTTTTTTTTAGCTCGTTTTCTGATGTTTCATTGTTGGTATGTAGGAAGGCAATGAACTTTTGTATATTAATTTTGTATCCTGCGACCTTACTGTATTGGCTTATTGTTTCTAGTAGTGTTTTTGTGGAGTCTTTGGGGTTTTCAATGTACAGGATCATATCATCTGCAAAAAGTGAAACCTTTACTTCTTCTTTCCTAATATGAATACCTTTTATTTCTTTCTCTTGTCTGATTGTTCTGACTAGAACTTCCAGCACTACATTGAATAAGAGTGGAGAGAGTGGACAACCTTGTCTTGTTCCTGATTTTAGGGGAAAAGTCCTCAGTTTTATGCCATTTAATATGATGTTAGCTGATGGTTTATCATAGATGGCCTTTATTATGTTGAGATTTTCCTTCTATACTCATTTTGATAAGTGTTTTAAACATAAAATGATGTTGTATTTTATCGAATGCCTTTTCTGCATCTATTGATAAGATCATAGGGGTTTTGTTCTTTGTTTTGTTGATATGGTATATTATGTTAACCTTTTTATATATATTGAACCATCCTTGTGATTCTGGGATGAATCCCACTTGATCATGATGAATTATTATTATTATTATTATTTATTTTTTTTACAGAGACAGTGAGTCAGAGAGAGGGATAGACAAGGACAGACAGACAGGAACGGAGAGAGATGAGAAAATCATTAGTTTTTCATTGCGCGTTGCAACACATTAGTTGTTCGTTGATTGCTTTCTCATATGTGCCTTGACCGCGGGCCTTCAGCAGACCGAGTAACCCCTTGCTGGAGCCAGTGACCTTTGGTTCAAGCTGGTGGGCTTTTGCTCAAACCAGATGAGCCCGTGCTCAAGATGGTGACCCCAGTGTCTCAAATCTGGGTCCTCTGCATCCCAGTAAAATGCTTTATCCACTGCACCACTGCCTGGTCAGGCATGAATTATTATTATTATTTTTTAAGTTTTTTTAATCTTATTTTTATTAATTTTAATGCAGTGACATTGATAAATCAGGGTACATATGTTCTGAGAAAACATCTCCAGATTATTTTTTTTTTTATAATTTTATTTTTTTAATGGGGTGACATCAATAAATCAGGATACATATATTCAAAGATAACAAGTCCAGGTTATCTTGTCGTTCAATTATGTTGCATACCCACCACCCAAAGTCAGATTGTCCTGTCACCTTCTATCTTGTTTTCTTTGTGCCCCTCCCCACCCCCTATCCCTCTCCCATTCCCCCCTCCCCCCCGTAACCACCACACTCTTGTCAATGTCTCTTAGTTTCAGTATTATGTCCCACCTACATATGGAATAATACAGTTCCTGGTTTTTTCTGATTTACTTATTTCGCTTCGTATCATGTTATCAAGATCCCACCATTTTGCTGTAAATGATCCGATGTCATCATTTCTTATGGCTGAGTAGTATTCCATAGTGTATATGTGCCACATCTTCTTTATCCAGTCATCTATTGATGGGCTTTTTGGTTGTTTCCATGTCCTGGCCACTGAACAATGCTGCAATAAACATGGGGCTGCATGTGTCTTTACGTATCAATGTTTCTGAGTTTTGGGGATATATACCCAGTAGAGGGATTGCTGGGTCATAAGGTAGTTCTATTTTCAGTTTTTTGAGGAACCACCATACTTTCTTCCATAATGGTTGTACTACTTTACATTCCCACCAACAGTGGATGAGGGTTCCTTTTTCTCCACAGCCTCTCCAACATTTGCTATTACCTGACTTGCTAATAACAGCTAATCGAACAGGTGTGAGGTGGTATCTCATTGCCATTTTGATTTGCATTTCTCTAATAGCTAAAGAAGATGAGCATCTTTTCATATATCTGTTGGCCATTTGTATTTCTTCCTGGGAGAAGTGTCTATTCATATCCTCTTCCCATTTTTTTATTGGATTGTTTGTTTGTTTGTTGTTGAGTTTTATGAGTTCTTTGTATATTTTGGATATTAGGCCCTTATCTGAGCTGTTGTTTGAAAATATCATTTCCCATTTAGTTGGCTTTCTGTTTATTTTGTTATCAGTTTCTCTTGCTGAGCAAAAACTTCTTAGTCTGATGTAGTCCCATTCATTAATTTTTGCCTTCACTTCTCTTGCCATTGGAGTCAAATTCATAAAATGCTCTTTAAAACCCAGGTCCATGAGTTGAGTACCTATGTCTTCTTCTATGTACTTAATTGTTTCAGGTCTTATGTTTAGATCTTTGATCCATTTTGAGTTAATTTTAGTACAGGGGGACAAACTGTAGTCCAGTTTCATTCTTTTGCATGTGGCTTTCCAGTTTTCCCAGCACCATTTATTAAAGAGGCTTTCTTTTCTCCATTGTGTGTTGTTGGCCCCTTTATCAAAAATTATTTGACTATATATATGTGGTTTTATTTCTGGACTTTCTATTCTGTTCCATTGGTCTGAGTGTCTATTTTTCTGCCAATACCATGCTGTTTTGATTGTCATGGCCCTATAATAGAGTTTGAAGTCAGGTATTGTTATGCCCCCAGCTTCATTCTTTTTCTTTAGGATTGCTTTGGCTATTCGGGGTTTTTTATAGTTCCATATAAATCTGATGATTTTTTGCTCTATTTCTTTAAAAAACGTCATTGGAAGTTTGATGGGAATTGCATTAAATTTGTATATTGCTTTGGGTAATATAGCCATCTTGATTATATTTATTCTTCCTAGCCAAGAACAAGGTATATTCTTCCATCTCATTATATCTTTTTCGATTTCCCTTAAAAATGGTTTATAGTTTTCATTATATAAGTCCTTTACATTCTTTGTTATGTTTATTCCTAAGTATTTTATTTTTTTTGTTGCAATCGTGAAGGGGATTATTCTTTTGAGTTCCTTCTCAGTTGTTTCATTGTTGGCATATAGAAAGGCTATTGACTTCTGTATGTTAATTTTGTATCCTGCGACCTTACTGTATTGGCTTATTGTTTCTAGTAGTCTTTTTGTGGATTCTTTGGGGTTTTCGATGTATAGGATCATATCATCTGCAAAAAGTGATACCTTTACTTCTTCTTTTCCGATATGGATGCCTTTTATTTCTTTGTCTTGTCTGATTGCTGTGGCGAGAACCTCTAGTACCACATTAAATAAGAGTTCTCCAGATTATTTTGACCTTTGATTATGCTGCGTACCCTTCACTCAAAGTCAAATCGTCCTCCATCACCTTCTATCTGGTTTTCTATGTTTCCCTCCCCTCTCCCCACTCCCTCCCTCTTCTTCCTCGCCCCCTCCCCACCCCTCCAACCCACTCCCTGTTACCATCACATTCTTGTCCATGTCTCTGAGTCTCATTTTTATGTCCCATCTATGCATGGGTTCATATAGTTCTTAGTTTTTTTCTGATTTACTTATTTCACTCCGTATAATGTTATCAAGGTCCATCCATGTTATTGTAAATGATCTGATGTCATCATTTCTTATGGCTGAGTAGTATTCCATAGTATATATGTACCAAAGCTTTTTAATCCACTCGTCCTCTGACAGACACTTGGGCTGTTTCCAGATCTTTGCTATTGTGAACAATGCTGCTATAAACATGGAGGTGGAAAACATAGGCAGTAAGCTCTCTGACATCTCTCACAGCGATATATTTGCTGATTTATCTCCACAGGCAAGGGAAATAAAAGACAGGATAAACAAATGGGACTATATCAAACTAAAAAGCTTTTGCACAGCTAAAGACAATAAGAACAGAATAAAAAGACAAACTACACAATGGGAGAATATATTTGACAGTATGTCTGATAAGGGGTTAATAACCAAAATTTATAAAGAACTTGTAAATCTCAACACCAGGAAGACAAACAATGCAGTCCAAAAATGGGCAAAAGAGATGAATAGACACTTCTCCAAATAGGACATACAGATGGCCAATAGGCATATGAAAAAATGCTCAACATCACTAATCATTAGAGAAATGCAAATTAAAACCACAATGAGATATCACCTCACACCAGTCAGAATGGCGCTCATCAACAAAACAACACAGAATAAGTGCTGGCGAGGATGTGGAGAAAAGGGAACCCTCCTGCATTGCTGGTGGGAATGCAGACTGGTGCAGCCTCTGTGGAAAACAGTATGGAGATTCCTCAAAAAAAAAAAAAAAGTTGAAAATTGAACTGCTTTTTGACCCAGCCATCCCACTTTTAGGAATATACCCCAATGAATTATTTTTTAATGTGTTGTTGTATTCAATTTGCTAGTATTTTGTTTAGTATTTTAGCATCTGTATTCATTAGAGATATTGGTCTGTAGTTTTCTTTTTTGTGTTGTCCTTGCCAGGTTTTGGTATGAGCATTATGTTGGTCTCATAAAATGTGTTTGGCAGTGTTGCTTCTTCCTCAATTTTTTGGAAGACTGAGTAGAACAGGAACCAAGTCTTTGAATGTTTGATAGAATTCACTAGTATAGCCATCTGGCCCTGGACTTTTATTTTTGGGAAGGTTTTTAATAATTGTTTCTATTTCCTCCCTGCTTATGGGTCTGTTTAGGCTTTCTGCTTCTTTATGACTCAGTCTAGGAAGATTGTATTGTTCTAGAAATTTTTCCATTTCTTCTATATTGTTAAATTTGGTGGCATATAGTTTTTCATAGTATTCTACAATAATTCTTTATATATCTATGATATCTGTGGTGATTTCTCCTCTTTCATTTTGGATTTTGTTTATATGAGTCCTTTCTTTTTTTTCCTTGGTGAGTCTTGCCAAGGATTTGTCAATTTTGTTGATCTTTTCAAAGAACCAGCTCCTTGTTTTATTAATTTTTTCTATAGTGTTTCTGTTCTCTATTTCATTTATTTCTGCTCTGATTTTTATTATTTCTTTTCTACTGCTAGTTTTGGGTCATCTTTGTTCTTCTTTTTCTAGTTCCTTAAGATGTGAAGTTAAGTGGTTTACTTGGGCTCTCTCTTGTTTGTTCATATATGCCTGAAGTGATACGAACTTTCCTCTTATTACTGCCTTTGCTGCATCCCAGAGATTCTGATATGTTGTATTGTTATTTTCGTTTGCCTATATGTATCTTTTGATCTCTGTGCTTATTTCTTCTTTGACCCACTCATTTTTTAAAAGTATGTTCTTTAGTTTCTACATTTTTGTGGGTTTGTTTACCTCTTTTTTGCAGTTGAATTATAGTTTCAAGGCTTTGTGATCAGAAAATATGCTTGGTAAAATTTCAATCTTTCTGAATTTGTTGATGGTATTTTTGTGGCCCAACATATGGTCAGTTCTTGAGAACGTTTCATGTACACTAGAGAAAAATGTATACTCTGGCACTTTGGGATGAAATGTTCTATAGATGTCTATCATATCCAATTGTTCTAGTGTTTCATTTAAGGCCAATATTTCTTTATTTATTTTCTTTTTAGATGAACCACCTAGAGCCATCAGTGGTGTATTGAGGTTTCCAAGTATGATTGTATTTTTGTCAGTTTTTTTTTTAGGTCAGTCAGTAGCTGTTTTATATATTTTGGTGCCCTTGGTTTGGTGCATATATATTAAGAAATGTTATGTCTTTTTGATTCAATGTCCTCTTTATCATTATGAAATGACCATTTTTGTATTTGATTACCTTTGCTGTCTTGTACTCAGCATTGTTAGATATGAGTATTGCTACCCCTGCTTTTTTTTTTTTTGGATATTATTTGCTTGGAGTATTGTTTTCCAACCTTTCACTTTAAATTTGTTTTTATCCTTGTAGCTTAGATGTGTTTCTTGTAGGCAGCATACAGTTGGATTTTCTTTTTTAATCCATTCTGCTACTCTGTGTCTTTTTATTGATGAGTTCAATCTATTTACATTTAGTGTCATTATTGACATTTGAGGGTTTTCTATTGTCATTTTATATATTGCTTTCTGATAGTTTTGTATCTTGTTTGGTTATCCTCTTTTATTTATCTATCATTTGTTTTTTGTTTGGTTGTAATCCATACTTCTTTTCTCTGTTACTTCTTTTTTCAAGCCATGTACTTCTGTGTTGGTTTTTTCAGGGGTGGTTAACATTAAGTAATGTAAAGCATACATATCATGTTCATAGTACATTATCTCATGAGTGCTTCTGCACTCCATCCTCCTTTGCTACTGTTAATCTTTGTCCTCTCCCCTTTTGGTTTCTTTGTCACAGTTTAATCTTGTTTTTACTGTGATCTTGATGGAGCTTGTACTTGTAGTTTTGTTTTGTTCTTTGTGTCTGGTTGGAAACCCCCCTTTAGTATTTCCTGAAGTGGGGGTTTCCTGATCTTTTCTCTATCTGTGAATGCTTTTATTTCTCCTTCATATTTGAAGGATAGCTTTGATGGGTATAGTATTCTTGGCTGGAAGTTCCTCTCTTTCAGAACTTTAAATATTGGGGTCTACTCACTTTTAGCTTATAGAGTTTCTGCTGAGAAATCTGTTGATAATCTAATGGGCCTTTCTTTATATGTTGTATTCTTCTTTTCCCTGGCTGCCTTGAGAATTTTTTTCTTTGTCATTGGTTTGTGCCAATTTCATTATGATGTGCCTTGGAGTAGGTTTGTTAGGGTTAAGATAACTCAGTGTTCTGTTTGCTTCTTGAATTTGAGGCTTTAGTTCTTTCTACAGGCTTGGGAAGTTCTCGTCTATTATTTGTTTGAGTATGTTCTCCCTTCTATTTTTTCTCTCTTCTCCTTCTGATATACCCATTATTCTTATGTTGCTCTTTCTGATGGAGTGAAACAATTCCTGTAGGGCTATCTCATTTTTTTAAAATTTGTGAGTCTCTCTCCTCTTCCCTCTGTAAAACCTCTAGTTGCCTATGAGGCAACTGATTCTCTCCTCTATCTGGCCTGTTCTACTGGCTAAGCTTGTTACCTCATTTTTCAGTTCATGAATTGAGTTTTTCATCTCAGTTTGATTTGTTTTCATAGTTTCAATTTCCTTGGTGAAGTATTCTTTCTGTTCATTGAATTGTTTTTTGAGCTCCCTAAATTGCCTTTATGTGCTTTCTTGTATATCCCTGAGTATGTTTAGGACTTCAATTTTAAATTCTCTATCATTTAACTCCAAGGTTTCTAGGCTACTGAAATTTTTTTCTATAGATTTTTCCTTATCTATCTTACCTACACTACTGTCTTTTATATCCATGATATTCAGTTTCTTTTTCTTTAATGGCATTTGAGAGTGGTATTGTTCATAACACTAATAAGAGTTGATAAAAATTTTTTTTGAGAAAATTTTCAGTGAAAAACTGAAAATTCTATTGTGCTAAGTGGAACAAAAATACATAAATGGAGGGCTTGGATTGGGAGGGAGTGACAAAGAGGCAAAAAACAAGGCAAGAACACACCAAATGCCACAAGGAAAAAATTTGGATCAAGAATAAATAATTTCTTTGTAAATAATGGTTGAATGACAGAAATAGTATAAGAGATAAGGGAAAAAAAGAAAGAGAGATAAAAGAAAAAATACAGTGAAAAATGAAAATTCTATTGTATTATGTGGCACAAAAGCTATAGAATGGAGAGCTGGAGTTGGGGGGAAATGCTAAAGAGATAAAAAGTAAAAAGCACACAATATACCACAAAGAAAAAATTTGAATCCAGAATAAAATAATTTGTGGGTGAGATTCGAATGAGAGAAAAAGTAAAAGAAAAAAGAAGAAACAAAAAGAGAGAAAAAAAATTGAGTTAAGTTTTTTAGAATGTGACACCACTCATAGAGGAAATAAAAAAGATGAAAAAATGTAACACCTATGGGTAATAACATTCAAAATGAAAAGAAAAGAGTAAAATGAAAAGAGGATAAAATGACCAAGGTGGAAGGAAAAAAATAAGATAAAAAATACAAGAGAAAAATGGAAAAAGTTATAAAGACTGGGTTTTTCCTGGTTTTGTGAAGTTATCTTCTTCCTTTTTCTTTTTTTTCTTTCTTTTTGGCCGGTGGTGCTGTATCCCAGGTTCTACCCCTATGGCACTCTTAGGTAGAGATTTGCTGTTGTGTCGCTATGGTGATGATATAAACTAGGCCTCAGTCTGATTGGTAGGCGGGGCTTGTTAGCTTTTGCAGGCTCCGACAATGGGAGAGTCTGTTTTTCTGGATCCTCTCCCCAAATCTCTCTTTCCTGAACCAGTAGCCTGAGACCTAGCCGTGAAGTTGCCCCAGCCATTGCCTGGAGAGCAAGAGGCTCTAAGAGCTGCCAAATCACCCCTCCCTCTATCCCCACTCAATGCAGGATTCTGGGTAAGGCTTTGCCAGCCAGAGCCGCTAGCATAATCAGGCAGGGCTGGGAGCCGATTGCCTTTCAGGTGTCTTTCTATGAGCCTCCAGGCCTGTCTAGTATGCCTCAGCACTCCTCAAGTTTGCTCTCCAGAGGCTGTCTGCAAGCTGCCTGCGCCCCTTCCCCTCACCACTTCCGTAGGTCTCTTCCCCAGCAGTGTGCTTTGTTATCCTGTATGGCTGGTGGAGGCACTGTGCCCAGACAGGTCCAGGTGTAGGGAAACTGGCTTTCGTGCACTTTCTGCATGCTGTTGTTTAGGAGCTGGGATTATTCAGAAACTCTAGTCACAGCCCACACAGAAGGTCACTACTGACAGTCTCTGACCCAGCCCCTCCATCCGGGAATGCGAGCACCCATGCCCAAAGCACCTGGTGGACCCACTCGCACACTGCCTGCACTTGCCAACTGGGATACCGGGAGTAAACGAGGCAATTGCTTGTCCACCTCTGCTGGGGTCTGCTGCTGGAGTTAGCTCCACATGGGCTGAGCCACAGGCACACTCTCTCCTCGGCTTGAATGTCTCTGCCCTAGCCCAGCTTTTTCCGCCCTCGCTTTCTCTCAGTTCCAAGTGAAAGCAGCCCTTGCTCAGGTCAGTGAGGAAAGTGGAATACTCCATTCTCCATCTTATTTCCTTCAGAGTGGATTATATATTCAGCCACCTTTTTGCCCAGTCGTACCTTTGTTTGCTGTGTGTGTATTTCAGATGCTCCTGAGATCTTTTTCTGTCTCTAGTTGTTGAATTTGTTGAAGTTTCAGGGAGAGGTATCGGGAGCACTCCTCGTGGCACCATTTCTCTGACATCACTCAACACATCCTTAGTTAGCTCTGGTCAGACTAAGATCAATAAATCAGTAATCTAACATGTTTATTCCCAGTTACACTTCATCTCTTTAAGGTTGTGATAAAGATAAAATGATAATGTAAGTGTGAGGCATCTAGCACATGGCACACAGTAGGCACCCAATAAATACAGCATTTTGTTACCAGTTATTTCAGTAGAGCCCATGAACTCCTCCATGGCCCTGCATTGTTTCACTTTTCTACAATCAAAACATTATTCCTCACTGAGAAAAATTTTAAACTACACTTTTGGTGAACATAGACAACTGCCTCTCTCTGTAATAATAATAATAAAGCCTATAATACATATTTTTTTTAAAATTGGCAGCACACTTCCAGTGACTGCTTTTTGCAACTTTGCCTTTAACAGCAGTCATATCCACCTGTTCATCCACGGTATTCATGGAGAACCTGTCATATGTGCCATCTTCTGAACACTCATTTTATTCAGATCTCTGCTAGCTTTCATTTAAAGAGATGAGTTTTCTGGAAACCCAATCTGATATAGACCTACCTGCCTTCCTCTTCCCCACCTGCCTGCTTTATTTCCTTTGTTACCCTGGTTCTGGTGCCTGGACACATTCTCTCTCTCCTGCTCTTCTGTCCCTCTCCCCCCATCGTCCCCCTCATCCCATTCCCCACCTCCTTCCCTCACTCCCTCCAAGTGTGTGCTTTCTAAGGATAGGAATTTGATTTTGTTTTCCACTAGATTCTAAGCACATAGAAACATCCCAGGTGCCAAGTAGAAGCTCAGGGAGAGTTTACAATCAAATCAATGACAAGCCACTGTGATGACAGCAAGCGGCTCACCCAAAGATGTGCTCAGGGAGATGGGTCTTTCCCATCAGTCTCAGGACAGAGCAGTGCAGCCTCTGGGCCTGCATGCTAGTCACATATTTGAAAGCTGCTGCTTCCCAACCCCTGCTCACTGAAGCCCTCACTCTAAGTTTAAAATGCCATCTGGTCTCCCCCTTTTACTACAGAACTGGCCTGGAGCTGAGGTCCATGTGGGCCCGCTGCAATGAGGACACTAGGCATGGCCCTGGTCCTTGTTTTCATGATGCTTCTGTTGTCGTGCCCCCTTCTTCCCTGACTGTGTTTGGTTTTGCTATTTTCCCCCATCATAGTTATAGAATGGCTTCAGATGAATAAACAGTTAAGAACTTAAGGAGAGAAATAAGAAAACTCATTAGTGGATCATTTCTAAAACTTTCTCCACTCTGCTCATGGCTCTGTGGTATTTTGGATGTGAGAGAAAGTACAATTTCTTTTTTTAAAAGATCTGGAAAAAAAATAGGATCTGAGGAAAATTGATAGCAATTAAATATAAAATTTTAACACAAACCTTAGTTAGATGCTGCAGGAGGCTATGTTGAAAGCAGAATGACATGTGAGCACAGTAAAAGTGTGGGAGGTTAGTCCGCAGCGGACGGGGCAGAGGGCAGGAAGGAGAAGTGAATCACTTGGTGGGTGTTTCACAGGCCACTGTTCACTCAATTCTCACTGTTTTTGTCATGGAAGGTGCTCGCTTTTTTCAGACGCTTTTTCTCCATGCATGTTGAGATGATCATGGTGTTGTGTTCTATCAACACAGTGTGGTACATAGACTGATTTTCCAGTTTTGAATCGACCTTAAATGTCTGTGATACACCACCTTGGTTCTGGGGCAGACCCTTTTTCCATAGGCGCTGCCTGGCATTTGCAAGGTGGTTGCTGAGCACCTTGGCATCTGTCCCTGCAGGGGGCGTTCCTGTCCTGTGATCACAATGCTTCCTTAGCCTTGATGTCAGGGTCATGTTGGCTCTACAGGGAGTGTTCCCTCTTCTTAAATGTTTTAGAATCATTGCTAATTTTTCTTCACATGTTTGGTCAAAGATGTAAAGATTCGTGGTCTGAGCTTTTACTTGTGGGAATTTTTTTTTTTTAACCACTAATTCAATCTCATCACTTGTCACAGGTCTTATGATTTACAATTTATTCTCAAGTCAGTTTCAGTAGTTTGTGTCTTTCTAGGAATTTCTTAATTTCACCTTGGTTATTTAAAAGTTGGGTATACAACTGCTCACTAAATTTACTTTTATTTATTTTTAATGTCAGTCTAGGAGTGAAGGTCTGACAATTTCATTGACCTTATCAGATAATAAGTATTTGGTTTCATTGATTTCCCTATTGCTGGCTTCATCGAGGTTGCCTATTTCTGAGGCCTTCACTCTGCCATTCAAGTGGACACTGTCTCTCAGACCCACACTTATTGACAGGACAAGATGTCACTTATCCTGCATACAGTCAGTTACCAACTGCCCCGGTATGGGATGCGTGCTCTCTAACGTCTGCCTTCTGCTCATCAGTTTCTGCTCCGGTGATGGATAGGCAGCCACCATGTGTGTCCCCTCCTCAGAGTGCACACTTACTGCAAATATTACCTTCCCGGGTTGAAGAGATCTAATCTATAGTAGAGAGCAACAAATTACCTACTTCCAGCTCTAACCAAACTATAAAATTCTTTCCTATGATGTCAGTCAAAGAGCACTATCTCAGAATACTATTCTACTTCTTAGCCCTTTCCCTTATTAAATGTGTGAAATTACTAAATAGATATGTGAATTAATAAGTGGATTATTAGATGAGTGGATGGCTGTGCAGCCATATTCAGTAAAGAATGGGTAATTAGGAACTTTCATGTGAATTATGTTGTCACTGGGGTGCAGCATGTATGTGTGATGTCAGGAGCAAGAGCAGCCTGGATGTGCTGTACCTCTGAGCATAAAGGGGCTTTCAGATATGTCAGCTCCCAGTGCTCTGTGATACACGGTGAAGTCAGAACCATGGCTAACCCACCAAGAGGTGGCTTTCACATTGATAACGTACAAATTCATGCTCAGGACCTAGGCTCTGAACACCATCCCAGACTTCCTTCCAGGACTCGTAATTGCCTTGTTCACTGGTGCTTGATACATTGTTTGTGCTTAATGAAACCATCAAGTGCCTGTGATCAAATTGGGGCATCATCAGATCATTCTAGTTCACCCATTTTGAGATGTTGATAGTGTATGTAAAGCTTAAACATGCCTGAAACACTTAGGACAATGATCTTTCCCTGTTTCAGGAAAATAAGACGTGGATCGGGGCATTTGTATTCAGGAGATAATCAGTCCAGTTCCCTTTTTGCTTTGGTGTGCAAAAGTACATCCCTTTGGAGCCTGGCGTTCTGTGTGCAAGACAGGGATGAAGTCCACATCATTAAGATCCAACATGGGGGATCAGTAAATGCAGAATTAAACCCAAGCACCAGGAATTGGCAGCTCAAGCAGAAGAGCCGCTGTGCTTAAATGGGCCATTTATGCTATTTTCTTGCTTGAAGTCAGTGTTCTTTCTGCCATGAGTGTGCCTGATGCTGGACCCATGTCTTCTTCATGGGATTGGGGCCATTCTCACACACACATATGTCATCTTAAGTTCTTGAGAGATGGCGAGGGAAGGAAGGCTTCTCATTTCCCCAGCTTGTGGTGATCTGAAGGTAGCATTACAAGGCCACCTTGGACAAATTCATCTTTTACAGAAAGCCACCATAGTCTGAAATAGCACAGAGTGCACCAAACCTGTATCCAGAGTCTTACATTGTAAAGAAAAATAAATTAATTAAGGACTGTGCATGGCAATCGAGCCATAATGGAATGCCCTGGTTTAATAGAGGTCATTTACAATGCACTAATATTTAGAGAGAACATTTTAGCAAGTTGTGACATCAACTTTCTTGGTTACATGAAATTGAGACTGTGTAATGGGCTGGATGGAGTAAATACGTATTTTGTTGAGACAGAATTACTGGCATAAAGTAACAGTCCTCAGAAAACACGACTCAAGATGGACTTTAATATATACAGAGTAATGTCCAAATGACTATGACATGCATTATATAATTTTACCTATAAGCTGATTTTGTGACAAACAAGATAAACATATGAAATATTAAGTAATATCCTTAAGGAGAAAATGAACATTATATGTAGTTGTTTTGCTGGGGAGATAAGAAGGCTGTCTTGCCACAAAATGATTTTTTTGTTTTGTTCATAATATATCTTAGATAATATTATTTTTTGGTCCTTTAAGCTCAGTCACTCATGTCTCCTTTCTATGGGAATCATAGCAGACATCTAGTTTCTACATTCCCTGTGCAGAAGCCCATTGATTCAGAGGCTTATGAAAATTTGTTAGGTGGTCCCATTGAGTAACATCAGAAGTCTTAAGTTTAAAAAAAATGGTGTGCATGTGTATGTGTATAACTTTGATGTATTTAACTCAAGTAGATTAGAAATAGAACATACATTGCATAATTTCTGTCTTTCAAATAAGTTCAGATTAGTTTAAGACCTAGAATAAGATCTGTCTTGGTTAAAGACATACATGTGCAGAAAATGCATGATTTCTGCTCTTGTGGGAAGCTTTTAAGTCTCACCTTATCGTAACAACATGGAACCTGGCTTGTTCAGAGTGATTGATGGGGGAGGAAGAGTAGGCAAGAAGTATTCAAGGCTTCTTAGAACTCAGTCTCAGAACCGACAGCTGTGAGCACTGTAACAGCTGCTATATTCTTTCCATTTACACTGAGTCATCAGGTCCAGTCAACACTGACCATCAACATCACATGAATTCTCATGGCCACTCTACATGGCCTGAAGAAGCTGTTCTCTGCATTGCACAGAAAATAGAGAGGATCCTGAGGGTATTGGCTTCATGGTAGCTATCGTCCCTAAAATTGCTTCACTCATATGAACACCTGGGCAGTTTATCGACAGGTCCAATCACACTACAGACCCTGCATAAGTGTTTACCATTCATGTAGGAATAGAAGAGATTCTAAAACATAACTCAATCTTATAGACATTTAAAATGCATTATCTGTCAATGTGAAAAAAAGTGTTCAAGTGTTTAGCTGTGAAACCCTAAAACACAGCTATCTGGTATAACTCAGAAAGTCATTAAAACATTTCGGGTAGAGGCTCCACGGAGAGAACTCTCCAGCCTCAGGTAGAGGTTCCACGGAGAGAACTCCCCAGTCTAGGGTAGAGGTTCCACGGAGAGAACTCCCCAGTCTCGGGTAGAGGCTCCACGGAGAGAACTCCCCAGTCTCGGGTAGAGGCTCCACGGAGAGAACTCCCCAGTCTCGGGTAGAGGCTCCATGGAGAGAACTCCCCAGTCTCGGGTAGAGGCTCCACGGAGAGAACTCTCCAGTCTCGGGTAGAGGCTCCACGGAGAGAACTCCCCAGGTTCAGGTACAGGCTCCACAGAGAGAACTCTCCAGTCTTGGGTAGAGGCTCCACAGAGAGAACTCTCCAGTCTCAGGTAGAGGCTCCATGGAGAGAACTCCCAGTCTCAGGTAGAGGTTCCACGGAGAGAACTCTCCAGTCTCGGATAGAGGTTCCACGGAGAGAACTCTCCAGTCTCAGGTAGGGGCTCCATGGAGAGAACTCCCAGTCTCAGGTAGAGGTTCCACGGAGAGAACTCTCCAGTCTCGGGTAGAGGTTCCACGGAGAGAACTCCCCAGTCTCAGGTAGGGGCTCCACGGAGAGAACTCCCCAGTCTCAGGTAGAGGTTCCACGGAGAGAACTCTCCAGTCTCAGGTAGAGGCTCCACGGAGAGAACTCCCCAGTCTCAGGTAGAGGTTCCACGGAGAGAACTCTCCAGTCTCAGGTAGAGGCTCCACGGAGAGAACTCCCCAGTCTCAGGTAGAGGCTCCACAGAGAGAACTGCCCAGTCTCGGGTAGAAATTCCACAGAGAGAACTCCCCAGTCTCAGGTAGAGACTCCACGGAGAGAACTCCCCAGTCTCAGGTAGAGGTTCCATGGAGAGAACTCCCCAGTCTCGGGTAGAGACTCCACGGAGAGAACTCCCCAGTCTCAGGTAGAGATTTCACGGAGAGAACTCCCCAGTCTCAGGTAGAGGTTTCACGGAGAGAACTCTCCAGTTTCAGGTAGAGGTTCCACGGAGAGAACTCTCCAGTCTCAGGTAGGGGCTCCACGGAGAGAACTCCCCAGTCTCAGGTAGAGGTTCCACGGAGAGAACTCTCCAGTCTCAGGTAGAGGCTCCACGGAGAGAACTCCCCAGTCTCAGGTAGAGGTTCCACGGAGAGAACTCTCCAGTCTCAGGTAGAGGCTCCACGGAGAGAACTCCGAGTCTCAGGTAGAGACTCCACGGAGAGAACTCCCCAGTCTCAGGTAGAGGTTCCACGGAGATAACTCCCCAGTCTCGGGTAGAGGCTCCACGGAGAGAACTCTCCAGTCTCAGGTAGAGGCTCCACGGAGAGAACTCCCCAGTCTCGGGTAGAAATTCCACAGAGAGAACTCTCCAGTCTCAGGTAGAGGCTCCACGGAGAGAACTCCCCAGTCTCAGGTAGCGGCTCCACGGAGAGAACTCTCCAGTTTCAGGTAAAGGTTCCACGGAGATAACTCCCCAGTCTCAGGTAGAGGTTCCACGGAGAGAACTCCCCAGTCTCAGGTAGAGGTTCCACGGAGAGAACTCCCCAGTCTCAGGTAGAGGTTCCACAGAGAGAACTCCCCAGTCTTGGGTAGAGATTTCACAGAGAGAACTCCCCAGTCTCAGGTAGAGGCTCCACGGAGAGAACTCCCCAGTCTCAGGTAGAGGTTCCACGGAGAGAACTCCCCAGTCTCAGGTAGAGACTCCACAGAGAGAACTCCCCAGTCTCGGGTAGAGGTTCCACGGAGAGAACTCCCCAGTCTCAGGTAGAGGCTCCACGGAGAGAACTCTCCAGTCTCAGGTAGAGGTTCCACGGAGAGAACTCCCCAGTCTCAGGTAGAGGCTCCACGGAGAGAACTCCCCAGTCTTGGGTAGAGATTTCACGGAGAGAACTCCCCAGTCTCAGGTAGAGGTTCCACGGAGAGAACTCCCCAGCCTCAGGTAGAGGCTCCACGGAGAGAACTCCCCAGTCTCGGGTAGAGATTTCACGGAGAGAACTCCCCAGTCTCGGGTAGAGATTTCACGGAGAGAACTCCCCAGTCTCAGGTAGAGGCTCCACGGAGAGAACTCTCCAGTTTCAGGTAGAGGTTCCACGGAGAGAACTCCCCAGTCTCAGGTAGAGGTTCCACGGAGAGAACTCCCCAGTCTCAGGTAGAGGTTCCACGGAGAGAACTCCCCAGTCTCAGGTAGAGACTCCACGGAGAGAACTCCCCAGTCTCGGGTAGAGATTTCACAGAGAGAACTCCCCAGTCTCAGGTAGAGGCTCCACGGAGAGAACTCCCCAGTCTCAGGTAGAGGTTCCACGGAGAGAACTCCCCAGTCTCAGGTAGAGACTCCACAGAGAGAACTCCCCAGTCTCGGGTAGAGGTTCCACGGAGAGAACTCCCCAGTCTCAGGTAGAGGCTCCACGGAGAGAACTCTCCAGTCTCAGGTAGAGGTTCCACGGAGAGAACTCCCCAGTCTCAGGTAGAGGCTCCACGGAGAGAACTCCCCAGTCTCGGGTAGAGATTTCACAGAGAGAACTCCCCAGTCTCAGGTAGAGGTTCCACGGAGAGAACTCCCCAGCCTCAGGTAGAGGCTCCACGGAGAGAACTCCCCAATCTCGGGTAGAGATTTCACGGAGAGAACTCCCCAGTCTCGGGTAGAGATTTCACGGAGAGAACTCCCCAGTCTCAGGTAGAGGCTCCACGGAGAGAACTCTCCAGTTTCAGGTAGAGGTTCCACGGAGATAACTCCCCAGTCTCGGGTAGAGGCTCCACGGAGAGAACTCTCCAGTCTCAGGTAGAGGCTCCACGGAGAGAACTCCCCAGTCTCGGGTAGAAATTCCACGGAGAGAACTCTCCAGTCTCAGGTAGAGGCTCCACGGAGAGAACTCCCCAGTCTCAGGTAGCGGCTCCACAGAGAGAACTCTCCAGTTTCAGGTAAAGGTTCCACGGAGAGAACTCCCCAGTCTCAGGTAGAGGTTCCACGGAGAGAACTCCCCAGTCTCAGGTAGAGACTCCACAGAGAGAACTCCCCAGTCTCGGGTAGAGATTTCACAGAGAGAACTCCCCAGTCTCAGGTAGAGGCTCCACGGAGAGAACTCCCCAGTCTCAGGTAGAGGTTCCACGGAGAGAACTCCCCAGTCTCAGGTAGAGACTCCACAGAGAGAACTCCCCAGTCTCGGGTAGAGATTTCACAGAGAGAACTCCCCAGTCTCAGGTAGAGGCTCCACGGAGAGAACTCTCCAGTCTCAGGTAGAGGTTCCACGGAGAGAACTCCCCAGTCTCAGGTAGAGGCTCCACGGAGAGAACTCTCCAGTCTCAGGTAGAGGTTCCACGGAGAGAACTTCCCAGTCTCAGGTAGAGGCTCCACGGAGAGAACTCCCCAGTCTCGGGTAGAGATTTCATGGAGAGAACTCCCCAGTCTCAGGTAGAGGTTCCACGGAGAGAACTCCCCAGCCTCAGGTAGAGGCTCCACGGAGAGAACTCCCCAGTCTCGGGTAGAGATTTCACGGAGAGAACTCCCCAGTCTCGGATAGAGATTTCACGGAGAGAACTCCCCAGTCTCGGGTAGAGATTTCACGGAGAGAACTCCCCAGTCTCAGGTAGAGGCTCCACGGAGAGAACTCTCCAGTTTCAGGTAGAGGTTCCACGGAGAGAACTCTCCAGTCTCAGGTAGAGGTTCCACGGAGAGAACTCCCCAGTCTCACGTAGAGGTTCCACGGAGAGAACTCCCCAGTCTCAGGTAGAGAATCCACAGAGAGAACTCCCCAGTCTCGGGTAGAGATTTCACAGAGAGAACTCCCCAGTCTCAGGTAGAGGCTCCACGGAGAGAACTCCCCAGTCTCAGGTAGAGGTTCCACGGAGAGAACTCCCCAGTCTCAGGTAGAGACTCCACAGAGAGAACTCCCCAATCTCGGGTAGAGGTTCCACGGAGAGAACTCCCCAGTCTCAGGTAGAGGCTCCACGGAGAGAACTCTCCAGTCTCAGGTAGAGGTTCCACGGAGAGAACTCCCCAGTCTCAGGTAGAGGCTCCACGGAGAGAACTCCCCAGTCTCGGGTAGAGATTTCACAGAGAGAACTCCCCAGTCTCAGGTAGAGGTTCCACGGAGAGAACTCCCCAGCCTCAGGTAGAGGCTCCACGGAGAGAACTCCCCAATCTCGGGTAGAGATTTCACGGAGAGAACTCCCCAGTCTCGGGTAGAGATTTCACGGAGAGAACTCCCCAGTCTCGGGTAGAGATTTCACAGAGAGAACTCCCCAGTCTCAGGTAGAGGTTCCACGGAGAGAACTCCCCAGCCTCAGGTAGAGGCTCCACGGAGAGAACTCCCCAGTCTCGGGTAGAGATTTCACGGAGAGAACTCCCCAGTCTCGGGTAGAGATTTCACGGAGAGAACTCCCCAGTCTCAGGTAGAGGCTCCACGGAGAGAACTCTCCAGTTTCAGGTAGAGGTTCCACGGAGAGAACTCTCCAGTCTCAGGTAGAGGTTCCACGGAGAGAACTCCCCAGTCTCAGGTAGAGGTTCCACGGAGAGAACTCCCCAGTCTCAGGTAGAGACTCCACGGAGAGAACTCCCCAGTCTCGGGTAGAGATTTCACAGAGAGAACTCCCCAGTCTCAGGTAGAGGCTCCACGGAGAGAACTCCCCAGTCTCAGGTAGAGGTTCCACGGAGAGAACTCCCCAGTCTCAGGTAGAGGCTCCACGGAGAGAACTCCCCAGTCTCGGGTAGAGGCTCCACGGAGAGAACTCCCCAGTCTCAGGTAGAGGCTCCACGGAGAGAACTCTCCAGTCTCAGGTAGAGGTTCCACGGAGAGAACTCCCCAGTCTCAGGTAGAGGCTCCACGGAGAGAACTCCCCAGTCTCGGGTAGAGATTTCACAGAGAGAACTCCCCAGTCTCAGGTAGAGGTTCCACGGAGAGAACTCCCCAGCCTCAGGTAGAGGCTCCACGGAGAGAACTCCCCAATCTCGGGTAGAGATTTCACGGAGAGAACTCCCCAGTCTCGGGTAGAGATTTCACGGAGATAACTCCCCAGTCTCGGGTAGAGGCTCCACGGAGAGAACTCTCCAGTCTCAGGTAGAGGCTCCACGGAGAGAACTCCCCAGTCTCGGGTAGAAATTCCACAGAGAGAACTCTCCAGTCTCAGGTAGAGGCTCCACGGAGAGAACTCCCCAGTCTCAGGTAGCGGCTCCACGGAGAGAACTCTCCAGTTTCAGGTAAAGGTTCCACGGAGAGAACTCCCCAGTCTCAGGTAGAGGTTCCACGGAGAGAACTCCCCAGTCTCAGGTAGAGACTCCACAGAGAGAACTCCCCAGTCTCGGGTAGAGATTTCACAGAGAGAACTCCCCAGTCTCAGGTAGAGGCTCCACGGAGAGAACTCCCCAGTCTCAGGTAGAGGTTCCACGGAGAGAACTCCCCAGTCTCAGGTAGAGGTTCCACGGAGAGAACTCCCCAGTCTCAGGTAGAGACTCCACAGAGAGAACTCCCCAGTCTCGGGTAGAGATTTCACAGAGAGAACTCCCCAGTCTCAGGTAGAGGCTCCACGGAGAGAACTCTCCAGTCTCAGGTAGAGGTTCCACGGAGAGAACTCCCCAGTCTCAGGTAGAGGCTCCACGGAGAGAACTCTCCAGTCTCAGGTAGAGGTTCCACGGAGAGAACTCCCCAGTCTCAGGTAGAGGCTCCACGGAGAGAACTCCCCAGTCTCGGGTAGAGATTTCATGGAGAGAACTCCCCAGTCTCAGGTAGAGGTTCCACGGAGAGAACTCCCCAGCCTCAGGTAGAGGCTCCACGGAGAGAACTCCCCAGTCTCGGGTAGAGATTTCACGGAGAGAACTCCCCAGTCTCGGGTAGAGATTTCACGGAGAGAACTCCCCAGTCTCGGGTAGAGATTTCACGGAGAGAACTCCCCAGTCTCAGGTAGAGGCTCCACGGAGAGAACTCTCCAGTCTCAGGTAGAGGTTCCACGGAGAGAACTCTCCAGTCTCAGGTAGAGGTTCCACGGAGAGAACTCCCCAGTCTCAGGTAGAGGTTCCACGGAGAGAACTCCCCAGTCTCAGGTAGAGACTCCACAGAGAGAACTCCCCAGTCTCGGGTAGAGATTTCACAGAGAGAACTCCCCAGTCTCAGGTAGAGGCTCCACGGAGAGAACTCCCCAGTCTCAGGTAGAGGTTCCACGGAGAGAACTCCCCAGTCTCAGGTAGAGACTCCACAGAGAGAACTCCCCAGTCTCGGGTAGAGGTTCCACGGAGAGAACTCCCCAGTCTCAGGTAGAGGCTCCACGGAGAGAACTCTCCAGTCTCAGGTAGAGGTTCCACGGAGAGAACTCCCCAGTCTCAGGTAGAGGCTCCACGGAGAGAACTCCCCAGTCTCGGGTAGAGATTTCACAGAGAGAACTCCCCAGTCTCAGGTAGAGGTTCCACGGAGAGAACTCCCCAGCCTCAGGTAGAGGCTCCACGGAGAGAACTCCCCAATCTCGGGTAGAGATTTCACGGAGAGAACTCCCCAGTCTCGGGTAGAGATTTCACGGAGAGAACTCCCCAGTCTCAGGTAGAGGCTCCACGGAGAGAACTCTCCAGTTTCAGGTAGAGGTTCCACGGAGATAACTCCCCAGTCTCGGGTAGAGGCTCCACGGAGAGAACTCTCCAGTCTCAGGTAGAGGCTCCACGGAGAGAACTCCCCAGTCTCGGGTAGAAATTCCACAGAGAGAACTCTCCAGTCTCAGGTAGAGGCTCCACGGAGAGAACTCCCCAGTCTCAGGTAGCGGCTCCACGGAGAGAACTCTCCAGTTTCAGGTAGAGGTTCCACGGAGAGAACTCCCCAGTCTCCGGTAGAGGCTCCACGGAGAGAACTCCCCAGTCTCAGGTAGAGACTCCACAGAGAGAACTCCCCAGTCTCGGGTAGAGATTTCACAGAGAGAACTCCCCAGTCTCAGGTAGAGGCTCCACGGAGAGAACTCCCCAGTCTCAGGTAGAGGTTCCACGGAGAGAACTCCCCAGTCTCAGGTAGAGACTCCACAGAGAGAACTCCCCAGTCTCGGGTAGAGATTTCACAGAGAGAACTCCCCAGTCTCAGGTAGAGGCTCCACGGAGAGAACTCTCCAGTCTCAGGTAGAGGTTCCACGGAGAGAACTCCCCAGTCTCAGGTAGAGGCTCCACGGAGAGAACTCTCCAGTCTCAGGTAGAGGTTCCACGGAGAGAACTCCCCAGTCTCAGGTAGAGGCTCCACGGAGAGAACTCCCCAGTCTCGGGTAGAGATTACACGGAGAGAACTCCCCAGTCTCAGGTAGAGGTTCCACGGAGAGAACTCCCCAGCCTCAGGTAGAGGCTCCACGGAGAGAACTCCCCAGTCTCGGGTAGAGATTTCACGGAGAGAACTCCCCAGTCTCGGGTAGAGATTTCACGGAGAGAACTCCCCAGTCTCGGGTAGAGATCCACGGAGAGAACTCCCCAGTCTCAGGTAGAGGCTCCATGGAGAGAACTCCCCAGTCTCAGGTAGAGATTCCATGGAGAGAACTCTCCAGTCTCAGGTAGAGGCTCCACAGAGAGAACTCTCCAGTCTCGGGTAGAGGCTCCACAGACAACACTCCAGTATGAAGTACAGGCTCCATGGACAAAAATCTCCAGTCTGAGGTGGAGGGTCCATGGATAGAAATCTCTAGTCTGAGAAGGAGAGTTCCACAGACATAACTCTCCAGTCTTGGATGGATGATTCCACACATGGAACTCTCCAGTGTGAGAAAAAGGGATACACAGACAGAATTCAGCAGGAGTGAATGAAGACTTTCACAGTCGAATTCTCCAGTCTCAGGTACACTGTTGCATAAACAGAACTACTTAGTCACTAGTGGAGGGTTCCACAGATGGAACTACCTAATCACTAGTGAAGAGTTCCACAGACAGATTTTCCAGTGTGAGCTAGAGGCTGCAATGACAGAACTCTCCAGTCTGAGGTGGACAGTGTCACAGACAGAAGTCTCCAGTCCTGAGTTAAGGTTTCCATAGTCAGAACTCTCTACCCTCAGGTTCCACAGACAGAACTCTCCAGTATGAGGTAGAGGCTCCATGAACAGAACTCTCCAGTCTCAGGTGGAGGTTCCACAGACAGATCTCTCTAGTCTCAGGTGGAAGATTCCACAGTCAGAACTCTACAGTCTCAGATAGATGGTTCCAAAGACAGAACTCTCCAGTCTGAGGTACACAGTTCCAAAGACAGAATACTTCAGTCTCAGGTGGACTATTCCACAGACAGAAATCTTTAGTCTCAAATATAGGGCTAAAGAGTCAGAACTCCCCAGTCCTAGGTACAGGCCCACAGAGAGATCTCTCCAGTCTCAGTGAAGGGTTACATGGACAGAACTCTCTAGTCCCAGATGGGTAGGTCCACAGACAGAACCCTGCAGTCTGATGTGGATGCTCCACATACAGAACTCCATCTCCCGAAGGAAAGGCTTCATGGACAAAAATCTCCAGACTGAGGTGAAGGGTTTCACAATCAAAACTCTCCTGTTAGAGGTGTAGGCTCCAGAGACAGAACTCTCTAGTCTTATATAGAGATTCCACAGTCAGGACTCTTTAGAGTTATGTCTATGGATCCACAGAAAGAACACTCCAGTCTGAGGCAGGGGCTCCATGGACAGAAGTTTCCAATCTCAGGAGTACGGTTCCACAGACAAAGTTCTCCAGACTGGGGTGGAGCATGTCACACTTAAAACTGTGCAGTTGCAGTTGGATGTTTCCACTGTCAAAAATCTCCAGTCTGAAGTAAAGACTCCATGGACAGTAATCTTCAGTCTCAGGTAGAGGATTCCACACAAAGAACTCTCTAGACTGAGTTGGAGGATGCCATAGAGAGAACTCTCCAGTATGAGGCAGATGGCCCACTGAAATAATTCTCCAGTCTGAGGAGGAGGGTCAACAGACAGAACTCTCCATTCTTAGATGTAGGGTTCCATATTCAGAATAGCCCAGCTGAGGATAAAGTGTTCCACAAAGAGTATTGCCCCATATTGGATGTATGGTTCTATAGACAGACCATTTCAGTCTGAGGTGGACAGTTTCACAGACAGAAGTTTCCAGATTGAAGTAGAGGGTTCCACAAACAGAATTTTCCATTCAGCGATGAAGGCTTCCATATAGAGAAAACTCCAGTTTGAGGTACAGGCTCCATATACAGAAATCTCCAGTCTGAGCAGGAGAGTCCAACAGACAAATCTCTCCGGTCTGTAGTACAGGCTGCAAGGACAGAACTTTCCAGTCTGAGGTGGTGGCTTAATGGATAGAAATCTCCAGTCTGAGAAGGACAGTTCCACAGACATAAATCTCCAGTCTTAGATGGATGGTTCCACACACAGAACTCTCCTGGCTGAGGTGGAGGGATGCACAGACAGAATTCTGCAGGACTGAATTAAAGGTTCCACAGTAAGAATTCTCTAGTCTCAGGTACACCTTTCCACAGGCAGAACTACCAGTCACTAGTGGATGGTTCCTCAGATAGATGCCCCACTATGATCTAGAAGCTCCACTGACAGAACTCTCCAGTCTTAGATAGAGGTTCCACAGTCAGGACTCTCAAGTCTTATTCACACAGATCTTCAGACAGAACACTCCAGTGTGAGGAAGAGGCTGCACGAACAGAAGCCAGAAGCTTCCAATCTCTGGTATACGGTTCCACAGGCAACATTCTCCAGACTGGGGTGGAGCATGTCACACTTAGCACTCTGCAGTAGCAGTTGGATGTTTCCACCGTCAAAAATCTCCAGTCTGAGGTAAAGATGCCATGAATAGAAAACTTCAGTCTCAGATAGAGGGTTCCACACACAGAACTCTCCAGTCTGAGTTGGAGGATGGCACAGAGAAAACTCTCCAGGATGAGGTAGAGGACCTAGTAAAAGAATTTTCCAGTCTGCAGGGGAGGGTCCACAGGCAGAACGCTCTAGTATGAAGTACAGGGATTCACAGACAGAATTGTGCAGGACTGAGTTAAAGGTTCCACAATCAGAATTCTTTAGTTCCATGTACAATGTTCCACAGAGAGAACTACTTAGTCACTAGTGAAGGGTTCCACAGACGAATTCTCCAGTATTATTAGCTAAAGGTTCCACTCACAGAACTCTCCAGTGTGAGGTGGAATGTTCCACAGGAAACTATCCTGTGTCAGAAGAATGGTTCCACAGACAGGACTTGCCAGTCGGACATGGACAGTTGCACAGGTTTCCTGTCTTGAGTTAAGGTTTCCACAGTCAGAACTCTTCAGTCTCATGTATAGTATATGGTTCAAAAGACAGAATTCTGCAGTCTCTAGTGAAAGGTATCACAGACAGAACTCTCCAGTACAAGATAAAGGCTCCAGGAAAGAACTCTTTACTCTTAGGTGGAAGTTCCACAGACAGAATTTCCCCATCTCAGATAGGTTATTCTGAGATGGGAAGTCTGCAATCTGAGGTATAGAGTCGTAGAGACAGAATTCTTCAGGCTTAGATAAAGGGATACACAGACAGAAATCTATAGTCTCTAGTGTAGCTCTCTGGAGTCAGAATTCTCCAGTTCCTAGGTACAGGCCCCACAGACAGATCTTTCTAGTCTCAGGCAAAAGATTCCACAGTCAGAATTCTCCAGTCTCAGATAGATGGTTCCAAAGACAGAACTCTTCAGTCTGAGATTAGGCTCCACAGACAGAACTCTCCAGGCTTTGATAGAGGTTCTACAGTCAGGACTCTCATGTCTTATGTGTATGAATCAATAGAGAGAACACTTCACTGTGAGGTAGAGGCTCCACTGTCAGATGTTTCTTATCTCAGGAGTACTGTTCCACAGACAGTGTTCTCTAGACTGAGGTGGAGCATTCCACAGTTAGAGCTCTACCGCTGCAGTAAAATGTTTCCACCATCAAAAACCCCCAGTTTGAGATAAAACGTCCATTGGACAGTAATCTTCAGTTTCAGATAGATTGTTCCATACACAGATCTCTCAAGTCTGAGTTGGAGAGTGGCACAGAGAGAACTCTCCAGTATGAGGCAGACGACCAACTAAAAGGGTTTTGCAGTCTGAGGTAGAGGATCTAAAGACAGAACTGTCCTGTCTTATTTGGAGGGTTTCAGGGAGAGAACACTCCAGTCTCAAGTGGAGGGTTCCATATTCAGAATTCTCCAGTCTGCGCTGGAGGCTTCCATGTAGAGAAAACTCCAGTTTGAGATACAGGCTCCATATACAGAAATCTCCAGTCTGAGCAGGAGAGTCCAACAGACAAATCTCTCTGGTCTGTGCTACAGGCCGCAAGGACAGAACTTTCCAGTCTGAGGTGGTTGTTCCATGGATAGATATCTCCATTCTGAGACAAAGAGTTCCACAAACACAACTCTCCCATTTTGGATAGATAGTTCTACACACAGAACTCTCCTGTGAGGTGGAGGGGCGGTCAGACAGAATTCTCCAGGAGTAAATTAAAAGTTCCACAGTCAGAATTCTCCAGTCTCAGGTACACCTTTCCACAGACAGAACTACCAGTCACTAGTGGAGCGTTCCACAGACAGGCACCCCAGTGTGATCTAGAGCAGTGGTAGTCAACGTGGTCCCTACTGCCCACTAGTAGGAAGTACTAGCTTTCATGGTGGGTGGTAGCAGAACAACCAAATTAAAAATAAAAAGATAGGTTTAACTATAGTAGGTTGTTTTATATAGATTTATTCTGACAAACTTAGCAAAAATCTAACATAAATTATTTGGTAAATAATTATTATTAAATGCTTTAACCTGCTGTAATTCTGCTTTATAAATTTTATAAAGTAAAGTTACTTCCCTATTTTATAACTCAGCATGACTGTGGAACCGGTGGGCGATTAGAAAATTTTACTCCTAACAGAGATACAAAAGTGGACCGTAGGTATAAAAAGGTTGACTAGCCCTGGTCTAGAGGCTCCACTGACAGAACTCTCCAGTGTGAGTTGGAGGGTTCCAGAAACAGTATTCCCTAATCTTGGAAGAATGGTTCCACAGACAGACTTTTCCAGTCTGAGGTCAACAGTTTCACAAACAGAAATCTCCAGTCATGAGTTGAGGGTTCCACAGTCAGAAAATACAACTCTCATGTATATGGTTCCAACGACAGAACCCTGCAGTCTCTAGTTGAGGGTTGCACAGACAGAACACTGCAGTATGAGGTAGAGGCTCCATAAACAGAACTCTCCAGTCTCAGGTGGAGTTTCCACAGACAGATCTCTCTAGTCTCAGGTGGAAGATTCTACAGACAGAACTCTCCAGGCTCAGATTGATGGTTCCAAAGACAGTAACCTTCAGTCTTACAATAGGCTCCAACACAGAACTCTCCAGGCTTAGATAGAGGTTCCATATTCAGAATTCTTTAGTCTTCTCTGTACGGATCCACATAGAGAACACTCCAGTGTGAGGTAGAAGCTCCACTGACAGGAGTTTCTAATCTCACAAGTATGGTTCCACAGACAGTGTTCTCCAGACTGGGGTGGAGCATTCCACAGTTAGAGCTCTGTAGCAGCAGTTGGATGTTTCAACCTTCAAAGATCTCCAGACTGAGTTTAAGACAATAAAATCAGAATTTTCCAGTTTTATATAGATGGTTCCAAAGACAGAACTCTCCAGTTGGATGCATAGAGTCCCACAACCAAAACACTTCTGTGTCACGTGTAGGGTTCCACAGACAGTAATCTCCAGTCTCGAGTGCAGAGCTCCGTTGTGAAAATTCTGAAGTCCTATGTACAGGCCTCAAGACAGATGTCTCTGGTATAAATGAAAGGTTACACTGACAGAACTCTCTAGTCTCAGAAGCATGGGTCCATAGACAGAACTTTACAGTCTGAGTTGGAGGCTCTACACACTGAAACCTCTGTCCAGAGCTAAAGGCTTCACGGACAGAACTCTGCAGTCAGAGGTGAATGGTTTCACAGTCAGAACTCTTCGATCTGAGGTGTAGGCTCCATGGACAGAACTCACAAATCTCAGATACAGGTTCCAGAAAACTCTCCAGAAGAAGGTGGATCAGATTTCTCCAGACTGAGCTGGGGGGTTTCCACAAACAGAACTCTTAACTCTCAAGTACACTGTTCACAAACAGAAAGCTCCACTCTCAAGGGGAGGGTACCAGAGACAGAAGTTTGCTGTGTGAGATAGAGGCCCCATGAACAGA
Organism: Saccopteryx bilineata; assembly: GCF_036850765.1. Classification (NCBI taxonomy): domain Eukaryota; kingdom Metazoa; phylum Chordata; class Mammalia; order Chiroptera; family Emballonuridae; genus Saccopteryx; species Saccopteryx bilineata. Next base: position 81,883,340 of record NC_089492.1, on the reverse strand, counting down.
ATTCTCCAGTCTTTCGTAGGTTCCATAGTGAGAAATCTCCAGTCTAGAATGCAGGGTTCCACAGATAGAAATTTTCAGTATGATATAAAAGCTCCATGTCCAGAACCCTCCAGAATCTGGTGGATATTTCCACAAATAGAACATTCCAGGCAAAGGTGGAAAGTGCCACAGACAGAACTCTCCTTTCTCAGGTGAAGGGTGCACTGACACAGCTGTCCAGTCTGAGGTAGATGCTTTGGGAAAAGAAGTCTTCAATCTCAGATGTACAGTTTCATAGACAGAATTCTCTAGACTGAGGTAAAGCATTCCACACCTAGAACTCTCTAGTTGCAGTTGGAAGTTTTCAAAGTCATGAATCTCAATTCAAAGATGAAGGCTCCACAGACAGACCAGTCCATTCTGAGGCGAGGTCTCCAAAAAGAGGAGTCCTCACTCAGAGTTTGAAGTACTGCAGACAGAGCACTCCAGTCTGAGAGGGAAGCTCCAAGAACAGAACTCTCCTGTCTGAAGTGGAGGCTTCCATATATAGAAATTTCCAGTCTAAATTGAAGGGTTTCACAAAGGGACTCTCCAGTATGAGGTAGAGTAGAGGATCCACGGACAGAATAGTTTTGTCTGGGTGGCAGGGTTTCACTGACAGATCTCTCAAGTCTGAGGTGGAGAGATTCACAGTCAGAACTCTCCAATCTGTGTGGGGCCTTCCTTCGTCAGAGCTCTCCAGTATCAGCTATAGGGTTCTACAGACAGTGCTCTCCATTTTGGACTAGAGGTTTCCATAGACAATAGTCTCCAATATGAGATAGAGTGTCCAAAAAGAAAACTGTCCAGTCTGAGGAACCACAGACAGAACTAACTCCCCAGTATGAGGTGGACTGTTCCACAGAGAGACCTCTCCAGTCTGAGGCACAGACTGCATGGTCAGAAATCTGCAGTCTGAGTGCAAGTGTCCCAATATATAAAACTCTCCAGTGTGTAGTAAAGGATCTCACAGTCAGTACTCTGCTGTTTGTTTTTTAGGCTCCAGAGACAGAACTCTCCAGTCTAAGAGAGAGGTTCCACAGTCAGGATTCTCAAGTCTTATGCATACACATCTTCAGACAGAACACTCCAGTGTGAGGTACAGGCTGCACAAACAGAAGCTTCCAATCTCTGGTATACGGATCCACAGACAACGTTCTCCAGACTGGAGTGGAGCATGTCACACTTAGCACTCTGCAGTAGCAGTTGCATGTTTCCACCATCAAAAAAACTCCAGTCCGAGGACTAGACTCCACGGACAGAAATCTTCAGTCTCAGGTCGAGGGTTCTACACACAGAAGAACTCTCCAGTCTGAATTGGAAAATGGTACAGAGCGAACTCTCTAGTATGAGGTAGAGGACCTAGTAAAAGAATTTTCCCGTCTCAGTGGAGGGTCCACAGGCAGAACTCTCTAGTCTGAAGTACAGGGATTCACAGACAGAATTGTGCAGGACTGAGTTAAAGGTTCCACAATCAGAATTCTTTAGTTCCATGTACAGTGTTCCACAGAGAGAACTACTTAGTCACTAGTGAAGGGTTCCAAAGACGAATTCTCCAGTATTATTAGCTAAAGGTTCCACTCACAGAACTCTGCAGTCTGAGGTGGAATGTTCCACAGAAAAAACTATCCTGTGTCAGAAGAATGGTTCCACAGACAGGACTTGCCAGTCGGACATGGACAGTTGCACAAGTTTCTGGTCTTGAGTTAAGGTTTCCACAGTCAGAACCCTTCAGTCTCATGTATTTGGTTCAAAAGACAGAATTCTGCAGTCTCTAGTGATGGGTACCACAGGCAGAACATTGCAGTACAAGATAAAGGCTCCAGGACAGAACTCTACACTCTTAGGTGGAAGTTCCACAGACAGATATCTCTAGTATTAGGTGAAAGTTACACAGACAGAATTTTCCTGCCTCAGATAGGTGATTCTGAGATGGGAAGTCTCCAAACTGAGGTATATAGTAGACAGAATTCTTCAGGCTCAGATGAAGGGATACACAGACAATATCTAGTCTCTAGTGTAGCTCTCCAGAGTCAGAATTCTCCAGTTCCTAGGTACAGGCCCCACAGACACATCTCTCTAGTCTCAGGTGGAAGATTTCACAGTCAGAATTTCCAGTCTCAGATAGATGGTTCCAAAGACAGAAGTCTTCAGTCTGAGATTAGGCTCCACAGACAGAACTCTCCCGTCTTAGATAGAGGTTCTACAGTCAGAACTCTTTAGTGTTATGTGTACGGATCCACAGAGAGATCACTCCAGTAGGAGGTAAAGGCTCTATAGTCAGAATGTTCCAGTTTTATATAGATGGTTCCAAAGAAGAATGGTCCAGTCAGATGTATAGAGTCCCACAAACAGAACACTTCTGTGTCTGGTGGAGAATTCCACAGACAGAAATCTCCGATCTCAAGTGTAGAGCTCCATTGTGAAAATTCTACAGTCCTAGGCACAGGCCTCACAGACAGATCCCTCTGGTCAAAGTGAAGGGTTACATGGACAGAACTCTCTAGTCTCAGATGGATGGTTCAACAGACAGAACTCTACAGTCTGAGGTGGAGGCTCTACACACAGAAACCTCACGCTGCAGCTAAAGGTTACACGGACAGAACCCGACAGATCTCTCTAGAGTCCGATGGAAAATTCCACAGTCAGAATTCTCCAGTCTCAGATAGAGGGTTCCAAAGACAGAAATCTTCTGTCTGAGGTTTAGGCTTCACAATCAGATTTTCCATTTTCAAATAAATGTTTCCAAAGACAGAACTCTTCGATCTGATATATAGAGGTGCACAAAGAGAATTTTTCAGTCTCTGATGAATGGTTACACAGACAGAAATCTATAGTCTCTAGTGTAGGACTCCAGAGTCAGAACTCTCCAGGTCCTAGCAACTGGCCTAACAGGCAGATCTCTCTAGTCTCAGGTGAAAGATTCCACAGACAGAACTCTCCAGTCTTTGGTAGAGGTTCCACAGTCAGGACTCTCTAGTCTTATGTGTATAAATCAACAGAAAGAACTCCATTGTGGAGAGAAGCTCCACTGACAGAAGTTTCTAATCTCAGGAGTACCGTTTCACAGACAGTGTTCTCCAGACTGACGGGAGCATTCCACAGTTAGAGCTCTACCATTGCAGTTGAATGTTTTCCACCGTTAAAAATCTTCATTTTGAGATAAGACTCCATGGACAGTAATCTTTGTTTTCATAAACAGATCTCTGAAGTCTGAGTTGGAGAGTGGCACAGAGAGAACTCTCCAGTATGAGGCATACAACCAACTAAAAGAGTTTTGTAGTCTGAGGTAGAGGATCCAAAGACAGAACTCTCCTGTCTTATTTGGATTGTTCCAGGGAGAGAACATTCCAGTCTCATGTGCAGGGTTCCATATTCAGAATTCTCCAGTCTGCAGTGGAGGCTTACATGTAGCAAAATCTGCAGTTTGAGGTACAGGCTCCATATACAGAAATGTACAGTCTGAGCCAAGAGTCCAACAGACAAATCTCTCCAGTCTGTAGTGGAGGCTGCAAAGACAGAACTTTCCAGTTTGAGTTGGCGTTTCCATGGATAGAAATCTTCATTCAGAGATAGAGAGTTCCACAGACATACTTCTCCCATTTTGGATAGATAGTTCTACACACAGACTCTCCAGTCTAGAAGGAGTGACACACAGACAGAATTCTACAGGAGTGAATTAAAAGTTCCACAGTCAGAATTCTCCAGTCTCAGGTACACCTTTCCACAGACCGAACTACCAGTCACTAGTGGAGCGTTCCACAGACAGGCACCCCAGTATGATCTAGAGCAGTGGTAGTCAACGTGGTCCCACTGTCCACTAGTAGGAGGGTCCAGTTTTCATGGTGGGCGGTAGCAGAGCAACCAAAGTATAAATAAAAAGACAGGTTTAACTATAGTAAGTTGTTTTATAAAGATTTATTGTGTCAAACTTTGCAAAAATTTGACACAAAGTACTTGTAAGTAATTATTATTATATGTTTTAACTTGCTTTAATTCTGCTTTATAAATTTTATAAAGTAAAGTTACTTCCCTACTTATTAAATCAGCATGACTGTGGAACCGGTGGGTGGTTAGAAAATTTTACTCCTAACAGAGATACAAAAGTGGGCCGTTGGTATAAAAAGGTTGACTACCCCTGGTCTAGAGGCTCCACTGACAGAACTCTCCAGGGTGAGGTGGAGGGTTCCAGAAACAGTATTCCCTCATCTTAGAAGAATGGTTCACAGACAGACTTTTCCAGTCTGAGGTCGACAGTTTCACAAACAGAAATCTCCAGTCTTGAGTTGAGGGTTCCACAGTTAGAAAATACAACTCTCATGTATATGGTTCCAACGACAGAACCCTGCAGTCTCTAGTTGAAGGTTCCACAGACAGAACTCTCCAGTATGAGGTAGAGGCTCCATGAACAGAACTCTCCAGTCTCAGGTGGAGGTTCCACAGACAGATCTCTCTAGTCTCAGGTGCAAGATTCCACAGTAAGAACTCTCCAGTCTCCGATAGATGGTTCCAAAGAGAGTAATCTTCAGTGTGAGAATAGGCTCCAAGAGAGAACTCTCCAGTCTTTGATAGAGGTTCCATATTCAGGACTCTTTAGTCTTGTCTGTACGGATCCACAGAGAGAACATTCCAGTGTGAGGTAGAAGCTCCACTGACAGAAGTTTATAATCTCACGAGTACGGTTTCAAGTCAATATGCTCCAGACTGGGGTGGAGCATTCCACAGTTAGACCTCTGTAGCGGCAGTTAGATGTTTCAACCTTCAAAGATCTCCATTCTTTGGTGAAGACTCTACAATCAGAATTTTCCAGTTTTATGAAGATGGTTCCAAAGTCTTTCCAGATGGTTCCAGAACTTTCCAGTCAGATGTATAGCATCCCACAAACAGAACAATTATGTGTCAGGTGGAGGTTTCCACAGACAGTAATCTCCCGTCTCGAGTGTAGAGCTCCATTGTGAAAATTCTGAAGTCCTATGTACAGTGCTGACAGACACATCTCTCTGGTCTAAGTGAAAGGTTACACTGACAGAACTCTCTAGTCTCAGAAGCATGGGTCCACAGACAGAACTCTACAGTCTGAGTTGGAGGCTCTACACACTGAAACCTCTGGCCAGAGCTAAAGGCTTCATGGACAGAACTCTCCAGTCAGAGGTGAATGAATGGTTTCGCAGTCAGAACTCTTCGATCTGAGGTGTAGGCTCCACGCACAGAACTCACAAATCTCAGATACAGGTTCGATAAAGAAAATTCTCCAGAAGAAGGTGCATCAGATTTCTCCAGACTGAGCACAAGGGTTTCCACAAACAGAACTCTTTAATCTCAAGTACACTGTTCAGAAACAGAAAGCTCCAATCTCAAGTGGAAGGTTCCGGAGACAAAAGCTTGAGGACCAAACCTGTGTGAGGTACAGGCCTCATGAACAGAATTCTTCAGTCTTAGGTAGAGGTTTTATAGTGAGAAATCTTCAGTCTAGAATGCAGGGTTCCACAGATAGAAAATTTCAGTATAATATATTAGCTCCATGTCCAGAACTCTCCAGGTGCTGGTGGATATTTCCACAAATAGAACATTCCAGGCAAAGGTGGAAAGCGCCACAGACAGAACTCTCCTTTCTCAGGTGAAGGGTGCACTGACACAGCTGTCCAGTCTGAGGTAGAGGTTCCAGGGTAAGTGTCTCCAATCTCAGATGTACAGTTTCATAGACAAAATTCTCTAGACTGAGGTGGAGCATTCCACAATTAGAACTCTCTAGTTGCAGTTGGAAGTTTTCACAGTCAGAAATCTCAATACAAAGATAAAGGTTCCACGGACAGACCACTCCATTCTGAGGCAAGGTTTCCAAAAACAGAAGTCCTCACTCAGAGTTTGAAGTACTGCAGACAGAGCACTCCAGTCTGAGAGGGAAGCTCCAAGAACAGAACTCTCCTGTTTGAAGTGGAGGCTTCCATATATAGAAATTTACAGTCTAAATTGAAGGGTTTCACAAAGGGACTCTCCAGTATGAGGGAGAGTAGAGGATCCATGGACAGAATAGTTTTGTCTGGGTGGCAGGGTTTCACTGACAGATCTCTCAAGTCTGAGGTGCAGGGATTCACAGTCAGAAATCTCCTGTCTGCAGAGTAGGCTCCAGAGACAGAACACTCCAGTCTCAGGTAGAGCTTCCAAAGACAGACTCTTCAGAATGAGGTGGAGAGTTCCACAGTCAGAACTCTCCAATCTGTGTGGGGGCTTCCTTCGTCAGAACTCTCCAGTATCAGCTATAGGGTTCCTCAGACGGTACTCTCCATTTTGGAAGAGAGGTTTCCACATACATAAGTCTCCAATATGAACTGGAGTGTCCAAAGAGAAAACTGTCCAGTGTGAAGAACCACAGACAGAACTCCCCAGTATGAGGTGCACGGTTCCACAGAGAGACCTCTCCAGTCTGAGGTACAGACTGCATGGACAGAAATCTGCAGTCTGAGTGGCAGTATCCAACATAAAAACTCTCCAGTCTGAAATAAAGGATTTCACAGTCAGTACTCTGCTGTTAGTGTTTTAGGCTTCACAGAAAGAACTCTCCTGTTTTAGATAGAGGTTCCATAGTCAGGACTCTCAAGTCTTATGCACACAGATCTTTAGACAGAACACTCCAGTGTGAGGTTATAGAGGTTGCATGAACAGAAGTTTCCAATCTCTGATATACGGTTTCACAGAAAATGTTCTTCAGACAGAGCATGTCACACTTAGCATTGTGTAGTAACAGTTGGATGTTTCCACCGTCAAAAATCTCCAGTCTGAGGAGAAGGCTCCGCGGACAGAAATCTTCAGTCTCAGGTCGAGGGTTCTACACACAGAAGAACTCTCCAGTCTGAATTGGAAAATGGTACAGAGAGAACTCTCTAGTATGAGGTAGAGGACCTAGTAAAAGAATTTTCCCGTCTGCAGTGGAGGGTCCACAGGCAGAAGTCTCTAGTCTGAAGTACAGAGATTCACAGACAGAATTGTGCAGGACTGAGTTAAAGGTTCCACAATCAGAATTCTTTAGTTCCATGTACAATGTTCCACAGAGAGGACTACTTAGTCACTAGTGAAGGGTTCCACAGACGAATTCTCCAGTATTATTAGCTAAAGTTTCCACTCACAGAACTCTCCAGTGTGAGGTGGAATGTTCCACAGAGAGGACTTTCCAGTCATTCATGGACAGTTGCACAAGTTTCTCATCCTGAGTTAAGGTTTTCACAGTGAGAACTCTTCAGTCTCATGTATATGCTTCAAAAGACAGAAGTCTGCAGTCTCTAGTGAAGGTTTCCACAGACAGAACACTCCAGTACAAGATAAAAACTCCAAGACAGAACTCTGTACTCTTAGGTGGAAGTTCCACAGACAGATATTTCTAGTATTAGGTGGAAGTTCCAACACAGAATTTTCCCACCTCAGATAGGTGATTCTGAGATGGGAAGTCTCGAAACTGAGGTATATAGTAGTAGAGACAAAATTCTTCAGGCTCAGATGAAGGGATACACAGACAGAAATCTATAGTCTCTAGTGTAGCTCTCCAGAGTCAGAATTCTCCAGTTCCTAGGTACAGGCCCCACAGACAGATCTCTCTAGTCTCAGGTGGAAGATTTCACAGTCAGAATTTCCAGTCTCAGATAGATGGTTCCAAAGACAGAAGTCTTCAGTCTGAGATTAGGCTCCACAGACAGAACTCTCCCGTCTCAGATAGAGAGTTTCAAAGACAGAAATCTTGTCTAAGGTTTAGGCTTCACAATCAGATTTTTCATTTTCAAATAAATGGTTCCAAAGACAGAACTCTTCGATCTGATATATAGAGGTGCACAAAGAGAATTCTTCAGGCTCTGATGAAGGGTTACGCAGACAGAAATCTATAGTCTCTAGTGTAGGACTCCAGAGTCGGAACTCTTCAGTTCAAGCAACTGGCCCCAAACACAGCTCTCTCTAGTCTCACATGAAAGATTTTATAGTCAGATTTCTCCAGTCTCAGATAGATGGTTCCAAAGATAGAACTCTTCAGTCTGAGATTAGGCTCCACAGACCGAAATCTCCAGGCTTTGATAGAGGTTCCACAGTCAGGACTCTCATGTCTTAGGTGAATGAATTAACAGAAAGCACACTTCACTGTGAAGTAGAAGCTCCACTGTCAGATGTTTCTTATCTCAGGAGTACCGTTCCACAGACAGTGTTCTCCAGACTGAGGCGGAGCATTCACAGTTAGGGCTCTATCGATGAAGTTGGATGTTTCCACCATCAAAAACTCCCATATAAGATAAAGGGTTATTGGACAGTAATCTTAGTTTCAGGTAGACAGTTCCATACACAGATCTCTCAAGTCTGAGTTGGAGAGTGGTACAGAGAGAACTCTCCAGTATGAGGCAGACGACCAACAAAAAGAGTTTTGTAGTCTGAGGTAGAGGACCCAAAGACAGAACACTCCTGTCTTATTTGGAGGGTTTCAGGGAGAGAACAGTCCAGTCTCAAGTGGAGGGTTACATATTCAGAATTCTCCAATCTGCGCTGGAGGTTTCCATGTAGAGAAAACTCCAGTTTGAGATACAGGCTCCATATACAGAAATCTCTAGTCTGAGCAGAAGAGTCTAACAGAAAAATCTCTCTGGTCTGTGCTACAGGCCGCAAGGACAGAATTTTCCAGTCTGAGGTGGTTGTGCCATGGATAGAAATCTCCATTCTGAGACAAAGAGTTCCACAGACACAACTCTCCCGTTTTGGATAGATAGTTCTACACACAGAATTCTCCAGTGAGGTGGAGGGACGCACAGACAGAATTCTGCAGGAGTGAATTAAAAGTTCACAGTCAGAATTCTCCAGTCTCAGGTACAATTTTTCACAGACAGAACTACCAGTCACTAGTGGAGTTTCCACAGACAGTCACCCAGTATGATCTAGAGCAGTGGAAATCAATGTGGTCCCTACTGTTCACTAGAAGGAGGTTCCAGCTTTCCTGGTGAGTGGTAGCAGAGGAGCCAAGTTATAAATGAAAGGATAGATTTAACTATAGTAGGTTGTTTTATAAAGATTTGTTCTGACAAATAGCAAATTTCCGAAATAAAGTACTTGGTAAATAATTATTATTAAATGCTTTAACTTGCTGTAATTCTGCTTTATAAATTTTATAAAGTAAATTTAATTCCCTACTTTATAAATCAGCATGACTATGGAATTGGTGGGCGGTTAGAAAATTTTACTCCTAACAGAGATACAAAAGTGGACCGTAGGTATAAAAAGGTTGCCTACCCCTGGTCTAGAGGCTCCACTGACAGAACTCTCCATTGTGAGGTGGAGAGTTCCAGAAACAGTATTCCCTAATCTTGGAAAAATGGTTCCACAGACAGACTTTTCCAGTCTGAGGTGGACAGTTTCACAAACAGAAATCTACAGTCTTGAGTTGAAGGTTCCACAGTCAGAAAACACAACTCTCATGTATATGTTTCCAACGACAGAACCCTGCAGTCTCTAGTTGAGGGTTGCACAGACAGAACACTGCAGTATGAGGTAGAGGCTCCATAAACAGAACTCTCCAGTCTCAGGTGGAGGTTCCACAGACAGACCTCTCTAGTCTCAGGTGGAAGATTCTACAGACAGAACTCTCCAGTCTCAGATTGATGGTTCCAAAGGCAGTAATATTCAGTCTGAAAATAGGCTCCAACACAGAACTCTCCAGTCTTAGATAGAGGTTCCATATTCAGAATTCTTTAGTCTTCTCTGTACGGATCCACATAGAGAACACTCCAGTGTGAGGTAGAAGCTCCACTGACAGAAGTTTCTAATCTCACAAGTATGGTTCCACAGACAGTGTTCTCCAGACTGGGGTGGAGCATTCCACAGTTAGAGCTCTGTAGTGGCAGTTGGATGTTTCAACCTTCAAAGATTTCCAGACTGAGTTTAAGACAATACAATCAGAATTTTCCAGTTTTATATAGATGGTTCCAAAGACAGAACTCTCCAGTTGGATGCGTAGAGTCCCACAACCAAAACACTTCAGTGTCATGTGTAGGACTCCACAGAGTGTAATCTCCAGTCTCGAGTGCAGAGCTCCATTGTGAAAATTCTACAGTCCTATGTACAGGCCTCAAGACAGATCTCTCTGGTCTATGTGATAGGTTACACTGACAGAACTCTCTAGTCTCGGAAGCATGGGTCCATAGACAGAACTTTACAGTCTGAGTTGGAGGCTCTACACACTGAAACCTCTGTCCAGAGCTAAAGGCTTCACGGACAGAACTCTGCAGTCAGAGGTGAATGGTTTCACAGTCAGAACTCTTTGATCTGAGGTGTAGGCTCCACGGACAGAACTCACAAATCTCAGATACAGGTTCCATAAAGAAAACTCTCCAGAAGAAGGTGGATCAGATTTCTCCAGACTCAGCTGCGGGGTTTCCACAAACAGAACTCTTTAATCTCAAGTACACTGTTCACAAACAGATAGCTCCACTCTCAAGTGGAGGGAACCAGCGACAGAAGTTTGCTGTGTGAGATAGAAGCCCCATGAACAGAATTCTCCAGTCTTACGTAGAGGTTCCATAGTGAGAAATCTCCAGTCTAGAATGCAGGGTTCCACAGATAGAAATTTTCAGTATGATATAAAAGCTCCATGTTCAAAATACTCCAGGATCTGGTGCATATTTCCACAAATAGAACACTCCAGGCAAAGCTTGAAAGTGCCACAGACAGACCTCTCCTTTCTCAGGTGAAGGGTGCACTGACACAGCTGTCCAGTCTGATGTAGAGGCTTTGGGAAAAGAAGTCTCCAATCTCAGATGTACAGTTTCATAGACAGAATTCTCTAGACTGAGGTGGAGCATTCCACAATTAGAACTCTCTAGTTGCAGTTGGAAGTTTCACAGTCATAAACCTCAATTCAAAGATGAAGGCTCCACAGACAGACCAGTCCATTCTGAGGCAAGGTCTCCAAAAAGAGGAGTCTTCACTCAGAGTTTGAAGTACTGCAGACAGAGCACTCCAGTCTGAGAAGGAAGCTCCAAAAACAGAACTTCCCTGTCTTAAGTGGAGGGTTCCATATATAGAAATTTACAGTCTAATTTGAAGGGTTTCACAAAGGGACTCCCCAGTATGAGGAAGAGTAGAGGATCCACAGACAGAATAGTTTAGTCTGGGCGGCAGGGTTTCACTGACAGATCTCTCAAGTCTGAGGTGGAGGGATTCACAGTCAGAAATCTCCTGTCTGCAGAGTAGGCTCCAGAGATGGAACATTCCAGTCAGCTAGAGGTTCCAAAGACAGTACTCTTCAGAATGAGGCGGAGAGTTCCACAGTCAGAACTCTCCAATCTGTGTCTGGGGCTTCCTTCATCAGAACTCTCCAGTAGCAGCTATAGGGTTCCACAGACAGTACTCTCCATTTTGACTAGAGGTTTCCATAGACAATAGTCTGTAATATGAGATAGAGGGTCCAAAGAGAAAACTGTGCAGTCTGAGGAACCACAGACAGAACTCCCCATTATGAGCTGGACAGTTTTACAGAGAGACCTCTCCAGTCTGAGGTACAGACTGCATGGACAGAAATCTGCAGTCTGAGTGAAGGTGTCCAACATATAAAACTCTCCAGTCTGTAGTAAAGGATCTCACAGTCAGTACTCTGCTGTTTGTTTTTTAGGCTCCACAGACAGAACTCTCCAGTCTTAGATAGAGGTTCCACAGTCTGGACTCTTAAGTCTTATGCATACACATCTTCAGACAGAACACTCCGGTGTGAGGTACAGGCTGCACAAACAGAAGCTTCCAATCTCTGGTATACGGACTCACAGACTTTATTCTCCAGACTGGGGTGGAGCATGTCACACTTAGCACTGTGCAGTAGCCCTTGGATGTTTCCATCGTCAAAATATCTCCAGTCCGAGGAGAAGACTCCACACACAGAACTCTCCAGTCTGAGTGGGAGTATGGCACAGAGAGAACTCTCCAGGATGAGGTAGAGGACCTAGTAAAAGAATTTTCCTGTCTGCAGTGGAGGGTCCACAGGCAGAACTCTCTAGTCTGAAGTACAGGGATTCACAGACAGAATTGTGCAGGACTGAGTTAAAGGTTCCACAATCAGAATTCTTTAGTTCCATGTACAATGTTCCACAGAGAGAACTACTTAGTCACTAGTGAAGGGTTCCACAGACGAATTCTCCAGTATTATTAGCTAAAGGTTCCACTCACAGAACTCTCCAGTGTGAGGTGGAATGTTCCACAGAAAAAACTATCCTGTGTCAGAAGAATAGTTCCACAGACAGGACTTTCCAGTCGGACATGGACAGTTGCACAAGTTTCTGGTCTTGAGTTAAGGTTTCTACTGTCAAAACTCTTCAGTCTCATGTATATGGTTCAAAAGACAGAATTCTTCTGTCTCTATTGAAGGGTAGCACAGACAGAACACTCCAGTACAAGATAAAGGCTCCAGGACAGAACTCTACACTCTTAGGTGGAAGTTCCACAGACAGAATTTCCCCATCTCAAAGACATTATTCTGAGATGGGGAGGCTCCAATCTGAGGTATAGAGTCGTAGAAACAGAATACTTCAGGCTATATCTCATTGCAGTTTTGATTTGCATTTCTCTAATAACTAAAGAAGATGAGCATCTTTTCATATGTCTGTTGGCCATTTGTATTTCTTCCTGGGAGAAGTGTCTGTTCATATCCTCTTCCCATTTTTTTATTGGTTTGTTTGTTTGTTTGTTTGTCGTTGAGTTTTATGAGTTCTTTGTATATTTTGGATATTAGGCCCTTATCTGAGCAGGTGTTTAAAAATATCATTTCCCAATTAGTTGGCTGTCTGTTTATCTTGTTATCAATTTCTCTTGCTGAACAAAAACTTCTTAGTCTGATGTAGTCCCATTCATTAATTTTTGCTTTCACTTCTCTTGCCTGTGGTGTCAAATTCACCTCACACCTGTTAGACTAGCTAGTATTAACAAGACAGGTAATAGCAAATGTTGGAGAGGTTGTGGAGAAAAAGGAACCCTCATCCACTGTTGGTGGGAATGTAAAGTAGTACAACCATTATGGAAGAAAGTATGGTGGTTCCTCAAAAAACTGAAAATAGAACTACCTTATGACCCAGCAATCCCTCTACTGGGTATATACCCCCAAAACTCAGAAACATTGACTTGTAAAGACACATGCAGCCCCATGTTCATTGCAGCATTGTTCACAGTGGCCAGGACATGGAAACAACCAAAAAGCCCATCAATAGATGACTGGATAAAGAAGATGTGGCACATATACACTATGGAATACTACTCAGCCATAAGAAAGGATGACATTGGATCATTTATAGCAAAATGGTAGGATCTTGACAACATTATACGGAGTGAAATAAGTAAATCAGAAAAAACCAGGAACTGCATTTTTCCATACGTAGATGGGACATAAAACTGAGACCCAGAGACATTGACAAGAGTGTGGTGGTTACGGGGGGAGGGGGGAGCGGGAGAGGGAAGGGGGAGGGGGAGGGGCACAAAGAGAACTAGATAGAGGGTGACAGGACAATCTGACTTTGGGTGATGGGTATGCAACATAATTGAACTTTAAGATAACCTGGACATATTACCTTTGAATATATGTATCTTGATTTACTGATGTCACCCCATTAAAAATAAATAAATTAAGAAAAAAAAAGATGCAAAAAAAAAAAAAAAAAGAATACTTCAGGCTTAGATGAAGGGATACACAGACAGAAATCTATAGTCTCTAGTGTAGCTCTCTGGAGTCAGAATTCTCCAGTTCCTAGGTACAGGCCCCACAGACTGATCTATCTAGTCTCAGGCGGAAAATTCCACAGTCAGATTTCTCCAGTCTCGGATAGATGGTTCCAAAGACAGAACTCTTCAGTCTTAGATAGAGGTTCTACAGTCAGAACTCTTTAGTCTTATGTGTAGGAATCCATAAAGAGAATACTCCAGTATGAGGTAAAGTCTCTACAATCAGAATGTTCCAGTTTTATATAGATGGTTCCAAAGACAGAATGGTCCAGTCAGATGTATAGAGTCCCACAAATAGAACACTACTGTCTCAGGTAGAGAGTTCCACAGACAGAATTTCCAATCTCGAGTGTAGAGCTGCATAGTAAAAATTCTACAGTCCTAGGCACAGGCCTCACAGACAGATCCCTCTGGTCTAAGTGAAGGGATACATGGACAGAACTCTCTAGTCTCAGATGGATGGGTCAACAGACAGAACTCTACAGTCTGAGGTGGAGGCTCTACACACAGAATTCTCGGGCCGTAGCTATAGGTTACATGGACAGAACTCAACAGATCTCTCTAGTCTCTGATGGAATATTCCACAGTCAGAATTCTCCAGTCTCAGATAGAGGGTTCCAAAGACAGAAATCTTCTGTCTGAGGTTTAGGCTTCACAATCAGATTTTCCATTTTCAAATAAATGGTTCCATAACAAAACTCTCCACTCTGATAAAAGAAGTTGCACAAAGAGAATTCTTCAGTCTCTGATAAAGGTTTACACAGACAGAAATCTACAGTCTCTATTATAGGGCTCTAGAGTCAGAACTCTCCAGAACATAGCAACTGGCCCCAAATACAGCTCTCTCGATGCTCAGGTGAAAGATTTTATAGTCAGAATTCTCCAGTCTCAGATAGATGGTTTCAAAGACAGAACTCTTCAGTCTGAGATTAGGCTCCACAGACAGAACTCTCCAGGATTTGATAGAGGTTCCACAGTCAGGACTCTCATGTCTTAGGTGAATGAATTAACAGAAAGCACACTTCACTGTGAAGTAGAAGCTCCACTGTCAGATGTTTCTTATCTCAGGAGTACCGTTCCACAGACAGTGTTCTCCAGACTAAGGTGGAGCATTCACAGTTAGAGCTCTATCACTGCAGTTGGATGTTTCCACCATCAAAAGCCTCCAGTTTGAGATAAAGGGTCCATTGGAGAGTAATCTACATTTTCAGGTAGATTGTCCATACGAAGATCTCTCAATTCTGAGTTGGAGAGTGGCACAAAAAGAACTTTCCAGTATGGGGCAGACAAACAACTATAGGAGTTTTGTAGTCTGAGGTAGAGGACCCAAAAGACAGAACTCTCCTGTCTTATTTGGAGGGTTTCAGGGAGAGAACAGTCCAGTCTCAAGTGGAGGGTTCCATATTCAGAATTCTCCAGTTTGTGCTGGAGGCTTCCACGTAAAGAAAACTCCAGTTTGAGGTACAGGCTCCATATACAGAAATCTCCAGTCTGAGCAGGAGTGTCCAACAGACAAATCTCTCTGGTCTGTGCTATAGGCCTCAAGGACAGAACTTTTCATTCTGAGGTGGTTGTTCCATGAATAGAAATCTCCATTCTGAGACAAAGAGTTTCACAGACACAACTCTTCCATTTTGGATAGAGAGTTCTACACACAAAACTCTCCAGCGAGGTGGACGGACACACAGACAGAATTCTCCAGGAGTAAATTAAAAGTTCCACAGCCAGAATTCTCCAGTCTCAGGACTACCTTTCCACAGACAGAACTACCAGTCACCAGTGGAGAGTTCCACAGACAAGCACCCCAGTATGATTCTGAGCAGTGGTAGTCAACGTGGTCCCACTGCCCACTAGTAGGAGGTTCCAGCTTTCCTGGTGGGCGGTAGTGGAGCAATCAAGTTATAAATGAAAATATATTTTTAACTATATTTGGTTGTTTTATAAAGATTTATTCTGACAAACTTAGTGAAAATCCGACATTAAGTACTTTGTAAGTAATTTTCATTATATGCTTTAACTTGCTGTAATTCTGCTTTTAAGTTACTTCCCTACTTTATAAATCAGCATGACTGTGGATCTGGTGGGTGGTTAGAAAATTTTACTACTAACAGAGATACAACAGTGGGCCGTAGGTATAAAAAGGTTGACTACCCCTGGTCTAGAGGCTCCACTGACAGAACTCTCCATTGTGAGGTGGAGGGTTCCAGAAACAGTATTCCCTAATCTTGGAAAAATGTTTCCACAGACAGACTTTTCCAGTCTGAGGTGGACAGTTTCACAAACAGAAATCTCTAGTCTTGAGTTGAGGGTTCCACAGTTAGAAAATACAACTCTATGTATATGGTTTCAATGACAAAACCCTGCAGCCTCTAGTTGAGGGTTCCACAGACAGAACACTGCAGTATGAGGTAGAGGCTCCGTGAACAGAACTCTCCAGTCTCAGGTGGAGTTTCCACAAACAGATCTCTCTAGTCTCAGGTGGAAGATTCCACAGTCAGAACTCTCTAGTCTCAGATTGATGGTTCCAAAGACAGTAACCTTCAGTCTGACAATAGGCTCCAACACAGAACTCTCCAGCCTTAGATAGAGGTTCCATATTCAGAATTCTTTAGTCTTCTCTGTATGGATCCACATAGAGAACACTCCAGTGTGAGGTAGAAGCTCCACTGACAGAAGTTTCTAATCTCACAAGTATGGTTCAACAGACAATGTTCTCCAGACTGGGGTGGAGCATTCCACAGTTAGAGCTCTGTAGCAGCAGTTGGATGTTTCAACCTTCAAAGATTTCCAGTCTGAGGTTAAGACAATACAATCAGAATTTTTCAGTTTTATATAGATGGTTCCAAAGACAGAACTCTCCAGTTGAATGTATAGAGTCCCACAAACAAAACAGATCTGTGTCATGTGTAGGACTCCACAGAGTGTAATCTCCAGTCTCGAGTGTAGAGCTCCATTGTGAAAATTCTGCAGTCCTATGTACAGTCCTCAAGACAGATCTCTCTGGTCTAAGTGAAGGGATACACAGACAGAACTCTCTAGTCTCAGAAGCAGGGGTCCACAGGCAGAACTCTACAGTCTGAGTTGGAGGATGGCACAGAGAGAACTCTGCAGTATGAGGTAGAGGACCTAGTAAAGAATTTTCCTGTCTGCAGTGGAGGGTCCACAGGCAGAACTCTCTAGTCTGAAGTACAGGGATTCACAGACAGAATTGTGCAGGACTGAGTTAAAGGTTCCACAATCAGAATTCTTTAGTTCCATGTACAATGTTCCACAGAGAGAACTACTCAGTCACTAGTGAAGGGTTCCACAGACGAATTCTCCAGTATTATTAGCTAAAGGTTCCACTCACAGAACTCTCCAGTGTGAGGTGGAATGTTCCACAGAAAAAACTATCCTGTCTCAGAAGAATGGTTCCACAGACAGGACTTTCCAGTCAGACATGGACAGTTGCACAGGTTTGGTCTTGAGTTAAGGTTTTCACAGTCAGAACTCTTCAGTCTCATGTATATGGTTCAAAAGACAGAATTCTGCAGTCTCTATTGAAGGGTACCACAGACAGAACACTCCAGTACAAGATAAAGGCTCCAGGACAGAACTCTACACGTGGAAGTTCCACAGACAGATATCTCTAGTATTAGATGGAAGATCCAGAGACAGAATTTTCCTGTCTCAGATAGGTTATTCTGAGACGGGAAGGCTCCAATCTGAGGTATAGAGTCGTAGAGACAGAATTCTTCAGGCTCAGATGAAGGGATACACAGACAAAATCTACAGTCTCTAGTGTAGCTCTCTGGATCAGAATTCTCCAGTTTCTAGGTACAGATCCCTCAGACAGATCTCTCTAATCTCAGGTGGAAGATTCCACAGTCAGAATTCTCCAGTCTCAGATAGATGGTTCCAAAGACAGAAGTCTTCAGTCTGAAAATAGGCTCCACAGAGAGAACTCTCCAGGCTTTGATAGAGGTTCTACAGTCAGGACTCTCATGTCTTAGGTGTATGAATTAACGGAGAGTACACTTCTTTGTGAGAGAGAAGCTACACTGGCAGAAGTTTCTTATCTCAGGGTACCGTTCCACAGACAGTGTTCTCCAGAATGTGGAGCATTCCACAGTTAGAGCTTTATAGCTGCAGTAGGATGTTTCCACCATCAAAAACCTCTAGTTTGAGATAAAGGGTCCATGTACAGTAATCTTCAGTTTCAGGTAGATTGTTCCATACACAGATCTCTCCAGTCTGAGTTGGATAGTGACACAGAGAGAACTCTCCAGTATGAGGCAGACGACCAACTAAAAGAGTTTTGTAGTCTGAGGTAGAGGATCTAAAGCCAGAACTGTCCTGTCTTATTTGGAGGGTTTCATTGAGAGAACACTCCAGTCTCAAGTGGAGGGTTCCATATTCAGAATTCTCTAGTCTGTGCTGGAGGCTTCCACGTAGAGAGAACTCCAGTTTGAGGTACAGGCTCCATATACAATAATCTCCAGTCTGAGCAGGAGAGTCCAACCGACAAATCTCTCTGGTCTTTGCTACAGGGTACAAGGAGAGAATTTTCCAGTCTGAGGTAGTTGTTCCATGGATAGAAATCTCCATTCTGAGACTAAGAGTTGTACAGACACAACTCTCTCATTTTGGATGTATAGTTCTACACACAGAATTCTCCAGTGAGGTGGAGGGACACACAGACAGAATTCTACAGGAGTGAATTAAAAGTTCCACAGTCAGAATTCTCCAGTTTCAGGTACACCTTTCCACAGACAGAACTACCAGTCATTAGTGGAGGATTCCTCAGACAGGTACTCCAGTTTGATCTAGAGTAGTGGTAGTGAACGTGGTCCCTACTGCACACGTGTAGGAGGTTCTAGCATTCCTGGTGGGTGGTAGTGGAGCAACCATGTTATAAATGAAAAAATATTTTTAACTATAGTAGGTTGTTTTATTAAGATTTATTCTGACAGCGAAAATTTGACACAAAGTACTTGGTAAGTAATTATTTTTAAAGGTTTTAACTTGCTGTATTTCTGCTTTATAAGTTATTTCCCTACTTTATAAATCAGCATGACTGTGGAACCGGTGGGTGGTTAGAAAATTTTACTACTAACAGAGATACAACAGTGGGCCATAGGTATAAAAAGGTTGACTACCCCTGGTCTAGAGGCTCCACTGACAGAACTCTCCAGGGTGAGGTGGAGGGTTCCAGAAACAGTATCCCTCATCTTGGAAGAATGTTTCCACAGACAGACTTTTTCAGACTGAGGTGGACAGTTTCACAAACAGAAATCTCCAGTCTTGAGTTAAGGGTTCCACAGTTAGAAAATACAACTCTCATGTATATGGTTTTAACGACACAACCCTGCAGTCTCTAGTTGAGGGTTGCACAGACAGAACACTGCAGTATGAGGTAGAGGCTCCATGAACAGAACTCTCCAGTCTCAGGTGGAGGTTCCACAGACAGATCTCTCTAGTCTCAGGTAGAAGATTCCACATTCAGAACTCTCTAGTCTCAGATAGATGGTTCATAAGACAGTAATCTTCAGTCTGACAATAGGCTCAAAGATCCAACTCTCCAGTCTTATATAGAGGTTCCATATTCAGGACTCTTTAGTCTTCTCTGTACGGATCCAGAGAGAGAGCACTCTAATGTGAGGTAGAAGCTCCACTGACAGAAGTTTATAATCTCACGAGTACGTTTTCACAGACAATGTTCTCCAACTGGGGTGGAGCATTCCATAGTTAGCGCTCTGTAGTGGCAGTTGGATGTTTCAACCTTCAAAGATCTCCATTTTTTTTGGAGAAGACTCTACAATTAGAATTTTTTAGTTTTCTGTAGATGGTTTCAAAAACAGAACTCTCCAATCAGGAGTATTGCATCCCACAAACAGAGCACTTCTGTATCAGGTGTAGGTTTTCACAGACCGTAATCTCCAGTCTCGAGTGTAGAGCTGCAATGTGAAAATTCTGCATTCCTAGGTAAAGGCCTCACAGACAGATCTCTCTGGTCTAAGTGAAAGGTTACACGGACAGAACTCTCTAGTCTCAGAAGCATGGGTCCACAGGCAGAACTCTACAGTCTGAGTTGGAGGCTCTACACACTGAAACCTCTGGCCAGAGCTAAAGGCTTCACGGAGAGAACTCTGTAGTCAGAGGTGAATGAATGGTTTCACAGTCAGAACTCTTCGATCTGAGTTGTAGGTTCCAGGGACAGAACTAAAAAATATCAGGTAGAGGTTTCATAAAAAGAACTCTTTAGAAGAAGCAGGATCAGATTTCTCCACTTAGCTGAGGGGTTTCCACAAAGAGAACTCTCCAATCTCAGGTACACTGTTCACAAACAGAAAGCTCCAGTCTCAAGGGGAGGGTACCAGAGACAGAAGTTTGCTGTGTGAAGTAGAGGCCCCATGAACAGAATTCTCCAGTTTAGGTAGAGGTTTCTTAGTGAGAAATCTCCAGTCTAGAATGCAGGGTTCCACAGGTAGAAATTTTCAGTATGATATTAAAGCTCCATGTCCAGAACTCTCCAGAATCTGGTGGATATTTCCACAAATAGAACACTCCAGGCAAAGGTCGAAAGTGCCACAGACAGAACTCTCCTTTCTCAGGTGAAGGGTGCACTGACACAGCTGTCCAGTCTGTTGTAGAGGCTTTGGGAAAAGAAGTCTCCAATCTCAGATGTACAGTTTCATAGACAGAATTCTCTAGACTGAGGTAAAGCATTCCACAACTAGAACTCTCTAGTTGCAGTTGGAAGTTTTCACATTCAGAAATCTCAATTCAAAGATAAAAACTCCATAGACAGACCAGTCCATTCTGAGGCGAGGTCTCCAAAAACAGAAGTCCTCACTCAGAGTTTGAAGTACTGCAGACAGAGCACTCCAGTACGAGAGGGAAGCTCCAAGAACAGAACTCTCCTGTTTGAAGTGGAGGGTTCCATATATAGAAATTTCCAGTCTAAATTGAAGGGTTTCACAAAGGGACTCTCCAGTATGAGGGAGAGTAGAGGATCCACAGACAGAATAGTTTAGTCTGGGTGGCAGGGTTTCACTGACAGATCTCTCAAGTCTGAGGTGGAGGGATTCACAGTCAGAAATCTCCTGTCTGCAGAGTAGGCTCCAGAGACAGAACACTCCAGTCTCAGGTGGAGGTTCCGAATACAGAACTCTTCAGAATGAGGCAGAGAGTTCCACAGTCAGAACTCTCCAATCTGTGTGGGTGCTTCCTTCATCAGAACTCTCCAGTAGCAGCTATAGGGTTCCACAGACAGTACTCTCCATTTTGGACTAGAGGTTTTCATAGACAATAGTCTCCAATATGAGATAGAGGGTCCAAAGAGAAAACTGTGCAGTCTGAGGTATAGGAACCACAGACTAAACTCCCCAGTATGAGGTGCACTGTTCTACAGAGAGACCTCTCCAGTCTGAGGTACAGACTGCATGGACAAAAATCTGCAGTCTGAGTGGAAGTGTCCAACATATAACTCTCCAGTCTGAAATAAAAGATTTCACAGTCAGTACTCTGCTGTTCGTGTTTTAGGCTCCAGAGACGGAACTCTCCAGTCTTAGATAGAGGTTCCATAGTCAGGACTCTCAAGTCTTATGCACACAGATCTTCAGACAGAACACTCCAGTGTGAGGTAGAGGCTGCATGAACAGAAGTTTCCAATTTCTGTTATACAGTTCCACAGACAATGTTCTCCAGACTGGAGTGGAGCATGTCACACTTAGCACTCTGCAGTAGCAGCTGGATTTCCACCATCTAAAATCTTCAGTCTGAGGAGCAGACTCCATGGACAGTAATCCTCAGTCTCAAGTAGAGGATTCCACACACAGAACTCTCCAGTCTGAGTTGGAGGATGGCACAGAGAGAACTCTGCAGTATGAGGTAGAGGACCTAGTAAAGAATTTTCCTGTCTGCAGTGGAGGGTCCACAGGCAGAACTCTCTAGTCTGAAGTACAGGGATTCACAGACAGAATTGTGCAGGACTGAGTTAAAGGTTCCACAATCAGAATTCTTTAGTTCCATGTATAATGTTCCACAGAGAGAACTACTTAGTCACTAGTGAAGGGTTCCACAGACGAATTCTCCAGTATTATTAGCTAAAGGTTCCACTCACAGAACTCTGCAGTCTGAGGTAGAATGTTCCACAGAAAAAACTATCCTGTCTCAGAAGAATGGTTCCACAGACAGGACTTTCCAGTCGAACATGGACAGTTGCACAGGTTTGGTCTTGAGTTAAGGTTTCCGCAGTCAGAACTCTTCAGTCTCATGTATAGTATATGGGTCAAAAGACAGAATTCTGCAGTCTCTAGTGAAGGGTACCACAGACAGAACACTCCCGAACAAGATAAAGGCTCCAGAACAGAACTCTACACTCTTAGGTGGAAGTTGCACAGACAGAATTTTCCTGTCTCAGATAGGTGATTCTGAGACGGGAAGTCTCCAATCTGAGGTATAGAGTTGTAGAGACAGAATTCTTCAGGCTCAGATGAAGGGTTACACAGACAAAATCTATAGTCTCTAGTGTAGCTCTCCGGGGTCAGAAATCTCCAGTTCCTAGGTACAGGCCCCACAGACACATCTCTCTAGTCTCAGGTGGAAGATTCCACAGACAGAACACTCCTTTTTAAAATAGAGGTTCCACAGTCAGGACTCTCTACTCTTATGTGTACGGATCCACAGAGAGAACACTGTAGTGTGAGGTAGAAGCTCCACTGACAGAAGTTTCTAATTTCAGGAGTATGGGCCAAGACAATGTTCTTCAGACTGAGGTGGAGCATTTTAGTTGGAGCTCTGCCATTGCAGTTGGATGTCTCCACCGTCAAAACTCTCCAGTCTGAGGTAAAAGCTCTACAATAGGAAATTTTTAGTTTTACATAGATGGTTTCAAAGACAGAAATCTCCAGTCAGATGTATAGAGTCCCACAAACAAAACTCTTCTGTCTCAGGTGGAGTGTTTCACAGACAGACATCTCCAATCTCGAGTGTAGAGCTCCATTGTGAAAATTCTGCAGTCCTATGTATAGGTCTCAGAGACAGATTCCTCTGGTCGAAGTGAAGGGTTACATGGACAGAACTCTGTAGTCTCAGATGGATGGTTCAACAGACAGAACTCTGTAGTCTGAGGTGGAGGCTCTACACACAGAAATCTCTGGCTGAAGCTAAAGGTTTTAAGGACAGAACTCAGAGGTGAAGGGTTTCTTCTTCAGAACTCTCCAGTCTGAGGTGTAGTCTCCAGCGACAGAACTCGCTAATCTCCCATAGAGGTTCCATGAAGGGAACTCTCCAAATAAGGTGGAGGGTTCCACTGTTAGAATTCTTCAGTTTCAGGTGAGGGGTTTCCACAGTCAGAACTCTTTAATCTCAGGTATATGGTTCCACAGACAGAACTCTCCAATCTCAAGTGGAGGATACCAGATACAAAACTCTGCTGTGTGAGGTTGAGGCCCCATGAACAGAATTGTCCAGTCTTATTATAGGCTCCATAGTGAGAAATCTCCAGTCTAGAATGCAGGGTTCCACAGATAGAAATTTTCAGTATGATATAAAAGCTCCATGTCCAAAACTCTCAGGGATCTGGTGGATATTTCCACAAACAGATCTCTCCAGGCAAAGGTGGAAATTGCCACAGACAGAACTGTCCTTTCTGAGGTGAAGGGTCCACTGACATAGCTCTCCAGTCTGAGGTAGAGCCTCTAGGGAAAGAAGTCTTTAATCTCAGGTGTACAGTTCCATAGACAGAATTCTCTAGACTGAGGTGGAGCATTTCACATTTGGAGCTCTCTATTTGCGTTTGGATGTGTTCACGGTCAGAAACTCAAGTGGAGGGTTCTATAATTAGATTTCTCCAGTCTGCCGTGAGTTTCACACAGAAAGAACTCTATTCTGGGTTGGTGGATTCCCCAGACAGGACTCCTCAGTCTCAGTGGAATGGTTCCACAGATAGAACTCTCCAGTCTGAAGTGGAGGTTTTCGCAGTCAGTTCTCTCCTCTCTGTGGTATAGATTCCACAGACAGAGCTCTCCTGTCTTAGATGGATGGTTCCCCAGACAAAACTCTCTCTAGTATGAGAGGTAGTGGCTCTGCGGACAGAAGTCTCTAGTCTGATTGGAATATTCCCAAGACAGATCTTTCCCATCTCAGATGGAGGCTCCATGTAGAACTCTCCAAATTGCCACGGAGGGTCCACAGACAGAACTCTCCAGTCTCAGGAGGAAGGTTCCAAGATGGAATTCTCCAGTCCTATGTAAAGGCTCCTTGGACAGATATCTTCAGTGTGAGTGGAGGGCTCCACAGACAGAACTCTACAGTCTCTGATGGATGGTACCAGAGACAGAATGCTACAGTCTCTGATGGATGGTACCAGAGACAGAACTCTACAGTCTCTGATGGATGGTACCAGAGACAGAACTCTACAGTCTCTGATGGATGGTACCAGAGACAGAACTCTACAGTCTGAGGTGGAATCTCTACAGAACTAACTCTACAGTCTGAGGTGGAGCCTCTATGGCAGAATTTACTAGTCTGTGTTTGAGGGTCCACAGACAGAACTCTTCAGCCTTGAGTGGAGGTTTATACAGACGGAACTCTCCAGTACCATGTAGAGGCTCCGTGCCCAGAACTCTCCTGGCTCAAAAGGAGATTTTCACAAATAGAACTTTCCAGTCAGATGTGGAGGCTCCTCAGCCAGAACTCTCCAGTTGCAACTGGAGGGTTCCACAGTCAGAACTCTACAGTATGAGGTAGAGGCGTCCACAGACAGAACTCTGCAGTCTGAGGTGGAGGCTATTACTCCTGGCTGAGGCTTAGGCTCCACACACAGAACTTTGCAGTCTCAGGTAGAGTTTACACAGACAGAACTCTCTAGTTTGTTGTGGAGGGTTCCATAGACAGAACACTTCATTATGAGGTGGCGGGGGGGGGGGGGCTTCCCAGACAGAACTCTCCTGTCTGAGGTGGAGGCTCTATGGACTGAAATCTCCATTCTGAGAAGTACGGTTCTACAGGCACAATTCTTCAGACCGAGGTGGAGCATTATACAGTTGAAACTCTCTGCTCGCAGTTTGAAGTTTCCACAGTCAGAAACCTCCAGTCTGAGGTACAGGCTGCATGGGCAGAACTCTCCAGGGTGAGGTGGAGGGTTTCGCAGTCAGCACTCTCCAGGCTCAGATGGAGGGTTCCGGAGTCAGAACTTTTCAGTACTAACCTTCTAGAATCGTAGGTGCCTTATAATTGAGTTTGGGAATTAATGTATATATTGTCACTGAAAGAAGTGTCATGTCCCTTAAAAATGATACTAAAGCTGTTATGTACTTTGGTCCAAACTTTAGTAATCATGACCTGCAACTTATTTTTAAGCACTAAACTTACCTGGTTCTGTACAAATGTTAAGACTGCCCTATCCTGTAAGAAACTCAGCCTTATGAGACTTAGGCTAAATATATTGATTTTTGCATTTAAAGAAATATGATGTGCTACATTATAACTCAAAAACATATGCTCCCCTGGTCAAATGTCTGGCTTATAAGTCTCTAGTGTGTACTCAACCTCACAGCAAAATTTTGAGAATTTAAAAACAATAGCATCACTAGAAAGCATTTTTTCTAGAGAAAGATTTATTAACACTGCAACTTAGTGGTGAGCGTGTGAAATGAAGTTATCAGTGGGGTTCTGAATATTATTTTGATATTTTAAAAGCCTAGAAGTGATTATTCAATAATATTTTAGATTTGGTTTCATTAATTATCTCTTAGAGAGAGCTTGCTTTACTTTGGTTTCAAAAATCCATCTTTAATAGCTTTGAAATAAGCGTATGGACTCTCCATCATTGTAACAAGTTATCTTTATGAAAAATTGGAATGTATTTGGATTTGGGGGATTGTCATCAAAGTATAATTAAAGTGATAAAGGGTTTATTAAAAATTAACAGATTGCAATTGGACATATTTCAGTTGAAATTGTCCTTCGTGTGACATGTTGGATTAAACTGGAGCCACACAGCTGTGCATGACGCTGAAGCCCTGAGGGAAAATGTGTCCCTGTCTACATTTTCATCCTCGGATTTGTTTAGGAAAGGCAGTATGACTCCCTCAAGAAGCTTTGCAAGATGAAATTACCTTGTAAATTTACAATTGATGTTTTGCCGTTAGTCTTAGTGCCTCATGAACCTTAATTTACACACATGTCCAGAGTGGAAATAACTCAGGTGCTCATTGGCATGTGAATGGATGAGCAGAAAGTAGGCTGTCCCTCCATGATGTGCTCCTCGGCGACAGAAGGAAAGAAGCATTCATCCACCCTCAGTGGGGCTGCGCCTCCAGGAAGCCAGACACGAAGCGCCGTGGATCAATGCTTAAATCCTGCTAAGACATAGACCTCTGCGGCTTCATATTCTTCTTCACCTTTAACTAAGTGAAAATACCAGCTTGGTTGGTTAGTACATTGGTTGTCCTGTTGGAATTTAACACAGAACACAACTTCAGATCTGAGATTTCAGCAGGCGGCAACGAACACCTGTGTAAATCAGTTGGCTCTCTGAAATTTGTGGTGCCCAGGAATACTATTTTACTATTTGTAAGTTGTGTGCTGTCCACAACTTACTTCACTGACACTTAGCACACATGGCTTTGGTTGATGTCTAGTCAAACATGAACCTGCTACCACTGTATGGAGACATATGAGCAGTACCTGGGACAAGGGGACATGGCTTTTTTTTTATATTATTAAAAATTTTTTAATTAAATTTATTTAGGTAACCTTGGTTAATATTCATAAATTCCAGGTATATTTCGACTATACAGTCACAGCATGAGTTCCTATATTTGGAAATGATGGAATTGTTCTTTATCTTGTCATGAAATGATTCACCAGAAATAATAAATTTTACTATATATCAAGTAAAAAATACATTTTTTAAATTTATTTATTAAATTTAATGCAGTGACATTGATAAATCAGGGTACATATGTTGAGAGAAAACATCTCTAGATTATTTTGACATTTGATTGTGCTGTATACCCCTCCCCCAAAGTTAAATTGTCTTCTGTCACCTTCTATCTGGTTTTCTTTGTGCCCCTCTCCTCCCCCAACCCCTCTATCCTTCTTCACCCCTCCCCCCTCCCCTCATCCCCCACCCTGTTGCCATCACATTCTTGTTCATGTCTCTGAGTCTCATTTTTATGTCCCTTCTATGTATGGATTCATGTAGTTCTTAGTTTTCTTTCTGATTTACTTATTTCACTCCGTATAATGTTATCAAGGTCCATCCATGTTATTGTAAAGGATCCGATGTCATCATTTCTTATGGCTGAGTAGTACTCCATAGTATATATGTACCAAAGCTTTTTAATCCACTTGTCCTCTGACGGACACTTGGGTTGTTTCCAGATCTTCGCTATTGTGAACAATGCTGCCACAAACATGGGGGTGCATTTCTCCTTTTGGAGCCATTCTATGGTGTCTTTGGGGTATATTCCTAAAAGTGGGATAGCTGGGTCAAAAGGCAGTTCGATTTTCAGTTTTTTGAGGAATCTCCATACTGTTTTCCACAGAGGCTGCACCAGTCTGCATTCCCACCAGGAATGCAGGAGGGTTCCCTTTTCTCCACATCCTCGCCAGCACTTATTCTGTGTTGTTTTGTTGATGAGCGCCATTCTGACTGGTGTGAGGTGATATCTCATTGTGGTTTTAATTTGCATTTCTCTAATGATTAGTGATGTTGAGCATTTTTTCATATGCCTGTTGGCCATCTGTATGTCCTCTTTGGAGAAGTGTCTATTCATCTCTTTTGCCCATTTTTGGATTGGATTGTTTGTCTTCTTGGTGTTGAGATTTACGAGTTCTTTATAAATTTTGGTTATTAACCCCTTATCAGTCATATTGTCAAATATGTTCTCCCATTGTGTAGTTTGTCTTTTTATTCTGTTCTTGTTGTCTTTAGCTGTGCAAAAGCTTTTTAGTTTGATATAGTCCCATTTGTTTATCCTGTCTTTTATTTCACTTCCCCATGGAGATAAATCATCAAATATATTGCTCCAAGAGATGTCAGAGAGCTTACTGCCTATGTTTTCTTCTAAGATGCTTATGGTTTCACGGCCTACATTTAAGTCTTTTATCTATTTTGAGTTTATTTTTGTGAGTGGTGTAAGCTGGTGATCTAGTTTCATTTTTTTACAGGTAGCTGTCCAATTTTCCCAACACCATTTGTTAAAGAGGCTGTCTTTACTCCATTGTATAGGCAGGGGTGCCCCCTTTCACCACTCTTATTTAACATGGTCCTGGAAGTCCTAGCCACAGCTATCAGACAAGAAGAAGAAATAAAAGGAATTCAAGTGGGAAAAGAACAAGTAAAACTATCATTATTTGCAGATGATATGATATTGTATATAGAAAACCCTAAAGTCTCAGTCAAAAAGTTACTGGACCTGATAAATGAATTCAGCAAAATGGCAGGATATAAAATCAATACTCAGAAATCAGAGGCATTTTTATACACCAACAATGAACAGTCAGAAAGAGAAATTAAGGAAACAATCCCCTTCACAATTACAACCAAAAAAGTAAAGTACCTAGGAATAAACTTAACCAAGGAGACTAAAGACTTGTACTCGGAAAATTACAAAGCATTGATAAAAGAAATCAAGGAAGATACAAACAAGTGGAAGCATATACCATGCTCATGGTTAGGAAGAATAAACATCATTAAAATGTCTATATTACCCAAAGCCATTTATAAATTCAATGCAATACCAATTAAAATACCAATGACATACTTCAAAGATATAGAACACATATTCCAAAAATTTATATGGAACCAAAAGAGAACACGAATAGCCTCAGCAATCTTAAAAAAGAAGAATAAAGTGGGAGGTATCACACTTCCTGATATCAAGTTATACTACAAGGTCATTGTACTCAAAACAGCCTAGTACTGGCATAAGAACAGACATATAGATCAATGGAACAGAATAGAGACCCCAGAAATAAACCCACAGTTCTATGGACAACTGATATTTGATAAAAAAATACATTTTAAAAGTAGAGTCAAGTGTTGAACTTCTAAACAGACCAGGGCCAAAGGAAGAGCCAGAGGGGTTCACTCTTCTGGAAGTCTGACCACAGCCTTGAGAACAGGCCGGTGTTGGTTCTTTCAGAATGTCCATACAAGCCAGGGACTCCGCTTGACCACGGGGCTTGTTCTGTAGTCCTAGAAAAACACAAAACCATTACTCTTTCTGTCATCATTATTCATGATTTCTCCTAGCATGTGTGTTTATTGCCTAGCCTCTTTCTTAAAAATTCAGGGCCACAGAGAATCATCGAAATCAGTGTTTTACAACCACTGGTCAGTGGCCTTATCCACCAAAATTTTTGAGCCAGTCTATGAGAGTTAACCACCCTGATGTTGTATGAAGAAATAGACCCAACAATCTTAGTTGAATTTGCTTATGCTCAGGGTGCTTCCTGCCTTAGCAGTCCCCCAAATAATCCTATTTTCACTGATCCCCAGGTATAAAAAATTTGAAAACCACTGATCTAAATTAAGGCATACTAGAAGTTTCCCACCAGATTCTCCAAAGTTTTATAAAAATTAGACTAACAGTCACTTGTCATCTTTCCCTTTTCTCTGTCAAGACAAACAAGTGAACCTTCCCAATTCCCCTCTCCCTCCTCAGGAAATGCCACCTAAGCTGCCCACGTTGTCCATAGCAGCCCTCCAGCCCAGGAATGGTGCCTTTTTCTCTTTCTGTCTCACCTTCAGTGGGTGATAAAGTCCTGATGCTTCTCATCCCTCCTGTCTGTCCATGATCACCTCCACAGTTTTCTTTAGCTCACTTGGTTTTTCATAGAACTCATTTCTCCTTCTCTAATCTATACCCCACACATCTGAGTAAGGAGGCTGTAGCCCCACCAGGACTGGTGTGAGTGTGTACAAATAAAGAAGTGGGCCCCTCCCCCGGGATGCCCTCCCCTGTGACCCTTACCTCAGAGGCCTCTCAGACCTCTGACAACCAGAGACAATGGCTCCGGCACTGCAGTGGGTCCTGCCAATAGCAGCGGCCCTGGCCCCTTTCCCTGGGTTCGCTCTGGCTGATGTCTGAGTTGAACTGCTTATCTTGCCTTTGTTGGCTCTGCAAACTGACTCTGCACAAAAGAAAACTTGTCTGCCCTGGATTTCTATAGAAACTGTTATCTCCCCAAATTTCATTTCCACTTCATAGAGCCACCGACCAGTCCATCACTTTGCCCACCACGTTTCCAGGTCTGAAGTTCTCGCGAATCATGGCTTCAGGGAGTCTATACTTGAATCCATGTCATCACCATGGAGATGACCAAGCATGCATGGACGAACACCCGCTGGGTGTCTGTAATGTGCTGGATATATTTGTACGGTTTCCTTCTTGTGGACTTCATAGCTCCAGAACAGAGACTGAGTCTCTCTTGTCTTTCTTTGCTAAAAATCAAGATAATTGTGGAGGAGGAAGGAGGGAAGGAGGGAGAGGAGGGGAGGGGAGGGGAGGGAAGGAGGGAGGGAATATAACTCTACCAGTTAATATTGTATGGCAGAGAAGAGAAAGGGTCAGGGTTAGGGTTTTTCCAATGCCCAGCACCACACAAAGGGACTAAGATGTTACGTGACTGTTGAAGTTTTGGGTGTCCTTGTCTTTTCCCAGAAAAGTACCTGTCTCGGTGGTTAAATAGTTCAGCCAAAGTTCCTCCGCCAGAGCCCTGTTCTGAGGCCTCTTCTGCTGGCCCTGTTTTGACAACCAGGGCAGACACACAGGGTGCAATGGTTCCTCGTTTCTTAGTAATGAGGAAGAGCATGATTTGCACCTTCCCTCAGACTCCCCAAGTCCGCCTGGAGAACCCTTCCCACGGTGTAACACTGTCCTACAGAACACAATCACAATCATAATGGAAATTTGGAGGCTAATCGCCTTTACTAAGTGATTCATGAACCAGGTAGCCTCCCCTCCAGCAGCCAGAAGGGCTCTGAGGGGTTGCACAGAATGGAAGGTTTTTATAGGGAGAAGGTTTCATAGGAAGAAGGGCGAGGCTCTGATAAAGAAAAAGGTTTCTTTTTAGACCAGGATGTCTTCTTTTGAAGGAAGGGGATGGAAGGGGCTTTATCATGAGATTGCCTCTTCTTTTAATGGGGCACAGAGAGTGCCCATGTGACTGATTTCCTCAGGGTGTGACCAGAAAGTTCCAGGCTGATTGAAAAGATTTTTATTTCTGGGAGAGGCTGGAACAACAATTAGGTTGGGTATTCTGTCTAAATCAAAGTTTGGTATCATGGCCTTTAGAACAAACAGTACCACTTTGGTGCTGTGGTTTGCTTTTTAATATAAAAATAATACAAAAACATTTTAATTAAAATAGGGTAAACCTATGTTACTTAGTTTGTATTAATCAAAATATCAGGTAGTGGAGAAGTTGACCTTTGAACTGTAAGATATGCTCCATTAGTTGTTAAGATCTAATTAGTTTTAAACTACAGGATATGTTTGTCACCCTAGACTTTTCTGTTGGCACAGTTTCTGAGGAAGTCCTTTTATGTAAGCACGCAGATACATTGTAGAGCCTAATTAGTATCTGTTGCTTGAAGAGTGGATGTTTTCTTGCTTCACTCCTGGATCAAGGCTGCTTTTCTCCATCCAGACCTGGCTCTTGGTGTGTTTCTTTCTTGGAGGCACACACATAATGCATGTGCACACCTCATTACATCTTTAGTATGGTGGGGTAGTAGCTACCACCCACACGTGGGTGGTCATGGGATTTGCTTTTTTTTTTTTTTTTTTTTTTTAATAAATTTTTATTAATGGTAATGGGATGACATTAATAAATCAGGGTACATATATTCAAAGAAAACATGTCTAGGTTATTTTGTCATCAAATTATGTTGCAAACCCCTCGCCCAAAGTCAGATTGTCCTCCGTCACCCTCTATCTAGTTCTCTGTGCCCCTCCCCCTCCCCCTAACTCTCTCCCTCCCTCCCTCCCTCCCATGTCCTCCCTCCCCCCCCACCCTTGGTAACCACCACACTCTTGTCCATGTCTCTTAGTCTCATTTTATGTTCCACCAATGTATGGAATCATGTAGTTCTTGTTTTTTCTGATTTACTTATTTCACTCCTTATAATGTTATCAAGATCCCACCATTTTGCTGTAAATGATCTGATGTCATCATTTCTTATGGCTGAGTAGTATTCCATAGTGTATATGTGCCACATCTTCTTTATCCAGTCTTCTATTGAAGGGCTTTTTGGTTGTTTCCATGTCTTGGCCACTGTGAACAGTGCTGCCATGAACATGGGGCTACATGTGTCTTCACGTATCAATGTTTCTGAGGTTTTGGGGTATATACCCAGTAGAGGGATTGCTGGGTCATAAGGTAATTCTATTTGCAGTTTTTTGAGGAACCACCATACTTTCCTCCATAATGGTTGTACTACTTTACAGTCCCACCAACAGTGAATGAGGGTTCCTTTTCTCCACAGCCTCTCCAACATTTGCTATTACCCGTCTTGTTGATAATAGCTAATCTAACAGGAGTGAGGTGGTATCTCATTGTAGTTTTGATTTGCATTTCTCTAATAACTAATGAAGCTGAGCATCTTTTCATATATCTGTTGGCCATTTGTATCTCTTCCTGGGAGAAGTGTCTGTTCATGTCCTCTTCCCATTTTTTTATTGGATTGTTTGTTTGTTTGTTGTTGAGTTTTATGAGTTCTTTGTAAATTTTGGATATTAGGCCCTTATCTGAGCTGTCGTTTGAAAATATCAGTTCCCATATAGTTGGCTGTCTGTTTATTTTGATATCAGTTTCTCTTGCTGAGCAAAAACTTTTAATTCTGATGTAGTCCCATTCATTTATCTTTGCCTTCACTTCTCTTGCCATTGGAGTCAAGTTCATAAAATGTTCTTTAAAACCCAGGTCCATGATTTTAGTACCTATGTCTTCTTCTATGTACTTTATTGTTTCAGGTCTTATATTTAGGTCTTTGATCCATTTTGAATTAATTTTAGTACACGGGGACAGGCTGTAGTCGAGTTTCATTCTTTGCATGTGGCTTTCCAGTTTTCCCAACACCATTTGTTGAAGAGGCTTTCTTTTCTCCATTGTGTGTTGTTGGCCCCTTTATCAAAGATTATTTGACCATATATGTGGTTTTATTTCTGGGCTTTCTATTCTGTTCCATTGGTCTGAGTGTCTATTTTTTTGCCAATACCATGCTGTTTTGATTATCGTGGCCCTATAATATAGTTTAAAGTCAGGTATTGTAATGCCCCCAGCTTCATTCTTTTTCCTTAGGATTGTTTTGGCTATTCGGGTTTTTTTATAGTTCCATATAAATCTGATGATTTTTTTGTTCCATTTCTTAAAAAATCTCATAGGGATTTTGATGGGAATTGCATTAAATTTGTATATTGCTTTGGGTAATATGGCCATTTTGATTATATTTATTCTTCCTATCCAAGAACAAGGAATATTTTTCCATCTCATTGTATCTTTTTCGATTTCCCTTAACAATGCTTTGTAATTTTCATTATATAGGTCCTTTACGTTCTTTGTTATGTTTATTCCTAGGTATTTTATTTTTTTTGTTGCAATCGTGAAGGGGATTATTTTTTTGAGTTCGTTTTCTAATATTTCATTGTTGGCATATAGAAAGGCTATGGACTTTTGTATGTTAATTTTGTATCCTGCGACCTTACTGTATTGGTTTATTGTTTCTAATAATCTTTTGTGGAGTCCTTCGGGTTTTCGATGTATAGGATCATATCATCAGCAAAAAGTGATAGCTTTACTTCTTCTTTTCCGATATGGATGCCTTTTATTTCTTTGTCTTGTCTGATTGCTCTGGCCAGAACTTCTAGCACCACATTGAATAAAGAGTGGAGAGAGTGGACAACCCTGTCTTGTTCCTGATTTAAGGTAGAAAGTCCTCAGTTTTATGCCATTTAATAGGATGTTGGCTGATGGTTTATCATATATGGCCTTTATCATGTTGAGATATTTTCCTTCTATACCCATTTTGTTGAGAGTCTTAAACATAAAATTGTGTTGTATTTTATCAAAAGCCTTTTCTGCATCTATTGATAAGATCATGTGGTTTTTGTTCTTTGTTTTGTTGATATGGTGTATTACGTTAACCGTTTTGCGTATGTTGAACCATCCTTGAGATTCTGGGATGAATCCCACTTGATCATGATGTATTATTTTTTTAATATGTTGTTGTATTCGGTTTGCCAGTATTTTGTTTAGTATTTTAGCATCTGTATTCATTAGAGATATTGGTCTGTAGTTTTCTTTCTTTGTGCCATCCTTGCCAGGTTTTGGTATGAGGGTTATGTTGGCCTCATAAAATGTGTTTGGAAGTATTGCTTCTTCTTCAATTTTTTGGAAGACTTTGAGTAGAATAGGAACCAAGTCTTCTTTGAATGTTTGATAGAATTCACTAGTATAACCGTCTGGGCCTGGACTTTTATTTTTGGGGAGATTTTTAATAGTTTTTTCTATTTCCTCCCTGCTGATTGGTCTGTTTAGGCTTTCTGCTTCTTCATGACTCAGTCTAGGAAGGTTGTATTGTTCTAGGAATTTATCCATTTCTTCTAGATTGTTGTATTTGGTGGCATATAATTTTTCATAGTATTCTACAATAATTCTTTGTATTTCTATGATGTCTGTGGTGATCTCTCCTCTTTCATTTGGATTTATTTATTTGAGTCCTGTGTCTTTTTTCCTTGGTGAGTCTTGCCAAGGGTTTGTCAATTTTGTTGATCTTTTCAAAGAACCAGCTCCTTGTTTTATTGATTTTTTCTATAGTTTTTCTGTTCTCTATTTCATTTATTTCTGCTCTGATTTTTATTATCTCCTTTCTTCGGCTGGTTTTGGGTTGTCTTTGTTCTTCTTTTTCTAGGTCCTTAAGGTGTGAAGTTAAGTGGTTTACTTCGGCTCTCTCTTGTTTGTTCATATGGGCCTGAAGTGATATGAACTTTCCTCTTATTACTGCTTTTGCTGCATCCCAGAGATTCTGATATGTCGTATTTTCATTTTCATTTGTCTGTATATATCTTTTGATTTCTGCACTTATTTCTTCCTTGACCCATTCATTTTTTAGAAGTATGTTGTTTAGTTTCCACATTTTTGTGGGTTTTTCCCCCTCTTTTTTGCAGTTGAATTCTAGTTTCAAGGCTTTATGATCAGAAAATATGCTTGGTACAATTTCAATTTTTCTAAATTTGCTGATATTGTCTTTGTGGCCCAACATATGGTCAATTCTTGAGAATGTTCCATGTACACTAGAGAAAAATGTATACTCTGTCGCTTTGGGATGAAGTGTCCTGTAGATGTCTATCATATCCAGGTGTTCTAGTATTTCGTTTAAGGCCACTATATCTTATTGATTCTCTGTTTGGATGACCGATCTAGAGCCGTCAGCGGTGTATTGAGGTCTCCAAGTATGATTGTATTTTTGTTAGTTTTTGTTTTAAGGTCAATAAGTAGCTGTCTTATATATTTTGGTGCTCCTTGGTTTGGTGCATATATATTAAGGATTGTTATGTCTTCTTGATTCAACTTCCCCTTAATCATTATGAAATGACCATTTTTGTCTCTGAGTACTTTTTCTGTCTTGTAGTCAGCATTATTAGATATGAGTATTGCTACGCCTGCTTTTTTTTGGGTGTTGTTTGCTTGGAGTATTGTTTTCCAGCCTTTCACTTTGAATTTGTTTTTATCCTTGTTGCTTAGATGTGTTTCTTGTAGGCAGCATATAGTTGGATTTTCTTTTTTAATCCATTCTGCTACTCTGTGTCTTTTTATTGGTAAGTTTAATCCATTTCCATTTAGTGTAATTATTGACACTTGTGGGTTCCCTACTGCCATTTTATAAATTGCTTTCTGTTAGTTTTGTATCTAGTTTGATTCTTCTCTTTTGTTTTTCTATCATTTGTTTTTGTTTGTTTGTGTTCCATACTTCTTTCCTCTGTTGCTACCTTTTTTAAGTCAAGTGTTTTTGTGGTGGTTTTTTTAAGGGTGGTTACCATTAAGTAATGAAAAGGGTACCTACCATATTCATTGTAGTACCCTATCTTATAAGTATTTCTGCACTTTATCGTCCTTTGCTACTGTTAATCTCCATCCTCTCCCCCTTTTTTTCCTTTGTTGTCACAGTTTAAGTTTGGTTTTATTGTGTTCTTGGTGGAGCTGTTACTTGTGGTGTTGTTTTCTTTTGTTCTTTGAATCTGGTTGGA
This sequence comes from Saccopteryx bilineata, assembly GCF_036850765.1. Taxonomy (NCBI): domain Eukaryota; kingdom Metazoa; phylum Chordata; class Mammalia; order Chiroptera; family Emballonuridae; genus Saccopteryx; species Saccopteryx bilineata. The sequence continues at coordinate 81,847,353 of NC_089492.1, read as the reverse complement.
AAACCCCCTTAGTATTTCCTGGAGTGGGGGCTTTCTGTTGATAAATTCTCTCATCTTTCCTGTATTTGTGAATGTTTTTATATCTCCTTCATACTTGAAGGATAGCTTTGATGGGTATAGTATTCTTGGCTGAAAGTTCCTCTCTTTTAGGGCTTTAAATATTGGGGTCCACTCTCTTCTAGCTTGTAGAGTTTCTGCTGAGAAATCTGATGATAATCTAATAGGCCTTCCTTTATATGTTGTACTCTTCTTTTCCCTGGCTGCCTTGAGAATTTTTTCTTTGTCATTGGTTTGTGTCATCTTTATTATGATGTGCCTTGGAGTGGGTTTGTTGGGGTTAAGAAAACTTGGTGTTCTGTTTGCTTCTTGAATTTGAGGCTTTAGTTCCTTCCACAGGCTTGGGAAGTTCTCATCTATTATTTGTTTGGGTATATTCTCCATTCCATTTTCTTTCTCTTCTCCCTCTGATATACCTATTATTCTTATGTTGTTCTTTCTGATGGAGTCAGACAATTCCTGTAGGGCCTTCTCGTTTTTTATTATTTTTGAGTCTCTTTCTTCTTCTCTCTGTTGTGCCTCAAGTTGTTTGTCTTCTATTTCACTAATCCTATCTTCAATCTGGGCTGTTCTGTTAGCTAAGCTTGTTACCTCGTTTTTCAGCTCGTGAATTGAGTTTTTCATTTCTGTTTGATTTGTTTTTATAGTTTCCTTGGTAATATATTCTTTGTGTTCATTGAGTTGTTTTCTGATCTCCCTATATTGCCTTTCTGTGTTTTCTTGTATATCTCTGAGTATTTTTAAGATTTCTATTTTAAATTCTCTGTCATTTAGCTCCAAGGCTTCCAATATGTTAAGTCTTTTCTCCATAGATTTTTCCACATCTATTTGTGTTACCTCTCTTTCTTTTGTATCCATAATATTGGATTTCCTCTTTCTTATCGGCATCTGAGGGTGGTCTTATTGATAGCACTAATTAGAATTAATAAAGAGTAAAAAGAAAAAAAAAAAGGGTAAAACACCCCACAAAAAAAAACAGTAATAATTTATTATTTCCCCCTTTTTTTTCTCTCTTCTCTTTTTCTCCTCTCCCCTCCTCAGGGAAATATCGTGCCTATAATGGAGGGCCTGATTTGGGGTGAAGAGTTCAAGGGGCAAAAAAAGGGAGTAGGGACCTACTAAATGCAGAAAAAAAAAAAAGGAAGAAAATCTTAGACAAGCATAAGATGATTTGCTTGTAAGTGATGGTCAACTAAGAGATATAATGAGAAGGATAAGAGGGAATCAGAAAAAAAGGACCAAAAAAGAATAATAAAGAAGAAAAAATAAAAATAATAAGTAAAAATCTGTTGTATTAAGTGGAGCGAAGACTAAATACAATGGAGACCTTGGGTTGGGAGGACCCAAAATGCCACAAAAATAAACAAACAAGAGAAAAAAAAATAAAAACAAAAGCAAAAAAGAGAAATAAAGCCAAAAAAAGCCTTGAGTCCCAAATTAACTAATTTGTTCGTGATTGAGGATTATATGGGAGGAAAGTAAAATGAGAAAAGAAAAAACGAATAGAAAGGAAAAAATAAGAAAAAGAGAAAAACGAAGGAAGAAATAAAATAGGAGGAGAAAAAAACAAAATAAAGCAAGACAAAAAAAAAGCAGAAGAGGAGAGAGTGAGAGTTAAGTGTTTTGGAGTATAACCTTAAAGGAGGGTGAGGATGAAGAAGAAAAATAAAATGCAACACTCATGGGTAGTGTAGTTCAAGAAAGGGGAAGCATAAGATGGGCAGAGAATAGAAGGACCGAGGTGGAGGAAATAAAGGCAAAAAGATAGAAGAAACAAACAACAACAACAATAACAAAAAAAAAATTAGTGGATCAAGTTGTAAAGTCTGTGGGTTTTTCTTGATTTTGAGAGGTTAATTTCTTCCTTTTTGTTTTCTCTCCCTCTTCCTAGTCGGTGACTCTGTACCCCAGGCTCTGCCCCTGTGTCACTCTTAGGTAGGGATTTGCAGTTGATGGGATTCTATGGCAATGTCATATAATTGGCTTTAGTCTTGCTGGAAGTAAAGGCTTGTTGGCGTTTGCAGGGTCCAACGATGAGAGAGTTTGCTTTCCTGGATTCTCTCTCCTAGTCCCCCCTTTCTGAATTAGCAGCCTGTTGATCCAGCTATAAGGCTGTAACTGCTTCTGCCTGGGGAGTAAGAGGCTCAAAGAGCTGGGAAATCCCCACTCTATCCCCACTCTATCCCCACTCAGTGCAAGGCTTTGGGAAAGGCTCTGAGAATCAGGGCCTCCAGTGTAATCAGTCGGGGGTGGGAGTCAATTGTTGTCAAGGTGACTGTTCAGCGCCTATCATTTAGTTGGACCTCTCAACCCAGGCTTTCCACATTTTGTAGCCTGTTTTTGCAGGGAAGAAGAGGCACTAGTCTCTGCTTACGACTAGTGTAGTATAGACCTTATTATCTGCCAAGTCCTTCTTGTTAGCGTTTATCCCTGAATATGGAGGCTCTATCAATCAGAAGTTGCCCCCGCCCCTTTAGCGAGAGGCACTAAAAAATATCACGCCTCTTGTCTTGGGTCGCTGAACTGAGAGAGATCTTATCAATTAGAACCGAGGGTGCGCAGGTTTTATGGGTTAAGCTAATTTCAGTGATTGGGTCACAGCTGTGTTTCCGAAGGTATTTTAGGCTGCCTGCGCGCGCCCCTCCCCCAACGCTTGATTGTTAGCTTGAATGGCTGGGTGAGGTGCCCCGCCCACGGAGAGAATCTCCCAAGCCTCTCCCACTCGCCCCGCTGCTGGCGGCTGGACCGCACCAGGCGCAGGATAATGGAGCCCCCTGGGTGTGTGGGCCAGTAGGGCGCCCTGGGCGTGTGGAATGCCCAAGGCACGCGCGCGAATGGGGCGCTCCGGCACCGGTGGCCAGCGACCCCCACTCGCAGTGTGCGGGCCGCTGGGAACGTCAGCGGTGCTCAACCGGATCGGGCGCGCGCGGCGGCTCGTGGCGGCTGCTCGTGGTGGCGGTTCACAGGGGCTCGCGGCAGCTCGCGGTGGCGGTTCGCGGGGGTTCGCGGCATCTCGCGGGGGCTCGCGGCCGGCCGCTCGCGGCGGCTTGCGGTTCCCAAGTATATGGGCTGACTCACCGCAGGCGCACTCCCTGGCGGCTTGAATGAGCGTCGCTGCGGTAGCTTCCTCCACACTCTCGTCTCTCAGATTCAATTGATAACAGTCCTTTTGCTTTCAGTTTGTGTGGAACTCCGGAATGCTCCGAGGATAAATTTTTCTGTTTCTAGTTGATAAATTTGTTGTGATTTAGGGGAGAGCTGTCGGACGCGCTTCTCACGGCACCATTTCCGTGACGTCACTCCGGGATTTGCTTTGAAGTTGCAGATGACAACACATCAAAGAAAAAACTAGGTTGTGTTGTGTTTTTGGTAATTGAGTGATGACTTAGGTAATACATGTGCTCTTGTTTGAGGTTTGTCTTTCCAAATGAAATTTTCAGACATAAACAGAACATCTACCTTTGTACCTGTGCTGGAAGTGACAGTGGTGTGCATTCCTTGAGCCCTCATTCATTCATTCATTCTTTCATTCTCAAAGCCAGTAAGATGCCTCTTAAGTCCCTAGCATTGCTTTAGAACCTGCAGTTGCGTCAATAAATCACTAAGAATTTATAGTGGAGGAAACTGCATGAAGACAATTATTTTGTCATATTCTGCTGAGCATATGAATAACAACTCGTTTTACTGAAAAGATGGGTAATGGAACAGGGAGATGGAAAGTAAATCTGTAAAAGGAAACAGAATATCCTCTTGAACTCTTCTTGAGGAATGATGCCTATTTGGCCTCTGTCTGCACACGACTGACTTAAAATAGATGCTTAAATAAAATTACTTTGGCTTAAAGAACAATAGATATTCTCTCATTTTTTTTAAAATTCAGTATGTTTCTTTAGATTTGTTAGATTTTGTAAACTTTTTTTTTAAAGTCATTCATGTTTTAAGTCATATAGCTACTTCCATTTATAGGTATTTTTGCTACAGATAATAGTCTAATACTGCTTGGCAGCCATGTTCACAGTTTGCAAAATTTGCTATTGAAATTACATGGGAGGCCACCAAGTGAATAAGTGGTGGGTCTTGTCACTGCTCCAGAGGGGTCATGAGACAAGTAGTGGGAGATGAATCTGTACAGCACATGATTCACTGTGTTTGGTATTTGTAGGACTCCCTAGTGCTTCTCAGTCACCTTAAATGTATGTCAGTTTGAACAAAGTTCAACTAAACTATTCACGACTTTAAAAATTCCTCCTTAGTTCGTCTTTATACATGCAGCATATACATCATATATAATATATTACTGAATTTAGCTGTCTTTCACTGAGAGTTTTTACCAGTTTTGATTCTTTGTTACTTCCTCAGGGGCTCCTTTAGCCTGGGAGTTCTAACAGATTAAAGATTATCACAGTATTTTACTTCTAGGGCATGCTTCTAAATAATTTCTACCAGTTCGTTACATAAACAATCCTTTGTTTGATTTTTGAGTGTTCATTTTGATCTGTGCCTATACGGCTGGACTTGAACAGCACGGGTGTAAACGGTGGGTCCACTTACACACGAGGTGTGTTCAGTATACCCTGTAGCTGTAACTTCTCTTCCCTGCAATGCTCTAACAATATCTTTTTTTTCTAGATTTCCTCATTGTGAGAGTGCAGAAGAATAATTAGGATATAATGTAAGAACACAATACACATAACATACAAACCATGTGCTAATCAACTATATGTTTTTGGTAAGGCTCCTGTTAACTGGAGGCTATCAGTAGTTAAGTTTGGGGGAATTCAAAGTTATATGTGGATTTCTGAGTGTGCAAGCTCAGTGCCCCACACCCTATGTTGTTCAAACGTCAAGTGTGATATGTTTTCAGGGTAAGCTTGAGTGCACAGCAGACAGATGACATGCTGTGTCTTCAAGAAGTTCCCACGCTGACTGCTGACATGGTTCTTACCCCTCAGGTTTTCCATCCACTTTCATGTGGAGCCTGGTGTCAGATCTAGTCCGTCTGCTGAGACGACTCCATCTGACCTGTCCTGGTTCCAGGCCCCTCTCATCAGACTTCATTTCGAATCTTCAAAAGAACTTTTCTAGTTAACACAAGTCTTTCATGATTCCAATTAGCTTTAAAATTCTGGTTCAAAGATAATTCTCTACTAAATCTCTCTAAATTCTTCCATAAGACAGTGTTATGAAAGCATTTATGGCAATTTAAGCAAACTTTATGGTTATCAACTTTATGAGTCATTTCTTTCAAGAGAATGTTTGACAACAAACTATAATTTTGGGGTAAACATTAAGAATTATGTCTTATTTTCTTTTTGTGTGTATGTGACAGAGACAGAGAGAGGGACAGATCAGGACAGACAGACTGGAAGGGAGAGAGATGAGAAGCATCAATTCTTTGTTGCGGCACCTTAGTTGTTCATTGATTGCTTTCTCTTATGTGCCTTGAACGGGGGCTACCGCAGACTGAGTGACCTCTTGCTCAAGCCAGTGACCTTGAGCTCAAGCTGGTGAGCCTTGCTCAAACCAGATGAGCCCACGCTCAAGCTGGCAATTTTGGGGTTTTGAACCTGGGTCTTCCACGTCCCAGGCTGACTCTCTATCCACTACACCACTGCCTGGTCAGGCATGTCTTAGTTTCTTAAAAATGATTATATTTCTAATATATAGAAAGAATATTTTCAAATTGTCAAAAATGAAAAAGCCTTGGTAATCATTTTCTATTTGAGAGAAAATTTTGAAATCCTAATGTTTGAAAAAATGCATAATGCCATAATATTGTTGCTATACAATATTATAACTAACACAGATATTTAAACTAAAATAAGTATTCATACAAATTCATACTAATATCAAATAATATTTTGAGTGCCTATTTATTTAATATCCATTCTCTTATTTAATCCATCCAAATATCATAATAGGTAGTTAATATTATTTTTAGCAATTGGAAGATGAAATGAAGAGATTAGTGTGTTGTCTAAAGAAGCGTATTCTAAGTAGTGAGGCTGGAAGTTAAATCTCAGTCTACCTCACTTTTAAGCCTATTCTTTTAAATAGTCTCCAAGTTGTTCATATTGTAAGTATATTATCTACTCTCTGAGTCATCAACCTCGTCTCTAACCACAATGTAGTGACAGTCTCACGGTCAGTGTTAATGTAAGTTTTATCCCCATAAAATAAAATAAGTACAATATTTAGTCTATACTTTAATTCAATTGACAAGCCAGTTGGAGTGAATCATTAACATGGTAAATACTATAAATTAGAGTTTGCACGTATCTACCCCTGATTTTGAAGGCCTTCCACATTCACTGAGCTGTCCAAGCCAGAAAACCAAGGTATCTCCTGTTTGTCCCCTCCTTCCCTTCCCATCTCCACACTCCCCCGACCCCAGTCCTTCCCTTGACCCTGACGTATAAGCCAAGGGTTCTGTTTCCTGCCCTCTGACACCGGGCCAAGTCTATACCAGGACTCATCTGGGTTGGCATCTGGTGTTCTACCACCTGCTCTGTGTCTGATTTACCCCACGTGGCTGCCTGGATTATTACTCCTCTCATTCATCCCCCTCTGAAACCTCCAGCCATTTGCTGCCAGGCTCTGGTGCCTGCTAGGTCCCTTCCTGTCACCTCCTGACTGTTGCCCTGTCCTAAGGCCTCCCAGTATCAGAGACTCTCAGGGTCTTAAGTCTCTAGAACACTTCCGGATTTGGAATTGTGCATACAGTCTGCCTGAAACGTCCTTAGACCCTCGTGTTTGTAAGGCTTGGTTTCAACATCAAGTTGCAAAGACTTTTAAAATACCCAGGGTCAGTCAACTCCCCATTCATCCACGCCATCATTGCGGCACAGGGCCCTGCTGCTACCCTTCCCGACCCCTCTCACAGTTGTCTTGTGTTTCTTTGTACACCACTGGACATCCGGTGTGTCGACAGCACTGAGCTAAGTTCTGGGGTTGACCTGTGTTTCTGTCTCTCTGGTCGAACTCTACAGGGACATATGATGTGGACATCCTATTTGTGAGAAGAAATTATTTATTTGTGGGTGGTATAGTTTGTTTGTTTGTTTTTTAGATTTTTATTCATTTTTAGAGAGAGAAAAGAAAAGAGAGAGAAGGGGGGAGGAGCAGGAAATATCAACTCCCATATGTGCCTTGACCGGGCAAGCCTGGGGTTTCGAATTGGCAACCTCAACATTTCAGGTCGATGCGTTATCCACTGCAGCACCACAGGTCAGGCGACAGTTTCCGGTTGGACTGCAGGTGTTGGAAAGGATGCTTCCACGAATACTGAATGTAAGCTTGGTCTACATCTGTGTCTAAAGCACTGCCCACAGCACCGAGTGAGATGATGACCCGAGTGAAGCTATGACGGTCCTTTAGAAAATAAATAGTGTCAGTCCAGCCACCAGAATGTTGCTGTCACTTAGCTGACGGAGGACAAGGATCTGATGACAGTGAGAGTTGGGCAGACAAATGAGCACTTCCTTTTTTTTTTTAATAAGAAAACCAAAGGACTGATTGTATATTGAAGGAGGAGAACATCAAACATGTCCTCAAAATGACTATTTTGGTCTGTTCTAAAATGTAAAATGTAAAGATGGGAAAAGACATTTGTGCATGCATGTGTGTGACAGAGACAGAGACAGAGAGAGGAACAGATAAGACAGACAGACAGGAAGGTAGAGAGATGAGAAGCATCAATTTTTCTTTGTGACACCTTAGTTGTTCATTGATTGTTTTCTCATATATGCCTTGATCGGGGGACTATAGCAGAGCAAGTGACCCCTTGCTCAAGCCAGTGACCTTGGACTCAAGCCAGAGACCTTGGGTTTCAAGACAGTAATCTTTGAGCTCAAGCCAGTGACCATGTGGTCATATCTATTATCCCACACTCAAACTAGCGACTCTGCACTCAAACTGGTGAGCCTGTGCTCAAGCTGGAAGAGCCCATGTTCAAGCTGGCGACCTTGGGGTTTCAAACCTGGGTCCTCTGCATCCCAGTCCAATGCTCTATCCACTGTGCCACCACCTGGTCAGGCGGGAAAGGACATATTTTGATGAAAGGATGGTGAATTTACTTTCGGTAATGGATATACAAATTGTCTGCTATTTGACGCAAGGAGAATAGCTAGAGTCAGGCTATATAACTGCTCACCCCCCAACGTGTGCTCAGGCCACATTAGAATTCCTTCTTCCATTCCCACACACCTGGTGACTGGGAATGGAGGAGAGCATCTGTGTTTCTCGGTGTCTGCGCCCTCAGACAGTGGGGGACCTGTGGTCAGTCTTCTAATCTGTCAGAGCATGGCCCCTGTGCCCTCCAAGCCAAGCAGGGCAAGCCTGGCTTCTACTCCAATTTCAAGTCTGATTAGAAGTCTCCCTTTTGAGCCCTGACATAGCAGACCATGGCTGACACACCTGACCTCCCCGCCCTCCTAGATGGCGAGGGCGCTTGTGCTGTGTCTCATGTGTGATATGTGAGGTGAGCTCTCGCGCCCTCCCTGGCTTCTGTGAACCTGACTGACCTGTGACTCAGGATAGGAAAAACTTTTAAAAACCCTAGTGATTCTCGAAACCAGAAATAAGTCCTGTCAGAGAGCTCTCTGGTTTCAGACTTAAAAGAAACAGGTAAATGACGATTGTTAATTTCTTCCCTAACACAAGGTGAAAACTCCAAAGGTTTAGACAGCTTTCCTGACATCTTTATAAAGCCTTAGAGTACTTATTATTCAAGACAACTAAGACTTCTGCAGGAAAAATAAGGCAAAAAATGTTTTTTGTTTTTCTCTTTTAACTTGAAAACTGCAGAATACAGTGTAATGCATGACTCTTGGTGGAAGGGTCAGCACCCTCAAACCCACATGGAAAAAGTGGGGGTTGCTGTTAGGTTTTGGCCAAAATAAAAAGAGCCTACTTGGGGAAGAAAAATGACCTCAGCTTATAAAACTTCCTGACTTCTGATTTTAAAAAAATTGTTCACGTTGGTTGCCAAAGCCTAGTCCTCCTGAGCCCTCACTAATTAATACCAACAGTTTGTGTCAGAAATAGAATGTCCAAACATTAGAAGTATTATTGGCAGGCTCTCCGGTAGACTGGGTCATGAGAACTCTGAAACTTGGGGACTGTCAGAAATGTCCCAACGGAAATCGTAGCATTGTTGTTGGTGAAGTCCTGCCCCCCAGGCAATGACCTGATCATTATGGTGACGATTAGCCTGGACTCCTGGGGGAATCATGTCACTACCATGTGCTTGTTAGCAAGGCCGTGACCCCTCTAACACTTACCCCCCCCAACCACTCTTTAAATATGACTGTCCAGTGTTGTGGACGTAGCATTTAAACGAGATGACCCATGCACATAATTCAGTGTCATGCCAAGCAGATACTGAGCACACACTAAGCACATACTGAGCACGCAGTTCTCCAGGAGTCTTGACTCCAGCCCTCCTTCCTGCCCTTGTACATGCATTCCATCTTCATCGAGGTCTGGGGAAATTAAAGCCCTGATAATACCTCTCCTACCACATTCATGCTAGTCTCTATATATTCTGATATCTTTCCTTCAACAAGGTGTATCCCTGGGACCCTATGGTCTTCTAGAATAGTCTTTGTACGGCTTTAGCCTGGCTAGCTCTTCCTTCCTTTCCTTCCATGAATACCGCCTCCTCCCGGTCCCCATTCTGAAGCCCCAAGGTCAAGGTGCCCCCTCACCGTTAGGTGATTACTACCTGCTATTCTCCATCAGAGTGTCCTGTGCAGTTTTAGTACTTAACACCATGCATTTGTTGACTGTTTTGGGAACAGTGAAACTATTCCTGGAATATAGTAAACACTCAATATCATTAGTCATTTAGACATTCTTTCTCATTTGCTTTTCCTGCTTTTCTGTAAGTTCCTGAGTGTGTGGACATGTTCAGTTCTTTTTTTCTTTTTCCACTACCATTCCCTGCTAGTCTAGCTCAAAACCTGTACTTAATGAGCTCAGCACCTGTTCTCAAATGAATACATGATTGACGTATGTGGTTCCCCTGCAGCCTAATGTAAGCATGATTCTCATTCCTCCAACAAGCATTGCATGACTGTGCCATTATGGACATAGAGATGGTGGTATCTCAGAACTTGTGAGTTCTGCTGCATGAAAGAGGTTCTTGCTGTGACGTTGGATATGGTGATTCCTAGGCTTTCATGTTGCATTGCTTTGCGCTGAGGAATGACTCCCTCTCTCCTGTCCAGAAATAGCATGTCATCTTATCAGTTGGCCAAAGCCAATGCCTGGGTTTTCCCGTTTCCTTGTCTTCATGTCACATCAGTCACCAAAGGGACCAACAGTGTTCCCCACAGACCAAGGAAGTGGGGACTCGCCCTGCATCTATGCTTTATGCCCCCCCTGGGGAAGAATCCTCAGGGTCAAGAGATTATGCTGTCCTGGACCATAAAACCCCCCTCCTTTACCACAAAGCCTTGGGTAGTAGTACCCCAAGAGCGTGAACCCTATGCAGTAGAGGTCTCCCCCATTTCAGAAGGTAGATGTTGACAGGGGCACTGGGATGGGGACAAGAAAGCCCTGAGCAGGGGACCGCAAAGCCTGATGTTTCATTTCTGACGTTAGTAACTCAGGCCTTCTCTCCCTTTCTGTCAATCTTGCTATAGACTTGCCAATATTATTGATTGATTCAAAGGACTGACTCTCATTGTCATTGATTACCTCTGTTGTTTCTCTGTCTTGAGCTTCCTTGACCCCTGCTCCCATCTCACTGTCTTCTTCTTTCTTTTTTTTTTTAAATTTATTTATTCATTTTTAGAGAGGAGAGAGAGAGGGAGAGAGAGAGGGACAGAGACAGAGAGAGGAGAGAGAGATGGGGGGGCGGGGGAAGGAGCTGGAAGCATCAATTCCCATATGTGCCTTGACCAGGCAAGCCCAGGGTTTCGAACTGGCGACCTCAGCATTTCCAGGTTGACGCTTTATCCACTGCACCACCACAGGTCAGGCTGTCTTCTTCTTTCTATTGGCTTTTGGTTCCTCTTGCTTCTATTGCTTTTAGCTTCTGAAGATGGGAACATAGATTCTCAGTGTGAGATTTCCCCCCAAAATTACATTGAGTGCCTGACAGCATACATCTCAACTGCTATTGATAATATCCTTGGTACGTTGAGTAAATTGGAATGAGGAAATGAATGCTCATCCTGACTTTATGTACTACATAATGTCCACAGTAACATATAAAGTTTTACCAAATAAAAACATAAAATCCAAATGTACTAACTTCTGTTCTAGGTTTATCTCCTGCCTTTGCTGCCATCACTACATCCTAAGGGATCACAAACTACTGGTTCCTCTACCATAGAGAGCGGCATTCACAGCAGGGACCTCCGTGAGCCGTTTCCTGGTGGTGAATCCCACACTGCTCAGAACAAGCTCATTGCCCTGTGCTGGGTCTAGTGCCATGCCCATCATGATATTCAGTGCCACATGCAATGGCTGGAGACTGTTGGGAAGTGACACGAAGACTGGATGCAACCACCAAAGACTGTGATAAAGCAGACCCTATGCTCCAGTTTCTGTTAGCTCCCTGAAGACACCAGCGAAACAAAGCCAGACGAGATTGCCAGGATTTTGAGTTTGCCAGTTCTGGGAGGATAATTCAGGGCAGGGTGCCAATATGCAGTCTTTGTCTATAAAAGTAATTATTTCAAAAATGACTGCGAAATCATCATTAGGAAAACAGCAATCCAGATGACTCTGCCATGCAGACACTTTCTTCTCAAACCAAGGAAGTGAGGCTTCCAATCTTTACAACAGGATGTCACCCCCTTTTCAATTTCAAAATCATAAAGCAAGCGATTTCTTTCTATGGGCACAGAGCATTTTTCCGAAGACTTTCCAAGTACCATAATATTTTTGCAAAAGGAAATTACACTGTTTGTCTACAGTCTGCTTTTCACATTTATCTTGTCATATAAAGAGAATACCCCTGCAATGATTTGGAGGCAATAACAGGCACATTATTGGAGAACTGATACCCAGGTCCAAGTTTCGGTGGATAATTGAAGGGCTGATCATTCTGGAGGATCAGTAATGTTTATTACCTGCAGATGGCTGGTGGCAGCTTGTTTTACAACGTGTCCATCCTCAGCTGTGGCAGAGTTTGTTCTGATGTTTATCAATCAGATGATTTAAAATAATGCCAGGAAGGTGTTTCTTTTGTTTAAGCCTGGGAGTCAAACTACAACTGTGAATCACTTGTAGAGCAATATGACACAAATCCAACCCAATATATCCCAATTGTGGTAAACTAAAGAAAGGGGTACATGAAATAACTATGCTGACTTACAAGGAAGCTGGGATCTATTGGCACAATGTATTTAGGGAAAAAAGAGATAGGAGCAATATTTCTAGTTTGGCCAGACTTAAAAAACAAACCTACTCCTGGAATCCGATTGTGTTTAGTACCATGTGGGTGGGGATGCTGTCACCCCCAGCCATCTGCTGTCTCGCCATTGCCCCTTATTTTTGTGAGACTTGAAGTAAGTGAATGGACCTTTCAGGGTGACCTGGCTTTGGGCCACACACAATGATGACTAAGTCTACTGGCTGTAGATGGTGCAGAATGCACAACATCTAAAAATGAGGTGGATCAGTAATGCTCTGACAGTCCTGGGCTTGCTGTCACAAAGCTTACCAGCAGCATATGGGAATAATGCGTGACACCACAGAGGTAAATTGTTCGCATTAGCGGATAGCATAGTAAGTACAATGGGTTATCTTCAAATTCCAAGTGATCTTTGCTAAATGTATTCTGTAAAATCCATAGGAAAGAAGGCAGAGGGAAAAAAGGCAAATTCTTTGTGCTCAAACAACAAACCCAACTCTGTGAGGCTAAGGATTATGGATAATCATGATGCATGATGGAATGAAATGTTCTTAAAATGCCAAAGGAAAGAAACCTCACAGTGTTAGAATTATTCCTATTTCTAGTTCAGGAATAAATATATTTCACTGGCTTCCTGTATTTGTTTTCATGTAATTTGCACATCAGAAAAGTGAAGGCATTTCTTTGTCTGATATTAAGTATAGTGATACCTTGGTTTTTGTGATAATCCGTCCAAAAACAATTGGCAAAATCCAAAACCGACAAAAACCAAGGCAATTATTTCCATATGAATCAATGTAAATCCAATTAATTCATTCTAAACACTCCAAAATACATACCAAAAACACATTTCGTAGAGAATAACTGTAGCGTTTAATACTAAAAACAATAAGAAATCAATATAAAAGACTAATGTAAAGAATAAATAAACATTTAACATGGCATTTACCTTTCTGAAGACTCTTCTTGACGTATGGAAGACGGTGCAGATATTATTGTTTGGAAGGGGAACCCCCCATAAGGACTTTAGGTATCAAGGCACTATCTGGGGTCACTTTCCTTCTTAGTCTTTTGCCACTAGGACCAGCTTCAGAGTCAGTGGACCCATGTTGCCCAAGAAAGCTGTCCAAAGAGGTCTGTTTCTGCCGCCTCTTTAAGATTTGCCTAAAATGGGGCAAGATATTATCATTAAACAAGTTGTAGACATGGCCTGAAACAGCTTTGTCTGGGTGATTTCTCTCCACAAACCCCTTAACCTTACTCCACATGGAGAAGATGTCTCTGTGTGCCTTTTTAGTCTCTGAAAAAGGCACATTATCTCCTGTCTCTTCCTCCTCATCTGAAGCAACTGCTTCATCTGCCGTCTATTGCACTTCTTGGTGAAGGTCTTGCAGTTCTTCAGTGGTGAGTTCTTCACTGTGGTCATCCACCAGCTCTTCCACATCCTCACCACTCACCTCCAAACCCATGGACTTCCACAAATCAACAACTGACTGCACCACATGTGTAGGGTCATCAAGGGGAAGGCTAAAATCCTTCAAAATCTCTCTCATGCACACATCCTGGCCATGATTTCTTCCAGGCAGAGTTCATCATCCTGGATGTCACTCCCTACCAAGCCTTATCTATGAGGCTAATGCAGTTGAGAATGTTGAAATGTTTTTTCCAGAACTCTCTTAAGGACAATTCTGTATCTGATGTCACCTCAAAGCACCTTTGAAATATTGCTTTTGTGTATAGTTTCTTGACATTTGAAATGACATTCTGGCCCATGGGTTGGATGAGTGGTGTGATATTAGGGGGCAAGAACTTCACTGTAATAAAACTGAATGCCTCCAAAAATGTGTCTTCCAAACCTGGAGGGTGTGCAAAAGCATTGTCCATTACCAGGAGCCACTTAAGGGGCAACTGCTTATTCTGAAGGTATTTTTGCACACTCAGGCCAAACACTTCATTCGTCCACTCAATGAAAATTGGTCTTGTGACCCCATGCTTTCTTGTTTGCCCTCCATATCACACACAATTTACTTTTAATCAGTTTGTTTCTGCTAAACACTCTAAGAGTTTCTGAATGGTGCACCAGTAAGGGCTTCATTTTTAATCACCACACAACAAGATTTAGCCTATCTTTCATAGGCTTACGTCCTGGCAGTGCCTTTCCCTCCTGTGTAATGAATGTCCTCTTTGGCATTTTCTTCCAAAGAAGCCAGTTTCATCACAGTTGAAGACTTGTTGGGGGATGAATCCTTCAGCCTTTATGTAATCTTTGAATTTGGACACAAATTTTTTGGCCCTGGATTTGTCCAAACTCGTACCTTCGCCGTGCCTAGTAACACTATGTATGCCCGTGCGCCTCTTGAATTTTTCAAACCAGCATCTGCTGGCCTTAAAATCACTAAGTACACTAGCACTCATCCCAGGCATTTTCTTAATGAGGTTGGCACCCAACAGTATAACCATTTTACATGTGATGGCCTCCAAAACAGAATCACCATCTAACTGTTTATTTTTTTTATTTTTATTTTTCCGAGACAGAGAGAGTCAGAGAGAGGGATAGACAGGGACAGACAGACAGGAACAGTGAGAGATGAGAAGCATCAATTATTAGTTTTTTGTTGTGCGTTGCAACACCTTAGTTGTTCATTGATTGCTTTCTCATATGTGCCTTGACCGTGGGCCTTCAACAGACCGAGTAACCTCTTGCTTGGGCCAGCGACCTTGGGTCCAAGCTGATGAGCTTTGCTCAAACCAGATGAGCCCACGCTCAAGCTGGCAACCTTGGGGTCTTGAACCTGGGTCCTCCGCATTCCAATCCGACACTCTATCCACTGCACCACTGCCTGGTCAGGCCATCTAACTGTTTTTGATTGATCCAAATTAATAACTGTTCAACATCTTCAATTGTTTGCAATCTCTGTTTCGTTAGCACATTCATGCTTTTATCTACATTAGCCTCCTTTATTGCTTCCTTTTTTGCCACAATGGAACTTATCACGGACGGCAACTTCCCATACACGTGGACAATTTCAGCAATCTTGAAGCCGCTCTTGTATTTTTCAGTGATTTCCTTCTTCAACTCAATTCTGTTCCTGGCCTCTTAAAAGGACTGCTGGCTCTGGAAACTTTCTTTGGTCCCATGATGGAGCTAAAAAGAAAGCGTTAACTTACTCACAAGGGAAACACTTAACAGGGACAATGAGATTTGAGCACATGTGATTTTATCTTATATGTGTTACATTTTGAAACTGAAAAATGCAAAATAAACATATTACACTGAATATTGTATAAGCAGTGATCACTTATATATAATTGTAGTATTAGCACTCGCAATCAATAAAGAAAGCACAAAAACACTGGAAAGCAATGGAATTGTTTGGCTAGACATGCGGGGTGATGCTCACGAGAAACAATGCCACACTGAGCAGGAGAACGCCTGGGTCACCCTTTGTTTTCGCAAAATTAGCAGCAAGGCCATGTGGGCACACTGGCAAAATCCGAGGCAACCGACAAATACCAAGACAAACTATTTGCGGAAAAAATTGACGAAAACTGAAACGGACAGTAACCCAGGTCAACGAAAACCGAGGCGGTACTGTACATAATAGAATTTCGTTAGAAACATTTTCGAGTGAAAATTAAATCAGGAAAAAGAGAAATCAACACAATTTGGTTTACGTCCACATAGAACACTTTGTGGTGCCATCTGCTGCCACCACGGTCATTTGGACCTTCGCCTCCATGTCTCAGTGGTCTATGTTGTCATGTTGGTGTGAGGGAGTCTATGTCCACAGACCGCATGTGGCCTTGAATACAACCTTGACCACAGATGCTCATGTTTTATGATGATTCCTTCCTGTGGTTTGGAAGAGCCCTTGAAAGCAGACTGGTTGAAAATGTGTAGGTCACTTGGTGACTATAAACATGGTGAGCACACCTCAGTGCAAAGAGGAAACTCAACGGACTGCACAGGCCGAGGTTCCCAGGGAACTTGCAAGGGCACAGGTCAGAATGACTCTGCTGAACACCATCGTGGCCGGGTGGTAGGAGAGGGGCAGACCTTGTGTGCAGGCTCCCAGCGTTACCATACAGGCACTTGAGGGCTGCGCACAAGGCTAAAGGTGTGCTCATTCCTCAGATGCTCTGTGGGAGGACGTGGTTTCCTGAGTCTGCACAAGAAAGTGGCATCAGTGGATAATTTTCCTTGCTAAGGCTACTGTGTTCATTTCTAAAAATAGTCTAGGATGCATTTTTTAAGGTAGAAGTGCATGCTAGAGTTTGTTATATCAATGCTTCTTTGTTCTAGTCCCGCCCCCCCCCCCCATTTATGCAGGTGTGATGAAGGGGGCTCTTATTTTCATCAGTGGTTTGTTTTTTCCTGAGATCACAGGTCAGAAGTAAAGAATAATTACAGGTCCTATTTTTAGGAAAACCTCTGTTCTTCAATTAATGTCCTTCTATATTTCAATCATACATTGCTGAGAACCAGGTTTATTTGTTTGTTTGTTTTTAATTTGTAGTGACACGATTACAGTCTTATTAGAACCCTGAACAATATTTTCTGAGTTCTAATGTATTATATTTTTAATCATGGAATTCCAAAAATATGTGGAACTTTTCTCTGGTGCCAATTGAAACACTCCATCTGGAATATTGCCTTTCAAAGATAACATTTTATTCGTTAGTGGGGCTGAGAGGAGACCTTGACCCAGTGCAGTTACTGAAGCATGCTGATGAGGCAGTTACTGCTTCAAGTAAAATTAAGAACATATGAAGTTATGGCAAGAAATTTAAAAAATGCTTTATAATCAATTCTTTTACTATGTAAATAAATTGTACCTTGATTCCAATGTTCTCTCTAACATGTATTACAGGTGCTGTTCTTTATGGAGTGAGATATGTTTGAAGGTTGGACACTTTCTTTTTTTCACATTGGCAACTTAAAAATATTGAAATCCAGACAACTTAGTGATAAGATGTGGTAAGTAGTAGAAAAAAAACAACAATCCTATTTTCTTCATTAAACAAAGGGCTTTCTTTTCTGAATGCAGCTTCTGAGAACATTCTCAGAAAATACGAGTCTCTGAAATTATGTTTGTGACTTTTTAATATATAGTTATCTCTATGAATGTTTTCTTAATTACTTTAATAATAATATTTATGAAGCACTTACCAGGTGCCATGTTCTTGTGAGCCAGATGTTATTATCTTCACTTTTTGGGAAAAAAAGCATGAGTGGATGTTGGGGCAATGTTGAGCAGACAAATGCTAGCATCCCAGGGCTCAAACTAGAACATAGAGGTGGAGGGAGAAACAGAAACAATAGAAATGATGAAACACTGTCCAGATGTTTTCAACATTTGAGAAGACTACAGACTGACAGATCCAACAGGTTTCATGAGCCCCAGACAGGTGAAGATTAAACTGGGGCCCATTGTCATTAAACCATAGACATAATTGAACAATTGCAGTAAAAGAAACAGTCTGAAGGGACTGCAGGGAGGAACAAAAGCATGGCACTCACAGGACATGTGAGGATAGAAGTGACACGTCACAGAATGTCTACACTGGGGCACAGGGAAGAGACATCTTTGATGTGTTGGGGAGAAAACTGTCAACCTAGAATTCTAAGAGCAACAATAGTATATTTTAAACATGCAGATTGAATACATGTTTGAACCAAGTAAAGATGAGAAATTTTCTGACCAGCAGACCTCCAAGGTGTGTTGGAGAAAAGTGGCACCCAGCAAGATGGCGTTTGACATCAGCGGGTGCTTTTCCTGTGGTGGATGCGACCACACGGTGGTGTTCAGTGGTGTTTGTGCATTGAGCCAACCTTGCATGTCTGCACTAAGACAAACTTGGTCATGGAATCAGCTTCTTTGTATGTGTTACTTGATTTGATTTGCTCGTGTTTTGTAGGGAATATCTGTGGTTACATTCATAAGGGATGTCCTCTGCAGTTTTCCGGGGGTGATTTTGCCTGGTTTTGCTATTAGGGAGATCTGGCCACATGGACTATGCGGGAACATGTTTCCTTCTCTACTTCTTTTTGGAAGAATTTGTAAAGGGCTGGTGTTTCCTCTTCTGTAAACATTTTCTAGACATCTCCAGTTAATTCAGGTTTCTTGTGGGAAATCATTGTATTACTGATTCATGCTCTATTTCTTCCTGGTCTATTCACATGGGTCTGTCTTCCTAAATTGCTTTGATAGTTTGTATCTTTATAAGAAGCCTCTCCAGTTCAGTGACGTGATCTATCATGATAACATGAGATTGTTTATAGTCTTCTCTTATAAGCATTTTTATCTCTGTAAGTTTGGTTAGTACCTTATTTTTTGCTCCATGAGACGCACCTGACCATAAGACACACCTAGGGTTTTAATGAGGAAAATAAGAAAATAAATATTCTGAACCAAATAGTGTGTTAAAATATTTAATAAAATATATCACAATAATATTTCAACAATGTAAACTCAACAGCAATATTAACAACCATTAGCATTGTTATTAACAAATGAGAAGAGACTTTAATGTTCAAATAATCTTCTAGTTGTTTGGAAAGCCACAGCAACTAAAATAAATGAACATTTGCTCCATAAGATGCACGAACATTTTCCCCTCCATTTCTACTTTTGGTAAAAAAAAAAAGTGCATCTTATGGAGTGAAAAATATGGTAATGTCTCCTCTTTTCTCATTTTAGTAATTTGAGAATTCTCTTTTATATTCTTTAACTAAAAGTTTATCGCTTTTATTATGGGTTTTTTTTTTTCAAAACTCATTTAGGGTCATTCATTTTCTGTATTGGTTTTCTTTCTTTTTTTATCTAGAAAATTAAATTCAACAGGGTGATGTTGATCAACAAGTGTACATAAATTTCAGGAAAACATCACTGCATCGTTTGAATAGTCAATTATGCTGTATACCCATCACCTGAAGTCAAATCATTTTCCATCATCTTATATTTGTCCTTCTTTATGTCCTTCCCCGTATTGGTTTTCTAATCTATATTTTATTTATTTCTGCTCTAATCTTTATAATATCTTTCCTTCTGCTTGCTTTATGTTTATTTTTCTAATGTCTTAAAGTTTAGGTTATCGATTTTAGATGTACCTTCTTTTTTTAGTATAACTGTTGACAACTATAAATTTTCCTCTAACCACTGCTTTCATTGTATCTCAGAAAAACAAGTGTGTTTTTAATGATCTCCATTGAATCATTGGTTGTTTAAAAGTGTGATGTGTAATTTCTACATATCTATAAATTTCCCTTGGCAGGCTTTCATTTTATTCCCAAAGTTTTCCTTTTAAGTTGTGTTTGTGGGAGAGACAGGTTCTTGTTTGACCCAATTCTTGTCCCTGCTTTGAGTAAGTTGTGATATTAGTATTACCCCGCACACACTAGGGAAAAGGCTGTTTGTGCCATGCCAGCTCTGGGTTGTGTCAAACTAAGAGTGAGGGCTCCCTAAGGAACCATGCACAGTTCAGAGCATGGCTGTTCTCTGGGAGAGTTTGTTTGGGGACAGCTCCAAGCCTGTGTTGTCCCCTCTAGAGGTTCCTGAATGGGCTGTGTGTGTTCAAGCCCGCTGAGTAGCTGGACAAGAGTTAAAGGGAATTGGGGAAGCTAAAGGGCTGCAAGTCTCACTGCTATTACCAAATAAGCTGCTTTTCTTTCTTTCTTTTTTAATTATTTTTATTTATTTATCCATTTTAGAGAAGAGAGACAGGGAGAGAGTGATAGAAAGAGAGAAAAGGAGGAGCAGGAAGCATCAACTCCCATATGTGCCTTGACCAGACAAGCCCAGAGTTTCAAACCGGCGACCTTATTCTTTCTTTTTTTTTTAATTGAATTTATTGGGGTGACACTGGTTAACATAATTATACAGGTTCTGAGTGATCAATTCTACAGCACACCTCTGTACACCATATGGTGTGTTCACTCCTGCAAGACAAGTCTTTGTCCATCCTCATTTGCCCCCCCATACCTTCCTCCACCACCTCCACCCCCTGCCCCACCCCCTGTCATCTGTTTCCATGAGTTTTTTCTTTCTTTTTTCTTTTTTCCTTTTTTTCTTAGTCCTTCCAACTCCCCTCACCCTGCCCTACCCCACAGCTGTCAGTCTTTAAGTCCATCAGTAGCTGAGAGGATAAAAAAGCTGTGGTCCAGTTACACAATGGAATACTATGCAGCCATATAAAAGAAGGAAGTCTTACCCTCTGCGACAGCATGGATGGACCTGGAGAGCATTGTGCTAAGTGGAGTAAGCCAGGCAGAGAAAGACAAGCACCATATGATTCAATCATATGTGGAATCTAATGAACAAAATAAACTAAGCAGCTGAATAAACTTTTGTTCTTGAGAAGCAGTCCTCCATTTGTCACAAGCTTGCGGTTAATTTCCAGGGCTTTTGCCTCACAGTTTTTTGCTTCGTGTTCTTAGCTTTCTTACAGGATCAGATTTTCAGGGTGATAACATCCTCCTTCCTGGTACTTACTTGGTACGATTCTTAGAGTCTTTGTGAAGGGGTCTACACTCTTGAAGGTGAATTGTGATGAGATAAAAACACATATGATAAACATTAAAGTAACCACTAAAATAACTAAACATAGCCTTATAACTAATACCCCCTTCCCGTCAAAATGAGCATAAAATGTTCTTAATTCATTGATTAACAGCAGAAAAATAATTAAAGGGAACAAAGAGTAGATGATACAAATAGGAAACAACAAAGCAATTGACTTAAATCTGACCATGTAAATAGTCACATTAAATGCAAAGAGTGTGAACAGGCAGAGAGTGTTAGGTTGAAAATATAAAGATTCTACTTAAAGCACCTGCAGGATTTACATTTTAAATAGAAAAACATAAGAGGTTGAAAATAAAATGATGGATAAATATATGCCATGTAAAAGTAGTTGGAGTAGGGGCCCTGGCCGGTTGGCTCAGTGGTAGAGCGTCAGCCTGGTGTGTGGAGGTCTCGGGTTTGATTCCCGGCCAGGGCACACAGGAGAACAGGAGAAGCGCCCATCTGCTTCTCCACCCCTCCCCCTCTCTTTCCTCTCTGTCTCTCTCTTCCCCTCCTGCAGCCGAGGCTCCATTGGAGCAAAGATGGCCCGGGCGCTGGGGATGGCTCCTTGGCCTCTGCCCCAGGCGCTAGAGTGGCTCTGGTCGCAACAGAGTGACGCCCCGGAGGGGCAAAGCATCGCCCCCTGGTGGGCAGAGCGTCGCCCCCTGGTGGGCATGCCGGGTGGATCCCGGTCGGGCGCATGCGGGAGTCTGTCTGACTGTCTCTCCCCGTTTCCAGCTTCAGAAGAATACCAAAAAAAAGTAGTTGGAGTAGCTTGACCACGTGGTGGCACAGTGGATAGAGCATTGGCCTGGGATGCCAAGGACCTAGGTTAGAAACCCCAAAGTCACTGGCTCGAGCATGGCCTCACCAGCTTGAGTGTGGGGTCACTGGCTTGAGTGTGAGGATCCTAGACATGACCCCATCATCGCTGGCTTGAGCCCAAGGTCACTGGCTTGAGCAATGGGTCACTGGCTCACCTGGAGTCCTCCAATGAAGGCACATACAAGAAAGCAATCAATGAACAACTAAGGAGCCACAACTATGAGTTGATGCTTCTCAGCTCTCTCCCTTCCTGTCTGTCCCTGTCTGTCTGTCTCTGTCTCTCACTTAAAAAAATAAAATAGTTGAAGCAGTTACATTAATGTCAGATAAAGTAGAATTCACAACCACAGAATTCTTAAGGGTTAATTAAGGCCATTTTCTAATGAATAGTGAGTCATTTCATTAAATGGAAACAAATGTAATCAATATTTATTTTCTTAATAATAGAACTTTAACCTCCGAAACAGGAGCATTCTATATCAATAAGGAACCATCAAGCTAAATAATGGATATTTAATACAATACTTTCTTTTCAGTACATTAGTCAATATAATGTTCAATATAATTGATACAATATTCAGGACACTCTGTAGTCCACACACACAAAAATAAAATAACATCCTAAGTCATTCCATTTACAGTAAAATTTCCATTTATATTAAGACCTAATAATAAAATTTAACTTTTATTTGTGTGTGTGTGTGTGTGTGTGTGTGTAACAAATTTAACTTCTAAAACACACTTCGAAGGTCACGCAGGGGGATATCTCCATGACGATGGAGAGGGAAGACAGTCACAACTGATAAATAAGGCATCGAACCCAAGAGGACAAGACCGAGCAGGATCAGGTGTACTGCGTTTGCCATAGACACCTAGTTTGCATGGAGAGAAAGCATGTCTCTTTACAAAAGTTAAATAA
This sequence comes from Saccopteryx bilineata, assembly GCF_036850765.1. Lineage (NCBI taxonomy): Eukaryota > Metazoa > Chordata > Mammalia > Chiroptera > Emballonuridae > Saccopteryx > Saccopteryx bilineata. The sequence goes on along the minus strand of NC_089492.1, from coordinate 81,824,621 downwards.
TAAGCCTCATGTTTAGAGAAGACATTCATGATGCATATAAACAGTCAGGTTCAAGATTATAACGGAATGTCTACAAGAAAGTAAGACGTCAAAAATCCAATATTGCAAAGAGCCACTCTTTACCCTTCAGCATAGAATCAGCTCAGAAACTGATAGGAAGGTCAATACTTTCATCTCTTGCTGATTTCCTTATTTTCTATAATTGTGTGTTTAAATCATTAGTGATCATAAAATTCTTGGTTAGCTGTAATAATATTTTCTGTTTGTGATATTTAAACTCATTCTCTTTTTAAAAATTTACATGGTGTACATTCCTGAGCTACCTTTTCTATTAGTTCCCAAACGTTTCACTCATTTTAGTCTTTTAACTGCCATGTGCCACACTTGGGGGCAAACTGGCCAGTGCCCATCAACAGATGGCTTTTTATATGTTATTCATAATATGACTCTTAACATGTTATATATTTTTTCACAAACAGAGAATTTAGATCACCATTATCATCTAATATAACCATATTAAATTTTACACAATTCTAGCCAAAAGCCAAGAGGCTTTTTGTTGAAAATAGCCTGTCAGGTATTACTTCTTGTTAAAAACAGAAGTTTATATTACCATGATCTTAACAACTATAGGTACAGAGGCCTTTGTTTGGTAAACAGTCCTTGATATTTGACATCTTGGTGGAAAGCAACTTCCACAGAAGTGGTAACCAATTATATTTTCCATGAAATATATTGTTGTTCTTCCATCTTAGGGAATGGAATTAAGTGTAGCACCACATGAGGTATAAAGGTAGGTGGTTTACTGACCTACTGTGTGGCTGCTCCCCTGCCCCTCAAAGAAAGTGAGTGAGTTTCTGCATCATTAGTTTTCCCAGGGATGCTTTCTAAGAGACAGTCCTCTGAGAAGTTTAGCTCAAGCCCATCTCATTAAAGTAATTATTTGTGCTGTACTAGAAGGTCTTTTTTCTTCAGATGGGGCTTTTCCTTCTGCGTGTTTGCCATTAGAGGGTTAATTCATTCTGCACACATCCGTCCTAGTACGTGATGCAGGTTGGCAGACACGCATACGCGAAGGTCTGCATCCTAGTAACTAGTCAGCCTTTCTCCACAAAGCTTGCAACAAAGATGCTGGGATGCCAGCAGATTTCTCATGATCACAGCAAATCAGATCATTGTAAGATCTACATCAAGATGTAAATTAAGAAGCAATTGGTCACCTGTCTTTGATATCTTTTGCTTTATTCCTAAATAACATTCCCTTCTTGTCCCCTACGACAGTGGTCCCCAACCCCTGGGCCGCGGATTGGTACCGGTCTGTGGGCCATTTGGTACCAGTCTGCAGAGAAAGAATAAATAACTTACATTATTTCTGTTTTATTTATATTTAAGTCTGAACAATGTTTTATTTTTAAAAAATGACCAGATTCCCTCTGTTGCATTCGTCTAAGACTCACTCTTGACGCTTGCCTCAGTCACGTGATACATTTATCTGTCCCACCCTAAAGGCCTGTCCGTGAAAATATTTTCTGACATTAAACCGGTCCATGGCCCAAAAAAGATTGGGGACCATTGCCCTACGATACACATGTGTGAGTGATATAGATTTGAGCCACAGTGATCTATCAAATGATTAGGTGAAGGATTCTTAGGTTAATGATGTATATAGAGACAACAGGTATTTACTTCGCTTCAGGAGATTCCATGTTTCAAGTTCTTTCCTTTTGTTTTTAAAGATTTGGTCCATGCCAGGAAGACTGCTGCCTTCTGATGACACGTGGATAAAAGTGGTGGCAAAGTCCTTGTCCTTCTCATGCATTAGGGAACAGGGATAAATACAAAGAAAACAAAATAACAAAAATTATAATAGGGGTTCCAGGTAATGCTCTCTCTCATTGTGATATCTGAGAAATGCTTAGGCACCAGGCATGACTATATAAGCTGGTTTGGTAATTAGAATACTTTTTAGAAAGTACTTAACACAAAGAGCATCATGGATGTTAGTGAATTTTTTGAGGATTCATAAAATCTTAGAGAATGTCCAGTGATTTCCTCCCTTCATGTGAAGATACTCATTGTCCTCCCACCCTCTTTTATTTATAGATGAGGTGATATTGAGCAGGGGCTAAAAATCTGTGTGTCATCATCCTTGGTATCCGTGGGGCACTGGTTCCAGAACCCTGCAGGTACCAAAACCCACCATGCTCAAGTACCATAGAAAACATGGTGTGGTATTTACATGGAAGCCACATGCGCCCTCCCATCTACTCTCGGCCACCTGTAGGTTACTGATAACATGTGATATGAGGTAGTGTTGTGTACGTGGTGGTCGTGCTATATTGTGTAGGGAATAATGACCAGAAAAGGAAGTACGTGTTTAGTTCACATGCAGCCATTGTAGGTCTATCTATACACAGTACAGTCAGCAGCAGTGTAACATGTTTTTTGAATAATTCCCGTCCATGGTTGGTTGGTGGGTGCAGACCCATGACACAGGCAGCCAACAGGGGGCTACCCTTCCAGCTCTTGTCAGTCACCAGCCATGTAACCTGGAGCAACTCCGAGTCTCTCAATCAGTTTTTGAAACATATAAAATTCTCTACCTCCCAGATATTTGTTATTTCTTATGAAGTTTGAATAAGACTTTGTCTCCCCTAGTTACTTGTTTTTTCTTATGAAGGCCGAGCGAGTGCACGTACATTGTTCACAAATAGAAATGACAGACTGTGGGAAGGGCTCACAGCTGAGTTACTATTAACATTTAAAACTCTCCCTTTCACACTCGCTCCACTTTAATTCACAGTCACGTGTTTTGAGTTGTGTGTATTTTATATTTTCTCTGAGACTTTCACTGCCATTAGCTCTTAGTGTTCTTGGCCGTCACTGATTAAAATGATTCAAATAACGGCAGTGCCTTTTCGGCTCTCCCTCTTGGTGACACGTGGCACCATTAGCCACACATCTTTGCAGGTCTCTTGGCTCCCGTGATGGCACCATGACCTGTTCTGCTTTCGAGCATGTAGCCATTTCTCCTTGGTCTCGGCAGTGGGTCCTTTGTGGCATAGTCTTCCATTGATGCAGAGGCAACTTCAGAATTCTGCATGTGGCCCCTATTTTCTGTGTATGTCAATGATGGACATCTACATCCACAGGTGATAACCCCCAAGACCTACCGCATTTCCCAAGTATAAGATACACTTTAATTTTGAGGCCCGAAATTTGAAAAAAATGTATTACATAAAGTTGTTGAACTCAAGTTTTATTCATCAGAAAATTCATACAACTCCTCATCACTGTCAAAACTCCCATCCATTAGCTTGTCCTCTTCATCCTCAGTTCTATCTATGGCATTTGAAATGCCACAACCAATGTATAAGATGCACCCAGTTTTTAGACCCCAAATTTTTTGAAAAAGGGTGAATCTTATACATGGGGAAATATAGTATATCATTAGTATAGATGTCTTTCTCCCGTGCTCCCACAGTGGGTCTAATTTCCTGTAGAATAGTCACCGTTGGCGTGACCCCCAGATGCTAGAAACATGTCTTTATTTGGCATGACCTCCTCCCCTTCCCTGCATTCCCTGCATCTTCCCTACACTTGCTCAGGAGCCCACGAAAGACTTGGTGAGGCTTCCCCTCCTGTTCAGACTCTGAGTCATCTGTAGCCACGTCCTGTCTCCTCTGTACCTGCCAGGCTGACTCTCTCTGAGTCTAATGGATGTTGCTCAGACAGAATCCTCTCATTTGGGTCTTCCCTCCTCCTCTTGGGAGTCCTCTCTGTGGCTTCACCTCAGTCCACCTGCAGCGCTGCAGAGCGTCTTCTGGAATCCATGTTAACCCTGGCTGGGTAATACAATAGGGTGTTGGATAGAGTGAACAATAATACCTCTAGGGTTTTCCTTTATATTCTTGGTATTAAAAGGTGTCTAGACTTCAAAATAGAAAGATTTGACTTTGTCCAGTAGTCCTCGGTGCGATGCCCTTGCACCTGTGACAGTTCTCTTCCTTCAGTACTTATTATTTTCCACATTTGCTCTACTCATGCGGGCTTTGCTGAGGCTGCAGCCCGTGCCTGTTTGGCCTGTATCTTACAAATTTCCTTCTGTCTGCACACCCTGAAGCTACCACCTGCAGCTCTGTCTCTCTGAGCCTCGGGTCCAGTCAAGTCATCCACAGACAGGAGCTGACATTCCCTTTCGCGGAGTCTGTACATTCACCACGTTCTGGTTCATGCCACATGGGACATGACCTTGGGGCTGAGCTGCACCCAGCAGTCCATGGGACACACTGAACCCAGGAGTTTCACTGGGACTCAGCTGGATACTTTAGTGCTAAAAATGTGGCTCTTAAAATTGTGCTCCCCATTTTGCCAGTGGAAATATTTAAGCATGGTTATGGACATAACATACAGAAAGGTAAAATAGTAGTGAGAGTGTCAGTTTTATCTGACTCGATTGTTCTTGGCTGCTCTTCATGCTGGTGCATGAAAGCAATTTGAGCTCGTGATGAGATGGATGTACGCTAAGCACCAAGACAGAGAAGAGTGATTACAAATTGTGTGTGATACTCAATAAATAGCTGTTGAATCAATAAGTGGGCGCTTAAGTGGTCAATAGCTAAGGGACCTCACGGGGAAGGCGTAACGTGAGAATCTCTGTAAACAGTTTCACAAGTTCCTGGAAGCACACACAGATCTTTGAGGGGCAGGACTGGGCTGCTCTGACACAGGGCAAGTCTGGGGACCCCTGGCCCAGCGTTATCGCTGCTTCGGCTGTGACCTCCCTGGTGGCCACACCCCTAGAGCTTAGGGGAACTCAGATTGCTTAAATGTCTGAGCTTGTGAGCAAGTCATTACCTTAGTAATTAAAATCTCTAACATTCACTTGCCCACACCGTGTGCTTGGAGGTTCCCTTTTGCAGTCAGGGAACGGTGCCAGATGCCAGATGTGGTGCACTCAGGGGTGCTTCCCACCTGGGCGCAGGGAGGGAGGTATTGGGACTTAGGTGTGAACACCGATAACCAAACTGACATCAGATACTTTATCAGGTCAGTGAAATCTGAAATTTGAAGCCAAGGAAGTTTCATTTTTTTGGAAATGCCAAAAACAAAAAGTACATATATTGAAAATTAAAATTAAAGAATGGCCCTACAGGGCACACAGAGGGCTACAGCCATGAGTCAGCAGGAAGGGGCAGGGTGGGTCTTCCTCAAACTCCGAATGGCCTGCTGTCCCTGTGCTTAGCAGGGATTGGCTGCAAGTCATGAGGGGCTTGTCTGGATGGGAGAGGCCTCTAGAAAGTATTGGGTGCACTATCATCACTAATGGGCTCTGACAAGTACTCCATTTCATGGTCTGACCAAGGTTCCCAGGACCTGTTAGTTGTTATCTGCTCAGCAGCTCACGGTGGCCCCACTTAGACTCAAGAGGCTAGTCATAGATTATAAATGGATCCCATTAAGTTAATAACATAAACATAGGCATAAGTAACTACATTTAGTGTGTGCGTCTTATCAGGAAAAATCATTCTCTAAAGCAGGGGTCCTCAAACTTTTTACACAGGGGGCCAGTTTACTGTCCCTCAGACCGTTGGAGGGCTGGACTATAAAAAAACTATGAACAAACCCCAATGCACACTGCACATATCTTATTTTAAAATAAAAAACAAAACAAAACGGGAACAAACACAATATTTAAAATAAAGAACAAGTAAATTTAAATCAACAAAGTGACCAGTATTTCAATGGGATCTATGCTCCTCTCACTGACCACCAATGAAAGAGGTGCCCCTTCCGAAAGTGCGGCGGGGGCCAGATAAATGGCCTCAGGGAGCCACATGTGGCCCGTAGGCTGTAGTTTGGGGACCCCCGCTCTAAAGCTTTTATCTAATCCTGCTTCCAATGATACATCAGACATCAACAACGAGCACCATTAGGATATACTTCCCAAAGGGACTGATGCCTTTCATTTTCCAAAAACAATGAGACCAGGACCAGCCCTAGTGATGACGACTGCCCATTCGTCTTAGAGCAGATTAAACATTTGTGGTATATCTAAGCTTCCACAAACACGCATCTCCCAGATGCTGCATTGCCAGGTCTCTGTGCCTACCTTTGAAAAGACACAGGATATAAAATTACGGCCCCAGGGAGCCTGAGCATTCTGAACACGGAGCAGAAGGCAGTGTCCCCAGAGATTCACATGGGACAGAAATCCATCTTCTGCACGATGGAGCGTGTTTGTGTTGACTGTTCTTTGGATCTCGGTGACTAATTAAAAATGTATCACAGAAGGAAGGGAAGACTTCAGGTCCCCCCAATGAAAGAAATCATAAATATATAAAAAGTCAACAATCTTTTACTTAAATCATTCCACTTCCCTAAACTAATGTGTGTGTTTTCCTGGGCATGAGTTTCATTTCCTTCAAATGTTGAACTCTTTTCTAGAAGGAAAGACCTCTGTAAACCTTGGGTTTGAATTTCATTCATAGAATACCTTCCACATGGCGTGCAGGCTAGCCTTCCCCTCAAGCAATTGTGGATAGCAGTCCTGGGTTCCTCTGCCTTTCTGATTTTTTTCCCCGTTGTGAAGCTTACAAGGATGTATCCTTGGCACCTTCCAGTACAGGCCAATTTGGGATGTTTGTGTTGTTCACGAGGGAAAGAACACACAGACTCACCTCTGCTCCAGGCCCTTGATGTAAATTGTTAAGTGCCGGAGAGTCAACTACTTTTCCAAAAGCTGTAGATGAATGGAGTTAATGCAGGAATCTTGGACACGCTTCCCTCAGGCTCTCAGAGGCATCGGGCCCCAGTGGCTCTCAGGTTGCCTTTTGGAAGCACTTATGTCTCATGGCCTCCGTGACACGTCTGCTGTGCTGGATTCTTCTCCTCAGCCTGACTCCCGGATGTCAGAGGCTCCGGGCTGGGTCCCAGCCGTGCTCTTCTCTGTGTTCTCACTTACTTGTCCCCAGCTTTCTGTGTCAGCAGCATACTAACATCTAGAAAGAGGGTTTAGGAAAGGATTTCCTGAGAGAATGTGTGTAGCAAAGTTATAGCTTAAGTAGGAGTGAGACAGGCTAAGGAAATGAAAGTGGAATTTGAGGAAAGGGGTCAAATACCAGCTAAGTGACAAGGAGGCCCAAAGACCCTGACCTAGAGAATTCTTGGTTTTCACTCCAGCTCTGCTCTGAATTTCTCTCTCTCTCTTTTTTAAAGTGAGAGGAGGGGAGATAGCCTTTGCATACACCTGACTGCGATCCACCAGGCAACCTTTCTAGGGCCAACACTAACAATGAGCTATTTTTAGCACCCGAGGCAGAGGTTCCATGGAGCCATCCTCAACACTTGGGGCAGATGTGCTTGAACCAATAGAGCCATGGCTGCAGGAGGGAAAGGGAGAGAGAGAAGGTGAAAGGGAGGTGGGGGAAGCAGATGGTCACTTCTCATGTGTGCCCTGACTGGGAATCAAACCTGTACTTCCACATGCGGTGTCGACACTGTACCTCGGAGCCAACTGGACCTGAATTTCTCCAATGTCAGGGTCAAGTTCAGGCCTCTTTTTTCAGTTCCAAGGTGACCATTCCTCTTGAATCCTCATAAATATGCAAGGTTTATCATATCAAAAATCATTCAATGTCCTCAAGGTTACCTTTATCTCTGTAAGTGACTCTCCATCCACCCCCAAGGCCTGGAAGTTACCCCAGAACTTTCCCAGAACCCAGACATCTATGTTAATAGTTCTTTGTCCCTTATGTTCTGCATCAGGAGTTACCAGCAGGTCTGCCTGCATGTATGCCTAGTACCATGCCTCAGATAGACGAGTCATTCTCACCCAGAAGAGGTTTCGCATGGTGGTGCACATTTCTGCTATGATCCTACCCAAATCATTCTTCACACATTAGTCATGTCACCAATAGTGGGGAAAAAAACCCATAAATGCACTTTAATAGATGCTAGAGAAACAATGAACATGATTCCTCATGTATTTATTCATTATAAAACTACCAGAGAAACAGTGATGGGGGCAATGTCTTCAACCTGTTAGCCTGTCTGTGAAAAACCTGCAGGTCAGATCACGCTTGATGTTGAGCGACAGTGCTCTCCTGCTGAGATTGGAGAAGAGGAAGTCAGTTTGCAGCCATGACTGCAGTCAGGGTGAGCTGAAGGTCTGCATCAGTGCAATCAAGCAGAAGGAGAGAGAGGCATAGAGATCAGGCGGGAAAATACCAAACTTATTGGAGAGTGACATGATCATCTTTGGATAAAGTTCCAAAAACATCATTAAAATGACACAAAATTTTTAACTTAGTAAGGTTGCAAAGTATAAGGTTAATGCACGTAAGTCAGTTATTCTGTATTGACGGAGAGCAAAACAAAAATGAAATTTTGAAATGTCATTTAAAATAACATTAAAATTAAATAGGAATGAATTTAACAACATACATGTGTGCAAGGCGTGTAAACAAAATGTGAAATTCTGCCATTAGGAACTGAGGAAGACTAAATGGTGACTACATGGGGAGATATACCAAATTTATACATTATAAAACACATTTTTAAGATACCTATTATCCTCAGATTGGGCCAAAGAGTCAATACAATGCCAGTCAATATCCCCATCAATTGTTTCTAAAATCTGTGAATATTTGTTGAGGTATAAATGACGTACAACATTATATTGGTTTTAGGTATATAATAATTTAATATTTATACATATTATAGAATGACCCCACAGTAAGTCCAGTTAAAGTCCATCACCTCACAGTGACCATATTTTTCTTAGATGAAAACATTTAAGATCTATTGTCTTAGCAACTTTGAGATGTGCAGCACTCTCCGGTTAGCTGTAGTTGCCGTGCCAGACATCACATCCCCTGGACTTACTTATTTTTTAACTGGAAGTCTGTGCCTCTGGACCCCTGTCCCCCACTGTGCTCACCATCCAACCCCCCACCCCCACCCCGGGCAGCTACCAATCTGTTCTCTCTGTCTACAGTGTATCTGTAAAGTCATGGTGCACTTTTGACCAGTCACAGGAAGGCAACAAAAGACAATAGAAATGTGAAACCTGCACCAAATAAAAGGAAAACTCTCCCAGTTTCATACCTATTCAGTGCAGTTCAATGTGGGCTCACGCACAGATTTTTTGGGCTCCTTAGGTAGCTATCCAGTATAGCCTCTACAGACTCGTCACTGACTGATGGCCTACCAGAACGGGGTTTCTCCACCAAACTGCCGGTTTCCTTCAACTGCTTATCCCACCGAGTAACGTTTTTCCTATGTGGTGGTGCTTTGTTATAAACACACCGATATTCACGTTGCACTTTGGTCATGGATTCGAATTTAGCGAGCCACAGAACACACTGAACTTTCCTCTGTACCGTCCACATCTCGACTGGCATGGCCGTGGGCTGCTCCGTTGTATACTCAGTGTTATGTCATCATCTGCGCGTGCGCACATGCTGCCATATCATCCTACAGAAACTGGGACAGACTGTATATGCTTGTTTCTAATTTTTTAAATTCTACACATAAATGAGATAATATGGTACTTATCTTTCCCTGTCAGACTTATTTTACTAAGCATCATGCTTTCGGGGTCCATCCATGCTGTTGTAAATAGTGAGATTTTATTTTGTTTTTCTTTTTATGGCTGAATAATATTTCATTGTGTGTATATATACATATCATATTTTCTTCATTATCAATGAATATTTAGTTTGGTTGCACATCTTTGCTATTGTAAATAATGCTGCAGTGAACTTTGAGGTACATATATTTTTTCAAATTAGTGTTTTTGTTTTCTTTGGATAAATAACCAGAAGTGGGATCATTAAGTCACAAGGTAGTACTATTTTTAATTTCTTGGGAAACCTCTATACTGCTTTCCACAGTGGCTGTACCAATCTACATTCCCACCAACAGTGCACGATGGTCCCCTTTTCTCCACACCCTCACCAGGACTTGTTTATTGATTCATTGATGAGAGCCATTCTGACAGGTATAAGCGATATTGGACAGTAGATTTTTTTTTTAAGTTTTATTAATTTTAATTGATTGCGTTAACATGGATTTAAGTTTTCCACTCAATATAACTCCCCCCATCTCCCTATTTACACACCCTTTGCCCCCCTCCCCCAAACTCCCTCCCCACTTCCCTCAGGGATTTGCTGTACTTTTACCTGTATCTTATGTGTTATATGTATATATATATAATTTCACTCATCCCTTCACTTTCTCTGATCCCATCCTCTCATCACCCTTCCCTCTGACAGCTATTCCTCTGCTCCTTGTGACCCTGCCTCTCCCTCTATTCTATTCCTCAGTTCACTTTGTTTATTATATTCCACATGTAAGTGAGATCATATGATATTTGTCTTTCTCTGCCTAGCTTACTTCACTTAGCATAATAAGCTCCAGGTTCATCCTCGCCATCGCAAAAGGTAAGATGTCCTTCTTTTTCATGGCTGCGTAGTATTCCATTGTGTATATATCCACTGCTTTTTAATCCACTCATCCACTGGTGGACACTTGGGTTGTTTCCAGATCTTGGCTGTTGTAAACAATGCTGCAATAAACATGGGAACGCATATCATCTTATGAATCAATGATTTGGTATTAGAATATATTCCTAAAAGTGAGATAGCTGGGTCAAAAGGCAGTTCTATTTCTAATTTTTTGAGGAAACCCCATACTGTTCTCCACAGTGGCTTCACCAGTCTGCATTCCTACCAGCAGTGCAGGGGGTTCCCTTTTCTCCACACCCTCACCAGCACTTATTGTGTGTTGATATTTTAATGAGCACCATTCTGACTGGTGTGAGGTGATATCTCATTGTGGTTTTAATTTGCATTTCTCTGATGATTAGTAACATTGAACATTTTTCATATGCTTTTGGCTAACTGTATGTCCTCTTTGAAGAAGTGTCTATTCCGTTCTTTTGCCCATTTTTAAATTGGATTGTTTACCTTCCTGGTGCTGAGTTTTAGAAGTTTTTTTATAAATTTTGGTTATTAACCCCTTATCAGACATATTGGCAAATATGTTCTCCCATTGTGTCAGTTGTCTTTATTTTGTTCCTGGTGTCTTTTGCTGTACAAAAGCTTTTTAGTTTGATATAGTCCCATTTGTTTATTTTATCCTTCATTTCACTTGCCCATGGAGATATATCGGCAAAAATATTGCTAAGAGAGATATCAGAGAGTTTACTGCCTATGTTAGCTTCCAAGATGTTTATGCTTTTGCAACTTACATGAAACTTTTTATACATTTTGAGTTTATTTTTGTGAATGCTGTAAGTTGGTGGTCTAATTTCATTTTTTTGCATGTATTTATTCAATTTTTCCAACACCATTTATTAAAGAGACTGTCTTTACTCTACTCTATGCTCTTACCTCCTTTGTCAAATATCAATTGACCATAAAGGCATGGGTTTATTTCTAGGTTCTCTTTACTGTTCCATTGATCTGTATGCCAGTTCTTATGCCAATATTAAGCTGTTTTGATTACTATGGCCTTGTAGTATAACTTGATATCAGAAAGTGTGATACCTCCCACTTTATTCTTCATTTTCAAGGTTGCTGAGGCTATTTGTGGTTTTGTTTTGTTTGTTTTTTTGGTTTCATAAGTTTTGGAGTATTTGTTTTTTATCTTTGAAGTATATCATTGGTATTTTAATAGGAATTGCATTGAATTTATAGACTGTTTTGGGTAATATAGGCATTTTAATGATGTTTATTTTTCCTAGCTATGAACACGATATATGCTTCCATTTGTTTGTATCTTCCTTGATTTATTTTTTCAATGTCTAATAATTTTCCAAGTTCAAGTCTTTTACCTCCTTGGTTAAATTTACTCCTAGGTACTTTATTTTTTGTTGTTGTTGCAGTAGTGAAGGGGATTGTTTACTTAATTTCTCTTTCAGACACTTTATTGTTGGTGTATGAATATGCCACTAATTTATGAACATTAATTTTATATCCTGCCACCTTGCCAAATTCATTTATCAGGTCTAGTAGTATTTTGACCGAGAATTTAGGGTTTTCTATGTACAGTATCATGTCATCAGCAAAACATGATAGTATTACTTTTTCTTTTCTAATTTGGATACCATGTATTTCTTCTTCTTGTCTGATTGCTGTTGCTAGGACTTCCAGAACTATGTTAAATAAGAGTGGTGAAAGGGGGCACCTTTGCCTTGTTCCTGATCTTAAGGGGATTGCTTTGAATTTTTGCCCATAGAGTACAATGTTGGCTATTAGTTTGTCATAGATGGCCTTTATTATGTTGAGGTATGGTCTCTGTATTTTCACTTTGCTGAGAGTTTTGATCATAAATGGGTGCTGGATTTTATCAAATCTTTTTTCTGCATCTATTGATATAATCATGTGATTTTTCTCCTTCCTTTTGTTTATGTGAGGAATCATATTGATTGATTTGTGAATATTGTACCAGCCTTGCCTCCCCAGAATAAACCTCAGTAACCATGATGTATGATTTTTTAAATATATTGCTGGATCTGCTTTGCTAATATTTTGTTGAGAAATTTAACATCTATAATCCTCAGGGATATTGTTCTATAGTGTTCTTTCCTTGTAGTGTATTTATCTGTTTTTTTTAATGAGTGCCTCATTAAAGGAGCTTGGGAGTCTTCACTCCTCTTGTATTTTTTGAAATAGTTTGAGAATGATAGTTTTTAGTTCTTCTTTGAATACTTGGTAAAATTCACCTGTGAAGCCATCTGATCCAGTACTTTTGTTTATTGGGAGTATTTTTATAACTGTTTCAATTTCATTTGTTGTAATTGGTCTGTTTAGGTTTTCTGATTCTTCCAGTTTGAGTTTTGGAAGATTGTATGTTTCTAGGAATTTATCCATTTCACCAAGATAGTTCAATTATTTGGCATATAGATCTTCATTGTATTATCTTACAATCCTTTGTATTTTTGTGGTGTTTGTTGTTACCTCGCCATTTTCATTTCTAATTTTATTTATTTGAGTCCTCTCTCTTTTTTTCTTGATGAATGTGGTTAAAGGTTCATCAATCTTGTTTATCTTTTCAAAGAACAAGCCCTTGTTTTCACTGATCTTTTGTATTGTTTTTTTAGCCTCTATGTCATTTATTTCCCCTCTGGTCTTTATTATGTCCTTCCTTCTACTTCCTCAGTGTTTTATTTGTTGTTCTTTTTCCAGTTCTTTTAGATGTAGGATTAAGTTGTTTATTTGAGCTTTTTCTTGCTTTTTAAATTATGCTTGTAATGCTATTATGAACTTCCCTCTCAGGACTGCTTTTGCTGTGTCCCATAAATTTTGACTTGTTGTGTGTTCATTTTCATTTGTTTCAAGGAAATTTTTATTTCTTTCTTGATCTCATTGTTAACCTATTCATTATTTAATAACATGCTATTTAGCCTCCAAGTGTTTGAATATTTTTCAGTTTTTCTATTGTAGTTGAATTCTAGTTTCATGCCATTGTGATCAGAAAAAATGTTTGATATGATTTCACTCTTCTTAAATTTATTGAGACTTGTTTTGTGTCCTAACATGTAATCTATCCTGGAAAATGTACCATGAGCACTGGAAAAGAATGTATAGTCTAGCGTGCGGAGGACCTGGGTTCGATTCCCGGCCAGGGCACACAGGAGAAGCGCCCATTTGCTTCTCCACCCCTCCGCCGCGCCTTCCTCTCTGTCTCTCTCTTCCCCTCCCACAGCCAAGGCTCCATTGGAGCAAAGATGGCCCGGGCGCTGGGGATGGCTCCTTTGCCTCTGCCCCAGGCGCTAGAGTGCCTCTGGTCGCAACATGGCGACGCCCAGGATGGGCAGAGCATCGCCCCCTGGTGGGCAGAGCGTCGCCCCTGGTGGGCGTGCCAGGTGGATCCCGGTCGGGTGCATGCGGGAGTCTGTCTGACTGTCTCTCCCTGTTTCCAGCTTCAGAAAAAAAAAAAAAAAAAAAAGAATATATAGTCTGCTGCTTTGGGGTGAAAGATTCTGAAGATATCTATTAAATCCAGTTGATCTAGTGTGTCATTTAAGGCCACTGTTTCTTTGTTAATTTTCTGTCTGGAAGATCTGTCCATTTTTGTTAGTGGGGTATTAAAATCCCCTAACTATTATAGAATTGCTGTTCTTGCCTTTTATGTCTAACAAAATCTGCTTTATTTATTTAGGTGTTACTATATTAGGCACATAAATATTTATAATGGTTATATCCTCCTGTTCGATTGCTCCCTTATCATTATGTGGTGACTTTCTTTATCCCTTACTATAGCCTTTGTTTTAAAGTCTATTTTGTTAGATATAAGTATTGCTACTCCAGCTTCTTTTTCATTTGCATTAAATAATTTTTTCTATCCCTTCACTTTCAGTCTATGTGCATCTTTTGTTCTGAGGTGGATCTCTTGTAGACAGCATATGTAGGTGTCCTGTTTTCTTATCCATGAGCTACCCTATGTCTTTTGATTAGAGCATTTAATCCATTTACATTTAAGGTTATTATTGATATGTACTTATTTATTGCCATTTTATTCTTTAAATCTACAATTCTCTTTTTGTAGATTTTATTTTCCTTTGCTCTTTTTGCAGCAGACCTCTTAACATTTCTTGCTGTAGTCATTTGGTTGTGATGAATTTCTTGAGTGGTTTTTTTTTTTTTTTTTGGTCTAAGAAGCTTTTTATTTCTCTTTTAATTTTAAAAGAAAACCTTGCTAGATGAATAAGTCTTTGTTTTCGGTTCTTGTTTTGCATCACTTTGAATATTTCTTGCCAGTCACTTCTGGTCTCACGTGTTTTTGTTGAGAAGTCAAATGTCATTCTTATGTGGGCTACTCTGTAGGTAATTAACTGCTTTTCTCTTCCATATTTTAGTATTCTTTCTTTGCCCCTTAACTTTGGCACTTTAATTATGATGTGTATTGGTGTAAGCCTTCTTAGGTTCTCTTTAGTGGGACTCTCTGTGCTTCCTGATCTTGTGCGACTTTTCCTTCATCCTTCATCAATTTAGGAAAATTTTCAGCTATGATTTCTTCAAATAGTTTCTCTATCCCTTGTTCATTCTCTCCTACTTCAGGAACCCCTATGGTGCAAATGTTGTTTCTCTTCATGTTGTCCCAGAGGTCTCTTAGAATTTGCTCAGTCTATCTGAGCCTCTTTTCTTTTTGTTGCTCTGCTTCTGTGCTTTCATTTATCGTGTCCTCTAAATTGCTGATTAGATCCTCTACTGCATCCAGCCTGCTGTTGATTTCTTCTAGTGCAGTCTTCATTTCTAATATTGTATGTGTCATTTCTGACTGGTTCTTTTTTATGATTTCAATGTCTTTTTGATGCTTGTTATCTCTTTATTTAGGTGCTCATTATGTCCATCTATGTTGCTCTAAGATCCTTGAGCATCCTAAAAATCATTATTTTATATTCTGCATTCAGTACATTGGTTACTGCCACTTCATTTAGTTCTTTTTCAGGGGATTTCTCTTGTTGATTCATTTGGGTTATATTTCTCTGTCTGCCCATTTTGTCTGTGTATTAGGTAGTGCTGTCTGACATTGAAATTTTTGTGGTGTCTTTAAGAGGAAGATGGGCTTGGTGGTAATGACCACCAGGCCACCTATTTTCCTTGCTCTAGGACTGCTTCTTGAGGGTACTATTTTCCTACATGTTATATGTGAGTATTAAATTCAGTTGGTTCTTTTGTGGGTATGGTTATCCCTTCAGGCTGCTTGGCTTTAAGGGTCAGTCTTGACCATGTGTATTACACACTGTGCAATGTCTGTCCTGTTGGGCATATTTATTCCCACAGATTCTGGTGCCTGCTAGACTCCACCTTTGGTCGTGCTGCTTGTGTATCTAGTTGTGACTAGGGTTGGTGCTATCTGCCAACCACTACCAGTTGTGTTGGCTCTAGATCTTCTTGGGTTGGTGTTACCTGTTGTTTGTAACCTGCTGTGGGCTACCTGTCTGCAGATAATGCACTTTCCGCTGTTTTTGCCTGTGTTTTCTGTGCCTTGGTAGTGTAGGAGGGGCCAACTTTTGTATAAGGATCAGCTTCCTCCTGCTTAGTGATGACAGCAACTCTGTAAAAGCCCCAAGCTCCATAAGATTTGTCTCCAGTTATCAGCTGTTCCTCTCTCCTTTTTGCAGCTGCCTGGTCTTCCTACAGAGACTTCTGTAGAAAGACTGTAGTGTGGGCTCAGACTCACGTCACCCAACCAACCCTTCTACAGGTTGCACGCTGGTGGGTTAGGGCAGCTGAGGTTTGGAATACAATGTTAGTGTTACTCCCTACTTCAGTGGTATCTTAGTCAGGAGCTCGATATTGTGGATGTGGCCCCTACTCTGTAACCTAATCTCTCAGCCACCATTGGATACTCAAATTTTATTTCTTCCCAACAAGGTGAGGAGCAGGTTTAGATCAAGTGTGGCTGACAGTTCCCTCTGCAGAAGTTCTACAGCTGGTGAGACCCTGGTCTAAGGGAGAAAGATACAGTCCTCTCTTGGAGCTGATTATGCCCCCTGAAGGTGGCTAAGCACTTCAACCAGATCCAACAATAGGCTCATATGGACTCACACATTAAATGTCCATGTTCCAAGCCTCTCTCCCTTCCCCCTGTGGAATTTAGCTCAGCAAGGCCAGATGTCCAGCACTGTCTGGCTGACTGTGAAGCTCCACCCTATCCAATGCACATGAGACGCTGTGCTGGTACTGATCACAGAGAGCACAACTCACTTTAGCTGGGCCAGATGTGAGGAACCCTTTCTTAGGATACCAGTCTAGCAAGGGTTGTTAGGTCCTGAACCAATGCTCTCCACAGCTGGCCACTGGATGTGCCTGCTCTAGGCCTCCCTGGCAGGAATCAGCACTGACCAGTGGAGACAGTGCCCATGACTGACCCTCAGCAACCTTCTTGGAGCTACAAGCAATCCAGAGTTTGTGGCTACTTCTGCTGGGCCCAGGTGCACATTGAAATACCAGCTACACACCTAGGCTGGCTTTTACCTATTCTGGGCCTGAGGGAAGGTCTACTTAAAAGGTCAAGTTTCCCTGAGTCTTGCCTCTACAGCCTCCATCTGCTGGCTACCTATTGGCCTCGGCCACTGAAAAAACCTCAGCTAGAGTCTAGAGCTTGCCTGTGGCAATTCAGGGATTAGGAAGGGTGGTGGGTGTGGCTCTACCTTTCAACCCCAGGTGTCAGTCTGTCCAGACTTTTTCACAAACCTCAGTAGTGTGTAGCCCTAGGATTCCAGTGGGTGTGGCTTCTGAGACCCAGAGGTGTGGTCTTCGCACCCTTCAGACAGTTTTTACTGAGTCTCCCATGAGGTGGAAGCACCAGTCTTAGAGTCAGGAATGGGTGGGAGAAAGCTTCAGCCTGAACACCAGAAAACTGAGTTACTGATGCAACCCCTGCTTCCTGGCCTCTCAGGAACTATTTGTCACCATGACTGAAGAAAGAGAGACTCCTGAGGGGTGAGGTAGTTGCTGTCCCCCAGTCTGATGCCTCTTAGAGAGGACTGCTTCACCCAAGAAAGATGGTGACTGCTGTATTTAAGAATGACTCAGCAAAGAAATTCCGGTGGCCGTCCCCCATAGTGTCTTTCCCTGGGTCTCCAAGTTTATACTCTCATCATGCAACTCTAGTCCTCTTAGCTCTCCCTCCATTGGAGCCCTGAGTAAGTGGTTGTGAAGGAGATTTTCTGTGCAGGCTCTTTAAGATGGAGACTGCATCTCTGAGAGCTGCATCTCTTTCTCGAAGACAGAAACCTGGCTCTTTTCACTGCCAAATCCTGTGTAGGTGCCTCTTCTATGTTCTGGGGCTCTAGGCTGGGGTTCTGGGTCTGGGGCTGAGAACTCACACCTCTCAGGGTGACCCTCCTTACAGTGAGAGTCTTTCTGGACTCTCAGCCCACTTGCTCCTGGGAGCGGGGCAGTCCCCTCCACATCTCTGCCCTTCCTACCAATCTCAGTGTGGCTTCTTCTGTGATCCTTGGTTATAGACTCCTCTTCATTTAGTCCAAAGTTGGTTTTTCAAGATGATTGTTCTTAAATTAAGTTGTAATCTAATTTTGTCCTGGGAGGTGGCAGTTGGAATGTCCGCTTACTATATCACCATCTTAGAATTCCCACTGTGATTTTAATTTGCATTTGTCTCAAAATTAATGACACTGAGCATCTTTTCCTGTGTTTATTGGCCATCTACATGTCCTCTTTGAAGAAATGTCTACTTAGGTTCTTTGTCCATTTCTTAATTAAATTATTTTATGTTTTTTGGATTTTTTTTTTGCTATTGAGTAATATGACTTATTTATATATTTTTGATATTAGCCTCTTGTTATATATATAATTTGAAAATATTTTTTCTTCTATTAGTTTCATAGTTTCAGGTCTCACATTCATATGTTGAATCCACTCTAAGTTAGTTTTTGTGTGTGCTGTAAGGGAATGATCTGGCTCCCTTGTTCTGCCTGTGATAGTCTCTGTGGGTTTGTTTTGTTTTATCTGCTTTACTTTTTTTGTGGAAATTGTCACATTGGTTGTAAAGTTTATGCAGAAAAACTAAGATCTGGAACAGCTAAAACAATTTCGAAGATGAGAAACAGAATCTGAGAAGTTTATTTCCAGATTTAATAGGCTGCCATGATGAACAGAGTGCTGCTGGTGTAAGACTAGACTCAGATATCAACATCAGTGCTAACAATGTGTTCTTCTTGAAGGAACCAGGTGGGAAGACTCAGCTTCTGGGATATTTTGTTCTGTTACCGCTGTTCTTTAGTTGGGAGTACCCACAACCCTGGATCATAAAAAAAGAATTTAAAAATTGGGGCTTTACAAAATTTAAAGTTCTTAAACTTATCAGTGGTTACCCAAGGCTGAAATGTTTTGTTGTGACTTTGGTGGCGGTTACAGAGGTATATGATTGTCAGAATTCATCATTTTAAACTTAATACAGGGTCTTTTATTGTATGTAAGCATGTGATGTTACATTTAAAGTCACATATGAGGGTTGGTTGGATCAGTGGATAGAACATTGGCCTGGCATGCGAACATCCTGAGTTCAATTTCTGATCAGGGTACACTTGAGAAGCGACCATCTGCTTTTCTTCCCGTCTCACAGCCAGTGGCTTTGCTGGTCCAAACATCAGCCCTGGGTGCTGAGGATAACTCGGTTGTCTGAGCATCACTCTAGACGGAGGTTGCTAGGTGGATCTTGGTCGGGACACATGCAGGAATCTGTCCTGCTATCCCCTATCCCAAGGTCAGAAACACATGGCTCGAAAGCCAGATGTGGCTCCTTTGATGGCTGCATCTGGCTCACAGACAAATCTTTAATAATAATAAAAAATAATGTTAAAAATATAAAACATTCTCATGTCTTACAATCCATTCATTTCCTACCGCTCATGTTCATGATTGTGGGTGGCTGGAGCCAATCACAGCTGTCCTCCTGGACAACACCAAATTTTTATTGGATAATGCGTAACATACATGGGTTGTTGTATGGCTCTCACAGAATTATATTTTAAAATATGTGGCATTCATGGCTCTCTCAGCCAAAAAGTTTCCCGACCCCTGCCCTATCCTCTCACTTAAAAAATAAAATAAAATAAAGTCACACATGAGAAAGAGGGAAGGAAAGCTAAACTTCTTTGTTTACACTGGAAACAGCTACTATTTGTTAAGTACTTAGCATACATCTTCCTCTGAGTACTTGAATGGTGCATTCCACCAACTCATCATGTTCCTGCAGGAGAAGCTCTTAGCACCCCTGCCTCGGTGATGAGGGCAGTGAGTCAGAGGGAGCCACACAGACACATTTTTCTTGGATTTAAGCAATCAAGGATTATTGAGTATTTTCTTAAAGTTTCTAGAAAGCTAAAGAATTTCCTGTTTCTACGTTTTAAATTGCTTTTTCTTGGCAAGGTGATGTAGTTTGGGTCCTGTGGAGGGGAAGCTTGAAAATCAATTTGTCTGTTTTACAAGTTGTGATCTTTGGGATTCTCACTGAGGCTTTCTTCCTGTCGGAAAAGGGATGACTTCGACTTCTGTCAAATGTGAACTGAAAGTGACAAGTGGGAAAAGTAGCCCAGTGTTGAACATAGTGACATAAATACCTATGCCATGAGCATGCGGTTTCTTTCAAAATACAATATCATTGCCCCATACCTACGTTTTCTTTCTTAGGGATAAACAAACAAAAAAATGCTATTAGTGTATAGATCATATTCTAAAATAATATTTGAAATAGACATTCTGAGGATTGACAGGTTAGCAAGATTGGCACTGAAGGTCATCCCGAGTATGACAGTGTTAACTTTATAGACATGTTCTCAGAAAGGAGCCTTCCAGGGGGAACATGGTCTCCTGGGACATGCTTCCTCTGTGAGGACTGAGTCATGGTGTCACTTCTCAGTAGTGGCTGTTGTGACATCCGAGGATTCCCCCATCCCCCCCCCATGTCTTGTGTCCACCATAATATCACCATCAGAAGTGGACGCCAAGTGTGTACATGCAAACAGGATACATTTACCCAGGTGGTGGGAGACAGGCACATGATACTTGTCAAAGAACACCATGTCTCCTTTCAAGGGCCAGTCTCCCAACCAGAATGCTATATGCAAAATGCAGAATATCTCACAACAGGTGACAGATGCCAGAACACAGAGGTGTCATTTGTTATTGTTTCTTTGCCTGTGGACTCAGATCTCTCTCCACTAAGTTAGGGAGACTGTGTGAGGGAGCCACCCAGCCAAATTGTTCTCGGGTTCAAGCACTCCAGGATTATTTAATATTTTCATAAAGTTTCTAGAAAGCTAAAGAGTTTCTTGTGTCTACTTTTTAAAATTGCTTTTCTTGGCATGGAGGTTTAGTCTGGTTCCTGGGGAGGGAAACACTGAAAATCAATGTATCTGTTTAACAATGTGTATGTAATTTAACAGTTACATACATACTCATAAACACACATATATAGATGTCTATAGTTAGTGTTTCTAGCCAGAGTCTAGACAACTAACGTATGACAATAGTCCAGGTGGTTCCTTGCAGTCACGTTAATTGTATATAACAAGTACTAGCACAGCGAAGGCTGGGTTTCTTAAGAAATAAGAAAGCATTCCAATAGTTTAATGAAAATCATGGTGTTCGTGAGCTTTCTACGCATACTGCTTGATTGTGTGACCTGCCCAGTGTAAGGCTCTGGGCCTGGGTCAGGTACCCACTGTGCTGACCAGCTCATGGCTGGAAGAGAGGAGAAGGGAGAGACTGCTGACCTGTGCACGCAGGCAACACGAGCACCTCCTCTTATGCAGGGCTGACAGCCCTTCTAGTATTCACCTGAACTCCCAAATCCTCATGTGATCGCAGGAAGACGGAATTCTGGAAGTGTGAGATTCTGAGGGGAAGAGAGAGGTGCGGAGCAAGCTCTTCTGAGTGTGTGTGAAGTTCACTGAACACCACTCGTTTATTGAGTGGGCACCATGTGTGCGACGGGAGCAGGGCCTACCACACTCACGTCTCCGTGTGGTTCTCAGAGCCATTCTCTGTGTGCCCACTCATTCCTGAGTGCACCTGAGGAATGACGCCATGTCCATGCTCGTGCTGGGAGGAAGCGATAGGTATTAGGGGAGAGCTTCGGGGATGGGTAGACAGTCAGCGGTCACGGTGTTCAGTCCTGTGATGTAACAAGGTGACATGGCTAAGAGGCTGTCCCCATGAGACAATGTGAGAGGGATGCCACCACCCAGTCCCTGTAAGCCCCAGTCTGTGCAAGCTCCTCCTGACTTGCAAACAGGATTGACATTGTTGCAAAGCAACGGCTAGAGAGAAATGCATGAGATGTCTTTACTAATTCTTTTAGTCAGCATGGAGACTATGGAGGGTAAAGAGTTCTTTGCAAAGCCTAGTGAGCCCTTTTAACTTCACGATGAACAGATGCTTTAATTACTAGGTGACGTGGTTTAATTCATGGGCACAGAACGGAAATCATGTTTGTTTACGGTGGAATTGATAGCAAGCGGCCATGGTTATGACCACTCATTTGAAGCCTGTGCTCATACCTCTGGATGTAGGACAGTGACATTTACTTCTCATGCATGTTATGAAGCTGCATGATGAGGGGACCACACAGAAGGACATGAACACAAGAACGGAACTCTCTCCCACCACGCTGGTCTTGCACAGGGGAGGGATGGTACGTGCTAACCCCACTCTCCTTCCATTCTCTGTCAGAGACCATGGGGGAGGCTGTCCCAGGGCCACAGTGAGGAGGGTGACGCTTCATTCCCTCTAGCCCCAGAGTGGATATCAACTGTCATGTGCAAAATCAGAGGCTTTGAGCTTTTCTGGAGACGGGCAGAAGTGCCGCTGACATTCTTCCTCCTTAGACGTAATAACTGAGCGTTTCCATCACAAGGAGGCTCATTAGTCTGACTCCTTACAGCCAACTCTGCATCCAACCAGAGACAAATACACCAGGGAGGGTGACCCGTGTGGGGTGGGCCCAGGCTGAGGAGGGCATGCTCTTTGCTTGCTGACTGTCATCAGATAACCAGTGACTGCACACACAGTGGGGTGTGAAACACACAGATGAGCCACACCTCCATCCCCCTCATCCACAGGGACACGTTCCAAGGCCCTCAGTGGATGCCTGAAACCACGGATAGTGTGGAACCCTATAAATACTATGTTTTCACACACACACACACACACACACACACACACACACACACACACACAGAACTTTTCACTTAATAAAGCCCTTGTGGCTTCTCTGGGGCTACCTGAGTTGCCAGCATCACCACTCCTGGGTTTGGGGGCTGTTATCTGTACAACAAGGGTAACCTGAACACAAGCATTGTGACAGGATGACAGCCGGTCTGAGGACTAAGATGCTACTCAGGGACTAACGGGCAGAGTGTCGGAAGTGTGAGGATGCCAGGGAGAGGGGCGATTCATAGCCAGGGCTGACCAGCAGGTCACACGAGATGTCATCACACTGCTCAGAATGGGCACTTCATTCAAACGTAGGAATTACATATTTCTGGGATTTTCCATTTAATATTTTTGGACCATGGTTGAGTGAGGGTAACTGACTGACACGTGGAAAGGGAACCGGTTGATGAGGGTGGCACCTGCAGTTAGATGGTCAGGTATGAAAGGGTCCATCCCAGGGAAGTACTTCAGGAAGCTACCAGAGGTCCTGGAGAAAAAGGACAGAGAGCATCAGACCACTTGTACGGATGCTGAGGAATGCTAGGTCCAGTCCTGACTCACTCCATGTGCGGGCCCCAAAGTAGCTCTGTTTGTTCACAAAAATTGTCCCCAGAATTCCAGATACAGTATATCTGCCAAGCTAAGTCAGCAAATCCAGGTTCCCCACTAGGAAGTGGCCTGCTGTTCAGTTTGTGAAAATCGAAACCAGCATGGGTTCTACAATTAAAAGGCACTTGATCAAAGACGCCCACGTGGGTGACAGATATGGATGTGGATGTTGCTTTGTGAGCGAGAGGGAGGGTGAGATCAGGGTACTAATGTGGATATAGTTAAGTGACTTGCACCTCCCCACTCCCTGTTGCCCATCACCTCACAGCTGGGCAGACGTGCTGAATCTGTGGTCTCCTGGTCAGCCTGTACCCTCAACCCTCAACACCCCCCGTAGCTCTGGGTGGGAAAGGATGTGTCCACGGCTACCCTTCCTGGAGGGAAAGTGCTTTATCACAGGAGACATTTAACCCTGTGGATAGAAGTGTCAGCACCAGTTGAGGGACAACGAGGGGAAATGGGATCAAGTATCGAATACCACGTAATTCACTGCATTTCAAACAAAGTCGCCCCTCTATGTGGCTGCTCTGTGGTGTACGGCCAGCTCATGATCATAAACACCAAACATCTCACATAACTGTTCCGTGCATGACAGCTTCCTGGGTGACTGGTGATAGGAAGGAGAGATAAGACCTAGTTCTTCTCCTTTACTTGGGGCAGGGACAGTCGAAGAGGTACACATAAGAAAGTTCGTGAATAGTGGGTTCATTACCAAATTTCTCTTTTTAGTTCACTCACAAGATTTTCCCTGTAATAGAATATTCATTTTTTTCTATTCATGCTTGTAAGACTTTATGAACTATTTTTCTATGTTAAAAGTAGAAAATTTCACAGTGATTATGGTAATAAGGAAAAAACCAATAATTTTGTCCAGAGTTTGTGATAGCTTCAGAGATCATAACATGCATTAGTAAAAACACACACATTTCTTCCTCCAGAGGGAAACGACACACTAAACACTTTTTTATTAGGAAACCATAAGCAGAAATCACCACATCACTTTTCGTTTTGAAGCACCCCAGAAGAGCTAGTTTATTGCCCCAAGAACCAGAATCCACCTTAACTTTCATGACTACATCTGACACGATCTCCGAGCTTAGTGTCTCATCGGCAAAGTTGGTGAGCATGCTGGCAGTTGGGGTGACTGCAACGGTCCACACGGAACCATCCCCCTTGTTCTGGTGTCATTCTAAGTGCCTGCTTAGGAATACATTGGTGACACAGAGGGTGCCCTGGAAAAGTACTGTTCTGGCTGTTAGGTTGTTTCCATGTAACCTGGGACACACAGCCGGTAAAGCCGGACACCCTGGATGCCTGAATTTGAGTGGAAGAGTAGAGACGTACAGCTCTGTTAGACATGGGTGTTAACATCACCTCCCAAAGCCCTTTCTCAGTGGATCCTACTTGTTGAATCTGTCTCTAAGGCTGTTACTGTGTCACCTGTATTAGACGGGGTGAAGCAGAACGTGTTCTGGGAACTGTCTGTGTTCTCTGTGGCCAAGGGTAACGTGAGCTCTGTGGGTGGCCATGGTGGTGGTCGTCTGTGTATCTGTGAATGCATGGGAGGGAGGCTCTGTGGAGAATAGCCCTGGCCTGGTCCTCAGGCTCCTCTCTCACACCCTGTGATGTCAGGAGCTCATGTGAGGGGCACAGCTGGAGAGCCCTCTTAAGAACAGCTGCCCTGCCACATCCTCGGCACCCCTGAAACGCACGGCTGTAAGCTGGCCTCCTTCCCAACCATCTTCAGAGCTCTGATAGGTCGGCTCTCAGAGGAGTAGTGATTTATGGCTCCCTGTCCCACCCCTTTCCCGTCTGTTTTCTCCTGCACTCCAAGTGTGGAAGTGTGAACACAATTAGAATTTGAGCTGTGCTCCAGGGACCTGACCTCAGTCAGTGCACAGGGCTGTTCTCGTCCAACTCTGCTGCTGCCAACATCTGATTCACCCTCCGCTCTCGGGGTCACATACGCTTGGATGTCTAGAATTGATATGGGCCATCTGAGGACTGATTCAACTTTCACACTCTCTTCTCTGAAACAAGGTGGCAGGTGCCCCTTGGGTGGCTGCAGCCCCCAGGAGAACACTTCAGGGACATGGCACTAGCTCCTTGCCAGTGGGTGCCTGGATCAGGCCTGGGTACACTGTAGGAGGGTCCCAGAGTCTCTGATCCATCCCCTGGTGAAAGGGTGGGGACCAGCTCATGGGAGGACACAAGGACACAGCTCACAAAGGCTGGGCCATAAGGAGATAATCAGAGTTGTTGGATTCAAGAGGCTTCACATTTTTTGAGGAAGACGTTCCAAGACCTGGGGCCCGGGCCAGGGTTCTACTTGCCAGTAAGTGAGGAAGGTGCTGCTGGGTGCAGAGCTTGCTCAAGCTCAGCAGTCTGCAGCTGGGGAGGAAAATCCCACCCCTCGTCCCATGTGACTGCGCTGGTGGGAGGATGTTCTCTGCTATGCATTCAGACCCTGTGAGCAGTGACCGTCACAACAGCACCCAGCTGTCACCGTGGCAGAGGATGGGCCACAGTGGCCATGGAATTAGGGCATGGTAGGGCATAACAGCTTTGCCTGTGGGACTTTTTTTTCACCTGCTTTGAAAGTGCCTCAAAATATAGAAAGTCGACTAGAAAAGAAAACAACCAAAGTATGTTTTTATATAAGAATTTTTTTTTAAAGTGTATTTATTAAGTGAGAGGCAGGGAGGCAGAAACAAACTCCTACTTGAGCTCCAACTGGGATCCACCTGGCAAGCCCCCTACTGGGCGATGCTCTGCCCATCTGGGGCTGCTGCTCCATTGCTCAGCAACCGAGCTATCTTAGCACCTGAGGCGAGGCTGTGGAGCTATCCTCAGTGCCCGGTGCCAACTTGCTCAAACCGTTTGAGCCATGGCTGTGGGAGGGGAAAAGAGAGAGAGAGAGAGAGAGAGAGAGAGAGAAGGTGGGGTAGAGAAGCAGATGGTCACTTCTCCTGTGTGCCCTGACCAGGAATTGAACTTGGGACTTCCACATGCCAGGCCAATGCTCTCCTACTGAGTCAACTGGCCAGGGCCCATTTCCTTATATCTAATTTATTGTCATTTGTTGGTATAAAAATTGTTTAGGAACTGTACATGACCCTGGTTACATTTCTGACTTTAGTTATTTGTATCTTATTTCTTTGTTTTTTGTAGTTTTAGCTAAAAATGTCAATTTTGTTTATTTTTTTTTCAAAGCAGTGCCTTGGTTTCATGGATTTTCTACTCTCTTTTTGTTTTTCTCCACACTAATTTTTATTATTTATTTCCTCTGCTACCTTGGTGTCTATTCTGTCTTCTTTCTAGTTCCTTAAGGTATAAAATTAGGTTATTGATTTAGGATTATTTCCTGTTTTAATGCAGGTATATCCGCAGTTATGTCAGTCTCCTTTAGTAGGCTGCCATGGAAGAAATAAAATAAAATAAAAAAAATGTTGAGAATTTTAAAGAAAAAATTTTGGAGAGGTTCCTCAAAGAACACTGTACAATATTAAGCTATTTGACATAAGATAGTTTGAAAAGGTGCTTTTCTGCTCGAATATTCTGGAAATATATCATTTTTATTTACTTTTACAATTCCTGAAGTTGTTTTGAAAATGAGAAGACTCAGATTGTGCTGCAACACCTGACAAAGGTATCGCCATCATTGTTATCATCACCCATTTGGTCAGAGTGTCAAGGATGTGGCCGGTCTGGTGCAGGTGAACTGCGCAAGCAGTCAGGTGAGGGGAGGACAACCGAGGTGTGGGCATGCGGTCAGACTAACAGAGGTCAGAGTCTGAATGGATTAAACTGTCTCTGGGTGTTGTGCTGAGAAGCAGCATGGAGGGAGCGACGTGAGACTGGCTGGTTGAAGAATGCTCAGTTCAGGTCTGCGTGGCCCATAGGGAGACCCTTACACTAGGATGTCATCTCAGGATCAACTTGACGCTATTTATTTTTGGGTCTGTAATTCATTCCATAAACTAGTCGACTCTGTTGAAAATGTCCCTACTCTGATGCATTTTTCTAAAAAAGCAAGTATGATGTCATTCTGAAAAAATGTCTGTGGGAACTGACTATACCTCATGCAGAAATTAATGCCTGGCTCTTATTCTCTGACTACAGTCACTCGTCTCATCTGTGTCCTTGCTCTTTGTCACTGATTACACCTTTCCCAAATCATCCCATGAGTCAAAGTCTCCCAAGGTTTATGACCCAGTGAAAAAGTCAGCTGTCCTTACAGTCAACGTTCAAAGAACTTTTACCTTAGTTTTCAAGATCGATGGCACATTGCCCAGGGAAGGTGACCTAAGCGAGGTTGACCACGTCATTGCCCAGAATGCTGATGTCTGGTCAGCATGCTGAGTCAGAAAAACCATCAACATTATCCTGTTACCTTCCTCATCCGTGACCACCCAGCGACCTCAAATATTAAAAAGTCAGTGTTTAAAATCACTACTCATCCTTCCTAGGTGCCAAGTACCTGTCTGGAGGGGAAATGTATTGGTGAGCCAGGCATCTGTGGGCGATTTCTGTATTCAGTGTGACAAAGTGCCATGCTGACTCAGCCCTTTCCACAGCCGAAGCTTCAGGGAGCCACCCAGCATGACAGCATATTCAGATCCTCTGGTCTTGAAAAGCTCTGCCTTTTCAGGAGCAACTTCATACCCTTCTGCTACTTTGTGACCTTCAGGAAACCCTGTGGTGTCCCGGTTTCCCCCTCTATGAGACGAAGGCTTTAGAGGACCTAACATACCAGGCCCTTTTGGGCCTGGACATTGATGGTTCTTCTTGGGGCCCATTTTATTGATGTTTTATTGCTGATGCTGCCAACCGAAGGGAAGTCATCAGGGATCTAGGCAGCCCCTGCAATGAGTGGCTCATGGTCATGGAACAAAGCGGTTTCCTTGGGTACATTTTGTAGGGTTTGCATGCCTGCTTCTCTGGTGTTGATTGAAAAACAGTGTGTACGTCAATGTAGTATATTCCCCAGGCACCGAGCTTACTGATTAGGACAGTTTCTTGGTACCAAAATAACTGTTACATGGCTTTTTAAAAAAGAAAATGCTATGAGATAGTACTTAGACCCTAGTTTTGGGTGGAATAAAAGTGCTACTTTTAATTAGAAGACTAGAAATCGAACGACATCATTGGTAGAGAACAGGAGCATGGCCTAGTCAAATGAATGGGGGGAGGGGTCAGGTTCACAAATGAATCAAAAACTCATTTCTGCCTCTCAACAGCTATACAGCCCTGACTGGTTCTCTAAGCTTCCTATAATTCTCTGTAAACACAGAACAATGACTAACTCACAATGCAGCACAGCTCAAATCAAACACCGTATATTTATCAATGAGTCTTCCGTACAAACTCCCAAATGACTGTGAAGTGACAACGGCTCAGTAAACACAGGTGCCCTGTTGCTGTTATGGGAGAGGTGCAGGTCAGCCACTCTTCTGGGCATACCTGGGCTTCCCCACACTTCTGGCCCCCAACTGAGTGAGTGGCCACAGACTGGGTGGCTTTTCCTCAGGGTGAGAGCAGGAACCGGAAGGGGCATCAACCACACTGCTGCTGGACGGTGGAAGACTCCCTACCTGCTCACAGTTAGTGACCAAAGCATGTTACGTGGCCAAGCCCAGTGGGGCTGGAAGGAGTTGTTCACATACACAGAGACATGGAAAAGGTGGGGAGCCATCAAATAATTGTTCACGAATGGTAATTCTGCCACAGGCTACACCCTTTTTTACAAACATTCACACACACCCCCGCTAATACATTCATGAGAACACCTCAGAAGTATAGTTCGTGCTCAGCAGAAAAGTCTTGTCTTGGCCAACGTCACACTCATAAGACTCAGGTCCTTTTAGTTTGCAGGGTCTGGTATAGTCCACATGCCCCAGTACAACAGTGATGTAAACACAGCCAATTGGCAAAGGAATAAATTGGTGGTCCCTAGGAATTCTGAACTCCTGCAGCAGGGTTAAGATGGCCCCTGCACTGGGAAGGGAGTGACCCTTGCCTATGTCTAACAGCGTCTCCTCAGTTCCCTGTCTACCCTTCTGCCACAGGTCCTTCCTGTCTATCAGGGTCCCATCCCCTGTCCCTGAGCCACTCCCCCAGCCTGTCTTCTGCCCTTAAGCAGGTGGATGTTCACAGGTTGTCTCAAATCTGTCACCATCTCCTAAATCCAGGCTGGAAACACTCGAGCATGTCTATGACGTTTATCCACATGGTTCTGGTCACCCTCATGTGCTAACACCCATAGTTTCCAACATGCTTGTCAGACTCACCAGGCTTTGGGGAGACACCATCATTGTTCTTTTCGCCCTGAGCCATTCGTCCAACCAAAATTGCTCTCTGGGCCACATGAATGAAGCTACATACCTGAGCACAGGGCTGGAGGTTGCATACTGGACTGGCTTTTTGTCCTCTAGGCTGGTTTGTGGTTTGGGTTTTGTCCTGAGACTTTCACATGGAATAACTTTGCTGGTTGGGGAAGAGACACACATATCTTTCTGAAAAGTTCTCTAAATTCTAGATTTTCCTTCTGCTCTATCATTTGTATTGTGGACCACCCATCTTCCCTGACTAAAACAAGTGCCACTATGAGAACTATGCATTCTAACACGTGCAAAGGTGAGTCTGTGTCCACAGCCACAGGGCCATCAGGAGCATTTCTACCATTCAATTATAACCATCTGCCAGCTGTTAACCTCCATGCTCCGTTCAGATCAAGAGACTTGTGTTTTAGATATTTTTGCTGCATCATCTCAACTTCCGGTATAAATTTCTGTGTTATAGAGCTTTTCTGGAGGAAAAAAAAAATCAATCCAAATACCAGGGACTCAAGATAACAATTGTGGTTTTGTGGTCAGTTCAGATGGTTTTGCTGCTGCCCTGAGCTCTGCTGGGCCACCTTACTTGTCTCTGTCAGAACCCAGGCCCTATGGGTGGCCACTGTCTGAAACTAGACATGCTCATGGGGTGAGCAGGGGTTGGAGAAAACAGCACATGGTTGTTTCAGATCTGTTACAGTCTCTCTTAAATCCGTACTTGAGCCAGGACCCAGAGGATTGTCGTGTCTGTTGGTATTCAATCGGCCAGTGTGAATCACATGGCTAGACTCCCAATCGGTGGGTCAGAAGGTGAACTCCACCTTCTGGAAAGTGTGCAGTCACAGGCCTTGGGCATTATGAGTGGAATGCAGTCTCCCATGTGCAGAGGAGACCATCTCCCTGAAGCACAGAGCAGGAGTGTCTGATAAAGGGAGCTATTATTACATCATCATCCTGTCATCACAGTACATTTTTAAATATATTGTTTTCTAATTACAGTTGACACAAAATATTATTTCAGGTGTCCAGAATAATGATCAGACATTATATACCTTACAAAGTGGCCCCCTGATAAGCACAATGTCCACCTGACACCATGCACCATTACCAGATTATTATGGAACTGCATCCCTGTGCTATACTTTATAGTGACTTCTATTTACTGGTACAAGAGCAGTGTGCACTCTAAATTCTCCATAATTATGTAGTAACCATTAGTCTGTCATGTAGAAATTACCAGTGCAACCCTGGTACATGGAGCATGATTTGGACACTCACCTGGCAGGGGAGATAGCACGATCACCAAGGTGGCTATTCCGGGGCGGGGCTTCTTCAATGCATGCGGGACGTGCTGACCCTGCAGTTTTCCCAAACATGGGAAACACGACTGCATGACTTGTGGTAGTGGGGGACTGTGTTCACGCTCTCCCCTTAAAAAAACAGACATGATCTGGAGTGGTTTATGGTCAGTCTTCTAGGTACCATCTTCTTCTATAAATGAATTGATCTTTGTGAAACATAAGAAGTACCTGTACTTTTTAATGGAAAGACTAGCACGCAGGTGAATGTTAGTAATACCATGTGTGGGGGGAGGGCAGCAGGAAGGAGACAGAAATAGCGCTAGGGTTTTACCCCAGGAGTGGCAGCCTCCTCTCTTAACCACATCCACGGTCCCTGAGTCCTGTTTGTGTTTGAGAGATAAGCCACAGGCCGTCACTCTGACCCACAGAGGTTTATATTTTTAGAAGAGATGAAATAACTAGCACTTGAATTTTTACATCTGCGATGTGAACCAATAATCCCATGAAATTGGATGAACACTAAAACCTTCTGTAAAAAATAGATTAGCCCCATGTTCTGAGATTAAAAAAATATATATATATAAAAATATTTGCAGAGAAAGATTTCCTCCTCCTCAGCTGTGAATTAAATTTCTTTGGGAACATGTGGAAAGCCACACGTTTCCCACAGAAGGTGACAGGCTGAGCTGTGTTATTTGTTGTTTTAAACTTAGTAAGAGACCACAACTATAACCTATTTCCCCTGAAAAGCAGTGTGCTCCCTGGCATCTTCCTCTGGGCCCTTTCATGTTGACACACAGGAGCACCCACAGCACGTGCCCCTGAGGGCTCCGCTTGGGCTTGGTGACCAGGCGGGAGCACAGCGTGGCTGCCTGCACATCCCCGCACGCTACAGCCGCGGCCCAAGTCCAGCCTGACTTTTCTAAAGCAGCATGGCCCTTTGCTCGAGGCGTCGGACCCATCGCAGCATCACATAGTTTTCAAAAGTATAGTGGGAGAGGAATGCCTTTGAACTTGATGATGCTCAGAAAGTTTACTGTGAAGTTTTTCTTCTTCATCTGTCACTGTATGTCGGTATATACATCTGTATAACTTACATTTTTGATTCTCATCGAGAATGTTAAAAATGTTGATGGTCGCCATGAGAGCTCATCTTTACTAAGTGTTTTAAATGTTGGTACATGTAAGACACACACCCATTAAAAGTCAGAGAAGCTTGCCCAGGCAGCTGGCACGGCCTCCTCTGCTCTGTGCTCATGGCAGGACATCGCTGTACAGTGAGGAACGAGGCCTCAGCCATTAGGAGTGTAGAAGGTCTCACTCCTGGAGTGAACTTGGCCTCTTGGCTTGTGCAGAGAAACCCTTGGAAACACTGGGAAGAGAGTGCTGCAAACCGAGACCGTGCAACCTCACCCCTGGGGTTCATACACATGAAGACTGTCTAATGAGAGCGTCTAATGAAATAAGAGCCCATGTGAAATTTATTCACATTGTAACAGAATGAAACATTTAAAAGTCCATGTGTTGATGTAATAATGGGCCTAGATGACCAGGTTGCCTCTCGAGGAGCCGGCACTGACTTAGGACCATCACCTCGGATGTTGGCCCAGTTAGAGCTGAGGGCTTTGTTCCCCCCACGATCCTCTTTCCCCAGTTCATGGGACTCGTTCTGGCTCTGATTAGTGGTGACCAGAGGCCGGAGCTCATGGGTGGCCCTGGCACAGGCTTGTCCCCATGGGTGTGTCTTCCCAGCAAGGTTCTCATGTGACTAGTGGCACAGTGACCTTGGGATAGTGGGATAGGCCCTGACTTGGTTGGACACTTGGTCCTGCAGGACCAAACAAGGACCAGAAAGGAGGTTCTGAGAGGCACGAGGATGCTGCTCTAGAATGAGGCAGGGAAGTGTGCTCTCACGTGCTGGTGTGCTGCTTTCTTCTTGCCACTAAATTATGGGATAAGGTCAATGGAGAAGGGTCCAGAAAGGCAACAGACATTCTCTAACCTCACGTGGTTCAGACAGACCCACAGAGTAGGAGGCCATGTGGGGCTCTGTGGGGTGGGGCCTGTAGAAGCCAACATCTTCCTGATGCTCTTCGCCAAGAACTGCCTACTTCTCCGCTCCAAGGATGGGGGACAGTCGCACACACCAAGTTCGAGGGGGCTGCAGGGCCACGAGCCAGGCGAGAGCTTTGCGCACGGGATTTAAGGAAGGGTGGGACAGGTCATGGGAGGAAGGTCCCCTTCCTGGGTTTGACTTTGCAGATTCCTTGCTCCATGGGACCCAGTGTGGAAGGACTGTGGGAGACCTCTGCCCTCCCAGGCACGTCCCTCCCAATCTGGGTCTGACACTTGGACGCATGTGACACAGCTTTGTGGTCTGCACTGAACTGCTCATTTTTCACATTTCTTTTCTTCAATTTTATTCTCGTGGTGCTCAAGCAGTTGCTTTAAGGGTTCCTGCTATTTCTTCCCCTACTCTCCTTTCCTCTTATTTTATTTTTTTAGAGATTTTATTTTTTAGAGCAGTTTGAAGTTCACAGAAAAGCTGAGTGAAGAGTACGGAGCGTTCCCATGGACTCACCAACCTTGGACGGCACAGCTTCCCCGCTGTCCACATCCCCCACCGAGGGGTCCATGCGTCACAACCCACAAGTCCACACTGACACTGTCACCCAGAGCGCACAGTTCATGTCAGGGCTCAGTCTTGTGTTCTGTGTTCTGTGGGTTTGGACCAGTGTCAAAATATTACTTTTATGGTAGCCACACTGATACATATAATGTAGGCATCTAAATATTCAAAGTCTGATCTTCAACATGTTGATGACAGAATCACGGACTATTATGGCAACTGGACCTGCTATTCAGGGAGAACCTCCCCTCAGGTTGTTTATTTGTGGGGCTCAGCCTATGCTGAGGGGGGTAGAAGGAGCGGGAGAGGGGGAATTCTGTCAACAATAATGCAGATTTTCTGTGAACACTTTCCCCTTTGAGTCAGGCTGGAGTTGTGGCATAGTCTGGCCCCAAAGACCAATCACAATGGAGGATATTAACTTCCAGGGTCTAAGCTGTAGTAATCATAAATCCAGTGTTCCTTTCTGCATTATCCCAGACTGGTAGGGGTGACAATCATTGGGGGAATGAATCCTAGTATTGGTGACATCCTCTTTTTTTATGTTTCCTCCCTACTTTTTTTTTTGCCTTATTCTCTTAAACTATTCCTATTTATTTAAAAAAGTTCAGCTTATACATCACCCTGTGGAGAAAGCCCTTTGGACTTTTCTCATCACTCTACAGGACAGAGCTAATCTTCCCTTATCCTCAGTTTTATATGTAATTCTGGTACAGTGCCACAGAGTAACTTCTTGTTTACATGAACATCTCGTATGTAAGGTTTCCTCAGCTGAACACGGGGTGTCTCATCCTTCTCTGTATTACAACACCAAGCACGAACCCGCCCCCTGTATGTGCTCAATAAGTAGTTTTTATTTGAATTAATGAATAGTTACTTAGTTCTTCATTCCCTTTAATTGAGACTTACTTTTATTTTCTTATTTCTTTCCTATTATAGTGAATTCAATTACAAAACCATTCACTGTTCAGATGTGCAAAAAAATGTGACTTCTAAGTTAACTAGTTTTATTACAAGAACCCACTCAATTGGATAAATCAAGAAAATTAAACTGGTCCAATTCAGTAATTTAATTATGTTGAAAACCCAGAACTACTTGCATGGCCCCACCAAATGTTAAGCCTTTTTACTATGTGCTTATTTTCAAGATAGTATTTGGTGGGGATGTCCAGCGGCGCTTGCAAGAGTTTTGGTGATCTGACCACACCAGTCTCTGCTGTAGACAACGTCATCCAGTCTCTCCTTGGACAGTGACAATCTATACTGGTCTATGGGGTTTGGCAAAAGTGAGCTGTAATCCACAGCTGTGATCTGTGTCCAACACTGGTCTCCTTCTGTTCATTCTTCACTCATTTTAGCCCCATCCCTATAATCCACGCTCTGTGTCAGTCCCATCAAAGCATGATTTTCAAGGTTAAAATACAACTCTCATATACACTGCAAATATATACTAAACAGGTGTTTAAAGTGTCTTTAACTCTCTAAACGAAGAAAACAGCAGATGGGAAAGGTTGTTGGAGGGAGAATTCAAGCAATGAAGATTTATAGAGACAATAGCTTTTCTTTTCTTTTCTTTTTTTAAGTGGGAGGTAGGGAGGCAGAGAAACAGATTCCCACATGTACCCCAACTAGGATCCACCCGGCAAGTCCTCTGTGGGACGATGCTCTGCCCATATGGGATGTTGCTCTGCTGCGCAGCAACTGAGCTACTTTAGCATCCCATGAGGTGAGGCCATGGGGCCATCCTCAGTGCCTGGGGCCAAATTTACTCAAACCATTTGAGCCTTGGTTGCAGGAGGAGAAGAGAGAGAGAGAGAAGGGAGAAAGGAGGAAAGGTGGAGAAGCAGATGGTTGCCTCTCCTGTGTGCCCTGACTTGGAATTGAATTCAGGACTTCCACATACCAGGCTGACAGTCTACTGTTGATATAACCAGTCAGGGCTGACAATAGCTTTTTTAATAGATGAAGATTATTTACCGTCCTTTCCAGCAGAGAAGTCATGACTCATGGGCTGCTCTCTTCTGCTGGAGAGAGCGCCACAGCTGACTTTGACTCAGCACAGACTGGGTCCCAAGGAGAGTAGATAGTGTTACGAGCCTGGCATAGCAGTAGAGAACTGGCTCGCACCAGGTGAGCATGCTGCAGATGATGTCACTGTGACCTGGAAGGGCCCACGGTCATCCTCTGACTGATTTCTGAGTTTCAGATTGCTTCTCTGAAAGTCCTCAAGCTCTCCAAGAGCGTTAGAGTCACAGCCTACTTTTCAGATTCTTCCCAGGCTATGTGCAGGGCGAGAAAATGAGGGAATTCAGGGTCACTGTCCCAAACACAGCCCCCAGCTCACTGACCTGAGAGGTTAGAGCCCACCTCTTTCAAGACCCAGTGGGCATATCATTGATGTCATGTTTACCCCTGAGTCCCATGATGTCTGTCTGCATGTTTTTACCATACAGTCTCTGCCTTGCAGCCTAAACTTGATTGGGAGAAAGGGTGAGGAAAAACATCTCATTTAGTCTTCACTGTCCTCTGTGCCAAGGACATGACACAGCTTTCAGGAGCCTCTTCCTGTCCAGGCGGGGTGTTCTCTGAGAAAGCTGCGATGGACCGCACCACTGGACTACTGACACGTCAGTGAGGGAGGTTTGGGAATCATTATTCCTTAATTCTCATTCTCTTCCCAAAATTCTCTTCTCAGTCTTTCAAGAATTTTATCTTATCAGAGAGAGAGAGAGAGAGAACAGAAATCAGGCATGAGTCTTACACATTTCTAATTAAAATGAGATCTTCATGTCTCTCTCTGTTCTTCTGGACTTAGCACACTGACCTTTCTGTTCAGAGCACTCCTCCCCTCGTCCCCCTGTAGAAATCTCCCTCATCTTTCCTGTCTCAGTGTCAGAACAACTCCCAAACGTCTCTTGTGTGGCTCTGGAACCCTCTGTGCCACAGACAGGGTGGCATCCACCCCTCTCCTGGGCGTCTCTCTGTGTAACAAGTCACCTGAACATTTAGTGTCTGAGACAACAAAAGTCACCTGGCAGGAGGCAGACACATCGGCTGTTTGCTCTGTGAAAATGCTTGGGTGGCATTGGTCGGTTTGCTCAGCTGGGCCAAGGTACGTATTGGGGGAGTTCATCCTGGCTGCAGCCCAGGTCACCTTCTGGGGTCTGAGTGCCTCTTCACATGGATCTGGTCATGGGACAGCCGGAGCTTCCTCACACAGTGGCAGCTGGAGTTTAAGGGTAGAACTCTGAGAGCCAATAAATGCAAGCTTTATAGCTCTTCCTATCTGGGTACAAATACTGGCAAAACATGACTTCTGCCTTCTTCAGTGGACCAGGCAGTTACATGAGTCACAATCCAAGAGGAGGGGATGCAGTCTGTGTTCGCTACAGTAATCCTTACCTCTTGCATTTCCCTTTGAGTCTTTCATAGAGTTTTTATCTCTATTTTTATTTTTATACTACCCATCTGCTGTTGCACTTTGCTTACTTTTCCCATTAGAGCCCTTTAATATGTTAACCATAGTTATTTCAATTTCTTTAAAAGTTCCCACAGCTGTGTGTGCATCTGAGCCTGGTGGGCTTTCCCGGCAGGAACCCAGCACATGCCAAAGGGAAGGTTCAGACTCCCGCATGCGCCCGACCGGGATCCACCCGGCACGCCCACCAGGGGCGACGCTCTGCCCACCAGGGGGCGATGCTCTGCCCCTCTGGGGGGTCGCTCTGCTGCAACCAGAGCCACTCTAGTGCCTGGGGCAGAGGCCAAGGAGCCATCCCCAGCACCCGGGCCATCTTTGCTCCAATGGAGCCTTGGCTGCGGGAAGGGAAGAGAGAAACAGAGAGGAAGGAGGGGGGAGGTGGAGAAGCAAATGGGTGCTTCTCCTATGAGCCCTGGCCGGGAATCGAACCCAGGTCCCCCGCACGCCAGGCCAACGCTCTACCGCTGAGCCAACCGGCCAGGGCCTCAGGAAGAGTTCTTTATGTAGCAGGACATCCTTTTCTCTCCACCTGAGACAGTGGGTCTAAGAGATTGTGGGCTGCCGCTGAGAGGGTTCCTGTGCTTCACCAGGTGACCCTCTGCTCCAGGGGGCCTGCAGAACGCTTCCTGGGCCTGCACCTTGGCAGGTGGAGGGATTCCTGCAGGGACAGATGTGTCTGCAGCATTAGGAAGTCTCGTTCTCACCAAGTCAAACCTCACCTGTAGCAGCCCATCAGGATGGCTGTGTGGCGTGCGCACCCTGGCTGGTTCATGGCTTCTGCAGCTTAGGACCCAGGAGAGCAGATCTCGGCTGTGACTGAACGCACCTGGGTCTCCAGTTTGGGGCTGCTGGTTTGCCCTGCAAGCCCAGGGATCTGTTGCAGCAAAGGAAAGTCATTGCTCTTCCTTCCTGTGAGGACAGAGTGCCCTTGTCTCAGCTCCTTATCTGTCAGTGCTGAAACCAGAAGGTACCTTAATAGGATCATTTTGAAAATTATAAAGTCATCTTTTTTTTTAGTAATATCCACTACGGTATTTTTATAACGCTTTGACCCCAGATACTTAGAGTCAGGAAGGAGGACGAAGGGCCGGAACCCATGTTTATGGATCGTCGTTCTAGAATTTAAGTGTTATCTAATTTAGTTTTAAAATAGCCTTGTGTCATAGTATGATCATTTTATTGATGGAGAAACTGCGAGATTCTACAGCAAGTAAACATCATAGACAGGAGTCATATTCAAGTTGTGGTCTGTCAGATGCCAAAACTTTTCTCTTTCCAGAAAAAGTCACTTCTCAGCATATGAGGTTTCAGTCTTTAGTGGTCTCAAGTCATTCTTTCCTGTCAGGTTATTTCTCCCCCTGAACTATGGGGAGGACAGAGAGCTCCTCTCCCATCCATCCGACAGCTGGTGCCTCTGTCTTCGGATCACCCTCTCCCTAAGAAAGGCGCCCAATAAGCTGTTTCCTCGGCCTCCATTAGTTGTACAAATGAAAGAATGTAGTTACTACATTTGTTAAGGGAAGACACACTCTTGGCCAAGTCGGGGCCTTAGAAAAAGGCCCTTGACCTAGATTAGGCAATTAATACCAATTGGTGACCTGGTAAACAGAAAGTAGAAATAAAACAAAGCTAGACGGTCACCATTTAAAGTGACGTGATAATTTAAAACTAAATCCCCATTCTTAACGTGTTCATACATTTACTTCTCTCACTTTCCTAGCTCCTTGTGAACTTGGTTCTTGGAGAGTACGTCGCAGCTGCAGAAAAGGCAATGTGCTAAACCTCGTGTCCGACAGCCCCACAGAACTGGCCAGTGGCTCACTTCAGATTGAGCTTGTGTTCTCATGTCATTGCTAGTACAGTGACATGCAGGAACACTCAGCCTCCCGAAACCAGATTCCGGGGGCTGTTACCTGAGCTGTCTGCCTAAGGAAGGTGTCCCATAATCCTTCTTACCCCAAACATGCAGAAATAAGCCCCAGGTCTCCCTGATTCTGATTTCTGAGAACGTGGCAGACCAAAATGATGGTCAGCTCCTCAGCCTCAGAGCTTTGTAAATCCTCGTAGTTACATGAAGGGCTGGAGGGAGGTTTAGAGGACGTTTCTCTGTGTGGTCTGAATCCATCAATGCAATATGCTGTGGTAAAACTTGAGTGCACAGAAAATATCAATTCTCTAATGTGCATGTGTTTTCATTGCCTGTCATAATGTACTCAAACAAGGTTTGTTGCAGCAGCATGGTTAACGTAATCATGTATCAACGGACATTAATGACTAATTTACAAAATGTGTTCTGTTTTTATTAACATAAAGAAGAGTTAGAGTTGCTCTTAACCTTAAATACCACTTATGAAATCGAGTGATAAAATAATGGTGGTTATATCACACCTAAAACCTAGTCTCCCTGAGGCTGCAGGAAACCACCAACTGGTGGTTTTTGAAGAGAAAGAAGAAAAAAAAAACACTACAGAAACAAAACCATACACTTGGCTTTACGCTGGAGGACATATCTGAGCTGTGCTTTCTGGAGACTGAATGGAGGAGATGAAATACAATTCTGCCGATGACATCTGAAGGACCAAACAGAGTGCCTTGTTTTCCCCAGAGATGACACCAAGCCACATGTTTTCAGTCTGACATTTTAACATCAAGCTCTGTCTGGATTTAGGTAACTTGAAAAGTGAGACAATCCTCTCGAATTCCTAATGTTGCTGGTTGACATGTAAAGAATGGGTGTGACCAAAATGATGGTTAACTTTGTTCTCTGGGTAGCATTTCACCAGCATTAGGAAAGGCAACAGTTAAGTTGTGCAGGACTTTGAGGGTCAACTTGGCACGCCCTGATCTGGAAAGAGCATGATTTTCACCTGAATTGTGAAAAAGCAAATGATCTGCAAGAGGACTTTTCTTGAACCCACTACAGATCAAGGAAATATAAAATGTTGGTGCCCAGAATTTTTCAAGTAAATACTACAATATTTATAAAAAACTGGGAAATAGGAACAGGAATATTCATTCAAATATTTGTTGTTGTTTTCTATGTTTAAAATACGTCATGGGTAGGATAAAAACTTTGGGGTCTGTGAGGCCCAGAGGTGTAGGCTTGGGCAGCGTCTGTGGGGCCTGAGCTTGGGCTTCATCAACACCATCTTCAGTGAGTCCCGCTGAGGCCATTTCTCTGCTTTGGGGCAGGTTTCCACGCTTACTCTAACTTTTCCATTGTTTGGAGATGCCTTTATCAGTAGTAAAAGTCTTTAACCCTGGAATTTAATTTGTCTTCCTTGTGACATGTAAATTTAACTCTAATTGATACCTGAATCTGAGATGTACTGCAGTCTGAATTACTCCTTGATGGGAGGTTTTGGATTTTGTAACATTGTGTTGTATCTGTAGCTTATTTGGAAAAAAAGGGCATCTACCTAACACTGCCCAAGTTACAGTGAACTTACCGCACATGAGGTTATCAGATCAGTATTTAGCCTTTAGGATCAGCCCACATAGCAATGTGCATTTTAGTTTATTGTGATGACCGCTCACTGATTTTCATAGAATACTGCTCATGTTGCAGAGAATGGAGGGAATGGGGGGGGGGGGTAAAATACTTAGCATTTCCTTACAGAACAGGGTCCGCCCATCTGTCCATCTGGGAATTGTGACGTTGCGCACGGCTGCTCCGTGTCTGACTTCCTTAGGTACTTTGAGAGCTCTCCCGAACATTCCTGTCATTAAACATGCGGTTTAGCAACTTAAATATCTCTTGAAGTTTGCAGGCAGTTTTACTCCATAGGCAGACTTTACATGTGTTTCTTAACTTCCAGACTTGCTGGTTCAAACAGCATTTCTTCCCCCATTTCCCTCCACTAGATGCAAAATATTTGAAGAATTACAAAGTTTATTTTCTCTTTGTTTAACAGCATTAACCAAAAAAGAGAGAGACACAAGTACAGCCCCTAAATTCCGTTTTTATGTCTATGCCGGCATTTGGGAACAATAAAAATTGCGGTACAACAAACAGCATTATTTTAAAATAATTTTGCACACCACTGGGCCAGTTGCTGCTTTTTTGAAGGATAAATGGGTAATAACTCTAGTTTGTTTGGGAGTTTTTATATTAGAAACTCAGACAACCCTGGCCGGTTGGCTCAGTGGTAGAGCGTCGGCCTGGCGTGCAGAAGTCCCGGGTTCGATTCCCGGCCAGGGCACACAGGAGAAGCGCCCATCTGCTTCTCCACCCCTCCCCCTCTCCTTCCTCTCTGTCTCTCTCTTCCCCTCCTGCAGCCCAAGCTCCATTGGAGCAAAGATGGCCCGGGCGCTGGGGATGGCTCCTTGGCCTCTGCCCCAGGCGCTGGAGTGGCTCTGGTCACGGCAAAGCGATGCCCCAGAGGGGCAGAGCATCGCCCCCTGGTGGGCGTGCCGGGTGGATCCCGGTCGGGCGCATGCGGGAGTCTGTCTGACTGTCTCTCCCCATTTCTAGCTTCAGAAAAATACAAAAAAAAAAAAAAAATAGAAACTCAGACAGAGGCTGAGAGTATCTCTAAAGGTAAATTCTACAAAAGGTTGATAAAACTGTACATTTGTGTGTGTGTGTGTGTGTGTCTGTGTGTGTGTTCTTCCAATCAGCCCGCGATTTCTTAAAGGGAGACTTCTACAAACTCTTTGCCAAATGCACAGTCGGTTCCTCGCTGTCTCGCGTTGGAAAACTTGGTGCCGGAACAGCTCACTGACAGCATCGTCCGGAGCTTTGCTGCCTGTCTCCCAGCATGAACACAAACACTTGCCGTTCCTGTGGGGGGAGATATATTGATCTTTTCTATTGTTTTTTTTAAATCTATATTTCACTCATTTCTTCACTGGTCATTTTTATTTCCATTATTCTGCTAACTTTGGGCTCAGAATATTTTTTCCCTGAGTTCTTTGAGGTATGAAGTTAGGTGATTTGCCTGAGAGCTGCCTTTTTTCTAATGCTAGCATATATTGGTATAAACTTTCCTTTTGGGACAGTTTTGCTTCCTCCCATGAATTTTAAGGGTCCCTCCCTTTTTTTTTGTCTGTCAAGTTACTTCTTGTTTTACCCTTGAATTTCTTCTTTGACCTACTGGTTTTCAGAAGTGTGTTAATTTCAACATATTAATTTTCCAATTTCCTGTAGTAATTGATTTCTAGCTTTATAACACTTTGGGTGGAAAAGATATTTAATATGATATCAATCTTAAATTTTTAAAGACTGGTGTTGTGGTCAGAGAATGTTCCATGTGCACCTGAAAATGTGTCTGCTGTTGAGTGATATATAAGTGTCTCGTAGGGACATTTGGTCTTTACCGTTATTTAAATGTGCTACTTTCTTAAGGATTTCCTGGTTGGATGGTCTGTCCATGGTTAAAAGTGGGATGGTACCACCTCCTACTATTACTTCATTACTGCCTCTTTCTCCCATCCTAGCTGTTAATATTTGCTTCATGTATTTAGTTGCTCTGATGTTGGGCGCATGTATAATTATGACTGTTCCACCCCTTTGATGAAGGGCCCCATTATTACTACATACTGATCTCTGAAATCTGTCTGTCTTGTCTGACATGAGTACAGCTATCGTGTGCTTAGATGCTACAGGGAGTCTCCTGTGAACAGTGTGTATTGGGGTCTTGTAGTGTGGTTTTACCCATGCAGCCACTATGTCTTTTGATTAATGAAATTAATCCATTTACATTAGTAATTGTTATTAGGCTTTTTAAAATGTTTTCATTGT
This sequence comes from Saccopteryx bilineata, assembly GCF_036850765.1. Taxonomy (NCBI): domain Eukaryota; kingdom Metazoa; phylum Chordata; class Mammalia; order Chiroptera; family Emballonuridae; genus Saccopteryx; species Saccopteryx bilineata. The sequence continues at coordinate 81,781,829 of NC_089492.1, read as the reverse complement.
TTCTCTTTTGCTATTCTTTTCTGTGACTTGATGATTTACAGGAGTGATATTTGATTCCTTGATCTGCTGTGTAGCTACTGTAAGGTTTTGCTTTGTGGTTACCATAAGACAAATAAAACATCTTAACAGTATTTTTTTTTAGCTGATAACAACTAAACTTTAAATACACACAAAATCTCTACCGCCCCCCCATTTTATGTTTTTGATATCACAATTTACATCTTTTTGTATTGTGTATACATTAATTTTTGTAGATATAATTATTATTTTTTTTAGCATGGAAATGATTAGAACTGTTTTATTTATGGTAGTGTCCCTCAACACTTTAATGGATAAACAAATTGAGGCCAATTTATATGACAGTATACCATTCAACAATAAAAAGGAACACATTTCTGATATAAGAAACAATATTGATGCAGCTTAAAATATTATTTTATGTGCAAGAAGCCAGACACAGAAGAGTACATACTGTGTGATTCCATTCAAATAAAGTTCTGGAATGGCATGAACTAATCTCTAGCCATAGCCTTCAGATTAGTGGTTGCCTGGATTGATTGGAAGAAGGCACTGAGAGTTTTTGTGGTGATACAAATTAACTAAATAAACTATATATTCACTGAGGTATGGTTGTATGGTGCATACCATCTGTTAAAATTTGAAATAGATGCATTTTATTTAAATACATTCTAAAAAAAATTTTTTTTATTAATTTTAATGGGATGATATTAATCAATCAGGATACATAGGTTCAGAGAAAACATCTCCAGGTTATTTTGACATTTGATTATGTTGCATACCCATCACCCAAAGTCATATAATCTTTCATCACCTTCTATCTGGTTTTCTTTGTGCTCCTCCTCTCCCCCCACCCTCTTCATTCCCCTCCCCACCCCGGTAACTATTACACTCTTGTCCATGTCCCTGAATCTCATTTTTATGTCCCACCTATGTATGGAATCATATAGTTCCTAGTTTTTTCTGATTTACTTATTTCACTCAGTATAATGTTATCAAGGTCCATCCATGTTGTTGTAAATGATCCCATGTCATCATTTCTTATGGCTGAGTAGTATTCCATAGTATATATGTACCACATCTTCTTTATCCAATCATCTATTGAAGGGCTTTTTGGTTGTTTCCATGTCTTGGCCACTGTGAACTATGCTGCAATGAACATGGGGCTGCATGTGTCTTTACGTACCACTGTTTTGGAGTTATGGGGGTATATTCCCAGTAGAGGGATTGCTGGGTCATATGTTAGTTCTATTTTTAATTTTTTGAGGAACCATCATACTTTCTTCCATAATGGTTGTACTAATTTACATTCCCATCAACAGTGAATGAGGGTTCCTTTTTCTCCATAGCCTCTCCAACACTTGTTATTACCTGTCATGTTGATAATAGCTAATCTAACAGGTGTGAGGTGGTATCTCATTGTAGTTTTGATTTGCATTTCTCTAATAGCTAATGAAGATGAGCATCTTTTCATATATCTCTTGGCCATTTATATTTCTTCCTGAGAGAAGTGTCTGTTCATGCCCTATTCTCATTTTTTATTGGATTGTTTGTTTGTTGTTGAGTTTTATGAGTTCTTTGTATATTTTGGATATTAGGCCTTTATCTGTGCTGTTGTTTGAAAATATCATCTCCCATTTAGTTGGATGTCTGTTTGTTTTGTTGTCAGTTTCTTTTGCTGTGCAAAAGCTTCTTCGTCTGATGTGGTCCCATTCATTTATCTTTGCCTTCACTTCCCTTGCCTTTGGAGTTAAATTCATAAAGTGTTCTTTGTAACCAAGGTCCATGAGTTTAGTATCTATGTTTTCTTCTATGTAATTTATTGTTTCAGGTCTTATATTTAGATCTTTGATCCATTTTGAATTAATTTTAGTACGAGACAAACTGTAGTCGAGTTTCATTCTTTTGCATGTGATTTTCCAGTTTTCCCAGCACCATTTGTTGAAGACGCTTTCTTTTCTCCATTGTGTATTTTTCGCCCCTTCATAAAAAATTATTTGACCATACACATGTGGTTTTATTTCTGGGCTTTGTATTCTGTTCCATTGGTCTGAATGTCTATTTTTCTGCCAATACCATGCTGTTTTGATTGTCGTGGCCCTATAATATAATTTGAAGTCAGGTATTGTAATGCCCCCAGCTTCATTCTTTTTCCTTAGGATTGCTCTGGCTATTCGGGGTTTTTTATAGTTCCATATAAACCTGATGATTTTCTATTCCATTTCTTTAAAAAATGACATTAAAATTTTGATGGGAATCGCATTAAATTTGTATATTGCTTTGGGTAATATAGTCATTTTGACTATATTTATTCTTCCCATCCAAGAACAAGGAATATTTTTTCATTTCATTATATCTTTTTTGATTTTCCTTAACAATGCTTTGTAGTTTCCATTATATAGGTCCTTTACATCCTTTGTTATGTTTATTCCTAGGTATTTTAGTTTTTCTGTTGCAACCATGAAGGGAATTGGTTTTTTTGAGCTCATTTTCTGATGTTTTATTGTTGGCATATAGGAAGGCAATGAACTTTTATATATTAATTTTGTATCCTGCGACCTTACTGTATTGCTTTATTGTTTCTAGTAGTCCTTTTGGGGAGTCTTTAATGTTTTCGATATACAGGATCATATCATCTGCAAAAAGTGAAACCTTTACTTCTTTCCCAATATGAATGCCTTTTATTTCTTTCTCTTGTCTGATTGCTCTGGCTAGAACTTCCAGCACTATGTTGAATAAGAGTGGAGAGAGTGGACAACCCTGTCTTGTTCCTAATTTTAGGGGAAAAGTCCTCAGTTTTATGCCATTTAATATGATGTTAGCTGATGGTTTATCATAGATGGCCTTCATTATGTTGAGGTATTTTCCTTCTATACTCATTTTGTGTTTTAAACATAAAATGATATTCTATTTTATCGAGTGTCTTTTCTGCATCTATTGATAAAATCATATGGTTTTTGTTCTTTGTTTTGTTGATATGATGTATTACGTTAACTGTTCTATGTATGTTGAACCATCCTTGTGATTCTGGAATGAATCTCACTTGATCATGATAAATTATTTTTTTAATGTCTTGTTGTATTCAATTTGCTAGTATTTTGTTTAGTATTTTAGCATCTGTATTCATTAGAGATATTGGTCTGTAGTTTTCTTTTTTGTTGTTGTCCTTGCCAGATTTTGATATGAGGGTTATGTTGGTCTCATAAAATGTGTTTGGCAGTATTGCTACTTCCTCAATTTTTTGAAAGACTTTGAGTAGAATAGGAACCAAGTCTTCTTTGAGTGTTTGATATAATTCACTAGTATAGCTGTCTTGCCCTGGACTTTTATTTTGGGGGAGGTTTTTAATAGTTTTTTCTATTTCCTCCCTGCTTATGGGTCTGTTTAGGCTTTCTGCTTCTTTATGACTCAGTCTAGGAAGATTGTATTGTTCTAGGAATTTATCCATTTTTTTTATATTGTTGAATTTGTTGGCATATAGTTTTTCATGGTATTCTATAATAATTCTTTGTATATCTATGATATCTGTGGTGATTTCTCCTCTTTCATTTTGGATTTTGTTTATATGAGTCCTTTCTATTTTTTCCTTGGTGAGTCTTGCCAAGGGTTTGTCAATTTTGTTGATCTTTTCAAAGAACCAGCTCTTTGTTTTATTAATTTTTTCTATAGTGTTTCTGTTCTCTATTTTGTTTATTTCTGCTCTGATTTTTATTATTTCTTTTCTTCTGCTGGTTTTCGGTTGTCTTTTTTCTTCTTTATCTAGTTCCTTAAGATGTGAAGTTAAGTGGTTTACTTGGGCTCTCTCTTGTTTGTTCATATAGGCCTGTAGTGATATGAACTTTCCTCTTATTACTACTACTTTTGCTGCATCCCAGAGATTCTGATATGTTGTATTGTTATTTTCATTTGCCTGTATGTATCTTTTGATCTCTGCGCTTATTTCTTCTTTGACTCACTCATTTTTTAAAAGTATGTTATTTAGTTTCCATATTTTTGTGGGTTTGTTACCTCTTTTTTGCAGTTGAATTCTAGTTTCAAGGATTTATGTTCAGAAAATATGCATGGTATAATTTCAATCTTTCTGAATTTGTTGATGTTATTTTTGTGGCCTAACATATGGTCAATTCTTGAGACTGTTCCGAGAAAAATATATACTCTGGCACTTTGAGATGAAATGTCCTGTAGATGTCTATCATATCCAATTGTTCTAGGGTTTCATTTAAGGCCAATATTTCTTTATTAATTTTCTGTTTGGATGAACGATCTAGAGCCTCCAGGTGTGTATTGAGGTCTCCAGGTATGATTGTATTTTTGTCGGTTTTTGTTTTTAGGTCAGTCAGTAGCTGTCCTATATATTTTGATGCTCCTTGGTTTGGTGCATATATATTAAGAAGTGTTATGTCTTCTTGATTCAATGTCCCTTTTATCATTATGAAATGACTGTTTTTATCTTTGATTACCTTTGCTATCTTGTAGTGTAGCTACTGTAAGGTTTTGCTTTGTGGTTACCATAAGACAAATAAAACATCTTAACAGTATTTTTTGTTTAGCTGATAACAACTAAACTAATTACACACAAAATCGCTACCGTCCCCCCATTTTATGTTTTATGTCACAATTTACATCTTTTTGTATTATGTATACTTTAATTTTTGTAGATATAATTATTTTTAATAATTTTGTCTTTTAACAATTTACTAGAGATAAGTGAATTATACACAACCACTACCATATTAGAGTATCCTAATTTGGCTATATATTTAGATCTATAAGTGAGTTTTATACATTCTTTTGTTTACATGGTACTAATTAGTGTCCTTTCATTTGAACTTGAAGAATTTTCATTGGCATTGTTTGCAAGGCAGTTCTAGGGACAGTGAATTCTCTCAGCTTTTGTTTGGGTAGGTCTTTAACCGTCTTTTATTTATGAAGGACAGTTTTGCTATGTAAACTATTCTTGGCTAGCTGGAATTTTCCCCCAGAACTTTGAATAAATTATCTCACTCTCCTGTGGATGGCAGGATGCCTGCTGAGAAGTGCACTTGTGGCCTCATGAGGGAGGATTCTCTCATATGTGATGTTTCTTTTTTTTTCCTGCTTTCAAATTCTCTTTGATTTTTGACAGTTTTATTATAATGTGACTCAGACAAGTTCTTGTGGGTTTTGTGAGTTGAATCTGTTTGGAAACAGATAAATTTCAAATACCTGGGTGATCCTGTTTTCCCCAGATTTGGGAAGTGGTTAACTATTTTTTTTCCAGGTAAACTTTGTACCCCTTTCTTTCTCTCCATTTAAGACTCCCATGGTATGTATATTAAATAATTTGAGCTGTCCCATAATTCACCTGGGGACAGGTGATAATAATTGCTCTTTTTCATTCATTTTTTTGTCCTTTGATTGGATAGTTTCAAATAACTTGTCTTCAAGTTTACAGGTTCATTTTTCCACTTGATCAAGTCTATTGTTAACACTGCCTATTGCATTTTAAATTTTATTCATTGTATTTTTTAGCTCCAAAATTTCTGTTGGGTTCTTTTGTTCATGGTTTCCCACTCTCTGTTGAACCTCTTGATTAGTTCATGCATTTCCCTGATTTCACTGAGTTGTCTGTGTTTCCTTGCAGTTCACTGAGCTGTGTTATAATGATATTTTGAATTCTCTGTCAGGCAATACACAGCTCTCATTTGTGGGCCAGTTACTAGGAAACTGTGTTCTTAAGGTGTCATCATCTCCTTTCTTCATCATGTTCCTTGAAGCCTTGTCTTTGCTGTATTCACATTTGAAGAAAGTTGAAACCTAAAATTTTTGCTGACTGGCATTGGGAGAGAAGTGCCATCTCCAGTCAACATGGTGAGGTATGCTGAGAATTTCTCAGACCTTTGCTTTGGACCCTTCTTCCACTTATTTGGGTCAAATTCTTATAATTGTATGCTTTCTCTAAATCCTACAGAGCCAGGTATTGAACGTCTTTGCTTTTCATAGCATGGTGCCCTATAATGTTCAAGTCTGTGAGCTACTGCTTAGTTCCTCTGATTCAGGCTTGCTTTATGCACATGCTCAGTGGCCACCTGCAAAATACTGCCCTGACCATCTAGGGAGCCCATGCCTGTAGTCAGCCAGGCAAGAGCTAAGGCACCAGGGGGAGGTCCAGAGGCAAGGTATAGCCAGACATCTGTGGGTGGGATTGCTGATGGCATCCACAAGGCAGTTACCAGTATGAACTGCAGAGCACTTGGTTGCATCCCTTTCATGAGTTTGGAAACCTGTAACTTTCCATTTTCAGTATCTGTTGAATAGAGATGTTTATTTTCAGGAGTACTCCAAGTATTTATTTAACTTAATCATCTTGAGACCAAGATCAGGGTTTGAAGCATGTCCTCATCCTGCCTTCTGTACTCAGTGGTCTTAGCCACCCACATCCCTGCACACAGGATGCCATGTCTTAGGAGTGTCCTAATATTGTTTCCTCAGGTTCCATAGTGGAGCTGTTCTCAGTAGAGAATAAATTCTCTTTCCACTTTTCCTGCCCAAGTTATGCCTTGCCTCCACATAGGTCCCATGGATAGGATGGGACGAGGTCTGGAGAAGAGAAAGGGGCCTTGTCCCCTCCCCAGCACAGCATGACTTCCAAATAAACAGTCTCAGTCCCACATTTAGATCCAAGGGCCACCTTCCATGACAGTGTTTCCATTAGTGTATAACATGTCCTCAGCAAGACTGCGAGATGTGGCCAGACAGGCAGGGGTTGGCAAACGTAGGGCTACAGTTGTAATGCAAATAAATAATATATTAATTAATAAACAATAATACAAGAATAAACTGTGTTCGTGTTCCATGTACTCACAACTGTAAACCTACTTTTTCCCAACCCTGTATGTGTTTTGAAACATAACTTAGGATATTAGCAGAGTTGTAAATGTTCTCTTCTATATAATGAAAAAGTCCTTTATCACCCATCATTTATAAAATGATATTATTACCTGGAAAAAGTTTAAATTTCTTGACTATATTTAACAAATAAATCTTAATGGAGGCAATAGTAGATACAGCATTCTTTTCCTGCTATGCAACGGAAGTAGCTACAGAAAAGGTAAGCATTGTATCCCTTAACCAACAGAGAGCACAACACCCACACCTTGCTCAATGTGCATGTCAACACCTGCACTAGCAAAAGAAACATATTTTCTGGAGCCTACCTTTCCTAAATATTATTTCATTGGAAGACACTTGTTTTGGTGTCAAACACGACCTACATTAAAATGTTTATTTCAAGTGTTAGGATAAAACAAATGTTTGTGTTGGGCCCGGTCTAAAAGTACAAATGTTCTTGCAAATGTTCAGTAGGCCAGCTGCTGCTCACACGCCTTTGCAAACTGTCCTCACCAGAGAGTGCATCTCCACTGACTACCTCCTTGAAGGCATCTGTAAAATGTTTATAAGGTAGAATATTGCACCTGGTTTCAAGTGAATGTATTTATATTTATATGCATAAAGTATTTTCTTGGGTAACTATGGATCAGTGGATATCGTGCTTACCAATTTCTTAAAGGGAAGGAAAAATGCAACTGATTATGTTTATTTACTTGCCACAGAGCAGTAAGAAGACTGGCATGCAACAGCCTGACACATCATCTCCCATAGTAGTTGATAATCTAATTAGCTCTATCAGACTTTGTTACCTACATTAGATACTACACACCTATTATAAGAGGAAAGAGATTTAATATAGACTATTATACAAATACTCTGGAACAGCTCAGGGTAAAGACTCCAACCTGAGCTTTCTGAACTGAGCCCCAGACTAAAACCTCAGAACCAGACTTCCAGTGAAAGTCCAGCTCCCCAGCATCCAGGGGTTGGGAAATGCATGGCACCCCCAGGATGGCACTTTCTCTGGTCTGCCATCATCAACATCCACTGAGCTGGGGCTTGGGTACTGTTACCACTGAAGTACCAGGACGGTGCTTGTATGAGAACAAGGAACCTGTCACCCCAACCTTCCCCAGCTCACGAAGGTGCAGCGGTCTGGTAATAAGTGGATACGGTGGAGAGGTTTAAGAATTTTGGACTCATAGTCTCCAGAATGCAGTAAGCCCTAAAACAAAGGAGCAAGAATTGAGTTGATTGACCTCATCAACTGAAACATTTGCCCGAGGAGTCACATGGAAATGCCACTTTGTCAGCTCTACAACCTCTGTTTTATAACAGTTTGCACTTGATGATACATGTAGTTGGCTAATGATGCAAATTCAAACTTTCAGTTGGCCAGTGAGAGTGCCCAGTGAAGTCCAGCAGAAGGTGTTCCTGAGCCACTTTGCCTGGGGACCTGACAATCTCTCCTCCCATGAAGGCAGCTGAAACTGCTGCTTTTGCACAGGACAATAATCTTCAATTATTTCAGTAAACACTTGATGTGGCATCATGTACCTAAGCTCAATCAGGAAGCAGGCACACGGTGCCTACTACTCATTATGTGGACACTACTGCAGTGACAATACTATTCTCCTTCTGGAACCTGGAGTGTTACTAAGAAGCTGGCATTTAAATTGTTAGTTTCTTTTTATTTTACCTTCATATATAAAAACTAACTACATGTGCCTGTTACCTGACTACCCTGAACTGGGGTCACATAAGCCCTGCAGAGGCTCCACACGGCAGACCACTTTCTCTATAGTAATGACAACATGCAGATGGACCCGCCCCCTTCAGGTGGTACCACGTGGACAAACCAGGCAGTGTGATGGGAGTCCAAGGTCAGGGGCAGCCTCACAGAAGAGTCCAGGGGACCAGCCATCTGGAGCACATGACCCTGTGCTCTTCACAGTGGAAAACAGGTTGTTGCTCAGCCCTTCTGCCCCACTAAAGCTGAGCTGTTCCTGAGTGGCTGTGTTGGCTGTCTGGTGTGGTGCTGAGTGAGGTGTCTCTGTCAAGGAACAGGTAAAGCCAGCATCTCTGATCTGACCCAGACCCTGAGAGAGTTTTCCACCTGGCTCAGCCCTAAGTACAGAGAGGTGTCTCTGCCCTTATGGCCCAATAGTGCTCGTTGGGTCCATGGGTTTGTTTTAAAGCCTGTAGAAGAACCCTTACAGGGCCCTTACGATTTCAAAGCTTTCTGGCCAATTTCTCATGTTAAGAAAACCATTCTTGGTTTGCTGCTGGGTCATGATAGAACCTGAAAAACTGACCCAAGACTGCATGTGACCACAATACCTGAGTTCCCAGGGAGAAAATGCAGACGCCCCTGGGGGATGCTGTGGGCCTGCCCCAGACCTGCACAGAACAGGAAGAGCAATGAGGGACCATCATCCTGCTGATGGTGGAAGGTCTTCCTTCCACGTGTGAGAGACAAACCTGGAGTGCAGAGCAGCAAGCTCTCTCTGATCCCAGCTACCTGTCTGTGCCCGGGTGCCCTCAGCCTGTGGGCGTCCTGGGGAGGGCCGTGGAAGTGTGTGCATGAGGGGTACGAGAGTGGCCACCGGGGCTCAGACTCCAGATGCCCGGTCTGCTGCCTGTCACTGCCTCACCCATGGCTAAGAGGATGCTTTTGTGGACCAGTTAAGCCAATTTATACACATTTCTACATTCTTTGCTAATACTTTACAGGTGGTTCATTCTATGTTACTCAGGTGAGGCCCTGAGGTCACCAGGAAATAAGGAACCTTTAAATTGTATACCTGGTTGTTGCTCTGCCCAGAAGGAAAAAGGCACGAAGGATCAGTCAGCCGTGGGCTATGAGCAGGGTCATTCATGTGGTCAGTGGTCAGCAGTTGTGGAGGCACAGATCAGAAACCCGGCACCAGGGAGTCGTGAGAATGTTAAATGGGTAGACCACATAAATCCAAAATATGGGACTACTTGTGACTGAGTAATCCCCAGGGTCCCCATGTGGCAGAGTCCCTCTCCGTATAGGGGCAAGGGGGCCACCCACTGGTGTTAGTTTTCTCAGAAAGCTATAAAAGGATTGACCGTGTGGCAGAGGTGAAGTGACGTCCCCTAATGATACTGACCAGTGACCGATACAGTGAGTGTCCCGTCTTCCAACAGCAATGCCATCATGGCCCAGGATACCAGACTGAGTAACACAGACAGAATGGGTGTGCCGACACGATGCTGACAGACATGGATGGTGGCGGCACCAGGTAACCTCCTGCCCTGCAGTAAGTCACACTGGAACTGATGGTTGTCATAGTGATGTCGTCAGTCCCACACTCGGCCTCCAGGAGACAATTATACAGGAACAGTGACTGACGGTGAACCGTGACCAATTCTCCCAGGTCAGATCACCCCCTGTGACAAATTCTGATGTTGGCATAAGAAAACTGAAACTAGACAAATACTGGTAAAAATGAAGGGTGAGGAGCTGGATGTGCACCCTCCACTCCCTCCTCCCACAGATGCACAGAACCTGCAGCTGCACACAGACACCTGGGAGGGAAACCCTGACACCACTGAGCAATTCCTACGTGTCAGGTCAATGGAAAACCCCACACAGACAGGTGGGGTATGCTGAGACAATCTCTCTGGGAAACCATTGGCCACAGGAAACACGTCCAGAACTTCTGTGAATGAGGCTTATGTGCCTCTTCTGAGTGTCAACCCAAGGGGCAGCCATTTGCCTGCACACACCTGGGCCCTCTCCAGGGACATACACCTAGTCTTCCCCGAGGACACACGCCTGGTCCTCCCCGGGGACACACACCTGGTCCTGATCCTCCCCGGGGACACACACCTGGTCCTGGTACTCCCTGGGGACACACACCTGGTCCTGATCCTCCCCGGGGACACACACCTGGTCCTGGTGCTCCCCGGGGACACACACCTGGTCCTGATCCTCCCCGGGGACACACACCTGGTCCTGGTACTCCCCGGGGACACACACCTGGTCCTGATCCTCCCCGGGGACACACACCTGGTCCTGGTACTCCCCGGGGACACACACCTGGTCCTGATCCTCCCCGGGGACACACACCTGGTCCTGGTACTCCCTGGGGACACACGCCTGGTCCTGGTCCTCCCCTGGGACACACACCTGGTCCTCCCCGGGGACACACTCCTGGTCCTGGTCCTCCCTGGGGACACACACCTGGTCCTGATCCTCCCCTGGGACACACGCCTGGTCCTCCCCTGGGACACATGCCTGGTCCTCCCCGGGACACACACCTGGTCCTCTCTGGGGACACACTCCTGGTCCTGGTCCTCCCCTGGGACACACACCTGGTCCTCCCCAGGGATACACGCCTGGTCCTGGCCCTGCCCCGGGATACACGACTGGGTCATCCCTAGGAAACATGCCTGGTCCTCCCCCGGGACAGAGGCTGGGCACCCTCTCACTGCCCTGCTTCTGGCCAGCATCTCCCGTGTGTGGGCCCACCACATTGCACCCTGGTGCTCGTGGCTGCCAGCCGGGTCTGGGTTCCATGGGACTGTAATGGTCACACGTAGCCCTTGGCAGGTGACCAGCCAGGGCCCTACACAGACAGCAGATGGAGACACAGCACTAGTCGAGCTGTGAGAGACGCATGCATGTCCTGGAGCTAAGGCCCCGGGGGACAGGCAGCAAAGGGGCACAGCTCAGGGCCGAGGGGATGAGGCTGTGGATGCTCTGTCTATCTCATCGCAGGTCCCCATCACCTTCTGTAAAGGGCCCGGGTGCTCCTTTGCACCTGAGTAAGGGCTTCTAGGGTGCTGGGCTCCACTGGTCCAGCAGGATCACAGATATCTGTGCTTTGCAAGCTGTTGGCTAACCAGCCTGAGCCTCAGTGCTGTCCCTTTGGGACATGTTCTATCTTCACAAAGTGACTCTCATCACCTCTCAGGGTGAGGTCCCGCTAACACTGGGTGGCAGCTGCTGGAAAAAACTTACTCCATTAGATTTTACTTCAAATCCCAACTCCTATGCAGAAGAAATATTCATAGGGTGTGCCCAACTTCCTGCCTTTCTAAAGCAGCATGACCTACACCTGAAATACATTCAAAAGACTGTTACAGTTGCTATTTTCTGAGCCATTTTACGTTTCTGTCTTTGCAGGGGACCAAGTTCAGTCCCTTAACCCTTCGAGTAGTACAAACGTTCATATACATCCTCATGCCTCCTGACCATCCAGTGTACGATGGTACAAAAATTTTTATTTTAAAAATGTGTAAGGCGGAGAGACAAGATGGCGATGGAGTAGGCGGACGTACCAACATCTACATCCCAGAACCAAAGTGTATTACAAACTAATTTTATGAACTATCATCTGGAAAAACCAACTTTGGACTAAACTAAGAGGACTCTTCAACCAAGGAACACTGAAGAAGCCACACCAAGACTGGTAGGAAAAGCGGAAATGCGGAACTGTGGAGAGGGCTGCCCAGCTCCCCGGAGTGAACGGCAGCAGGGAGAGACTCGCGTGGCAGGAAGTGAGCTTAGCAGAGGGGAAAGGGTCCTGAGTCCCAGGAACAAAGCCCCAGTCTGCAGCCCCAGAGCCCAGAAGAGGCATAAGGACAGTATTTAGCTGGAAAGAAGTCAGGATACTGTTTGTGAGAAAGAGTCTGATTTCTCAGACCCAGGATCCTTCTTAAAGGGACTGCGCAGAACATCTCTCTCATAACCACTCACCCAGGGCTCCTGGGGACAGGGGAAGAGAGGAGAGGACCAGAGTAACAGGAAGAGAGTGTAATCTAGGAGGCACAGGGAGAAACATTTTGGGAGATAGCCACCCTAACCCCTGGGACGAGTCACTCCCCAAAGCTGAAGTGAATATTTCCCCCAGAAACAGCAATACCAGCAAAGGGAAGCAGGAGAGCAGCCAAACAAGCTCCCCTGTGGCATCCAGAGCAGAGTCGCATAGAAGGAGGGAGCTTTTGGGTCTACAGTAGTGAGTGTTAGCGTCTGAGCTGCAACGCCCTCACCCACGTGGCTGAGGGCACGCCGGAGGGCGGGCGGAAGTGGGAGACAAAAGCGCGGTTCTGCTGGCAGGGGCGGAAGCCAGCTGGCCACCAGTAGGCTCAGGTATGAGCTCAGTCTTGCCCGGCTGGGGAGAAGGGGGCATGCAAAAGCGGTCAAGCTCCGCTGCCGGCAGCCTGTAATGCAGCCTGCGGGAGAAGGGCGGGAACCCTGGAAAGGGTGGAGACCAGCACCTGAGCAAGGGCAGAGGAGCACAGTCTTGCCCCGCCCATGCAACCCAGGCTTGCGGTCTGACTTGGTAGCCGGCACCTCCCGCGGGGGTGGAGCCAAAAGTCCAGAAGAGGCGGAGTTCTGCTACTGAGCTGAGCTTGGGCACGCAGTCCTGCGCGACGGTAGAGCCAAGGCTAGCAGCAGTTCCTCGAGTGGGCTCCTCCTGCAAGGGCAGGGTGAAAGCCCAGAAACAGGCAGAGACCCGCAGCTGAGCAAAGGTGCTCGCCAGTGCCCTCAGGACCGAGCATAACGTCACACACGGGGGCAGGGCAAAGGCCAAGGCCACCAACGCTTGTGCACCTGAGCATGTGATCACAGCCACTCCCGTGAAGAGAAAATGTGGAGGCAGAGAAATACAACACAAATAAACCAAGAGAAATCCCCAGAAAAGGACCTAAGTGAATCAGATATAACCAAATTACCATATGCAGAGTTTAAAATAATGATTGTTAGGATGCTCAAAGATATTAGAACAACCATAGATGGCCATTACAAAAACCTAAATAAAGAGATAACAAATATAAAAAAGGACCTTGAAATAATAAAAAAGAATCAGTCAGAAATGACAAATACAATATCTGAAATAAAGAATACAATAGAAGGAATTAAAAGCAGGATGGATGAAGCAGAGAATCAAATCAGTGAGTTAGAGGACACGATAAATAAAGGCACGGAAGCAGAGCAGAAAAAAGAAAAGAGACTCAAAAAGTCTGAGGAAACTCTAAGAGAGCTCTGTGACAACATGAAGAGAAATAACATCCGCATCATAGGGGTTTCTGAAGAAGAAGAGAAAGAACAAGGGATAGAGACTTTGTTCAAACATATTATAGCGGAAAACTTCCCCCAATTAAGGCAGGAAAACATTTCACATGTTCAGGAAGCACAGAGAACTCCATTAAGGAGAAACCCAAAGAAACCAGCACCAAGACACATCATGTTTAAAATATCAAAGCTAAGTGATAAAGAGAAAATATTAAAAGCTGCTAGAGAAAAAAAGACTATCACCTACAAAGGAGCCCCCATAAGGATGACTTCTGACTTCTCAACAGAAACACTTGAGGCCAGAAGGGAATGGCAAGAACTATTCAAAGTAATGCAGAACAAGAACCTACAACCAAGACTACTTTATCCAGCAAGGCTATCATTTAAAATTGAAGGAGAAATAAAAAGCTTTACAGACAAAAAAAAAAAACCTCAAGGAATTCACTGCAACCAAACCAAGGCTGCAAGAAATGCTAAGGGACCTGTTGTAAACAGATCAAAGGAAAAAAAGAATATAGCAAAAGAGGAATACAGCTTTAAAAAAAATGGCAATAAACAATTACATATCAGTAATAACCTTAAATGTTAATGGATTAAATGATCCAATCAAGAGACATAGGGTAGCTGTGTGGATAAGAAAACAGGACCCATACATATGCTGTCTACAAGAGACACACTTTAAATCAAAAGATACACACAGACTGAAGAAAAAAGGATGGAAAAAAATATTTCACGCAAATGAAAATAAAAAAAAGCTGGGGTAGCAATACTCATATCAGACAAAATGGACTTTAAAATAAAGACCATAGTTAGAGATAAAGAAGGTCACTACATAATGATAAAAGCAGCAATCGAAAAGGAAGATATACCATTATAAATATCTATGCACCTAATATAGGAGCACCTAAATATATAAAGCAGACTTTGATGGACTTAAAGGGCGAGATCGACAGCAATGCTATAATAGTAGGGGATTTCAATACCCCATTAACATCATTAGATAGATCCTCAAAAAAGGAAATTAACAAAGAAACAGCAGACTTAAAGGACATATTAGATCAACTCGATTTAATAGATATCTTCAGAACCTTTCACCCTAAAACAGCAGAATATACATTCTTTTCAAGCACTCATGGTACATTCTCTAGAATAGACCACATGTTAGGGTACAAAAGCGGTCTCAACAAATTTAAGAAGATTGAAATCATATCGAGCACTTTCTCTGATCACAATGGCATTAAACTAGAAATCAACCACAATAGAAAAATTGAAAAGCATCCAAACACTTGGAAACTAAATAGCACCTTATTAAATAACAAATGGGTTAAAACTGAGATCAAAGAAGAAATTTAAAAATTCCTAGAAACAAAAGATAATGAGCATACATCAACTCAAAATTTATGGGACACAGCAAAAGCAGTGCTGAGAGGGAAGTTTATAGCATTACAGGCATACCTCAAGAAGCTAGAAAAAGCTCAAATAAACAACTTAACCCTACATCTAAAAGAACTAGAAAAAGAACAGCAAGTAAAGCCCAAATGTAGTAGAAGGAAGGAAATAATAAAGATCAGAGCAGAAATAAATGACATAGAGGCTAAAGAAACAATACAGAGGATCAATGAAACCAGGAGCTGGTTCTTTGAAAAGGTAAACAAGATCGATGAACCTTTAACGAGACTCACCAAGAAAAAAAGAGAGAGGACTCAAATAAATAAAATAAGAAATGAGAGTGGAGAAATAACAACTGACACAACAGAAATACAAATATTGTAAGAAAATACTATGAAGAACATTACGACAAAAAACTAGACAACCTAGATGAAATGGACAAATTCCTTGAATCATATAATCTTCCAAAAAATCAATCTGGAAGAATCAAAAAACCTAAACAGACCAATTACAACAAATGAGATTGAAACAGCTATCAAAAAACTCCCAAAAAAGAAAAGTCCTGGGCCTGATGGCTTCACAAGTGAATTCTACCAAATATTCAAAGAAGAACTAACTCCTATCCAACTCAAGCTATTTCAAAAAATTCAAGAGGAAGGAAGACTTCCAAACTCCTTTTATGAGGCGAGCATACTTCTGATTCCAAAACCAGGCAAAGACAACACAAAAAAAAGAAAATTATAGGCCAATATCTCTGATGAACTTAGATGCAAAAATCCTCAACAAAATATTAGCAAACCGGATCCAACAATATATGAAAAAAAATCATACACCATGATCAAGTGGGATTTATTCTTGGGAGGCAAGGCTGGTACAATATTTGCAAATCAATCAATGTGATTCATCACATAAACAAAAGGAAGGAGAAAAACCACACAATAATTTCAATAGATGCAGAAAAAGCATTTGATAAAATCCAGCACCCATTCATGATAAAAACTCTCAGCAATATGGGAATACAGGGAACATACCTCAACATGATAAAGGCCATCTATGACAAACCCACAGCTAACATCATACTCAATGGGCAAAAATTAAAAGCAATCCCCTTAAGATCAGGAACAAGGCAGGGGTGCCCCCTTTCACCACTCTTATTCAACATAGTCCTGAAAGACCTAGCCACAGCAATCAGACAAGAAAAAGAAATAAAAGGCATCCCAATTGGAAAAGAAGAAGTAAAATGATCATTATTTGCAGATGATATGATATTGTATATAGAAAACCCTAAAGTCTCAGTCAAAATACTACTAGACCTGATAAATGAATTCGGCAAGGTGGCAGGATATAAAATCAATACTCAGAAATCAGAGGCATTTTTATACACTAATAATGAACTGTCAGAAAGAGAAACCAAGGAATCAATCCCCTTTACCATTGCAACCAAAAAAATAAAGTACCTAGGAATAAATCTAACCAAGGAGACGGAAATGGTGCCGTGACCAGCGCGTTCGACAGATCTCCCCTAAATCACAACAAATTTATCAACTAGAAACAGAAAAATTTATCCTCAGAGCATTCCGGAGTTCCACACAAACTGAAAGCAAAAGGACTGTTATCACTTGAATCTGAGAGACGAGGGTGTGGAGGAAGCTACCGCAGCGACGTTCATTCAAGCCACGAGGGAGTGCACCTGTGGTGAGTCAGCCCACACTCGGGAGCCGCAAGCAGCTGCGGGCGCGCGCCCGGTACGGTTGCAGAGTGAGCACTGCCCACACTCCAGAGCGCGAGCAGCCACCGGTGTGCCCGGTCCGGTTGCAGAGCGAGCACCGCCCACACTCGGGAGCCGCGAGCAGCCGCGGGCGCGCACCCAGTACGGTTGCAGGGTTGCAGAGAGCACCGCCCACACTCGGGAGCAGCGAGCAGCGAGCAGCCGCGGGCGCGCGCCTGGTCCGGTTGCAGAGCGAGCACCGCTAACGTTCCCAGCGGCCCGCGCACTGCGAGTGAGAGTCGCCAGCCACCGGTGCCCGGAGCACCCCATTCGCGCGCGTGCCCTGGGCATTCCACACGCCCAGAGCGCCCTACTGGCCCGCACACCCAGGGTGCCCCATTATCCTGCGCCTGGTGCGATCCAGCCGCCAGCGGCAGGGCGAGCGGGAGAGGCACAAGGGTGGTCTTCTACTTGGGAGATTCTCTCCGTGGGCGGGGCACCTCACCCAGCCATTCAAGCTAACAATCAAGCGTTGGGGGAGGGGCGCGCGCAGGCAGCCTAAAATACCTTCGGGAGCACAGCTGCGACCCAATCACTGAAATTAGCTTAACCCATGAAATTTGCGCACCCTCCGTTCTAATTGATAAGATCTCTCTCAGTTCAGCGACCCAAGACAAGAGGCGTGATATTTTTTAGTGCCTCTCGCTAAAGGGGCGGAGGCAACTTCTGATTGATAGAGCCTCCATATTCAGGGATAAACGCTAACAAGAGTGACTTGGCAGATAATAAGATCTATACTACACTAGTCGCAAGCAGAGACTAGTGCCTCTTCTTCCCAGCCAAAACAGGCTACAAAGTGTGGAAAGACTGGGTTGAGAGGTCCAACTGAATGCTAGGCGCTGAACAGTCACCTTGACAACAATTGACTCCCACCCCCGCCTGATTACACTGGAGGCCCTGACTGCCAGAGCCTTTCCCAAAGCCTTGCACTGAGTGGGGATAGAGTGGGGATTTCCCAGCTCTTTGAGCCTCTTACTCCCCAGGCAGAAGCAGTTGCAGCCTTATAGCTGGATCACCAGGCTGCTAATTCAGGAAGGGGGGACTAGGAGAGAGAATCCAGGAAAGCAAACTCTCTCATCGTTGGACCCTGCAAACACCAACAAGCCTTGACTACCAGCAAGACTAAAGCCAATTATATGACATTGCCATAGAATCCCATCAACTGCAAATCCCTACCTAAGTGTGACACAGGGGCAGAGCCTGGGGTACAGAGTCACTGACCAGGAAGAGGGAGAGAAAAGAAAAAGGAAGAAGTTAACTTCTCAAATCAAGAAAAATCCACAGACTTTACAACTTGTTCCACTAATTTTTTTTGTTGTTGTTGTTTGTTTCTTCTATCTTATTGCCTTTATTTCCTCCACCTCGGTCCTTCTATTCTCTGCCCATCTTATGCTTCCCTTTTCTTGAACTACACTACCCATAACTGTTACATTTTATTTCTCTTCTTCATCCTCACCCTCCTTTAAGGTTATATTCCAAAACACTTAACTCTCACTCTCTCCTCTTTTGTTTTGTTTTTTATTTGCTTTATTCTGTTTTTTTCTCTTCCTTTTTTATTTCTTCCTTCGTTTTTCATTTTTTATTATTTTTTCCTTTCTATTCGTTTTTTCTTTTCTCGTTTTACTTTCCTCCCATTTAATCCTCAATCACGAACAAATTAGTTAATTTGGGACTCAAGGCTTTTTTTGGCTTTATTTTTCTTTTTTGCTTTTGTTTTTGTTTTTTTTCTTGTTTGTTTATTTTTGTGGCATTTTGGGTCCTCCCAACCCAAGGTCTCCATTGTATTTAGTCTTCGCTCCACTTAATACAACAGATTTTTACTTATTATTTTTATTTTTTTCTTCTTTATTATTCTTTTTTTGGTCCTTTTTTCTGGTTCCCTCTTAGCCCTCTCATTATATCTCTTAGTTGACCATCACTTACAAGCAAATCATCTTATGCTTGTCTAAAATTTTCTTCCTTTTTTTTTTTTTTTTGCATTTAGTAGGTCCCTACTCCCTTTTTTTGCCCCTTGAACTCTTCACCCCAAATCAGGCCCTCCATTATAGGCACGATATTTCCCTGAGGAGGGGAGAGGAGGGAAAGAGAAGAAAGAAAAAAAGGGGGAAATAATAAATTATTACTGTTTTTTTTTTGTGGGGTGTTTTACCTTTTTTTTTTTTTACTTTTTACTCTTTATTAATTCTAATTAGTGCTATCAACAAGACCACCCTCAGATGCCAATAAGAAAGAGAAAATCGAATATTATGGATACAAAAGAAAGAGAGGTAACACAAATAGATGTGGAAAAATCTATGGAGAAAAGACTTAACATATTGGAAGCCTTGGAGCTAAATGACAGAGAATTTAAAATAGAAATCTTAAAAATACTCAGAGATATACAAGAAAACACAGAAAGGCAATATAGGGAGATCAGAAAACAACTCAATGAACACAAAGAATATATTACCAAGGAAATTGAAACTATTAAAACAAATCAAACAGAAATGAAAAACTCAATTCACGAGCTGAAAAACGAGGTAACAAGCTTAGCTAACAGAACAGCCCAGATTGAGGATAGGATTAGTGAAATAGAAGACAAACAACTTGAGGCACAACAGAGAGAAGAAGAAAGAGACTCAAAAATAATAAAAAACGAGAAAGCCCTACAGGAATTGTCTGACTCCATCAGAAAGAATAACATAAGAATAATAGGTATATCAGAGGGAGAAGAGAAAGAAAATGGAATGGAGAATATACTCAAACAAATAATAGACGAGAACTTCCCAAGCCTGTGGAAGGAACTAAAGCCTCAAATTCAAGAAGCAAACAGAACACCGAGTCTTCTTAACCCCAACAAACCCACACCAAGGCACATCATAATAAAGATGACACAAACCAATGACAAAGAAAAAATTCTCAAGGCAGCCAGGGAAAAGAAGAGTACAACATATAAAGGAAGGCCTATTAGATTATCATCAGATTTCTCAGCAGAAACTCTACAAGCTAGAAGAGAGTGGACCCCAATATTTAAAGCCCTGAAAGAGAGGAACTTTCAGCCAAGAATACTATACCCATCAAAGCTATCCTTCAAGTATGAAGGAGATATAAAAACATTCACAAATACAGAAAAGATGAGAGAATTTATCAACAGAAAGCCCCCACTCCAGGAAATACTAAAGGGGGTTTTCCAACCAGATTCAAAGAACAAAAGAAAACAACACCACAAGTAACAGCTCCACCAAGAACACAATAAAACCAAACTTAAACTGTGACAACAAAGGAAAAAAAGGGGGGAAAGGATGGAGATTAACAGTAGCAAAGGACGACGAAGTGCAGAAATACTTATAAGATAGGGTACTACAATGAATATGGTAGGTACCCTTTTCATTACTTAATGGTAACCACCCTTGAAAAAACCACCACAAAAACACTTGACTTAAGAAAGGTAGCAACAGAGGAAAGAAGTATGGAACACAAACAAACAAAAACAAATGATAGAAAAACAAAAGAGTGAGATGACGTCAGAGTAATGGCGGGGTAGGAAGCGATACCGATAAATCTCCCCCAAAACTCAACAAGATCTTCAACCAGAAACAGAAAAACCTATACTTGGAGCTTCCAGATGTTTCACAATACACCCAAAGGTATGATTGAGTGAAAAATTGGCTAAATATATAACCAAACCCCGAAGGAAATAGGGAGTAAGAAATGCTCCTCCTTCCTCACTAACCTAAACAGGGCGGCTTTCTCTGGTAACTGTGAATATAGAAACTGAGGCGGGCAAAGGGGGTGAATAGATCCAGGCCGCCGCAGCACAAACGGCCGAACCAGGCTGTGGCATAGAGATCCAAGCCGAGGAAAATCTGATCCTGTGGCAACCCAGGCAATACAAGCTAACACTCGCGCCAAACCCAAACAAAGAAAGACAAGCGGAGCGGCCATTTTACCCGGTCTCCTGGTCGGTGCGCAGTTAGTGGGCGAGAATTTCTTCCTGGGAAAGCCACGCACGGGAGGGAGCAAGAACTAATTCGAACGGTGGAGATTTTCCGTGCTGGAGGGTGTTTCACTCAGAGGGAACCACGGCCAGCCTCATATTCTGGTTTGCGCACGCAGATAAGGAGTGAGCGATTCCTCCGAGTGCCTCGGCAGTGCGCGCCCGTGTTATCGCACAGAGGGGCAGAGTCAGGGGCCTTTATGTGGGCCAAAGCGGAATCTCAAGCCGCCCCAGCGCCTTACAAAAGCCGCGCACGGGGACGGAGCGAGACTCAATTCCAACAGTGGAGATTTTCCGTGCTGGAGGGTGTTTCACTCAGAGGGAACCGCGGCCGGCCTCATATCCTGGTTTGCGCTCGCAGATAAGGAGTGAGCGATTCCTCTGAGTGCCTCGGCAGTGCGCGCCCGTGTTATCGCACAGAGGGGCAGAGTCAGGGGCCTTTGTGTGGGCCAAAGCGGAATCTCGAGCCGCCCCAGCGCCTTGCAAAAGCCGCGCACGGGGATGGAGTGAGACTCAATTCCAACGCTACAACTTTTCCCTGCGGTTGGGGGTTTCACTCAGAGCGTGAGACTGCTGGCCGGATATCCTGGTCGCAGACAGTGAGTGAGAGTTTCCTCCAAGCGCCCCAGAAGTGGGCGCCCGCTTGTGTTACCGGACAGAGTGGCAGAGCCAGAGGTCTTTTCGTGGGCAGAAAGCCCGCCTGATTATACTAGCAGCTCTGACTGACAGCCTTACCCAGAGCCCTGTGCTGAGTGGAAATAGAGTGGGGAGTTGCC